>NW_026126482.1:14450000-17325000 GCF_943737965.1 Phodopus roborovskii | reverse complement strand
AGCTTAAGAAGGCAGAGGGAATCTGATCTCTGTGAATTTGAGGCCAGCCAGGATTACAAAGAGAGACCTTGTCTCAAAAACAATCACACACATCACACACACACACAAATCAGTGGGGGTGGAGAATGTTCTGTTTTACTGATAGAACATTTACATTTGTCCAGTGTGTATAAAGCCCTAGGTTCTACCTCCATCACTGTGATATATTATATATATATATATATAATATATATATATAATGTTTTTAAAGACAGGGTTTCCCTGTGCAGCTTTGGAACCTGTCCTGGAACTAGTTCTTGTAAACCAGGCTGGTTTTGAACTCACAGAGATCCACCTGCCTCTGCCTCCCAAGTGCTTGGATTAAAGGCATGCGCCACCACAGCCCAGCCTGCAAAATATAGTTAAAAATGCAACTACAACAAAAGTTAGGACTGAGCTGGGCATGATGAGAGGCTAAGTCCATGGAGGACTGTCACATGCCAAAGGCACCCAAGGCTACAAAGTGACTTCCTGGCCAGGGTGAAGTATTTTATGAGAGACACTATTTCAAAAGGAAAAGAAAAAGAATTGGGGGTTGGAGGTGGAGCTCAGTAATAGGGTGCTCACATAGTACGTGTGAGGGCTTGGGTTCAAAACTAGCACCAAGTGGGGAAAATGGGCTGCTGAGATGGCTCTGCGAGTAAAGGCGCTTGCTGCTCAGACTGATGACCTGAGCTCATCCCCCGGAACAGAAGCTGTTGGGTACCAGCAGTCTGCAGAACTCAGCATCCTTATTCCCTAACCTGCCACGCCCATCCCCCACCTTTTTAATAACAACAAGAGGTGGGAATGTTGGGACCCAGCAGTCTGCTGACCCTGCCCCTGATGATGGGCGGGATGCTCACAGCCTTGCCTTACCTAGTCCTGACTTACCTGGCTGCCTAAGCTTTACCTGGCTGCCATGGGACTCAGTTACACATGCGCAAATTTCCCTTTTAAAACAAGCATGCCTCTCTCTTTGGCTCCTTCTTTCTCTCTCTTGCTCTTTCTCTCTCTTGATCTTTCTCTCCCTATCCTCCCTCTCTCCCCTGCTTTCGGTTGGCCACCAGCTATCCTCCTTTCTCTCCCCCGTCTCAATAAACTCCACGTGGGTGCTGAGTCTCCTGTTTGTGTTTCATAGGCAATAATTATAGCAAAAGAACAGGAGCCAGGTCCCTCGGGTTGTTCTCTGACCTCCACCATCACCCTGTGGCTCGCACGCACACATAAACACACTACTTTTTTTGTTTGTTTTGTTTTTCAAGACAGGGTTTCTCTGTGGTTTTGGAAGCTGTCCTGGAAGTAGGTCTGTAGACCAGGCTGGCCTTGAACTCACAGAGATCTGCCTGCCTCTGCCTCCCAAGTGCTGGGACTAACGCTGTGCGCCACCAATGCCAGGCTAACACACTACATTTTAAATCATTTTTTTAACTAAAGCAAACGCCACCATTTATCGGTCATGGTTATGCAACTGGAGCGGGAATGATTTTCCTTTCGGCACATGGTGCTGACTAGAGTGGGAGCCTGGGGTATCACTTTTCTGGTGACTGAGGCTGACTGCAGCCTGTGGGGCGCTGGTCGGTTCTTCTTTCTCCTTAGGCCTCTTGTTGCCTGCTGAACCTGCCAGAACTTCTTCCACACAGCGGCTCACTGCAGAGGGAAGGAGGAGCTGATCTCCTAAAGCCTGGATTTGCAGGCCTCAGAAAGTCACTTTCACAGGTTCTGTGGGTAAAGGCAAGTTGTAGGCCCAGATTCAAGATCAAGGCAAACAGACTGCACCTGTTCCCAGGAAGAGTCATCTGCAGCAGCCGCCTTGGCAGGAGATCCAGATTCTCATAGTTCCAAGTGCAGCCTTTCTTCACTGTAGAGAATGGGAGACAGCTGCCAGGTAGAAGTGAGGATAAAAAGGAACGTGACCAGGTGTCTCATTGGCTTTTGGCATTCAGAAAAGAATAACAAAAGAGCCAGGTGGGGATACACACCTGTGATCCAGCACTTTGGTGGCTGAAAAAGGAAGACAGCAAGTTTGAAGCTAGCCTGGCCACACTGTGAGACCCTACTACCTCAAAGAACCAAAGGGCTGCCCTGGGGTTCAGTTCAGTTGGCAGAGAGTTTGCTTGCCTAACAGGTCATTGGTTCAGTTATCCATGGGATAAAACCGTGTGAAGTACTGAACACATTCAGGATGTGGCTGTTGCAGGAATGAGAAGGTTAAAAGTCAAGAGAAGAAAAGTTCATTGTTATCCTTGGCTATAGAGTGAGTTGGAGGCTAGCCTGAGCTATATGAGACCTTGTTTCATCAGCAACACCACCACCCAAGGGCTGAGTATGTTTTCTCAGAATATAGCAGTTAGCATGTGCAAAGCTATAAGTACAAATTGAATCCCCAGTAATGAAAAACAAAAACAAAAAATAAGGGTCTTTTCTTGACTCCTGGGCAGATGCCTCCAGCTCTATCAATTCCCACCTTAAAGTTATTCACAGTTGAATTTGATTTTTCAGTAGTGCTTCAATCCTGCTAAGCTAGCTTGAAACCAAAATACCAAAACTGCTTAAAGGAAGACAGTCAAGCAGTTTCTATGTCATTGTCAGAGTGAGGATATCACATGGCTGCCAATTTCAGAAGTTTGTTGAGAGCTGGAGAACCAAATGGCTCCATCCCAACCTGCTCTTCTGTGGCCAGCATGGAGAGGAGCCAAGGTCAGGCAGGATTCACCACCCTGCAATGATCCTACTCTTGAGACTTTCTCTAGCTGCCCTACCCGCCCCTCCCCATTTCCACCCCCAGCAGGGTAGCTGCAGCCAACAACTTTAGTAGGATTTTAAAAAATTCTTCTTTAGATAGAGTCTCATAGAACCCTTGAAGGTGGGCAGTGGTAGTGCACTACTTTAGTCCCAGCACTAGGGAGGCAGAGGTAGGCGAATCTCTGTGAGTTCAAGACCAGCCTGGTCTACAGAGCTAGTTCCAGGACAGGCTCCAAAGCTATACAGAGAAACCCTGTCTTGAAAAAGAGAGAGAGAACACTTGAACTATAAATCTTCTAGTATTTGATCATACCAGGGAGGTAGGATTTTAGTTTGTTTGGTTTTTGGTTTGATTTTGTTTTGGTTTTTTGAGACAGGGTTTCTCTGTAGCTTTGGAGGCTGTCCTAGAGCTCACTCTATACACCAGGTTGGCCTTGAACACACAGAGATCTGCCTGCCTCTGCCTCCCAGTGCTGGGATTAGAGGTGCCCAGCTGGATTTCAGTGTTTTTAAAAATAACATGTACTTACTCATTCATTTAGTGTGTGTGTGTGTGCGTGTGTATCAAAGGATAATTTGTAGGAATCTGTTCTCACTTTTTACCATGTGGTCCTTGGGGATTGAATTTAGTCAGGTTTGGCAGCAAGCTCTTTACCTGCTGGACCCTCTCACCAGCCCCTGGAGCAGGACTTTAAGACACCCTGAATGAGTAGGAGGCTGCAGAAAGCTCCACCGTTGTCCTCGGAGAACAAACATTTGCTCAGAAGGTTTTTTCCTGAGGAAGTCAAGCTGGCATACTCCAGAATGGGGGACCTGTGATTCTAGTTAGACAGGCCCATCAGGAAGGCTTGAATCTCAGAGTGAGCACTCTCCTTAGTGGAGCTGATTTAGGGAGGCTCCCCAAGTATATCTATACCTGCAGCCAGCAAGGATGAGGTTGACACTCATCTTCCAGGGGTCCCCCTCACCAGTTCCTTTAAGATCAGCAACAATTCAATTGCCTGTTTCCTTATGCCTTTGAGGCTGTAGACATAGATGTGCCTAGATCTTGTGCAAGATTCACAGCTGGGTCTCTGTCCTCACCCCCCCCCCCCCAAACAGGCTTTAGGGGAAGAAAGGAAAGCTACAGAAGCTAAACATGTCACCTCAAACAGAAACAAAGGGTAGATCCAAAACAGAAAGAATAAGTTTTTCATCCTGTTTTCCCTCCCAAATCTTGTTTCTCTTCTTATCTCCTAATGTCCCTCTTTCTCACAGCAGCTGTTCTCACAGCTGCCCCTCTGAATGTTTTAAGTTGGTTCTTCCTTGTCTCACATGGCCATTGTCACCTAGTCTTGCTGTGTAATAGTTTGGTTGTCCTGGAACTTGCTGGGATTAAAGGTGTGCACCACCACCAGCTGGCTCTGTCTATCAATTTAACAAAAATGATGTGTGATGGTCTGGGAACTGAACCAGGGCCTCACTAGAGTGTATGCTGAGTAGGTGTCACTCTTAATACTAAGCCCTAGTATCTTTTAAAGTTAATTGATTGATGGATCAATTTTCAGGGGACAGAATGGGACATGGTTTTACTGTATAGCCCTGGCTGGCCTGTTACTTACAATGTAGACCATGCTGGCCTCAAACTTAAAGACATCTGGTTGTCTCTGCCTCCTATGTGAGCAAAGATATTAGCCACCCCAAGCCTTAGCACCTTTTCTGCTGTTGCTGTTTATTTTCCTGGTTAACTTTCCCTTTCTTTAGAACGTGGCTTTCAATTAAATATCTCTCCACCCCACCCCCACCCCCACAGGTTTTCTCTGTGGCTTTGGAGGCTGCCCTGGAACTAGCTCTTGTAGACCAAGCTGGTCTTCAACTCACAGAGATCTGCCTGCCTCTGCCTCCCAGGGACAGCAAGAAACATGCTATTTTTTTTTTTTTTTTTTTAACACAGTGAAGTTCTGAGAGGGGAAGTGGAGACACAGCCTAGTCAGAGCTCTACATCACCCCCCATTCTTGAGGCCCGAGGGTGACTTCCCCTAGGGCCAGAACACAGGCACAGCTACAGTTGTAAAGCATTAGTTACGTGGGAATTAACTAGGGAATTTGGGGAGTTGAATCTAAAAAGGGGAAGCCTGTGTGGTATTGCTGGCTTATGACCTTAGTACTTTGATGGGAGATGTCATTCTGTAAATATGTTTCTCATACTGGTTAATGAATAAAGCACTGTTGGCCAATAGGAAAGCTAGATAGGTGGGACTAGGAGACGAGGAGGAAAGAGGAAGGAGTAAGGAGGAGTCAAGATGGAGAGTCTAGAGAGAGCAGGACGGCAGCCGCTCTCTGGTAAGACCACGTGGAAAAATGTAGAGTAACAGAACTAGGTTAATACTTAAGACAGAGCTAGCCAATAAGAAACTAGTACCTGGCCAACAGAACTATATCAATTATATCAAATACACAGTCTCGGTGTATTAATTAGGGCAGGCGCAGCGGCAGGACAAGACCAGAGGTGGGCGGAAAAACCATACTCCTTACAGTACTCAGAGTTAGGAGAATCAGGAATTCAAGGCCATTAACACTCCACATCCTACGTCCATGTAGCTAGTTAAAGGCTGGCTCTAAGAAAGGAAAGGAGAAAGAGGGAAGGGAGGAAAAGGGAGAGGAGGAGAGGGAGGAAGAGAGAAGCCAATCCCATGATGGTTCATGCTCCCATTAGGCAGGAAGATTGCTATCTGAGACTAGCCTAATTCAGGTTAGCCTGGGCGGCAAATAGGACTCTGTCAGAAAACAAACAAACAAACAAAAATAAAGAACTTAAAAAGGAACTTCTAACTTAAGCTTTGCAGTCTTCTTTCACTGGTAGTTAAAGCACCTGGCACCAGGGTTCCAGCCAGGCCTGGTTGTTCATGCTCATAACCCTAGCAACTTTGGAGACCAAGGCAGGAGGTGGCAGCATAAGGAGACCCTGCCTAGACAAATAAATAATCATTTGGAAGATTGAGATTAAAGTATAGGAATTTCCTTTCTAGCCTGTCCTGGGCTCTACTGGTTATCTGGGAAAGTCCACGTGGAGATGCCTGGACCTCACTTTTGTAGATTCTTTTGGGGACACTGACAAGGTCACAGTTTCCTGTTGGGAATTCCTGATTGTGGATACATCTTTCCTTTCAGGTTGACTGCAGTCTTCTGTAGGGCAGAGGTTATTTTATCATAATTTTTGAAAATCCCAAGAATCCTGAGCATACCGGTGTTTCATGGAAAATTGGAGAAAAATAAAGGAACATACACAGTGTAAGAATTCAGGCATTATGCTGACCTGCCCCTGTCACCTGTCAGAATGCACTCAGACGGTACCCTGGTCAGCCCAGGGTTCCAGAACTATTCTGGACGAAGGTGCAAAGGACCTCTTTAAAAGAAATACCCCTGCCCACTTAGAGGATCTCTTTCCCGCTGTTCCCCTGGGGCATAGAGAACTTTTCCTATCTCCCTCTTCTCTTCTGTCCTCTCTCTGTCTCTGTGTCTCATTACTTCTTTTTTTCTTTCCAACCCCCCATTTTAATAAAAGCTCTGTTTGTCTGTCTAGCTTGTTTGTCCCCTGCCTCGGTCACCCTCACCTGTTGTGGAGTCTGACAAGGTCCCCTGTGCATTGTTAAAACATCGCTGCTGCAACTTGGCACACATTGTCATAACACACAGTAACACCATTTCCAGTCTGGGTGAATTCTTTTTTATACATTGAAGGGTATTTTATTTTTTTAAGTATGGACATGTCTGTACCTCTGTGCTTGCCTGGTCCCCACATAGGTCAGAGGCAGTGGATCACCAGATCTTCTGGAGCTGGAGTTACAAGTGCTTGTGAAAGTGACATGGGCTGAACTCAGGTCCTCTGCAAGCCCCAGCTTGCAGCTCTTAACCAGAGAGCCAACAGGGTTTCTCTGTGGAGCCCCAGCTGCTTTGGAACTCACTCTGTAGACCAGGCTGGCCTCGAATTTGCAGAGATCTGCCTGCCTCTGCCTCCTCCGGAGTGCTGTAATTAAAGGCGTGCATCACCATCACCGGGCCTGAGTCATTTTCTAATTAAAACAACTGCCTATACTATAGGTGGGACTTAGTGGCAAAGTGGTTTGTCTATCATGTTCAAGGTTCTGGGTTCCATCCCTAGCACTGCTGAATAATGACGATGATAACATGAGATGTACTCCTCATGACAGTTTGTTCACCCTGGTGAATTTATCGTATTTTTGACAGGAGAAACCATCAGTTTGGCCAAGAACAAACTATGTTACAGGGCCCAAAGGTGAGTAATTGGCCGTAATGACTAGGAAATAATTTTGAAATTACACTGAATAGGCTTTCTGATACCTCCTGCATACAACTGGGGCCTGATGCTGTGGGGGAACCTTCAGGGCAGGAGGGGTGGGAGCAAGGGGAGGAGGGATGATTGTTCCCTTCTTCCTTCCTTGCAATTGGTGCCATCCCCACTCTCCTCTTCTCCGCAAACTGGATGAAGGCAGTTTAAAGGAACTGCTGAGGCATGGACAAAGTGCATGGAAAGTGGCATTCACAGCCTATTAACCTTGGATTCTGGAAATCCTGCCACTCCCGCCATTCTCCTCAGCAGCTGCCTTTAAAATTGCAGATTTTTAGAAGTTTGCCTCTCAGGCTAGATAGGATGCATGCTCTCCGATAAGGGTGAACGGGAATTGAAAGAATTTCCTGGCAGTCCTGGAAAGGTAACTGAGTTGGAGAAAGATTCCCTTAGGGATTGAAGATGATAGTAGTCACTGGTATCTGGAATTTATCTCAAGTCTTTCTCCTGAGTGTTCAGAGAAACAGACACCAATGATAAGAGCAGACACTGTCCAGTGAACATTCACGAATTCAGGAACTCAGCATCAGAGCCTGAGTTCTGCCCTTTATTTTTATTTCTGTTGCTGTGATTACATACCCTGGCCAAAGGCAACCTAAGAGGAAAGGGTTTGAATTCTCAGGTCACACTCCATTGCTGAGAGAAGTCAGGGCAGGAACTCTAAGCAGAACCTGGAGGCAAACACTGAAGGAAGCAGAGACCATTTAGGAGTGAGTGCTGCTTACTGGCTTGCTCCTCCGTGGTTTGCATAACCGGCTTTCTTACACACCTACCTGCCCAGGAGTAGCATGATCCCCAGAGGGATGGGCCCTCTCACATTTATCATTAATCAAGAAAGTGCCCTATGGATTTGTCTAGAGGCCACTCTGGTAGTAACATTTCCTCAATTGAGGGCTCTTCTTTCCAAATGACGCTAGCTTGTGATAAGTTGACAAAAACTAACCAACACACATATACACAAAAGTACTACAACAAGAAGACTACAAAAATAAAATTTAAGGAATCAGAGGAGGCACTGACAGAATGTAGCAAAGCAGTATTTCTATTCACCTGTTAGACCTAGCAATAGTCTTATGAGAATAGCCATTGCCTCACGGGTCAGTTCATATGTATTTTTCTCTTGTTTAGTACCCAAACTAAGTGCATATGCTCCACTACTGCCCCATCGCCCACTTTTCATGAACTAGGTCATGATAACCCTTTAGAAGGTAATGTGTATGAAGGGAGATTGGGTAATTAGAAATTTGAACGTGAGGAGACCATCACAAAAATTTATATTAAAGTCATTTTATTTGTAATCCCTGTATTCAGAAGACTAAGGCAGGAGAACTGCTGTGAGTTCAAGGCTAGCCTGAGCTACATAGGGAAGCTGTCTCCAAATAAAACAGAGGCTGGGCATGTAGCTTAGTCGGTAGAGTACCTGCCTACCATGCATGTTCTGGCTTTGATTTCCAGCACCATGTGAATCAAGTGTGAAGGCCCATATCTACTAATCCCACAATCTGGGGGCATGAGAGGGGTAGATAAAATGTTTTAGGCAAAGAGAGAAATTTTATTTAGGCAAAGGAAGACAATATTTACCCATTCATTTTTTGGTGGAAATGCCTCTTTTTTTTTAGGAGAACATACATTTAAAACAAAACAACAAGTGGTGTACATCCTTTTAAATCCTAGCATTCTGGAGGCAGAGGCAGGCAGATCTCTGTGAGCTTGAGGCCAGCCTGGTCTACAGAGTGAGTTCCAAGACAGCCAAAGCTACACAGTGAAACCCTGTCTCCAAAAACCAACCAACCAACCAATCAACCAACCAACCAACACAACGAAAAAGACCAAACTAAATCAAACAGCAGCCACCACTAGTTTTGAAATGGCCGCTTGAAGGCACCTTTTTCCTTTTTCCTTTTAGACAATGTCTCATTACATATCTCTGTCAGGAACCAGGTGGGACTCCACCATACTTGGCAGGATGGTGCTAATTACTGGAAGAGATGGGCAACCTAAGATAGAAACCTGAGAGAAGAAGGTATTCCTTAGGGGGCTATCCTTGTCCCAGGTGTAGTAACTGAGCCCACCCTTGTGTTGAACATTATCCATGTGCTAAGAAACTTAAACATCTTTGAATCAAGTAGGCAATGGTGAAGAGGTCAAGGATGGAAGTGTGGTCTAAAGAGGATGCTACAACTGACAACCTCCTTCTTCAACTTGCAAGGTCACCTCACAGGGTAAGTAAATGAGAAAAACAGATTTTCATGGCAACTCAAGATTGAACCCTTTAGGCTACTTGCCTGTTTCTTTTTAATAAATGAAAGCTACACATTTGCAAAGCCACTGCCTTAGTTTCAAAGGTTGCCACCAACAAAGTGCCACTGACTGTAGCTGGATGCTTCAGAAAGGGTGGGGTTCTGAGGCGCATCTCCCTGGACTGCAGGTGCCATTTTCTCCCCTTTCCCTCACTTGGTCTTTCTTCTGTGCACATCTGTGCATTACTCTCTTAGAAGTTACACAGCAAGGCCCATCTCTGGAGATCTAGTTCCTTCAGGTCAAGAGGATGAAATCTCTGGCCTGGGTGGAGACCATCCCAGCTCAGCTTGGGCTTGTCAGTGACCTAGGTAAGGAGCTCCCCTAGGAAAGAAGACTCACCCAAAACCATGCTAAAGAGAAAGGTGGAATAATTTCCCTAATAAGATAATATAAAGTTACTTTCCATAATCCACACCTCTGGTGAAGTCCCTGCAACCGTAAGGTACAACTTTTCCAACTTTCTCTCTCTCTCTCTCTCTCTCTCTTTTTTTTTTTTTTTGGTCTTGTCTGTCTGTCTTTCCAATACTGTGAGATATGCTTTTTTTTTTTTTTTTTTCCGAGACAGGGTTTCTCTGTGGCTTTGGAGACTGTCCTGGAACTAGCTCTTGTAGACCAGGCTAGTCTCCAACTCAGAAAGATCTGCCTGCCTCTGCCTCCCGAGTGCTGGGATCAAAGGTGTGCCACCACCACCTGGCTAAGACTATGCTTTTTCTGGTAGTCTGAACTTCCTTTTTTGGGGGTTTTCGAGACAGGGTTTCTCTGTATTGCTTTGGAAGCTGTCTCAGAACCACCGCCGGCACTCTGAACTTTCTTACTTTTTCTCTAAGTGCTGTCATGCCACCTCCCACTATGTACATGCTGACTTCCATGATGACTTAATTCAAATAGGAGGCTTCTTTCTTTTCTGGGCAGCTCAGATGTACAGCTTGCCTGCCTCAAGGTTCTTCTAAACACCAATACAAGTATCCACTATGTTTCAATTGAATCCAGTTTTTGGGGAGAGGGAGTTTGAGACAGGGTTTCTCTATGTAGCTTTGAGCCTGTCCTGGCATTTGCTCTGTAGACCAGGCTGCTTTCAACTCACAGAGATCCTCCTGCCTTTGCCTCCCAAGTGCTAGGATTAAAGGCATGTGCTACTGATGCCTGCCTGAATCCATTCTTAAATTCTTTCATTAATGAGACTAAGAACCCCAAGAAGGGACCCTCCTGTATTAACAGGACAGTTGTACTAGAGTAGGGCCTGCTCTGGTGACTTCATCATCATCATTATTATTTGGGATTTTTTTTTTTTTTTTTTTTTTTTTTTTTTTTTGAGACAGTGCCTTGCTACATAGCTCTGGCAGTCCTGTAACAATTCTCTCTCTTTCTCTTCCCCCCTCTCCCTCTCTCTTTTCAAGACAGGGTTTCTCCATGTCTCCATATAACAGCTCTGGCTGTCCTGGAACTCACTTTGTAGACCAGGCTGGCCTTGAACTTACAGAGATCTGTCTGTCTGCCTGCCTCTGTCTCCCGAGTGCTGGGATTAAAGGGTATAAAAACGTAGTCTGTTGGCTATAGCTGTATTTCAGTGGTGGAGAGCTTGCCTTGTATACATAACACCATAAATCCAAAATTCAACCTCCACTAAAACACACACACACACACACACACACACAAACACACACACAGAGCGGGCCTACAAAGGCAGAAGACAAGCACCATTTGTGAGAACAATATTAGATCTTTTATATATTTACTATTTGAAAATGTCTTACCTTAGAGGTGATGTTTAGTAAGTAGCATGTACAAGGACCTTGGTTCCATCTCCTGTCTTCTTAACCTCTGAGGGAATTTCATTAAGAGATGCTCTGGCTGTGGTTGGGCATGGTGGTACTCTCCTTTAATGTTAATTTTCTGGTGGTGGGAGAGAGACAGAGAGAGAGAGAGGAGGGAGGGAGAGAGAGAGAGAGAGAGAGAGAGAGAGAGAGAGAGAGAGAGAGAGAGAAGCTCTAGCTAGAAAGCAAAATGGAGAGCTCTTAAGAGCCATTTGTCAGTTTCACTTCCTCAATAATGGCAAGTCCCTGGTGGTAGGTACTTATTTGAAAGATCACCCCAGGTGCAGAGAGTACTTGGGAACAAAATGGCAATTGGCATATTGCCACATGTCCATTCATTCATTTATTTGTATTAAACTTTTTCCACATTTTTTAAAAGATTCATTTTATGTGTGTAGTATGTCTGGATGGATGTTTCTGAATTGTGAACCTGATGCCTGTGGAGGTCGGAAGAGAGAGAGAGAGAGAGAGAGAGAGAGAGAGAGAGAGAGCTCCCTACCCCCTGGAACTGGAGTTATGAATGGCTCTGTGCTACCATGTGGGTACTGGGAACTGAATCCATGCCGTGGGGGAAGAGTATCTAGTGCTCTTAACTGCTGAGCCAGTGTTGCAGAGGCCTCCCATCCCCCATTAAAAAAAAAAAAAGATTCTTGTGGGTGGTGTGTCTGTGGTGTGTATGGATACCTGTGACACATGTGTATAGGTTTCAGTGGATAACTCTGTGTAGTTGGTTCTCCCCTCCCACCTTTCTATGGGCTCTGGGGACTGAACTCAAATTGTGAGGCTTGTGAAGCAGGAGCCTTTACTCATGGAGCCATCTTCCTGGCTGTTTTGTTTTTCTGAGACAAGGTCTCATGGGGCACAGACTGGCCTTGTACTTGCTATGCAGGGGAGGGTGACCTTGACTTCAGGTTCTCTTGCCTCCAAAGGCAGAATGCTGGGATTGGAAGCCTTGCCACCAAGTCCAGCGGGCCTCACACAAGTGGTCACCTGCTCTGACAGTCTTTTCTGTGGGTGCGGGGCAGGGTCTTTCTATGCAGGCCTGGCACTCACCATTTAAGACTGGCCTCAGACTCACAAAGATCTTCCTATCTGTCTCTCAAGCCATGTGCCACTACACCTGGCTCTCCCCTGTTTTTAATTTTTCCAGTTTTTGACACAGAGTTTCTCTGTGACTGTCCTGGAACTCACTGTGTAGACTAGGCTGGCCTTGAACTCCTAGAGATCTGCCTGCCTCTGCAGGGATTAAAGGCATTTTACATTATTCCCAACTTGGACCTCTATTGTTTTTTTTTTTTTTTGAGATGGGATTTCACAGAGATCTAGTCACCTTGCTACTGCCTCCAAAGTACAAGGATTAAAAATGTGTACACTACTGCAAGTAATAGGGCCCATTTTGCAACCTGTGAAGACAGGGAATGTCACCTGGCCAACCTCAGTTGAGAGCCCAGAGGTCCCTTCTGCTTTCGCACACCTCCCCTACTTCCGCATTCTCCTCCACAGCCATTATCAGGGAAGAACCAGCGGCCTTGCACAAGGTCTGCAAGCACTAGACCCCCAAGCCACACCTCCAGGCCATTCTTCTGTATTACTCAACATTCCTTGCACAAGGCTTTGAAAAATTCCTATCTGAAAAATAAGCCTTTGAGGACAGGGTCTGCTTTAATATTCCTAGGAAATATCCAACATTTTTATTTTCAAGGAATAGTTGACAGTGGAAACACGAGAAGTTGGAAATTGACCATGTATGAAGTTTAGACACAGTGTAACTGCCAAGGTTGGAAATCTTCCTTATATGCCATGTGTCTGTCTGCATATAGAAGCAGAAAAGGGAGATGGCCTTGGAAGACAGAATATAAACTTTATAGATGCCGAAATTTCTGCAGGATACAGTTTTTGTCTTTGATGAGCAGGGTGTGGATTCATAGAAGCCATGGGATAAGGACATTGATCAATATTTTAGTGGATATCAAGTTTAAGGCTTAGACTGAGGGAATTGATAGATGGTTCAGTAGTAAAGACAGCTGGTTGTTCTTCGAGAGGGCTGAAGGTTGGATTCCCAGTACCCACACGGTGACTTATAACCCGAGTCTTTAACCCCAGAACCAAGGGATACAACAAACACCCTCTCCCATCCTGTTGGGTCATCAGGAGCACAGAAGTTGCACAGACATACATTCCAGCAAACACATAATACATACAATAAAAATAAGTAAATCTAAAAGCAAGGAAAGCAAACAAGCAAACAAGAGCAGCCTTATAATGAAAGAGTAGTCCTGAATGAGCTGTCTCAGTCTGGAGTTCAATGACCCCAAGACTGATTGGTGAAAGATTTCTGATACTGAAGAATTACTTCTATGATGGACAGGGACTGCAAGTGCATTTTACCTAGCCAGAATATTTTCTTTCCACCTCTCCCCTCTCCTTTAGGCAGCATTTTGTGTAGTTCAGGCTGGCCTCAAGATCACTGTATAGCCAAGGATGACCTTGAAGTCCTCATCTTCTTGCCTCTACCTTCTTAGTGACAGGGTTATGGATAGGCCTGTGTCACTGCACCCTGCTTTCCATCTCTTTGAATAACTCCTTCTGTTCAGCCCACACCTAGATGGGAAATAAGTTTCTTTGGGGCTATTTTCCCTGGCTGCTAGGAGAGAGTGGTATTGAGGTGAGCAGAATTTAAGGACAGAAAGTGGTAGTTGGTAGTGTCCCTTTTCTGCATAGTAGAACACCCCATTTCCATGAACCATTTTCACTTGCAATGGAAGGTGAGCTGATTGATAGAGCTTCTTTGCCCTCTTCCCCTGGCTACAGAGAACTGTGATTTCAACTAAAGGGATTTATAGACAACAAGTAGATTTTAAAACATCAGTTGATTGTACCTGCTTTGTGCTGTGGCATTTTACTGAGGCTTGACAAATAAGACTATAAATTCAGGGGCAGAAGGCACTGGCTGACAAAAAGAACTGTCGCATCATCTTGACATCACTGACTCCATCTTTAAGATGGCTGTTTACTTCTGGGTTTACCTCCTGGTGTGTTTTAAAATACTCTTGCAAAGCTCAGTCTGCTCTGCTTGAAATAGCTGCTCTACCCTTTTTCAATAGAAGCTCCCACCTTCTGAGTATACTGTCTCATAGTTATTTATAAACCGGATGTCAGTCAAAGATCCCTCCTCCTCATTCTCTTCCTCCACATGTGAAGACAGACCTACATAAAATTAGAAACTTTGCATAAGGTACTCGTCACTTAGGTAAAAACTATTTGTCAGTCAGCAATCCTTTAAGTGAATGAAAAAAGAAATAAAAAGAAAAGGAAAGGAAAGGATGTGACTGCTCCTAGGTATGGTGAAGGAGAAAGTTCACTGTGGATAAAAGGGAGAGCACAGTCAGAGGCAGAGACATCAGGGAGAGTCCAGAGTGGTCAGGACCCTGAGCCATGTGAGGGGAGGGGTAGGAGAGGGGGATAGAGAGAGAACAAAGGCACAGCAGCCAAGAGGAAAAAAGCACAAAATTGGAGAAAGGGTGGACCAAGATGTCTGGATTATATATGTATATGACATGTGGACTACATATTATAGGGAAAAGCCTCCTGGGGGAGGACAGCCCAGCCACTGGCTGCAGTTTAGGGCAGATGTCAGAGTTTGTTGCCATCCATACTCTATAAAAGGAACTGAGGCATGCTGGGAGGACCTCGGGCCAGGTCTACTTTGATATGTTAAGTAGACTACTCTGAAATTTGTTCCAGGGTTGGAGAGACAAAACATTAAGATACATAAATTCTTTAACTAAAGGACAATTCCAGATTATTTTGGGGGGAAAACCAGCTCCTTTTTAAGGAAAAAATTTCTTTGGGACTTTTTTCTTTTTTTTTTTGAGATAGTCTCACATATCCTGACACTTGATATGAAGTCCAGGATAACCTTGAACTTCTGATCCTCCTGCTATCAACTCCTGAGTACTCAGATTAGAGCCATGCCCTAAGACACCTCTCATTTTTTCCCTTTGAGATTTTAAATAGCTGTGAACAGTTTATATTATTATTCTTTCTTCCTCTTCCTTCCTTCCTCCCTCTCTCTCTCTCTTTCTTTCTTCTCACTTTTTTAAAGACAAGGTTTCTATCCTGGCTGTCCTGGGATCAAAGGCAGGTGGATCTCTGAGGTTGAGGGTAGCCTTATCTACAGATGAAGTTTTGAGATTAAGGTTTCAGCCCAGGATCCCCTTTTACTTGTGTGAAATGGTAGAGGGTGACGTTGAACTCCTGATTTTCTTGCCTTCATCCTTCCTGTGTCATACTTCCTGAGACTGGGTCTTTTTCTTGAACCTAGAGCTTGTGGTTCTTTGGCTATACTGGTTGGCCAGCAAGCCTATCTTGTCTCTGGTCCTCACTTCCAACACTGGGGTTAGAGACACCCAGCCATTCCTGTTTTTATATGTGGGTGAGCATGGAAACCCCAAGTTAGGTACTTAAGCTTGCATAGCAAGCACAGCAAGTTCCCTTACCCCACTAAGCCATCTCCCCAGGTCCCAGATTTTTTTTTTTTTTTTTTTTTTTTTTTAGCTCTGGAGCCTGACCTGGAACTAGTTCTTGTAGACCAGGCTGGTCTGCCTCTTAAGTGCTGGGATTACAGACAAGTACCACTATTGCCTGGTAGATGTTTTTCTTTTCTTTCCTTCCCATCCATTATTTATTTATTTTTAAAGCTATCCAGGAACTTACTATGTAGACTTGGCTGACTTTGAACTCACAGAAATCTACTTGTATCTCCTGGCTAAGTGTTGGAAATAAAGACATTTATTACCATTGCAGGTTCTAAGAACCGTTATTCCCACCCCCCACCCCCCCAGCTACACCTATTAACATTTTATGCAATGTTTGGAGAATACAGGGTGTTGATCTACACAAGGCACTTGGAACATGATGCCCTGGGTTTCAGCCTTCTTCATGGATCCTATCAGTTACATGACAGTTATCTAGCCAGGCAGTAGTGGCACAGGCCTTTAATCCCAGCATTAGGAAGGCAGAGGCAGGCGAATCTCTGAGTTTGAGGTCAGCCTGGTCTACGGAGAGAGTTCCAGGACAGATTCTAAAGCTACACAGAGAAACCCTGTCTTGAACTGCTCCCCTTCCAAATCATATCTAGCCAGGGGTGGGGATGAGGGGTTGGGGGTTGGGTGGCTCATGACTTTGACACCAGCACTCAAGGAGGCAGAGGCAGGTGGATCTTTGTGAGTTCAAGACCAGCCTGATCTACAAAACAAGTTCCAGAGCAGCTAGGGCTACACAGAGAAACCCTTTCTCAAAAATCCAAAACAAAACACCATACTAAAATTTTCATTTTTATATTGAAGCAGTAATGATAATGGTTATCTTGATCCAGGTTGTGTTAGGTAAGGTTATTATGACAGGTGTGTGATTGATTTTTTTTTTTTTTTTTTTCCAAGATAGGGTTTCTCTGTGTATTCCTGGCTGTCTTGGAACTCACTCTGTAGACCAGACTGGGTTTGAATTCACAGAGATCTGTTTGTCTCTGCCTCCTGAGTGCTGCAATGAAAGGTGTTCACCACTAAATCCTTTGTTGTCAGTGTGTTTAAATAGTACACAAAGTTATTCAAATGAAAAGTATCATTAGATCATTAGGTCAGCTGTGGTAGCACATGCCTTTAATTCCAACACAAAGGCAGGCAGAACTCTTGTGAATTGAAGGCCAGCCTGGTCTACAAAGCACATTTCAGGCCAGCCAACTACACAGTGAGACCTTATCTCTAAAAAGATGAGAGGAAAAAAGGGAAGATTTTTTAGTTGGTATGACCTACAAATATAATAGGTGACTGATAACATATAAGAGTCTAGCAGCATGCTCTAACAATCCTTACCTAGCAGTTTAAATTTAAGCCTGCTCATGGCCAGCAAACACAACACAAAGGTCAAAGTAGAGTAGAGCATGTGAGATCCAGCAATGTCTCTGCTGATAACTGAACAGAATGCTTGCATTTTATAGAGGATACACCTGACATCCAGATGGTCAAGTGAGTCGGGTATGGTGGTGCTACCTTCTATCACAGCACTTGGGAGGTGGAGGCAGGTGGATTTCTGTGAGTTCTACAGGGAGAATGCCAGGTCATACATAGTTTGAGACCTCATCAAAAAAAAAAAAAAAAAAAAAAAAAAAAACCATCTAATTTGTGTTCATTGATTCAATGATTTGCCTAACAGTTGCCTCAATGTGAGACAATCATGGCCCCTTGAAAATTTTGATATAATAAAAAGATACAGAAGTAACACAATCAGGAAATATAATAGAAAACTGAAATGTAAGCCTCACTCACTCACTCACTCACTCACTCAAGGAGCCTTTGAGATAGTTCAGGGAATAAAAGTGCTTGCTGTCAAATTTGGATTGCCTGAGTTCAATCCCCTCCTCAGAACACAAGGTCGTCCTCTAACTCGTTCACATGCATACATAGAATAAATAATAAATTAAATGTCAAAAAAGAATTAAGAATTTGATACCAGTCTGGGTTACACACACACACACACACACACACACACACCCTTTCTCAAAAAAGGGGAGTGGGTGTGGCAGTGGGGAGATGGCTGGACAGTTGAGAGTGCTCTTCAAAACACCAGACCTCATTTCCAGAACGACCTCTAATTAAACTCCAATTCTAGCCCTCTGGCCCCTGTGGGAATCCATACTCATGTGCATATCTCCCCCCCCAATTAACTTAAAAATTAGTTTTTTTTTTAAAAGTAGCTAAAATATCAACGAACATTCAGGAATGAGTAGGTTAAGCAGCCAGACTTAACAGAACACTGTGTGATAGATACTAAAATGGATTTGGTTAATACAAAAGTAAAATAAAATAGTTCTGTTGCAAAGGTAGAATTGGAGATGGTAACAGCAGTTTGTCAATAGTTTAAATGTTGGCCATTAGAGTTTGGTTAAAATACTAAAAAAAAAAAAAAAAAAAAAAAAAAAAAAAAAAAAGACACCTCAATTCTCACAAGTTCCTGAGGCTCTGAAAAGAGTATAATAAATTATGTCTCAGCTTGGCACATTTGATCCCATCACAAACTAATTTCTGAATTCAAGGCTAGCCTGGTACATATGAATGAGTTCTAGGCCAGACAAGGGAACTTCCAGCTTGCCTGGGAGAGAGAGAGGGTATGCTGTGAGAGAGGTAAGAGAGGTCAGAGAGAGACAGAGGTCAGAGAGGCAAGAGAGGTCAGAGAGAGAGAGGGGCAAGTGTGTGTGTGTGTTGAGAGAGAGACACACACACACAGAGAGGTCAGAGAGAGAGGCAAGATGTGTGTGTGTGTGAGAGAGGCAAGAAAGGTCTGAGAGTCAGAGAGAGAGAGAGAGAGAGAGAGAGAGAGAGAGAGAGAGAGAGAGAGAGAGAGGGAGAGAGAGAGAGGGAGAGAGCACTGCCACTAATAGGACAGGGTCTCAGTATTCCAGGCTGGTCTTTAACTCCAGATTGTCCCTAGCCTCTAGAGAACTAGGATTACAGGCTTGCACTATCAGAAAGGACTCTGACCCTCATAGATGAGGACAGTGTCAGCACGTAGTCCTAAGGAACCCAGTACTTAGAGAAGCTCCCAGACTCCCAGAATAGTGCTCTGAGGAGTTAAAAACCATCACAAGGAAAAGCAAATTCGACTGGCTAAACATGAAGAAGCAAAGGTGATATTTGGCCCTGGAAAGGAAGTCAGTCATCAGGAGACAGTTACTTCCACAGCAGGAGGGAAGACTTTCAACCACAAAGGACAATCCATTTTCCTTTTCAAGAAAAACAACACTAGGATTACTTAAGCCCCATGGAAATGAGCAAATTCCTTCTCTACCACCCACTCAGGCCTCAACTCACACAAGAATGGTTTTTCACACGCCTATGACTTTTGAGTTTGGTAGTCTAGCAAGAGAGTTCACCGGCCCAGGACTGAGCAACCGAACAAGCAAAGAGAACCCACAAGAAACTCACTTTGTTCTTTAATAACTGCCTGAGGACTGACAGATATGACATTAAATTTACGAAAAGCCATTTAAAATAATAACGATGTGGAGAAGCAGACACCCCTGGTACACAGGTCATAATGGCTTTTAGAAACACCTTGTGGCAAGATGACCATAAAGTCACTTGGGTGGTCAAAACTGAACTGTAAAATAGAATGTATTGGATCATTCCCACCAAATGGAACAGTGGACAAGTTGTGCAATAATTAGGGCCCACAGGCAATTTATTTTTCTGATTGTAAAATGAACATAAATTTTAGGAAAACATTATTTTAAAAAGGGACAAACAGGTTTAAAAACTTTGTTTTTCTTTTAAAGTGTCTTATGTCAACTCATGAAAGATTCTATTAACCTGCTTGGTTCTAAAGTAGGTTTTCGTTATTTCATAATTCTCCCCACAAGGTTTGGTCAAAGTTAACTTGTAGACGAGGAAACTGAGCTCAGGGAAGGCATTGCTTACCTGTCTGCAGTGGTCAGTTGTGCTATTTGGATCCATAGCTGTTAACTTGTTCCTTAGAACTTTCTAGACACCGTGATTAGCTGCAGTGTTGTGAATACATTGTAAGGGTTGTGTGACTCGAGTGTTAATGCTTTTGAAGGAAGCAGACAGCAAGAATGAAAAGGTGTCTGCAGGTGGACAGGGGAGGCGCCAGCGTTTTCGTTGGACTGAGGCTAACCTGGCAGATTTGACAAACTGGACCTCTGAGACCCTAAGTAAGAAACCAGGAAATTACCGCAGACGCCCTGAGACTTGACAAAGTTTACTGCGAGTGCGAATGCCCCAGAGAGCGACAGCAGGGCCTGCGATCCATTGATCTGAGCGACTGACGAGCCTGGGCAGGGGCTGGGGCAGGTAAGGCTGTGGGGCACAGACCGTTGGTATTTCGGGCACTCGGTGTTCGAGACGCTTCCTTACGGTCTGCGTGTGTGTGGCTCGGGCTCCGTATTCCGCTGGGTTATTAATTTATTTTTTTTAACCTCCGCGTTTCAGTCTCACTGGCGGACAGCCCTAGTCCTGAGGGTAAAGACCCCCATAACCGTCTTCACAGACAGCCGGGGCTTCACCTCCGAGCCACCGGCGGGCGACGGCCTAGCGTCGCGCGGGGCGGAGGCTCGCGGGCCGGCGACCCCGGGGCCGCGCGCCTAAGCCCGGAGGTTGCCCTCCCCTCCGCCTCGCGCGTGGGGCCGCGGGCGGGCGGTCAAGCCGTGACCTCGGGCCACCCGGGCCGCGCGCCGCTCGCTCGGCACCCGGGCGCGAGGCGCTGCTGTCCTGAGGTGACACCGGCCGCCACGGCAGGAGCAGCAGGCGCCGCCGATCAGCGAGTTCGCACCGAGGATTCCTCTTGGTGCGTGGCCCAGTTCTGCTTAGGACCCGCTCCAACCCCTGGCTGACACCGCCCCCCGCGCCGCCACGCTCCGAGGCCTTCCTCCTTCCTCGGGGAAGCCTGGCGGCTTTCCCCTCGCGGGCCCGCGCGCGCCCGGCGCGCCCCCGCGCGCGATTCCTCGATTCCACAGGCGGTTCGCGCCCCGGGTGGGGGCGGGGCGGGGCGCGCGGGGCCTGGCCGGCCGCCTGCGGGGAGGGGACTGGGGGCGGGCCGGCGTGGGGAGTTCCTCGCTCGCGGACCACACGCTCCGCGGGCCAATCCCGAGCCGGCCTCTAGCAGTGTCGCACGCGGGACACGTCCAAGCGTTTGTTGGCAGGGCCGGCGAAGGGGGAGGGGGACAGGCTAGGGAAGGGAGTTGAGTGACAGGCGGTGCGGAGCACGCTGGGAATTGTAGTTCCCAGCTCCCGTGGCCATAGCCATTTTGTAGTCAAGGGACTACAACTTCCAGAAGATCAAGGGGACTATTCTAAGGTGCCCCGGGAATAGGCGGCTCTCCCCCGGGCCGGGCGTCCTGGGGCACTGGTACCCAGCTGCCCGGCTGCAGGTAGACGTGAGGGCAGTGGCGAGGGTTTGCATGTGGCGGCCGTGGGGGTGAGCGGACTGTGGGGAAGGGGGGTGGTGGGAAGGAGCTGAGGTGGAGCGACCGAGCGTGCCATGCATTGAGCCCAGGGAGCCTCTCTCAATTCCTTGCCTGGGGTAGGAGTGGGAGAGGCGCCTGACGGGCGGCCCGCTGAGGATTCGCTGAGGCTTCTCCTGAGTCTGGTCGACGGGGCTGCGGGTGTCTTTTGCACTGGGCCTGGGCTGGTGGCCAAAGGGTGAGCCAGCGTGCAGGGGCTCAGCTGTGGGAGTTTTCGGCTGGCGAGAGGTGGGGAATTAGTCGAGGAGCCCTAACTTGTATAAAAGCAGAGTCCATTTAAAGTTGGGCTGGATAGCCTCTCTCTCATTGGTTAGGGGGCTTGGAAAAAAGACTCGGCGAGCTCTCCGCTGTGGTGCTGCCGCCGCCGCCGCCGCTGGAGTTGACTCTTCTGCTCGCACTGCGGCTGCAGCACAAACGTGACTTCCAACATTTTAAATTTATCTTTCCGTTTTCTTTTCCAAGATGTAACTACAGATCAGATACTAAGGACCTTCCCGTTTCGCTGATGTAGTTTTTGGAAGAAAAAGGGGGGGAGTGAAGGGCGTCGGTTTTTTTTTTCTCTTTTTTTTTTTGTGTCTGTTTTGTGTGTTTCGGGGGAAATTTTCCATTATGAGTGCTTTACTAAAGTGAAATTTTCTTGTTTGCTTCGTTCGTTTTTGGCTCTTTCTATTTTTTTCTTTTATCCTCAATTTTGGATTTATTTCAAGGCGAATCTGGCTTTGGGGGAAGAGGAAGAAAAGTCGGATTACAAGATCAACCACCACCACCAACAATAAAAACCACCAGGATATTTTTTTGCAAATTTCTGACGGCTTTAAATTCATGAAGCAATTGTTCCCTTCTGCAATCAGCATTTGGATCTCAGAATGAGCAAGGAAAGACCCAAGAGGAATATCATTCAGAAGAAATACGTAAGTGCTCTTAACAACACATCCTTTGGCTTGCAGTTGTGAGCAATGGTTGTGAATGTCAAGTTTATAGATAATTCTGCAGCTCAAGTGTTTTAAACATAGCGTCCGATAAGGCTGTTTCTTTCTTTTCCGAAAGAGCTTTTCAGGCAAAGTCGTGTCTGCCTAGTTTGGTTGAGAAAACAGACTGGTGTAGAGATACCTCAAGTGAATAAATTGACCTCGAATGACACAACATTTATGTAGTTTTAGATGAAAGGCAAGTGATTTTGGTGGAGGTTGGGGCTCTGTGTGTGGGGGGCCTGCGGTAATATAACTAAACTGCATTCTCTGGCGGATTTGGCCCCATATTGCACTTTGCATACAAATGAGCCTGCTATTGGTGTTATTTGGAAAATCGTGTAAGCTATGTGTGTTGGAAGCCCTTTAAGTTGCAATCCTGGGTCCGATTATAGCGATCTGTTGTACTGGCACATCCATTTAATATATGTGGTCATTTTGGCTTATCTAGTTTGCAACATAACCCAGTTGGGAATCATGTTACAGGGACTGCATTTATTGGTATTGACTTTAGTAATGAGGCTGATTTTGGTTTTGTTTAAAAAGAATTCGTGGTTTCTGGGTTTAGGGGAAAATAGAGCTAATGTTTTTAAGTATGTATGTATGTGAGTGAATGCATTTGTTGTTAATACAAATAATTTATTTTTGTTAATTGGGTTTGTGAAATTGGGTTGTAATAGTTAAATTTGTTTTGTGCATAGTATAGCAACGTTTTGCTTGGCATAGGGAGTGTTTTTGTTTTGTGAAGTGGCCTTTTTTTTTCTCTTAAGTTTTGGGGGGAGGGAGCAAAGAAGGGAACCAGGGGATTAACCAAATATGCACTCGAGTGATCCGGTGGTTAGCTGCATATGCTTAGAGCAAATAACTCATCCCCCCCCACCCAGCAAAAAGGCCCTCGAAGATAAAGAACAATGTGATCGTATAAGAAAGTTTTATATAACTAGAGTCGATAATTTGGTGTTAGTATTTTTCCCTTTCTGTGTAGAGTGTATAATGGGATATGACCTTCGGGGCAGTGGCTCTGTAAAAATATATATATTTAATGGAAAAACCTGAATTCCTCTTCCGGAGAGCTGATTCTAATCTAGACACGTAAACTTAACTGTGAAAGAAACACGAGATTAAATAATGAAGCTAAACTTACAAAGCTGCTCCACAAGCAATTTAAGAATTAAAATACATCCGCATTGCAGAGGGCTGGGTAGATCGCTAAGGACTAGTTTAAACTCGGTGTGTAGAAACTGCATGGGCAGAGCCTTGCTTTGGAGAGTCCGCCTTCCTAGAACATGTCTGTTTCTGATGTAGCCACAAAGGAGATGAGGTAGAACTTGGACAAGAACCCTCCACCCTATCCCGGACCTTGATAAGTTGGAGAGAACTGTGGGGTAGGCTTTTTTGTTGTTGCTGGTGGCCAGCGGATCCTGTCGGGTCCGGGCGTCTGGCCGCAAGCCGATGTGACCGCCGGTGGAGGCGCGAGGCAGAGCACGAGTTGCCGCTGCGGGAGCCGAGTCCGTGCTCACGCCGAGCTCCGGACTTGGCAGCGGGCGGGGAGGGTGAGCGGGGCCCGCGGCGGGCTGGGCCGGGGCCGGGGCGGCGGGCGCGCGGGCGGCCTGTAGGGGGCAGACTCCGGGCTGTGCTCTGGCCGGGCGGGTGGGTGGGGCCCGCGGGTAGCGCGGCGTGCAGACTCGGGGCGGGCCAGGCTGGTGAGTGCGGCCGAGGGGAGGCTGCCTCGGGCGCCCCCCGCCGCGTGCAAGGCTGAGCTTGGCCGCTCTGGCGTCTCCACGCCGCCCTGCCCCGCGGGCTCCAGCGCAGTCTCGAGAGCAACAGGTTAGGCAGGCGAGACGTCAGCGCGCCCCCTCCCCGCCCGCGGCCTTCCCCTGCCGTGCGCCTCTGCATCCCCCCCTCTCTCCGCCCCCTCCCCGCCCCCTGCCCCCAGTGGTTCTGGTTCCCCCCGCCCCCCCCAAGCAGCCGCGGTCTGTTGTCATTGTGACGTCACAAAGGGACGGCCCGGTGGAACCTTCCCTTCCTCCGTGATGTCAAAAGTCGGGCGGAAGGTTCCAGGCGCCGCCTGAGTGGAAGCTGCGGGAGCGGGACGTGGGAGGAGGAAGGGGGTGTGAAGGGTGCGACAAACCTCTACCTTCCGCTTTGAGGTGTTCCAAGTCCCACCAGGTGAGCATCGGGGAGCCTTTTACCTCTCACCGAGTGCCCTTGGACCTTCTTATACTACGTAGGGCTGGAGAGTAGGGAGGATTGGCCTTCTTAATGCAGGAGT
Organism: Phodopus roborovskii; assembly: GCF_943737965.1. NCBI lineage: Eukaryota > Metazoa > Chordata > Mammalia > Rodentia > Cricetidae > Phodopus > Phodopus roborovskii. The sequence goes on along the minus strand of NW_026126482.1, from coordinate 17,300,498 downwards.
ATTAACAGTTTCAGGTCTTTTGATGGTGTGACATTAGTGTCCCCTCCTACCCCCAGACCCGTGTTAAAGAAAACGAAGGAAACTGCATTTAGGGAGCTTTTACTTTGAGGATGGAGTTGAACGAGGATTTTGTCATGTTGAGGCATGATGCCTTTGCAGTGCTATGGTACCTGTGAAGGGGATGGTGTTCAGCTATTGCTCTTTTGGAGGTTTTCACTGCCATTGGGGAAGGGCGGTCCTGTTAGCTCTGCTGTTGTTCATCTGCTCACCTATGGTATCATGGGGGACTCCGGAGACTGCAGGGCTGTACTCCAAAGAACACAGGACTCTTAAGTCTCCAGATGTACTGGATCTTAACAGAACAAATGGTTCATGGTGTGAGTCTCCACTTTTCTATAAAATGGAAAATGTCATAACTGCTTTTGTCACTTGACTAAATCATTGAGATAATGTGGGTGGAAGATGTAAAACAGTGTGCTGCTTTATATAGAAGGTGGCATTATTACTTAAGCTGGTGGAAGGCAGTAATGCTTTCTACAATTCCTCTCAAGAGCTTTAGCTGTCTACCATTGCCTCAGCAAAGAGTTTGAGAATGTGATTCGATGAGAAGCTTGAGACATTTGTGTTGTATTTCTTTTTTATATTTTGGTGTTTCAAGACAAGGTTTCTCTGTAGCTTTGGAGCCTGTCCTGTAACTTACTTGCTCTGTAGACCAGACTGGCCTCCAACTCACAGAGATCCGCCTGTCTCTGCCTCCCGAATGCTGGGATTAAAGTCGTGCACCACTACTCTGCACCACCACTGCCCAGCTATATTTTTTATTAAATGACATCCTTGAGAGCCTCATAAATTGAAACATAACCCTGTCATAATTGTATCGGGCACTGCTCCCACTACAGTACATTAAATAACTGGAAAAGGTTGCCTTCCACAGCCTCAGTTCACTTGGACAGTTGCATGTTTGCTCAGGGTGTTTTGTCTTTTGTATTATTCCTATAGTTGGTTATTCTTAGGAGATAATAACCAGGCCATTTGGTTTAGCTTGATACCAGATAAGAGCAGATACTCCAAAAACAAAGACCAGGTGGGTATTTAGGATGGCTTTAGCAGAATTTGTACCACTGGGCTGTAATTAATGTTTAAAATAGCATATGTTATGACATACTCATGTGGAAGTCTCAGGACAACTTTGTTGACTCTTTTTTTCTTTTATCTTTAATTGGCATTGAATTCAGATCTTAAGGCTTGTTTGGAAGACACATTCACCTTTACCTATGGAGCCATTTCCTTCAGCACCCCCTACAAATATGTTTTAAGGATTTAGTTTCCTGGACTTTTTTTGTTTGTTTGTTTGTTTGCTTTACTTTTGCTTGTTTGTTTTTTTTTTTTTATTTCCTTTGGAGAGCTTTTGGAGCTTGCCCTGGCACTCTGTAGACCAGGCTGGGCTGGAACTCACAGAGATCCACCTGCCTCTGCCTCTGGAGTGCTGGGATTAAAGGCCGATAATACCACCACCACCTGGCTAAGGATTTAATTTTCTAAATGCCTGTAACATTAGCACAGTTCAAGGTTATCTTTTGTTAAATAATATCCAGTTTGTCCATAAGCCCTCCTGTGCTACATAAAAAACTGTCTCAAACATCCCCTCAGGGATGTTTGTAGAATGCTTGCCTAGCATTTACCAGTTGCCAGGAAAACTGGGTCTGGTGGTGCCTATTGTAATCAGGAAGTTTAAGCAGGAGGATCAGGAGTCAAGTTAATTCTCTGCTACATAGCAAGTGTGAGGCCAGCAGCTGGGAATACAACCACTCCATGATCCCTGAAAGTGAAAGAGGTTGCTTTAAAAAGGTTAGAAATTGATTTTTACTACAATTTATAGTTGCAAACTAAAATCAAACAGTAGAAAGAAGTATACCAGGACAGGGGTGTTTAGCCCAGTACTGGAGTGTTTGCTTAGCATGGCTAATGTCCCAGGGGGGTTGATTTTTAGCACTAAAAAGTTCTAAGATTGCTTGGCATGGTTGGTACACACTTTTAACACCCAGTACTGGGGGGGAGGCAGAGAGTCCCACATGTATCTCAGATTGAGCCAACCTGGTCTACATAGCAAGTGCTAGGCCTGCCAGAGATACATAGGCCTGTGCCCCCCTCCAAACAAAACAAAACCCAAAATAGAACAAAAAAGTCAGCTTGCTTGCTTTTCCTTTGTTGAACAATCATTGTGATATTTTACAGCTGTTGGGGGGGGGGAGACTGAAGTTATCCAGTTGCCTTGTTTTTCCTTTTCTCACATTTGTATTGCTTTCTCTTTGTTTCTAGTGGTGGAAAGTTCTTCCCTTTCCCAAACAGTATAGGGTGGAGGTGATTTATTTTTTGCACAGTTTGGGGTGGAACTCAGGGTCTTACATGTGCTCAGAAAGCTGTGATACCAAGCACGATCTTAGTTCCAAGCAGAAGCATCTTTAAAAACTGTGGAATACAGACAATGAAGAAGCAATAGTCAGGTTCATAGTGTGTTAAATTTAAAATGAATATTACGTTTTTATTTTTTTTGGGTTGGTTTATTACCCTTTTTTTTTTAAAAAAGGGCTAATATCGCTACAGATACTTCTTGACAATCAAAAATTAGTTTTGCTTATTGTGTATGTGTGTGGGTATGTGGATGGTATGTCACACATGTACAGCTTGGAGTACAACTTGGAGGAGCTGAACCATCTAACTTCATGGGGTTATTAATTACCTGTTTGTGGGTTAATACTGGAGTTGAGTATTTGTAGCCCCTGGCCCAAATAGCCAGCTTTTGTAGTTTAAAAGTTAAGTGGATATTTTGCCTCCTAGTTTGGTTAGAACTGTCCCTCATACTGGTCTGTCTAGGGCACTGAGTCCTTTCTTAAGTAAGTGCCTTGATATTTAAACTTACTGACTTCAAAAGGAGGACATCTTTTGAAGTTTCTGACTGGTGCCTGTTCCATTAACAGTAGATCTGTCTTGAAAGGGGTGAAGGGAAAATTATATTAAGCCAAGTATATAAACACTTGGTAAAGGCTAAACTGGGATGTTTTGAATCTCTAACAAGTGTCTTGGGTCATGGTAGTATTCAGAATTAAGCTTTGGCCATTTTAATTAAAACTGTGTGCAGTGTTCAAATCCTACTGTTAATGGCCCAAGTCTCCCCAAACATTGTTGTGTCAGTTCTAACTAATCTCTACCTGCCTAGCCTCCTTGCCTGTAGGTGCAGAACATCCTGGTTATTACCCAAAGCCTCTGCCCAGTGGGTAGCTATGGGGTGTGCTTCTGTCCCCTTTGGCTTCCACCCAGAAGGCTTGCCAAGTGTCAGTTGTTTGTTCCCAAATCTGGTTATTCCAGTTGAGCTTATACTTGTAATTACAATTAAGTCTTATGTAAACCTTGAAATGACTGTGAAAACAGTTGGTTCAACTTTTAAGATGAATGCTTTGGAGACGATATGGTAAAAGTGCTAAAAGAATAAAAAGGATGTTAAATTAGTTGTAGGCTAGACACTTGATCTTCTGGATTCTTCATAACATAAACACTGCATTGCAAGTCATCCCTCTTTTTGGTGATAGTGGTGGTATTATGATGGGTTCAATAAAACATGTGGAACAAGTTCAAAATAAGACTGTACTTGGATGGGAAGATTAAGATCCCAACACTGGGAGGTTGAGACAGGATGCTTGTGATTGCAAGGATAGCATGAGCTATAGAGTGATACAATAAGTGTCTCAATAAGAAAAAAAAGTTTAGTACCTAAAAGTATTTTTTTTTTATCATCACATCACTTATTTTGTAACTTTCTTTTTAACAATCTCCTGTAGCTCAAGCTGCCCCAACTTACTGTGTAGTTAAAAGGTGACCTTGAACCCTTAATTTTCCTGCTTCTGCCTCCGAAGTGCTGGAGTTATAGGCTCCCATTGTTAAACTCAGCTAAAGTTTTGTGTTTTTTTTTAAATATATTCTGTGTGTCATTTGTGTGTGTAGTGTTTGGTGACAAGTGCCTTTACCCACTGAATCATTTTGTTGGTCAAAAGCTTGGTCATATAAGCAACTTTACTGTCTGTCCCACAAGATACCATGGAAGATCTCTTCCATTTCAAATCCTTAAGTGTACATGCATGTGTTGCTAAGGGAGCAAGCCACATGCATGCTTTTAATTTACTTTTGAGTCAAGGTATAGTCTATGCTGACCTCAAACTCATGGTCTTTTTTCTGTGATTCTAAGTTCTGACAGTACAGACATGGCTTTTCCTTTTTTAGTAAAGCTGAATGCCCTAAAAACCAGGGGCTGGAGAGATGGCTCAGAGGTTAAGAACACTGACTGCTCTTACAGAGGTCCTGTAAGGCTTGAAAACATCTATAATGAGATCTGTTGCCCTCGTATGGCATGTAGACACACACACACACACACACACACACACACACACACAGAGAGAGAGAGAGGCCTGAACTTCAGGAAACTCTTAAAAGTTTTTACTAAAGTTCTGATTCATTCTAAAACTCTTAAAATTGCAACTGCCCCGTTAGGAAGTGACTACTTGCTCTTTAGCTTCTGGTGCCATAATCTTGTCTGCTTTCAGTACTCCTGCCCCCCACCCCGAAATGTATGTTGTGTTATCTGCATTTGTATATGTCTCTGTGTGTGCTTGTGTACATATGCCCTCGCCATGGCACAAGTAGGGGTCAGAGATCAACTTGCAGAGGTATATTGTGTGGATCCTGGGGAATTGAAATCAGGTTATCAGGTGGAGGCAACACGCCTTTACCTATGGCTGAGCTATCTTTCCAGTTTAGGAAACACTTAAGACAGCCATAGAAGCCCTACTGTTAGTGAAAGCATTATGAAGAGAAGGCCCAGTCAATTCTGAAGTAGCCACCCACACTCATAGTTTACATAGCAAGGTCACATGAAGAAAAGGGGCTTTTGCGCCATTTTACAGACGAGAATACCAATGCCATATAATTTAAAGCTGTATGTCCTCCTGTGCTTTTCGGCTTAGGTGGAACAGATGCCAAATGACTGATCAGCACTACCCTGAAGGGAAGAACAGGTCATAAAAAGGGGCCTGTGAGCTACTGAGAGCAAGGTGTTGGCTAGTGTGCAGCATGCTTATGCTTGATTGTCTCTTCTAGATAGTTGAGCTATCTAGTTGAGTCTTTTTCTCAGCCTCTTCATTAGAGGATTAGAGGATCCTAGAGGGGAATGGTTGTTGGAGCCCTGTAGTTTTGTGGTTGTCCACCTACAGTGTACCTGAGGGCCATAATGGGCAGCAGTTCTCCAGGCTTCCAGGAACTACTTGCTGCCTCAGAGCTCTCATACATCACCTTTGATACCTTTCCTTGCACTTTGACTGTTGCTCCTGGCTTTGCTGTTTTGAAGACCATGAGTTCTGGAGGAAATTGTCCTTGATTCCCACCAGTGGGCCATCCATGAAACAGAATTGTCTAGATGTGTTAATGAGGCAACCTGAGTAATAGGTTCATTATAGCTAATTACTCATCCCAGTTATAAGGATTCCTGATTGACTGCATTAGAGAAGAACCGTACTGAAGTGTTCTTTTGTTACTACCTTTTTTGTTGTTTTGATTTTCTAGACGGGTTCTCTAGTTTTGAATGCTGTCTTGGAACTTGCTCAGTAGACCGGGCTGGCCTCGAACAGAAGTCCACATACCCCTGCCTCTCAACTGCTGGGATTAAAGGTGTACACCACCATTGCCTGTTTTGACATTGTAATCCTGTAGGTTCCACCCCAAACCTAGTCTTGGGATTACAGATGGGATTGCCAACCTAAATGGTATTTAAAATTCTAATTTAGTAAGTCAATCAAACTCTGCCACTAATGTAGGGAGGACTGAAATAGTTTAGATAGATAGCGATTTCTGTGAATACTAGAAAGTTAGTTGGACTGTTGTCCACACTCCAGGTGTGCTGGTGTTCTCTGAAAGGCGGGGCCCTCATCTGAGAAAATGCCCCCAATAAGATCAGGCTGTAGGCAAACCTGCAAGGGCATTTTCTGATTGATGGGGAGGGCCCAGCTCATTGTGGTTAGAGCTCCCTTGGGCTGGTGGTTCTGGTTTCTACAAGAAAGCAGATTGAGCAAGCCATGAAGAGTAAGCCAGGGAGCAGTGTACTCCTGGTCTCTGCATCAGTTAACTACCCTACTTGAGTTCTTGTCCTGGCTTTTGAGGCAATGATGAAGTGTAAGCCACATAAACTCTTTTTTAAGGTTGCTTTGGAGTTTCATCAGAGCATTGATAACCCTACCTAAGACATCAGGTAAGAAGGCACTTACTTCAGGTACACTATTCTTGAGTACACAAAGGGATTTTTTTAAATGATTTTTGGAGGTTGACTGTTGGTTAGATAGGGAGCAGTGAAAAGGATGGGTTGTGGGTATTGTATTGTTGTCAGTCCAGGAGATGACCCTCTGGCCTCCTGGAATAGATAGCAGCCAGGCATTTCTGTATTTCTGATGACTGAATTGGCCAGAGAATGTAGGAAGCCTTTTGACATCTATCTTATTGCTGTCTTAGAATCTGGGTTGTTCTTTCTCTGTTACGTTCTTTTGTTTGTTTGTTTTGAGGTAGGGTTTCTCTGTGTAGCTGTGGCTGTCCTGGAGCGAACTCTGTAGACCAGGCTAAACGGGCCTCAAACTCAGAGATGCTCTTGCCTCCCTAATGCTCGGATAAAAGGTGTACACCACCACCACCACCACCAGGCCTCCATTATGGTCTAATCACCATTTTTGAGAGATCCTCAATGGTTGACTCTTGGTTCTCATTTCTGCCAGCTATTAAATGTCTGGTGTCTGGTGCCAGGAGGAAATGAGAAGGATGAGTACTGAACATGTGTTTCTTGCATTTTTTTCCCTTCCATGGGTTTGCAGAAAGTCTGAGTGAATGCGCATTCTCTTAGGCAGCAGGGAGTTTGCTTTTTGTGTATGAGTTGTCATTACTAGTACATGAGCTTCAGTCATGAAGGGCCTTCTGTTTGGACAGGTCTGCTTTGACTATATAGGGCACTTAGTTTAGATAATGGACAAATTAGTTCCAGCTTTTATTTAACTTGGTTGTGTGACCCTGGACAGTTTCTAACATGGCTGAGTTCCTTCCTCATCTGGAACATTGTTGAGTGCACCTTACAGGCTGGGAGGGCCAGGGAGATTTTTTTTTGATGTGAAAGCACTTTGTAAACTGCATACTGCTGCACAAATGCTCAAGGTATTATTACACAGTTGGAAATCACCAACTTGGAGACATCATGCCTGCCAGCAACCTTCCTAGCTGACTCAGAAATAAATAAATCTAGTAAATTCAGAGTGAACAGTATATTTAGAGCAAGGTTTTAAAGATTAAAAGGTGATGTAATCATCACCCCTTCCATTCCCATTTTGCTTGTTGAATGTCTGTTGAATTAGGAAACATGACAATTAGATTAAAGAACCACATAATCTATGTTCACAAACGTGTTTAAAAGTATGGCTTGAAGGATTCCTTCCTTGAAACTGAAAATCTGATCATGATCCATCAGTGGCTATTGGTTGTCGTCTCCTGTATCAAGTGTGAACTAAGTTTGTCTTCAGTATTGAATAAAAACCCTTGTTTACACCATGCGCCTGCCACCATCCACTACACACATTCCTGGATTTAGTCAAGTCCAGCCACTAACTTTGCAAATTCTTATCTATACGTAGGTAAATGGATTTCCTGAGGAGTTCAGTATTCTCATGGACCTCCTGGCTAGACTGCCATCCTCCACCCACAACACTCTGGCTCTTAGTCTTCTGTACTGATAGTGTAGCACCCCTTCTAGGTCAAGGAATAGTTTGTGTGTCTCTTATGAGATGAGTTTTCTAAGTGATTGTGGGTGAGTGCTATGGATCAGTATACGGTTAGTACATGGAGAATTATTTTTGTGTTTTTTTTCTAGACAAAGTTTCTCTGTCCTGGAACTTGCTCTGTAGGCCAGGCTGACCTCATACTCAGAGAGATCCTACTGCCTCTGGGATTAAAGTCTGGGCTACCATTGCCCAGTTTGAATGAATGCCTGGAGGGAATTAGAAGTGGAAAAGGAGTTTCACTGATTAGAATTTCAGACTCCTGTTTTCAGCAGGGAACCTGCCTACCTACTGTTAAAAGAATGTCCCATACTCACACCTTGTGGACACAGCTGGCATGAAATGGAAGGTTTCTTCTGTTCTTGCATTTGAACAAGTCATAGTGACACACCTCTCTTTTCCAGGTGCATTCTTCGTCATCCATGGTAGTTGAAGTAATTGATTCATTTTCATGGGAAAATAAAAATTCATATGTAATCCCCATAGCTAATTATAAGCCAGTAACTTTTCCCCTTGTGAAAAATGGCTTTTCTGCTTCACATGAAATCATTTCAATCAGACAAGTACTCAAAGATAAAAATGACTGGAATTGCATACCAGATATTCCCCCATTTGTAGATGTATAGACTCACTCATCATGTGCTTTTTGAATTTGTCTTACCTCAGTAATTGAAATGGCGATTTATTAATTTTTAATGTCTGTAGGCATGCCATTGAAATGGGCTTCACTTGATCAGTTGCCTCTTTGGCTTTTTCACAGGGTTAGGGCTTTTGTTTTGTTTTTGTTTTTAAAATGATGTTTGTGTAGTACCTTGCTTTGTATGTACCCTTTGCACTTGAGATTTCTCAGAACTGCACCATATTTTCTGAGGAGGGGCTGTGCTAGAATGCATAATGCATTTAAGGCTATCTGATTTGTTTTACTTTTAAAATGAATATGAACTCTTGTAAGTAGTAAAGATATCAGTTGAGTTTTATTTTCTATTTTCTATTTTCTTGCCCTTTCTCAGGGCATTTAGGACTAAGATAAGAAATGTGGAAGCATCTTAACACAAAATTACTTTAGGGACACAATGTGTTTTTAGACAGAAGGGAAGCGGAGCTTGAATAGTCGTACATTTATGAGGTTCTTTCCTTTGTGAATCTGTGGGAGATAATTTAAATAATAAAATGACCTGGAATCATATTGTTTGTACTTTCCAGTACAGTCCTGTGTGTAGGGTGGCCTTTGCAACGTTCTTAGGGCCGAGTGTCATAGACTGATCAATTAAATAAATACAACTGATAGGTTTTTAGTATCTTGCTGTGTTTGCTCTCATCCTAAGAGAATTTATAGTGTTCTAGGGAGCAAGGGTGCAAAACATTGGGAAGAGAGAGAGTTCTAGCTTTGGGGTTGTGATGGTGAAGATCTTTCTTGGCTGTGACTTTGGGCAGATTGCTTTCCTTCTGAGTTATAGTAGGGAAAAAGCCTCCCATTCGAACGAGAGGGTAACAAAGGAAGTATCAGTGTCCAGACAAGAGTTAATCCAAGTCCTACAGGTCTGTGGGGTGCAGCTCTCCAAATTCAAGGTGGAAGAAAATATTTCTGGGTCATCTGCCATTACAGCACGTTCCAGTTGTTTGAGGAAGAGTGTGGAAATTAATTTGGCTACTTAGCATTCAGTCTTTCTCACTGAGGCTGCTTGCCTTTTCCTCCTTTAGTAACGGGATTGAATTTTTCTGTCTCCCGTGGTGTTTGTGAGATTGAGATAGAGTGGCAAGGAAGCAGCGTTTCTTTTTTGTTTGAGTCCTCTTGGAGCCACTGGTGGTGCTCCATACCTTTAATCCCTGGGAGAGAGAGGCAGGTGGAGTTCCAGGATAGCCAAGGCTACACAGAGAAACCCTATGGGGGGAAGAAGTGTCCTTGGATGAGCTTCACTTTCTTAGGTGGAATCTAACTCCCATTGGTTTTACCAGGCTGCTTCCTTTCGCATTCTTTTCCTGCCCAATGCAGAAAAGCTCCGTTTGTTGCAGATTGTAATGATGTCTTGATGTTAGATGATGAAAGAGCCAATATGAATGAATGAAAGCATTTAATAAGGAGTCATGGTCTGGGCTCCTAGTGAAATTAGTAGCACATGCTTTTCTTCTGCCTTGAAGGATTTTGGTTATGTTTTTCTGGCCATCAGTGGAGCTGTAACATCACATAGCTTAGCCCTTCACATATGCTTCATGACTCTATATGTGAGGTGAGGGATGGGGGGAGGGGAGGGGGTCCTCTGTGTAGCTCTGGCTGGAGTCCTGGAGCATGCTTTGCAGACCTGGCTGGCCTTGAACTTAGAGAACCAACCTTCAAGATTAAAGGGGAGTGAAACCACTATCTGTCGGAGGCCACTACTCTTAATGGCAACTGCACTGTATTTGGTGCCCATATACTGCAAGGATTGTGAGGAACAGAGTTAATTGCTGTGCAGTTAAGAATGCAGGAGTGTTGGTAGAAGGAACAGACCATCTTATTAGTGATCCTCCTTATTTCACTGGTTTTGTTGAACATTTGGGTCTATTTAGTTCTCAGCAGTTTACTTACTTGAGTTTCTAACTAGTTTTTTCTTAAAATAAGTTAATAAAAACCAACCAACCCCCTTGTAGCAGAAATAATAAAAACCCAGAGACATTGGAGTTCAGGCTGAAGATCAGAGAAGCAAAGCAGCAAAGAGTTCTTACTTCTACCAAGGCTGGGGTGATCCTCTCTCAGCGCGACTGTAGAGTGAATAACACTGCACTTTGTCTCCACCCACCTTATGTTCTTCTCTAGTGCTAGAATAAAAGTCATGTACCATCATTATCCAGCTTGCATGGCTAACTAGTATGGCTAGCTTAGTACTCTGATCTTCAGGCAAGCTTTATTTGTTAGATCATAAACAAAATATCACCACACCCCCCTCAAACCCAGGCCCTCTCTATGTAGATCCAGCTGGCCTGGAATTTAGAGATCACCTGCTTCTGCTTACCAAGGTATTGAATGTATGTGGTATCATTTCTGGCTGAATTACACTGTGTGTGTGTGTGTGTGTGTGTGTGTGTGTGTGTGTGTGTGTGTGACTGTGTGTGGTGTGTGTGTAGTTGTGGAGGTCAAAGGATAACTTGATTCTCCTGTGTGCTTTTCCACAGGGTGTTGAACTTAGGTGGTGGCATTTGCCTTTACCCAACTGTTACCCAGTAACAGACTAACAGAGCCTCCCTTTTCCTTTTTTTTTTCTGTAACTCAAGGGTTTGTCTGGAATGCTCCATCCTTTTCCTCAGCTTCATGGGCACTGGGAATGTAGGTGTTTGACAGTACTGTTTGCTTGCTGCTTGCCTTTTATTTCTGATATATTTTTGTATCAAAACGATATATAGTTTTATTTTTAATATATCTCTTACATGTTACATATACGCTGTCATCCCAGACATAATTCTTTTCCTTCAACCTGACTGAAGTGCAGTTTTGGCACACAAAAATAATATACAAGATTAAAGTACGGGCCATGGGCAAACAATTGCCCTCAAGCGAGCAGTTGTTTGGCACTGAGCAGCTTGAACTTTCTTCCCTCCCAATTGTGACAGGGTCTCTATGTAGCCATGCCTGGCCTGGAACTTGCTTTGTAGATCAGGCTGCCAGTTAGTTTTTGGAAAGAAGGTCTTTACCAGCCCAGGCCCATGGAAACTCACTACATAGCTCAGGCCGCCCCTCCAAACTCTCACTAAGCCCCCTTCAGAGCCTGGGTTTACAAGCATGAGCCACTACACCTGGATAGCTTTTAATTTTGATCAAAAAACTTTGCTCAGTAGTATTGGTATTGACACCCTGACAGAACTTCAGAACTTTAATCTGCAAGAATTTTAAAGACTCTCGGAAGTAATCCTTAGTGATGGTTATCTCCTGAGGGGGCAGAGATCAGATTTCTATTTAAACTCCAATGCAGTTTGTCACACCCCCCCCCCCTCCAGTGCAGGGGGCCAGGCAAGGCCTGGATTTAATAATGAACTTTTGAACTCCTTAGCTTGGTTGGTGTTAGTAATGAACCAATGTTTTAAGTCTTCTCAAACTACTGTTAGGATTCCAAGTTGCAGTCTGTCTGAAAGGTGGCTGACAGGAGTGAAAATAAAACCTCATTAAAGAAAAAACATGTTAGGCTTGAGATGGGCTCTGAGTCTGGGCTCTGGGCACACCTAAACCTTAGGCCAAGTCCCATGGTTGGAGAAATCAGGGAACACTTGCTTCTCATTGTCTTGGATTTACCACCTGTGAGTTAGTTGTGCAGAACTCTAACTTAGACCCACATAGCTTGATGATGCTATATGGAATTTTTGTCTAGATGAGTACTTGTACTCATAACTATTCTAATAAGATAACTTAAAAGTATTCTAATAAGATGGGTTTTCTTTTGGTGCTGGTGCTGGCAAACTGGAGAGCATCAAGAGTTTGGGGACTCTAAAGCCTATTTTATATATACATACATACATGCATATATATACATACATACATACATACATATATATAAATTTCTCTTTACTTTCTACTCTAATTAAGTGATGTCTAGCAGTCCCCAAACTGACATAGACTGAGATGGAACACATCCAGCCTTTTCCCCAACCCCTTCTTTCTTCCAGGGGACTTGCTGAAGTTGTCATGTTATTTCTTTGCAGAATTTTTTGGAGTAGTAGGCAAAGGTTCCTGGGAGTATAAAAATAACGATGATTCTTAGGAGTCAGTTTACCAGGAAAGGCCATTATTTTTGACTTGCAAAGCTCCTACAGCCAAACAGTGTTTGCTTACAGTTGTTTAATACACCTTAATGATACCTATTGTAAGAAGATGTTCTTTAACCCCCTTTGTACATGGAGACCATCCCTGAAAAGAACTGGTGATGTCACCATGGCCAGGCAAACAACTTGTTTTTCTGGACAGGCATATAGAAAGGCTTGGGGAAGTGATTTTCAAGGAATGGAGTGCTTTCTTTCCTGCTATCAACAGCAAATAATCCTCTGTGTTGAGCGTTAAAGATTTGTAATGCTGTTAAGTAGGAATGAGCTTTTGCAGTTCTTTTTTGTATCCAAATTACAAATTCAGAGTGGTTTTAAAGTTAATCTAGGGGACTTGTCAGAGTAGGCACCAAATGACTATATCGACAGGTAGACTCCCTGGTCTTTATTTTTAGCACTGATTACAACATCAGGAGTAATAGACTAAAGTTGCAGCTTAAAATATCTGTGTTAATTTAGGTCAGGGAACAACTTTCAGGAGTCCACTCTCCCTTCTACCCTGTGGGTCCTGGAAATCAAACTGTGGTTCTTCAGTCTCAGCTGAAGTGCTATCACCCGGGAAGCGGTATTTTGAGCCTTAAAGTTGTAGTTTTTGCTTGGGGGATGAAGTCCTAGTTTGCTTCTCTGTTGCTGAAAAAAAAAAAAACAACAAAAAGACTGACCAGAAACAACTGGGGGGGGGGGGGGAGTAGGGTAGGGGTGAAGAAAAGGGTTATTTGTCTTATCCAGCACAGGAGTGATCCTATCTGTTTTGCTTTGGTTTTTTTGCGACAGGGCTTCTCTGTAGCTTTGGAGCTTGTCTTTGGAACTCATTCTGTAGACCAGGGATCACAGAGATCTGTCCGTCTCTGTATCCCCAGTGCTGGGATTAATGGCACTACCACCACTACCACTCATCAAGTGATCCTATCTCAACCTTCCTAGTAGCCTGGAGTGTAGGTATGTTACTGAGCCTGGGTGTCACAGTTTTGCGTTTATATTTATTATCTTTTGTTGCTGAGGATGAAATCCAGAGTTTGCCATTTGCTGGATGAGCGCTTCTATCATGGAACTACAACCCAACTTCCTTCTTCCTTTTCTTAGGCTTTCTTGTGGCTTGGAGCATGAACGTGTGGTTCTTTTCCCTCTACCTCTTGAATGCTGGAATTACAGACATGTGATGTGTTGTTGGGGGTGGAACTCAGGGGATTCTTGCTTGCATTCTGTCACCTGAACTACCCTCATCCCCTTGTCACCTGCCCAGAACTTTCAGTGTCCAGCAGCTGACCTTTGCTTGCTATATCTTAAAAAACCGTCAGGTCTTTCTTAAGCATTTCTTATAATTGTCTTGTACACAGTTGTGGGCAGTCTTGGTCCTATCCCCATGTTTGTGGTATTTTAAACTGTGATGAGGCATTTCATTCTTCCCCTATGTAATTTTGGATGTAAGTGTAATGTCTTTTAAAAACAATTCTGTGGTTTGTTAGTATATTCATAGAGTTATACAACTATCACCATGGTCAGTTTTAGAACATTTCAGAACTCCACAAAGAAATCCACACCAGTGGTGCTCACTTCCTTCTTACCCAGTTTCCCAGCCTCTGACAGCCACTCTAACTCTGAGGATTTTCTCCCCCTGGATACCGACACAAATGGATTAATAAAATATGTGGCTTTTTGTGATGGACTGCCTTCTTTCATGTAACACACCGTTTTAGTATGTTTCAGTTTTTATTTAAGGCATGTATACCACATGTTGCTTATTCAGCTTTGCTGATTAGTGGTGTGTGTTTCACAAACTAGGTAGCCCTGGGAAGAGTAGTCAACTGAAGAATTGCCTCCATCAGATTGGTCTTTGAGTGCATTTGTGGTATTTCCTTGGTAATTTATTAGTGAAGGCTTAGTCCAGTGTGAGCAGTCTCCATTTCTGGGCAGGTGGTTATGGGAGATACAGGAAAGGTAGCCAACCAGGAGCCTGAGACCGTTCCTCATGCATTGGCTTTCCTAGCAGATAGTCTATATCCTGTAAACTAACATAAACCCTTTCCTCTCTCAAGTTGGTTTTGGTCAGTGTTTATTATAGCATCAGAAATGAGACTAGAATACCAGCCATCCTTTTATTGACAATATGGAAACAGGATTGCATTTGTTAGAAAATGGTTACAAACCAGTACAGATGCCCATTGTCACTATATTTACTGTAGTTAGGTTGTTTGTGCACTGGGCTTGTTCAGTGGGGTCCTCTTCTGATTGGGGTCCTCTTCTGATTGGGGTCCTCTTCTGATTGGGGTCCTCTTCTGATTGCAACCGTCATAGCCTCTCTTCTCTGCCCATTTGTAAACTAATGCCATTCACATATTTGTGTGGGAGCCATGGATTTCACTTGCTTGGTGGTGTTAATGGTTCATTATAAGATGATTTGCTTCTTTTGGCTGTAGTAGGTTTTCAAATGAGTCTTCACCGTAGTGTATCTCAAATAACTGGTGTTTCAGGGCTTGGTTCCTGTGTGTGGTTCTGCTTCCGGAGAACTGCTGAAGGACTGCTGCTCTCTGCTCCCCCACACAGGCTTTGCCTCAGTCCCCCTCCCCCTCTTCTCCCACACTCCCCCTTTCCTTGCTCTGTAGACCAGTCTGGTCTTAGAGAGACCCTTCCTGCCTCTGCTTCCTGAGTTCTGGGATTAAAGGTGTGTGCTACAATAGTTGATTTTACTTTTTCCTAACTCCATGCTGAGGTTACAGACATAAGCCATCACACTTGTTTCAGCTTTACGTTTTGTAGTTATCTCTGCTAATATTGTTTGTAAAAGTACTTTGGGGTTAAGCATTGACTATTTACCCATAAATTTTCCCTGGGGGAGAAAAATTATTTTTAGGTGTGTGTCTCTTTGAAACCGACTCTAATGTAGTTCAAGCTGGCTTCAGTTTACTGTGTTTTCTTTTGCTACCCTTAAACAGGCCTTCCTGCCTCTACCTCCAAATGCTGAGATTAAAGGTTGAATAGGCCTGTTTTTCTTGCCACTTCCAGGCTAGTTAAAAACACTGACAAGTGATATTTATGATGAATGTAAAATGGAAGGTCTTTGAAGAGGCCTGGAATAGAATTCTTTCTTAATTTTATGTATGTGGGTTTTTTGATTGCATATATGAGTGCCGAATGTGTGTATACTTGGTACCTGCAGAGGCCAGAAGAGGGCATCAACTTTCCTAGGACCCAAGTGACAGTTGTTAGCTGCTATATGGTTGCTGGGATTGAACAACGATTCTTTGGAAGAGCAGCCAGAGCTTTTAACTAGTATGCCACCTCTCCAGCCCCTGTATTTCCTTCTGATATTTTTTTCTGACTTGTCAGATTTATTCTTCATACAGTGGTGTGAAATTGTTTAGGTAGTGTAGTTGCTTACTGAGTCAGGCTGGTTTTGCTTGTTTTTAAGCATACAAGAGAAGTGGAGGGGGGAATTTGCAGACACCCCCCAGGGGGTTGGGTGGCATTCTGTGATGGTGGAAGGTGTCTGTGTACATTGAGCTGAGGGTGTCTACACTCTTCCTCAGGATTCTTGTTAATGGGAAGCCAAACATCAATGTGTCTGTGTTTGTAATGTTATGTCTTATACAGCGTTGAAGTTCATTGTCAAGAACACTTTCACACACTCCTGTTTTTCTAGAATGACTATAATTGAGTCCTGTCCGAAGACCATTAATTTAGCTTATCTATTATTAGGTACCCACTTCAACTTAGAAGTTATGTGTGGCCTTGGGTATTTGTGTGTCTAAGAACTTTGCATTAACTGGAAATGTGTTCTGTGCTGCTTTTGTGTGTTGTACCTATATACATATGTAGTTGTGTCATTTGGAAAGCAATTGCCACAACCCTCCCATAAAATTAAAATTGCTTATTAGAGCTAATTTTAGAATTGAGTTAGAACTGCCCTATAATGTAATGCAGAATATTTCCCAATAATGCCTAGGTTAACAATGATAGTCTTGCTGTATTGTGCAAAAAAGGCTTCTGTTCAGACCCAGCTGGGTTTCAGGCTTAATTCATTGCTCTATGGTGGGATCACCACAGCTGCTGTGGGGCCTTTACAAATGCAAAAAAGCTGTCAGTGTTTGTTTCATCAGCTGCATAAGTGATGAGGCCAAGTTGAGGAATCCATTCCAGTGCGCAGTGTGCAGGCTGTAGCCATCATTGTTTACAGAATTAGTGTGCTGGAGCTTTAAAATAGTTGGCACATCATCTGCCCTTTGAGAGCACAAGACCAACAAAACTAGTTGGTTGTCCTTGTGCTTGCCGATCCCAGTTCTAGCACTTGTCTTTTCTCTGGTCTGTTCTAGGACTTAACCTCTTTTGATGACATTGGAGTGCTAAATTCTTACCCTCACTTAAAAGGCATTTATTGAGAATTCTGCACTTGATTTGAGTTCTAGCCTCAATCACCCTTGTAGATCCAAATAGGTATGACTGTCAGCTGAAATTTAAATAGCAACCCAGATTTGGTTTTGAGATTGAGTTTGTGAAGTGATACTGCTTTGAGAATTGCTCTCTTTTTAGCACTCCAGGAAGTTAGACTCACTTCTTGACAACAGATCCACTGGGTAGACCCTTTATAGTCAATTGAAGGGTTCTTAGTATAAGCTGACTTCTTCCTAAATCCTGGCATAGGATGCACGCCCAATTTTTGTTTACCAGGCTTAGGGACCAGTTTCCTTGGTATTTCAGATGACCATAGACTCAATTTCCTGACTCCTCGTGTTCCTGTACCTCTGCCCCATGCTGACCCGAAACTTATGCAGTCTTGATTGGCTTTGGGTTTGATATCGACCAGCCCTTTCCGAATGAGATTATAGGAACAGGCATAGGAGTCACCACCATTCATTGCTCCTTATTTGCTGTTTTGTTTTTTCCTTCCTGTGTCGTTGGGGTTGAACCTAGGATTTCATACATGCCAGGCGTGCTTTAATTCCTCCTTTCATTTAGGTCTCAATAATCTTTGTAAAATAGGGTTAGGGTTAAAGGAAATGTAGACAGTCATGGCTAGTCCACCTCTATCGTGGTTAAATAAGGATCAGGATACAACAAATAGGCCGAATAGATGTTTACTCAGGGAGAAATAACTTACAACCTAGACAGATGAACACCAGGAAATTCCACCCATCCTCTCCTGTCCGAGTCACACCAGCAAGAGAGCTTTTCCCAGCTCTCCCTCCAACTTCCTTCAACAGGTCACTTCCGCCCATGGCTCCACCCCCTAATGGGCGTGGTCAGTGCCACAGAAGGACTATCTCACTACACACCCCAACTGTCAGAGTATTTTAAGTCTCCTAGTTAGCCATCTAGGATGAATGACTGTGTTTTCTTATTCCTAGTTGGAAAGGCCACAAAGTACTCTCCCATAACCATAAGAAAGATTTGCCAAAGTTGAGGGACTCCAAATGAAAGGTCAATACCAATCACTTTTATCTCCAATAACGGTCACTTGTGCTTGTTAAGTCTGGGCTATACCAAGACTTTTGGGAAGAAGTCACTAGACACTGTTGATTCCTTCAGTTGACCAAGGGAGCAACCTGTTTGTGCAGTGGGTTTTCCTATAGCCAAGAAGTGACCCTAACTTCTGGATTTCCCGAGCACAGAACACCTTAATCCTTTGACCTTAGGAAGTGTTTGAAGCCCAAGAAGACAAATGGGGATGATGAATTCCATGTGGCATGCTTATTAAGCAGGATTTGAAGATCCTATCTTTACTTGGCCTTAAAAAATTCCTTAGGATGGTCCTGGAAAATTATTTGTCTCTACCTTTATTTTTCCCAACACCCTCTTCTTGTGTGCTCACTTTGAAACAGCATTAATTAAAAGGAAAACTAAGCAGTGAAGGCCACATACATTTCTCCCCTAGGGGAAGGACTAATTTACAGGGCCTCATCAGGAAGCAGTGATTTCCTGGTCATTCTCTCCCCTGTGCAGCCTTTGGTTATATCTTTGGGTTCAGGATTCTTTTTTTTTTTTTTTTAAAGATTTATTTATTAGATTATGTATAGTGTTCTGTCTGCATGTATGTCTTCAGGCCAGAAGAGGGCACCAGATCTCATTACAGATGGTTGTGAGCCACCATGTGGTTGCTGGGGCTTGAACTCAGGACCTCTCGAAGACCAGCTAAGCCATCTCTCCAGGCCCAGGATCAGGACTCTTATGAAAAGCCCCTACTGCTTTTCTTTTATTTTTTGAGTCATTTTGAAAAGTTGTACGTCTTTGCATTAAGTCTTCTGGTTATGTGAGCAACAGTTTTGTTTTGTGTGTGCACACGTGCATGCTTACACACATGTTCTGATAAGTGGGCAGTGTCTTCTCATGAGCCCAGGAGCTCTCCCTAGTAGCTTGCTTCCCTGAAAATGTGCTACTACAAATGACAACCGCTGTGTCTCAGTTCCTTTTGTCCAGAGTTTTGTGAAGTGAGACGAACCTTCCTGTTGAAGTGCTCTACAGCATTTTAACTGTTCTGCACCCTAGAGGCATTTTCCTCCATGGTGCTTCAGTGCTGCTTTCTTACCGCTGCTTTGACTGCCATGCTCTTACAGCTTGCTGGATGGCAAACCTTGTATCTTTCTCAGCTGTAGGGAGAAATGGTAAATTCAGTACTCTGCTCAAAAACCATAGTACACAGAAACTGCTTCTGGGCTCCGGGAGTGGTACTCCTTTGTTAAGTCTCCTGACACCAACACAAGAGAGCAGCCCGTTTGTACTTACACTTTTCCCAAGTGAAATAAGTAGGTGGAGGTCACTCACCTGGCAAAGAGCTCGAACATGAACTAGCTGACTGTAGACATCCAGTTGGGTGCTGAATAGGGAAGTGTGGTACTCCCTGGAGAGACATGGGCTATAAAATAGTTCATTTACAAAGCTGTTAAGAATCAGGTTTTAAACTATGGTACACAGTAAATGAGCTTGGAAGTATGCTGATGATTCCAGTGAATTTTCTGGTTGTCACAAGCCACGCTGTTGAAATGCCTCCCAAAAGGTCTTCAAATACAGTTCAGTGCCTAGCTTTCCAACTTGGTTGTGCTAGTGAAGATCTTATGAATGTGTCCCAGCCATGAAACTCCCATGCTCTTTCAGTCTCCATGTACTTGGACATGTGATTGAGTGGCTGTTCTTGGGCTGTGTGCACACTGATCCCAAGGCCTGTGCATTTTATGTACACCGTGAGGGTTGTGGTTGATTCTTGGGCCTGAGAATAAACTGCAATTCATTGAGTTCTGTGGGAGGGAGGTAAGCTGGTTCCTTGAGATGAATGTTGGTCGCTTTTCAGAGCGCTACTGGGTTAGAATGTCAAAGTTTTTTATTTTTATTTATTTATTTATTTATTTTTGGGACATGGCATCTGTGCTACAGTCTTGTCTGTTCTGGAACTCTTGTAAGACCATTCTGGCCTTGAACTCACAGAGATCCACCTGCCTCTGTCTGCCAGTCAATAGGATTAAAGACATGTGCAACCATGTCCAGCTGAACCATTAGTTTTATCCTACCCCTCCTCAGAGGGGGATGTTTAGAGGTTATATATAAAATACAGAATCCTTCCTACCTGAGAGAATGGCTGGCTAGTGGATAATACTGGGACACCGGTTTCTAAGGAGCCTTTTTACTAGAAATTGGTACTGGCCACTTCTTTTCTCTCTGGAAAAACCAGCACTTAAATGCATAAACTTAAAACCCTCTCATCTCGGACAGCATCTCTGACTTAAATTAGCTTTCTGTAAAGGAACAGAGGTAAGTTTTTTTCTTAATAGCTTTCAAAACACAACTGAAAAGCTCATCTCTGAACTTTCAGCTGTTGACGGTGGTAGTTATCCTGCTCCTGCTAATAGAAAATAAAAGTTCATTTGCCACAGTGATTGTCATTTCCTTCTTAGGAGTGCAGCTTAGCTCCAGGACTTCATTTAGTCAGGGGAAAATGGTTGCTACCTCCCTGTTAAGCGGCTTTCCATTATCCAGTTGTGGCAGAAAGACTGTTGGGGAGGCCTGGGGAGATGGGGGTCACATAAAGGAAGACTAAGACGGGCTGCTACAGAATGTGTTCTATCTGAAAGCCTGTGTGGAGAGGATGGTGGCTTTAGAAAAGAGTGAAGTAGGAGGGGGCAGCAGTCACTGAAGCATGACAAGCCTCCAAAGGCCCCTGGGACTGGGACACAAAAAAGGGAGCTTTTTGCAGCTCTTTCACATGCACACGTATCCCTCAGCTCCATCCATTCTCCCCCGCTGTTTTGTAAATCTCCCAGTTGGAAATTTCTAACCTGGGAGAGCTTCTTCCCGGGCTTCACTTGGCAGAATGCTCACACGCAGCTGCAAAGAATTTGCTTTTCCTTTTCACAGCATCTCTCCTGTAAAAGCATTAGCGAGACTACAAAACAAAATAAAAACTTGAGGATTTTTCAGAAGTGGAAGCCAAGCTTAATTAAAGTCAAGGAAGTTGGGGGCTATAACTCTTTGTGAAGCCTCTTAAAGTCAGATGCGAGCGTGTGCCAGTGGAAGGCAAGGTGGGAAATACCCGTGGCTGTTCTTTGTTAGGAAATTTAAAGGCCTGCTTGTCGGGTATGCTTGTGGGATAGTCTAGAGTTTATCAAGAGATGTGCGGAGCTATCATCTATCCTCAGAATATTTACTAGCTGGTCAGTAGTGGTTGGAGGAAGACTGCCCACAAGTAGCTTTGTGTTTCCCGCCCTCTATCTAAATCCTCCTATTTGGCTCCACCCTTGATTTGACCAAACCTGGAAAAGTTCTAATAAAACGGAGTTTTCTACCTGCTAACTTCCATTTAACTTTGGATTTACCTCCCCTGCAATGGTAGTGAGGCCTGTGGTCGGCATGCTTTGCTCTCTGTACCAGTGTTCCTAGGCTGGCCTCAAACTAGTAATTCTCCTGCCTCTCGGTGCTGGCATTTAGTATGTATGTGCCACCATGCCCAGGCGTTTAGATTCCTTTTTTATTTTTTATTTTTTTAATAGATCTGTTAATATTTGTGGGTGCTTGAGTCCTTTATTTTGGAAGCCGGTTTCTTTATCTAATAAGAGATTACATAGTTCATTAGGTCCAGAGGACTTTAATGGGCAGGAGGTGGAGCTTAATGGTAGAGAGCCTAAGTAGCACATACACCCCAGAGACCAGTTCCCTGAACTAACATAAAAGAAGACACTTTACTGGACATTAGGTTTCTGATAAGACAACATCAGAAAATGGTGTGAACTGCCTGGAGTTTAGTTTTGCCATGAAATCGATTAATATTACTAACTTCAATTTCTTTTCTGTTTTCTGAATAAATATTAGTGGCTGGAACTTCAACATAAGGATTATACAGTAATCCTTTCTTTCTGTGTAGATCAGCGTCCTTGTACCTGAAAATAATTTTTTGGAATCTATATTTGATCATATTTGTAAGTACAAAAAAAAAATGTAGTGGGGCTGGAGAGAAGGCTCAGTGATTGAGAGCACTGGCTGCTTTATTCTAGAGGACCTGGGTTTGATTGCCAGGACATGCATGGCAGCTCACACCTGTCTGACACTCCAGTCCCAGGGCTTCTGGCATGCTCACACAAACAAACATTCATTGATAGACATTAAATTGACTTATTTATTCTACACCAGCACTGTATTAAGAGTTGCATCCCCAGCCCTAGTATGTGTTTTCTTGTTCGTAGGTTACTCACTGAGTCTTCTTTTCCTCATGTCTTCCCCAACCAGAGCATCTCTTCATTCATTGAGAGATTGTGTTCCTAATGACATGTGGTGCTTTTCAAAGCAGGAGCTGCAGAATCATTCTCTTACAATGTAAGCATGTCAAAAACCATTGTGAGTGCCTGGCCTAATGCAAAGCCCCTTTCGAGGACCCTTTAGTTATGAAGTCTGGTGTCTTAGTTGTGTGTAATATAGTTAGTGTTCATGTACATTTCCTAGCATTCTGTGTTATCTCACTGACCCTACCCAAGGGAATTTTCTTTTTAGCTTATGTAGTTTACTGTCATCATAAACCTGTCTTTTTAAAAAGACAGCCTGCCTTAATTTGTCTGTCTTTTGTTGGATACTAGCTATCACTGGTTGAATGTAAACTTGTATACTGTGTAAATACTTTATGTTACATTGTACCCCTACCTATTCATTCATGGCTTGTTATTGTCTCTCTGTCTTAACTATTCCCCTCATATTAGAGTTGTGGAAACAAAGCTAGTGAAGGGGGCTAGACACCCTAGTCCTCCAGATTGAAATGTGAACATACTAGAGTTTTTAGGACAAAAGCTTGGGCTCCAGAAAGCGCCCCTCCCCCAAGCTAGATCATCCAATATGCTAATTACAGATAAGTCACAAATAAAAGTGTTCAGTGGTCCCAAGTCTGTCTGACATGAGAAAGAAAAATGCATATTTGAGGAGACATGATCAAGGTATAAGTCCTTATTCACCCCTTGGTTGACTTTCTGGTTCTTCAAGGCAGGCTGAAGTCAGTCCTTGTCATTTACCTCTTTGGGGGAGGAGTCCTTGTGGTTACAGCTTCAGGGGTCAGTCTGGTTCTCAGAAGATGATTACCTCCATTCCTCTCTGCCAAGTGGTGTGATCTTTAAATCTGTGCTTAAGAGAATCCCTGGTGACAGTTGTGTTGTCAGACTCTTCCTGTTTTTAGTTACCACACTGGCACAAATTACAAGTCAGTGCTTTCTAGAAAAGTGCTTCTAAGTGCCTGCTTGATGAATCGAGGTCATGTTTCACTCTAGAAGCTGCTTACCTTATGATACTCAGGTTTATGGTGCTAGAGCCCTCAGGACTCATTTTTCCTGTAATTTCATTTCCCAGTTTATCTGGAAAATGGGTGTCATTAACTTAGTGCTTACCTTAGTGCTTATTTTTTTTTTTAAATCCCCCTTTATATATTTCACGTGTGCAATTGCATGAGAGCGTTGGATCCCGTGGAACTGGAGTTACAGGCAGTTGAGAATTGCTGGGAATTGAATCCTGGTCCTATGGAAGAAAAGCCAGTGCTTTTAGATGCTGAGCCATCTCCAGCCCCAAGTTTTTCCTTCTTCGTTAGCGTATGTTATGTACAGTGCTTTTCATTGTGATTTTCACACGTGTATGAGTTATGGGTTTTGACAGTATTCAACCCTCTCTTGTCCTCTCATTGGTCCCCTCACCAACCAGTCTCATTTTTCAGGAGGCAGAGGCAGAGGCAGGTGGATCTCTGTGAGTTCAAGGCCAGCCTGCTCTGCTGAGTTCCAATACAGCCTCCAAAACTACAGAGAAACCCTGTCACAAAAAAGGAACAGTTTCTCTGTAATGTCCCTGGCTGTCCTGGAACTTGGTTTGTAGATCGGGCTGGACTAGCAGAGATGGCACCTCCTCTGCCTCCTGAGTGCTGGGATTAAAGGAGTGGACCACCATACCCGGCTTAATCAGAGTTTCTTATGTGAAAGTTTTAAAATGAATGGATGAGGATTGCTTTGGCTTGGAAGCATTATTATAGGTCCCCACACTCTACAGTATTAGTGTTTTGGTCACCTTATCCTTCCTTATCTTTTTTGTTAATTGTTTTGTAAAAGTTTTACAAAGTATTTAAGATTGTCTTTTAAAAATTTATTTATAAATGTGTATTTTGCCTGCGTGTATGTCTCTACCACAGGCCTGGTGCTCTTGAGAGGTCAGAGAAGGCATTAGATACCCTGGGAATGGTGTTGCTGATGCTTGTGAGCTACCCTGTGGATGCTGGGAACTGTATCCAAGTACCAGATCTGCCCTCTGTTTGTTCAGTTCCTGAATTTATTTTTTCCCTTTCATTTTGTGTTTGGGTATGTTAGTGTAATTGTGCATATGGGAGGTCAGAGGTCAGCTTGGGTGTTGATTCTTTCTGATAGCCTGGGCTATCATGCTTATTGATTGTGTGGCATCACAAGTTCTCTGGAGGCAGAGATGGAGAAGCTAGGGGGGCGGGAGATTTGTAATGAGACCTGAGACCTGCAAAAACAACGAACAACAAGAAACCAAACAAAACCCACAACTTTTTTGGCTTTTCCAGACGGGGTTCTCTGGTTTTGGAGCCTGTCCTGGAACGAGCTCTTGTAGACCAGGCTGGTCTCAAACTCACAGAACACTGGAATTAAAGGCGTGCACCACCACTGTTCTGCAAAAACTCACAACTTTTATCAGGATACATTTCCTGAAGAATGATTTTTACAGCTGTATAAATTAGTCAGGGCCTGGGCCTTTGAGTTCTTAAAGATGTGGTCATTATTTTGGTAATATACTAAGAAAATAATTATTCCCAGCACCTACACAGAGACAGTCTGTGTAGCCCTAGCTGGTCTGGAATTCACAGAGATCCACCTTTTTCTGTCTCCAAAGTGTTGTGATTAAAGTGCTTATGTACCACTGGTGTCTGCAGAGGCCAGAAGAGGGCATCAGGTACCCAGGAATTAGAGTAACATACACAGTTGTGAACTGCCACGTGGATTGGATGACTGGTCAGGAGTAGAATCCTGGGTCCTCTAAGAGAGCTGCAAGCATTCTTAACCACCAGAGACAAAGTGCCTTTCCCTTTTCCAATGCTGATTTCATCCTGTG
The DNA here is from genome assembly GCF_943737965.1 of Phodopus roborovskii. Classification (NCBI taxonomy): domain Eukaryota; kingdom Metazoa; phylum Chordata; class Mammalia; order Rodentia; family Cricetidae; genus Phodopus; species Phodopus roborovskii. The sequence continues at coordinate 17,275,293 of NW_026126482.1, read as the reverse complement.
ATTATATCAGAGACCCTTAAACTACTGACAATCTCATGGACTAAAGCTCCACCTGCATTTAGAATCTGGTTGTTTAGAATCTGGTTGTCCTGGAAAGTTCTTTTGTGTGGGAAGATGGTAGAAACCGCCATCCTGAAAGGATAGCCTTTTGACATAGTGGTCGCTGGTATCCCTGCATTGGATTACATGAGCCTTTCAAGTGGTCTCTGGGACCTGTACTGCATTATACAAACCTTTTTTCTTGTGTCTTTGTGAGAGGATTAAAAATGCGTTTTGCTGGGTAGCCTTGTCTGATTTTTGTTTGAGTTGTAATTTCAAGAGGCCAGTGGAACACAGGATGTTTGCTGGGTGCTGGAAGTTCTGTCTCTGGGCCGAGCTTGAACTGCCCCGGGCTAGGGATGGTAGGGAGGCTGGATCTTGGGTTAACAGGCAAAGAGAAGAAGACATTTCCTGACTCAGAAAGGTTGCATTGCTCTAGTGTAGCCCCTCATCCGTGTGTTTGTGTGTGTAGCTGTGTTGCCCTCACTTTTGGTTTTTGAGATGTGGTCTAGCAAGAGTGGCTTGCCAACCAGGGGGATACTTGTTGTTTTTGCCCCATTCTCCACAGCACCAGTTATATGTGTATGACCTGCAGTGTTCAGCTTATGTGAGAACTGAAGATTTGAACTCATATCCCAATACTTTCAAAAGCAAGGACTTTTTTTTTTCTTTCTCTGACTGAGCCCTTCCTTCCTGGAACAGCTGTATGTTCAGAACTAGAAATTTTCCTACACAGCTCCTTCATTAGGCACTGATAGCCCCTTAATTCAAAATCACTTGTAATAATTGGAAGCAGCTGCCGTTTCCCTGCTGACTAGGTGTCGGAGTAAGAGTCAGATGCTTTTGAATGGCTGGACTTGGGTCGTTCATGTTTTAATTAAGGTCCCATTTTATCACCCTCTCCCCCAGTCTCTGCCTCTCCAGTGACCTGGTTTTTACAGTAATAGATTTGAATTATACAGACATCTCAGTAGAAAGGTATATAATCTAAGTTCAAGGACTTAGAGGTGATGATATTCTTTATTATTAGTGAATATAACTGCATGTTAATCCCCTTTTCTCAGCCCCAGAACCTTGTTTGTAGGGCAGGGGTGTGCAGAAAACTCACTTCCATTTAGTAAAGCTGGTACTCTAGCCTCTCTGGGGACACTGGTATGTTAGACTATTGCTTGTGTGTGTCACTGCTACAGGGAAGGCACTCTGAAGTGATAGTTTTCTTTTGCTACTTTTTGTCTAATGGAATTTGCAAATTAAGCTATGAATAGTGAGGGTTAGGGGAGTGAGGGTATTTCCTTAGATGGGGATTAAACCTCAGCTGTCATGGAAACCTGCTGCCAGGGTTTGTGTTGTTTTACCTGTTTACCTACCAGCTTAGGAGAAAAAAAGACTCTCAATATTTGGAGAGAAAGTTGGAGGGGGCGTTGCTTGCATTCTTCTCTCCATGGCACAAACAAGTGAAGAGATGATGGCTGTTTCCTCCCTTTTTGATTTAAGAACCTAATCTGGGCTAACATTTTGAGCAAATGCTTCCAGGCAATTTTAAGTTTTCCTTCTTCCCTTGAGTGTTGAATTTAGGGCAGTACAGATACATTAGGTGTGAAATGTCTGTTTGACTATGAAACATTTTCTGTTCTGTGGGAAGACATGGTCTCTGTCTGAGCATCAAGGATTCCTGGACAGAAAGGTCCATAAATCCCTGTCTTTTATGGTTTGGCACTGTTATAGACTGAGCACTGGGAGTTTTGAGGGAGCTCTGCTTTTATGTATAGGTCTATAGGTCTGGCCAGTTAGTACACAGCCTAGTAGGCCCCGTAGGGTAAGCAGGAAAGTGCAGTTGAGAGGAACATTATTTGTAAGCATTATTTTTAGCATAACACTGGGTCAAAGCATTTTAAGGGTTTTTAAACATTTTAAGGAGCGTTGTTGGGAATGTAGTCTTCCAGAGCCAACATAGGGCAGCTGGGATTGTCTTGGTTCATGGTGTGGTTTCTTCATCTCTCTTAGGGTCAGGAAGCAGAGTTAAGGCTGGATTTATGCCATGGTGGTTTATAAGACCCCCCCCCCCACCTTGTGGTCCTGTTGCTGCTGCTGAATTTTAAGCCTGTGAAGGTCTGGGGAGGCTTACTGTCCTTTAAGGACCTGAGTTTGGATCCCTAGAATGCCAGCTAAACGTGGGCCTAGCAGGGCATGCCTAGCAGGAGGATCCCAGGCTTGTTGGGCATTCAGTCTAGCTCAATGAACTCTAGGTTCAGTGAGAGACCTATCTTAAAAAAAGTAGTGGGTGGGTATGACTGACTTTCTTACTTTAATATTCACTCATTTTATTGTGTTTGTAAATTTGCCATGCAAGGTTACAAGAGCTTTTGTAGGGTAGAAATACTCTGTTGTCTTGAAGTCCTGTATTTTGTCCAAGGCTCTTGGTCACTTTTCACCATATTTGTTTGGCATGTCTTCATATAACAGAACGGGCTATTTCTCCCCCCCCACCAAAGTTGTCAGTAACTAAATGGTGCAGTTTCTTAGCCACTATCAGACTTGAAGTTAAAGCGCAAAAGAAGAATTTTTCTGGACAAGATGAGCATCGCTCCTGAAGTGAAAGATTATAGCAACAAACCCTGGACAGGACACACCCACAGCCAGTGTGTTGCGTGTCAGCATGTGTGATGGACAGTTCCAGCCTTACTTATAGTTAGTAGTGGTGGGCTATCGCCCTGTGTACATTGTGATCCTTGAAAGATGGTAAGATGCTGCATTTCCCTCAAGGAGTAGTAGAAAGACACAGTAAAAGGTGTCCTAAGATTTATGGCTCTGCCCAATTATTGCTAATGTTTTCCAGCCTTTAAACAAAACAAAACCAAAAACAAGAATTCTTTATTTACACGAAAATGTCTTTCAGTGATTCTGTATGTAAATTTCCTCAGGATATTAGTCATTCTCAGGTTACTAAATTCTGCTTTAGCAAATTGCATTGCATTTCATGTGCATTGTTTTGCCTGCATGTATGTCTGTGTGAGGGAGTCAGATCCCTGGACAGCTGTGAGCTGCCATGTAGGTGCTAGGAACTGGAACCCAGTTCCTGTGGAAGAGAAACCAGTACTCTCAATGAGCCATCTCTCCAGCCCCCATTTTAGGAAATTTCTCCTTCCTTGACTTAGGCTTTCATCACGAATGAACATTAAGTCTTCTCCAGGCTGGCCTTAAAGTTATGCTTAAGTCACAGCAGTTTTTTTTTTTTTTTTTTTTTTTTTTTTGTTTTGTTTTGTTTGTTTATTTTGTTTTTGGAGACAAGGGTTTCTCTGTGTAGCCCCGACTGTCCTGGAACTCCCGAGTGCTGGGCTTAGTGTGCCTCCTACTTTCTTTCCTTGATCCCTTTTCTCTCTTTTTCTCCTTTCATTTATTCTCTCTGCCTGCCAGCCCCAGCTATCGGTTTCTGCTGCCCTGGTCATTCAGCTCTTTATTAGATCCATCAGGTGTTTTAGACAGGTGTAGTAACACAGCTTCACAGAGTTAAGCTAATGGCAATCTAAATAATGCAACACATTTCTGCATCATTAAATACATCTTCCACAGCATAAACAAATGTAACACTTAAAAATCATTCTTCACCAAGAAAATGATGTTTTTTTTTTTTTTTTTTTTTTTAAAGTTTGTGGAAAACAATTTAAACTAGGCATAGTGGTGCATGACTTTAATCCTAACACTCAAAAGACAGAGGCAAATGGATCTCTATGTGTTTGAGGCCATCCTGGTTTATAAATCAGTTTTCAGGATAGCCCTAACCCTGTCTCAACATGTTATTTGTAAGTGTGTATGCATGTGTGCCACATGTGTGCTCGAGTCCACAGTAAGAAAAAGGCATCAGGTTCCCTGGAACTATAGTTGCAGGTGATTGTGAATAGCAGTGTGGGTGCTGGGAATTATGGGTCCTCTGCAAGAGCAATAAGTGGTCTTAATGATTGAGCCAGTCTTTCCAGCCCCAGACTTTGAATTTCAGGCTCAACAAGTACTCCTTTGCCCTGTGTCATGGCATCTGGCTACTTATGCTAGGAGAGGGGTCCTGCCTTTCCCCTTGCCCCATATGAGGCCAGTGGTCTTCAGCCTGCTGTATAGTTGTGTAGAATACCAGGCTGATCTTGTCCATTCAGTGTTTGCTGACTGTATACCCAGGTGTAGTAGGCAGGCGTTCTCAGACTTGTATAATGTGATCAGTGAACAGAAATACTCAGAAAGAGGATGCCCAAATTCGGGCTTGGTCAGGGAGAGTTTTCCTGGAAGAAGACTACTTCATTCCAAGGATGAATAGATAGAAGTTAACTAAAGGCCTGCTCTTGTAAGGATCAGAATGAATGTTGGAGGCAGAGAGGAGAAAAAGGAGTTCCGGGCCCAGAGTACTGTGTTGTATGCCTCTCTAGCTTTACAGGAATGGAAAGAAAGTTCATCATAGGCCATGGAGAAGGATGAGGTTGGAGGGTAGAACTTGTACAATGAGGCAATCAAGAACCAGTGAAGTTTTGGATGAGTCAGAGGTAGAAAGAATCAAAGTTTGAATCCTGGACTTAAACTACAAGATCATGTCTCAAAAACAAACAAACCCTAACCCTAACCCCACAGTTTGTAAGGCTGTGATGGTGAACATTCCCAGTGAGAGGAGAGAAGATTGTAAGAATCTCAACCTGTTGTTTCCTTGGCGAATGCTTCCTCCTTGCTGAATGATCCTGAAGTCTGGAGAAGGGCTAGGATTGGAATTGTTGCCTCAACTGGTCTACATTGAGAGTTGACTTGATTTCTGTTCAGTTAGGCTTGCACAACATGCCATTTACTTAATGCTTTTAAGTGCACTTTTCGTTAGTGCACTACCTTGTGGGGCCGCAGATGGCTCTGCTTAGCTCCCAGAGCACTCATTTGGCCAGAAGTTATTGAGGTTGCTGCTGTTTGTTTCCTCACTTCAAAGGAGTGGGATGGAGGTGTGGGTATATTGCCTCATTTTCTCATTCTCCTTGCCTTAAGGAAAAATTTGCCTTTGTATCTCTTAAGATGATGGGTGTTCTTCTGTTTGCCTCTGTGAATATGGGCTTTTGAGCTCCTAATTAATTCATTCTCTACCTGAGAGATGTTGTCTCTAGTCTCCTATAACTGACTAAAATGGGATTCTGAGTATGGCCTAAATGGTTCAGTGCTAGTGATAATAAATCAGAGACTTCATGTATCTTCGAGGTATGGTGGTTGTGTTGTAGTAACATGCAGGTTAATGATAGTTGAATGATGACTATTCTATTTCATTTGGAGTCTGGTTTCTAGCCTGTCCTCCAACTAGCAATTCTCTTGCCTCACTTCTCAAACCAGGGTTATAGGTATGTGTCATATGTCCAGATGTGTAAATTCTGACTACTTTTTACACATTTTCTCAAGAAACTTCCTTTTAATGATGAGTAAAAATATGCTGGAAACACAGTGTGTGTATATCTGCCTTACAACTGTGATTGGATATATGACATTAAAGTTTCTTCCATGGAAGCATCTTGGTCTTGGAAACTTCTCTCTTATTTCCAGCTTCCTGAGATACTGCACTTTCTGTGAGCTCATTCACAGTACTAAACTACATTTGCAATTCATGAGCTAGTGAAGTTGTCTTCAACTCGCCACAGCCAGAAGAGTAATGAGAAAGCTCAAAATTTTAGATTGTTGCCAGGCATGGTGACACACACCCAGTGTTCAGAGGCATGTGGATCTTTGAGAGTATGAAACCACCCTCGGAGGCAGGTGGGTCTTTGGGAGTGAGGCCAGCCTGGTCTATACAGCTATTTACAGCCCATCTAGAATTCAGTAGTTGGACTCTGATGCACATATGTACACTCTGATAATTTTGGAACTTCGTACTTCAAGAATGAAATCCCTTAATTACTGGATGGTAGAGCCTCTTTGTAAAGCCCATGTGCTTCCTTTCATGTTGTCAGATCTGCTGTGACACACACACACACACACACACACACACACACACACAATGTGGAAGGGTGCCTCAAGTAATAGAGTTGATAGCCTCTCTTTATTGACGATATATACTGGTGTTGAAATTTACTAACCATGAGGACTAGGTATTACTCTTTTTTCTGAAAATTTTATTTATTTCTATTGTTGTGTTTACTTTTTTTAAAAAAAGTTTTTGGAGAATACAACATTACATATTTTTTTCTTCCCTTTCCTCCCTCTGCACCCTCTGCACTATTTTTTTTTTCTTTTTTAAAACTCAAGTGTACCCGTGTTGTCTGAATATACATGCATGTCTGGTGCCTTGCAGAGTTCAGAAGAGGGTGTCAAATCCCCTACAACTGAAGTTATATACATCTCTGAGCTACTGTGTGGGGGATGGTAGCAGGACACAAGGTCCTGTGCAAGAGCAATAAATATTGCATATGTACTTGTAATCACCGATCCAGTGCTTCAGCCCCATGTTCTTTTCCCCCTGTTCTTTTATTTATTTTTATTTGCATGTATGTAAGTGTACTGCATTTACGTGGTGCCTTCAGAGGCCAGAAGAGTGTGTCTGATATGGAACTGGAGTTACAGAGAGTTGTGAGCTGCCATGTGGGTGTTGGGGAACTGAACTCAGGTCCTTTAAAAGAGCAGTCAGTGCTCATAACAGCTGAGTCATCTTTCCAGACTCAAAACTTTCTGGTTTTTCAGGACATGTTTTCTCTGTGTGTCCCTGGCTGTCCTGGAACTTTTCTGTAGATCAGGCAGGTCTCAAACTCAGAGATCCACTTGCCTCTGCCTCCCAAGTGCTGGGATTAAAGGTGTTTGCCACCACCGCCCATCTAAAACTTTTGAGTTTTTAATTTGGCATTGACTTTTAAGAGATTGCTGATTCAGACTCTGTCATTGTCACTGAGTTAGTTTTGGTATAGAGGAAGCAAATATATTGTTAAAATTGTGTCAGTCTGTATAAACCTGCATTCAAGCATTTAAACACTCAAAGCAGTGGGTAGTTGTAACTGGGCTTTGGTAACTTTGTGAAGTTGCTATAATTATCGAAATCCCAGGTCTTCAAAAATTCCAAAGGAATAGCCAGACCACATAAAGAGGAAAAACTACAAAATGATAGGGTTTTACTCAAGTTAGCAAATTGGAAGTTGAGCTCCTTTTTGACTTAAGCACCACCCCCCTTCATTTTTCTTTTCAGTGTAGTATCAATGCTTTTAGTAGTGACAGTGTATTAATTATAGGAATTTCACCTTCTGTCATGAACTCTACACTTTGGCTTTGAATCAGCCATCAGTGTGTGTTCCATTCATATGTACTGCATGATACCTTTCCCCCCAGACTTTCTTATTCACATCTCATCTTAGTAACTGGAAGTGACATTTATTTATTGACAGTGGAGTCCAAATTACAGTAATGGATAATTGCAAGCCTCTTCCATTAAATTTAAATGCATATTGCTGGCCATATGTTATTTCTTTTTATGAAATTAACTCCACCGCTAGTCTTTAAAAAAAAAAACTCAGCATGGGTGGAACGATTCACTTGTCTTTCCATAGTGGAGGCAGTGAGCGCCTGGGAGCTTTCCTATAGTGTCTTAGGTAATGTGGCTTTGCTCCTTGAGTTGTTCGCTCCTTTCATAACCAGCCTGAGCTTGAAGATTGTGATCCTGTGTTGTTGGCTATCCAGTTTCCTTCAGCACTGCTGCAGATGGTAGTAGATACTAGACAGGCACTTCTTTAACTATAATTTGGTAGATTAAACTGCTTTTTAGTAACATCCTAGAAAAATGATTCTGTTTGTCTGTTTTGGTTTTTGAGTCTCTGGCTTTTGTGGCTGTCCTGGCACTAGCTCTTGTAGACCAGGCTGGTCTCAAACTCAAGAGATCAGCCTGCCTCTGCCTCCCGAGTGCTGGTATAAAAGGTGTGCCCCCCCCAATCCCCGGCCTATCTATTTCTATTTATCTATTTAACTACCTGTCTGTCTGTCTATCTATCTATCTATCTATCTATCTATCTATCTATCTATCTATCTATCTATCTATCTAGGTTTGTCTGTATAACCCCGGCTATTCTGGAACTCACTCCATAGGGCAGACCATCATAGAACTAAGATCCATTTGCCTCTGCCTCCTGGTAGTATATTAAAGGGGTATAGCACTATCCCTGGCTTTTAAATTATATTCTTTAAAAAATAAGTTAGAGGCATTAAACAACAATTTATTCAACTTTTTCATTTCTTATGAGACCTTTCCAACTTTCTGGTTGCCTCTCCCAAGTCAGTTTGAAGGTGCTAAAAAGTAATTGCTTGAGTTTCATTGCATTCTTTCTTTAGTGGCTAGAGCATCATCAAAGGGTTCTTGCAATTCTTCATTCTAGATGAATGTTTTCCTTTTGACTTTTGTCCTGCACCCTCTTTCTTTTCAGCCCTTTAACTCTTTAAAAACAAAACAAAACATGTTAAGAACCTAGATACTTTTAAAATGTTTTCTTGCAGGCTGTGATTCTATATACACAGAAATCATGTATAATTGGTTTATATTATAGTCATGAGTCAAATTGCCGAGTGATATAGGAGTAAGGGTTGTGCTGTAACCCTCACTTTTGAGAAAGTGGTCTACCAAGTGAGCTAATGTATCTGTTTTTAAAAAACCAAGATGGGCTTCAAAGGTTTTAACTGTGCTGGTTACACAAATGCTCCACCATTGCTGGCTGTTTCATCCCTTTTTAGCCCTTTGAAGTTGAAGACCTTTTATAACCATTTGTGGTGGAGAACCTCTGAAATGTGTCTGGGGATACCAAAGCCCTGATCTTGGTGATTGGTGAGAGCGTATCTACCTTGAGCCAGCACAGGCCTTTAAGGTGGGTGCTATCTTCCTTTTTGTTTTGCTATTAGAAGAGCAGTCTGGTGAGGTTGTTTTACTACCCTTCAAGTTGTGAAGGTTTTTTTTTTTTTGTTGCTTTGTTTTTGTTTTGAGACAGAGTTTGGTTCCTCTGTGTCCAGGAACTTGCTTTATAGACCCAATTGGCCTCAGACTCAGAGATCTGCCTGCCTCTGCCTCCTGAGTGCTGTGATTATAAGTGTGCATCACCATTGCCTGGCTGTGAAGGATTTCTAATAAGGACTTAATGTGAATTGCCTGTGTTTTATGGAATGACAGACAGACCTTTCTAGTCTTGAGTTTACCTCTGATCAGTGCTGACCCAGTATAAGGAAGAGTGCTGACCCAGGGAATTCTGTCATTCCTAAAGAACCCAACAATGCAGTTAATTCCATGTTTTTATTCTTTCCTACAGTTGAGCTCAGAGCACAGATAAATTTAGCTTCCATTCTCTGTTGCTGCACCTTCTCTTTCCCATGTGTAAGTTTAGAATGGGCTTTTGATTTGAAAAGCATCTCACTGGGCTGCCTCTGTTTCCTTAGTGCTGGGACTAAAGGCATGCACTACCACCACCTGCTTAAACAGTGTTTAAAACAAGATTTAGTTCATGTATGTCAGTGGTCTATCTGCATGTACAACTTCATGCTAGAAGAGGACATAAAATCCCACTGTGGATGGTTTTGAGCCAGGATGTGGTTCCTGGGAATTGAACTCAGGACCTCTGGAAGAGTAAGTAGTTAGTGCTCTTAACTAGAGCCATTTCTCCAGCCCCACAAGTGCTGGGATTAAAGGTGTGAAACAGCCTACTGCCCAGCACATTCTTAATTTCATCTAATTTATGGCTTTTTGAGACAGGTTTTCTCTGTGTTGCTTTTGAAGCCTGTCCTGGCCTCAAAGTCACTGAGATTCCCCTGCATCTGTGTCCCGAGTGCTGGGATTACAGGCATGCACCACCACTGCCTGCTTAAACCAATATTTGACTCAAGAAAAGGAACTTGATCAATCCCTCATTGGTTGCTATATCACTTCTACAGATAAAGCTTCAATGATGACTTACTATTTTGTTGGTTGGGTGTTTTTTTTTTTTTGGGGGGGGTTGGGATATGAGTACTCTGTCTTGTATGAATCCTTGCCAGAAGAGATTCCTTTATAGATGGTTGTGAGCTACCATGTGGTTGCTGGGACTTTTACTCCATACCTTTGAAGAGCAGCCAGTGTTCTTAAGTGGTGTGTCATCTCTGCAGCCCCTATTTTATTTATTTATTTATTTTTTGAGACAGGGTCTCCCTGTGTATCCCTGGCTACCCTGGAACTTGCTTTGTAGATCAGACTGCTCTGAATCCCAAGTGCTGGGATTAAAGGCTGCCTTTTCTTCTCTTAAAAAGAAAAGTAAATAACTACCATTGTTTACCAAGTCCCAGATACTTTCCCCTATGTCATTTAGCTTCATTCATTCAACTCACATAATACTTCATTTCAAAGAATGCCAGTTGGTCAGTGTGCCAGCAGTTCTTTGATACTGAAGATGCAGGCACTGATAGAGAGGTCCTGTCATGAGGTACAGAGTCACTGGACTAATAATAACTAGGCAAGGAGTCAAGAAACTTGGTCTTAGTCCTGGATCCACCTAGGAGTTGCTCTGACAAGTCAGTACAGGTGTAGGCTGCTGGCCTACACCTCAAAAGAGGGGGCCTCTTTTGAGAAAATGTCTCCATCATTTTTTTGTTTAATAATTGGTCCAGGGCAGGTGGTTCTTGGTACTGTTGCTGTAGGAAAGCAGGCTGAGCATGCATGGGAAGCAAGCAAGCCAGCAAGTGTACTTTTTCATAGGTTGTGTCTGCTTTGGTTCCTGCCTTCTTTATGTACTCCCTTCTTGATGGGCTGTAACTAGTAAGCTGAAGTAAACCCTCCTCACATTGCTGTGGTCATGGCCTTTCTCGCAACAGCAGAAAGCTAACACAACAGGTATGGAACTTTTTAGGATGTCCAAGAACGGTGTCCAGGGCACCTAGGTTCAGAGGTAAGAGAAAGAGGCTTTGTTGATAGTATGCGTTTAGACTTGCAATCAAATTTAAAAATTTGCTAGAACTCTGATTGTGGTTAGGGGTTGTGGCCTTAAAATGAAACACCATTTATTTATCTTAATCCATCAGGAATGTTGACTGTCTCAACATTGTGATTTGAGGTCATAGAAGTTGACTGGATGTTTTCCTTTTCTTGTCATGTACTTCCATCAAGAATAATTTTGGTGCTGGGCAGTGGTGACACAGACAGACCTTTAATCCCAGCACTCAGAGGCAGAGACAGGTGGGTTTCTGTGGGATTGAGGTCAGCCTGGTCTACAGAGTTAGTTCCAGGATAGGCTCCAAAGCTACAGAGAAACCCTGTTACAAAACCAAAACACAAACTTAAAGGTTTTTTGTTTATAGGGGAGACTATTTTGTAGGAGGAGAATTTTCTCTGTCTGCCTGGTCCCCATAATCACTTATAACCATTCAAAGACTTAATATTTATAACTGTTTGACCAATGTCGTAGGCTGGTTATCTCTCTCTTGTAAATTAAGCCAGTTCTACTAATCTGCGGGTCACCATGGCTGTAGCCAGAAGAAGGTGCTAGATGTCCTTTAGGTTTTAGGATTACCCAGTTGGTTGTGAGCTGAGCTGGGGTCCTAAGTACTTTCTGTTTTTTGTTTTTTGGAAGATAGGGTTTGTCTGTGCATGCTTGGCTGTTGGAACTCACTCTGTAGATCAGGGTAACCTTGAACTCTGTGTCCCGAGTTCTGGGATTGAAGGTGTGTGCTACTACCACTTGCCAGTAGCCAAATACTCTTCACACATTCCTGAGCCATCTGTTCACTTCCAGATTTTTTATGTTTGTGTTCAGCTAGGCACCATTTGATTAGCTTAACATCAGATTTATAACTAGGAAAGAATGTGAAATATGCCCAGATTTGTTAGTGAGACCAGGCCTGGTTTTGTAGAGCAAAATTCATCCAAGAATTTAACTAAAAGTGTTTTATATTTTATTTTTTTATTTATAGTTGCTCTTATTGATTTTTTTTATTGCTGTGGTACAATAATATTAGTGTCAAGGTTATTTGTAAATGCATTTGCTAGACTGTGGTGGCATGTGCTTTTAGTCCTAGCACTTAGCATAGCAGAGGCGGTCAGATATCTATGAATTGGAGGCAAGCCTGACCTACAGAGGTCAGCCCGGAATACACAGAGAAAACCCTGTCTTAGGGGTAAAAAAATTTAATGTATAAAAGGTTTTAAGCCAGGTGTTGGTAGCGCACGCTTTTAATCCCAGCACTTGGGAGGCAGAGGCAGGTGGATCTCTGTGAGTTCAAGGCCAGCCTGGTCTACCGTGTGAGTTCCAGGACAAGCTTCAAAGCCACAGAGCCCCCCTCCTCAAAAAAAAAAAGGCTTCAAGTTTTGGAGGGATAGAGTCCATGGAAGCAGATCTGAGGTCAAAGGTGTGGTGGCAGGAATAACTGAGAACTCTGAAAATAGAGGCAGAGAGAGCACACTGGGAAACCTCAAAAGGTGACCCACTTCCTCCAACAAGGCCTGCCTCTTTATCTTTCCCAAACAGTCCCCCAAATCATTCAAGTGTAGCTTATGGAGGCTATATATGTATCACATATAGTGTAGTACAGTTAGGTCACTAACTCAAAGCAGGAATTGAATTAGAGACCATAACAGAACAATTCCTAATGCGTGTTTCTCAATATTTGGGTAGCCTTCTATCTTCTGTAACATAGGATCACCTCCACAGGGTTCATAAGCACCCACAGCAAGCTGGGCTCTCCCACTTCATTAGATTTGCCCATAGTTCAGTTTTCTCAGAGCGCCCTTCTTCCCAAATGAATTTAGCCTGTTTCAAGTTGACATAAAACTAATGAAGATAGCATTGTAGCTTTAAAAAAAAAAATAAATAAAAAAATCTTTTTTCTCCTTTCTGGGTGTAGTCAAATAGCAGCTAGAACAAGGGTAAGCTCTATGTTCTGACTTGGTTTTCCTCATGCAGATTGAGAGACTTTTTGTCAAACTCCACCTCATTTGAATCATGGTCTCAGGTCTCATGCAATCCTAGAACTGTCTTTCCCCCATCTCAGCTTTCAAAATCCATTTTTTCTTTTATCTAACAGGAGACAATGATTGAATTCAAACCTACTGTGACTGCTAAATCCTTGCCTCTGCAGTGGTGGGGCTCTGACTATGGGGTTCAGTTCTAATACTGCTGTACAGCGTGTTTGGTGTGTGCTTTGTCACCAGAAATTTCCTAGTCTTCAGCAGAGAGGCAATATTTGTGATGCCATTTGTGTACAATGTATAATGTTTGTTAGAAGCTTCTAGTAATTTTTTATTAAAAAAAAAAGTAACCCCCCCCCAAAGCCATGAGGGCCTGTGGCTCAGGAGACCAGAAGTGTCACAGCCTCTGGAGTTGGAGTTATAGGCAGTTGTCAGCCACACGGAGTTTAAGTCTTCTGCAAGGTCAGTGTGTGCTCTTAACTGCCGACCAATCTTTCTGCTCCCAGACTTGACTTGAAACTCCACCCCCTAGAAAATCACACGCCTCCACCCCCAGACCTGGCTGCCATTTTGCTAAAACTTGTCCTCTTATTATTTACTCATTTTTAAAAAAATACTCACATTGAGGCTCATAGCTGCTTGTAACTTAAGTCCCAGGAGATTTTTTTTTTTTTTTTTACTGTCTTCAGACCTGTATTAATGTGTCTACCTATACATAAGTAAATATATACAAACAATGTAAATACATTTAAAACAGCCTTTCTTTGTGCTGGCCTGGGGTTTTAGCTAATCATTGAAATGTATCTGCATAGTATTATGAGTTTAAATTAATTTCGTAAATGACTTCAAGAGGTAGACTTTGACGTTAGTTTTTTGTATTTCAAAAATAACCTTTTAAACAACTCTTTTTACTTAAGGTCCTAAGTATCCCTAGCTATACATGTAGTGCACATGTAGATGGCACAGACATTGGCGATTGACCAAGATCTACATTTAGGAGGCATTCCCAGTGTGCTATATGCACTTGATATAGGGACTGATTTCATCCTCACCAGTCCCTTAACAGTGATGAGGAAATACAAATCAGAAGAGTTTGAATCAGAGGCAATCTGGCCCCCAAAATAGTTATCTTAACTATCAAAAACTTATTCACTTTGCTAATTGCTACATCTCTAAAGCAACTAGCTTTTCGAAGATGCTGAAATGCGAAGTAGCTTTCTTCATTTTCTTGCATTCTTTTAAAATAATTTTTAAGATAAGCCTTTTATATAAATAAAGGTTGGTAGACTGAGCTGGAGACATGGCTGATGGTAAGAGCACTGGCTTCTCTTTAGATTTGGTTCTTAGTGTTCACATGGCAACCCACAACCCTCTGTAACTCTAGTTCCTGGATTCTGGTCAAACACAAGCCAAATACATTCATCCATATCTCTCTCTCTTTCTCTCTCTCTCTCCTCTCTCTCTCCCTCCCTCCCTACACACACACACACACACACCAAATATATTCAGGTCACACAGCCCCCCCAAAACAAACAAACAAAAATACCATTCTTTCATAGGGTCTGAGTTTAATTTCTAATGCCACATACCCAAATAATGCCACACATTATACATCATTAGGAATGAAATAAAATAAATCATAATAAAGGTTGGTAGAAATCCACAAAAGGAAGTTCTTATTCTCTCCTGAGTAAAACGATGACAGTTGATCTGATGGATTTTAACAAGACCAAGGTAGTGTTGTCATTAGCAACTTAGAGGAAGTTGTATTTCTGATGCAGTGATAGGAGTTGCCAGGCTAAGTTAGATGCTTCTTATTCCACGAAGACTGGAATTATATTTAGAATAGTATGTCACAGATGACAAAATCTGGTGTTTAATTAACATTTTGTGAAATTAGTTTCATCACCATTTTATGAACAATAGATGTGCTGGGTGCTTGGCTGAGAGTTTAATCAGGCTCTTTTTAAGGTTTAACTTGAAGGCTGCTGTGTATTGCAGAATTTTCCTCCAGGGTTGAGATAGTAGTAGTTGAACATGAGTGAATTTCATGATTGACCAACTGACCTTCCTGAGAATCTGCCCCTGTCAACATTCCTCCCCTCCTCAGCGTGAATGATAGTAACTCTATATTGGATGGAGTAGTTCTTCAGGAACATTCCGTTCATTTATCTTTAACTCACAGACCTGTACTATCTTTCCCCCAGGTGGCTCCATTTTTGTTCTCAGTAATGCTAGCCATTATTTTCTATGGGTTATAGAAACTTACCTTCCTTCAGCCTTTCTTTTCTTTCACTCTCCCCTTCCTCACTCCGTTTTTCCTCCCTCCTCCTTCCTTCCTTTTTCTTCTTTGAGATTGGATTTCTCTTATAATGCTTTGTAGATCAGGCTGGTCTTGAACTCACAGAGATCCTCTCCCAAAATCTGTAATTAAAGGCTTGTACCAACACAGCCCAGCTCCTGCCATTTTTCTTTACTTTTGGATACAGGCTGGTATTGAACTCCCCATGTAGCCTGGAATGTATTGTGTTTCTAATCGTCTTCCTTTCATTGTCTGTGCACTAGGATTATAGGTGTGTTCTAGGATTATAGGTTTGTTCCTCTACCCTCAGTTTTATGCCTTAGATAGAGATGGTGCTTGCGGGGCAGTACTCCATCATCTGAACAACATCTTCAGCCTCAGCTATGTCTTCAGCTGAATCATTATTCTCTGTGTAGGGTTCTGGTAGTATCCTTTAAACTATTGAGCCATTCCTTAGGGTTCCTGATGCACCACAGCTGGTTTATTCATTGTATACTGCTTCACTCAGTCACCATCTTTGTTTATTTACATTTTATTTGTTTGGTCTCATTTACTTGTACTGTCTCTAAAAGTAGCCCTTGATGGCCTCAAATTCTTTCTTCCACTGCCGGTGGACTGCTGGAGTGATAGGGGTTTTAATTTTGTGTGATTTTAGTTTGCTCAGGAAAAATATTGGGACTGAGGTTATATTGCTCAGGGGTGTACCATTTAACTGGCACAAACAAAGCTCTGAGTTAAATCCCTCACAGGCTCTCCCCACTATGTATTGATCTCCTATGCCGTGTATTGAACATTGGTAGAAGATGTATACCATATTACCTCACCTATAACTACTTGCTAGGGATTGTGGGTTTATGATGAGATTAAGTCTAGAGAGGTTTCCCCAGGTTGACTTAATAGACTGGCATCTCTGGTGAAACAAGTGAACTCCTGATAGTTTATTTAATTCCCAACACGGTGCAGAGATGTGTTTGCATCCTCCTATGGGTTAGAGCAGAACAGTGGTTTGCAACCTTCCTAGTGCTATGACCCCTTAGTGCAAGTCTCATGTTGTGGTGACTCCCAAACATAAATTATTTTTGCTGCCTCTTCATAACTGTATAATTGTTGCTGTTACGAATTATAATGTAAGTATCTGATAATGCAGTTGGTCTTAGGCGACCACTGTGAAAGGGTTGTTCGACCCCTAAAGGGATCATGACCTACAGGTTGACAACAGCTGGGTTGGAGCAAAAATAAAGGAATATTAGATTTTTTTTTTTTTTTAAAAGAAATCATACACTGGCAGAAGAATCAGTGTGGCCTTCTCCCTGCTGAAGCCACTGTGAAGAAATAATTAACAACTGGTGTTTGGTAATCTTTTCCAAAGGACTAGTAATATGAGAAATAGTATTTTGTGTTAGTTGAACTTAGTATTTGTAGGTAGAATTAACAGAAACAATGATCTACATACAGAGCAATAGGTGAATCAAAACTGACCCTGAATTGAGGGCATAAGCTGGCACAGTCGCTCTAGCCACCTTTGCTCCCCGCCTCCCCCTTGCTGTTTGTTCTGAAGAGAAGACATGGCTTTTTACCCATGTCCCTGTGCCCGTGCTAGCTTATACATACAAGACATGCCAAGGGTGAAGTTTCTTTACGTCTTCCAGGAAATGAATTTCCACTCTTAAAATTATACCCTTGGTCTTGAGGTGTTCGTGTCCCAGTACTGGAAGATGAGATATAGAATTTATTTTCTTAAAATGAATATTGTGTTACCAATTCTAGGATGGCTTTTTAAATAACTTCAGGATAGGAAGGGAGGTAAGTTTCTGGATTTTCTCAACTGAGGTGTGACTTTTGGCATTGACTTCTGTTCAATTTAGCAAGGCCATGTTCCAGGGAAATCAGTTCACTGAAATGGTTACAATTAAAGCTTGTAAAAATTAGACTCTTTTCCCAAATATTGTCTATAAATGTTTGTTTTCATTTAAACGGGACTCGGTCATATAAAATAAATAACTAAATTAGACTCTTTTACTTGGGGTATGTATTTGAGGGGAGGCTTCAGAGAACAACTGTGGGAGTTGTTTCCAAGAATCAAATTCGGGAGCCAGGCATGGCTCAAACACCTTTACCCACTGAGCCCTCTTGCCAGCCCAGATACTATTCCTCTTTTTAAAAAAGTTATAAACCTTCTTAGGTCGTTATTTTTATTTATAAATGTATTTCAAGTGTGTAGTTTGACGTTTGGCCAGACTTGCCACACCTGAGACGGTCCCCTTGCTGGCTGGCTTCGGGCAGTACTGACCTCATTACTGGAGCCATAGATGGGTTTTGTCTGCTTGAAACAACTGTAAGTGGTGGACTTTTGTGTCTCCATGGCTTTGTTTTGTTTCAGAGATTCAGAGACTCATGTTGTTTGTTTCAACAGAGAGCTTGCTTTTATGGCTTAGTTCTTCTGTTCCCTGTGTCTTCCTGTACATCCCCCATGCGCCCCCCCCCCCATTAAGGTTTCTTTAACGAGGGAGCAAAATTAACTAGAGGAAGACCCAGTGAAGGGCAGTCTGTTCTGGTCCCCTGCCACCTTAGAACCCTTCTCATCTGTTATGTCAGCGTGGACTTTGGGATATTTTGTGTAGATCAGTGCTTGTCAGCTGTTCATCCTGCCTGCACCCCTAAACCCTCTCCTGAGAAATGTAGCTGTGAGACTTGAATTGAATCCCATTCAATTTAAGACCAACCCCCTCCCCCCAACCAGGATTACAGGTGTGCATACCCTTTCCCATCTGTGTCCCTCACTTACCCCTTTGATGGCTACACAGAATGTGTGGCCTTAGAATGTCAAGGAAAATGAAGCCTCAAAGGAGGCAAATGCTTTTTTAAAACAGCAATTGATAGGGTCACTCCATGCTCTTGGGTCTGTCTGCCTGGTTTCTACACATTTTATTTATTTAATAGTGCACTTTCTTTCTTTCTTTCTTTTTAAATATGTTTATTATTTTACATATCGATCCCAGTTCCCCATCCCTCCCTCCCTCCTATGCCCCCTGACCCCTCTCCCATCCCATTCCCCCCACCCACTCCACAGGGAGGGTGATGCCTTCCAGGAGGGATCATCAAAATCTGTCAAGTCATTTGGAGTAGGGACTAGGCCCTCCCTCCTGCCTCTAGGTTAAGGGAGTATCCCTCCATGGGGAATGTGCTCCCAAAGGGATATATCCTGGTTCCACTTTCTTCAGAGGTCCCTTAGACTGCCCAGGCTTTCTGAGAGCCACGTTCGGGGGGGGGGGGTTCTGAGTCAGTCCTGTGCTGGTTTCCCAGCTATCAGTCTGGGGGGGGGGGTCCATGAGCTCTCCCTTGTTCAGGTCAGCTGTCTGTGGGTTTCTGTAGTCTGGTCTTGACCCCTTTTCTTATCATTCCTCCCTCTCTGCAACTGTATTCCAGGAGTTCCGCTCAGTGTTTAGCTGTGGGTGTCTGCTTCTGTTTCCATCAGCTACTCGATGAGAGCTCTATGATGGCAGATAAGTTACCAGTTTTATTTTCTGGGAAGGGCATTTAAGGTAGCCTTTCCAGGGTTGCTCAGATGGTTAGTTGGGGGTCATCCTTGTAGGTCTCTGGACATTTCTCTGTGGTCAATTTTCTCTTCAAACTCTCTATTATGTCTCTCCCCCCCCTTTTTTTTTTTTTTTTGCTCACGTCTGTTGGTTCCCCGACTCAATCTTCCTAATTCCCCATCTTCTCACTCATTTTCTTTTAAGAGCCAGTGTCTTGTCTTAAGGCAACTTTAGGGGTGTGTGTGCCCTGGGTTTGAAGTCAAGATGTGTAGGTTTCCCAATATGCACTGAGAGAACGTTGGGGTTTAGGACAGTTTTCATAGATGATTATATTGGTGTAGAAGAGAAACTTGCTATCAATACCAAAACTACACAAATTACTGTTCAGATCTTATCATGCAGGCCTGGGTGCCATGTCAGAAAGAAAACTGAGGAATTGTTGGATTAGGAGTGTGATGTGCAAACGCAACAATCTGTGCTTCTCTGTGCTGCTGGGTTTTGACTTGCAAATCTTGGGAACAGGAGGTCCTGATGGAATGCTTCCATGTAGTTGGATTTTTCTTTTGACCGCCAGCCCACAAATAATGACATGGAGACTTATTAATTATGAAAGCTCAGCCTTAGCTTAGTTCTTCTTAAATTAACCTGCTCTTTTAAAATCATTTTACATTGTGGCTTTTTACCTTTCAGTTTGTATCTCCCAACTCCCTCCATGTTTCTTGAGATTATTTATCTCTTCTTTCTCTTCCCAGAAATCCCACTATACCTCTGGCCTAGGTATTGGCCATTCAGTTTTTTTGTTATGCCAACCACAGCAAATACATCTTAACACAATGCACAAATACCCCACAACATTTAAATTTTAAGAAATAATTACAGCCTATAATGTGAGTTCCTAAGATGCAAAGGCAGGAGGATTGCTATAAATTTGAAGTCTGTTGGTCTGTATATACAGTATGCCGTTCTCCAAAAAACAAACAAACAAACAAACAAAAAAACATATTAGCCTTCCCCATTTACTTGTGGGAAACTCAGTTTTACGAATTTTCTGGCCACTCAACATTGAACATTGTTTGACCTTGCTTTCGATCCATTGGCCTGGCCTCATACCCTCTAAGGTTAAAACTGGTTTGGCATATTGTTTATTTACATTGATTGTGACTTGTTTGCATCATCATAACAACTACAAATAACTTCTTGTTATACCTAGAGTGTAGCTAGATTACCTTTGCCATTGGATGAGACACGACTACAGTAGAGACGAATTTCCGGTTTGTTGTTGTCCTTTTAGGTTGTAAGTCACAGAAGTAGTTGTGGTCTTGAGTTACTTCAACAAATGAATGGAGTTTTCAGTCTAATTCTCAACACATTTCTTGGCTTAATTCAATTCAGTGTTTCATTGTAGCCTTGTAATCAGAGTTAGGAAATGCATTCATGATGCGGGTGTGTTGGGCCCATTGTGCAGCCTTGTCTTCTCAGTACCTACTATTGCTGGCGTTGGGAATATATCTTTCTTACTCCCAAGTCTATGAAAGAAGTGATGTCTCCCTCTTAAAAACTATTATTTGTGTGTATGTGTGCACATGTAGAATGAGGGCATTAGAGCTGGAGTCATAGGTAGTTGTGACATATCAAATAATTTAACATGGGTCCTGAAGTGCGCTTAACCTCTGAGCCATCTCTTGTCCCAATATAACTTCTTTATATATACCTTTTAAATCATGGTCTTCTTTCTATATCTTCAGATTGATTCTCCAGAGGGTATAAGCTGGAGACTGGGTTGGACCACAGATAAGTCATAGGGACTCAGCTTTCTTGTAGTTTTTTTTTTTTTTTTTTTTTTTTGCCACAAATGACTTAACTGTTGAGCTAGTTCTGCAGACCCTTGCTTCATGGTGCCTAAAGTCAGTGAAAGAGGTGCTATCACCAGATCAGCTGCTACATTCATTCCCTCCACTTCTCCCATTCTCTCACCCTTCATTTCTGCTCCCCTAGATCCACTCCTTTGTTTCCCTTCAGATAAGAGTAGCCTCTCAGGGATATCAGCCAAACACAGCATAACAATATACAATAAGACAAATCAGTAATAGGAAAAGGGTCCCAAGAGCTGGTTGTTAAAGACCCAGGCCCCTCCCACTTCCACTGTTAGGAGTCCCATGAAAACATCAAGCTAACAACGATAGCATAGATGCAAGGGACCTACATCAGACCCATGCAGGCTCAGTGATGACCTCTTCTGTCTGCGAGCCCCTATGAGTCCTGCTTAGCTGATTTGGTGGACTGTGTTCCTGGTGTCCTTGATCCCTCTGGGATACTAAAGTTCTTCCCTCTTTCACAGGGTTCCCTGAGCACCATGGAGAGGGACCCTGTGGAGCTTTCCAACTTGCCTCTCTTTCTCCCTTATGTTTGGCTGTGGTTGGAGGGGTGTGTGTGTCTCTGTCTCCCATCAACTGCTGGCAGAGGCCTCCCTTAGAATTGGTTTAGGCAATCAACCTGGACTTCCAGTGGCTGGCAGACCTCTGATAGAGAAGGGAGATTCCTCCCCTTATTCTGTATCTGACTGAATAATTTTTTAATGTAGGGTAAAATTTTAATAAGTACAGCAGTTGGAAACAATGTGGTTTGTAGACTGCAGAGAATGAGTAAATGGCCTGTTCTGCAATGTCCTCGATTTAAGGAGCTTAGTTATCCACAGAACCGGTATGATGAGTTAGTTGGGAAAAAACGTTTGGGCTCAGACATTGAGCCTGTCATTCAGCCTCTTGGAGTGACCTTATGCAGGAAGTATGCAAAGGCCTCACTTGTGAGAAAAGCTGAAGAAAGGAGCCTTATTTTTAAGCATATGGTAGCTGTGGTGTTTCAGTGACTGATGTCTGGTGTGGAATGATTTCCTGGAGGGTTTGAGTTTATACTTCAATGTCCTGTCAGTTGTAATTGTTGGGACAGGTCATTTATTGCATGTATTTACTTTGAGCCATCAGGTTTGATTTCTTGATCCTCTCTAAAAACTCTCAGGCTAGTTAGAAAATCTTATCTGTAAAACATAGAAACTACTAACAAACATGTCAGGTGCATTTTCTGTTTTTAAGAAAATTCACCAAGTAATTTGACTTCCCCTGTTGGTTTTGGTTTAGTATAGGCATGTTTAAAGGTGATGAATGATTTACAGGAAAGCCATACAAATGTTTTTGTTTGAAATCATAAGCATTCAGCAAACATCGTGGTGAGACTTTCTCCAAAATTCCCTGGGTGCTCCCTCTCAATTTTTACCTTTTAGTCAGTAAACCTGTATTTTTTCCAGTTGAACATTACTTGTGTCTTATCTCGTATACATAAACAGTAATACTTTTCTTTCCCCAATTTACTCACATTGTCTCTTATGTATTTAAAAGGCCATTATCCCAGTCAGAAGGAAATGCTGAATACCCAAGTGTATTTGGATATTTTAGTTCAAGTTCATTTCTCCAGGTGAATTTCTGATCTAAGAAGATGGCATAGGTTCCCAGGGCATTTGTTTCATCTTCCTCCCCTCCATCCCTTCAATGGGGCATTGATTTCATAACTTTTGAGTGGAGGGTTGGTGGATAGAAAGGGAGCTGAAGATAGGCATGAAGAGATTTTCTATGCTTGTTCCCACAGACTGTATTTATGCTTTCTCCTTCTGTTAAATGTGTTGTGTTCATTGCAGATGAGGTGAGAAATCTACTAGGGAGGTAGGCAAGTCTGTTTCTTCTAGTGTTGGAATTTACTGATGTTGCTGGGCTTCGAGCATGCTAAAAGAAAGCCAAAACAAAACAAATATGACAGCTGTGAGAATAGGAAAGATTAAACAAGCATCTTGATCTGCTTTTTGTATTTAAACTTCAAAGAAAAAGCTGAGATTCTGGCCCAGCTGGAGGACAAGTGGATATAATAGCATATTAGATTTGAAAGGTGCATGTAGGGGCTTCCATCTGGGACAGTGTTTGGTAATCTCAAAATGCTCCTGAGATGTTTACAGAAAACAGCAGGATTTTATTTTTTGGACCTGGGATTTTTACAGATCTGTTAGGAACAGGATAGGTTGCTTGATGCCAGTTAGTGGGTTTTCTTTTTCTTGGTTTTGCTGCTGTCTTACAACAGGAGAAACCTGCCCTGGAAAATTTCAGTCCTTGTTAAGGTTACTCTGTGAGTGGGAAATGGAGCCTTGGAAACTACACCCTCTTGCTGTGTGCCACACACCCAACTGTGACCCTACACTCACCGCCTGCCCCATCCCAAAGCGTCTCTTTGAACAGGAAAACAGGCTCAATTCATGATATTGACTATGTAGTGCTGAGCTGTTTGCTTCCCCCTTCCCCCAAAATCATGGACTAGAGAGTGTGAAGGGAGGGAAAGGTAACAGAGATGTCTTATGAATGTTATAAACAGTAAGTGCTGTCTTCCATCTTGGGAGGTTTGTGGTAGGTGAGAAGGGTTATAGTGCTAGTGGTTATTGAAAAGAGAGCCAGAGGTAGACAGCCATATGACTTGTTCAAAGGCTGCTGTGAATTGTAGGAACAAAATGCTCTGCATTTCCGACTTACTGATTTCTGTTTTCTTAAGCTGTGGGGTGGCTGGCTCTTTTTTTCTTTTTTTAGGATATGGCACAGCCTAGTAACTCAATTCTTGCCAGTTTTCTAGGTTAGTTGGGGAAGAGGCTGGTAAGTCTTTTGATCCTTTAGAGAACAGGATAGCTCGCTTTTATGGATTAACTTTCTTATGAGAAGAATTAGGTATCGTATTATAGAATATTACAGAATTCAGAATATTCAACATCAAAGACATTTTATTCATTCCTTCATTTATTTATTCATTTGTCTTTTGAGATAGTGTTTCTTTGTTTAACAGCCCTGGCTGTACTGGAGCTTGCTTTGTAGAGTAGGCTTGGCTTGAACTCAAAGAGATCTGGCTGCCTCTGCCTCCTGAGTTCTAGGATTAAAGGTATGTGCCACCACTGCTCAGCTCAAAGACATTTTTGGTGTGCATGCACAGATGTTTCACTATTCCTAAACGTGGGAAGGTTTCATGTTGGTAGAGCAGCAAGGGGCTCTCCATAGCTCTTAAAGCTCTGTAACTATGTACCAGCTATTTGTTAGGTGGTTTGCAATATTAGTGGTTTCCAGACTAAAAAGAGGAAATGAGATCTGTGTTTCAGCAAATAGCAAGAGAAGTTTAACTTGAGAATAACCCTTAACTTTCTGGTGGTTAAAAAAAAAAAAAAAAACTAGCCAACCAACAGTTTCAGGTTATGTAAATTATATTGTAGTCACCAAGCTCATTGCTTTGCTGCATCATTTATCTTATTTCTGAGAAGCTCAGCCCCCATGACTCTTTATTGGAAGTAGGTTCTAATATGTTTGTCCTACACTGATTGGAAAGTGAAGTGGGGTAAGTGGCTTGGTTATTTTCACCTCAGAGACAGCTGTCTTAGCAGAACCTGGCTAATAAGTAGCTCACTAGTTCCATTGGTTTAGATTATTTTCTCAGTACCTTTCAGAGATTCATAGATGCTGTCCTGTCACATGGTAAGCTGACTGTCTTTGCTCCAGTGTGACTTCTTGTCTAGTGAAAACCTCAGAGACAGAAGTAAAGAGGCTGTGGTCCTTGAAGCATATGAAGGGACTGGAAAAATGCATTGGTGTTTAGTTTTCTTCACAACTCCTGGACGTGGTATTTAATTAAGATGTAGGTAAGGACTTGGTGGTAATCCAAGCTTCCAGTGAATCTGATTTAAAACAGAGGAGCCTTGGGTTCATGGGATACATGGATAGCAATAGGAAAAAACCACCAATTTAGGGTGGCTTTCTGCGTGGGGGGGGGGAGGAGGAGAAGGGGTCTTGAATGGAAGCAGGAGGTGCAATGCTGACTGTTCATTATCTGGCTACATAAATGTGATTCAGAGGTTGTTTTGAGGCCTACTGTGCTTTAATCTCATCTGGTATTCATTATTTCCAATGCAGTCCTTAAACAAGATGAAACTGTATAGCTAATGGCATAGAATGTTTCTTATCTAATCAGAAATCTTTCTTGAGTATCTAGATTAGATGTTATTTAGTGTGGATAATATAGGGAATAATTACTCTCTGTATTTTATTTATAGAATTTGCCATATGGTTTTAAACTCATATTGCATTTAAAAATAAAACTCAATAAAGAGCAGCCTCTAGTATTTTCAGCTAGGGACTCATAAGAATATAATACATTTTTTTAAAGCTTGCATGTGAAATATGATATGTAGTGTGTAGTAACTTTGTGCTATTGGTTCATTTGTCAGTTTTGTTTGGACATTACAAAATTATAGAATTTAAATTTGGGAACAGGCGACAGCATAACTTATTAAGCTTATAAGATTATGTATGTATTGATTGTGCAAGGTAGTATTTTTTAGTATTGTATTCTAAACTAAGAAAAGTGACTATGGCAGAAACAAAAGAAAATAATTTGTTCTCTGCAAGATTTTAACAGTTTCATTTCTGAATGTTACCAGTCAGAGAAAGGCTGCACATTCTCAATTATTATGTCATTAATACAGTCCTTCCATCAATGTTTTTGCATCCAGCAATAAATCACTAAATTTTTTTTACTTTTGGTGCTGGAGTTGGACCCTCTAGGGCATTGCACTTGCTAATGCTTGCATTTCAGCAGCGAGGTATATTTTTACCCTCAAAAATTATAAATTTTTGTTGGTGAAACCTGCTTTGGACATAGAGATTAATTTTGGACCCATAAGTGCTTGGACTATTGGTTGCAGAGCATATTTCTTGTGTATCACAGCAATACAATTCATAATATACTTGACCAGGAAATAGTTTGGAAACTCCTCCCTGTCCCCATCATGAAACACAGTTCATTTTTATTTCTTTTGCTCTGTTTAAGTATCTGTACAGTAAAATAAAGCAGTCTGCTCAGAGACAAAGACTGGCAAGGCTAGTGTATTTTATAACATTTTATCTCCCCCCCCCCAATCTCATAACCCTGTTATACACAAGTGTTTGCTATACTGTGTTAAATGGCTGTATTATCAACAATTAAAGTTGGAGAAATTTAATAATGTAAGTTATAAGAAGTCTGGTTAATGGGAATGGGTTCTTGATAAAATAAGTGACAAGTGGATGGAAAATCCTCATAGTTACTAATGGGTGGGATGAAATACAGGTAAGTGAGATCCTGGGTATGGTGGTGAAAACTGTTATCACATGCACCTTGCAGGCTGAGGCAGCAGAACTGCTTGAGACCAGGAGTTTACCTGAGCAAAGCAATGAGATGTCCCAAAAAATCCTCAAGTCAAAATATTAAACACAAATTTAATTTGAGAAGAATCAAAGATAATGTGGAATTGTATAATCACTTTGATTATGATAAAAATGCAAGGGTGAGGGGGGGAGATATAGGATTGTGTCCTAACTGATTAAAGAATAGGATACTAATATTACATGTGAACAGGCATTTTTCTCTGAACACACAAAGTTCTAGCCAACTGGTCATGTATGCGTACCTTTTTCCTTTGGAATTGTAGATATTAGGTAGTGAATTTGCTAGGTGAATAGTTAGTATGTTCTATATCCTCTTAGCTATTGGTTATTGGAATTAGAGGCTTCCACCAATATTTTTGTTTGTTTGTTTTGAACACAGGGTTTCTCTGTGTAGATCTGGCTGTCCTGGGACCTATTCTGTAGACCATGCTAAGCTAGCCTTGAATTCAGAGATGGGTCTGTCTGCCTGTGCCTCCCAGGTGCTGGGATTAAAGGTGTAAGTTCCCACATCCAGTTTATTTAGTGTCTTAATAATAGCACTAGAAATGCTTAGGCTACTACTTCTGGCACATTTTGTAAGTATATAATTAATCTTTCAGGGATTAGTTTCTTACCAAATCCTGGGCATTATTTTTAGCCAAGTGTCTGGGAACATTTGCATTAATCCACTGGCTGCTTCAGACAAATAGCAAATTAGGAATTCCTCCATCAATTTGAGCTGATCCTTTTTATATGAGGAATGTATAAACCCTAAAAAATGAATAACATGGGAACTTAAGGAGAGTGGCTTTCTACCATTTCTAGATGTCTCTTCCCATCCCCTAATGACATAACTATGACATAAACACTGTAGAGTACTCTTTCTTAACTCATTAGGTGAAGGGGGAAAGCGGTTGTGAATACTCTGTGTGTTTTATCTCTCTTCCCCCTCTCTCCCCCCCCCCCCCAATCTCCTTTCTCTCCTTTCCACTCCTGAGCTGTACTGAGGCGTTTTCCAGTACAGTGTGGTCCCCCCATTCATTTTACTTACTGTAACCATCATGTCTAATTTTTTTTGGGGCTCCCCCAACTGTCATTCTAGCCCAGTGAGTGAGGTTCAGCACATAGGAAACTGGAAATCCTGGGGAACCTTGTTCTTATGTGTTTTCCCTTTATCTTACATGTTTTGACCCCTCCTTAATGGTGATGTCACTTTACAGCCTCACACTAAGGTTTCTGAGGAATTAGAACCAAGGGTGTTAATATTTTCAGGAACAAGACCCCAGCCCATCACTTTCTTTACAATTTTATTTCTTATTCCTTTTGTTTGACATTTATCATCTTTATATAGTTCAAGATTAGAAAGATCATCTGGAGAGGTGGTTCGGAGGTTAAGGGCACTGGCTGCTCTTCTAGGGGACCCAAGTTCCATTCCCATCATCCACATAGCAGCTCACAACTGTAACTCCACTTCTAGGGGATCTGGCATGCACACTTAAAAACAAAAAGAGAAAGATCATCTTCTCTGCCTCCTGTAGGAGCTCTTTGATTGTCTTTTTAAATAATTTTGCAATGAATTTTATGGTCCCACCCCAAACACAGGTTTCTCTGGTAGCTTTGGACACTGTCCCTCTCTGTAGTCACAGAGATACACCTGCTTCTTGGTGCTGGGATTAAAGGCATGCACCCCCCCCCAAAAGATGTAATGACTACTGGTCTTTTTCATTAAAGAATAACTTATAGTTGATTATTTTAAACGTATCACCTCTTTTTTTTTTTTTTTAATTCTGAAGTAATTTCAGAAGTACACCAATTAATGTTAGACTCCAGTCTGTCAACTTTCCCGACTATTTCCAGGGCATTTATATGTGGGTACCAACTACTTCACTTGTTATTAAAATGGGGACTGTACTACATCTTACTCCCTGGTGGTGGTGGTGTTTTTGTTTTCATTGCTGAAGTTTAAACCCAGTGCCTCTGCAGAACAACCAAGTTGTTGCTGAGCCATAGCCTAGCCCTCTACATTCTTTATTTGGTTGGCATTACTTTGTTTTAGGCAGGATCTCCAAGGGTGGTCTAGAAATCTCGATCCTTCATCTGTGTCTCAAGTGCTAGCTAGCACCACAGGTGTGTATCATGCCTGGCACCCTGTGATTCACACGTTATGTGCTTAGTTGGAAGGTCTACAGAGAACCTTGTAGTTCCATGGTGGTGTCAGTGTGCCCCCCCCCCCCCCCGATTTGTCAGGATCTTTTCCTCAGAATCAGGCCTTCCCATAATTCCCTATTGAACAGTTTCTCCTGTTCTTTATATACCTAAGGAAATTGCTTTTGTAAACTTTGGCTTCTGTTCACACATGCTAATGTAATATTTGTGTACGAATAGGTGTATACCTAGTTTTACCATCCAAGGCATGCCCTGATCTCTTCAGTTTGGTGGAATTTAATTGAAAAATTCCTATAGCTAGGCATGGGAATAGGTAAAGGAGAAGGGATAGGAGCCTAAGGTCATCTACTCCATGCAAGTCGGGGGTCTGTCTCCAATAGAAAGAAAAAAATTGCAGGAAACCCTGCATATATGTTTTAGTGTAGCAGAGGTGGGGCTTTTTACTTGAGCAGTTATGACCTATCCTTGCTTTAGAGATGTGAATGTTGCAAGGCACTTTGTATCAGCCTCTTACACAGATCCTCTTCGGATGGTCCTAACAGAAAACAGTGTTGAGGAATGACTGTTCCCTTTGCCAACTGTGGATATTCTTGTCTCTCATTTTGTTTCAGAAGAGAATGAGGGAGTCCTTAATATGCATGGTGTCAACAAAATCTCAATAGTCCTCAAAGTGCCACCAAGGGATCCATTTTTTGGCACCTAGCCCTTTATACATGCACTTGCAATTTCTCATAATAAAACCTTTTATATAATCTCATGTACTAGCTTTGCTTGGTACAAATATGTTTTTATTTATTTATTTTTTCTTTTTAAAATCTGTGTTAGGAATGGAGCCCACAGTTGTGTATCCCAAGCATAAAGTTAAAACAAAACCCAACATATACATGTTTTGTGTATGTTAGTATATGTTATTTGTGTGGTTGTGTACATACATGTTCTTGTCAAGGTATGGAGATGTGGAGGTCATAATATAACTTTGGAGTCAGTTTTCTCCATTATATAGATCACCAGGGACCAAATTCAGGTCATTATGCAGGCACCTTCACCAGCTGAGCCATCTGAATGTGGTCTCCTCTTTCATTTTAAAGTCATGTTTATTTTACGTGTATGTATTTGTATGGCCATACTTGCTTGGTGTGAGTGTATGTCAGTTAGCCTAATTTGTAAGTTTTCTCTACCATTTAGGTCCTAGGGATTGAATTCAGGATTTGGGGAGTGAGTGTATCTTTGCCAGATGAAACATCTTGTAGACCTCCAAGGCCTTGCCTGGAATTCAAGAGATCTATCTCCTTCAGCGGTGCCCCCCACATGCCGCCCCCCCCCCCAAGCTAGGCCTGCTGTGCTATTAAAAACTAACAAACAGGACTAATTCTCACTAGTACAGGCTGGCCAGGAGCTGAATAATTTTGCTTTGGTCTCTAGAATGTTGGTATTACAGGCATTTGCTAACGTACTGTTTCATTAGTTTTTTTTTTTTTTTTTTAAAAAGATGGACACAATTCTTCTATTTAAAGAGAATACCAATGATACTGATAGATTTTCTGAAGTTAGTTAAGCCCCATGCATTGGAGATGGTAGACAGGTTTATATTCAATTCTCTTTCTCAGATTGTTGTTGTAATGAAGTCATGAACTGAGAGGTTCAACATTACAATGTGGTGTGGGGCTCATCTGCAAAACAGCCTTCGTGGCTGATTTTTGAGAAACTGTTGATGGGGCTTCGTTTTGGGATAGACTCATCTCCCCTCCAACCCTTACATTTTATTCTTCTGGGTTCCTTCTGTTTCAAATGGCCCCTTTTAGTCAATTTCCTGAGTAGCCTCCAGTTTATTTCTTGCATATTTTTATTATTTTAGTCCTTTGTTTACCCCCTTGAAACCGATCACTAAGATGTGTGCTGTTCATTTAATAGCCAGGAATTTCCACAAGATCCTTTAACTGTGTGTTTGTGAGTGTGTGTACAAAGGTGGACCCTGTGCTATATAGTGTGTGTCTCTGAATTTACCTGTCATTTCTTCTGCTTTGGAAGTTGGTTGACTGGTATCCATTGAGAAAACTAGAACTAGAAGTGAAGAAGATCACCTGATGGAAGGATTGTGGGCACTGAAGAGTCCTTAGACTAGTAGTTCTATAAATTTTGAGAATTAATCTAAATACATACATTCATTCATTTCAAGAAGATTAATGTATTGGCACATGGAAGTGGACCCAGCATTTTATCACACCCTGAAGCCCTTTTAGTCCTTTCAATTGACTGCATCCTCCATGCTTGAGGAGCTCTGCTGTGTATTACATTGTGTCTGTGTCTCCAGAGCTTACATAGCATCTTATGGATCTTGTTTTCATAGGTAGTGTGTTCACCATGCTCACCCGGCTTGTTTTAATACCACTGTTAGTAGTTTATAACTAGAGAAACAGAATAGCGAAGTGGATGTTCAGTCAATCTTGGCAAATGAGAGCTACATGAAGGGACAGATACCCTAGGAGATGAGGCTGTAAGGGTCAGTGTCTTACTTTTTTGGTATATTTAGAATATTGATGTGTGCATGCATGAATACATACACATACATACACATATACCTGCTGTAAGTCTATAGTCCTCTCCTTAAACTGTCATTGCACAGATCTTCCTAGGATTGTCTGGTTGGACAATCTCCCTTCCATTATTGTGGTTGGGATTACTCCTAGTGTGGCCTGGGGAGGGGTGGTCTGGGAAGTTAGCTGCTGTCCCTGGGATTATTATTGCAGGAGAGCACCCTCTAGGTATCTACATGAATTTGTTGAAAAGCTTTCTAATTTTTGCTTAAAAAAGAAAAAACAAAAACAAAACAAAACAACAACAAAAAACAAAACAAAAAAACCGAAACCCCAGATCAGATTGTGTATGTAGAAGGCCTCAGGGTGTATATAGGCAGTATGTGTTAGATTGTATGATAAGCTTTTGCTCACCCTATTCTTATTGGAAGGATGGGAGGGTGATTGTGCCTTTTTTCTACTCTGTGAATGTCAATACAGCTATTTGGATTTTGTCTTCTCACAGACCAATGTCAAGGGCTTGTGTTAAAATCTGGAATTCTTTGCATTTTATTTGTTTTCTTGACAGGAACTATGTAGCACTGACTGGTCTGAGACTGGCTACATGGATCAAGCTGCTACCACAAAGATCCATCTGCCTCGATTTCTAAATTGCTGAAATTGAAGGTGTGGACCCAACCTGCCATATTTAAAAGTGTTTTCTACTTGACCTACCCATGACCGACCTTTCACTGTTATGGGGAACAAAGTGAAAGACACGAGTGGATATAAATTGTGTAACCTTTATTTTGTGGGGAAAAAGCCTGCAGAAGTGGGTGTTTATAGTGTTATAATCCGTATGATTTCAACAAATAATTCCTTTTCATTATTTTATGTGCTAAGCATTGAAATGGATGGTCAGCCTCAATTTTTTTTTTCCTTAAATTGGGTTTCTAGCTTTTGCTGTAATTAAACTTGGTATTCATGCAAGGAGTGAGATGGGATACTTTCTGGTCATGACCCAGGGAACAGGACTTGTATGTACTCTAGGACTGCTGAATTCTTGTGAGAAGCCTTTTATTTTCCTCTCTTTGATTTTTCAATTCAGGCTGTAACTTTAAAAAGAAACTGTAGGGGCTGTTCCCCAGGTTATTCACAAAATGAGTCTTTGTCTGCCTTTTCATTCACCATCTGGTTACAAAGCTAAATTGGAATCGTGCTTGTTTTAATTATTTTCTACTTGTGTGGCCAGGAGGTTATTTGGTCTGGTGAGGTTACATTATAAGCTCTTGTGCTCAGTGCTCATTAATGCCACAGAGTCCACATCCTGCACCAGCACCAGAATGGTTAAGTGGATCCACTTGTGTGGCCAGTGCTTGATACAGCACAGTGGTCACAACCAAATTACCGGAGGAAGTGTGGTGTCCGTGTATGCTTTCCTTCTTTCTTTTTTTGCAGTTTAATCACCGATAATGTTGATTGCTTAAGTGTTTTTTTCTTCTAGTAGAAATATGATTACAAATGGCTTAGTCTTAGGTAAGTGTTAGAGTGGTGATGTATATTTCCCAAACTTTTATATTAAAAGCAGAGTATAAAAGTATATCCCATGAATAATGGAAAATTTGTAGTAAGAGACAACCTTTCTTTCTCCGTCTTTCTTTCATTTTCTTTTTTGTGATCCAGCTAAAAGATGCAAGCTTTACAAAGAGGTACTGTTAGCAGGTTTCTGACATTACAGCTATTGTTGAAAAGACATAGACCCTATAAGATTTACACATGTACGCACAGACTACTCCTCAGTTGTTCATTTCCCTTGTCTGGTAGGATTAGATTCTTTAAAGAAACCAGGATCTCCACCCCCCTCCCCAAAGTGACATTTAGAAGTTTCTGTAAGAGATCTCTTAACTTTCAAGTTCAGAGAAAAGTTCATTGTGTAGTGAGAACTTACTTGTAACTCTTAATTCTTTTTGTTCTAGGATGAATGACAGTAATAGTGGTTTCTTCCTACCCATTGCCCCCTTCTTCATTCTATAAAGAAAGCCTGTATATGTCAGTGTGGGGAATGGGACTCACTTAGACATAACTGTTTTGTAATCTCAGAATGAGAGGCTCAGAGATTGGATGCCGGAGGCAGGAGGACCAAGAGTCCCTTCCAGGCCAGTCCTGGCCATGGTGAAACTCTCTCCAAAACTCAAAGCGGAACTGTCATAGCCTTTATGCTCTTCCTGAGCTGTGCATTAAGTGTTGATGGGCAAAAACACTGAAAATGATGACAGCATTTATTTAGAAAAAAAAAAGTGATATAATTTCAAGTTTTTCTTGGTGGTGGCAAATGATTGTGTTGTAGGAAAACATCCATTTACCTCAAGACCTTAGTTTTTAGATGTTTAAGTACTTCCTCAAGCACACTCACAACTCAATTAAACATGCACCATAATAGCATTAATATCACTCAAATAAAGACCGATTTTTAAAAATAAGAACAGATTTACTATTTTTGTTCCAAAATACAGCACAGCCATATCCCCACCTCTACTTCTTTGAGAACATTTTTTTGTGGGAACCAACAAAAGAGGTTTAAGATGGTGAACTGCTTGCTGTGCCTGCGCACTGGGCCTCCGTCACTTGTGACTTGAAGGGTTCACCTGCTGAAAGAAAATAATGTATGGATTTTTCCTGAGAAACAATCTGAATTAGTTTTGTATTTTCTTTTGTCTACTGCCCATTTCTTAAGCTGCTTCTCACATTAGGGGGTGGTGGTGGGGGACTTCTTTGAGGTGTACAAGCCACAAACCATAAAATGTATCCCTTTTAATACACCCCATTTCCTTTCTAAGGCCTGGTGCTTAGCCACTGGATTTTTCCCTTACTGACCCAGCCTGCTATTCTGTCCACACTACCTTTCCTTCCTGCTCAAATAAAATCATCTAAACAATGTACTGTGAATATTTTCTCCACTTTATTTACCCAGTTGTCAGATTATTCTCTTTAGTTGTCTGGATTGCTTCAGGAATGTATGGGTAAAACATGATTTAATGGCAGTTAATGAATAATAATTGATTAGGCATGATCATTCTTTGGTATAAAGTTTGGGTCAAGGACATACTCAGAAAGCTGATTAATAGTTCAAGCAGTTACTTAAAGAAGCCATGTTTTTGCCCCAATCCCAACTGTGGGTCAAGACTTACACACAAAATGTTAAATTCTGAAACTAAGAACAGGCGATGTGGAATTCATAACCCAGAGGAAAGCCGACTTTCCCACTGTACACACCGGGGCTCTCAGAGCATGTTTGAGTTGATAAAGTCATGTCAATTGTCAATAGGAATTGATCTGACAATGTGATGACAGGAAAACCTTTCTAATTAAAGCCTCTTGACTACATTCATTAGACTGTTTCTTAATTATAGTAGATTATATTTTTTAACAGAGCATGTCTGCAAAAAGGCATTACCCATGTGCTACATAATGGAAGAAAGTCTGACCTTCTAATCATAATGTGTCTTATAGAGATGACTTACATCACCATCAGGAGCTTGAGCCCTAATTCATATCTCTGGGAACACTTTCTGACTTTCTCTGAAGACATTTTAAATACATGGAAATATGTATTTAGCTTATCTGGACACTACATTGAACGGAATAGTCTTTTTTATAGTCACATATTTTTATGGCTTCTGCTTTTCTGAGTCTCTTTGGATTTTTTTACACAGAGACATGGGTATTTCCTCTCCCTTCTTTGAGGGAGATTATTCCTTGCATCTATCTTGAACTTGACATTTAAAATACCAGATGGGGCGACTAAATGAATAGGGTATTATTATAGGTCCCAGAAGCATCCTGGTATGTTCTCTATGCTTTTTTTCTTGATTCAGTACTGGAATATTAGAGTATACACCAGCACATACAAAAGATTATGTTGAGACTGTAACAGAAAAAAATGGCAGGGCACGGTGTCCTGAAATGGTAGTTCTTGGTCAGAATAAACTGGTCTTGATGTGGTAGCACGGCACCACTGAGGCCCAGGGATGTTGCTATTTGTTTTTATTGATTCTTTTTTAAAATACTATTTGTGTGGTTGGGTGAGGGTATTTTTAAAAAATTTTTTTTTTGATGCAGATTACTAAACCCCTTTGTCCTGAAATACATTATATACAGCAATTAAGTCAGTGGAACTGAGGTAACTTTATGAATTAATCTGTCCATAGCTTTTATTTTAAAAATGACTTATAAATGCTAAGGCCACCTTGCTTGATGCAATTCAAGCACTTTCTATTTCTCAGTGCTGTACAAATCTTAGCATCTGACAGGTTTGGTTTTTCTAGAAGTTCTCTTGCCCTAGCATCTGTGACTATTTTTTTTTTTTTTTAAAGTAAGAAACAATTTAAAGTCAACCAATCAACCACCCAACCACCACCAACCCCCCCCCCCAAAAAAAAAAAAACCCAAAAATCAATCTGGGGGCTGAAGAGGTGGCTCAGAGGTTAAGAGCACTAGCCGCTCTTCCAGAGGTCCTGAGTTCAGTTCCCAGCAACCACATGGTAGTGCACAACCATCTATATGAGATTTGGTGCCCTCTTCTAGTATTCAGGTAGATGTGCATCTGTTTCTTGTGTTATGGGTGTAGGAGGGAAGACATTCTGTGACATTCATAAGTTCAGGAATTACTTTCATGAGGATCCCAGGGATTGAACTCAGGATAGCAGATTTTTGTACCCACCTAGCCCTCTTGGGCTTTTTTGGTGCAGTTTCTCTTTTTCTGGTTTTCCAGTGTTCAATGTCCACAATGAAGAGCTCTGGGTGCCTTTTCTTATTTCTTATCTGCTATTTTTGGGCATTATCCTTTGGATTGTGTCCTGTGTGCTATCACATTTGTTGAAGGTGACACAATCGTGGGACAGAAGTAGTACATAAAGTCAGAATTTTGGGTAAACAATAGTGGTATTTGAAAGATAATTGAGTATTTTGGAGACAACATAACCCTAACTGTCATGGAATGAATGTGTACCAGACTGTACTGAAACCTAGGTTTGCCTGCCTCTGCCCCTGAGTGCCATGATTAAAGGTGCATGTTAGTCAAGATTTCGTTTTATGTTTTAATTATGTGTATGACTCAGAGAGGGAGGTACCCGCAGAGGCTAGAAGAGGGTTTATGTATCTTCTGGAGTTGGAATTATAGTTTTGGACTGCCTGGCCCTCAGGGACAAGGGTGCTGGGAATGGCTCTGCTTCTGCCAGAACCGTGTGAGTCAGAGCCATCTTTCCAGCCCCAATTTCAGTGTCATCGCTTACATTATTTGAGATGGACTCACCATGTAGCTCACTGTCCACATTATTCTACCTCTTGGGTGATGCTCTGGCACTCTCAACCCAAAAATGATCCGACCCCATTCCCGACAACCCTGGGGCTAGGAATATTTGAAAAACTGCTAAATGATACTCCATACATCGATGGGTGTGACCTGGCTAGTCTTGAGTTGCCTGTGATCATG
The DNA here is from genome assembly GCF_943737965.1 of Phodopus roborovskii. Classification (NCBI taxonomy): domain Eukaryota; kingdom Metazoa; phylum Chordata; class Mammalia; order Rodentia; family Cricetidae; genus Phodopus; species Phodopus roborovskii. Next base: position 17,239,101 of record NW_026126482.1, on the reverse strand, counting down.
TGATCATGTTGGGTCATACCCAATGACCATGCACCCACTGATGAGTACGCTTTTTTTTTTTTTTTTTTTTTTTTTTTTTTTGAGTGAAATAAAAGAGACTGTTCTAAAAAGGAAGTCTGTTCTCTACCCACGCTTTCCTTCCTGTCCTGTGATGTTAGGAAAAATGTTAATCTGGTGGTTTTGTATAATTTTCTTGTCAGTGGAAAACTGTAAAACATTCATGCAGAATAGCAACTCCCCCACACCAGCCTATATCTTCTTGCTAGATAGATCTAATACACAAAGGCTCCTTCCCATACATTCTTTTTATCTCCTTCCTGTGCGTTCTTTTCTACTCCTGCACATTTGGCCTGTAACATTTAAAAGCTGTTCTGATATATACTTGAGCATATGTAAGGTACAGGTAGGGCCTTTCTTCTTCTACAACTGAGTAGACCAGAGGTTTTCAGGATGTGGATCATGGGCTTTGGGAAACCTCTATCTCAAATATTTGACAATTGCGATTCGTAACAGTAGCCAAATTACAATTATGAAGCAGCAACAAAATAACTTTCTGACTTGGGGTCATCACAATATGAGGAACTGACTGTATTACCCAGCCAAGGGTAAACATGTAGACACTTGGTCCCTTTTGTTCAGGGGCCTGCCACTTCCTACTCCAAAATTTGCTTACATTTGTTTGACTATATTTACTATAGTCTTCAGAAAAGGTCTTTTATACTATACTGAAGGAATTATTGAGATGCCAATTAATTTCATTACTTGCTTAGTCTTTCCTTTTGTGGTATTTTGGATGCTCATGTAGAAGCAGTTGCCACAGGTTGAAGCTGTGTCTTTTATCACTTCCCATCTTATTTTACACAGCATTTCTTTCTTTCACCCAAGGCTCACTTTTGAGCAGATTGGCTGGTCAGCAAGCCCAGTGATCCTTTCTTCAGTCTTGTCCTACGCCCCACATTCCTTCCCTGCCTTAGAGGAATCTATCATTCCACTGGGCTTTTACTTTGGAGGCCAGAGATCTAAACTGAGGTCTTCATTCTTGCACAGAATGTACCCTCTTCCCTTGAACACTGGTTTGTATGAGCAGGGTCAGTTAAAACCTTCACTTATCCATAAGTGCTCAGGTGGTTTTACTTAGTTGTTGAGAGTGATTCATGGAAGGAACTGCAGAAAGAGGAGGACAGTAATTTGGCACACCTTGACACTCCATTTAGTTCTTTTTAAAAATTTATTATGTGTGCCGTGTTCTGTCTGCATGTATGCCTACAGTCCAGATGAGGGCACCAGGTCTTGTTACAGATGGTTGTGAGCCACCATGTGCTTGCTGGGCATTGAACACATAACCTTTGGAAGAGTAGGCAGTGCTCTTAACCGCTGAAATATCTCTTCAGCTCCCGTTATTTAGTTCTTGAAGTGTAATTTGGTTCCATCTTATCGGTAAAGATGCTTGCTGCTGAGCCTGAGTTTGATCCCTGGGATCCACATGGTAGGTGAGAAATAAGTCCCACAGAGGTTTCTCTGCTTTCTACACCCATGGCCTGGCTGTCAGCTTGATTCTGAACATTCCATGAACCTGGTGTAGTGGTGTATGCCTGTAAATAGATATGGAAGTTCAAGGTAATCTTCAATATGTAGTGGATTTGAGGCGAGCTGGGATAGGCACCTTTAAAGATAAACTTAAAAAAATTTTTCTTATTCTGTAATGCAGCAATTCATAGAGTATCTCTTGTGTATCAGGCTAGGAACATGCACTCAAGAAGACATGCCAATTTAAACTGGAATTTATATCAGAAAGGGTATCTACTTTGGGTTGTCAGATGGCCCAGCATCAGCAGTAATGTCTGTTAAGTGCAGTAGTAACACCTAGTGTTGGGTATCCTCTAAGATTTTCTCTGAGCATTTGCTGTTTCAAAAAAAATTACAGTACCATTGTTTTCTCATCTTAATGACTTAGGAATTACTTGGTCAAATACTTTTCTTTCTATAATTCTAACTTGTTTCTTTTTTGAGACAGGGTTTTTCTGTATTGCTTTGGAATGTGTCCTGGAACTAGCTCTGTAGACCAGGCTGGCCTTGAACTCACAGAGATCCACCTGCCTCTTCTTCCTGAGTGCTGGGACTAAAGGTGTGTGCCACCAATTTCCAGCTTATAAGTCTTACTTCTTTTGGTTTTTCCAGACAGGGTTTCTCTGTATTGTTTAAGAGAATTTAGTTGCTAAAAATCATATAAGAGGGCTGGAGAGATGGCTTTTGCTCCTCTTATAAAGGATGTGTCCAGGGGATACAGTACCTTTTTGATATCTTTGGACACTGGGCATGTGCACGTGCACGCGCACACACACGTGCCACATATGCACAGAAACCACACTGAGCTGCCATGTCTTCCATAGGATTATTCCCAAAGCCTCTCTTTAAAAATGAACATTAATATGTCTTTATCTTTCTCTGCTATTAATTTATATTTTCATTTACCAGCTACCTCACACATTTATATTAGTATAGTTAAATGTGCTTTATAGTGCTAATTTGACTAACAACACACAGTATGTCCCATCTAAACTAAAATAAATACAAGAGGGCATATGTGATGGGAAACAAACAAACAAACAGCTTAGATTGTAGTTGTAGGCCCTGTCATCTGTGTGTGGAAGTGTTCTTTAGGATGCTCTAGGAAGATGTAGTCACATGTGCACAATTTTATTAGTAAAAATACAATAACACAGATTTCTGTGTTGCCCTTCCCTTTCTCCTGGCTGGCTTGGCGATTTTAGGCTAGGCTGCCCTTGAACTCACACAGATCTCCATCTTAGCCCCCCAATGACAGGGATTAAAGACATGTACCATCATGCTTGGTGTGACTGGATGATTTGTTTTTGCATTCCTAGTTTAGGAGTTTAGAAAAGGCTGTTAGGCATGCCTTTCAAGTTTGGTTTTGTGATTTCTGGGATTTTTCCATTGAACTTTAGAAAAAGGGTGTTATTAAGTTTCCTTTACATGCATCCAAATGAGTCCTACAATTTTGGTGGACATTATTATTGCTGGTTGAACTTAGTGATGATATATATCATGTTAAAAACCTTCCCCTAAACTGGAGCACAGCGTAAAATTAGGATACTGCACATCAAAGAACTTTGGGCTACAGATGGTTCAGTGGAGGGGAAGGAAGGGCAGTCTGATAGCCTGTCATTGTGCTCTCCAATGTTTAGCAGATGTGCCTTGAGTTAATATTACTCTTCAGTCATCTTTGACAGAAGTAGGATCTGGATAAGATCAAATTGTTTAGATGAATGTGCATTGATCTGGCATCACAAGTCTGTAAGCCAGTCAGACAAGGAGAAGCTAGCAGTGAAAATTAAAAAACAAAGGCAGTTAATAATAGGAGAGTAGCTTTCATGTCTGTGATTTACTTGAGATTTTCCCTTGTGTATGCTAAGTTTAGATTTATCTTAGGGGAGGACCTATTTTAAAAATAGCTTTAGAGCATTGGTCTTGCCTGGTGGATCATGGTTGATAATATGGGCTCTTATGGCAGTTAGAGTTTGAAGGAATCACAAGATTTAAACCCCTCCCCCCCTCAAAAGAAGATTATTTATTGTGTATACTCGAGGTGTCTGTATGTATCCCTGCAGGCCAAATGATGGCACCAGATCTCATTACAGATGGTTGTGAGCTATCATAAGGTTGCTGGGAATTGAACTCAGTATCTCTGGTGCCTGTGAAACTCAAGCAGTGCTCAATCAATCCTTAAGGCAGTTTTGGAAAGATGTTGAAATTTTATGTAGTGGATGTTGTTTGAGTTTGGGTTATGGGTATGGTGTGTGTGTATGTATGTATGTATGTATGTATGTATGTATGTATGTATGTATGTATTGGCCATGCTCTGCCAATGTGGCTTCCTCTGCTTAAAAAGAAAAAGTTCATTAGGGTTCATGCAAGATGGTTCTGCAAGTAAAGCGCTGTGCAAGTCTACTTACCCTTTTCATCTCTGGAATTCAGGTAAGAATGGACTGAAAGAACTGTACTTAAAAAAAAAAAAGGTGTATTGATTATGTCCTATACCTGCATTCCACTCCTGGGATTCAGTAATTTTTTTTTTTTTAGTTTAGTTTTCATAGTTATTACCACTATAATGCTATAACGTTTCAGATACTCTGATTTTTACAAATAACTTACTCATGTTATTCATGAATTGTGCAATTATATACTGATCTTGTGAATATATATGTTGTCATAATACCATATCTTTATATGCTACCTGTTTATAAATTTTCTACAGAAACTTACAAGGTTGACAGTGTTGTCTACAGTGGGTTTAAAACACACACGCACGTACGTACACACACACCATTAGCTCTCAAAATTCTTCAAGTTCAACGGATCTCAGCTGACATTAACTTAATTTTATTAATAGCACTCTATAGAAACTCTAACAAAATGCAGTATAAATTTGAAGCATTGGGCCAGTACTTATTGTTTGGGATTATTGCTGGTTTTCATCCCCCCCCCCTACGTTTTTTGCTAAAGCCTTACTTTAATCAGAGAGACAAATTAAGTGTAGTTGCAAAAAGAAGTTATAATTCACGACAAAGTTTTGTTCTTGGGTGTGTGGCGTGGTTGTTGTTTGTTTTGATACTGCTGCAGCTGTTCTCCAGGCTCAGGAGTTTTGGTCAATGGCTTTACCTACTGCTTTCCCCTGTGTGCTACTTTGAAGTTTCTAGTTAATTTCCTCTAGCTTAAAGACTTATACTCCACTTAACAACATGTGTGTATGTTTATCTTCAGTCCAGTTTGAAGAATGCAGTTATATAACATAGTTTGCTCTTTATTCAAGGAAGTTCACCTGGATGGCTTAGGAAATTGCCACTCTTGAATGCTACTCTCACCAACTGTCATGGTTTAGGATGACTTTGTACATGTATTGTTGTCTCAACTAGACCTGCAACTTGATTTATTTAGCCTTTGTTAATTTATTTGTCTGTAAACTTAAAATTCCAAGGTGTTGAAGGTTTAGGCAGTTTTTTCTTCCTGCTGCTTTATGAAAGGGAAAGAGCTTTCTGTATGGGGAAATTGTCCAACGTCTTGAGGATTTTTTCCCCTTTCTTTTTTGCTCCTTCCATCCTATTTTTTAAATTTTGTTTGTTTATTTTTTTCTGCATTTATGTAAGCATCTTGTATGTATACAATGCCCATAGAGGCCAAAAGACAGCATAGAGCTGGAGTTCAGACTGTTGTGAACTGCTCTGTAGCAACAGGTGCTCTTAACTCAAGTGCTTTCTCTTGAGTTTTAGGCAGCTTCAACAGTGCTCAAAATGTAGTCTTCAACATCACATCACTTGGTTGCATAAAATAAAGAAATTAAGCTGAAAGTTTATTTCTTGCTTGTTAGCCTTACAGTTTTCTTTTAACCCCTTCCTGTTAAAAACAAAATGGGGGGGGGACCTGTTATTTCATATACATGCTTGCAATTCATCTCGATCATACCTAACGTCTACCTGTATACTCACTTAGCATATTGTAAATTACCTTCAAGTCCTTTTATTTTGCATTTGGTGCTGCCTTCTGGAATATTGACTGATCTTCATGTGATTGATCTCATGCAGGCAATGATAACTGCAGTGAGGACCATGTCCTGTGCCCTGAAGGCAACATGTCACAGCACTCCTTCTCAAAGGGTCTTTCTCCCCTCTCTCTACCCTTTGCTTTGGAAAGCAAGTTGACAGATGTTCCATTTTGGGATAAGTATTCAGTGGTCACTTAGTCTCAGTAGTTTGAACATTTTTTTAAAGGTTTACATTAACTGCTGTCTTGCCAAGGTTTGAAAAGTAACATTAGTCTCTGTTTATAACATAAGTCTTTAGAAGGCAGCTTGATAGCATGTACATTTAGCAAGAACACTAAGTAGGCTTCCTTTCAGGGTTCGTAACTTCTGAGGCCCTGGATCCTTGACCACATTTTATAGTACTAGGCATAAATTAAATCTTGTGGAACATGCCTCAAAGTCCAGTCTGAAAGTGATTCGTTACCCTTACAACTTTGCATGCAGCTGTTGAACCTAGTGGTCATATCTTGCCTGGCATTGGATTGAAGCATTCAAAGTTCAGCACTGAGAAATGCTTTCCCTGTGGTTTGCATTGTTTTGGAACTGTGAAGGTATGCATCAGGGAGGAAGATTTTGGGTCAGTTCCAGCTTGATTTCTTTTTGTCTTGTAACCAAATTGTATTCTGTGTCATCAGGAGTAGATTTATTTATTTGTTTAAAAAAACCATGTATGTATGTATATATGTATGTATGTATGTGAGACACTATTACATACCTGGCAGTTAATGTTTCCTTGGGGAGCATTACCTACCCATGCAGGGGTCCTGGGTTGAAAATTATTTAATTAAAATTTTCTGGCTTTGAACTCATATATCCACTTATCTCTGCCTCCCTAGGACTGGGTTTAAAAGCATGTACCACTATGCCCAGATGTAGGGCCTTTGTATTCATCTTAAATCTTTAGTTTTACTATTTACATTAGTTGGCATTTTATTAATGCTGCATTGTTAGGGATAAAATAAAAACCATTTTATGCCTTTTCTTGGTTTTATAAATTTATTCTTCCTTATCATACACATTTAGAGTTTGTTTCCTTCAGTTCCAAAGAGGAATTCCTTTCCCTTTTCTTTGGTTGGGATTGCATGGCAACATTTGGGTTTAATCTAGCCTTTAGTCCCTATAAGCTCACAGGGCACACTGAGAGTCCAGAATTCCTAATCTGTGGCAAGTTAGCAGTTTTTGCAGTTAATTTTCAGTTAAACGTGCTGTTGGCCTTTGAAATACTGAAGTGAATTCTATCTGGTGAAAAACCCTCTCCTGTGTTGTCAGATGGACATGGAAGCTTTGAAGAGACTCTGACTCTTTAACCCTGGCACAGTTCACCAAATAGATGCACAGCAAAGCATCTGTGATGTGAATGTGACTGTGGTCCATTCGGTACTTTAAATGTCTTTCCTTCCCAAAGAATCTGGCTTCTGTTAATGAATTCATTTTATTGCACAGTAGCTATGGCAGGTGTTAGAAACTCCTGTTATTAACACTAATGGCAATCAGCATTTAACTTTTTTCTTTACTGTCTGCTGTCTTGTGGTTTTCCACTATGGAAGTAATTAAATCCGTGCAGCTCCTCCTCTTATGAATGTTTACATCTCTTTCAAGTTTTCTTGGCCTCCCGACATTCTGGTTTGAATTACCATGCTGACGGGTCTCTGGTTTGTAGGACAGATTAGTGGCTGTGGTGTGCCTTCCTTTATTTCCTTTGGTTCTTATGCCCTGTTGTTCTCTGGTTTGTTCAAGATCCCTAAGTAAGGCTCCTTACTGTCACAATAAACTGTGCTTCACCCTGTCTCCTAATGTACTCTAACATGAACACGAGGCTGAATATAAAGTGGTTAGTGGGCCAGTTTATCTCTCTTGAAGCAGTAAAACTATTTTGGACTGCTTTCTTAAAGCTGTATTACACTCTTATATTATAGCCAGACTTTTAGAAGAAGCTATCAGGATTTAAGAATTTAGTCATAAATGGTAAGAAGAATGAAAGATGGCAGGCAGGAAAGAACAGTAGTTTGGGGAATGCCAGCTTAAATCTTTTCATGGTCAATAGGAAGGAAGTAATGGCAATGAGAGGTATAGAAGAATAACGCTTATATTTTCTTTATATGATTTATATTTTGTTTTGTAAGCAAGCTTTTTTTTTTTTAACCTTTCTTTGCTGCTCATCTGTCCTTTGTGCATTTGTGAGGTTTCATTAGCAAAAAAAAAAAAAAAAAAAAAAAAGCCAATATGGAGGAATTACTCAACAATTTTAACACTGGCATCACGTGGAAAGTAATATCAGTGTATTAGAAAATAGAAGTGTGTTTAGGCTTGGGAAGAAACTTGGATTTAAAATGACACAGGGACAATTGGTGGGCCTCGCAATCCCATGAGCAAGCTGGCTAACAAGGCTTGCTGAGTTAATTGTCTTGTCTCAGTATTTGGTAGTAACAGACCAAACATCATTATAATAGGAAAAGAAGCACCTCCCCTTCTGAATTTGCATTAATATTTTGGGATTGAGAGTAATTGCTTTCTCAAATGTTTTGGAAACTTCATGTGCTAGTTAATACTTTAAGTGGTTTAAATGTAATTATAATACTTAGGTATAATACCTAGATACTAACTTGGAACTTTTATTATCCCTCTTTTGTTCAGTTATACTTGAACAGACAGAGGACTGCTCTTGCTTTGCTAAGTCTAAAAGTGTGAACCTTATCTTTAATTCTTCATTGAGCTCATTAGCATTAAAAGTCCAGTGGCAGCAAGGAAAAAAGGGACAAAGTATCAGGCAAGAGCCATCAGCAGTGGCTTTTCTGCTGTGGCTTAGCTGTGGAGGTAAGGGGAGTTTGTGGTGTCATGTGCATGCTTGCATACGGGGTCTTTGTATTTGTATACAGACATTGTGCATGTCAGTTGAGGCCAGAGCTCAGCATCAGGTGTTTCCTCTAACATTCTCTATTTCATTTACTTATTTTAAAATTTCATGGGTTTACAACTTCATGTGTGTATTGGGGTGGGATTAGGTCCTCTGCAAGAGACTGACACATGCTTTTAACCTCTGAGCCATCTTATCTTTTCATCTCCCCCCCTCTCATACCCATTTTTCCTTTTTAGCCCAGGCTGTCCTTGAACTATGTAGACCAGACTGGCCTCCCAGAGATTGTCCTGCCTGTGCCTTCTTTGAATGCTGGGATTAGAGGCATGAGCCACCACCTCCCAGCTCCATTTTATATTTTGAGGTAAGGTCTCTGAACCTGGAGTTCACCAATATAACTAGTAGGTGAAAGCAAGCCTCAGAGATCCTCCTGTCTCCAACTCCCTCTCACTAAGTTATAGTTTGCTGGCCAGCTTTTTATGTGAGGGTTGGGGTCCTGATTCAGGTTCTTATGCTTGGGTGACAAAGGATACTATTGAGTGACCCATTTCTAAAGCATGTAAGTATTCTGAAATGTGTACTCTGAGGCAAACTGGCTAATTAAGTCCATGAGAACAACACTTGGACTGAAATAGAATTTTAAGTTAATGGTATGTGCCTTAGGGATTGAAAAATTAGTGAGACTCCACTTAAACCACAGCGGAACGAACATTCATGAACTTTGACCTTGCAATTTATGTTGATTTCTTGAGAGATATCTTGCCTGTGTATTAGAGGAGGTAGTGGTTATCTTGCTTAAGAAAAATGTCCCAACTGAGAACGAAACCGTTTAGCATTTTCTGCTACAGTCACATTCTGTGCTTGGTTTATGCTCGAGTGAGGGAAATGGGCCCAATTGAGATAGCCTGAAGAATGGTTTGAGTAAAGAACTATTTCCGTGTTGGAAATTTCTATTTCAAGACTTGTGCAGTCTGGAGGTAGAGAACAAATTAAAGACTACTGTTTTAGAAGTGAGGTTGGGTTTTGGCATTGGCAACTTGATAATTACAGTTTTGGCAAAAGAGCTTTGGGTTTTGGCTCTTTACCATGGAAGAACTCCCGAGGAAATAAATGCAGAAACAAAAAGGACCCTGGATCTCAAATCACAGAGGGAGGAACAGACTGCAGAAGCACCAAGACTGCCTCAGGCTGATGCTCTGCTGCACCAGCAGGCTAACTGCTAGGAACTCCATCTTCCCCACAAGAGAAAGCAGGGTCTTAGTTTGGTCATTTGTTTTAATGCATACATCTTTTTTTCTAAGCAAAATTCCGAGTATTTTCTGTTTTCACCAATAATGAAGAAAATAGAGCTCACCTCAAGCAAATTTATGGTAAGCAGTAAGGTCTGAGGGGAAAAAAAATTTTTTTAAAAGTCAAAACCAGACATTTTTTGAAAGGTGAATGAAGTAATCAGGGTGTGTTTGTTTTGCTCCCAACTTCTAACACCTTCCTTCTACCAGGTGGCAGGATTCTCTCAGAAAGATTGAGCTAATGAAACAGGAGGCCTTTCCTTCTCATTAACATCTGACCATCATTCATTCTTTATAGATTCCACTGCCATGTGAAATGAGCTGGTATTTGTACATTTAGGTGTATGTGATGTATAGTGCTCTGTTGCTAGCAGTTCTAAGCATTTAATTTTAGCGTTCTTGGTCTCATTCACAGCTGTTTCCTTGTGCTCAGCCTTATTCGCCATTAATGCAATTTGTGTGCACTCCCTCATATCCCCCAGGGGTGAATAATTTGTGGGTTCAGCTGGGAAGTTATCTTAGGCTTCTGAACATTTGCTGTGTGGTCCGTTGATGTTTTGGCGCCAGTGGTTGCTTCAGTTGGCAAGAAAAGAGACATCCTGATTTATTTCTTCATGGCTCTCTAGACTCACTTTCTCTGATCATACACTAGATTCTTGGTTCTCTTTTAAGATTATATTAGCTCCATTGAGCAGCGTCTCAGTAGTTGCTCACTTCACAGTCCCCAGTAGATGCTCAGAACCACATCCCACCCAAGTCTCACTTTTACACCTAGAAGTAATACTATGTATATACTTATTATGAAGACTGACTCACAAGGAACAATAAGATCAATAAAGTAAAACACAGCAGTTGTGCTTTAGTGGATCTGGTTTGAGCTACTTATACTGTCTAGTGTGAAAATAGTGGATAAAGGGGTAATTAATGTATGTCCTGGGCAGAACTCCTCGATGGTATGAGATTTCATCACTTTACTAAAGGAATGGCAATCAGATTAAAACTTAATTATTGTCTTTGGAACCTGCTTTACCAAGTCAAAGAGGTTTTGTAGTTAATTTAAGGATCATGGGATGGTGAGAGACTCTCAGTGTATACTTTGTCATCACAAAGGCCTTCTTGAAGAGCAGTTAAAAGGACACTTGGAAATAGAATCCCGTAGTTAGGACATACGAGGATAGATAGGCAAGGGGGTCTGCAAAGCATGGTGCATAGGCGGCCACTAGAAACTTCACCCCTACAGCACCTTGACTGTAGTCTAGTGAAAGTGATTTTGGAATTCTGAAAGAGTGCTTTAAAGGCTTCTTTAAACACACCTTATACTTAGAAAACACTGGATCACAGTTAAAAAGTAGCCATTTGGATGCAAACTTCATGATTTACAAAAGAACTTTTATAGAGTGTGGGTCCAGGCTTGAATTGATAGCTTTTTGAATTAGCTGATCTCTTTTGATTTGAAAGTCCTCCAGTGCCCCTCCCCCCTTTAGGAAGAACAATGGCAACCATAAGAAACAAATATTGAATATCATGGCTGTTCTTTGCCACATTCCTGCTGGAATTCATTTACTAATTGAGTTAGAAAGCCATAGGATACAGTTCATGTTTGTAGGAATGAAGAGTCAACAGTTCATATTCATACAAATTATTTAAATTTTCTTGGAGAATGACCAGAGAACACTTGGAAAAGTGGTATTTAGAAAAGGACAGATGAAGAGCAGATAGATACAGCTGAAATAAAGTACACATAGGAAAGAAGTGTCAAAGATAGGGAAGATGGCTTCACAGTCCTATTGGACACAGCAAGAGAAATACTGATGTCTATGAAAACACTGCTATTAACGAACACGGGCTTTCCACTTCTGTTCTGCATATCTAGTCATCTGGTGGTGAATCTCACAACCCCATTCTGTCCTTTTGCAATGGCTGTTATGAGTCTCAGGTATTGTGTGAATATAACTTAGAGAGGAACTGTCTGGAAACACTCTAAGCTTTAAACACATTTCAGATGACCCTTGTCTTGTTTAACAGAGGCTACACTAAACTTAGCATTCAGAAGTTTCACTTGGTTGGAAGAAAGTGATTGGATTTGCTTTGCATACAGTAAGATGATATGACAAGCCTTATATTTGTCAGTCAATAGAGAATTTCTACAATTTGTAAAGTTGTAAAAATTTTAAATTTTTTTTGTGCTTAATATTCTGAAGTAATTTAAAGTAAAACTTGATTATCTTAATCTAAGTTCATTTATTTATTAAGCTTATTTATTTTTATTTATTAAGTTTATTAAGTTATTTTTATTGCTGGGTGGTGGTGGCACATGCCCTTAATCCCAATACTTGGGAGGCAAAGGCAGGCAGCTCTCTGAATTTGAGGCTAGCTTGTTTTACCAAGTGAATTCCAGGAGAAATAGTCAGAACTGTTACATAGCGAAACCCTGTCTCAAAAGAACAAAAAAAAAAAAAAAAAAAAAAAAAGAAACCAAACAAACCCACCAAAATTTATTTAAATCAAATTAAGTAACACGGGAGACAATATTTTAGTCACTTAAGGCTCAACTTTTGGCATGTAGTTCTTGTTGTTAATAATGTTACCAAACGTTTTCTTTCTGCCCTGTTTCTGCATGCTTTGTGTGAACATATGAGAATAAAGTTGAATAAATGCATGTTTTTCTTCTTGAGGTACCCTCAACTTTCGTGTAACTTTCGTGTTGCCTTTGTGTAGAATGGTATATTTCTCTACATGTTCAGTTTAATGATATTTTCCCTTTCCTGTGATAATCATAACTAAAGATTGGTTTTGGGAGAAATTTAGTATATTTTATTAGTGTGTACATTTTCTTCTGATAGAAATACAGGAGGAAAACTAGATAAGGGATGAATCAACTTGATTTATGGTCTGCTATCCCAACAGAAGCAGGTGGATCTCTGGTCTCTCTAGTGAGTTCTAGGACAGCCAGGGCTGTACAGAGAGACCATGTCTTGCCCGTGTTAAAGCATTGTAGGGACAGGGCTCTAGGTGTAGGCTTGTCATGAATGAAGCACTGCAGCAAAACCCTGAACTCGAAAGCAAGCTGCATTTGTGATTTGGCTCTGCATAGTAAGTGAAAAGTCATCCCTTAGGGAGAGAGACCTCCCTATGGTGATGGAGTGCTAAGAGCAGGTTAGGGTTTTTATGTCTGTAGTCCTAGCCGTGTAGCAGGAGCCAGGGAGCAGCACCTGCTGAGGGAAGAAGATATGTAGATTTATAAAATGCTTTTCTTTCAATATGAGCCTTAAATCACACAACTAGTATGGATTTGAATATTACTGTTATTTTAAAAATCCTTTTGTTGTAAAAAAAAAAAAAAAAAGACCCCCCCCCCCCAAATGCAAGCTGTAGTTTCTAATAGGTGATTGCACAAGGGATCTAGTGATAGTGTTAGTTGTATTTATGGATAGGTTCCTTACATTTTTTTTTTAAGGTAGATATCTAGAGTTTTTACACTTTTAAACTTATATTTGGCAGGGCAGGTGGGGGGGATGTCTTTAGAAGAGTAAGTAATTTTTAAACCAGAGATTTGTTTGAAAACATTTTTAAAAATGTTTTATAGGCCCCTGAGACTGTTCACTGGGTAGAGATACTTGTTGCCAACCAAGCCTGATTACCTGAGCTTGTGGTTTAAAATAGAAAGAAATCACCACCAGCCCAAACCTTTTGAGGGAGCCACAACAAGTGTGTACAAACAAATTAATAATGAATAATAAGAAAAGCTTTAAAAATGTAGATAATAACACCTGGAGCATTAAGACTTTTTTTTTTCTCAGTTATTTAAAGTGTGGATTGCTTGATATGGTTTGCACTTTGTTTGCTCTTTGTAAGGCTGAATATGATTTGTCAATGGATTTCAGTTTTCTCTTTAATAAGGCATGTAGGGGCATGTTGTGTTTGCCATCTCCTGCTAATTCATAAACATCCCCTATCCTATTGCCAGAGATGTTCTGTCTCACCCAGGCAACTCTCTCCCATCCTCTCTTGTTGGTCATATATGTATGTGTATATATATGTTCAGTGTCACAGGCATTTTTTCTTGTGTGCTGCAGTGTTACTAGAAAAGTTGGCTCTTTTCCTGGTGATAATAATTCCTAGAGATTATTTACTCTTGGGGAATACCTGCTATGTTTATTTTGAGGTCAGGACTTTGTTTGAACTCTATCAAGCATTAGATATTTATATTTTTTTTCTTAAAGCCATTTCATTATCATCAATTAAAAGGAAACATTCCTTCTAACCAGTTGACTTGCATTGAATTATTATTTTTGATGATGTAGTATTTGAGAATGGAGTGTTCTGTCAAAAATTATCTTAAGGCTGGTGCTGAGGCTCAGAAATTAAACACATTGGTGACAAGAGTTTGATCTCTGGGACAAACATAGTACAAGAAAGAGCACCTATAAGCTGCCCTGTGATCTCTGTGTGAACACACGCGCGCGCGCGCACACACACACACACACACACACACACACACACACACACACACACACACAATTATCAACCCTTTCAAACTTCCTCCCTCTGATAGCATCAGATTGCTATTCTGGCAATCATTTAGCATTCTGTACTGTTGAGAGAACATAACCTGCTTACCCCTGGCTCATAGACTTACAGGGTGAAGGGTGTGTGTTTCATTCAGTTGGAGCTGTGGAGCAGAATGGTTCAGTTCCTGGAAGGTACTGGCATTATATTTCAAAAATAAGAACTTGAGTGTCATTTGAAGTCTGCATCCATGGCAGTATCCACCCCCTCCCCCAAACCATTTAGGAGAATATTGATTTCTCATTTTCAGGCAGTTGTTTTCAAGGAAATAAAATATTCTCTGATCATCCATGGCTTTGATTATATAGTTTATCTATTTTGCTAAAGTTATGTGTGTTTTTTTTTTTTTTTTTTTTTTTTTTGCCACACACAATATCAGTGGATCCCAATGCCTGACAGCTACACTCAGTTAAAATGATTTTCAGAATACAAATTTTAATGCAGTAAGACTGACTTGTCAATTGCGATGATGATGATGATGATGATTATTAAAGATAGGGGCCTGGGGACCTCTTATGTAGATCAGGCAGGCCACTGGCCTTGTAGAGATTCATGTGCCTCTGTCTAGATCATAGGTTTGCACCACTATTCCCTGCTCAGGGCCTGAGTTATCACAGGTGAGCTCCTGTGGCCTGTGACTGTAACCTTACTGCTGATAGAGACAGGTTTTCCTAGTGTTTCATGGAAAACCAGTGTAGCTGGAAAAGGTAAGCTTCAGGCGCAGTGAAACCTTGTCTTAAAAAAGTGGAAAGTGACCTCCAGGTGAGAACACACACATCCCAAGAGGGGAGACAGAGTACACACAGAGTGAGAGATGGGGGTGGGGAGGGAGAGATGGGAAAGACACATGCAATAATGTAACTACAGCTCATCTTTAGATTAGGACTAGGGTAATTTACAGGGAATTGATAACTATTGCAGCAGAGCTCCTCTAGTAAGGGTCTTTGCCAGGAGCCATTGCAGACATGGCTGGCAAATGTACCTAATTGTTTATTCTTGTCTATGCGCGGCTATGGAAAAGAATGGAGAGTAAGTAGACTCTTGTCTTTGTTTCTTGAGAAAGTCCACTGTTGATTTACAGTGGCAAAATATAGTCAGTATTTGTGGAACATGCATCTGCTTTGATATGGGACCTCCTCTCTCTGGCTGAGATCTTGACTCCTTGTCAAGAAGGAATTTCGTGTTCTCAGGGGAATCAAAGAAAGAATGGTTAGGGAAATCATAGGATCTAAGAACCATGGAGCCCCGGCCCCTGGATTTCCAGGTGCTTTGAGTCAGGCAAGGTGAAGGACTGATAATCTTCACTGCAGAGGGGTTGCTTTTAGAGACACTGTGGTGAGAACAGGAATTGGTTGGTGGCAGAAACCTTTTTGCAGAGGTGGTTAAGAACCTAACTGATGTTGAAGCTTGTGTCTCATAAATTGAACAGCAGAGAACATTTCCTGATTCCAGAGTAAGCATAAGTGGGATGTAGTGTCACCAGGATTTCTTGGTCACCCTTGTACTGCATAGCAAGTAGCAGGCTGGCTTCTCATTTATGCAACACAAAAGTCAATATAGAACAAGAGAAAGCCTACGAGTTTGTAATCTGTAGGTAGCCAGCACAGTGTTGTAAGGAATCTCCTAACTAGGTGAGAAGAATTGGGCTCCATGGAAGAAAATGTGGTTTGGTTTTTCGGTACAGTATTTCTCTGTGCAGTTCAGGCTGTTCTGAAACTGGCTCTGTAGTCTCAGATCACCTGCCTCTTCCTCCCAAGTAAGTTCAGAGATTAAAGGGGCACATCGCCACATCTGGTGGAAGAAAAGGTTTCCAGAGGTCATGTGTATTGAGATGTGCAAGGGTGTCCTAATTTTAAAAGAAGTGGTGTTGGTGTCAGTGATGAGATTTTAGTGTGGCAGCTAAACAAGAGGAGAGGCCTATTGAAAATGAAATGTTTACTGGAATGTTTACATTGACTTTGCCAATGATAGTATTATTTTCATGGCAGTGAGGACAGTTGTTATGAAAGGTGGATGAATGTAAAAGTGTGTACACTATTATTCCTTCTCTGGACTAGCAGAGTCAGTAGTTAGAAAAATCTCCAGGGCATATGTCTTCTAAGCCCTATAGGTTTTTGTGACAAGCACTCAAGTTTGCCATACATATATTCCTAGTACTTGAACATTTTGCCTATGGGACTCAGTTACACTTTTACGTTTTTTTCTACAATTTCTGGACATTCATTCACCAAATAAATATTTTGCTAGGTCTGTTGCTCCCTATAGAGATTTAAAGCAAGATGTGATCTGTGTTTAGAATTTGTACCTTGGTTGTGTTCTACATAAAAGTTTGTGTGATGATGTTTAATAGGCTCATTGTAAAAGGTCTAAAAAATGCATAGTATGTGGCCCACATTGGGTAAAGGATATAGGAGTAGAATGGATGAGGCAGACATTTAAAGCTGTGTCTAAACACAGATGTAATTTATCTGGTGTAGATTGCTTAATATCAGAAGGACATGAAATATAGCTGTTTCTGTAACAATTAAGGTCAGAGTTTGTTTGTCGACTTTAATATAATATCACTAAAAAAGCATAATAATTGGTATATTTGTCTAGATGAAGAGTCCCCTGATAATGTGTGTATGCACCAATGCTTACTCCCATTGAAGGCTTTTATCTGAGCCCACAAGCCAGCCAAATACTGATTGAGCTTATAAAAAGACTCTGCTAGACCCTGCTAGCAGGAGTATGCTAACTCTTCACCATAGTTCACACAACTGGTTTTGGCTGACTCTGCCTGAAGTAGGGGAGAAGTAAATCCAGATCATGTGGCATCCGAGTAGCCCCAATCTTTGTAGCTTTAGTTAAAAGCATATGAAGTGTTGTATATATGCAAGACAATGTAAACTTGTCTTGTACAGGTGGCCTTGACATGAAGTGGTTTGCCTTGGATGATATACATCAGTAGAAGGTGCACTCTGTAGAAGCCGTAATGTGAAGTACAGCTTTGGATCTCTTTTGCCAGAATTATCCTTTTTTATTTTTTAAATCATTTTGGGATTGTGTAGTATATGGGGGTGACGGGATGATTGTATGTCTCCAATGCATTTTCTACGTCAGTGTCTTCAACTTAAACAGGTTTAACAGGGACATAATCCTGTGATCCTGTGGTAGGTTTAGCAACCTCTATCTGCATATCATTTTCAGAATGCTATGTACCTTCTCTGCAGGTTTGGAGTCACATGGAGGATGGGCATATTGTATGATGTAATAAAATGCATTATGGAATAGCATACATGGTCAATTAAAATCGTAGCGCATACACACACACATACTACTGGACAGTATGTATGTATGTACACATATATACATACATACTGCTGTCCAGTAGAACTTTATATGTAGGTGAGTTGATAGTTTATTTGGTATGAGTGCTTGAAATGTGAACAATATGACTTGGTGGATTCATTAAGTCATCACCCAGGCTGATGACTACTTTACTAGGTGGTGCCATGTGGGAAATGATATTTGAGGGATTTGGGGTCTATTCCTATTTAAGAGAGGTCACCAGGCCTATAGCTTCCAATCACCCAAGGTTTTAAGGAAACATCACCAGACCCTTCTTGATTTCCTTTTTTTGAAGACAGAAATAAACATTTATTTCACTTTTAACCCTTTTCATTCCCTCTAGGGGAGATAACTGAAGTTCAGACTTCTGCTGGGTCTGGGGAGTAATCCTGCTATAGATCTGATGTCTTTGAATATGTTAGGGGTAGAGGTTTGGGAGGGATTAACCCTGGCTGTTCCATTCTGAGAGACTGCATTGGCAAATCTGTGGATATATTCCTGCCATGCTACTGCCTTCGTGACAACAAATGTCTGACATGCTCAGACGCAGCAGAGCTGACTTGGCATAAAAGCTCCGTTGGTGGCCTGAGATTCAGGCTGTCAAGAGTTGTGTTATGTAATCGTTTTTCCATCAAAGGTTTATAATCCAATTTCAACTGTAGCTTTAAAAAAGGCAGTAATGAAAGATAAGTACACATTATTTAATAGGAGTTTGAAGTAAAACTCTTTGCATTAGTGTTTTCAGGCCAGTTTCCTTAACTCAGGAAATTTGTTTGAAGAAACTATGCTTGGTATGTTTTCATTTTAAGATCAAATTCAATATACATCACCTGGCTACCTACTGTATTTCTGAGTGTGAATTATTTGACCAACCTTTCTTTGTTTTAGATAAAACATCAAATTTTTTTTTTTTTTTTTTTTTTTAAAAAGGAGCTTTAGTCATGGATTGACATTGAGTTGATCTGAGAGGATTCTGAGTAAGGAAGTGATCATACCCCAAGTTGAAAAAGTACCCTTTTCCTTTTGGTATTGTCTCTTATCCAATTTTGTCTAGTGCCAGGTACATTCATCTCTTCTTTCCCCCATTTTTATTGTTTGATGCTCTTTCAGTTGTTGGAACAGGCTGCAGGTATCTGAGAATCTAGCTTACAGACATCAGAAGAGGAGGAAATGGCCATCAAGCCTTTCCAGTTTTGTCCTCTCATTCAGTTTTGTTGTACTACCACCTTCAGTGCAAATCTCTGAGGCTTATGGGCAGCTGAATGTTGAGTAGGGCCTGGCTATCAGTGGACACTGGGCAGATCCCGCTATCAGTTCAGACAGCACCACTTTTCATTATCTTTCCCAGGCCTTCAAGGAGGCTATTTGTGCCTGCTCTGCAGGCTGAAGTCATATGGGTGGCCCCTTTTATTGAGGAGCTGTCATTAGAAAGCAGCAGCTGGAGCAGCCATCAAACCAGGGTTTTTGATTTTTTTTTTTTTTCTGGGTTTCTATGGGGATATAGGCACACAAAAAATTATGATGGTAATTTGCTGGATATGATTTTTGTTGTCTTCTGTTACAGTAAGCTCCAACTGTACCTCCTTCCATGGTGCTGCCTTACTGCAGAATCAAGCTTCTACTAGTCCTGCCCTGCCATAGAAATCAGATTCTGAGCTGTATATTTTATCTTTGCTGTCAGATTTTAAATGCTACTCATGGCATGTTGTATGAGAGAGACCTAAAGTGATGAACAGTATTTGTGATATTTTAGTACCGCTCTCCTTTTGTGCTTTGTGATCACAGAGGCTTTATGGAGTTTGTAATTTCAGCAGAGTAGCAACAGTAGATGAGCATTGGAAGCCTTCATCTTAGATTTGCTGCTCACTGTACTTAGCCTGTATTATAGAAACAAACCAGTGTGCAGTTGACATCGTTGTACACAGTGTTTTTGGAAGTTCACATACACAGAAGTCTGCTGAGGATTTTGTTAGGATGCAGGTGCTGAGATCTACATAGATCAGGTTCAGGGTCTGTGTTTGCATGAGGCGGTATCTGGTTACGCCCATGTGGTTGGAACTGCAAGGAGTTAGAAGTGAATTTTCTTTTTTAAAATAATTTATTTTTATTTTATATGAGCTGGTGTTTTGCCTGCAAGTATGTTTGTGTGAATGTGCCAGATCTTGGAGTTACAGACAGTTGTTAGCTGCCATGTCAGTGCTAGGAATTGAACCTGGGTCTTCTGGAAGAGCAGTTAGTACTCTTAGTGCATGAACCATTCTTCCAGCCCCATAGAAGTGTATTTTCAACTCTTTCCCTCCATGATGTGAGCTTTGGAGAATTGTTTGCGCTGTCTGTTCAAAGGCACATAATGTGTTTATTAACTTTCTCTTCTTGTATCCATTTGTCTGCTCATCCCTCTTGGCATATGTGTGGAGGTCAGAGGACAATTTTGTGGAGCTAGTAGTTCCCTCCTTTAATCTTTTTTGTAGGTTCTGCCAAGAGCCATCTGGCTTCTGAGCCATCTCCCAGGCTCGATGAATCTACTAAATTTGTGGGATTCCGTGGAGCTGCTGGGGATTTTGTATTTTTTTGTAGAAAGTTTTATGACTGTATGACAGATTGATCATTTGTTCCCCGCTCCTTTAAAAATACTTCTTTAGAATTGTTTTAAAGGTTGTTAAATAAGTAGCTAAATAAAAGAAAACCCTTTAACTTTACCATTTGCACCATCCTAGAAATGGACAGGTTGCTTGGGTTTGTGAGATTTCTTATTATTATTCTATCTATCTGGCAGGGAGAGAGATTCATGTTGCCTATCATGGACAAGACAGCATTGTGAACACCAAGACAAATACTGGATTTAAAAACCATTTTGGTAATGCTTTTCAGATTCATGCAATTAAGGGTTTGCGGCTAGAGTATAACGTGAGCAGAGATCTGTACAGAAACAGCAGTAAGAGAGCAAGGAGATGAACAATTATGTAACATTTATCAGGAAGTACCATGGTAGGCTCATTAAACTATGTTCATGCATACTTTGAGATGGAAGATTTTTGTCTTACTTGGGTCTTGCTGTTTAAATGGCATGGGGGTAGAGTGGTGGAGGCATTGTGTAAAAACAGTTGAGAATGAGAGATTATTCAAGTCTTTTGTCTTCATCACTGCTGAATGTAGTGTTGCTTTAAATCATTAGTATGCCATGATTTAGGCACTTCACAGTAGATATTGTGTAAGATTGAGTGGACTGGAAATGGAAAAATAGGGTGGACAATAAGAAGGAAGACCTCTATTAGTGTTTATATTCTCGGGTTTATGTCCTGAGTCTATAGATCATTCTACATAGCACTTGCAGAATGAGTGGCTGGCTGACTAGGACTTCCTTACCCTCCCTACATGGGCAGCTTTGTGGGTACTGCAGGCTTGCTCACCTTTGCTCTGTGTACCTTGCATTGCTAGGGAGCAGTGGGCACCACGTCTCTGCGTTATGAAACAGAGTTTAATGCTGAATATTTTGTATTATCACCTAACCAGCACAGTCAATTTATTACAGAGACAAGTCTTGACCAGCCATGTTAATTATAAAACAACAGGTGTTCATGTGTGAGAGTTTTATTGTTCAGTGTTTGAGACTATATAATCTGTGCCATTCATAGGTTACTTCTCCTGTATTTAGAATATTTATTGGTCTAATAAAGCTGCTGGTGTCAGTAACTCAGCCCTGAATGTGGCTTCCTTTGTAGGCATTTCCATATCACATGGTTTGTATTTTAAATAAACCTCAGTTGCAAGGGTCTAATTCTCTCATCTATAGCCTGAGTCAGGATGAGGGCTTTGGCCCTCTCAGAATGCAGCAGATCTTCATGGGAGTTTCATTCACAGAGCTATTTTGGGACTTTATGATTTGTAAACTGTTGATGAAATAATAGTCATTGTTCTGAAAATACAGATGAAAAGAATGAGAATGTGATGGTAATGAAGAGAATTCTGCCTGACAGCTTTAATAAATAGGTCCTGGCTCCTTAAGAGATGGGTTTTAGCCTGATAAGCCCCATCTCCTGCCTGTAGTTAGCATTATCATTTGGTTGCAGGTAATGTGTTAGGGGAGCTTGCATATGCAAACTCAGGAGTGTCACTGCAAAAAAATTAGTTCAGCCACATTTTGATTTTCATATATTGTGTATCTACACCATTTGCCACATTCATTAATTATTTGAATTCTACAAAATGGGGTCTTGTTAAAAGCCTTTATGTTTCTTTCTTATTCTAATCATGATTTGGAAGTCACACCCTAAGGTGTGGCCACCACCCAAAGTTCCACTGGTGGAACAAGATGCCTCTACATTTCCCCTTTTTCTCTAAATTAGAGGGGTTTAAACCTGATTTAAACAAAACAAACAAACAAACAAAAAAAAACAAACAAAAAAAAAACATTGATAACAAGGGTCAAGTATAGTCCAGGAGAAAAAAGGTAAAAGCATACACAAATTTAAACCTATAACCACCAAGAGCAACATTAAACAAACACATACTAAAGGTCCATTCCAAGGTTAATGGCATATGGCAGAGATTATTCAAATATCTATCTGATTCTGGAAAGTCTAAGATAAGAGATTAACTCTGACTATCTAGTCTTCAACTTCAGCAAAGACTTGAGAAGGAAAATAACATTATTAGGATATGTAGGAAGTACAATGGGTGACTTCCTAAAGTTGCAAGAGAGAACAGAAGCAGTAGGCTACCTGGATAGTTCAAGGTCTCACATTAATGTCTGGGCAGCCAAGTTTGGCTAAGGCTTAGAACATCTAACAGACCATATCAGAGGCAGTAGAATTCGAAATACTGGCCTACCCTGACTTGGCAAGGTTTAACAGTCTCTTTTGTTTATCTCCTGCTCGTCCATTTAGGACAGCGTGACCACTGTAAGTGGTTGAGGCAAGAGCAGTTCTTTGCCAAAAAGGCCAGTTTTGCCAGGAAGAAAACAAACTCCAAATGAAATGTCACCAATGCCCATCATACTCTCAGGAATAGCTTGATGCTGTCAGGAACAATTGTGTCTCATGTCAGTGGAATTCTGAATTATTAAACCATTTAAATGACATATTCTGTAGGTCTTTGAAGGTTTGAAGATCAAATATCTATGTCGAGTACATCTCTGAGCATTTGGAGGACCTGACTAATACAACTAGGTATAAGAAGCATGGATGATTATAATCTGTTCTCAAAAACATATTGCTTACTGACTTTAGCTTTCTATATATAAATTAAGCAATCTTTAAAAAGATGTGCAGCATGAGGACAATGACCTCAAAATTGTAAATATATATATACATATATATAAAATGTTTTAATCAGGTAGAACTATATAGTGTGATAACAGTGACAAAACTGTCCTAAATTGTATTGATATACAAAATGTCTTCAGCATATGTAGAAAAATATATACAATATTATAAAAATAATTTTACATAAGTATCAATATATAAAAATCTATAACAATTTAAGTTGTCTATAGCTTATAGTTACTAAATAGTTCACAAGAAGACACTAATCTACTTATCTCATATCCCATCCATTTTCAAAAGAAATTCCTGAATCTGAACTTCATATTCCCTCCCCAATCCTACACAACTTAACTCCATCCATAAACAGTTGACAATAATCCATTTCCTAGGGAAAAACCAAAACACCATCTAAGCCAACTGTAGGGAAAGGGTTTTTAGCTGTCATTAGGGGCAAAGTTGTCTCTATGAGATCCTGTTTAAACAACAAAACAAAACAAACCCTAAAGCAATGGTTAAGGAAACTAGCTGTAATATTTGTAGCTGGTCTCTGAGTAGCAGGTGAGGCACATCTGAAGTTTTTATCTGAAGCTCTTGCCAAAGTGTTGTAAGAAGGTGGCCAATCTGGAATTGTCTGAGGGCTTTTCCTTTACTATAGGACAATGGTTCTCAACTTGTAGGTCAGGACTGTTTTGAGGGGGTATCAAAGAATCCTTCCAACAGGTTTTGCAAAATTACAGTTAAGGAGTAGTAACAGTTTATGGCTGGGGGGGGGGGGACACCACCACCTGAGGACCTGTATTAAAGGGACATAGCATTAGGAAGGTTGAGAACCACTGCTGTAGGAAATCCTTGAAGCTTAACAAGGGTGCAGCTTTATGTAGGGCTTAGACTCTCTTTCTAAGAAGTAGTTTGTGTTTATGCAGAGCTTAGAAATTTAAGAGCCGGACAAGACTTCTTTTTGAGACTGGTAAAATTTTTACATGGTTTATGATGGGAATAAAATAAGCCTTTATTCCCTGGATGACAGCTCTGAGCGATTGTGCTTCGGATGTGCTTCTGCCCTAGCTGAAAGAAGAATGGAAAAAAAAACAAATATAAGTGTTCTAAATCCTGCTTTTACCTAGACATTATTGTTTTCTCTATTCAAGCTTGAGGTAACCTGTTACAAAATGCTTAAATCTTATAGTAGATGTGTGACTAGCACAGTACAGAGGTCCATAGGACAGACCCTCTGAATGTTCTTAGCTAGCAGAATCTGACTAGGCATCCACATGGTACCTCTAATTTTCATGATTAAACCTTGGGCTGTGCCTAGCCACCCCCAGTAGCTCTCTCCTCTTAAGCCCTCTTTGTTATTTATCAGTTAAAAAATGTACAGTATCCAACCCAGTTAAAGAGAACCACATATATAATGTACACACTTACTTACACACACACTTGTAGTTTGTATGTCACTCTTCTGATTTTTTTTTTTTTTTTTTTGGGTAGGAACACACAACTTCAATATTAATAGTGAATTACGTAGGTTTTTGGTACATGAGGAAGTAAGGAGGTTTGCATTCCTTCATTGGAAGATTAGCTTGAATTGTGAAGAAGGAATGTATTGTCGCTTTACACTCTGGTATTGGATCATATAATACTTGTTAGGAACGTGACACCGCCTCTCTCCCTCCCTCCCCTCCCTCCCCCGCCCCCCTCCCTCCTCTCTCCCTCCCCTCCCAGTAAACAAGCTCTGCTAAACTAAGTTCTTGTTATGACAGGACCTCAAACTCATGATGGAGATATCTTACCTAATAGTGTTTCCTAAGTAGTATTAATGGCGTGTCCATTATACCCATTGAAACACTACCTTTGCAGTGAAATTTTTGTGTGATCTTTGCTAACTCTGCTTCCATTTCCACAGGATGACAGTGATGGGATCCCATGGTCAGAAGAGAGAGTGGTACGGAAAGTCCTTTATTTGTCTCTGAAGGAATTCAAGAATGCACAGAAAAGGCAGCATGGGGAGGGCATTGCTGGGAGCCTGAAAACAGTGAATGGTGAGTTCACAGTAGGAGCCGAATGTGGCCTCCGTTTTGCCTTGTTCTGAATTGGGTGGGTGCTTACAGCTTGAGCTTGCTGGATAAGCAGGTTTGGCTGTATGAATATATATTGTGGACCTCATTGAATTTATAGATTTCTTTGTATGTTCCCTTCTGTACTGCAAAATGGAATTGGGAAGATGCCTTAGTCTGTTTTGGAGGGCATGAGATGCATGTGAAGTCTATATTCCCTTCCCTCCCCTCACCCCCCCCCCCCAGTGTTTTTCTATGCAGTGTATGCATGCACAGAACCCTTTAATGATCTTGTTGAAATATGGAGCCTTGTGGCCCACATATAAGAAATGACCTAAAAAACTATTACCTCCTTGTGTTGTGTGTCCCCAGTCATGTGAGCACCTCCTTGTTGGCCAGGCCTGACTTGTTGCTGTAAGGTATGAGTGTACAATGATTATAATCCCTAATCTCACAATGAACCGCTTCTTGTGTTTATCAAATAGATCTTAAAAAAATGGAGAGAACTGGTTTCCTTGTTTGTTGTTTTCTCTGTCTCTGTCATTCGGTAGGATTTTTGAAAAGATAATGCTAAACTGCCAACATTTCATTGTCTGTTTCTAGCTGTGAGACACACACACACACACACACACACACACACACACACACACACACACACAGAGAGAGAGAGAGAGGAGAGAGGAGAGAGACAGACATATAGATATGTAACACAATAGTGCTAGAACTCACTCTGGAGACCAGGCTGGCCTTGAACTCACAGTGATCTGCCTCCTGTGTGGTGGGGTTAAAATTGCTCACCACCACTGCCTAGGTGCTGTATGTATGTTAATTTTTTTCATATTATGGAATTTTTATGTTCCACTTTGAGATAAGAGCAAAGAGTGAGCCATGGAAAGACACCCTATTCTTGTCTTAAAGGTTTGGCTTTAGACATAGTGCCAAGTGATAGTTCACACATGGCTTCCAGTTTTCTTGTCCTCTTTCCCTGCCTCCCCACACCACCTCCCTCCCCCATTTCTTTTGTATGTATATTATAGTTACATCTGTGAAATGTTGGAAGCTGTCTTTGTGGGGCTGCAATCCAAACCAGCTGAGCAGCCTCAAGTTCGTACCTGAGTGGGGAGTGTGGATGAGGGAAGGCAAGCTATAGATGATAAAGGACAGAGAGACAGACTAAAATCAGGAGGGCAGATTCAGTTAATACTAAAAAGCCACAAGTTTATTTTTTACCACTCTTATATACTTTAACCAAAAAAAGGGGAACATGGTATCTTGTATACAGAACAAACAAACTTTTCTTCCTTCTTACTCTAAGGGTTCATTCCCACACCTCAGATTCAACTTGCTTAGGACAGTTTTGAACTCTGTCCTTGTTCCCAGATGGAGTGCAGCCATCTTTATGGGCACTGACAGTAAACACAGAAGGCAGCAGGCAATCTTGGATGTTGGCCCTTACCTTCCACCGTGTTTGACATGTGCTTTGTTTGCTACTGTGCTGGCCCAGTTTTCCTTTGTTTGCCTTAACGGAGTCCGCCATGGTTTCTTGTTGGAACTAGTACTGATGGATTGGATCTGTTTGTTGACTTGCTTACATAGGGTCATGGCAGGTTTTTTTCAAGACCTCTGTGAACTTCAGTACACCCAACTTATCTGAAGTGGGTTTTGGGTTAACTACCTGGTGGGTTGTATTACATAGGAATTTTTTAATGTCAAAATAACTATACTATTTTTAAAATTTTATTTTTTATTTTATGTGTGTGACTGTTTTCCCTACATGTATTATGTATGCACCATGTGTTTGCCTAGTGCCTCTGCCTAGGCCAGAGAGGAACTGGAACTGGAGCTAGACATGATTTGTTGCCATGTGGTTTCCAGGAATTGAACCCTGGTCCTCTAGAAGAGCACTCTTTACCCTGAGCCATCTCTTCAGCCATGACTCTGTCCGTTTTGTTCTGTATAGTACCCTCCTAATTTCTTCAGTGCTTATCTGACTGACCCAACATATATTTGAGTGGAGAATTATGTAAGCTGCAGAGATCACTTTCCATTCCTTGCTTGCAATACAGTATACTCTATAGGCTCTGTGAAAATTTGGCAAGGTGCTTTATTATTTCAGTGTTAACAGTATTTTGCCTGGTTTAATTCATGAGTGTTCAGGCATGGAGTAAGAATAGCTTTGATTCCAGAGCAAGTGTAGAGTAGCAGCAGCTATTGATCAAGGTTGATATTGGTGAACAGGAATGTTATCCAGGAGTACCAGGCAATGGCATAGCACTTTTCTTTATTTGTTCATTTTCAGAAACTCAGTATAGTTTTTCCTAACTGGGAAATATTAAGTGTTTTGAAAAAAGTTAGTAGGTTTCCCAGAAATCAGTAATAATATTATTCAGATAAGTGAACAAAAGTTAAAGTTAGTCCTTGTGGATGCTGCTTACCATCTGGCTAAATTTTAGCTTTGACTTTTACACTGACCCCAAACCTGTGATTCTCCTGCCTCTGCCTGACAAATGCTGGGATTACAGAAAGGTGCCACCATGGTAGGTCTGTCTATCTGTCCCTCCCTCCCTCCCCCCCTCCCTCCCTCCCTCCCTCCCTCTCTCTCTCTCTGTGTGTGTGTGTGTGTGTGTGTGTGTTTCTATGACCTAGTGTGTTGGGGGTTGTGATTTGGAAGTCAGAGGACAACCTTTGGGAATCATTCAGTTGTCACCTTCTGTTCTGTCAAGGCAGGGTCTTTCCTGTTCGAGTTGCTTCTGGAGGCTGCATACTTGAGGCTGTATATTCTGGGAAGTTTCTGCCTCTGCTCCCTATCTTGCTTATAGGATTGATGGAATTGTGTATGCCTTCTACCCATGCGTATTGGTGGGACCCCAGTCAATCTCTATGAGTTCTTCACGGGCATCTTGTGTCTGGAGGACACTGTTTCCTTAGAGTCATCTGATGTGTGCATACCTTATAGTTTGGAAGTCTTTTGTCATTACATGCTTTAAAAAGTTCTGATGCCTGAGTAAAATTGTTTTTTGAATTTACATGTGGTAGAGGTTTTGTTGAGTCTTGAAGGCATTTATTTCACAGTAGTAGAATTGGAATTATAGTCTAAGTAACTCTGATTTCAGATGACAATTAGCAATACAGAACACACGGAGCAATAGCAAATCTTTGAAATTGTTATGTTGAACACAGCATGCTTTATTCTTTCCTCCTGTCAATTTTAAAACAAAGATGTTTCCAGACTGTTGTTTCTTCTATAGGGATTTCTTAGAAAACTTCAATTAAAAAACCCTAAACATTGCTATTTTCACATTTACAATGCGATGTGGAAGACAACTTGACACGACTCCTGTTACATCACTTGCATGCTGGCACGATGAGGGAGCAGCCCTTCACCCTCACCATTTGTGTGAGGAGTTGGGTGGATGTCTGCTGTTAATAGAGAGCAAGCATAGGAACATGTATGTGAGTGGCTGAGCTCAGCCTTCCCTCCCACAGGTTCTGTAATATTAGACCTCATTTTTATGTTATAAAATTATGTTCACCATCCATCGTGGTTTTGTGCTCCTAAATGACAAGGACTGGAAGCCTTTGCCTTGTTACAGGAAGCACATGAGAGCTTTGAAGAGTGTTGTGGATTGACTGCGTGACTTAACATCATCGTTGCAGGTCTTTGCTGTAGCTGGAGGGGTGAGGCAGTGTTAAGATCTGCTGATTGCGAGCCTTCTATTCTTCCTGCTGTTGATAATGCCACTTTCCCTGGATATAATGAAATGACAAAGGTTTTCTAAAGAGCTTGCAGAGGCTAGGACCTTGGCTATTCTCGAAGGCCCTTGGCCTGCTGGGGCTAAAATTAGGGACATTTAAATAATAACATGCTACACAAATAATGAGTACACATAATTACACAGTAAGAGAGGGGAGCTATTAGTTGTATTTGAATTTCATTTGCTTCCTATAAATGTCATCTCAGATCAGCAAGCCTTTTGGCCAGCAAAACACTTCTGAGTAGATTTAATTGAAGTTGGATCCCATTCTTTAGACTCTTGCAGTGGGTAGGAATTATAATAACTAAACTAATCTTCACATTTCACAGTTAGTTTTGGAAGATTTTAGCCGTGGCTTGTGAATACAGTCATCCAAGCAAACTTTTGTGGATGGCAAAACTATACCCTAAGAATGGAATAGGTACTTGCTTTCTGAATAAGGCTCCTATTTAATTTAATTAAAATACCACATAGATAAATAGAAACAAATTATGGTCCCTCCATAAAGATAAGATTCCAACAATAAGAATTCATAAAACAACTCTTGTTTTTAAAGTAATATTTTTGCAAATTAAAAAAATGAGCATAGAAGTTATTAACTATCTTGATTGTATTTTCAAAGTTTTAGTGTTTACTCCCCACCTTTTCCAACCCTCCTGCTGCCCCTCATTTTCCCCTTGTGTCCATGAGCCCTCCTAGTCTGTTTTCCTCTTTCATATGCCATGTATCATTTTGTTCATCCTTTATTGCCTATTTTTACCCTCTTTTGGTAGCCTTTTTAGTTATTTTAGACTTTACCCAGCTTTGAAGGAGATAGGTTAAATTGTTGATTAGGAAATTACCCCAGGAAGGAGTAGTAGGTATTTACTAAGGTGATCATGTTTCTGTGCCTTGATATCTTGTAATTGAATTGATAGAAGAAGGTTTGCCTTTCGTAGACACAAATGCAGTCAGTCATCTGGAGATGCATGTGTATGTATATGTATGTTTGTGTAGCTTTCAGGTTAGTCTGGCTTTCCATATGAAACCCTGTCTGGAGAAAACAAAAACAAAAACCCACAAACCAAAACAAAGTTCTGGAATGCTTTCTTGTGTCCTGAAATGTATAAGAAACATACCATGTGGGAAAAAAAAAAAAAAAAAGAGTAGAACAAAAGACATTGTTGAAAACAAATTTGTTAAAAATAATCTTTGTTTGCATACAAAGCTGCATACTTTACTGTAGATACTTCATCTCTTCCTCTCTACCTGTCTGTCTCTTATAATCCAGGGTACCTTTGAGCTCATATGTAATCAAGGATGACCTTGATGAGATCCTGCTTCTAACTCCCATGTGCTAGGATTACAGGCATGCTCCACTATGCCTGGATTTATGAGGAGCCAGGAATCAAATCCAGGGTTTTATGCATTCTAGGCAAGCATTCCACTACCTGAGCCACATTTCTAACCCTGATAACATTCTCTTAATAAAGGGATATTTATTAAGATTCATGTTTTAACCTGAGGAAAAAATACATGTGACTAAAAATAAGAGGGGGGGGCCAGAGAGTGATAAGATAATTAGGTCAGAAATCAACATGGGGCCTGTGTGTCTGGCATGACTAGGCTAGCTTATATCAAAGGCCTGTTTGTTGTGAACAACCAGGAAAGGCTGCATTAAAGACCTTGCAGATGGTCCTTGAGAGATGATTTAGGGTTCCTAATCAAAGAATCAGAATTGGATGAAAGTGATGATAATAGTGACAGAGGTTGGGACTAAAAAAATGAGCCCTGCCAGATAGTTGGCACATTTGCATGGCTAGGTCACATTTGGACTGTGGTACCGGGATATGATAAATTAATGATTGCTAGAGGAATAGGGAAGGGTCTTTTCAGAGGTATGTAGGTCAAACTTTTATGTCTTGATGAAGAGCTTAATTGGAAGGCATGGATATGTTTAAGATCGACTGTAACTAGAAAATTTAAATGCCACTGAGACACTTCTCAAATGTCCTGATTACTCACAAGCATTTCATGAAATATTAAAAGTTGGAAGGGACTATGGAGGTTAATGTATTTCTGTTTGGGGTCACATCCTGCTCATTTTCGTGATACAATTCTTGCACAGGTAGTGTCTTCAGGGAGAGGGAAGGAAGTTCAGGTGCATCACATCCTTTTCCTGCTGTTCTCTTTTCTTTCTTACACATTGTAAAATACCATATACAATTCTAGTAGGAATAAAGAGTCTGGAACTCCTCAGTAGAGTCTGGAGTTTTCTCCTCCAAAGGATCCTTTTTCCTTTCAGTATATAAAGTCACTCTGTCTCCCCTCTCCTAAGGCAGCATTTGAAATGATATCTACTCCTTCTTCATTTACCATTCTCAGCAGTATTCAAAGCATGCTTCTGATTTTTTTCAGTAGAATTAAAAATACAAAGTACAAAAGACAAAACCAAAAAAATCTTGCTCCTTTATCACTGTCTTAACTTTATTGGAAAAATTCCTTGCGGGGGAAAATGTCTGAGTGGAATGTCTTCACATACTATTTGTATTCATATTAAAATTCTGTTGGCATATTACTGTAATTCCAGCACGGGAAGATAGAGGCAGGGTGGGTTTCTGATTTAGTGGCCAGCCTGATACACATAGCAAATTCAGTGTTCTGCTTTCACGTATGTCTACATACCATTAGAGGGCACCAGATCTTCTTATAGGTGGCTGTGAGCCAGTGTGTGGTTACTGGAACTTGAACTCAGGACCTCTGGAAAGAATAGTCAGTGCTCTTAACTCTGAGCTATATCTCCACTCCCAAAGTCTGTTTTATTCAGCATGGTATGTCTTAACAAGATATTGTAGCAGGTAGCTAGAACAACAGCATCATCTTAGTTTGGAGGCCTTGAACCTAGACTCTGCTTTGGCAACTGTACCTGTTGAGTGGTGGGAAGAAAGCCTTTTCCTGCCCCCTTTAGGACCTCCCTTTAGGGCTTTAAGTGCAGTCATATTAACATCAGAGAATTATAGCTTCAAAATAAGAAATAAGAACTATCTTCCCATTACAGGTCTGGGGGACACAGGGGTGGTAACAATTGGAATTCATTTCAGTAGCAGATTATTAGTTTTCATGCTAGTGCATGTTGTGGTTTCTTTTGTACTTATGTGACATTTTCCTGATAGACTAGCATGTTGTTTATACTTTGCAAAGTCATTGTTCTCTCAGTTTAAGTGGAGAGAAACAGATCCACAGTCAAGGATAGCTAGTGCAGAAGCAAGGGTGACTGAACACCCCCTTGGAGACATACAATGTTGAGAAAGACTTATGTGGTGGGAACCTGGGAGTTGGTGACTGAGGTGATCCTAAAAGGAAAATTCTGTAGTTTTTAAGATTATATGAAGAGAAATTTTGGGCCTCTGTGGTGAGGAAATTATACAGTGATTCAGTTTAGTAGCCATTTTACTAGCACTTACCCTTCATTATCTCTGTTTAACCTGTGTATAAAGGGCAAAAGCCCCTTGGGGTTACCAGGATAGTTCTTTATTCAGACTCGGAGGTGGTAGGTCATGAATAGGATCTGCTTATTTCAGTGTTTATTCTGGTAAAATGATACTGCCACTGTAGGAAGGCCATGCGTATTTTTTAAAGCCCAACTCATTCCATGCTTTGAAGCCTGATGATGTGTGTATTGATGGTGCTTTCAATACTGACTGTCAGGGTTACCATTTGGACTTGTGTAGTGTGAACTCCATCTTCCTAATGTCTGTTATTTCTTGAGCCACATTAAATGTTAGAAGTACTATATACATTGTATTTTTTAAGCTAACAGAATTATTGCTTGATACACTTTGGGGAAATCACCCTGAAATCAATAAATGCCGTAATTTACAATTCCATTTCTTAATCTCTTCTGCTGCCAAATCTCACCTATCCTCCTGGTGTGCTTTGTAGATTTTGGATCCTTTTATACCCTCAGATTTAGCTTCATGCAAAGTTCATAAAATATATAGTGTCTTATTTAAGGAAGCTTGGAAGAAGATGGAAACATAAGCTGTTTTGTAGTTTACACCTTCTGTCTGGAGGGTAAATAAGAAATGTGGAGCGTCCCCTGTCCTCCATGGTCTCTTGACCTGTTTCTAGTATTGTATCATCCCGTGCTTTGGGTTTCACTGCTGATTTCTCTCTTGGAAGAGATCTGAGGTTCTCTACTTAAGACCCATTCATTTATTCTGTTGTTTCTTAAGTAATTGAAGAATATTTTAAGGGATCTCATACCTATTAGTCTTTTGAAAAGCTGCATCTAATTTGGGCTGTTCTGTAATCCCAGTAACCTGGCAGGCTCAAGCAGGAGCATCTTGAGTTTTGCTAACCTATGGGTAGGGAAGGCAGGTGGACTACTTGTCCTAGCACATGAAAGAAGATCCTGGATTCAGTTTCCTGTACTTGGTCCTCCTGTTCCCAAAGACTTCCACCCATGCATTGCATCTTGCTACCTTCTTTAATGCTTCACAAGTCTTCCCCCTAGCTCTCTCCAGATGACAGTTTAGTGCAAGCAGACTCTCTAGACATGACTAGGGTAAGTACCACACTGGGAGGCACAATCCTATAGTGTTGTGGTAGCCTCAGATGAAGGGGTTTTACCCACTTTGCTCTTACCTGGTACCTTTACTCAGTATTCATGTGTCCAGTTTGCTTTTGGAAAGCTTCCCACACTTTTAAAGGTGAGCTGCTGGCACTTTTCTGAACCTCTGTAGAAAATATCGACAAACTCTTCTGTGCCTGAGTTCTCATACACAGATGCCAAAAGCAAGGAAGCTCTTTTCATTATATACCATTACCCACATGGTTTGGTTATTTGATGGCATCTGCTTGCTGTGGTTCTGAGGGCCCTAGACTCCTGCCAATGAAAACAGAAGCTATTTACAATACATTCCTTTTTATGTATTTTTTTTTTTTTAAAAAAAAACTTAATCATTTCATTTTACTTGTGTTTGAGTGGGTTAAGTACACACTGGGGAACATGTGGAGGTTAGCAGACAGCTTGTTGGCTTCCTGGGATTGAGTTCAGGTCCTTGGGAATAGTGGCAAGTACCCTCACACAGGGCTATCATCCCTTGTATCTTCCTCTTATATTCCCCTTTAGAGAGTCCTTGCCTTAAGTGCTCATGGGTTTTTCTTTCTTAAGTAGGGAAATTCTTAGGGTGAAAAAAATTTATTTTACTTATGTTCATTGGTGTTTTGTCTGCATTTATATCTGTGCAAGGGCCCTGAAGCCCTAGAAGTAGAGTAAGCTGGCATGTGGTTTCTGGGAATCGAACCCTGGGTCCTCTGGAAGGAGCAGCCTGTGGTCTTAACTTCTGAGCCATCTCTCCAGTTTCCTAGGGTGTCTTTTTCTTTTGAAAAGACTGGTTTTACCTTTTCATTTCACCCAAGTGTTGTGATAGGAACAGGAGTGTGCTGTTGATTTATTGGTTTTTTTTTTTTTTTTTTTTTTTTTTGTTACCACCTGTGACTTGATCCTTAAGTTGTTCTGAGATGTTTTGATGTGTGGGCATTGTGGTGCCTCAGATGTCTGTTCTCTTGAGCTTGTCTGATGAAGAACCTTTCAGCATGCAGTTTTGCACCAGTCCCTGTGGAGGTTGGACTCTAGGGAGAGGTTACTGTTACCCGTTTTCTTGCTGTTCCTCCTCCTAACCCTTGCCTCTCACCCAAAGTGGAGATGCCTTTTCAAGTCTGTTTGTTACATACTGTGCAGCCCACAAATGTTCTGCTGGCTTTCTCAGGGTTCCCTTTATGGAAGACATCCAAGGGAACAGGTTAAGGTTGCCATCAAGTGGCTGTGGTTGGTAATGGAGAACGGCATGACAATAATTCTGGTTTCTTAGCCTCAGTGCAAATCTCTGAAGCTTGGGAGTGTTGCTTGAGGAGTAGTCTGCTTTGGTTTAAGAAGCCATCTTTATAATTTCATGGATATGTCAAAGACAGGTACAGGCGAAGCTGGCTGTGGTCAGGGCCCTGGAACTATGAGTGCCGCAGAGTCTAGGAAGTGGCTGAGCATTCACCACTGCTAGTCCAGACCAGGAAGAATTGCAAGAGGATCATATTTTCAGTCCTCAACAAGATCGTTCCAGCCCAGAGTTCAAAGAACACACAAGGTTCCTGTTAATTGTTTTTCTACTTAACAGTGTATGACAGTGATTTTTTTTTTTCTCCAAAGTGGCATTTTCAGGATTAATGAGAATTCATTTGAAGTCTTTGATACCTGGCAGAAAACGAACATTCAGAGGGTGATCAAGATTGGCATTCTTCCCATTAAATACACAGTAGCTGACCACTTGGAAATTATAGACTAGGTATGCAGTATTCCACGTTCTGGATGTCAGAAATTGAGATCCATTCTAAGATCAAGAACTTTGACCCAGCTACCTTTGGTAGGTGCTCCCATCAAAGTACACAGTTGCTTCCCCCTAAGACCTGTGAGCTGTCTGGGGTGGTAGTGGTTGAATATGGACTGACTTTGAACTGGTCGTTAACTGCATGAGAAAGGTGCCTGCTCATTTGGAGGGAGAAAAGGAACTATGGGGAAGGAAAGCCTTAGGACCTATTTTGAACAGCTATTTAGAACTTAAAGAGAGTGTACTTTGTAGCCTTTCCACATTACAATCTGTCAAGTTATATTAAGCCAGAATCCTGGATTCTAGCCATCTCAAGCAATATTGAACATGTCAAAAATTTGAGTGTGTTGGAATGAGCATTGACATTGGATCTTAAGGTTCATTCAACTAGTAACTGAGTATGGATTAGGTACACTTTACCAGAAATAATCAGGATCAGAAGTGTTGGAAGTTTTGGAAATTTTTCTGGCAAAACATCACTAATTTGAAATCCAAAGTACTTCAAAAGCTGGGCCTTTTTGAGCTTCATAAAGGGTTTTGGACTTTTTGGATCTACAGGTGGTTAAGAACACCTGTTTTTGCAGATAACATGACCCAGGTTTGATTTTCAGAACCCTCATGTCAGCTTACAGCTGTCTGTAATTTCACTTACAGGGGTTCTGATTTTTTTTTTTTTCTTGACCTCCAAGGGTACCAGGTACACTTTACACATGAACATACTTACACACAGACAAAATGCTCAGTGACACACCTGGTATAGTGGCTTTATCCCATTGGTTATAGCAGGGGTGACTTTAGTATTTATAGCATATGGTTTATCCTCTCTTTTTTGGGTGTACAATGTATTGTTGGGCCAGGAGACCTTTGTATGGCACTAATGCATTGGAAGTCTTTCTGAAGTCTCTGTGAAAGAGCCAAGGCAATATGGTGTTGCAGGTAATATCAACATGTAACTGTTGATTTGCTTCAATTCAAGTGGTACTTGATCTGTGAGTGGTGGGTGACTTCTAAGACCAGGAGGGCAGGAGATGTTAGAGTCAATTATCTAAAGAGGAATTTTCATTTGGAATCATTTTTTGGAAGCCATCTTATATGGCCCAACAGTAAAGTAAGG
This sequence comes from Phodopus roborovskii, assembly GCF_943737965.1. Lineage (NCBI taxonomy): Eukaryota > Metazoa > Chordata > Mammalia > Rodentia > Cricetidae > Phodopus > Phodopus roborovskii. The sequence continues at coordinate 17,202,908 of NW_026126482.1, read as the reverse complement.
TCTCAGAAGTCACAGCAGGGACCCAAAGAAACAGTAGTATGCCATAAACACTAGATATAGTTACAAAACTGTTGAAATCTTTGCAAATGAATTGTGGCTGTCTCATTTCTTAGTATGACATTACTAATTATTTCTTGTTATGATGTTATTTAACTAGGACGTTGACTTATTTGCACCCATTTTACAAAACCTTTTTATAAGTGTATGTAATTGTACATCTGTGGTTTGAATATGTACAAATATGCATTCATGTATGAAGATCCGTGTACAGCTTGCAGGAGTCTATTCACTCTTCCCACTATAGCTTCTGGCTGTCAGTGTTGCATTGCAAGTGCTTTCATCCACTGAGCCATCTTGCCAACCAGTTTCTTAAAATGTTTTCTTAGTTTAGAATCACACTAGCTATGTATGAGATTCAAGTTAAAAGAACTTTGGTGATGCTTTTCAGCAGTCACCCTTTTGTTTAACATTTTTCCAGTAAAAACTTTATGCATTTCCTTTCCACTCCCTCCAGGAACAACCCCTCTCTTCTCCCCCCGCCCCCTTATTTCTGAGTGAATTTTGCTTACCCTGTATTCATAGCATGTTCAAAGTATTCTCAAAAGATTGATCACCATCTTTAACTTGGTATGGCTTACTACCTTTTAAAATTCATTCATCCCATCTCAAATATGTTTAGTATAGTAATTTAAAAATCAATCCCCCAGGGCTGGAGAGAGGGCTCAGCAGTTGAGAGCGCTGGCTGCTCTTCCAGAGGTCCTGAGTTCAATTCCCAGCAATCACAGCTCACAGCCATCTGTAGTGGGGTCTAGTGCCCTCTTCAACAAGTGTACATGCAGATAGAGCTTCCTCCCTCTCTCCCCCCCCCAACAAATAAATAACAGAATCAATCTCCTACCCACCCTCCTCATCTAAATAAAGCTTGTTTATTGGGATAGTTCCCACCCAATCTTAAACAGCATACTTTCAGTGTTGGCTTGCTCCTGAAGGAGCATCCTTCTGTCAGCCATGTGCTGACAGAGGACAGCAGAGCAGCCAACTCACACAGACTGCTGTTTGTGCATGCCCAAAGGCTTGTGGTGATTTTATAGCGCCTGTGCCATTACACATCCATGATGTAGGAATGAGGTTCTGCACTAGATATTTCATCTTGTCTTTTCTCTTCTGGAGAAGGATGAAGGAGATTCTTTGAGAGAGTCTTGTTTTCATAGTGATGCTTTCTGTCACCACTTGCTTGTTCCTATATGGATGATGCCTGGACGCATGTGTTCCCATACAGTACATCACTACACAGCATTGGCTGGCTTGGGAATTATTCAGCTTTGTCATTCAGGCTTCCCTCCAACTCATAACAGGCATTGCCTGCCTCTGTTTCCTGAGTTCTGGAACCAAAGACATGTTAACATTACCCATCTGTCTTTTGTTTTTGCTTTTGTGTGTGTGTGTGTGTGTTTGTTTGTGTGTTTGTGGGGGGGGGTTAGGTTCTTATGTATGTAGTCCATATTGCTTGAAGCTAGTTGTGTAGTCAGATGATCTCCTATTCTTAGGTAAAAATCTTTTTAAAAACTTTTAAATCATTTTAAGCTTGAAAGCTAATTAATAAAGCATATAATAGTAAAGGACCCTTTTATCTATCTCTCTTTCTGTTACTCTGCCTAGTAGACTAGGAAACTGCCTCAGTTTGGTATAAGACTACTCAGCAAGAACAGGACTAGAGCAGCCCATTCTGTTCTTCTTGTGCCGTGTGTACTCTGACCCATCTTATTCTAAGGGCAATAGCTTTACCAGAATATAATTCTTCATGAGTGTTATCTTTTCTGAGGTGTATGGTTTGTTTTTTTAATATTTTGTTTTGTTTCTGCTCTGGTTTGGTTTATTAGCATAAACTAGATGCTTTACTAAATTTGCCACTCAAAATGGGTCACTCTTAAAATGGGTCACTCTTCTGAGTTATTGCTATTATTGGTGTTGTTTTGTAACTGTATAGTGGGAGCTGATGTTAGTCAACAAGGCAAGTGGGCACATTACACAATGTAGTGTTTTTAGCATTTTTGGAATTTTCAAACCCAGTTGGAAGGTTTCCAAACCAGACTTGTGTGTATACCCAGTTCTGCTTGGTATAGAGTCAGTGTATTAAGTTTCAGTTACATAAGAACCTTAATAAGTGAGACTTAATGTACAATTACCAGAGTACCTGCATTTTAATAATAACAGTGGTTTTAAAAGTCAAATATTAGCACAGTGGATTAACCTCCTCCCTTTTTAAAAATCATACCCTGGTGACAAAATCAATGCACTGATACTTGGCCACAGAGCCAGAAGATTCATTTGGGTATAGGTATCCCTGATTTTTGTGGAGTTCCTATAGATTCCAGAGATCATGGAAGCCCCATTTCTTTTGGGAAACTGTATAGTCAGGCATGGTATTTTGTGCCTATAGTCTCTTGTTATTCAGGAGGCGAAGCAGAATTGTCAGTTCAGTTCTAGGCTGGGCAATATAGTGAGGTCCCACATGAAAACTGAATAGCCTGTGCAGATCCTACTATTTACTTTCGAGTTGTAGATCTATAACACAGAGCAAAGACTCTGGAAATAGCTAAGCTTTATTCTTGTTTAGGAAATGAGCACTATCACAGGTTAAGTTATTTTTAAAGATTTATTATATTTATTTTTTATGTATTGGTGATTTGCCCTCATGTGTCTGTGTATCCTGTATGTGCAATGCCTGAGGAGGCCAGAAGAGGGTGTCTGATTCCAGCTGTGAGTTAACTTTTGGATCCTGGGTCCTCAGAAACAGCAGGCGCTGCAATCTCATAATCTGTCAGTTAACTCACATGGCAGCCTTTTTTGTCTGTCTCCTTTTTGGTATGGATTTCTTTGCATTGTGACCTCTAATTGCACAAGACTCAAAATGTTAACATTCCATGTGTCTGTGCATTTTGGGGTTGTGAATGAACTCTCAAGGCTTGCCTTTTCCTCTTTACAATTGGTTCTCATTTTGGGTTGAATGATTATGTTTGTGTGCCTGTTTAGACCAATTTTTAAATTGTGTAGCCCAGGGCAGCCTGGAGCTCACTGTAGAATAGCTTTGTTATGAACTTGTGGTGGTTCTCCTGTTTCAATATTCTCAATGCTAGCTAGGATCACAAGAGTAACCCACTACACCAGCTTAGCTTATTTTTTCAGGTTGGTTATTTGAATTAAATAAGGGGGCTAAGTTTTTTTGAAGCATGTGCTTCTTTAATTAAAGTTTTAGCTTTTAAAATGGAATAAGACCTGCAATGTCTTGCTCTCACTAGACAGGACACTGTATGAGTTGGAATTTTCTCTCCTCCTCCTCCTCCTTCTTCTTCTTATTGTTATTATTATAAGAGGTGAAATACACCTAGTGAATTTGTTGGAGTTTCCCCAACTTTGTGGTAATGAGATGGTAGAACAGATTATTGATTATGCAAGAGGCAAGGTATGTCCTGAGGTTTTGGCAGTAATTAGGTGAGAGGCAGCCATGTACCTGGATGACTGCATAGAGTTGCTTTGGTATAAGATCCTTCCAGAAATTATTACTTCTTCAGAAGTAGCATTTTGAGGGTAGTGCTTTGTTTTCTGGTGTCTTGAGTGAAGGGTTTCATGTAGACATTTAGAGACTAATATCTAAAGATTTCTGCTAATTCTGCTCCTAGATATGTATCCAGGAAAAACTAATGCTTGTTTTCTGGGAGAGATACAGAGGAATTTCACCATGTTATGTAGGAAAACACACTAAAAATTATTTCCAGTGAACCTGAACAAAGAAGTCAAGTGAAGGGATAACTGAATGTCATCTACTGCTCACTATCATAATTCATTTTATAAAATACAAAGGAAGGCAAGCTGGTAATACTTGAGTTTAAGATCGGAAATTACCTCTAACAATAGAATACCAAACTCAAGACAATGGGTAGTGGGCCAGCATTTCATACCTACTGGTGTTAATGAATAATTTCCAACTCTAGTTTGTGCCTTCAGGCCACATAAAGAAAGGCCCGAGTGGAAGTGGAATTAACTTGCATCAGATAGATGGCAAATACAAGCACCCAGTTTCTTTAGTTTCTGTGATTGGAAAGGCCTTCTCAGGGTGGGGGCAGGGAATGTTAGGCAAAACTAAAATTTGTGTATGATTCCCAAACTTCATTTCTCTCTGGCTATTTCTCTCTTCCTTTCTCACCTCATTTTCCTGGAATTGGTGTTCGTCTATCTCTCTGCTTATCTTCGCTGGTTATTGCTCTGAGTGCTCTTTATTACTGAAGAGCCACGATTAATCCTACAAAAGGGAAAAGATAAAAAGTGCTGACCTCCCAAATGTCCTTAGTTTATTATTTGTATTTATATTGCAAAGGGACACATGCCAAACACTTACTAAGCATTGCAAGAACATTTTTGCATGGGAAAGTTTTGTGGGTCTCTGCTGGGAAATATTGTAGAGAATCCCCTCTGTTTCTCAAAGCTGTATTTGTATGTTAATATATGGTTAGCCCCTAATGACACAGTATTCTTGAATGGTTTCCTGTCTGAGGAGACACAGTGACTTGGAGCATGGTTGGAAACCAGCTTAGCCTAAGTCACAGTTTTACATTTATAACTAGAGATTGCACTAGTCCATGTATCTGTTTACAAAGCCCTATCTGTAATTGTCATTTAAAAGTGGTGAGTATATCACATAGGCTTTAGAGAAGATTGTTGTCTTCCCCATCAATCAGGAGATGCTGTGTTTAAGTATTCCTGGCATGGTCACCTAAGAAATGACCATGATAACTGCTAGTCAGATGATCCCTCCCCAGGAAAAGCTAGTATCTGCTATTAGCATTTACAAGATTTCAGTTAAGTTTGAGCCTGGAAATATGAAACAACAGAGTACTCACTCGATGGGGTTTCCCAGTGCCTTGGTATGAATCTTCCGGGAGAAGTTTCAGTGCCTCATGGAGCTCATTGGATCAGTCACCATCTTTAGCTTCCCTGCAAGGGCATAAAGAGAAGCATGTGGGTAGTATAAAGCATGTGTTTTGTACATCATCATTGCCAGATGAAGTTCAAACGCTTCAAAGAAATTGACTTTGAAAATCAGAAATGAGACATGCACTCGGTTACTGGAGGCCAGTTGGATGCATGCCTTTTTCACCCCTCTCAGCAGCTGCCAGGCTACAGAGCCTGCTTGTGAAGATCTACAAGAAACAATGAGGGGAAACAGCTTCAGCTTGATTAGATTAGATCAATTTATGTGCCATGGGGAGGTGCCCAGGCAGGGCTGGGGGAGGGGTGTCCTGTGCTGGTGGTGGGTGGCTCATGCCTGCCCATTCGGTCAGTTCATAAGTAATGAAGCTCCCAAGGTGGCTGGAATTGCAGGAAGGGGAGGGAGGGGCTGGAGGAGGAGCCTGTGAAGAGAGATTTCTGTATTCTGTCTGGAGAGCTTCCCAGGTTTCCCAGCCAAAAAAACAAATAAAAATAAATAAAAGGCAAGTGCTGAATGACACAGATTATGATATTAAAAAGGGATACCATGAAGCACTGCCCTCGTTCCGCTGTTGTTGGAGATGGGTGTGTGCAGAAAGGAGGGGGCTTAGTGCACGATACAACAGGCCCTCTCTTGGACACAAAAGTCTGTACAATTAAATTGTGACTGTCCCTTGCCAACATATTCCCTCCCCCTGAGTGCCAGAAATTCTGTATTTTGATGTGTCTGCATTGCAGGTTGTGGGGGTTGGGGGGTGGTGGCAGGATATAAAGCTGTTTTCTTTTGCCTTTTCTCATTAATTTATCAAGATGGTAAAAACCAAGGAGGGGGACAAGCCGGCCAGACGCCCCCCTCCTCTTCAGTGTTCGATTCTCTTCCAGGCACATAAATAATCTTCTCTCCCGACTGTCTCCCCTCCCCCTTGGCCCCGCTGCTGTTCGGCTGTCCTATAGCCGTGCGGAATCTGCACTGCCGCTTGCTTATTACGTACAGGGGAGGATTGTTGACAAGTGCTCGGGAGCCTGCCTCACTGCGCTCTTCCTCCCTCCCTCCCTCCCTTCCTCTGTCCTTCTTCCTCTGTCTCTGCAATGATCCGGCTCTGAGGATGGCTGCTCCACGGGTCTGTCAGGTGCAGTTTTTGGTGGCTTATCTTGAGGAACCTGGGATAGAAGGTCTGTTCCTATAAATAAAAAAAAAAAACAAATAGCTTGTGATTCATTTCAGTCTGATTTGGCTTTTGTTGGAGAAATAGGCCTTTGTGGGTTTTCCTGCTGGGTGTCCTGATTATATTCATTATGGGTGGCAAGGGACACACACACACACACACACACACACACACACACACACACACAATTTAAAATGTGTTGGATTTGCTTAATATTCTTTTAGATTTTATATCTTCCCTAAGGCAATGGTGGTTCCTACTAAGAGGCCGTGGAAATTTACAAGAGAGTATTAATGCCGTTTTTAATGCATTAGGCTCTGCTGACCATTTTGACCAAATCTGCAGTTTTAACCAGGCTTGTATGAATTTAGACATTTCTCTGGGGACTGACCAGCCATTCAGCAAAAGCTTATCTCTTTATTAATATATTAATTTAACAATATATGGTCATTTATCATCATTTTAAAAAAGGTGCTTGATTAAAATCACCCTATATCTAGTTTCTTTCATAAATAGCATGTTTGGTTTATTTCTCTTATTCTCTTCTTTTTATGTTATTCTTTCCTTATAATGAGATAACTGAGGCATGTAGAGGCCACATCCTTATGTGATTGTGGTTATATCAGAATACTTTAAATTCAGAGTTCTTTATTTTTCCTTGTATATGGTCCTGTATTTTCCCCTTTATTTCCTTGTATTTTGTACCATTCCATATTTGCATTAGTGAGCATAAAGTCAAATGATTGTTGGGCCCCGTCACTTGTGGGCCACATTGTGGCCACATTCCTATAGTCTTGCCTTGTACAGCTTTTTGTTTTAGTATTGGGAAGACTGTTGTTCTGGGAGGTAGTAGGCCTATCCGCAGGTATGGTTCTGTTTGGACTCTGAATATATTTATCTGAAAAGGGGGTGGGCAATTGATTTGTTTATGTGCAATTGAGATAATGAATCTGGAGGGGAATCTTTCTCAACAAAAACATAACTTGGAACCTTTATTGGTCAAAATGTAGCCAAGGTTTTTGGTAGGCAAAGATAAGTATACAAACTCACTAAGTTTATTGCATTCATTGATGGCCTGTAACCTGGATTTTCACTTGCTTTGGAGAACTGGTTTTATCTTAGTACTTCATTTGAGGGGCAATTTCAGTGCAAACATTGTACTTCTTACAGAAAAAATTTTGCCATGTCTGTTTATCTCAATAGAAGATTTTGAAAAACAGGTCTAATTGATATATTTTATAACTAATATAAAAAAGAAAGGTCCTGGCTTACCTGTCCCATTGTCCTGCAGTATTGCCTGTTCTGTGCTTTTTCTTCTGTGGAATGCAGCTTTTGACCTGAGATGGTCAGTGCTGGGCCTTAAATCTGGGAAACCATTTTCAGTAGCTGGAGGTTCAGGAACTGCATTTCTGCTTGTTGCTTGTAAATAAGTTGCCTGGTAGGCATGTGTTTGACCTTTGGTCAGTGTAAAATGTAAACAGATGTTGGGAATTTGGATGAATCTAGAAGTTAGCATCTGACATAGCAGACTGACGATTCCATGTAAAGGTAGAGCTTGACAATGCAGGATACTGAAGATGTTTGAGGGAAGTCTTGTCTTGAAGGCAACATGTTCTAATTGGTAATGAAAGTCATGATTGGCATGAATGAGGGAAACTGAGAAATAATTAACATATTGTGTGGTTGATCCTAAGAAATGAGGGTTTATGCCAAAATAAATGCTCTGACAGCCTGTCCACTGATAGAATTTTTTGGAAGACTAGAAATAAAAGAAAAAAATGTAAACAAACTTCATATTTTGTGGGATACTTGTTTTTGGAGCCTACTTTCCCCTTGTGAGTGATTGTTGATTAAAATGCTTGAAAAGGGTATCTTTTTCCTTTGGGTGACTTCAGCATTAAGTCACCCAGACTAGGGCCTAGTTTGTGAACCTGCTAAAGTGTATTGAGATGCCCACTGGGCCTTTTCTTATATTGGTCAAAGTGAGGAAAGGCCCTGGGGCCCTGGCTGCCTTGCTTGACTAGAAATAATTATCTACCCCGTAGCCCAATTTTTCCCTGTTATTGTGCTGGGCCATAGCATCTTTTATCAAAATATTTGTCTTGCAAAGGGGGTTTAGATTAAGAAGACAATGTGGGAACTGAGATTAGTGGTTGATAAAGGTCACTTCTAAATTGTTGGTATATAAACTCAGTATTAATATCTATATTTTTGATATGTGACTGAAATGAGCAAAACCCAGAATTATTACTCCTTTGTAGTTTGAATTTATTTTGAGGTTCCATAGGGGCTGGGGGTTTGACTACATTTTCTTGACTAACATGGGAAATCTCCAATGCTGATTTGAGAGTAGACAAAGGGGAGTCTCAGTTGGCTGAGGGGTTGATCTCTTGAGAGAGAAGGATAATTATTTTCTATAATCCGAGGTATGAAGCCATTTTCATTTGCGCCTCGTTGACCATAAGTGTCACTTACATCCTGCCTTATGACTGTCATTTGTTCTCAGCCACATCAGTATGGATCTGGTGTAAGCATGTCTATGGACAAGCCAGGGCTGGGCCTCCCAGGCTCTGCCCTGCTCACCCCTACCTTCCTCGTTGTGGTGTATGTTCACTGCTGACCTGCATGTGTACAGTTGAGGGTTAACATCCACATTTCGTATGTGAAGCTGGCCCAGCATCAGAATGCCTGTACTGTTTGAAAGGCAGACAATCCAATGTTTCATTCAGATTCTGAGGGAACCAAGGCTCTATTTTTCACTAGTAATGGCGGCAAACCATGCATTTTGATTACCTCAGAGAGGGTCCCTGCCTTAACCAAGGAGGCTGCTATTATGATTTTCCTCCCAACTAACTGAAAGTGGACACATATGTGAGGGCACATACAGAATGATAAATTGCTGTTGAAAATGAAAGCTCTTTGGGTGCTTCACTGTTTAATATGTAATGTGATACCCTGTGTCACAGTGACAGGGTGGCAGACGGCATTGGCTCTGTAACACAGAATCACCTTTTGTGCATACTTCTTACAACAAAGCCAAATCATTGGTTCTCCCTAATATGCTAATAAGTTTGGTGTGCTCCAGATGTTTGAGAAACACTGGCATAGCTTCAAAGAAAGCCTTTCTTGTTTTCATTTCTTTTTAACCCTTTTGGCATTGCCTTTGTGGAATAGTTTTTCTTTGGTTTTATATTCTGCCATGCCTTCTTTGTGTCTAAAATATAAAATCATAAGCTATATTTTTTTTCAGGCATTAGAAAGGAAGTACATTGAGTTTATACATCTGTGTTTTATAATTGAGTTATCATTAATTGCTTAAAAATTCTTTAGTTGAAAGAGGCTTTGCCTAAGTTGTGTTTCAGTTTGCCTACATATTTTCACGTGAGGGCAACAGGGAGAAAGGGTCACCATGTGCACAGCTACGCTAGATTCCAACAGGAATTCATTTTGCTCCTTTCTGTTGCTGTTCCAGGCCCTTGTGTGGTGCTGGAAGGTTTTTTTTTTTTTTTTTTAATTTGTTGCTAATTTGGGAGATGAGATGAGTAGCTACTGAGCTTGCAGAGTCCCTGGTAGCATCTTGCTGTTGTATCTAATTTCTTGGAGGTGTTATCTAGGTTGTGTGATGGTAGACAAGTAATGTCCAGGCTATATCACGATGCTTCTATCTGCTGATGTTGTCTAGCTGAGGTGGCAGGCCCAGCCCCCAAGCTGTCTTTATGCCAGTGATTTTGAATTTCCAGCTCATATTTATTGCTTTTGTGAAAGACAATAGACTGGTTTAATTTAAGTTCAACCTACTGAATATTAATGGCGGAGAACAAATGCTCAGAGGCTGGATCTTTGGGCCATTCAGTTTTTCTTCTCTGTTTAACCTCCTGTCTCCAACATACGTTTGTGTTAGTGGGAAAGCGGGAGTGGGGGGGGGGCGGGTGGAAAAATTAAAAATGGAGCGTATGTGTGGGAGGAGATGCTGTTGCATTATTTCTTCTCAACTAAAAATAATAATGATAACATTTGCAAGGATGTGTTAAGCACTCAGAAGAAAAAGCACCACACATTAGCCCCTCTAATGGTGCCATGATGGCTATTCTGCACTGTGGTATCATAGTGTATTTTGCTGATCCAGCTTTCCTAGAATAGGCAGGTTCTATGATTTGGTATAATGTGATAGTTGGAGATGTGAAAAAGAGGATGGAAATGAATGGAGGGTGTGTGTGGCGCTGCTTTATTCAAGCATATAGACAAGGAAACTAAATGAGCGTAATTTTCTGATTAATTTTTATATACAACAGGAATACTCATTCAAAACATTGATCATGTAAGAATAAAGTCTGTTCTCCTTCATAAAGGGTCTAATTCAAGCAGTAGCTCTGATGCTCTCTCTGGTTCGTGTCATCCTCATTGTGTGACTTGGAATGGTAAAAGCTTGGAGTGCCGTACCTAATGTGCTAGTTTGAGGCCAGTGGACAATGGAGTGCCCTCATTTCTATTCCCTTTAATGACTCAGTCTTAGAATCAGAGCAGCTTCATTTCCCCTTGCCTCACATTGAGTGCAGAGTATGTACTAAAATTCTAAGGCACATCTCATGCAATTTCCCCATGTGGTTTACTAGTATTTGTGCTTAGTAGTTATTTTGGGGAGGAGTCCTTTTAAGCCTTTGATACTCAGATCTGTGTACTCCCTCTTTCCGACTCTGGATTTTTTGTTTGTTTGTTTTAAAATTGTGTTTATATTTGTCCTTGCACATTAGTACAAGTCTCTCCATAGAACTTTGGGAAAAGATGGATAGGATTTGTTGGGTATGGAGCCTTTTTGAAATATTGCCTATGATGATCGTCAATCACCTGGGTTGTTATTTAGGTTTAACCCAGCTTATTAGTGGCTCAGGAACAATAGGACTCCCATTAACTGACATTAGACATGTACTTCATTTAGCTTTGCATTACCTGGGAACACTAGTTGTGTAGAACAGGGCACATGTGAATCTGGGACAAGTTCAAATTGAAGAGTCTGCTATTCTTCCTGTGTCTGCAGAGCTCCTGGAAGACAGGAGGGGTACAGCTGCCAGCCTGATAGCTTAATTTTCTCACATTAATAATGTGTCAAACTTCAAAGGGCAGAAGACCAGATCTAAATGCAGTTTCAAAGTAGTCTCGTGTTGTGTGTGGTGTGTGTGTGTGTGTGTGATTTCTTTACTGTTCTTGTGGTCTGGCTGCAGTGACTTGCTTTCACTAACTTATCATCTGTTCCTTACTGGATGTGTAAAGTTTCTTCATGTGTAGTGTTGAATATAGGAACATTTGTGTTTGTCCTGTCCATATCCTAAAGTACCCTGTCAGTTCACTAGATAATTTGAAAACTTAATCTCCTTCCTTTCACTTTTTCCTGATGAATTTAACCACAATGAAAAAATACACTGTGTGCACTACATTTTTAAGGGGGAGGGGCTCACAGTTTACTCCTTAGTCCCTCTCTCTTGCTAAGGAATTGAACTGGATACTGGCCCCACTCATAGTTTTAATGGCTTTTGAAAGTATAGTTGTATAGCCCCAGTGGTTGAGTATCCTGCCTATTTCTGTATTAGTGTGTCAGTGTACACTAATCAGAAGTATATTATATAGACAATATGCAACTTATTTTGTGGTTGCTTTCAAAGACATTGAAACAAATAGGTGAAATTGGCATATGTGCCATGTCACTTAATACATTTTGTTGTTTAACTTAGTGACCACTACTTCTGGCATCCCTGGAAGGGAGCCCTTTCTTGTTTGTGTCTGCAGGAGTACAGCCATGGGACTGTGTGTGCTTCAGTACTGCAGACCTAAAGAGCAGTTGTCCTTTGAGAACATCTGAGGCAAGACTGGCTACAAGCTTAACTAATGGCTGTATTAAGATTTCCAGTTTGCCTCTAAGATGTGGTTATGACATAATGACATTTCTACACCTAACTGGTACTGGTTTTAAGGAAGTCTCAAGAGTAATTTTTATTATATTCAGTAAATATTTACCAGTTACTAGTTATTTTCATGATAATTGTCATTTCTTTGAACTTATCTAGACTCCAGGCACAGATGTTTTAAAAATGTACTTTAGTCAGGTTTTTAATCCTAGCATTTAAGAGGCTGAGGTAGGAAGATCTTGTATTCAGGCCAGACTGGGCTGCATATTGAGACCCTGTCTCCATACCGAAACCATTTCCTGTGTCTCCTCTCGCCCCACCCCTGCCTCAGCATGCACAGATATAATTACATCTTGAATTTCCTTCTGTTAATTGTTTCCTGTTAGGCCTTCAACTCTCTTATAGAATGAGGCTTAATTTTTCTTTACCCCTTCTAAGGGGTTGTAAGTGCTTACGAGTTTTCTTCAGTCCTTGTCAGCTATTGCACAAGGCTGACTGTGTAAAAATGCTGCTCCTGATGAAATGTATTTAAGTGTTTGTCCCTTTTCTCACCTGTAGGGCTCCTTGGTAATGACCAGTCTAAGGCCTTAGGACCCGCATCAGAGCAGTCAGAGAATGAGAAGGACGATGCATCCCAAGTGTCCTCTACTAGCAACGATGTTAGTTCTTCAGATTTTGAAGAAGGGCCGTCGAGGAAAAGGTTAGTACCCAAGGCTGAAAGTGTTAGTGAATATGTCATAAAACAGGGGCTGCAAATTTGTTTGCCACATGGGAACAAGTGGGAGTTTCTATTCACAATCAACTGTTTTTCACAGAGGAGTCAGAACTGAGATTTTCTAAGTGGTAGTAGTAAACAGAGGATGGGTGGTGGCACACACCTTAATCTCAACACTTAGAAGGCAAAGGCAGGAGGCAGAGGCAGAGGCAGAGGCGGGCGGATCTCTGTGAGTTTGAGGCTAGCCTGGTCTATAGAGCAAATTCTAGGACAGGATCCAAAGCTACACAGAGAAACCCTGACTTGAATCCCCATTTCCAAAACAAAACAAAAAAAACCACACAACACACCCCACCACCAGCAGCCAAAAAAAAAAAAAGATGTTATGGCCTGCCATAGCAATTTACCCAAATCAACCATTTTGTGATATTTGCTATTAGTCATATTTATTCTTGTAGAAGTTCTGAAATATTTGTTGGATATGTTCTTGCCAATTTTGAAGGAAAGTTAATGTTTCCCCCAAAACATTATAGACTTAATGTGCTATTATTGAAAGGTGTTGTTTTTGTCATGAAACTAGAAATTACTATGTATAATTTTAATATGCCTGCTTTTAAACCAAACTGTAGAATCAGTTCTTCAAACATAACACTTACTTGTAAATGATTTTCCTATATAACTTAAGACAGTTCAGGCAGGAGTGTAGCTGTTTCAAGATTAGTAGCAGTGATATTACATAACACCTCTAACTGGGGCTTTAAAATTTCCTTTGCTGGTATTCGCCCTATTTCATGTCTTATTGTTCACCTACTTTAATATTAAAATTTCAGTTTGCATTTGATATTTCCCTGTATTATTTTCTTTATGAGTATAATATTAAAAGGAAAGGTTCTTTTGGTTTGAGCTTTTTGGTTGATTCATCTTACAGTATAATTACCCTTTGGAATGAATTTAGATTTCTGTCTCTAATCAAATACACTAAAAGGTTAAGGGAAAGTAAGCTAGCCATGTGTTTATATTATGCTTAATAGTTCTTGAGCCCGAAAATTGATATGCATAGCTCAAATTCTTAGTTTGCCTTCTTCCTCCCTGGTGTCTAACAGCACATACTCTATTGACTTCTGTCTTTGTCTCTCACTTAAGTTGTTCTTTGATTTGTTAGTATAGTGAGCATGAATACAAGAGGACTCTGTAGTTATGCAGACTCAACGAATGTCTCAGTGATGAGGCTGTTACCGTATTCCATAAGGAGCCTCTTTCCCCATTTTCAAAGGGAACCATTCCTAGATTTTCAAGGCTGGAGGCAAAAAAGGTAGTCTCTTTAGTAAATACATTGTAACGAGTGACATAACCTTTGTCTTCTACCGTGGGAGGTGCCCATGCCTCTGGCATCAGCTTTCAACCTCCATTTTGAGTCTCTGGTTATAGAAGTCATGTGGACTACCTTAAGTGTGACTGACCATCTACCCCACCCCAGTGTCAGGAGGCCTCATTCTCTGGGTGACATTGCTGCTGCTGCCTCCTTCTTTATACACTGTGTGGTCAGGCAGGTGAGTGAAAAGCAGTCATTTAAACTGAATTTATAGGACAGTACAAAAGGCAAACAACTTTTTAGTGTTAAAATTTAACCACTGCAAATCACCTTTTCAGTTGTATCAAATAACTTCCTTACTAAATTAAGAATTGGTTGTAGGGTACTACAGAGATGGCTTAGTAGTAAAGAGCACTTGTTGCTCTTGCGTAGGACTTGTGTTTGATTCCCAGCACAGACATGGTAGCTCACAACAACCTGTAACTCCAGTTCTAGGGGATATGATTTGTGCATGTGATAGCTTTCATACATTCAGGAGAAATATTCATACACATCAATAAAATTAAGCAGATTTTTAAAACTTTAAAGCAAAAAATTTCAGTGGAGCATGAAAATACAAGGGGAAAGGTAGAATTCATTATATTATCTTTTTGAGCTAACAGCCAAACTCTACTAGCAAAACTTATTAGTTATATTTGTGGCTTATGGTTGGATAGGTAATGCCGAGTTTTCATCATCACCATTTTTTAGACAAAGATTAAAAAATTTTTAATATCAATTTATGTATGTGTATTTACATATGTATATTGCTGTGTATGTGTGTACAGGTGACTGGAGGTGCCTGCAGAAACCAGAGTAGTTGGGTTCCTCTGGAGCTGGAGGCCATCTGATGTTACTTCTCTGAATCAAATGTCCCCCTGACTGTTGAACTATCTATGTAGCCCCAGTAATGCTGGTGTGAGATGTCCTCATGTACTTAAAGCTTCAAGTTTATGGACTCGAATCAGTGGTCTCATTAGGACATGAATTCCTTGTCAATGTCATGGGATAATTCAGGAGTTTTGACATAAGAAGTATATTTTTAATTGTTTTACAATTTGGAGAAATGCTTTGCTTTGTCTTGTTCCTTATTTAGTGGGATGAATTTGAACATTGTTCCTTCTTCTCCTTTTCCTTTATAATAGATAATTTGAACTGGAATTTCTGTAGATTGCTCTGTGTGGTATTTACTGTGGTGCTAAGGATTAAACAACGGGTATATATCACCATATGTGTATTTTACTTTTCCAATACAATAATGGGTGTATATCTCTGAAGATGAATCATCAAGCCTAGAATATAAATCTAACGTTGTTGGCTCTATGCTGCAGATAAATGCATTGAGTGGACTGCAGGGAATGTTTCTTCTCTCTGCTATTCTTACAGATAGTAGGAGGCATGCGTGAAAGTCCATTTGCATTGTATTTGATATTTAGAAATTTTGGGACAAAAGACTCAGTCCTAAAGTCCAAAGTCATGATTTATTATATCTGAAATTAACACAATTGCTAGCATGATCTGAACTGGTAATTAGTAGCTAATTGTTCTTATAACATTGTTACTCCTGCTGCACATATGGTCTCAGTTGCTTATTTATTTACCTTTTGTCCATTAGCTGGGGGAAGAAGAAAGTAAAGAACAATGAGGTTATGCGGTTGATATCACCTTACTAGAGTCTCATTGAAGACGTCTCATATTCTGACCTTAGCTGGGCTGACTTTCCATCCAGGGAGATCATGTTTTTGTGATCAACTTTTAACAAGCTTTTTTTCTTTTTTAAATTCTTTCAGTTAAAATGTGCTTGTGTTCACAAAATACTCTCTTCTGGAAATCATTTTAAGCTGTATTTGCTCAATATACTTGTGCCAAGGTTGTTCTCTGACATATTTAGAAGATAGCAAACAGTAGAATCTGTAGCTCTTTATGACAGAGCTGACCTGGTGGAGTTTTCTGCTGTTTGAATAGTGTCTTCAAATGAAGAAGAGGGGTGGATTAGATACTTTTCATATATGAAGGCTGATATGTGGAACTTTTCAATTTGGGTAGAGCGCCCAGTTTGTAATGCCCAAATCCTGACAGGAAGATAGTGTTCTTAAGTGAGTCATGCCTTTGGGGTTTGCTAACCCTGTTTGAGATCATTCCGTTCAAACATAACCGACTTTTCCTGGGTTTGTGTGAATTCAGGACTGAGTCCACTTTAGCTTCTGGATAATAATCCCTGGTGAGCGGTCTCCAGTACATTACTAAGTTGTATAACTGTTATCCTTTTTTAAATCCTGAGATAGTTTTAAAACACTTCCTTGTTTCTAGATTTTTGAAAGAAGATAGCACCAAGTACATGGGAGTTCTGTTCCATAGCATGCACTAAATTGAGACAATTTTTAAGAACCATAATTGAATTAAATTGACTTTTTCAGCATCTCTTTGCCAAACATGTTAGCAGTATTGTTTAAGGTTGTTATTAGTATTGTTTAAGGCATTAACTGTTACTGGCACCCTTCAACACATTTCTTTTAATATTTGATTTAGATTTTTGCTTCAGTTAATCAGGATATTCAAAATTGTGTTACAAATATAAATCCTATACTGGCTTAAAAATAGAAATGTGACATTGTTGGTAAGATCGTGGAAAAAAATATTGATGTGTTTAGTACTTTTTGTTGTTCTCCTCACCCCCAATCCATGTTTTTTTTTTTTTTTTTTTTTTTTTTTTTTATTAAAGACAGTGTCTATATTATGTGGTTGTGTTCTGCAGCTTAGTATGTAAATCAGGCTGGCTTGAAGCTCACAGAGACCTGCCTGCTTCTGACTCCCCAGTGCTAGGATTAAAGGTTCGGCCAAAACAGCCCTGTGTAGTTAACACTTTAAATGTATCTACCTGGTTGGCATTACTTCTGCTTTGATTTCTTTCTACTGGCAATTTTTTTTCTTTCTTTAATATAAAGACTCTAATCTGCTGATGATGGATGCCTTTTTAAGCCTCTGTAAGTATGAGCTGTTGTGCATGTTTTGTACGTAGCAGGACCTCCTTATTTGAGAGCCATCTTTGCTCTAGATAGAATGCTGTGTTAAAGGCGATTCTTCAGCAGCATGCCATTGACCTCATTTCTGTCTCCTTGTTTGCATAGTTCTTGAAAAAGGATTTACTGTCATTCTACAGACTAGGACCTGCTTTTACCCTTAGTCTTTCATACTTAGCAGTCAGTGTCGGTTCAGGCTTGGATATAAAATTTGTCTTATTTTTGCCATTGCTGTTTGTTGGGCTTATTATCACTGTTTAGTCTTCAGAGATCACTGCTTCTACAAAGAAGGAGCCATTATTTCATAAACTGAGTGTGTGTGGATTCGCAATGTACTTTTCTTTTACCTCCTTACTTGGAAACTTGATTGCATATGTTATTAGTGTATTGGAAATTGCTCTTTACCTCACTGAGGGTTTACCTTTTCCAGTCTTGTTATTTTTTAAAAAGATTTCACCAATTTTATTTATTTGTTGTTTTGATTATTCTCTTTTGTGAGATGGATGGGGACAAGAATCTTACTATGTGTCTTTGCTGGCCTGGGACTGATTCTCAACTTGGAGGTTTTGCCTGGCCCTTAGTTTTTGTCTCTTGTTCTAGCCTGGAAACTTATTTTCTTTAAAACTAATAAGCTGGGACTGGATAATTCAACAGTGACTTTAAATCCTTAGGATACATACTAAAAGCTGAGTGTAGTAGCAAACATCTCTAATCCTATTGCTGGTATGGATAAACTAGAGTCCCCAGGCGGTTGGGTGTCTGTTAGCCCAGCATATGCAGTGGGGAATAGCAGACAGGTCTCCACTCCAACAGTGTTGAGAGGACAGCTGTGTCAAGTGTACCCGTACTTTCACACTTGAGCAGGCACCACACATTGCACACACATTTCACCACTGCCAAGCTGGCTCAGTGTCTCCTGTGGGCTTTTACTTCCTATATACAGACAGAAAGTAAATCCTGATTCTATACTCTCTTACCTAAAAACATGCACTCCTTATGTGAGTGAGAAAAGCACACAACAAGCAGATAAAAAGTTCAGTGTTGGCTCTTTATCAGGATTTTCATTTAGTTTAATGAGAAATATTTCAACACTAACATGTTTGGCTTACAAATAGTAAACAATCCCACAATAAAGCAATAAAGCATGTGAGTATTAGAAATGCTTATGCCTTTGAAGTTATAAAACATGTCTAAAAGAGGCTTTTCAATGACAAGATATGCTGCTAATTAATAAAAGCAGTTAATTCTCTGGAAACATCTGTATTATTTTTATCACTCATACTTTACCAACTGCATTAACAAGATGCAAACCTAGCGTTCAAGCTGTACTATGTAACTTTTCAAATCTTGTGTCAAATGTAAGCTGTATTCTTGAAGATACTTTTCTAAACACCCCCCCCCCAAAAAAAAAAAAAAAAAAAAAAAAAAGGTCAAAAGCAATAGCCATTGTCGTGGTAACTGAGCCATGGGCATATGTCCCACCCATGCTTACTGAGCACTTTGGTGTTTTGCCTGTCTGTGGTCTCCTCAAATCATGTATGCCAATGTCTTCTCTTTATTGCATTCCATTTTTTATGCAATGAATGGCTCCCCCCCTTTTTTTGTCCCTCATAAACTAACAGTAGACAAAAAGGGGAAAGACCTTCAGCTTAATCCATGCAAAACACTTGAGTTTCTGAAAGCGCTGGTGGAACCCTTTTTTATTAGAGTTTTATGTCTTCATGTGCAAGAGAAGGCTCCTGAGGTGCCAGAAACCAGAGAACAATTCTCCTAGCTGGTCTTAGTGGTTCTCCCAGGTAGGTCTGTGGTAATGTGACTTGGTTGTTTCTCCACAAAAATATTTGTCTTCATTTTTCAACAGTGCATGAACATGTTTTCGGCTAGAGGGCAAGAATAAAGGTGCAGGCTGGCTCATAGACAAGGATATATTGTCTCAGTGTATGTGCCTTGACCTCAGGCTTAAATCTATCTTTTCCTAGGAAACATGTTCACAAGGTGAAAGCAAAGGCCCCTCGTGAGTCTCAGGTGCAAAATACAGAGCAGGTGAGAGCTCTTGGTTGGTTTCTGCAGTGGAGTGTGTATGCTCTGCTACCTGGAGGATTTACTTTGTTTCTTACTTGGATTTCATAGCTAGATTTTCCCTGGGGATCTCTGCTCAGACCTCAGTCCTTTGTTGTCACCACATTCCAAGAGCTTAGCTCATGGTTTGTGCAGCTTGAAAAGCCTCACAGATGATATGAACCTATTTCTCTCCTTTTCTGTCTTACAATTTTTAGCTGCCTGGCATTTGATTGCTTATAACTGGCTCAGTGTTTTTTTCTTTTTTCCTTTCTCTCTCTCTCTCTCTCTCTCTCTCTCTCTCTCTCTCTCTCTCTCTCTCTCTCTTTGTTTGTTTGTTTTGGGGGTAGTTGGGGTTGGGCTATGGACATCTTTTCCATTGCTCCAATGCATTGGAGCAGATGTTGAGCCTTTATGTGTCTTTCTCACAAGTCATTGCCTACTTTGTTCTGCATAGTCAGACTTTGTCAAGTCTTAAGGTATAGTTTAGGCTTTTGTAGAGGGAAAGATAATGGATATGGATGGAGATTCAGGATATTTTCTGTGGGGATCATGGTGCAGGATGTTTATTGGGAGTTAAGTTTAGTACCCTAGAAGGAAGAGTCTGGAACTGTGGTGTGTCAACCTCCCCCCCCCCCCCCCAAATGTTCATATATTTCAATGCTTAGTCATTGGAGAGTGGAAACTCTTTAGTAGTATTAGAAGAATTAGGACATTTAGCTTTGTTTCAAAAGCCATGCTAGGCCCACACCACCCCCAATCAGAATGTAGCTCTCAATCAAGGACTTTCCCAGCACCATATGTGCCATGCTCCTCACCATGGTAATAATGGACTATGCCTTGGAAACGTTTATAATTGTCCCTCTTAGCCAAGTGATGGCAGTGCACATAGGCAGGTAGGTCTCTGAGTTCAAGGTCATCCTGGTCTACAAAGCACATAACTGGGACTGTTACACCCCGGAGCGAGGAGGGGGAGGGCACCCCATGAATTGCTCCATTGTGGTATCTTCTTCACAGCAATTAACAAGATGTGTGGTGCATGCAGTTTGTTGGTGAAGCAATGTGAGATTAGTTAGTAAGCTTGGGTACTACTAAGCAAAGGCAACCAGGGACTTGGAGTTCAATTTATGACACATACTGTATGACACATGTATGGCCAAAGCAAAATGTTGTTACCCAGATAAAGATGACAGTAATGGGAAATGTCTATGTGATTTACTTTGGCTGAATGCCTGCCTCTTTTCCTGGATGAGAAACTTGAAGTTGTTTTGTAGACCTTAGTCATTTATGTTTTTCCCTTTCCTTTTCCCTTCCCCTCCCCTCCCATCTCCTCCCCTACCTTCCCCTCCCCTTCCCTTTCCCCCTTTACCTTGCTTGTTGGGCCTTTTATTCTGTGCCATGATGTAGGCCCAGAGATTTATTTTTGAACTGGAAAATCTCTTACTATATTCTCCCAAATTAGCTGGGATTAGAGCTTTAATTTTCCATTTTTAAGCGTCTTTATGTGTCTTTAAAAAAAAAGTGTGTGGTCATGTATGGTGGCCTAACCCTGTATTCCCAGCCTCAAGTGGCTAAGGGAGGAGGATCTAGAAATTTAGGTCACCTTGGGTCATATAACAAAACATAGGCCAGTTCCTTTCTAGATTCTATTTTGAGTGAAACTATGGTTTTCTTTACACTAGAAATTTTCCTTTCTGCTAAATGTAGGGCTTTGTCTAGAGATACCCATAGTGATATCTTGTTAAACAAAAAAGCCTACCTGTTGATTAGAGGGTGGAGCTAGCTACTAGTTAACTACAGAAGTCTAGAAGTCTGTACAGACAGACAGGAAGTGATATTGTGCTGAGAGATTAATTGATGACAGGAGCTCACTCTTTTCAGCTGCAAAGTTGGGTAGGTAAGGTGGCTGTGGTTTTGCTCTTTGGTCTCCCTTAGAATTTTCCTCTGTGTCTGACTCCGGGCATTTCTTATTAAGACATATTAGAACTCATGTTTCAGATGCCTCTACAGGTCATCATAATGTCCTTGTTTATGCACACCTTAGACATGGGATGGTGGGGGCTGCAAAGTCACCATACATCAGGAGTTTTTATTTAATCATTTGTTACTGACAAGGAGAAATTGTTTAGTCACTTGTTGGTATGCATAGTTAACCCTGTAATTTCCCTAACATCCTAGTAAACACAAACTTCTATTTCTTTGGTTTATTTAAGGAAAAACACTAGAACTTCTGAAGCAACTATTTATTACCTCTGAGGCCATTTCCTTTTTTTAGCTAAGAGATCTGATTACAAGGGTACCAATTCCACCTCACATGCAAGTCGGGTCTGGCATGCATTGTGGTTTCCATGGAGACTGCTGGGTACTAGTTTCTTCCTATCTTCTCTTTTATGGTTCTTTTAAATATGAAATGATGTCACATGCTTTTGTTCTCCGTTACATACACCCCATTGGACAAATCTAAATGCCACCTTTACATCTCTGAATAGATTAGCCATCCTAGAAAATGTTTATCAGCATTCAGATCGTCCGTGCTGAAAATTAGACTGAGCAGATTCACTTTCAGATGAAAGACACTGGATGTAGATTTGTAAGGGTTTAGAGTTAGCCAGGATTGTGAAGGAGGTGACAGCCATAAGTGTTAGACATGGTTTTTGTTTTGTTTTTGTTTTTTATTTTTTTTTTTCTTTTAGGCTGTTGTTTTTTTCTGTGCTTTCAGAATGTTATGTGGTACATTACATGGTTACTAAGCTCAATTAATAGCAGTGCAACTTAGTGTTCAGAATGAGATGATGAGTGTTCTTTGATGTTCTTTCCCTTCCCCCAGTGAGCGAAAGGAAGAACCAGCATGACTTGTTTCCAGTGGGGTTGGCTCATTCCTGTCATCTGAAATTCAAAAAGGAGATAGATTTAATAGACAGTACGTGCACACCCTCCCTCAGCCCCCAATCTTTATAATATCAGACAAGACTGTTTTCTCCTTTGCGTGAGGCTCATTGGCTTTGTTTGTAAAGTAGAGTCTTCATCGATTTTGTTCCTTAATACATTTGCCTTGGTAGTTAGTTTAATGCTCATTTTGCAGGGTTGGTTTAAATTGATATCACCTGTGCTTGGCTATACTTCTGTGTTTGTGACAGGAGGGGTGTGGGTATGACTGTATCCCTTTGGTACCCAGGCTTTCAGAGTGTGGCTCGTAACTCCTGGGCAGACGGGATAGTCCTTGTTTATCTTTGTATCTCCAGTGCCTGTTAAGAGTATCTGGTGTGTGATAAACATTGGTATTTTGAGAATAAACAAATTCAAAGGGGAGCTAAATAAAGTACAGGAAGAGAAAATCTTTGTAGAGGAGTCATATTACAGAAGCACATGATCCCAATTAACAATAGTTCAGATCGTTGTCAGTCTTTAAAATTGAGAGGTGTGTGTAGATGTAATCCCCACCTGTTTTTGTGTATAGTAAGGTGCTGGTCTTCTGTCCACCTCCACCTCTGACTTTATGTTAAGACTGTATTCTCACACATTAAAACTTTGTAACTGTCAGTATAGATGTTTGCTAAGGTGGACCATGGAAATTTAATTTTATTCCTAAAGTACATCTGACTTGATATAACACAGTGAGTTCCTTTTCTATCCAGCTTCACAGTGGTGTCTATCCTCCTCAAAGCAAAGCACGAGTCTACAGACTTGGCTGCAGACATCTTTACTTAGTGATGTCAAGAGAACTTCCTACCTTCTCCTCTGATAGTACCATTGGTTTTTCCTGTAACACTAACAAAAGGTGGACATCATCCGCCTTCTTGTTTCTTTGTTCACTTACCTATTTTCCCTTTCAAGATGTAGAAATCATTTTAATATTTGGCCAGGTGCCCAGCCTGCCTGCTTGTCTGCCTCCTCCTCTCCAGAAGCCCTCAGTTGTTCTTCTGCTACCTTTGCCTCCCCGGGGCTGGAGTTAAAGGTGTGTACCATCAGGCCCCGCTGGCCTTGAACTCTGAGGTTGCCTGCCTTTGCTAGGATCAAAGGCATCTTCCATCACTGCCTGGTCTGAATTTATTTTTTAAAGAAAGTTTCTGTAAAACTTAAATATTATAATGACTGCTATTTATTGAAGTTGACCTTATATAGAATAAATCTGTGTTAATTCCTTCCTGCCAATCATATCTAAAACATAGAATACATACTTTATAAGTAAACACAAGTTCTTAGTAATGATGACAGAGTTTTAAATGTATATGTAAATAGAAGAAATCTTTACTCTGTTGAGAATGTTAATGGATAATAGTATTTTAAAGCTTGCCCAAAGAAAGCAAGTATTGCCCAGGTGTTCTGTCTGATGGCATAGCTATCAGTCCACTTGCACTTGCCGAATGCTCTTGGTATCAGTAGACTCACATGGTCTTTAAGGAGTGAGACTTTTCATCAGTGCCTACTTTCCTGTATAGATGGTGGACCTCCTGGAGCTTTTGTTCCAGTCTGATTTCTTGTATAGTTTTTGAGAACTCTTGGTAAATGGTCACTTGTGTCTGATTTTTCATGATCCAGGTGTATCTTGGGTTCTTTGTGGTTATTGTCAGTGTCTGGTATACCTATTACCTTGTACTTCAACTCGATACTGTATTACATAAGTTTCTAAGTACATATTTTCAGAGCCATTTCTTTTTCTGTAGCATAATTATATCTGGTCCTAGCTTGAAAGGAGGAGTGATGATTGAGGAGAGAAATAGAGAAGAAACAGAGGGTATCCAGTGAATAATGTGATCAGCCACAAATTTATTACTCACAGTTCTTATACACCCCAGTCAAAGGAGGGATGGGGGCAAAAGTCTTCCTTACCATGATAAATGGAACAATTAATGCAATTACCTCATTGATATGCAAAACATCAAGTAACAACACCCCAAACTAAATATCCTGTTGTTCAGGCAAGATATCCATTAGCCATACCTTGGGCCAAACATCTTGTTGTGTAGGCAAGGCATATAGTAGCCTGGCTGGCTTGGGGGCCTCCATTGAGATACAGGGACAGACAGAATGGCTACAATGTTGTCAAGACTTTTCCTTATGCATGGCCTCTTTGTGGCCTCCCACCCCTGGGAAGTTATTGTGGGGATGGTGACACTTAACATCTGTGGTTGGAATTACGAGGGCCCAAAATTTGAAGAGGACGTATTGAGCAGTGGCATTA
Source organism: Phodopus roborovskii (assembly GCF_943737965.1). Lineage (NCBI taxonomy): Eukaryota > Metazoa > Chordata > Mammalia > Rodentia > Cricetidae > Phodopus > Phodopus roborovskii. The sequence goes on along the minus strand of NW_026126482.1, from coordinate 17,178,530 downwards.
TCATCCTCACTATAACACAGTGCATTGCCAAATCCTGCACATTTACTTCCAGTTCTAGAATTTACGTCACTTTGGGTCGAAATATATTTTAAGTACTGCTGGCCTGTTCACAATTTTCTCAAGTTTTGTCTTTAGTACAGTCATCTTTCACTTCTTAGACAAAGAACTGACTGGCTGAAATGAAACTTTGCCTTTTTTTCCTACTTTTGATTGATCTTTCTAGAGCGAGCACACTATCAAAGTTTGCCCTGCAAAGTCCAAACTCCCAGGATGAAGTAAGGGAAAATATAGCTCTTGAAATGGCAATTCTGGGCCCCATGTTGGGTGCCATTTTGTTATGAGTACTTTCCCTGCCAGCCTGGTCCCATAGCCATGTCAGCTCCACATAACACAGAGACACGGTATTAATTATGAATGTTGGCTAGTGACTAGCATTTCTTATTGGCTAGCTCTGTCTTAATTATTAACCCATAATTACTAATGTATGTATTTCTACATGGTCTTATCTTACCAGGAATGCCAGACCCACATGTGCTCTCCTCCCGAGATCCCATCCAGGCTCTGCCCTATGTTTCCCAGAATTCTCCACCTCTCCTAGTCCCACCTATCTTGCTTCCCTATTGGCCAACAGTGCTTTATTCATTAACCAATAAGAGAAACATATTTACAGAATGAAATCTCCCATCACAAACATCCCACTGTTTAACCTTGAGGGAGCAATAATAGGATAGAACTTAAGTAAAAAATGGAATGGAGCCACTTCTGTGGGCTTCTGCATAATTATGAATCTGTTCAGTCCCTATTCAACAAGTTTGCATTCATTGTGATAGGCATTAGTTGTTGGCAGGGTTATGGTGTGCCTTTTCTTCATGAAAATGATTTTTGTGTGATGTGGGCTGGCACTGGCCCTTTTAAATCTTGTTCTTTCTGTTTGTAAGCCTTTAAATCTTCTTTGCTATGATTCCTCTTTCAAGTCTCATTGCTGATGGTTCTTTTAGTCTGGTGTAATTAATTGGGCTTAATATAGCTGTTAGGATATTTTTCCTGGAGAGTACTTTTGTTTGCCCCAGACATACAGAACAATACCAGATCAAAGAAGCAGTTTCACTCCTATCCCGTTAGGGGAACCTGTTATAGGCCGTTTCGCCCCAGCCTGGTCCCAGAGCTTCATCATTCCTGAAATAACGCACAGAGACTCTGATTAGTTATAAAGTTGTTGGCCAATGGCTAGAGCTTCTTATTGGCTAGCTCTGTCTTAAATATTAACCCATTTCAATCAATGTAAGCATTTCCACATGATCTTACAAGAGAGAGAATCTGGACCTCTTATCCTCTCGTGGCTTATACCTACTCATCTCCCAGAATCACCCTTGGCTCCTAGTCCTGCCTATCTTGCTTTCCTATTGGCCAAGAGGGCTTTATTCATTAACTAATAAGAGAATGACATCTCCCATCAGGAACCAATCAATGAATAAACACGGGTGACACCAAGGCACCTGTTTTATTAAAAAATTTTTTTACTCTAGAATGAATGACAAGGAAACTATCATCCTACAGCTACTCTATGAAGAGGGGTTTCTCTTTCCTCAAGTTTACTGTTTATGGAATCTTACCTAGAGGCTCCCTAAGCCTCTGCTTCCTCACTGAAAGAATGCCCATTGCTTTTCAGAGAGGGTAAGGCTCCCATGAGAGTCAGTGAATTCAAATTTTGTCCCATCACCAAGTTTGAGGCAGGACCAGACCCACCTGCCCATGCTGCCATTCCATCCCCACCCCCATCTCCACCCCACCCCCCCCACTCCCCAAGCAAGGTATCTCTCTATAGGAGGGAAAAACAGTCAGTTCATTCTTTGGCTGAGATTGTACCTTGCTCCATTCCCAGTGTGGTCACTGTAAGCTGTGAAACTGAAGACCTACGAGTGAAGAAAATGGCCAGTGTTGGGTCATCTTGCCAAAGACCTTCCCAGAAAATATACCTGGGAAGCTTGTACATCTTGTTCCTTTCTTTCTTTGTGCACCGTATAGTTGACCTGTGGTCTTCAATTCCCAAAGTCCACCTGTATTTATTATATTGGGGGGTGGGGGAGGGCTTGTTTTGTTGAGATTGGATTTTGCTGTAGTTCCCCTACCAAGTTTTAGGATTATAGGTGTGGGCCACCATACCTAACCTGTGCCTTTTTCAAACTCACAATGTAACCAAGGCTAGCCTTTCACTCATGACTGTACCTTTAAGAGCTGGGAATATAGGTTTTATTCCAATGGCTCACATTTTAAAATTGCATATTTGTGAAATATCCCTGAACATGGTAACATGCATGCCTGCAACTTCATAACTTGAGTGTCCAACACAAAAGGACCTAAAGCTTGGCCAAGCTATAGGTAGAAATACCTCAATACATAAAAACAAACATTAAAAAATTATTGTGCAGTTAAAGTGTTATCTTTTAAGAATTTTACTATTTCTTTTGCTTTTGGCAGTGGCTCATGCCTTTAATCTGAACAGTGGAGGCAGAGGCAGATGGAACTCTGTGAGGCTAGCCTTGTTTACAGAGTGAATTCCAGGACAGCCAAGGCTGTTAACACAGAGAAACTCTGTCTTATTAACCAAACCAAACAATAACAATACTAATAATGATGATAATAATTTTTAAATATATGTGAGTGTTTTGCTTGCACACAGGGTGCGTGTGGTGCCTACAGAGACTACAGCAGGGTGTCAGATCCCTTGAAAATATGTTTTTTGACCACTGTGCATTTAAACAATGGTGCTGGGAATGTGGATCCCATAAGAGAACAGTAAGTGCTCCAATAGCTGAGCCACACCCCAGTACCAAGATTGTCTTCCAGTGAAAGTGCTGCTAAAATCCCTTCCCTGAAGGGCATGGATGTGTATAACTCCTACTCCTTTCTTCTAAATCCTAATGACAAATAAAATAACTTTTACTAATGAGTTCATGGGTTTATTTGTAGAGAATAGATGATAGGTTGCTTATGGGAGCATGAATGTTCACAAAGCAGCCTTACTGAAATTTTTTTTTACCAACACATGGTTTCTGCACAATCACAAGGATAGACCTCCTTCTCCAATATTCCCCCACCCATGTTCTCTAGGCCCCCCCCCCCCCCCACACACACACATTTAGGACAGAGTTGCATATATACGGCTGTAAGGAGGGGTTCAGTTGAGGTTAGAATTTCAGCAACCCACAGGGTCTGCATTGATGAAAGCTCTTTGGCTTGGAGGATAATGCTGTACAATATAAGCAACTTAAACGTCAGGAAAGGAGGTCATTTGAATAGGAAGAGTAACTGCATAGTGCGGCAAAATGGTCATGGTTGTTAATAATTTCATATTTAAGAGTAAAAGGAAGTCTCATTACAGAGATGGCTTGGAGGTTAATGGTGCTTTCTCTTCCAGCCAACCCATTTGGTTCTCAGAAGCCACATTGATTCACAACATATCTGGTGTGATGCCCTCTTTTGGATCCAGAGAGTGCCTCCCTCCCCATACACATAAATGAAATAAAAAACTTAATAATCTGAAAATCAGCTATGGTTGTACATGCCTGTAAACTTTGCATTTAGGAGGGGAAGGCAGTACAATTAACTTTTCTCAGCCAGACCAGTTATGGTGACACGCACTGGTAGGATTTGCTGAAGGAGGCAGAGGCAGGAGGATCATGAGCTCCAGGCCAGCCTGGGCTGGGAGGTGGCACTTAGCCTAAACAATAAACCTTTGTAATTATCTATCTAACAATTGCTGTCAAAGCCAACAAATTCTTTAGAATTGTTCCTTAGCAAAATCTATTTGCACTGTGTAACATAGGTTAATTTTGTTTGTTTTCTTCCTGGTATAATCACACCTTTTCATGAATACCAAGGAACAGTGCTACATGTTTCAGCTGTAGGCTGTGTTTTTTATATCTAAAAAATTCCTATAGGATCTGGAGAGATGGTTCAGCTCGGCAGTTGAGAGCTTTTCCAGTGTACCTGGGATTAATTCCCAGCACCCATATGGCAGGCGATACCTGTTTATAACTTCAGTTTCAGGGGAATGTAGTAAACTCTTTTGGCCTTCATGGGTACTACGTTCATGAGACACACATGCATGCAAAATAAAAGGAAAAGGTTCTCATTGTAGTCTTCTCTATTGTTTTCTTTATTTTTTCAATACTAGTTGAGTTGTAATGGAATTGGTGGGATAAGGATTTCTGTATTCCAAGCTCCTGCTTTCCATGAACAGCTAAGTCATTTTTCCTGCCATCAGATGTTAATGAAGGTCCTAAAGTGGCAGGCAATGCTTGGTAAAATTCAGAATTCCAGTTTAGCAGAGTCTAAAGTTACTATTGATATTTGTTGGTGCTTTGTGGCCAGCCTACAACAGTAGATAATTAAAATGTTTAGGATGTTTTTTCTGTTCCTTTAAATATATTTAGCAGATTCCTTTGAAAGTGAAGTTAGAGGAAGAGTATGAAGGGAGTATTGGCCTGCCCTTCTTGCTGTGGGGCGAGTTAGTGTTTTGAGCAATATAGCCTGTGTGCTTTTCATCTGGATGGCCCATGTGCAATTCTGTTTTTACAATGCTGAATTGGAGGTCAGGGCTTGTTGTACTGCTTTCCCGTTGATTCCATCCTAGCCCTGTACTGGACTTTAGTATCTCACCTATTAATTATATCATTGTATCTTGAATGTTTGTGTGGGGAGTTTCTGTACAGTTGACTTTTCATTCAGGCTTTAAGGCCCCTTCCTCCCCTCCCCTCCCCTCCCCTCCCCTCCCCTCCCCTCCCCTCCCCTCCCCTCCCCTCCCCTCCCCTCCCCTCCCTCCTCCCTCTGGAAACACTGTTGTCCCCTTACGAGGTCATCCATCCCCTCTCCTTCTCAGCTATTTTCTTTGCCAGGAGATGGCTGCCAGGGAATTTTGGCAACTTTCAGTTGGGTTTTGAGTAACCTAAAATTGAAAAACTAGCTAGGGACTTTTCTGAAATATTTTCAAAACTACATTGGCAATCCCAACTCAAGTGTGAGTAGAAAGGCAAATGAACATTTTAACTGGCACAGCTAGGCTTTTAAACAGTGTACTTTGGATAATTTGTTAACACCTTGTACTTACCATAATATAGTAAGAGTTTCTTTAGCAGATCCTGTCTAGACTCTATAAAGACCCTTTCATGTGCTCTACTTTTTGACACTTATCCTTATTTGCTCTCTTTTCTCTTAGGATTTAGGTAGTTCTGTTGTGACTTTGATGAAATCTTTAGCTTTGTTGGGAAGAATGCTTGTAAATCAGTGCTGCCTTTGAAGTTTGATCCTTGCTAAGGAGCTTGTACACTTTCGCTTGGTAGGATGTGCAGCTTTGCCTAGGGCTTACACAAAAACTGACACAAAGAGATACCTGGGTGACCTGTGGCATTTGTGACCGACATAAAAGGCTTTGTTTCTAGTTTGTGAGCTAATAATGATTCCTCTTCTTTGGGGCATAGTTGCATACTAGAACCCAAAAGAACTCAGTGTCACGATTTTCTTCATAGTGAGTGACTTTTGTGATTCCAGACAGGCTTGATTCTTTGACATTTTGAGTTATAAGATTTATTACTTTGAAAATCACTTATGTAAGATGTTGCCATCACCTAACCTGAGAGTTCGTGTGCCAGCAAATGTTTAACTTGAAGTTGGTAGTTTTATATATTCAGTTTTAAACTGTTTACAATCTTTTCTATTAGTTTTTTCCTAAGAATAATGAAGGACCTCTCTCTGCTGTCTCTCATGTATTTATAAAAGTGGCTAGAGAGTGTTCCTGAGGAGGCTAGGTGTTTATGAGTTGCAGGCTGGAGAGATGGCTCAGCTGTTAAAGGCTAGACTTGCAATCAAAAATAAATAAAGTTACTAAGTCCTCAGAAGGAGGGTATTGGTATTAATTAATACCATTATTTTAAAAGTTTAACTATTGTGATTTCCTTCTTAGAAGGTGCATTGTTTCTCATTCCTCAGCTTTCTGGAGTGCTATGCTGTAATCTATTTTAAAACCAAACGTGACCCTGTTGTGTTGTTTTACCTGTCACCTGGCAGCTAGGAAATATACCTTTAGCATTAGCCAACTGGACATTGGCAAAAAAAAAAAAAAAAAGTCTTTCTCAGCAAGAACTTGGTAGACATGGGAATCATTCCTATTCAGGGGATTATCTACTTAACTATACAGAGACCGTGCTTAGAAATAGAACCTAATCTGTCTCATCGCCATTGCCCCCCCCCCACCCTATCTATCTATCTATCTATCTATCTATCTATCTATCTATCTATCTATCTATCTATCTATCTATCTATAGATAGGGTCTTTGACACATAGCCTACATTGAAGCTCACAGCCCTGCACCAGCTACTTAGAATTACAGGCACCAGCTGCTGTGCCTGGGTTATTTTTAATAGTTTGAGAAAACCAAGGATCACATTGATTTAAAAAAAAGTAGTTAAGCCAAAGCCCAAGTTGTGGCTTTTCCTGGTGCCTGTTGGACCAAGCCAAATCTCTTAAGGACTCATTGGAAGGGGATTTCCCAACAGAAAGTTCCCTAAGGCAATCTGGCTACAGCAAACTTTCACTTTGAATAGCCTTAACTTAAGGACTGTAAATATTTAATTCAAGTGTTTTTCATAAACAATTTCATCTCTTTATATGTAAAGTGTCCACAACCCCCCCCCCCCCAAGTCTGTGAGTCAATGTGGCTAGATTTCAAGAAATCAAAGCAAAAAGACTTCAATGTTGCAAAGCCTTTTCTGGAGCCAAGTAACGTCTCCTCTGTCATTATGTTATATTCTCAACTGATGATTCAGTGTTGGCAAAAAGGACGGTGCTTATAAGAATAACATTGGTGGTGATGTTACACAGTGGGGGCAAGGTAGTATTTGCTGGCCTCTAAGTTCACTTGGGGGTGTATTTGTATTTTCTGTGCCACAAAGGACATTTATAGTTACCCTGTATATTATGGCCAACACTGTACTAGCATTTGCATTTGGTGGGCAGCTTGCCCTGGTAGATGGTATCTCCTGCCCCCAAATCTCTAGTGTACACACATGAGCACACCCTTGTGTCTTTGAGCAGCTGCCAGATTTGTAGTGTGTTTGTGTGTGTATGTGTAGGGGTAGAATAGAGTGGGTAATTACTTTGAGGATGGAAACACAGGGATTTTTTTTCCTATTTGAATAGGCCTTTCAGCAAGTTGGCAAAGTGTCAGGACCAGCTCTCACACTGCCACAAAGAGTGGAGCCACACTGGTCATTTTGCATTTGCCAGGTGCAGTTTCTTACTTTTGATTGAACAGACCTTCTCCTCCTACCTTTCTCTCCCTTCTCTTAGAATTGGGATGTAATCTAAATAATTGGATTTACCAGCTTGCAAGTTTAATATTAGAAAATTGACTTAATACAAATGTTTTGGTATGTGCGTCCCTTAATAAGGCAACAACAGTGTATGGTCTGACCTATATGGTTTCCCTTCCCTCATTGTGTGCACACACTTTGGTTTAGGGACTATTGGAAATTTCAGTGAAATTCTGTCATCCCTGCTATAGTATTTTTTGCCTCAGAAATAGATGGCCACAAATAAGAGTAAGGTAATCATTATGTACTGCTGATGGCTGAGAAGCCTAGAAAGACTTCCACCCTAATGAGACTCATTTTGGAAAACTGCCTGGTAAACTTGCAAAGCCATCTTTGAGAAAGGAGAAAGGGCAGGGAAGAGGAAATGCATCCATATGTACCTTTTGGGCTCATCCACTGCTATTCATGAGCCTTTCCTTAATTTGTTAGCTTTCAAAATATAGCTATGTATGTATGTATGCATGCATGTATGTGCGTGCGTGCGTGCGTGCTTTGGATCTGTACATAACTAGGACCAAGAAGCATTGAGAGCTGCCTCAGGAACCTGGCACTTTGGTGTACTTATTTGTATCCATAAAAATAAAATGCTATGATACTTTTCCCTCAAGGATGGTTTTTTTTTTTTTTTTTTTTTTTTTAAATGAATTTGGGGTATGTGTTTGCCCACACTCATGGGTATATATGCACATATGTATGAGTTCAGAGGTCAAAATCAGGTGTCTCTGACCACTCTACTTTACTTTTTGAGACAGTCTCTCATTGAAGCTCACTGTAGGGACAAGTGGCCCCATGTGTTCTTACGTCTCTGCCTCCCCAGTTGCTGGGGTTATAATAGGCTGGAGTCACAGGCCTCAGTCTTAACTTGGGACATGTTGTCTCAGACTCAGGTCCTCATTTTATGCAACACACCCTGACTGAGCCAGCTCCCTGTGCCCTCCCTACATTGTTTTGACTGGTCTTGCCTCCCTCAGTTTTCCTATTAGGGTTTTGGGTTTGTAATATGCCTGGCCTTAAAGGGAAGCAAACATTCACCTGGCTGCTGGTAATGCCAAATAAAAGGGAAATGGGAAACCCTGTTTGTTGTATGTAATCTCAGCAATAGGAGGGGAAGGGAGAAACAGATATTCTCTTCCTTGAAGTTCCTGTGGCTTTATCAAGAAGTACAGATGATGCCCACTTTAAATTGTAGGCTGTCAGCCCACGTGGTTCACGACAGGAACCTCCTCCTTGGCCTAACAGGCTGTGTCTGTGGATAGTTCTGTGTGTGGCACGTGGTACCAAGAGTCACACCCATACTTTATCTGGCTCTCTTGTTGGATGCTGGTGATGATAGTGAGCCACATGGCTCAGTTACTTCTAGTTATGATGACAGTAGTGAACACATGGGTTTATTGTTAGATATTTCTTGGTAGAACCAATCTTTGGCCTATCTTTTTTTGATATAGTTCCAGTGGGTTGACCAGCACTTTTAGCCAGAGCAGAGCCTTGTGGACCCCCCCCCCCCATACTTAGTAGCTGGAGCTCCTGGGGTTGTGCATCTATCTGGTCTCAGCCTACATCTCTGCATGCAGGCAGTCTCTCCAAGAAATTTAATTATGTTATGCTTGTCCACCTCCGTGTTCTTAACTGTCTTCCTACCAAGTCAAGAAGTAAAGAGTTGTGTACCTATGACAGCAATGTGGTATTCTCCTGATCCTTGAGGACAATTATGGAAGTCTTGTTTTCTGAAAATTTGTATTTCAATAAGCCATAAAGACGAGACTGTAGTAAAGTGCTAAGGAAAAGGACAGAGGAATGGGTGTGTGGTTGAAAGGTTGGCCATGGTGATGCATTGCTTTTTGGATGGTTGAATCTTTGAGGTGACTTTTGCGATAAAAACTTTATGTAATTCCTTAAATTAACAGTCTACATCTGCTAAAGAAATGAAGACCTGAGGTCAGGAACACATCTCCAGCAAGCAGCTTCATTTTATATATAGCACCAAAAGTCTGGTGACAGTCTGCTGTCAGTACCAGACACTACAAGGTATTGGTAATTATACCTAATTTGAACAACTCATTAGTCAAAGTAAGAAATAAAAAGCGACAGGTATACAGAAGTAAAGCATCCTTTGCAATAGTGCTTAAGCCGGTGTCATGCAAACAGTATGCTCAAAGCTCTAACATTTTGCAGGGCATCCATCGGCAGTGCTCACCTTTAATCCCAGGAGGTAGAGGCATGCAAATCTCTGTGAGTTCAAGGCCACCGTGGTCTACAGAGTTCTAGGACAGGCTCCAAAGCCACAGAGAAACCCTGTGGTGGGGGTGGGGGAGATTAATTTCAAAGTAACAATCTAGTCTTACAGGCAAAACACATTTTACCTTGTGCAACTTTAACATCTAAAAATTTTAACTTCGTAAATCTTCTAAGCCATAACTAACATTATGTCTGAACTTCATGCCTTATTTAATTAGTAAAATTGTCTCCTTGAAATTCAGTTGTCTCTTGTTTTTATTTTAACTTCCCTTCTGCCCTAATCAGTTACCCATCTCAAAGGTCTGCCACTTTGTCTAACTATTGACACTAGATTAAAGAAGACAACATGACTTTAAGAGCTAACTGAGCAAACTGCAGCTCACAAAGATAGAAAAGGGGCTCAGGAGCAAGGCCACCTGCTGAATAAGCACAAAGACTTGGGGTGGAGTCGGCTGTGCCTAGTCCTCTAGCTTGGTAGGTATGGAGCAAGGTGATCATTGATGCTTGCTGGCTGCCAGCCTACCTTCAGATTCAGTAGAGAGCCTGTCTCGGGAAAGTAAAGAAAAGCAGACAGGGACAGAGCAGGATGCCTGATGCCCTCCTGGCCTGCTAACAAACCCAGTGCCATTGGCACTCTATTATACCTACAAACACAGACCCATCAACTGAAACTTGGAAAGCACTCCAGAATGCAGCAATAATGTGGGAGTTCTATATTAACACAGTATTATTACAAATCTAATAAAGTTTAACAGATACTCAGAGAATAGGGAAATTAAGCAATACAGGTATCTCTGTGACATAGAAACAGTGCTTATTTGCAGTCAACTATCTTGCAACTTGTTGTGGTGGCTGCAGCAGGAGGGGTGGAGGGAAATGAAACCCATCATGGGGGATACAATTAGGCAAGGAAATGGTGGGCGTACTTGTGAAATAGTGGGTGGAAACCTAGGATACTGTTCAATGTGTGGCCTGAGGTAGTTAGAGGCAGTTTTAGGCTGTCTTTATGGAGTCCAGGCTAGCATTGTACTGATGATCTTGTCTCCATCACTCATAGTACACACATACTGTAATTCTACACATAAAACAGTAGCCCCTTAGGCACTAGAAAGCTGGCTGTAGTTTATGAGAGTAGGAGATTGATGTAATACCTTTATTCATACAAGTTTTCTTGAGAGATTGTTTCTTCCTGTATGTTTTATTGCTTCATGTAGGACTGCATCCTCCTGTCTCTGCTTAATTTACTTTTCTTTTGCTGTTGTAGGCCCAGGCTGCAAGCACAAAGGAAGTTTGCTCAATCTCAGCCGAATAGTCCCAGCACAACTCCAGTGAAGATTGTGGAGCCTTTGCTACCCCCTCCAGCTACTCAAATTTCTGACCTCTCTAAAAGGAAGCCTAAGACAGAAGACTTTCTTACCTTTCTCTGCCTTCGAGGTAAGCTTCCGGTGCAGATAATGTCACTGTGTTGGCCTCACATCTTTCTCATTTCCCTGTTTGATTTGAGGGTAGATTTTGTTGTTGTTGATATATATATATATACACACACATTTTTACTATGAAGCCCTTGGGCTCTGTGTAAATGTCTTCGAATCTGCCTGCCTCTACCATCTGAGTTGTAGAATTAAAAGATGTGTACAATACCATTCCTGGTCCTGCAGTTTCTTGTGTTTGTGTGCATACCTGTGTGAGTATGCCATGAATGCTTCTTTTTTCTTTTATTTATTTTTTGTTTATTTTATTTTTGTGTTTGGGTGTTTTGCTGGGCACCACATCGATTCCCTGGGACTGGAGTTAGAGATGGTTGGAAGCTACTATGTGAGTATTGTGACTTGAACCCAGGTCCTCTGCAAGAGTAGCCAGTGTTCTTAAACCCTGAGCCGTTTCTTTAGTCTTACTTTTTGTGTTTTAGATAGTGTCTTACTATGTTGCTCTGGTTGACCTGGAATTAACTGATGATATTATCTAGACATGCCTCAATTTAATTTTAGCGTCTGAGTTCTGGGATCAAAGAAATCAGCTAATACAACCTGCTAGGAAAATGATTTGGTGCTGAGACACTATAAATTTGGTTTGCTCTCATGGAGTTTAGTTATGTGAAAGTTAACATGAATGGACTGTAATTAGGTGTTGAAGATGGGCAAGAATCAAGTACTGTCTAAGTGAACCTGTGTGTATGGGAATTCTTTTTAAAGTCTATCCTTCCTATTTTGTGTGGTTGGGGGCGGGGTATGCAATAATACGTGGATGAAGTTTTACCAATCATGCTGCCTTGATTGAGATGTAAGAGAAACATCTTTTACAGCCAGTAACCTTTGCAGCAAACTTAAGTGAATATATTTCTTTACTAAAAGAACTAGGAAACAAAAACACTTTGCTTAGTCTTGGCTGGTAGGCCATGTGGCTTATTATACTCCTTTCCTGTTTTTCTTGTAGGTTTAAATCTGAGCTATTTAAAGGAGAGAGTCTCCTTAGCTTTCCAAAGTCTTTTGTTTAGAGCCTCATAACTTTCCTTGTCTGACTCCGCAAACCCTAGATGGTATAGGTTATCCTGCCTGTCAGGGATCCTTGGTGGGCCCAACCGTTTTTATAGTGTATTTTATAGTGTAATAGGTTTCAGTATGGGAACATTGTATTTTGAAGTGTATATGGTTGTGTAGATAGGTGACCCCTGTAATGTGCTAATTTAATAGTAATTTGAATCTGAGTTTTAAGTTACAGAAAGTTGTGTTATGAAAGTGTTTCTCATTCTTTGTGGAAAGATAACTTTACCTTCTGTGCTGTTTTGTGGAAATCGTGGAATTCCACTGACTCCAGATTCACATTGATATGTTCCTAACTGTGTTATTAACAGCTATATGAGATTTGTACATTTTTAAATAGTTAACAGTTTGAAACCTTGTATAGTTTTTAGTCTGCTTGTTTGTTTCTTGCTTTCCTTTTCTTTTGAAGAATGTAGTCATTAACCCTTAGATGACAGCAGGAGAGAAATTGGTCCCCCCCCCTTTAAATCTTTTAAAAATTCCCACTCCTGTGCATGTATGTACTTGTGTGCCATACACACACTCACAGGTACCCTCAAAGAGTAAATACCCTTGTCTGTTTTCTGAAAATGTGAGCTGCCTGATGTGGGTGGTGGGTACCAAATTGGACTGGGAGGACAGGAGGTACCTCGTTATGTCTCCAGCCCCCAACATTTCTCTCTCTCTTTTTTCTTTTTTCCTTTTTTTAAATAGGGGAGTCTGGAATAAATTAAATGCCTGGAAGGAATATTTTCGGCCAAAGACTTGAGTCATTTGTATAGGTTTCATGTGTTTCCCCTAATAGTTTAGAATATTGAAGTGGCTAAGTGATGGGGTCACAGGAAAGACAATGACTAGAGCTTTTTCAACTTTGTTTGTTACCCATCAGTGATGATTAGAGCCAAAGACCTCTCTTGAAAATTCCTTTAATTACAAACAAAAACCTTGTGGCTGGAGATGCTGTCTATTAGTGTAGGATGATGCAGTTAATGTACATACCACCCAGTGATTTGGGTTGGTAAGCTTCAGAGCTCAACATTGCAGTCTCAATCCACTGTGAGACTGTCAGGCAGAGCAGCAGGGCTTTTTGCCTCACCCCTTTGCCACACCCTAGAACTTTAGGGAAGCAGGATGGAAGGAACATTGGAGCAGGACCCAAAATGGTCACCTGCTGTGTGTTTATCTTTAAATAGCTGCTTCTTGAAGGCGTGTACATGTTTCTTGCTAGAGGCATAATTAGTGTCTTCCAAGGGTACACTCAGGGAAGAGAGCCTTGTATGTATGCTGTGAGCAGCAACTCCACACCATTGCTGTATTTCCTGTCATCAATCTCATTATTCTTAATGAGTTCTGTCTTCCTCTCTTTGTTCTGACCATAATTATTAAGAGATTTAAAAGAACTTAATGCAGCAGAGAAATGGCAGGTCAAATGATTCTCTTATTTACACTTTTCTTTTTATGCGGCACTGCAAACGAGAGGGATTCCCAAAGGGGGTTCATGAAACATACACAGAACACAGTTCATTCTTATACCCATGGCTGTCTCAGTGCAGCCCCCAGCTCTGCCCAGTGGAGGGAGTCTATGGAGGTATGGGAGGGGAATTGCATCAGTGGTGGAGGGAGGAATGGGACTGTCTGTCGTGCCCAGGCCACAACAGCTTTAGGCCAGCTGGGGATGGGGCAGCTCTCTATTTAAGGGTGCTTGGGTCCTGGATTGTTGATTTATGCCCCTTTCAGCCTGCTTGCTCATTTATAAAATGGGTATTACGGTCTCTGTAGTCCTAGTTGCTAGGGATTAAACTGTGGTTGTGAAATGGGTTCTAGTGACTGTCTGAGAGACAGGCATCCAAGCACATTTATTTGCTGTTTTGCATTGAGGTACCAGACAGGTCAGAGCATTAGATTGAGATCTGGATAGTCTATAAAGGATTCTCAGATATACTGTCTAGGTAAGTGGACAGTCAGCCCACCAGTGGAGTTTTATATGTAGACACTGCCTATCCCTACCTGGAAGGTACAGGTATTGAGAATTCTAAGAAGGGCTAGTACAAAAGTCGGTGATTTAAAGGTCACATAAGGAGAGGTAATTGCCTGCAAGAAAGTGATTAATCTCCCAATTGCAATGAGCACACATGGTGGTTGCTAATAGCAAACTTTCTTGAGGAAAATGGGGATGGTCTTTGGGGAGGAAGACAGTCCGTACACATGGGTTTTCAGGTCACTTTTGTGAGGTATTCTAACTTAATTTCTAAGGATAAAACTATCACAGTGGAATTCAACCTGCTTTGCTGGCTTCTGTGGCTACCCTGCTACCTTCTGCTTCCCCCAAATCACTCTAGCCTAGCATTCTGTATTGCCCTAGTGTCTCCTTTCTGTTGACATAGTAATTTGTTTGCTAGGATAATTTCTCTGCTAGTAATAAAGAAATCAGACCTCAGAGTTCATGATCAGAGAAGGTTGAATCCTTTTATAATTGCCCTGTGACCTTGACTCTGAGGTTTGGCTAGGCGTCAGGCCAGCTGGCCTCTGACCAAGTCTACTTGAAGGAAGGTAAAACAAACCAGTCTCCATGCCAGGTTTCTGGCTCAGCTTTGGTGGTATGTTCCAGAATAAATACCTTCTGTCCTTTTTCCTCAGTATCTCACTTAGTTTCTTGTGCCTTTTGGAATACTTGAATTTTCTCAGTGCTAGCATTTATGTTGTGTTGCACAGGACCTTGCTGGCTTATGTGGATATCATACCATGGGTTGCTCTCAAGCCCCTGCTGCCTGTGCCCTGCACACAGGAAGCTGTTTAGTTTCTCTGGGAGTCTGAAAAGGTATTTCATAAGTCACTTATTCATGTTCAGACTTGATGGTCTATAGCAACTAGAAGTTGGCAGATTATAAGTTTCCTCATTTCCACTTCTCAGCTTGTGGTAATCGTCTTGTGGCTAGGAGCGACTCAGGCTGAACACCATCATAGCTACTGTGTGGTGTGGTTTGTCCATTCTGTTCACATTGAGACATGACAGACAGATAGACAAGACACACACACACACACACACACACACACACACACACACACACACACACACACTGGTGATTGAACTTTATTGAGCAAAATGGTAATAGTTTATGAACCTACCTGTACAGAGGCTATTGGGAAAGTTTGGAAGGTTCTGTATCACCTTGTCTGCTGTGAGGGAAATGGTGCCCGTTATTCTGAGTCCCGAGTTTCTTGTCTTTTATGACATGGCAGTACAATCCAGTGGTTTCATGGAGTAAAGTCTGTAGTTAACTCCTGTTTGCTGTCTGTAGCTTCTGGTTTTGCGGAACAACATGAAATGCCAACTCAGTGGGCATCCCCTGTCAATAGCCCCTCAAAATCCAGTCCTTTACTCTCCACCTCAAGACTGTGTGCAAAGGAAGCCCTTTGGGGCCTTTCAAAACAGAGCAGAGTTGTGTTTGCTTAAGATTCAGAATTGGTTGAGGGAGGGGAAGATATGGCAAGGAAGGGATGGTCTGTGTAAATAATCCACAGAGAAGAATCCACTTCATAGAAACCAAAGCCCAAATTAGCAAGCTTTGGGATTAAAATAATTTCTGTTGTGGTTGTAACATACCACAGTTTGATTTTTGTCCAGATGAAAACATTTGGTTTGCACTTCAGTAAATATTGTGGAGACATTGCCAGCTAATTTTAAAAGTAATGAAATACAGCTTTTGCAAAGCACAGATGCATCTTGTACTCTGATTCCTCCTATCTGGTCCAAAGTGCCCACCTTCCCTCCCTCCCCTCCTCCCTCCCTCCTGCCCTCTTTTCCTCCCCTCCCTCCTTCCTCTCCTTTTCCCTTGTATTTGTATACATTTACTAATGTACTTGAATAATCAGAGAAACATGTGCCTGTAATTTTAATAGAATACTATTTATAATCACTGAATAAGAACCACTTCCTTGTTCTACAAAAAACAAAACAAAACAAACAAAAAACATCAGTAACTATTATCACCACCACCACACACACTGAATTAAAAACATTCATTCACCTAAAATGAGTGGGTTGTGTAGAAAGTGGACAGAATTCTGAGTGGTAAATTAGTACCCCTCACTAGGTAATGTCCTAAAGAGGGCTTGCTTGTAGGAGTTTCCCTATGCCTGCCTTGTTCCCATTGTCATTGCTGTAGCTTTGCAACTGGCTTGAATCCTACCATAGGAAGAAATTAGGCCTTTTCCTCCCCTCCCCCCCCACTCCTCACCCCCTCCACCTAGAACTGTGTATTTTCCTGGTTGGAAATCACATTTATCACACATCATTCTTATTATTAGTGCCCTTCCTCGTTTTTCTTGAATATTAGGCTTCAGTGAGCTTCAGAGTTTTCAAAAGATTGAGCCATCTGACATTTATGGGATTGAAATCATCTTAGTAAAATTTCAAGATACGAA
This sequence comes from Phodopus roborovskii, assembly GCF_943737965.1. NCBI lineage: Eukaryota > Metazoa > Chordata > Mammalia > Rodentia > Cricetidae > Phodopus > Phodopus roborovskii. Next base: position 17,161,980 of record NW_026126482.1, on the reverse strand, counting down.
GCTGTTTTTATGTGCTAGGATCTATTACAACATGTTTATAATGAAAAGAAAAAGAAAAGAAAGGGAAATATCTTTTTCTCTTGAAGGATTCTAAGTACTCGCTAACTGTGTATTGACTCTGTCAGAATACTCCTGCTTATCTCATTGTACTGAAGAATGAAATGTTATCTGCAGCAGTGGTGTAGATAGCTCATACCTCTATTGAGGGTTTGTGAAACCTTTTCCTCTCTGTTGCTTTGTTTCTAGTAGATTCTTCCTTTAAACTTTTTACTTGTAAATTAGACAACCAGGCTTGTATGTAGGCAATAAGGGAATGAATACTTTTCTGTAACATATAGCTTCAGAGATGTCTTTTAGCTGTTTTTGGATATTTTAGGTTGTTACTTATCTATTATCTGGGTATTAGCTGGATATTAGGATGGAGTTAGACATACTCTTACTGGTTTTTACCAGCACTGTGGTTTCTCTAATTCTGGTCTGGTGGGAGTATGGCAGGGTTCCTCCACAGCTAGAGAAATAATGTGCATCACAAGACAATTGAATTTAGTTTTCTTACATGTGTCAGTTTGACTTCGAGGTTAGTGATATGTACAAATATAAGCTTCTACACTAAGAGGTCTGTGACTGATTTCTATTCCTGAGTGTCCCTTCAACTACAAGAGTAATAGGTTGGTCTAGAGTGGTAGTATCCTATTTGAGGAAGGTATCTGAACGGCAGACAATAGCCAGCTCAATGGGAGCATTGTTGCTTTTGAAAGGGTGCTTGACAGAAGGGAGAATGGCTTAACAACTGATGTTTGTAAGGACAACTTGTCTCTGCTCTTGACCATGAACTGATGTTCTCAACTCAAAGTCAAGTTACAAGCTTCAATTCTTGTAAAAAGACTCTGGTGTAGAGTTAGAATTTAGGCATTTTCTGTTTTTTTGGTTGTTGTTTTTTTTGTCACTTTCTTTACTCATGTTTGACAACATGATTTTCCAAAGCCAGTTTCAGGTTTCGGAATCTTCCTCCTATCAAGAACCTGATTCTAAATGGCATTGATCAAAGGTGCAAAAATAAGAATAGAATAGCTTTTGTTATCATATGCAACTTTACACTGGGATCTTTTTGTACCCGGTGTCCCTCTGGTATTTGATGGTAAAAATAAATCATTTTATAGTTATTCCAAAAGTTAGTTCACGTCCCTAGGAGCACCCTCCCAAAAAGTAATAGTTCCACGTAACCCACACTTGTCTCAAATTCTCCCTCTACCTCTTGTGGTTTTGACTATCAGTCGTAAGGAATGACTACAAGCGAAGAAAAGAACAAGAGAAATTATCAAAAGATTCTTTGTTTTTCTAATCTACACAGGAACTTTTGTTTATTTTTTGCATACGAGCGATTTATCTTAATACCATTTTGAGTGCATGGTGCCCTTGGAGTCCAAGAGAGGGGAACTAGATTCCTCAGTACTGGAGTGGTGAACCACCATGTGTGCTAGAAATCAAACCTGGGTGGTCTGGAAAAACAGCAAACACATAGGGAAGTTGTATAAAAGAAGAACTTCAAAATTACTCCTTCTGGTCCTTGGTGGTGTTTAATGGGGAGAGAATCCAAGGGTGTTATCTCTGCTTTTTGTTGTTGTTTTATTGTTGTTTTTATTTTAGTTTCTGGAACTATCTATGTAGGTAGACCAGGCTGTTCCTGAACTCACAGAGATCCACCACACCCTGTTTACCAGTGATTTAATTGTCTTGTCTTCTAGATTAGCTCTGCTTGATAAAGGAGAAGTATACTGTACTTGTATGTGGGAGTGACCCTCCTGTGGAGTTAAGTGCTCTATTTTGATCTCAAAGATGGCAACATTTGAGAGCAGAGAGGTTAGAATGTTAAAAAAAAAAAAAAAAAAAAAAAAAAAAATGACCTGTGGGTTCTTCTTTCATTAGATTATTTTGTTTTTAACCCCACACTTTTATTAGTGTTTTTATAGGAATTTATTTTTATGTGTACGCATATGTATACATCCTGCATGTATGTCTGTGTACCAATTGGAGGACAGAAGAGGGAACTCGAAGAGGGAACTCGAACCCCTGGAACTGGAAATACTGACAATTAAGAGCTGCCTTGTGGGTGCTGGTAATTGAACCCAGGTCTGGAAAAGCAGCCATATTTTAATTTCTTTTCCCCAAAGAATTTCATTTAACACCACTATATTCTATTAAAAATTCAGAGAAGTTGTAAATACTTGAGGTGTTTGGGGGAATCTATACCTGGCCCTTATATTAAGATAATAAGAGAGTGATAAAATTCAGCACCTTCCTCCTCCTCCATCATAGATTTCTTTCTTATTTCAAAAGTTATAGGTTAAATGCACAATGCAGTGTAATCAGTCCCCTAACAATATGGGTGATGCTTCTGTTTTACTCATACTTGTGTAATTCACTCCTTGATGTTGCTTGTGATTTGTTTCCTGTGGGAATATTGAAGATAAGATTCTTAATTTTAATTTTCTGTGCTTGATGGATGGTAGTATCCCCTTTCGGGGTTTTGCTTTAAATTGCTAAAGGAGGCAGATGGAGTTGCACTACTTCTTAGGGAATATTTGGAAAGTGGTAGCAGCTAGCAGCAATGAATAGCTTTGTTTTATGTGATCAACATGCAGTTAGGGTCCTAGCTTTGTAAAGCTCTCTTTTGGATTATGAAGGGGTGAGTGTCAGTATTGGTGTTGATAAGCTATGTCTTACCCCACCAGGTTCTCCTGCACTGCCCAGCAGTATGGTATACTTTGGAAGTTCTCAGGATGAGGAGGATGTCGAAGAGGAAGAAGATGAGACAGAAGATGTCAAAACAGCCAATAACAATGCTTCATCTTCGTGCCAGTCCACCCCCAGGAAAGGAAAAACCCATAAACATGTACACAATGGACATGGTAGGTCCACCACTGAGTCTATGTACAGGGCAATAATAAGCCAGACCTTGGGTGAGGGTTCAGAAAAAAAATGGAAAGGGTGCCAATCCATATAACAGCTAGATTTCTTCAGGATATCAGACTTTATGGACAAGAACTTAATATAGCCCCCAAAGTATTCTAGATTTAGAAAAAAATGAAAATGTTCTATGTGGAAATGATTATAATTGCCATAGGAACTGTAGGTGATGGGCCAGAAGAGGGAATATTGAGTAGTGATGGTCAACATGATGGACAAAGTTTTATGAACTTTTTATTTTGATTTCTTCAGATATATATAGTAGTTTACTATATTCACCAGAAGTAAGTTTTTGAAGGAGAAATGTATAAAAGGAAATGATTTGAGTGTTAATTGCATTTCAGTGGCCAAAGGCTAGGAGGATCTAAATAAATACAGCCACATATCCCTTTAACATCCTTGAGAAAACATTGTTGTCTGAATTGGGGATGGGAGGAGGAGCGTGATGACCTGTACAGATGGGTGGTATAGGGCCCGTCATTCAGCAGTTACACATCTGTACAGATGGGTGGTGTACGGCCTGTCATTCAGCAGTGCTGCTTGATGCATCAGATTTAAGCTGTATGAGACTAGTCCTGTAGTGTTTTAGAAATAGATTTTATAGCACTTGTGTGTGTGGGGGGGGATATGAAACTTAATTCTTTTATATTTAAGTATGTGTGTTTATATAGAGAGGCACACACATTCATATAAATATGCAACCATTTAATTTTGGGATGCCGATCTAATACAAAGTGGCACCTAAATTTAAATGTTTTTGGGAAAAAAGTTTGTCAGCCTGTAGCTGAAATCATCAGTAGTATTTGAAAATTTTTATTTATTGTTGTATGACACATTAATGCACTCAGAGAAAAACTGTGGAATCAGCTCTCTCCTTCTACCTTTCTGTGGGTTCCAGTGGGTGAACTCAGCCATCCAGGTGCATATCATGGAGTAGCAAGTGTTTTCCTCCCACTGATCCATTTTTAGGTTCCATCATGAAAACTTGTTGATGGAGAGAGCTGCCTTTCAGTTATCATTCAGGTTCCAATGCATGGATGAATTGTGAGGGTGTGAACAGGGTGTGTGATGTACTATGGGATGGTAGCCCGCTACCCTCCTATCTTACAGCATTTACAGTGGTTGGGGGGGTATAACTGTGATTTTTGAAGGTGAGAAGATGCCCTGGTAGGTAGGAGGAAGAATTTTAATATAGAGAATAGGGATTGTGAAACTAAGATGAAGTTGTTCAGGCTTGAAAAAGTTGTTCAGGTTTGAAGAGTTCTATTAAGATTTTAGCTTTAAGAGGAAAATTAAGGATGTTCTACTCAGTAAAGTACTGGTAAATATGAACCTGAGCATCTAAACATGCAATAGCATGACTCTTTGCAAGGGCCTGATGGGAGAGTGATAGTAAAGAGCACAAATTAGAGGAGGGTTAATTAGTGGAGATCAAAATGGTTATTACCTGTTGAGTTAGCACCATTGGTTATAGACAGCAGAAATACAGAGAGCAGCAGAAATAAAGTGGAGCTGTGCCATCTTGGCTGAAATGCTGAGTTAAATGAAAACAGACTTGAGGTTTGCCGTCTTGAGAAAGAGTCTAACATTTCCTATTTGTTTGGAGAATCAAAAGTAAATGGGTATGAACAACAGAACATGTAATTATACTTATCTTGTTATCTTTATGTCCATATAGACTAGAAATATATTTTGTTTAGCATATTGCTTACTATCTGATCAATTCCTTAAACTACATTGCTTTTTATTCTTACTGTGCTGGGACTGTCTGTGTTCATGATGATTAAAATAATCCTCTGTGTACTTGATTTCCAGTAACTGGGCCTGAGGATTGTTGCACTGTGAGAGGTGTCCCGACTTTACTCCTTTGTCAGATTGGTGACCAGCTCTCTCTCAGCTACAGTGCTGAGACAAGTCAGGAGACCCAGAAACATCAATCTCTTCTCTGGACAGCTCAACCCACTGAGATGAGGGAAATAAATGCATAGAAAATAGTGCAACAAAGAAAAATTTCAAGACGATTGTACTTTTACTACCTTATTTTGAAATCTGTGACGCCAAAATGGGCAGTGCTTTTTCCTGGTTTGTTGAGATGGAGTTGGACACTATTTCTCATGGCTTGGTGCCAGGGCACCTGGTCTTTTGGGAGATGCAGGAGAGAAGAACCTCTTTGGGACCACATTTTACACCATCTCCTTGGGCCTGAGTGTGTCAGCATTCTTAGATTAAGAACCGGAACACTAAAATTCCATAGGAGCCAAGTGTTTCCTGATAGAAGACGCTTATTTCTGGAAACACGATACAGGTCCCCCATTTCTTTACAAGCAGCACCATCCTAATTGAAAGGGATTTATTGATTAAAATACTTAATCTAGAATGACTTAGGCATTGATTCTTTAATCTTGGGTTGCAACTCAAGGGTTATATAACAGAGTGACTCTAGTGACTTCCATTTCAATATCTCATCTGTTTTGAAAATTATTTTTCATGCACAGAGCATCAAGTGATGCTTGCTGTTATGCTGTCCTGAGCAAGGTCCACAGTGAAGACAGGGTGTACCTGGGCTACGTTCCTCTTCTGCTGTTATACCCGCTTCTTTAGTTCATCTGAGCAAGTTTCTGGGCAAACCCAAAGTACATTGGCTTCCATTGGCTCCACAAACTGGGCCAGAGCCATGGACAGCCTTGGTGGTCCAGTACCCTGATACAGGAATCTGTTTGCCATTGCTGCTGCTACCACCACTGTCAACTTTTGGTGACTGCCCTAGTCCAACCCAGTCCCAACCACACAAGATAGTGATCAGTGTCAGATTAAGGTGTGTAAATGCATGGGTGCAGGTATGTGTATATTTATAGCTCAGGGCATTGAGACTTGGATATGATGCCTGGGACCTTTTTTGGTAGGATTCTACTTTCTGGGCTTCTGGACTTACAGCTTGATCCAAAAGTATTTGAGCCAAACCTTGGTTCTTAGAGTTGTGAGCATCGTGGACCTAATGTTCCTTCTACAAAGTTGTCGCTATAGTGTAACATTTAGGAATTTCTATGTGCTTCCTAGCTGAGACTGACCTTGAACTCCTGATTCTCCATGCATCTCTCCCTCATAAGAACTGTTTGTTTCTGTTTTTGCCATTCTCTCTCTCTCTCTCTCTCTCTCTCTCTCTCTCTCTCTCTCTCTGTCTCAAAACCCTTTCCCTCCCTAGGTTTGTATTTTTATTCCTTGTATTTTTATTTCCTTTACCTTGTATATAACAAGTCTTGTTAATAGAGCGCACACCTCATTTCAGAGTCTTTCCCCTAGTTGTGATTGTTTATTCAATTTCAAAGGTGAGCCAGAATTCTTATCGTTTACTCCAGATGTGGTTGCCTTTTCAGAACATATTAGTTTTTGAATGCAGAGTTTCATAAACCCCCAAACTACAAAATCACTATCTATTTAAAAAACAAAAACAAAACAAACAAGCAAACAAACAAAAACAATGTTCTACCCCTTCCGTTTTCTGGAGTTGAGTGTAGGAATCCATTTGCCCTGCTGTTTCTCCCCATGGCCCTTCTGGTATGTTTGAGCGGGCTAATGCCTTGAAATATTTGTCCAGGATAGGGTTCATAGTGTTACCAATGTTCATTTTAGGGTAAAGAGGATCAGATAATCATTTTTCAGGGAAAAACCATCCATCTTGATTTATGGTCTTTTTCTTGTCCTGACACATTATCATGAAGTTATTAACAGCCATTAAAACTTAGAATCGTGAGTTACTGATTACATTGTTTACAAATATTTCCAAGACCGTAGTTATTTTACATCATTACTCACAGTGCATTCTCGTTTTTAGATCTTTGGACAGTGGCAACCAAATTGTGACTTTAGAGAGTTTAAATTTCCACAGTGAAGGTTGGAAATTCAGTTGGTTTCAAATCTCCATTCTTTAATTCGTATACACAGGGGTAGTTATCTCATGCTTGTAATCTAAGCAGTTGAGACAGTATTGTTACAAGTTCCTGGCTGGTCAGAGCTGCATAGCATGAGCTTATCTCTTGTGTGAGGAAGGATGATCCAAACAAACCACAGCATATGCAGTTCTCTCCTCTTGCAGTAACTATTATTTGAGTGATGCAGAATCCAAGTCTGGTTTTGTAGCCATAGCAAACCAATAGAACTTCATTAAGATGCCTGGGCTAGTTGCTCAGAGAGTGTTGAAGGTTCTTACTCTCAGAATGCACAAAGGAACTTGAGCTGCCCTTCCCACTTTCCTGCTTTTAAGCCTGCATGCTCTACTGAGTTACCAAGCTGTTTGGCCCAGGGCAAACCAGGTACCAAATCCTCCTGAAATGTTGGCAGACATCCCATTGTTTTCAGACAATAGAAGCTCTCTCTATAAAGTTGAACTGGCTCCAGGGAATCAAGTGCAGCGTTTGTACAGTAACAAGGCCTGTGCCTTGCTCAATCAAGTTAGGACTACTTGTAATAACATATTACATATAAATGTTTGGCTTGGTATCTTGTGGGTCTCTTGTCTTTTCTATATACATCCCTTCTTAATACTTCTCCTATGATTCCTTCTCTACCTCACTCACCCCCTATTTTGAAGGAATGGTGTGAGACAGGGCCATTGTTCTTGTTATTTGATTGAATGATGTATGTATCTTTCAGTTTTGGATGATTTGCTGCTTGCCTGGTGTTTTCCTGCAAGCAGGGCAAGTTTTCTGGATAGCACTTCTGGGTTCCAAATCAAGTCAAGTGAGACAGAAAGGAGTCGCAAAATGTGGAGGAACATTTATCAGATGTCAGGGACTCCTTCATTTACCACTGCATTTACCTGGTAACTACTTGTTCCTGACATTTGTCCTGTTTATTAGGAAGACAGGGTGAGAGACCAGATTCTTGGCTTTGTTGGCTCTCTTTAAAAGGAATTGTTTTTTATCAAATGTGCATCTTTGCCATTGTAGCAAGAGCTTTCTAAAAGATCACACACATTATATTTGCATATTATCTTTCTCTGAAGAACACACAGCACATTGTATACTTGCTGCAAAATACTTAAGCAAGTCTTGGAAGGCAGAAGAGGCTAGCAGATAGTTTGTCATTTAAGGAATCAGGAACAGATGTGTTGGTAAACCAGAATATTCAATGGTTTTAGATACCCCTTCATAGGTTTCCTTAAGCCTGCACAGATCTCAGTTTATGACTAGAACTCATGGGTAGCACCATTCATGTTGGACCGGACCCCTGGGAGCTTTAAATGTGAATTTCCCCATGGATGTGTAGCTTTCCACCTCTCACATAATTGCAGTAAAAGACATTACTAAAGAAACTTCTCTTGCCTGTGTCTTTTTCACTCCTAGTTGGAAGGAATTCTTTCCCTTTCAAGAATGAAGTGACCTTCAATCAAAATATCAGGCTTAGGATTTACAGATTTTGTTTATTATGGTGTGAAAACACTTGTCCATAGAGCATTTAACTTTCAGAGTAAGTGTATACAAATCAATATACCAGCCTCTGTTCATTATGTACAGCTATTTGTACCTGAGGACAATACAGCTTCCTAATATGGCTCGATGTGATGGATGCTTAAAGAAACTAGTCCAATTATTTCTTTTAATTGGGGACAGTTTGTAGTGAGCTTCTATACATTGAAGCCTTTCTGTCTCCTGGACACAGAATGTGAAGTGTTTTTTCTTTTCTTTCTTTCTTTTTTTTTTTAAAGCCTCCCTTTTCGTTCTTTATTGAAAATCTTACAAATTAAGACAAAAGATAATTACTTTGAGGAATAAAACTGGCAGGTTCCCACGACACTTAAAATTAATGAGCTGTTGAGCACAAAATATACCTTGTCCTTGGCTTTATCGTCTTTTCCCAATCATTCCTTTCCCTTTCTCCCCATTTAACACACGGTGTGACTTTTTGGTTATGTTTGCTGTTGGGGTATATTGCTCTATAAAATAGCAGGATCATTACAGCAAGATTCATTTGAAAAGCATCTTTTGTTTGCAAATCACAGTTTGTTTCATTCCTCTTTCCTAGGACATCTTATTAAAATACTCGTTAGCAGGCACACTGCTGCAGTTTGCAGAGCAGCTGGCTTATTCAACTGCATTGATGACACTGCCCTCCCTTACCCCCCGCTGCAGCCAGTATTGCACAGCTCAGCTCTGCTCTGGTTCCAGATCCTTGCTTTCCAGCCTTTTCCTGGGAAGGGGGATTAGTAGTTTAAAGTCCTCTAGGTCTATACAGGCAGTTCTGGGGAAGAACCTTCATTTTTTAGGTCAAGAGGACATGCTGTCTGTCTACAACTTAGAGCTGGTTGCTGGCAGGATTCCTTTGCAAAGGAATGTTAATTCCTAGTGTAGGCTTTGTTCTATGAATATTTCTCCAACTTTTTCTCTCTGAATTGTTTCTGCTATAGGAGATAAACACTTTTGCCCCTTCCTGTTTGCTTGAGTACTTGATGTCTTGGATGGGTGACAAGCTAATCAGTGGTGATGCTAGGAACAAGTGAATGGTGTCCATGCTAAGCTTTATCTAGATCCCTGTGGAAGGTTTAAGTGGGGTAGGAGTGGAGGGAACTTGGCAGGCAAATGGTAAATGTGGCAGATTTAATAAACCCTAGTGGTCACAGGTTATGATGGGTCTTGCTCAGGCTGACTGCCCTCTACCTGGTCAGGTTATGATGATGCAGTTCCCTGAGATAGACCCTTTAAATCTTTAGTAACTGTTTGTAAGAGCATCTGTTATCCTCAGTCTACAAATGAGAAAACCAAGGATCAAGTCACTTGCCCACTAATAAATCTCAGAGCCAAGAATACTTCGATTATGATGGGATAAATAAGGAGAATATATTTTGTTTCATTCTCCTTTAAACTAAAATAAATGGCTATAAGTAAACAGGGTATATATATTGTTGATCTTAGCAGAAGTAAGTAAGAAAACTGTTCAGGATATTGGCACCACATCCTGGCACTGAATAAAGGAATTATATTCTTTGTTTTACAAAAATTAGTGAACAGTCAAGAATTGACTAGATTCATGTACTTTCTTGATTGTTGGTCACATTTAAGTATGACTCCTCAGAGATGGCAGGCACAGGCTACAAATGTGGGAGAGTGATTGATGGTTTCTGACAGTGGCTTGTTACTTACACTTAAGAGGAAATGCACCATTATAGCTGCTCCATTTCCCCTGCATCTAGAACCATCTTGTGTAACAGAGAAGCAACAAGACACCATCTTTATTTCAGTATCCAAAATTTGTTTTGTGTATTTAATTGATGGCCGTGGAAGGACCTTTATGATTGCTGCTCACAGTTAATCCAGATAGGACAAATGTGCTATGCAAAAGAAAATTTACACCTAAACAATGAAAGAAGAAGACTTAAAAGGAAATTTAGATTATTTTAAATTTGAAAATATTGTGTGTCATGGAGAGTTGTTTGTCAGAACGTGATTTCATTTAATAGCGCTGAATTCTGTACCTATAGAAAGCAGATCCAAAATGAATGTTCTCACAAAGTCAATACATATGTTCGGGACATTGAGCATGTTCTTTAGCTTAACATTTCATAGCTCTGTGTATTGTATCATGTTTTACCATAAAGATAAATTTTGTTAAGCAAGATGTATTCAGTAGAAAATATACTTTGAATATTGAATTTGGGATTTTCCCCAGGCTAGTGGTGTAAGATCCAGTTTTGTGTGGTAATGTTAGGAGTGATGATGAGCCTAACAACCTGCCAGTATCTCAGCATTAAGGGATATTGAGCTAAGGGCCGAAGGTCAGTAGGTCAGGTGCAGCCAGTGTTACTTTCTTCCTTGTAGTAATAACATTCTGTTTACATGGGCATTTTCACAGCAGTGTCCTTTCGTAAACAATATTACTTTTTCAAGTACAACCTCTGTTTCTTTTATTGTAACATTTATGATCTCTGAAGGAATTTTTCTATAGTTTTTAATTTTTAAAGTAACTATTTTTATTTTTGAGTCAATCTCACTCTGGGTGCCAGGCTGGTCCAAAACTCACTGTGTATCTAGTCTGGTCTTGAACTTAGGGTAATTCTGCCTTGGCTTCCAGAGTGTTAGGATTTTAGGTACAAGCCACCATGGCTAATCACCGACTGTACAGAGATTGATTATTTTTAATGGATTAAAATAACTTTTTTAAGCTATAGGAAATCATTCTTGTGATATGTCTAAAGGGTTTTTAATCAGCTTCTTTTCCTTTCAGATTCTTTTTGGGTGCTGGCCATTTCCTTAGAGAATGTTTTTGAATAGTTTAGTTAAATGGCAGGGTTGTTCCACTCATGGTAATGACTTCATTTTCCCCTCTCTCCCTTTTCTAGTCTTCAATGGCTCCAACAGGTCAACACGGGAGAAAGAACCCGCTCAAAAACACAAAAGCAAAGAGGCCACTCCCGGGAAGGAGAAGCACATCGACCACAGGGCAGACAGCCGAAGGGATCAGGCTTCAGTGGCCCAGCCCACAGCCACCCCTTCTGCGGGCTCCTTGGCCAAGGGGCTTCCTGCCAACCACCAACTTCCCCCTCCACATCGGTCGGCTCAGGACTTACGGAAACAGGTAATGCTCAGTATGGAGCTTTCTGGCATTGCTAGAGGTTGCACAGTTCACTCATCCAGGTGAAATGAGGCCAGAGGAGCTGGAGAAGTAGGACTTGTGACACAGGGGGACAGGGAAAATTTCTCTGCGCCAAGGTGCCCCTCTTACCCTATGAAGGAAGATCCCGATAGGGATTCCCTTTCCCTCCTGGATGCCTTGAGCTCACAAAATATGGTCGAACTTACAGTGTAGGATATTAGAATTCATGGGAAGTGGAGACACGCTTCATTTGTTTTTTATGTCCCTGATGTCTGATTGTTCCCCCAGCTACAGAATATGGGAACGACCACTGTCTTCCTCATTTTATTCTGAGAACCATGAGTTGGGTGTTAAAATAAGCCTATAGTTGGCACAGCCTTGTCTGGGTTAATTGTCTGGGTTAATTTTCCTGTTTGATTGTAATTTTTTTTTAATGAGATTTACATTTAGTAATGTAATCATTGGTATTTGTATGCACAGCTTTACTGTGGAGGTGAGAGGAGTTGGTTCTCTCCTTTCAGCGTATTTGTCCTAGGATCAAACTAAGGTCAGCAGGCTTGGATGCCAGTGTATTTTCCTGTTGAACCATCTCACCGGCGTCCTTGTTCTCTCGCAAGCTTTGTCCCGAGTAGGGAGGCAGGCACACTGCTGAACCACCTAAGTAGGATGAGGTATATTTGCTCTGAGGGCTCTGCATTAAGAGACCAGTAGTGTACAGTTATGTGCTTGCGCTCTCTCCTGAATAACAAGGTTCCTTTGGGGTAACTTTTAAGACCTGTACAATAGATAGTCCATATTTTCTCTCACTCTGGGAGGTAGGGAGTATGGTCATACAGGCAGATCCATTGGGGCAAATAGGAAGAGCTGGGTTTGCTGTTCAAAAAAAAAAAAAAAAAAAAAAAAAAAAAGAAAGAAAGAAAAGAAAAGAAAGAAGGTAACAAGGCATTAGCCCTTCATGATTCTGACCATACAGGGTTGATTGATGAGTCTTAGGGGATCACAGACCATTGATGGCTTCTCTTTCCCAGGAATCTCAGCAGAGTTAATTTCCCTAGGATTATGATTCCTAATGGTGGGCTCATAGCAGGGATGTGGGGGACAGGAGACTAAGACATGTGGTCTTAGTAACTATTTCAGAGTATTTGTCCATGCATAGATTTATGTAAATGCATAACACACATACACAGTATTTTGTCTTGATCTTTTCAAGTATTTATGTTTTAATTTGAGGTGGTAAAGTCACACTTGGTTACCATTTACTTTTCCACGTTTTATTGAGACCTATTCTTCCAAGCCAGTGGTTCTCACCCTGTGAGTTGTGACCCCATTTGGTTCCATATATCAGATATTGTGATTCATAACGGTAGCAAAATTACAGTTATCAAATAAAAACAAGGAATTTTATGATTGAGGGTCACCACAGCATGAGGAACCAACATTCTTAAGTCTTTTCAAGCCTCATGAGAGAAGCAAATAGTTTTAGCATGTTGTCAGTAGTAGCTGTGGTTTCTGAAACAAAGATGTCACCTTCCCAGAGATAGCAGCTGAGAGTGGTTATGGAGCTGCCCTCTGACAGTAGCTGGGTTACCTCCCAAACACTGGGCCCTGATGCTCAGCTCTGTAAGGCACAAAGCACAAGGTGGGTCCCTGTTCAGTTCTGTGTCAGTGGCTCACTGCCTGCATCTCACTCCCGCTACTGTTGCTTTGATAGGAACTGGAGCTGAACTCAGTTCCACGTGTTGTTTGCTTGTGAAACGGAATGGAAAATGGATTTAGAGATGCATACACAGACAGGCATGGCTGGGTCCTGTCTTATTTCCTGAGACAGGTTGGGGTTTCATGCATTTTTTGAACATCCATGCACCCATGCTCTTTTCTATCCAAGTGTACTACTCAGGTTGAGCACTATTTAGTGAGATGAGATGAGGGCTGACCATATGTAGACCAGCTGTGCTTTCTCATGAAACAGGCACATCGTATGCATATTATTTCCTAGTCAGCTTGTGTTGAAATTCTTACACTAATACACAGCACAGGTCATCTTTTTAAAATCTTACTTATTGTTTATTCTTTACTTATGCTAATTTGTGACTTGCTTGCATATAAATCTATGTGAGGGTGTCAGATCCCATGGAACTGGAGGAACAGACTGTTGTAAGCTGCCATGTTGGTGTTTGGAACCGAACCTGAGTCCTCTGGAAGAGCACTCAATACTCTTAACCACTGAGTCATCTCTCCAGCCCCCACATAATCCTTGTTATTGGCTGAGTTAGTTAGTTATATTGAGTTGGTTGTATCTCCAGATTACTTACAGTCTGTCCCAAAGATTCATGAGGGTGGCATTTAATCAAGGGATATATTGCTTAGATTCAGCTAGGATTTTTCCACTCACCTCAGTCATAGGTTTTTAGCACTCCACAACTCAACAGGAATTACTTTAGGTGGGTGGGAAGCTTGGAGGGGGAGAGCAAGTACCTTTTGCCTGGGTTGTCTTTGCCTACTGTTCCAGGGTGAGTCCATACTACCTGATCCACATGTGGTCTAGAATGTTGAAGGGAGTCTGTCTTAGTCTATTGCTCGGACAATAGATACCATAACCAAATGTCTCTCCTCCTATAATAGAAAGCTTTTAATTGGGGGCTTGCTTATAGCTTCAGTCCATCATCATTATGGCAGGGAACATGGTGGCACACAGGCAGTCAGGCATTTGTTGCTGGGGAGTTAACTGAGAACTATAACCTGTTCCTCTGGCAGCTGGCAGAGAGAATGGTACTGTGCCTAACATGAGCTTTTGAAACGTCACAGCCCACCCTCATTGACAGACCTACTTCAACAAAATCATACCTCCTAATCCTCAATAGGTTACCAACTGGAAATCAAGCATTAAAATCTATATGTGCTCATGGGGCCATTTTCAGTCAAACCACCACAGAAGCCACAGCAGGTGCTGGAACTTGAATGCAGCAAGTTCTGGCTCCTTTTCTTGTTTGGATCCTGCACATATGGGGAGTCTTTCCTACCTTCTGAGGCAGTCAGAGGCCTTCAAGTCCTAATGTTGTTATGACCCTGATCTCTATCTTGCCTTTCAGATGTGATCTTTGTTTTCCTGATGCTTAATGGGTGATCATCATACCTTGTTAGTTGAGTGCTCTGAAACTCAGGTCAATAAAAGCCAACTGTAGATCCCTTAATTAATAATTGCTTGATATAAATGATTAGACTCAAATACCTGAAGGATATGCCTTTATCTTGAGATTTGACTGTAGGAAATGCCTTTGGGTGGGCTGTGATTTGCAAGTAGCTTTGTCCTGCTTGTTTGTTCTAAGGGGTCCTTGGGCAGAGATGGTTCTTCTCAGAGTAAAAGTGCTCTCCTTGTACTAAGGAGCAATGGTTGATGGTAGTCCTCTGGCTCCAAGGCCCTGGATCCTGAGATTTACTATACATGAACCCACACTTCACTTTTGCATTTTTCTTGGTATGTGGGGACTGTGGACAGCACTCCACTTAAGCTGCTGGAACTTGCAGAATGTGTGGTTAATGTTTGACATCTGTTAGCCTGAAATGAGAATTCCATTGAAACACAGTAAGGTTTTCTGCCTTGATTATCTGATGTCTCCAAATCTCTTGTGACCCGGGTCTGTCACCAGCAACTACAGTGGTCCTTTCTTACTGTTTGAGCCTGGAGCTAATTCTTTCTCTTGCCCCTGCTTCTGCTGCCTCCTTAGGTGTCTAAGGTAAATGGAGTCACTCGAATGTCATCTCTGGGTGCAGGTACAACCGGTGCCAAAAAGATCCGAGAAGTCAGACCTTCGCCATCCAAAACTGTGAAGTACACTGCCACAGTGACCAAGGGGACTGTCACATACACCAAAGCCAAGAGAGAACTGGTTAAGGGAACCAGACCCACCCACCACAAGCCCAGTTCAGCTGTCAACCACACAATCTCAGGGAAAACTGAAAGTAGCAATGCAAAAACCCGCAAACAGGTGCTATCCCTCGGGGGGGCGTCCACGTCCACCGGGCCTGCTGCCAGTGGGCTTAAGGCCAGCAGCAGGTTGAACCCAAAGTCATGCACTAAGGAGGTGGGGGGGCGGCAGCTGAGGGAGGGGCTGCGGAATTCTAAGAGGAGACTGGAAGAGGCACAGCAGGTGGACAAACCGCAGTTACCCCCCAAGAAGATGAAAGGGGCAGCAGGCATTGCTGAAGCCCCTGGCAAAAAGGCCTCAGCAGCTTCAGCAGAGAAATCTCTGCTGAATGGACACGCGAAGAAGGAAGTGCCCGAGCGAAGTTTGGAAAGGAATCGGCCGAAGCGGGCCACAGCCAGCAAGAACACGCCGGGCAAACAAGCACACGGCAAGGCAGAGGGCACCCCCTGTGAAAATCGTTCTACCTCGCAACCCGAGTCCTCGCACAAGCCGCATGATCCGCAGGGCAAGCCAGAGAAGGGGATCGGCAAGTCTGGGTGGGCAGCAATGGACGAGATCCCTGTCCTCAGGCCCTCCGCCAAGGAGTTCCATGACCCTCTCATCTACATTGAGTCAGTACGCGCTCAGGTGGAGAAGTACGGGATGTGTCGTGTGATTCCCCCTCCAGACTGGCGGCCAGAGTGCAAGCTCAACGATGAGATGCGCTTTGTCACGCAGATCCAGCACATCCATAAGCTGGGCCGGCGCTGGGGCCCCAACGTACAGCGGCTAGCCTGCATAAAGAAGCACCTCAGATCTCAGGGCATCACCATGGATGAACTCCCCCTCATAGGTAAGGTGTGGGGTTGAGAGACTTCTCAGCTTTGCCATGATCCATAGCACGGGAGTGGGTAGACTCCTCAAGTTATCTCTGAGCTCTAGTGGAGCCCTTCTCCCTCTGGTCCTAGGTGGGTGTGGCAAAGCTTGGAATTGGTGGCTATAGACCAGGGGTCTTTCTTTAGCAGCTAGATCCCCAGGCTGGCTTCCTGCTGGAATTGAGCAGTTTCCAGGGATGGGCTGAGGATTTCAGGCTGCTGCAACAAAATGCCATGGACTGGTGGCTTCAAAACCAGAAATTGTTTTCTAATCCTGCATGCTGGCAGGCTTGGTTTCTGTTAAAATGTCTTTCTGTGGCTTTTTAGTAGACCACCTGCATCTTGTGTCCTCTCAGAGCCTTTCTTCTCTCTGACTGAACGAACATCTCCTTATAAGGACACCAGTGAGGTGGTGGTAAGGCCTGCCTTGGTGACCTTATTTTTGTGAACAAAATGAACCTTCTCTGGAGATAAAGGCATTCCTGTATCCAGTGAGGCGGCTTCTCCATTTCCCATCCAGGTGGTTAGAGTAATGAGATCCACATTTAAACATATGAAATGGATTTGTTTTGTTGGCTTTGCTTTTGGTTTGTGTGTCTTCCACAAGTTAGGCAAGTGCTGTTGTACCACTGAGCTGTCCCACCCAGTGTGTGTACACACACACACACACACAAACCTTTTACACTCTCTTCTTCTGAGATAAGTAGCCCTGAGCAACTGTGGTTTCTGTCTTGGATGAAAGAATAAATCATTGAGAGTGAGAATTAAGGTATTGAAAGAGATTTGTCTTTGCCCACATTTGCAGTGACTCCCACATCGGAGATGTTCACAACAGCTCTCTGCTCCTGTCCCTCTACCCTCTGTGAAATAGTGCCCTAGTCCATGCTGAGCCACAACCTGGGTACCATTGCAGAGAATCTGTCCTATGCATGGCTACCTCTTTTCCTTCTGTTCATTTTTTTCAGATAACTGTGCTAGCCACCTTCCTAAGATGATATCTCCTTAGTTTGCTTTGTCTCTATTTCGCAGCCATGGCCCAGTGCTCAATGATGTTCATAGCTGCTTTTGCTCTAACCTGGCAGCCTGGTGGGAGCCCCTGGTTTGGGGTTCAGGAGAGTCTCCTTTATGTCCTTCTTAACCATTTCCTCTCCCTCCTCCACCCCACCCCATTCCATCACTGCTTGCCTAGGAGGCTGTGAGCTCGACCTGGCCTGCTTTTTCCGGCTGATTAATGAGATGGGCGGCATGCAGCAAGTGACTGACCTCAAAAAATGGAACAAACTAGCAGACATGCTGCGTATTCCCAAAACTGCCCAGGACCGGCTGGCCAAGCTGCAGGAGGCCTACTGCCAGTACCTGCTCTCCTATGACTCCTTGTCTCCCGAGGAACACCGGCGGCTGGAGAAAGAGGTGCTGATGGAGAAGGAGATCCTAGAAAAGCGCAAGGGGCCTTTAGAGGGGCACACAGAGAATGACCGCCACAAGTTCCACTCCCTGCCCCGCTTTGAGCCCAAAAATGGGCTCATCCATGGCGTTACACCCAGGAACGGCTTCCGTAGCAAGCTCAAGGAGGTGGGCCAGGCCCCGCTCAAGACAGGCCGGCGGCGACTGTTCGCTCAGGAAAAAGAAGTGGGCAAAGAGGAGGAAGAGGACAAAGGTGTCCTCAGTGACTTCCACAAGTGCATCTATAAGGTAAGAGGCTTTGGGAGTGACCATAACCTGCAGCCTGGGTGGGACAGAGCCGCTGTGCCTGAATATCACAGAGGAGAATATAATGAAGGGAAACTTTTTGGCTTTGGGTTCTGGAGGATGGGTTGATTCTTATTAAGGCACCACCATACTATCCGATCTTGTGTAAGCACACAGAAACAGTACCTTTCATGTTGTCACAGTGGTGATTTTACCATGCACTTTAGAGGGGACACACACTCATTCTTGGGATAGCTGATGCCACCAACAGAAGTCTACCTGGCACACCAATAATAGACAGTTGGACTTGCCTAGGGAGGCGGACCAGTTAAGTAGATGAGGATTCAGTTTTGAGTCTTGGTGCCATAGGATATGGGTGAGAAGTCTGCCTCTCGGGCCTTTCCTGGTGTCCCTAAATGATGTGTTTACATACATTCAAGGGACACAGCAGACAAGGTATTGCTGTTGGTTCTGTGTCTCTGGTTTTGGCCTGGCCTCTGTAAACCTTGCTTTTCTCAGAGCTGCTCCGAGAATGCTCTTCTCGGCCTCCTTATTTTGTATTCAAAAAGCTCGCTGACTTCCAGCTCTAGCTCAGTGCTGTTAGGTCTTGATGTTGGGAGTTGGAACAAATAAATCTATAACACGAATCTCACCATTAACAGCACAGAAAAGAGGGAGAGAGACTGGAGAGAGAAATTGCTGCTGGCGTTTCCAGCACGAATCTCCTGAGTCACCCTGCTCCTGGCTGGCTGAAGAAGTGTTTCTTGGAAGCTGCTCTCCTCCTTTGGTCTTCTTGTGGGGATGGGGCTGGGGGAGATACTGAAAGACACCCCAAGGCTAGCTCGTAGATGCTGAGTGTGAACAACCCTCCCAGTTGAAGCCTCTGACAGGGTTCCCTGTGATACCTGTCTGGAATCCCTAGAGGGAGGAATTCTTGGTCTGACTCTATTGTTGCACCTTCTAAGGGGTGCTGAGTTAGACAGGTTTCTGCTGCATTGACTAGGTCAATCATCACCTTTACTAACCATCCGCCGGGTTCCTGTGGCCATGTCATTTGAGGCATCAGCCTGTCCCTCTGCAGTGATTGCCACTATAAACCATAGGGCTTCATAGATGAGTTTGGCTTGCCCTGGGTCCTACTGCACCCTCTTTTTGAGGCTTGGCCTGACAAGCAGACCTCAGCTGCTTTCCAGGCTTCCAGTTCAGATCTTATTTCTGGGCTTTAGGCATTTGTACAGGTAATGTGGCCTAATAAGGATAAGGAGAAACAAATAGGCCAAATTGATGTTTATTCAGGGAGAAATAACTTACAACAGAGACAGATGAAGACCAGCAGGTTCCTGGTCCCTTGGATGCCTCTGGATGCTCTTCTGTCCCATTGCTGCAAGCAAGAGAGCACTCAGGGGCCCCTTCCCCAGACCTCGTTCCCCCAGATCATGTCTGCCCCTGTCCCAACTCCAAGTGGGTGTGGTCAGTGCCACAGGTGCACACAAGGTGAATATCTCACAATTCCCCCTTTAGTCTAAAAGAAAAGATTTATGCTTGATACAAAACAGTGAATAACAACTGTGCTCTAAGAAAAGGAAAATCGAGAACATACAAACTTAAGACCTACATACAGGTTTGCCTGTTATTAGACGCAGAAAACGCTGGATCTTTATCTACTTGAATTTCCACCTGAGAACACCTACCTACTGCCCACTCAGCTGTGCTTCTGCGAAAATGCAGAAATGACCCGGGGCCTGAATGCCGCTTTGTTTGTTTGGTGTGTATCTTAAATGACTGGGAAGCTGTCCTTATTAATTAAAGCCATTCATTAAACCCTGTGATTCCAAACCAGCACCTCCTGACATGAGGTATTCTCCACATCTGTTGGTAGCTGTTTAAAGCCAGTACTGTGAGACTGTATCAGACCCAAGGAAGTTTTTCTTGTTGTTTTTATAAACCTGCTTCATCAAAGATATTTTTTAGACATAATTGGAAAAACCTGATGTGCTTCTCGACACCCTGGGGCACTGAAGGCACCAGCGTGTCCATCATCTCTGATTATTGTCCCTGTGATACTTAGTGTCAGATGAGGTTTTCCATGTACTTAGGCTTTTATTTTGTAAGAAGAGAAAGTTGGGAAGTTTACAAGTTGCAAGTCACTTCCTCAACCTGAGAACTTCATCCAAAGATGGAGGGAGAAAAGCCCAAATTCCACAGTCTCCTTGTTCACTGCTGGTTAGTGCTCTGGTGGCAGAGTGTGCTGGGATCACACACTTATTGATAATGCTGTGTGGCTTGTCACCATGGCAAAGCCATTGGGCAAAGACCTGTGACAGGCAGATTTATGTTTTCATATAAAGCCAAGGCTCAGCTCTGTCTTAAGCTGTACTCTTTGCTGTTTTCTTTGTTCCAGGGAAGATCTGTTTCTCTAACAACTTTTTATCGAACAGCAAGAAACATCATGAACATGTGCTTCAGCAAGGAGCCTGCACCAGCGGAGATCGAGGTATGCTGGCCAACTCCAGACTCCCTCCAGTGACACTAGGAGGTTCCTTCAGGCTTGGCGTAGCACGAGAGGGCACAGGGATCGGGTTGTCCCGTGTGTCTGCACTGGGGTAGCCAGGCATTTTATTTCCCCTTGGACCAAAATTAGTCCGTTGAAGACCGGAATTCCATGGTCTCTGCTAGAGAGGTCTGAGGAGGCATGTCTGGGATTCCATCACTGGTCCAGCTAGCAGTTTTCATCCTTAGTGAACTGCCCCTCCCCTGTCCTCCCTGTGTGTTCTGGAGGAGAATGTTTGGAATTCCCTGAAGTCATGGTGTGCTTTTCTCCTCCCGTTCTTCATGTAATGGGATTGGCAGGTTGCCATTGTTGTGCCCTTGCCAGTTCTGTCCTTGGAGTTAGTGCAATGCTGAAAAGACTGTGAGCGCTTGTATGCCCAGTTAGTGGCTGGTAAGCGTGAGGTGCTTCAGAACGCAGCCGGTCTGTCCTGTTTACATTCCCTGGCCAGAGCCCAGTAAGTTAAGATCCTTGGACCCTACAACAGCTGACATAGGAAGCCAGCAGTGGTTGGTTTGTAAAGGGAGAGAAGAGATGCCAGTTCAGACCCAGGGCTCAGAGCAGTTGTAGCTGGAAGAGGAGCTCTGTGACCTGGGGCTTGATGTCCACACTCAACCCCATGTTCAGCTCTGCCTAGGATGGCCGTGACATTGGACTGGTCTGACACCCTGGTGGCCATCACAGTTGCTTTTTGAGGCCTCGTGACACTGTGGCAGACATGCCAGATAAGAAGGCTCAGCCTTAGCATCTCCAGGAGGTTCTGATGATTGTGACTATCCATAGCTCATTTTATAGGCTTCTGTTTAGGAACCACTACCCCTCTGCCCCAAAAAATATTAAAGAGCAAAAGTGAAGGTTTGCTGAGTGAGACTCAGATTTTAGTTTGTGCCTGGCTGGCGCCTTGGAATCCATCTATATCTTATAAAAACAGCAGGCCTTTTCATCTCTCCTAGTGAACAGTGACTGGATTTGGCGACTGCTTATGTGGAATGAAGCTGTACCTGTGCTTAGTGGCTCTCAGCTCTGATCAGTCTCTGAGTCACAGGGTGTTCTATGTGGGCAAGGGCTTTTTCAGAAATGGCATTACATTTCTTTATGGCTTGTGACCATTTGGTCCTCTAGGGAGGCCCCTCTTGTGAGGAGTCAGGGTCACCCATCTGTCTTTTTTATCCCATTTGTGGGAGTGGAGTTGCAGGCTGAGTTTCTCCTATGTTGAGGTTCATAGGGAGGTAAAGTGCCTCTGGAAGTGGATTGAAACAACACTCTTGCTTCACTCTTGATTACCCCTAGCCATCCAGTTCTAGTGGAACCAGCTCAGATTGTAGCCTGGCTATACCCTGTGGGGGGTAGGGGGTAGGGGGTTTGCATGTAGAATTCAGAGGACAATTTTGGAGTAAGTACTCTACTTTAACTTTGATATGGTTTGGGGGATTATGCTGAGGTCACCAACTCTTTACCTTCCATATCATTTTTCCAACTCTCAAAATGCTAACTCGCAACACAGCTGATACATTTGGAGAGTGTGGCGAGGTGGGATTGTGCAGGATTGTGCGGGATTGTGCTGTGCTTGGATGTTCTTCAGATGGGAGCATGGGAAGTTCTCTCCTACCCCATTCTCACTGATTTCTCTTTCTGTCCTATGAACAGATTCTTTTCTGACATACATCTCACCATTTTAACTGTGAGGGGTTGTGCTTGCCACAGCGTGTGTGGATGAAAGAGGCCAACTGTGTTGTCATCCTTTGCCTGTGCCAGGCTAGGTGCCCTGTGAGCATCTCCATTGGCTATTTATATTGTTGGGACCACAGATGAATCCAAACTCAGGACTAAACACTTGAGTGAAAGTGTTTAAGTATATATTTGATTAAGTCTCATCTTCCTATTATTTATTGTGCCACCATCAGTGACAACTGTCCCAATCGAAATTCATTTCTCTGAATCCCTTGAAGAGTACTGTTCTCTTAGTCTGGCAGTCTCTGGCCTGCTTTCCTGGCATCTGACCCTGGCACCTCCTGCACAAACTGACTGGTTATGTCCCTGAGTGTGGTGTCCTCCAAAATTAGCCACAGTGTTTGTATCCATTAAAGTCAGGCATGCATAAACCACATCCAGTTACTCCACTCACCCTCACAACATGCGTGGGTGGCTTCCCCTGATAGTGCTTGATAGGGCCGTCATCCCAGACATCAGGCAATGACTGGCCTCTTTCTTCTCTACAGCAAGAGTACTGGAGGTTAGTGGAAGAGAAGGACTGTCATGTGGCAGTTCACTGTGGAAAAGTGGACACTAATACCCATGGCAGCGGTTTCCCAGTGGGAAAATCAGAGCCCTTTTCAAGGTAATGCACCAGTCTCTTGTCCAAGTTTTGGGGACTAGATAATGCCCTTCCTCACCATCCTGTTACAGCCCCCATATTTCCTTCTACAGACATGGATGGAACCTCACTGTCCTCCCCAATAACACAGGGTCCATCCTGCGTCACCTTGGTGCTGTGCCTGGTAAGCATGACCATAAACATCCCCCTGTTATAGCTTTCTCAGTGGAAGCAAGGCCAGGCTGGCTCTTGTAGGCACTCCTAGAGAGGCCTGGGGTGTTAGGGACAGACAGAGTGCATGTACTGACCTTTTAACAAGGGAGGAAGAATGATTTGAAGTCTGAGAAAATATGGACCCCACTTAGCAAAGTCTGGGGAGCCTAGTTTAACTGGGGAGCCTAGTATTGAAAAGGGCATTTTCAAACTGGGTTCTTATTCATGAAGGCGGTTTGTGCTAACAGACATAATAAATGGGCTAAGAAGTAAAGACTGCTTCTAACTTAAGCAAAGCCATCCCATGGAGGTCCTGGTTGACATTAATTCTTTGGGCCTTGGAAAGGGAAGCCTGAGAGACTCCTTTCTGCCAAAGTCAGGGACCTTGTATCTTACCTTGTTCACTGTGGACAGAGGCAATTAAGCCAGGCCTCCCTAGCTGTGGGCCTTTACACATTCATTCTCAGCTTCAAGGTCAACAAGCTACCCAGCCAAAATGCAAGAATAGTGGATTAATCTCTGTAGTGAATGGGGAGGGACCAGCATTTTTTTCTTGCTGTGTTATGTCTGGGAGAGGCAGAATCCCATTTTCCTTACTGAAGGACACTTTTAATGGCTGTCATTCTAAAGTACTGCTGTTCTAAAATAACATCTCTTCTCTTACATTATAGGAGTGACTATTCCCTGGCTAAATATTGGCATGGTCTTTTCTACCTCATGCTGGTCTCGAGACCAAAATCACCTTCCATATATTGACTACTTACACACTGGTGCTGACTGCATTTGGTGAGTACTGACCCCCAGCTGCAGATGCACCTGCCCTAAGCATCTCAGGAAACGGGTGCTGTGATGCACTTGAGCCTGCAGCAGCTGGAAGACAGGCCAGGGCCTGGGCTTTCTACCTGTGCTACAAGTGTCGCAAGGTGGCAGAAGATGTGTTCCGTTCTTTGCCTGTTATGTTGTTCTCTTGTGAATTGCCTGCTTAGTCTGCTCCCCTGCTGGAAATGCCCATTATGTGTTGTGTAATTCCCAGAGTTGATTTCATGGCAGCTTCATCTTTGTGGCCCTTTGCAAGAACTCCAGAGCTAGTCTACCCACCCATGAGATAGGATGAATTGTCACAGCCGTGCCTCATGAACTGAACTCTGCATGGTGCAGGGTGTTCTCTTCGCTGGTCCTCTGAGCTGTCTGTGTTGACAGTGGAGGTGGGGGTTCAGTGCATATCACATCCCCCATAGTCATTTCTACTAACTCTGCTAATTGCCGGAACGGAGTGATGGAATATCCTTTTATCAAGTATCTTCAGCCAATGTCTCCTTAGGATCCCATGTGTGCAGCAGCCCGATAGTGTGGGGTACAGGTTGTTCATGACTTGATGAGCACGGAGGGTCTGTGTGTTGAGAATCATCTCCAGTGTCCTATGGAACCTGCTGAGGGAGGCTGGTGGTGTGGATCGACAAACGTGGAGCAGCCAGATCATAGAGGTCATGAGACAGAGGGCAGATCACAGCTGTGTATTGCGGTAAATAAGGATCAGGATAAACAAATAGGCCGAATAGATGTTTATTCAGGGAGAAATAACTTACAACCTAGACAGATGAACACCAGGAAATTCAACCCGATCCTCTCCTGTCCGAGTCACGCCAGAAAGAGAGTGCGCCTTCCTCGCCCCCTCCGACCTCCTTCCTCAGGTCACCTCCGCCCATCGCTCCACCCCCAATGGGCGTGGTCAGTGCTACAGAAGGACTATTTCACTACAGCTGTGGGATGTTGCGCCCTTGTGGATGGTTTTGTTTCCTTAAGAGTCTATGGTCAAGGTCCCACTTAGTGCAGGTGTCCTTGTGGTTTTCACTGACCTGTGGTATTGTCATGTGAACATGTGGGTGTCTTAGGATTGCTACTGCTGTAATGAAACACTGTTTTGACAAAAAGTGAGTTAGGGGGATAAAGGGTTTATTTGGCTTAAACTTCCATATTTCTGTTTATCATCAGAAGTCAAGACAGAATCTTAGGCTGGAGCTGCTGGAGAGGCCATGGAGGGGTGCTGCTTGTTACCTTGCTCCCAAATGGTTGCTCAGTCTGCTTTCTTACAGAACCCTCAATAGGCTGGGCCCTCCCCCATTAATCACTAAGTAAGAAAATGTCTTACAGGCTTGCCTTCAGCTGAATCTTATTATGGATGCTTCCTTAACTGCAGTTCCCTCCTCTCAGAAGACTTTAGCTTGTGGTCAAGTTGACATAAAACTATTCAGCACTGTGAGTGTGAAGTGGCCCTTGCAGGCTCTTTCTAATAGCTTGAATGTTTAGTTGGAGGTGGTGAAATGTGAGAACCTGTGAGCTGTTTGAAGTGTTATCCTTGGGCTCAAAATAGCATAGAAGAAAGCAGAGCTAGGGTTATGATCAGAGAAGTGTGTGGTGCATGGCTTCCTTACATGTAATCTATGTTAGAAATTCATATTTTAGCATGAAATCAGCAGTGCCTTTGGAATGATATAAACATTTAAGGTAAAAAGAAAAGGTGACTGGTACCTTCTTTTAGCAGTTGAGACCAAGCTTTGCCACAAAGAGATAAATTGCAATATAGATGGTTGAATGTTGGGGTAGCTGGCCAAGCTTTGGAATTGTCTCTGTGGAGCTGTGGGCGGAGGCGCCCATGGCCATTACCACTGGGGCCCAACAGTTCTGTCTCTGTTCCTGTGTTCTCATTGATGGTAAGGGAATCTGATGGCTTCAGCAGCCCTAGGTCCCAGTCTTTCAGATAGCTGACCCTGCCCTGCAGGCTCCCTGTAGGTCATGAGTAGGCTTCTGTTCACCAGACTTTTTGCTTATTGCCATGTGATCTCGGAGGTCACATGGTACAATAGGCACTTTCTTGATGGTGGGCCACTTGAGGCATTGAGATAGTGCCCTTTGCTACTGCTGTGAGGTCTAGCTTCTCCCTCTAAGTCTCCTGTATAAGCTGTAGTGTGTATGTCCTGGAGACATGTGGTCACTCTGCTCCCATGTAGGCCTCTGTCCCTGTGTGTTTTAGAAACCACATTTCCCTCACACTGGGCTCTGGCACATTTGTAGAGAGTGAGAGTTCCCTAAGTCTCTGGTGACTTTCTCAGCTGTTATGGCCTTGACTGGGTAAATGAGCTGTGTGTCTGTGTGTGTGTGTGTGCGTGTGCGTGTGTGCGTGTGCGGCTTTGGCACCTTTCCAAGTCTCTTCCTGGCCAGTAGCTCCAAGTCCTCTCTGGTGCTTGGTGAGGGTGCCCATGTATCCATGTTGCTTGTCAGGAACAGTATGAAATCCTGTTTCTATGCTTGAGAACTACATTGTTCTGCAGTGTCAGAGAAGTCATATAAGCCAAGGAAATATGCACTTGTATTTGGTTCTGATTTATAGAGGTTTAACTATATTCGGCTTTGGTTTGAAGGGTTTTTGGCTCACCTTGTGTATAAAGTGAGCCGAGTGTATAAGGCAGTGCCTGTGGTTTGGCTCTGTGCTGGGCAGTGTCCGCCAACAGTGACAGAGCAAGGCACCGGGCCAGCACTCCAGCCTCGCTGCCCTGAGGCTGGTTCATGCTCAAAGAAGTCCCACCAAATATCTCTCGTGTTTCCAATGTCCCAGGTATTGCATTCCTGCTGAGGAGGAGAACAAGCTGGAGGATGTGGTCCATACCCTGCTGCAGGCCAATGGTACCCCAGGGCTACAGATGCTGGAGAGCAATGTCATGGTAGGTCTTCTGTCCACCTACACAGCAGGGGCTGTGGGTCTATTAGTTGCCAGCCCCTGACAATGCTGGGTGGGGCAGGAAGTTCTCCAAAAGGGTGAGATCCCTGTAGCGCAGAACCCTCTCAGACTGCCATTTACTTGTGTTTTTAATTTCAAGACTAAAGGAGAATTGTAATCTGGTCATTAGCAGCTCCTCCATCAGGGTTCCGCTTAACCGAATTTGTACATAACTTGGTTGGTGTCCTTACGCCACGGGACAGAGGGTTTGTCTGACTGATCAAGGAAGGTCATGTAGCTCACTTGGCATTATCTCCCCAGATCTCCCCAGAGGTGCTGTGTAAAGAGGGGATCAAGGTCCACAGGACAGTGCAGCAGAGTGGGCAGTTCGTTGTCTGCTTCCCCGGGTCCTTTGTGTCCAAAGTATGCTGTGGCTACAGTGTCTCAGAGACAGTGCACTTTGCTACCACCCAGTGGACAAGTATGGGCTTTGAAACTGCCAAGGTAAGCAGTGCAGGCCACCCGACTCACTGTTGAGTATGAAGCATGTTGGAAACCCTTAGCCTCAGGGGCTTTCCCTGCAATGTTGGGGGTGCAGATCCTCAAGAGACGGCTGGAAGTTTTCTCTAGGAAAGAAAGTTAAGGTTTTTATCACGAAGGCTTTTGACTCCCATAACTGGCCATCCCACAGTTGTGGGGAGGCCAAACAGATATACACAGTGTAAACACTGGATCTGAATCCCTGGAACATGTCTGCTCATTCTGAGTTGTGGCATTGCCTCATGGCAGGCAATGAGGTGCTAGGACTTTCCTGGAATCTGATGTTCTCCACGTAAGCAGAGTGGCTGCACAGGAGATAGCAATAAATTAGGTCCATTTGCCACTTTGGAAATTCACAAGGCCTACCTGTCGCTATGAACCTCGACTCATTATGCATGAAAATAGACCCTTTGTAAAGGTAACTCCTCTTTCAGGAGATGAAGCGCCGCCATATAGCTAAGCCATTCTCCATGGAGAAGTTGCTCTACCAGATTGCACAAGCAGAAGCAAAAAAGGAAAATGGTCCCACACTCAGTACCATCTCAGCCCTTCTGGACGAGCTCAGGTACTGTAGACCCAGGTCCCAAGACTTCATGGGCGCAACAGCTGGTTGTAGGACAGGGCCAAATAAACAGGTGGCAGTTCCCAGAACTGCAGGCTCCCTGAGGCTTATAAGGTGTCAAGCCTTTTGTTCTGTGTTATTTCTCTTGTTGTCTTCCTGTTTATCGGGACTCAGAAGCTCTTGGTGAGCCAATATGAAGAGCGTGGTCTCAAGCTGTGATCCTCCTTGTGGTTAGTTAATTCTGGACTCCCCCTTTTATGATACTTTGCTCTAGCTGTTAATGCTGGGGTGGTACTGTGGAGAGGCAGTCTTGCCAGATCCAGACACACAGACCATAGAGCATGTAGGTAGCAGGATCATCTGACCGGTGTGTGGCTGGTTTGTCCCCATGTTGGCCCAGGTTATATCCCGCAAGTGTTGAAGGTGTTCCTCAGCTTCGCCAAGGTTAGATAGTCACTGAAGGACAGGTCACTTATTGTACATGGTCATCTGTGCTGAACTCTTAACCTCACTTTAACCCTTGTGAGGCTTCTACTTCCTGGGAGCTTCTGATACTTATGTAAGAGGTGTCCACAGCTGGAAAGGGTAGGTAAAAAGAAATCTATCCTTGGCTTGGAGCAAGAATGGCTTTGAGGCTTTAGGAAGGTTGCTGTACCTCTCACAAACCCCCATGGCCGGTCTGTGGTGTCTTGGAGGGCAAGTCTAGTCTAAAGGGGTCATGGCATGTTTTCTGGAAGGGGATCAGGTGTCCAGAGTGGGCATTGCAACCTTCTCATGGTGCCTGCCACTCGCCTGTACAGGGATACAGAGCTGCGGCAGCGCAGACAGCTGTTTGAGGCTGGCCTTCATTCTTCTGCCCGCTATGGCAGCCATGATGGCAACAGCACAGTGGCGGATGGAAAGAAAAAGCCTCGAAAGTGGCTGCAGCTGGAAACGTCAGAGAGGAGGTGCCAGATCTGCCAGCATCTGTGCTACCTGTCCATGGTGAGTCTTGGTGCATGTGTGTTAATGAGCAGGTTTTTTCCTGCTGGCCTGGGCCCACAGCCGCACCAGCCCCAAATAACACACAGACACTGTATTAGATATAATTCTGTTGACCTGTTACTAGTTTCTTACTGGCTAGCTGTGTCTTAAATATTAACCCATTCCTATTAATCTAAGTACTTCCACGTGGTTTTATCTTACCGGAGAGAGGGGGCTGGCGTTCTGCTCTCTCTGGTCTCTGGTCTCTCCATGCTGACCCCTCCTTACTCTCTCCTCCTTCTCTCCTATTCTGCCTATCTTGCTTTCCTATTGGCCAACAGTGCTTTATTCATTAACCAATAAGAGAAACATATTTACAGAATGACATCTCCCATCATATGTGAGCTCATGCAAACCTACCCTTGGCCCCAACACCAAGCCTTCTGGCCTCCTCTGAGCACGGTAGCAGAAGTATGAGTCAGCCGTTGGCCATGTTGTGTCTGTAGTCCTGAAATCAAGGACTGCTGGAGTCGCACCCCCAGCCCTCTGCTTTCTAGTCTACCTAGGGCTCTGCCCCACTGACAGCAACTACATTCAATTAAAACTCAGAGGTATTTCCTCTCTATGATTCCAAATTCTGATTTACATTGATGGGGGTTTATTAATGTTAGTGACCTGCATTATTTAAAAACAATAACCACCACAACAACAAACTGCTTGGTGACCAGCCCTTGGAGTCTTTGAAAGGACCAGCCTGTTCTTTTTCTCTTTTTGTTTGCATTGAGGTTTCCAAGAAAAAGCCTTTAAAGGCCTGATAAATAATTGCACCCGAGTGTTTGAACCATTGTTCCTATTTCTTGTAGGAACTGGTAGGTAACAGTATGCAGACCCTCTAGGGTACTGAAGATTAGGAGCCCCACCAACGTTTATTGGTCAGAAACTCCCCAAGTCTGGGGAGCTGAAGAGATGGCTCTGTAGCTGAAAACATTAGCTGGTCTTCCAGGGGCCCTGAGTTCAATTCCCAGCAACCACATGATGACTCACAACCATCTGTAATGAGATCTGGTTCCCTCTTCTGGCCTGCAGGAATACATGCAGACAGAACACTGTGTATAAAATTTCAAAACAAAACAAAACCTCTCCAAATCTGAACTCTAAGCCTTCCTAGCCAATACCGGCATATCTTGTTCCATCTTTATGACGAGGGCTCTTGAGAGTCTGTAGCAGACTGGAGGGGCTTGGAGGCCTTGTTGAAGACTCTGTTGTTTTTGGGGTTTTTTATTATCATCATCATCATCATCATCATCATCATCATCATCATCCCCCCCCTCCCCCCCGGTTTTTGTTTTTTGAGACAGGTTTTTCTGTAGCTTTGGAGCCTGTCCTGGAACTAGCTCTGTATACTAGATTGGCTTCGAACTCCGCCTGCCTCTGCCTCCCGAGTACTGGGATTAAAGGTGTGCATCACCAACACCCAGCTTATTGCAGGGTTTCTTAATAATCTACACTGTTGTGAGTCACTGACCCTTGCCTTGCGCAAATGTGTGGACAGGCCTTCTTGAACTCAGTTTGCAACCTTTCCCTACAGGTGGTACAGGAGAACGAGAATGTCGTGTTCTGTCTGGAGTGTGCACTGCGCCATGTGGAGAAACAGAAGTCTTGCCGTGGGCTGAAGCTGATGTACCGCTATGATGAGGTCAGTTCTGACTTGGGCAGGGCCCTGGGTGCCAGCCACACTGTCCTCCTTAGCCCAGATGACATTAGCTCAGGGTCTGGCCATGCTTGTAGGATGGAGGCTGAAGGCAGCTACTGTGACTTATGTAGATGCTGGCATTCATGTGTAAACTGGAGAGATGGTAGCTTGCATTGTGCTGTGTCTCTTGGCCTCCATCTGCCCTCAGTGCCCAGTAGAGTTCTCACCTTTTCACCTGTTGCTCTGTTCACACTGCCTCTGCCAGATTATCTGCCACATTTACCAAGTTTGCTTCTTGCACAGGAAGTGTCTGACCCAGAGATGGCCCTCCAGGGCTATTTGTCCTGGTACCTATATGCCTTGATACTACATTCTGGAAAGCAACTGTACCTTTATGTCTACTCAAGCTCTCCACAGAGTGCTCTGGTTCCTGAGCCTTTTAAACTTGTTAGAGAAAGCTGCTACCCAGGCCATTTCTGGCATAGCTCTGATTGCCTAGCGCCTGCACCCCCCCCCCCCCCCAACCTCAGATACCTATTCTTCCCCTGTGGTAGTTCTGCACACAGCAGGTTTGCCAGCTTTCTTGGCCAGCTAATTTCTACAGCTTTTCCCACATTGCCTTTCTGGCTAGATTATCCCAAGGGTGACACTGGCCTTCAGGGTGGCATTGCTCTCTTGAGCCTGCCACCCTTTCACTAACAAGCTGCCTAGCCAGGAGCTGCTAAATCATGTTTTGCTTCCCCTAACCCTGTGTAGCCAGTGGCTGTACTAGCCAGCAGGACTTAAATGTATCAAGTAATGTTTCCCGGCGTCTACACTGTTCCAGTCACTGAGGAAATGGAGTACTGTGCTTGGCCTGGGTTCTAGTCTTAGAGAGCAGTTGAAGTGGAAACCTCATGCGATACTGAATATGAATTTCAGCCTCCCCCAATCCTTATCTGTATAGCCAGGAGACATGAGACATGAGGACCAGCCTTAGGGACTTCTGTGGCTTTGGATTGTGTGCTGTGGTGGGGACATTTGAGCCCCAGGTGAATGAGTCCAATGTCTGCCTTGCAGGCTTTTATACTGTGAGCAATGTTTGTACCTCTCAAGTCAGGGCTCCTTGCCTGGTGTGGACACAGGCCACTGCTCACGGCTGCCCCCCACTTACCATTGGTTCCATGTCCTGAGTCCTGTGCAATGCTTAGGTTGGGGACACAGCTCCCTGGCAGTCTTGGACTGCAGCTCCCTGTGCTGCTCACCTGTTGACAGCTATGTCTGCGTGTGGTGCACACTACCTCCTCCTCATACACTCTGATCTCGGTCTTGGGTTCTACATCAGATTCTACACATCACATTCACTATTCACTTCACCTTCTCAACCTTCCTAAGTCAGTGGTTCTCTACCTTCCTAAGTGTTGCAACCCTTCAGGACAGTTCTAGTGTTGTGGTGACACCCCCCCCCCCCACTATTATTTTTGTTGGTATTTTATAACTGCAATTTTGCTACTATTAGAATTTAAGTGTCTGATATGCAGGATAACTACTATATGATGCCTGTGAAAGGGTTGTTTGACTCCCATTGGGGTCTCAGATCACAGGCTGAGAACAGCTGTTCTAAATGAACCCTGATCCTAACAACCTTCTCATTAATGGAGCACCATTGACCATTCCGTGTGGTTTTCTAATTCTATGATGTAGTATGTACACTTCACTGCTTTGCCCACCTCATTCTGTCTGAAGCTGTTGCTTCTGTAACCCTTCTAACCCCTCCTTGGGTCTGTGAACATCTTCAGCAGCCATCTCTAGGCTCTCAAGGGCTGCAGCACACACTCCTATCTTCTTGGCCTTTGGTTTGCAGTCCTCTGGAATGTGTCGATTCTGGTTTGTCTGGTGCTGTACATTTGGCAGTCTGGTGCCCTTCAGGCAGTGCCATCAGCACTGTATGTTCCCCAGCTGGCTGTGTAGTAGGATATCCATGTGGTCCCAGGTTCTGCCTTCTAGTTGTTCTAAGGCTGGCAATAGAATCTACTGTTCCTGTAGATTCTTGAAGCTCCTTGAAGCTCCAGCTCGTGGACAGTAAGTGCATTCAGATCCTTTACCTACTTGTCACAGGCTTGCTGAGGCTGGATCAAGCATAGGTCAGACTCACGTCTAAGTTGGAGGTGGGAAAACAGAAAGCAGATCTATTTATTCATGTTGTAGTCAGTGACTAACACTCTTCTGTGGTCCTTACTTTGTTACATGAGCAGTAAATATCACAATGACCTTAAAATGGAATTCCAATAATGAATAGGAATTACTGTCTGGCACCCTTCACATCGGGGCTTCATCCAAAACCCATAGCTAGGATAGTGTTGCTGCACTGAGCACATGATCAGGGCAGCTTGAAACCACTTTCCTAAAAGTTCTGCTTGGGGTGGGAAGCTACCTGGTCTTGTAGATTGACATTTTGCTGTCACCAAAATCCTGAAAGAAATCATCTGGCGGTCTGGTATCCAGTCCCGGGCTTTGATGGATACAGGGAACCTGCCTTTTCCTCTGCCATAAACTTGCTGTAGTGAAGGAAGTCAGTACCAGTCCTGAATTGAGTTCAGCTGGTTCGATTGGGAAATATAGTTTGTAGGATCAATGCATTTCAAGCCACCTGCAGCCCACAGATGAGCACTCCTGTCCAGGCCAATGACAAATGTTAGGGGTTCCAGGCCTGTCCCTCCCTTACCCCAGTGCACTGTGACGCTCCCAGGACTTTCTGACACTTGGCTGTCTATCTGTCAATGCCCAGCTGCCTGAGGACAGCTAGGCAGTTTTGCACTGTCTGTCTCCCAAGCTTGGTACAAGGAGGCAGGGCCCTGTGTTGTTACATCAGCAGACGTGCTAGGCTTTTGTGGCCTCCAATTCCTTCTAGGGCTTTTCAGAGACAGCTTCACTGTGAGAACCGCAGGAGGGTTTTATGCTTCCATTCCTCCCTTGTGGTGCCCGACATCTACCTGGTGTTTGGGCTTCCTGCCTATGTGTTCTCTTTTGAGATATTCCTCCAGTGAGTCCCAAGCTGGCCCCAAATGTGTTCTTTCTTCTTGTGTCTCTCTGGAGAGCTGTTGATTCTAAGTGTGGATTATCACACCCAGCTACAGATACATTTTGGTAGAGAGAGGAGTGGCTCTTGGGTAAAGAACAAGGACTTTGCTATGCCCTCTTTACTTTCTGGTGTAGAGGGAAGTAATCGTGAGGGGGGTGGACTGGCACAAAGATGAAGCATTGTTATTGGCTGTTTTCACATCTTCTGTCTCATCTTCCTCTTTGACATCCCCCTCATCCTGAGAACTTCCAATGTATACCATACTGCTGGGCAGTGTGGGGTATAGCAGAAGCTGGAATTTAGAACTCTGACTGGAAGTGTGTTGTGCTATTAGCCATCATTGTTCTGTGTATGTAATTGATTTCAGATCTGTCTGCTGGGTTATTATTAACTTTCTTTTGTATACTTTGTGTCTTTCACATCAGGCATCCCTATCACATTCATTTCCCTGGCCCTTCCTATCTGCCTTGTAATTCACACCCCACCACCCCCAGATAAAGTAAAATTTAAGAGGTGCCGGGGGTGGGGTAGAATAAAGAAAAAAAAAAAATCTCATCGTGGAAGCTGTATTTCAATAGTGAGTCATACAGTAACCCTATTTATACATCTTTACTTACAAGTGCTCACTGCAAAGAGTTATTGGTCTGACTCTTGCAGCTTTGGTCCAGCAGGTCATGGATGGGGTGGGCCAACTCATATGATAGATAGTTGCAGGTTTGGTCAGCCTGCAGCACTCTCTCATCCTCACCACCAGGGTGAGCTCTCCAGCATTGGCCTGGGTTAGTTCACCCTTTTCAGCACCTTCCCACTGCTCTTAATTTCTGGATTTTTCTTCTCACATTGAGCTTCTCTCCCCTACCCCCAAGTATTTGATGCAGGGTCAGTTATGTATATGGGGATGCATACACTAGAGGCCAAAGGCCATCAGATTCCCTGGAGCTGGAGTTAGTTACAAGGCATTTGTGAGCAGTGGCTGTTGGAGCCCAGCTACCCCTGTTAGAGAGGGAGGTGTACATACTCTCAGCCTGTCTGTGTAGCCCCAGGAAGCTTCCTTAGGTGTCATCCTGTCCTTACGCTAAGGTAATGGTTGTTGTCCAAGGCCCCTCTGCTGCACTAACTTTATGCTGTCTGCCTGGCAGGAGCAGATCATCAGTTTGGTCAACCAGATATGTGGCAAAGTGTCTGGCAAACACGGCGACATTGAGAACTGTCTCAACAAACCCACACCAAAAAGAGGCCCCCGTAAGAGAGCGACTGTGGACGTGCCGCCATCTCGGCTGCCATCCTCGTGAAGACGCCGATCCCATGGTCACTTATATATTTTTTGTAATTACTATATTCTAGTTTGGAGTACTTGCTGTAGGATACAAGCTGTCTTTGCACTAGCTCTAAAGAAGAATTTCTTCTGGTTTTAGCATTAAACTGTTGAAGTTTTTGTACGTAGATCTCTAGATATCGCAGTCAGGTTTGGAAGCTGCCGTACCCTGACTGTTTAACCCTTTGGGGGCTGTATTAATTTGTATTGCCCCCACGGCTGACAAAAGCCTTTTTTGTTTTTTGGTTTTTTTTTTTTTTTTTTTTTTTTTTTCTTGTTTTGGTAACTGTTGGGGAATAAAGGCTTTTTAACCCATTTTTGAAGAGGGTGAAGTTTGGAGAACAAATTTTAAAACCATCAGTCACATGAGCAGATTTTTCTAGATTGGGTAAAGGGATAGAAAACACACACACACACACACAAAAAAAAACTTGAAATGGCTTTACTTTGGCTGTCTTTTCTTCTGTCTTGTGCAAGGAGAGTTTGTAACTTTTGGAACCGGAGCGCCTCATGTGTTTAGCTGGGCGGTTATGGCAGCTGAAGGCAAATAAGAGTTTTGAGTGACTAGGTTTTCATACCAGCGCATCACTATGCATCCGTTCGAGGAAGAGAGGACGAAGACAAAGATTGCCTGCCTTGGAGGTCACTGAGGGAGACCTGTGCCTGATTTCATTAGGAAATCCATTCTGTTATTTTTTGGTGCTGTTGGCTACTTTATCAAAAAAGGAAAAAAAAAAACCCACAAAAAAAAAAAAAAAATATGAAAACCCTTCAGATAGCATCCTTGAGGAAAAGGAAAGCAGTAGTTGACTGTAAGTGCTTCCCTGTCATCCAGTGCAATTTCCTGACATTCCACCTCCATCTGCTTGTTTTCACACATCAGCATTAATCTTTGTTTAAAACACTTAGAGCCACTAAGTCTGCAGTTCTTTTTGAATGTGAAAATACATCTGTGCTCATCTTGTCTATTTTTTCTCTTCATGTTTTAACAAAAAAGAAAAAGAAAAAAAAAAAAAAAGAATCCCATCCCCCTTTGTACATAATCCTGTAAATTGTTTTAAATACTTGAGCCTTTTCTTGGTGGGGGGAGGGGAGGGTGAGAAGATGAAGAAAAGCCTTACATTTCAGTTTCTTCATCGGCTGGATTGGATGCTTACAGGGTTTTTCTTGTAACATTTATAAGTGCTGCTTACATCACTCAACAACAACAAAACATGGTAAAGGAGTAGCTGTTGCCCTTCTCCGGTTGTGTGTACAGTATGTGTGGAATAAAAAAAAAGGGAAACTGTTTTCACAAGCTGTTCTTTGTTTCATAATTGGATCAGTCCGTAGCTGCCCATATTGCACTGAGCTTGCCAGTGGTGGCTGCCAGGAGTGTCCTAGGATCCACTTTGGTGGTTGTTGTTGCAGAAGACGGAACTGTTTGGATTATTTAACGATTACATAACAGTCGAGTGTTTTCCCATGTGGTTGTCCAGTTTTTATGGCCTTGCTGTGTACTTTTCCCTCTTTTTGACAGTAAACTTTCGCCTATGGCTTACAGTTTGACATTTAATTTATTAGCGCTGCTCTGCACCCCCTCCCTCAAGAGGGAGGACTTCGTGTGGTTTATTGCCAGTTTTTTGTTTACTTTTCAGGTTTGTACTACAAGGTTTAATAATAAAATCAATTTTTTTGGACATTTTTGTCTGTCTTGTGGAAAGGGGTGGGCTGTCTTCTCTGTGGCAATTCCATACTCGTGCTCAGCCATGCTGTTGTGGCTCTGGTGGGGACAGGGGCTCTGCCCTGTATTCCTTTCCCTGTGGGGGAGCAAGCCAGGCTGTTTTTACTCAAGTTTATTGCTGCAGAGACCCAGGTGTTCTAGTATTGATAACAGGTTTTGGCCTGAATATATAGTTCAGCTGTTGGGTACAAAATTAAGTTTTTCAGACCCCAATTTGACCACTATTGGTTACATGTTAACAGTTTTTCCCCGTTACACCAGGGCATGGAACCCACATAGCCTGGCCTAGGTCCTATCCCCTCCAAGCCCCTTCTCAGTGGCCCTCCACACCTTTGTTCCTTTAGGAATGCTTGATCATATCAGCGGTAAGCACCTGTCAAGGCAGAAGCGTTCCTGTACAACCCCATATACCACAGCTTAATATTTAGTCCACAGCTTTATTGTGAGCTCTTCTCTAATGGTTCTCACACACAAAACCCTCTAAGAACCTGGCTTTGCAGGAGGTTCTGCACACAGCTGACAAGTCATTTAAACATCCTGGCTTGAGTCACTGTCATCACTGACACCTGGGGTGGGCTTTCTGTCAGTGTGTAATGTGACCAAGGCAGTGTCCACCTGTACATCCTCCTCATCAGACTGGATGAGGGGGGCATCCACTGCGTCCAGATCAGTGCAGGCAGAGGGTGAGGCAGGTGGCTGGAGTGCTGATTCTGAGGGATTTGGAATCTGGAGAGTCATTTCATTCTGACAGGGGTTGGATTCAAGCTCTGTTGAAGAAAGCAAAAGAGGCCTCTGATTGAGTGAGGTATTGCAGTTGGGAATTGCTATTGAGGACAACTGTCTGAGGCCACAACACTACAGCTGTAGGAGCCACAGGTGAATGAGCTGGCCGACTGTTCTGTGGTTTAACACCCGTGACACAGGAAAAGAACTCTGCAAAGCCGCATAAGGTCCTGTTAAGCATGGTGCTTAAAAGGGTAAAGGCATCTGCTACAAGCCATGTACAGCCTAGATGATCATATAGCTCTTTCAATTCCATATATACACTGGTGCTAAGATGGACTCAGAATGGCTGAGCCTTCAGTAACTCTCCCATTTTACAAGGACATAAGAGGAATAAAGATGTTACAGATAACCAGTCACTGTGACTAAATCATTCCGATCTCAGAAGGCTTAGATAGAGGAGGTGAAGTCAGAGGAATCTGGGCCCTCAGTACTGTGGGCCCACGCCTGAGGCTGAGGGTTGCCCTTCTCTCCTGTATGTGAAAGAAACAAACCCTGGCTAGTGAAATGCCATTCAGGATTAAGGGTGCAAGCCCAGTCCTGGAAGGTCTTGGTGGGCAACTGCTGAATGAACATGAAATCAGGGTGTCCTAAGTAGATTTCCACACACCATAACTACATGAAAGGAAAACTGTGAGCCACACAGGAGAGGTAGCATATTCCCAATCCCGTCCTATCTCTGCAACAGAGACCCCACTCGCTGGAGGCAGTGGAACTGGGTGCCTCCAAGTTAGCAGTTAACAGCCTTCATGTGGAAAAATTGGGTCATCAAAGACATTGAGTTCAAGAGGTTTGACATTGGTTTGGTTGTGACTTACCTGAACCAGGGGACAGCCCTGTAGTGTTGTCCTCTCCACTGGAGTTCAAGAAGACATCTAGAGCCTCCTGGTCAGAGATGTCCACCAGGTCCATGTGCTCCAGCATGTCCACATTCACCTCCATGGATGACATGCTGCCCATGGGCTCTGCAGGTAAAGGAATCACAACGTTCCCTTTTCATGGTAAGTGGTAATTTTCATTTTTATTTGGCTAATTACACTATTTTCTCTCAAGTCCTGCAATTACCAAATGACATTAAATCTGTCCTAAGTCATCTTTCATTATATTTGGCCCTAATAACCCCTTACTTGCAGGTATACTTGGAAAAGAGTGCTCCTGCAATACACAGGGTTGTTAGGAACTGTCTCAATGGGCCAGTAGGAACTCAGGAAATTCCCTTCCACAACCAAAATTGCAATTGGCATTTTCATGGTTGTCCAATGAATAGCAGCTCGCCAGCAGTTGGCCAGGGCCACCAACCCTGAGTGCCCAAAGCAGATGATTTTCAGGGTTGATGGTAGATCACCTTCCACCACCAGTCAAGAAGGGAATCCTAGAAATGAGGTGACCTTGGGCTTCACAGACAAGGAGGCCCCTAAGAAGTGAGGGGCCTCAGAAACAAAAACTGTTAACAGGTACCTATAGTAAGTCAGTGTCAAGAGGCTTCTAAGATGGACCAGATAACTAAAAGTTCACAAATTGAAGAGAGTGAGGTAAGCAGGAAATAACTAGACAATGAAGTGGATAAAGTCAGGACAGTAACAAAGCCTCAAGACTTGAAGGCTTGGGCATAAGTAGCCACTGCCACTATGAAGACAGAAAAGGCCTCCAGTTCCAGATAGAATTGATGGGAAGGTAGGAGTTAGGTTAGCATCCACGTTCACTCTAGCGTGTAAAGTGGATACTGCCGACAATGTCACCCTGAGCCAGTCAAGACAGGTTCAAGTCCATGCAGGTTCTCAAGACAGGTTCAAGTAAGTCCATGGAGCCGGAACCTATCAGATGTCACCAAAGAGCGAATGTCACAGCTACAGGGGTAAAAAGTGGCCTTCCTTTAGGCATTGGTGCCCCAGTGGGACTCTTGAGAGTGAGTGAGCACTGTAGTTTCAGCAGTCTCCTCTGGCTTCCAGCCAGGGCTGTGACTTAAGCCTAGAAAGGGTGTGTTCGACTTTCAGGGTAGGCCAAGGTCATTGGTAATCATCACAGAGGGGAATGAAGTAAACCCAGCTTCAAGGTTCACACTTTCAATCACGGCACAGAGGAGGAAGGCTGAGACATGAACATGGGTTCGATGCCAGCTAGAGCTATATATCCCACCTAAATCAAGACCTCTCTCCCCAAGTATATGATTCTCCTGGCTCAGCCTCCCAAACACTAGAGCTGTATGTGTTCAGAAGTTATTCACAGCTATATTATTCATTATGCTTTTAAAAGTAGAAACTGGCAGGGCAACAACAAAAACCTCACCCTTCCTCTTGGGGGATGTTAATGCACCTCTTTAACGACCAGCATAAGCTGTTCCAACTGAAGTAGAGACTGTCAACAAAGGGTACGTAGAAAAACTTATACTTAATTTAGATCAAATAAACATTAATGACAAAATATTTAGAGTGTTAAATATCAAAAGTTGTCAAATTCAGCTAAAATGGCACCCCAATTGGAATTTCTTGCTTTGGATGCCTTACTACAGAGAAAAAAAATCAAGTCTTTATCTCAGAAAGAAAAGATGCCCTTAATCCCAGTACTCAGAAAACAGGCAGATCTCTTAACTTGGCTGTCAGCCCAGTTACAGTGAGTTCCAAGCTACCTGGGGCTATATGGTGAGGCCTTGTCTCAGAAGAAAAGATGCCTGAAGAAAGTCCAATTCTGCCAAGGCTCCTGAGTGCTGGAAGTACAGGCATGTGCTGCCATGCTTGGCTACAAATGAGTGACCTGTGCAGAAGCAAAGACTATGAGCAGTGTGGCATCTAATATGTTTGAAAACTAAAGATGTTTTGGCACGGTTTTCACGGAAACCATAAACACAGTGTCTAGGGTATGCTCATCCTCTCAGGAAAAACAATGAGAGTAATGTGCTCCAATGCCCAATTCCAAAATGAGGTGAGTTATGAATCTTACAAACCCTGCAATTCCAAGGGTTCACACTAAGTTTACTGAAGAACTTGAAGCAAGAACAAACATGGTAATGGGGGTGTGGTAGGGTCTACTTTTCACCTGGGTGGGTTTTCCTCTGTGACACTAGACTGGAAGCCTAATGCTCTCCTGTGTGCTGTAAGTGTTAAGCGTGCCCTCAGCCAGGGCCATGAGATCCTGTGGAACACTTTTTAGCCCATTTTAAAATAGAATCTTGCCAGCAATTTGTAACCAGGCATCACCAAGTGTCCCCTGTAGTGAAACTACTACTTAATGAAATGTAACTCTAACAAAATCACAATGGAATGTCCTAATATGTAGTTATTAAAACAAATAGAAGGTTGCCAAAGCCTGGAGACATATTGTGCATCAGAGAACTGTGAAAGTCAATATCTAGACTCAATGAAAGAAGAGAAGGTTAGAGTAAAATAATATTGCCAAGGCTAATAGTTATACTCCACAGCAGGATGGAACTGAAGAGACCACTAATGTCATCAAACATTGAGAGGTCAAGCTGGTGCCCAGCTAGAATATTCAACCCTACTGACTAGCATTCATGGTGCTAGAATGTACTTTGCACATGTGGCAGTTTGAATGAGAATAGCCCCCATGGGCTTATATATTTGAATATTTGTTCCCTAGCTGGGGAAATTGGCAAGGATTAGGAACTATGGCCTTGTTGGAGGTGTTGTGTTGCTGGAGTAGACACTGAGGTTTCAGAAATCTCACCACTTCCTCTGTGTGTGTGTGTGTTGTCTGCTTCATGCTTGTGCATCAAGATGCTCCCATGCTCTCTGTCATGACAGTCACAGAATCTTAAGCCTCTGAAACCGTAAACCCCAAATAAACTTCGGTAAGTTGTTTTGGTCATAGTATCTTATCACAGAAATAGAGAAGCATCTGACAGCAAGCTACAGGAAGAGGAAAAATACTCATCAGCATCACCCAACTATATCCCAGTGACCTGTGCAGTAGTGGCACAGGTGTTAGTGAAGTCAACAACCCACTTTCTGATTGGATTTAAGGTCCATTTCATACCTTGACATTGCTAACGTGGGCCCAAACCTGAGACTAGCTAGATAGGTAGATCATGGGCCTAAGGGGACAACTATTAGTTTAATTATGCTAAAGAAACAGCAATAAAACTCCCAATGACATATTGCTATACCCAGAGATCAGTACATCACTCAACCCTCATCAGAAAAGCTGCTTCTTGAGGTAGATGGGTGTTAACAAAATAGAGTGAAGAGCTTAGGAGCATTCGGTTCTAAAAGAGATATGGTCATCAAATTCCCCCTGAATGTGGAAGAAGAGCCCGGCAGATTGTTAAGAGAAATAGTGCCTTCCTTCTCATAGATGGACTAATGCACTCATGTGAACCCATGAATTGTGACAGTATGAAGTATCTGCACGGGGTCACACTAGACAATCACAGAGAAGTGGAAGTGCGCATGAAATCCATATCCAACCAACAAGCTATTTGATATCTGTTGCAAAAGGGGAATTGTTTTTCTGAAGTTTTGCTGAATACATGAACCACATTCCAGAACATGTCTCTTGCCCAGGAGTCATTGACCAATACAAAATGGACTCGCGTGCGTGAGTGCGTGCATGTGTAAGTGTGCATATGTAGTTCTTGTTTTTGATTTTTTTCTCATCTTGGGTTTTGTTTGTGGGGTGCGAGACATGAAGCTGGGTTAATCCCAGCACTCAGGAGGCAGAGGCAGTAGGCTCTCTGTGAGTTACAAGACAGCCCCGGCTATACACAGAGAAACCATGTCCGAAACAAACAAACAAACAAATAAATAATAAAATCTTGGCCTCTCTTCCTTGCGGTCAGGATATAACTCTTAGCTACTGCTTCAGCGCCGACTTGTGTGCAGCCAGGCTCCCCATCACGACGGGACTGAAGCAAGCCCCAGTTAAATGCTTTCTTTTATAAGAGTTGCCACAGTTATAGTTTCCCTTCACAACAATAGGACAGGGACTAAGAAGTTGATACCAGGGAGCGGTATACTGCTGTGACAGGCCTGACCATGCTCCTTGTTAGTGGAATGTGGAACAGTGAAAAGAGCAAACGGCAAAAAATAAAAGTAAAAAATGCACATTTTGAAGAGAAAGAGAGCACCAGGAAAGGGAATGTTGGAATTTAGTCCAATGGCCAAGGAGATAAAAGTTTAAGGAAAAGCCAGGTGCTAACTGGAGTAAGGGAGTGGGCCTCAAAGGTAAGACTCCAGCAAGCTAAGATCCCAATTAGTAAAAAGGAATTTAGCAAGGCAGAAGGACTTGGTAGCTTCAGCTATGTGGTTCTGGCTGTAGAATCAATAAGGAGAAAGTAAAGGAGTCTTCTTCCATGCTAAAGAAAAGCCACTAAGGCCAGGCTCCTGCAAGGAATCTGACATAAATGCTCAGTGAGACCATTGCAATGAAGCTGTCTCAGTGAAGCCTGTACGGCCTTGGAGAGCCCAGTGTTGGAGGTGGCGGTCATGGGTTACCTGCCAAGGAGAGCTGCTACTAGGATGTGGGACTGCCCTGAGAGAAAAGTGTGCTGCAGAGCTCCGAAGAGCCCGTTGCCATCAGACATGGGGATGCAGAATTAGGAGTTTACTTCTATTATTTTCTGATTGTACTCCCTTCTGGATTGGTAATGTATATTCTGTGACACCATCATGTTGAAAGCATGTAATCTACATTTTGGTTTTACAGGGGGTTGAGGTTTAGAGATTGCCACAAGTCTCAGAAGAGACTCTGAACTTTCACAAGCATCGAGACTGAAAGACACGGGGACCTGTGAAGCTGACTATATGAAATTGGCATTATGATACACCATTATGATATGATCACATGCCTATGTGGCCAGGGAGTGGAATGTCGTGGCAGAGAAGTGGGTGGATCTGGGAGGGGAAAGAGTATGCTCAAGATATACTGTAATAAGACATTCTTAATAAACGAGCAATTGAAGAAATTAAAGACAAATATGTCACTTCATATTGACTGAGGGCGCAGCTTTATGGAGTGTTGACAAAGATCATAATCAGAAAACACACAGCTGGGTAGCTTGTCAGCTAGTATATACAGCTATTTGGACAAGTAATTGATAAACTCTAGTAAACCTAAAGGAAGCATGTCACATGAAGTAATTATTACCCCAAAAGAAGCAGTCTTCAAAGTGAGGTCCCTCAGCTGTAACTTTGGGCTATAGTGTCCCTGGGAATTTGCTCATAATGTAAGCCTGTGGTTTCACTCTACACCTTCAGTCAGAAACCCAGGACCCAGCTCTTTAGTCTTTAAAAAAGAAAAAAGAAAAATGTACTCAGAGACATGTGCGGATGTCTGTGAAGGCTAATCTTAATGGCCAGTTAAACAGAATTTATGAACACACCTCTGTCCTTGCCAGAGAAGTTTAACTGAGTTAGGGTTCTATTTCTATGAAGAGACACCATGACCATGGAACTCTTACAAAGAAAAACATGACAACAATCGACTAACCCAGTTGAATGAGGGAGCAGCACTATTAGGAGGTTTGACCTTGTTGGAAGAAGTATGACACTGTGGGGGCGGGCTTTGAAGTCTCATCTACTCAAGCCACGCCCAGTGTGGCACACGATCTCCTGCTGTTGCCTACAGATCAAGATCTAGGACTCTCAGCTCCTTCTCCAGCACCATGTCTGTCTGCATGCCACCATGTCCCACTGTGGTGATAATGGACTGAGCCTCTAAGCCACCTGCAATGAAATGTTTTCCTTTGTAAGAGTTACTGAAGTCATGGTGTCTCTTCACAACAATAGAAACTCTAAGACAGAAGTTGGTACCAGGGGCTGGGGTATTACTATGACAGGCCTCACTATGGTTTTGGGATTCGGACTATGAGTTCAAAAAGCAGTGGAATGCTTAAATTGTTATTAGTGGGTCATCCTAGGAGCATGGAAGACAGTATTGCTGAGGATGAGCTGAACTGCGGGGACTGTCCACGAGGTTTCTGAGGGATTTAGGATGTGGCCTAGAGACTGCTTTTGTGATATTTTGGCAAAGAATGTGGCTGCCTTTTGCCCTTCACAGCAATAAAACCCTAATTAAGACAGGCATGTTGGGAAGGATGATGGCAAGCAGGCAGGCATGGCCCTGAAGAGGTAGCTGAGAGCTCTCCACCTAGATCTGCAGGCAGCAGAAAGTGAAGCACCATACTGGCCATGCTTGCGCTTCTGAGACCTCAAAGCCTGCCTCCTGATGACACG
This sequence comes from Phodopus roborovskii, assembly GCF_943737965.1. NCBI lineage: Eukaryota > Metazoa > Chordata > Mammalia > Rodentia > Cricetidae > Phodopus > Phodopus roborovskii. Next base: position 17,117,341 of record NW_026126482.1, on the reverse strand, counting down.
CCTCCTCCATCGCGGCCACATCTACAGCGAATAGTGCCATTCGCCATAGTCTCATGGAGGCCATTTTTATTCAGACCACTGCAGTGGGCAGTCCCATCTTGTACACGGGGGGTCTTAAAGTGAATGAGAGGCAGAGAAAGGGAAATGAGAAACCCCAGCATCCTGAGAGTCTACACATAAGCAAGCCCTGGCCTGCTCCTACTAATACACCCCTCCCCCATCACTAAGCTCCTGCTGCCACACCTCTTCTGTTCCAGGATGTTCTTGAATTACACACTGACGTTCATCCTTCCTATGCATTTCCGTCACCGTGAAGAGAAAAATAACTAACGGAATCTCCATGCTAGAACTGTTTTTAATAATAAACTGGGAATAAGTATTCACATTCGTAATAATGAGTTGGTTATATGTATTCAATGTAAATAAATCTAAGTATAGAAACAAAGTTTGAACTGAGCAGATTATACTAACCCACAGGCCCTCCCAAAACAAGCTATACAAGGTAATACCTTACTTCCACAAAGTATGTCTTACTCTTTTCTTTTTTATGGCGCTGGAGTTTGGATCTAGGGCCTCATATATGCTAGGCACTTACCATTGAGCTAGGTCCTCTGTCTCTACACAGGGTTAGAAGTTAAAAAAACACATTTGTGTATCACACACATGCCCTAAAGGCTCATCAGGACCCAACTCACAGTGAGCTGTGGGTCTGCAGAGTCCTAGGCTACGGCCGCCTTTTGCTTCCTGCATCCCAGGCTACACCCTCACTGTGTCTCTTGACGTTACCGCTGCACAGGCGCTCTCTCCAGACATTTCTTGACATAAAGTTCCATGGCTTTTTAACAAAAACTTTTGAAATGGAGAAAAGTTCAGACTGCTATTTCTGATCTCATGGAATGAGTCCAAAATGCCACACCCACTAAGGACATTTTTTATGTTGATGGATGTTCTAACTTAAGCTTTACTTAGCTCCACCCTTGGAGGCGAAGAAACTTCCTGAAGTGGAATGCTTGTCCGGGTAGGAAGTCTGCAGCAGCTTTCAACAGCCAAAGTACCAGGTTACTGTTCAGAGGGCCCTTCCATTTTAGCTAAGGCAGCTTTCTTTTGTAGTGTTTGAACACCATTAAATAATAAAATATTTTTCACAATTCGGTATGAGCATAATTTTGTAGCTGATGGCACCTCAGGCATGCCTGTGTCATTTACTTTGATTTGGGGGTCTAAGCACCAAGAACTATACATATACCCAGGCCCCGCTCTGCAGGCATCCTGGAACAGCCCAGCTCACCTCGCCTGTCTGCAATCTGCAGGTAACCTGTGGACAGGTACTGTTCCATGTCCTGCTGGAAGGCTTCCTCAAAGAACTTCTGCCGCTCCTTCAACCTCAGTTGCTGGGTGTGCTCCATCTCCAGGACCTTCTTCGTGTGCTCTGCATCTAGTTCAGCTGAGAAAGCAGAGTGGTGGGGTGAGAGCTCCACAAGGGACTAGACGGGGTGGTGGGGAGCCCTGCTGGCCCCCATCTGCTGTACTGTGTTCCATCACTCTGTACTTGTGCCCTTGTGCCCTCTCTGTACAGGACCTCCCATGACACCACCTGCTCTTCTATAGCAGGGAGCAGCTCATCAGTCAGCACTGACCCCTCAGGTGAGCCTCCACTAATGTAACAAGAAGCTTTTGTTCCATTTTGATGTTTCTACTAAGTCATTTCTTTTTCCTTCTAATATTATTAATGCGTCTGTATGCATCCCCAGAGTTAGACATATCAATGGTTTTGAGCCACCTGAGGTGGGTGCTGGGAACTGAAATCACATTCTCTGCAGGAGCAGCAAGTGCTCGGAAACATGGAGGCATCTCTCCAGCCTGTGCTTAATCTTTTGAGGCTGACTTACAAATATGAAAACACAGGTAGACTTGACTATATCCATATTTCATTCTTTTTAATATCTCAACTAGCTCAGTGTCTGAAACATAGGAAACTCAACAAATACAGCAAGAACACAAATATGGAGTGTCATTTAGCCTGAAAAAGGAGGAAAAACTGGACAGGTGCTCTGTCATGATGAACCATGAGACTATTCCATTACTGTGAGACAGCACTAAAGCACCTGGAGTAGCCAGTGTCAGAAATGGGTGGAATGAAGGTTGATGGGGAGGACTGTTTAAGGGGCACAGGGTTTCAAGTCTTAAAACATAAGGCAATCAGGGTGGGAGAGGCAGCTCAGTGGGGAAGTCATAAGCATGAGGACCTGAGGGTGGATTCTCCAACACCATGTAAAAAGCTGGCCAGGGTGGTGCGCTCCTGTAACTCCAGCACGGCCAAGGGTGGAGAAAGGCAGGCCCCTGGACTCAATGCTAGCCAACCTAGCTAAAGCTTCAAACTCCAGGCTCTGTGAGACTGTCTCAGGAGGGGGGAAAGTTTTAGATGTGGATGATGGTGCCATTTAAACGTTGGTAAGATTTGTAAATGTATTTTACACAGTAGCAAAACTGGGGAAGAAATCTGCAGGAATGAGAAACATGAGAGATGCCTCAGCAGTTAAGATCACACCCTCCTCTTCCAAAGGACCAGGGTTTAATTCCCAGCACCCACAAAGGGCACCGCATAGCTTTCTGTAACTCCAGCTGTACATTTGACCTCTATGGGTACTGGTACTCAGATGCATGGAGACACCATGTACACAATTAAAACAATAAATATTCTTAAAGAACCATGTAGCCATCATGGTGCTATACATCAGTCATATAGCCTGGCTAGTAAGGCAGTGCCCCACCTGAAAATGAATATAGAACTGTTACCCAAGTATTGACATGTCTATACAATAACATGAAACACAGTAGTGTCTGTCCATGTAAGAACAATAAGTGGTGTATGTCACACAACAGATAAGCCTTCTACAGACTCCAGCTCCTGCCAGAATCTGACTGTCTAGGGAAGCCAAATACCACAGCCTAAATTTTCCCCTAGAGACAGATGTTTGACCACTGGCTGTGTGACACTGCTTAACTGTGTTAGAGGAAAATATTGTTTGGGGTGAACTGAAGATCCCTAACAAGGTGTTGCTCCATCTGGAACTTCATGATGTAACTAATTAATTTTAAACAGAATCAACAGCACATAGTACAATGGCTCTGAGCCCCACCTCTGTCCCCAGTACTGCTGAAATTCCTGTCACTATAACTCTTGAGCACAATGCCATCCTCTAGGAAAGACAGACCTCAAAACTCTGTAATGGGATTTATTTATGATCTCATACCAAATACATAATGTCTAGTACTTATAAGGCTCTGGGCTTTCTTGTACTCTAACCTACACACACAAACTAATGTCAGCAGAGACAGGAAAGTAACCTTCTCCAGCTGTAAACAGCTGCATGCTGTGTGTGCCTCGCACTCGGTACTACTTGCTTATGTGAGCTTCCTTTTTCCAGAACCCTCCTGCCAGTCCTGTGTTTACAGAAGAATGGGCTCATTACAGACACAGGTGTTAGCGTCCCAAGCTGGGTCCTAGTCTATTTGCAGATGCTGCTGGGTTTCTGTCACACTCCTCTGGGTGACTCTGCAGTCACAGCAACTGCAGAGTGGTTTGTGCAGCCTTGCTATCTGCCCACAGCCCATGCTTGCATACTTCAGACTTTCCTGTCTGAGTTTCCTCTGAATCCTGGGGAAGCCACACAGGAGCACAGGACTGGAAGTTCTGCACATGTGAGGCCACCAAGCACGTGCATTCTCTGGGCAGATGACTCCAGGGTGCACTCTGGACACTTTGAGTCCTTACTGGCCCTGGCCACCTTTCAGCATTGGCTCATCCACTGCCTAGCACACTCCCTGGTTCCCCTCCAGCCTCTCACATTCCACCTGTGGTAAAATCCTTGCGGTTCCCACAAACCCCAGGTAGAAATTTGTTGCCAGCTAGAACTTGTTTAACCTTTCCAAGCTGCCTCTTTATCCTCTACACAACTGAGGTAAAAGCACTCATTTCTTAAAGTTTCTGTCTGGGCTCAGGAGTGGCATATTAACCATCAGATGCCACACTGGCCAGTAACTGACAGCTAATATTTACAGGCAACATGATGTCAACAACAGACTCTCAAAAAGGGAAGACGGTCAGGCATGGTGGGCATGCCTATAATCCCAACACTTGGAAGGTGGGGGTGGAGCTATAGGAATTCCCAGGCTACAGGAGATATTCATTCATTCTTTCCCTCCTCCCTCTCCTCTCCTGCCCTGCCCCCAACACAGACAGACATTAACAAGACCCAGGATCAAGTACAGCACTAGAATCTAAATTCAGCACTAAATTCTCTCAGCCCTACCCAGGCTTCAGATCTCATCACCTGTCAGTGCCCTGAACACATCTGTAAAGAGCTGTGTGTACTCAGGAAAACCTGCAGGAAGAGGACACCTCTTCGTTTGTTTTGCCTCAGCAGTCAACGTATGTTAGATACCCGATGACTGCCAGGTGCATTAGTGTAATTCAACTCTGAAACACATTAGCATGCTTCACATACTTCAGAGAGCCCGTAAGCTGGCTTAAAAGAAGCAATTCCAAAATAAGCTATTCAAAACCAAAGATCAATTTAGCAACTATCAAAAGGGATTTAATTAAGAATATCCAATTTTGGCTGACTCAAGATCATCTGTAGAGCAGTGAAGGTGTCAGCTATTTTCTTGACTACTATGAGGACCTAATGAGTCTCAATTACTGGCCCTATGGGTTCTCATTTTAATTCTTTATGTTGGGAGGAAGTCAATCATGTCTCAACACTTCCAGGGGTGGGGTGAGGACAGTGTGGATTATGGAACTTAAAATGACTTTTAAAAGAAGGAATCATCTTAAAATGACTTTTAAAAGAAGGAATCATGTCAGCCAGTGGTGGCACATGCCTTTAATCCCAGCACTCGGATCTCTGAGTTCCAGGCCAGCCTGATCTACAGAGTGAGTTCCACGACAGCCAAGGGTGTTACACAGAGAAACCCTGTCTCTCAAAAAACAAAAAAACAAAAAGACAATTGCTGAGCTTCCAGGGAGCAAGTTACCCTCTGCTGCATGATCAACTGTGTCCTTTTCCTGTGTGGACCCTGACATCATTCACTGAGCTGTGTCAAAAAGCAATACAGATCAGATTAGTGAGAGGATAACAGGGAACCTAAAAGGAAAACGATTAAAGAACCTCTCATCAGGTGACAACCAGAGCAGGGTCCAGGTCAGAGAACTTCCAGGAGGAAAAGAGACCCTGGCTTAAGGTTAAGTTACTTGTATTCTAGGGAAGCAAAGTGAACACTAAACCTGCAACTCTATCCAACCTTTACATTGTGACACGGCGTTGTCACCTACAAAACTCAACCCCAACAACCATGCAATCAGATTACCCCTTTCAAAACAAAACAAAAAACCATCCCAAATCTTACAAAGTTCTAAGTAAACTGGGTGTTATATTGCATTCATAGCTACCTGAGGCACATGTGGCAGGTTTGTAATACGAAAAATAAATGACTCAGAGACAGATATTGGGGTTCAACCTGAAAGTCAGAGAAGCAAAGCAGCCAGCTTCTAACTTTCATCTCTAGCTCAGGCTGAAAGGGCTAATCCACATGTGAGCTCTTCACCAAGTCTCAAACTGCTGCTGCCTCTCCTCAATGTGGCTGGAGAACAAATGACTCATGCCGCCTGCTTAAGACCCTGCTTCTGTCTTTTATAGCCCTCTAGTGCTGGGATTAAAGGTGTGTGCCTGGATTCTATGGCTTGTGACTGACTCTGCTTTCTGAATTCTCAGGCAAGCTTTAATAAATCATAAATAATCTATCACCACCATACAAGTTTGCCACACTAAAGTGGATTTCAAAAAATAGTCCCAAGATTAAAAAACAAAACAAAACAAAACAAAAAACCCTTCAGAAAGAGACACAATGATTCTCCCACCAGAAGTCTGAAGTGTCCCTAACTCCATTACCAAGCCACACAGACATGTTAGCAACATCATCCCTTTCAAATGGACACAAAAAGATCCTATTTCAGAAGCCATGATCAATTCCTACTTAGGGCACAGGAGGACAGATGTACGTGGCATTTACAAACACTAAGCCAGCATGCTCCCATCTCAGGAGCAGCCTCACCCCATTCAGCACCTTTCAGATCCTCTGTGATAAAAGACACTGATGCACTAATAACCAACAACCCCAAAGCTGCCATGGGGAGGGGGTGGGGACACCATAATCTAGACTGTAAAAAGAAAAGTAATAAACACTGAGTTAAACATAAGTTTAAAAATTTTTAGTAATTTTTCATTCAAAAGAGTTAAGACTAAGAATTACATTTTAAAAATCTATGATTTACCTAAAGTGAATGTCTTCATACTGTGTCAAGAAACAGAAGTTTCAGAAAACTACAATACTTGTAACAGGATCATGGAGAACTGTAAAACCTGTGACTTTTTACACACAAATCCTTCCAAAACTGTCGTTTGAATTTAAAAAACTCACCAAATAGCTGTTATATTATAGAACAGGACCATTAAAAGTCGAGAGCTGTCAATGTTTACATGCTTTGTCTTACTTAATAGTTTCAGAGTGCATCAACAGTATTTTATAGTGGACATTTAAACAAGAAAAACACACACAGTAAGAAATGGTAATGCAGCTCCATGGAAGAGTGTCTGCCCGGTGAGATGAGCCCCTAGGTCTGACCTCTAAGCAGCCCAAGGAACAGGGCGATACCCCCTAGACTGCTTTAGCTCTTTGGGATGTACTAACTTCCCTTCTTTCTATTCAGCTGAATTGCATAAAATTGCAACATTCAGCTTTTAGAGCTTTTCACTCTCAGATTTATAGCATGTTGGCAAATGTACATCTTGAGTGATGTAGCCTCTGGCAAAGTCCATGCTGAGCATGCTTGTAGACTGGATCATGTGTCTAATGCTACACACAGAAATACTGAGACGCTGGACCTCTCTCAATGCTCAGGCTTCACATAATTACAGTATTATGTCAAAACAAAGAACCTGAACGTGTTCAGATGCCCACTGTGCATGCATTTGGTGTGTGGGAGTGTGCATCGCCAGCTCTGTGCAGGTTTACCAGCTCACAGCCTGTGTGGCTTCTGTCCATACACTCCACTGCACATCACAAGACTCCTTGTGTTGCTCTTCTAATCACAGGCACACTTCCCCAAGCACTGATCTATTCTCAAACCTGTAATTCTGTTGTCGAGTAAGTACTGCATCAACAGAATCCTCTCTGATTTCTGTTACTCAGCCTGCTGTGTTGGGCTCATCTACGCTGCTGCATGTGCTAAAAACACGCTCCTTGTATTTCTGGGCATCTCTGTACCCTTACTGGTGCCTGCTGAGGTTCGGGTACTCTCTTCCTCCTTTCCCACAGCACTTCTGTCTATACCAACTTCCCACTTCATCCTAAGTGTCCTCAGCAGCTGCTGTTTCTGAAGGTTGGTTATAAAGGTTCCTGGGTGTAACTGTTCTGATGAACTTCCTGTCACATCTGGGCTTATTAAACATATTTAACTGTACTAAAACTTTGTGCAGGAACTTTTAGACAACACATACGAGACTTTATTCTAGTTTGAACAGTGTCTTTTGTGGTTTTATTATCTAACGAGAGCTGCATTTCCTTCCTATGACAGCTCCCACAATAAAGTGCTCACTCACTCCTAAAGTCTCTCCTACTTCCTTGCCCCGAACACAAGACATGAATACAAATTACCCTATAAGAGACTCTTAAAAAGATGTTCCTGGATTTAGGATTACATTACATGCATTTTAAAAAGATCACATTTTGAACCTTGCATTTCAATAGTGTTTAAAAGTTTTACATGGGCCAGGCTGTGGCACACCTTTAATTCCAGCTCTCAGGAGGCAGTGACAGGGAGTTCAAGGCCAGCCTGGTCTACCGGGAGAGTTCCAGTACAGGCTCCACAGTTACAGAGAAACCCTATCTTGAGAAATAAAGTATAAAACAAAACAGCAACAACAAAAAGTTTTATATGGTTATCCGGAGAACCATCTAAAATGTTGAAGTTAATGCTTTTATTTTATTCATTTAGCTTTTATGGTGCTGGGAAGGATCCCGGCACTAACTTATGCTGGGAAAGCTCTATCAATAAGCTACATCCTAGCCCAAGTTAACAACACACTCTCAAACAGAAGTTAAATGACTTCTTACACAACTTCACCTTACTTGGGAAGAACACACGGGGGGGGGGGGGGGGGGAGCAGCCCAGTACACACTTTTAGTCTAACCATTCTTATTCAAAGTTTGAGTATGCCACCGCCTTGAGAAGAAGGTCCTTACCTACCATGCAGTAGTCAAGAACTAGGCAAATTCTAGAAGTCAGAGTAAATAATGGCTACAACACCACAAAGAATTCTCAGCAGCTCTGGAGTTGTTCACCAAATGTAGTGACTAGGAGCAAACTCTGGAAGTGAAGTTTCTAAACTCAGGCCACAGGAAATACTATTCTAGTATCTCACTTCCTGAACACTTTGTACAATTCTATAAATTAATTACTCTGAAGGAAATGGCTACTATCTTGCCTTGGATGTTTTGCTCTGTCCTAGGCATTGTGTCACACTGGGGGGATGGGAGGGGTGCATCTGGCTGCACTTGAGAGCACAGTCCTTGGTCTGCACTCAGCACTCATTCCTCAGATCCCATCACTAGGAGGTCTCAGGGTGAATGATCATCACATCCGGGTCTATGGTCTTACTTTACTTTTGACTGGGTAGAAAAAAAAAAAAAAAAAAAAACAACGAATCCCCAAATCCAAATTCTTCCGGATGATTTTAGTAAAATTCTATAAATATTAGTTTAGCATGAAAAGATTTGGGGTCTTTGAAATGAGAGCATGACACAGTAAGAAAATTAGATAGGGAGTGTTCTTGCATACATTTTTCTGGCCATTTTAGCTTCCAGAACCAGCAAGGACAGAACGCTCAGTAGTACCCCAGCTATGTGCTACCACACACTCCAAAGCAGCTTAGGGCTGGAGGCTAGGTGAGAAGAGCTCTCAGGCTCCCTGGACGCTTCATGAATTATTAACCTATTCAACATGCTACAGGGAACACAGAAGGGCTTGGTGGCCTGCAATGAGGTCAGTGACATCAAGATGCTGTATATTCTGCAGAACAACTGAACCAGCAAGTCCAGTCTCTCTCAGTAAAAATGCTATTCTGGCATATGCTGACAACGGAAATAATGTGCTTTCCCATTCTTAGGCTTGGTCTAATAGATGGATAAAGGAAGACACACACACACACACACACACACACACACACACACAGAGAGAGAGAGAGAGAGAGAGAGAGAGAGAGAGAGAGAGAGAACGCTGTAACCTGTGTAAGTGTGAGATAAAATAAACTTTTCTTCCCAAATTTGTTGAAGTATTTTGGTTATAACAATACAAAAGTATTATGCACGTTATATAACATATGCCAATATTTCCTCCCATACAGTGACTTTCAGTTTTTCAATATATCTTTGTTTTGTTTTAGTGTGGCTTTTCTAAAATAGGCCCTCATTAGGCAGCTCTGTCTAGCCTGGAACCTGGTATGTGAATCATGTTCTCAAACTGGTCACAATCCTGTCTTAGCTTCCTAAATCTAGGGTTGCAGGGATGAACCACCAGGCTTAGCTTCAAATATTTTTATTTTCATGGATTTCATTAATTATTTTTGAAAATAATTCTGGCACAACTTTCTGTAATGGTATTAAGTAGCTTTAAAACTAACTATCCAAGCAAGTGTAAAATTCTATGAATATATTAAGTATAACCTAATTCTAAGTAGCCACAGGAAATACATACACCAAGTCAACTAATTTTTCCTTTTTCTTTTTTTTTCTTTTGGTGTGTATGTGTGTTATGAAGTTAAATAGTTCTTTTAAGAATTCTCTATTCACTTATTTCTATATGACATCACTCATAAAGTTAGTTGACTCAGTACACTTAGGAAGCACATTTGTTACATCCGTTATAGCTTTGTTAACGATTGCAAATATCTGTTGCAATACTATAAACTAAAGGTCATCCAGAAATTTTTTGAGATATTTCTTGCAGTCACTGTTTTGGAGATTCATCACTCTGTCCAGATGATCACATTTTCAGAGCTTTCGGAATCATTAAAAATTTTAGGGTACTTCCTATTATCTTGAGAATTACTGTCTGTAACAGACTTATAATAAATACCAACAGTAAAAAGATTTAATTAATTAAAAACGTTTCCAACCTTAATAACTAGGTGTGTTTCTTATCTAGATAAGCAATCTTTCCTGCTAGAGGTGCATGGCATTCAGGTCAATCTGTTTATGTGTAAGATAGATCATACCTAGGGTTCAAGTTATTATATTCTATTTATAAGTTGTGACTCTAAATAAAATAATTTTAAAAGCCAGACATGTTGACATATGTCTACAGTCACAAGCACTTGGAAGATGGAGGTGGAAAGGAATACAAGGCTAGACTTAGTTACATAGTGTTTATGGGTTAGCCTGGACTACATGAGCACCTCTCTTTAACAAGGGGTAGGGGAAGAAAAGGAATTTGAAACTATGAGCATGCTCAGTGCTCAGCTCACTGTCCATTGTGATCAATGTTGTGTATTATATATATGTACAAAGATGGGTTAAAAATGTGTGTAACTAGGGAATATGCCACTTTTGACATCATATTCTTTCTTAGTAAATTGCCAAATCAAGTGTGCCACTCTTAAACTCGAAAGAGTTGAAGCCATGCTCCTTGATTGTACTTTTCGAGTTAATGAACTTGTTATTAAGGCAGTGTGAGTGGAAATGTCTAACAGTGATGGGCTCCTGCTCCCAGACCACTCTAAGACCTGTTGCTCCCATCTCTAACATCTGAGAGAAGGAAAAGACTTGTGTCACCGTAAGACTTTAGTGCACAGTGATGGCCACTCTTCACTGTCGGGATTTAAAGCCCCCCAGGGGACACAGTGTGTCTGTGTAACCGGAGGGCAGGCTGACCTGAGTGTGAGTGGTAATATATCTGAGATGGGGACTGGGACCAACTTAAGAGTACGAGGGAACATAAGCTGAGCTCCGGGACATCTCTCTCCACTGCCTGACTGCAGATGGGTGTGACTGTTCCTGCAGCCAAGCTGCAGCCATTCTCCTCAGCATGGCTTCCCCATCTTGTCAACTACTTTGTCACAACAAATAAGGTAGCAATTCAGTGCCATACTTAACTGCCTTAGTGGTGCTGAGCTGGCTGCTGTTTTATAAAGGTGTCCTGAGACTACCCAAAGCCTCAATTCAGACATGTGTTAAGAAACTCAGTGACGAGGCAGGGAGGAGTTAGGATAGGCAGCACCAGCATCTCCATATAGCCAGGTCAATTACACACACAATCACACTGGTGTGCATATGCTTAGGCCTGTGTGGGGTTTGTGGTACTTTTTCTTTTTTTTAATCACAAGAGAAAAACATTTGAGATTTATAGTTTAAATTTTCATTAGTTATAAAAAATTAATAGGCCCGGTGGCGCAGGTCTGTAGTCCAGGTTCTCTCGGGGCTGACCCAGTAGTCAAAGCCAGACTAGACTACACAGTGAGAAAGAGGGTTGAGTGTGTTACTCACTGACAGCATTTACCTAGCATGCACAAGACCCTAGTTGCAATCCCCTAGATTATACATATGTACATACCCAACCACACACCCATACACACAGGAGGCTGGGAGGATATGGAGATTCTCTCTACCAAATGTGTACTATTCTGACATCGCCCCTTACTCTCAGAATGGGGACTGAATTTAACCTCCAGTTATTTTCTCCTAAGTTAGTTAAAAACCAAAGTCAATGATAGGCTGGAAATGTGGCTAACGAGGTAAAGCCCTTGATACACCAGGCCTTGCTTTTGATATCTATCTCTGAAAACAACACACAGACCCAACACTACTTTCACATGCTGTACCTGATGGTAAAGATCCAAGGACATGCAATGTGTGGTTTATTTTTTTTTTTTTTTTAGAAATAAAACGTACTTTCCTCTTTTTAAAAAGGACCCGAGATTTCAAAGTCCAAAGGTAGGCGGGTCTGATGTAGCTGGAGGGGGAAGAGTGTCTGTGGCCACATGGCCCTCTCCTCTGCAGCTCATTTTCCTGCCTCAATGGATCACGGCATCTTTTCTTACCCCTCATTTTTTACTCAGCCAATTGTCTGTGATGAGTTTTGACAAGTTTCTTCCAACTTTGCAGTCAAGATCTGGTATTCCTTGGGTCACTATCTCCCCAGGGCACGTGTGTTTCAAGAGGACACTATTACGCAAAAGCCTTTGAAGTTCAGAGAGCAAAGCGGCAGACTGGAGAGCATTCAGTCTTTTTGGGTAGGGCTCCTGCTCCCAGACCACCCAATCACACACCTCTCAATCAGTGATGTGGACACCCCAGCTCGTCCTTCGTGTGACTAGAGGACCAGCCATCTGCAGCTCCCGCATTTCCAGGTCCCCCGGGCAACTCTATGCTGTCAAAATCATGTCTGGAGTTCACATGGGCCTGAGGAACACCAGAACCAAATTTCTTTTGCATATTCCAAACCATCACTGTCAGAGACATTTCCACTCATATTGCTTTAATAACAAGTTCACTAACTCAAAAACTACAATCAAGGAGCATGGATGGCTTCAACCCTTTCGAGTTTAAGAGTGGCACACTTGATTTGGCAATTTACTAAAAAAGAACCAAAAGTGGCACATACCCCATTACACACATTTTAAACCCATCTTTGTACATATCTGTAATACACAACATTGATCACAATGGACACTAAGCTCAACATGCTTTGTTTCAAAGGGTTCTGATTAAAACACCTTCATACTATTGGCTGGAGAATCCTGCCTCCAAAGGTTCACTGATAGTAAAGCACAGTGTATCTGAAAGCTCACTGCATTTACTCATTATTTCACAAAATACCTTAAAATAAGAAAATATCACTTTCAATTATACGATGTGAATGGCTTAAAATGAGTGATAGGAATAATCTATAAGCTATCAACGGCTGCCCAAGTCCCTTTCCCCTCTTTCAAATGACCAGTCCACACACAGGAATGAGAAGGACCATGTACATCCCAAACTAGCCTGCAGGGGTAGCAGATGGCCCCTGAGTAGTCCTGGATCTATGAGCAAAGGCGGCGGCAGCTGCATGGGTCACAACACGGCTGTCTGTGAAACAGTATGACTCTCCCCAGGCAGGACCGTCTCAAGTTCCTCCTCTTCTTGGAGGTTTATGTGTCCTAATGTATCTCTAATAGAATGGCACTTTTGGGGACACTGAGGAAACTGTAACATCTGAACCAGTTTGCTATTCCTGCTTTCTATCCTTCTCTGGGATTTACTACTGTGTAGATGTAGGAGAAACCATGAATACCTTTGAAGAAAAGAGGGCCCTGGAGGGGACTTCAGTAGGAGCAGCTTTAGGCTAACATGAAGGCATCAGTGCCTAGCAGAAAGAGGAACCACCGTGGGAACAAGATGAGTATGGAATATCAAAGAATCACTACTCATTTAAATGTTGTTCTGAGACCACCTCACCCAGTTTTTTCTCTTTCAACTGGCTCCTCTGTTACAGATGGAAAGTGAAGACTTCTATAAGAACAGCTTAGAAATGGAACACCAGTCAGGAAATACTGCCAAGAAACTGCTTCCCCAGCTACAAATTCACAGCACACTGCCAACTACCCACGGCTCCCTAAGCCAGTGACATCCCAGTGCTGCAACCACACTTAACGCTCTGCCATCCTCCACAGCAGGCTCACCACCGTCTCTCCTCAAGTACTGGCGCCTCTTCGCTGCCACCACATGCTTGTCTTTCATCCATGCCAAGCACTGGTAACTTCTTCCAGGGCAGATGCTCTCTCAGCCTCACTGATGCCTGTCAGAGTTGGTGCTCAGCAAACATCTAAGGTAAATGTTGGAGCTGCATACTAATTGCCCAATGTCAGGATCAAGGGAACACCAGTCACTCAGGTGAATGGTTAGAGGCCTGATTGCAAATTTTCAGGAGGTAGTCATTGCAGGCCAGATGTTTGGGGGCACTGGTGTAGAAGGTAAACACACAGCAGCTCAAGAAACAGCAGGACAGCTGTCAGGAAGCTGAGAACAAAGCACAATCATCAAGGCTAACAATAGGAGTAAGAAGTGGCCATTGGCTTTCCAGAATAAGCAATGGACAATGGCATCACAACTGTCCATATGATCAACAGTGTCACAAAGGCCCAACAAATCACTGCAGTATCCAGAGTAGGTGATGGCCAGTGGTATCAAAGGGATCTATATTAAGTGGTACAGTACATACTCCCAAACACCTGCCCTTTACCCAGGGCAATGTTAGTCAAGAAACCTCTACCGCTTTAGAAATACCACACTAAAATAGTAAGTCAAAACAGAGCGTGGTGTTTCATGTCTGTAATCTCAGCACTACCAAGGCTGAGTCAGGATTTCCTTGAGTTTGAGGCTTTCTGGGGCTATACAGTGAGTGCCAGGCCAGCTTGGTATATACTGTAAGACTTTGAGTTGAAAAACATAAACCAGACAGGTGGTGCTGCACACATTTAATCCCAGCACTTAGGAGGCAGAAGCAGGAGGATCTCCAAGTTCGAAACCAGCCTGGTCTACAAAGTGAGTTCCAGGATAGCCAAAGCTACACAAAGAAACCCTGTCTTGAAAAATCCCCCAAACAGTACCAAAACAACAGCAAAAACCAAACAGTACCAAACAACAAGAAAAAGTTACTATCAACTGACAAAATACAACACCTGTACTACTCCTCAAAATTCGTATTTATAAAATAATGCTTTGCACTTTTCCTTGGGGTTGACACCACCTGCAACTAGATGGAGGCTGAAGGAGTGTTGCATCAAGTTTATCTGGAGAACTATTTGGTAAATGAAAGGGGCACACTGACAATAATTTTCTTACACTGTAAACAATTAAATGGTAGCAATTCACATATAAACATTATTTGGAGGGTTTTCAGGATGGTCCCCAACTTGCTATGTGGCTGAGGCTGACCTTGAGTTCCTGATCTGCCTATTTCCCTTTCCAAGTTTTGGCATTATAATCATGCACCATCACTCCTGGTCTAGTTAAGAGAAGGGTAACTCGAAGGCGGAGTATGTGTAGCCACTCTCCTGGTCACCGGGACATTTAAAATACCTGACAAAGGCAACATGAGGAATCAAAGGTTATCCTGGACACAGTCTATCATGGCAAGGAAGCATTGGTGGCAGGACTGTGGGGTGGCTGTCACACTGCATCCATAGCCAGGAAGCAGAGAGAAAAGAATGATGGTGCTTAGCTCACTTCCTCCTTTTTATTCAGCTTGGGACTCTAGCCACACACCTTCAGAATGGGTCCTCTCGGCTCAGTTATACCTTTCTGGAAACACCTTTACAGACATACCCAGGTGTACTGGGTAGTTTAGTTTGTCAAGTCGACACAAGCTGGAGACATCGGAGGAAGGAGCCTCGGCTGAGGAGATCCAGCTGTAAGGCATTTTTCTCATTTAGTGATCAACGGAGAAGAGCCCAGCCCATGGTGGATGGGGCCACCCTGGGCGGCTGGTCCCTGGTTCTAGAAGAAGTTGGACTGAACAAGCTGGGTAAACTATTGATGTTTAATAAGAATCAGGAGAAACAAATAGGCCAAACAGATGTTTATTCAGGGAGAAATAACTCACAACATAGACAGATGAACAGCAGCAGGTTCCTGGTCCCAAGGATGCCTCCCGATGTGCTCCTGTCCCCTTGCTGCAAGCAAGAGAGCTCTCCAAGCCCCCTCCTCAGCCTTAGTTCCCCCAGGTCACATCCAGCCCTGTTTCCACCCCCCCAATGGGCGTGGTCTATGCCACAGGCGCTGACAAGGTGACTATCTCACTACAGTAAACCAAGTCAGTAAGCAGTTCCCTTCAGGGCCTTTACATCAGCTCCTGTCTTCCTCCAGGGTCCTGACCAGTTTGGGTTCCTGTCTTGACTTCCTTCAGTGATAAACAGCAATGATGAAGTGTAAACCAATTTAACCCTTTCTTTTCCAACTTGCCTTTTGGTCATGGTGTTTTGTCACAGCAATAGAAACCCCAACTAAGCACCAGGTATGTATTTATAGAGATTTGAAATCTCATCAAGTTTAACCACTACCCCAAACCAACATTTTTAAAATACACACATCATGTTTTGTTTTGAACACTGTCCTTTTATTTCACTTAATTTTATTTTGAGTCAGGATCTCTCTATTTAGTCTTAGCTATCCTGGAACTCACTATGTAAACCAGGCTGGCCTCAAACTCAAAGATCCGCCTGCCTCTGCCTCCTGATCACTGGGACTAAAGGCATGGGGCCACGGGCCACCACCTCTAATGACCTCTATGTCAGCTACTCCTTAAAATGAGAGTGTATGCCAAAGCAACACACAGGTCACTCTACTGCATTAGGTCATGTTCTTCCACTGTTCTAGGCATAAAGTGGAAATTAAATTCTAGGGTAACTGAGAACGTACTTAAGTAGTGACTAGGGACCAGCAGCCTCAGTGTTCAGGAGGCACCCTTTTGAGAAAATGCTTAGTCTAGGCCCAAAGGGAAATAGTAAATTACTTAGTATTTTTGTATATGACCACAGAAGAGACAGGGATCCTAAAAACAAGAAAACCCTCTTGATAACGGATATAAAACAGCCTTCTTGTAAAACAAGTAACAGGAGCAGGGAGGGCTGTAGCCATTTGAATCTTCCAGACCTGCTGGGAGTCAATCCAAGGAGAGAGACAGTTACTCTCAGGCCTGACTTACAAAGCATGGACCTGGGCAACCGGGAGCATGCCAATCAAGACACAATGCCACAAACTATCCCCAGCCATGAGGCAAGCAGGAGCATGCCAGTCAAGACTAAGACATAGTCCAAAAAACTATCCCAGCCACTGGGCACCATGTATAGGGTATGATAGGAGGAAACAGGCTGTGGAGGCGTGAGGGACACATACACTGTCGGTCGCTTTTCCCCTCCCCCTTTCATTCTTTCAAGTTCTGTTCATGGAGAGAATCCCAAGGTTGGGGGACTTCAGGAAAAAACCTGTGCCAGATTCTGGAGATGGTGTTCTGACCCTAGGCAGCATGGAGCAGGAAGCAGAACGTTCTCACATTTATACAAATGTACCTGCACTTCTGCCGAGTGCTAGGATTCTGTCTGCTTGGATTTTCATAGAATCCAGGTAGTTCCCCTGACATTTGGTAAATAATCAGTAAATATTTAACTACTGCAGTTGAGAAAAAAACAAAACAAAACAAAACCCTGGGAGTAGATACAGAAAAGGAGAGTGACATATAGCTACCCCTTCCTAAAGCTGCAATGGTCCTTCTTTAAAACACTGTAAGATTCAGACAATACACACACTCATCAAGTCTTTGTTGAGTACCCAGTACCTATTATGTGCTAAGCATGTGTCCACTCACTGGAGTAGAGGAGCAGAACAAACTTCCAATTCTACAGAGTTTATGTAAATGTTTGTGCCCGCATGTGCGCATGCAGTTGCTTCTAATACTTCAGTACTGTTTTTATTCTGTTCCCAGTTGTCTGCCCTGTCTGAGGATAAAGCTACATGATTTTAAATGTTTTAAAACTTAAACTTCATAATATGCAAGATTGTATTACATACGATGTAATACAATATATATTGTGGTGTTTTTTGTTTGTTTTCTTTTTCAAGACAGGGTTTCTCTGGGAACACCTGGCTGTCTTGGAACCTGCTTTGTAGACCAGGCTGGCCTTGAACTCTCAAGAGATTCACCGCCTCTGCCTCTAGTGTGTACCACTACCACCTGGCCTCATATTGTGTTTTAAATTCAGAAATGAAAGGGGCTGGAGTGGCTAACAGCACTTGCTGATCTTGCAGAAGACTGGAGTTCAATTCCCAGTACCCTCACTGAGGGGATTACAATTGTCATTGACTCTAGTTCCAAGGGATCCAATGTGGACCTCTGGCCTCTGTAGCACCTACATGCACACAGGCACTCAGGCATTCACGCATGCACGAAGTAAATAATGGTTTAAAAATCTTTAAATCCAGATAGCTAGAACCATTTAGATTTTGGAGCTAATGCCTTCTATTTATGATCTTGGACAATAAAGTCCAAGGTATACTATTCCCAAACACAGTGCCTTGGCATTTTAAAATGTGAGCAGAGAAAATCTAAGAAGACCTCAGAAGCAAAAGTCAGAAGACCCTCACATTAGATGCACTCTCCCCATGAGGTTTCTCTGAAGACTGGGGACACCAGTATCCGAGTGGATAGGCCTGGCTAAATTCCTCAGCTTGTCACTATTAGGTCACAGTCTTTTGTCTACCATCTTTTTCCATGACAGTATCTAGCATGAAAATATATATGCTTCTAGTCTTCATTTCTGGAGGCTCAGGTGTCACATGAATTTGTCTGGTCAAGGTTTTCTTGCTAACATTAATTTTGCTATAGGTGCACACAAAGATTATTTTCAAATTTATTAGAATTACTTAAGTTTTATGATTAAAAAGATGCTACATTTACCATTTAGGACACCAAGAATCTGAAGGGACCCAAAAGTGATTTCCATATCATGTTTTATTTTTCATTATTTATACTAGAATTCGTTAACTGCCTGCCTTAGTTCTTTCTGTTGCTGTGAAGAAACACCATGAACACTGCAAATTTTTCAAAAGAAAACATTTACTAGGAGCTTACTTACAGTTTCAGAGGTTTAGTTCATTGTCATCATGGCAGAAAGCATGGCGGCACTCAGTCAGATGTGGTACTGGAGGAGCTGTGAGTACCACATCTGGATCTGAAGGCAGCAGAAAGAGCAAGCCACTGGGCCTGGCTTGGGTTTTTGAAAACTCAAAGCTCACCTCCAGTGACACTCCCTCCAACCAGGCCACACCTCCTAATTCTTTCAAATTGTGCTGCTGACCAAGAATTCAAATCTATGAGCCTATGGGAGCCATCCTCATTCAAGCTAGCACACTGTCCTTTCTCTATCAGCTACCTAAAGAGAAAACTTTGGTTCCTTGTAGACTTCAGAAAACTGATAGAAAGTGTTTTTCCAGGTGTCAAACTTGCACACAGACAGAAATGCACTTACTAAAAATAGTACATGTTGCACTATCAGAGCAAGACACTCCTTATCAACAGTACAGAATTCTTGGAGTCAATTAGTGGATACTCAGAAAAAGAATGGAAAAGATTGTATTTGCGAACTATAACAGAACTCTGTGGTTTAAAGTAGATGTTACAGTCCTTGAAAGCATTCCAAATAACTGATACTTTCCTGGATTTGGGGGGTCCAGCTCAGTTTCCATCACTGTCATGTTCTGTACCACATGACTCAGTAATATTTTCGCAAGCAACTTCTAAACTAACTTCATATTTGGCTCAAAAATTATGGCAAAGGAATGATTCTCAAGCAGTATGTTTAACACAGCATTTCCTTCACTGCTAGCAATTTCTGGTATTACCTCCATGTCTTACCCAAAACCTTTGTTTCAGCTAACAATATTTAGCCTGAAACTAGAACTACCTACACAAAGGCAGGCATGGTGCCATGCACTAGTAATCCCAGCACAGGGGAGACCGAGTGTAGTGATTTTAATAGGTATGACCCCCAAAGACTCATGTGTTTGCTGAGGCCTTGTTGGAAGTATGTCACCATGGTGGCAGGCTTTGGGGGTCTGTCATGCTCAAGCTATGCCCAGTGTGGTTCACAGTCTCCTTCTGCTTCCTGCAAATCAAAGTGTAGAACCCTCAGCTGTTTCTCCAGCACCATATCTGCTTGCACGCTGCCATGTCCTGCCATGATAATGGACTAAACCTCTGAATTGTGTTCCTTTATAAAAGTTGCCATGGTCATCGTGTCTTTTCACAGCAATAGAAACCCTAACTAGACAGGTGGATGGATCTCTAATCCCTACTCTAATCAACAAGCTCCAGGTTCAGTTCGAGATCCTGTCTCAAATAACAAGGCAGATGGCTTCTTTGGAACAACAACTTAAGTTGACATTTGTCCTACCTACAGACAGAGAGAGGAACTCTAGCACTTAGTGGGGGTAGAAGGATCAATTCATGGTCATTTTTACATGGAGAGCTGGAGACCAACCTTGGCTACATGAAACTGTTTCAGAATAAAAGCAACAACAAATAATAAAAACCTGCCTCCCAAGTTTGAAGAGGGAAGAAAACAAGCACTAGAGAGCATTGAAATGACTTGCTATATGGAGGTATAGAAACTAGCTCCTTCTTTTCTAGTGGATGGAGTGGAAGCCACAGACTAATGAAATTGCCATTCTTGGGAGATTCAGGCAGTTTCCCAAATGTCTCTAATATTCTAATTCCCACAGGCCAAAGCTGACTACATTTCTTAGAACCTGGTCAACAGCCTCCTAACTAGCAATGGTCCTTTCCAAACCTATCCACATTATTTTTTAAGTAGTCAGGCTGTAGCCCAGGCTGGTGTCAAATTCATGGCAATACTCTTGCCTCAGCCTCTCAAGTGCTTGGATTACAGGTATGAATGATCACAGCTGGCCCCACTTTGACCCATTTTCTTTCTGGCAGCTATGGAGATTTTCCTAAAAGGCAACTCTGGGCACACCTCCCTGTCTGCCTACTGCTAATTTAGCATAGATGGCTCCATCAAATCCTTCAGGGACACTCACTCTGCTCCAGCCTATGATTACATCAGGTATCCAGACTGAACATGTCCCACCAGCACATTCTAGTCCCTTCCCTCTCAGCTTGTGCTTAACTTCCAGCAAAAATACAATTTTCCTGCACAGAATTCTATGACCTCTCCCCTAGTTGGTAAATGGAACCTACCAACTAGAAAACTGCTAATAAGAATAGGACATCCTCAGTCTCAAGTGAGACAAAGAGTTCTAGGGTATGACAAGGTAGCAGAATTCATTTTTTTTTTTTTAAATTAAGACAAACCATTAAAATGAAAACATCTGAAGCTAATCACAATGGTGCATGTCAACAATGCCAGATTCCAGAGGCAGAGATAAGAGTTTGAGGCCAACACAGTTTGCACAGAAAGTTTCACACCAACCAGGCCTATCTAGAGATATTTTATCCAAAAACAGAGACCAACCAACCAGAGAAACCCCCCACCAAAACAAAATATAGTATTTGTACTTCAAAATATATAGAAAAAAACTCAAAATCCCTATGGAGGAAAATATTGGCAAACTGAAGAACCATTCTGTCTCCATTTTTTGGCTTAAACGACATTTTATAGTAAAGACAAACTAGTTTCATTCCTGTTTATGATTAAACCACTGTTTCTCAAGCATTGGGCTATACCACCTGTAGCCATACTGCCTGTTTCAAGAATGGCAATCATATCTTTGGTTCAATAAGCTAATAACCATATAACAACCCTAACTTTGCATCAAAATGGTTGTTATGACTCCCTTGTTATGACTACCTGTTACGGCCACCTGGCAATCGTGTCTGTTTCAGGAGGTCATCAGGACTCACTTGTTATGCTTACGTTCTGCTCCTGTAACCCTGACTACTCTGCCTGCCAAATTCCCCATTTGGAAACACCCCTACCCCTGAGCTATGAAAGCCTTGTCTTCCTCACATCCAAAGCTGACTTCTTGAACAGCACCTTAGGGGGCAAAATACTAAAACAAACCAAAAACCAAGTTGGGGGAAAGTTTTGTCTGGGCTCACATTTTCAGAGGGATGGTCCATCACGATGGAGAGGACATGGCCCCAGGAGAAGCAGAGTGCATGATGGTGGAACACACTGTGCTGACTTCACGGACCAGGAGGGAGAAACTGTTGGCACCATCACAGGTGCAGGCAAGAAGGTAGAGACTGGCTGACTCATGGGGAAGGCTGCCATGGTTGGGATGTAAACTGCCCCCCGACAGGGTCATGGGTTTGAGCACTAATCTCCAGCTGGTAGCTGTTTTGAGAGTTTGGGAAATCTTTTGAAATGTGGCCTAGTTTGAAGTGATTTCTGGGGAATGGACCTCTCTCTCTCTCTCTCTCTCTCTCAAGAATTATTAGAAGTATTCAAGTACATACTTAGAAAGGTACTTTCATAATCAATATGCTATATTCAATGAAACTATTAGAGCCCACAGCCTCACGGGACCCTGCAGCTGCCAGAGCACGTGTGCTCAAGTGTCAGCACTGAAAGGAGAAATAGAGTACTCTGCTTCCTTTCTACAAGGCAACAATGTAGCAGCACACAGAATATAGGCTCTATAGTCAAGACCACAATGCTTGGCCATCACCCTCATCACTGACTACAAAGTGTCAGGTTAACAACTATGTAGAACATTTCTGGCAGGATCCAAAAGTACTTATGAAAACCCAAGCCCCATCTTTGAAGTGGGGAACAGACCTTCACTCCAAAAGATGTCCTCCCTTTTCTAGAAGAGGGCATCCTTCTTCCAGAAGCTTAGGGATGTACTGAGCTTCCCCAGCTCTCTGCTAGTAATCTGCACCTATCTTGTTCAACAAAACATCTATACATCATCAAACGTAATATAGACAGCTTTTCTCTCTTCCCAGGGCTGTCTATGCCAGAAGCTGTGGATATTATGTAAAACTTGGAACAGTTCTTGGCCATGGCCAAGTGTCATCAGAATGACACTTTCTATGAAGCACTCTGAGATCAACTGTCGTTAGTTGTTACTCCAGCCTCAACACACCCCAGGTTCCCAAGCATTTTTCTAGCTGCTTCAGGCTATCAAGTATGGCATGTCCCCAGACCCTCTCAACATGCCCCTAGTCCTCAGGCCATTACTACCCCTCTTACTTTGTTTCCCAGTCTCACCCATGTCTCTTGTGATAGCAACATCCCTTTGACTAGGCAGAGGAAGGTCCCTCACCTCCCTCTTTTGACTGCTGAACACCAGGCTTTGAAGAGTTCCATGCATTTGCATGCTGGTGGTTTTGCCTCCTTTCCTGCTAACCTGTATATTTTTAGTCTATTTTGTAGATTCAGATTACCCAAACCTAAGGAGTAGACACTTCCTTGTATTCCAAAACTACCATTTTTATACTTGTGGCCATACATTTTAGTAATATTATGTACTCTGGCCTAGAAATTGATAAATCCATTTACGATTCATAAAAATATGCCTCCTGAAATAAAACTGAACATAAGGGCAGGGAAAGGAGCCTTTTTTATGCTCAAATCTGGCCACCAGTATGCTTATAAAGATGATTTTAAATAATGACTTGGATTCCAATCACTCTTCTGAAAAACAAAAGTTATATTCAACAATATATTGTGCTACATGAAAAATGCTTATATGGACTGGTTCCTGTCTTTATTTGACTATTAACTGAAATATCTCTTCCTTTTAAATCATGTCATACAATGTTAACATTATAAAAGTTTTTGGGTTTTGCCCTATCTAGAAAACAGGAACTGATTATATAAGCAGACAAGATATTCCTCCTGTTGAGACTATGTCTCTCTACTTGTGACTATCATATGGTATCTGACCTGGAAAAAGTCTTATACTTATTAAACCATTCTGTTTATATCCTATTAATCCAACCACAGAAAGACTCAATATTACTGTGTAAAGAAAACTGCATTAATAGAAATAAATTACATGAAAAGTATAAACGAAAAAAAAATGAACTCAGCATAGCTGAAGTAGGTGAGGCTGGCAAAGACAATAGACACTTAGGAGATGACACACTCAGGCGCAGTCTGGAGCACCTGTGTTCTGTGGTGGTTGCTGCTGCCCTGTTATTCAAGGACAAGCATGGATTTAGTTGCAGCTCATAGTGGCACATGTTAAGGCAACTTGGAATGGCAGCTAGAAAACCACTAGAATTTCTGTGTGACAAAACCTACTTTTGAAAAATTACATAGAAACAGCTCTGCTCAACAGCCTACCCTTGCTGCCCAAGAGAACCAAAGGCAGACAAAGGAGGAGCCTGCATGTGCTTTTATTTTGCCAGCTGGAGCAAGAACAATGCCCTACTTCTGCACCTGCCCTCGTCCTTTCCTGGCAGGAGTGCCCAGAACTTCCCTTCCAAAGCAGGAACACTGGCAATGGAGTCCCATTACCTAACACTGGACACACATTACAGAAGAGGGAGGCCAAAGTCAGAGCAGGGGAATCATGGACCCAGGCAACTCTCTGTTCTTGGGCTCATTCATTTCCCCCAAATAGTTCATCATCCACTTCAAACTAATGACACCCTTGGACCCCTAAAAGCCTTGGTTCCTTCTCCACAGGAAGAGAAGAGTGATGTTTGAATAGCCACCATCGGCATTTCTTTGACATTACATTAACCCATCAGTGGCTGTCACAGTGTTGTCAATACACCAGAAGAGCCGAAGGTCTAACCTTCTTTGGAGGGGACTCTATTAGGCCTACTTCGAAGATAAAAAGACACAGAAGTCAGCTGTCCCAAACACACAGCTGTAAGTAAGGAGGTGTGCTTTGGCTATGGCACATCACTCTCCAAGTTTATAAGGACAAAACACTCAAGGAGCACAAACACCTTGTTTCTGTTGTTCCGTCTCATTTAAAAATGCAATGGAGAAACTAAATTTTAAAAAAGTAAGTCATAAGTCACTCACCTGTTTACCTTGAATCTGTGGTCAGAGCAGCTAACTCATTTTTAGGGGGTAAAGGGACCACTGGGGATCAGACCCAGGGCTATGTGTGCTAGGTACAGCCCTGACTCTTAACAGCACTCAATACCAAGTCCTTTCTATGTAGCGCCCAGGTGATCTCTTTAGCAATTCAAGAGCAGAAACCAAGGTTCAGGGAGGTTTGAAAGCTTAGCTTTGCTAGCCTGGCCCCAGATGCTTGCTCACTGGTTCTACTGCCTGGTATACACATATGCATGGGCTCCTACAATGTATAGATGAGGATTAAAGCCCTTATAGCCCTAAATCAGAGCAACATTGCTGTTTCCACCTGTACTGTTCTATGAGTATAGTCTGTAGTCTTCAACATCCAAATTAGGGACATTACACCAATATATATTAACTTACTGAATTAGAAACAAGCCTTTTCCATTGTCCTCACCACACAGAAATATTTGATACCTGGTATAACAAGAGAAAACTAAAGCAATGGTTACATAAACTTCAAGAGTGTGACTTTGAATACAAACTCTTAGCACCATTTAAAAAGTCTATGGTCCTACTGTTAAAGGCCTTTGACAGAAAGACGATGAATGTCATCAACACTTCAAAAACACAAAGATACATTGTCTACATCCCTGGAGTCCAATCACACTTTTAAATGGATTCTCAGCATCACAGCAACTATAAAGCAATTGGTACTGGGGCTGGAGAGCTGGCTCAAAGGGTCAAGGAATGTATGGCTTTTGCAAAAGACCCAAGCTTGTTCCCAGTACCCACACAGAAAGATTACAAAGACCTGTAATACCAGCTCCATGGATCCAATGCCCTCTTCTGGCCTCTGAGAGGGATTGCACTCATATTCTCACGTCCCCCATGCACCACCACATATAAAATAAGAAAATAAAAATAGAAAGACCTAGAGAGATAGCTCAGCAGTTCCTTAGTGCTCATGCAGACACCCAGGTTTTGTTCCCAGTATCCACATGGTTGCTCAGAACCATCTGTAACTCCAGTTCCAGGACATCCAATACTCTCTTCTGACCTCCATGGGGTTTCTGAAAGCACTTCAGGGCATGAGAGTGAAGCAAAGAACCCTGAAGACAAGGATCTGTCCAGTAACATGAGGTCCTCACTATAGGAGCTGGGAAGGTTACCCCTCAAGCAGAGACCCTCAAATGTTGAGCTCTGACACGAAGGTAAGAACCAGGGTCTCCTAGATCCTCACTTGTCTTCTCTGCAACACCCTCTCTGGAAATGCCTCCTGAAGGAAAACAAGGCCTTCCTTATCATTTCAGCAAACGGAGAGGATAACTTACAGGAAAAGATTCTTGACCTTGATGCCACACATCCAGAGCCCCGGGGAAGCTTTGTTTTAGGCCATGACCCATGGCGTTCATTTCTCTGGAAACCATTTCTTCCTCCTCTAAAACTGCTCTACCCTCTTTGTTCTTTCTAAATCTGTGGGCTTTCAGATCTACCCACTTCTCCTCCTGTGCACACGACCAGGTGCTCGCCTTTTCTCCCACTAGTCTGTTTACTGCCAGCATTCCCCAGACTCGGCTATGGAAACGTCAGTCAGTAGAGGGGCAAACAAGCCTTCTTCTGCCTCCATATTGTCAAAGTTCTGACATCTAAAAGCAAAGATTTGGATTGTATCACCTATGTTATTCTGGGTGCTGCACAGACATACTGTTTTCCCTTGATGTTATCAAAAGCAGATCTGGTCACAATCTCAAAGAGTGCATAGAAATAACCCTCCTCCATCAATCACAGTACTGCCCCTCAAGCTGTTCCTTCCAGATGCTTAGAGCAAGCATACTGTGGGGGAGGAGGAGGTGGGGAGAGAATGTCCAACCATTTCAAGAACAAGTTTCTTGGACATTATTTGGACATGAAAAAAAAATCCAACTTAATTAGGTAACAGTAATACCATATAATATTTCTATCAAAATAGAGTGTCCCAGGCTTCCGAATTTTATTTAATACAACTTAAAGGTGCTTCTGACTGCAGACTAATGTTTTCCACATGTAGTTACAAGTACTCCCAAGTATAGACATATAGACCCAACTTTCTGCTTTGTGTTCTCTGCCAAAGCACATAATGTTGCCATGCTGCCCAACTGTCTTACCTTGGGATCTGTACAAACCACACCAGCCATGGGAATGGGAAGGCAGATCTTCCTGTGACTTTCATAAAAACCCCTCCTCTGGGTTACTACAGTGTTAAATTTAAAAGAAAAGGGAAACACCCGGTGTAGTGGTGCATGCTTTTAATCCCAGCACTGGGAGAGAGGCAGTGAGGCAGAGAGGCAGAGACAGGTGGGTCTTTGTGAATTCAAGGACAGCCTGGTCTACAGACAGAGTTCCATGGCAGCCAAGGAAAAGAATCTGTCGTGTACCCCCTCCCACTCCCTACCTCTGCCAAAGGATATCATGACATAAATCTGGTCTAAGAAAACAAAATATTTGTTCTTTACAATATAAAACTCTATGAAGGTAATTAGTAAGGCACAATCAAAGCCAAATATCTGAAAGCAGAATAAATAAGAACTGAAAAAGAAAGCAAGCCAACATTCCCTGTTTTCCCAGATCACTTGTCACCAGACAAGAGACTACAGAACCTGCCTTCCAAGATTCTGGCACTGCACCTCCCAAATGCACAAACAATAGAACCAGCAAAACAGCAGCAAAAAATATCTTGCTAGGGTGCTGGAAAGATGACTCAATGGATAAAACTCTTTCCCACACAAGCTTGATGACCAGACCATTGAACCCATTTCAAGCCAGGCGGGTGTGGCACCACCACTAATTCTAGCACTTTGGAGGCAGAGACAGGAACCTGGAACAAACTGGCTAGCTGGGTCAGTGAGCTCCAGGTTCTGCAAGAAACCCTGCTTTGGTACATGAAGGAGAATGGGTGGAGGAAGACACATGCACGAATGTGCATACGCGTGTGCACACATACACATACACATACACTCTTGCTTAGTACAACAACACAAAGAGGGAAATCTCACAAGGCTTCTCCTGGCACGAGTCCCCATGCATTACATAGACTCAAGCAGTCAGCCCACACTTGCGTACATAAGAGCAACAATAAATAGGGCTCAGTAGGTTATGTGTGTGTACATGTATGTGTGTACACATGTATGTGTAACAATAATTATAAAAGAAAAGATAGTTAACCTGAGAGGGAGAGTTGGATAGGGAAGAAAGGAATAGAAATAATGTACACACAGTATTCACATCTGAAATTAAAATTTTAAAAAGATGTCTGCTCAGAAAGGAAAGAAAAGGTTGTGTAATCTGGTGGTCACAACCACTATTTGCCATATTCTTTTTGTCTCTGAATTTTAATTTACACTGTAGTAGTTTGAATGTAATGGGCCCCCATAATCTCACAGGGAATGACACTATTAAGACATGTGGCTTTGCTGGACTGGTCGTGGCCTTGCTGGCGGATGTGTGTCACTGTGAGGGCGGGCTCTGAGGTTTCCTGTGCACAAGATACTTACTGTCCAGTGTTTCTGTCGACTTCCTGTTGCCTGCAAGGTGCAGAACTCTCAATTACTCCTCCAGCACCATGTCTGCCTGCACATCCCCACGTCACTATAATGACAATAGACTGAACCTCTGAACTGTAAGTCAACCCATGAAATGTTTCCCTTTATAAAAGCTGCAATGGTCATGATGTCTTTTCACAGCAATAGAACCCTAACTAAGATAAAGGCCAATGACAAAAATACCAACCCTATCTGGTTCAAGATGACCCGGCCAATTACACACTGTAAGTTTTCAATGTGGCCGATGCTCTTTTGTAAGCTTTCCGCCTCCTCCCCTGCTGTGGAAGAGCACTGTGTATTAAGATCAAGAAGCGAACAAAGTGATGGGGAAGGCAGGCAAAAGGCAGCAAGGCAGCCTGGGCCAGCCTCCCCAGTGACTTGAAGGCAGGGCAGGGCAGAGCTCAGGAGAGATACCCGGTTGCTCAAATGGAGGCACCATGAAACAAGCAAACTTACTCATGAAGTTTTGTCAATCACAGAATGAGAGAACTACAAGGGATTATTTAGAAAATGATGTAACTACCATATACCACTGGAGCAAGTCATTTCATGCTATACAACAAAATAAACTGTAGCTGTCAGGTCATTGTCAAGGTAATGTTGATGTTGATGCTGATGTTGAGTTTGCCAAGAGTTAAGTTCAAGATCCAGGGATGGTGGCACACACCTGTAATCCCACCATTTGTGAGGTGGAGGCAAGAATATCAGGGGTTCCAGCTAGTGAAGGTCCTAGCAGTCATTATCATGCAGTTCACAACTGACTATAACTCCAGCTTCTGGGGGATCTGATAGCTTCTTCTGTTATCCAAGGACACTGTATTCACATGCACAAACCCACTCACATAAACACTTAACTTTTCTAATGACCATGCCAGGTGGTAATAGTGCACTCTGGAGGCAGAGGCAGGCCTGGTCTACAGATGGGAGTTCTAGGACAGTCAGCGTTACACAGAGAAACCTTGTCTTAATAAAACAAAAACAAAACATCCTAATCCACCCAAAACAAACAAAAACACCCCAAAAAGCTAATGGCCAACACCATTAGACTCTTGCTCTAAAACATTGTGTATGAACAAAGATGCTTAGTCCAGTGTAAATTTATGATTGAAATAAGCTGCATCAGTCACCTCCATAATCTCCAGTGATATAAAAGCAATTTTTAAAATGTGTTAATGATATGAGGCGGTAATTCATAATTATCTGAGTGTGGTGACAGAGGACTGCAATCCCTGACTTAGCTGGCTAAGGCAGGAGGATTGCCATGAGTTCCAAGATAGGCTGGATTAGAGTGAGATCGTTTTTCAAAACAATAGCAGCAACAACATGCCATCTAGCAGAAAAGGTGTTTTCAAAACTGTGGCAGCAATCACAATTCCTAAGGACTGTCTCAGATACTATTCAGTAATGTGGGTTCAGACAAGGGTGACGAGAAGGACATTAACTAGAAAGAACTAACTCCGACCCTCAGGAAGGTTTGAGGAGAGCAAGGTGACCCATAAGTTTGTGAACAACCTTCAGAACTGCCCAAGGGTAGAGTCTATGTAGGCCAGGATGTTGGGTTATAGGATGTGAAGGGTTCTCCTTAGGTTCAATTAGAGGCTGGAAACACAGGTCCACATTGCTGCAGTACCCTGAGGAATTCAAGATTGTGCATCCAAAAAAAAAAAAAAAAAGAATTTCAGAACACGCCAGAGTTGAGAGTTGGAGTTTATTAGAAAGAGATGTCAACATAGATCTCACTACAGAAAGTAGAGCATGTTAAAAAAGAAATGCGGGAAAAAGATAAAACAAATTCACATATATAGGTATAGGCTTCTCAAGGGAGCATCATACGTACTGCCTTTACAAAACCCACACAGATGACACTGGTGAGTTCTGAAGCTGAACCTTTGAAGGGTGGCTAAGTATTTAAATAAGCTCACAGTATGGTCCCTAAAAGTGCACTGGATAAGAATGCTACCTATTAGTAGCATTCTATTATCTCTGTGATCTAGCAGATCACAAAGAAGTCGCCACTAATAAAGGTTCTAATAATCTTGCTTGTAAAAATACCCAGATATCTTGGAGATGAATTAAGGTCATAGGCCTTAAGCATGGTGCATGTGTATGGTTGTTGTTTCTGTTTTTAAGACAAGGTCTCATATAGCCCAAGCTGGCCTTGAATTATGTAGCCAAGAACCTCCTAAACACTGAGATCATATGGGTATACCACCACAGGGATTTATACAGTGCTGATGACTGAACCTAGGATTTTGTGCATACTAGCCTATATTGTGCAACTGAATTACATCTCAGCACCCTATGGACTGACCTATATCCCCATAGGACCCCACCAAGTGATCTATAACCCTATAGCACCCTACCGACTGAACTATTTTCGCAGCCTATTCTTTGGTATTGCCAGGTGTGATGGCTTAATACCAGCACTTTAGAGGCAGAGGCAGGTGGAGCTGAGTTTGAGGCCAACCTAATCTATAGCAAACTTGAGGGCAGTCAGGGGTACATGTAAAACCCTGTCTCTCAAAATAAACAAAGCTAGATAGCTAGTCAGTCTCTCCTGGCAAGCTTCCAAGCAGATGCCGTAAATTGTAAAATTCTTGACTCTTATGTGGTGACAGAAGGCTTCAACCAGACTCCGGGTGAGGAGCCCCTTCCCCTTCCCATGTCCACTTAATTTCCCTGTCATTCTACCCTGCTGCAATAATGCTAAAGCACAAAAGCGACACTGTCTGAGAGTCTTTTAAAGTTGTTCTCAGACATCATCATCATCATCCAGAAGACTATTTTAGGAACAGTTAAGTATTCCATGTCAGACTCTGGCACAGCACAGGAAGGACCTGGAGGTCTTCACATTTTTTTTCTTTCAATCCTGTTTTGAGCTTCAAACTAACACCCAAATCCAGAGGAATTCTTCAAAAGCTCTGGAGCATAAATCAGCTTGCTAAAAATAAATAAATAAAACCAAGAGGTTCTCCTTCTTGTCTTTAAAATAGCCAGGTAAAACCAAGGAAGAGCAGGCAAGTTGTTAAACTACAGTAAAGATCAAGTTTCCATAACATATTAACTACTAAAGCTTGCAAAACACGCATTTGTGTGGTCAGAGAGAAGAGGAACAACACACATGCAGCATACAGGGGAAACGGAACTCACGGAAACTGCCCTGGTTACTTTCAGCCATTCTGAGGGAGGGGAGGCGGGCGGGTTCTCCCCTGCCCCAGAGCTCACTGGCTCCGTCATTTAACTGTCTAGTCTCGGCTTTCTCACGGCACTGGTTGTGATGCTGAAATAAGGGGCATGATGTATAGATGTGGTACATCTTAAACACCTAACAAGTCATAGGTTTCCACTCATCACAGTTTGCTGTACTTTGTTTCGCTTCAGTGCTAGGGATTGCCCCAGGCCTCAGAGATGCTAACTAAATTACACCTCCAGGCCCTAAATTACTGCAATTTGAACAGAAAGAAAAGAATTACACAGCTTTAGCAGTACTGCTGATTTTATGTGCTCTATTAACTTTACTAAATGAGAAATCAAATTCTGATGGCATGACAAGTTGACATGTTCAACTTGTCCTTCCCACCTTTTTTTTTTTTATGCTGAGAATCACACCCAGTGCCTCACACAGGGCAGGCTATGTTCTACCCCAAGCTGTAGCACAGCCCCATTTTAAAAGAGTCACATCATTCAAACTACTGTGGATCTTACTGCAAATACATCTTTCTTTTCAATGAAAAATAAACCAATCACGTTCCCACAGTAAGTTTCTGATTGTTCAATTCCATCTTACGCACAGCTACAATTTTTATTTAATAAATTCTCAAAATTAGAAGTAGGGATTTAAAATGAGTAGCATGATAGTGAGGACTTTATTATAAATACTGCTGTCTTCTATAAAATAATATTTAGAAATATAGTAAAATGTGTATATCAGTATATTCCAGTGGTTTTGGTCATCTCCCCTATTGCAAGGTGATTCCTCAAATGTAAGTGAACCACGTCACATACGGCTGTGTGCACACAATGGGCACTACTGGGCAAGGATAGGCAGATAAGAAGCAGCAAGGATTTCCTCAGATCCACTGGCCACCTGGCTTTTTCCCTTGGTCTGTATTCTATTAAAACAGGCACCGCAGCTGGGACTCTTCTGAGTTGGTGAGAACAGCACAGATGCCTTCTAAAGTATAACCCACAGGATCAGACTTCTCAGCACCAACCTCCCAAAAAGCTGAAACAAACCACGAAGCATCACACACACTCAACAGTAAGTCTTCTTTGCAAGGCTGACAGGCACTATTTGCACAGAATTCTATTTGTGGTGTTGGAGTTTAGTTTCATGAAAGGTATAATTCTTGCTGTCAAGTTTATACTATGTTCCACCAAAAGGATAATGAAATAGAATTGCTGTATTTGTTCATGGTATCAAATGTGCTACGCAGTAAAAGCTTATAC
Organism: Phodopus roborovskii; assembly: GCF_943737965.1. Classification (NCBI taxonomy): domain Eukaryota; kingdom Metazoa; phylum Chordata; class Mammalia; order Rodentia; family Cricetidae; genus Phodopus; species Phodopus roborovskii. The sequence continues at coordinate 17,084,715 of NW_026126482.1, read as the reverse complement.
CAAGTGGTCCCTAAAATGATCTATTGCTGTAATTATTGATCATGCAATAGTGGTCTATAATCTTTGTAAGAAATTGAAGGATAGCATGTAAGGGCCATAACCTTCATCTCAAGCTCCACTTTTATGTAGTTTAAATATATAAACAAGCTGTTGGAGTGTCAATATCCTCTCCAATACAAAATATCTTAGAGAAAGTGCAGATCTGGCCACGCAGTATGATATCTGACAAAGCATCAGAATAAAGATTCAGCTGAGTTTGAAAAATAAACTGCTCAGCTGGACAGTGGCATACAACATTAACCCCAGCATTTGGGAGGCAGAGGCAGGTGGATTTCTAAGTTTGAGGCCAGCCTGGTCTACAGAGCAACTTCTAGGGACACACAGAGAAACCCTGTTTAGAATCCCCAACAATCCCCCCCAAAAAAAAGTAAAGAAAGAAAATAAACTGTTCCAGAATCAAAATTAAAAGGATGTAAAGGTCCACATATTGCAAAACACAGCTCCTTCAAACATCATTATCACAATATAAACAAGCTTTAAAAAAAATATACCGTACATACTGACATATTTTAAAGAGATCAAAAACAGGCATTTAATAGCTTTGCCAGAATTCATCAATAAATTAAAATAAAATAAATTATAAGGAGTAATTCCTAAATCAATGGTTTAAAATCATGCCCACACTAAAACCGTTCCTCTCAGAATCTGTAATGCTAAGTATGATGGACAGGATGCATAGCCGCTATGCAGTCTCTAGAGGTGCTTTAAAAATAACGCTAAAGTCTTCGCTGTCTCCATTGTTACCGGCTTCTTCCTCACCTCCTAACAAGTGAAACAAGCAAGAATGTAGCACATGCCTAACTGGAGTTCAGTTTCATAAGTTCTTCACTTTTGTAAAGAATTCAGTTAATACATTTAAACATGGAACTGGGATGGTAGAGTATGTGCCTGCATACCCGAGGCTCTCAGTTCAATTTCCAGACTACAAAAGCAAAGCAAAATCAAAAACAGTAAAGTACTAGACAGACATGAGACAAGAAGGATGATTCTTTGACTTTAACTTGCAATCTCAAAAACTGCAAAGTCATATTAGAGACCGGGGGTCATACATACTTCTTTCAGGGTTCTATCTGACAGGGCATGATACATACATGAAATGTGTTACAACACATGCCATCTTAAAGGACTAATGGGGAGACTTTAAAATGCAGTAACTAGTAGAAATTATCAGTTTTTTCTATGGATAGAATCACATTACTTACATAAAACTCTCAAAACTAATTCTTAAGGTTTATCTTTTCCAGCAAATTCTACAGGCTTATATGCTTCTTTATCCATACACAAAATGTCACATTTAAAACCATATCCTCAACCAACAGGTGAAAAGACGTGCACCCAAGTTCTGTAAACTTAAAAATATGCTTTAAACCCGTATGAAGCATTAAGACATTTTAAAAACCCATCTTAGAATCAGTCATCTTAGATGAACCCACAGAGTAGCCTAGTGCATTTTAACTTTATCCTGTCCCCAGATCTATCCTCAGATACAGTCATATACTCAACTGTGCTACCTTCTGCTTGGAAAATGAACACCTTCACAGCAAGGATGATGAGTTAGTTCTCATTTCTAATCTAAGAAAGGGACTAGCATTTTAGCTTTTAATATAAATGCTGCTTCATAAAAACATCTGCTTGGAAATTTCACATGATGGATTAAAAGACCTGTATTACACAAACATCCTAGGTCCCCAGGCAGCATTATTTGTCCTTGGAATTAATTTAATGGTAATTACTTATTGATAATACACAGAAAATATAGCACTCATTAAAATATAGTGTTTATAGGTTCAAATCAGGTTAAATTTAATTTCAACCTTTTAAATAATGCTTCATCTGTTTACCATGCAGTTATAACAATTTTAAATAAAAGCAGCTAAAGAAAAACAAGAAATGAAGTTCCACCTACAGAGATTCCTCTGACTGTCTTCCTCGGGTCCTGGAGATGACATGATTTAGAACTGAGCAAACAGGCAGAAGAAGAGCTGGTCAGGAGGAACCTCCAGTTACCAGGCAGCTCCCCTCATGCGCATCTTCTGAGATGTAGAACAAAGAAGGGAAGCTGCAGCCAAAGCCTGTGTATGTTTTTTGTTTCTTTCCCCAAAGAAAATGTATTGAGCCTGTTAGTTTTCCGATGTTTCTGATGGCTTAAGCAGACACACACCAGAATCTACTGCCTGTATAAAGCAAAATGAAAGCTCTCGTGGGCTCTGGTATACAAAGATGTATGCACCGATCTGGGACTATACCAAATGATACTGAAAATGGGGGTAGGGTAGGCTGGAAATATACTAAACCCTTCTGAATGTGTCACCTAGGCACAGAGATGTATTAGCAACACTTTAAAAAGCACAATAATGTTAATGTCTAAAAGTGGACAAATTTGAGGTCATGCTTGCTTTGTAATACACAGACATCTTTAAATTCCCCCACCTCATTTAAATGAGCTTTAGTGAAGGTTCTCCTACAGTTAGTAACCCTAAGCAGTGGATTGGAATGGACATTAAGTCCTAAAATGGCACACGTCTGATCGTTATCATAATCAGCAGCAGTACTCTGCTTCAAAACTGCTTACTCAAAAACCATACTCTCTGCTGCTGTCCTTCAGTCAGCTCTGCTCATTCTACCTTCCCCTCGGCTTCCCTACAGCCTCTTTTTCCTTTGTAAGCAAACACATTTTTTTTCTCCCTTTAATTGAAACTGCCTTCCTCTCTCTCCCAGCTTTAGTTTTGTTGTTGCTCTGTTGTTGAGTGTATGAATACATGCATGTAGGTGGTTGCAGAGGCCAGGGGCTTCAGATTCCCCCCAAATATGGTGCTGGAAATTCAACTCGAGTTTTCTGTAAAAGTAGTACATGTTCTTTTAACTGCTGAGCCAGCTCCCCACTCCCAATTCAAGTCTTCTAAGTAGCTTTTCATTAAATCTCCCTCCCCATCCTCTCTCCCTGCTTCCCCTTTTCTTCTCTTTGAGAACAGTCCTTGCTGTGTTGTCCAGGCTGGTCTCTCTCATGGGCTCAAACAATCCTCCTACCTCAGCCTCTGATTGAGATGGGATCACAGGCACATGCCAGTTTATGCAACTCAGTGAGGCTCTCTCATTTTGGACCTGATCTTCTCCATTCTATCCTCCTATGAGATCTCAGAGGATACAAAGCAGACCTGATCCTGTGATTTTAACTGGAACTCCTCGGGTTCACCGACTCTCTAATTTGTCTTTCTCAAATGAATCTCTATGCTCTCTTGAGCATGCACTCCCCTAAGAAACAAAAATCTTTAACATAAACCTTTCAAATATAATTACTGATATATAAATGAATTCCTATATGTAAATTTACAAATATACACACCGGAGTTGAGAATGTGACTCAGTTTGTAGATTACTTGCCTAGAATGTACAAAGGCCTGGGTTTGAGCCTCAGCCTCAGAGAACCTGGCACGGTGATGAGCACCTGTAAACCAGCACTCAGAAACTGAGGCAGTAGGATCAGAAGCTCAAAGTCATCCACAGCTACATAGCTCAAGATCGCCTAAATTACATGAAGACCCGCCTCAAAAACAAACAACACACAACACAACAGTAAGATTTAAAAGGCTGACAGAAAGAGGGAAACAAATGAGACAAATCACACACACACACACACACACACACACACACACACACACACACACACACACATTTGGGCACATGAATAAATAAAAGTAAGAAAAATATTTAAAAGAGGAATTCTAGTCATCTTCCCTGTTCCTAATGTTTTGTCCTCACCTCCATTTGTGGAAACCACTGATCAAATGGAGAAGTCCAAACCCCTGTGCATGACATAAAAGGCTGTGCATCACTTGTTCCCCAAGAGTCCAATTCTATTCCTCACTTCATCCCACTCATCATATGCTTCTTTGAATGAACAAGAAATTAAACTTTAGCTTCAGTTCTTGAAATAAGTATCTCTGTATTCTGTGTTTTTCCCCTCTTTCTGAAGTGTCCTTATATCCTTTGAGTTCTGCAGGCGTTTACCATTCAGACTGAGTGATACTGCCTATCTCCAGTTGATTACTCCATTTTAGTGTGTTTATTCTCACTATTTCTAGATAATATCCAATTATGTTTGCCTTTATATTCTATAAGCTCTGGCCCAGTTTGTTAGATCCATTAGGATAGAGGGTGGTTATGTCATCCAACCTGTGTCTTTATCAACTAACATTACCAAATGGCAGCTAAAATAATTTTGTTTCAGATGCTGGGACAACTAAACTGAACCATCAACTGTGATGCAAGCTCAAACCATTAATTTGATATGTAGCACTCTGAGAACATTGCTGTGCTGGCACATGCACAATCTACAATTCAGAGTCACACAACAAGTTAGAATCCTAACATCACTGAGTCACCAGTCAGGGGAGGTGGTGGTTTGAATGAGAATGGCCCTCACTGGTGTGGACTGCATGGGGACCATTCAATGCTCTATAATGTAGCGTGTGAGCCCAGCTCTCAAGACTCCCAGTTCAGGTTAGATGCCACAGTGTAGTGAAAGGAACTCAGGATATTTCTAATCTGAGGGGTAATGGAATAGCTCACGCATGTGCTGTTTGAGTCATGTTCTTTACTCTTCTATTTTTTTGTTCTCTAATTTTCTAAGTTCTAATTCTTTCTAGTTCTCCTTTGTTCCAATTCTCTACTTTTATCTTCACCTACGTTTAAGCAATAAAAAAAAGTTACAAGAGTCATCTCATTGGTCATAGCACATTCCTTGGGTAAACGATAAGGGCCACACCATTTGATACAAAGTTTTAAGGTTTCTGGTATAAGACTGTGACCAGAGGCTAGGGGCACGGGGTCCAATGAGGCAAGCTGCAAGATATAGTTCTTTTATCAGCTAGACTTGGCAAGTGAGGAATGAATAGGCATATTTTTTGTTTGTTTTTGTTTTTTTAAGGTTGCTTTGTGTTAATAACCTTGGCAGACACTTGCAACTCTAACCTTGTAGACTGAAGTTTCTGTCCCATCTGGTTCCATAGTCATTTAGTCCCAAGCACACACACAGAGGCTTATATTAATTTTAAACTGTTTGAGTGATGGATCAGGAGTCTTATTGGTCAGCTCTCTCTTAATTATTAACCCATTTCTATTAATCTGTGTATCTCTACAGGTCTTGGCTTACTGGAGAACATCTGGGCATCCTACATGGCATCTTTCTGGTGAGTCACTCACTGTGTTCTTCCTCCTAGCCTTCTAGTCTGATAGCCCTGCCTATAGTTCCTGCCCATCCATTGACCAAAACAGCTTTATTCATCAACCAATAAGAGAAACATATTCATACGGAATGTATATATTCATATGGAAGGACATCCCCCATCAGACCTTGTGCATAACTATAAAGTTTTTAACTTAAAATCCATTTACAGAAACATTCAGTCTAGTTTGAACTTGCTCCAAGGTAAAAATGAGCTAATTGTGTGTAGTTTGTCTTAGACTGAGAAGAAATTGTTGTTTCCAGCTACAGTCTGAGTAAAAGGAACAAAACAGGACTTTAAGTCTTACATTTCTCATGGGACAATAAATCTAGTTATGAAGCATATCCTAGTATTTTCTATACATCAAAATTATAAAATGAATGAGAAGCCATCTTCCTGACTACTCACAGATGTATTTGCCCATAAGATTGAGATGTAATCATGAGATTACACACACACATGACAATTAACACTGCAATACAGATAATTTGAAGACACCAAAGCTGCTTTTGCACATGTGAAATTACAGAGAGATCAACAGTTTCCAGAGTCAGTGGTCCCACAGGCCTTGTCTGGATGGAATTCTCCTCCAACAGAGAATCATTCTTCCGGTGAGTTGACATCTGAACACTAGTTATCTATCACCTGCTGTATATTTCCATAGCTCTCGACATCTTGTCAAAGTTGTAGCATTTTGACACTGTAGGCCACACTTCTTCAGTACCTTTTTACTTTAAGTTTAATGATTCTTGTTACTAAAGCCTTTTCCTTTGGGAAATTTGTGTGGGCTTTGATAAAGGATGAAAATGTGTACAATGGTAGCTTCTCTAAACAAAATAACCCCCACACTGAGAAACTAGGAATTCTATTACGCCCTCCTAATTACACCAAGAACAGGAAAGTTACAGATTTACTAGACACACTTGGTCCCAAGGATGAAATGCCTACAATTCAGATCCAGAGCTTGGGGCCATTAAGGGCAAGAGTTCAGAAAATAAATACAGAGAAATCAGAATGGTACAGTATAATAGGAAGAGTTAGAAATCAGACCCTCCCATTTGTTAAGCCCATATAGTAAGACTAAGCCATTTTAGTATATTGTCTGGTCCCCAGAAGAAGTCATTTTCCTAAGGTCAGACACTGGATAAAGATCTCCATTCCCTGGGGGTGGCCCCTGCCCCAAGGAACATTTCTGCTTGATAAAGCAGTCATTTTCCTTATTTCTAGCAAGAAGAACTGTGGCTCTTCCATTAACAAATGACTGGTGTCTACTGTCAAGATCAATGCTAGATTCTTCAACTTCTGATCAAAGCCACAGCCAGCCCAGCTCACATGCTCCTTTCCTCCTGTTTAACCCTATGTACAACTATAGAGTTTATATAAAAGGTATATTCTGAGCCAAGCGGTGGTGGCACATACCTTTAATCCCAGCACTCGGGAGGCAGAGGCAGGCAGATTTCTGCCAATATGAAGCCAGCCTGGTCTACAAAGCTACAGAGAAACCCTGTCTTGAAAAAGAAAAAAGGTATATTCTGTTTTCAATTAAACTATTGGCATCCATCCTGATTCACTCTCAGATCATAGCCTTCTCCTCCCTACTTTTATTTGGTCATCAGAGAATGGCACTAATTGAACAGATTGGGAGGTGTGGCCTTGCTGGAGGAAGTGTGTCACTGGGGGTTTTGAGATTTCAAAAAAGCCCAGAGTCTGCCTCTTCTTGCTGCTGCCTGCAGATCTGGATGTACAAATCTCAGGTATTTCTCCAGCACCATGTCTGCCTACATGCCACTACACTCCCAAACATGAAATGTACCTCTGAAATATAAAAAAGCCCCAATTAAATACTTTCCTTTATATGACTTGCTCTTCACAGCATTAGAACACTAAGACACGTGATCTCTTCAACTTGATGGCTTCTATCTTCACTCACATTCAACTGCTGTCAATGCTAAGAATTTTTCCATCTCTAAGGTATTAAAATGAAACACGACCCATTTGACTACAAACTTCTTCCCCTTTGTGGCAGCCACCCCACACTTTCTTGCGTGCTTATTCTGCTGGTCTGGTCAGACCTCTCCTATTCATTCTGAACTTTGTGGCAAGTTTCATTTATGCTGACATTATCACCCAAGACAACTAGGTCTTGCAGATAAAATAATTATAAATGCTCTTTTCATTTCAACGTCCTACTCAGCAGAGCACATTTGTTTTTTATGCTAGTTCTAGGCCTATCCCAGAAAATTCAGGTCCTCTTTCTTTATGAGATTCCCCCACCCCATACCAGTTATCGTTTCCTTCTGTAAGATCTTAGGGAAAGAGATGTTCCTAGATCCTATCCAAAGATGACTTACCTACATATCATTCTTGCCATGTTCTTTATTACCCTAATCAACTCTCAACTCCTTTAATACCTTCAATCTTGCCTCCTCCCTTGCTTCCCTTATCCTTACTCAAGTTGCATTTGTCATTTCTTTCCATTTAGGAACCATTATTTTTTTATTCCCTTCTCATCTGGAATCTGGATTCTCCCTCTACAAACAGCTCTGCCACATTGTCAGTTAACTACTGATTTATTGGTAAATAACGTGGTGTTGTCATAGTCTACTCAATTGTTACGCACAGCTACCATCAGAATAGGCACCTCTTTTCATTTAGCCCTTTTCCCTACTGAGTTTCTGCTATTATGTTGCTGTGTTTTTCCTCCTATTTCTCTGAATGCTCTGGTAAAATCTGTCCCAGTGTTTTCCCAGGCAAAGCCTCAAAAGCCACTCAACAGACTGCCTCATTCCACAGAACTCTCCTGAAATAATGACAACTCTAAATCCTGACATGTTTTCAACTTACTGATCATATTTTTGAAATAGATTTTATACTAAGTAGTAGATTACAATGGATATCTTATAAAATTGGATCCACTTTGGTCATTTAATTTTTTTAAAAGGAAAGTAATACAGAAATCTATTAAAAATACATATGCAAATATTTCAATTTAAAACATAACTTCAGTTTTAATCATACATTCATTAAGCATTATCTGACTGAAAATTCTTGAATAAGCTACTCACACTGTACTGGATGAAAATTTCAATGTTGTTATAAAAAACAGCAGAAATAGATGTAAGACACAACAGAACCTCTTTCCCCAAATCTTTTCTAATTTTTGACTATATATATATACTATTTGTGTCAAAATTGAAAGTTTTCCAAAGGGTTACATACTAATTTATTACAGTTGTCCTTAACAGTGAGGTTCCATTCTTATCTAGTATTTAAATTTGAGCATTAGTACAGCAGAACGTAAGCTGACCCTTTCTCTGGCTAAATATTCAGTTCTACTTATGGAAATAGGTATCTGGAAGAGTGGCCAGCCAATGGCCTTCTCTAAGGATTCAGCAAACTGACATATTTTCCAGAGAAAAAGGACTGGTGGTTTCTTATCCAAAGTATTTAACCTGAATGTTAAAGCAAATAAATTAAAACCATGTTAAGTCAAGAATTGAATAGTGAGACAGGAATATCCAACCCTAAATCTCTGGTTCTTGTTCCTTTTTGTTTTGTTTTGTTTTGTTTTTGTTTGTTTGTTTTTTGTTTTTTGTTTTTTGTTTTTTTGGAGACAGATGTGTAACAGTCCTGTCTGTCCTGGAACTCACAGAGATCCTCCTGCCTCTGCTTCCTAAGTGCTGGGATTAGGCGTGTGCCATCACAACCTGGCTAGACTTAAAATTTTAAGAGTAATTTTTAAAATTCATACATGGGATAGCAACTTGCTTTTAAAATTAGGGGCTGAAGAGATGGCTTGGCAGTTCAGAGTACTTGTTCTCCAAAAGATTAGATGAAATCCTATTTTTGCTGGGTATGGTGGCATATACTTACTATTCCAGCTACTGAGATGGAAGGAGCACAAATTTTGAGGCAAGCCTAGCTAACTTAATGAGTCTTAAAATAAATAAAAAAGGGACAGGGCAGAGCTCAGCAATAGAACACTTTTCTACCATGCATGATGTCCTTTGTTTAGTCCTTAGAAACAGACCCCCATCTCTGAAAACAAATCCCATCCTTTCTCTACTGTCTGATACTTGTTCTGTGGATAGATCTGGTGTGCTATAAATGTTGTACAAAATTAGGAATGCGTGTATAAACAAAACATTTCTGCTGAAATCAAAGTACTCTATCAAGCAATAAGCACTATTGCCTAACCTTTTGCAAATAGCTAGTTTCTGAGAACGACGACACACTAAACCACAATGTTTCAGTAGAGAGATGCAAGTAGAGCTGACACTTTATGTAATGTGTGCCCCTGCTTGTCTTCTTCTATTAACTTGATTAGGCTCTTTCCGTCTCTTAAAGTTAAATAAGAAACACTCAACTGGTCAATCGAAACAAGAGGCAAAGGGCCATTTTATGAAGATTTCAAATCTTATTTCAAATAACTGATGAAAAACAATACACATACACAGGGTAATGATTACATAAGAACAATGAGAGCAGGACAGTTCATGCTATCACATGGTCATACAGTATTACCTTCAACAACTAGCCAAGAACTTAATCATGGCAGTATGTGAAACAGAAAGTTAGACAAAACAGAATCTGTCCAATGCAACCACAGGAGGAATACACCTCTATGACCTTTGTCTTGAATGGTCATTCTTCTGAAACATCCTAACACATAAGACATAAACAACATACTGGAAAACTTATACTCATTCATTAAATCTAAAGGCCAGGCAAACATACATGAGGAGCGACAAGCATGCAACAGACCAGTAGAGAGTCAACACGTAATTCCCCTCTCCATCTCTTGATGAGAGTCTCTAGGAGCAGCAGTCTGTAGGAACTAGTGCAGAAGAACTGAAAGGGGCACACTGGAAGGACTCTGAGCTGCCAGGAAGTCTGAGGGTTCCTCCACCACTAGTGTGCTGGTGTGCTCAGGAACATCCTCCGTGGCTACTTCAGGCATCTGGGCACTAGGTTGCAGTTGGTGGCAATGTTTGTGAAGGTTTGGGGAGATACAGCCTTGCTGAAGGAAGTACATCACTAAGGGTAGGCCTTGTGAGTTCCTGTTCCAGACTCCTCTGACATGTCCCCTGCCAATATGTGCTCTCTCTCTGGAACCAAATAAACCCTTCCTTCTATAAAGTGCCTCAGTCATGGCACTTTAGCTTAACAACAAAAAAGAAACGAACATGGCCAAGAATGACTCTCTGTGTCCCCCTTCAAAAGCGCCTCTAAACTAGAAAGAACATTGGTTTGCACTTCAGGATCTCAGAGTAATGCTTCATCAAAACCCCTAATTTTGTAGATGAAGGAACCAAGCCCCAAGTCAGAAGACTAATCAAAGGGACAGGACAGTGTGAGAGCAGCCCCAGCTCTGACAAGACAGACTTCTGGGAAGTTCATAAGACTATCAGGTGTACCCTAAGCTTCCTCCCCATCTCTTCTTGTGAGCCAGGTGGCCGCTGCACAGCAGAAATCACTTTCTGAAATCCTAAGCCTCAACAACTCAGAGTTAGCATTCCACCTCCTTAACACATTACTCAGCACAAAGCCTCACTTGGCACCTGTGCTCCAAGTAAACCAGAATTTCAAACTTGTGAAGAAATAAAAGATACAATAACAGTATTATATCAACTTCTGCTTTTTTGTTGTTGGTGGTGGTTAGCCCTGGCTGTCCTAGAACACACTCTGTAGACCACACTGGCCTGGAAATCACAGAGATCCACCTGCCTCTGCCTCCTGAGTGCTGGGCTTAAAGGCATGCCCAACCACTACCTGGCTCAATTTCTGCTTTTTAACATAAACGATCTTGTTTAAAAGAAAGGGAATTAGTTATTTTCATTATCACCAACCAAGTTAGAATATCTGGCATGATTAATTAAACTACTGTAAAGTGAAGAACTAAACACAGAATTACCTTTGAAGGCTTCCAGCTCCTTCCTGTAAGAAAAGAGAAAAGGAAATTTAAAACAATTCCTTCCCACTGAAAATTGCATTATAATAATTTATATACTAAAAATATCCATACTAGCTTGAGATATTTACATGTCAACTATACACCACTGGAAATATCAACACAATTAGACTACAGTAGCGATTTTTTTTTTCAAGACAGGGTTTCTCTGTGTAGCCTTGGCTGCCCTGAAACTCACAGAGATCCTCCTGCCTCTGACTCTCAGGTGCTGGGATTAAAGGCCTGCACCACCGCAACCTGGAGCTGAAGTAATTATTTTCATTTTTGCTTTTACCTCCTACTGGCTCAAAAACTCTACTAAATTTTAAGTTACAAAAATAAAATTTAAGAATACAGAGAATACTCAATGCCACATGTGGTCCATCTCACACAGAAACAATTTAGAAAAGTACATGTTATAGTCCTGCTAAATATTAAACAATAGCTTTCTAAGGCCTTCAACTAAAATCTATCCAGAACAGCAGTAGTTTTTTTCCCCCCATTTAGTAGCCAAGAAGAAAAGTGAGAAAACAATATAAAGGAATGACATTCAGAGTTCACCCTGCCCCTAAGGAGCTACACAACTCTAGGCATCTTCTGGTTTGCTGAATGTCAATGCCAATTATGGATGCCAACATGCATAGCTTCCTAAGGCAATACACAGTGGAAGAAACAGATAATGCTACATCAAATCAACACTTTGAGACAAAGAAGCCACAGCAAGTTACACTTCAGTTTTCTCTTATAATTTTGTAATTATACATTTTCCCCTGCATGAATATTAATAAAAAGGAAATTTTGAGGAGGTAAGTTTCTTTAGTAAAAACTTGCTGGAGTAGAAGACCATCTGCCACTTTCTAGGTCTCACTAAAAAATTTTCTGAACTCAACACAACAAGCTCTTAATTGCAATGCTGCTCATTAGTCCTGTAGGACAAAGAGGACCAATCTTTGCACCTGGGTTGGGAGAGGGGCAGATTTGAATTTACAAGCAAGCCAAGTGTTTGCCAAGCAAATACAGTTCCTCTGAGAGGATAAGATCCTCACAGAAGGGCTGGTTGGCACGAGGTCACTATCAAATTCAAGAGCATTATCTGTGCAACACAGTACACACAAAAGCACTGCACTCACAGCCTTTGGGTACTGCGCTGTTAGGTTTTATTTGTTCTTCATGAGACCCAAAATACAGTGTAAAAGGAACGCCATCATTCAAGATCTCTCCACAAAGGATGGTAAACTGGTGTGGCACTCCCGATAGCTAGATTCTTTCCATACTATATTGTCTGAACATTCACAAGCCAGTTACTGATTTGTCTTTCTTCCTTGGGAGAGGAGGAGAGATAAACAGCTTTCTTACAAGGTAAAGCAATCTGGAAATTTAGGAAATGGGTCCAAGTGGCTTGCATTCCCTAGACAAAAACAAAACCTAAAGTAATCTTAAAAGAATTTCCTATACTGGGCTGGCAAGATGGCCTGCTGCCAAGCCTGATGACATCCTCTGAACACACATGATGGAAAGAGAAAACTGACAAGTTTTCCTCTGACTTCCATACCCATGCTGTGGCATACGTATACACCTTTGTGTGTGCATGTGTGCATGAACACACACAAGCAAACACACAAATAAATAGAATAAAAGATGTGGCTCAGTGGTAGAACATCTAACATGTACAAGGTTCTGGGTTAACTCCCAACAAGACAGACACAGAGACAGACAGACAGACAAGACACACCACACACATACACACACACACACACACACACACACACACACACACACACACACACACACACACACCTTTCTTATACCTCAGGAAGACTGAAAAGTTCTCTAAACAAATCTCAGGTCTAGCTGGGTATGGTAGTGGAAACCTATAGTCCTTACACTCAGGCTAGGAAAGGAGGATCAAGAGTCTGAATCTAGCCTAAGCCACAGAACATGGACCCATCTTAAAATCATCAACATCATCTTTGTCATCTCCATCATCCAATGGTCTTAATTAGGATCTATAACCTCAAAATACCAGATTTCTACCAAGACACTGATGGGTCTGGAGAAAGCCCAGAGATGTTTGTAAGACTGACCCAGTTTCTCCTGGGAATCATGTCAGTGACCTAGCAATAAAATAATGTTAGTGACCTAACCTGGTCCACGAAGGAAGAAGCCCAGAATATCACAAAAGACTTTTAACAGCATTCCTAAGTGTGTCCACCAATAGTGACTGCTCTGTTATCCAGACCTTCAAGAAATAGAAAGCTAAATGACCACTGCTTTTAAATTTTATTGTGAAACTCTTCTCCACGAGCATTGTGGATCCCACAAAAGTGAGAAAAGTGAGAGTGTTACTAGACTGACCATTAGCTGCACTTCTGTACAGGGGCTTTCTTCCAAGAACAGCAGGCTCATCCAAAAACAAGTCAAAAGTTAGCTGAGCAAACAGCTACAATCCCAGTACCAAGAGGAGTCTGAAGAAGGAGGCCAGATGTGAATTTAAGACTAGTCTGGGCTACGGTGTAAGATCTTTAAAAGAAAAGAAAACAAAGGAGAGGCAGGAAAGGAGAGAAACAAGAAATGAGAAGGAAGCCTACAGGTCTGGCTGTAGCAGAACATTCCAGAGGACCTGGAACAACAAGACAAAAAACAAAAGGCTTCCAAATTAGTGGCCTTGTAATTACGGCAACTCCATGGCAATCAGCAACCCAGAAAGGTTTTTGGTCCAGGGCAGCAGGACACTTCTCCAATAAACACCACCCCAAACAGCAGCCTAACCTATCTACGGAGGTCTGAATAAGAACGGTCCCCATAGGCTCAAAAATTTGAACACTTGGTCACTAGGGGGTAGAACTCTTTGAAAGGATTACAAGAAATGTGACCTTGTTGGAGTCGACGTGGCCTTGTTGGAGGAAGAATGTCACTGGGGGTGGGCTCTGAGGTTTTAAAAATTCCATGCTAGGCCCAGTTTTCTTTCTCCCTGCCTACAGATCAGGATGTAGCCCTTAACTACTGCCTCAGCACCTGCCTGCATGCCACCATGTTCACCACTATGATAATAATGGACTAAACCTCTGAAACTATAAGCAAGGACCCAATTCACCGCTTTCTTTTATAAGAGTTGCCTTGGCCATAGTATCTCTTCACAGCAATATAGAGACTAAGACATTGTCCAAGTGACCCTAGGCTCTTCTCCCAGACATTCCTTACTGTGCCTCGTTACCAGAGTCAACTCACTGGACAGAAACAACTCAATACTCAACTAAAGTGTTAAATTATGCAGCTTGCTTCTAATGAAGACTAACTTGCATTTCCTGAGGCACCTAAGCCACATCTTCTAATAGGTACTTTGCATTTTGTCTTGGACTCAGAAGGGGGGTAACCCTCAAAGTGCCCAACTTATCTGAAGTACTCAAAGGTTTGTGGGCCACATGTAATACTGACATTGTTAGAATAGAAAACATTAAAATAGATCCTACTTAGCTCCTTCCCAAATCGTGACAATACTTATTAAAGCCCACGGTTTTGTGATGATAAAGACTTAGTAGGTAAGATTATATTGGGGTTTGAATTAAGGTCATGTGAAGATATGATGAATTTATGAAATGGGTATAGAACATCTGACAATATTTCTCAAGAAGGGAATCTTGAATGAAGACAAATGTAAGAAAGTGATGGAAGATGCCATTCTATAAATATGTTTCTTTTATTGGTTAATGAATAAAGCATTGTTGGCCAATAGGGAAGCAAGATAGGTGGGACTAGGAGAGGTGGAGGATTCTGGGACGAAATCAAGATGTGATCTCAAGAGGAGAGGATGCGTGAGTCTGAAGTTCTCGGTAAGATAAGTCCATGTACAAATACATTTATTAGTAATTATGGGCTAATAATTAAGACAGAGCAAGCCAATAAAAAGCTCTAGACATTGGCCAACAGCATTATAACTAATACAGTGTCTCTGTGTGTTATTTGGGGCTGCCGCGGAAGTGGGACCAGGCTGGTGGGGGAAGTGCTCATAACAAGAAGGGATGCAGGAATACCTGCAATCTCCCTCAATTTTTAAAGGACAGTTAGGGTAATGGTGTTCCCATACTTCAGATATTTTTCTGAAGACAAATAGCATTACCAACTGCCTGAACAAACTGCCTACGAAACAGGCTTCTCTGCTAATTCTATAACTCATTACTCTGTTATGAAAGGAGCTGTAATAATAGAAAACAAGCTTGTTGTTCAACTTGCACTAAAGTGCTGGGCTGCCTTGAGTTCCCTAGTTTTCTGTTTCAGTCCTTCCAGAATTAATCAGTAGAGACAACTTGGCCAGCCTCTCATGAGATTAATTACTCAGTGTGCAACCTTTAACAACCCCCATCATTACTTGTATGTACAAAAGACTCAGACATATAATGGACCCCAAAGAAACAGGGATTTCTCTGTACATCTCATGCTGGGAGAAGGAAAGGCACCAGCTAGAGGGGAGAAATTGGTCTCTCCATAAAAATATTTCACAAGTTCTAACAACTTGTCAGACCATCTCACAGGGTAAAACCTAAGCCCAGACGGTGAGGGGCCACACCTTAACTGAATTGCTTGGATGTGTATATCCTTGCATCCCAGTTAAAACTTTGGTCTCGATCCTGAACTGAAGACAGACTTGGGGGAAGAGATGCTGGATCCATGTCCCTCTTCTCAATGTAGCCACACTAAATAAATTCTTCCACTTTTAATTAACTTACTGAGGATAGGTGGCTGGACCTGACTTGGGGCCCAATATAGCCCTAACCTCCAAGTTCAGTGACATTATTTATTATCTTTAGAGAAGGGAGGACCATAGAAAGAAAGACATGGCAGATGAGGACAGGCTCAGGTCCCACAGATGTTCAGCAAGCATGACTATCAAGGACACTGAATGCAGAAGAACAAAGAATATCCACTGACTCAGTGCTTTTGCAGTAACTGTAGATACTTCATTCTTCATAAGGCTTGGTCACATGTCACATACAGAGTGACTTGTTGAAAGGGGGATATAGCTCAGTGGCACTATTTTCATGTTCTATCCACTGAGTTAGCTGGACAAGTCATATTATTTTCAGATGATTAAGTAAGTAGATTAATATGCTTTCTTTTGGATTGTGTTGTATTATAAACATTAATGAATTGAGAAAAATACATTTTGGAATTTAGCATAGTGAACATTGAAACTAAAAATAGCATGGAACTCAAAAGCTAGTAGTTCCAAAGGGTAAAGGGCTATTTAATATTTTTTTTCCCCCTTCAGGACTAAGCTGAGTGTAAAGTTAAAAAAAAAAATAATAATAAAGTGTTAATAAACACATCTGTAAAATGACATAAGAAGTGTATTATAGAAATCAAATAAGTCAGATTCATAAATACAAACATACAGGATAGAGCCAGTGGACAAACACAAACACAATGACCCTAAGGGGAAGCACTCTTTAGATACCAACCTGCCTGCTCCTAGGACAATACATGATAATAAGTTAACATAAAATATTGACCCTAAGGGGAAGCACTCTTTAGATACCAACCTGCCTGCTCCTAGGACAATACATGATAATAAGTTAACATAAAATATTACACTCAAAAGTCTAACTTGTAAAATCAACTGACTTTTCTCCACTGAAAATGTTGAGGAACATTTTTCAAAGCTATGATTAGTGGTCTTTTTAATATAAAGAAGAACCATGTTTGTGAAAACCAATGGCTGACTGCAGTGGTGTGGAGAAGTTAGAATTAATTAGCGAGATCCAGAGCCTAACTACCTCATCTTGAACTAGTTTTAGTTCCCTGAATGGCCTCTCTGCCAATCCCTGTGTGTGAATTAGCATCCTGTGACTAAAAGAAAAGATTAAAAAAAAAAAAAAAAAGCTTTTGGAATCTATTAAATTAGCAGCTCCCTAGCTTCCACCAACCCAAACCTAAGTATGTCATCAGATGGCATCTGAGTGAGGCCTATAGGAGAAAGTCCCCAATCTTGTTGTGACTGCCTTGACTTACGGCTCTCTTTGTTCTGCTATTATACAACTCCACAAAACTGCTTCCTCAGGGGAACATGAAGGCTAGGGTAACTATACCCCATATTTCTCAGGCTCCAGAATGAACAATCTCTTATCTCCTTTGAGGTGAGGGATATTTCTTTTTCTTTTGCAAAGACAAGACAAAATTAGACAAGAGCCCCTTGCTGTGGCAGGTGTACAGACCTACTTGTTCGAGGAAGGCTCTCACCACACCTTTCTCAGTAAGGACCACCAACATTCATCTCCACCTACCCAGTGGCTTGGAGTCATCTGAAAACATGTCCCCTTACAGCACAGTGGATTGGTGGCTGATGGACCAGAAGGTAGAATGATACTGAGAAAAGATGATTCATTCCCAAAGTAAGGTAAATTCTCTCAGGAGTATCTTAGAAGCTTCAATGGCAATTTATTTTACACACAGAACCTATCCAACAAGACACTCTGACACTATTTATACAACAAAAGCCCTTGAGAAATAGATAATTCATTGTTAAAAAAAAAAAACTGTGTCACATTACTAGTAATATAGATTAACTTTATATATCTCTATCTTTTGGGTAAACTCAGATTAAAAGTAATAAGATGATATGACCCTAGATTCATAGGCATTTAAAGATGAAAAGAATCTGAGAGATATACTAAAAAGGATGGGCTGGAATTTTAAAAAGTGCTCCAAAAAAGACAATGAAGGTCTAAGGAATGGGCTTGTTAGTGACAGTAATAAGCTATACATGTACTATCTTCCAGCAAAATGCCTAAGAAAAATCACTTCCAAATCTGTTTTACATGAAACTTTGCTTCATGTGAAAAGCTATGCTTGGGGACTAATGGAAAGCTGAGAGAAGCTGGGTAATACGGGGAAAAATTCTTCAATGGACTCTTACTGTATATACTATACATTACACGAGGTACATCTTGTGTATTCTACGCACAGACAACTAGCCAGCAACAGAGACTTGTAATCCTCAACATGAGAAAACAGGGCTTGTTGACAAAAAGCCACATGGTATGAAGTGATAAGACAAAGGATAAAACCCAGAGCTCTTACACTGCTAATATTCAGTCTTTGGTACCAGGTTTAGCTCTACTAGAAAGTTACCTGACAGATCACTAATTCTACTGGAGATCAGAGTCATGGACAGGAAACTCACTTAGAGCAACCTTAAACCTTTTGCCAGCATCTGTTCTGTGTTGGAAGACTGTTAAATTAAGCTGAAAACCACAATCAATAAAACAAGTATGGCGGTTCCTCAGGAAAATGGGAATTAATTTACCACAGGACCCGGCAATACCCCTTCTGGGCATATACCCAAATGATCCACATCCATGCAACAAAGACATCTGTTCAATTATGTTCATAGCAGCATTATTTGTAATAGCAAGAACCTGGAAGCAACCTAGATGCCCCTCAATTGAAGAATGGATAAAGAAGATCTACACAATGGAATACTACTCTGTCGAAAAAAAAAAATAATGGAATCTTGAAATTTGCAGGCAAGTGGATGGCACTTGAAGAAACCATCCTGAATGAGGTAACCCAGTTACAAAAAGTACATGGTATGTACTCACTCATATATGGATTTTAGACCTAGAGCAAAGGATCACCGGCCTATAATTCACACCACCAGAGGAACTAGGATACAAGGTGTATTCTAAGAGATTCATATAAAGTCCCTCACAGAAGTGGGAAGGGACAATTCACCCAGAGCACAGAGCAGTGAATGGAGAGGGAAGTAGGAGAAAGCTAGGGAGAGGAGAGGAAAACACGTGTGACTAGGAAGATTGAGTCTGGTTAGGAATAGAAGACAGGAGAGAGAAAGAGACAGAGACAGAGACAGAGAGAGAGAGAGAGAGAGAGAGAGAGAGAGAGAGAGAGAGAGAGAGAGAGAGAGAACATAAAAGAGGGAGCCAATATTGGTTTGAAAAGAAAACTGAACCTAAAGAAAGGTCTAGAGACCTACAAGACTGCTATCAACTAATAATCTGAGCATCTGTGAAAAGGCTACCATAAATGCCCTTCCCATATAGTGAGATCAACAACTAACTTATCCATGGAGCCCTCATTTAATACCTGTTGGAAACAGAAGCAAACACCCACAACTAAGCACTGAGTCGAACTAGAATCCAGATGCAGACGGAGAGGACAAGACCAGGTTGCAGAAACACATAGAGACAGCTGACCTGAACAAGGAGGAGCTAACGGGCCCCCAGACTGATAGCTGGGAAGCCAGCATGGGACTGACTCAGACCTCCTGAATATGGGTCTCATCCAGAAGGACTGAGCAGTCTAAGGGACCTCAGACAGTGGAACCAGG
This sequence comes from Phodopus roborovskii, assembly GCF_943737965.1. Classification (NCBI taxonomy): domain Eukaryota; kingdom Metazoa; phylum Chordata; class Mammalia; order Rodentia; family Cricetidae; genus Phodopus; species Phodopus roborovskii. The sequence continues at coordinate 17,065,139 of NW_026126482.1, read as the reverse complement.
ATGTATCCCTGGTGTACAAAAGGACTTTGCAAACACATCCCCCATGGAGGGATATTGCCTTAACCTAGAGACAGGAGAGAAGTCCTAGTCCCTACTTCAAATGACCTGACAAATGACCTGACAGATCTACATGACGCCACCTGGATGGCATTGCCCTACTTGTGGAATTGGGGTGGGGGGTGGGTGGAAGGGGAGGGTGGTCAGGGTGCATGTGAGGGGGCAGAGAGAGTAAAAGGGAGGGAGGAAGGTAGGGAGGGAGGGAAGGGAGGAATAGGGAACTGGGATCAACATGTAAAATAATAAATAAAATTGCAAAAAGAAAAAGAAAGAAAGAAAGAAAGAATGAAAAGAAAGAAAACCTAACATAAGGCAGTATGGACTTACTAAGAAGGCATTCTGATTGCCATGCAGTTGACTGGCTAAACATACTTACTATAAAAACACTAAAACAATTTCTAGCATCTATGTATTACTGGCATTTTTAAATTAAAATATTTAACTGGTTAGCCAGATTCCTAAAGAAGGAAGTACCCAACCCTCCCATTTTTACCAAATCAATGGCCTATCATTTCAGCATTCTAGACTTGCCTTCCCATTAGAAATTACATATCCTTCAAGTCTGGTGTACTTGTGGTTGAGACAAAGGGCAGAGAAGAGAATGAAACGGAAAAAGCAAAACTTTCAAGGCCTCTACACTCAAACATACTCCTGGGCCAAGTGTCTCTCCTCCTAAAAGTCTGTTTTTCCATATGACCATCAGCCCTTGCACCAGTCAGTGCCCCGAGAAAAGTTCATTTTCTTCATAATCCAAGCACCCAAACCAGACCACAGATGGCTCCGCGAGCAGACATGAAGATGTGACCAGTTTACTGTCTGCACCATCCTGGCTCTACAATCCATGGTAAATCACTTCATCTCCTCCAGACTCACTTTTCCCCTTGGTAAAGAGCATGCACCTACTCTCCAAACTGATGAGAAATCTTAATCATACTTACATTTTAGAAAAATGAGTCATCATAACAGTAATATCATCAGAGTAGAGAAAACAACCAAAGTGACCAAAGTCTGAGCTCAAAGGGGCCCCAATGAAGACACAAAAGCAGACAGGGTAAGGAAGTCTTAGTCTGGACTGAGAACTGGATAGAGCTGATACAAGAGGAGAAAGGGATTACCGAGACCCCCTAGGACTGTGGGATGCATAATTCTGTAGAAGGCGGAGTCTGACTGGAAACATTCAAACTTTGTAGTGGAAGAGAACTTGGGGATTGGTGATCTTCAGATGTATGCTGGGATTCAAAGTACGAGTTTCTAAAAGTTACAAAGATGCCCATGTGTATGGTGGATGAGCAAGGTTATGAAAAACCTTCTAGGGAGGGCACAGGAACAGGAAGTGGCAGCAACCACTATCACAATCTACCAACGATGGAGCACTTATAAGGAAACTAAGACCTACAACTGGAAAAAAAAAAAAAAAAATGTAGTTTAGCAGTGCTGGAGAATTCAAAACAGACCAATTTCAGATGGCCAGGTAATTAAGAATTAGATTTAGTTACCTAAAATGTTAAAGAAAAAAAAGAAAGAAAGAAAACGTTTAAGTACACCCTAGATTTATTCTCTGACACAGTATTTATACACTCTCCACTAAGAAATATTTTAACTATCATATGTCAAGCACCTTATTCACCCATTAGTTATTTTTCAAGAGGCATATTAGTAGTATATCAGGTAAAACAATATTTTACCTTTCCTTTAACTAGTTTGGTATTTATCTTTAAGGAGATTTTCCAAGTTTCATTAATCCATGTAAAAGCATGAGTAACCCCCCAAATTTCCAACTTTCTGAAATAATTTTTGAGAGCTACTTATCATTTCTATTTTCTCTTCTTAAATAACATGTTATTTTATGACATATTTCTTAATCAATATAAGGGCAAGAGAACTGTCATACACAAAACATGATGTGAAACTTCAAGAGAAAGAAAATGATGCTCAATTAAGGAGAAATGTCCCTCTGTGGAAGCAAGTACCATAAATGGATTCATGTCTTTTGAAATAGTGACAGTAACATTTTCCCAAGCCAGAACTAAAGACTAGAAAGAGTAGAGGTAAGCAGAAAAGAGATCCATTTCTTAACCACAGAAAATCTGAGCCATTATTGCCATGCTTGAGACAATGAGGAACTAGTCTAGAGCAAAAGGGAGGGACAATCAGTTTTCTTGTTCCCTTTATAGTCATTTTCTGTCACTAATGCTGGAGCAGCAAGGCAGATGCAAACACACAGACACACACCATACTAATAGCTCTGGAACTCGCTTTGTAGACCAGGCTGGCCTTGAACTCAGAGATCTGTCTGCCCCTGCCTCTTGAGTACTGGGATTAAAGGCATGTATCACCAACACCACTGACTTTAATTTTCTTTTTCATTCTCACAAACCTACCTAGTATTAGGACACTGGGTCTGTATAATCCTAGATCTTCATATTGCAACCTTCAAGTTCAGGACTCAGCTCTATATATCTTCTTAGGTCTTCCCTGACACCTGAAGAAGTCTACTCACCCCTTTCTTACTGCTGTATCATCATTTCATTACATAGAGCTTAGTCTACTGCTTAGACTATCATTTTATGTGCATTTGCCTATGTTTCTCATTTCCATGACTAACATTGTAACTGTTGGTTAAAGTAAAGCATGTATGTGGTTTTAAGTCCTGTATTTTGGCTCATATGTAAATATTCATTCACTTCTTTATAAGAAATCTATGTACAACTGGTTACAAAAAAATTTGCAGGACAGCCTTAAGTTAGACTTGTAGGGCTAAATAATTACATTCCCAGCCACTGCACACCTGAGAGTATGATTTCCTGTCTGCCCAAAACCATATTCTATCCAGACCTCACTGAGTACTATTTGTCAAGGCAATTCCTGTTTATGTTCATAAAAACTTTAAGCAGGACTAGATGGATAGTTCAGTCCCATAAAAGCATGAGGACCTGATTTGAGCCCCAGAACCCATGCAAAAGGTAAGGCATGTACCTTAACCCTATAACTAAGGAAGTAGAGACAGCAGAATCACTGGGGCTCGCTGGCCAGTGAGCCTAGCCTAATCAGTAAAGCTTCAGGCCAAATGAAAGACCCTGTCCCAAAATATATAAATACATAAAAGCTAAAGTGAATGGCAACTAAGGAACAACATCTGGTGTTGAACACTGGTCTCCACATGCAGAGTTTGTGTGCACCTCCACGAACAGTCACAAACACAGACACAAAAAGATACCAGTAATATTATTATACATGCAATATTGTTCAAACACAGTTGGTATTTCCCTCTATAATCACACAGCTTCTTATCTGTGACTTTCATCAGATAACTAAATAAGCATATCATATTTTAAAGACTTATTTATAAATGTGTATTGTTTTGTTTACACATGTTTATACATTGTGTTCTTATTTGGTGCTCACAGAAGTCAGAAGATGCTGTCAGATTCCTTGGAAATGGAGTTATAGACAGTCGTGAACCTCCAAGTGGGTGCTGAGAAACTGAATCCAAACCCTCTGTTAAGCAGCTAGTGTTCTTAGCCACTCAACCATCTCTCCAGCCCCAAGAAAAATATTCTTAAGCACCCCCTAAACACACTGGTTAAAATCATGCATTCAAAGTTTTTATCAAGGTAAGTGAGCTCTCAGGATCAAAAAATAGTTTCCTATAGCTACACTTCCCTCTACCACCATGAGAATCATAGCCATTTTAAACCACAGTAAACACTGGGCATGGTTCACGCTCCTGCTTTGGCAAGAATAGAAACCCATTCTGTATTGAGAAGGCCAAAACATGACAAAATATCACACATCCTTTCGCAGCTACATAGGCTCTGATCCAACATCTGGGACTGATTCAATTTGTTCTGACTCAAAAGCCAATACAAAAGGACAAGTTTGTAGAGAAGTAGGAGGTAAAATCCTGGCTTTGATGAAGGCCCTAAGTAGCTAAATGGTTGTATGTAATTCAGCCTGCCATTCAGCTCCAGTGGCTGCTACCCTGCCCACCTGGGGTTACAGTGCAAATGAATCACTAAATGAGAAGGTACACAGGAGTCACTGAAACAAAGCACAAGTATGAGAAACCACTGTTCTCCCTGCTCCCAACCCTATTCAGCTGTCTGGACTACACTTTCAGGAAATGTGTAAGTCATAGGCCAGGCCAACCTGGAACAAGACAGTCATGAATTTATGCCAACAAAACAACCATAAACTCACAAAAGCTGAGATTTTTGTTTTGTTTTGATTTTGGTAACTCAAATGTGTGTGTTTCAAGCATGGATTCTGTAGACATCATTCTGTCACAGTATTACGTGTAAGCACATCCCTGCAGTTACACAAATACTTTTTTGTTTATAGCCCACCATATCCATATACATGCCATTCATCCAACATCTTGTATATAACCTCTTTTTAGCGCAAGAAAAGTAAAATCACTTGTTTATGTAAACATTCTGTTAAAGGGGCAGGTTTATTTATTAAGAACTCTTTGAGAACCAGAGAGTTAAGCTTTCATGCCATGGTGTATGTACATGTGCTGGTTTACTGGCGTGCACATGCCTGTGAAGATAAGATGATACTGTTGTTGGTTTTCTTTTTACTCTTTTTGGGGGTCCACCACCCAGCACCCAAATAAATCACTCAGAGGCTTATTCTTACTTATGAATGCCCGGCCTTAGACTGGCTTGTTTCTAGCAAGTTTTCTTTAATTTATTCCAAAATTATACCTTTTGCCTCTGGGTTTTTATCATTCATTCATTCATTCATTCCTCTCCCTCTCTCTTCATCCCCCCCTCTTCTTTCCTACTCCGTTGCTGGTTGTGTAGCTGGGTGACTGGCCCCTGTGCTCTCCTTTCCTCCTCCTTTTCTTGTTCTACATCTCTCTTCCTAGATTTCTCCTATTTATTCTCTCTGCCTGCCAGCTCCGCCTATCCTTTCTCCAGCCTCATTATTGGCCATTCAGCTCTTTATTAGGCACATCAGATGTTTTGGACAGGCAGAGTAACACAGCTTCACAGAGTTAAACAAATGCAACATAAAAGAATGCAACACATCTTTGCATCATTAAACAAATGTTCCATAGCATAAATGAATGCAACACATCTTAAAATAATATTCCATAACAGTTAACTTCAGATCTTGTTCATCAGGTACCATTCAGTTTCTCTCTGTCTTTCTCTGGAAGCAGGGTCTCACACTGGCCTGGAGCTCATAAAGCAGGCTTGGCTGGCTGGCTGGCCAGCAAGCTTCAAGGATCCCCCATTTTGGTTTGTTTTTTATTTGTTTTTTCAGTGCTTCAAGCATGTGCTACCCAGTCTGGCTTTTTATGTGGGTTGAGGGAATAGAATTCAGGTCAGCATGCTTGGAAGACAAACACCCACTGAGCCCTCTCCCCCAGCCCCAAGCTCATTCTTGATTTCAATATTTTAGATTTTGCAGTGTTATACAGAATACTAAGGTGTCTGTTTTAATATGTATTATATGCAAATTGGTTCTATAAGGGAGAAAGTTGTGAAACACTGAGTCAAACAAATACCTTTCCTCCAGGAATTCTCAAAGCCTTTAATACTCTGACATGTAAAGCAAGTAACTGTTCCCATAATGTATTTGATCATGGAATGTTTGATCAGTAACTACTCATGTAAAACACTTCTGGGGATGCTGTAGCTAGTAAGAAACTTGTAAACCTGATTTGTGGATTTATAGTACAGGTATATTTCTTAAGTCAAACAGCACTTGTGAGGGTTTATTTATAATGCAAATTGGTCCCCAGCTGCAACTCACTCCACCTTTCTGTCCAGCTTTTTACAAGCAACCACATTCAATTCTGTTATTTCTAGTACTGGCTTATTTATAAATCATATGTCAAAATTGAAGTTCTTTTTTTCCTATTTTAAACATTTCCCATTTCCTGTTGTACGACATGAAAATTCATTCTGAGATTCCCCTCCTACCCTTTGACACAACCATGTTTTCTTGTGCCCAGCTCCCCAAAAAGCTGTATCATGATCTTGCAAGGGTCATATTTTGTGAATGTTGTTTATAACTGAGCCATGCTGTCTTAAGCGCTGTCGGTTTTCCCTTGAGTTAACATTTGCCTTGTTCTTACTTTCTTGGGAAAAACAAAACCAACCAACAAGTCTATCTGAACTGATTTATCATCAACTTCTCAGGTACAACTTATAAAACTCTACTTAACAGTCAAGCTTATCTACCTACTCATTCCATTGCTGCTTGAAACACTGCTCTTGGCGTCTGTTAGATTCACTTGGCAATGTTCTCCAGGGTTCTGGTCACCATCACCCTAGATTCCCCCTGAAATGGATGCTGCATGCTCCTGCAAGGTAGGCTCCCTGTGTATGAACTATCCTCCAGTAGTTTCTTGACAAAGCATACATGTGAGCTAACCTGAAGCTCTTCTGAACTTAGAAATGATTTTATTTCCTCATCTTGATAAATATATTGCTAAGTAAATAACCGTATTCTAAGAAGAAATAATTTTTCTTTCGTCCTCCCCCCCCCTCCCGCCCAGTATAAGCTTTAAAGGAAAGGTCTTTCCCACGCTGCATTCAGTCCAGTAGAGCCCAGCTTCTGGTGCTCTTGCTCACAGTCCTCAGTGGAGACTTCCAGCTTCACCACTCAGCACATTCTCCAGGGCTCTGGTTCCCTTGTCAGCACTCATCATGTTCTGAGGCACAATCTTCTCTTGTACAAATGCACAGGGACCAAGAGCTTGGGCAGCACCTCTGAACAGTACAGATGAGAAGGGGCAGTCCCTCACAGCGGGGCTGCCTGGCAATCACTGCCATAAGTGGATATGAATCAAACAGTCCCAGCTTTGCATCAATTGTCTTTGCAAGTCCAAAAATAATTTAGTTGCAGTGTTTTACTATCTGTACCCCTGACACTGTGCATAGTGAAGCTCACAAAAATATCCGTCAACAGTGGACCTTTCCCACTCACTATGCAGGGTACTTGTTGGGTCCTGCAAACTCAAGCATCAAACTTCTCCACTTATCAAAGTCCCTGCTCTCAGCTCCCTGCTCTCAGCACTGGTGCTGCAGGAGCCTTTCCAGAGTTCACGCTTCATGTCTGCTCTCTTTGCAGGCATGCAGTCTCACCCTTGTTAGACTGTTCTGTGAGCAATCATCACTGTTTCTTGCACTCCTAGAACACTGATGTTTCTATGCCTACTGCTGTTCCTCTTTTACCTTCTTGCTCTTCTGAGCTCAAAACTTACTTAAAACTTTAGTTAAAACTCTAGATTTGTCTGAATAAGCTTGTTCAAGTCTAGACAGACTGTACCAAGATTATTTACACTGTAACACATTATTAATTGCTCATATAGTAACCAGGCTGATTTGCCTCTGAAAAGTTTCTTTTGAAAGAGATGTTCATTTGCAAGTTTCAGGAAGGCTACATTTTGTATAAGCAGATAAAACATGAAAGTCTCATAGGATTTCTCCTGCTCACATTTAAAGATGCAAGGTAACTAGAATTCAGAACTTCCTTTTTTTTTTTAAGTTAAGCAAGTTTGCTCTTACTTGGCTCTTGGAAATAAAACTCTCTTTTCTTCAATAACCCTGCCATAAATTCTCATTACCTCCAAGAATACTAGTGATTTGCAAAAGGTTAAACAGGTAGAAAAAGAGAAGAAAATCAAGGTTAGGTATCTAAAGACATTCCCAGTAACTCAAATTGTACTTTACCTATCTGAGACAGAGGCTCCTATACCCCAGTTGGCCTTGAGCTTCCAATCCTCTTGCCTTTGCTTACTGAGCTCCACTATGTACCACGGAATCTGACCCAACTGCATTTCTGTTATAACTAAATTAAATCAGTAGTAATCACTTCAGAATAAAAAATATGACTCCAATTAAATAATATATCAAGTGCTAGTATTAAAATGCTTTGGCTTTTCTCAATATTGTATATAGATGTCTTGAGTATTAACAAATATCTAGATCTACATACACACATACATATATTTTTTTTTTCTGCCCCACAGAGGAAGTCTTTAAAAGTTTAACCAAAGTCAGCCAGATGTTGGTGGTGCATGCCTTTAATCCTGGCACTCGGGAGGCAGAGGCGGGCTGATCTTTGTGAGTTCAAAACCAGCCTGGTCTACAAAGTGAGCTTCAGGACAGGGTCCAAAGCTACAGAGTAACCCTGTCTCGGGGAGTGGGGGGGGGGGTGAGGGGTGATGTGGGGTTGGGGGTGAGGGGGACAAAGGGGGAAGAGTATAACTAAAGTCTTGGTTAATTTAAAATTTTTACCCAATTCTTAGGCTTACTGCCATGCCAATATAATTGTTTCCTCGAGAAACACAGCTTTTAAATGTAGCCTATCAAAGCCTATGCAATGTTTGCCTGTACATTTCAGGCTATGATTATGAGCTGGTGTCTTCAATCAGCAGACACCATCTCTTCTCTTTTCCTTTCCTTCTGAGACAGGGTTTCTCTGTGGAGTCCTGGCCATCCTGGAACTTGCTCTGTAGACCGGGTTGTCCTCCAACCCATGAGATCTGCCTGCTTCTGCCTCCCAAATTACAGGATTAAAGCAAACAATGCCTGGCACACATCATCTTTTTTTTTTTTTTAAACATTATAGAGTAATCAGTATTATTAAAAATCTATCATATCTAAACTCATTAACAATGTTATTCTTAGAAGTCTTTAAAATACTAATCAAACAGACTTTGATGATCTCTCATCGAAGGTCTCACCCTCTCTGGGGAGTGGATGGGGGATAGGATGGGGGGGTCATGGGGGCATGGGAGGATGGGAGGGAGAGGGAACTGGGATTGATATGTAAAATGAGATTGTTTCTAGTTTAAATAAAAATTTATATAAAAATGAAAGTACTAGTCAATAAGATTTTAGACTAAGCCAAACTTTACATGAGATCAAAGTCTAAAGTAAATGGCTGGTGCCCAAGGACACAGGAATTAACAAACTAGGAAGGAGTTAGAGGTTTTTGACTAAGCTTTATCTCTAAAAAGAGACACTCTCTGACATTTCAACACCATGAAAGACATTAAGAATGACTCAGTACATCAGACTTTTCCACTTTCATTTCATGGCATAAATCACTATGCATTAAGTAAACGTTATCTTGGTCACTGGTAAGGAGCATGATGAGTCACATTTCACAGCTCCAGGTGGCAGGCTTCCTTTTCTATCTAATCATTTAACTTGTTCAAGACTGAAAGGGTTTCATCTCTCTCTCTTTTTTTTAACAGTCAAATTTCAACCAGTATTGAGAGGACAAAGTCACAATATTCATATAATTCTTGTATCCAAGCGGCTAAAAACAGTGGTAATAATGAAAACATGGAATGCCAATCTATTTATAGTTGCACACCTTATATAGGTGGGATAAAAACACAAGGACCCCTGGGCAGCACAGCAGAGCTGACCCTGTTGGTGGGGTGTGGATGAGACAGCCCTGAAGGCCTGAGGGCCAGGAGAAGCTGGCTCCACCCCCCTCATCTGCATTGAGGTGGAAAGGAAGAGAGTGGCAGTCTACAGTGGACCCTGCCCCTCTCCAGCAGGCCCTGCACCTTGCCTGGGCAGGACAGTAGCAGTAGCGCTGCCCTGTTGGGGAGCAGGGGAGGCAGGTGAATCATTTTGCCTGAGAGATCTAGCACCACCCCTCATCTGCAGTACACGGGTGAGGGAGAGAGGCACCATCTCCTTACAGCCTGTGGCAGGTGGGAGAGCTGACCCTGAGGTCATGAGAGTGAAGAGCACTGGCCCTGCCTTTAACCAGCTATAGCACTCAGGAGAGTGGCCCCTGCCCCTCACCTTGGCAACACAGTAGAGCTGACCCTGGTGGTGTAGGTGTGAGTGAGCTGGCTCTGAGGCATGAGAGCAGAACCAGCCCCACCCCTTGCTGCTTACTGGATAGGGTGAGCTAATCCAGGTGGTGCTGGAGAGCTCATTCTGCTGGTGATGATGGGGCAGAGCTGGCTAGATGACCAACCCAGCAACCACCTATGCCCAGAACCAAGGCTATGAGCTGACCAGCCCAACATCTACCCCATCTATAATCTGCTGGAGCATGTGAAGAACAGACCCAAAGCTGTAGGATCTCCATAGCACAGGGCTTCAACAGGACATCCAAGAAGAGTCCTAGTGAAGGCCCAGTGTCAATAGTATAGCACAAAACAGGAGTCAGACCCATTGCAATGAACACTTGCAAGTAAATAGTGTGGACTAAAGGGTACACTGTGTACACTGGGCCACACTTGAGATTTTTCTTTCTTTTAAATTTTATTTTATCTTGGGGTGTGGGTAAGTTACAAGGGCAGTGGGCAGATATGAAGAGACAGGGAGATAAATAGGATCCAGATGCACGATGTGAAATCCACAAAGAATCAGTAAAAAGTTAAATAAACAAATAACTCATAATGACCAAAAGCAAGCTGGGGAGGAAAGAGTTTACCTGGGCTTGTAGTCTATTGTGAAGAGAAGTCAGGCAGGAACTAAAACAGTGGTCATGGAGGAACCTGGCTTGTTCCCCTATGCCTGCCTCTGCCTGCCTTCTTATATACCCTAGGATCACCTGCCCAGTAGTGGCACCAACCAGCACTCATTAATCAGGAAGATGCCCCACAGTCTTGTGCATAGGCCAATCTGATGTTTACATTTTCCCAATTGAGGTTCCTTCTTCTGAGATGACCCTAGCTTGTGTCAACTTGACAAAAAATAAATAAAACTCACCCGCACACTCTAAGCCAGTGCCAGCTAACACCATCAGGACACTTACCAGGTGCCAGATACTATTCCAGCACTTGGCTAATACAATACTAAAATAATCCTGAAAGACACTAATATTAGCCCATTTTATTAATGAAAAGATCATTCTCTGAAGTCATACAACTAGTATCCAAACTAAAATTTCAAAGTTGCAAAGCTTTCTACCATATTTCTTGAAACTCTGGTTATACCATACGAACATACTTCTTCCCACCAGAGTATTTACCTACTATCAATTGTTAAATCAAACACTAGCCTATCTGCTTCTCACTCTTGTACCTTCCTGTCACATATCAGTCTGGAAATCCCCTAAGTCATATATGGCTATCTACTTATGACATTCTGATGAGTTAGACAACATTCTCAATGCTATCACCCATACTCTGATGCCCTTCAAAGGCCAAATGAAGTTTATAAAAGCTACTTCCACATGGAATTAATGCATGTAGTATGTGAACAGTAAGACATATGTCTCCCTAAGCCCCTTTTCACGGACAGTCTGCACACCCTGTTCTACAGACCCTCAGACATGCACATTAGCACTGGGGAGCTGACTGGCAACACCACTGTGGTGAACTTGGAACAGTCCAGGAATTTCAATACTAAACTCTTAAAGCTGATCAACACTTGAGACACATCCATACAGATACATGGGTGAACGGGTAGCTTTAGCCACTCTCAACATTCAAGAAAACTTTAAGAGCAATGTGAGAACCCACCACTTCCTCAAGACAGATGTCTCTCTCTGCCTCCCCTCCCTTCCCTTCCCCTTCCTCCTCTTCTTCGTTTTGTTTTTTTGTTTGACAGTGAGTGAGACAGAGTTTCTCTGTGTAACAGTCCAGGCTAGCCTCGAAATCACTGAGATCCACCTGCCTCTGCTTCCCAAGTGCTAGGATATAAAGAGTGTGTCACCACTGCCCAACCTTGCAGTTAGAGTTGTCAAGATTGATGTATTATCATCCCCACTAGAAACCAGTGTCATTGAGGCTAAAGAGATGAATTTGCAATCCTGCACCTAGTACGTGATGACAGTTAAGAGTCGAGCCTATCGAGCCCTTTTCCAAAGCCTGGGCTCACATTCCCTCCACTCTGATTGTGCTATTACAGGGGAAAGAGTGAGCTACTCAGTCACCTGCCACTGCAACACAGCGGGCCAGAACTAAATCTGTGGGCAATGTTGCCCTCTGGCCCCTTCTCCCTTCAGAGTAGAGCATTCATGCTTTATCCTGCCCTTAGCTTCTGGCAACTCATCACTAAGTGGCAACATACTGTGACTTAAAAATTAAACAGGCAAATATTGGAAGGCTTATTAATGAATTCTACAGACTGAACCCTTTATCTTTACCAATGCAAACATAAGAAGAATAGCGTGGGGGAAGGGAGATGATGGCTGAATGGGTAAAAGCATTTGCCTGATAACCTGAGCTTGATTCCCTAAGACCTAGGTGATAGGATAGAGAATCATATATCTCTCTCTCTCTCCTCCTCCTCCTCCTCCTTCTTCTTCTCCTTCTGTCCCTCCCTCCCTCTCTCTCTCTCTCACACACACAACACAATGCAAATTTTTTTTTTAAGAACAGCATGTAAATCCATATGGAACACTGAGTTTACACTGTCATGGCCCAAGTTTCTAACTCACCTCTTACTTTTCTTATAGTTTTCCAGGTGTTGGGATTGTGCATGTTTGTGTCTCTCTAATTCACATTGCCCACACAAATCCTCCAGATGCAGCAGGTGGCTTTCTACCTCTTCAAAACTGGTCTCCAAATGAGCTGAAAATATACAACATAAAAAGAAACAAATGTCAAATCCAAATTACTGCCCAAAAAAGACAAAATTTTAAAATTGCTTGGTAGTTAAGAACACATGCAGCTCTTACAGAGGATCCAGCATATGTATTAGTAGGCTTGCAACTGCCTGTAACTGCAACCCCAAGGGATCCAACTTCCTCTCCTGTCCTCCACATGCATACCTACACTAGTATGTACACACCAAACACACACATACACGAAAAAAAAAAAAAAAAAAGTTTAAGCTATTGAGATTGCTTTGTATTTCTGTGGTATTTCTTATTAAACTTTATTTCAGCAAAATTAAATGAATCATCAACATTAAAGCACACTTTAATAAGTATATTTCAAATATTTCCCAAGACATGCATGTTCAAAATTCGTTAAATACTTATTACTAGAATGGTGGCTATGGACTATCCCAATTCATCTGATGTTAAATCCAGTGACCCAGGTATATACCACAAATGAACCTTGTTTGTTTGTTTGTTTGTTTGTTTGTTTGAGAAAGGATCCCACTGTGTCTCTCTGGCTTCCCAGGAACTCCCTCTGCAGACCAGGCTGGCCTCAAACTCACAGAGATGTGCCTGCCTTTTCCTCCTAAGCACTGGTACTAAAGGCATGTGCCCAGCAAATAAACAGCATATACCATGTCACTGTAATTTAGTATTTATAACTCATAAGTCATTTTTAAGATCTCTTTGCCCTCTGGTACATCATGACATAAACCTCTGCATAAAAAATACTACAATTCCTCACTCAATTCCTCAGTCAATGGTGGGGAGTGGGGCACTCACTTCTTGCTAGTTGACTAGTCTTTCACTAGTCTGTCTGAAGATCACAAGCCTTTATACTTCACTGGAACATGAAAAGCATTTAGTCAAATCATTCATACAAAATATTGAAGACCACAGGTTTGAGATGCTTTGAAATATAAGAGCACTGGTTGCTGTTCCAAAAAACCCAGGTTCAATTCCCAGCACCTGCATGGCAGCTGACAATCATGGTAGCTCTAGTCCTAGGGGATCTAACACCTTCTTCTGGTGTCCTTCTGTGCTGGATGCACATGGCAGAGACACACATACAGGGAAAAACACTCATGTGAGTATGTGTGTGCACACACTATATATACAGTATTGTGTGTACATATATAGAATATAAACACATACATAAATTATATACGCACACAATAAAAACAAAAATATTAATATCCCTTTGAAAACTATTCATGGGCAGAGTCTTGATAAACTAATTCCAAGTCCTGCCCAAAGGCAGAGAAACAGGGGTGTAGTCCCAAACTGAGTCACTGTCATACTACAATTGGAAAGCTGAGAAAAGCCAAAGAACTCATTTCACAGCTACAGACAGAGACCTGCATGTTTTCTCTGACAAGAGAAAGGTGTTAGAGGTCAAATATTTTTAGAAATCACGGCGTGTAAAAGACAGTCCTTATGCTCAAGAAGACCATGGCAGAAAGAAGCGGTTGCCTGAGAGGATGAGGCATGAGGGGGACGGAGGGAGCAGCATCTAACACAGTGAGGATGGGAAGGAAAGTTCCAGAAGGGACATCCCAGTAAGGACATGAGTAGCCCATATTTTTCAAGAGATATTAAGTTTAGAAATAAAGCCTAGAGTATAATTTATAGGAATATGAGTTTGTGAGAGGGAAAAAAAATGGAAATGTTAACCACTTTGATTTATTGATCTTATTTACATTTTGACTATTACAGGTCAACATAAGTACTCATTTTAAATAATTTTTAGTTGCATTTTCAATGCTGCTGTGTCACACTACTGCAGGGGAGACATGAACAAATGTCTACTCATCCCATATAGGAAATCAATGACAGGCTAAAGTAAGGATACCACCAAAGTCCAACTTAATGAGAACCAATGAGTTTTATTGGGTTACTCATTGGAGTATGGGTTGAAGGGTTACTAACAGGAGCAGAAATGGCTCAAAGACAACTGTATCACCAAAGCCCATTCCAGCATGGGTTGGAGCTCACAAAGCTGGAGCCCTGGGCACACTGCAGCTTGAAGATAGAAACAGGTTAGACGGCATCTTTCTTGGATAGCTTGTCTGGTTGTTCAGGCAGCTCAGCTGAGTTCCATCTCTGCCAAAGGTGTGGCTGCTCTGAAATCGTCCTGCCTTACTTCTTATACACATTTGGGGAAGGAAAAGTCTAACTTATCAGTTTTGGGAACTTCACAAGGCCTTTGAGTTGTTACTCCCTGAGCTTAAAGAACCTTTCCAGAAGGATGAGATGTTTCAGGGACCCCTGTCTTAAGCAACTTCCCACCTAGATGGAGGCTTATGGTGGAAGAGGTAGATTTGGTTACAACAAACCTCACAAAATAAGACAGAGAGGAGAGGGTTACTTTGGCTCCCTACTTAAGAAGCTGGGCCAGTACCACGCGCACGCGCGCGCACACACACACACACACACACACACACACACGTGTCAAGGTGGGAGCTTGTGGTGGGTCACACCTCAGGAGATCAAAAAGAAGAGTAACCCTTAAAGGCCACTCCCAGAGGACTAGTTTACCACTTACGTGCCAAGTCCCAAAGGTTCCATAACCTCCCAAAACAGCCACCAATCCAGAAACCAAATGCTCAAACACATGAACCTATGGGAAACATGTCACACTTATGCCAAAATTTTCTCTGAGGAACACTGAAAATGTTCCAGAAGGCAAAGCAGAGCTAGTTGTACAATATGACTCAGACCCACTATTTAAGCATAACACATTCCTCCATTTATCTGCTAGATTTTCATAGACACTCTAAACCACCTTTCAGAGCATCTAGGTTAGAGGTAAATTCCTCAGATTCCAATTTGCAAATTTGGTTAAGATGCAAATTTCTGCATGTTTTTAATTGATCTTTAAGTCAAGAATCTACTAAATCAGAAGCAATCACATTTTCTAATGCCTAAATTTTGTCTCTTCTAAACATCTAAGCTTATAAAAACAATCCTTTTTAATTTGGCAGGGTCAAAGGTTTACAAATGTAAGTAGAGAACAAACTTTAGAGACTTTAGGTTCTGCCTTTCTTTCTTTCTTTCTTTCTTTTCTTTTCTTCCTTCCTTCCTTCCTTTCTTTCTTTTTTTTTTTTGAGACAAAGTTTCTCTATGTATTTCTGTCTGTCCTGGAACTCCCTCTGTAGACAAAGCTGTCGTTGAACTCAGAGGTCGGCCCTCCTCTGTCTCCAGAGTGCTCAGACTAAAGGCACACACAGAAAACTTTGAGAAAGGCTGATAATATCACTGTTCATAATAATTTGACTCTGTCAAGGGCAATATAAAGCCACCAAAAACAAGCTTCAAAAATCTAAACTCTAATCAATGAATAATTATAGCTATGTTTTTTAAAGTTACAAATAGTGTTCAAAGGAAAAAGACAAAATGTTATATTAATCATGATTTCCACTACTACTATAAAAGAACAGTCTTAGTGTCACACAAAGAAACATATCAACAAGTGAAAGTAACCTTGCAAGGCAACTTCCTTTTGTAAGAAGGGTGTGCCATGACCTAAACTAGGCTAGCAAGCACACACCACGATGGAAGTTCCTTAGTTCCTAGTCAAACACTGGTGGTGTCTCATTCTGATAGCATCAGTGGAAGCTCTACCCCAATCTAATGTGATAAGCTAATTCCTAATTAGCTTGAAAGAGGAGGATACCAAAGTCAAGTCTGAGGAAATTCCAGGGGTGGGAAAACAAGCACATACAATGTTTCACAAAATGGGGAGGTGCTGTGGAACAATCTTTTACACTGTAGATATGTATTGCTTTCATTATTAATAAAAAGCTGATTAACCAAAAGCTGGGCAGGAAGAGATTGGGTGAGACAGCCTGACACAGACAGAATGCTGGCAAGAAGGGGGGCAGAGTCTCGAGTATCTCCAGCAGACACAGAGAGAAAAAGATGGGCATGCTGTACTCAGAAAAGGTACCAAGCTATGTGGCAAAGCATAGGTAAGAAACATGGGTTAATTTAAATGTAAGAGTTAGGTAGTAACAAACCTGAGCTACTGGCTGAGCATTTATAATTAATAGTAAGACTCTGAGTGGTTATTTGAGAGCAGCTGCTAGAACAGGAAAACTCTGCCTACAATACTGACCCTTTGTATGTTAACGTAATACCTTATAGTAAATCTAATGAATTCAATAAAGTTCTGGTGATTTTATTATTCTACAACATAAAATTGGGAAAAACTCTATGATTCATGTTCATCTAATATTAAGAATTTATGCCAAATTTTATAAAAAGAGTAACTTAAAGATGAACAGAGGACTTAGGAAACATTAAGCAACATGATGCTAGTCACATCAAACTTGGCCAAACAATCCTAAATTGAAGCAGAAAAAGCAATGGGGATTTCCCATTTCAACTCTTCATTTTGTTTTTTTATTGTGGTAGCCTCATGCTGCCCAGCCTGGCTTTGTTTTCACTAAGCAGTCCAGGGTGATCTTGAACACCTGATCCTCTGCTCTATGTCTCAAGTGCTAGAATTACAAGCAGGTGCCACCATACCCAACTCTTAAAAAATTTAAAATTAGTAATAAGCTATAGGAAAAATATATTAAGTTTTTACCTCTTAAATTATCATAAGAATATACATGATATTATGTTCCAAATACTTACTTAAAATTGGTAGAAATTTTACCCTAACACAACCTGCTCATTTCCTGTTACAAAACCAGATGCACAGATAAGTAAAGTTATAACTAACTTAGAATACATGTACATAAAACACTGGCAGGCCTCCATAGACCCAAATTCATCCTTGAAAGGAACTCAAGCCTCACTAGTCTGCTCACTATAACAGCATGTCTCTGTAAGTGACTGGTGGAGAAGACGGGGGATTTTACTGTGAAAGCCATTTGGGAATGCCTGACAGCTGTGCAAGAAAGAGCTCCACAGATCTTGGTGAGAAGATCATCCCAGAGCGAGAGCAATTCAGCTTGGAATTTTCCTTGGTGCCGTTTGTTTCAAGTAGATATAATCTGTAGTACAGCAGTGATCCATGAAGGGTGAAGTAGCATACTGAGATTATTTCACATTTAACGAGTTTCTAATCAAAATAATTAGCCTCACAGAACAAAGATATCTCCTTTGTCTGTAAACCCACAAGCCATAGAGGCCAGACACTAAAAGATGAAAGACTTTTCAAATGCTCGTGCCACACTTTTATGTACTGAGGCAATAAGGCAATGACAATATGTTAATAAGGAATCTTTAAAGGGTACATTAACTTGCAAAAGCCATTATGGAACAAATAAGATCCTTGTAGTAGACTAAGGATGTGTCGAGAGAATTAGTGTACCATGTGCTAGTACTAATCTTGGAAAGTAACTTGGACAAGATGATCTACTTTGTGAAACACAGCTATGAAAACCCCTGCTAGATGTCTTCATATTCTGCACAGAGAAAACAATAGTAATATATCAGGCTAGGACCTATCAAAAACAACACAGAAACTCAACATGTGGCTGCTACTTATCCTAGAATTTGTAAAATATTCTCTTGTAGAGGAAAAAACAATCTTGTAAAACAGATCACACAAAATTAAGTACTACAGAAAACACAAAAGACCCTGACAGTTGAAATTTGATCAAAGAACAAGATTAGACTGCCCTCTAGTGGAAATTAGAGAGAACTCAATACATCCAGAGCTTGACCATGCTGAACTGAAACTCAAATTCAACCTTTGCTCCAGCTGCCTACAACTCAAGGCCCTCCTTCTACTTCAGCCTCCAAGTACTGGAATTATAGGTATGAAACACCATGCTTAGCAATGGTAATACAGTACTTTTCAAACTCGTATTTCCTGGTTGTTATTTAAAGAGTGCATGGTGGCTGTTTCACCAAACGAGCTGTTTCATCCTTTCAAGCATTTTCAATGCAAAATATTGATTCTGTCACATTTAGAAATTCTTTAAAAAAAAAAAATAGTCTCAAGTAACATAGACCAGCCTTGAATGTACTATGTAGCAGAGGGTGAGTGTGAACGTATGATCCTTCTCCTCTCCCTACCATGAGCTAGGATTACAGTATGCACCACCACTGTGTGTTATGCTCTGGCTCAAACCCAGGGCTTCCTGCATACTAAGTAAGCACTTTACACCCCAGCCCTCATCTTCTAACATTTAATGGAATGGTTTTCTAACCCAATCTAAACTACATAGTACCCACCTTCTGATACAGAAAAGTAACTTTGTAAATTGCAAAGATAAGACAAACTGCTAGCAGAATGTGCATACCTTCATGGCAGACACCCAGACTTGTTCTACATCCAGAAATAAAGACTAGCCCATACATATCAAACATGTGCTAAGTAATTTGACATTTGTCATCTCATTTAATCCTCCAACTACTCTATCAAGCAGGTATAGTCACCCCTCAGTATCCCTGGAGGACGGTTCCCAAAGCCCCGTGGCTGCCCAAATCTTTGAATGCCCAAGTACCTTACATAAAATGGCACAGCATTTGCATACAACTTACTCATCATTTCATATGCATTAAATCAGCTTTCTATCATTTAAAATACCTAATATAATGTAGAAAGTACCTGTACTGTATTGTTTAGGAAATGACAAGATTGAAAATGCAAACCTATATATGTGTTTAATATGAACAATTTAAATGAATATTTTCTATATGCACTTGGCTGAATCTACAGATGCAGAACCCACAGACATGAAGGGCCAACTGTATTCTGATCCTCATTTGCAGAGACTGAAGCAAGGAACATTTGAGAAACCTACAAAGAAAGAATTTCAGAGCTGAGAGTTCACATTCACTATTTTTGACTTTCCAGCACACTTTTATCATTTATCTCCTAAATTGCAATCTTACCAGTAAATATCAATTAAACAGGCATTTGTAAGGTAGATGGACAATATCCCATTTAAAAAATCAATATGAATGGATTAGCCTTTGCTATTTAACAATTCCTGAGGGACTAAGTTTCCAATACTCCATTTTATTAAGTCACTGGATAGCAAAGCTAAAAGCATCATCAAAGGTCTTAAATTGCTCACATAATACAAATTCCTTACTCTTACAAGACAGACCATCCAGGAAACAAGGAAAGATGAAAAGATGTAAGACGACTGTAAAATGGAAAGAGTGAGTAGATAAAGTGCTATATCCAACAGAGCCATGGGAAAAAAAAAAAAAAAAAAAAAAAAAAAAAGGAAGAAGTCAAGGCTGGGCTGAGAAGACTCACTGGATAACGAGCTTTCTATGAAAGCGTGGGGACCCCGGTTCTGATCTCCAGAACCCATTTCAATAAGCCAAACCCACTCCAATAGTCACATTGTAACCCAGCACTGCTACAGGGGAATCACCTGAGGCTCACAGCCAGCTAGTTTGACATATATGACAGGGATGGAAGAAAATGAGAAGTGATGCTCAAGATTGGCCTCTGACCTCTATATGCACAGCACAACATGTATATCCACACTCAAACACATGGATGTAGGCATGGGAGGGCAGACAGACACAATCAAAAAGAAAATCAAAGTTATGGTCAGCTACTATTTTCTTCTAAGTTGCTTTTATTATTTATTATTGTTTAGTCTTGTGAGATTATGTCCAAGTATCTAGGTTATGACAGGACATACAATATTTTGAAGCTATCAAAAAGGAAATTCAAGGTCGGGTAGGTACACACCTTTAATCCCAGCACTTGGAGGCAGAGGCAAGCAGATCTCTGTGAGTTTGAGACCATTTTGGTCTACAAGAGCTAGTTCTAGGCCAGCCTCATCTACAGAGTGCCAGGACAGGCTCCAAAGCTACAGAGAAACCCTGTCTCAAAATACCAAAAGATAAAAACAAGGAAATTCAATAGTGTTTGTATTATCATTTTTTAAACGATCTAAGAATGATGCACAAGCTCACTGGATATTAATTTCAAAACTATATTAATAACACTGACAGTTTTTAAAAGCTACTCCATAAAATCCAACTTCAAAAAGCTTCCATTATGATATTAGCACTGATCCTATGAAATTGAGTAATTTAGACAAAATTTTCACAATTTCAAAACATTTCTTTGAGCATATTTCTGGGTTGACAAGATGTTATCTCACACAGTCATTCACTGTGTGTGTGTGTGTGTGTGTGTGTGTGTGTGTGTATCTTTGTTTTGTTAAGGCTATGTTCACAGGGTTCTTGAAGAACTAGAATGGTCTCTGTAAAGTCCCTAAGCAGCTCTACATCTTGTAGGTGATCTACATTAGGCAATCATCACAAAAACAGTATCCCAAGTACACAAAACACTGCTTTATGATTCACTAATGAAGCCCTCTGCCAATCTGCTGAGGACTGCTGTAAAAGATGGGATGGTGAAAAGCTTGAGCTTAGATAGAAAACAGCATTGAGTAAAATTTACAAAGGGAGCACAATCTCGGAGTAAGCAGTTTCACTGGCTCCATCCACTACTCAAGAAGTAACCCGTCACTGGAGCTGACATTCCACAGAACCAAACTGAAACTGAGGCGGTGACCTGGCCCCAGACATGACGATCCCTCTGCCTCAACCGTTGCCCCACATGCAATAATCCCCTCCTGCTTTCCTGTCACACACACAGATTTCCCAGATGAGAGAAGATATGTGACACTGTACCTTCTCTCCCTTCAGAAAGGGAAAGGAGGGACAGCATGAGGGTAGTGAGACAAATACAAAGACTGTGTGTGTGTGTGTGTGTGTGTGGAAACATCGTAACAAACCTGTTGGTTTTATATGCTGACTAAACCAGCAAGGCAACTGAAGGCTCCACCTCCCTGTCCCTGCCCTGCAAAGTAACTCTGAAATGACTGCTCCATTTTGATGTTTGCTTGTATTTGCTTACATTCTTTTTTGTCTATAAAACCATTAGGAAATAAATGGTGTTCCATTTTAGAATCAAAATAAATTACAATTTAGAATTTAAAAGTAAAGGCAATTATGGTCTTTACATTGTTCTGATTTTGTCCCTTGGGAGCAGTGAATCAATATTATCCTCAAGTGAATGTGTATCAAACACAGATTATTCTCTGAATATAAACCCATCCAAATGAAAAATGATAAAAATGAACTTCTATAAAGTTCAAATGCAGCCAAACAGGCACCTGGATTCATCTGATCTCATTCATGTCCATCATCTTGATAGTAAAAATATAAGACATCAATTTCTGAAAGCTTAAACTTTAAAAGCAATGTTTGGAGTATATTCTCCAGCCAGGATAAAGTTACTATAAAACCCTTTTATTTTTCTACTTATACTTTTTAAACAAAAAGACCTAATGTTTTATACAAAGATAGTCTTGAGTCACTTAAAAAATAAACAAGGGCTGGGAAGTTGACTTAGGCAGTAAAATGCTTGTAACTTAAGCATGAGGACCAGGCCTGAGTTGGATCATGTGTGTGTACCTATGTGTATGTGCATGCATGCATGCATATATGTATGTATATATGTATGTATGTATGTATGTATGTATGTATGGTATGTATATAGCTAAACCTGATAGCTTGCTTCTAATAACAGCACTGAGGATACAGAGACAGGCAGATACCGGAGGCCCACTGGCTAGCCTCATCAGTGAACCCTGCATCACAATGAGAAATATTCTCTCTTTTTCTTTTGGGGGGTGTTTTTGGGTTTTTGTTTTTTTTTGGGGGGGGAGCTGTTGTTGTTTTGCTTTATTTTGTTTTTTGAGACAGGATTTCTCTGTGTAGCCCTGGCTGTCCTGGAACTAACTTTGTAGACCAAGGTGACCTCAAACTCAGAGATCTATCTGCCTCTGCCAGGGTGCTGGGATTAAAGGCATATGCCCCCACTACCCCATCACCTCTCAAAAATAAAATAAAACACCAAATAGCTCCCAAGAAACAACATCCCTGGGTTGTCCCCTGTCCTCCGTGTGCATAAACACCTGCATACAAAAATGTGAGCACACACAGGCAAGTGCATACACAAAGACCAAGAAAACTAAAATTGTTTCATTAGCTGACTGGAGGTAGAAAATATCAGTGGTTAAGTTTTAGAAATGAATTTCTATATATTTTCTGTATAATCAAATTATGACACTAAGAATGCACTATTATTTTTAAAATGTTAGCTAAGAATTTGATGAATTCTTAGAAAGCTTTGAAACATCAAGTCCTGTTAAAACTGCTTTATTCACACATCACACTTACCCAGGTTTGCCATCAGGGACTCCAAATCCTGGAGGAGAGCTGGCAGCTGCTGCAGCTGCTCCTGCAGCTCAGACAGGCTGCTCCTCTTCTTTTCCCAGTGGGCAGAGAGCATGACCACCTCGCTGTCCACCAGCTGCAACACAGACCAGCAGGGGCTCAGAGAAAGGACATCTCAATGCAAAGATACAGTTAGCGTGCAGAGGCCAGACAGTTTGTCTTTAACAATCCTCCAGTGCTACTACTCAAGACGATGTCACTTTCTTTTGCTTTTTTGTTTAGAAAAGAAACAAGTGAAATTCTGTACAACTCTCGAACAGCTGCTGTATCAGGGGTCTTAACCGAAGAAGAAAAGTTAAAAATGAGCTGATACTTCTGAATATATTTTGCTTTTAAGGGTAATGTTCATTAGAAAGTTCAGACCTAAACACACACGTCACACACACACACACACACACACACACACACACACACACACACACCACTAACAGAAAGAAAATACATAGAAACTGATCAAAACCATGAGTCACAGGTTAATTACTTGCTTTATAAAAGGCTTTCAATGGGAAAATTTCCTAATGCATTTTGAAGATCCTACAATCAACTTATATTCTAATAGAACACTTCCTACATGGAGCGAAGAAAATGGTCTGTACAGGAGAATTAGTGGAGGAAACTGACCAACTCCAGAAAAGGACAGCTTGTAGTTAATAAGGAGGACTGAGGTACAGAAGGCCTGACTGAGACTCTGGCCTCCCCTATGGCAATGCCGGCATCTTCCTGGAGACTAAAGATAATCACAGAGGGACAAGGAAGAGGTCGGCTTTTAAAACATGACCCAAATAAACTAGAACTGTGAGAAGTATTCTATGAACAATAGAAATAAAGGGCATAAAATCTACTACAAATAAAAGAAACAAATTTGAATTTGAGATGCAATATTACTAAGTTCACAGTTAAATCATTTTTTAAAAAAGAAAACAATTTATATTTCCCAATGCTAAGATTCTTCAAGATGCAGAATATGAATAAAACAGGTAAGAATTTTAGAGGAAAAATACATCAAAATGAGACAGAAAATGAATTGTGTGTGGTGGCAGATTGCTATTTGTTTACTTTTTTATAAAATTTAGACAGGACCTCAATATACAGCCCAGGATGGCCTAGAACTTGTTATGTACCAGGATGGCCCAGAAGTTAAAGCAATCTTTCCACCTTTGCTTCTAAGTGGGAGTGCTGGAATTACAAGTGTGTGTCACTACAACTGACTGCATATTCCAACACAGCAGGAATCCACATCTTAAATAAACGAACTGGATCTCCCTATTGCTTTCTAGCACACACTGAAGGGAATAACCCCAAGCCTTAAACAGTGCTGGGAAGGTGACACCAAGTTTTACATAACCTGCACTTCACTCATTGAAACATTGGTTTCACTATGTCACCAAGGTTGGACTTCAGATCCTGGGGCTCAAGAATTCCTGACTCAGCCCCTGAATAGCTGGAATCAGAGGCTGTACCATCACTATGCCTAGTTTCATTTCATACATTTCAAAGTGCCAATGCCAACAGTTTTTATTAAAAACTTCTAAAGGTAACAATTCTGACTAAGGGACTGGAGAGATGGCTCTGCAGTTAGAAGCTCTTGCACAGGACATGAGTTCAGTTTCCAGCACCCATACCTAGAGGCTCATTACTGCCTTAACTCTAGCTTCTAGGAGAATCTAATGCCCTCTCTGGCCTCCATAGGCACCTGAACTCACCCCACAAGTGACTTATGCCTACACCAATCAAAAATAAAAACAGGGCAGGAGAGATGGCTCAGTGGGTAGAGATGCCTGCCACTAAGGCTGATAACCCAAGGTAGACCTCCAATACCTACACGGCCAGGAGAACTGACACTCTCAAGTTACCTTCCGACTCTACTCATGCACCCAAAACACATGAACAAAATGAAGTAATTTTAAAAGCTTTCAATAAAAAGTTAAAATAGATATTTAAAAAATACTGAGTAATACTAACAAGCTATGGAACAATAAGGAAAACGTGTGTGAAGCAAAGATCTGTGCCCACAAAATTTATTTCTAATATTCAAGCAACTCCCCCTGACCAAGAATCTTGTCTGCCAGCCAACCCCCAACCTTACCTGCTAAGCCCTGTGTCACTCACTAGAATGTAACAATAAACAGACAGGAAAGAAAACATTCAGTAGATGGGGCCCAGCATGAGAAAACTAAGCTACAGTGGCATGTCTTTCAAAGGATTTAAGAATCCCAGCCTCTTTCTCTGGATCATACTCCTGGGCTACAACAAGATCAACACAGTTCCTCCACCAAATGCCCTACAACATGACACCATGTTATGGACAGAGGAAAGACAGAGACTAGGTTGTCTAAGACTAAAATAGATTTGTATACCAAAAATAACCATAATTTCTAACCTGAACCCAACCACAGGAAATGCACTTCGAGCAGGGAAGTGAAAGTCTCACTCAGCTTACTGCATACATCAAACTGCTAAATAAAACCGTAACTCCATTTAAAGAGTTCAACAAGGAGGCAAGCAACTATTTCACCATAACAGGAATCAAAAGCAAATACTACAAGTCTAGCTTTGGAAAACTACCCCATAAGCCCAACCTTTAAGTCTCTTTTAACTGTTCGGCTGTAGATTGTTGAGGAGGGAGGTAAAAAAACAAAACAAAACAAAAAACCCAACTGCTTAGACAAAGTTTAAACAACCAAATTACCATTGACCATAGCTGTTTGCTTTATAGATAGACCACATGGTAAGGGCATGCTCTAAGGGCTAGAGAAACAGCTCAGCAGTTGAGAGCACTGCTACTACTCTAGTGGAGCTGGGTTCAAGTCCCAGCGGAACCAGGGCCCTTTTCTGGCCTTCATAGCACCAGGAACACACAGACACACAGACACACAGACACAGACACAGACACAGACACACACACACACACACAGGCAAAACACTCATACACAAAAACTAGTAATACATTCTTTTAAATACCATGCTCTAGAAATAAGCAGAAAACAGATTCTTGAACAAGACTGCCTGAATCCATCTATCTGCCCTGTGATATGCACACTGCTTGATAAAACGCTGTTGTTTCGTCAGGAGCAGGCCTGACAAAATAAACACAAATTTAGCAATAGTACAAAAGACATTAATTTACAAATTTGTAAGTTTCCAAGACACATCACCAAGAGGGTCTTTTGTTTGTGTTTTGATTTGTTTTTATGTTTCTGAGACAGTCTTGTTTTGTATAACCCAGGCTAGCTTGGAACTCTCTATGTAGCCAAGACTAAACTCAAGATTAGAGCAATTCTCCTGCTTCAGCCTCTCAGACACTAGGATTACAAGTGTTCACCACCACAGCTGGCTTAAATTTTCACCCTTAAAGCTGGTATTGTGTTTCAGGATGGCCTCAGAGATCATCTTTGCTTCTGGAGACTCAAACTTTGAACAGATTTTGCTATTTCTGAGGAGAAGGAGGAGAGTCTAAATTAATTTGTGAGCATCTGAGGGATCTTGGCGCAAACTCTGCTACATGGGGGATTTGCTGGGTACCAAAAGGTACAAATGACTTTCATTTTATTTAACTTAGGGTTTATGTATGCAGGAAAAAAACTCATCACCCTACACTATGGGAAGACAAAACATGGTAACAAATCCAGGATGGAAACCAGTTTTATCAACTGTTGTGAATGCTGTCAGGTTTCCCTGTCTCAACCCTAGTCTAACCATCCACCCAGGAATGTAGTCATTTCAAAGGTCAAAGAGCACGTATGTGAAAGTGTCCTGGAATCAGCACACAACTATCCGGCTCCAGTTTCCCCGCTTTGGTTATAACCACTGTGACTTCAGTTCCTCTTCCTTTTTCCCTCTGAAGTTCCTTAATTCCTATGTGCATATAGTGCATGTTACCGAATTCATTATACATGTGTATATACATGGGTTTTATAACCAAAAATGCATTCGCTAACTTCCTATCAGCCTTTGCACACTCACTTTTACACCCATTATGAGAAATGATTCTTCAGTGGTTCATAGTATCCAGAACTCAGTGCTGTAGGTGGGTCCAGCCTCTCCTTTCAATATTGCAAAACCAACCAACCAAAGTACCAACCAACCAACCAACCAACCAACCAAAGTACCAACCAACCAACCAAGCCTGGGCCTGAATTTAGTGTTGAAAGGGAAGGAAGATCAGCACACTACCTCTCCAGCATCTGCACATTCCTTTGCTCTTCTGTGAAGTGCAGCCCACGTATCTTCATATCTAAAAACACAAAAGATAATTTAAAACATAAACAGACATCGAAAGGAAACACATCTAAGTAAGTTTATAATATACTGAGGCTGCAGAAAAGAACAAAGAAAATAATGACATGTCACAAGAGCATAGAAGGCAACCTGAAAAATAAAATACCTAGAGACTCTGATCACACAGCTGAATTTTTGTCTTTAATGGAAAAGAGAAAAAAACATTTTTTGTTTCTTTTTTGAGAAAGGTTCCAATATGTAGAACTGGTTGGCACAGGGTTTGTTATATAGACCAAGCTAGCCTCAAACACTAAGTAATTCTTCTGCTTCTGCATCCCAAGGGCTGGAATTACAGGTGTGGAAAACACCATCCCTGCACATATGTCTGTGCACCACATATGTGCCTGGTGTCATGGAGGACAGAGAAGTGATGGGGGATGTCCTTCTGTTTGCTGTGAATACATGTTTCTCTTATTAGTTGGTGAATAAAGCTGTTTCAGCCAATGGACAGGCAGGATTTAGCCAAGCAGGAAATACAAACAGGGATAGAGAAAGATAGTAGGTAGTCAATGAGATGCCATGTAGCTGCCGAGGAAACAAGAGGCCTGGACATCACTGGTAAGTCAAGATGATATGGAGATACACAGATTAATAGAAATGGGTTAATAATTAAGACAGAGTTAGCCAATAAGCCTGAGCAACAGGTCAAACAGCTTATAATTAATATAAGCTTCTTGTGTGCTTATTTGGGACTAAAGGGCAGCAGGGCTGGGTGGGGCAGAAACTTCAGTCTACAGAAGTGGGCGCTGGCTCCTCTGGGACTAGAGTTACAGACAGTTGTAAGCTGCCATGTGGGTTCTGAGAATTCAACCTGGGTCCTCTGGAAGAACAAGTGCTCTTAACCATTGAGTCATCTCTCCAGTCCAGAAAAACTTTTCTTTACAGTAGAAATACAATTAGTGACTTTAAATAAATCATAAAAAACACAGATTCATTATTGGGAAAACACAAGAGAAATAACTATCAAAAAAGACTCCCAATGGGTGTGAAACTGAAGAGAAACAGAGTATCCATATAGTTTCAAAAGTTCTCAGCACAGAATGCTCACTAACCTGGAGGAAAACAGACAAAAGAAACCAGGCACTTACTTTAACAAGTGACCAAGACTAGTATCAACCACAATAAGATATCCACATCATCTGCTCCCTAGCATGATCACTGGAACACAAGGAACTATAGTATTTTTGGTGGGAAGGCATTAGGAAAGAGGAGATGGACAGTGTGCAATGTAACTAACCTGTTTCAACAGTGTCAAGGTTTTGAATCTCATGGCCTATTCCAGACTAAAGGAAAGGTATTGTGGGACATTTGTACACTGTATGAAAATGTATTGCCAAGATTGGTGTAATAAAAAGATGAACGCAGAATAGCTAGGAAATAGCTAGGAAGAAGTTAGTCAGGACCATCAGGACAGAAAGGACCCTGGGTAAAAGAAAAGGCAGATTTGCCAGCTAGATACAGAAAGGAAATGTGAGGTGCAAGATGGGATAGAGATAAAAAACACGTAGTAGAATGTGGATTAATATGGGTTGAATTAAGTTATAAGAGCTAGCTAGGAACAAGCCTAAAGTATATGCTGAGCTTTCATAATTAACAAGAAGTTTCTGTGTTATTATTTGGGAGCTGGCTGGCAGGACAGAGAAAGACTCAATACAGAAATGAGGTAGCATACTGACTAAATATGCATGGTCTTAGATACAGAAAAAGGGGTATCAGTAGCTGATAAAATCTGAATGGATTTGTTGGCAGTAATATAGTTACCAACATTTATTTCTTGTTTTGCTCATCATACTCTGGTTATACAAAATGCTAACACTGGGGGAAGTTCTTGCTCTAATTTTGTAATATTTTCATAAAGCTGAAATGTTAAAATAAATACTTCAACTTTAATTATTGCTATTGTTATTGCTGTATGTGGGCATGCATGATGGGTGCACATGCATGGCACATGTGTAGAGGTCAGAGGGCGACTTTGTGGAGCTGGTTTACTTTCCTTTTTACATGGGTTCTGAGAACCAGGTCACTAGGCTTACACAGTAAGTACTGGCTCAGTCATCAAGCCCTCAAAATAAAAAGGTTTAAAACATAATTTCTGAATATAATATTAGCTAAATGGCTATTGATAGAAAACTTCATTTTCTATCTTATCTAAAATTCCATCCATGTTATTACCTGAATAGACGTATGCATTTCATGAATTCATACTGCCCCTCTTTATAGTTATAGAGACACCTTTCTGTTGAATTTAGATAGGAAAGTCAATCTGATAATCCCAGCGACTATTACAAGTATCTACATGTAATGAAAAGCACTGTACAACATTACATAATCAACACTGTCCTCCTGTCACTGCCAACTAACAGAAAGCTTGATATTTTTGCCTCTGGTGTATCTAACTGTAGGTATCAATTAAAATCAGCAAGTATTTATTGAATGCCAGGCACTGTTAGGCACCAGCGTTGCCAAGATGAATTATACTTTTCCAACTCTGTTGTCTTAGTAATTAACACAGAGGACTTACTAAATGTCTGCCAAGTAAAGGAATGATCACACCACTTTCAAATCCAAGACTTCACAGCAGACTGACCATCACTTCCTCAGTCAACGGAAAGGAGCAAACTAAACACTGCTTGCCATTTAAACTCCACATCCCTTTGTTCCTTGCTGCTGTGTATCACCCTTACACCCACTGAGTTTGCCACTTTGCTGCTGACTCATTCCCTAAATAACAACACAGACTCACTAAGGCTGTATTTCTCTTCTTGCTGCTATGAGGAAACACCTGACAACAGCAACTTCCAGGACAAAGGGTTTGTTAGTTCACAACTCCAGGTTAGAGCTCACCATTTTGGAGAGTTGGGACTATAGTTCAAAGTTATTATCTGAACAAAGTAAATCTGAAGCAGCTAGTTACATTATATCTAAAGCCAAATGCCAACAGCAATAAATAAACAGTAGGTGTCCAGCTTATTTTTTCACTTACACCATCTAAGACTCCCTGCCAGGGGAATGGTGTCAACCACAGTGGCTGTGTCTTCCTTCCCACATCAATTTACATAATCAAGACAACGTCCCCACAGACCACTGTCCACAGGCCACCCTAGTCTAGACCACCACACCCAACTAGTCATCTTCTCTACTATGAGGCTATGACATTATTGGGCACTGCTGAAGACAGGGAGACAATACAATACAAAAACTACAAAGACATACTACTTAACCTTTCATAAATCTTAGCTGTCAGTTACAATGCTTAAAAGTTTGTTCCTGAGAGATTCACTGCCATGAGAATGGTGCCACTCTTGGTGGGCATGTCTTCTGGCCTCAATTAATATAGTCACTGCCCTTACATATACATCCACAGGCTTTGATAGACAATCCCTCAATGCAAACATTATACATCTCATGCACGAAGTTCCCATGACATCATTTTTAATACACACATGACTTTACCTCATTTTACTAAGGTGAAAAACCCTGGCTATAAATTCATTCAAAATTTTGCTCTTATATTTCTTTAAGTCAGTAATAGAAAAATGAAGGGAAAAAACTCACACTCATAATGTAATAATTCATTCAAATCATTATTGAATGCAGAGCTAGTGGATGAGACAGACCATAGGCAGATTAACATGTAAACAATTACCTTCTGTGCTGGCCAAGGCAAACTGCTTTATAAAGCATTTGAGCTCTAAGGATCTGAGAGACAAATTCTTAAAAACTTATGATACTATGGAGAGAAGTCAGTCACAGGTCACAGTAGTGGCCACTTATAATCTGCACTGTGTAGATGCAATTAGGCAGATCCCAGAGGCTCAATGGTCAGCTGGTCTAGCCTACCTGGCAAGCTACCAGACCAGGGACCTACCCTGTCTCAAAATAATGAGGCAGGCACCCAAGGAACACCTAAGGCTAAGTTCTGACCTCCATGCACACACATACAAAGCTATGATCTAGAGGACAGAGAAGACCCATAGAAAAAGTAAGAAGTGCCAGGAGTCTGTCTCTCACCTAGACCCCAATTACACTGAGAGGAACCCTTCTGATGAAACCAGTCTGGTGCTCACTACCTGTAGGGGACTGCCTGGATGGAAAACCACTTAATTTTGGTCAACCTGGTTTTATTAGAGTAGCGGTTACCCATGCCCATAATTTCAGGTCCCACAGCTGTGGCCATGTACTTGTTCCTTGAAGCAGCATGTGCAGAGTGCAGGCAGGTAATAAACCTGTCTTGTGGTTATTGGAGATCTGTGCTCTAATCCCTAGTTACTGCTTCTGATCAGAGAGGTGTAGACAGAGAGGCAGCCACTACTGCAAATCCCTCATATTCATGCTAAAGAGACTTTTAGCAAATTTAAAGGCCACCATCTGGTTTCAGTCTCCCATCATTTTGTTTGTTTCTTTCTTTTTTTAAAATTAGGTGCCAGCTATTTAAAGAGTAGACTTAGACAGTCAAGAGCAACCACATATATGGAGGAATTAATGTGGTTGAAATAGGTTGAGCACATAGCTCAGTGTTAGAGAGCTTGCCCAGCATGAATCCCTAGATCCAGTCCCATTAGCACAAGTGTGTTTGTACATAAACAAATTGTACACTACTAGTTTTTAACTATACTTCCTTTCAGATTCACTTAAGCCTTTCACACAAGAAACTAGCACCAAATAAATATACACTCGTAATCTCAAACAAGGAGGGGGAAAAATCCAATTACCCAAATACAAACTAAAAACACAGGCTACTGATGAAAAGAAGTGAATGCAGGTCAGGAAAAGAAGTTATCACCACATGTCAGAGAACTTCACTAACAACACAACACACAGATTCACTGCATAGCATCCGTAGTATAATCGACTTACTATAAAATTCATACTTACAAGTATATTCAGTAGTGATTTCAATACATTCACAAGACTGTACAGTTACTACACCACCTTTAAAATATTTTCATCACTGTAAGAAAGCTCATATGTACCCACCAGCAGTTACTACCCACCCTGCACTTCACTCCAAACACTGGTAATCATTAATAGTTTGTTTCTTCTGGAGATTTTATATAGATGGGACTGACAAATATGTGCCCTTTTGTGATGGATCCTTTAAGTTTTCATCCGTGTTTACTGTATCAGTCTTTCATTTTCATGCCTAAGTAAAACTTTATTATATGGACACTTCACTGTTGGACATTTATGCTGTTTCTACTTTTTAGTTATGAAAAAAACTACTATACATATTCAGGTTCAGGTACAAGTTTTATGTAGATGCAGATAAAGATATAGATATAAATATAGATGTATACATACACAGAGACAGAGAGGGAGAGGGAGGGGCAGAGGAAAAGTGTTTTCTTATGCTTTTGTTTCATGTCTGAGAAGAGCCACATCTTATTATTATCATGCCAACAGGAATGGGTTGGGGATAAGTGATGTAAGATTCAGAAGGCTTTCCTAGAACGCACAAAGCCCGGCACTTGATCCCTAGCACCACGTAAACCAGACTTGACAGAATATGCCTGTAATACCAGCACTCAAGGTGGAGGCAGGAGGATCAGAAAATTCAAAGTGGTCATCTGCTTACATAAAACATAGAAAACATGGTTTTAGGCTGAGTTACATAATACCTGTTCTTTAAAAAAAGAACAAAAACAAGTTGTCTAATTCAGAATCATCTACAAGTAAAAACAGCAGTGATTGTCTGTCCAAATCTGTATGGCCTTGTAGTGAGGTGTGAAAGCAGAAGCCTTCAAGGAAAAGAAGGAAGCAAGCTCCAGTCTCTACACTAGCAGAAAATCGTGGTTTTAAGGTTTTATCTGTAAAATCAACACATTTTTAAACAAAAATTAAAAGTACAACTCCGCTCTAAAGGAAAATATTTACCTGCTAAGCAATTCCAGTCCAGCGGAGTACTTTGTTAAGTATGGAGCACTCCTAATAAGAGAAACACTGATTAGAACTGCTGCAGATTCACAACTTAAAAAAAAAAAAAAAACCTGTTACAGGAATTCTGGCATTGCCAATTATCATGTAATAATTTTAAAACCACTACTGAGGGGCTGGAATGATGGCTCAGCAGTTAAGAGCACTGGCTGCTCTTGCTGAGGACCTGGGTTCTATGCCCAGCACTCACTCACATCGCAACTCACAACCATCTTGTAACGCCAGTCTCAGGGGACTCAACACCCTCTGCTTGCCTCCATGGTAGACATACATGGAGACAAAAATCCTACATGTTATCTTTTAAATAATGTACACACTCATATACATTATTTGAAAGAAGAAAAGGATTAAAACCACTAATGAAGAGAGATGACCCCTCCTGCAGAGGCTTGAAGTTCAGTCCCTAGTACCCATATCAAGCAGCTCACAACTGCTTGTAATGCCAGTTCCAAGGGATTTGACACCCTCTTCTAGCCTCTGTGGGCACCTGCATGCAAGTGGTGCTCATAAAACTATGCAGGCATGCATGTACACATAAAAATGACACTTAAACTTTTGAAAAAGTCTATCAGCTCAGAAATAATGTACTGAAATGTAACAATATGCAGAAATTGTCTCTAGCATATAATAAACATTTTCATATAATAGTAGATAAAGAAAATAAACGTGCTTGACCAAAGTTCACTGTTTCCAGTTGAAATTAAATTTGGTCACATATTTAAAAAAAAAAAATCACAATTCTACTGTCCAAATGTAAAACATGTAACACATCTACAGGGCCTCACTTACCAAGTTCTGTTTCAGTATTAATTTGCTTTTTAGTACCCAAGACTTCTGACTCTGATACACTTCAGCTTTTCAATCACTTTACAAGTTTATTACAGTTTCCATGCATCACAATATTTAAAAGAATCAACACTTTTTCGTGGTCAGATGCACTCAACAGACCTGAAGTCTATAAAATGATCCTATTACAAAGTCAGCTGCAAGTTATATGAAATCCAAGTTATGCAAATAAAGCTCTTGCTTGAGCTTACCTGGGTTTGCTTTTTACTTTTGCTTCTCTTGATTTGTCACTTAAAGTCTTCAACCTATAAATTAATAAATATAAAATATATTAATAACTCAAGATTTTCAACCCCACATGGGCTTAAGTCCACATCTCACCCCCAAAATTACAATGCTCAAAAGAATCAACAATCTGTTTAATACGAAAAATAATTTTACATCTCTCTAACTGAGCTTAAGAAATTCCATGAAGCCCTAGCTTTCCCAGAAGCAGTAAGAACCTCCACAAGTAAAAGCCAAGGAGGGTATTTTTACAGGCACGTTCTACCATTTTCACTACAATCTCAGAAAGGCATTAAGTTGTGATGATTTAGATAGAGCTACCCTGAGACTGATACACAGTAGTGGACCATGTTTATAGTTGAGTTTGGAAGGTACTGCTAAGACCTTCCACACAGCATTGTTATCTCAAATAGAGTTCTAAAGTATGGTTTAATTTCTTAAATTCAACATACCACCTTTCCAGCCTCCCCCATTAAAGAAAAAAAAACACACAAAAAAAAAAAAACAAAAAAACAAAAACAAAAAAAAAAAAAAAAAAAAAAACCTAATTTAATTTGGGTTAAAAGGCAAAGGGAGATCATTACAGAGAACTGAAAATAAAATTGCTGTAAGATTCAATAAGAGCTTCCCCATGTGGCTCCTTAACAACCATCTGTTTCAAAAATTGGTCTTTAACCAAATGTCATGTGTGGAACTTATCTGATCTGGATTTGGACAAATCAGCTGTGAAAAGGCATTTCTAAGAAGCAGGAGAATCTGATTATGAACCGAGTAACTGATAATATCAGTGAATTAGTGTTAATTTTGTTAGGCATGACTGAGGCAGTACATTTATGTAACATCTACACTAGCGAATACACTGCCCACATGAGGTGCAGCAGATCTGTGTAGGACTATGATTGGAAAGATAAAGACAACACTTGAATATTGTTGACTGAGATATATGGGGCTCACATCACTGTTCTATTTTTGTATATGAAGCTTTCACTTTAAAAAATATTTTTTAAGCTAGACATGGAAGATAGGCCTGGAATCTGAGCAGCTGGAAGCCAGCCTGAGATCTTGTCTCAATTTGTTTTTCTAACAATAAAGTCTTTAAATATTCTTTGCTCATCATACATTTCCCCCACCCAAAAAAACCCAAAATTTAGAATAAAATGCAAAAGGACAAGAGTTAAGAAAATTTAACAAAGAAAAAAAGATGTGGGTTTACAACCACTATTATTCTTTCCTTCTTAAGTTCTTTTGTTTGTTTTCAAGACTTGGTCTAACTGTCCTAGAACTCATTACATAGACCAGACCGGCCTCAAACTTAGAGATCCACCTGCCTCTGCTAGGATTAAAGGCCTGCATCACTACAACTAGCTCTATTATTATTGTTTTTAGACAAAAATGTGAAATTGAATGTATATATAATTTTCCTCTTAAGAAAAATGGTAATCAGTTCTCTTCTAAGAACACTTTAGTGTGGCATTTCCACATGGGTAACAACTACATTTCTCACACAAATCCTGAGCTGTAAACTTAATCAAGTTATTTCATATTCCCTAATGTCAGAGACACTGGGAAGGAAATACTGATCCAGGTGAATTCTCAAGTTTCTTTAAATATTAAAATAGTATTATATTCAACCACATAGATTTGCCAAGAATTAAGTAAAATTTCTAATATGATCTGGGGGCATTCTGAGAAACTTCAGACTAACTCAAATAAAAAGTATAATTATTACTTGATGAAAAATAAAAACAACACTATTAATAAAGTTGAAAGGTAGGGCTGAGATGGCTTAGCTGTCAAAACTCCATGAGACAAGCCTGAAGGCCCAAGTTCAGGTCCCTAGAATCCATGTAAAAGCAGGGGAAGCATCTTCAGAAGCGGAGACAGACAGATCCCTGGAGCTCACAGGCCAGTCAGGTTAATGGAACTGATGAGCTCCAGGTTCAGTGAGAGACACCGTCTCAAAAAAACACAAACAAAAACAGGATAGAAAGTGATTAAAGAAAAACTCTAGCCAGGCAGTGGTGGCTTATGACTTTAATCCCAGCACTCGGGAAGCAGAGGCAGGTGGATTTCTGTGAGTTCGACATTCTGGTCTACAGAGCAAGTTCCAGAACAGGCTCAAAAGCTACAGAGAAACCCTGTCTTGAAAAAAAGGAAGGAAGGTAGGTAGGAAGGAGGAGAGGGGAAGGGAGGGGAAGAGAGGGGAGAGGAAGAGGAAAGAAGGGGAGGGGAAGGGAGGGGGGCGGAAAGGAGGGGAGGGGAGGGGAGAGGAAGCCCTCTGGTCCATATGCATTCATTCACATCTACATAAAACGGACACACAAACCACACCTATATCAAAAAGCTATGCACATTAGTGAGCCAGGGAGGAATACCATAGAGCTTCCTACCCAATGAATTAATAACAGATCTGCTAACTGGCTCAACTGTGTTGGGCTGTATGGACAGCATGTCATTTGCATGCCTATCAATTCCTACCTTGTCTACTTAGTAGGAAAAAAGGACGATGGTTGCTTTGGAAAACTATAAAACCTGCAAGTTAGCATATTTGGTCATAAAACACAAGTCTTTAAACTATATTCAACCTTCTTCTATTCCACCTTTAAACACAATTCTTATGTTTACATCTCTGTCTTATTCTGTGTGTGGTACAGAGATACAGACAGGCAGACACTGGGGTGGGGTGCCATCTCAAAAAAAAACAAAACAAAACAAAACAAAAAAAAAACTATCACATTTAAAAGTGTATATGGCCACTTAAACTCCACAACCTGAGAAATGCACACCAAAGTGGCACAGACTCAGAAAAGGGGAAAAATTTTCAAACTGCCTTTTTCCTAATGAATCCCAAATGCACTATTCAGTTCTGACCCCTTTCCTGAGGGTACCTTCAATTTCCAAGAGCTCCTCAGAGCTCAAGGACTACTTCACCAAATCACTGTCAAACTGCTCCTTTCCCCTCAAGCTTCTTCTTATTCCTTTGTCAGTATAATGCCATCACTTATCTAAGATACTACAAATCAACATGCACAAGTTCTACACTTTTCATGTCACTTCTCACTGCTGACGAGCTCAACCACTGCCTGTCACTTCGTTCCTCTTCTCAATGTCTGCCAGTACACACATCATCTCCTACCTGGCCCACTAGTGCAACTTCTCTGTTCACCATTCCTAATCCCAAACACAAAAATACATGTAGGCCTATCCCTCAATCTGTTAGCTACAACAGCTCTGACCTTCTAGATATTCTGCCTACTGCCACAGTCTAGGTATTCTGTGCTATATAGTCCAAGTACCTAAAATAGGGCCTGCCACAAAGCAAGCACTGGACAAATCTTTGATAGATTAAGCAAAGCATGACAAATTCTCTATTCCTAGGCCCCTAATGCCCTTCCTACCTACATCTCCTATAACGGCTTCCATTTCTCCAGTACCCTTACCGAAACCTGTTGCAATTCATCCTTACTATTCTTCAAGACCCAACTTACAAGCCTTCAGTGAATGCACCCAAATCAAGGACTTGTTCTGGGCTTACAAAGCACATCACTAATGCCTTTTAACATCCAGTTCATTACAATTTGCTTTTCATTACACTCAGGGCAGAAACTGCTTCTGGAACTTCGGTAGCTGCCAGATAGATCTAGCCCAATTTACAAACACTTCTTGGTATATACTATGCAAAACTGAGCATATGGCCTCTCAACCTTTTTAAAGCATCTATGAAAAAGGGAACTTTGTACATACATACATACAGACAAATACCACATTTAAAAAAAAGTAAATCTGAAAAAAAAATTAAAGGTAAAAAGCAAAAGAGAAAGGCACTTGGTACTATTGTCTCCAAACACAAGTATATGTACCTGCAAACACACACACACATGTGCAGGAAGGAAGGAAGGGCCTATCAGCTGAAGGAGTAACTTAGTGACAGACTGCTTGCCTACAAGGTCCTGGGTTCCATTTCCCCCAGAACCCCCCCAAAATAAGGAAATGAAGAAATCCTAGAAAGGTCAACATGTTGAGCAAAGCTTTGCCTATAGATTATACTACAAGTTAAATTATTAGATGCTCTTTGCGCAGTTTAAAACTACAGAAGGGGAGAAAAGAATGAAGATACTGAATAAGAGCTGGGAGCAGTGGTACCTCTGAAAGCATGACAAACAGGAAACATGAGCCTATAATATACATTATAAACCTTCAGGAAATTTGTGTTTCAGTTCCCTGAAGGGCTTTACATACCTAATACCTGTGCTTTTGTTCATAACTGCTCAAAAGTTAAAACAACACATGCTACATATGTATTGTCAATAATTTCTCCACAAAACCAATCTAGTCTAAAAAATGTGTCGCACGCACACACACGCACACACACACACACACACACACACACACACACACACACACACACAAATATTCTATAGGAACCCCTTAAAATGGTTCCAAGAGCCAAGTCAAATGAAAAAATGAAAATAGAACTCAGGAAAAAAGGCCCAGAGTCAAGTCAATGACACCAGTTCCAAGGCTTTTAGGTTAGTCTGCTAACCACTTAGGGGGAAAGAACATGATATAATAATCACAACTCTAGGTTTGGGCTGGTGCTGGTGCCATGGATAAAAGTTTATGAGGAAAGACCACAAGGGGCTAGGGATGGTGCTCAGCAGTGATGCACTTGCCTGCCATGTGTGAGGTACTGGTTTTTATTCCCAGTGTGGTGATTTGAAAAGAAATGGCCCCCAAAGGGAGTGGCACTGTTGGGAGGTGTGGCCTTGTTGGAGTAGATGTGGTCTGGTTGGAGGAGGCGTGTCACTTTTGAGGCAGGCTTTGAGGTCTCATATATGCTCAAGCCATACTCAGTGTTTTAGACCACTTCCTGTTGCCTGTGGGTCAAGATGTAAGAACCCTCAGCTCCTTCCCTGGCACCATGTCTGCCAGCATGCTACTAGGCTTCCCACCATAATGGTAATGAACTAAATCTATGAACTGCAGTTGAGCCACCCCAATTAAATATTTTCTTTTGTAAGAGTTGTTGTGGTCATGGTGCCTCTTCATAACAACAGAAACACTAAGACAGAAATGGGTACCAGGAACTAGGGTATTGCTGTGATAGTCCTGATCATACTTAGGTTTGGAGGGATTTGGACTTTGGGAGTTTGGGTTAGGAAAGCAGTGGAATGCTTTAAGTACTAGTAGAATCGTGGAAGACAATGGTGCTAAGAGTTATTTGAACTGTGGGGGACTGGTTCAAAAGGTTTCAGAGAAGAATTTTTGTATGTTACCTAGAAATTGTTCTTAAGATATTTTGGTGAGGAATATGGCTGCTGTTGTCCGAAAAGTTTGTGTGAGTTTTAGATCAATTCCCTTGGAAGAGGAAATCTCAAAACAGTCTAGTATTGACTCTGTCTTGTGGTTATTAATGTTAACTCTAATGAAGATATATAATGAAAAAGAACAAGCTGAGCAAGAAAAATATTTGAGAAAAGGATACCAGGAAGTGGAATGGAGCCAAATCCTGTGTTCAAAGAGCAAAACAGATTAAGAAATAGAATAAGGGAGTGGTGACCTCAGGGCAAGATCCCATCCAGCTGAATTTCCAACTTTCAAGCCCAGTGTGCTGGCAAACACCTTTCATCCCAGCACTGGGAAGGTAGAGGCTGGTGAATCTCCAAATTTGAGGCCAACCTGGTCTATAGATCCAGTTTCAGTGCAGCCAAGCTTAGGCAGTGAAGGAAACCATCAAAAAAGAAAGTTGGTAATTGAATGAAGGGCCACGTTCCATCCCCAGCAAGCAGGCAATAGAACTTGGCAGCTTCAGCCACATGGTTCTGGAGTTAAGGACAGAAGAAAGGGGTTGAGGAATTTGCCTCCAAGACAAAGGAAAGTTGCTGAGGTCAGGCAAGAGTCAGGGGTGTCTCTGAATGGAGGCCTAGAAAGACCACAGTGCGAAGCTGTGAAGTTGAAGCCTGGATTGCCTTGGAGACCCCAAGATATTGGAGATGCCAGAGTCATGGGTACCTGGCCAGGAGAGCTGCTAACAGGGACTGGAACCAGCCAAGAAGAGAAGTGTGTTGCAGTCAACAAAGATGAACGGAATTAGAAATCTCATAAGCACTGACATCAGACATTGAGATAAGAGTTTGAAGTTGGCCCAGCTGGTTTTTGGTCTTGCTTTGGTCCAGTATTTCCTCACTATGATCCCTTCCCTATGTTTTGGAATGGTACTATATATTCCTTGCCATTAGAGGTGTTTAAAGTATGTGATCTGTTTTTTTATTTTGATTTTACAGGGGATTACAGTTAAGAAAATGTGTGTATCTCAGGAGAGACTTTGTGCTTTTTTGAGACTGTTATAGACATTTGAAGTTGGACTGAATGCATTTTTGCATTATGATATTGCTACAAGCCTTTGGGGGTCAGGGAGTAGAATGTGGTGGTTTGAAAGAAAATGGCTTCCAAAGGGAGTGTCACTATTGGGAAGTGTGGACTTGTTGGAGTAAGTATAGTCATGTTGGAGGAAGTATGTCACTTTAGAGGTGGGTTTTAAGGTTTCATATATGCTCAAGACCCAGTGTCAGTTCACCTTCTGTTGCCTCTGGATCAAGGTATAAGGACTCTTAGCACCAACACCATGTCTGCCTGCATGCTGTCTTGCTTGCCGCCATGACAATAAAGGACTAAACCTCTGAACTGTAAGACACCCCAATTAAATATTTTCCACACCAAGAACTGAAAGAAGAGGCTAAAAATCTAGGGACAACCTGGGTTCCTCCAGACCATCTGTAATCTCTATTTTGTCCTATAACGATTATGACGGCATATTACATTCCCTGAATGGAACATAGATATTGTGGTCTCTTATAACTAAAATTCCTTCTCTGGGGGAGACATAAACCATGTTTACCCCTCCCTCTAGAGTCCCAGGGACCAACCAAGATATGATATCTACTTTGTAAACCAATGCGTTTACTGAGCTTCCTTAAAGAGCACAGGTGAGGCATTACTTACAGGGGGGTGTGTGCATCCCCTGCAACAGATCGAACAAGGAAAGCCTTTACACTGGAGAGGTAAGGGCTTCCCCTCCTCTAGTCGTCCCCAGCTAATCCCCTCTAGAGGCCATGTGCAATTAAGGCAGCACTGAATATAACAGTTGTAGAGAGCCGATAGAAGGGGTCCTATAAATACTCCAAGCACAGCTGGGGTCATTCTTTCCCATTTGGGATGTAGATGGCATCCACAAGATGGCAGTTTTTCTGGATTAGAGGAGAGTCATGGAGGACATCCTTGGACATGATTTAGTCACTACGGTGTTGTTCTATTAAGAGAACAATAAAAATAATCCTATTTCAGTGAAGTCGTTGGAATGATGATGTCTCAGCAGTTAGGACGGCTTGTTCTTTCAAAGGACACAAGTCTGGCTCCCAGCAACCACATGGCTGCTCACTATTGTCTGTCATTCAGGTTCCAGGGGATCCCATTCTCTCATCTCTCCTTTGCTGGCATCTGCATACACATGGCATTCATACATATGGACACACAAACACACGTGCAAAAAAATTAAAAAGGTAATCTGCCTGGAGCTAAGACTCCAGCTCCATGAGTTTTCCTAAAGTGACAATGAGAAGAAACTCTGAGTGTCACTGCCCCTGCTGACTGTTAGGAGTAACACTGCACACATAAAACTCAGAAAACTTACTGACTGAAACTTGAGCACA
This sequence comes from Phodopus roborovskii, assembly GCF_943737965.1. Taxonomy (NCBI): domain Eukaryota; kingdom Metazoa; phylum Chordata; class Mammalia; order Rodentia; family Cricetidae; genus Phodopus; species Phodopus roborovskii. Next base: position 17,023,305 of record NW_026126482.1, on the reverse strand, counting down.
GGACACGAGAAATTGTTTGAGAAGGCAACTGGTCTGTCTGCCGAACACTTGCTCTGTAAAGGTCCTACAGAAAGAGGGTCAATATGATATACTTGGGAGGTGACTGCCATGACTCTTTCAAAGGAATTCTTCAGTACTTTGTATTGTGTTTAATTGCTTACCCAACGCCAAAATGAACATGTAGCTTTCAAGCAGGAATATGGAAGAATTAGAAAGATGGGCTTTTGTTTTGTTGTTCCCTCAAAAAATTGTGTAGGAAATTGACGACCTGGTGGTCAAAGTTAGTGTCAGTGGTTAGAGCTGCCTTTTCTCTGCTGACACACATGACTCCAAGTGTGTTATTTCCCTGCCAGGTAATAGGATAATGGTGCAGAGTCTGCTGGCCTGTCCCCTAAGTAACATGTGTACAGAAAAAAAGCTAAGACAATAAGAACCCACTAGGAACAAAACTTTCTTAGGATGTCTAACTCTAAACCTGCCACAAACTATGGCATCACTTGTCAGGGGATCCTGATCACATACCCTCAGGTCCTATCCCTAACTAAACTCTAAAACCTTTAAAGCTATCCAGACCTCAGAAGACAGTGTGAGGATGTACAGTGCAGAGTCCACATTCTTAAGCAAGAAGACTTCTGCCTTCTAGGCAGACATCCAGGCATAAGAACAGGTTCTGAGACAACCATGTGATCTACACTCCCAGCAACTACCAAAAGGGACTATTAACCCACCAAAAAGAAAAAAGAGGAGGAAAAAAAAAAAAAAAGAAAGAAAAGAAAAGAAAAGAAAAAGAAAGGGAAAAAAAATCCCTTGACATAGAAACAGAAGGGTATTCAACTGGGTTTTAGTCATGGCCACTCTCGTGCTATTATAGCAGTACACCAAAGTTTTTTTTAAGTTTAAATTTAAAAAAGAAAGTTACTTTTCATAAACTTACAGTTTAAAAAGGCAAGTATACAATAACACTTATCACCGAATAATTCCTTAAGCACTCATAACTAATACTGATGAGCTAAAATCGATATATATATATACATATATATATATATATATATATGGCTTTCAAATACTTGCCAGTTTGTTACTATTCAACAGGCATACAGTATACACATTTTTGTTGCACGAGATGAGAGAGCAGTTAACGTTTAGCCCATTAATTATTAAAGCAGCATCGTGACCAAGGTGCCCTCACATTAGAAACACTCTCCAGACACATGACAGACCATCAGGTGATGGTGGAGGTGCCTGGAATCCCAGTTTTGAAGCAGGAGTATTCCCACCAGGTCAAGGTCAATCTGGACTACAGTGTAAGACACTATCTCAAAACAAAGCAAACAAAAAACCAAAGTGATGGCAGATCCTTTGTACAGCTATAAAAGCTGTAATGAATTAAATACTAAAAACACACAAGCATTGTCTACTGCCTATTAACTAATAGTCGCATCACTACCATTTCACAGCCACAGAACAGAGACGAGACTAAGTTGCACTTGTCAAGGCTAAGTGGTAAATCCTGCAAGAGTGCTTGGGCAGTCGCGTTCCCAGACCTGGTTGCACGTCGGAATCACCTGGGGATCCTTTAATGACCCCCTTCCCCTGACATTCCGGCTAAACTGACGCTCCCAAGGGCCAGAGCCAAGTGATTGTGAAAGGTTCCCCGGGGCGTCCAAAGTTTGGACAACTCCGGGTATGAACAGTTTCGAGCCAGTTCCGTTCCCCTGGCCCAGCTCCTCCAGCCGGGCGTTAAACCAGGGCAAAGACCGGAGATGGCAGCAGAAGAGGCGGGCCAGCCTGGCCAGGGCTCGGGCCGATCCGCCGAATGTCGGGGCCGAAACTGGAGGGTGAGGCGGTCCCGGCTGGGTCCTGCCCGGGGTAGGCCCGGGGGGGCGCCCAGTGCGGAGCACACAGCCCCTCACGTGACCGTCCCGACCCGGCGAGCAACGCTGCCCCGCGACAGGGCAAGAGGGCATGCCGCCCGCTGGGACCAAAGTGACTCGGTGCCGCCGACGGGACGTTGGCAAGTTCGTTGTGACCGAGGCGCGAGGACGCGCAGACCCGACGGCAGCCCCGCGGCCCTCTGGGTCGCCCACCGCGCACTCACCCGGACGTGAAATCCTGCTGCACGCTCAGCAGCCGCTCGCGCAGGGTCTCCAGCATCGCGCCCCCTCCCCTCGGGCCTCGCGCCGCCGCGGCCCCCCGCCGCCGTCGGGCGCCCCCGCCCTCCCGCCGCCTCTCGCCTCACACACTCCGCAGCCGCCGCGCCTTCCGCGTCCCCGCCCCCTCCGCGCGCCGCCGGCCCGCGCAGCCGCAGTGCAGCGCGCAGCCGAGAGTCCCGCGGCGCTGGAAGGGGCGGGGCTTCGCCAAGGCGCTCTCCCTCTCGGCAGACAGGGCGGGAAGCCGGCTGGCTGCCCGCTTGTAGCCTGAGCCGGGTTTTCTCCGCAATTGCTCTGCAGCGCAAAATGCACCTTGGAAAGATGGTTTCAGTCTCCGCGCCCTGGACTGAAAAGGGTTGGCTTTTGAGGGTCGGAAGAGAACTGCGGGAAAACTCTTGCGTCGCTGCGCCTCCCTGTAGCAACCCTGACAGTGGCAGTGATGGATCATCTGTCTCCATACTTCTCACACTCTAGTCCTGTAACAGGCCCCATCAAATTTCTGTACCCGTGTGTGTGTGTGTGTGTGTGTGTGTGTGTGTGTGTGTGTGTGTGTGTGTGTGTGTGTGTGTGTAGGGAGTGGGGGAAGCTCACAATATGTTGGATACTAAGGCTCTGTAACTGTCAGCCCTCTTCTATACCAAACATTCTCAGTTGTCCTCAGTGCAGAAGGATACAATTATAACAATTATAAGTATAATCTGGGTCCTATCTTCTCCCTCTAAGCTTTTCATTTCCTTTGCTGCTTACATTTGTTTCCAACAGTGTGCAAATAAAACAGCATTTTACATCCTGTTTATCTTAAGTTTATGAGGCATGTGACCTTGTCAGGTCTGTAGGTCGTTGGTGTTAACATGTAAAAATCCAGAGACCACCCTCACCACCAAAGTTCAAGAGTCTGTATTAAGCCTGCCAGGGACTTCCTGGAGCACTTCTCACAGAGCAGCCCCAAAAGCATTTTACGAGGAGTTTTTAAAGACAAAGAACACAGAAAAACTACAACCTGGTTGGCAGTTGAACAAAAGCCAAGAATCATGCTGTTAGCTGGGGCTTTTCCACCCAGAGTTTATAGAACAGGATTGGGTGCTTTCCTACGGGACTTTTCAGGGCACGGGTTAGAAATCAAAGATGGCTTCGGCTGAGACAAGTTAGAGAAACCTTTATAGTTGGGCAGGCTTGGCTGTTAGTAGTTTCCTACTGTAAACTTTGAGTTGAGTGGGAAGATACACTAGCAGTCTTTAGCAAGGGTACAGTGTTTTCTGTTCATCTGTGGCTGTGCCTCAAGGCACCTTTAAAAAAGGACCAGTTTTTGTTGTTGTTTGAGGGGTGGGTTTTTTGTTTGTTTGATTGGTTGGTTTTTTGAGACAGGGTTTCTCTGGTTATCCCTGGCTGTCCTGAAACTCCCTGTAGACCAGGCTGTCCTCGAACTCACAGAGAACCACCTGCCTCTGCCTCTCAAGTGTTGGGATTAAAAGTATGTTGCCTTACAACCCTGGCCTCTTTCCCTGTCACCTTTCTGTGCTTCCTTGTCCCTGGGTGTGAGATGTTTCGGCCCCACACTCCTTGCATGAACTCTGCTGCGTCTACCTTCCATGATGGATTATTCGGCTTTAAACCATGAGCCAAGCCCTTTAGGTTGCTTCTTCTCAAGTATTTTGTCAAATCTATGAGAAAAAATAACTGGTACATCAATCACCTTGTGTTCTTTTTGTTTATCTCATTTCTGAGTTGGTTTCGCTTTTAAGAATGAGAAGCACTGTCTTTTTGAGTCCTTTTCTATTCAGATTAGTACCTACTGCAAAGTAAGTGATCACAGGTAATATAATACCTAGTCAGTTTAGAAAACAGTTACTGGGAACTATTAAATCTGTTTATTTAATTCAATTGAATGAACTCTCTACTGTAAGGCATGAATTTACTAAGGTAAGTCCAACTAAGGCATTTTTTTTATACAAACATTTCATAGTTTCTAATCAGAGTTACTTTCAATTAAAATTGGAGCACTTTTGGGAGGTGTAGCTCAGTGGTCGTCTTGCCCAGCATGTAGAAGGCATGACCCTTTACACCGCAGACATACACCAAGTTTGGTACATAGACAGCAGGACTAAAGAGTGAGTTGTTTCCCAGTCCCGTGGAGGGCAGTATATAGGGCAAACCTCGGTGATAGCCTGGGGAATCCACACAGCGTCAGAACTTTTAAAACAGCAAGTGAGCTACACAATGGCTGACTGCTTTAGCCCAGTGAACTACACAGTGGTAAACAAGCTACAACAACTTCCCACTGCTTAATGCCAAAAACCAAACTGGAAATTCAGTTTCCTGAAGGCTCTCTACTGTGTTAAGTGACCAAAGTAAAGTACCATGACTCCGAACTTTCCAGCCACTTCGTGTCTTTTATATTTGCTATCTGTTGTTTCCATTTGGTACAGATCCCAGTGTTTAGGGATGAGGCCCGTAACCCATCCAATGAGATTGTGAGTGGAGTAGGCACAGGACTGGAAATCACAATCTAGGCAAGACCACAAAGGCTAGAATAGGAGCTCGACCCAAAAGAGGCCAGAGTGCTTCAGTGGGGTGTGATTTGTGGGCCCTCACTCTCCTTTTGGAGCCACACAGATCTTGAGGATGTGGGCTTAGGTTGATATTATCCCATTACGAGAGGGATGGATTAAATTGAAACCAAGAAACAAACAAGAGTTGGAAGAAGCCTGACAACGAACGGGGTCTATGGTACTACTTGTGCCAGTCACATGACCGCCTGGATACACACATTGTGTAGTCTGATTGAAGAGTCATCCTTGAACATAATCTTGCCATTAGGCAATTCCCAAAACACATCAAATTCTTAGCCCATACTTGTTCAGTCAAATGTCTCTTCTATAAATGACTTCACATGACAGAAGCATTCAGAAACAGCACTTAACCATTTTCTCTAATGTTCTCTGGAGGGAAGTCCTGGTTCAGACGTCAAGCAGACGCAGCAGCTACTGTTCCTATGTTGGCTCTTTCCTGCTAAGGACCAGAGACGATCTGGGGTGATTTTCATCTTGCTTCCAATATAATGTTATCAATATCCTTTTCTTCCTCTGAATCTTGATCTGGTATCCAACATTGATCTTTTACACTCAAAAAAAAAAAAAAAAAAAAAACCAAATACTGTAGAGCTCTGCAGTGTCCTTCCTTCAAACACTGCTGTGGGGACTTTCCTTCCTGGAGCACACAGGCCGACCACAGCAGACAGGCACCCGGGTCCTCCTTGACGCCCCCGCACGCGCCGCCCTCCAGCTTGTCCTGGTAATACCAGGGCATGGCTGCGCCCGCCGCGCCCGCCGCGCCTGCCACACCGGAGGCCGCGCAGACGCCCCAGCTAAGGCATTTTAACATGACAGTAAAACATGCAAAAAATATTTTCAAGTTATTAAAAAAACAGCTCCACTAGTTCAGACCAACTATCTCTATCTTGACTGACACTGTTTATTCATATGTTTGTGTTGTATCTCAAAGTGTTTTATGCACACCCTTAATTGGGCCTAATGAACCCAAAATGGAGAAGACATTTAAGTGTTAATTATACATTAAAAAGAAATAAAATTAAAAAAAATGAAATTAGATGGTTTGGCAACGTGGCTCAGGGGAGTGGGTAGAGGCACTTGGTGCTGAGTCCGATGACCTAACAGCCATTTCCAGGACTCACAGGTAGCAGGGGAAAATCGACTCCTGAAAGGTGTCCTCTAACACACACACACACACACACACACACACACACACCACAAACACACACATATACCCCCCCACACCACACCTAAAACTACAATTAGAAATTGACTGCTGTTTCACACAGGTGGTTCAATGTGGGTGAGCTATGGCATGAAAAAGAAGTATGTGAAGTGATCTATTGAAAAAGTTAACAGAAATCATCAGAAAGTAGTCTGATTGGCAAAATGAGAAAGTTTTAAGGTTCGGTTGGAGAGGCAACAAGAATACTGGAGGCTCTCAGTCTACTGTCCATTCAGGAGTTGTTGGAGAGTCGATTTAAGATTTCATTGTCACAGTGCAGGGATCGCTTTGGCAAAGGGGCCCTGTGTTATAAACCAGAGCTGCTGAGAAGTTCCTGAGGGCAGCATTTTCCGAAACCAGCATCAGCATCTCTTGGGAATTTGTTGGAGACATAGCCTCTAGGGCCCCACCCAGTCCTACTGAGTAAGAAAATGAGTAATATGAACTATCCACACAATTTGTATCTATGTCTCCATAAGAGACAGTCACAAAGAAAAAAAATCTGTTACAACAGATTTTTCACTGCAAACAGAGTAACCCACAAGGATTTTGGTGGGATTTGACTCCCAAGGGAAGCTGCTGGTAAAGTGTAAAGACGTACAAACCCAGAAGATTCCATACTACATCGTTGTCAGAGGTCTTTTGGGAGAGGCAACATGGTCATTTAATTATCAGGGCCTAACTTAGATTTGTAAATGTGTAACTATTTTGGGTATTGCTGAGTCTGAAGATGCCAGAACCATCCACCTAAAACAGGTACATGTTTCTTCTGAAGGTAACCTAGACAGAGCTGGCAAGAGGACTTTGAAAAAGAAGGCAGAGTCATGAACTAGGGAGGCTGGAAAGGGAAGTCTACTACACAAGAGCGAATGCCAGGGACCAGTCGAACATGAGGGAAAGGAGTTAGGAAAGGACAGCAAGGTGTCAGGATGGTGTTCAACAGATCCAGGAGGCATGAGCTGTCTGGAGTGGCCTCCTGGATTGCAAAGGTGGAAGTGCCTGGCATAAACTAAGTGGAAAGAATAGCAGAAGACATAGCATTTCTATTCGTATTTCAAATTTCATCTCATGCTAATAAAACTAACTGGACTTCGGGCTTTGTCCTTTTGCTCAGATGAAACGAAAAAGATGTTGTTGTGTCATGCATTAAGGGAAGAAACCATTGTTTCTGTTAATGTGTGTTTGAATCTACACTCTCCATAAACTATTCATAAATAATCAACTGACTCCATTCATCAAAGTACATGGACTTGCATGACTAATGGAGGCCACTTCCTCCTATTTTAAAAGGAATCATTTTCCCGTAGAAAGGGTAGACCACAGAAATGACATCTTCTGGCACACTGTGGCATAGAAATGTCTTCAAGTGGGAGAGCCTAGTAATATGCTAGAACAAGCCAAGGACTGGAGAGATGGCCCTTGCTCTTGCAGAGGACCCATGTCAGTTCCCAACACCCACATAGCCACTCATAACCTTCTGTATCTCTAGCTCCCAAGGATCCAGTGCTGTCTTCTGGCCTCTGCAGGCACAAGGCATGCATGCAGTACTCATACACATAAAGTAAAAGCAAATCTTAAAAGTAAACATAGTGAGACCCCATTTTATTTTTTAATTTTTAATAAGTAGCAAACATTAAAAAAATTGAGACAATCATTACAGGTAGTGAAGTTTCACCTTGATATAGAACAGGAGGAAAAACCTTAATGATTGATAATTTTAGTTGGTGTTTTTCAAGGCTATCTGTTCCTCCAAATAATGTGCCTCCAAACACTGTTAAATTCCCATCCCCTGACTCAAGCCCGAGAGCATTTGATTTAACCGCAACATCTCCACATTGTGTGAGAGCCTATCAGAGATTTTGAGGTCTAGTTAGGGCTGGGAACCAATAAGCTAACACAAAGGCCTTTCCCTTCTGCAGGGGAGAACAACTATTCATGCGACAGCAGCCTTGGCCTTATATCCTGTCTTCACTAGGGTTGCTGTGCTGTGAAGAGACACTAGGGCCAAGGCAACTCTTATAAAGGAAAACATGTCATTGACGTGGTTCACTTATAGTCTCAGAGATTCATCCATTATCATCGTGGTGGAGAGCATGGCAGTGTGCAGATAGACATGGCGCTGACCACATCTTGACCAGAAGGTAACAAGAAATGGACTGACGTACCATGTGTCAGGCCCGAACTGTGCTAGGAAGTAGATGCCATAGATGTGGTAACGACACTCAAAATATCATAAATCATTAATATACTGTGATGAGATTATAAGCACCTCATATGTATAGGTTTGTGCCCCCTGTTTTATAGTTGGGAGCGTAAATCACACCTCAATCTGTATGAGATGGGGAGATGCCCACAAGACAATTCCTGTTTGCAAACTAGTGATTCCTGAGCCTCGGAGTAAAATATCAGATGAGGCCAGTTGTAGGGTTCGCCTCATGAATGTAAACCCAGAGACCTCAGTGTCACTTCTGGAAGGTGCTTATGGTTGGTTTGGCCAACCTATCGTCTAAGGGTCAGCCCTTTTGGAAAACAATGCCTGGTATTATGAAAACTAAAGTGCCCAGGAAAGAGCCACGGTAGGTCATACCTCAGGCCTTTGGTACGTTAGCCAGGATACCATCTAGCATGCAGATTGCAAAACCTTTGGAGGGAGACAGAGAAAACAGAGCCACAGAGCAGGGGAGGAGTGGTCATGGCTGGGACTATGCCAGGCCCCTCTCAGGTTCTCTGAACTTGCTCCTGGCTAGGAAATAAGAGGCCTTCCAGTTTGAACTTGAATCTGAGACTTGGCTGGTTAGAGTTGAGCACTAAGTAAGAAAGAGAACCAAGATTTGTTCACCATATTGGTTAAAATTCATGGTCTAACTTCTCCTTTAGTTGTTCACCCTAGGATCTTTACCAGCCTGGCCTTCTCTGCACGATGACAACCAGCAATGTTGAGTCTCTTCTGTGGCATCTAGCATAGGACTGTATTAGTTAGTTTTTCATTGTAGTAAAATACCCTGGCAGAAGCAACAGAAGGGAGGGAGGGAAGGAGTGAGGTAGGGAGGGAGAAAGGGAGGGAAGGAGGGAGGGTTTATTTTAACTCAACAGTTTAAGGAGACAGTCCGTCATGGCAGGAACACCATGGTGACTGGAGCGAAAAGGCAGGAGCTTGAGTCAGGCCACATTGCCTCTATAGTCGGTATGGATGCTAGTGTTCAGCTTGCTGCCTCTCATTTTTATTCAGTCCAGGCCCCCAGCTCATGGAATAGTGCTACCCACAGTTAAGGTGGATCTTCCTACCTCAGTTAATCTAAATAACCCTTGACAGCCTGTTGGAGGCTTTTCTACTAGGTAATTCTAGATTTTGTTGCAATATTAACCACCACAAGAATCAGGGTCTCACACAAAACTCACCAATGTAACAACCCCATAGAAATGTCCTTTCCAGACGATCCATCTCCAAGAAAACAGTTCCAACTGCATAGGACACCCCAGACAGGCCCAGGCAGCCTCACTAGGTGAGCTAAGGAGATCCACAAAGGAACTCATGTTGGTGGAAGTGAATGGAAGAATATGAGGTAATAGGTATGACTTGTATAGGTCAACAGAGCCCACAGTACAATATAAATTCTGTTAGGAAAGTGCCACTTGGAATCCAGTCTCAATCCTAGGAATGAGGGTGTGAAGTGTGTGTTCGTAAAGGTAGGTCCAGCTCACAGAAAATGAGTTCATTGAGAGCACAAGGCAATTTTAGCATGGGTCAACCAATTTTAGCACAAAATAGCCAACAACTATGACAGCTCTAGTTTGTCACAGATAGGTGAGTCAGTTTTGATTGCAGTCAAGAAAAATCAAGGTAATTTCAGTCTTTTTTTTTTTTAATGTATTAATGAAGAAGAAGCCCCAAGGAGAGAAGAAAGTCACTGGCGATGAATGAACTGGAGGATAAGTTGAGTAACAATTTTGTACCATATCTCTAGACCAGTGAAGCAGGACTTACTGCCATCTTGTAGTTTTGCCATGAGGGATAGGTAAGTCAAAACCAGTACACTGACCCCCCCCCATTTCCCACTGCCTGGACTGCTGTGGGAGATCGCCTGGGAAACAGGTTTCAGTGACTCTTTCCTCTTTTAAAAATGCCTTGTTACCCATTGTGGTGGCACACCTTTGATTCCAGTCCTAAGGAGGCGGTGCCAATGGAACAGCTGTGAGTTCAAGGCCAGCATGGTCCACATAGGAAGTGGTGGGACAGCCAGGGCTACACAATGCCTACACAGTCCCAAACAAACAAACAAATAAAAATAAAGAAGCTTGTCTTCTTAAAGAGAAACTATCCTGTCCGTATCATTTGGTTTTTTTGTTTGTTTGTTTTGTTGTTGTTTTGGGGTTTTATTTTGTTTGTTTTTGCTTTTTTCTTTTTTGAGGCAGTGTAGCCTTGGCTGTCCTAGAACTCATTCTATAGACCAGGCTAGCCTCTAACTCACAGAATTCTGGCTGCCTCTGCCTCCTGAGGGTTTTGGTTTTTTTGTTTTGATTCTTCAGTGTTTATCCTTATCTTTTAATATGGAATAACCACACAAGATTTTTATAATAGCTTGTGAAGTTTCTCTATTGTAGCTATTGTAGCTATAAACCAGACTTACAAGCTTTGTCTGTGAGCCAAATGCTCTGTGGTTTCCCTCTCTTCCCTGTCATTTTGTAATGCTGTTTTGCTGGGGCAGGTGTCTGGTTTTTTGTTTTTGTTTTTTTTTTGGCATTACAGATGGCAGGCAGGTGCATTTTGCCCAAATCTGATGCTGTGTTTTGAGTTGGAAGAGAATTTATGCCATTTCACATCCATCATTAAAAGGAACCTCTGATGTGAAGGCTCAAATAATTTGCCCTAAAAATAGCTAAGGGCTGAATGGGAGTGGAGGCAAGGATTAGTGCCGACCGTGGTTTCATGTATCAGAGATCCAAACACCAGAGCTCTCCCCTTGCTTGACCTAGCTTTACTCTCACTTTCAGTCTGCAGGACCTACATCAGGCACGTTGCTGCTCTTCCTAATCAACACAAATATTAATATACATGAGACAGGAAAACCTTGGAGGAGAATTAATTTCCCTTAACAATGTTTTTCTTTCAAAATTGGCTGATTTTCCTTGGGAAATATGACATGATATGATTTTGTGGGGAGTTATTATTTTCGGAAACAAAACCAAATACTAATTATAGGCTTACTGCCAACAAACCCAATTCAACCTGCTGCATTTACTTCTAGTGGAATACTTTGATGATTCAGGCTAAATATATCCTGGTAAATGAAACCTTAAGTTCCCATGATTAAAATAGCTCTTCAGATCCTTTTCTCCATCTTTTACAAAATTGAAACTCACATGTATATTACTTAAAGAAACAAAGAACTGCATTGCAATGAAATTCCCTGCAAAGGCATTCAGTGGATATTATAATTTAGACTTAATTAAGATAAATAGTATAGGTTTTAAAAGATTTAATAAGGGCTGGAGAGACTGTTCAACAGTTAAGAACACTTGCTGCCCTTCAAGAGGACCAGAGTTCTGCTCCAACAAATGCAAGAGTGTTCACAATCACCTGTGGCTCCCAACTTCAGAAAATTCTATGCCTTCTTCTGGCCCTTGCTGGTGTGTGTGTGTGTGTGTGTGTGTGTGTGTGTGTGTGTCTGTGTGGTAATACATCACCATATGTGGAGATTTCAATTTCACTTCTAGCAGTAAAGTTATTTATTTCTTGGTGGATGTGAAGGGTTGTTCTTAGTGGAGAACTTTAGCTTTTCAGTTCATTTCACTATCAACGGCAGCAGGCTGGGGAGACACAGTCTGTGATGTCCCCTCAAGAGGCATGGGGAGTTTTTTCAGAGACTACAGGTTAATGCCAGATCTCTTGCTGTAGAACAAACTTTAGGATGAGCTAGCATGAGGTAGATTAGGCATTTATTAAAAAGTGAGTTTCAATATAGATTTAAGCACACAGGCTCATAGAGAGATGTTTGGAGAAAAATGAGAACATGAATTCAGGCTTCTCAAAGGAGAGCTTTGTCTTCACCATAGCCATAAGAGGGACTTGGGTAGGCTTTGAAGCATTGTTAGAGAATGTAATGATATGGTTTCTGAGACACACTGAATAAGAATATTGACTCGCGATAAGGTAATACCTTAGAGTAAAGAAACTGTAAGGGAAATTAAGATGTTTTAATTGTCCCAAAAGATAGTAGTCTTGTCTGGGGGGGGGGGGATTAAGTCATATATGCTCAGGCCTTAGCATGGTTCATTGCTATTTTAGCATTCTTACTTAAATATCTGTATAAAAGAGATATTGTCCCTATGCAGGAAGTCTTTACAGGAAGTATTGCTATTTGTGAAGGAATTCTTGACTTAGCGGGGAAAGGCTTCTACCAGATTCCAGAATGAGGGGCTTCTTTTCTTTCTCTTGCCTCCGTAATCTTTCTGTCCTTTAGCCTGCCTCCACTTGAGTAGAATTAATGAGAATATTGCGGCTGCTTGCTGGGTGCATGGACAGCAGCTGCCAGAAAACACTCTACTGTGAACATTTCCAGTGTTTGCCAATAAGGTACAGAGAGTCCAGCATCACAGACTGGGCATTTCTTGTCCCTAGAGTCTCCTTCTGCAGAGTTGCTGTAACTTGGGGTTTAATTTCACTTCTCTGACGATTCTTAACCTCAGTGATTTTAGATGATTTAAGATCAAAATACCACCCAGCTATATCCTCAATTGTGATGGTTTTGATAAGTTAATAATGATAAAAAAAAAAAAACTTAGTAAAATAAGGGTAACTGAAAGTGGTATGCAGTTTCCTTTGCTTGTTTAGTTTTTGAGACAGGAGCCAGTGTGGTCTAGTCCAGCCTAGAACTTACTATGCAGCTACAGCTAATCTTGAACTCCTGATACTTCGGCTTCCACCTCTCAGATTCTGGGGTTATGGGTGTATACCAGCACACTTGGTTCAGCTTCATTCCCCCCCCCCCCCATATTGTAATGTTGTCAGGGGCATGATTTGAAACTAATAAATGTTATTCAGGTGTTCAGGCATGGATATATATGATTGATATATATATATATCAATCATATATCCTATTCCTTCTTAAAGACCCATCCTAGTTTCTTCCCCTCTGAAGAGCCTCACTGGGCCCTCCATAGAGAGGAAGCTGGGACAGGACTGGTCTTAGTTTTCACTTTGGCTTTTCTTTACTATCTTGTGTGGCCTCTCTGGGTCTGACTGAAGTAAAGGGAGGGATGGTTACTTAACTAGACATGTGGTGGAATCCTCTGCCAAGAGCCTCAAGGTCATTGTGCCACCCTGTCCTTCCAGGCCGTTCCCTGACCTAGCCAATCTGACCTCCCTCTCACCCCTTAGCCTCTAGGTGAAAGTGCCCTTGGTCAATAGACAGACCTCTGATAGGATTGTCTCAGAGATACTGCCCAAGGGTCTCATTGTCCCCAAGAGAGTGTATCATTGAGCCATGAGTCCTAGGAACTGAAATCAGTCAGTTGCAAATCCATCAGACTAAATAAAGACACAGAAGCAGACAGGATAAAAGCCACAGGGCATCATTAAGGGCTTAACTGAAGTTAGCACATGAGAAGGAATTTGGCTTGACGATAGACGTCCCCAAGCCAGATTGCTCAGTTTAATTCCAACTAGAACAATAATGCACCGCAATTGACACATTGCAGACCATGTTCTCTCTTTTGGAAAGAGAATGGACTGTGAAAGTTTCTGTCAATATTTAGCAATCCAGGATGTACCCCCTCCCCCAAAGCAGTGATATTATAAAAAAATGTGGTGTGTGTGTGTGTGTGTGTGTGTGTGTGTGTGTACATGCCACACATGTGCAGGTGCCTTTGGAGGCTAAAGTAAGCCGTTAGAGCCTCTGGAGGTAGAGTTGCAGGTAAGCCATCTTGTCTGAGTGCTGGGAACTGAATCTGAGAGTCCTTTGGAAGAGCAGTAAGTGTTCTTCCTTCTTTTCTGGACCCCAGGTCAGCTCTAATTATCCTTTTCCACTCCAAGGACTTTGACTCTTCATTAGTCCCAGGCCCCTTCACTTTGCTGTGTGTCCTGTGTTTTTCAGGACTCACACATCACCACCTTCCCTCTCTACACCCTTAAACTACAGACCTTTATTGAGAGTCGGAGCACAGCAAAGAGTGAGTTCGCTGAGCTTCCATCTGACTTTCTAGGAGCCTCTCCTTGCTGTGGTTGTTTCATGTTCGGAATATCACTTGGAGGTGGGAGTCCGGAAGGCCAAATGCAGATTCAAAACAATAACCAATCTATTGTTTAGAAGATTCTTTCATGCTATTATTCCTCCCATTTTGACTGCCTCTTGCTTTCTTAGGATGAAACAAGCCATTTCTGAGTTATCCGGAAGAAAATAGTCCCACACCACAATCGGTGCTGAGGCAGGGCCTTCATCTCCCCATTGGCTGTGTTCCTGTGTCTGGAATGGATCTACGTTGGAAATGTGTGTTCCTTTTGGCAGCCCAGCCTGCCACCTTTGAACTTCCTTTGGATGAAGGCACCCCGCTGGATGAGTGAACTCTTTCCCTCTGGAGGTATTTAGGTGGGATTTTGAATCATGTTTTTCATCCTTCCTCTTCCCAAGGCCAAGGCTGATTATCTTTCTTCTTGAGCTCAGTGATTTAGAGATCTCCACTGAAAGGCCATTCAACCTTGCATTCATTGGTTTCTCATTGCTGTGACCAGATAGATACCTGGTGAAAAACAGCTAAGGGAGGAAGAGTTTACTTTGGCTCACAGTTTGAGAGCACCATCCATCATGGTGGGAAAGTCACAGTGATAGCAGCATAAGGCAGCTGGTCATATGCACCCACAGTCAGGCAGCAGAGGGAGGTGGCCATTGGTTGGCTTCTTCCTTTCCCCTTTTTCACCCAGACTATGACCCTTGTCAAACCTCTCTGGAAACCTCTGCATACTCACCCAGCCATGTCCCTCCCAGGTGATTCCAAATCCAGTCAAGGGGGCAATGAAGATTAACCATGACAGTCTTTTCTAGAGGTGATGTCTCAGATAGGATCACTTCCTAGTTCCTGCTTCTTAGATCTTCTGGGGGAATCTGGAATTTTCTGTTTATTTATTTATTTATTTTTGAGGTGGTTTCTCTGTATAGCCTTGGTAGTCCTGGTACTCTCTGCTGGCCTTGAGTCCTGCCCTAGTGCTGGGACTAAGGGCATGTACCACCACCGCCTGGCTTTCCCCCCCCCTTTTTAGACAGGGTCTCAATATGTAGCTCAGGTTGACACTGAACTCTCAATTCTCCTGCCTCAGCCTCTGAAGTGCAAGATTATGGGTATGTGTTATCATGAGCTCTCCTATTTGAATCCATCATTCTGTTCAATCCTTCCAAGGTCCACATACTTCCCTTTTGCTCATTTTAACCAGCATTCTTTAGTTGTTTGATATAAAGAACTCAGGTTGCTACAGCTTCCTTCTGAGCCATCTTGACAGCCCTTAAAGCAGATTAAAAAAGGAAAATGATACAAGTTAATGTCAGATAATGTAACTTCTTAAACATCTGTTGCCTGTTCTTTATCATATTCAATTCTGTAGTGATCGAGTGCATTTGAAAAGTCCAATTTGATGGAATCGACAGAGAATGGAAGGAGGTGGACGGTGGTTCTCTTGAGGCTATCTTGGAGGGATTATCCTGTTTAACAAAGCCACAGCTTTCTCTTTGATGGCAGCAGGTGCCTGCTAACCTTCCCCCACTCCTCCATCAGCTCAGGCTCAGTCTTTGCTGAAAAAAAGCGGGGCCCTGCTTAGCATTCTCTTGGAGCATTTGTGAGACTGCACAGGGAGGCTCTAGGGAAAGCAATCAGAGTCTTTAGTCTGTCATGACGATAAAAATATTTGCACTGGATTTCCATCCAGAAATATACAACTTGACTTATTGCTGGTTGTACAATTTACTATTTTAAATATGAAATTATGAACCCAGAGTGGTCCTGCATATCTTAACATCAGCATTTGGGAGGTGGACACAGGAGGGAAGTTCAAGGTCATTCTCTGCTTCATAGTGGGTTTGATGCCAGCCTGGACTACATGGGATCGTGTCTCAAAAAGGAAGCAAATGGCCTGGAGAGATGGCTCAGCAGTTGAGAGCATTTGTTGTTCTTGCAGAGGATCCCGATTCTGTTCCCAGCACCCACAAGGTCGCTCACAATCAATCATCTGTTGCTGTAGTTGTAAGGGCTGCAGCGTACTCCTCTGGCCTCCAGCGGACACTGCACACATAATGTGGGATGTCCCTCTGTACCCTGTAAATTTGTGTTGCCTTTATTGGTTGATGAATAAAGCTGTTTTGGCCTATGACAGGGCAGAATATAGCTAGGTGGGAAATCCAAGTAGAGTAGAAAGAAGGAGGAGTTGGAGAGAGACACCAGCCAGGTGCCAAGGAAACCAGACTTGTAGAAAATGAGGTAATGCTACAGCCATGTGGTAATATATAGAGTAATAGAAATGGGTTAATTTAAGTTGAAGAGCTAGCTAATAAGAAACCTGAGTCATCAGCTAAATAGTTTGTAATTAATATTAAACCTCTGAGTAGTTATTCGGGAACTGGCAGTTGGGAGAGAAATGTCCAGCTATACACACACAAACACACACACACACACACAGTACATATATGCATGCAAGCAAAATATAAATGTAAAATTAAAATGAAAAATTCTTTTCAAAAGAATAAAACAAAGAGCAAGCAGTCAACAACCACCAAAAATAAATAAATAAATAAATACATAACCATAAAAAACAAAACAAAAACAAACAAACAAACCACCAGATGCTGCCCTGGGGTTCTCAGCATCATCTTAAGGGCAGAAGGGTAGGAAGCCAACTGTACACCGGCATTATCTTCTTTCTTCTTCCTATCCTCCAAGATATAAGCAAGAACTCGCATGTTCTATCTACAGCCAAGCCTTCCTCACCACGGGGTAACTAACACAATGATAGAAGGGGACTTGGAGAAAAGCCAACGTGAATTTCCAAGTTTGATGATGTCTTGATCACCAGTGAACCAAGAGATCTCAGGTGAGTCACTGAGCCACTCTGACCTTGTTTCCTCAGTTGCAAAATAGATACAGTAATAAATCACTCAGGAATTTGGAGAAGATCAACTTTTTAGCTACATAAACACACTGGCATATAATAAACTCTCATAAATGTTTAGGACTGTGTCGAGCAGTTACCCATGAAATTAGTCATGAAATTTTTAAAAAATCAAAAGATAAATTATGCTAATCCTAATCTACCCACAGAACAGATGCTTGGTTTGCATTCAGGATTAGCTAAAAGCATCTTTTAAGACATAAACACGACAGCTAAAACATTCATGTGCCCCAAGAATCTCCCAAGCTTTTTCCTGACTTCTGTTATAAACTGTGTAACGAGCATGCTTTTGTTTTGTATGCCCCTTTTTCTTTGGATTTTATTTATGTTCAGTGACTAAATAAATGCACCCATAACATTGTCGGCAGTATTGATCATTAAAGCCACTGGGAGAAGGAGCAGTAAAAATGAAAGGACTCTACTTGTCAGAGAAAAGCAGTAAGTAGGAGCCTGCCACAGCAGTAGCTTCTAAAGCAATTCAGGTGATTCACAGGTCCATAGTGCGATCAAACCATTACTTAGATAGAAACTAATGGGCATTAACCAAAAAGGAGTAATGGCATCATTACTTCATCCTTTTGCTAAGTCAAAATTGGAGGAATTATCTAGGGCGTTCAGCTCGTCTCTGGGGGATGGAACTACTTCTTAATTACCCGACTAGAAAAGGAGCGCGCCTCTGGAGAGTTGTCAGGAAGCATTATGGAGAGTTTATGTGAACTGCTCTCCCAGAGTTACATCTCTCCCCGGAGGTCAGTCTTCTGACTTACGAATCTGCATTTATTCCTCCTGGGTACTTCCTCGGACCAGTGCAGTAGAAGATATCCAAACTCAGAACATGGAGAGGAATTGAACTTGTTAAAAAAAAAAAAAAGTTACTGAGTCTGTGGTTAGAGACATTTGATTTGTTAATATACAAAGCATATTTAATAAGGACTTGTGATGTGCCAGGGACACTGGAGGCACAGAGCAGGGAAATTAAATGATTTTTCCTGGAGACGGCAAAAGTGTCAAAGGAGAAGAGGCTTTAATGAACACATGGCCTCCCACATGGGCAACTGAGGCAGAGACAAAGTGCACTGAAAAGGCCAAGGAGGGCAGGATTCCTGGGGCCAGAGCCTGACTTTAACCTTCAGCCTGAAGTCTTTCCCTTTGCCCAGGTTTGTCCTACAGGATCAGCCTAGAGGTCGCTGCCTCTGAGAGTCAAGGTAGTCCACCACGCATTCCCATAGCATCTCATGCCCTTCTACCCAAACAATGGCCAAGTGTCATGACTCCTCCCTTCACCCCCACCTGCAGACTTTAAGGGCAGTGAAAACAGACTCATGTCTGACCAGTTCCCATGATGTCCCCAGAACAAAGCGCTGTGCCAGGTGAACATACAGAACTGAAGTAATACTCTGAATGGTTAAGGATGGGCGTGACCATATTGCTTTTAGGCATTAAGCAAAGCGCTGCAGAATTCCACATGTATTCTCCAGTTTCATCGGGGCTAGTCCTTGCCTTCATTGGTGGCAAGCAACTTTAACTCTCCTTAACATGCACACACTCATATGTATACAGACGTGTACATACAGGATCATTCACACTTCCAGGCTCATGGAGATGCATGGACTCTCACATACATGCTCACACCCACATACATGCATGCAGAGACTCCTGTTGTCCTCCTGCTGTTGTTTATTTTTGTTTTTCAGGCAGGGTCTCACTCTGTAGACCAGGCTGGCTTTGAACTTGAGATCCTCCTGCCCCATCCTCCTGAGTGCTGGGATCACAAGCATGTGACCACCACACCTGATTCTTCTATTGATTTTTTTAATTTTTGTTTTTTTTTTTTTTTTTTTTTTTTTTTTTTTTTGAGACAGGGTTTCTCTGTGTAGCTTTCGACCCTATCCTGACACTCTGTAGACCAAGCTGGCCTAGCACTCAAGAGATCCATCTGCCTCTGCCTCTCAAAAGGTGGGATTAGAGACGTGTGCCACCCATGCCTGGCTTGATTGTCGAATTTTTTAAAAGACTGATTTTATCGTATATGTTTGACTGTCTGGCCTACATGTATATCATGTGTGTGACTGGCACCTGGGGAAGGCAATAGAGGGCACCAGATCCTCTGGAACTGGAGCCACTGATGATTATGAGCTGATATGTGGGTGCTGGGAACTGAACCCAGGTTTTCGGCAAGTGTTCTTGGCTGCGGGGCCATTTCTCTAGCCCATCTTCTATTGATTTTTATACTTGCATCAAGAAACTAATATTTATGGAATATTGATGGAAGGTGATTTAATTAGGAAAATTTATACTAGTGAAATCTTGAGTATTTCCTACAAAAATTCAGCCATGCAAGAATCAACATTATACAGGGGTATGCGTGTCCAGAATTGAAATTGTTACCAGAGTTTCTGGTCAAAGCCTGGACTGTAGTAGCCTTAACAAGCTAGACTCAGGTACCTGTACTCAGTACAAGACTTAAAGACACAAATAAATAAGCTGGGTGTGATGGCACATGGCTTTAATATCAATACCTGGGAGGCAGAGGCTGAAGGATCTCTGTGCATTCAAAGCGAGCCTGGGTTACATAATGAGACTTTTATCTCAGAGAGGGGGGATACAGACAGACAGAGACAGACAGACAGACAGACAGAGAGGTTTATATAACCTCTCACTACACTGAAAAAAGGAACATTCAAAAAACTGTAGTGACCCCATCCACCCCAGCCCATCTTCTTCTGGGCTCCAGCCAGTCCCCTGAGATGATCAGGTAAACAGGACTTTGTGAGGTCACCTTTTGAGAGACAAATACCTCCTCCTGCTGGTGCCAGGCTTCAGCCTTTCTCTTCCCCCAGCATGGGATTCCTGGGGAAATTCAAATTCTTTGGGGTCCACTGTTTCCATAATCTGGTAGCCAAAGGAAGGGGCACAGGGGCACAAGTGTCTTTTTCTAGAAGATTTTGCCGCTGCAGGACTCTTACATACTGGTCTCAACATAAAAAATAACTCAGTTTACACAAAATCTCAGAAAATGTTACATAAACAATAATGGTAATGATAAATAATGGTAATGATTGATTGAGTCTCTTGCTCTCTCTTTAGTCCAAATATCATTGAGGCGCCTGTCTTAGTTTGGCTCTCAGCAGCAGACCCTGAAGTAAGCACAGGGTGTATTCAACTGTGCTCCTCAGACCCCAGAAGCACAGAGCAGGGAAGGCGTGCAGCCAGGGGAAGGGAAAAGCAGCTTTTGCTAAAAAGCCTGGATTCCTCACTTGTGCCCACAAGGTAACTAAAAGTCTGGCACTTCTCGCTTTCATTTTGTGTCTGTCTTTGCTTAGGCTCAGATGCCAGTGTGACTCTGCGCAGGCATGTTAATCACTCCAAGAGCCTTTGACTCCCTTGCCTGTCTTAGTGAAGGGGCCCGATTCAAGGCTGGAAGTAGAGTTAGGTAAGTTAGCCACCCTGGATTGCTCCATCAGCAAATCCTTACAGATCAGACCACCCCCAGGCTGAAAACTATTATCTGGGATGTAGAGGTTATACCTTGGAGCAGATCTTCTTGTAGAAACCAGATTAGTCCCCTAGGGTGATTACAGGGATGGACTACCTTGGGAAGCTAAAACAATGGTGGGCAGGACTACACCGTGGATAGTGCTGCTTAATTATACAGACCTCTTATCCCCCATCTCAATTCTTCTACTTAACCCTAACATTCATAACAGTACCCGAAAGGATATACTTGGGGTTATTGGTTCCTTTTCCCAATGTGTTGGTTAAACTTCTCAGGCTGCTTTTCAGCATGACTTATCCCTTCAATTAATGTAATTTGAATGAGATCTTGACAAGGCGTCCTAACTTCTGAATCTGAGCATCATCTGTGATCGCTCTCTGTGTCCCCTGCACACCTCCTCCTGTCTACCAACAAACCCCAGTGTATTCAGATATTCTACTCATATGACTTTGATCCAAGACAGCCCCTTGGCTCTCTCATTGTTGACAGCTGCTTGGGTGGAGATACTGATTTCCGTGGTATTTAAACATGAAAAATATGGCTTAAATGTTTGCATCCTAAGGCTAAACTTCACAGTAAGGGCTCAAATCCCATGGTCATGGTGCGCAAGAACTGTTGGGGAGGATTGGTCAGGAGGAATCCCTTTATGAATGGGATTATTATTCCTATTAAAAAGCTGGAAGTAATCCCAGCACCAGGGAGGCCAAAGCAGAAGGATCATGAGTTGGAGGTCAGCTTGGGCTACACAGCAAAATTCTGTCTCAAAACAAAGATGAAAACAACACACTTCTTAGAAGTGGGCATGTCCCCTTAAGGCAGTGATCACTCCTAGGAGGTTAGAGTCCATGGCCTTGAAGGCATCAGGGCACACCCACTGCAGTTCTCTCCTTGGAGCAGCATTAAGAAGTTTCTAATTTACAGTCCTAGGCTGTAGCTGGCTCGTCCGAGCTCTGCCATGTATTCTATGCTCAACTCAGTCATATGATGTGAAACTCGCTGCTCTCTCAAAGGTTATAAAAGTTAGGCATTTTCTTTGTTCCTAGGACTTCTCTGAAGGCACTTCCCCCTCATTCCCAATCCCCAACCCCCAAACCATTCCTTGTCATGGCACAACCCCCCTCCCCTGCCCCATCTCTTATTCTTACCCATAATGAAGTTTTTCTCCAGGTTTTAAGAGAAAGCCTCTCTTCCCCTTTAAGGCCATGATGTTATTTTATATGTAGAATCACTTTTTTCTAATGCTTTCACTCCCGGCTTGCAGCCCAATCATGGCCTCAACCCCCCCCCTCCCCGCACGCATGCACACACATGCACACACACAAATAAAAGGGGGCTGGAGGGAACTAGGTGGCTCTTGTGTACTGCCTTCTGTAGAGGGATATTCACTTTGTCTCCTTCTGTGGCACTGACCACGCCCACTGGGGGTGGAGCCAGGGGCAGAAGTGACCTGTGGAAGGAGGTCTGAGGAGGAGCCGGGGAAACTCTCTCTGGCTGGCCGGTAGCAGAGAGGAGATCATCCAGTGGAGCCTGCTGGTGTTCATCTGTCTAGGTTGTAAGTTACTTCTCCCTGAATAAACATCTATTCGGCCTATTTGTTTATCCAGATTCTTATTTAACCGCAATAGCCTTCTGCCTCATGGATACACAGAATGATCCACCCATGAGAAATAGACCCTCGGCGGATATAACCCTCAGCAGATATGGTATCTGCAGATACTTTGCTTTTGGATTTTCCAAGATCCAGAACTGTGTAAAATAAATCTCTTTTGTTCCTAAATTATCCAGCTCTAGCATTTTGTTACAACAGCTTCATTACTGATCTTCCTTCTTCTGGCTTTATTCTCAGCCTCCTTTTAACACTGCAGTCAAAATGTTATCATGAACCACAAAGGTCATGTCTGGTCCCTGGTCCTGGCTACTCCTCACTTCCCCGACTCCATCACCTACAGCCTTCATCTTTGTTTCCTCCACTGCAGCCCCCTTCCTTCAGGCCTTTGCCGTTCTGCAGCCTGTGGTGCTCCTGAATAGTCCGTATTCAGTTCTCTACTTTCCCCGGCCTTTCCCGTGAGCGCTTCCTGTATTCTCGTGTCAAGCTTCAACCTCCTTTACAAGTGTCATAGTCCTTGTCCACTCTTTGGTTGCTTTTCTTTCCCAGTCCTTGTCATTACCTAGTATAATATTCATTTACTTATTTTTATACACAAAATTAAAAATCCAAAATAAAATCTTAAAATATCCTCCTCCTAGGATATACACTCCACGATAGTAGGACAGTTCTCTTTTCTGTTGTATTCCCAGTCCCCAGAACAGGTTTGGAAACTTTCTCATGTGATATAGATAGACTGCCATGAGTCATGAATTGACCTAGTCCATAATCATAGACAAAGCAAAAGACCTGAGAATTATTTAAAATACACACCACCATAACCATTGAAAATGAACATGTTGTTATGGTCCTTACCCAATAGATTATAAGACACATTGTGTATTAGTTACTTTTTACATCGATGTGACCATATACCTGACAAGATGACACCTCAGGGAGGAAAAAAGGATTTCTTTTGGTGTTGTGTGACAAAACACCTTCTGGGAAGACATAGCATGCACTTCTACTCACTCCAGATAGCAAATCCACGGCAGACCAAAGTACAGATACCACCAAAGTCCAATCTGATGAACCAATGAGTTTTATTGGAATTACTTACAGGAGTATGGGAGTGGTGGTTTGGATAGGTGTGGCCCCCATAGACTCATGTGCTTGAGTGCTTGGCCTATAGGAAACGGCACTATTAGGTGTGACCTTGTTGTAGGAAGTATGTCACTGTGGGGGCATGCTTTGAGGTCTTATCTACTTAAGGTATGTCCAGTGTGGGACATAGTTAACCATAGTTAACCACTAGTTGCCTGTGGTTTAAGATGTAGAACTCTCAGCTCCTTCTTCAGCACCAAGTCTGCCATGACCCACCATTTCAATAATGGGCTAAACCTCTGAAACTGTAAGCCAGCCCCAATTAAATGTTTCCCTTTATAAGAGTGGTCTGATGGGAGATTCTGTAAATATGTTTCTATTATTGGTTAATGAATAAAGCACTGTTGGCCAATAGGAAAGCAAGATAGATGGGACTAGGAGACAAGGAGGATTCTCGAAGAGGTAGGGGGAGATTAAAAATGTAGGACAGTGGTCATGGTGTCTCTTCTCAGCAATAGAAACCCAAACTAAGACAATGGGGGAGGGCTACTTCTCTAAGTAGCAAAAATGCCATTACAGACAGCTGCATCCCCAAAGCTCACTCCAACATGGGTGATAGTTCACAAAAGCTGGGGAACATATACAGCACGCAGGCAGATCAACAGGTTGGAGTGTGTTCTTTCCAAGCGACTCTGGTCTGAACCTCATCTGGGAAGCTGGTCTAGTTTCAGTCTTCTTTGCAGCCTTTGCTATCCTGAGCTTAACTCTGCTCTGCTGAGGAGTCTCAGCTTTTATTGCTACTTTGGCAGGAAGCTGCCCAGTGAATCTGGTCAGTTTCAGGGACTTCCTAAAGCTATTTTGTTTACCTTCCTGCTTAAGGAGCTTCCCTGCTGGATGAGATGTTTCAACATCAGAGGAAACTGTGATACAATGTTTGGCTCATTCTTTGAGAAACTGTAAGTTCGGGGGGGGGGGGGGGACACCTAGTGGCAGGGGATCATGCTGTTAGGTCTCCCTTGGCACATTTTGTCAGAACAGGAAGCAGAAAAGACAGATAACTGCTGGACCACAAACCTCAAGGCTTGGGCGCCAAAGCTCCACCTCTTCCAATTAGGTCTCAATTCCAAAGTTTCTACATTCCCAAACCAAATGGAAACCAAATATTCGAAGCCCATGGGGAACATTTTACACCAAATCATAACAAAATGTTTCTAATGTTGTCACTGAAGTCAGCATCCCTATGACAGTCACTGAGGTTAGGCAGCTTTTGTGAAATGGCAGTCTTTGCCTTCACATGCACATCAAAAAGCATTAACCTGGGGCAGAGAGATGGCTCAGTGGTAAAACACTGGCTGCTTTTCCAAAGGACCTGGGTATGAGCCTTCTCAGCAGCCAGCCACACAGTGCTCACAACTGTCTGTAACTTTAGTTCTAGGAGATCCGATGCCTCCGTCTTTCCTTGGCAGGCACTGGGCATGCATGTGGTGTACAGACATACATTACAAGCAATACACATACAATAGTAATATAATATTTAAATAGTCAAATGCCTGGGGGAAAATACCTCATAGACAAGAGTACAGCATCCTTTTAATTTAACTTTGTAGCACTAATTCTAATTGTTCCTAATAATAAAACCTCGGAGACAGATATTGGGGTTAATGCTGAAAATCAGAGAAGCAAAGTGGCCAGCCACCAGAGAGTCTTTACCTCTACCAATGCTCAGACCACAGGGGCAACCCTGTCGTCAGACTGACTGCTTCAGAATGCTGCCTAAGACTGCTCTGCTCCTCAGACTGCTTAGACTACACTGTTACTCAGTCTGCTCTGCTCCTCAGACTGCTTAGACTACACTGTTACTCAGGCTGCTCTGCTCCTCAGACTGCTTAGACTACACTGTTACTCAGGCTGCTCTGCTCCTCAGACTGCTTAGACTACACTGTTACTCAGACTGCACTTCTCCTCAGACTGCCCTCTAACTAGACTGCATCTTTCTTGTCTTCTCCTGCCACATAGTCTTCTCTCTGCCCAGCCATATCATTGCTGTCTCCACCTCCTTAGTGCTGGGATTAAAGGCATTTCATTCCAAGAGCTGGGATTACTTTTGTGTGAGCTCTGCTTCTCTTTTAGACAGATTCAATCTCATGTAGCCTAGGGTAGCCTTGGACTCACAGAGATCTGTCTGCCTCTGTCTCCTGAGTGCTGAGATTAAAGGTGTATATCACCAATGCCTGGCCTCTATGACTAACTTTGCACTCTGATCTTTAGACAAGCTTTATTCGTCATCACATAACTTAATGTGTTTGGGTGTTTCCCCTGCATGTGTGTCTGTGTACCACATGCATGCAGTGTCCTCAGAGGCCAGAGAGGGTGTTGGGATTCCCTGGGACTGGGGTTACAGACAGTTGTAAGTCTCATGTATGTTGTGGGTGTTGAACCCCGTCCTCTGGAAGAGTATCAAATGCCCTTAACTGCTGAGCCATCTTTCCAACTCCTGGAACACTGTATTTTACATCAAGTGTTTTATTTTTATTTTAAGTAAGAAATGGGCAAAGCCAACTTTCTTTTCAGAAAAATATGGAATGCCTCATGAATTTGCATGTCCTTCTTGAGCAGGGGCCATGCTAATTTTTCTGTAGTTCCAATTTTAGTATCTGTGCTGCCTAAGCAAGCCCTGGGACGGTCTTTTAGAAACTATCTTGATTCCATCTTCTTTTTAAAATAGGGCCTCATGTATCCTAGGCTGCCCTTGAACTTGTGATGTAGTCAAGAATGATCTTAAATTCTTGATCTTTCTGCTCCACCTCCTGGGTGCTGGAATTATAAGTGTGCTCCCAGGGTTTCATGCATATCAGGAAAGCACTCACCCAAGTAGGCTGGGCCATTCTTGATTTAAAAACATGGGAATTAATGAGTATCATACAGAAACATCCTGAAAAATTGGGTTCTGTAACGAACTGTAACGAACTGTAAACGAGTTTGGATTTTCTTGCTTTTTATATGCATATGTAAGCAGTATAAAATAATATCTTTCCTAAAAAGTCCTTTAAAAGCCATCTCAATAAATGTGAAATAAAGAACCTGGTGGTATAAAAGGACTCTGTCCCAAGTGGCAGCATATCTGTCTCCACAGGACATAAAACAATGATGTCACACAGTCAATACCTTAGGGTTAATCAAATATGATAATTATTTTCTAAATATTCTTAAACATTTATATTCTTTCAAAAAATTACCCAGAGTTCCAAGCATTAAAATGTGTACAATGCCTCACTTCTGTTTTTGAGACAGGGTCTCAACTATATAGCCTTGACTAGCCTGGAACTTACTATAGCCCAAGCTGGCTTTGAATTCATATAGATCTACCTGTCTCTTCCCCTGAATTTTGGGACTAAAGGCATGTGTCATCACATCTGACTATGATTTCGTACTTAAAAGTAAGCATATTTAAACTTAACTCCTTTAATAAATGTTTACTAAAAACTTGCAAAAACCAATGGGGATACCAAAATATATAAGGTATGTGTGATAGTCCTTTCCCTAAAAGAACTGATAATCTCAATATTAACGATATTTCTGGACGGGCACACTGCACCCACTCAGCTTGTCGAGTAATGTGTCCGTGCCTCCATTTACCTTCCACGTTGGTGTACTTGTGTCTCTATAAACCACGAGTCCAAGTCAGCCCCTCTCCTGCTTTGTTTGGTAACAGCAACACAAAAGTCAGTTAATGTGCATTTGCATCTTAGACTCTGTGGAATAAGGAATTAGAACGAAACGCCCATTTTCAGGGCACCGTTTTATCTTTCAACGTTTTATTTTTTGGACAGCCTCTCACTGAACCTGGTGCTCACCAATTGTCTAGGCTGGTAGCCCCTAAGATTCCCCACTCTCAGCCTTCCAGCACTGGGGTTACAGGCTTCCCTCCCCCTTTTCTTTCTTTTTTGCATTTTTAAATTTATTATTTGTGTGTGTGTGCGCGCGCACGTCTGTACATACATGAGTGTTGTGCGTGTTTGTGCTCACACCATCACAACACATCACACGTTACACTCATGGGCATGTGTATAGAGATCGGGGTAACTTGTAGAAGTTGATGCTTGTCTTCTACTATGTGGGTGTCTGTGTTCAAATTCAGGTTGTTAGGCTTAATGACAAGTGCCTCTACCTTGTATGTGGTCCTGGGGCAGGTAATCTCGGGTTTCCGGGCCTGTGAAGAAGACCTTTATCCTTAGAGCCATCTCCACAGCCTAAAGAAATTTTCTCTTAATTAGAGCCACACAAAGCCAGGGTGGCTCACACAGTGAGGCTATTTTCTTTTATTTAAGCCTTTCACTAAAATTTGATTATTTTCACAACTATAATCATCAGCCGTATGACTATATCACAGGAATTTTCATAACATTAAAGGCTGGACACTGTTGAGATGCAGCCAGCTTAGGAAAAACAAAACTTTACATTATGCTGACTAAAGTGAACATTGTTCAAGCTGCAACAATCTTTTCATTTCCTCTTCAGCTAGAAGTCATTTCTAAAGTTACTGGTCATTACAAAGATTTTAAAGCCATTTTAAAATTTAATTTACCATTATGGTGAAAGTTACAGAGCACAAAACCACACACACACACACACACACACAATGTGTAAAATTCAGTGGCATTTAGCACAAAGAGATGTGCAACCATCTCTCCTATCTAGTCCCCAAATACTTCACTGTCTCCAAAGATGCCCACATCCATTAGGCTGTTTCTAGGTCCTGGAAACCACTAATATTTTTCTTATAGACTTGCCTATTTTGCATATTTCTCATAACTGAAAATAATGCAACATAATATTTTATGTCTGGCTTCTTTAGCCTCTTAGCACATGTCAGTGTTTTTTGTTCCCCTGTGATAACCCATTGGGCAGACATTCTTATACATTTGGGTTGTTGTTATCTTTAGCTGTTGTGTTTAGTGCTATCATGTGAGTTCATGTACTGGCTTTTGTCTATGGAGATGTTTTGTTTTTTTTAATTTCTTTGGGTGCATATGTACCTAAGAATAGAATTGCTGGAGCTTATAGTAATTCTGCGTCCAACTTTTTGAGGTAATGCCAAAATGATTTCCATGGCACTTGCAACATTTCATAATTCCATTAGCAATGCATCAGGCTTCAATTTCGCTGTGTCCTCATCATCGTGGAATGTATTTGAAAAGTCTCCCGGAACTCTAAACCAGCTTAGGGAAGTCTAAATTATCGGAATTGTTTAGATGTCATTTTCACCCTCAACATAGAATTACAGAGCTGTTACTATAGAGAGTGTTTCCCCGTCTACCCTGAGAATAACTCTGCTTTCCCTGTCTACACTGGGAACAACGCAGGACACGTGTTCGTTCTTCAGTCACACATGCTCATCCTTACAGCCAGGGTTATGACCCACTTCTCCCCCGCCACCACACATGTCCAACCTTTTGACACTGGGACAAGACACGGGCATCCACAACTTCACAGTTGAGTTAAAACAACAACAACCCCATACGGTGTGGTGATACTTTGTTTGTGATCTAACAAACAAAGCTTGCCTGAAGATCAGAGTGCAAAGCTAGCCACAGCCATACAGGCCAGGCAGTGGTGGTACACACCATTAATTCCAGGACTCTGGAGACAGGAGCAGGTGGAGCTCTGTGAGAACAAGGCCACCCTGGGCTACATGAGAGTAAATCAGTCTAAAAAGAGAAACAGAGTTCACACCTTTAATCCCAGCACTAGGGAGGTGGAGACCGGAGTGATATGGCTGGGCAGAGAAAGGAATATAAAGTGGGAGGATACAGGAACTCAAGGCAATCTGAGGCAGTCTGAGGAACAGTGCAGTCTGGAGATGCAATCAGAGGACACTATCACCCTTTGGTCTGAGTGTTGGTGGAGGTGAGAACTCTCTAGTGGTTGGCCACTTTGCTTTTCTGATCTTCAGCTTTAACCCCCATATCTGTCTCTGGGTTCTTGTTATTTGTGCTACAATACATTTTAAGTAAATTCACAATTTTGTGTTCCATAGCTGTTGTGGATTGCCTAAAACTCCTGTCTCTTTGTGTACCCTATAAAGAGACTTTCCACGATACATGCTTAGCATGCCAATCATACATTCTCTGGATTCCTTCCTCCTCTTCTGGTTCCCAGTCCACCCCTACCCTGTTAGGAAATCTGGCATCATTCTGTGTCTTACCAGGCACCTTGTGATCCTGTGTGACATGTGAAATATTTCTTACTTGTATTCACTGAGAAAAAGTATGTTTTGAAATGTAATTAGTCTCTATGGCCACCAGAGGGCAGACTTCAGCAGCCTGAGACCCTGTGCCCAGGATGCAGTCTGGACGCTTCATTGCGCATCTGGCGGCCTCCAGGGGGCGCTGCAGCTCACGCCAGTTGCCTAAGGACAAAGTTACCAGCTGCTGGCGTCTGCAGTTCCTCACTCCAAGCTGGTGGGAAGAGTTCCTCATTGATGAGACAGAGAGAGGCAGGGGCACGCTGCTGGCTTCCTTAAAACACGACTCTGCTGCAGATATCTGGGAGTTTTCCATTTTGCAATTATTCGATAACCTGAATTTATCATGGCTACAAAAATATAAAGTCAAATAAAAAAGAAGAATGTATGTTAAAGTTTTCCAGTGGCAGTGTACTCTTCTGAGGGTGGAACTAAAAAGAATATACAGCCACTGGCTGGGGACTAGACTGAGTGACCCATCAGAAACGCCAGGGGAAATTTTGTCCTTGTGAGTCAGTTTCTGCAGGGGCAACAAGAGATCGCAACCCTCTTTGACAGACCTGATACCAAATCGGGGATTCTTTTAGAATTCTGACAGTCCAGTTTTATCCTCAATCCTGTGAGACAAACACAACCACCATCCTTATTTTTAAAATTAGTTTTAAGGCCTGTTGTTTTCCCTTTACCCCAAAATTTTAAAATATAAAGTAAAGCTACATTTAAAAACATGAAATACCACTAAACATTTTTTCTCAGGAAGCTAGACTTGGGCTGGAGGGAGAGAGGGTTCAGCCATTAAAGGTTAGGCTCACAACTAAAAATAAAGGAAGTGAGATCCCCAGCTCTGCCCTGCACACACAGTTCCTGGTTCTGCATTTCAGAGACAGGCAGACAGACACCGGGGAGGATTAGCTGCTTGGATTTTTAGGGTTCCTCCAGATTACCCTGCATCTATAACTGATGTGTGAATTATTTCTTGGCTTATCAAGTCTATATGCAAGCTATTCTGTTATAACAGACAAGGCTATGTATGTGAGTCTTTAATTACTGTTGGGGTTTTTTCCCCCCCAAGACAGTGGTTCTCTGTGGTTTTGGAGGCTGTCCTGGAACTAGCTCTTGTAGACCAGGCTGGACTTGAATTCTCTGAGATCCGCCTGCCTCTGCCTCCTGAGTGCTAGGATTAAAGGCATGTGCCATAAACGCCCGGCTCTGTTTTTGTTTTTGAGATAGTCTTACTATATAGCTCAGGCGGTTTTACACTCTGTAAACCAAGCTGTCTTTGTCCTGGTGGGACTTCTTTCCCCTCAGTCTCCCTGTGCTGGGGGTACACTACATCCCCTAAAGGGCTTAAGTCTTTTGAGGAAGTCTCTATGTTCCTTGTCTTGAAAAGAAGTAAACCACAGCTGGCAAAGTTCAAAGCCACACAGTGAACCCCTGACAGCGCAGAAAATATCACAAAATGGCTAATCACCTTCCAGGGCTGTTGCCAGTTAGTGTTCTTATTTCAAAGGTTGTGATAATGCCTCTCAGAAGAGGGTAGGCAGAGAAAAGGCAGGACGCCCACTTCCATTTGCCTTTCAGCAAAGGCAGATGCTCCTTAATCACACCCCAAATGTTATACAGGACATGCATGCTTTTCTTCACCCCAAGAGACAATTGTAGAGGAAGAGATTTCTTTCCTAGCCCATTGCTAGGTTCACTGCTGACAGTTATGACAAAAGAAGATTAACAAGAGAACAGCATAACAAATTTATTTGAAATAAGCTTTATGTAACATGGGAGGCCAGAAACAAAGGTTCAAAGAATGAGAGAAATTGCATTATGTAAACGTGTGTGTGTGTGTGTGTGTGTGTGTGTGTAGTCAGCTCTGAATATCATCTATCATGTCCCACTTTAGTTTCCTGAGACAGGATCTCTTCATCAAACCTGGAACTTGCTGTTTAGTCAACAGACTGGCCAGAGAGCTCCTGCTATCCTTCCGTTACAGATACAGGAGATTCGAACTTTCCATCTTGCTCATAATGACTTTATCTATGGAGCCATCTCCTGGGCACTAAGATACTATAATTTTATGAACACTTATGCAGAAATATGATTGATCAAAAGGGTGATATCTGATGCTGGTAGACTGGGGGGGGGGCTCAGATTTTTCTTGGTGTCCCTGGGTCTTTAGAGAGAAGGGTGTTCTTTTCCTCTAGTGTAGGAAGGGGCTTCAGACCTGTTTCGAGGTAGAAGGGTGCAGGGGCAGAATTATTTTCCTGCATATATTAGTTGCTTTATCATTGCTGTGAGCAAACACCTGCAGGAAATAAGGGAGGAGGACTTACTTTGCCTCATAGTGCCATAGGGAGTCTATAGTTATTGGTCTCCACTGAAGCACCAAGTGCTTGGGCAGAACATCATGTACCGGGAGTGGAGGAGAAATATTTACATCACAGAGGCAGCTCATGAGACCATACATGGACTGTTGGAAAGGCTGAGGCAAGCCAGTGTCTATGAGTTCAAGTCCAGCATGGTCAACAAGGCAAAACATGACAAGTTCAGGGACACACAGTGAGTACACACACACACACACACACACACACACACGGATCAATACCCCTGGTGATATACTTTTCTAGCTGGTATTCACCCCTTAAGCTTCCTCCTGTCAAAACAGCGCCATCATTTAGGGGCCGAGCATTCAAATCACATGGGACACTTGGGCTTCAAACCGTTCCTGCCTCTCTTTTAACCCTGACACCCTATTTTGTCATTGCACCCCAAGCCCCATCAACAATCCTTAAACTATGAACCTGGGTACACTCATGTTGCTCTTAAAATTCTAGATGGAGGTACAGTGCAGGTCTGTGATTAGTTTACCATGGAAAGAGATTTCCGAGAAAGGCGATGGTTTCCAAAACACGAGAAACAGACAGCGCTAGAACAATCATACAGACACATCAAGCAGGAGTACACAGAGGAAACAAGTGGGTTGGTAATGTGAAATTTGGATGTGGTTTATCCACAAAAAAAAAAAAAAAAAGTTAGTGGAATTGGTGCGGATGCTCAGTAGGTGAAGGTGCTTGCCAACTGGACAGCCTGAATTTGATCCCTGATGGAAGGAGAGAAGTGACTTCCAAAGCCATCCTCTGTCCTCCACACACAGGCTCCCCCACCAACACACTCGTTACAATAAATAAGCGCTCGCCTCTTGGATCTCTAGTCTCTCCATCTACACAGTGCGGATTACATGTGTGGTTGGTAGCGCCATTGTATCTTTAAAAAGAAGTTGTGTAGATAACAGTGCAGGGTGTGCCAGAGTCTGTAGGAAACGTTGTTGACCTGGTCTCTAGGGGTGGCGTGGCGCTTGCACTGGGACTCCCGCATTCTATTGACTAAAGTGTGGCCGGGCACTTTAGCTTCTGTTGTCTCTGTTTTCTTAGCCACATCTGTCTTCCATTAGTGTGAACTGAAAAGTCGAAGGAAATCACGTGAAACGCCACATAATTTGAATGGTAAAAATAAACTGCTGCCCTTTAAGGAGGCAATTTTGAGCAAGCGAGTGACACTTGTGAAGAGGGATGTTAGAATGGAAAATCAAGCTGCTGTTAATGTCATAGCCAGCTCGGAAGCTTGGGAAACACGCAGAGAAATCGATGAAGAAAAGTCTCCCGGTTGGAGCAGGTGATCATCAACATGTAAAAATGCAAATTCTTTTCTCTGGTTCTACATTCTCAGAAACCCCACTAGTTAAACTGTTATTTATTTATTGTAATTCCCCATGCGTCCTTTAAAAAAAAACATTTATTTATTTGTGCTTGTTCCTGGGTGGTCATAAAACAAATTGCAGAAGTTCCCCAGCCCCCCAACCCCTTCTAATTTGTGAGTCCCAAGGACGATGGAATGAAGGTGCCATGCTTGTGGTAAACACCTTTAGTCCAATGGTGCATTTGGCTGAGCCCGGTGTGTGCTCTGTTTTCTAAGCTCCTGGGTGTGGTGGTACACTCCTGCATACCCAGCACTAGGGATGTGGAGGGTGGCAAGTTCATGCCTGAAAACTAATATCAAAACCCACCGCTGGGGCTGGAGAGGTGGCTCCATGGTTAATGGCTCCTGCTGTTGTAACTCAGGCTCCCAGCACCCATATAGCGGCTGACAATGTCCTGTAACTACAGATGCAGGGGATCCAGTACCTTCTTCTGACCTCCACAGGCTCCAGGCATGCAGGTGGTACACATGTATGCAGGCGAGACACTCAAACACACAAAATAAAATCAGTAAACCTTAACGCCCCCACCACAAAACAAAAGATCAATTATTATTGGCTCAAGCATCGAAGCCATGATTGAATACTAAAAATAAACTCTCCATCAGTCGCCATTCAGAGGGAAATAAATTCTCTGCACATATTTATTTTGTATACATCTCACATCAAGAGGTATCATGTGTGGCATGTGTGGGGAGTGTGTTCTAACTCACATGTAGCCTACTAACATAAATCAAAATAATACACACAGGCAATTTTACCCTAATACACAGTATTGTGCAAGGCATAGTGAAGTGGGTGCCTTGGTCCTGTGTTAGTAGATGACAGCCTGGACTGGCCTCTGGAAAAGCCATTTGTCAGTATGTGCTAAGAGCTCTAAACACACTCAGATTATTCAGCTTTGTAGTTTTGTAGGATGAATTCTTTCTTTTTTTTCGGGACAGCAGGGTTTCTCACTCTTGTAGACCAGACTGGTCTCGAACTCACAGAGATCCATCTGCCTCTCCCTCCCGAGTGCTGGGATTAAAGGTGTGTGCCACCAACACCCGGCCCTGTAGGATGAATTCTTAAGAGATGTGGCCTCAGTTAATAGGAAGCCATTCTCCATGCCAGCTTTATAGGCCTGGGCCCAAGTTCACAGAGTAAATGTAGGTAAGTATTTGTCTCATTTTTCTTTCCCTTTCTTTTCCAATTCTGTGTGTGTGTGTGTGTGTGTTGTATGTATATGCATGTTTGTATGTGTATAGGTGCACATGTGTGGGGCTGCACGAAATTATTAACAATTATGAGCCAGTGAAATACAGGATGGGCAAAGGCTCCAACTCCTGCAGGTTGTCCTCTGACCTCCACACCATGCTGTAGAAAGTTCAGACTGTGTAAGCATGTTGTCACCACACACACACACACACACACACACACACACACACACACACACATACACACACACACACTGAAGAAATGTAATATAAAATTGGAAAAGAAAAGAAGTATTAACAAGTTGAGCTTTAGATGTGCGATTTTAAGTGATTTCCATTTTTTTACTTTCTTTGTGTGTGTGTCTCTAGAGTGAACACAATCACCCTCATACTAGTAAAACAGGTACTGTCTGGGAATATTTTTCTGTTTTGTTTTTGTTTGTTTGTTTTTTCCAAGACAGGGTTTCTCTGTGCAGCTTTGGAGCCAGGCTGGCTTTGAACTCACAGATACCCGCCTGCCTCTGCCTCCCAAGTGCTGGGACTAAAGGCGTGCACCACCAACACCTGCTGGGAATTCTTTGTGTTTGTTATCCACAGACTGACGTGTGCAAGGACAAAATGAATGCTCTGACACCCTTGTGATGAACCATTCCATCCCCTCAAAGCTCAGAAAGTACAGCTCACATCACTAGGAAAATGCAGACTCTCACTGTATTTAGAAACTCCAGTTGCCTGCGTTAATCAAACAAAAATCATGTTTTGCATACTGGTATGTGAGATGTGTGAAAGTCTACACCCTTAGGAGAGCATGCAATTTGAAGTGTCTATTATTTTTATGTTATTAAACCCATCTTTGTTAATAAGATCTATAATTATTAGGCAGAGAACATAATGAAGTTGGCTGGTTACAATGGAGGCCAGAGCCAAGTTTTTCCAAGTGTCTGATATTTCCTGGTGATAGCCGTTGATTAGAGTACTGTTATTTTAAAATAATTTTACTGAAAAAGGAACACTTACAGAACATTAATAGATGAGTTTATATTGCTTAAAAGTTTTATACTTCTTCATTTGGACAATGGGAACCCCAAAACCCCAGGTTTTTGGGGGTGCATATTTATTACTTTTTTTTTTTTTTGAAACAGGGTCTCACTATGCAGCTCTGGTTGGTCTGGAACTTGCTATGTAGACAAGGATATCCTTCTGCCTTCTGAGTGATGGGATTAAAAAATGTGTGGTAAGCTTTTTTTTCTGTGGAACAAAATTTGTACACTATAAATATGTATTGCTCTCATTGTTAATAAAAAGCTGATTGGCTGATGGTTGGGCAGGAATTTTGGGGCAGAGATAATGCTGGGAAGAAGAAGGGTAGAGTCTGAAGAGTTGCCAGCCAGATGGAAAGGAGCCAGGACACACAGGCAAGGTAAAAGGCACAAGCCTTGGGAAAGAACATAGATCAATAGAAATGGGTTAAGTTGTAAAAGCTAAGTCAGTATTAAGCCTAAGCTATTGGCCAAGCATTTATAATTAATAATAAGTCTCATAGTGGTTCTTTGGGAAGTGGCTTGCAGAACAGAGCTGATCATAGGACACAGACTCTGCCTACATTGTTTCTGTTCTTAAATTATTAACATATATGTGTATAAGAGAGTGTGTTAGTGTGTATGTGTGTGTGTGTGAGGTCGAGGATGGGTTTTAAGTTTACGTGATCAGATCTTGACATACACTATTGTTTATATGTAAGAGCCTTTGCAACAACAGGTTTAGGTTATGGAAGTCCAGTGGTCAAGCTGGGCAGCCACACATGAGGGAAATACCACAGCCACTAACTTCCCAAGGTGGGTTTTCAGCATATGACAGTTACTATCCCAAACACCAACGGACAGTTTCATATTATCCAGAAATGTTCTAAGGCCAGCATGTTTATATATCTGCTCTTTCCATCATTTGATCCTAGAGTTACCACACATTAGAAAGGACATATTTAAATTAAGCTCTTTAAGTTATTGAAGATCTTTTGGTTTTGGCTAATGTGAAGTAAGTTGAGTGCTGTTTTATGTTGGAGCTTAGTAAAGATGGGCCCTTATTTTATGATGGTATGAAAGCATCAAAAGCAATACACACCAGGCTTCCAATTTTGAGTTTGGATCTTTCCTAGGCTCAGTGAAACACTTTTGCATCGTTCTAGGAAGCAATGGCTTCCCGTCAGCTGCCCAATTACAATATAAGGGGAAACAGTAGACACTGGACAGTGTCCTAAGCTGGGATGTTCAGTAGATGAGTGCAATACATTTATTTTTAATTACAACCCTGTGTGTGCAATATATCTGTGTAGATGTGCATGTTCATGTATATGCAGGTGTGCACATGTGTGTGGAGGCCAGAGGACAATCTCAGGTGTCATATTTAGGAATGCCATCCACCTTCTCCAAGACAGGGTCTCTCGTTGGCCTTGATCTCATCACTTAAGTGAGGCTGGCTGGCCAGCGAGCCCCAGGGATCTACCTGTTTCTGCCTCCCCAGAACTGGATTCCAAGCCCAGCATTTTCTATGGGTCCTCATGCTTGCCAGCCAAGCACGTTAGCCCCGAGCTGTTCCTCTAGGACCACGGGTGTGGTAGTTTGAATGTAATTGACCCCTAAGTGCTCACAGGGAGTGTCACTATTGGTTTTGTCAGAGGAGTGGCTTTGTTGTTAGAGGAAGTGCGTCACTGTGCCGGTGGGCTTTAAGGTTTCCTATGGTCAGGATATCACCCAGTGCTTTAGTTGACTTCCTGTTGCCTTAGGATGTAGGACTCTGGTTTATTTCTCCAGTACCATGTCTGCCTTCACAACACCATGCTCCCTGCCAAGATGATAATGGACTGAACCTCTGAAACTGTAAGCCAGCCCCAATTAAATGTTTTCTTTATAAGAATTGCCAAGGTCTGCACACGCTTTTAATCCCAGCACTCAGGAGGCAGAGACAATTGGATCTCTGTGAGTATGAGGCCACTTTCAGGGTCTCCTTCCCAGCTCTTCTTGCCACCTTGGGCTCCCTCCCTTTCCATCCCCCTGGCTGGCATCTCCTTCCGAGAATCCTGACTAA
The DNA here is from genome assembly GCF_943737965.1 of Phodopus roborovskii. Taxonomy (NCBI): domain Eukaryota; kingdom Metazoa; phylum Chordata; class Mammalia; order Rodentia; family Cricetidae; genus Phodopus; species Phodopus roborovskii. The sequence continues at coordinate 16,985,775 of NW_026126482.1, read as the reverse complement.
TCCCGCCTTGGCATCAGGGGAGAATACAGGCTAATGAGGAGCTCATGGAAGGGAAACAAGAGACCTCGCATTATCCCTGTGATTGCTTATTTCCAGATTAACACAAGCCTTCTAAAGTGCACTTATATTGGCCCCACTCCAAAAAAACCCACGTGAAGAGGAGAGAGGAAAGGATTGAGAAAGGGACCCCAGGGACTCTGTTATACGCTTTAAGTTTGCAAATCGATCATGAGAAAAATAACAAAAAAATCGAAGTATGGGCAGACGGAGATATTCGAATAGATTTTAAACAGCCAAAGAAGAATTGGAGAATAGTCCATGGAGACTGTTTTTACACCCACACAACCTGGCAGATCATTGCTTACACCATCTTTGTTGCAAAAAATACTATGAAAATATGGTTCTTTGAAAACATCTTCTGTCCCTGTATAAATGACATAAGATCCAGAGGCATTTCTGCAAATAATATGTTTTCCAATGCCAGTATATAAATAGCTTGGAGAACTGAGATAATAAGAAAGTTGCCAAGAGTCTTGCTACACTGACAAGAGAAGCAGCCGACTTGGAGCCGGCTCCGTTATTTGTGGCTAGTCTTGGAATCTAATAGACTGAACACAATGCTGTTTTCACATCCTCAGACAAGAAGGAGGATGCTGCTATCTTTTGTCAATTGAGGCAAAGGCCAGATTGGGGCCTTCTCAACTTCCTGGCCCTTTGCCTGAGTTTTCCTTAGGAGACAAGTACTTTTCCTTCATTGGAAAAGTTATTGATTGATTGATTGATTGATTGATTGATTGATTGATTGACTGACTGATTGTGTTGAGGATTGACCCCAGGCATTGCACAGGACAAACAAGCACTCTACATTGGAGCTATAACCTCAGCCCATTTTTGGAACAATGACTAGATCTAGTCTTCATTAGCTTTGGATGACTCATTTCCCAGTGGTCCTTTTGGATTAGGTGAACCTCTCCTGACCAAAGGTAACCTCTGCTGTTGTCTTATACTCTCTGCAAAGACTTGTGGGAAGAAGACACAGGGATCTTCAGCTATTCTTGTAATTAAACATCCCAACCTTCGACTTTCCAAGGGGTCTTTTTAATTAGACTGGATTTTCTATTTACCAATTACAGGTGGTGATGAGCTATTAAATTCCTGTGTTGGATGAGACCAGTAAGATGGCTCAGTGGGTAAAGGCATCTACTGCCAAACCTGAGTGTGATTCTTGGACCCCACATGGTGGAAGGAGAAACTAGTCTTGCAAGTTGTCCTTTGACCTCCACGCATGCATACATGCATGCATGCATGTGGACACATGCCCGTGTGCACACACACATAAACAAATTAAAATGTGAAAATAAATACGTAAATAGCCTGTCTCTATTTGTGTGAATTAGTTTTCTCCATAATAGTCTTACATATTTCTTAGCAGGCTACTTCTTGGCATCTAATACGTTTGGTGCTATCACAAACAAGAAACTGCAAAACTATTTTCTATTTTGTGCATTTAGAAATGATTGGTTATATATATTTGTATTAGGCAAACTGTTAAACACCGATTCTTACAATTTTTCCATGATTTTTTTACTGTTTCATCAGTTAAACTTGTTCTTTGACAAATTCCCAGGATGTTTGTTGCATCCTGTTTACTCTCACTGTGTCCGTCTCTTCCCTCCCTCTACCTCTGCTATACCTTCTCCTCCGCACCAGTTTCCTGCTCACATTCCTGCCTTCTTGCTTTGTTTTGGGACCCATCGGTTTTAACCAGGACATCTGTGTGGCCACAGGCTTGGGACCATCCATTGGAGCTTGGTGGAAAAACCATCTGGAACACAACAGGTGGCAGAATCCATCAGTTGCCAATAGTGCCAATAGTGCAGTAGGGGGAATTAGTGTCCTGTGAGCCTCTTGCTGACACATGCTTGCCTGTTGATGAGACCTAGTCTTGTGCAGGCCTGGTCCAGGCAGCTGCGACTGCTGAGTTCACGTTTGCAGCGCTTACGTCATGCCCTAAAGATTGTGCTCTGCAGTCCTTCTCCACATCTTCTGCCTCTTAGACGTGGCTGCCACATCTTCCATGTTGTCCCTGAGCTTCAGGAGGGCTCACAGAAAGGTCCTATTTAGGGATGAGCACTCCCTTGTTCCTTACTCTCAGCATCTCGAGCAGTCACGAGTCTCTGCATTCAGTGCCGCTGACTGCAAGGAGAAGCGCGGCTGAGAGTAACGGTTGTCTATGATTGCAACCACAAATGTTTAGACTGCAGCCCAGGGCCACGATAACTTAGCTAAACAGCAGTGGGCCTATGGCCTTCTATAATTATATTATATTATATTATATTATATTATATTATATTATATTATCTGAAAACGATGACAGCCTTTTGCTTTGAATCTATTGCTCTGGTTAGGACCTGGTTTAATGTTAATCTATAGCAAAGTCATCAAAACTGTCCACCTGGTTTTTGTTTTTGTTTTTTTTTCCAAAGAGAATACTTTAAGATTTTTATCATCAATGTGAATTTCCTCCCTGAAAAATACTCAAAATAGGGTTTTGCGTGTGTGCGCGTGCACACACGCGTGATTTAAGTAAAATTGATGTGTCCAGATTGCTTTCTTTAAAGATAAAATAATTCTCATTCCTATTAGTAATTTTGTCAATAATCGGCTTTGCACACATTAAAAAGACCTATTTGCGATATAGTAGGGTATAAAATGGAATCTATTATTTTAATTTGCATTTTCTTTATTGTTCTAAGTTTGACCATCTTGTTGGTGATTTGAATTTGCCTTTTCACATCTTTTGATTTTTTTCCTCCTTCTTTTCTTCCATCTTGGAGGAGACTGTTGTTTTGAATAAACCCCATATGTTTATACTTCTATATTCCTCACTTCTTAACTTTTTCCTATCTTCACTGTGAATGAAACGATTTTTCATGTTCATTTTTAGAATCATTTCTCAGATGGAGAAAAATCACTATCTTTTGTAAACTCCCCCTTAATATAGTAGTTTTACCTCATTTCCTTACTGAATTCAGTACTTCCTTTTGGTTACAGGATATTTTAGATTCTCTAATTCAATGTGTACATTGATTATTTCATCTCCCAGTCTTATTTTAATTGCTCAAATCTGCAATGTTAAATAATAATGTCAATGCTGACATACAGGTCTAGTTCCTGATTTTAATTAAAAAATGGTCTGAAATTAGTGTGCAAAAAGCAAATTAATAAACAAAAATTAAAAATGGTTTCAACATTTTTTGTTTGTTTTTGCTTTTCTTTTTTCCTTCAAGACAGGGTTTTTCTATATAGCTCTGGCTGCCAATGAACTAGCTCTGTAGACCAGACTGGCCTCGAACTCACAGAGATCCACCTGCCTTTGCCTCCTGAGTGCTGGGATTAAAGGCATGCCCCACCACCTCCTGACTTGGTTTGAGCATTTTATCATGTAGGATAGTATTTGGTTTTAGATATTTGGGAATTAGTATTTATTATGTTCATTTCCCTTTTGATTGTTTTCAAAGGTTAACTGAAGTTTTGCCAATTAAGCTTCTCCATGTATTATCTTAAGTTATTTTTTTTTTTCTTTTTATTTGCTCATGTGTAGTGGCACCTTGTCTTGTTAGTGAACTGGTAGTGGTGGCCACACCCTTTGGGCGTGGTTTCAAGTACAGACATAACCCATTCAGGTAGAGGGGGGCTGGCTGCTCTTCTTGTGTTTAGGAGATTATAGGAAGAGCAGAGACTGCATCTTCTGGAGCAGGAAGACTGGCAATTATTTCCTCTTATCTGTGTAAGTGCTTCCCTAATAAACACCTATTTATCATTTGTCTTGGGTCTGGTGAACTCATTTAAACTCCGCCTTCACTCATGCAATAGACTGTGGCAGTAGACTTTGAGTAAACTGGCAGAGCCAAGCTCAAAGCAACTGACAAAAGGAAATCAGTTCACAAACCCAGAAAACCGAGTAATGAATCGGAGACCTCAGACTCTGTCAGGAAGTGATTTTTAGCATAATCTTGTCCTGTCAAAAGGGATTTTCACCTTTCCCAAAGGCAGAGGAGAGCTTCTGGAGGTGTGAGGAGAGGGAGCATTCTCTCTATCTTCCACTGCAATACTGACAGCATGCTTTTATGTTATCAACCTCTTCATGGTGGCTTTAAAACACAGGCTGTCCTCCAACAATTGTAATCTCTGTTATATCCATCCTTGTAGGTCTGTATGCTGGACACTATATTCTCCACAGCACCTAAGAAGTTGCCATTCCTACCTCACTACTAACAATGAGAAAAAGAGAAGGCAATTAAACTAATTGCACTCATACAGCTTGCAAGCGATGCAACCAGAATGAAAAGAATTCCTGCATGGGTGAAGCCTACATTATTGGTGTGTGTGTGTGTGTGTGTGTGTGTGTGTGTGTGTGTGTGTATGTGCACGCGCGTGCGTGCGTGCATGTGTGCATGTGTAAAATGGGGGTGCTCTTGTGTGCATGTAGAAGGGGGTGCTCTTGTGTGCATGTGGTGTGACTGCAGTAAGCTCAGGTGTCAGTCCTTACTTTCCACCATTTTTGAAACAGGGTTTCTCAGCTATTTGTGACTGCTTATGTCAGCTGGTCCAAAAGCTTCTAGCAATTCTCTTGTCTTTGCCTCCCATCTCTATATAAGAGATTACAGACAGGTACCAGAGCACCCAGCTTTACATGGGCATGCCCAGGTAGCTGTATATGGGTTCTGGGGATTTGAATTCAGGTTTTCATGATTATATGGCAAGCACTTTTTACACTTGTCCTGTCGGGTACATCTTCTCCATCTACATTACACAACCAGAAGTTACCAGACTTCTTGGACAGTATCTTAGCCAAGACAAGACAGAAGTCTGATAATATTTGTGATTGTAGATCAATGACCCATTTTTATCATCCACGTTAACGTCTTCGCTCACATGCAAAGGGTACTTCTGTTTGGAGTTTCCTAATTCATATGTGTTTTATGGACTTTCTTTGGGCAATTAAACTCCTTCAGAATAAGTTAAGTCCCATTTGGCATAAAAACTTTTGTCCTTTGTGCCAAGGAAATAGGTGGTTCTATGGAAGCAGATGGTCTGGCTGAAAGATACTGTGGACTCCCAGCTACTGCTCCAGGATAGTGCCGCCATGCTCCCTGCCACGATGATCATGGACTAGCCATCTGAATTTGCAAAGTTGCTTTGCTCATGGTGTGTCTTCACAGCAACAGAACAATAACCAGCACACAGCCCAAGCACATTTGTTCCCTTCAGATTCTGTGATGGGCAGCTCTCAGGTTGCTGCCACTGGTGAGTCCTGAAGAGCTGGGGGAGTGGTAAGCACTGGAGAAAGTTCATTCTATGCCTGTGTCCCATGAAGGAGAGAGAGGAGATAGAAGGGAGGAGATAGGAAAAAGAGAGGAGAGAAGGGGATCTGTCTTACTCACCTCTGGGACTAAACAATTGTCATAGTTTATATTCATGGAATTTAAAGCTGAAGACCATAGAAGTGATCCAGCTACACTTCTCATTTTATCTCAACGGAAATGCACCCAACAAGGCTTCCAGCAGTGACAAACTGTCTAGCAATTAACAGCAGGGCTCAATGCATCTTTATCCTTCCCCTGTGTGGTTCCATTTTCATCTGTTACAGCATGCTTCATTGTTTCAGGCCCATTGCTCCATCCTGACCATGAGGGACTTACAAGCCAGTGAAGACAACAATAGACTTAGTTGTTGACTGGCTTCTGGTGGTCTACACATATCATGTGTGTACTACAGTCCATACCGCTTTTCACATTAAGCCTTATTATTTGTTTAATGAGCTTAGTATACACAAGGGTTAATGTGCTCAGAGCTACTTATTGATTTGAACTCAAGTTCATCTGACTGTAATTCTGTAGGTGTTCCATTGTGTAACTCTGTTTAATATTAGCAACTTGCAAGTAGAAGTTAGATGCTAGTGTGGTTTCTAGAAGGCTGAGAAGTTATTATTTTGACACAGTTCTTTCTGAAGAAGAGACAAAGGGAAGAGATGCAATTAAATAAAGCAGAATGCAGAAATGGCTTCTAAAACAGGACTTAAAGTATGGAGGAAAACCAAATATGTAATGAAGGAAATGAGTAACAATAAGGGGTTGACTGAGATGCCAGAGCTGATGGAGGAGCATAGGCAGAGAGCCTGTCATGGGGTTAAGGACACTGGCTTGCAATGGTCAAAGCTATAGTTCAAGAAAATAATTCTGAAGACAAGAATGTAGACATACCCTAATCCAGTTTGTCCATGAGTGCTCACAAACTGAAGGGGCAGAGAATGCAAATCTATTAGAGTTTCATTTTTTCCACAGGGTGGGTTTTAAAGTGTCCAACCTGGTTTTACCTCTGTGTTATACAAACTTTATTAAGTTCTGCCTTAGATCACAACTTTACACTAGAGCAGTAGAACAGAGCTCTATTTGAGAGAACTCTTTCTCAGACACCCCAGTTTTCAGGGTGACTTCCTGAGGGACATGCTAAATGACAACATTTTAGCGGAGCAGCAAAGGAATGGAGAGGAGAATTCGAGGCACCGTGAGGAAAGGGAGGCCCAGATGTCTCAGCTCCATTTCTGTGGCTATGATAAAATACTCTGACAAAGACAACTTAGGCAGAGGGAGGGGTATGTTCCAGCTTCCAATTCCAGGTTACAGAATTTATCACTGCACAGCAGTTAACGCGAGGACTTGCACATCCACAGTCAAGGACAGAGAAATGAAAATATCTGCTGCTTGCTTGTGCTCAACTTCATTTTTCTACTCGTATACAGAGGAGGATCACACATAGGGATTGGTGGCATCTGCAGTGGACTGATTCTTTCCATATCAATTAAATTAATTAAACCACAGACATCCCCATAGGCCAATACAATGAGTCTCTCTTCCCAAATGAACCCTATATCAATTTGACAGTTAAAGCTCACTATCAAGGGGTGGGGGCAGGATTGGAGGTAGATAGATTGCAGCCATAGATCCATTTTAGCTTTGTGGCCTAATCAAGATACTTTACACCCCAAATCTATTTCCTAGTGTACAAAATGAGGATTCTATTTACTTTATAATTCCAGCCTATTTGAGATGATACAGGTAGGAGGATCAGGAGTTCAAAGCAATCCTTAGCTACATATAAGTTCAAGGACATCCTAGAAAAGAATATACACACATGAACATGTATATAGATGCATACATATTTATCTCTAATAAATATAAGGACAAGGATGTGGCTCAGTAGTAGAGCACTATCTGAGGTTGTGTTCAATTCTCAGCACCAAAAAAAAAAAAAGACTGTTGTTTTGTTTACACACACACACCACACACACACACACACACACACACACACACACACGGAGTAAGAGAATACCTGGCCACTGATGTTGCTGTTGAGGAAACACTGTGGATTTCATCTTTATTAGCTTGTTCTTAGATAAGTTTCTCTTTGGTATTGTTCTTATCAGGGAGGCTAGATCTATTTGTTGTACCAGCATCCAATGAGGATCAAGAAGACATCGCTCCATGATGATGCCTTCTCCTTTACTTAAATCATATGTTGGGTTCCCAGGGTTTCATGTGTGGAATATTTGTTGTGTGACTTTTCCTGGGGATTCTATTTCTAATTCACCTCAGAGAGGCAATACCAGACCAAAAAAATTTAATTTTATCTATATCCAACTTGGCAAAATACTGGGCTTATTGGGGTTACTTACAGGAGCATGGGTGAGGGGTACTACAAGATCACAAGTGTCATCCAGGCAGCTGCCCCATCCTAGCACACATGACAATTCATGGGAGTTAATGCACTGGAGTCACAACCCTGGTCAGTTTTTCACCCCCTCTCTACTGGGGCATGATTGTGTACAGCTAGAGCAAGCAGCTGGAATCTCTGGTGAAAATCTGATGGCCTTTCAACCTCTGCATGGGTCAGGTCATCCCTGGAAATCAGAGTTATACAGTGTTGGTTGGGCACCATCCTTGGGTTCAGCAGCTATGACAGGGGTGCCCAGAGGGAGATGTCAAATTCTTACATCAGTCCTACACCAGCTGGCCTACTGGGAGTGCAGGGGATGGACTGACTCTTCAGGACTGTCCACACCAGCCTGAGATGTCCCAGCCTTTATCCTACATCACAGTACTGGCTTGTAGACTACTCTGGAAAAGGCATTGACAGGCTAGTGCATCTCATCAAACCACATCTTCCACAGAGTGGAGGTCTGGGCAGCATGCATGGGGTCGCTTGTATGCCCATGGAAGACAGGCTCTTTCTCTGGTGTCCTCCTGTCTTCCAACCACCAAATGTCAGTGTCATTCACTTCTCTCTAATTCTTTTGACAGTGGTTCACATGGTGGATTAAAAGAGATCAGGAACAAAGATTCTACAACTGTTTCCAAGGTTCAGAAGCCTTTCTTCTGTGTTCTCTTCAGAATGAGCTACTCTTAGTCTTGTTAAGAGCATTATTTAAAGGCAAAGCCCAGAAGGCAGAGAGTCCTGACAGAGAACCTGAACAGAGGTACAGGTAGGCTGATGGAAAAATGTCCCCAGTGCACACGGACTACGAGAGAGTTGGTGTCCATCAATTTTCACAGGCATGGCCACATCCCAGCAGCCTTAAGGTAACATGGAGAAATATCAGCAGAGACATGGAGGGAATCCTTAGCTTAGGGATTCAAATATAGACAGTAAGTACCCAAGTGGCAGAACACAGATAGAAAGACCTGTGTAAAGGAAGAGTTTCTTTTTTTTTTGTTTGTTTGTTTGTTTGTTTTTAAACTGGCACAGGGCAGAGAGGGGAGAAGATGCTCTCTTCTTTAAATTCTCCCTTCTAAAAGAAGCGTAGAGCATTCTAGTCCCTGGAGATATCACTCATAAAACATACCTACTGTCTTCATCTTAAATCAGTGAGCCCAAGGATGGCTCACACAGCTGCGGTCTTCCCCTAAACTCATCTTATATCAACAGAAAGCAGGGGACATAATTCTCCTCAGGGTGTCACAGCCAAGGAGAGCAAACATGCTGTGATTCCTCACAGAGGCCCTAAATAACACCCCAGGGATGCCCACAGAACTGCTGTGGGTAGGATGGATGTTTCCATCTGGCAAATCACACAGGGTCATCAAATTCCTCAGCCAAGAATTTATTTGGCTGTCCATTTCAAGGCTGAGACATCAATATTGCACCAGGGTTGGGGAAAAAGGGGGTCATAAAGCACATTTAAATCACACTGTGAGAGGAATTGCTACAAGAAGGCTTCTCGGCTTCTAGAACACGGTTAGTCTTTGCTAGAACTCGCCAATTTGAGCTTTGGACTATCACCACTGGTCAGTCAATCTATCTTGTATGTCAGGTTGGTAATTATGCCATGTAGGAGAAATCCAGAGAGATCCGAAGAAGAAAACAGTAGACTGGGTCCTGACAACCAAATTAAATGGCACCTGTCAAAACAACAATTTGTGTGAAGCAGCAAAGGAAAAATCTAATATAGGGCCTGTCAACGCACATCCAAATGATAACACTTTCACAGGCAACCCCAATGCTTCGGTTCATGCTTAAAATACACATGTGTGAGAACTCAGGGGAGGTATACATTGAGCTATACCTGCCATGGATGTCACGCATCTGAGTTCCAGTTCATGACAGACTAATAGTACACTTAACATGTTGTTTATTCTGAACAGAGAGACCGGGGTTCCTGTAATTATGGGCATGCATCCAAAGCCAAGGGGGGTAACTTCACTCATCCAACTTGGCAGCATGGTAACACTGACTCTCTGCTTTTGCTTTCCCAGCCACCAGGGACACTTCTTCTGCACCCATTACACTAGGTTCCACCGAAGACCAAAAGTCACCAGACCACGTGACCCTGGATGGCTCTTGGTGATATAAACAAGGGGAAGATGAAGAGGGTTTGGGATTGTATCTGGAATTGGGAGGCAGAGATTGGGTGAAGACTGTTTTTATCCTGAGGATGGAGGATGCAGTCTGCCGCTGAAGCTGCTGAACAGGCAAGCTTGGGTCGTTGACAGTTTGTGCATTTGTTTCCAGGGCTATCATCTCCTGAGGCCATGTTAAATATGAAGTCACAAGAATGGACAGGTGTCCATGGTCAGGGGATACAAGAAATAGACACCTTGGGGCTTGGAGACCTTCAATATCATTAATCAATGGGGAAACAAGAGTTGGATCTTAAATATGGCACTATAGCATACATATGAGGGTGGATTTAAATAAAAAAAAAAACCACACAGATGACAATTTTGGTGACAAGGGTCATTTGAACTCTTTTATGTGATAACCACTGTGAAAACCTTCTTCTTAGAAATAACATACTGCAAGGCCATTCAGGAGAAAGTCTAGATAAGTTTGGTCATAGTTATGCACTTTTAGATCCAGTGCCAAAGAAACAATCCCTGGATAATAAGCGAGACTTTAACAAAATGTAAAACTTCTAGTTCATAGAAGTTGGAAAAGGACATATTCCCATTGCCCCATTTGTAAAAGAAGAATGTTATCCAAAATACACAGGTGTCTTAGTTAGGGTTCCTATTGCTGCAACGAAACAGCATAACTAAAAGGCAAGTTGGGGAGAAAAGGAAGTCAGCACAGGAACTCAAAGCAGGGCAGGATCCTGGAGCAGGAGCTGATGCAGAAGCCATCGAGGAAGCACACTGGCTTGCTTACCCTGGCTTGCTCAGCCTGTTTTCTTATAGAACCCAGGACTATCATTCTGGGGGTGGCCCCACCCACCATGGGCTAGGACCTCCCCCATTGATCAATAATTGAGAAAATGCCTTATAGCTGGGTCTCATGGAGGCATTTCCTTAGCAGAGGCTCCTTCCTCTCTGATGACTCTAGCTTGTGTCAAGTTGACACAAAACCAGCCAGGTAACTCTTAGGACTCAGATATGGAAAAATGAGCAATCTGATTGATGAAAACACAAAAGGCTTGAACTTAAGAAGATACATAGATAGAAAGCAGGCATATGACAGAAGCTGGACACAGCATCATGACAGACTTACAGGGAAAAACCACTAGATGCTACTTTTTTTTTAAATTACAAATTTTTTTCCCCATGTGTATGTCAGTGTGAGAGTGTGCCGCATGTGTGCAGGTCCCCATGAAAGCCATAAAGGGCTGCTGGAGCCCTTGGAGCTGGAAGAAATAGGTTGTGAGATACCCAAACTTAGTGCTGGGGACTGAACTGGGGTCCTCTAAAAGAGCAGCAGTCTTCTTAATAGCTGCACCATCTCTCCAGCCCTGCAAGATGCTACTTATGAGGTAACAATGTGGAAAACTACCCAGGCTTAGTCATTGCCAATGAGAATACAAATGGCGTCCCAGTCTGCTACAAAGGCAACCACACCCTTAACTGATAGTCCAGTAGTCTCACTCCTTGGCATTTATTTGAATAAATACAAGTGTCTGTCTACACAGAACCTGCACTGGGATGTCTAGAGAAGCTACATTTATACTCGTCTAAAGTTGAAAGTGACCATGATGCCCTAGGCAGGTAAATGAACCAATAAATGAAGGCACATGTTTAGGATAACACATGATTCTGCACTGAGCAGAGCAGTGAACTGTCAAATCATGAAGTGGCATGGAGAACCTTAAGTGAATATTCCTTCAGTGAATATTACTATATGGATGATAACAAACAGAAAGGGCTACATTGATGAGAGATGTCATTCTGTAAATATGTTTCTCATACTGGTTAATGAATAAAGCACTGTTGGCCAATAGGAAAGCAAGATAGGAGGGACTAGGAGACGAGGAGGATTCGAGGAAGTAGTAGGGAGGAGTCAGCATGTAGAGATTGGAGAGAGCAGAGGCCAGCCCCACTCTCCGGTAAGATGAGACCACGTGGAAATACTTAGATTAATAGAAATGGGTTAATAATTAAGACAGAGCTAGCCGATAAGAAACAAGTAACTGGCCAACAGAATTATATCAAATGCAGAGTCTCTGTGTGTTATTTGGGGCTAGCGTGGCGGTGGGTCCAGGCAGGCAGAGAAAAACCTACTTGTAACATATGGCACCACAAAGTGGCTAATAAGAACTTCTACTTAAAACTTAAGAAAAGCTTAAGAAAGGGTTTTAGAAACAAAGGAACAAAGTCAAACAAGACTTCTTGCTAACAGCATTTTTCTCAGTTGGACTCTGTTTTGCGAGAGACAAGCAGAGATTTTCTTGGCTCCTTTAAGGTAGGTTTCCTGACTCAGCATAAGCAGCAAAACAAAACAACAACAACAACAACAAAAAAAAACACATGGCTTTTAAGAAGGGCTGCTAACAATTTATTGGTGTGTATGAGACCTGGCAATGGCAGTGACCACATCTCCAAGCTGGCAACCTGCTGCTGGATGGCAGTGTAGACCAAGGCGGTGAGCACAGCTCTCAGTGCTGGCGGTAAAATTACCCGCCGCCATCTTTGATAGACCGCGGCTGAAACAACTGTGGCTTCATTTTAGCAATGTTGTTGTTTACCATATAAAAGACTCGTGGCCAGAAAAAGATAAAGATTTACAGTAAAGACAGATTCACATTAAGAAAAAGCACTAAAGGTTTACAGTGTGTTCTAACATATACATAGGCTTGGGAGAGAAAAAGAAAAAGGATAAAATGGTTTAAAAAAGAATAAAAAAAACAGAGAACAGCTGGGTGTGGTGGCACACGCCTTTAATCCCAGCACTCGGGAGACAGAGGCAAGCAGATATCAGTGATTTCAAAGTAAACCTGGTATGCAGAGTGAATTCCAGGACCGATAAGAGTTACATAGAGAAACCCTGTCTCAAAAAAAAAAAAAAAAAAAAAAAAAAAAAAAAAAAAATGAAAAAGTAAAAAAGTGAATATTCCTTCAGTGAATATTACTATATGAATGATAACAAACAGAAAGGGCTACATGCTGGGCAATTCTATTAATAACAACAACAACAAAAGCAGATAGAGTTAATGGCTCCCAGGAAATAAAAGGTAGGGGGGGGATGAATAGGCAGGATAAAGAGGATTTTTAGGACAGTACAACTCTTCTGTTTGAAAATAAAGGAGTTCATGTCATTTACATGTATTTGTCCAAATTTGTGTGGTCACCCCAAACCATAGAATATGTAACACTTATGTGAGTTATATTGCAAACTGTGTTGGGTAATGATGTATGATGTTAGTTAATGCTGATTGTGATGTGCGTTAGGGAAGGCTGTGTGTGAGGGGAAAGGGAATATCAGAGTCCCTCCTCTGTTCTTCCCTCCCTTCCACTTCCCCACCTTGCCCTCTCCTGCCTTACTTTCCCCTTCTATTTATTTATTTATCTACTTATTTGACCATTCTAGAGATTTCCCCCATTCTAACGTTAGGGATTTAATAATGTAGTAAAATGATTGAAGATCATAGAAACAAGATAGGCATGCCATTTATTCTCACTCTCTGCCTCCTTCTCTCTCTGGTGTTCTGTTCCTTTGACACACACAGACATAGACACAGACACACACAGATGTAGACACAGGCATACACAGATATACACACACATGCTGGTTCCTTGCCATATTCAAGCGGCAGTTTTTATCTGTTGAGCCTGCCAGGGTTGTCAACACCCCACATCCTTTCAACTGTGCAAATGCAGCAAAAACTCCTTCACACGTTTCCAGGGAGGCTCCAAAACTCTTCTATTATTAGGCCCCTCAAGCTTCAGTGTTGTATGTACTCCTAAACACGATAGCCTCTTTCTCTACAGAATAAACATACATACAAAGGGCCAAGATGAACTTCTGAACAGTGGGAGGGGGAACTGCTTTCAGAAAGGAATTGCTTTTCAGGGAACCATTTTTGAGAGATACCATCATTGACTGATAAGGAAGTCCAAAGACCTGGAGAGGTGCTGAGAGAGCTGGCTGGATGTTTGGTTTGGACAAGTCTTCAGAGTTGAGCACTTCTCTTGAGAAATGTGATTTTATGTTTTAGCTTTGGTAAAATGCCAAGTGTGGAGATGTGTCTAGTAAAATGGAACCTTCTAGAACAGCAAGCTCTGGAGAATAGGAGTGATTTCTCGCTTCCCAGAGGCAGGCCACCGGGCTGGTTCAGTCTTCTCTGGAACCATCAAGTTGTTTTTCTTTTATTTTAAACAAGCATACCATGAAGACTTTTAAGTCCACACCTTGAGAATTGCAGATATGATGTGGGCCAGAAACAGGTCAACCTAAGGCTGCGCACTCAGAACTAAGAATAAGCATCTATGTGATTTATTTGGCAACTGGGTGTTTGGCCCCTCAAAAAGCCAAAAGAGGAAAACAAAAGTCTTACTAAAATCAACTATTCCAGCAGCTGGCCAAGTAGGACAGAGGACAACCTTGGGTTGTCATCATCCTCCTTGCATTTTGAGACAGGATCTCTCATTGGCCTGATATTGGGAAATTTCGATGTTTGTACTGTTATTAGTACTTCTTACTCAGATCCTCATTGCTAACTCCTCTGTAAATGAACATGGCCACAGCAGAGATCCCAAGAGAAGACAAACCAAACAGAGTGGGTAGGTGACTTAAATCAAGTTAGGCCTTTGCACTGGGCCCGGGAGAGGTGTAGGTATATTCAATCTTTATATGATTGTTTAAGAGAAGCCCAGTCCATCTCTTCAATGTTCAATACACAATGATTACATCGTCTGCACCACAAGCACTGAAGAGCAGGGTTTGCATCCCAAGCACTTATGTAAGAGCCAGGCTGTAAGGCATGTGTCTATAAACCTAGCACAGAATGGAATGGGTAGAAAGAGGTAGATCCTAGGGGCTTGCTGGCAAGCCATGTTAGAGGAAAAGCTCCGGGTTCCATGAGAGTTCCTATCTCAAAAATAAGGTGGAATATGGTAGAGCTCCAGCTGCACATGCAACCCCTCTGTCAACTTGCATGCACATGAACATATATCCCTCTCTCCCGCATTCAATACATCCGGCCGGGTAATTTCTCGCTATATCCAGTGGCCAGTGAAAAGGCTAATTGCATGACCATGAAAGTATTCAGTTGTTCCTGATTTGTCTCAAAACTGCATTGGTATACTGTGGCATATTACTATGCAAATTTGACCATGCTGCGGGCCAAATAGGTCCCTTGGAACATTAATAGTTAGGCATAGGAAAAAAAAAAAACAAAAAAACAAAAAAACACCTTTTAAAAGCAGTAGTCTTTCCGGTTCCTCTAAAGCAGACTTACAAAGGGATCCACAGTTATGTGGACAGCAGGAAAGGGCTGCAGGAGTGTCCACTCCAGCACTGCTTTTTGCTTCAGGGATGCAGCTTTACCTGACCTTTGTTCACTAGATCTCTAGGGTAGCAAAGACAGTTGGCAAGTGGCTTGGCCGCCAGATGGCTTTGGTTCAAATCCCTAGTCCACAGTTTACTCTAAGTGCAGTGTGCTTTAGCAAGATGTTTAAGTTCTATGGGAATGGTACTCACCTGGTGCTGTTGCTGTGAGCACTCGAGGAGAGAACCTCAGTGCCCAGCACACAATGAAAGCTGGCATTCTAACTGTTCTATGGTGGTCTGAATGAAAATGGCTCTGTTAGGAGGTGTGGCCATGTTAGAGTAGGTGTGGCGTTGACGTAGGAAGTGTGTGTGTCACTGGGGGACTTTGAGGCTTCAGAAGCTCAAGCCAAGCCCAGTGTCACTCTCTCTTCCTACTGCCTGCCAATCCAAATGTAGAACTCTCAGCTACCTCTCCAGCACCACATCTGCCTGCACGCAACCATGCTTCCCGCAGTGATGGTAACTGAACTCCAAGCCAGCCCCAGTTAAATGTTTTCCTTTATAAGAGTTGCTGTGGTCATGGTGTCTCTTCACAGCAATAAAACCCTAAGACACTTTCTGATGTATTCTCCCCATATTCTTACAAGTGAAGTGTATGGGATAAACAGGGTAGAACAGTTACTTCTCATAGGTAGGGAGTATGAGGAGCTAAGGAAGTTATTCAAGGACATGTAGCACGTATTGGAGCCCATGGATTTTCTGCCTCAAAATTCCACATGGTTTCAGCCATACACAATGCTTTTAGGAGCCTCTGAGCAGAAGGAATGATGTCTACAAACCATCCCAAGGCTTGGAGCTCAATATGCATACATGATTGTTTGTGTGTGTGTGTGTTTGCATGTGTGTATGTGTGTGTGTGTGTGTGTGTGTGTGTGTGTGTGTGTGTGTGTATGTGTAGGCATACATGTGCCACAGGGTAAACTGAGTTTGGTTGGGATAAGGCAAACACTTCATCTTTCACCATCATTTAGAGAGCTTGTTTCCCAAAGCCCTTTTCCATCCCTGGAAGGAGTGCTTTTCCTGCTATCAGCCATGTTGGGAAGGAGTGTGGATATGGGGTAGGCACATAATTTTTGTACCATCTAATGTGAAAGTTTGTCCTGCTAGATTCTTTTTAAGAAATTTTTTTATTTATTTAAAAGTTTTCTCTCTTTTTTTTTAAATTTTACATATCAACTAATAGTTCCTCCTCCCTCCCCTCTTCCCACTCTCCATCTTCTCTCCCCTCCACTCCTCAGTAAGGGCAAGGCTTCCCAAGGGGAGTCAACAAAGCCTCCTGCCAGATTCTTTACAAAGACCCAGAATACTAAGTTAAATACTAACATTGCTTCTCCCCTCCCCCGGGAGTGCCAGGTAAAACACGGGGAGTTCAGTTAAATTGAAGTTTCAGAGAAATGATAATAATTTTACAACGATAAATATCCCAAATATTGTACATGAACTATTAATATTAGCAAAAACTTCCTCATATATCTGAAATTCAATTTTGACCTTGAATCTTGTGTTATTTTCTGGTGTGGCAATTCCTTGTCCCTAGAGAAGTATCTGCTTCAGGCTAGTGATGATTTTAGGATTTTCATTTTAATTGAAGTACATGATAAAAGATTAACAATAATTTTTCAAAGAAAGTAAAATCTGTGTGTAATGCTATGTCAAAGAGAAATTACTTTTATTTTAAATACTCTTCACGTTAAAAAAATTTTATTTGTATTTTATATACATTGGTGTTTTGTCTGCATGCATGTCTGTGTGAGGGTGTTGAAACCCCTGGAGCAGGAGTTACAGATAGTTGTGAGCTGCCATGTGGGTGCTGGGAATCGAACCAGGGTTCTCTGGAAGAACAGCTAGTGCTCTTAACCACTGAGCTATGTCTTCAGCCCCCTTCACATTTTTTTTTTTTACTGTGCTTTTTTATTCTTAAAGCTACGGTATTGGACTTGAAACTCTATATTCTATCCTTGGTTTTGTTAATATCTCTTTAAGCACTTTTATAATCACTTTAAATATCATCCACATTTTTTGTTTAATTGTTTATTTATGTTTGTGTATGTTTGCATTCATATGTGTGCAGGTACCGGGGGCAGTCAGAAGGATCCCTGGAGCTGGAGTTATAGGAGGTGTGAGCTTCCAGAAACCAGACTTGGCTCCTCTGGAAGTTACTCTTAACCTGTGTGCCATCTCTCTAGCCCACCTTTTTGTAATTCTTCTGCTGTTTGCTTAACTACCTTCAAGGATAGTATATTTTTCTACAGAACAGAATAAAATATTGGAGAAGGTTGAAGTTCCCATTGAAATCAGCTGGTATTCTGATGGGTTTTTCTTTATTTATGTCATGTGGCTTCTGTCTTGCAGCATTGACTACCCTCTGGGCTCTGTCTCTTTAATACTATGTCATAGGGGTCGGCATCTTGTATGCTTCCTGTGTCTGTGTGGACACATCCTTCTTTAACTGGGGATATTTTCTCCTGTAATCCTATTGAAGATCTGGTCTAGGCTGCTGACCTAGAACTCTTCTTGTGCGCCTACAATTTGACTATTTGGTCTTTTCACAGTGTCCCATGATTCCTGAATGTTCCTTATGTGTGTTTTAAAAAGATTTTTTTTTCATATTCTTTGAATGGTTAAATTCTTCTAATTATCTTTGAATCCCAATATTCCCCTTTCTGCTCTATCCATTCTATTTGTAAGGCTGCCCCTGAATTTTCTGATTGGGTTGAGTTTTTCAATTTTGTCTTTATTTAGGCTTGGGTTTCTTTCAGTATTTCTTTCTTTGAATAATTCACTTTTTAAATACTGGATTACTTTTTCATTTCTTTCAGTGGTATATTTGTATTTTCTTGGTCATCACTCAGGGATTTATTGCTAGTCTCTTTAAGTTCATTGAGTCTGGTGTGTGTGTGTGTGTGTGTGTGTGTGTGTTTTCTTTGAGCTCTTTGAATTAGTTGATGAAGTTTTTGCTTGTCCTTTTAAATTCTGTGTCTGAGGGCTCATCTGAGTAATTCTAACTGGAGGACATTTCTATAAGACTAGTGGGTTTATGGGGGTACATCCTGTCTTGTCATCCCATATTGTTTGAGTCTTTCCTATGTGACCTGGACATGAGGGCTTTTTTCATTGATTGTATGTCTGATATGAGATTCTAGACAGCTGCAGGCTAGGCCAGTGCAGGAGCTATATATTGGGGTCTATGTTTTGGAGTGTGGAATAGTTCCAGAAGGCTAGGTTCTGGGGGACTCATGGTGGAGAATCTATGAGACTCGAGAATGCAAAGATGGTGTGGGCAGGATGATTCTGGGGGGAAGTCACTACAAATCTGGACACATTTGTGGCATTAATTTGAGAATGTGTCCACAAAGGGATGGAGTTCACATGAACACTGGGAATCAAATTGAAGGAGCTTCTAATTGAAATAATTTAAGAAAAATATGAATAACAATAGTGTTATTATAGCAACAAAGGATATTGTCTATGAATTTACACCAAATTAATCACTAAATAAGTAAGCAGATAGGGTCAAGGGGACAGCTTTTCTTGGAGAATTCTAGTTAAATGTAAAGGATATGGAGAAAAATAGTCTTCAGGTAAACACCATGGTGATAATTATGAAGATCCACTGATGGATGCAGAAATTCATGGGGAAAAGTTTGAGGGGCTGGAGTTAAAGGTACTTGCTGTTTTTGCTGAGGATGTTGGCTCAGTTCCCAGCACCCATGTCAAATGGATTAAAGCCTTCTGTAACTTCAGGTGTAGGGAATCTGACTTTCTCTTCTAACCTCTGTGGACAAGCAGCAACTCATGTATACATAAAGAAAACTTTAAAATCTTGAGGAAATGCAGACTATTTCTCTAAACTAAAAAATTTCCTGTCAAGAGCCCCTGCCTCAGATAAATTGAGAGGTAAAGATAAACACCCAGTGCCCTCTGATCTCCACACATGTGCTCTGGCACATATGTGCACACCCCCACATATGTGCATATACATGATTCCACCCCGTACTGTTAACATACTGTTACTAAACATCAATCAGAGAGAGATTTTTCCAAAATACTGTATTTATTTAGTGTTGCAAGAATTACTTCCCTGGGAAGATGGGAGCAACATCTACCTGCTCTCCTTGCTCCTCATAACATCACCATGACAAACCAAAGTGTGACCCCACCGAACTCTATCCTGGGAACTGGTGAGATTATTGGGCTTAATTACAAAGCATGAATGAGGGGTCATTGTTAGGAGGGTGGGTGACCCCAAAGCAGCAACACTGGCGAGTCTTCACCCAGCATGGAAAACGGGTTCCCTATAGCAGGATAGATGGGGTCCCCTACAAAACAGGGTTTCTCTGTATAGTCCTGGCTGTCCTGGATCTCACTCGGTATACCAGGCTGACCTTGAACTCATAGAGATCCCTTTGTCTCTGCCTCTCGAGCGCTGGGATTAAAGGCATGCACCCCTACTGCCAGGCAACCATGGCAACACTGCCAACTTACATTTTCAGCCTTTACATGTATCCTAGCACCTCCAGAGGCCACATGAAATTAGGGCAGAATGACACCCAGTTAGCCACAAGGAGCAGCCGACTCTCAGGGGAGGGCCCAGTATCCTCCCATTCTATGTAAGAATGCCTATGGTCAACTGGCCCTACCATGTTTGATAGACTCTTGCAATCAGGCACAGCTGTCCTGCTGAAGATGGAGAGTGTTTGGGTTGCCTGACTGTGTTCTACAACTGTTGGGGAATGCATGTGCTAACGTAAACTATGACAGGCTTCAAAGAGGCTGAGGCACAGGGAGGCGTTTAAAGGCAAGATCTGAGGATGACTACACAAAGTATTTTGCAACAATAATATTTAGCCCCAGAGAGTAATGATGAGTGGTGCTGGTTTGAAGTCAAACAGACAGCTGCTGGGCAGATGTCCTCAGGGAAGTTCGCTTTGTGTTCACGGCTGTGGTAGCTGTGTACAAGGCTGGAGTTTTGGAAGAATCTTTTGTGATCATTATCATCAGGCAGTCATTTGTGAAAATCTTTCCTTCATAATACTGTAGCTCCAGTTTGTTTTGCTTTATTATTTTTGAGATGACACATTGATTTCATTTTGATTCTGACAGTTTTCACATATCCTCAAATATTGATCAATTATCAAGAAAAATATGGGTAACTTTACAGAGGAGAAACTTTGCCCATGTTGTCTAAGACAAGTGACCAGTCACATGTAATAAGATATTAACCTCACATGCCTTCTGATACGATGCACTGAAGACAGAATAATCATTTTGGTGATAATCTTGTCAAGAATTCAGAACCACAATCTAATCATAAGAGTCAATCAAACTCTGAAGGAAAGTCATGCTCTAGAATTACAGATCAGTACCAAGGTTTTGAGAATTGAGGCATGAGAGCCTGGCCTAGATTACCGGATGCTGAAGATAATGAATGCTGCTTGAAATTCTGGAGTGGACAATGGAACAGAATAAAAGGGACATTGTGGAGAAAATGTGTGAAATTGGAATAAAACATGTTGCTTAGGTCATAGTATTGAAATAATGATAGTTTCATTGTCTTAACAATTATAATCTCATTTTCTAATTTGCTACCATTAGTGGGTTGGGGGTCAAGGATTTATGTTCATGAGCATCCTCCTGTGTGTATATGCATGTATGTGCATATTCATGTGTGTTAATGTAGGTGCACATGTGTCACAACCTGTGTTTGGAGGTCAGAGGTCAACCTTGTATATCATTCCATGCCTTCTCACCTGCAGTGGATTCTCTTGTCTTCATCTCCCATCTCCCTGCAGGAGTTCTGGGATCACAGACACTTACACTATCTATCCGTCCAGCCTTTAAGTAGGTTCCCGGGACTCAGGCAAGTCTTCATACTCACACTTTCACCAGCTGAGCCATTTTTGCCATTCTGTATAGGAGACTTTTCAAGAAATGATTTTCACAACTCAGATATTTTTTCAAATAGATTTTATTTATTATTTGTGTGTGTGAATGTGTGTCTGTGTAAGCATATATTCACTTGTATGTATGTATCTGTGCATGTGTGTGTGTGTGACTGTGTGCTAGTGCAGAGAGGTCAGCAGGTGTCTCCTCCGTCACGCTCCACACATCCTTTTGAGACACTTTCTCAGCTAGCTGGAGGCCAGAAAGCTAAGGGATTTTCCTGGCTAACCCCCACCTCCCACTACAGCTAAGTTACAGGTCTGCCCTGGACACATGGCCTTTTACATGAATGCTAGGATCAGATTCCCAGTTCTCATGATGTTAGCAGGAGCTCTTAATCTTGGGGCCACACCTTCAGCCCCCGAAGTTGATAAGAGCAAGTTTGTATTGATGATTTTCAGTGATCAACAAGAATTTATTGTGATCATGGCAATTAAGATGAAAACAATAATTTGTACAGATGAATTCATTTTAAATTAATAAATTGGTCCTGTGTTTTATGCCATTTGCTTTCCCTTCCTCTCAGTCCCTTTCTCTCCCTCCTTTCTCCCTCTCTTCTGTCTCTCTCTCTCCATATATATATATATATTTGTAGCCTAGGCTAGCATGAGCTCAGAGTGGAGCACAGGCTGCCCTGGGAGCGCGGGCTAGCCCCGGGTTCTCCTCCTCCCTTCCCAACCATCTGAGTGCTGAGATCATGAATGTGTGCCACCATGTTCTCACCACCTCCCTCAATCTTCCTATTTAAAGCCAGAGTAATAGTGGCAGCAATGAATGACCAACATCTTACCACACTAAAGGCATTCTTAATCTTTCCTGTGCATCAGTTAATTCTCCTCAAACTAGATTATAATATCAGCCAGTGGTTCTAACGTTTTTTAGTTTTTAAAGATTAATTTTATTTATTTGTTTGTGTGTGTGTGTGCGCGCGCGTGTGCGCGCGCGCGCATGCGCGGGTATGCTCCAATGCATGCGCGGGTATGCTCCAATGCATGCGCGGGTATGCTCCAATGCATGCGCGGGTATGCTCCAATGCATGCACACATTCCTGCGGGGGCTTGATGAGGTTAGAAGAGGGCAGATCCCCCTGAGGCTGAAGTCACAGGTGGCTGGGAGCTGCCTGCAGCACCCAGCCACCTGTGCTGAGGAGGAGGAGGAGCGAGAGCTCACAGCCTGGACCTCCTTGCCAGGCTCCACAGAACTCACTCTTGTCAGAAGTGTTGAAGCTCTTGCGTGAGTTCATTTAACTCACAGGTTGCAGCTGTCAACTCTTTCATGAGACACAGAAGAAAAACAAGGGCGAGAGACTCTAAATTACTTGCTAAGGGCCCTGGAACTCAGGATAAAACAAAAGCAAAGTGCTAGGAAGCAGCTCTTATCACTTTATTTTTTGACTGTCGCAGGTCCCTCTTAATTATGTGTCTGACAAAAAGAACACTCCTCTGAATTACAAGTGCTAATATCAGGAATACCAGGATTAAAGGGGGCGGGGCTTCACATCTCTAGCCCAGAGCCACCAAAGTCATTATATTTTTGTTAGCATTTTAGTTCATAATGTCTTGTCTCTGGATGGTATGTGTGCTTGCTTCTCTCTCTCTCTCTCTCTCTCTTACTCTCTCTCAAACACACACACAGAGCGAGAAGGAGAGAGAGATCATTAGAAGATAGGAGGAGGAGCACTACCTGAACCTACTGTAGCCATTCTGACCCCAACATATTATAATCTGAATCTTTGATGACACAACTGAGCAGGTGAGCTAATATGAAAAAAATTACCACACCCATTTTACTAAAACTTCTTTTTTTTTTTTTTTTTTTTTTTTTTTGCTATATAAGCTATTTGCAGTCTGGGTTTCTACACTCAGAGTCCAAAACATCCTTACATAGGCACACTAACTGTATGTCTTATATATATATATATATATATATATATATATATATATATATATATATCCTTCACATTTTATTTCTTTTGTTCTTAGTCAGGGTCTCATCAAGCCAAGGCTGACCTCAAGCCCACTGTCATTACAGAGCATGACCTTCAAGTGTTGATCCTCTTGCATCCACTTTTCAAGGCTGGGATTAGACTTGTGCTCCCACTCATGGTGTTTATCTTCGTTTTAATTAAAAACGAGTCTCAACAGATACAAAAAATAAAATAACATCTTGCATCCTATCTGACCATCATAGATATAGGCTGTATATTGACGACAACAGAAACAACAGAATGCTTACACACTCATGGAAACTGACAACTCACTACCGAAGGAAAAATGGGTCAAGACAGAAATTGAGAAAGAAATTTAAAACTTTCAGAATTCAGTGAAAATGAAAACACAACACACCCAAACTTAGGGGACATAATGAAGGTGGTTCTATAAGAGGCAAGTTCATAACACTAAGTGCCTACATAAAAAATTAGAGCGATCTCTTATTAGGAACTTAATAGTGCATCTGGAAGCCCTAGAACAAAAAGAAGAAATAACACCCCCAAAGAGCAGATGACAAGAAATAGTCAAATCCAGGATGAAATCAACAAAATAAGCAACAACAAAAACAATACAAAGAATCAAGAAAGCCAAGACCTGTAATATTTTCTTCTATGTCATTCCTCAGTGTATAAGTACTACATTAGTATATCTTTGGGTTGAATTGTGCTAGAATGTTTGTGATTTAAGTTACTAATGAGTTTTATTAAAAAAAAAACCTGTTATATGAGTTTTGATTGTAGCAGAATTTCTGGAATGGTTGCTGCCATTTTGTAATACATATTTATGTGAAGTGGGAATCTTCAGCATTGATGATTATAAAATCAAAGTATCAGTCAACTTTGAAAACTATTGAAATCTCTCAGTGTCCTGCAGTACCAAATATTCCAGGCAAGATTTATTATTTATATGAAAATAAGCAAGAACATAATCTCATCAGTATGCAAAACTGATTTCATCTTTATTAAATAGCAAAACTTTTGATAACAAAGAATTGTTTTAAAGTAATTTTCTTGGGGCTGGAGAGATGGCTCAATAGATAAGAGCACCTGCTGCTCTAGCAGAGGATCCACGTTTGGTTCTCAGCAAACATGGTGGCTCACAACCATCCACAATTCCAGTTCCAGGGGACTTGACCTATTCTTCTGACCTTCCTAGACACCAGGGAAGAACACAGTACACATACACTCTTTTTGTTTTTTGTTTTTTGACATATGGTTTCTCTGTGTAACTGTCCTAGCTGTCCTGGAATTTACTTGATAGACCAGGCTGGCCTTGAACTCACTGAGATCCACTTGTCTCTGCCTCCCAAGTGCTGGGATTAAAGGTGCTTAACACCACGGTCTGGCCCGTCATAGTACATGTTTCTTTACAAAATGAAACATAATGTGGGAAATTCTGGTTTGCTAGAGTTAGACATTTGCAAAATATAGGCTGAGGCATTTTCCATAGCCTTTTTTTATTACTGTTTGCTGGAGAACAACAGCCCTTTTTGACTGGAATGCCAGAAGACTGTCCCTTTTGGAAGTTTACAGATGAATAAAGTCCCCATGCTAGTGAGGACACTGACCTCCTACTCAGTCTTCCAGGTTCTCAAAGGTGAGTCATTCCTGGCTTGGGCACTATTTGTCCTGAAACAAACAAACAAACAAACACCAAAAATGAAAGCAACAAAAACTAAAACAAAACAAAACAAACAAACAAAAAAATCCTACCTTGTTTACCTCCTAATTTAGAGCAGTCCCCAGGGGCTAGAGCTGTTTTCAGTAGCTTGGTAAACAATCTGTTCTGACACATTGCAGATGCAACAGCTTCACACAGGGATCCTTCCCAGGTCTGAAGACTGAGAAGTGAATTCATTAACATCTCCCAGCAGAGCCCTGCACCGGTGCTGCAATGTCTGGGCCTGAGAGGAATACCATGCAATGACATGCTGGGGACCTCCCCCCCAATGCCTTGTAGAGCAGGCCCTCATGGTCTGTCTTACACAGTGGATATCTCTCTTTTCCCAGTATTTCTGATATTTCATCCTTGGTAACCATGCCCACCAGTTTTGACTATCATGCAATCAGGGCTTCCTGAGTGTGCTGGCTTGATTTCCACCGCTGAGAGAAGCACCATAACTGAATACTGCTTGGGGAGCAAGGCTTCATCTTATCCTCAGGTAGGAACCATGTTGGAAAGCTGCTTATTGTCTGCCCTAGGCTCATGTAAGCTACCCTTCTTCCACAGCCCAGGCCCACCTGCCCAGAGACAGCACGTCCCTCCCACATCATCCAGAAACTGACAACCCAACATGGCCAGAATGCCATCTGATGGAGGCTATTTCTCAACTGATGTCTGCTCTCCCTTGGAATGTCAAGTGGACTGTAGGGAGCCATCCTGCATTCTCCATTACAAGATGGCGCCTGCATGGGGCAGGCACCGAATGGTAAACAAGCTAGTGCGCAGGCGCTGGGTAACTTTCCATCCCTTGGGCTCTGCCTCTCCCGTGGCGTCATATGGGCCGATGGGCTGCAGCCAATCAGGAGGTGACACGTCCCAGGCGAAGGTTGTAAACCTATATAAGGGTTGGATTTTGGATGTTTGGCGTCTCCGCTCTGTAAGCTTATGCTCTCCCTCTCAAGATGCATTGAAGCTTTACTGCAGAAGGATCCTGATGGTGCCGCGTAGTTCTTGCTGGCGAGACGGTAGCGCGGGACAGTGGACAACCAAGATTAACTGTTATCCTGAGGTGGGTTCCACTACTATCTGTTGGTAAATAGCTACTGCCTAGTGATTATCTACAGCTGTACATCTCCAAAGTCCTTAAGTGTTAGCAACAGCATTTGAAGGTCTAAAATCCTGGCTGACTTGAACTTGGGACTGTAGGATGCTCCAGAATATGGTTAAGCTAATGATTTTGAGGTTAAAGTTTATGCTAGATTATCTAGTGTATTTGTTTCTTTTTCAGTTGCTGTGACCAAATACCTCAATGCTAGGGAAGAAGAATTCATTTTTTGTTCATGGCTTAGGAATGCACTCCATTGTGATGGAGAAGGCATGGCAGAGCACTTGCTGTTAGCTATGTTACTGGAATGTAAGGCTGCATGTTTACTCTTGTGTGAACCAAAAATCAAAGACCAGACAGTAAGCTGGGCTGGACTTCCTCAAGTGTAGCATTACCCTGGAAGGATTCCAACCTCTCTTAATAGTGTTCCCATCTGGGGACAAGTATTCAAGCACATAAGTCGGTGGTGGTGTTGATGGTGGTGGTAGTGGTGGTGGTGGTGGTGGTGGTGTGTGTGTGTGTGCATGGTTTTTTTTTGGGGGGGGCGCTTTAGATTCTAGTCACAGCATCTGGGTAGGCTAAATGCAATCATATGTATCCCTACAGGGAGATTTAACAGCTGACATGCAGGAGAGAGGACAATGTGAGAATGATCATAGAGATTTGTGAGTGTTGGCCTTGAGGACCAGAGTGATGTAACAATAAATCAACAAACAACACAACCACGAAAAGATGAAAGAGGCAAGAAATAGTTTGATGCCTACAGCATCTAAGGGAAGAAAGCGACGTTGACAGCTTGATTTCAGACTCATGGCCCCCCCAGAACTCTTGGAGAATAAATTTTAAGTTGCTTTTAGCCACCCAGTTTGTGGTAAATTGTCACAGCAGCAGCCAAGGGAATTAAAATAACACTTCTCCCTGAACTGTATCAGTCTTTTAGCTAGTTTCCTGGAGACCAGGTCTCGCTGATCCGCCTTGAATGCAAAACTTTCCTAACATCTTTAAATATTTTCTTCTAAATTTTGTGTGATCTGGTCCTTTCCTGCCGGTACATCTTCAGTTTCCATAAGCAATGATGATCATAATAACAATAATGACTTTGTGGAACACTTTCGATGCGCTAAGTACTGTGCTGAACTATTTATTGACAGTGTTATATTTCATTCTTGCAACACAGTGAGGTTAGCATTATATGATTAGTTCACTGGTGAAGAAACTGAGGCCTTGTCTTAGGGTTTCTTTTGCTGTGTCTTAGTTAGGGTTTCTATTGCTGGGAAGGGGCACCATGACCACAGCAACTCTTATAAAGAAAACATTTAATTGGGCTGCTGGCTTTCAGTTTCAGAGGTTTAGTCCATTATCCTCATGATGGGTGGCATGCGGGCAGGCATGGTGCTAGAGAAGGAGATGAGAGTTCTACATCTTGATCCACAGGTAGCAGAAGCAATTGTAATACTGCACATAGCCTGAGCATAGAAAACTTCAAAGCCTACCCTCAAAGTGACACACATATTGTAATTGTGTCAGTCCATATGAGCTTATGGGGGCCAATTACATTCAAACTACCACACCCTATTACTGTTTTTTGGTGTTACCAAATAAAATACAAGAGTGAAAGTTTTTTATTGTTTAATTTCATACACAAATATATAATGTTTTAATAAAATCTTCTATTTCCTCCACTGCAATTTCTCCCATATCTCCTCCTTCACTCCCCCCCCCCAAGTTTGTGTGATTTTTCCCCCCCACTGAGTCCACTTGCTATTACCTGTGTGAGCATGGGGAGGCAGCCTCTCGGGGGCAGCATCTCGGCAGGAAATGTGTTCTCTGTCACTCAGTAGCCTTTAACTGACAATAGCTCCTTAACTAGGTGTGGACTTCACAAGTCTTTCCCATCCACTCTCATGTTTTAACTGGCTTGATCTTGTGCAGGTCTTGTGCGTGCAGTCACAGCTGGTGTGAGTTCATGTATACTCTGACCCAGTCATGTTGGATCCATGGATTTCACATAAACAATGAAAACCTCTTAGGGTAAATATTCTCCATATGATATTTGGGACATACATTCAAAATACACTTATTCTTTTTCTGAAATTCAGATTTGATTGCTTGTGTTTGTTCAGTTTGACAGTCTTCCTTTACAGCAGTTTGGGTAGAAAAAGACTTGAGCCATCATCCCTTTCTCTTAATTCCTGGCCTCATTTTGGAGACAGGCTGTTATATATCCCAGGCTGGTCTAGAACTCACTATTCAGATGAGAATGACCTTGAACTCCTAATTTTTCTGCCTCCACTTCCCAAGTTCTGGGATCATAGGTGTGTACCACCCTGCTTGGCTAAGATGCAACCCAGGCTATCTTTTCTGCTTTATTTTCTTTGGTGTTTGCTTGCTGGCATGGACCAGTCAATACATCTGGCTGAAAACTCCTAAGGGTGGTATACCATTATCTTAAGTCTCACTGTGGAGTCTGATTTGAATTCTTTGGACACCATTACATATTCTCTCCTTCATATTGTAGTGATTCTTCCTTTATTTTTGTAGCATCTTTTTTAGCATTTTGTTCGAGACTCTTCCAAAGCTTGAGAATCTCTTGACTTCATAGCATATACTGGTAGTCAGCCTTCCAGATTTATTTTACCCTTGTTCTTCCTACATGAGTATGAACTTGTTGAGCATATCAGATGTGTATTTGTGTCTGTGAATATGTAATCTCCAGAATGGAGAGAGAGAGAGAGAGAAAGAGAGAGAGAGCTGAAAAAATGCTGACTGCAAATGATTTCAAATATTTTTTAAACTTTCATGCATAATGTAATTAAAACAAAACACAATGGTTGGCAAAAAAACAAAACAAAACAAAAAACCCCAAAACCCCACAGAGATAAAGATAATCTCTGTGATGAAGATACTCTCAGTGATCTGTCCCCAACTTAAGGAGTGCTAACAAGAATAGAAGCAGGAACCTTGGTTTCGAGGAAAGGTTGCGCAGAAGGCAGCTTTAAAAACTTGATCTCAATCCCTTGTATGAAAAATATGATGCAGAAAAAAAAATTTAATTAAGAAGTGTAGACTAATAAATAGGCTCTTAGTAATTCAGAAGCAGGGTGAGACTCATGTTTCATTCTGTCACCCTTGCTGAGAAGCCTGGGAGCATGAGAAAATAATTTTTCCCACTTTGCAATGAATGACAGCAAGGGGACCCTGCTGTTCAGAAGAGCAACACTCTGCACTTGACAGAGGCAAGAGGCCAAGGAGGGCTCCTTGGATCAGGTCCAGAGAGACTGTCCCAAGGAGTCCTGAAGGGTGATTGACTCTGAGGCTAGGGGCATGTTGTAGAAGGAATGCAGAGCCCTTTGATGTGGATATGCAACCCAGTCACAAGCTGTCTCTTAAAAACAAATCACAATCCAACTTGGCTGGCTAGCTTAGCTCTCAGGGCCTCACCCTCTGCAGAGCCAAGAGTTCATCTCCTGTCAGTTCCTAACCCACCTCGCCCTACCCTTCTGTAATTGTGGAAAGTAATTTACACATCTCGAGCAGTTCTGGAGGAGTTGTGAGATTTCTTTTTTCTTGACTGAATATATTTTAGCTTATACTTGTTTTATTTAGGGCGTTAAAATAGTGTTTGAATTATCAAATGGAGTTTTAAAGTTCAGCAGCATTTAAGGTGAGTCTAATTATTTCTCTAACTTTCTTGTCTTCCTCTATCTGCTTATTAATATTTATTCAACCATGCGAGTCTCCCTTGCCATCTGCTTTCCCATGACATTTGTTAAGAATTAAGCAACAGAACAGGCATGTTCTCAGTTTTTGAGAATTCTTCTACCCTGGAATGACTTTCTTCAATTGAACTTGAGTTTGACACCATCTTGGATGTTTAACTCTAGACAGTGGTTGCTACCTCATGGAAGCTCCAAGTCTCCCACACAGTTAAAAGGTCATGTGGCTTTAGGGCCTCAAAGGGAAAATTTTCTCATCCCCAGTGGGAAAGCTTTAAGTTTCAATGTTCAATGCCACAAAAAGTATAGGTATATTTTTATAAATTTCCCTACCTTATTAAGTGGAATAAACAATTTAACCAAATATATATATATATATATGTGTGTGTGTGTGTATAAATATATATGTATAAATATATATGTATAAATATATATATATAATATGTATATGTATATATTAGTTAGTCTTAACTGTCAACTTGATACAGCATGGGAGGGGTCTGTTGTCCTGATCAGATGTCTCTGGGCGTGTCTCTCTGTGTGGTGCTGCCTTCTTTGTTAATTTCTGTAGGAGGACTTAGCCCACAGTGACCAGCTCTATTCCCTAGGCAAGCAGTCATGAGCTACAAAGAAAGCTACCTAAGCATGTGTTTTCAAGCAAGCCAGCAATCACGCTTCTCCACGGTTTCTGCCTCAAGATTCTGCTTGGATTCCTGGCCCCACTTCCCTCAGTGATGCACTGTAGCCTGAAGGATGAAATAAACCCCTTCCTCCCACGAATTGCATTTGGTTCTAGGAGTGTTCCACCACAGCAACAGAAAGGAAACAAGGGCAGTACTGTACCTGTATCGGTTACTTTTTTGATTGTGTGACCCAAAGAAAGCAAATTAAGAAAACATGAGTTTATTCTGTCTCACAGTTTGGGGGTACAGCCCATTGTGATGGGGAAGGTATTGGGCAGCAGAGGCATGGGGCAGTCAGAAAGCAAGTAGCTGTAGCAGAGGTCAACCCTGTGGTTCCTTCGGCTCTGTCCACCTTGGTTTTTGGGATGGGGTCTCTCAGTGGCCTGGAGCTCTGATTAGGCTAGGCTGGACGTCCACTGTCTCTGCATTCCCAGTACTGAGATTATGTGTGTACACCATCATATGCACTTTTCAAACATACGTTCTGGGGGTCAATGTGAGGGTCTTTTCTTACACAGCAAGAACTTTACTGACTGAGTTACTCTTGTTATTCTTCTGAAGAGAGCCTCACTATGTAGCCTGAGCCAGCTTCCCCTTCACTCTCCTCCCAGTGCAGGATTACAGGTATGTGCCACCATGCCTGGACTAATGGGTAAAGCACTCTTAAAAAGGAAACATTCTAATGTCTAACAAGAAAGAAGTGATTAAGTAACATAGTCTATCCACGGGACAAAGTGTTATGCAACAACCATTAATGTATTTAACAAGTTATTTTTAGTAAAATGATAAAACATGTTAAATGGGAAAAATGGGAAATAGGATTCAACTCAATATGAACACAATGCTTCAAAAAAAAAAAAATGGAAGGGGAATTATCAAAACTTTAAGGGCATTATCACTAGACTTTGGGACAAGGGATGACATTTTCCTTTATATCAAAAACAGTTTATTATGAGCATTTTTAAAAAAATTTTGAGACAGGATTTCTCTGTGTAGTTTTGGAGCCTATTCTGAACTTGCTTTGTAGATCAAGCTGGCCTTGACAGAGATCTGCCTGCCTCTGCCTCCTAAGTGCTGGGATTAAAGGCATGGGCCACTACCGACTGGCTTATTATGAACATATTTTTTTTTTTACTCTCTCTCTGTTTCTTTCTTTTCTTTTCTTCCTTCCTTCCCTCCTTCCCTCCTTTCTTTCTTTCTTTCTTTCTTTCTTTCTTTCTTTCTTCCTTCCTTCCTTCCTTCCCTCCTTTCTTTCTTTCTTCCTTCCTTCCCTCCTTTCTTTCTTTCTTTCTTTCTTTCTTCCTTCCCTCCTTTCTTTCTTTCTTTCTTTCTTTCTTTCTTTCTTTCTTCCTTCCTTCCTTCCCTCCTTTCTTTCTTTCTTTCTTTCTTTCTTCCTTCCTCTCTTTCTTCCTTCCTTCCTTCCTTTCTTTCTTTCTTCTTTTTTTTGGCTAGGTCTCACTCTAGTGCAATGACCTGACTTTGTAGTTATGGCTGGCTTTGAGCTCATGAGGCACTATTCCGGGCTTTAAACTACATATTTATTTATTTGTGGGGGTGTGGTTGTGATGGGAGATGTTGTTCTGTAAATATGTTTCTCTTATTGGTTAATGAATAAAGCACCATTGGCCAACAGGAAACCAAGATAAGCAGGACTAGACCAGCAGCGGGAGGAAAAACCCAACTCCTTACACATAGCACTCATGTGGCTAATAACAACTTCCACTTAAAATTTAACAAAAGCTTAAAAAAGGGTTTAAAAACAAAAATACAGAGACAAGCAAGGTTTCTTAGTACCAGCATTTTTCTCGGTTGGACTCTGTGAGAGACAAGCAGATATTTGCGTGGATCCTTTAAGGGAAGTTTCCTGACTCAGCATAAGCAGCAAAAAACTGCACAGCATTTAAGAAGCACTGCTAACAATTCATTGGTGTGTATGAAACCTAGCAATGGCAGTGACCACATCTCCAAGCTGGCAACATGCTGCTGGATGGCAGCGTAGACCGAGGCGGTGAGCACAACTCTCAGTGCTGGCGGTAAAATTACCCGCCGCCATCTTTTATAAACCACGGCAGAAACAACTATGACTTTCATTTTAGCAATGTTGTTGTTTACCAGATAAAAGACTCGTGGCCAGATAAAGATAAAGATTTACAGTAAAGACAGATTTACATTACGAAAAAGCACTAAAGGTTTACAGTGTGTTCTAAAATATATGTAGCCTTGGGAGAGAAAAGGAATAAAATGGTTTTAAAAATATAGCGAGGAGTTGGGTGTGGTGGCACACGCCTTTAATCCCAGCACTCAGCAGATCTCTGTGATTTTGAAGTAAACCTGGTATACAGAGTGAATTCCAGGACAGATAAGAGTTACACAGACAAACCCTGTCTCAAAAAATGAAAAAATAAAAAGTAAAATAAACAGAGTAATAAAAAAAAAGCCACATAAAGATGGAGAGAATCTGCATTATATTGTCTTTGTATCCTTTGACTGCTAAGGAAACAACTATTAAAGGAAATACTGCTGGATTGATTCAATTTATATATTTTAAAAATGCTTTGACTTCAAAATTTAAGTTCAAGGACAAGTTACTGGGGAAAAGGATTTCTATTTTTGTTTTCACAGAAAATGAAAAGCTGTGGATTCCTTCCAGACTAACATGGTTTGATCAAGCCAGACCCCCTGAAACAGCGTTCCTGGTGATCCAACATTCAAAACAGCTTGAACAAGTCAGCCTTTCAGACTACAGCCAGGATTTCTAAATCTTCTTAAGCTCCCCATGACAGCACCCCCATCAGCAGGAAGTAGTTTGGAAAGAATGACACCCAAATTCCCAAATATTGTTTATAAATGTTTGTTTTCATTTAAGTGGGCTTGGTTATAAATGGTTAATGATCACAACCAATATCTTTTTAAAGGAAAAAGGGGGATTATGATATAGATATGAATACTTTGTTTTGGAATGGATTTTCATTTATTTATACAATTTAAGGTCACTTTTGTGATGTGTATATTTCTTCTCGTTTAGGTATTTTGTTTTTATAGCTCATTTAGGAATGTAATGTATAATTTAATACAGATTTTAGATAGTTACCTATGATAGTCAAAAGTTATAGTTAAGTTAGTTAGGATGTCTAGATATATAGAGATGTATTTAAGATGAATAGGCATTCTTCAAACCTTTCAAAGACCTACAGAATATGGCATTTAAAATGGTTTAGGGTTTTTCTTGACAGTGAGACATAAATGCTCCTGGCAACACCACCTGCAGCAGAAAGGAAGATGGAAGATAGCAGATAGACATCGAAGAAATGTGTTATGAAGTTTGCTTTCAGTATGGCAAGACTAGCCGTTTGGGCAAGATATTGCTCTTGTCTGGACTGTTTGACTTTATGCTGTATAAACTGGACATGCAGGGCCCACAGAAAAGTGACTGCTGATTCAAGATAGACATTGCTACAGAGTTCCTGCCTCATGGAAGAGTCTGACAGACAGTCTGCAGGACACAGAGAAAAACGACTGACAAACTGCCAATACAAGAAGACAGTTTAAAGTTTCCTGCTTTGCTGAAGAGTCTGCCTGACACACTATGGCCTATGGGCTGAAGATAGAAGATTACAGAAAAACTTCAGGTGACTGAAGAGGCAGTGAGTAGTCTCTGTCATTTCTAGAGTTTATATATTATCCTTCTGTGATCTTTGAGGGAGTTTAAGACAAATGGTTATGGCTATAGTTTTCCTTAGTTAGGATTAAAGATAAGTTACATAGACTTTAGACATACAAAGTTAGATAGATGATGGAATATTTTCTTAAATCTTGCTAAATGTTAATGGACTAAATATTTCTAACTGTGATTCTTATTTGATAACTGTTTGTGTTGTATATTTTGCTTTGTTAAGGTTAAAACCCTTCTTTTTATTTAGACAGAAAAGAGGAGATGATGGGAGATGTCATTCTGTAAATATGTTTCTCATACTGGTTAATGAATAAAGCACTGTTGGCCAATAGGAAAGCAAGATAGGTGGAACTTGGAGACAAGGAGGAAAGAGGAAGTAGTAGGGAGGAGTCAACATGGAGAGACTGGGGAGACCAGATGCCGGCCTCACTCCCTGGTAAGATGAGACCGTGTGGAAATACTAGATTAATAGAAATGGGTTAATACTTAAGACAGAGCTAGCCGATAAGAAACAAGTACCTGGCCAACAACATTATATCTGATACAGAGTCTCTCTGTGTTAATTGGGGCTGGTGCAGCAGCCATACAAGACCAGCAGCTGGCAGAAAAACCTTATTCCTTACATGGTTGTGTTTGTGGTTGTGTGTGCTCATGTGCCGTAGCACAAGTGTGGTGTGCTGGCTGGTCTGATGTTAACTTGACACACAAACTAGAGTTAACTGAAATGACAGAAACTTCAATCCGAGAATATGCTTCTATAACATCGTGCTGTAAGGCATTTTCTTAATTAGTGATTGATGAAGGTGGGTCCAGCCCATTGTGGATGGTGCCATCCCTGGGCTGGTAGTCCTGGGTTGTATAAGAAAGCAGTCTGAGCAAGCCAGTAAGCAGCAGTAAGCATGGTATTGCTAAGACAAACCTGACCATGTTTTGGGAGGATTGTGGAAGGACTTTGGGCTCAACAAGCCATTGAATGTTGAGAGCTTAGTGAGATGTTCTATAGGAGCTTGGAAGATAAAAGTGTTGAGAGCAGTAGATGATGGAGGCCTGGAGGCCTGGCTTGTGAAGTTTCAGAGGAAAGCAAAGGCTCTACAAGGCGTTTTGTGTGAAGAATTTGTAGTTCTGCTTAGCTGGGGATGAAGAATCACTTGTGAAGAATCACTTTGCTTTACTGAGATGATCAGTTGGAGCTAAGAAATTCGTGGTGATTAAGAAGAGACTAGCATCCCAGAGGTGAAATCTTCTGCAAGCTTCCTTGGGGTCAGCACACAGAATTAGTGCTCCAAAGCCAAGGTTTTAGCTCATGCTGGCACCCGGACTTGGCAGTGTAGGAGTTACCTAGTTGGTACTGGTTTTGAAGGCATGAAGGGGTTATGGAGAACAGCCAAGGTCTGGCACTTTGAGAGGCTAGGAGAGGCCACTGGTGAAGGTGCAGCCTCAGCAGCAGTTGATGCCCAGGACTGAAGGGGTTAAGACTTGGCACCAAGGGCCTAGTGGCGAAAGTGCAGCCCAGTTGCAGCAGAGACCCAGCATTTTGCAGATGCCAGTCTGTGGGATGACCACCAAGAACAGCAGCAGCAGTGGAGAGGAGCCAGCTGGAGCCGAGAGGACAGCTGTATGCACTGCAGAGGGCGGAGCCTGAGAAGGGACCCAAGCCCACTGGTGTCTAGAAGATGTGAGTAAACCCCAGATAATTGGACACTAAGTTACTTGTACCATTGGAATTTGGTTTTACTTGTTCAGATTGTGACTGTACCCTAGTTATTCCCTCTTGAAGAAAGTATTTAATTTAATTTTGAATTTTACAGGTGCCCATACTTGAAAGGCTTTGATATTTTAAAAGAGATTTTGGATTTTTTTTGAGAGATTGGATATTTCAAAGAGACTGAAATTTTAATGTGTTTGAATTTATAAAGACTGTGGGACTTTTTAATTTACTCATGTTTTTGATGTGAGATCTTGGGGGATGATTAAGAAAGGTGTGGCTTAATAGTGATGTATTTGTGTGTCAAGTTGACAAGGGGTCAGTTGTGCTGGCTGGTCTTAAGTCAACTTGACACACAAACTAATTATCTGAAAGGAAGGAAACCCCAATTGAGAAAATGCCTCCATGAGATCTTGCTTGTAAGGCCTTTTTCTTAATTAGTGATTGATGGGGGAGGGCCAGCCCATAGTGGGTGGTGATGAGCAAGCCATAAGAAGCAAGCCAGTTAGCAGCTCCCCTCCATGGCCTCCGCATCAGCTCTGCTTCCGGGTTCCTTTCCCATTTAAGTTCCTGTCCTGTTTGAGTTCCTGTCCTGTCTTCCTTAAGTGATGGACATTTGCTTTTGGTCATGCTGTTTCATCACAGCAATAGCAACCCTCACTAAGATGTGTGGTCAGGGGACAACATACAGAGTTATTCTCCCCTTTCGTCATGAATGTTCCACTGAACATGGGTTACCAGACACAGAAGAAAACACCTTCTCCCACTGAACCATCCTAACCAACTTTTTTGAGATTTGGTCTCCCATTTTGGAACTCACTATGAGGATCAAGCTGGCTTTGAACTTGTGGCAACCCTTCTGGCTCTACCTACTGGATACTGAGTTACAGGTGGGGGTGTTTCTAAGGAGAAAAGAAAAGCTTACAAAGAAAATGTTAACTTCTGTTAGAATGTTAAAAATGAAACATATGCATATGTGTGTGTATGTATGTGTGTGAATGTGTTTGTGTGTTGTTGTGTATGTATGTGTGTGTGGTGTGCATGCCTGTGGTGAATATGTGTGTGTGTGATGTATGTGTGTGTGGTGCGTTGTATGGTGTGAGTGCATGTGTCATGTGTGTGCATGTGTGTGTGTGTGTGTGTGTGTGTGGTGTGTGAGCACATGATGCAGGTACATGTGGAAGTCAGAGAACAGCTTGCTGGAGTGCATTCTCGTTGGGTCCAAAGTGGCAGTGCTGCGTGCTGGTGTTGTGGGTTGCAGTTTGGGCTCGGTCAGGCTGGACTCTGACCTGGGTAAACACTAGCACTCCTCAGAAGCCTGTGAAGCAGGTTCCTGTGTGTCAGGAAGAGCTATCACTTCCATTAACTCCCCTTACTTCTGGCAAGTGGGGCATCTAGTTCTCTATTAGTACAAACCTCTAATACAAGGGTTACTAGTCTCTTATGGACTCTTCTGACCTGCAAACCTCCTTCACTGTCCTAAATTTCTAGACTAGTTTGCTAGCCAGTCAACCCCACCCCAGCCCCCATGGTTACCTGCTCTCTTTAAAACAAGGAAGGCTTTCCCTTCCTTTCTCTAGTCTCTCTCCACCCAAGACACAGCCACATGACAGTTTCATTTCCCTAACAAATCTTCTTTCTGCCATGGAGTGGCCTGGGTCAGTGGTTTCACCGTGCCCCTCACTTAAGTTCTCTTTCTACCATGTAGATCCCAGGGATCAAACTCAGGTTATTAGGCCCGGTGGCAGGGGCTTTAATCTTCAGACTCATGTAGCTGGGGCCATTTGACTCTTAAAACAAGCCTGTCAAGTGTGGTGACATTTCTGTCCTTATGGAAAATGGCTCTGACTCCTCAGTGGCATGGGAACAGGTCAGAGGAGACCTGAGTACTTAGGGAGCTTAGGCCGGCTGGTCCTGAGTGAGGCCCAGGCTTTGGTTCTCCTGAGCACAGCTTCTGCTCATTTCCAGCTCCATCATCTTATAAGAATAAAGGTCCTTTCTGTCCCTAAATCCCACGATCCTCAAACCAAGGAGGTTTTGAGAGACAATGCATTGCCCCAGGAGCCTTAAAGCTTCCGATCCCTCAGTTCTCCAGAGATGAGTTCACAGTATGCACTTAAAGTGTTCTTTCCATGTCTTCTCTGAGTGCCCAGGCAGAAGTCTCTGAAAATCCTTCTGATCTCTCTGGAAAATCCACAGAGCTTGTTCTCCCTGTGCTCAGTGGCTGTGGGAACATGAATGTCTTCATGAGAGATGATCTGCAACAGTGCGGGCACCCCCCAACCTTCTCTCTGCTCCCAAGGCTGGGACAGCATCCCATCGGACAGCTGCCTTGCTGACTGGCTGCCCATTCTCTTCTGTTAAACAAATACAAGGATCCTAAAATCAAAGGACTAGAAAAAGAGCAAGGCAAGTTGGGGCCATCCTACCCTTGGACTCAGGTATAGATGGCTCCTAAGCCATCCCTAGCTTTTGCCCTTGTAGAAGCTCTGTTATTTGGCAACCGATTCCAGCACCAGAGGAAAAGCCATTGACTAGAAAGTAAGGGCCCCTCTCCACATCCCATTTGTGTTTGAGTATAAATTACGAAGGGCGCTTTAATTCTGTGTCCCAGTTTCCTACCGTACTAGGGCCTCTAATGGATTCAGCTGAAATTACATTACCTCGGGCCCCATCACTCCTGCCCCGTTTTCACAGAGCTTGCCCAGCGCAGGCTGATAAATCCAGTCCTGCCAATCAGATCACTCCATGGGCTCAAGGGAAAGTTTTAAGAGGGTGGGCGGCCCCAACACCTCGATTTCATTCCTAGTCATTTATTATGCACTCTCTAGGTGTGCAGCAGAATCCCAGCCTCCCGTTTCCCTTTTCCTTTTGATCCACGGATGCTGATTTCTCCCTGCTTAGAGTGTAGCAGATGCAGTGAAGACCTGTTGACGAGTTATAGAGAACAACTGCCAAGGAGCTCACATAAATAAACATGAGGCCTCGTGGGAGATGGGAAGAACACAGACTTGCAGTTGGAACCACTGGGTGTGGCTCCCTGTCTGCGGCCCTTTAGAGGGGGTGCACTGTAATGTTCTGAGTTATTTCCTTATGTGAAAGCTAGACATGTTTTTTTTTTTTTTTTTTTTTTTTAAATCCCCCTCAAAGGGAGCATCGGGATGAAATAACATCCCATGCACAAAGCACTTAATACAAACCTCGCTCACACTCAGTGCTCAATAATGGGAGTTTCCTTCCCTCTCTAGTAACTACAGTACAACGTCAGCTAACACATTTGTTATGCCATAGCTGCTGTAATCATATCCTGAGTGGTATGTGTCTAAGAGCGAGAGAAAACTAAGGCTCTACCTAGTCCGTGTCCCCAGGGAGTGAGAGGAACAGCCGAACCACGGGATGTTAATGCCATGGGGCTCCATTGAGTTTTCAGGGGCAGACTCTGGAAAAATTAGGTTGCCACCGTGGCTTCATAGTAAGACTATCCCTCACTATCCTTGAGGGATAAGGACCCAGAGAAGAGAGAGTGACAGTATACTACTTGGTTTGGGATACTGGCTAACGATTGTCAGGGAGAGGTGGGTGGTCAGACTGTCTTATGGTATTATCTTCTGAATTTGACAGGTTGTCCTGGAGTGGGTGGGCCGTAAGGAAGCAAACAGTCACAGGAGATGCTATTGGAAATACCTTTCTGTGGCCCAGTGGGAGTGAGCATGCATTGGGTGAGAGCATACACCCCTACCGAAGCATTGTACAGGCTGGGGACAACAGAGGTGAGGTGTGGCTTCTAGGCAGTTCCACCAGCATGCTGAAGGCAGGAACACGAGGACACTATCTGAAAAGTGTTGGAACATCGATAGGTCTATGTAGTTACCAGGGAGCCTCACATAAAGAATGAAATGCCAGCAAGTGAGGAAAGTATGGACTGTAGTGAGATATCCCCCCCCCTTCCCCGGCACCTGTAGTGCCCAAATGGGCGTGGTCACAGGTGGGGATATGGAGAGGATAGGACTAGGTCTGAGGTCCTGACTTCAGCGCTCTCGTTTCTGGTCGGGTCATAGAGCAGCAGCCTGGGTGGATCCCTGGAGCAGGAAGTGGCAGCCGTCATCTGTTTCTCCCCGAATAAAATTATATTAACCTATTTTAAGCCTGGTCCTGCGAATCTTGATCTGTGTATCAATAGTGGATGATTGGTTATGGAGGACATGAAGATCAAAGTTTCTGTCCTACCTAGTCATGCAGCCCCTGAGTTCCAAATAAACACATAGATGACACTTACATTATTTGTATCTGTTTGGCCAGTGGCTCAGGCTTCTTATTGACTCGCTGTCTCTTAATTATTAACCCATTTCTAGTAAACTATGTATTACCGTGAGGCTGTGGCTTACCCGTAATGTTCTGGCATGTTATTCCTTTGGTGGCATCTTCCTCTCAAGAATGTCCCTGGCCTCTTATCTTCCCAGCATTCTCCTCCTGTGGTAGCCACACCCGTACTTCTTGCCTGTCTACTGGACAATCAGCATTTATTCATCAGCCAATAAGAGACACATATATTAACAGCACACAGAAGGACATCCCCCATGAGGGACACATTACAGCGAGGTCTATAGGCAGAATAAAGGTGACAAGGTGAACTTGATGTGCCATTGTCTCTTAATTACAGCTCCGGCCAAAACTGGGGACTCCTCCAAGTTCAGAGTACCTGTCCTAAGAGAAACGTGTGAAGACGTTCCCAGGGCTTCTAAGGTGGCCTGGCAACCAGATTCTTTTGCTGACTATGAGTGTGACATAGACAGGTATCTGGTGGAGTGACGCAGATAGAGATACTCAGAAGTGCTCTTCTTAAGTCTTGTCTCAACATCGTAATGTTCCTCTCCTTTCTAATAGTTCCTGCAAATGCCAGCAAATTCTATTCACTCCATGAAAACCTATCTCCAGTCTCACCAGTTCTGCAAGGGCTGTTCTAGTCCAGAGGCTTCTTCCTACACTGCTAACTTAGCTATCCAAGTAGTCCCCACACTGCCTCCTCATAGTCTACTCTGTGTACTGTAGTCATTCCCCTACTCAGATTCTTAGAATGGCATCTCAGCTCAGCACTGGCCTCTGCATGATCTGATCCTCTCTTAACTTTTTCCCTGTGCAGTCATGCCAGCTTCTTTGCTGGTTATCCTGCCTCAGTGCTTTGAAACCTGTTCTCTGCTTAGGTCTTCCTTCCTTCCTTCTTTCCTTCCTTCCTTCCTTTCTTCCTTCCTTTCTGTCTTCCTTTCTTTCTTTTCTTCCTTCCTTCCTTCTTTTTGTTTTTATTTTTTGAGACAGGGTTCTCTGTGTAGCTTTGCAGACCAGTCTGGCCTTGAATGCACAGAGATCTGCCTGCCTCTGTCTTCATCAGAGAGCTGGGATTAAAGGCATGCACCATAGCCTGGCTTGCTTAGATTATTCTTTAGCAGATATTAGCATGGCTCATTTCCTCACTCCAAGTTTCTGCTTGAAAAACCATTCACCAGAGAGGTGTTTCTTGACTGTCTTATTTGAAATACACTGCTTTGTGCTTTCTCATAGCTCCCAACCACATGTCACCATGTATGCATTTTATCACTATTCACACAACGAGGCATACTTTGACGTATTCACTACTATGTCTAGCTGTAAAAAATTATCTACCAGAAAACAAATAACAACTCTCCCTGTTAGACCCACTGAATATACTTTGGGAAACTACTTTAGACTTTTAGGGTAGTCTACTAAAGACTTATGCTCTGACTCATGGGTTATTTGTCACTTTGTACTGATGATGCTCAACACATGTATTCATACAGGCCCGTGCATTCATACATGTCCATTTGGATGCCAGTAAATGTTGTTTGTTTTTTATTCTTTACTCTTTTGGCTTTCTTGGGGGGGGCATCCAGCTCCCAAATAAATCTCTCTCTCTCTCTCTCTCTCTCTCTCTCTCTCTCTCTCACACACACACACACACACACAGGCTTATTATTGCTTATGAATGCCCAGCCTTAGCTTGGCTTGTGGCTAGCCAGCTTTTCTCATCTTAAGTGATCCCATCCACCTTTTCCCTCTGGGATTTTATCTGTTTTACTTCTGTATGTCTTACTTTCCTTCCTACTCCATGGCTGGCTGGCTGGCTGGCCCCTGTCATTGTTTCTCCTTGTTTTCTTCCTTCTATTCATCCTCTCTGCCTGCCTGCCCCGCCTATCCTTGCTCCTGCCTAGCTACTGGCTGTTCAGGTCTTTATCAGGACCACCAGGTGTTTCAGACAGGCACAGTAACACAGCTTCACAGAGTTAAACAAATGCAACAAAAACAAACATCACACACATGAAAATAATAATCCTCAACACATTACTATTTACTGAGCCCCTATTATGTATTAGGAACAAAGGTTTGAGAATCTGTGAAGTTAATATTCTGACCCACACTGAGCCACTCTAGTCACAGTTAATGAATAACATTTGCCTGAAGGACTAGAGTCAGAAATGGGTAAAAGCACTTCCTGTGGGGTGGAGGAGAATAATTAGAGTACACTAAGCAGGTAGGAGAAGTTTAAGAAGTTGAACCAGTGGCTTAAGTCACAGATCACGTACTTACTAAAGGAAGGCATTCAGAACATCATAGGGAAACCACAGAGGTTTACCTCCCCTCCCCGAGCAATGATTCCAAAGTCCATTAACCTCATTTGAGCTGAGATGTAAGACAATCGCCCCAAACTCCAAGCTTAACAGCACAGGTTCCAAGGCACTATTCTGATACTCAAAGTTTCCAACCACCTTCAATACCCCTTGCATATTCAATTTGAGGTTTAGTTTTTTTGCGTGTGTTCTTTCTTTCTTCTTTCTTTTTTTTAATGAGAAAGCTAACTTTTTAGGGTTGAAAAGAAAATTTGTCATGTTTCCTTCATAAGCACATCGAAATACCCTTGACAGAACCTTGCTTCATTATGTACTCATGAAAAGAACACAGCATCCTGGATGAGTCAAAATCGAAGGTGCCAAATGATGATACATGGACTCTTTAAGGAAAGTTGGAGAACTGAGCCCACTTTTCACTCTTGCTATTTTAGGGTTGGAGGTTGTGAGCACAGCTTGTTACACAGGCAGCGGGGAAGGTGGGGTCGAGGGTGCCTTCAGTGCTGGTTTACCGGATTTGGAGGGCTTGTGAAATGGGGGCAGAAAATCTCCCATTGGTATTGATGCTGAGGGTGCTTGCTTGGTGATTGTGACTGACAGGCACCAGCAAGATTGGCATTCAAGTCCGAATGAAGGTCAATGTTTTCTTTAAATGTGGAGTCTTGTTTTATTTTTCCATGGTAGTCATGGGACACATTGCTGATTTAAAAGCAGAGTAACAAAATGTGAATTCAATATTCAGAGAAACTTCCACCTGCCCTTGACCCCCCTCCTTGACTGCCAATATTTCAGTAAGAGTTCTGGTTAGAAAAATACTCCAGGTAGGGACCTTTCCCTCACCCTTCCCTCCCTCCCTCCCTCCTTCCCTCCCTCCTTCCTTCCCTCCCTCCCTCCTTCCCTCTCTCCCTCCTTACCTTTCTCCCTCCCTCCCTCCTAACCTTTCTCCCTCCCTTTCTCCCTCCCTCCTCCCTCCCTCCCTTCTTCCCTCCCTCCTCTCTTCCTCCTTCCCTCCTTACCTTTCTCCCTCCCTCCTCCCTCCCTCCTCCCTCCTCCCCCCTACCTTCCTCCCTCCCTCCTTTTCCCCCTGGGTAAGTACACATGCATGTGTGTACACTGCAGAGACTGACATCTTCCTCATTGCTGCTCTACCTTACTTCTTTTTCAGACAAACCCGTTCACTGACCCTGGAGCTCACTGATTGGCTAGGCTGGCTGACCAGTGAGCTTAGGGGTCTTTTTGTCTGCCTTCCAGTACCATGATGGCAAGTTTTTATATGGGTACTAGGGATCCAAACTCATATTTTCATGTTTGCTCCACTAGTTCTTTGCTAACTGAGCCATCTCCTCAGCCCTGATAGGGACTTCTCTGCATCCTCTGTATCATAGCTAAAGTGAAAAGGATGAAAACAATATATAGCCAATTTGTATTTATTAATACTAATCATATTATCATGCACTACTTTTCCATGGCTGTTCTAGCAAAGCTCCATAGATCCAGCACCTTAAAACAAGAGAAATTGGTTTTATTGCAGCTTGGGGGCCTGGATTCAAATCTAGCAAGACTGAGCTCCTGTCAAGGGCACTGTGGGGAGTTACTCTTTGCTTTTCCAGGTTTTAGGTGACTGTCAGCACTCCTGGACTTGAGCCTGTAATACTCCAGAGTATTCAGTCACCTCCACCCCCTCTGCCTGTCTGATTTCCTTCTGTTTCTTTCTTACAAGGACTCTTGTCAATGTACTCGAGTTCTTCTGGGTTCACCTGGGGTCATTCCATCATCTTCTGCAAAGGCACTTTTCCAAAATAAGATGCCTTTTGAAGGTTCAGGGTGTGTCTCTGTAGGGACTATGGAGAACTATCACTCAACACAGGTTTTATTGTTCTTTGGTTAAACCAGCCTTTCTAGTTGTTACAAAGATTTTCAAATTAGCATTCTGCATTGAACCTCTCTGCATTATCATTTTTTTTCTTTTTTTTTTTTTTTTTTTTTTTTTTTTTTTTTTGAGGGCAGCTGCCAA
This sequence comes from Phodopus roborovskii, assembly GCF_943737965.1. Lineage (NCBI taxonomy): Eukaryota > Metazoa > Chordata > Mammalia > Rodentia > Cricetidae > Phodopus > Phodopus roborovskii. The sequence continues at coordinate 16,941,327 of NW_026126482.1, read as the reverse complement.
GGACGAGACTAGATTAAGATTCTGATAGGAGGATAGTTTATAGAGGGAATGAGAAATTCAGTCAATTGTCAAACCAGAGGCAGACAATCAGCATAGGCTAAATCACTTCTGCCGTTCACTTTCTGATGTGCTTTTGTTTAGTTCTTATTTCAAATGGGGGGGGTGTGCCTATTCATTTTTATACTTTTCTTTTCACTGTATGGATTGAAACATGGTCTTGTGCATGGTAAGCATTCTCCCACAGAGCTACACCTCTGCCTGGGTTTTTCAGACAGATCTCAATGTATAGAGTCGGTTGGCCTCCAATTCACAATCTCCCTGCCTCTTCTTCTCCAGTGATGAGATTATAAGCATATGCTACCATCCCAGGCACTGTGATATACCCAGTCTAAACAATATTTCAATAAATGGAGAAACAGAAGCTCTGGAAACTAGGAAGTGTTCTCAAATCCTAGTACCTAGGAAGGCGGAGTCAAACTTTCAAGCCAAATCCCAGCTCTTGTATTCACAATCTGTTTCCTCTTTGGCCATGAGAAAAGATCTTGTGTGCAGCCGGGACCTGGGAGTTATGTGTTCCTGTCATATGTTGGAGGCCCCAGCAGGGGGAAGAGAGAGGAACCCTTAAGGCTTCAGCTGGTAGGGAGTTCTCACTTTCAGCTATTTTAAAACAAGAGATGAGCAAGAGTGAATAGTGTTCCTCTGGTAATAATTATTGTTATATGTTGTTACCATTGTTGTCTTTGAACAGGTAGGTTGGGCCTGAAAAATTCTAACATGATTTTCCAGGGTGGGGTACTGAACAAGAATGTTTGAGGGCCACACTATGCCAACTCAGTCACACAGGACAACTTCAGTAAACCAGAAAAGCAAGTCCCCAAGAGGCAGCAAAAGTTTCCAAAAACTAATTATGAGACTCAGGATTAAAAACTGACTTAAAAAAAGAAACACATGTAATACAGTAGAAGAGCAATAAGTTTCGTTTTTTTTTTTTTTTAAATCAAAAATTTAAGTTTGAATCTTGATTCTCTTTGTTGGAAAGGAAACTTCTTCATCCAATGACATAGAACTAGAAAATTCCTTTTGCGGTCATAGGTACTAACTTCACTGGTCCTTTTCACTTCACCTTTAAAATAATTCAGTAACATCAATATCCAGTCTTTGGGAGATGGATGACATCATTAGCAAAACAATGCTGGTCCAACCTGCATTAGGGACCAAGGGCTAAGGAGAAAGCCCTCCCCCATGACCCAGTGCTCAGTAAGAGCACATCTTCCGCTGAAGACAGAGGTTAAATGTTTGGAATTACTCAACAATTATCTCCTTTGCAACAGTCATTAAGCAGACTAGCAGATTTTTAATTAGACTTCAATGGGTGAATCACTAATGGTTTAATGACAAACATAATTTAATAATTAGGCCCTTCATTTGTTCTGGAAAGCCCTGACTGTTTGTTACTGGCATCCTCAGTGCAGGCATTTAAGAGGATTAAGATCTCAGAGGCTTTCCATAGAATATTCTGGACATTGACATAATTCATTCAATTTTAAGTGAATGTTTCATGAGTGTGTGTGTGTGTGTGTGTGTGTGTGTGCACCTGTGGGGCCAGAGGTTGGTGTCAATTAATTCTTCAGAGATTTTTGATCCAGGCTCTATCACTAAACCTGGAATTCATCAATATAGATAGACTTTCTAGCCAACAAGCCTCAGGGACCTTCCTGTATGTTTTCTCAGTGCTGGGGTGAGAGACATGGCTGTGACTTTGTGTGTGTGTGAGAGAGTTCTAGAAGATTGAATTCAGGTTCTCATGTTTGTGTGGCAAGTAATTTAGCAACTGAGTCATCTCCCTAGCCCCAGAAGGTCTCTCTATGGGCAAGAGCCAGTCCTAATGCTTCAGAATGAGAGACATAAACCAGGATGCAGCTTGAAGGTTGGTTCCACTGCCTGCTCCCACACCTCCTGGGTGTTAAGCTTTGGCTTCTCATCTGGATGTTTGGAGAAGATGTCAACTGACTAGCCAATTAAGGTGGCTAATCATGTTGACTATCCAAAGTTTTGGACCCTTCAGACATATTTAACTGTTACCAGTGGATTCTTGGGAGAAAGGACCTTTGAGAGGCAGAGACGAAACAGTACTGGTGGCATGATGTGGAATATTAGTTGAAGATGTGTTACATTCATTTATGCTGGGAAATATTTATTTAATAATGCAAAGATGTGTTGCATTCTTTTATGTTGCATTTATTTGACTGTGGGAAGTTGTGTTGCTTTGCCTGTCTAAAATACCTAATTGCTCTAATAAAGAGCTGAATGGCCAATAGTTAGGCAGGAGAAAGGATAGGCAGGGCTGGCAGGCAGAGAGAATAAATAAAAGTAGAAATCTAGGAAGAGAATGTTGTGGAGCAAACGGAGGAGAGGAGGACTCCAGGGGCCAGCTACCCAGCTACACAGCAAGCCATAGAGTAAGAAGTAAAGGAAGGTATAGAGAAAGGTGAAAGCATAGAGACAAAAGACAGACAGGATAATTTTGTTAAGAAAAGCTGGCTAGAAACAAGCCAGGCATTCATGAGAAAGAAAAAGCCCCTGTGTATTTATTTGGGAGCTGGTGGGGGGGCTCTCAAAAGAGTAAAGAAAAACAAACAAACAAACAAACAAACAAAAAACAACACACACACACACAAAAAAAAAAACAACTACACATGCCAGATGTGGGGTTGATACATTCCAGGGGGAAAGTCTGCCTGCCACATCTCACATCTCTTCCTTGAAGACAGGACTTTCTTTTTCTCTAGAAACTGGCTACTCTGTAAGTAGCAGCCATGACTGTAGCTGAGATGACAATTTCACACATGTTCTGTGCATAGAGAATACTGATAATCTAGCCATCGTCACACAAACAACAGTGTCTGCAAAGCCCAAGCCCGAAGACAAATAGTGCTTGATACTCCAGACTTTCTGTTCTCTATGGCTTTAGGCTCTTTCTAACCAACACTTAGTGTCAGGACATCTAAATTCTAGAAGATATAGCTGCCAGCTAAGACAATGGTATCTTTCAAAGTTGAAAAAAAAAATGTCCTCCAGACAATGGCCACACCTTTAAAAAAATAAAAAGCAGCCTGATAGATATGTTACAAAAAGGCCATTTGCATTTAAGGCAGGTGCATTTAATGATTAAAAATAGGTAACATTTATGGGTGTTTAGTCTTCCAAAGACCCTATACAGGAAGGGTTGTTAATCCTAGTTTACAGATAAGGAAGCTGGGATGGAGAATGATTAGGTAACTGTGACTGTTTACATAGCTGGCCAGTGTCAGAACTTGGTCCCAAAGACCACATTCTCAACCATAAGCAAAAATCAACATGAATGACCTAGTTGCCCCTTTCAGTTGCATAGTTCATTTACCACATGGATGAAGATAACTTGAACAAAGGCATCACGAATATGAGGAAGGGCCTAGATCATATAGTTCAAACATAGGCTCCCGGGTCAGGTAGAAATAAGGTAACACACCCTCTGGCCAAACTTGGTTAACTTATTACCTTGGGATCTGCTTATTTACCTGAAAAATCAAGACATTAACAGTAGGGAACTATGACAACACCTACCATTCAACACTAATTTTCCTGTCTACTGTGAGGTATATGGATGTGGTTAGCTTTGCTCTTTGCACATGATAAACATTGCATTAGCTATTATTATTATTGTATGACTGTGTGTCAAACCCATTTAGACAGACCTTCAGAGCTAACTTCTTTGGTTGTATTGGAATTCTCTGACATACTGAATGCAGTTTGTAATAGGTGGACTGCAGAAACAGCTTGGAAATCTTTGTTGTTGTTGTTGTTATATACAGTTTCACTTATGATTTATTTTCCATTCAAATCTAATGAACAATTGGACTCACCTTTAGAATATCACATTATATACTGCTTCTATTAATCTCAGAAATACTTCCTCTCTGTCGTTGAATATTACTGTTTAGCTAATTCTCAAATTTTTCCTAGATCCTGGTGAACAGGCTCATTTTCCTCACAGTGTAATGGAGAGAATTACCTCTGAATCCAGAGTCTTATCTACAGTTTTTTTTTGGAGGGGGGAATGCAGTTAAAGTGACTCATGATCACTCACAGTGCTCCCCCACCAAAAAGATGGGGTGTCATGGCAGCCATCAGGATTATTCATGATCTGTAAAGCCACAGCTGAAATAACATCCTAGATTCTCTAATCCATTTCACAAGCCATCCTTGGTGTGAGGCACTTTCTTCCTTCCTGCTGTCAGCTGCTTGGGCTGAGCAAATTGGGCATGGCTTTTTGATTACACATTCAGTTCCTTCCCAACTTAAAAAGCCATTTCACATTCCCAGCATCATGTATGGTGGGGGGGGGGCAATCTGAGGGCACCAGCTTGCATTATAGAGGCACATCAGGCTGGAGACAGAAGCATTGAGGGGTTTCCCATCTCTAATGACACAGGTTGAGCCTGCTATTACCTACTCTCTAGACACAAAAGGTGCGGTCATCTGGTTGTCTGAAGGGGTTGGTATCAACAACCCACCTCATATTAGTGGGCGGTTGGTCTCATATTTCCAGGTCAGAGAGCCCGATGTTTGGTTTCTGGAACTCAATTTATTACCAAAAATTTTTAGGTAACTTCAACTGTGATCTTGATTGTCTTTCAAGACACTTAGGAGATTTGTAAAGCACAATTCTGGATATGACTGGGAGGGTGTTTCTAAAGACAACTAGATCATGAGGTCTCTGGCCTAACGAATAGTTTAACCAACCAGTGGATTCAGAATTTAAAGACTCTTGGGAGGTGGTGCAACTGAGAAAGGTAGACCCTTAGTTGGAGGAAATGGTCATTGAGAATGTGACATTAAAAAGTATATCCTGGGTCAGCCTGTTTCCTGATGTCAGTTTTTGCTTCTGGCTACACTGGTGTGAGCAGCTTTCCTCTACCATGTGCTTCCCACCATGATATACGTATGGCCTCACCACACACCCGAGTAACCGAGCCAACCAACCCTGAACGGAAACTCTTGAGACCAAAATGAACTTTTCCCTTTGTTAGGGATTTGTCACAGAGGCAAACAGTCTGCTGAACAGTAACTAGCCCAGCACCATCTCATGATCAGAGTTAGAATGAAGGCAGTAAACAGGGTTTAAGTTAGCTGGGCTCTTTCTGTTTAGTGCCCCTGCTTCTGTTGGCTTGCCTGAGGCATAATTTGCATTCAGTAACCAATTCTTCTCAATTCCTTCTAGTAAAGCCATTTTTTTTTTGTGCCTTTTAATTAAACATAGGCAATGTGTCACTATCTCCCTAAGGGTTTTGCTCTTGGTCTCCTAACTCACTGCACCGTCTGAGAGACAGACTCCTTGGAGGAAAGGTCTAGATTCCATTTGATAGAGGGACATTGGATAAGAACAGTGGAAGTTGGGGGGTTAGAACTTGGATATGCTGTCTAGCAAGAACATAACCCACCCATCTGTTCTGGCCTCGGATTCTTCATTTAGTAAATGACTAGGTTTGAGAACTTAGACATTAAAAAATGCCCATTTGTACCTGTGTGCTATATGCACATCTGTAGGGGTGTTTGTTGGTGCTGGAGCTAGAGTTACAGATATTTGTAACTGGTTTGATGTGGGTGTTAGGAACTGAACTCTAGTCCTCTGGAAGTGTGTCAAGTGTTCTTAACCACTGAGCCACCCCTCCAGCCATTATAATCTCTATTTTTATATCTTATGAGCTCAGGGATCATGAGTGATAGCCATTCTGGAGACTACAATACCATCTAAACAACAATACCACCAGCAGCAGCAGCAGCAGCAGCAGCAGCAGCAACAACAACAGACCCGTGTATTTCTGATGTGATGCAATCCTAACATTGAGAAGTTGAATGTAAATTCACTGGGAGATGTTTTGATGGTGTTATCCAACCATCCCTGGATATATGCCTCACCACAGAGGTGGGGGGGCACCTGGCATGTGTTCAGTGTCTTCTGTGAAATGCACGTTCTGACCTCTAAGATTTTTACCACTGATTTCTTCCCTCTTCTCCTCCACCACTTTCCCTCTATGATTCTTTCTTCTTTTCCTTCCCCTCCTTTCTTTTCTCATCTCCTCTCTCCCATTCAGCCCCTTCCCTCTTCTCTTTGGTTCTGGGTTGAATCCATGAATGCTAGGCCACTGCTCATAACTGAGCAGCATCCTCAGAGCATCTGGATTTTTAAAGGAGCTTTGTCATCAATGAATCAGGAAATTGAGGCTAGAAAGGACTTCTCCAAGACAGCTAAAATGCAGTAGAGTGTATCAATTTCGTATTTCTCACTAAGGGGTGACTGAACCTATTCATAAAAACTGAGTGAGGAATATTTCCCAGGATGCCAGAGAGGGAAGTCTCAGTTGCTATACTAAGGTGTTTTCCAGCCTCAGCCATTCTTTAGTGTGCAAAGAACCCTGGTTCCTCTAAACTCAGTGTCCTAGTTCCATTCTGTTGCCATGATAAAACACTGACAAAAACCAATGTGGGGAGGAAAGCAATTATTTGGCTTACATTTCTACAAGACCATGGAGGAATGTTGCTCACTGGCTTGCCCTCCATGGCATATTCAGCCTGTTTTCTTTCACAACCCAGGACCACAGAGGGCTGGGCCCTCCCACATCAATCATTAATCTGATGGAAACAATTTCTCAGTTAAGGTTCCCTCTTCCCAGGTGACTCTAGTTTGTGTCAAGTTGATGAACATCTAACCATCATACTCCAGAATCCAGCATAAAGTATGTAGATATACCCAATACAGTGCCACGAAACACATCTTACCTGGGTCAGCTTCTGTTATAGATGGGGAATAGATGACCAGCTAGAGGAGTGGAGTAGGGAAGGGAGGACACACTGGTAACACCCCATCCATTCCCTGCTGGCATCACCAGCTTGTCTGAACTTGCCAAGGTGGTCTTGGCTTTGAAACTAAAATTACCAAATTCAGCAAAACTCAATGCTGGGTAACCTTAGATGGTTGTTTAACTGGAATTTCTATAATCAGGGGATATAGTTTCTATTCTATACAATATAAACACAATAAATTGCCTTCTGTTGATATCACCTTACCAGACTTGGAAGTTATGTTTGAGATGATTTTATGTCTATGGAATATTTAAAATTCATCTGGGGACTTCAGGACAAAGGGGTTCCCAGATGAACTGAAACCCAGACATAGTGGGAAACATTGTGATTATGGTTGGGGGAGCAATGTTGTAGCTATGCCTCATGGGCCAGAGCAATGAGCGATGGTTTTAGACCAGCTCCCAGTAATGCTCCAAATTACAGTGTCAAGCTAAGAATGAGTAAAAACCGGGTGATGGCCACAGAGAGTTGTTAATTTAGCTAGGAACTATAGTCAGCAATTTCTTTTGGCCAACCTGGAAAACCCAGACAATTAGAATTATAAAGTGCAAGCTTAAAGGTACACACACATAGTGATACACATAAATGAATGGTTTGCCATAACTTTGTTCTGATAGACAGGTTAGAGACTACCAATATTCATTAATAGAAACGAGAATTTAAAAAAAGATGTGAGAATTAGAGAGAGGGGGGATTATCTCACACCATTTAGTCGGGATAGTTCTGGACTTTCCTTATAGTTGCTGTTCCCTACCATGGCCATTACATAGACGAAGAAACTGAGGCACAGACTCAGGTAAAGGCTTATCCAAGTTCACATGGCCACCAGACACTATCTTAGCTATCCCTTCTATTGCTATCGCAAGACACCATGACCAAAGTACCTAATAGAAGAAAGAGCTTATTTGGGGCTTATGGCTCCAGGGGGTTTGAGTCCATGACCATCACAGCACGAAGCATGGCAGACATAGGCAAGCGTGGCATTGGAGCTGAGGTCTCAACCTTGAGACACAACCATGAGATGGACGCAACTGGGGATGCATGGGCTTTTGGAATCTCAAAGCCCATTCCCAGTTACATACCTCCTCCCCCATGCTCACACCACCTAATCCTTCCCAAGCAGGTCTACCAACTGGGGACCAAGTATTTAAATACGAGCCCATGGGGTCCATTCAAACCACCACAGACACCACGCTTTATCCCTTGTGGGAACTAGAGACTGGGGTACCGAGAACAGACTTCATCAATTCTCCAGAGGCAGGCCCCCAGTGCAAGACAATTGCTAATTGTTATGACGAGGCAAGCCTACAGCACGATGACTCTAGCACAGCACCATATGCCGGACAGTAATATGCTTTCACATGTGGACACCAACAATCAAACATGTCCAGATGACAGCGCCTCAGAATATCAGACAATCCGAGAACCAGAGTATCCAGAGGTCAAGAATGTTCTCAGGAGGCCCCTAGCCAGCATTAGGGGTTTCCAAAATGCAAGTGAGCATCTGAAAAGGTATGGGTGGGTGTGAAGTTCAACAACACTGGGGAGTTTTGTGACACCAGCACTCAAAGCAATGGGGGCATAGGTGCATTCTGAGGGAGTGGCCATGGGAAAACACTGGAAACCAGATGATAGAGCCTGGTATTTTGTAGAATTCAGATACTCAGGGCAATAGCATACTATGAGAAACAAAATGATCTAGTCTTTCTTCTGTAGGAAAAGGGGAGAGTCCCAGCTGACTGTTAGCATGGATGCTGACAACCTCAGCTATCTAAATGGTGGCTTCTAGCTTGCTTCGATAAGCAGCTTGCAATCTGCACAGCAGCCTTGCTTTGGAAAGGGATCTTGCACCAAGAGTGTTGTAGCCAGGGGCCTTCTTGGTAAGGCTGTGGGGAAGGGTAAAATGCCCCTGCCTAATCCCACTGCTGAAACCAATAGACTTGTCAGTCAGCTTGGCCCTCAGCCTTGCACCAGAGAGGATGGATGGGAGATGGATGGTGAGGAAGAACACTGCTTTCAAGAACCAAGGGATGAGAGAGCTATCCCTCCACTTGCCCGTTTATTTTGGTGCCTGCGCTGAAGGCAGGCACTCAGGGGTTCTTACTAGCCTTCCCCTCTGAGCTGCTCACAGGTACTTGCTAGTGCTGGAGCAGAATGGGCAACAGGACAGTTAACCCTGCTAGCCACCAAGGATGGCTTTCAACAACCTGTTTGATAGCCTGCCCCAGGGCACAAGGGAAGTCTGAAGAGAGACGGCCCAGGTTCTAGTCATGCCCTATTCCTGCTCATTTCAGCCGAAAGACACCGTGTGTGTGTGTGTGTGTGTGTGTGTGTGTGTGTGTGTGTGTGTGTGTGTGTGAGAGAGAGATCACACTGTGGGAGTGGGATGGGGAGGGGGAGGGGGGTGAAGGGGGTAGGGTTGAAGGGTGTGTGCTAGCACAGCAGCAGTTCCCACACCACACTGATGCACTCTCTTCCCACTGCTGGCTGCCCCTGTACCATGAGCCTGTACCATTGCTGTCAGGACAGGGTAAGAACACCACAGACCTGCTGTGCTTTCTGACGTCAGCATTCCCAGGAGGAGCCCAGCTCTGCACCACCATCCGGTCAGAGAAAAACTGCTTCTGATCCTTCATGTTGCTGTTGCCCGAGGTCCTCAATACTAACAAGTCAACAGTGCCTGAGCAAATCCCTACCACATGGCAGGAACCACCACTTCATCACAGAAGTGCCCATAAAGCACACATTTCCTGGATACAGCTGTCTGTCCCACAGCTGCAGTGCCCCCTCTTTCATGGTCCACAGAGACAGTTATCTGACTCTCATGGTCTACAGTGTGCCCAAACGCATTAATCACTGCCACAGAAGGTACAGGGAGGTTGTACCATGGTGCCTAGGTAGAAATAAAGGCAGTGTATTTCCAAGATACTTCTTCAGGAAAAAAAAAATCACTCACTAAGAAGGTCATCCCAGAGGAGTGATAAAGACACAACATTCACCAGACGCATCTTACTGTAGGAATATAATAAACACACAAAAAGAAAACAAGGTAATATGATACCTGCAAATGATAGTAATTCTCTAGCAACAGATTGCAAAGAAATTGAAACAGATGAAATGTCTGATAAAGCATTCAAAAGAATAATTATATGAAAGCTCAATGAGATCCAAGAGGATACTGACAAATCATTTCATGAAATTAGCAAAACCATGTAGGGTATGAATAACAAGAAATTCAATGGAGAAAGTTTTTGCTCACTTAAATAGTCAGATGATAATTCAGTTGAAATCCTTCAATAACAGACTAGTTATATGGAAGAAAGGACATCTGAGCATGAAGACAGGATGTTCGAAACGTTGTCTTACTTGGACAAACAACAACAAAACGAAGCATGAACAAGTTTTCAGGGTCTTTAGGCCTGGGCCTGTAACACAGCAAGAACTGCCAAGCCTGATGACTGAAGTTTGATCCCTGGAATCCATACCATGGAGGAAGAAAACTGACTCCTATAAACTGTCCTCCGACTTCCACACAGTGGGAAATTACAACACCCCGCTTTAATCAACCGACAGAACATGAGCAAACAAACATCAGAATTAAAGCAGATTATAGGTTACATGGTCTGATCAGACATTGAGAGGATGTGCAAACCCAACAGCTATGTAACACACACTTTTTTCATCAGTCCATGGAACTTTCCCTAGTCCAGATCATGTACTGGGCCACAAAACAAGCCCTAACACATTTTAAAAGAGTAATATTACATCTTGTATCTTTTCTGATCACAGTAGAATGAAGTGAGAAGTAAGCAAAAGAAACTTTAGAAATTATACAAATGCATGATGATAGAACAGTGCCCTTACTTTTTTATATTGTTTTTTATTTTTTGTTCCCTCCCATATAAAAACTAAAAATAGTCAACCAGAAAGTAGAATAGTGTTCACAATGTATTGGGAAGGGAGCTGTGAGGGGGTGCGAGAAGGAAGATAGCTGGGTATGGTCAGGGTATAGTATATCCACATAGGGAAAAAGTCTACCAAATCCCATCTATGTCAATGTTTATTTAAAATCCCCAGAGTTTCTAATTTGCTGAGTCAGAGGCAGGGCACAGAAATGAAGGTTTAACTGATTTGACTATTGCCTTATTTGGAAACCACTGACTGAAAAAATAAAACACAGCTGCAGACTTATTTCCCAAGGACAACTATAAGAGCCAGCTGTGGTAGTGTAAACAGGTAAATTGCCTTGTGGTAGCAACAGCACGACCCCACAATCTCATTTCTGTGCCCCACTTTCCCTAAATGCACAGTGAAGTGAGGTCAAGCTCTTGGCAGGAGCTGTTCTGAGGTTAAGTTAAAGACCTCGGACAACCCTAAGAGCTTTTTACAGGAGAAGAATTTGTCTTCTTTACTATTAAAACAGCTGCTACTTTACTGTACCAGAAAGATGAATACCTCTGTTCTTGATCATCTCAGGAAGATCAGTTCTTCAGTCAGGAGACCCATAAAAATCTCTTTAGTTATGTACGTGGAAGCCACCCTGAAGCATGAGCATACGAGCATGCCCAAGTCGGGGAGCAGATACTGCGATCTCTCCACTTCCTTCTTCTGCACACATAGGCTCGCTCCAGAGCCTCATGACTCCAAGCTCATGGTCAGAGCAGCCAATCATTAGTCAGGATTCCTGAGTTCTACTTCTAATGTTAACAGGGTCCCCTCTGTACAACAGGATTTATGTCAAAGGTCTATTTGAAACTTGGGATAAGAAGCTATGTTTAAAGTATGGCTAGTCTACTTCATCTCCCTGACATCCAGGTGTTACAAGTTGTTTTCCCCCCAGCCTGGTCCTATAGCTGTGCCAGCCCTAAATAACACACAGAGATGCTATATTAGATATAAAGCTGTGGGTCTGTTACTAGCATTTCTTATTGGCTAGGTCTGTCTATCAATCTAAGTATTTCCACGTGGTCTTATCTTACTGGAGAGAGGGTCCAGAGTTCTTCTCTCTTAGTCCTACATTTTGAATCTCCTTACTACATCTCCCAGAATCCTCCTTGTCTCCTAAGGGACACCTTAAAACATCAAGTGCAGGAGGTGATAGAACATGGCAATCAAGCTTAGCATTATGTCTAGGAGAAGTGCATATACCAAACCTTTTCTTTCCTTGTGGAGAGATCCGGGTTCTAGGATCCCTGGAAGAAGAGTAGGGTTATAGGTGGGAGAGGACGCTGAGCTTTACAGAAGAGCCAGTGCCTCCTCTTAACCTGGCTAAGTTGTTCTGGGTTTTGGTGGTGACAGTAGGCTTGCATTGTTAGCTTTCCAGTCTTGGGAAGAAAGACTTTCAGATCTGATGAAGCAATGCCCCAAGGGATGGGAACGGAATCCTGGGTGGAATAATGAATGATTCCATGGAGCGAAGCCCAATGGGACCTGTGAATGTGAGCTTATTTGGAAAAGTTGTCTTTGGAGATGCAAGTGTTAAGGACATGAGAGCCTCCTGGTTTAGGGTGGGCCTTAAATCCAACAACATGTGTTTGTGTAAGACAAGAGATGAGGAGAAGACCCAGAGGAGAGGATTGCTAGGCTCTTGTAAGTAATGCCAAGAGATTCACTGGCTTGCTAAGTTGGCCTTCGATGGAATTATTCCGTGGGTCTAGATGAGCTCTCAGTGTGAGGTGAGTAGCATGGCTGTCCATGTTGTCCCAGGAAGCATGACCTACTCCCAGGTGTACCAGAAGTTGCACACGGTCCCTGTGGCCTTTGCAGCGACTGCAGGCCAGCTAAAACCTCACCTTGGGACTTGAAGCTTCCAGTACTGGGAGAGAGTCACTCTCTGCTGTTTTAAGTCACCTAGCTTGTTGGTCTGTCAGCGCAGGTTCCACCGATGAAATGCCATGAGACCCACTGTCTTTCCTTATCCCATCTTTCCTTTTGTAAGAGCTACCACAAATGTGGTTAATTCTAGATTACTGAGGCATACATCTTTCTCCCGGGAAGCACAAATTTGAGAAGTAGAAAAATGTTTGTTGTTGCATGAAAAATGAAAGACCCAGAGACTGATATTGGGGTTCAAGCTTCAAGCTGAAGATTAGAAAAGCAAAACAGCCAGCCGGTAGCTTTTACCTCTAGCTCAGGCTGAATGGGCAGGTCCACGATCTCTCACCCAACCTCTGACTCCTGCCTCTCCTCAGTGTGGCTGGAGAGAACCTGATACCGAGCCTACTGAAGATCCTGCTCCTATCCTTCATATCCTTCTAGTGCTGGGATTAAAGGCTGTGATTCCAGGTGCTGAGATCATCTTTTTGTGAGCTGTTTCTCTTAGAACTGGGTCAATTTCGTGTAGCTCAGTGTGGTCTTGAACTAACAGAGATCCATCTACCTTTTAATCCTGAGTCCTGGGATTAAAGGTGTGTACCTGGCTTCTATGGCTTGTGTCTGACTTTGCTTCCTGAATCCTCAGGCAAGCTTTAATAAATCATAAATAATTCATTACCATGGTTTGTATCTCCCTGCCCCTTCTAATTTTTTGTAATAAGAAAACTATGCTTGGGGACTCTTTGCTTTTTCTTTTGTACAGGTGTGTGTATCTATGTGTGGGTATGTGCACACGAGTGCAGGATCCTGTGGATGCCAGAGGAATTGGATGCCCCTGGAGCTTGAATTGGAAGTGGTCATGAACCATCAGATGTGGGGGACCAGGAACTGAATTTGGGCCCCCTGCAAGAAATGTACATACTCTTAATTGCTGGGGCCTCTCTTTACCCTCTGAAGGACTTACTTTCATAAATTATCTTTTGAAAAGAAGAAGCGTATGTCTGTGTGTGTGTTCTGGTACCAACGATCACAATGTTTTCTTTTTTATCTATTTTGAGACATGGTTTAATGTAGTGCAGCCTGGCTCCAAACTCACAATGCAGCTGAGTATGTTCTTAATCTTGCAATCCTCCTGCCTCCATCTCCCAAATGCTGGGATTACAGGCATGTACCGTCATACCACGTGTACCTCAACGTGCTCTTGACTAAGGCTCCCAGGGATTTTCCTGAGCCCTTTAATTATTTTCTGCACACCCATGCTATGGCCTCGTTCTCTTGTTTGGAGGTGTATTCCACTCTACCCAGGTGCAGGCTCCCCATGTAGCTGTATACTTTCTCTCCCTGCACCCTCGGGTTTAACTTTGGGCAGATGACTGCCAGGTGTCTACCTACAGCCCTGATGTTACCTTATGTCCACTTCCTCCCAAATACCTACTTTTACATTTATAAAGGGCATCCTGAACAGAATATTCTGCACCTTGCACGTCTTTCCATCTTCCCTGGTCTTCTAATTTATTCATCTGGGTGAATGTTTCCTCCAGTTGATTACACAAGCCAGATATAGGAATGCAATCTTGGAACTCTCTCCCACTTTCCACTGTGACCAGATCTAGTAATTCTTTCCTCTAATCCAGCCTTATATTCATTCACTCTGACTCAAACTGCTATTATCCCATCTGGACCACTGTGATGATTCCTCAACTGATTTTCAGCATATTTAGAGAATTCCTTACCTGGGATATGTAAACGAGTCCATCCTCTCTTCATGAAGTCCCAATGACAAACCAAACTTGGTTCTACCAAAACTCAACCCAAAGGACCAACTGGTTTATTGGTCTGGCTTATAGAGCATGAGTGAGGGTTACTGATGGAAGTGTGGGTGAATCTATATAGCAGCCACATTTGAAAGCCTTCACCCAGCAAGGATGATGGCTTCCTCATAACCACACAAAGCCCCCCTTCAAGCAACCTCTCCTAACGTACACACTCCAGAGCTTCCTGACACACAGAGGCTACACACAGTTAGGGCAGAAAATTGCATACAAATAGCTGGAGGGGCACCCATGTCAGGATATACCTCTCTACCCTCAAATCTTATATGCTTTCTACCCTGTCACCAGCATCTAGCACTGGTAGAAGCAGCTAGAATCCCAGGTAAGGGCCATAGGTTCTTCCCTACCCTTCCTTCTTAGGAGTTCATGGAAAAATTCCATAAGCCAGAGCTGTCTACCTGACAAAGCAAATCCCTATTTCGTCAGCCTGGACTGCTGTAACAAATTGTCACTCTATATGACTCATCAACCATTCTTGAGGCTGGAGGTCTTAGATGAAGGCAACAGCGTTTGAAGTCTCTGGTTACAGCTGGGCAATTTCTTATGTTTCTTGTGATAGAAAGAGAATTAGGTAGCTTGCTGGTGTCAAGGAAAATTCCTGGGAAGAAGCTGTCTTCGGAGAAGGATGGACTGTTTAGACTGCAGTGATTCAGAAAGGCTGGGATGCTGGGGGTCCAGAGGCTGATTGCCTTATCCCAGGCTAGCTTTAGACAACTGAATAGCCACTTTTTGCCCATCTCTGTGTTTGAATTCACAACACGTGACTATTATTGTAGAGAGCCACCGGTGCCATTCCCGAAGATGGCACTGGTTTCCTGTCCATAAGCCAGCAAGGCGCGGATGCGAGATCTTCATCATGGGGTGACCGTTACGAGTGTTGCGGGCTGCACCTGTCAGTAACGGACACGACTCCTCTGAGCATATATAAGCAGAGCCCTTTTTCCTCCTTGGGGTCTTCCCTCAACTTGCTGTAATGAGCCGCGCAATAAACATAGCTGCAGAAGAATCCTGTTGTTGAGCGTCGTTCTTGCAGGCAAGGCGATAGCGCTCGACATATTATAATAGATAAATGTCTTTCAGAATCTATCAACTTAACGGATTCCCTAGTTTTCACTAACAAAAATCTAAGGGTATCATCAGATAGCATTCTGGGTTCATAGAGAAGCTCCCCCTATCTTGATATAACCATCTTTTAGATGCACCTGCCAATGTATTTTCTTGCCTTGATTTATGACTTTCTTTGTTTTATAAAACTGTAAACCTTTATGAAACAATTTCCTCATTAGAACATGGAATTTGGGTAACTTAATCTATGTTCCCAGGCCATTGTCATTCAAATTTGGCTCTATAATAAGTCCTCTCTTATCCCCTTTAAGGTGAGATAGTTGACACTGGACTCTTTTTTATAAAGTCACTGCTGCCCTTGGTAAAGGCTTCACCTTCATGATGCAACCATCTTCTGAAGACCTCATCTTCCAAATGTCATAATGAAGGTTACAATTTTCCATAAAGAAATTTGGAGCCAGTGATATCCTTTAATCTTCTGTCTGGCACTGTATATTCTTTTCCCTAGACACATTTCCAAGAAATCTTACACCTCATTGTTATCAGTGTCATTTCATAGAAAGGCATGAGGTGACTTGGGAAGGTTTGTTGATGCGGGGCTGGAAAGCACCATTCCCCACCCCCACCCCTCTGCTGCCCTTTGCTGATATTCTTAGAAACCAAATGGCATGAAGTAAAAACCCTCTGAATTCCTGAGATGAAAGTCTGGAAAGTGTCATTTTTGGAAGGAAGGGGCCAAATAGCTGTGAACAGTTTTTCTGCTCCCCAAACATCTCTTCCCTGTACTATAAATGGGAGAGCCATTTAGGTGAGAGTCATTGAGGTCAGTACAGAGAAAACTTCCCCACCAGAACTCGGACCCATTGACACTTTCAGGAAAATGACTATAATCAAGAAAACAAGCTCTAACTAGCACCCCAGAGCTTGGAAATTTTGAAGTATGATGGGAGATTTTTTTTTCTAATTTTATGTTTCTGAAAATTGATGTGTCCATAGGACACAGGTCATTAACATTTTTTTTGTATGTGAATGATAGAATTTTGATTTAATGGATTCTGTCCAACTACAGTGAGGTGGTTGTAGGCCTTGAGGTGTTTAGAAGGTCTCTTCCTGGTTCAAGACCATCAGGAAGGTACCAGTCTCCAGCGTGCAGAGGAGGTAAGCAAGCCCATTGCAGGGAGGGCATGCAGAGGGCATGGCATTCAGTGACTGTGCAACTCAATCTCTTTTCCTAGGTCTCACAACATGTCATCTCATCTGTGTCCTTACTAAGCTTTTATAGCCTGTATTTTATTTGAGTGTGTGTAAGGTATGTACTTGTTTATATATGCACATGTACGTGCAGGTTCAAGTATATGGCGTGTGTGTGTGTGTGTGTGTGTGTGTGTGTGTGTGTGTCTGTGTGTGTGCATATGGAAGTCAGAGGTTGGATTTGGATGAGGTCCTTGGTAGTTCTTTATCATATTTTTTTTTTTTTTTTGAGATAAGGCTCTTTTTGAACTGAACTGCATTGATTTGGTTGTATTGTCAATGAACTTTAGAAATCTGCCTGTCTCTAACTGGTGTTACAGATTTGTGTCCCTGTATCTAGCTTTTTGTGGGTGCTCAGGATCCCAACTTAGGTCCTCTTGCTTGCATGGTAGGTTCTCTACTGACTGAGCCTTCCAAAGATTTGAAATCAATGGGTGGGAAAGGTGTCTGTATTCCTATTCTCTCTGTGGCTCTGTTCACAACAGTTATGGCATTAGCCTCAATGCCTATGAGCATGAATGGAGAAAGGAAATGGCACACACACATCCAGACTTAAAAATCTGCCATTACAAAAACATGGGTATAATTGAAGAACATTATGTAAATGAAATTAACACACAGGAAGGCATTGCGTGTTCTCAGATGTGTTGCTATTGCAAGTGGGTGAAAGGTAGGAGATAGGTCTAGTTGGAGAAAGTCATTGGGGGTGTGCCCTTGGAGGTCACACTAATAAATAATAATGTAGAGTAACTAATCCTAAGTCATGCTTTAGAGAAGGCCGAGGTCCTTAGGCAAAGACAGCCTGCTTGTCAAGTCAGCACTCAAATCCCGTATTTGTCTCCTCAGCTCTTCCTGAAATGCTTCGGTATACATGAAGCTATCTGAGCTTGTTCGCCACCTATGACCTGTCCACTGGCTTCTCCTTTCCATACTTGCAGTCATTCTGGAGCTAGTCTAGGCCCCTATCCACCACAGATTCTCTAGATCGAAAATCTGAAATTTGTAGTCAGTTACCCTTTCCAGTTTCTTCTTCTAAACGATATCTTAGTAGGCTGTCACCATGGAAACAAGGATTTCTGCTTGAAATTTTGTGTCTTCAGTATTTTTCTCTTTTCCAAATTATTTTGGTTCTGGAGAAATGGGATTAGCAGTTACAAGTACTTGCTGTCTTTGTAGAGGACCTGAGTTCAGTTCCCAGCACCCATACAATTTGGCACATAACTAACTGCCTGTAACTCCAGCTCCAGGGGATATGACTCCTTCTAATGGCCTTCATGGGCACCCATGTCCATGTGACATGCACTCACATAAACACACACACACACACACACACACACACACACACACACACACCACACGCACGCACACATATACACATTTTAAGAATAATAAGTATTTTAAGGAGTGTGTATGCCATGTGTAGAGGCCAGAAAGGGGAGTTGGGATCCTTCTTAGGGATGGTACATCCTTTCCATTGAATCTATTGGGTTTATTTGTCATAAGATACTGGTCCCTTTCTGGGAAGGAGGGAATAAAGCCTCATTTGAAACCAGATAGCTGGTTTCAAACACTGAAGAGGAAGCATTCATGTATAGGCTGCTTCATCCTCCACTTCTGAGCACTGCAGAGACAGCTGGCAGCCCTGGGTGGTGGCCTGTGCTCCACCAGAGAACAGTGACCCAGAACCCAGGGGTGTGTCTCCAGTGACCTTCTGGGTTCTTGGTTTTAATAAATTCTGAAAGACTCCCAATGATTTAGTACTTGGGCCCCGAAGACTGCAAAGAAAACGGAGATGAGGTGATGGAAGGAAGCAGGTGGGAAGAGGGATGTGGCTGGACAGTCTGAGGAAGACACACCTGGCACCCGGGAAAAAAGTTGGATTGCAGCAAAAGAGAATACAGCACACGGCGAGGGAGGCGTGGCACTGAATGATAGACTGGACTCACTGCTGTGAGAAGGAAAAACCCAACATTCTACAGAGCCATTCCTGATTCGCTTCTGAAGATGATCACGCTCTACCTGTGAGCTTATTCCCACCATGCAAAGTGGCTTGTGGGTCCTTTTACAGCCAGGACTCTGGACCATTTTACTAACTGCTGAGCTCCTAGGTGTCTGTGTGTGAGCCTTCCACTGCTGAAGCATCTCCCAGCTATGAAAAAAGGCAGGTGCTGGGGTTGGTTAGAATAGCCCTATCAGCCTCAGCAAGACACCTGCTCTTTCCCTTAAAAGTGATCTATACCATTTCCCTCCTTTATGATGTAATACATTTGAGCATTTTTTCCTAGAATGTTCTTTCTGTGTTATAAACGTCTACTTTATAACCTATGACCAAAATGCATATCACTGAATAAAATGTTATCTCCATTCAGTGACGTGTGAGTTCTCCAAGCTCAGTCACCTGTGCCAGTGAGTGGATGTTCCTGTCTGCTGAGCTCTACAGCAGGGAATGTGAGCAGTTCGAAGGTGGTGAGGACAAATTTCCAGCTGTCAGAAATCTCACCATCTGGCTAGGCTCAGGGACCAATGCATGGAACTGACCGTGTACATCGTGGAGTCAAGATCCAAGTGTGATTCAGCCCCTTGGCCAGAAGAAGAGAAACACTGAACTGTGGGGATATGTGAACATTTAAATAGCTTAGGTTTGTCTACACAGGGCTGTGGGCAGCTGGGCAAATTCATAGAGTTTAACCTCTTAGTGTTTATGTTCTCTACGTGTTGTTGACTGATTCTGAAACAATGTGGACATGACATTGAAAGGAAAGTCACTCTTTGCTGTTGCAGCAATTCTACGCAAGTCATTTTAGATTCCCTTTCTGTCTGAGTCCTCGGTGGCCTCTCGGTTTTGCCAATGGCAATGGCAGATTGTGCTCTGTGGTGATACAAATATTTGGGTGGAGTTGAAAAGGACATAGATGTGGTGAGTGGGCTTGTCTGGTGGGCTGACTGCTGTGGCATTCTATGCCTGGTTACTGCTTTGAATATTTGGGTAGTGGTGAGGGGTATCATGTGGGAAGCCACAGCCCCAAGATGGCATCTGGCTGGATGCCAGGTAGTCCGAGCTTAGCTGTAAACAAGCCTTATTTGGAAGTGTTTGATGGATCTGGCGCGCTTCCTCCTTCTGTGGCCTATCCGGGATCGCCAGGTGACATGAGCTGATTGGGCAGTGAGCGCACATTTAAGGGCTTGCTGGGGCTGGGGGAGAGCAGAAGCTGTTGTACAAGGTTCCTGATTAAACTGCTTGAAGAAGAGTCGTGGTCGTGTTTCCTTGCTGGCTGAGGTAGACGGGACGGTATCATGCTGACTTAGCACAGCCAGCTCCAAGAACACTTCAGAGAGTAGTTCCCTGGGAAGATACAAGGCTCTAATGAGGGGCTATTGATGTCTGGCCCTAGGACTTCTAATTTATATGTGTATAAGTTTAGCTTGGCTTAATTTACCAGCAACATTAAAAAGGAAAATAGGTACACTGATAAGTGTACATGTATAATCTATCATCTATCTTCTATAATCTACCTATCATCTACCTATCATCTATCTATCTATCTATCTATCTATCATCTATCTATCTATCCATACTGTGGTAGTTTGAATGTAATTTTCCCCCATAAACTCAAATAGGGACACTATTGGGAGGTGTGCCTTTGCTGGAGAAGTTTGGCCATGCTCGTCTCCATGATGATAATGGCCTGAACCTCAATTAAATATTCTCCTTTATAAGAGTTGCTTTGGTCATGGTCTTTTCACAACAATAGAAACCCTAAGAGAGAAGTTGGTACCAGGGACTGAGTATTGCTTTGATAGGCCTGAGTATACTTTTGTTTGGAGGAATTTGGACTTTGGGTTAGGAAAGCAGTGGCATGCGTTAAGTACTGTTTAATGGGCCATCCTAGTAAGAACATGGAAGACAGTGGTACTAAGAGTTATTTGAACTGTCAGGGGCTTCACAGTAGAAGAATGTTAGTATGTGGCCTAGAGATTTTTTTTTTTTTTTTGTGATTTGGTGAAGAAAGTGGCTTCTTTTTGCCCTTGCCCAAAGAGTTTGCCTGAGGATAAAATGAAGAGTTTTGTATTAATTCCATTGGCAGAGGAAATCTCAAAACAGCCAGTATAGACTATGTTGTGTGGTTATTAGTGGTAATTCTAATGAAGATTTGCGATGAAAAGGAGCAAGCTGAGGAAATAAAACTACAAAAGGTACAGATCGAGAAAAGGGGCACCAGGAACTGGAATGGAACTAAATTCTATGTTCAAGGAGCTAATGAATTAAGAAATGGAGTTTAAGGAGGGGTGACCTCAGGGCAAGATCCCATCCAGGTAAGTTTATAACTTGTGAAAAGGAGCTAAAGAAAAGCTTAGACCGGATATGGTGGGAAACACCTTTCATCCCAGCACTGGGAAAGCAGAGGCTGGTGGATCTCTGAGTTTGAAGCCAGGCTGGCCTAGAGGTCCAGTTTCAGGACAGCCAAGCTTAGTCAGTGAAGGACAGAAAACTGGTGAAGATACACTTCAACAAGACCCAGGAACAGCAGAACTTGGCACCTTCAGTCACATTGTTCTGGCCTTAGAGTTAAAGACAGAAGAAAGGGGCTGTGGAAATTGCCTATGAGACTAAGAAAAGCTGCTACACTAGGCATATGTCTAGGGTATCCCTAGATGGAGGCCTAGAGAGGCTACTGCATGAAGATGTAAAGTTGAAGGCTGGGTTGCCCTGGAGACCCCAAGATGTTGGTGATGCCAGAGCCATGGGATATCTGCCCAGGAGAGCTGCTAACAGGGAGTGAACCAGCCCAAGAGACAGAGTCTGTTACAGTCAGCAAAGCTGAAAGGAGTTGGAGACCAGAAGAATGTTTTGACATCAGACAGAGATGCAGAGTCTGGAGTTTGTCCAGCTGCTTTTCAGTCTTGCTTTGGTCCAGTATTTCCTCACTATGCTCCGTTCCCTATGGTTTGGAATGGTAATGTATACCCTTTGCCATTATATGTTGGAAGCATGTGATCTTCTTTTTGATTTTGATTTCACAGGGTTATTACAGTTCAGAGATTGTACGAATCTCAGAAGAGACTTTGGACTTAAAAACGTTGTTGAGACTGTGATAGACTGTAGAGACTGTTGAAGTTGGACTAAATGCATTTTTCATTATGGTATTGTTACAAATCTGTGAGGATTAGAGAGTTGAATGTGATGGTTTGAATGTAATTGGCTCTCATAAGCTCATAGGGAGTGCCACTATTAGGAGGTGTGGCTTTGTTGGAGTGGGTATGTTCTTGTTGGAGTAGTGTATTGCTGTGGAGGCGGGCTTTGAGATCACATATGTGCTCAAGCCACACTCAGTGACACAGTTCACTTTCTGTTGCCTTCTTATCAAGATGTAGCCATCACTATGTTTGTCTGCAGGCTGCCATGCGCCCTGCCATGATGATAATGAGCTGAACCTCTGAAACTATAAACCACTATGTTAGGAGTAGTTTTTCTGCCATCCCATCTGGTCCCACTGCCACGCCAGCCCAAAATAATACACAGAGACTCTGTATTTGATATAAAGCTGTTAGTCAGTTACTAGTTTATCAGCTAGCTCTGTCTTAAATATTAACCCACTTCTATTAATCTAAGTATTTCCACATGGTCTCATCTTACCAGAGAGAGGGCCCAGACCTCTGTTCTCTCCAGTCTCTACATGCTGACCCCTCCCTATTACTTCCTGGAATCCTCCTTGTATCCTAGTCCTGCCTATCTTGCTTTCCTATTGGCCAACAGTGCTTTATTCATTAACCAGTAAGAGAAACATATTTACAGAATGACATCTCCCATCACCACTGCCTCAATTATTAAGTGTTTTCTAAAAGTTGCAATGGCCATAGTGTCTTTTTACAGCAATAGAAACCCTAAGTAAGACACATACATGCATATTTCTCACTTAAAAGGAAAAACTAATCTCAAAGCTGGTAATTGAATGTTTTGAGCAGCATAAACCTAGTCTATTTTAGTTTGGGATCCATTCTTTTTAGGACCCAGGTTCTCAGGGTTACAAGGTATCTGTAGAAGCTTCAGCCACTGGAAGTAGAAACAACTGAAGGCAGTTGGAAGCTAACAATGGCTTTTCATCTGTCCTGCTTCATTTTATTTACCAACTTGACTAGGCCGTGAGGTGCCCAAGTATCTGGGCAGATACTATTCCAAGTGTATTCCGAGTTGATGAAGTTGGCATTTGAATCTGTGGACTGATTGAATCACATTGCCTTCCCTAATGTGAGTGGGTTTCTGTCAGTCAGCTGAAGGCCTGGCTAAAACAGAAAGTTTGATGTTTGGAATAAGAAATAATTCTTCCTCATGATGGCTTTCAGTTCATATGATAAGCTTTATCCTGCCTTTGTTTGAATGACATCTGTTCCTCCTGGGTCCAGAGGGCCTGTGCTTTAGATTGAGTCTTACGCCATTATCTTTCTGGGGTATTGCACTTTCCCACTATGATAACACATAACTGTGGTCATCAAATTCAAAGAAAAAAAATGTTTGTTGTGGCTCACGGTGTAGGAGCTTCACTCTGTGGCTGGCCTAGTTCATTGAGACCATAGATCCTAGAAGGGGAGGTATAGCCAAGCAAGCTGCTCTTCTCGTGGCAACAGAGAACCACAAAGAGTAAGAGACCAGAACTGGACATGATGGCCCATGTTTTACCCTAGCACTTGGGAGACAGATATAGGTGGATCTCTGTGTTCAAGATCAGCCTGGACTATAGCGTGAGTTCCAGGACAGCTAGGGCTACTAGAGAGACCTTATAAAAAGGAGGAGAGTGGGGAGACAAACCATCAACCTCCCACAATCCTCTTCAAGGGATGCCCTCAATGATATATGACTAAGATTCACCTCTGAAACATTCCTCTACCTCCCAATAATGCCAAGCTGGGGCCTAAGCCTTTAACATGGGGTATTTTAGATCTAAGCCATAGCACTGGGGTTCCAACTTGCTGACTAATAGATCTTAGGATCTTTCACCTCCCATAATGGTGTGAACCAACTCCTTTTAGTTAAAGTATCTTTCTATTTTGTGTGTGTGTGTGTGTGTGTGTGTGTGTGTGTGTGTGTGTGTGTGTGTCTCCTATTGATTCTGTTTCTATGGAGAATGGTAATACTTAAGGGAAAATTTTCATGTGCCCTCAGGAAACATTTCCAGATAAAAATCAAAGATGTTCAGTTACATTGGAATTGCAGATAAACCATAATTGCTTATATTTGGAACATATTTATACTAAAAATGCTATTGTTTATCTGAAATTCAAATTTATCTGGGAATCTTATATTTTTATCTGCTAATCTGAGAACCGTACATCTTATGTTTCAAGCACTTTGGGTTTCAAATCATTTTTAACAGATATGAACCATGAGCATCATTATTGGGAAGGAAGGCTAGGGAATGTGGTAGATTTGGTTGGGAACACTGCTGTATCCAAGAACACAGGCATCCTATTGATAAAGGAGGTGATGGACAATGGAGCTTGGAAAGGGAGCTCTGATCAGGACCAGGTAACCCTTTCAGCACCTGTGGGTTGGAAAATAGGTTTGCAATGATAATATTATTAGCAGTTATCATATGTCAGTCTCATGCTTTGTATCATTTGTATATCATGCTAAAATATTTACATAACTTTTCCATTATAATCTATAAAAAAGACTGTTACTATTTTTATGTGGCAGATGAGAAGCCTGACCTCAGAGGTGAGTCTAAGAAAGGCTTAGGGGAACCCTGAAATCACACAGCTGTTAAGGCTTTGGAATCAGGGTTAGAATCCATGTTCATCAATTGCAAAGCTGGTGCCTTTTTTTTTTTTTTAACCCCAACATCAGTTTATTATAACGTTAAGGACAAAGTCTTTGCCATGCTAGGGGCTGAATTGTGTCCTCCCAAAATTCATAGATTGAAGTTCTAACGTTTGATGCAACTGTATTTGGAGGTAGGACTTTTAAGGAAGCAATAAAAGCTAACTGGTATTGTGATATACGGTATCTTCCTAAGAGGAGAAAGAGACAGCATGACTTCTTTCCTCCTCTCCTTATGTGAACAAGCAAAGGCCCTTTGAGAACACAGGAAAACCTCCATCCAAAGCCAGAAAGAGCATCTTCTCCAAAAACAAACCCTGAAAGTTTCTGGACTCTGAACTTCTGAACCCTGGACTTTCTCTTTTAGAGTGACATTGGTCTATAATGCCTTGCCTTGTCAGCTTGAACTAATTAATATACTTCTCTAAAAGTAGAGACAAACAAACAAAATGAGCCAATATGAGGTACTTTAGTAGTGCTAAGAGTAAGAGGAGAGAGGGTACCAAGGATGTTGCCAGCTCATTAGGAAGGAACCTCAATTCACTGAGATGTGGCATTCAGCATCAGCATCAGCATCTCTTGGCACTCTGCTGTAGGCGAGATCCCAGGGCAGAGCAGGAGGCAATGAGGACCAAAAGAAAGAGGCAGATTCTGGGTCCTGTCAACGGAACTGAACATCTATTAGTTATTTCGGCATCACTGTGAGGAAGTACTAGACAGAAACAACCCAAAGGAGGGCATTTATTTTAATTCATCTTCAGAAAGATTTCCCTCTGCGTGGCAGAAAAGACATAGTGGTGGCAGTAGTTCTGTCCATGCTGGTGAAAGGATGTAGCAGAGATTCTTCACATCAGAACACAGTTGAGAGCAAAGGCAAGAGAAACTCCCAACACCTGCTCCTAGGGACCTGCTTCCGCCACTCACCCACCATACCCTTCCCAAATAGGTCCCAAAAGCTGGGGACTTAGCATTCAAAGCACAAGGCTGTCAGGAACCTTTCAGAGTCAGACTGGGGAGTTGTGGGAAAGTTTAGGCAGGGGAGTCATGTGTGCTAACATGACCAGTCATTTCCATGCAGGAGCAGAGAGACCAGTCACAAA
This sequence comes from Phodopus roborovskii, assembly GCF_943737965.1. Lineage (NCBI taxonomy): Eukaryota > Metazoa > Chordata > Mammalia > Rodentia > Cricetidae > Phodopus > Phodopus roborovskii. The sequence continues at coordinate 16,915,546 of NW_026126482.1, read as the reverse complement.
GTTTCTCCAGCAGAGCAGACTGGAGGAAATGAAGCTGGAATAGCCAGGGAGACGCGGGGGTGGTGATAAATTGAGACAGATGTTTTGGGTGTATTTGTAGAAGGAGAAGTCAGTAATGATGTGAAAAACAGTAAACAAAGGAGGAATTGTCCTGTGCTTAGAGGGACCAGGAGAGTCATTGTCAAAGACGGGAATCAGGAAGTTAGCTCAGGACACCAGGAAGAGCCTTGGTGGACCTTATAAGCGTAACCCTCTCCTTTGCCTGTAAAGACATGGAGACTCAAAAGGCACATTTACTATCTATAGAGGGAAGCTGGAGGTTGTCCATGATAGAAGGAACAAATGGTCTCCTCCCTGGACTCAATAGTCCTGCCTTACCACTCAGGAGCAGGTAATGCCACCTGGGACAAGCCCTAGTGGGTTTTCAAGTGCTCAGAAACACAAGCCCCCGTGTACTTCCGAGCGTTCATGCCTGGAGTTATACTCATCAGAGTGCCCGGGTGGTGAAGGGTTAAACTCCAGAACCAGGGAAAAGAGGCTTGGAGATCCACTCACTAAACCCTCATTTGTAGAAAAAGACTTCCTGGACATTTTCTGACTGTAGATGTGTTAACTTGGGCTTGAAGGAGTGTTGGCTTTTTAAGTCTGCTGATCTGAGAAGTAACTGGGTTGGTGAGGAAGACATGGGAACCATCAGTGTCTTCTGGGACCAGGTTACCTCTGGTACCAGGTTTAAAAAAGCCAGGAAGGATTCTGGGTAGATGTAGAGTCCAGAGGTGGCAAAGAAGCTGCATGGCCACCGAGGCAGGCCAGTGGTGAAGATCGGCAAGGAGGCCCCAAGAAAAGGCAAGCCATTGTGCCAGATGCTGCTGAGATGCACAGCCTTGCAGTAATGGGACTGCCGTGAAGATCTGGCTGTGTCTGCCCCTGTTCCTGGGAGTGAAACTCTAACCCCTTGGAGTGCCCAACATGATGGGGTGGCTTTATTATCCCTGACAGTTTATACAGGAGATTGTAGGTGACAGTGGCATGTGATGACAAGCAGCCTATTCAGTGTGTACTAAGGGAACTGTCAGTTTATGGCTCCTGTCTTCCTACAGCAGTTCTCCCATGCACAGGGCATGTGTTCCAAGATCCCCAGTGGGTGACTACACCCTGCAGAGTACCAAACTCTATATACACCACGGGTTCTCCCACATATGTATCCTTACTACAGAATCTAACTATAAGTTATCTTCACTTGGGGATTAACCACAATGATTTACTTTATATCTCAGTGACTTCAGTATCTGATTTTGTTTTCTTCCTCATTAAGTCGAGAGCATCTCATTTTTCACTTCACAAGGGAAGCATTTTATTGGCTTCTTTTGGGTATATCCAAATTGCCAGCAGATCATGTTAAATAAAAAAAAAAAAAGGTTGCTTCAATAACAGCACTGTAGTATCATGGGGCCAATGTCAGTGAGATGGCTGCTAAATAAGTAACAAGGAAGGATTAGCATATGCAGTATGGGTACACTGGAGATAGTGTTGATTTAAATCCTGGGTACCAGATCTCATCATGCTACTGAGACAACAGACAAGTTAAAACTTACTAATTGTGTCCCTGGCTTCCTTGACCAAGACACCATGTAATGTGATTCAACAGAGAAGATGGACTATTGCTCTCAGTATGCCAAGGATAGCATCACTTACATAGAACATATGATCCTTAGGTGCTCATGGAATGAATGATGCTTTACTTATGCTACCATTTTTATTTTGTTTGGGTCAGAAATTCCTCAAACATTGTATCTTATGATCATTAATGTAAGATCTAAACATCAGGACAATTGAGATTGGATATGGGAAGAATTTGTGACACCAAGCTAGAAGTTGCCTTGCTGGGGAACTTTGGAATACAATTTCTGAATAAAGAAAACCTCTCATGTCCTGCAAACCTAAGAGTCTTTGGCTACATGATCCCTAGAAAGGCCAAGAAAAATAATAGGCATGACAGTAACTGGAGTGTCAATAATTAATACATAGTACTTACTTTTCGTTGGCACTGAACTAGACAATTAGATGCATCAATTTCATTTAATAATGCATATGAGGTAGGTACTGTGGTTGTGCCCATTTGACAGATGAGAAAACTAAGGTACAGAAAGAGTAACTTGCCAAGCAAGGTTGTCCAGCTTTTCTTAATAAGGCCTTAGCATTGACCATGTCTTAACCTCTCTGTCAGTTGTTCCTAATCATGGCTACACATTTAAGTCATATGGAAGAGATGCATCCATCCATCCATCCATCCATCCATCCATCCATCCATCCATCCATCCATCCAATTCTTAAACTGCTTGTAATCAGACCCAAAGCTTCACAAATGTTAAGCATGAACTTTCCCACTGGGCTTACACCAAATCATCTGGGGGGGAGTTTTTAAATTCTCTATAACCACATTATACTCCAGGATGAATTAAATCAAGATCTGGGGTGGGAGAGAGGCACCAATAATTTAAAAACTCACAGCTCGTTTCAAACTTCAAGAACCAGTTCCTAGTCTCTGCTGTTTATTGATGCTCAGAGGTAAGTGCATAAGATCCTTGAGAGGTTGGGTAGGAGAAATTATCCACCTCTCCTGCTTGCCTTGGAGGTACCATGGCAGAATATCCCCAATGGGAACCTTGTGAGCTGAGACAAAGGCCTGGACTGGCAGGATGTCCTTTAATTACATGTTCTCATAGATTCAAATGGGGGCAAGCTGAGCTAGGGATGGTTACACCAACATGATTTATTGTTATTTTTGTCACCACACTACAATTTAATTCACCTCCAAATAGTTATGTTCATTTTAATAAACTAATGAGCACTGTGGGAGACTCTAGCAACTCTCAGTGATGTATTAATTCAGTGTTAACTGCCTAGACTGGAAAAAAAAAAGCATACCACTTTCATTTTCACAGTAATCACTCTTGCAGGGAAATTCCTGGGCACAAAGCTGGATATTTCTGCAGACCATTTAGCCTATAAACCCAGCCTTATAATTTACCCTAGCCAGAGAAGCTGGAAAGGACACTCCCTCCATGAGCACAAGAGTGGGGGAGCTTGAAGAATAGAGCCTGTCTTGAGTCGATGCTGTAGCAAGGCCAGGCCATCAATTACAGCCAATAAAGGGAGGAAGGCTGTGAGAGAGCCTGGAAGTTAAAAGGCAGCTGGTCAGCACCATCTTTGATATTTCAGAGCTGCTTTGCAATGAAAGTAGGTGATTGCAGGCATAGAAAGAATGGAAACAAAACAAAACACATGATTTCCATGCTCTGGAGTAAGACAGGGAATGCATGGGTGACTCAGTCTGTCATGGTAGTCTGACCTTGTAGTGAGATAGTTTTGTGGCACTGACCATGTCCATTGGGGGTGGAGCCATGGGCGGAGTGACCTGTGGAAGGAGGTCGGAGGGGGCCAGGAAAGGCGCTCTCTTTCTGGCGTGACTCGAACAGGAGAGGATCGGGTTGAATTTCCTGGTGTTCATCTGTCTAGGTTGTAAGTTATTTCTCCCTAAATAAACATCTATTCGGCCTATTTGTTTATCCTGATCCTTATTTACCGTGATATGACCTGTTCCTGTTCATGTGTTTGCCTGCTTGTTTCCCTTCCCTCCCCTCCCCTTCCCTCCTCTCCCCTTCACTTCCCTTCCTCTTTCACATTTTCTCTTTGCTTCTCTCCTTTTTTTCTATTGCTCTTACTTTCTTCTTCCCTTATTCCCTCCCTTCCTCCCTCCCTTTCTAATGGTGGCATTGTTATATTTCTGGGACCTTTTTTCCTTTTTTCTTTTAACAAAGTTTAAGACTAGCAGAGAGTAGCACATATTGTAATCCCAACAAAAGGGACTTTGAGGTGGGATAAATATTGCAGACCAGCCTGCTAATTTTCTGGTGTGCTGTTTTTTGTTTGTGTTTGTTTGGTGTGTGTGTGTGTGTGTGTGTGTGTGTGTGTGTGTGTGTATTCCATACCAGCTTGATAAGACTCTGTCTCAACCAACAGCATCAATTAATAATGTTAAAACACTTGAGGACAAGATAGGAGGGTCTTAAGTGGTCAACTGGACCTAAAATTGAAAATGGAGCCCTGTAGCAATTGATTGTGGGGCAACACACACTTGGTGTCCCTAGAACTTGAGGTTCTATGTAGTTCTGTGGTCTTGCAGAGGTGCATGCCTTTCCTAACTATGAAAATAAAACCCCATCTCAAAGCCTTGTTTTGTTTCCTGGACATGAATACTGAACTACGTCTACAGGCATATACAAGTGTTAACTAATCAGGAATGGGCATGATCACAGTTCCCACGTAAAAGTGACCATTCAGATTGAACACTCTTGCATCTGCCATTTAAAAACTTTATTGACTTTACTTTGTATGTATGAATGTTTTGCCTGCATATATGTCTGCATACCACTTGCATACCTGGTACTCGAGGAAGCAAAAGGGGCCTAAGATGCCCTGGAACTGGAGTTGCAAATGTCTGTGATCCACCCCATAGCACTCAGAATTAAGCATGGAAGAGCAGTCAATGCTCTCCAGCTCTCCAGCCCTGCAGAGCTGTGATTTGTATAAGGAGACTTGAATCATGGTAGGGATTCCCTCTATCGAAGCCACACTATATTTGCCTAGTTGCTGGGATACAAATAAATGCCTTCCCCTCCAAGAATCCACAGTTCGACAGGGAGGCCAGGACAAGGACCATTAGTTGTGAAGCGGTGTGCAGGGCTGACATGCATAGGGAGGTACCACAGCCTGGAGCCTGCACATGATTCTGAAGGGAGTGTAGGAAAAGCCAGGACTGACTTTTACAACAAACAACAATAATTGTTGTGGTTTGAACGTAGCCCTCCAAGTTTTGTGTGTTGGAAATGTCACACCCACCAAAACAGGTTTGGAAGACGAGGCCTCATAGGAAGTGTCTAGGTCAGGAGGACTTCGCCCTCATATATGGGTTAATACTCACTATAAAAGCTCTTGACCTGTGCCCACTTTTATCAGTGATATTGACCACACAAACTGGTAGGTTTAGTTATAACATTTGTATACACGTATATAACATACTTTAACCGTACTCATCTTCATCACCTTCTTCTCTTCCCTCTCCCTTCCCTCTGGTCCCCTTCTTCTCCCCAAATAACTTCCTTCCAATTTCTTGTCTTTCAAAAAAATATTTAGATACCACATATGAGAAAAGTCATAGGGTATTTGTCTTTCTGAGTCTGGCTTATTTTGCTTAACAGGATGATCTCCAGAGTCATTCATTGTTTTACATATGCCATAATTTCATTCTTCTTTCTGTCCAAACAAAACCCCAGTGTGTAGATCTATCCACTCATCTGTTGATGGGAACCTGAGACAGACTCCATAATTTGGCTCCTGTAAATAGTAGGACTATTAACATGGATGTGGAGGCATGTCTGTGGTATGCTGACTTTTTTCCCTTTGGGGTACACACTCAGGAGCGCTGCAGCTTCTTTCCACAGAGGATGTGCTAGCTTGCATACCCATCAATAGTAGACAAGCATTTCTTTTTCTAAGAAACTTAGTTTGATTCACATTTTCCTGCCTACTACCAGGAGATGTCACAATAAGAAGGCTGTAGTCATATTCTGACACCACACTCTTGGACTTTCCAGCATCTTTAAACAGTGAGACAACAAATTTCAGTTTTTGTAAATGCCTCTGCTTCAAGTGCTGTGGGTTAGCAACACAAGTGGACTAAGACAGCCAGCTTCAGGAAGTGTCTTTATCACAGATACTGAGTGTTTCTGCACACGCCAAGCTTATAGGGAGCACACAGGGAATATTTGTAACGAGCATCATCCTCATCTCATGATGTGTGGGCCCTTTCCTTTCCCTCCCTCGTCTTCTTAGAGTTTTCCTCCTGGAGGGAGCTGTAGAGATGCTCATCTGAGCTCCTCATTTTCAGATGTGGGAGCATCCTGACAAAAGCAGGTCAAACCAAACCACAGGCATAGCGCTAATCCCCAGAGTGGGTAGCATTCCTCTTTCCCCACAGAATATGGTTGCAGAGCTTCTTGAGTGTCAATGGGTATCAAAGCACCTGCAAAGTTTGGTCAACCAAATGTTGGAGGGGGGTGTGGTGGCACATGCCTATAATCTCAGCAGGAGAATGGTAAGTTCAAGCCCCCCCCTGGGCTGTATAATGAGCTCTCTACCCCATGTCTTCCTACCCAAAAATATGACAGCAGCATAATCCCCAAAGATTTCTAAGCTCCACTCCCAGAGTCGGATTGGTCAGACAGGACCTGAGAATCTGCCTTTCTAATGAGGTCCAGATGGTCCAGATCCTGTGGATACTTGGAAACCACTTCTCTGTAGCATATGCTTAAAGTTCTTTCTTGCAAAGGGTTAATAAAACATCAAACTGCTAGTAATTTTACACTGGACATTGGTGGAGTTGGCTCTGGAGAAAATTCACTAGAGGAAAGGGCCAGGGAACTTTCCTCTAGGGTCATGAGTGACAAAGATTTTAAGGTGATTATAATTGGGGAGGGAGCCATTTGCCTGTCTTTGATCTTTTGCGGCTTCGTTAATGACAGAGCAAAAGGTGATGCTCTTAGCATTACCCAACATGACTTGGGAGTGATTAATTTCTAAGGGCTCTTGGAGTAGAAAATGTAAGCTTTCGAGATGCAATTAAGGTCATAAAGAAGAGGAAGATGCGGTGCTTGGCAGTGAGCTGGGATGCTGAGCGACTGAGGACGAGAACTACCGTCTGCCTCTTCTTCAGGGACCGCTTATGAGACACATGAATGTGTTTATGATTCTGTCAGGTTCACTACATGCATGCATTCACGATTCTGCCAGGTTCATAAAGCGCAGGCAGGAAGGTGATCATAACAGTTATTTTCAAGTTGTGTGTGATTCTCTGTCTCCCTCCAGGAGTTACCAATAATTAGACTGAAGAGGATTCCAAATAGCAGAAAGGGAAACAGAAACTGGGTTTAAGATCAGATGTGTCTGGCTTGGCTGGAAATTGGTTGAGAAAGGTAAAAGACATGTAGAAGGTACTTAGTGTGATTCATGAGTCTTGTGTGCAATATGAAAGCAGTCTGGGTTATGTATACAGGACAAACCCTGATGGATAGGAGAAAGCAATTTCCGGTGCTGTATTCTGGACTCCTGTCTTTCCTGAATCTCCTCCCTCTGTGGCTATAGGTAGATGCTCCAAGACATCACAAAATGTCCTTCTTAAGCTTCTTTTCTGCCAAGTACTTATAGTAAGTTAACTAAACCCCCACCAAATGACTAATTAGATGGTTTGATACATCTATCTAGAGGTTATATAACTGCAATAAATAATCCTGTGATGTTGGAAGACAGCAGAGAAGAAAGCACTAGATATGTATATCTGACTGTCCACTTGTAAGAATGAGAAGTAGTGGTCCATTTTCAGATGTGCCCCAAGTCAGGTTAGGTCCAGCTACTTAGGAACAAGGGAACACTAGGTCCCTGCTTACCCTGCTAGTCTAGTCTAGCCACTTCCCTGGGCACACTTGAAATTTAGAATATAAAGTATTAACATGCAGCCTTGCCCAAGGCACTACAGACATGATAAGGTATGCATTATCCTGTGCCTGAAAAGCATTAAGATAAACAAGGTGTAAAATATAGAGATAAACCCATACAAGGGTTTTATCACCCAGGTGGTAGATGAGCTGTAAGACTGCACATCTCACCCTCAAGCCGAGGAGGGACCTGCATTCTGGGAGCTAAAAATCATTTTTTGCATTCCTGCAGTGTGCACTGCTATTTTTATCTCTGTTGGTGAACCCTGGCTTTGTAGGTCCTAAAGGCAAGTCGTAAAATACAAACTTCCTTGCTTTTGCTATTGAGTCTCTGGTGCTTGTTCTCCCTCTCTCTCTCCTTCTCTCTCTCTCTCTCTCTCTCTCTCTCTCTCTCTCTCTGTCTCTCTCTCTCTCTCTCTCTGTGTGTGAGTGTTTATTCAGTGTGTGGATGGCTGATAGGTATCTGTATTTTACTGATAGATAGGCTTTTTCATTTGTCTATGGTATATGTGAGAGTCAAAGGGTACTAAATTTTGTCCCCAGTATCACAGAAAAGAAAGTCTAGTACAGAGCTGAGAGACACTTGAGAACATGTAGGAAATGATCCCTTTTGAGGCACCTACTATGCAATTATTGTGTATACCGTGTGCAGCAAAGCCACACTTATTTGTCCTAAACTGTGAAGTTTGAGTTCCTGGGATCTTGTCTGCCCATTGTCCGCTATTGTTTTTAATTTTTCAGATGACGTCTTGCTATACATCTCATGCTAGCTTCAAACTCCCGAGGCCAAGTAATCCCCCTGTCTCAGCCTCCCAAGTGGCTGGAAGCAGAGGTGCATGCCACTGCACACGGCTCCTCTCCACTATTAGACAGAGTGCATTCCTTATACCATCTCAAGAGCTCCAGAGCCTGTGGGAGGACTTAGTTCATGTAACATATAAGTTAGGTAAACATGAGTAGACTGAACTAATGTGTGGATGGACATAAGTGCTTGTCCCAAATTATCTTAAACCTAATGGAAATTTTCATAGTTACTCACTTTAGCTTAAAAAAACATTAATGAGTGCAGAGAATAAAAACCTCTAAACCCCTAATTTACAGATATGTAATGGGTTCATGATGTCATTGGTATTTCCCTAGCTCTGGTCAAAAGTCAAAGTTGCTCCATTCCGTTTTAAGTTTATGGGGAAGGACAGGACAGAGAGAAAATGCACGAAGCTCCTTAAAGAAGAGAATTAAGGCAAATATGATTGAAGCGGGAAGCAATCAGAGCATGCAACGACTGTTATTTTAAGGAACATAAATTCATGAGATTCACATCTCGGTATGACAGGAAAAAAAAAAAAAAAGATTTTTTCCCCCTACATTTTCCGCAAGATGTTCAGGAAGACAAATCTGTCAAGAGATGGGGGAAAGGTCACACGAAGGCTGACAGGAAGTTGTGGATGGAATTCATTCTGTCCCGTGGAATCATCTCAATTAAATCACAACTGGAAGACTGTCATTTAGACCCACGTCTTCTGGGGATCTTTCACACGGGACATTGACAGGCTTTGTTTATTTCATAGGAGCTTCTGAAATATCCCCATCAGCCTGAGATGATTAATGCATGAAATGGTCCATTGGCTTTATTTTGACAGCAGCTGTCTCAGACACGTAAGAACTTGATGGTAAACACCGTAGTGAGTCCCTTGGGATGTCTAAGGCCTGTGTTATTCTGCTGGGTAGTGCCAGGGATAGGATCCTGTCATCTGCACATTGAGGAACAAGGGTCTGGAGGCCAGAGACCATGCTGAAGACTCAGCCGAGTGGCAATAAGCAATTGGTTGCTGAGAAGAACCTGGTAAGGTGTTATTAGTTACTATTCTTGTCTCCATGGCCAAGTGCTGGTAAGAAGAAACACAAAAGAGGAGGGATTTAGTTTGGTTCATGTTTTAGGCTACAGTTCACTGTGACAAGGAGAATATGGAGGTGGGTACAGCACTTCCCTATGGCAGCAGGAAGCAGGGAGGAGGAGGCAGGCTCCTGGCTCACTTCTCCTTTCTTTTTCTTTAGTCTCAGACCCTCTCCATGGCATAGCACCACCTACATTCATGGTGGGTCTTTCCCTTTGTTAATTCTCTCTGGAGATACCCTCACAGACACAGCCAAGTGTCAGACTAACCAACCTCAAACTCCTGGGCTTAAGCAATCCTCCTACTGTCCTGGAAATTCTACCTGTCTGTCTGTCTTTCTTTCCTTTGTTAATACATACATACATACATACATATATATATATATACATGTGTATATATATGTGTGTGTGTATATGTGTATATATATGTATATATATAATTATATATGTTGTTATATGTTATGTATTATTCCTCTTGTAATATATATAATGGATAGATAGATAGATATAAATATATTGGAGATAGGATCTCTCTATAGCCCTGGCTGTCTTGGAACTCAACTCACTATGTATAGCTGGCCTTGAACTCACAGCAATGCACTAGCCTCTGCCTAGCAAATGCTGGGACTAAAGGTGTGTGCCACCATGACTAGCTAGAAAATGCTTCTTAATCAGCCATCATAGACACAGATGGCGGCACAAATTGTGTTCAGGTGTGAGTGTTGAGCGTGACAGTAGGCTGATCGATCTGTCTTTGTCGGGGAAAACACTGATTCATTAGCAGTGGTTACCAATTTCCATTGTGTGCATGCTTCTGCCAGGGCTAATTTCAATTAGTTATAAAATATTTGATTCTGTCTACAGCAAGGTACTGGGATCAAACCCAAGGCCTCTTGTATCCTGGGTAAGCACTATAACTACAGCTAGTAGTTATTAGCATTTTAATTAAAACATTCTTTTCTGGAAGGAGAATCCTTAAGACTTGGGAAGTAAACAGAAACTTACAAGGTTTAGGAAAGTCCTGAAACATACAAGATTTACGAGGTGGCAACTGCTAGAGAGAAAGCACTCTCAGACAGGCAGAGCTGTCTGCAAGTGGTGTAAGTTGTTTGGGGATACAGATTTCTAATGTATCTGACCCTTGTTATGGTGGGCTTTTAGGTGATGCAGCTGCCTTTGAGTTACTCATGTTCCTGGAAAGTAACCTCACACTCATATTCCAGGAAGTAAACCTAATAAACCCACTCTTTTCCCAAAGCCAGATTTGGTTGGCACTACTTCATTGGTATGTGGCTGGTTCCTCCCCTAGTGTAAATAGATTTGTTGTTTCCTCAAGAAAAGTCACATACATTGGACCAGATTTTTTTTTTTTTTTTTTTTTTTTTTTTTTTTTTTTTTTGAAAATTCAACCACCAGCTCTGCTGAGCCGGTACAAATTAGCTTCAATGTGTCACGTAGTGAGTAGATAGTGTTCAAAGAGAGACCAGGGATCCAAACTGAGAATCTGCAGGAACAGACTACAGGCAAGCATGGAGCCTGAGTTTGTCTTGGAAGTTGACCTGCAACTTTTCCTTCTTAAAAATTACACCCAGGGTTCGAAGAGATGGCTCATCTGGTAAGGATACTTGCTGCCAAGCCTGACATCTTGAGTTCAGTCCTAGAGTCACACATGGTAGATGGGAGATTGTTCTCTGACACGCACACGCACATCATGGTACATATACCCTCCTCCACAGTTACACATGATGCTTTTAAAGATCAGAAATGATCAGCATCTTTATCTATTTGCTTATTTGTGCATATTTATTTTGTATTGAGCCCTGCAGGCAATTGAATGGCATCTAACTAGGATATCTGGGGAGAAGTCAGGAGAGTGTATGTAGAGACTGAACAATAATAGTGATGACTATTTTGGGATGTTCTATTATGTGTCAAATATTGCATTTGTACACCTTATTTTGATCTGCAGGTTGGAGTTATAGGGGAAGGGAGCCGACAACAATGAAACAGGTATCAGAAGTCCATACGAATAGAATGGTGTCTAGCAGAGATTTCCATGTCAGAGAGGAATTGGTATGGAAGAGCTGGTCACAGGAATGGTGGCTGCGCAGAGATGGCCATGTGGGGTTTCTTCAAGCAGTCCTCTTTCCTCAGTGTATTGAAGCTGGTTGGAAGGGAGCTGTAACAGATACATTCTAAACTTAGGTAATTACTTTTAAATCATAGAGAATTGTAACATGTACTTAAAGAAAAGGCTCAGCTTTGAAATGTCACCCCTCCCCTTTTATAATGAGACCATCTTCTCATCTTCTGCCAAAAGGGAGTTTGGTTGGCCAGTGAGGCCTAGTGATCTACTTATAACCCCCTCCAGTGCTAGCATTGCAAATGTTTTTTTTGAGGGTCTGGGACCATACAACAGTGGAGAAAGTGAGCTAAATAGCAAGCATGCATGCATTCATTTCTCTTGACTCTGAACTGGGGATGTGATGTGATCATCTGTTTTAGGGTCTTGCTGCCTTGACTTCGCTACTATGGTAGACTGTAACCTGTATTGGTGACATTAAACCTCACCTCAAAGCCAGAAGCCAGAGAAAGACTGGGAAGCCATACTTCCTTCTGAGACACACCTTCAACTGGACATCTTGTTCTCATTAGTTAGCCACATATTCATGAGTTGAGATACTTTCATGGCAACCAACAGAAAAGCCAAGGTATTACAGCATCATAATTAAAACAATATAAACAGGGCAACTCTGGGCTTGCTTATTCAGGAACATTTTGGCAAAGCCAGTTGCCCAGGGATGTCCTTTTCACATCCATCCTTGACATACGGTCTTACTTTCAGTCTCATGGTGTCATGGTCTCCTTGGAGATGATAGCTGAAATCTCCAGAAATCACCTATTCACCACAACACCCAGAGGCAGAGAGGGGGCTTTTCCATGAGCCTGTTCAAATGTAAGGAACATTCTTCCGAGAATCCTCTCTGCACAGCTCATCAGACACAATGACTTCACAGACAAAGGTGACCACTGTGGCTGATCAATCACCCCTTGTCTCAAATTTCATGTGGAGGAGTAGATACTAAATAAAATGGGACCTCTCTCAGGAATGAAGGAGATAATGACCTTTTACACCCTATCAACAATTGTCAACTACACAAGGGCTCCTTGGGTATACAAGGGTACAATATAGCATACAAATCAAACATGGTGATATAAATAAAAAATTATTTAAAAATATTTATTTGATATGCATATAATTTACCATTTACTAAAGATGAAACATATGCATACTAAGGAGAAAGATGCACTTGTTTACTTTTACACGATGATTTTAGTGGAATGTTTGGTACTGCAGAACACACAGTGTCTCCAACACTGACTAGCATTTTAATTTTATAATCATGTGTTCCAAGGTCACAACTTCCCATGAATATTTAGTATAACATGGCAGAATTATACTTAGGGATATTTTAGATATTCTATCTTACTCCCTAGCAAACATTCATCTCAATATATATATATATATATATATATATATGTATATGTATATGTATATGTATATTTTTAATGAAATCAAGTCAGCAACACAAGCATCAATTTTTAAAATCAAACACCCTAACATAACACAATAGTGTGAATTGCAGGCTGGCAATTCTTTGCTCTGCTGGACCCCAGAGTTTAAGGAACTGCATGCTGCTATACCACAACTTTGGTATATAAAATTCTAGTTTCTAGTAAAGAAGTGTAGCACTTGTTGAGATCTTTCTGAGGGAACACTGTACCTTCTGCATTCATTTAAAATTAGTGACTCTCAGAAAGTCTCAGGACTGTAAGGTCCATGGGGTACATACTAGCACTCATCAAGGCCTACTCATGCATGTATCATGCTGCTGACTCGCTGGTAAGTGTGTGCATTCTCATTGCTGCTAAGACAGTCATTTACGTAAGTGGCTGGAGTTGGCACAAATATGTGATCTTACAACAGGGAGGTGGTGATTTAAAATGGCCCTCTGTAGGCTAACACAGAGGTGTCTGCTGGACAGTGTCCTTTCTGGAGGCTCTAAGGGAGACTCCATTCCTGTCTTCTTTTCAACTTCTAGAGCATTTCTTAACTGATAGCCCTTTCTGCATCTTTAAAACTATCAAGTTCCTTGCTACCCCACACTGCTCTGAAATTGCCTCTGTGCCCCTCTTGTACTTTTGGGGGTCCCTGTGATTCCCATGGGTCCTCCTGGATGGACAGTTCCTTCATCTGAAGACTACCTGATTAATAGTCTCAATCCCCCTTTATCATAGCATAGCAAATCCACATATCTCAGGGGTTCGAACTCAGAAATCTTAGGAGCAGGAAACATTATTTTGTCTGTTACAGCAGGTAGAAGACCAAACCCCTCTACCCCGTCTATAATCTTCATTTCATTTTACTATGGCATAGCATTTAGTGAAATTCTGGCCTCAAAATAGCCCTGCCTCAGTTTTCTAGAGATGGTTTTATGAATGTGCACCGACTCTGCCTGAAGATGTAGCATCAGCATCAGATGCAAGTTGTGAGTAAGCACTGTTTCCCCAGGCTTTCTAAGCCTGCCGTTCCTGAGCACTGAGATTCTATCCCATCTCTTGTTACAGTCTCTCCATTCCACTGCACTCCACTTAGGGGTTGTACTGTACGTGGTCATTTCTCTTTAGTGTGACTCCCTTGTCAGAATAAATCCACCTTGAAGCAGAGAGCACATTTTTTTCAGGAATCCGTGGGAGCCAGGTGCTAGGATGAAATTATCCCAACTCTCCGTTCTGACAGGCCATATAAGATGCTATTTACATTATTACAAAGAGCCCCTGGTCAGTTCAACATGTTGAGATGTGATTCTCAGGCTGGGAAGATAACTCAGTGGATCAAGCCCTGGCTGAATGCATGTAAGGACTCAAGTCTGGATCCCCAGAACCCACAAAAAGCTGAGTATATATATATATATATATATATATATATATATATATATATATATATGTGTGTGTGTGTGTGTGTATACAGATATATATATATATATATATATATATATGACCTCTACATGCACCTCATAGCATGTGTTTGCCTTCATTCATATGCATAGACATGCACACAAACACATGTACACACATACAAACACATCTTTAAGTGATCTCTTTTACACATCTTCCACTTTTCTTAATCTATGCCTTATTATTCCATAATTTGAACCAGTTATAGTGATAAAACCAAAGAGTCAGGAAGGGACCAGCAGGGCAACAGCTCATAAAGGGACTGCAAACAAGAGGAGGTTGTTGAACAACCTGCCACCCATACACAGGCTTTGCACTTAGTCACTGTGGATTACTACCAGTCCTGAAAATCTCCAACAATGTGAGCACTTCCCTACTCATGAGGAGTTTGGTATCAGCCCTTAGCAACCCAAAAATGTCCATGCAGAAGCTCAGTAAATTCAGATGTCATAACTCGTTCTAAATGTCCTTAATCTTTAAGTGACCTCTACTTAGTCAAATGTAGCTACTTACAGAGACTGACAGTATCACAGTAAACCCCATAGTTCTCAAGGGATGTACAAGATGCAACTCATTACCCGATTAAAAAGAATGCATTTGCTTGAACTATGCTGATTTAATTTCCTTAAAATGTGTCTGGTATCACAGCATGGCTTTGTCTGTGGTCCATAATCTGGGAGTGAGGGAGTGGGCATGCATCAACTTTGAAGTACAACCAGAAAGTTAGATATAATCTCCTAGGCTGTTTAGGGCCTGTCTTCATCAATTTAGGCTGTGCTAACAAAATGCCATCAAGTGATTGGCTTATAAACCATGACATTTGTTCTCTCCTGGTTCCCGAGTCTGGAACTCTGATATCTGCCTGCACAGTCAAGGTAAGGTGGGAGCCTTCTTCTGAGTTATAAATTACTCACGTCTTTTCTTTTCTTTCTTTTCTTTCTTCCCTTCCTTCCTTCCTTCCTTCTTTCCTTCTTTCCTTTCTTTTGTTTTTTTGTTCTTCCTTTCTTTTCAAAACAGGGTCTCTGTGCAAGCCTGGCTGTCCTGGAACTCGCTCTGTAGATCAGGATGGCCTCTGCCTCCCAACTCTGGGATCAAAGGCGTGTTCCACCACACCCGGTCATTATTCACTTCTTATATTCTCATGTAGAGAGGTTCAAAGATTGGGATAAGGCTATCTTGTGTTTCTTATAAAGGCACGACTCCAGTCAGGAAGGTTCTGCCCTGATGGCTTTATCAATCCCTGATTACTTAAAGACCCCACTTTTAATATCATCAACAATTGCAGGTAGTAATTTAACACAAACATTTTTATTTATTTATTTATTTTGAAATTCCAACAAAGCCCAAAGTGTTTCTACTGCCCAAACTAACCAACTTCAGACTCCGGGGATGCCATAGGTCTGTACCGCTCATTTTTAGCTAAACAGGAAAGAGATCATTTCAGATATCTGAAAAGTTCCTGCACCCCAATGAGCCTCTCCACCGATGCAGCAATCCAAATCAGACCAAATAAAACCGAGTTAGAAAAAGTCCACATTTACATCCCAGGCTCTTTGGGTATATGGATGCTGGCTGTCATGTCTGGCTGCTTCCTGGGGACATGGGGTGATGTGGGGGAGGGGAAGTTGGGAATTGGTGAGGTCATGCTCAGAGGGAGATGTGGGTGGAAATGCATCTGGTTCTGCCATCCTGGAGACCATAGGCTTAGTTTCTTGAGGAAGCAGAAAAGGTAAGCTGCAATGGCGAAGTCCCAGGAGCTGGTGCAGGTGCTGGTGTTATCTACTAATGGTCCCTTGTTTGATCACGGGTTTCGGCACCAGATGTTAAGTTTAAAAAAAAAAAAAAAATCCCCAGTTACTGGAAACTCACCAATGAAGTTGTATCCAAATTTTATCTGAGCAAAGCATTCTTGGGTAGCCCCAGGGGTAGGGGCAGATCAGAGGTAAATCCAAAGGTGGGGGCTTTTAATGCCCTCGGGGGTGGGGCCGCCAATGGTGGCCTTTTTAGGGGCATAGTCTGGACTGAGGGTACTCCAGGGGAGGGGCCTGCTTGCTGCTCTGGCACTCTGAGAGCTGGGTTTGGAACAGCCCAGCTGAGTATCTCCAGACAAAAATGGCTGACCAAGGGTCCGAAAGGAAAAGGTTGGAAAGAACAGGGATGCTGGCATAGCTCAGGGCTGTCTGTCAGTCAGAGCCCTTCCAGCATTATCCTTATCATGTATGCTCCTCTCCACCATTTCATTTCTGAGAGCCCTGTAATCACACAGCCGTGTGCATCCAGGCTGTCAACAAGATCTTCCGAGTGAAACGTAGCTAAATAACTGTCTGTAAATGAGGACAGGGCCATCATTGAAGCCGGGCCTTTAGCAATCTCCTTCATGCTCTGGAATGCCTCATTCTCACCCAGCTGCTTGCTTAGTCATTGTAATTTCTATTCCAGTGCCAGGGCACTCTGCTCTCACCTTGCATTTTAAATTAATCCGGAACCACAAGGAAGCCGAAGTGACCTGGAAGCCGGCTCCCACAACACGGAAAAGTCTCTTCTGTGTTGTGTGCTTGCTGGAGGCCAGCTCACCACCTTAATTTCACCCATTTTTTTTTTTTTTTTTTTTTTCCTAAAGCCCGTGTCTTTTGTTTGTCGATGGGTCTTGTGGGTTATCTGAGAAGTCAAGGCCTACTTTAACTGATGCTAAAAGATTACTCCCTGTTCCCGTGGCAGGTGGGATTACGGCTTCTCCTAGATAGATGCCCAAATCCCAAAGCTCTGAACCCGTGAGCACATTACCTCTTGGGAAAGAAGGGATTTTGTAGATGTGATAAGTTAAGTATCCATAGGTGACAAGGTTGTCCTGGAATCTGAAGTCAGGCCCAGTGGGATCATGAGGGTCTTTACAAGGGAGAGGGGTGAGCAGACAGTCTAGAACGGGATTGACTGGAGCAGAAGTTGGAATATTGCAAATGGAGGCTCGGCTTGGGTTAGGCTCTCCTCTGGAAGGCAGACAGCTCTTCTGACATTTTGTACCTCGGTACAATCCTTTTCAGAATTCTGGCCTCCACACCCAGACTGCCACAAATTCTGTGTTGATTAAGGTCTTTCACAGATTCAATCAGATTTTTACCACCCAAATTCCTGTTTGGGTTAAATTCTTATTGTCAATTAGGTGTGAACCTGGGCCAGGATATCCTCTGATGGTGTTGGGAGGTGGGGCTAATTCCAGTGGAAAAATCATCAAAGTAGGTAGGATCCCATGATTGAATCCCACTGGGCTTTAAATAGAAGGGGGAGGGGAGAACAAGTTAGTTTTTTCTATCTTTTATGTACTTTAAACTATACTTTCTTTTCTTCACCCCCCCCCAATAAGGACAATCTCTTAAACACTATTTACTTAAATCTATTTATTTATTTAACTGTTAAAGTTCCCACCAGTGGGGGAGGGGATGCCTGTTGTGTTCAATTTGAACACACACTCTTTAGATAGTATTTGTGTCTGTCTGAGACCCTGGGTCTTCTGGCTTGGTTTTGGATGTTGAACCAGAGTCTTCCCTTCTAGGACCTAGAATCTATGTGCCTGGAATTTAGGCACACATTCTACCATAGAGCATCACCCCAACAAAGGACCTTGATTTCCAGACCCGACTGCAGTGGTTTGGGAGTTTCTGGTCACTCGGAGTTCCCCATCTGACCTCAGTCTTGGCTAGCTAGGGATTTTCCTCTTTTCCACGCATGAGTTTAGAATGCAAACTTTGTCTGCTTAGATTTCTGATTTCCCTAAAGTGTCCTATCCTAGTTCTTAATTCAGGAACCCCAGCTTTCTCTTGAAACTGCTCTGTGGTAGAATATTATTTTCAGGTGTGTGACTTTTGTTTATGCTGCATTTTTTTTTTAACTCTGTGTAACTGTGTTCCTCTACCTGTCTAAAACACCAGATGATCTAATAAAGAGTTGAACGGCCAATAGAAAGGCAGGAGCAAGGATAGGCGGGGCTGGCAGGCAGAGTATAAATAGGGGGAGAAACTAGAAAAAGAAGCAATGATAGTATAAGGAAAGGAAGACCTCAGGGTCAGCCACCTAGCCAGTCATGGAGTAAGAAGAAGAGTAAATATAGAAGTAACAAAGAAAAGCCCAGAGAGAAAAGGTAGATGGATTAATTTATGATTAAAAAAAAAAAAAAAAAAAAGCTAGCTAGGAACCAGCCAAGCTAAGGCCAGATATAAATAACTAAGAATAAGCCTCCATGTGTGATTTCTTTGGGAGCTGATTGGAGGGCCCCCCATAACAGCCAAAAAGAGTAAAACACCCCACAACTCTGCTCCTTTTGCTCATGCTCTTGTACTTTGGGCGAATTAAGGGTTCTGAGAAGCTAAGGAAAGCTCCCATCCTGCTCTTGTGCTCTTCCGACTTCTTTGTTCTTAGTCTTTGTGTCTTAAGGTTTTTCATTCTCATATGTCTTAAAGGTTACAGTGACCTTCAGATAACGGCCAGCGAGTACGTTTCCCAGCATTTTCTTATCTGAGCTGTAACCTGAGTAGATTGTGATGTTGTACTGGTCATTATTGTGTGAGAGTAAACAGCAGAAAAGCCGAATTCAATAGAGGCGGTCTCACCATGACCGCTGACAGCCATACACAAGCCAGGCAGGCTTCTATTGTAAAGGAATTTGAAGTCTTCTGGGAGGCTAGCCTGCAACACCCTCCACCTTCTATCTCCCCCTTTCTTTCCTTTTTTATTGTCCTTAACACTGAATATGTCACTAGATTTTTAATGGGTTCCTTTTGTGTTTGGGGATTTTTTTTATATATATATTCTTTCATACCCTGAGAACACACACAGTTGAAAGCCGACTTTGAACTCATGAGAACATTGTGTTTGGGGTTTAGATTTTTATGCTTGGCTCCTTTCTCTCTAGAGATCATCAAGCCAATGCCACCAGTTGACCTCAGAATGACCCTTTGTCCTCTCAAGGGTCAATACCAACATTCCATAGACAGGGAGGAAAAACTGCCAGCATCAGGCAGACAAATGGGAGGACGAGAAGCTCTTAGCTGCTGATGCATCAACCTCTCCCTGGGTTGATGTGGGCAATAATGTTCATCCATCTCAGTTGGTTACCAGCAACAGACCCGAGTCATGATTCCACCAATGTCTAGACCAGTGAACCAATGAGTTTATTGGGCTTTCTTACAGAATTGTGGGGAAGTCATTATTATAGGAGGCTAAAATGTCACATAAGCATGTACGACAGCTCCCACTGTGTGTAAATGGAGCCTCCTGCATTTAGTCCCCCCCCCCATCCTAGGACCAGCCAGCACCTCCTGGGACCTCATGCAGCTGGGATAGAACTGTCCACATCTTGGAGGGGATGTAGGGAGGAGTGGCCAGGATCCTAGGTGAGGTTTTAAGGACAAGCAAGCCCGTCTTGAGGGTCTTCTAGTTACTCTAATAAGGATGCTAGTGGCTGTTCTATTCAGAGGAAGTATTCCACAGCAGCAGCTTACTTGCTCTACAGAACTGAGGACCAAATGACAGAGCAGAGTGGCAAGCATAAGCAGCTTTAAGGAATAGGATCTGGTATCAAGACTGTACATCTTTTATAGGAGAATTATGCATGTTTGCGACAGCATGGCTCTTTGTATAGATTTTCTTCTCATTTGCTATTTTAAGAGCCAGAAGCTCAACTTTATCTTGGAAAATTGTTCGCCGTATCAGAAAGGACAAAATTGAGAATTAGGAAACCTTAACTTCATGAACTGCTGTGTGCCATTTACATGTGGTTGTTACTGTTAATAATGATAACTGGAAGTGCATTCAAGTAAGCTTTTACTGTACATTACTTTGTTCAGTCCTCATGACAACCCGTTAAGAGAGCTATTATTGCTATTATTATCCTCATATCATAGGAAGAAAATGAGGCTTTGAATGATTCATTCAGCCTCATACCTTTGAGTGACACCCAAACCCAGGTTTACGAAATCTGTGAGTGAACAAAAACTAATCCCTGCTAATGTTAACTGTAATAAGAGTAAGAACAACACATACACATCATCACGGCTATCTATTTCATCCCTCTCAAAACCACCAGAACCAATCATTTAACTTGAGAATGAAAATAAACCATAACAGTTACTTAGTTCAACCTCCTGAGGTTTCACCTTTGGAAACAAAAGCGCCCCCCCACCCCCCCACCCCCCGCCTGCCCGGAAAAAGACATATGTTCTGTAAAACAATAGCCTGAGTTGAGGCCTTTTAGCATCTTCATTGGGCAGGCACTTGTAAGCCTCTTTGAACTTACAGATCATTTGAGGATTAAAGAGCATACTAAGTACTAAGTGAGCCCTCATTAGATGGTAGGTATTACATTAAGTAGCGCACACACAAGCACACTATGGTTTTTTTTTTGAAAGATTTATTTTTATTTTATGTGTATGAGTGTTTATCTCTCTCTCTCTCTCTCTCTGTGTGTGTGTGTGTGTGTGTGTGTGTGTGTGTGTGTACTATGGGTGTACAGTACCTATGAAGGCCAGAAAAAGGTGTCAAATGCCATAGAGTTAGAGTTACAGGTGATGGTGAACTGCTGTATAGATTCTGGGACCTGAACCTGGATCTTCTGCAAGAGCAATAAGTGCTCTTAACTGCTGAGCCATCTCTCCAGACACACACACACACACACACACACACACACACACACACACACACACCATTTTAAACCAGGGAAATCAACGTTATTCCCTTCATGGTATCACACAACAGTTAATTCTTATTAATTAAGACAAAACAAAACAAAACAAAACAAACAAACAAAAAACCAAAAAACCAGAGAAATCTATTTGTACAAAATCACAGTATGTAACTGGAGTTTCTTGTCCCAGCCTGGTCCCACCACCCTTTCAGCCTCAAGTAAGCACACAAAGATTTATTTATATTATTTATTAAACTGTTGACTGATGGCTAAGGCTTCTTATTGGCTAGCTGTCTTAATTATTAACCCATTTCTATTAATCTATATACTTCCACCTGCTCTTGGCTTACCAGAGAAGGGTCCACACTTATTATTACTCCTCCCGTGGCTATGTGGTGCCTCTCCCCCAGCCTTCTCCTAACTCGCCTATCTTCCTGCCTCCTGTGTTTTATTCATCAATCAATAAGAGAAACATATATACAGAAGGACATCCCCCATCAATAATAAATGAAAAATCAGAATAAAAAGTTACCAGCACGTTAAAAAACACCCCAAGCAATTAAAAAAGAAACAGACACACCAACATGCTAATAGGGTTATATTAACCTCAATGGAATGATAATTTTTCTTTATTATAATGTCACACATATAGTTGAAATAATATTTTAAAATAAGTACCTGCAAAAAAAGAGTCCAACATAGTTTTAAAAATATTTCCACTTTCTAAGATTTTATTTTAATATTTAAAAAAGTTTTTTGCATGTGTGTGTGTATGTATGTATGTATGTATGTATGTATGTATGTGTATGTACCAAAACATACCATGGAGGTCATAAGACGGTGTCAGATACCCTGGAGCTGGAGTTATAGGTGTTTGTGCACTGTTCACTGTGGGCACTGGGATTTGAACTCAGGTCCCCCATAGAGCAGGAAGCCTGCCTAACCGCTGAGCCATCTGTCCAGCACCTCCCTTTGCTTTTCTGTGGCCACAGTGAGAAAGTTCTCCCTATCTATTGACACTCTGGCTTAGCTTCACCAAACACTGAACGTTCTGTCTAGCTCTTGTTTTCTATCCTTTGCCTCGTTTTCAAACATTTCCCCCTCAGAGTTTCCTCCTGCGGTCCCCATCTAGCTTCTTTTGTGCACACTGGCCTTGGCGTTTGTGCCGTTCTTCCCCCTCCGCACATCGACAGAGCTGATACCCCTGTCGGCCTCTCAAGGGTTCTCTAGACTGGCTTTGTGTCTTTAATGGCCTGACTTGGATTACACTCCTCTCATCCACTTCATGTCTTTTCTCCCACAATTGCCCATCAATCTTGTTCACCCCCAAGGCGGAGGGCGACTTTCTGTTCATTCATTAATTGCCTTACCTTCACCCATTTCTCCTCTTGTCAGAGAAAAATATTACTTATCTCCACACATTCTTAGCAAGAATATTGAATATTCTCAAACGGACTGGAAAGCTGAATGGCAAAAGCAAAGGACACTGGGTGGCCTCAAGGTCATTCTGTGGAGACAGACTGGATTGCAGCTGTTTCTGTGCTTGTATTCTAGGTGAGGGCTGGCACCTAACGTCTGCTCCCAGGTTAGAGTTCACATTCTCCCTACCATGGGTGGTGTGCTTGCCAGATTTCTGTTACTATAATGAGAAGCCCGGAATGATTAACTTATACGGAGAAACCATTAGTTTTGGCTCACAGTTTGGGGGTTCTGTCTGCGATTAATGGGCCCAATTGTTTTGGGCCCGTGGGGAGAGGGTGCATTGTGAGATGAACTCATTGCAGAGCAAAGGGAAAAGGAGAGGGTGGGGATCCCACTGCTACCTTTAAGGGCCTATCTCCAGTGTATCTGAGGTTCTTCACTAGGCCCCGGTTCTCAGTTCGTTTCCACAGCCTCACAACCTCATCACCTTCAGGACTGAGCCTTTAGTACAAGCCTTTGGGAGAGTCAGTATCCAAACCACAGCAGATGGGGCAAAGGCTTCAGTGGAGATGTTAGCACTGTCAAGATGCCAAAGAAGGGCTGAGGCCCCCTGCATAGGAATTAAATCCATGTCAGCAAAGACAAAGCCAGTGTCCTCTGAACTTTCAGGATGAGTCCCTGAGTCACATAACCCTGGTGTTACACTGTTATTCTATGGAGTACCCACCTCTGTCAAGCAGAAGTCACCTGACTGTGCTCAAGGTAAGATGACAATGCCCACCTTCTTCTTGTTGGTGGCACTTGCCCAACTTTACCAATTCATGTGAGGTCCCATAAAAAGTGTTTTTTTTCTGCAAATCCTTCCTTCATTGCAGATTCTCAAGCCAGTTCTCCCTTCTTGTCCCCTGTCCAGCCCACCGAGCACACAGACCACACAGCTCTGATATTAACTCACCCAACTGGTTTTCTCATTAAACTAAACACGCTTGAAGGGTGGGTACTACCTTGTACAACACATTTAACACAGACTAGCTGTGAGGGGACAAATGGACACTCATCATGTGTCTCTTTCTTTCTTTCTTTTTTGGTGTTTCTAAAGCAATCTTATATATTTTCCAGAAGTTTCTTTTTTTCAATTAAGAATGCTCATTATCAAATTGCCCCAAACCTCAGGGTAGTCAGTGAGGAACTGGGGACACCTAGGGGAGAAAGGGAACAAGGGATGAGAAGAACAGACAGCAAGACAGCACTCTGATCAAGCTGACAAATTTTATTTTCCCCGGGGAAGGCTTATGTAGGACCGTGGGCAGGATGTGAGCAGGGTTTGCACATAGGCAGGGTAAAGGGTTAGAAGGAGGAATGCCCTGAATTGTTTATCTAATCTATAACTGGCTGAAAAACAGCAGCAGGAGAGATAGCCCTGAGCTGGTTAGCTATTCTTTAACTGGCTGTAAAACTGCAAGCCTGTATCTCGAATGCTCTGCTGAACATTCTGCTTATTTCTTAAGAGGCAGTAATTTTCTATGTCAGAGACCTGAGGTTGTGAGGATGGTGATGGTTCCCAACATCACGCCACATTTCAATTTTGGTTCAGAAAACAGTGATTCATTGCCAAAGATAGTGTACACTTCTTGAAATACTATAAAAAGTCACTTAAAGCCAATTTCTTTTCACAAAGATTAAAAAAAAAAAAAGAAATCCCCCAAATGGATTTATCTTCCTGGTGTTCATCCTCTGTCTCTTGGTAGCTTTTTTGTTTGGGGGCACAGATGTCAGAAAGTGGGCTTTTCAGTGTATGATGAGTTCGGGTCTCTAATGGTAGGAGGATGCCTCTCTGCTGACTGCCCGTTACCCATTAGTGTCTCCTTTATGGGAGCTATTGCTCCATTTCTGCCAAAGCTTAGCTGGAAAAAGCCACGCCTGTGTTTTCTGATCTGAAGACTTTACACTGTGACCTTTCCTTCGTCTGTTTTCTATACACCAGAGCACATTTTCATAACAAAATTTTATAATGACTCATCTTACTCTTCTATAAGAAAATGCATAAAATATAAAAACATACATTTTTTTAAAACAGGAAAACAATTTGCTGATTAAAATCTAAGGAAGACGTATAGGCAAGAAGAATAGAATTCTATCATGACAGTCTACATGCTGGGCATTGCCTAATCTGAAAATTCCAACTCCTCTAAAATTTGAAATGTTTTGAGAGCCAAAATGATGTGACAAGTAAAAATTTCCACACTAAAATTAATGTGAAGACTTATATTAAAACTATTCACAATTTTATATAAAATTATCTTTAGGCTATGGGTCTAAAATGTATATGAAAGAAGAATTAATTTTATGTTTAGACTTTGGTCTCTGCCCCAAGATATCTCTCTCTGTTTAAGTGAGTATTCTACCTCCTCTGCCCAAACAACCTCCAAACCTGAATACTGCTTGTTCCAAGCACTTTGAATGATGGCTACTCAGCACATATTATAACACAGATGTTATGTTTGGATTTTTAAATATTACTCTGCCTTATTTTAGTTTTGGGTGCTGGGAGTTGAACCCAGGGCCTACATGTGCCAAGCATACATACACTCTTCCACTGAACTACAACTCCAGCTTTTGTGCATTTCAATAAAAAGTATTAAATATTCAACACAGCCGCTGTGGATGGCAACATGACATCATCACCTGTAGCTAGCTGGCTGGTGTGTTGCCCATGAAGTGATAACCAATCCCATTTAGATGAATGAAACCAAGTAAGAAAGCCTCTGATCCAAGGAAGTCTCTGACCCATACATACGGGAGGCGCACTTCTAGGAACCCACTGATTTCTCATAGCAATGTGAAAAGTCACCAATACAGCAAGGATTCAGCATTGTATCCCTTCCTTTCTTCCTTCCTTCTTCCCTCCCTCCCTCCCTCCCTCCCTCCCTCCCTCCCTCCCTCCCTTTCTTCTCTTTCCTTTCCCCTCTTCCTCTCCCCTCCCTCCCTCTCTTTCATTACTGGGGATTGAACTAGGACCCTTGTCATGCTAAGCAAATGCTCTACTCCTGTACAGTGTTCCTATCTCATACTGCCCAGGTTATCCTCAGGCTTGCTATGTAGGCAAAGATGACTTTGACACCCGATTCTGCCTGCCACCACCTCCCATGTGCTGGAATTGTGGGCATGTGCCGCCACTTTTTTTTTTTTTTTTAAGATTGAGACAGGATCTCACCAAGTTTTCAGGCATTGTGACTCACTCCATAGTTCAGGCAAGTGTGCCTTGAACTTTCAATCTTCCTGCCTCTGGCTCTTGACTGCTGCGATCATAGGCCTGTTATCACCAGGACTGGCTCTGTGTTGCCTTCAGGAAATATGAATTTAGCACTGGCCTGGTCTCTCAGGATTGTTGTCTGGATTCGTTTAAGGCATCTAGTTGTGTATTGGTTAAGAGAGGACTGTATTAAGCTATGGTCTCTACAGCCTGAATTCCTTTTTCCACCTGTCTATCTCCATTCCCCACTTCATCGCCCATTATACCCACTCTCTAAAACCAAAGACTGTCTGTATAGAGTGTCTTGAGTCCCACTCCCGTCTTTTCACTTAGATTCTCAAAAAACCTTTTGAATGCACACAAAATAGATGTGAGGAGAGCCACGGAGATGTTACTTTCTTAGCATCATATCAGTAGCACATCCTCATTCAAGACTGTAGAGATGTTCTCATGTCTAAAGGTACTAGAACATGTGCTCTTGTTCATCAAGCCATTGCTAACTACATCGTTCCTTTGGTGACCGAGTCATCATTCAGATCTAGGGATCAGGGGTAGGAATTGCAGTTCTAGTTCTTAGATCACATCCCTGGTTCCCTCGCCTGGTGGTCCCTACTCTGAGGCTACCAAGGAACCCCTCACTACCAGTTATCTCATTAGCATAAAAGCATATTGTCATTACCCCAGAAATCCCAAGGATTTTAGTTGCTGTATATCATCAAACTGGGCAAACACCACACATATATTTTACAATATAAAGATATTTAGTACTACAAATGACTTGACAGATTTTGTTGATCCCTCCTGGAAGACATCACCCTCCCTGTGGAGTGTGGAGGGGATGGGATGGGAGGGTGGTAGGGGGGCATGGGAGGGAGGGAGAGGGAATTGGGATCAATATGTAAAATAAGAAAGATAAATAAACAAACAAACAAATAAATTATATTTATTATAAGGATGCGGCTAATACAGTTACATGACTATATGTACCAACGTCTGAAGTTGACACCTGGAGACTCAGAAGGAGCTGATGTTTTAGTTCAAGTCTGAAGGCACAAAAACAGAAAACCCAAATTGATATCCCAGGTCAAAGGCAGCCCAACAAGAGGGATTCTTAGCCCCTATCTTTTTTGAGACCCCAGCTTTTAGGAGGGACAATGTGCTTTACTGTGTCTACTGGATCAAGTGTTGATCTCATCTAGAAACACCCTCAAGAAACAATACTGAGTATAGTGTTTGATTGTCTATCTGGGCACCCTGTGGCTCAGTGAAGATGATATTAGGTAAGATCGGGCATGTGCAGTTGTAAATAAGCTGCTATTAGTCAGATTAACTACCCCAATGAAATCTCTCTGGTAGCCTGGAGACAGCTGCACAGAAAGCATCTAGGATCATAGGAAGAAAGGAACTAGACACTAGGAACCTCAAGGCTCTTACGTCAAACTCCTAAGTAACAGAGAACAAAGACAAGGGTCATTCCACCCATTTGATGTTGAGTGTGTGTTGGTGAATGTGTGAACATGAATGTGTGCACACTTGTGCATATGTAAGTTTATGTGGAGGTCAGGTTGAGCTCAGCTGTCTTCCTCTGTCATTCTCCACTGTATTTTTTTGAGACAGGATCTCTCATTCAACTTGTATCTCACTGATTTGGTGAAGCTGGCTGGTGAAAAAGCTCTGGGGATCTACCTGTCTCAGCATACTCAGCACGGGATTATGGGATCATGTTGCCATGCTCACCTTCTCAAGTGGGTGTCAGCTGTCTGAACTCATCTCTTCATGCTTGCACAGCAAACTTTTTACAGATGGAGCCATCTCCCAAGCCCTGTGGCTTTGCTATTTTAAGAACCATTTCACAACCATGTATGTATTTGTTCAGATACATAATTCCCTTTGCCATGCTTTGCCCTCCTGGCCTGGCAGATGTCTTAGTCTAGCTGACTCTCCTTTCCCTACCTAAGCAGTTCTCCTTCCCCTTTTGGCTGTCTGTCTGTCTGGCTTTTTCTTTTCCCTGGCCTAAATGACTTAGAATAACAGTTTTAGCCTCCTGTAACCTGGTTGATTTTCCTGTAACCATGGTATTTTTCTGGAAACATGTGTCCTTTCATTCTTTCTACAATTTGGTAATTTGACAGCAAAACCAAGGCAGCAATTTCTTGGTAGTTTTTCCCTAAAGGTATCTGTCCAAATATGTTGTTTATTACCTTGTTCCCAAGTTGCATTTCATATTTTTCAAGCTCAGATGTCTGAAATGCTGAGATAGTTCTTGCAGCAAAACCTAGAAGCTCTTGTTGATGTTATTGGATTTCTTCCCTATGAAAGAGGAACATGCTAATTAAAACAAAAAAAGAAAAGGAAAAGCATTCAGGGGAAGAGAGGATCCTATCCCTCAGTGGTGTAGACTCCATAAGTTTCCCTTGTTCAAGTAAATGGCTTCCTACTCACTCTCGTGCAAACAATCCTAGTTAAATTCAGTGCACCCACCCTACCCCACCCCAAAGGCATGGGAGGAAGATGGGACTTGCTGGAAAGAACAGGTTTAGTGGGAGGGGGAGGATGGCACTAGAAGACAATGGAGGGTCTGGGAATGGTCAATGTGTACCCTATGTATAAAACTGTAAAAGAATGAATAACAACTAAAGCATCTTACCTTGGAGGACCACATGGCCTTGTGGTCCAGGGGAGGAAGAAGGCAGGTTTCTATCATTGAAAAGTAAAACAGCTGAGTAACTGCTGTCAACATGCAGTGGGGGAAAGCTACTGTCACTATGGTGTTAGGTATTAAAACTTACTTTCTTGTTGTAGATTTTGGCGGTAACTTCTGTTATTAATGATTTCTTTGGTTTTCAGTGAGGGATACTGGGGACTAAACCCAGAACTTTGTACATGCTACATAGATATCCTACCACCAAACTATACTGCCACTAACTTTTATATTTAATTTTGTGTTGTTCTACATTATTTTGAAATGGGCGCTTGCTATGTGGCTAAGGCTGACTTCTAACTTCTGAACTTAAGTGAACTTCCTGTTGTGCCCAAACTCTGAACCCCAAAATCACCAAGATACCTACAAAGGTAAAGAGTCTTTAATTTTACAGGTTAACTGTATTAACTTGGGTCCTCTGTCCATCTGACACAGTGGTTGGAGCGAGAAGGACTTTGAGGAGCAGCAACGTGGCAGAGAATATATTGGGGTAGAGTGTCTGGGAGGTCCACTAATTGTATAACAACAGTCTCAGGATTGGTGTACTTCTGGGTTTGGGAAACCTGTCTTGTGTTGATTGGTCAACTGCAGCTGCAGGAAGGTTGCCATGCCTAGAAGCTCTCCCAGGGTGGTTGCTATGATGGGAGATGTCATTCTGTAAATATGTTTCTCTTATTGGTCATTGCTATGCTCTACATTCCACTGTTTTGGTAAAGCACATACAGAGCCCACCAGCTAACTTCTGATTGGTTGCTCATCACATGGAGGGCTAGGTTGGGAGCTCAGCACATGTTGCTGAGTTAGAGGTCTATGTCTTGCTGGGTCTTTTCTGCAGCCTTTTATGGCTACCACAGCAGGGGGCTGGGTGAGGGTCTGGGCCCTTCACTCCTGTCTTAGTGACCTGAGTAGCTGGCACTTTATAGGCCTGGCTTCTTTAACTTTCTAAGAGCTGTTTTCCAGTCATTCCTTTTGCTGTATTTGAGTATAAAGTGCTATTTTGTGAGTTTCTAGGAATTGTAGGAGGTGGATCCTAGTGGCGTTTGGGCAGTATCTTGTCCCTGGCCCCTTCCTCTCTCTGCCTCCTGCTGCTGTTGTGACCTAGGTTGCTCTGTTTTATGCCTTGCATGGGTTGAAAAATGCTGCTCCAGGATGCCCCACCTATCACTATGGAATGAGAACTTTGAGACAGTGAGTTAGCTCTTGCCTGACTTTGCATGTGCTTGGATATTTTGGTCCCAGCAAAGTGAAGACTGACTGACAATTTGGTTAGCTCTAGCCTTTTGCCCTGTATTTTGAAGGGCAGAAGAGACCATGGCAGAGAGTGACTTCCCTAAAGCCATCTGTGTTTCAGGATCAATGTCTGAAATATTTATGTTGTTTTCATGATTGGTATTTTTAATCCCCCCCCCACACACACACCTTTTTTTTTTTTTTTTTAACCAGGGGATTTGAATTTCTTTTTAAACTCGAAGCAGGGTCTTGGTATATCGAAGAGTACATTTTGACCTTCTAAAATGTAAGAGCTGATTATAGTAAAGCAGGGTTGTGCAGAGAATCCTGGTTGCCAAAGAAGCACCTCAAAGCAGCACTAAACTTGAACCAGAGAGGTAAGCAAGCCTGGCCTTCTTTTTGACTTCCATCCTGGAGATGACCTGGTTTTCATAGTGTTCTAAGGTACTTGACTACTGACGACTTATTTCTCTCCTCATCCTTTATGGGTTACATGAAGAGGGGGTTGGGATTCTTATTATGTGAGAGGGACAGCTTCCTCCTAGAGGATGTCAGTCCCCCATGCTTAGCCTCTCACCTCAGAGAGGTGTCACTTCATAATTCAGAAGGTCCCCTCCGTCCCCAAGCACCACCACTCTTAGGTGCACGGAGAAGCTCTTAGATGACACCCTGCCAGTAGGTAGCCCTCTCCTACTACTGTAGCTCTGTAAATGTTGGCTACCTAAAGCAAAAAGTAAGTCTCCTCTACAAACCCCAGTCTAAACAAAGGGAACAACAGAAACCCAAGTGTGTTGGCACATAGGTAGCTGTCCCCATGAGCCTCTTACTTTCTAGCTTAAGTGGCATTTGCATTATTTTTTTGGTACAATGTTTCTTCTTTTATGCTTCAGGAAGTCTTACTTTCAAAGACAGCCAATTCATTTAGTTTTCCAAAATAATGGGAGGATCTTGCTATGTAAGCAATAAAAATATTTCCGGAAAACCATTAATTCTGGTACTGTTTCTAGGGTAACTAGAGGAGTAAAATCACAAAGCAGCAGCTGGGAAATTGGTGTAAAATTCTGTGTAATTCTACAAAGAGCCATTATCTTTAAAATTTATAAGCTGAAAAACTAATATTTGGCATCAAAGAGCTTAACCCTGGGCAGTTTATTGTTGCCAGTTCGACATAAATGGGAATGCAATTGGAAGGCTACAGAGGCAGATTATAATGCCCCTTCTGTTTCAAGCATAACTCAGAGTCCTCTGAGGTAGCAGGTAATGTCAAGTTTCTGTGACACATCTTAGTGAATTATCATTTGAATACCACAATCCCCTCCTTAGGAGGGTGTTTAAACAGCCAGGAATGGCGCGCCTCTGATCTTGGTCTTTGGGAGGTCCAGTGAGGAGGATTATGTGAATTCCAGCCAGCCTGGGCTACAGTGGGAGGCATTGTTTCAAAAACAAACATGCAACCACATTAGAAGTTATTAATGCTATTTTGTTAGCAGAATTCTTAAAGCACACCAGAACAATGGTTGAAAATACAACGTACCAATAGGAGTCTGGTCCATTTACAATGACTGGAATTCTTTTTCTGTTTATAGATCGGCTTTTTCTCAAACCACCTATTGTCTTTTATGTCACAGATGCAGTGGATGTCACAGACAGGCTGAGGGGAACGGCCGCTGACGATGGCTGGGGTATTTTCACCTCTCCACTGTCCGCTCCTGCAGGTGACACACCTGGGGTGGATCCTGTGATGTTTCCAGTCTTTCTGGGAATGACGTAAAGTCCGCTGGTCACATTCAGGAAACAAATCCTATTCTGTGCAAGGACTCAGCCAGTGACTCTGGGTTGGAAACTGGAGGCAGCTCATCAGGCGGCACCAGACTTCTCCGGGGTTACAGGTGGAGAAGAATGACTCAGGAGCATGAGGGCTAAGTATATGTGTAATGTGTTGTGGGGTCCCAGGTGCCTGTCCCTCCTCCTGGCTCTAACTGACTCTCTCTCTCTCTCTCTTTTAAGTATTTATTTATTTTTCTTATTTTACATATTGATCCTAGTTCCTTCTCCCTCCTTTACTCTCTCCTTCCCTCCCTCCATCTCTTTCATCCTCTCATGCCCCCAACCCTCCCCCTTCCATCCCATTTCCCCCACACACTCCACAGGGAGGGTGATGCCTTCCAGGAGGGATCAACAAAATCTGTCAAGTCATTTGGAGTAGGAACTAGGCCCTCCTTCCTGCCTCTAGGTTAAGGGAGTATCCCTCAATGGGGGATGTGCTCCCAAAGTCCTTTTGTGCACCACGGATGCATCCTGGTTCCACTGTCAGGGGTCCCTTAGACTGCCCAGGCCTTCTAACTGAGACCTGAGTTCAGGGGGTCTGGGTCAGTTCAATGCTGGTTTCCCAGCTATCCATTTGGGGGGCCCATTAGCTCCCCCTTGTTCAGGTCAGCTGTCTCTGTGGGTTTCTGAAGCCTGGTCTTGTCCTTCCTCTCTGCATCTGGATTCTAGTTCGGCTCAGTGTTTAGCTGTGGGTGTCTGCTTCTGTTTCTATCAGCTACTAGATGAGGGCTCCATGATGGAAGATAAGTTAATTATCAATCTCATTATCAGGTAAGGACATTTAAGGTAGTATTTCCACTGTTGATCAGATTGTTAGTTGAGGGTCATAGAGTCAGTTTTTTCTTCAATTCCCTCTCTTGTGGAATCTCTCTCTCTCTCTCTCTCTCTCTCTCTCTGATCTATTCCTCCCCTGCCTCAATCTTCCTAAACCCACATGCTTTCCTCTCCTCCCCTTCTCTTTATTCTATTCACTGCCCCCCCCCCAATATGCACAGGAGATTGTTCCTTTCCTCTTCTGTGAGGGACTTGTATGAATCTCCTATGTTTCTCCTTGTATCCTACTTTCTCTGGCAGTGTGAATTATAGGCTGGTTACCCTTTGCTCTATGTCTAAAATCCATATATGAGTGAGTACACATCATGTTCCTCTTTTTATGACTGGGTTACCTCATTCAGGATGGTTTCTTCAAGTTCCATCCATTTGCCTGCAAATTTCAAGATTCCATTGTTTTTTTCTGGAAAGTAGTATTCCATTGTGTAAATGTGCTACATCTTCTTTATCCATTCTTCAGTTGAGGGGCATCTAGGTTGCTTTCAGGTTCTTGCTATTACAAATAATGCTGCTATGAACATAATTGAACAGATGTCCTTGTTGCATGAATGTAGATCATTTGGGTATATGCCTAAGAGCAGAATTGCCAGGTCCTGTGGTAGACTGATTCCCATTTTCCTGAGGAACCTCCATACTGATCTCAAAAATGGCTGTACAAGCTTGCAATACCACCAGCAGTGGAGGAGTATTCCCCTTTCTCCATATCCTCTCCAGCATAAGTTGTTATTGGTGTTCCTAATTTTAGCCATTCGGGCAGGAGTAAGATGGTGTCTCAGAGTTGTTTTGATTTGCATTTCCCTGATAGCTAAGGATGTTGAGCACTTTCTTAAGTATCTTTCAGCCTTTTTGATTTCCTCTATTGAGAATTCTTTCTTCAGTTCTGTACCCCATTTTAAAATAGGGTTATTTGGTGACTAGTTTCTTGAGTTCTTTGTATATTTTGGAGATCAGCCCTCTGTCAGATGTAGGGTTGGTGAAGATCTTTTTCCAGTTTGTGGGCTGCTGTTTGGTATTGTCAACTGTGTCCTTTTGCCTTACAGAAGCTCCTCAGTTTGAGGAGGTCCCATTTGTTAATTGTTGCTCTCAGTGTTTGTGCTACTGGTGTTATGTTCAGGAAGTGGTCTCCTGTACCAATTTGTTTAAGGGTACCTCCCACTTTCTCTTCTAAGAGGTTCAGTGTGACTGGATTTATATTCAGGTCTTTGATCTATTTGGACGTGAGTTTTGTGCATGGCGATAGACATGTGTCTATCTTCAGTCTTCTATACACTATTATCCAGTTGTGCCAGTACCATTTGTTGAAGATGCTTTCCTCCTTCCATTGTATACTTTTTTTTTTTTTTTTTGAGCTGTTTGGTCAAAAATCAGGTGTTTGTAGGTGTGTGGGTTAATATCAGGATTTTCGATTCGATTTTATTGTTCTACCTGTCTATTTTTTTTGTGCCAGTACCAAGCTGTTTTCAGGACTATAGCTTGAAGTCAGGGATGGTGATGCCTCCTGAAGTTCCTTTATCGTACAGAGTTATTTTGGCTATCTTGGGTCTTTTGTTCTTCCATATAAAGTTGAGTATTATCCTTTCAAGGTCAGTGAAGAATTGTGCTGGGATTTTGATGGGGAATGCATTGAATCTGTAGATTGCTTTTGGCAAGATTGCCATTTTTACTATGTTTATCCTACCTATCCAAGAGCATGAAAGATCTTTCCATTTTCTGGTATCTTCTTTAATTTCTTTCTTTAAAGACACAAAGCTCTTGCTATATAGGTCTTTCACTTGTTTGGTAAGCGTTACCCCAAGATAGTTTATGTTGTTTGTGGCTATTGTAAAGGGTAATGTTTCTCTGATTTCTTTAGCCCACAGAGTCATTGCCATATCAGCTACCTTCCCTCTCACTAGAGCCACCTACCAGCCCCTGCATCCCCCAACTCCAAGGACAGAGATGAGCTTTTTATATCAATGACTACAATCAAATGACGCCAAAAAATGTTCTTTTGACTATATTGTACACTTTCCATACTTTTTAAATCACTGCAGTTTAAAGGTGAATATGTATATGTATATCAATACATTTTAAGACATAAATGCAAAGCTAGGCACCAGGCATGCTTATCATCCTATAATTTAATTACTCAAGCTTCTTTTCTTTTATTTTTAGGTCACTTTCCATGCTTTTTTATACAATAGTGACATAGCGAAAGAAATAAGTTTTTGACATTGTTATCCATAACAAAATTCAGAGACTTGGTTTTTGTGCACACTCACTAAACTGTAAGAAAGCCCTTTGCCTCCCGTCAATTATGGGCTATAACCCCATGAAGGCAGGAGAGGATTGATTTTTTTCCCTGCCTCAGAGTTCTTTACAACCAGGCTTGCTGACTTTAGAAGTGACATCTAGACACTGAATTTTCTTCCATTTTAAAATTTAACACAAAGTTCCTTTAAACAGTGTCAGGGTGTATTAAATCAAAAATACAGTCATGGGATCCATGATAGGAGCATGGCCAATGGCATTAGGTTGTCATAAGCAGACAGAAATGGCCAGAGATTTGGCTGTACCTTCTGCTCCTTTTTAATGTGTTAAGGGACCTAACTTCCAGGTCTTTATGAAGTTATTGCTAAATTCTTTCAAATAGCAATATTCAATGATTGAGACATTGGGTCCAAATTAAGATGACAGTTAAAGCAATGTCACTACATTTATACAAGGCTTGTGCCTTTCAAAGTCTTTTACTATCTAATTGGATCCTCACAAATGTTCTGAGATGTGATTGAGGAAGACATTGTCATTACCCTCTTGTTGATCATGAGGCTTGATTTGATGTTCACAGTCACAAAGCCAGGAAGAGGCTAGAGTTTGGCTTTCTAGTCATCTGCCCAGTGCTCCTGGATGCCCAACATTTCCCACATTTTAGAAGGTATCTATGATGGTTAATCTTGATTGCCAATTTAAAGGGATTTGAAATCACCAAGGAAACAAATCTCTGGGCATGTGTTTGAGGGATTATTTAAATTAATTTAGCTGGAGGTGCAAGGCCCCCACGAATATGCAGCACCATTGTTTGGACTGAATTTGAGGCTGTATAAAAAGGAGAGAGTTAGCTGAGTACAAGCATTTCAGGTGTCTCTGCTTCCATACTGCAGACCATGTGGCCAGTTGCCCCCTTGCTTCTGCTGGCAATCCTTCACCGCTGTAATGGGTTGCACATCTGGAAGTACAAACCAAAATAAGCCTTTCCTTCCTGAAGTTGCCTTTTCCAGGTGTCTTGTTACAGCACCAAGTCAAGTTTCCCATCCTGATGTTGTCATCTGTCTTTATGAGCCCTACATATCCAGTGAGCTCTTTCCTGGCAGGTCTCACATCCTGAATGTATACACCTGGCCATTCTGATTTCAAAGCATATAAAAAATATCTGTTCTGTTTCCTTGGTCTTCACTACATACAACCCTGCCTAAGTAGCATCACTTCTATCCTAAATGATGCTGATAGCTGCCCTCATGGCCACTGGTTTCTCTGCTTATATGCCCATCATCTCTTCTCTACACAGCAGTCAAATCATGTTTTTAAAATACATATGGAATTCTGTTCCTTCACAACTTAGAGTCTTTTGCTTGCCTTTATATGGACCCAAAGTTTTCTTCCCAGACATGAATACTTTAAGGCCCACTGAGCTAGCTTCTGCCTCTCTCTGACATCTCCCATGTCTGCCCCATGCCTTCCTGCCTAGTGTGTCATAGCTGTGTTTGGCTTTCTCTCCATTATGAGAGCTGATCATACTCACTTTTATTCTAGTTCAGACCACAGACCAATACCCCATCTTCCTAATGACAATCTCCTTTATTACCCAGGGTTTTACTTGAACTCTACCCTTCTTTAATGCTCAGTCTGAAGGAGATCCTGTCTGGCTCTTCCATGTTGCCTCTTGTTACTTTATCTAGTCCCTAAATTATTGTAATGTTTAACTCGGTCACTAAATGTACTATATGCATTTAACTAGCATTCACAAACCTTTGCTAGGCACCTGGAGTGATGCTATGTGTCTTAGCAACATTGGCCTTCACGATGACCTTCTTATGCTTCTTTCAGATGAGGAAATGATGACATAGAAACATCTTTAGTGTCACTTACCACAGAAGGGCATGGAGACATAGAAGTATCTTCAGTGTCACTGCAGAAGGGCATAGACACAATTGCCCTTGCTTTTGGATGAAGGTCTTTCTTGTATATTCTGTTCAACACTGAGTGTCCATCTTCTATCATAGTAAGCACTCAAGTATTGTTTGCTGAATGACATGGACCCAGAGTATGACTCTTATAAGGTTATCCTGCATTACCTCATTATCTATATTTTTCTGGATCCATTGGTATTCCCAGGAGCTGTCCTACCTAACATTTCCTGAGATAGCTCAGTGTCTTTTACCAGAAAAATGTTGAGATTACAGTTTTCACCCATCTGGAATCTTCACAGTTGCAACTAACATTAATGTGGTGATGTACAGCCTTTATAATACTTTCCATATGTATCTTGTCACAGAACAATAGCACAAAGAAAGAAATTATTTCTGACCCCTTCCAGAGGTAGAAGTAGTCCCTGCTGCCATCTCATCAGGTTAATATAGCTCTTCAGCTGCAGTTGAGCCTAGATGAGGTCAGTCACATGTTAAGAGTTGGCTTGTGTCAGTTATGTCCCAGGGAACTTTTATCTGTGTTAGTAATACTCATTTTGAGTAGAGTTGGCACTTACTGAGAATGCCCATGTGTGAATTAGTTGTTGTTTTTTGTTTGTTTGTTTTTGGGTTTTTTGTTTGTTTGTTTTGTTTGTTTTTTTGCAAGTGGGGCTAATTAGAAGGTTAAATTTTTCTTGGCAAGACCAGGGAGAGCCAAATTAATCAAATGATGATGTTACTTCATTTGGGTTTTGATGGGCTGGTAGGGTAGCTCAGAAGTGGAGGGTATATCTAGTATGTGTGTAACCTTGGGTTTGATCTCAGAGCAACAATAAGAACAAATTGCCTTCAGTCTCTCTGTATTTTATGAAGTACTCTCTGACATTGCCAGGGGCCCACTCTGGCAAATTCCCCTTATTTTTCTTGAGCTGACTCAGCCATTTCCAGCTGACTCCCTACCCTCAGAAGTTCCTTTCCATTGTCCACTCATTATTGATCCATTGAGCCTGGAGATATTTGCTATGTTCTCTCTCAGTGTTGCTTGCCCAGAGGTATCTGAGTTGGCTGGGTTCATTCCTGCTTGTACACAGCTCCTTAGTTTAATTTGATATTGGTAGGCTTTAAAAGAGGTTGTGTCTGTCTCTCCAGGATGCTGAGAACAATTAATTAAGTACAATATATACTTGAGATACAATTCCAAAAAGTTGTAAAGACATCATTGTAAGGGGGATGTTTAATATATCCTGTGAAGATTGAAGAATGTAGAGAGAAGTTGGCAAGGCCTTTTTATTAGTCATTTTACATAGATGGGTAAAGCTAGTTATGGTAGAGATAATGTTGTATTGTCCTCAAATTCTGCATTGTTTTCTATTCCTTGGATACAGAGGAACATACACTGCCCATTAAAACCAGCTGGGTTGGGGGAGGTTATGGGGGTAGACAATGGCTATAAGACCTCCTTCATCATTTTTCTGTCACCCACCTCTTTATTTGGTCTCCCTTCCCCATGGCCACATGCTATGACAACCACCTGCCATATTTAAAATGGGACCCTTGCAAGATAAGAAGAGCTTGGATCCCTGAGTTATTGGGTAGAAGAGAACGTCTAAGACCAGTTTCATGACCTGAATTGACTGTTATTATTATTTTTTTCAGTACTGGGAATAAGACCAGGGGCCACTTGCATGCTAGATGAATTCTTTATCAGTGATCTATATGTCCAATCCTTACTTTTCAAAAACATTAAAAGCTTTGAGACTCAGTTGATGTTTTTCAACTCTCAGAACTCCTGCTTCAATCTCCTGAGTAGCTATGTGTGATAGTTTGAATAAGGACAGCCCTAATAGGCTCATAGATTTGAATGCTCAGTCACTAGCGAGTGGCACTATTTGAAGGGATTAGAAGATGCAGCTTTGTTGGAGGAAGTGTGTCACTGGAGGTGAGCTTTGAATCATTCAAAAGCCCAAGCCAGGCCCAGTGGCTTGCTCTTCCTTCTGCCTGCAGATTTGGATGTGGAACTCTTAGTTACTTCTCCAATACTGTGTCTGCCAAGCTTTCCACCATGATGATAATGAACTAAACCCCTGAAACTGTAAACAAACCTCTATTAAATGCTTCCTCTTATAAGAGTTGCCATGACCATGATGTGTCTTCACAGCAATAGAATGTTAGCTAAGACATCATGTCACCAGGCTTGGCTAAACTTGTGCACTATGAAATTGTAGAGATTTGGGGATTGTTTGTTACAGTAATCAGCATTCAAGACTGCAACTGATATTAAAGGCTGAGGAAATGAAATTGAGATCCCACTGTACAGTTTTCCTTTTTCTTCAGATTCAGTAGCTGTTTTCAAGTGACATCATTTCCCCGGTGTCAGGATTTGCCATATCTACTTCATGGATTGGCTGTGTAGCTCTTTGTTTGAAATTGACGCATAGGAGGGAAGAGGCACTAGATTGAAACTCATGCAAGGGGAACATCCTTATCCAGAAGATGTGCCAGGGTTGAGGAGCAGACTATATATACTTATAAATACAAGAATATAACAACAGTAAGAACCAGATCACCCAGGTCTCATTCTCCCAGGTCCCAAGGCCTGGGATAAACACATAGTTTATCCTCATCCACTAGTTTTGACTTCCTACAGTTTCAGTTACCTATGACCAGCCACTGTCATATGAAAGAAAGGTGAGTTCAGGACAATGGTGCATTGAGAGAGAGAGAGAGACCATAGCCACATAACTTTTATTACTATATGCATTTATAATGCTCCATTTTATTGTTAGTCTTTGCTACTCTCTTACCATGACTAATTTATGAATAAAACTTTAGGCACAGCATTAGGAAAAAGCATAGTACTCATAGGACTGGGTGCTTCCTGTGGCTTCTGGCATCCATTGGGGTTGCTGGAATACATCCCCTACAGACAAGGTGGACAGACTGCATTCACAGACAGTCCTCCCAAGAGATCGCTTCTCCATTCCTGTTCTCAAAGTGTGATGTCAGAGACAAACATTAACATGGGGGAAATTAATACAAGCCCTAAGAGCATGCTGGGAGTTTAAATGAGCTCAGAAGTCTCAGCGAGGTAAAGAGTTTAAATGTGTCTCCAAGCACCAATAAGGTTCTTAGCAAGAAATGGAAATGAACACACTCCCCACAGCATTGACCTGGAAGTATGTCTTTGTTGTTTAAATTATGACTACAATGTTCTGGGTTGCATTTTATTAATGAGCTCTAAATGGAAGTGTTTATCTCAGGAGGAGGTACTATTTCTTCCTCTTGTCCCTGGTGACACACTAAACATACTAATTGATATGAAGCTGTTGTTGTAAGAGAAAGGAAAGCCCCAGGGCCTTTGTCACGTTGACAACTGAGGCTAGAGTCTTTAAGGGGCCTGTCAAATCCAGGCTGGAAACAGGCTGCTCTCATTTCCCAGCATCCCTGAGCACACAGCTCTGCATGACTTACCAGCAACTCTACTTGTAGGAAAGAGCATTCCCCTACAGGAGTAGGGGCCTTTAGAAAGTCTTCCATTCCTTTCTGTTTCAGGAAAGTTTCAGATGGCTTTACCTCTCTGTCTTAGTTAGGGGTTTTTATTGCTGTGAAGAGATACCATGTCCAAAGCAACTCTCATAAAGAAAACATTTAATCGGGGTGGTTCATTTAGCAGTATCAGAGGTTCAGTCCATTGCCATCATGACAGGAAGCATGGTAGTGTGCAGGCGGATGTGGTCCCTGCTATGCATTTTGCAGATGAGTGTGCTATACATCTTGAAGGCAACAGGAAGTCAACTGACAGTCACACTGAGGGAAGCTTGAGCAAAAGAGACCTCAAAGCCTGCCCCCACAGTGACACACTTCCTCCAACAAGGCCACACCTAATAGTGCCACTCCCTTTGGGGTTCATTGTTTATTCAAGCCACCATACTCTCCATCTCCAATTTCACCAGTTAGTCATTTGAATGAAGAGTTAATCACCTCTTCAAAGCTATGGTAAACTAGAATTGGGGGTGTGGCTAAGAGGCAGAATGCCAGTTTAGCATGCAGAAGGCCATGTATTGAATTGCTAGTGCTACCAAAAAGTAAAATAAATAAATGAACAAACAAATAAATAAAGGCATAAGCTACACCCTTAATGGACTACAAAAGATTTATTCCTAATGCATAAAGAAAAATACTCAAATTAAGAATAAAATACCAAATGTACCAAAGAGAGTAACTGAAAATTCTGGGACCAGAACATGCCTCAGTATGTAAAGTTGCTTGCTGCCAAGTATGAGGATTTGAGTTCTATACCTGGAACTGACATGGAGGAAGGAGGGAAACAACTCCCACAAGTTGTCCTCTGAGCTCCACATGTGCACCACAGAATGGGCATATGCCATATGCTCACATGTGTGCACACATGCACACTCTATTATTATTTCTGTGTGTGTGTGTGTGTGTGTGTGTGTGTGTATACATGCAAATATCTGCAGTTGCTTGCAAAGACCAGAAGAGGGAGCTGGGTTCCCTGGAGCCAGAATTAAGCATGGCATGGGTGCTATGATCTAAACTGGGGTCTTCTGGAAGAGCAACAGGTATGTTTAACTGCTGTGCTATTAAAGTACTCTTAAAAAATCCCGAGCCACCCCCCCCCACACAAAGTAAGGTAGAAACATGACAATGTGAAATACCAGTGAATGTCTTAAGGTTTTCAGCAAATGAAAGAAAGCATAGGCTATAGTATAAATGCCACAAAGAGAAACAGTTCCTTACCTCCAACTAGATTAAAAAATGTTACTTTTTATAGCAACACTTAATCCTGTGGAGGAGATGGGAACTTTGGCATTTTTTTCAAACACTGCTGGCTGCAAAAGCAGAGAAAATTAAACAACTCCTTAGAAATATTTATCTGAGATCTTAAAAAGTGTTACTGTGTAGCATCACTCATAGGGATGAATTCCAAGGAAATACATAAGAATACATGTGAAAATTTATGTGGAGGATGCTTAGGAAAGAATTATTTAAAACAATAGAATTGGAAAATAGTTCAAATCCACAACAGGGAATGGGTAAAATAAACTGAAACCTCCATAGACTTATGTACAATGTAGCCATGAAATGTTATGCTCTGGAATGCCCAAAACCTTTCTAATACATGGTTAAGGGTGGATGGAGGTCATGACACATGGTAGTCCAATTTTGAAAAATAAAAAGCAAGCCAATATATTTATGTGGAAAATAGTAAAGAACCAATTGTCAAAATATTTAATGGTTGTTATGTTTAAAAGTTAAAAATCACGTATGGCCTACAAACCTATGGAAATGTGTTTAATTTTACCATGAGTCTAGGCATATAAGTCAGTTCACCACAGATGCGTATAACTAAGGCTTCTGGCAGAAGTATGAGAAGGCATGAGGGTGAACAAAATTCATCGTAGACCCTGGTAAGCGTTTAAGCACTTTGGAAAGCAGTTGGCATCACCTTAAGAAATTAAAGATTCACAGACTATGTAATCTAGCAGCTCTGTTCACAGGAGCGCTCTTCGAACCTATGAGAGAACAAGCAGGCAAAAGCTGCATTCAGAGAAGCAGGAGAAGGTGCATACAGAGAGGCAGGCAGCTGCGAGGTGCAGGTAGAAGGAAGACAAGGAACTCAAGGCCAGACTTAGCTTTGTGGCAAGTTTGAGACCAGCTTGGACTACATGGTACTGTCTTAAAATAAAAACAAAAACAAGCAAAACACGTAAGAATACCTTACAATAGCAAAACGTTGGGAGTAACTCAAATGATCACTGGAGGAAAGAAAATGAAGCGAAGTGTAGCTACAGGGCGGAATGTTACATACGGATGGAAAGAATGAGTCATGTGCAACAAAATGAATAAATCTGAGCAACTTAATAATCAGTATAAAATGGTGAATCTTAGAATATCAGTTAAAGTTTGAAATCTTTTTTGGTCCTCAAGAAAATGCCCCACAAGCATGTCCTGGGGCCTACCTGTTGGAGGCACTCTTCAGCCAAGGCTCCTTTACCCCGGGTGTTTCAATCTGACAACCAAGGTTAGTTATTACAGTGGGTAAATGCATGCATTTTAAACATTCCAAAGAGACCTGCATTTGAGCTAGCAACGAGAGTGCAGTGGAGCCGGAATGTTACTTCAGTCCCATGCACCTGTGCTCCAAAGCCAAGACGTGGAGGAGGAGAAAGAAGGTTTCTTTTCCGTTGCTGTCATAAAATGTTCAGCCAAAAACAGCTTAGGGGAGGGAAGGACTTATTTGGCTTACACTTCCAGCTATCAGCCCATCACTGAGGGAAGTCAGAGCAGGAAGTCAAGATGGAACTTGAAACAGCCTATGGAGGAATGCGCTTGCTGGTTTGTTTGCAGGCTTAAGCTCAGCAAGCTTTTGTATAGCCCAGAACCATCTGCCTAGGAATGGTACCACCCATAGTGGGCTGGGTCCTTTGCATTAATTAATAATCAAGAGACTCCCCCACAGACCTTCCCACAGGCTAATATGACCTGGGCAACTCCTCAATTGAGCATTCTCCTTCAGACAATTTTAGATGTTGTCAAGTTGATAATGAAGGCTAATCAGAATAGCTTCTAAACTATTCCAAGGTAGCTCAAGCATAGGTCCTGACTTCCAGGACCTCTTCAAACCTCACCAAAATGGAATGAACCCACTGCCTG
Organism: Phodopus roborovskii; assembly: GCF_943737965.1. Taxonomy (NCBI): domain Eukaryota; kingdom Metazoa; phylum Chordata; class Mammalia; order Rodentia; family Cricetidae; genus Phodopus; species Phodopus roborovskii. Next base: position 16,872,299 of record NW_026126482.1, on the reverse strand, counting down.
TTCTTTATAACTACTCTCTTACCGGACATGGAGAACCCAGAGACACTGGATATGAGTTCCTCTTAGAAGATAAATTCATTCATTCTTTAGACTAGAGTCTTGATCTACAGAACATAACCATCCCAATGGCATGTTAGCTGTCTCCCAGTGGGAAACCTGACTGTGTTTTGCTTATTCCAAATGCTTCACAAGATGCGGAAGCATTTTATTTCAGGAGAGGCACTCTGTTTCCAGGCGTTTAAGTCTAGGAAAGCTCCACCCAGCCAGGATTAGAAGCCCTTGGGTAATTTGCACTCCTTACAAATGCAATAAGAGCTTTTAGAGGCAGGGATTTTCCAAAACTTAGAAGTTCTAGAAATAGAATGAAGGAGACATATGTAGGGTGTCACCAAGGGAGTTTGAACCACGTGACCTTGAAGTCTCTTCCAACTCAGGGTGGGAGTCCAGGCTTCATCCTCTTGGATGGGCCAATTAAAGCAGTGCCCAGTCTATTGGATTAAGTGACAATTTAATTCTGCCAATTACCTTGCAGCAATTTTTTTCATATGTTAATAGCCTGTCCATTAACTTAGATTACAACACTAATTAGGTACCTGGCATATGGATATTTATGAGCGTTGAAAATAGAGGTCAAGAAGTCATGAGGCCCAAAACATTGTATAAATATTCCCCTTTCCCTATTAAAGATTCTCATATTTACAGAGATAAAGAAGAAAGAAGAAATATGGTTGGCATTCTTCATGTCTGTGATTATTTCTCAAGATAACAAATATCTTTAACTGATCTTGACAGCCAGAGGAAATTTTGTTAAATCAGTTTCATAAGGTTCATTTGATAATTTGTTGGGATTCCAGGCTTCTGAGGATGACTTTGTGATATGAGTGACTGATTTGGGAATATTACTCACTAAAATTAAATGTTTGAAGAGCTTTGGGTATTTTGTGTTTTGTTTGTTGAAGAGAAAGTTCACATCAATGGTCTTTTTTTTTTTTTAATTGATTCCGTTTGTTGTTATATAACAAGCTTGAACACAAGTCTCCAAGGATGTGGTAAAAGATGTGTTTTCTATCTTAAAAGCTAATTTTGGAATATAGGCTAATTCAATGAATGTCTACTGGGAAGAAGAATGATTTGACCCATAACAAAATCATGAGTTTGTCTCTTTTAGCCACTTGGAAAAATGAGCCAAGATTTTGGGGAGAAAGTTTGGGCCACCAGTATTTTATGTCCGTTTGAGATCTATTCTATGATTCTATAATGTTATCTTCAGGATTAAAATTCAGAGTGGAAGCCACTTTCATTTTGTTTCAGTAAATTCACTCTGAAGACTCTCTTAGTGACTGTCTTGATTATTTTCCTATTGTTGTGATAAGGCATCATGACCAAGGCAACTTACAAAAGAAAGAGTTTAATTGGATCTTGTAATTTCAAAGGTCTAGAGTCTATGACCATCATGCCAGGAAGCATGGCATCAGGCAGGTAGGCATGGTGTTGGAGCAGTAGCTGAGAGTTTACATATTGACACACAACCATGAGACAAAGACAGAGCTAACTGGAGGTGTTGGTAGTCTTTTGAAACCTCACAGCCCACGCCCAATGACATGCCTCTTCCAACAAGGCCATAGCTCCTAATCTTTCCTGAACAGTTTGGTCCACTGGGACTAACCCTCAACTATCTGAGCCTACGGGAGGCATTCTCATTCAAATTACCATAGTCACTTTACATAAAGGTAAGTTTCTGAGACCTGAAGCTGATGGTAAAAAGATCAAAAATGGATGTAGAAACAGCCTTAGATGTGAGCCACCTAGGTATCTAATGATAGCTAACCTTGGCACATCCTGAGCAGGCAGGACCAGCCACAGAAATCAGACAAGACTTAGCCAGAAGGAGGAGTCAAGAAATCCTTGGAAGGAGCAAAAATGGAGTAATGAGCTACTTTGAGATTTCTTGCTGCTTCAGTGGGGGGGACAAAATATGGAATAATTACGTGTATCCAGGCAACCCAACACATGCTTTAAAGCTAGTTTTAACAGTACAATAGTACCCTCTTATCTATGATTGAGTGTGCTCCAAGACCCTTATATGATGCCTGACAGTGTTGAACTCTATATACTGCATGTTCCCTGCCCCTTGTAGACCCTGTAGTGTTGTCCCTTATTATCAGAGTTAGTGTTTTCCCTCACATTTAACAACCTTGCTGCCTCTTTTGAATCACCACTATCTTAGTGCTTTGAAGCCATTATTATGTAAAATAAGGATGCTTTAACACAAACACTGGAACATAGAAATAATTGACCCATAGTCTTGTTAACCAACATGACTACTGAGTGACTAGTGGGTGGGTAATATATACAGCATGGATACATGGGACAAAAGGATCAATCCTTGGGTGAGATGGAATGAGGAAATATTAGTCCTCAAAGTAGCCCATGCTTTGAAAACTGTGAGTCGAGTCGTTGCTTTCCTGAGTGTTTTTGGATGGCAGTCGACTGCAGGTAAATGAAAACCATAGAAAGTGGAAGTAGGTGAGAGGGAAAACTATGGTAGTATGTCACATTCTTTAAAGCTGTTGAAATGATTTGAACTTATTCTTGCATTGCTTCTGAGATCTTCAATATAACTAGGGAGATACCAAGAGGTACTTTGTAGGGTAGCCTTAAGGTGGCGATGTTTTCTGTTTTGTTATTGGTAGCTATTAGCCATACCTTGTAATCAACATTTGAATTAATTTCCTGTGCACTGTACTGTGGGAGATGAATGATTAAACATGCCATCTATGCTAACCACCCTATCCTCCGAGGCCCTGGGGACCCTTAGCAATATGAGTATGCTAATTGGAAAACTTTTCTTGAAAAACAAAATCTGCTGCTTTCTTCTGGAAAAGAAAATAACTGAAAAATTGTCGTTTACTTCACCCCCAGAAGTGACAGGAAATTGTCAAACATCCATATGCTCAAAGGAAGCACATACCTATAATTATGGATGAGCTGGGTGTATATGTTTTAAAGTACTATAACAATTAATTATTAATGACTAGATTAGGGACAAGTGCTTGGTTTCTTCTAGAGTCCTCTTTGAAATAGTGGATAAAAGAGACTTTCACAGACAGCAGCTGGAGGGAGGGGACCTCTAGAAGGGAGGACTCCTGTCCACACTGTTCTATTGAAAGCCCAGGTGTGTCATGGTAACTGAGGCCAACTAAAATGAAAAATGGCAGGAGGCAAAAAACATTTACTATTCATACCAGGATGAAAAAAGCATGTTAGAGACAGCTATTGTTCTGGTTAGTTCTATGTCAACTTGGCACAGGCTGGAGTCATTGGAGGAAGGAGCCTCAATTGAGAAAATGTCTCCATAAGTACGGGCTGTAGTCAAGCCTGTGGGAATTTTCTTAATCAGTGATTGATAAAGGAGGGCCCAGCCCATTGTGGGTGGGTTCACCCCTGGGCTCATGGTCCTGGGTTCTATAAGAAAGCAGGCTGAGCAAGCCATGGAGAATAAGCCAGTAAGCGGTGTACTCCATGGCCTCTGCATCAGCTCCTACCTCCAGGTTCCTGTCCTGGTGAGTTCCTGTCCTGACTTCCTTCAGTGATGAACTATGAACTATGATGTGGAAGAGTAAGCCAAATAAACCCTTTCCTCCCCAATTAGATTTTGGTCATGGTGTTTCCTCATAACAATACCACCCCTAACTAAGACCACTACCCTTGAACTTTACCCTTGAACTTTAATTTCAGGAAGTGGGTTTGCCTGTATTCTACAGACAAGTTTAGAACCTGTAATCAGTTTTGTACAAAATCCATGTGAGACTATAGAGGATAAAACATCAAACATAAGCTATCCTAGGCTGGCAAGATGGCTCGGGAATCGGTGGGGGAGGCACCACACAAACCTGATAAGAACCTCAGTTTAATTTCTAGGACCCACCCAGGTAAGGATGGGGTCAGAGGAACAGCACAAAACTGTCCCTGACCTCCACACATATGCACCTACATGTGCACATCCTCCCTTGCACACATGATAATTTCTAGCATTTAAAAAGATGTTTAACAGGAGCAATTAACTAAAAATACAAAATGTCTAGCTGTATGTATATATGCATCCAACTACCTATCTATATATCTATTTTTATCTTCTTGCTTTGTAGCCCAAGTTGCTTAAAATGTACTATATACTCAGAGCTGGTCTGGAACATGCAGCCTTTCTGCCTCAGCCTTCCAAGTGCTGAGATTATAGTGTGTGCCTCCACGCCTGGCATTAAAAAAATTATTCACAAATACAAATATTTCCATTTTTATGTGTATCAGAGCTGAGTTGATCATAGCCAAATTGTAGATATTTAGAGACACTGTTGTTCTCAGTTATTTAACTTGAAGATAGTTCATTTCAGAACTACACTAGTCAGGATCTTAAACCTCTGCCTCATCAATAGTGCTAACAACATTTTCAGATCATTGGTATAGCTATTTCAGATGTGACTTTTTTTTTCCTACTTTGAATTTCCACTGTTTTAAAACAATTTTTATTAAATTTTGTTCGTGTGTGCACACACGGGCACATATAGTGAGCATGTATGTATGCATGTAGCTGAACCTGTGCTATAGTGCTCATGTGGAGGTCAGAGGACAGAGGACAGCCTGTAGGAGCCTGTTCTCTCCCCCTACCAGGTTAGTCCTGGGGATTGAACTCAAGTCATCAGGCTTGGCAGAAGACACCTTTATCTGCTGAACCATCTTTCTGGCTCCCATCTTAAAAAAATAATTAAATCTCTACCTTTTTCCCCATACTGTAATCAACACGAAGATATGGTTATGAGCATTATTATGCTGCCAATGATCATATTGGCACAGTGATGTTACAGTACAGTTATACTAGAAATTTTAATTGTATCATAATCATAATCTCCAAGTCTTAAACTGTGCTCAGAGACACTAGCTAGGGATTGGTTTGCTCTCTGAATGACTTTACAAACCCTTTGAGGTTCAGTCTCTTTCTAGCTATAAACCAGAGGTTAATAGTATCTATCTTCACGCTTATTGTGAGGCATAAATGAGACAAGGTGTGTAACAGTGGCAATAAACTCAAAGCACTATAAAAATGAATGGTGGGACTATAAAAGCAGATGCACACAAGGTAAGTCAGGCAGTGGCCATTCAGGAACTCCCTTCATCTTTTGCTTTCACAGCATCGGACTGTTCTGGCTCAGGCTTGAGCAACCCTAATAAAATGTGTGTGAGGGAATGAAATGGTTTCCATGTCTTGAATCTCCCTGTATATTTTCCACAGACGAGCAGCTTGGGGAAGCCTACAAACACCTAAAGTCTGAAATGTGCTGTGGTCAAAGTGCCTGGTGTTTTACAAGCTTTGTGCAATAAATGTACTTGGTTTTGACACAAACAGAACAAGCCACGATTCAATTTCTTTTGACTCTTCTCTAGGGAAACACAATAAGCCATACTGTGAGATTTTTGTGTGTTGCCAATAGGGAGGTATCTTCCTTTTTTCCCTTTTTGGGCTGGCAAAAATAATGTCTTGGTCTGTGAAGCAAAACACTGTTATTGACTTAATGTCAAGAATTTTGGTTTCTAATATCTAATATGTTTTTCAGTGGTCAGGGTAGAATAAATTGGGCTCTTTAAAGTGCACAGAATGTCAAGAAGCAGAAATAGAATGGCCCTGGGGTAATATTGTAGATTAATTGAATTCCCAGGCCTTTGTGTGTGTGTGTGTGTGTGTGTGTGTATGATGAGTCCAGACATCTTCTTTGCTCTCAGTCCACCATATTTTTTTGAGACAGGGTCTCTCATCACATTTGGAATTCATTGGCTTTACTAGGCTGACTGACCAATGAGTTCCAGGGATTACGTGTCCTCCATCTCATCATGCTGGCATTTCAGATAAGCCATCATGTTTAGCTTTTTTTTTTTTTTAAATATGTGTCATTTCTGGACATCCATACATAGCACCTCATGCTTGTGTGGTAAGCACTTTATTGACTGAGCCATGTCTCCTAAATTTCTAGGGTTCCAAAATCCTTTACACTCAGACTGGAGCCCAGCTGAGCAGTAGAGTATTTGCCTAGCACGGTCCTGCGTTCCATTCCCAGCCCCCAGCCCCTGGAAATCTTTACATTATTTAGAGTGATTGTCAGGGTTGTCATGTAAGGTGGCTGTGGTAATATTCAAAGAGAGTTCGTGACAAAATTGATCAGTCATCCCTATTACTTCATCATCTCTGAGGCTATGTTCCTGCCATGAGAGCTGCCTTCTGCCTTCTCTACCCTGGAAAATCCGACTACAAAACTCCATTCCAATTTCCCCTGTTAGGACCACATAAAGCGATCACAATCTTAGCCATACTTAGAGCTGGGGATGGTGGCAAGCCCTAGTATTCCCACCTAAGGGGGCTTCCCTGGGAGGATCCTGACTTTGAGGGCTCTGAGCTACATAGTGAGACTGTCCCCAAATACCAAATAATGATCTAAAGGCTTGACTTGGTGTTAAACTTCAGGTCCATGGGAAGGCTGACTTTTATGTCAAATACCAGAAGGTGTTATGGTTTAGATCTGGCATGTCCCCTCAAAGAACTTTGCTAAATGTTTGGCCACCATTCTATGATACTGTTGGGAAAGAGTGCAAGTTAGGAGGCAGGGTGTAGTGGAGAGAAGTTGGGCTATTAGGAACATTAAGAGGATGTTGAGATGGTGGTCTCTTCTCTTCCTTTGCTACTTGGTCATCATGAGATGAACAGTGCTCCATGCCATGATCTGTCTTTCCATAGACCCAAAACAACAGAGCCAATTGGCCATTGACTGCTGTGAGGTAAACACCTTTTTCTTTAAGTTGAGTATCTTGGAAGTTTTGTTATAGCAATAGAAAGTTGGCTATCTCAAAAGGTTCGTTGATTTTCTTTGGTTTTGAGTCTGGAGAAAGAACTTAAATAGAAGTCTGTTTTGCTGACGTGTCAAAGCAGCTTAGGTGTGGCAGTTGGGTTAAAGATGTGTCAGTTGGGACTGAGATCCACAGTCTAGATTTTGATTAGTTGTGATTTTCTGTCATGGTCTCTGTCAGTTGCAAAGAGAAGTTTTCTCGATAAGGGGTGAGGACTACGCATATTTCTTGGTATACAGAAAAATATGTAGAACGTAGTTAGGGATTGTACTTTAAGAACCCTTTTTGTCCCTGTGAACACCTTTTATTTCTAACTCCTTTTTAGAATCTAGGACTCTGTTTTGTTTTCAGGATTTTCCAGGTCAGAAGAATTCGCTTCATTCTCTGTCTTGGTTTTGGTGCTTGATAGTCCTTGAAATCAGAAAGTGATGTGAGGCTTAAAAGCTCGCAGCCTGTCTGTGCCTGACCTCGCTTATCTCAACCCAACTGAAGCCTGGAATATTGGTTACCCATGCACTTGATACAGCTTATTTGTAGGAAGCTCTAGTGTTTAAAAATTCTGGCAATGGCCACTTGACCTACTCTCTAGGAAGGGGTGGAAATTTGTGTTTCCCATCCTGCACTGTTCCCTGCTTTGGTCTGTTTTGACTTACCCTGTCTTCGAGACATGCACCTCTTCCTTGTCCCTGTGTCTGTGCTGTGTTCATGCTGTGTCCCCATCTGGCATGCCCTACTTTATCTTGACATCCAGATGTCAGCTCCAGGAGTTTCCAGGCAAGGACTCTACTTTTTTTTTTTCTCACAGCTGTGACATTAGGTGTGCCCCATCAGCATCACTCACAGAAAATGCCTAGGACAGCATCAGGGCCACATTTATGGATGTGGATTAAGTGACGTAGATAATGATTATCAAAATCTACCCAAACTTCAAAACTTCTGCAGGGAAAGAGAAGGAAGAAGCCATCATTCATTAAACACAACTGAATGACTGTCTTCAACAGTCCTTCATACGCAGGTACTGGCCCCAAAGCCCCTACTGATACTGAAATGGCAGGTCCTCACATCCTTATATAAAATGCCATGGTATATATAACCTATAATTTCATATATTTCAAATCACCTTTATGTTATTTATAATAGCAAATGCAATGTAAGTATTATACAAATAGGGTTATATTGTATTGATTGGGGAAGACAAGAAGGCAGTCCCATACATGTTTATATCTGAACATAAACATGTGTGTTAGTAGTACAGACACAATTTATTTTCCCCTTTCTCAGACATGATCTTGGCACGTAGCTTAGGTAGGCAGGCCTTGAACTTGAAATCCCCTTGCCTCAGCCTCCCAAGTGCTGGGATTACAGTCACTAGTGTTTGGTTGCGTCTGCTGATGACAAGCCCCTGGTGCAGAGGCTGACTACCATGCTCCTCCATTTATGCTTTTAAGCCTGTTGAGTTGTCCCCACTTCCACATTCACATCTCCTTGAGGTAAAAAGTGAGTGCTTTGCAGTTATTGGTGAGTGCAAAGATGAATGCAAATCCTCCAATTGCAGACTCAGGTCAGCACAATATTTACTATGAATAAGTATTTAGTCCATTCCGCAATAGTGACTCTTGGCCAGGCTGTCTTAAGGCCTTTATATATCTTAACTCATTGGTTCTCTTTACCATCCTGTGTGTTATATGTAATCATTATTTCTGTTTTATAAATATGGATACTGAGAAAAAGAGATCAGATAACCTGCCCAGCTAGCGAATATTCACTTAGCTAGCAGACCCTGGATTCTGGCCGTCTACTCTAGAACCTGAGCTTCAACTCTGTCACACTGCTTATGCTTCTTAGATTCAAGTCTTATATTCCTCCCCTCTTCTTTTCACTGGAAAGAATGACCCATCCCTCACCGGAAGACTACTACTTCCACATGCAACACTGGTATTAAAAGTGAAAATTTCAATGAATAAAAAATGAGGTAAAATAAAAACTTTGAAAAACATAGAAGCAGTTTCCCTTCTGAACTCACACCCAGCACGTGTCCTGATGAGTTTTCATTGTCAGTGTCACACAACCTGGAGTCATCTGAGGGGAGGGAACCACGAATGAGGAATTGCCTCAGTCAGACTGGCCTGCTGATTGATGTGGGAGGCCCAGTCTGCTGTTCATGGCACCATTCCTATGCAGGTAGCCCTGGGCTCTTTGAGAAAGCTAGTTGAATAAGCCAGCTCTCCAGCAAGAGCGCTTTCCACAGTTCCTGTGGTACTCCCTTGGTTATGAGTCCCCAAGGCTAATGTGATGCTCTGTGGAATAGCAAGTTGTCCTGCCTGCAGGTTCCTGCCTTGGGCTCCTGTCCTGACTTCCACCAACGATGGCCTAGGAAGTAGAAGTGAAAGGCAAATAGTCCATTTATTTTCCAAGGTGCCTTTGGTCAGAGTATTTTGGCACAGTAAAAGAAAGAAGCTAAAACAGAAAAGTCTCCATGCTCAAGACATGCTTTCCTTTATCCCTTTCTGGGACAAACACACCTGCTGCCCCTGTTAGACCCGAAGCAACTTCAAGGAAAGCAAACAGGACTTCCGTATTTTGCCTGCTACTCCCATGCTGCTCCAGAGCAGTGGTTATCAACCTTCCTAAAACTGGGACCCTTTAAAAACAGTTCCTCATGTTGTAGTGAGCCCAAGCCATGAAATTATTTTCATTGCTACTTCATAATTGTACTTTTGCTACTGTTATGCATCACAATATAACTATCTGATATGTGGGTTATCTGAGATGTGACCCCTGTGAAGGAATCTTTTGGCCCAAAGGTTGAGGACCACTGCTCCAGAACATGGCACAGTGCTTTGCACAGGATTAAGTATCCAGAAAGAATTTTTAAAAGAATATTTATAGATTGGAATGGTTCCTATTATTCCTTTTCAAAGCCAATCTGCTCATAAAACTGAAAAAGTTTAAAATTCATTTGTCACATCTGAGATAGATTGTAGGGGAAATACATAATCTACCCCAGTAGTGGAAATAGGAACCTGGATGAGCAACTGGGGAGCCCTTGAACTTTAAAGATAAGCAATCTTCAACATATGAGGCCATGTTTTAGTGCAATGCTGGCCATTGAACAAAAATGTGGTATTTGGAGAGAAATAATTGTAACTTTAGAAGATAGCTTCCTTATGTTTGGTTTTAGTCACAGGAAATAAGGTTTCTATGGCCTTTGTATGGGAAGCACTATCTGCAAATGTCTACAGTAAGTTAAAGGTGGTCATGAATTCTTTATAATTTCTCCTTTGGGCATTGTCCTGTTTTCTTTCCTCCCTGAATCTGAGTCTGGCTTAATGACCAATAGAACACAGCTAAGTTTAGCAGCATGGCTCCAATGTCCAAGTCAGGAAGAGACTATATACTTCTATCTTGACCTCTGGAAACACCTCAGTCCATGGTACCCTCAGTGTTATGCTATGAAGAAACCTAGATGGTGCATGGAGAGGCTGGCATAGTGTCTAATAGCCGCAGCTGAGGTCCTGGCCCATGGCCAATGCAAACTCATTGTCATGGTGGGGAGTCAAGGTAGGGTGACCTTGCTGCCCAAGTCAGGATACATCAGCTGATGCATGTGGATCAGACGCTGGCTTTTCCACTGAGACACTTGCCAATGCTTGGATCAGAAATATTGTCAACAAAATGAAGTCACTGCAATGTCACAAGCAGAAACATAGCAACAGGTAACACAACAAAGCTGCATATGCAGCCCCGCAAGGGGCTCTTTGTGTGTTTACTTTTTTCTAAAACACACCCACTGTTATCACACATTTACCTGCCCACACCACCTGTGCCACGTGGTGATTTACAAGGAAACTGTTTGATGCACAGGTCAAAACTATGGGAGAGGTATCTTGTGGGGGAGTTGGGAGACAACTAAACAAGAAGCTCATGGTTGTCATTCTAGGCTCGTTATAAAGAATTCAAATATAGCAGTCATTCTTAACAAAATTCAACAGACATTTTTGTGGTCAGTTGAAATGTAGATGTACATGCCTAGGATAAATTGTTCCCCAGATATGTCCGGCTGCTGCAGCCACATCCTGGTTGTCCTGGTCAGTGTTCTATTATTCAAAGAGACAGCATGACTAAGACAACTCTATAAAAGAAAGTATTTAATTGGGGCTTGCTTACAGTTTCAGAGTTTTAGTCCATTATTGTCATGAAGGAAGGCATGGCATCATGCAGACAGACATGGTGCTGGAGAACGAGCTGAGAGTTCTACATTTGGATCCACAGGCAGCAGCAGGAAGAGAGAGACTCTGGGTTTGGAATGGGCTTCTTGAAACTGCAAAGCCCACCCGCCAGTGACATACTCCAACGAGGCCGCACCTCATAATCCTTTCAAATAGTGCCAATCCCTGATGGCTAAGCTTTCAAATATATTAGCCTATGGGGACCATTCTTATTCAACTACCACACTAGTGAATAAGAATGTCTTCCCAACTCTGACCCTCTATCCTATGGTACAGTTGATTCATTTAGTTATTACTTTAAAAAAATTGTTTTATGTGCATTGGTGTGAAGGTGTCAGATCCCTTGGAACTGGAGCAGCAGATCGTCGTGAGCTGCTATGTGGGTGCTGGAAATTGAACCTGGATCCTCTGGAAGAGCAGCCAGTGCTCTTAACCACTGAGCCATCTCTCCAGCCATCTCCTGATTCATTCATTTATAAGATCTCTTTGAAATGTAACTATACAAAAGTTTTTGGGTTTGTTCTTCCTTTCTTTCTCTCTTCTTCTCCCTCTTTTTCTCTTCGTCCAGATATGGTTTCATTTGAAGTCCCTGTATAGCTGAGGATGGCCTTGAATTCCTGGTGTACCACCATGCCTGGTTCATGAAATGCTGGAGGGCCAAACCCAAGCTTTGTTGCATGTAAGGCAGGCAGTCTACCAATGGACTCACAGCCCCAGGAATGGTGTAGTTCAGGCTGCCTTGAAGCAATGATGCTCCTGCCTTAACCTCTTCAGCAATGTCTACCAGCATGCTCCATTGCACATAGTGGGTTTCTCTGTTTGTTCTTGAAAAGAGATTTCACAAGTCCCAGACTGACTGGCCTCAGAGTCCCTGGAGGTGACCTTGAACTTCTGATCCTCCCCTTCCACTTCTCAAGTGCTTGGATTATAGGCGTGTGCCGCTATACCCAGTTTTTGTGTGGTGTTAAGGATTGAACCCAGGGCTTCTTATATGCTAGGCAAGTTTTCTACCAATGGAGTCATATCCCAGAAGTTAACAAGAGTAATACCATAGCTTTCAGTCATTCACAACAGTTCAATCAGTTTGAAATGGTTCTGTTAATTGCCTAAGGGTGGATGGCTCTGAAAGAGAGAGAGAGAGAGAGACTGAGACTGTCTATATCTGTGTGTCTTATGAGTTTGTGTATGGAGGTGTTGTGATGTAGGGTCTCATATAGCCCAGGCTTGCCTCAGACTCAGATGACCTTAACCTCTTGATCCTCTTGCCTCCAGGATCCTAAGTCCTGGGACCACAAGTGTGCACTACTTCCCTCAGCTAAGTGGGTGTTTCTTCCTGAGACTTTGGTGAGAGGATCCAGCATGCAGAAAGCAGAGGAGAAAATTTTGGTAGCAAGGGATCCAAAGAGAAAAGCAGGAGGCCCCTGGGACTCTTCCCCTTTGCTGCCCCCTTTAGGTGGACAGTGCTACTGCACCTTATAGGACCTTCTGCCAGAGCTTAGAAACAGCTAGCCCAACAAGTCAGCCAGGAAGCAGTCCTCGGTGTTCCTTTCAGTGAATACCCTCTGTGGAGCTTCAGTGTTCTGCCTCCTTCCAGCTTCTCCTCTGACCTGTCACCTAGGAGGGGTTCTCCGGTGTTCTCTTTATCTTTTGAGTGTCTGTTCCTCTTAGGTAGCACAGGCAGGCCATCTTTAGTCTGCCACTGTGGCCTCATGTATGTCTGGCATTATATTTTGTCAGCTAATTAGCAGTACATGTGCAGAATGGACCAAAACCCTAGCAGTTATTCATACGACATCCTTGGGGCCTGCACACATTCCCTTCACACATTGAGTTAGAAAGCTCTCATTCCTCAAGTCCTCAGAGCACATAAAAGGAACACCTGTCTATTTTTACCTGGAGATCAGCTGAGGGAAATGGTTCAAGTACATTCTTTGTTAATGGTTGTATTCTCCCTCATGGCTGATGGGAAAGACTATTCTGAAGAAAACTCACTCCACTGTATCACCATATACCTCATGAAGTAGAGGTCTGGTATATGGTATTCATTTCTTTGAATGAAGGAGACAGAAGACTGAAGTTTGAGGGTTTGTTTCTATGGTAGGGACTTAGAGGCCATCTTGCTTAGAAACATTGACTCTTTGCTTGGCCTGCAGATGTCCAGTGAGTAACTGAAGCCAGGGTAAAGTCTAGGCATCTTTGTCTTTGTGTTGTTTTCTTTACACTTCCAACTCTGCATGTAGACATGCTAATTGTTTGGGAGTGTTCATTCTAAAGCAGGGGACTGAAGACACCAAGGTAAGAGTAATTTTTTTTTCCAAAATTTGTAGGGCCTCGTAGTCAACATTCAACCCCCAGCTTTGACAACATCCTTTTCCAGGTCTTTAGGAAGGCACCCAAAAGTTTCCTGTTATTGTCCCGAGCATGCTAGCAAAGACAGGCTTTATAGATAGGTCACTCACATGATGAGAATACTCCCCGCCTCCAAGCAGAAGTCAGTTCTCCATGACAGGATCTGAGGCTGCATCCTCAAGTAAAAACAATCATTTTAAGATAGAAACTGAACCTCTCTTCAATGATGATTTCTTCAGGTCCTCATAGAACCAGACAAAAGATAATGATCAGCTAGCCCACAGTTCAACCAAAATTACCTAATTACATATAGTTCTTGCCATCTGTTTTTACATCTTCATTTAATTAGCTTACCAGAACATATTATATCCCTATCAAGATTTTAGTTCTTCAAAGGCACGGTATATATACTTTGTATTATTTGTATTAATCTGCTTTATGTTACTATAATAAAACGCTGAGATAGCTAACTTAGACAGATGTCATAACTTAGGTGTTAAATGTTCCAAATAGACTCATGTGTTGAAATACTTGGTTCTTAGCTGGTAGCATTGTTCTGGTAGAACCACTGGGGTAGGTGGTTTAACTAACAGAAATAGTTAGCTAGCAGAAATAGTCTCAAAGGATATATCTTATTGTGGTTGTGTTCCAAGCTTTCTCTACATCCTCATATGCCAAGATCTGAGATGTGGCTATGGCAAACTTTTGCTGCCATGGAGAGAGCTAACCCTCTATGCCATCCCTCACCATGATGGACTAAAACCATCTTTCTTTGGGTAAGTTGCTCCTATCAGATATTTTGTCAAAGCAAAAATGAAAGTAATTAGTAAAGCCCACCCATAGCTTAGATGGCTCAGAGTCCTAGGTCAGAAAGGAAGAAGGAATTTGCTTAGTTGGTGGCAAGGGTATGGATAATGGTGCATCATGGCAGGAGTCTACAAAGAAACAAAGTCACATCCCAAGCCAGAGCAGAAAGAAAGAAAGGATGAGTGGGGCCAGCTTTGCTTGTTGTAGATCAGCCTTCTTGAGAGAATTAGAGAGGCCATACCAATGCACCCTTTGATCACAGTGCACCCTTGGGGAAAGCAACCATAGCAATATCCCACTTATATAGTAGGTTAAGTTGATGAATATGTAAGGTGCTATGTGTAACTTGCATAGATGAGTATGTAAGGTACTATGTGTAAGTATGTTAATAAGATAGGGCTTACTTTTTTGGGGCGCTTGTAAAATCAGGGTGACAAGATACATACATACATGAGTGCCAAGGGTATATGCAGTAAATAATTGCAGGAGGGCGATAGTTAGTTTTTATATGAGGAAGGCCTTAAAAGGTGGAAAGGATCTTAGCAGCTGGAGCAAATGAAAGAAATTATAGACAAATGGTGGTTCAGGAGATAGCTCAGTTGGTAAATTACCTACCATGCAAGCACGAGGACCCAAGTTCAGATCCTCAGAACCCATGTAAGAGCTGGTATAGTGGTTTGTGTCTATAACTGCTGTGCTTATAGAAGGGGGTCAAAGACAGGCATCCCTGGGCCTCATTGGCCAAGCAGCCTAGCCAAATTGATGAGCTCTAGATTCCATGAGAGACACCGTGCCAAAGAATGAGGTGGAAAGCCACTGAGGAAGTCACCCAATGCCAGCTTCTGGCTTCTGCACACATGCATACACACATATGCATATGTACCAACATGAACATGTTCACATAACACACACAGAGGAAATAAATCATGGGAAGCAACAAGAAGACAGCAATAGAGTTGCACAGCACCATGAAAGTGATTAAAATAGACACAATAAGAAAAATCGAAACCTAGGTTTACTGTGTTTCTGTACAGACCACTCTTTATTGAGCTCTTCCTATAAATGGAGTTCTTAATTGGTCTAAGTAATAAAAACGTGGAGTCAGACATAGAGGAGAATGCTGAGAGACTAGAGAGAAGGACCAAGCCACTCCGCACCTTATCTCCTCGAGTCTCAGTAAATAAGAGAGTGAGTTCCTGTTTCTTCCTGCTTAGATCCTGTTTCGCCCAGCTACCTCATTTCCTATATGTCTATACAGACCACCAAGCCTCTATGGTAAACTAGTGGCAAGATCCATTCTCTGACCTTCAGACAGGCTTTATTTGTACAAGCAAGATCTTTTCATTTCACACCTTTATATAGTTTCTGGAACAATCCTCCCCATATAATGTAAACAAATAAGTCCTCATTGTTATTCAAGCTATACACTCTATAGGGTATAGTCTTCCCAATGTACTGGGGAGTTTTATTTGACTTTGGGGGGCTCTATTCTGTTCTTCTCTCAGCAACTTAAAAACCACCCCATTCAGCATTTTGTTTAAGATCAAGGGGAAGTCATCAGCTCCCATGGCTTTCTTCTCGTGGATTACTATCTAATTCTAACAATCCTGTCTGTTTATGGCACATGCATTTCAAAGGGCTCTCATCCATCTCTCAGTATAGGTAACAGAGGGGACTGAAAATATCTATTAACAAAAGAATTGACTGAAACCAAGAGTAAGCAGTTGGCTTTTATGCAAGGTAAGGCTGGTAGTTCCTTGGTAGCTCGCCATGATGAATTCCTTAGACATACACAGTTTGCCATAATGAGTTCCTTAGACATACAATAGCCAGGCCTTTACACTTTCTAGTCTATTCTCCCATACACTCAGAATTCAGACACATTCAGCTTCTCCCTGTCTTCTGTCTACTACAACACCGGTGCTTTCCACTCATCTGACCCTCAGCGGCCTGCTTTGGACCGAGTGTCCTTTTTCCTTCCCTGATGGCCCCACAGTCCTCCTTCTCCCATCTACATGAAGCAGTGGCAGTGCAATTGTCACCCGTGTCTCCGCTCAGCTGCCATGGGCCCCCTTGATGCAAGCAGTTTTTATTTCCTTTTCATTCCCCTCTCCCTGGTAGATGAGGCTGCATCTGGCACGCGGCAGCTCTCCACAGATGTTTGTTGCTTCAACAGATGATGGAAGGATGGATGAGCAGAGGACAGATCCCTTTTGAGCAGGGCATGTATCACCTTCCTTGTCCCTGGTCCCCAGCCCTGAGCCTGTGGGTTCTCTTTCTTTATTGGAATGGCACTTAGAGGGGCAGTTCCATGTTCTTTCTCTTTTCCCTCCTCCCTTTCTCCCCTCCCCCACTTTCTTCCAATTGTAAGCACTGCCCCACTGAGCTATCTTCACAGGCCTTAAAAACATTTGTCACTCTGTAGCACAGAATGCTCATTATGTAGTCCAGGCTGGTCTCAAACTCGTGGCAATCCTCCTGTCTCTGCTTTCCTAGAGCTGGGACTATAAGATTTGTTTCTTTATTAATTGTACCCAGCTTCCTGCCAAAAAAAAAAGTGAACTAGGCTTGTTTTTGTTTTTTCTTTCTTTTGCTCAAATCTTACAGACTGCAGATGGCTCTTGGGCCCTCTAGGAAGGGAGCTGGCTTGGTTTCCTCTTTTACGAGTGTGAGAGGAGATGTGGGTGTAGTCTTTTAGGATTTAGCTCAAGCAACTCCCATCTACACGGGAGGAGAGGCCACAGATGAGCTGGTAGTTTTTAATACTCCACCCAACCGCATCTCTATCTAGACACTCAATTAAAAAATGGAGATTGTTCATTTTTAACCCACGTCTACCATCAGTCTGAACTGCCTCTATAAATTCTAATCGCGTTTGAAAACACGGGCTCATGAGCCAGGTCCTCGTGTACCGGAGTTGGATCCATAAGTCAAATCAGCATTCCGATTTCAGTCATTGGTGCTGTCCCCTGGCAGCCTAGATGTCCTCTCTACACGCCCACTATGCTAGCCCATTCCTCCATTTTGCCCTTCCCCCACCCCCCTCTTTCTCCCTACCCCAACAAAACCATCCATTTTCCAAACAACCACTGTGGAAAAGCCCTCAAAGTGGCTATATTTTACTTTAAAGATCACCCCCCTCCCGGGCAACCTGCTGTGTGTGACCAGATGTGCTGTTCCTGGCTGGTTGCCAGCTCTGCCATCACTCCTCAGAGGACTTTTTTTTTTCACCCCTGTGAGTTTATCACATCCTCATGTCATGGAGGTGGGGGCTGGGGCGTATCTCTCCCTGTATGCTTTGCTTTTGAACCTCATGTATGTAATAGTCTGAAGGTGGGGGACTGGGCTCTGTGGTGTTTTGCTCTCCCCAAAAAATCAATTTCTCAAAAATCATTTTCTTTCTTTGAGTGTGAGGCATGGGGGTGGGGGGGGTAGGCACACATGTCTGTGCAAGTGCCAGCGTCAGCTGCCATCAAAGGACCGCCTCGGCTGTTGTATCCATCTTGGGCTTTTGAGACAGTGTCTTTCATTGGTCTGAAACTCAGCAAGTAGTCTAGACTGGGTTGCCAGTGAGCGCCAGTATCTACCTATCTCTCTAGCCATGGGATGGCAAACACACATCACAATGCCTGGTGGTTTTTTACAAGGGTTCTCAGGTATTGAATTCAAGTCCTCAAGCCCTTTACTGGCTGAGCCATCTCCCCAGCCCCAAGTTTTCATTTTTCCTGTCCTACTGGGATAGGCCTCGAGAATCCTGACCGCTGTAAGGTAGACTTGACCCTTTCCCCTCCTTCCAGCCAAGAGCCATCCTTCCTCAATACCCATGCAGGGCTCTCCCAACTCCCTGCTCTTACCGGGTATGTCCTGGAAAAAAAAAAATTATGCCAGTCTAATCTTTGTAGCTCAGAATATGACCTTTAAGGGAAAGGGTCTGTCAGGGCTTTTGATAAGGTCACATGAGTGGTCCTAATTCAACCTACCGGTCTCCTTTAAGAAAAGGGCAAGAGACAGAGGAGCACCCAAACAGAGCTCAGAGGCTATGAACACATACAGGGGGAGGTGTAGTGGGATATTCACTTTGTATCCTTCTGTGGCACTGACCACGCCCATTGGGGGGGTGGAGCCAGGGGCGGAAGTGACCTGTGGAAGGAGGTCTGAGAAGGAGCCAGAATGCTCTCTTGCTGCTGGTGGGACAGGAGCGCATGCGGTGGAGCCTGCTGGTGTTCATCTGTCTAGGTTGTAAGTTATTTCTCCCTGAATAAACATCTATTCATTCCACCTATTTGTTAATCCTGATCCTTATTAAACTGCAATAGGGAGGTGGCTGGAGGAAGGTGTTGGTAAGCTAAGGAACGTAAGGATGCATGCAAACAGCAGTAGTCAGTACGATTCATCCCAAGAACCATCATAAGAAATGTGGCAAAGATCTTGGTTTTGGGCTTCCAGCCTCCAGGGCAGTGAGAGAGAGGGTGTCTGCTGTTTAAGTCATCTGGTCTTCCGTCCCTAGTTATGCAGCCTCGGGAAACGAATACACCTCTTTGTCCCACACTTCACCTCACCACAGCCCTCTGACAGCCTAGGCGGCTCCATGGTTGTACCCTCCTCTGGTCATGTTCCAAGGGACAATTCTTTCCCTGCCTGCCTCAGGGCTCAACTGGCTTTCTTTGTGCCGCTGGGCCCTCTTGCAGGCGGCTGTCTCGTGGTGAAGTGCCACTTTGAGAACAAAGGCACAAGTGTGGATGGTGGCTGAGAGGCGTGATACCTAGTTGGGGATCACACTTCTGCGGCGATGATGAGACCGGCTTAAACACTAGCCTTTCTCAAACTCAAGTCCGAGGGTTCTCTGGGAGTTTATTTTTTTAACGAGGAGATTAATTTTCTAGTTATTTATTTAAGACTTGGGTTTTATTGAGGTTAATAAAATTAATACAAATTATATAGCTGATATTGTATTTTAAATCAAGTTCCTCAGATGAGGGCTCGCAAAACACATTTTCTTCTCTACATACTTTCTTCTTAACAGTGTGTGTGTGTGTGTATGTGTGTGTGTGAGAGAGAGAGAGATAAAGAGAGAGAGACACACACAGAGACAGAGACAGAGAGAGATGCACTTAGAGGGCAACATGTGGAAGCCGGTTCTCCCCTTCCCTATATGGGTTCTAGGAATTGAACTCAGGTCATTGGGTTTAGCTGCAAGCACCCTTATACCTTAGCTGCTGAGCCATCTCATCTGCCTATATTTCTTTAAAACTTGATAGAAAAGGTCTGAGTAAAACCCAGTCCAGGAGGCCCTGTGGTGGGTGGCTGTAGTTGAGCACCTTCCTATTTGCTGCTCGGCCAGGTCGGCTACCCAGTGCCCAAGTATCCATGTGCTCAAGGTTTCTAGACATGTTAAAACATTTGTTTGCCTGTCTTTCTGCCCACTTCATGCAGCCCTTCTAAATAAATACTGCTCTCTCTTGCCATCCTCTGTAGAGTAAATATGCTGTGCGCTACTTTAAAATTCAATTATTCAGAGTCTTGAAGGCTGGAAGATGGAGCAGAGTCCCCTGGAGTATCTGAAGTCAGCATCACATTAGCAATCAAGAGCTCTTTATGAATAAGCTGGGGCATGGGGCACACTGTGTGGGTGGGCTGGGTTCCAAACCATCTCTCCTGGTCTAGACCATCAGGAAAATGACTTCACCAGCAGGGGTCTCAGTTCACCTGTGGGGAAGGCTTGTGGGAATCCTTTAGAGGTTTTGGATTCTCTGTCTCCAAATCTGGTGAAAACATTCTCTGGTAAACATTTGTATGTATCTTGTTTGGGTTTGGTGTTGGTAACACTGAATATGGAATCCAGGGTTCCATGCATGCTAGGTAAGCACTCTACTCCAGAGCCCCCACACGTGTGCTCCAGGCCAACTTTCTATACAAGCTCTAATAGATATTTGTTGTCTCAGGTAAGACTGCAGAGAGGCAGGGCCAGCCAATCATGGGCGGGGACCAAGGGAGTGGGGGTGGCCAATGATAGGCAGGGAGCCCTTTACTGGCTGTCCAGGGTTTTCAGGGTTCACTCAGAGGTGTCAGGCTTCAAGGCTTTTTAGAGCAAGGTTTATGTGACCAGGAAACAGTTCAATAGGATATGAAAGACAGTCTTGAGTTGTCTTTGGAATGGATCATGGCTAGCACAACATTTATAATTAGATTCCCTTGTCGCCTGGATTTCCAAAGCAGGCCATTTCTGCCTTGTCCTTTCTCCTATGTTGTGGAGCCCTCCTCTTACACAGAGCAGCTGAGATGACCTGCAAGCAGGACTTAACAAGGCCAGGCTTGTTGAGGTTCCTTCGTAGAAGTCATTCCCTCCTGCGTCTCTGTCTCTCTCTATCTCTCTCTGTCTCTGTCTCTCTCTTACACACAGACACAGACACACACACACACCCTGCTGCCAGCTCTACAGAATCCTGTCCCTGTTGTGCTTTGTGGTGTTTGCATGTTCATATTTAGGAGGCAGAAAGTTAACTGGAAGTGGGTGGAGTGGGGAGAACTTCCTGATGATTCCTTTCATGCAGCTATGAGGACGTGGGCATCCAGGGATGCTTCCTGGTGGTTTAGGGTGTCCTATGGTCCTGTAAGGGGCCCATCATTCATGTTCCTTTTAGCAAGCCCAATAAGCTCATCAGTTCACCAGGCTAGACTTGAGTGGAATTTTTAACTGGGCCCATTGTCCACCTTGTCTGGGGTGAGTAAACATTTGCTGGTATCTCTCCAGGAACAGTTAATGCAGCATCTTCATAGGCAGCAGTGGGACGCGTAGCCAGCTGGAAGAGGACCTCTGGGGATAGAAAAGCTGCCAGGATTGGCTGAGGAAGCACAGGTTACATCATTATTTTTGTCGAGTACTAGAACACTCATTGTAAGCAGGTATACACAAAATCTCCACAGTGATTATTTTTAAACAACACATGCATATGAATTCATAACATATTAAAATATGTTCAAAAGCCAGGTGTACCGGATACTTGAAACCCCAGCTACTATGAAAGCTGAAGTAGAAGGATCAGGAGTTCAAGGTCAACTTGGACAACATAAGGAGACTCTGTTGATACAAAAATCTATGCCTGAAAGAGTAAAATATAATGCAATTAAATATATAATGTATATGCAATTGCATGCAAGGAAAGCAAACATTCAATCTTCCACGTTAGACTCTCTTCAGAGGCAGCAAATATTATTTATGCGTTGAAAAAGCTATACATTCAGTAGCAATCACACATTTGACATTTTGATTACAATTATTTAGCATGTGTATGTGTGAGCATTTACGTGTGTGCAACGCTCACTTAGTTAGAGTTTCTGTTGCTGCAACAAAACACCATGACAAAAAGCAAGTTGGGGAGGAAAGGCTTATACTTCAGCATTGGTGTTCATCACTGAAGGAAATCAGGGCAGGAACACAAACAGGGCATGATCCCGAAGACAGAAGCTGATACAGAGGCCATGGAGGGGAGCTGCTTATGGGCTTGCTTCCTGTGGTTTGCGCAACCCACTTTGTTATAGAACCCAGAACAAGCAGCCCAGAGGTGGCACCACCCACCATGGACTGGGCCCTCCCCCATTGCTCACTAATTGAGAAAATGCCTTACAGGATCTCATGGAGGCATTTCCTCAGCTGAGGCTCCTTCCTCTGATGAGTCTAGCTTATGTCAAGTTGACACAAAACCAGCCAGTGTGCACGCCATGTCACACACGTGGAGGTCAGAAGATAATTTGCAAAGGCGAGTTCTTTCCTTTTTTTTCTTGTGCTTTCTATGTATTTGTTCATTTAGAGACGGGTTCTCACTATGTAGCCCTTGCTAGATCCGCGCCTGCTATGTAGACTAAACTAGCCTTGAACTTACAGTGATCTGCCTATCTCTGCTGAGATGAAAGCTATGTGCTACCACATCTGCCCCTGAGCATCCTTCTTCTGCCTACACAGAATGGTCTGCCTCATTTTAAAAGTCTTCATCCTCTGGGCACTTCTTGCATATCGTGTGCAGGCATCTCTTCTCGGGTGTGTAAGCTTATTTGTCAAGCATAGCTGTAAAAGAAGCAGAGCCGTTAGATCAAAGGTATGTGATTCTTTCATTGTGAACAGTGCTGATAAATTGCTTTCTACAAACAACATGTCAGTTTCTACTCTCCGCCTCTTTGCTCTGCTGGCCAGGTGGTGTATGTTTGAGCTTCCTGAATTTTGCCAAATATATACGTAAACAAATGTGTTTCCCATGACTCTCTGGCTTCTGGCCATTCTCCCTTCTGCCTTGCAGTGGAAGCGTGAACACGATCCTGTTCCTCAGGCATGTGAGACCCCCCCCCCCTTTCTTCCCATCCCTCCTACTTCCTTGTAGTGAGACATCCACCCCGCCAGCACCTGTTGGGCTGACCACGCCCATTGGTGCCTGGGGATAAGTGCGGGCATGACCTGTGGAGAGTCTAGGTCTGGGGTCCCCGACCCCAGCTGATTCTGTTGCTTCCTGGTCAGATTGTGGAGAGCATCCGGGTGGTGCGTTGGAGTTGGAACTCACAGCTGTCATCTGTTTCAGGTGTAAGTGATTTCTCCCTGAACAAACATCATTCGACCTATACTGTGTCCCAGTCAATTTTATTTCCAACACAATACTTCCTCCTCCCCCCTTTTCCTCATCCTTCCCCTCCATTTCTTTCCCTTCCTCCTCTGCCTCCTCATCTTCCTTCCCCTCCATTTCTCCTCCTTCTTCCTTTCTTCTACCCTCTTCCCCTCCTCCCCTTAGTGCTGCTGTTACCGAGGTTCATTTTACTTTTCCTGTTTGTGTACCACCAATGTTGAAGAACTTCTGAGTTACTGGCATTCTGCCTCAATATTGTGACTGCAAGGTGTACGAGCTCATTCTTCTACAATGATTAGATTCAGTTACTGAATTCTCATTCCTGACACTGATTTTACAAATTAAATGCTATCCACCTACTCGAATTAAATACAGAAGCATATCACTCATGGAATTTAGATGGAGATAATAATAGTAACTACAAGTTAATGAGGGCTGACCATGTGCCAGACACACTGTAGATTTCCTTACTGATCTTCACCATAATTCTGCAAAGGCAGGGACTAATATTTCCATTTGCAGATGAGGATGTGAGGTTCAAAGGGTAAAGGATTAAATCATTAAATCATAGTCACTAGGTTTGGACGTGACAGAGACAGTTTTGGTCTCCACAAAGGCAAGTTCCTTTCTCCCATAGCAACTGGCATCTGAGCTAACAGCTCAGCGAAGGACACAGCCTTTAGAAGGGTTTCTTTTATCTTACTCTTTAAACTTGCCCCAACACACCATTTTAAGAAGTACATTTCATCATTTTTGAGTCATGACCTTTGCCACCTTTTTGGTATCGAATATTTACCAAGGAGTGTAGATTAGGGAGCTAGAGAGAGGGCTTGGTGGTTAGAGCATGTCTTCCTCTTGTAGATGATAGAGGAGTGGAGTTCAGGTCCCAACACATATGGTCCACACCCATCTGCAACTTCAGCTCCACTTGCCTACACATAGATATATATATATATATATATATATATATATATATATATATATATATATACATACATATCGTTCTAAAATGAAATAAATCTTGAATTTGGAGCTCTTTTTTTTGGACTTTCTGGGCACCTTTGTGCTTGTCCACAGGTGCCCATGCCTTCACACAGATACACATATAAATGCATACATACATGTAATTTTAAAATAAAATAAATCTTGCAGATAGAAAAGTGAGTATTTAAGGGAAGAGTAAGGTGAGGGATGGGGAAGGACAAGGCTGGTGCTCCTTTAAAGGAGGAGGGGGGTGTCTCTCGGAGAGGGTATTTAAATATAGGGATGGGGAGAATTTCTGGAAGCATGGGGTGGAAGGAAGGGCCTGTTCCTGAGCCCGCCCGAGGTTCTTGGCTCTGTATGCACTTTTATGCTTAATTCCAAGACTATTTTGAGCTGTAATGTTGCTATTTACATTTGATAATGAATTCCTTACCTCCTTCTTAGAAGATTTATTATTTTTATTTTTAACTACGTGTATGTGTTCAGGAGTGCGGTTTTCCTTAGAGGCTGGAAGAGGGGATCAGATTCCCCTGGAGCCGGTGTTACAGGGAGTTGTGTGTCAGCCGATGTGGGTTTTGGGAATTGAACCTGGGTTCTTTGCAAGAGCAGTGCCTGCTCTCCATGGCTGAGCTATTTCTCTGGCTCCCCCTTTACATCTTGCAGAGGATAGTAGCTTGGGGAAATTCCCTTGCATTCTCCAAGCCAGTTGTTCCTCCAAGTGTCAAGGCTCTTTGTGTACCACTGCTTGCCTCCTGTAGACATTGCAGGGTGTGATCTTTCAGCACCTTCCCTGGAGTACCAAGAGTGAAATAGAACCTAAGCTTGTAGGAAAGTGCACTGTTCTTCTGGTATTATGACAAGCTTGGAAGTCAGGGAGGGGCATTCAGCATGGAAACATTTACTAAATTTACTAAGCAGAAAATTACAAGTCTCTTGTGTATTAGAAACAGGACCCTATTTAAGTCACATACGTTTGTTTGTTTGTTTGCTTGTTTATATTACTCAAGGCAGGCCTGGGGCCTGTTAGACCAAGCACTTCATTATGGGAGACTACAGGAGACTTTCTAAGGAGAGAGAGAGAGAGAGAGAGAGAGAGAGAGAGAGAGAGGGAGAGAGAGAGCCTCTGTTCTGTCTGAGAGAATCCCATCAAAGACAGACAGCTGTAGTGATAGGCGCGGTGGCATCTTGTTTTGCCAGTTCATGGACTAGGGATAAATCCTGGTCCCACTCCCTTTCCAGATCTCTGACTATCATGAGCCAGCTCCTCCTCTTCCTTATAAGGGGTTACCACCTCTGCACACCTGAAGCCATGCACCTAGGATGCGGCCAGCACTGCAAGTGTACTGGTGAAACAAGATGCCACGGCTGCCACTTCAGAATGGCGCCAGAGAAAGGGTACAGGGTGAGTGCATGAAAAGAGAGGGAGTCGCTTAGAGGACATCAGATGAAGACATCCAACATGGAGTGACACGATACAGTGAAGAACAGAGTTTGCCATGCCGCTATGCACAAGTACCAATAGATGAAGTGCAAATTAGCAAAAGGAATAGCATGAGACAGTAAACCAAGAAGTGTGGGGGGGGGAGCTGGAGAGAGGACTCAGCACTTCAGAGCCCTTCCTGCTTGCCTTAGCGTTTCTAATATTTGTGATAAAACACCAAGATCACAACGGCGTGGGGAGGAAAGGGTCTCCTTCATCCTACGGCTTGTAGTCCATCATCCAGGGAAGTCAGGGCAGGAATGGAAGCCGAGGCCCTGGAGAAACACTGCTTACTGATTTCTCCCACCCCGCCACAGCTATTGCTGTCCTTGGTGGTCATCCCTTAGCACTGTTATCTCCAAAATGATGGGGTCTTCTGCAACTGGCCTGGAACTCTACCAATACCCTCTTCTGCCACATGCTGTCAAGTCTCAACTTCTCTCCATGATACCTTCATTCCTGCACCTTCCCCCAACGGCAGTGCCTGGCCTTTCCTGGTACCAAGCCTCAGGGGCTCTCCCTGGGCTCCTTCATGCCTTCATAATCAGAATCACCTGGTAAGCTCTTATACATTACCAAGTTCAGCTCCAGCATCAGCTACAGCCTTGAGCCCTCCTGAATCACAACATCTGTGTGCTGACCTTGAGCAAACACTTCCCAGAAGTTTTTGCCCCAATCATGTTGGTCTGTCTTAATCACAGATAATTCTGCTGTGGAAGAGGACCAGAGCCCACCAGGCAGTTCACAACCACCTGCAACTACAGATCCAGGGGAATCTGACGCCCTCTTCTGGTCTCCATGGTCTCTGCATGCATGTGCTCCTATTCCCCACTTTCACACACAGGTGTTTTGTTTTTAAGAAAACTCTGAAAGATCAAGAGTGAAAAGAAACATCAGTTAAAAGCTGCTACACTGTAGCTTTGGAGCAACCAATAGAACTAGACAGATGTATGGTTAGGGTGGATGAAACTGCCCCCTCCCCTAACAGCCATGCCTGCAAAAACAGAAGAGGACCGATAAGTTAGACCTGAAAGGAAGCTGAGTCACAGGCATGTTTGCCAACTCATTGTGGGCTGCTTTGGTTTAGCTGTACGAAGCAAGTGCCAGAGCGCTGCAAGCTGAACGGTGCTCTCTACCCAATTAATCACAGAGGTGCTTTCCCAGGGGAGCCATATGTCAGTGAGACACATTTGGGATGATGGGAGGAAACCACAGGCTATTAACCAGTGGACTGATATGAACCTTCAGCTCACATCCAAGGTGTCAGAGAAGAACACTTCCAACAGACCTAAGGCACCTCACATCATCGAACCTCTTTCTTCTGCCTTGCAAAATGTATGGAAAACTAGTGTACATTTTTATGTCTATGGGTTTTCCAATCAAGTTTCTCCTGGGCTATTTATTATTCACATAAATGTAGATTATCCTATGGGTGGGGACAACCCTAATGATCAAAGTGACTCCTAATATTAGCATAGGTCATGTCACTATGGTCTCTATAGGTGGTCTCATTCATGACACAATCATAGACAGGAGGTCTGGCAAGGACTCATGGTGGCTGAACTAGGTAGAGTCAAGCAGAGTAAGCTTAGGAAATGTTAAGTCTGCGCAGGACTGTGCCCTTTATCCTCCTTAGGAAGGGGGGATGGGTTATTTGGGATCATACTTGAGGGTGGTTTGTCAGGGAAGGTTTGTCCCTACAGAAGGGAGGGAAGCTGGTCACAGTGTGCCCACAGTCAGGAAGCAGAGAGAGGTCAATTCGGGGCCTCCACACACTCCTTTTCATTCAGCCCAGGACCTGCAGCCTCTGGGAAGGTGCCTCCTGCATTAAAGGTGAGTCTTGGGCTGGAGAGATGGCCCAGTGGTTCAGAGCACCCACTGTTCTTCTGGAGGTCCTGTGTTTAATTCCCAGCACCCACTTGGCAGCTCCCAAATGCCCTCTTCTGGTGTGCAGATGTATGTGCAGACAGAGTACCCACATACATGAAATACATACATAAATACATCTTTTAAAAAGGGTGGATCCTTCCTGGAAACAAACTCATAGACAAATCTGGAAGTGTGTTTCCATAGTGACTTTAAATCCAGCCAAATTTACAATGGAGATTGACAATCACATCCTGTTAAAGGTGGCGTCAATCCTGATGGTAGGACAAGGACCTGCCTCCTCCTGAAATCAGCTCCCGAGAAGACAGCGCCTCTGTTCCTAACGGGGCATCTTGTGAGTGCTGGCTCTGTGTGCTGTACCTTCTTCTCCCACCCTCAGCTTCCTCTCGCTAGAAACAAAACTTAGAAACTCCTATATCTACGCTGGTGTAGTACATTAACATATTAAACTTCTGAGAAATCCCACAGTAAAAACTGCCTTTACTTGTTTACAGTAGGACCTTGCTATGTGGCTCAGGCTAACCTTGAAATCATATGTTCCACTTGTCTCAGCCTTCTACATGCTGGGATTACAAGTGTATGTCACTGTGCCTGACTCAAGAACTATTTAATTTTATGCCTTTAAAAGCCTCCCTCCCAGCATGCCCTGTTAATGTGTACCCTGTCAAGAGGGAATATTCAAGGGGTAATGGAGCCTTTAAGAGGCGGGGCTTAGTGCAAGGGAATTAGGCCATGTTGGGGGGTGGTGTCCTGTGTTTAGGAAGGATAAGTGTTGTTCTTACAGATTCCTGTAATATTTCTTACTCATTATTGAGTTGTTTAATCACATAATGTTTAAAATTATGTCTGGGTGCCATTACACTTGTGAACTCACTACAGCTGTGGGTACCTGCCCAAGACCTGCACTTGATTGGGCCCATCTGCATTCCTCCCCAGGCCCGACCCCTTTCCAAGGAGCTGTTAGCAATCAATGGTTGGAGCCGGAGGGGCAGTCATTTTCTGCAGTGGTGTAGCCACTGGTAAGGTGCACATGCCCTAGTAAGTAACCTCCACCCATGTCATGCAGACAGCCCCAGTGAAACTCAGTGGACCTGTTTCTGAAGAGACATGAAGAAGAAATATGACTCACTAGAAATAAGGGCAATCAATGAGAAGGGAGAAAAGTAGAGGTGAAAGTTATGAAAGCATTGTGTGTGTGTGTGTGTGATCATTTAACTGGGCATATGGTATAATCTATAATTATTGAAAGTTTTAGGTTTTTTTTATAAATCTTTGGAGATCAAGGCATGCTATTGGTATTAAAGCATAAAATTTTCGCCACTTGGAAAGTGATGTTCATTTGGTAAAGCTAGCGTTCCCACCCTTCCCACACATCAGGTTGTCTTCCCACCATCACCTTTTAGTCCATGCATATCAGGAAGGTGCAGTTGTTACCCTGTTTCCTCATGAGACAATATCTACAGAATACAGGATAAGTAGCCAATGGGATGGTGCCTCTTCATTTTGTATTACAGAATCACAACTCTAGAGTTAGAAGAGACTAGAAGTCACTAGTGATGGTTTGGAAGCATAGCTCAATGGCAAAGCGCTGACTTAACATGAACATGGCCCTGGGTGTGACCCAATGGTAAAAGCCTTGCTTAGCATGAATGAATGGAGCCCTAGATTTAGGCTCAGCATCTCAAAAGACAATTCTCAAAATAGAAGATTTCTGTATTTAGGGTGTGTCTGAGGTGTAATTAGATCTAGTCAAGAACACTTGGGAAAATTTTATCTTCTCTAAGACAGCACTGTTCTTTGAATCTGACCACTGGGGTCCATAAATCCTCTGGTTTGTGGTTGCTCCCCATGACTTGCTCAGCCTGTTTGTTTGTTTGTTTGTTTTTTCATACAGTCCCGGGCCACCTGCCCAGGGATGGCACCATCTGCATCACTCATTGATCAAGAAAATGTCCCCAAAGTTGCCTATCAGGCCAATCTAATTAAGGTATTTTTCTTTTCTTAGACAAACCTGGCTGTGTCAAAACTTGACAAAACAAATAAATAAATAGATAAATCTAATCAGGACATGTCTATAAGGTAATACAACTTAGAACGACAGCATGTCAGTTACTAAGATATACAGGAATCTGTCACTTGTTACTTCATTTATGGGGCACCTATTCGTGGGGTAAACACTAACATATACTGAGCAGTCACTCCGTGGTGGATATTGTAATATGTCCCCAGATCTTTCTCTAGGGATAAGAACTAGCAATAACCATCTATTGGAAATACCCTGGCCAAAGAGCCTGAGACTATAGCTTCCCCTGAGCATATGTCTCAAAAACCACATAACCATTGTGTCCAAGGTTTCCCATTCAATTGGTTCTATGGCTGCTCTCATCTCATGATGTGTTAAGCAGGGTGGCAGAGGTATAATTCCTTCCCCCCCAACATAGGACAGTTCTGAAAGCTTGTCTGAAGCTCAGAACTCCCTGCAAGATTGGCTTTGGCTCTTAGCCTCTTTCATATCCCTGTTCCCAGTGTATTAAGTCATTCAACAAATATTTATTGGACATTTTTAATGTGCCAGCATCTTTAGGCAAGAGTATATTGGATATATATAGTCAATATATTCTACATCATGTCCATATATCATGTTTATGATATAAAATATGTCCTCAAGGATTGAAAGCATCTAGCAAAATATCAATACTAATTCCTTCCTTAGATATCTGCCAAGGGAAAAAATATAAAGACTCTCATTAAATTCTTATTTGATAGGAAGAGATAATAGGAATGGGACTATATTAAATTAAATTAGTTCCCTTAGAACTAATGGAAAAGGGCGTTGATAGATACCATGCCTGGGATCTAATTTAGTTGATGTCCCAGGTAGCATTTGGGGTCTTCTATCAGTGTGGCATAAGTCCTCTTGATACATCCCACAAGAATGATTACTTGGATGTTTCTAGCACAATGTCAGGGTCATCTGAATGTTCATGTGAGCATATAAGGAGAGTGCTGTGTACTGTATGAATCCATAGCGAAATTAATAATGACACATGCCTGCATAAATATGTGTACCAAAATATTTTAATTAAATTATATGTATTGATAATGAAAATTAAATCTAGACATAGTGGCTCATGTTTGTGATCCTAGCATTCAGGAGGCTGAGGCAGGAAGACTGTTCATTGAGGACAGCTTGGACTACATAGTCAACTCCTCTTCTTCCAAGGCTATTCCCATGCCTTTTACGTGTGCTTCTAATGTTCGTGCTGTACAGCTAAAATTGAGGCCAGCCTGGGTTACAACGTGAGACTCTGTCTCAAAATAAAAGTAAGGGGCTCGCAGGGAGATAGCTCTTCAGGTGTGGGTGCTTCTGTTGATCATAATGACCTCGGTTCAACCTCAGGACCACATGGTAGATGGAAAGAATCAACTCCTTCAGGCTGTCTTTGGGTCTCCAGTTGCTCATGGTGCACCCCCTCTGCACACACACACACACACACACACACACACACACACACACACACAGAGCACATCTTTGGTTTGACCCTTGGTTATGTGTCTGACTTAACTAACAACTGCAAATATAGTTGCCTGTAGGGTAGCAGATGACTGAAGTCTGATGAGCTGGGGGAGCTCCTAACATACTTACCACTTACTTGATTCCACTCAGCTCCAGCTTGCAGTGGCCCTGTAGAAAGATGGCGAGCCTTGTATAGCCTGATCTTTCTGATTTTCAAAAATAGCCAGAGACCTGGATTCTCACATAGCACGATAAATAAAAGATCCAGAAACTGGTATTGAGGTTCAAGCTTCAAGCTGAAGACCAGAAAAGCAAAGTAGCCAGCCTCTAGCTTTTACTCTACCTCAGACTAAAAGGCGACCCTGGCTCCACCAAACCTCAGACTAATCTCAGACTGCCATGCTCTCCTCAATGTGGCTGGAGAATCCTGAGACTGAATGCCTCCCCACATGAGACCCTTGGCTGGCATTAAAGACATGAGATCCCAAGTGCTGATGTCATCTTTGAGCTGTTTCTCTTTAGGACTGGATAAATTTTGTGTAGCTCAGTGTGGCCTTGAACTAACAGAGATCCATCTACCTCTTACTCCTGAGTCCTGGGATTAAGGGGTGTGTATCACCACTGTCTGATCTCTATAGCCTGAGGCTGACTTTGCTTTCTGAATCCTCAGGCAAGATTTAATAAATCATAAATAACATATCACCACATTCCACCTCCCAGATTTTAAATTTGCATGGTTAATTCTGACAGCAGCACCACACTTTGGGGCTCCAGCAGAACAACTTTGTAGTGAAATATCCACCCACCTGCACCTGTAGCACTGGCCACGCCCATTTGGGTGTGGTCACAGGTGTGAACCTGTGGGTGAGTGGGTTTTAAGTCTGGGGTCGGGTCACAGAGGGCAGCCTGGGTGAAACGTTGGAGATGGAACTTTCGGCGGTCACCCATTTCTTGTGTAAGTGCATTCTCCCCGAATAAACTTAACCTGTACTGAGTCTAGTGAATCTGATTCCCACGCAATACAACTTTAGCAGACTGCACTGAGCCCTGCTTTGGAGCTTGTGTTGCACAGCAAGCTTTAAAAAATCAGTTCATCTGCTCAAGAGACAGATTGGAGATTTCTGTCTCCAGCCGAATCTAAGCAAATAGCAAGCAAGTAGTGCTTAGGTGGGACGAGTAGCTCTCACATGGGTGTTCGCCATGTGTATAGTCAGGAATTGTCCTCACAGTGACCTTATAAGGAAGTGTGCTCGTTATTCTTTCTCACTGATGTAACAAAGTACCTGGCAACAACATCTTAAGAAATAGTTACTTTGCCTCTTGGTCCATTGTGGTGCCAGGGGTGGGAGTGGCCTGTCACACTGTGTCTATAGTCAGGATGCAGAGAGATGAATGCTGGGGATGAGTTAGCCTTTTCCGTTTTTATTCAGTTTAGGGCTCCAGCACACAGTCTGGGCATGGAACGGTGCCACCCATGTTAAGGACAGGTCTTTCTTCCTCAGTTCAAGTTCTCTGGACCCCCCCCCCCACCTACCCACTCCCACACCCACCCACCTACGCCACCATGTCACACTCTCGTGTGTCTCCTTGATGTTCCAAATCCAGTCAATTGACAGTGGCGACATTAACCGTGACAGTAGGCTTGATTGTTGCTTTACCAAAGTCACCCACCACAGTAATGTGTGGCAGAGCTGGGACTTGCACCCAGGTTGGAGACAGGGTCTGAGCACACAGTGTCCCTACACTGTAAAGGATTTCCTCTCCCCAGCTGCCTCCCTCTTTACCCCTGCTCTAAGTGCCAGCAATGAGTATAGAAGCCAGACTTGCTCTGGTCCCTCTTCAAGCTGGATTTGGGTTGCAGGGTCCAGGTCCCATGGAATCTACTTGTCTGAAGCCTCAGCTGTGGACTTCATGGTTCTGGGGGCAAGTCATATCTGAGATAGTTTCTTATTAATTGCTGTGAGACAAACTCCCCAGCAAATGTTGGGTCATGCATGGGTCTACTCATGACTTCTGTGTGTATATTTTATCATAATCAATTTCTTGGTAAAGCCCACTGCTTTGGAATTTGGACTAGTTCTATATAAAATATACTGTTTAATATCCATTTTGCTTTTTCACATTTGTCCTAACAGGTCCCAAGCACATGATGATTTCAGATATATGTCTGAAAAATATTTTTTTTCCTTTTAATGTCACAGTGCCAAATATCAGAAAAGGAAATCAAGCAGAAATTAGCATTGGTTTGAAAGAACAGTGAAAAATCAGAGTCTATGATTGGTGAGGCACGGTTTTAAGGGAGGAGTGGAAATTTTTATTTTCTTTAACCAACTCAAAAGAAAAGACAAATAAGGCAGGGCTTGCTTTTCTGAAGTGCAGCTATGAGCTTTCCTGTTGGTTTTGAAGATAACTCTGAAAAGCAATTTCAGCTACAAAGGAAATATAGGAGGCAAAACAAATTATGGCTTCTCTTTTTTAAAAGATGCAAATACCTCACGGAGCCCCTGGAGTTGCCAGTTATTCTCAATTCAAGATGCAATACTTTACTCAGCAGTACTTCCCTTCAGATGCCCAGGGAAGCTGAATCCTGCTGGGGGGCAGAAATCTGCAGGTTTAGAACTCTGGGGTCATGTGAGGTGTGAGGCGTGTGTGTGTGTGTGTGTGTGTGTGTGTGTGTGTGTGTGTGTGTGTGTGTACGGTGAGGTGGATGTGGACTCAGGATAGAAAAGTTTGCTTAGAATTGTTCCGGTTTCAAACTGTCACAGGAAATGCCCTTAGTTTCAAACAAAGTGGGGCACTTGGTGACCCTTAAGTTCTTTAGACCACTTCATGAATCCTGTCTTCTTCCTGTTCCCATGTACTCCAACGGGCTCAGCCTTTCTTCAGTCCTAGGAAGGCAGGTGTGGCTTCAAGGCTTTGGGTAGTCCCTTCAGCATTTCCTGCGTTTTCTTGGTTAAGACTCACTCAAATGCTCCACAGAGCCCAAATTCCCAGCATCTCCTCCTCTGCTTCTCACCCACAAGTTTGAAGTATATCCTGGGAGGTTATAGTTCACCAAACCCAGGGCAACATGGGAGGCAGTTAGGCTTGGAGAAGGAGGACCGCACGGCAGAGGCTCGTGCTAAAGAAAGAAGAATGGGAGAAAGGCCCAGATAAAAGTCTGGGAAGTGGGACGGTCATCTCAAAGCCACCTCTCCTGGCTGAGGTGACTGAAGAGACTCCCTGTGGGAGGATTAAGCCAGTTGACATTGACCTGTCCTGGGATTGGGCTCTTGTCTCTCAATCCTGTTTCTCAGAAGATTGGTTGGAAGCTGAATTCCTCATTGATGGTTGTCTTAGGGTTTCTATTGCTGTGATGAAATACCATGACCAAAAATCAAGTTGGGAAGGAACAGGATTATTTGGCTTAAACTTCCATATCACAGTTCATCATTGAAGGAAGTCAGGGCAGGAACTTAAACAGGGCAGGATCCTGGAGGCAGGAGCTGATGCAGAGGCCATGGAGGGGTGCTGCTGATGGGCTTGCTTCCCATAGCTTGCTTAAACTGTTTGCTTATAGCCCAGGAGTAACATCCACCATTCACCATGGTGTTACTGGGTCCTCCCTCAATCACAGAACAAACAAACAAACAAACAAACAAACAAAAAACCAACCAATCAAACAAAAAAACCAACCAACCAAGCAAACAAAAAAAACTACAAACAAAACCAAAACAAAACCTCACAACTGGGTGTTATGGAGTCATTTTCACAATTGAGTTTCCCTCCCTTCAGATAACTCTAGCTTTATCAAGTTGACATAAGTAAGACTAGCCAGCACAATGACCTTTAGCATGTGACTGACTCCATTTTGATTTTTGGCTGATCCAATGGAGCAAGTCCCGAGGAAGAACTTCCTCCCAAACTAAGTCTTCTTATAGTTTCATCAATGAGTCTGGTGATCAGAACAGTCAGCAGCAATACTGACTGCTAGCCTGGGGATTTCCAGAACTTTCCCTCCCCACACACCCCAGTCTTCTTGGGAGGTGACTTTTAATAGGAGTCCCTGCTGCTTCCCAACTTTCTAAATCTTTCAAACTATTTTGTTCAGGAGTTGCCATCACCTGTCACTGTACTTTAACAGCGCCTGCCTGTCCTCAGGGTATACTGTCCGAACACAGCTGCCCAGGGGACATTGTCCCACTGCCCCCTGCAGCTGGAATTGCCCCTGGTGAGTCTCCATAGGTCATGAACTTCACTTTTTTTTTTTTTTATCAAATGTTTCAAGAGATCCCATAGCATGAGAAGAATGCAAAAGTAGAGGATAGTCTGAATGTAAGCCTTGGGGATGGCCGCAGAGACGGAATTCAGCAGTGTGTAATTTAGTTTCTTAGTCTGAAAAAAAGGGGGAGTCATCCTAGTACTTATTTCAGGATGGGATCAGAAGGACTTCAGAGTGTCTCACACCCACTAAACCCTCTATAAAAGCTAACGTCTAAGGCATTACTAATGCTCTCACTATTGTAATTGTTGTCTTCAGCAAGAACTATGAGAAAGGCAGCAAAACAGGAAATCTGTCTCCCTGTCTACTCACCTATCATCTGTCTATTTACCTATCTGTCTGTCTACCTAACTTATTTATTCATTTATTTTGAGAGAAGAACCCAGCCTGGCCCTAAAATTGGGCCATTCCCCCTTTCTTCAGCCCTCCAGATGCTGGGATTACAGTAATGTTTCAATGATGTGTACAGGCTTTCCTCTACATCATGAATTCTTATTTTGTTTTTATGAGATTGTGTCTTCATGTTGTGCATAATTGCTAATGAAATAGTCTTGCTATATAGACTGAGCTTCCTAGAACTCATAATTCTGCCTGTATGCCTTAAATGCTGGTATTACAGATGTGATCCATCATACCTGGCTCACACTTTCCCTTGTTAAATAAACCATCCCCCTCTTTGTCATGTCCATATGCTTCCTCACTTAGCCATAAGATTATAACAGCCACTGTTTCCAAATGAAAATCAGTCTAGACGACCTGGCTTTGCAGTGGGAAGGCCAGTGATACTGGTGGTAGCATTCCAACTGTGCCTTTGACTTAGCTTAGAGTAGGGAAATTTGAGGCTAAGAATATCAGGTAAAAATATACTGGATAAAAGGAAGCTGTCATAGTTAGGGTTACTATTGCTGTGAAGAGACACTGCAAGTCTTCATGGCAAGTCTTATAAAGGAAAACGTTTAATTGGGTTTCAGATGTTTAGTCAGTTCTCATCATGGTAGGACATGGTGGCATGCAGGCAGATATGGTTCTGGAGACAGAGCTGAGAGTTCTACACCTT
Organism: Phodopus roborovskii; assembly: GCF_943737965.1. NCBI lineage: Eukaryota > Metazoa > Chordata > Mammalia > Rodentia > Cricetidae > Phodopus > Phodopus roborovskii. The sequence goes on along the minus strand of NW_026126482.1, from coordinate 16,836,228 downwards.
GATCCACAGTCACCAGGAAGTGAACTGTGTCACTGGGCATCACCTGAACCCAAGAGACTTCAAAGCCCACCTCCATGGTGACACGCTTCCTCCAACAAGGCCATACCCACTCCAACAAAGCCACACCTCCTAATAGTGCCCATTCCCTGTGCCATTTTCTTTCAAACCACCACCGAATTGCTTGGGAGGAATGGCTTGTTTATAAACCCAGTCTCCTTTTGTGTGGTTAAGTTTGTTAAAAATTATGGGAACCTATTGCGGTGAAATAAGGATCAAGATAAACAAATAGGCCGAATAGATGTTTATTTAGGGAGAAATAACTTACAACCTAGACAGATGAACACCAGGAAATTCCACCTGATGCTCTCCTGTCCGAGTCATGCCAGCAAGAAAGCTTTTTCTGGCTCTCTCTCCAACCTCCTTCCACAGGTCACTTCCGCCCATGGCTCCACCCCCAATGGGCGTGGTCAGTGCCACTCTCACTACAGGAACTCATTGTTTTTTTTTTTTTTTTTTTTTACTAATCTCCTGTATTGGGCCCCAACAGGCAGGCTAAACCCCAAAATGGTGTCACTCATGTTAAAATTCTTTCTCATGAAGACACACACACACACACACACACACACACACACACACACACACACACACACACACTTTAACCTGACTTCTTGAGAAATCAGGACTAAAGAGAAAACAGACAAATTTCCCAGCAGGGTAGTTTCATTCTCTGCTTTAACCCTTAGACAAAAGCTAACCTGAGACTAACCATTTCCTAGTGTCTGTCTCCTTATCTGATACACTCTGAGGTCTCCCAGAGCTCCCCCTCTGTTTGGAGCCAGGTACTTGTGAGCCTAGCACTCAGGAAGCAAAGGCAAGAGGATCAGAAATTCAAGATCACTTTGTCAAAAAAGAAAGAAATTACCAATTTGATTTTGTTTTTTTGTTGTCTTTCTGTTTTCTTCTTAGCTCCCCATTTTTTTCAATAAAATCAGCCACCCTGATCCGCTTACCGTAATACTACTGTAAACATATTTTGTGGGATGAAGGCTAGCCTGACTCTAGAATAGAAACAAAGCCAGTTAAGATCTTGAAACTAAATTGTCATAATTTTGTCCTTTAACAAATCTCAATAGCCAAGTTGCATCTGGGTTTTAGAGATATGACCCATTGCCATGACAACCCCTAGCTGCATCATGATTTGTCCCAAGTCAGCACTGGAGTACTCTTCAAAGGGAAACACATTTACATGAGGCAATTTATCTTTCATCTCATATCAAAGAAGCCAAGCAGATTATCTTTGCCCAGTGAGTCTATAATTGGAGAAACAATTTTTCCTTTTAGCCTCTGTTCACTCAAGAAACAGAATCCATCTTGTTTGCCGTACTCACATGAAAGGCAAGGCCTTCTGCACATGAAGGAGAAGCCTACTACCTCAGCAGCAACCCCTCAGAAGTGCTCAGACTCAGGCTGAATGACAGGCTGGTTGCCTTTCCAAGGGCTTCATTGAATGCAAGGGCGAGAGGAAAAGGACCAGTCCTGCCCACTGCTAATTCAAGAATGTCCCCGTGTGCTCTCTACATTAAAGTGTGGTGTAAGAGTTTGGGCCAGAAGTGCCACCCCGCCCCACAATGCCCATGTGTTTGAATGCTTGGTCCCTAACTAGCTGTGCTGTTTGAGGGGATTGTAGGGCCTTGGGGCTGGGAAAATGATTCAGTGGATAAAGCACTTGCCACTCAAGGGTAAGGACCAACATTTGGATCCCCAGTACCCATATAAACACCAGGCAGGCATGGGGACCTGCCTGTAATTTCAGTGTTTTGTCCATCTGCACCTCATGTGAGTCCACATACATGTAAACAGCCATACACAGGCACCTGCACATGCATGCATGTGGGAATCCATATACATAACACACTCCACTCGTACATGTGTGCTTGTACATCACACACAGACATATGCAAAGAAGGAGTGATGAAGCCTTGGTGACAAAATGGGTCACTAGGTGTGCGCTTTGAGACCATAGCTCAGGGACTAAAGAGACAGCTCGTCAGTAAAGGTGTTTGCCACCAAGTCTGATGGTAGAAGAAAGAACCAGATTCCGAAAGTTGTCCTGACTTCCACACATGCACAGACACACAGCACACTCTGCTAATACTTTTTTAAAACGTGGAGAGTTTTAGTCCTGCTCTAGTTCTAGCTTGAAGTCCATTCTCCCCGATTCACCAAATGTAAGCAGGTGGCCTCGTACTCTTCGTCTATGGAGCTACCTGCTGCCATGCCTTCCTTCCCTTCTCTCCTCATGTAACAGATGATTGCACCGCCTCAATCCATGGGCAGGGTAGACCTCTCTCCTTTTCAGTTGCTTTATCACATTGAAGACACGAGTAACCAATATGTCTGACATTAGTGCTGTGTTCTTGACTTGATCTTCAGCAGAAACATCTCCAGTTTCTCGTGTTTTCATGTTGTAGCTAGGACTGCATGGACATTGCATGTGAAGGAGGGCTGAGATGGATCATTTGAGGTCCACTGTTTCAGTGATAGCCAACAGGCAGGGGACCTCAGAGTACTTCCTCTCCTTCCAGGACTGGTACAGGTTTTAGTGGGGAAACTGAGGTTTTTTTTTTTTTCTTTTCCCTCTTTTCTATGCTATAATGTGACAGTAAGACTGCCATGCAAGACTTTGGGGGTGCTGTTCTACACAGACCAACTGGAGGGGGTTTCATCCAGAGTCTGGGACCCACAGTGAGACTAGCACTGCCTGACTCTCCTACAATAATCTTCTAAATATTTTAACTAGATTCATGTACTTTATGTTACATGTGAGCTGTTTTGTCTGCATGTGTGTATTTGTATCACATGCGTGTTTGGTTGATGGCAGAGGCCCTTTTGTATGCCGAGAATATATGCTTTTCTTATTGGTTGATGAATAACGCTGTTCCAGCCAGTGGACAGGCAGCATGTAGCCAGGCAGGAGGCATAGATGGAGCTACCAGACCAGGAGAAGGTAGAGAAGAGAAACACGAGGAGATGCCATGTAGCTACTGATGGGAGTTGTCCTTCGGTGTATGTTTCTCTTATTGGTTACTGAATAGGATACCAGAGTAGGCTTTCCCTGGCAGAGCCAATGGCTAGTAACAGTGTAATGGCTAGTAATGGTGGTGTTTGCCTACCGTCGTCTGTGTAATACAGTATGCACATAAAATCTCATTGACCCCCCCCCACCCAACTAACTGACATCCTCATCTCACCATAGTGGGGAGTGGGTAAGCAACAGTTCATCACAACTAACATTTGGCCTTATTAGTCAGGAGTCAGTAGACTACTTTGGCTGACTAATTCATAGAACTCTTAATTACCAAAATAGCAGAACTCACCCATTCATTCTAGAAACATCTGCTGAAATTCTACTGAGCACTGGATGCTTTAACTTACCTCCGAGAGCTCACCTTCTGCCGAGGAAGATAAACCCAGACAACAGAAAAAAAATGAGTATGGCACAGACAGCCATAGGCATTTCTAGAGAATCCTCCGATCCACTCAGGTACCTGTATCAGGAAAGATGAATGGGTTAGTGGACAAAGCATCAGCAATGGGTACACATATGGTGTGTGAAGGGTATGAGTGTGTGTATGTGAGGATTATGTGTTTATATCTCTAAGGTATATATGTGGTGTGTATATTATGTAAGGTGTGGGCATCTATGTGTTTTTCTCAGGCATGTTTTCCTGAGGTTTATGTGTGTGTTATATAGGGTCTGTTTATATGTTTGAAGTGTAAATGTAGGGAGTATGTAAGGTATGTGTTTACCTTTTTCCAAATTGTATGTGTATGTGAGGTGTGTGTGTTTCTCTGAGGTCGTATATGGGTATATATGTGGTATGTGTATATGTGTGATATATGTGTGTTTATCTGAGGTGTATGTGTGAGTATGTATGCCACTGTGTGGCAGTGAATGACATCTACAAGCAGATGCACACAGCCATTGTTGGAAGTGGGAACATGAAGGAGGATAAAACAAGCAGATCAATATGGAGAGGCAGGCTAGACTGAGATGCTAGCTTTCTCAGGGACCAACCTAATCTGATAAGGAGGAGAACATTTTTCATCTCTCATCATGCAAGCCCTCCTGGAGTAAGGCAGGAAGTAGAGTAAGTTCTGGAAATGGAACAAGGACTACAACACTGAGCCAAGACAAAAGTTTGAAGAGGATGTCAAGTTTCTCAGCCTCTGGTAGCCCAGGTAAAGAGAAAATGCCAAGGCTGCCCTAGCAGCAGATGTGACTCCAGAGAAAATTCAGGAAGCCCCAGGGAGCAGCTGGTCTTTGGGGCAGCTTTAGTGTCTTAAGTGCAAATCTTGCTCCCTGCATCTGTTGACCGGGTGATCTGGGGCATCTCATGAGGGCTTGAGCCTCACTCTCCTTACTGGGAAGAGAAAGCAAAGGCAGCTAGTTATTATTATTAGACTGTGTTCTCCAGTGTGTGTGTGTGTGTGTGTGTGTGTGTGTGTGTGTGTGTGTGTGTGTGTGTGTTGGAAACTAAACCCACAATGCATGCTGTTGAGTGGTAAGGCTCATAAGGGGTGATTAGGTAGCTGCTCATGGGATGGTTTGTTGATCTTCATCGTCATCCTAGTTGGTCTAGAATCATTGAGGTTGTCTGGTACTCGGCATGTCTAAGAGGGAATCCAGAGGAGATTAGCCCAAGGAAAAGGACCCACTTGGAGTGTGGGTGGCACCATTTCATGAGCAGACCATGTGTATACCGGTTCTACATAGGTCTGTACTCAATTTTTAGGCAGCTAATTCAAGGCCCCATTAGGCCAAAACCTTCCTTAGACAATAAGCAGAGTGACATAGAGGAAAATGGCTCTCAGTGAAGAAACACAGTATATGAAGTGTCCCCTAAATGAACACATTAATGCCTTGATTTGAATTCTTTCTGTCTGTGTTTAATGTATAATTCGAGAGCAAATATCAAATTAACAAACACTATAGGTCTCTAGTGATCTCAAAGGATGTTACAACAGTCTCAAGGCACTGGAGAGCTGGATCAGCAGTTAATAGCACTCATTGCTCTTGCAGAGGACCTGGATTCACTTTTCCTAATCCACATGACAGCCTGCAATGCCAATTCAAGGGGATCTGATACCCTCTTCTGACCTCCATAGACACCACATACAAATGATGCACATACATACATACATACATACATACATACATACATACATATATACATATGTTGTGAGCCTAGCTTTTAACGGTCAAGTCATCTCTCCAGCCATAAGTAGACATTTTTAATCAACATGGACTTAAACATATATAACTTAAACATCAATTTATAGCCTAGTGACACATTTTAAATTTTAATGCATTTTAAAATGTAGTCAAAATGCACTGTTCCTCACAATCAAGGCATGAAATAGCTGGGATTATTATTCTGTAGTTTTAGAGTATCAAGATTTGAAGTATTTTATGCAGAGCCTGGATAAGACTAATACTCTTCCATCTAAGAGATTCTTTAGTACAGATTTCCCTAAGAAAAATGGGATTTTTTTTTTCTAATAAGCTATTTGATTAGTTACTTTAAAGAAATACAGGGAACTGTGCTTCCTGGAATAAGACATTGAAATGGCAAAATACTGTGGGAATTTTGATATTCTTTGAAAAAAAAAGGGCCATTTATTCCCAGAAAAGGGATCAATTCAGTGCCTTCTGTAAATGGGTTGCTCCCTCTAATTGTGGAGGCTGAGCCATTTTAAGAAGAGTTGATGGCTTTACCATGGGATGCAAATGACAGTTCATTTGACAAAGAATCAGACTGGGTTTGGAAAACAGTAGGGCATTTCAGCCAGGCTGGTTAAGCACCTACCCTGGACCAGGTTATAAATTTAACCAAATGTTAAGAGAATGTGTTTGTTACCCGCTGCAGCAAATTATCCCCTCACTTAACAGCTTATAGCAGCAAACCCTTGTTATCTTGTGCTATTTCTGAGGGTTCAGAATCTGGGCGGTCCTTCTGTCAGCATCTCTCATGAGGCTGAGGTCAAGATATTGTTGTAAGGTAGAGTCAACATTATCTAGAGGTTTTCTGAGGGCTGGAAGGTCTGTCTCCATGACCAACAGTTATTCAGGTGGTTGTTAATTGCTTCGGTTAGCTTGTAGATTACCTTCCAAATGTACGTGCTCTGGAAGCTTGGTCCCCAGTATAAAGTACTGTTAGGTAGCAGATTTTTAAGAGTAGGGCCCAGTGGAAGTCAACAGGGTGTATTTACTCTTGAATCTGTGCTCCCTCTCAGGAGTGAACTATGCTTACACACATTCTTTCCTTCATGTGCCTACTTATCAACTATGATGTGACAATAGCCTAGGCACCCTTGCCGGACACCAGTACTATGTTGTTGGATTTTTCACTCACTAGAATAGTGAGCCGATACTTGGCCATTTGTTATAGTTGCCTTCTGTGACAGCCTTGAACGTTAGCTTGCCATGACTTAGAATCACCTGGGAAGACAGTCTTCATCAAGTTGGTTCTTATACATGTCCAGTGTCTTGATTGTTAATTGATGTGGGTGGCACTATCCTCTAGGCAGGAGGCTTGATGTGCGTAAGAATAGAGAAAGCCAGTTAAGCAGCAAGAATGCAAGCAGCACCTGTGTTAATTTCTCTCTGCTCTTGATTGTGGATGTGACTAGCTGCTTCCTTGATTTCCTGAAAAGGATGGACTATAACCTGGAATTGTAATAAAGCCTTCCTTCCCTATGTTGCTTTTTAGTCAGGATATTTTACTACACTAACAAAAATGAAACTAGAGCAGCATTCTAATAGCATGAGATGGTATTTCATTGTGGATTTCACTTGAATTTCCCCAATGCTCAGTGACAGTAAACTTTTTTTTTTTTAAATGTGGTTTCTGGCTATTTGTGAATCTTCTTTGGAGAAATGTCTACATCCTTTGCCTACTTTCTGCCTTTCCAATTGTGTTGAGTTGAAGGAATTCTGTGTGAATTGGAGGCATTAGCCTCTTACAGGGTTCCTGAAAGTTTTCTCTCATTCCACAGGTTTCCTTCTCTTGACTGTGCCCTTTGAAGCCAATGCTTTTGAAGTGCATGTAACCCTCTTAAAGAAAAAATATATTCTTATGTATGTTCCTACTCACGCACATGTATCTAATCTAGTTTAGTGTATACTGATTTTACTGAGGGTTATAGGTACAAAAACTGGAACCATGCATAAATAAAATCAAGCAAGTAATTTCTCATAAGCAAAGATGCCCCCCCCTTTTCCTTCCCTCCCCATCTCCCCCTCTTCTTCTCCCAGGACCTCAAACTCAGAGCTTTGCCACCGAGCTCTGTCCCCAGCCCTTAGATGTTGTTTTGTTTGTCTCAAGGCGGAGACATAGAAGTTATTTCTTGTTTTACTAGGCAATTTTGTTCTCTCTCCAGTTTCCATCTGACAAAGGCAGGGAATGACAGAGACAATAAATGTATGTGGGTGAGGCAGAAGCAGAGATCCATATGAGCTGGCCCTCAGCTCCCTTCTCAGTGGGAATCCAGCCAGCTCCCAGCAGGCACTTTGCCTCTCATCATGAGGACAGGAGACCTCTGAGTTCAAGCATCAGCTCAGAACATGTCTTGGCCTCCTCTCAAATATTTATTTTATAAAACTTGCAGGCAAGAACATTCCTCCCCCAGCCCCTCTTCTCTTTTTAGGTGTAATAGGCGACTATAAGTCTCATTTTTATGATTTCCCAGCAGTCTGTTGTTTCCTGGTCTCTGGATGGGACAGTGGTTTGAAACATGATCTGCTTTCATTGCAGGGACTGTAATTATTTCAACCAACCCTACTGAGGTGCCATTTGGTGCCTTTGTAGACAGGCTTTTTTTGGGATGGCAGCTGTTGGTCCTAGGCTATTTCCCTAGGGCAATCCTAGAGTCAGCTGCCAGCCATTCCTGTGATACATGCTCTCCTCCATAAGAACCAAACCTGTTGGCACTTCTTGGAAGATTCAAATTACAAAGACATCTTTAGAAGGCTTTCTGTCCTGTTAGGTGGCTTGCCCTCAGACGCATCCCAAGCAACCTTTCCTGTTGCGCTGGGGGGACTGAACGGCCTATAGAACTCACAGGGGGGCATGGCAGCAATGGTTATGCTAAGGGCATGTGATGTTTGCACAGGCCACATACGGTATTATTGTATACCACCTCATCTGGGAACAACAGCAATCCAAATTTACAAGGGTCAGCGCTACTTTCATTTTTAGGCGGAGATTGTAGAAGGAGGCTCCAAGAGCCAGGGAGTTTCACCAACTCGCAAGCCCACCCACTGAGCTGGAGCAAAAGCTAGAACTTGGTTCTGAGTCAAAGCTAAAAGGAAGCAGGAGAATAAGGGAACTCTGCAGGATATCACCCACCCACAGGGAGGGAGTAAAGCATCAAAACCCAGTCCTCTTGTGAAAACAAAGACCACTTGTCCACAAGGTCTTAAGACCACAGCCGGCTTTCTTCATTCCATCCCCTGTGCAACAGGATAAAGGGGCTTCGGTGGCACGGAGTGTTTCAGGGATCCTACATACAGTGTGCTAAGCAGCCAGCACACAAGACCTCAATTCATCAGATTCACTGGTTCCTACCTGACACTTTCCCCTGCTCTCTTAATAAACACTGCTTCATTTCCCCAGCAATTAGGAAGATTTCGAAGGGTTCAGGAAGTATTTGGTCAGTTGTAGCTCCTATATGGCCACCAGTCTTACAAATAAAAATACAGAATGTCCAGTGATATCTAAATTTCAGATAAAGTGAAATAATAGTAAGAGGATGTTCTAAATATTTGTATTTTTAAAGGTGATTTTATTCAAGAAAAATTTTATTCAAGAGGAAATGTTCTGGGGTGTTTAACTATTGTAACAATGTTATAGAGGAAGGCATGTATACTCTTTGGATTTGGTTCCTAAGAAACACTTTTTTGCTGAAAACAAAGAAGCAAGCAAGCAAACAAAAACCTTTTTTCTTTTTGTCATTTTAGCTATGATAATATGGTGGCCCCAAGTTTCTGATAACTGAACTGAAAACTGAAACTCTGATCTTGTGAGTTCAGGCTACAGCCTATTAACGATGGTCTCTTGAACCTCTGAATTAATTGACTATTGGATTAGGAGGAGGGCAGTCAATTTGTCAAGGGAACTATAATTTCATCATTGATACATCTGGTTCTTTAAACACTGTGCTGTGGATTCACCTATGGTAAGATCAAAACTTCCCATGCAAAAAGGGGGAAGAGAAACTGCCTACTGCTAAGATTAAGAGGGACAGAAATATACGGTGTTTACGCAATTAACTGAGTTATATGTGATCATCTCTATGGTAACCAGGGCATTCGGTGTGAGGGAAGAGCAAAGGTTTAGCATGTAATAGAGGGTTTACATATGGAGGCTTAAGAAGGGAAAATTGAAGGCAACTGTGATGTCTCTAATGGGAGACAGGAAGGCAAGTACATACTCAGAGAAGCCTTGAAAGAGCTCTAATAGTGTTCATTAAGTGAAACCCGCGTTTTCCTTAAACCACAAACCAAGAAAAGTTCAAAGGATGCTGGCAGAGCATAGGCGGTACCCATAAGATTAGAGAATGGCTTTAAAGCCTGGTGTTTTATGTCATGTCAAGAACTCCATTGTATGCATTCACACTGGTGGTGTCTACATATGGACAGCAGCCATGTAGTGTTGCTTTGTACACAGATGTCCTAATTAACTGTACCTGTTAATCTGACCCAGCCTAGAGTCACCTGAGAAGTCTGTTGAGGGATTGGCCAGATCAGATTGGCCTGTGGACATGTCTGTGGACTATTGTATTGACTGTGAGTTGATATTGGAGGGTCTAGTTCACTGAGGGTGGCCCCATGCCTAGGCAGGTGGTCCTGGGCTATTAAAAAAACAAAAACAAGAAAAACATGAGACTGTGCGTCAATCATCAAACAGCATTCTTCCATGCTTCCTGGTTTCTGTCCCTGCCTTGACATCCATCAGTGATGAATTGTGATCTGAAAGATGTGAGCTGAAATAACTCCTTCCTCTAGCTGATTTCTGTCAAAGTATTCTATGTACAGTAGGAAAGTGGAGTATCACCTCCCGCCTTCTACGGTATTAGAATCTTACATCCAGATCTTACATTCAGATTAGAATCTTCAGTCCATGTCAGGGAAGCACAGCAGGCAAACTCCACTTTGGGGAAGCCAATCAATGAATCATGGTAGCCATGGAGACAGAGAGGGCTATGATTGGGCCACCAATATGGCCATAGAGACCCATCAATTAATCAAGTCAACAAGCATTCAGTCCAGAGTGTCTGGACTGGATTTATTTGTTTCCCTAAAAACAAACTACTACCACCAACAACAGGATTAAAACAACACTCAAAATCCCTGTTTTGGGGGGAAGGGCCACATTTGAGTGAGGGAAGGCCGAGAGTCAAATTATTCATCTATTCATTTCATAACAAACAGTTCTTGGACCCTGTGTTCTAGGCATTACTATAGACACTGGGATATATTACTAAACAAGACATACAATAACCCTGTGGCATGGCACATATAATATAGAGATGGATGATAATCATAAATTGGCAAATAATTCCATATTTGGAGGAAGTACTGTTAGGATAAGGGAGGCTGGAGATTAACTGGAGAGGAGGGGTTTTGAGTTTAGGTGAAAGGCCAGAGAAGCCTCACTGAGAAGTGAAAGACCCAAGGAAACCAAGGAAGAAACCTATGCTTTCCTGGGTCACCACCATTTAGGCATTACCTAAAATGCTGGCAAAGTCTACCAGGGTCACCATAGGATACAAGAAGAAATCCAGCTGCCTTCTTGGTACCCCATCTCACCATAGAAAGAATTTAAGAATGAACTCAAACAGAAACTCAAGAAAAATTTTATTAGCTTTTAAGAGAAATGTTCCAGGGTAGGTGTTATGAGTATGTTTTTCCCCTGCCAGCCTAGGCCCACCACCACGCCAGCTCCAAATAACACACAGAAATTCTGTATTTGATATAATTCTGTTGGCCAGTTACTAGTTTCTTGTCGGCTAGCTCTGTCTTAATTATTAACCCATTTCTATTAATCTAAGTATTTCCACATGGTCTTATCTTACCGGAGAGAGGGGCTGGCGTTCTTCTCTCTGTCCTCCATCTTGAATCTCCTCCCTACTACTTCCTCTCTCCTCCCAGTCTCCTAGTCCCGCCTATCTTGTTTTCCTATTGGCCAACAGTGCTTTATTCATTAACCAATAAGAGAAACATATTTACAGAATGGCATCTCCCATCAGGCAGGCAAACCTTGGCAGCTACCTGGAGGAGAAGAGAGAGAGAGAAAAAAAATAAGCTGTTCCAGATGAGCCAGCCACAGGCTGAAAAAAAAAATGCCCCAGGAGAGTGTGGAAGTTCCCAGAAAGGAAAGCATGCCTAGGCTTTGGCCATCATCCAAAAAATAGACATCCCCTAACCCCCAGAAAGTGCCTTAAACTAAAGAGGTATATAAGGAAGAAGCAATTAGTCTCTAGCCACACTGAGGAGAGCATGGCAGTCTAGGAGTCTGGGCTTGGTGGAGGGAAGTGCAGTCTGAAGATGCAGTCTGAGGTTCGGTGAATCACCCCTTCATATGAGCATTGGTAGAGGTGAGAACTCTCACGGGGCTGGTTGCTTTTCTTCTCTGATCTTCAGCTTGAATCCCAGTATCTGTCTCTGGATTTGTGTTACAAGGAACTGCCCTAGATAGTGGGAGTTCTGGGAAGGAAAAGTACAGAATCTCGTTGAAAGGCTAATTATTCCTTCTGTCTCTTTAGCTTGGCTGAAGATGAACCTCTCTTCCTGATGGATGGGCCTTTGGCCAGGTGATTAGCTCTTTAAGAGGAGACAATGGCTGTCTGCCACCAGAGTTTGCTTCCATTCCTCTGGCTAGAAGATAAGAGCCTTCCCATAACTGGCCTTCAGTGTTGCTTGAACGCAGGTGTGCAAGTGGTGTCAGGCCGATCAGTTTCTCTTGGTCCCAGATTTTGCAGCCTAGGCTGATTAAACATGCCATTTTTTCCCTATTAAATAGACATTAAAGGAGGACATTTTGTTATACTAAATGTTTGCACAGTACCCACAACAGCTCAGGCTAACTTCAAAATGATATCCCTAAGGCTAAGTTGAAATTAAACTGCTTATCTGACCCTGTAAGAAATCTCGAGGGTAGAGAAAGCAGTTGGCAAGGTGCTTAATTCTAGCGTATAAATAAAAGCAACTGTGATTTTTAAGTCACATTATTATTTTTGCTTTTTCTTTTCTTTGTAGTGCTGGTGACCAAATCCAGGACCTTGAACATGCTAGCTAGTGTTCCACATTCACACTATGTCGGACTTGTCTAGAGACTCCCACAGCAACAGGCAAGTAAGTCTGGAGCTGATGACAGCAACACCTCCCTTCTTTGGGAGAAAATGAAGTGGACACAGGAATTCTGGGGTCAAGTCCACTTCTGTCCCTTGCAATTCAGTGGCTCTGGAACCTGTATTTTCCTTCTTTTGCTTTGGTTAACTTTGATGGAATGTCTTTGGCTTTCAGACAAAGAAGATGACGATGTCAGGAGGAGAACTTCCAGATATTCTGGAACAGAGGGCAGAGATGATAATAGCATTTACTGGAGATATGCCCATTAGTGTTCTTATGCCAATAAACTTTCTGTTTCCATGGCCTATTTCTGTAGACATCTACTCTTTAGCAGCTAGGAGAATAGAGGAGGCTATATGATAGACAGAAGAGAGATATTAGCACCTGCAGTGGCATCTTGTTTTGCCAGTAGAATTGTGGTGGTGGCTGAATCCTAAGGACAGGGCTTCAGGTATGCAGACAAGAGAGCTTGGCTAGCTCTCTTGGGTGATAGTGTGAACTCTGGAAGGGGAGAGACTGCATCTTCAGGAGCAGGAAGACTACTGAGGTTACTTATTATTAATTGTGTAAGTGCTTCCCTAATAAATACCTGTTTATCATTTATCTTGGATCTTGTGGACTCATTTAAACCCCACCTCAGATATGGTCACCACCACAAGTCTACTGGTGAAACAAGATACCACTACAACCACCAGCTTGGCAATGGCTGAAGATGGACCTTTCTGTGTTTGTATGATGTCATTTGCTCCATGAACTGAAAGGTCTGATAGGTGTGTTGCCCCCCCCCCACAGCAAAATATGAACCATCCATTCTTCTCTGTGCTGTGTAAGATTTGATCAGCTCACACATCCCAAGGGCTCTAAGCCATCACTCATTCTTACCCTTGGCTTCTGTCTAAGGAAAAGGCAATGACTTCGGATTATCCATTCAGTGCCTCTGTGTCAGCAGGTGAAAACTAGAATGGCATAGAGGATGCCTAACTGAAGCTTCTAATTGTTTTGCTAGGAAATTGGAGCCCAGGAAGTTGAGTCAAATGGCAAATGGCAAATAGCAAAACTCCATTTTTTGGGCTTGCTCAGTAGAGAATTGAGAATGTCTGTGGCTTTGAGATTATGTTTAACTGTGTTTGAAGCCTCTATCTTCTAATAACCAGATTGCCATGAGACCCCAACTTCTGTTTTCTCATTAACAGAAAGAATTCTCTAATTCTTTAATTCAGTGATTGATTAAATAATGCCTATAATGTGCATTATGTAACCCTTGATACTTGAATTGCTGATTCATCTACTTTCTGCTAATACTCCATTCTTTCATGAATAGCAAAAAGAATCCAGTGTTCTCCTCATCTCTATTAATCAGGGTTACCTAAAGCTAGGATTCTTAATTGGTGGGGCATGGCCCTATATGCAGTTGTACAAGTGACTGTGAGGGGTCATGAAGACTTTGTTGACAATAAGGAATTTCTGAACACACAGTCACGAAAAATTGATTCAGAGTCCAATATGTAAGGAGTTTGGGCTGTTTCTAGCAGCTTTCACTGGTGTTGCATTGTGTGACTTCTCTGCACCCTTGTTTCTCAACAGCCTGCTCACTTTGTACAGAGCACATCAGCAGGCCCCACGGTACCACAGAGTAGTGCCTGAGGCTGTTAAGAACGACAGGGTTTTTGCTGTGTATACAAGCTTTTTGTTCTTATAGAAACATGATGGTCTAATTATAGAAAACAAAGGCTTTACATGATTTTCTACCATAATTCCTTAGCAGGTTGGATTTCAAATCAGTGTATCTTTGGCCTGTACTGTGTGAAGATGCTTGTTTTTTTTTTTTTTGTTTGTTTGTTTGTTTTTTAAATTACTGTTTGGATTGCTGACTTGAGTTTCATAAAAGGGAAAAAAACATTAACTGACTTTTAATTAGGGATTTGGACAGAATTTCCAACAACTTCTGAAATGACCCTAAACTCTTCTCCACTAAGGCATAAAATCAAAATATCAATCAACTCTGGAAAATGTTGAAGATGCTGTATGTCCTGCAGCATCAACTATCCCATTAGTGCAAATTTGCTTTTGTCTTTAATAATAATAATAATAATAATAATTACTGTTATTATTATATGTATACAAACAATTGCTTTAAAATAAATGATTTATAGCTTGCTGTCAGTAAATGTTTGTTACCAGAAATTTATATACATATATTATATACCTATATATGTTTCTCAGGTGAACATCCTTGAGATTGGATGAAAGAGTCAAGTAAGTGGCCACAGAGGGAGAAAGACTAGAAATCCCAGCCTAAGTTTTGGGGTCTCTAGTGGAAAGGAGTCATGGAGAAAAAAAGAAGCTATAATATTTTCTGAAAGTGGTGGGCTGTGAGGTAAAAAATCCAGGAGACTGGTAGCTGCATGGACAGAGGAATCTGCAACTCTATTGTAAAAGAGCTTGTTGTAAAAGAAATGAGTAGTCAGCCAGCAAGGACTCATGTAAGGCATGAGAATCCATTGCAGCCCTGGGTCCCAGAGAGCTTAGGGCAGGTTGCTGTTAGGTTCAGGCCAGGAGAAGGATCTAGGTGGAAGTTGTTCATGGATTTATACTTTGACCTTTACTAATCAGGTTATACGCAGGGCTAGCAGGCTATGTTCAATGAAGTATATATATCAGAAACCAGAACACAGTTTGATGAAAGAAAAAAAAAGTTAACATTTGGATTTAAAACTCATCTCAACTACAAGATATTAAATGTGACTCCCAAGCTGCTTGCTAATGCCTAAGCATGCATCATGCCCAAATCTTGAAATACAGAATTCTGAGTGGTCTAAGCGGTTTCTCCCGGAAGGACACCTGAAGATGAAGGTCAAGCTCTCTCCTCAGCAATGAGTTATGTTGACTTTTTTTTTTCTTCCCTCATTTATAAGAAATGGAAACTTTCACAGTGTTTAATGGGCTTCTTCACATGTTATTTCACGGACCATTACCATAACTGGATAATAAAATTGATGGTTAAAATCCCCTACCTACTCCACGCAAGTTGTGAATGCTCAGAGTGAAGGGCCAGGCAGGAGGAAAGCCACTGGGTACAAAATGAGGATGGCTCTGAAGCATACCGCCAGTGGCTCTCTGCCCACCTAGGGTAGAAAAACAATTATCAAAGTAGCTGTGACGTATGTCCTGTTCTCATGGCCTTCCTCAGTCTTCCTGTGAATGTGACAAGACAACATTGCCCTCACTTGGAGGGGAACATATCTTTTGAGGCCAAGCCTTCTGTTACCATGGAGCTTGGGTTGTCCTTGAATTCACGATCCCTCTGCTTCAGCCTCCCGAAGACTGGGCTTACAAATATATGCTACTTGCTCTGAGAGAAATCTTAACGAAATAGAATTATTAGGGGTCTCTGTCAAGAGAGATGTATTTGTGAAAAAAAAATATCTATTGAGATTTTTTTATTTTTCCTGAAAAGGCACAGTTGAAGTCCTAACCACTGAGACCTCAGAATGTGAAGAATTGGGAGTTTGAAGGCATTGAAGAAATGGACTTTACACAAATGGGTCACGTGGGAGAAGGTACGATGCCATGTCTCCAGAGGAAGAATAACATACTCCTACTGAAAGGAAGGGTAAGAAGGTCAGACACATAACAGGAAGGCAAGGGGTGGCTGTCTGCCAGCCAAGAAAGAGGCTGGAGAAAAGCCAACATTCTAAGACCTCGGTCTCAGACTTCCAGCCCAGAACTCTGAGTACTTGGTTTTTGTGGCAGCCTGGACTGATTAGGGCAGGGTACCACATACACAGTAGGTGGATGCTTGGAGGGCAACCATACCCAACCCCTCTCTGGGTTTGTCAGTCAGACCTTTTGTGGCTGTGACATAACAGAACAACTTAAAGGGGAGTGTTGTGCCGTGGAACTATCCTGCAACAATCCTGCACTGTGGAAATGTGTTGCTCTTGTTGTTTATAAAAAGCTGATTGATTGGCTGGTAGCCCAGCAGGGAGTATAGGAGGGACAACCAAACTAAGGATGCTGGGATGAAGAAGGGCAGAGTCAAGGAAATGCTAACAGAAGCAGATGAAGCAGGGCACGCAAAAAAATGAGGTAACAAGCCACGAGCCATATGGCAGAGGATAGATGACAAATATGGGTTAATTTAAATGTAAGAGTTAGGTAGTAACAAACCTTCACTATTGGCCAAGCTTTTATAATTAATCTAAGCCTCAGTGTGTTTATTTGGGAGCTGCTGGTGGGGCAGAAACTCCTGCCAACAATATTTCTTTTGGAGCTGACGTTTTAATTATGCTCGTTGTCAGTTTGCATTCAGAACTACGGGGAAGCAGAGCGCCATGGCAGTGGATGCATGGGTCAGTAGCTACTCACCTTCAGGAGGAGAGAACAGAAAAAGAGAGGGACTGGAGGGCAGGGACCTTCACAAACAGGTTGCCCAAGATCTTTCTCCAGCTTCGCCCCACCTTCTGAAGTTTGTGGTATTTTCCAAAATTGGACTTCGGGCTGGGACCAAGACAATGGGCTTTTGGGAAGGAAATTTCACATTCAAATCATAACGCTCCCCATGTTCAGATTTTCTCCTTTGTGTTTGGTGTGGCCAATGGCCATCAGTGCATGTCATAGCCTGATGGCACTTCTGAGAGGCAGGCTCAACCTCATTCATAGCATCTAGATGAATTCCATAAACAGGCTTGAGGGGCTGTTTTTGTTGGGATTCTCTGGAGCGACAGAAACAAGAGGTCACACACAAGGAGACTTGGGGATAGGGAGATGGCTCATTGGTTAGAGCAGTTGGCAAACAAGTGCAAGGAAAGACGGTGCATCCCCAGAAGTCATGCAAATGAGGGACAGGCGTGATACCCATCCTGAAATAGTTCTAGCTCTGGAAGACTAAGATGGGGATTCCCCACAGCAAGCTAGCTAGTGAGATTAGCCATATCAATGAGCTCTGGGCTTGATATAAGGAATAAAGTGAAACAATATTCAAAGATTGTGATGATTTGAATGAAAATGGCTCCATAGGGAGTAGCCTTATTAGGAGGTGTGGCCCTATTGGAGGAAGTGTGTCATTGTGGATGGGCCTTAAGGTTTCAGATGCTCAAGCCAGGCCTAATGACTCTCTGTCTTCCTTCTACTGGCCCATCCACATGTTGAGCTCTTGGCTCCTTCTCCAGCACCATGTCTGCCTGTGGGCTACTACGCTTCCTGCCAAGATGATAATGGACTAAACCTCTGAACTGTAAGCCAGCCCCAAGGAAATGTTTTCCTTTATAAGAGCCACCATGGTCATAGTGTCTCTTCACAGCAATAGAAACCCCAACACAATGATTATTCCCAGTATCAATCTGGAGCCTCCACACACATGTGTGTTCTCCCCATATGTGTTCACATTCATGTAAACATGCACATACACTTGGACAAATGTGTATGCATATATATCCTTGTACATGGACACACAGAAAACATGGGATTGGGCAGACTGGGTTCTCTGATGGAGAAGCCACAGCTCCCTGGAAACTCAGCATGTTATTAAATTCAGTTAAGCATGGAGGCAGGGTTATTACATGCAGATAAACCAGGAGCCAAGGTTATTTTATACAGCTGAAGCAGGAAGAAAGTTTAGCTCATCTCAGTAGGAGCAGGCTCTGTTCTTCAGACCATCAACACCCAGCCGTAGGGGGTGAGGGAGAAAGCTATGGTAGACATTTTCTATATATCAACATTTACACTTAGACCAGGAGAGAAGGCTTTGCCATTTACCCACGGATCTTAGGCTTTGGTGCTTGACATGGTCATGTTTATGTCAGCAACACACATGCACTGAGGACTTCACACGCTCAAGGTTTCCTCCACTACCCACAACTTGAAATCAATTGTCAATCGTGATCAAGTCTACCAAATGC
Source organism: Phodopus roborovskii (assembly GCF_943737965.1). NCBI lineage: Eukaryota > Metazoa > Chordata > Mammalia > Rodentia > Cricetidae > Phodopus > Phodopus roborovskii. Next base: position 16,817,913 of record NW_026126482.1, on the reverse strand, counting down.
CTTAGAAAAAAATAGGTCAATGTTTGACCAAACGGACTGGGTCCTCGCATTGAGTCTCATTGGCTCATAAGAATAATCATTATAGGTGCCATGGCCTCCTGGTTCTAAGGAACTAGGTAGAAGATGGTTGACACTGCACCTCTCATTAAGGTGTATTGTCACCATTCAGTGATATGAACTCTCGTCATCACAGAATAGGAATCAAAGTGCTAGTCACATCTCATAGATCAAGGAAGGGTTCAAAAATCTGAGGTCAAATGTAACTCAGACTCCCAAGGAGATGTAGGACTTTGATGCAGGGAGAGAGGTGTGTCTTAGGGACTAGGAAGAAGTTGCCTGAGAAAGCAGGCTGGACCAGAGGATGCACAGTTTTAAAGTCAAGACAAGCATGAACCTGAATCTGGGAGGCAGCTGTACAAGCTCAGAGGTTACCAGAGAAGCAATGATATGCCAAGAGCTACGCTTCAGTGCATCTAGGAGGAGCAGGTCTGGGAAGAAGTCATCAAGCATTGGCAGGGTTTAGGATTAAACACTGTTGCTTGGTGTATTCGGTACTTTTCTCATTCCTGGGACAAATTATCTGAGAAAAATAGCTTAAGAAAGGGAGGGCCTAGTCTGACTCTCATATAAAATCCATCACCGAGAGGAAAGGAAGACATGGTGAGAGGAGGGTGTGATGACTGACCATGTCACAGCCACAGTCAGGAAGCTGAGGAAGATGAATACAGCTGCGTAGCTAACTTTGCCCTCTCTACTCAAGCTAGGATCCCAGCCTAGGGGATGGTGACACCCACATCTGCCCACCCATTATCCCTCTTTGGAAACACCCCTGCAGGCACCCCAGACATGTGTTTCCATAGCTATTTTAAATTCAGGCATGCTGACAAGGAAGATTAACTACTACTGAGCTATGGATGATCAAGATGGGCTAGAAAAGGAAGTGAGTTGGTCTAAAGCATGGTTGAAGTAGACTCCTCTCCATTGGGTCCTAAGGACAGAGAAGCTTATGTGACCCCAGAGTTTTCCAAACAGCCCCTGAATAAAGATCTAGTGTTCCAAATCTGGAGCTTAGACAACTTGATTGGTCCTTTTAAAGCAAAGAAGAGAGAGGTAGAAATACCGTGTTTTCAGGGCCTCAAACCAGTAGGGCATCCTGACCCTTCATACTCCTACCCTGGAAGGTCTACTCTGAACATGTACACTATTAAATATGTCCATTTGCCTAAGTTCATATTTGTTTGCACAATTATTGTGTTTTCTCTTGAGAAGCTCCTGAAAAGTAGAAAGTCTCACCCGTGTGTTATGTAGTGGTGGTTGTATGGTTGCCGTCGTCATCCTCCTCCTCATCATCCTCATCCTCATCACCTTAGGAGATGGAGAGGTGCTGGTTCTGTTGGTTCTCTCCTTTCCCCTTTACCTGGGTTCTGGGGATCGAACTCAGGTTGTCAGGGTTGCCCTGTAAGTGTGCTGCCCTCTGAGTCGTCTTGGGATAATAACCTGGAGACTTCCTTTCTTATAATTACCTCTTAAAGCAGGCTTTCAGAACTTGAAAGGCCATGAACCTTATAAGAGGAGCATGGACTAGCTATAAAGGGGGCACTGAGCACAGGGGGCCATGAAGTAAAATGCAGAATGTGGGGATGACTACTGAAAACCCTCAGCAGTAGTGACAGGAATGATGCCAATGGGAAAGGAGACAATGACAGACAGAGGGCAGCAGAAGAAATGGGAAATAATTAGCTTCACCTGAAGTTGGTCTAGGTGAAGTTTTCTGCAATTAGGTAAAAGATGAAGCTTGAAATTAGGTAAATCCAGTTACAGAGGTTTAAAAATAGCTTCCATTTCTTGCTCACCCAACCTTAAGGCTTGTACCTGATTTGTATATCAAAACAACTACCACTTGTCATAGGCACCAGACCTGGGAGGAGGCAGAGATGGCTGTCTCGAAGAGGCATTCTGCCCAAGACTCAAGCTGTCTCACTGGAGACTGAATGACCACATCCTATGACACGCTTGCCCGTTCTCAAAGCTCTGCCTGCATGCATGCTCTGTGCCCACAGAGCATTGTGTGGAGGGGATGGGGCAGGGCCCTTCAAAGCCTTTTCACTCCGGAAACAATCTGAGACAATCAAAAATGAAAAAGAGGGACGGAGAAATGGCTCACCAGTGGAGAGCAGTTGCTTCGCAATCATGAAGACAAGAGTTCCAGGCCCAGCATCCACAAAACAAACTGGGCCTCCCATGCACACCTCTAACTCAGCTCCATGTGGGGCAGAGATGGGACATGGCTGATGCTTGCTGTGTGGGGGGGGAGAGCTTCTAAAGTGATAGGGGAGAGTGATAGAGGGGGACCCTGCATCCTCGTGTGTGCGTGTGCGTGTGTGTGCGTGTGCGTGCGTGTGCGTGTGTGTGCGTGTGTGTGTGTGTGGGCATGTATATATAAACAAATCTATAGAGAGGAAAATGAAGAAAGGAGAGGAGAGAGGAAGGGGGGATCTTTTGTCTCTCACTTTTGGTGGTTTCAGTTGAAGGTTCGGTGCAGCTGTAACTGTGACCCTCTGGTGGGAATTGCCACACCTCTGGCCTTTGGTATCTGATCATCTTCCTCCACGAACACCTTGGTATGACCACACTCCCCTGTTATTCCTCCTGTCCCTTCTCCATGTTTTCTCTACTCTCTCTTTCCATCTGATCCTTCACTTGTGGTTTCTAATCAACCTTTAATGCAGTCACACGCCCTGCACACATGCCCAAGTGTCTCCTGTTTCCTTGTCTTTGTTTACTCTGCAGTTGTTTCTTCTAACAATGCTGGCTTCCTTTTGCTTCTCCCAAGCCGAAACCTCCCATTGCTAGCTGCCAGGAAGGTTCACATCTGAACCGCAAGGTATTTTTTCCCTTTCTGTGTCTCTCTATGGTCTCATAGAAAGATAAACAGTAGAGTCCCACACCAGGTAACAAGGTGGCCTTGGGCATGAATTCTACGGGCAATAGGAGTTAGTGGTTTGATATGACTTTAGATCAAGTTTAGGCAAAAGTTTTCTCTAAAGGGCTGGATATAAAATATTTTAAGATCTGCAGGCCATTCTTTCTCTGCCCCAGTTTACCCAACTTTGTCCTTGTAAGCATCCTGGAAGGTGTAAAGATATTCTAAATGAACAGTTATGTCCTTCCCTTGGCTTATCAGACTATTGGAAGTAGACCCCTCAGATTAGAATTTCCCTAGAAGTCTCATCCTGGGGGTGGGAAGAGGGAAAAGCTAAAGCTTTGGTGTCCATCTGGGTAGGAGCATGTCTCCAGGAAAAGATGTCACACATTTCTCACACTTATCAGGCCACATTGCAGGAGAGCCTGGCTCTGAAGAGGATGGGGAGGACCATACCTTGACCCTGAGCTGTGCACACCTCTTACTTTCTATTGTAATCTAAACTTCATATCAGCACCAAGAAGATGGTCTTGGGGATGGTGAGGAGGTCACTGGACCTCTTTGTTCCTCGTCAAAGTCGGGCCATATTGAATACAATTATATTTTCTGCTCTTCACTATTATTTCAACTGGTTTATTGGGGATGGATGGCCAAGCCTAATTTGTTAGGGCTGCCAGAGCTCTAAGCTCTAATACTAACTCCAATTATGTCCCCGCAGTATGAAAACAGTCCCAGATAGTGTGTGATAGACATGGCCATGTTCTAATACAACTTTATTTATACACACTGAATTTTGAATGTTATACAATTTTCCAATATCACAAAATACTATACTTTAAAATTTTCTCTTTGGCACTTAAAACTTTGAAGACTATCATTAGCTCACTGGCAGTAGAAGATTGGGTGGGTAGATTTGGTTCTTAGGCCATAGTTTGCCAAACCCTTATTTAGAACAATAATTAAAATGTTGCAATTAAAGAAGATTCACATCAAAGTTTTTATGTTGGTCAAAAGGACAATGATTGAGTAAATTATAGTACAATTACTTGTGAAATTCGTTATAGCCAATTAAAATAGCATAAAGATTGTGGGGCAACATAGAAAATGCTATGATAAATTGCAAGTTGAAAAAGCAGACTCCAAAATTATGTGTGTTCTGAATCTAACTATGTTGAATGAATCTTAAATAAACTCTGTGCAAATTATGTATGCACATGATTGAAAGGGAAAATGAAAGCTGTTTGATTTGTATGGAGCTGGGACTGTGGGTAATTTGTTTTTACTTAAGCATGAATATCAAGCTGCTTTCTGAAATTCTCAGGTTGTGTGATGTGATTTCCAAGGACATCCAGCTCAAGTTCCAAGTTCCTCATCAGGGAAGAAAGGAAGAGGATGTAATGTAGGTCAGCTGGAGGTCAGCAGAGAATTAAGTGGTACAGCTCATCATTGGAGATTAACTGAGGGTATGACTCATCCTGAATAAAGGCAGCACCATCCCGTTGAGAAAGTGAACTGGGACCAGACTCTCTCTCTCTCTCTCTCTCTCTCTCTCTCTCTCTCTCTCTCTCTCTCTTTTTCTCTCTCTCTCTGTCTCTGTCTCTCTGTCTCTCTCTCTCTCTGCATCCTTATCCACTGAAGTGTGAACACGCAGTAACTGTATGTTCCCACCATGTCACCACGATGCCATGCCTCCCCTGATGCGGACTGTATCCCTTAAAACTGTGAGCCAAGATAACTATCCCTTCAGGGTGTTTTAGGCAGCAACAAGGAAAGTAACTGGTGTACATAGATATTTGGGATTTGGACTTAAGCATCTGGGGAGATACAGTTAACCCAATAGTGGCTGAGCTCAGTGGAGGTTAGCCAACAGAGTGTACAGACTGTGTATGCACACTGAGGCCTATGTCTCCCTGTCTGGTATAGTAACTTTTATGAACTGCCTTTGAATCAATTGTAGAAACATTTCAAATGTTGCTCTGTGCTCTAGTTTCAATCTATTGCTGTGATTAAACACTTTGACCAAAAGGAACTTGGGAGAGATGTTATTTGGCTTAGTCTTTCCAGTCACACTCCATCACTGTGGGAACTCAGGGCAAGAATTCAAGGCAGGAACCTGATGACAGGAACCATGAACACCACTTGCTGGCTTTCCTTCCGGCTCCCCCATTGGCTCACTCTTAGCTAACTTCTTAAAATATAACTCCGGACCACTTGTCCCAGAATAGCATAGCCCACAGTGGGCCGAGACCTTCCTACATCACTCAATAGCCAAGACAGTCTCTCACAGACATGCCCGCAGACCAACCTGACAAAGAAATTACTTGACTGAGTCTCTAGGCTGTGAGCAGTTAATACATACTCAGAGACCTTGATTCAAGAGAGGGACTTTAGCCTCACCCCTGCATGGGGTATTTTCTGGCATTTACATGTTTAGAGCAATTTTAGGCAAACAACAAAACTGAGCAGAAAGCACAGGGATACCCACCCACCCCCATGATCCCTCTTACACAGCCTCCTCTACAGTCGGCATCTCCTACCAGAATGGCACATTTGCAAAAACAGATGAACCCGATGGCAACCTTCAAGCTGTTGCTTAGGCTCATTCCTGATGTCCATTCGTTGGGTATGGACAAATGTGTGATGGCATGCATGCACCGTTATGGTGCCCTATGGAGTCTTTTCACTGCTCTAAAATATTCCTATTGGCAGCCATCTTAAGTAACGATTTTTATCCTAGGATTTATGAGCCCACTGGGAACCCACTGTTGGCTTATTAAGCATCTGTGAAGCCACAGAAGCTAAGCAATGTGCTGCCTGAGACCATGTCCTTTGTTTCTGCAGTACTTACTGGTCCTCGGATTTCATTCTATGCTCTGAAGGGTCTATGACCCACAAATGATGAAGGAGTTCTGAAAAACTGAGTCCATCTGCTGCTTCCAAACAGAACAAGGCACGCCTTCCTTTAACTCAGAAAACATTTTCTATCTAGCTTGGCATTGATGACAGCTTTTCTCCTTCCCCAAGGCAGTTCCTGCCATCTGGCAAATGCTATTGTTCTGTGACCCCAGTGTCCTTGAAGCTGTTCAGCATCCCTAGAGTGGTCTCAGAATGTTCTAGCTTTTTAGTGGACAGTGAAGGGTTTGAAAAGAATCCTGTTTCCACTCCCCAGACATGTCACCTATATCCTAAAGCATCCCTAGAATCAGTGGTCCACAGCACTCAGTCCCTTCTTGCTCCCTTCCTGGTACTGATCATGTTTGTAGTATTCGTGTGCATGACTGCCCTGCTGCCCATCACATGTCCCTGAGAGCAAGGATCTGTCATATTGCTCCTCTTATTAAAAAATACTTGATCTCATTGTTTGTGTGTTACTTCCTAACATGGTGAGTACTTTAAAAACATCAGAACTAAGTTACTGCAGGTCAGCCGGGTTACTAGGATCTGGTGCTAGTTATACACATAGATAGACCCAGGGCCTTGGTAAAGGGTCTCATTTGAGATGAGGTGTCAGCTACAAGTGGGTAGTAATGGGACGAGATAAGTGGAGTGAGAGGGAGACTTAGGGAGTGAAACCTAGAGTTTTCCCAATTGTCACTAGTAATCAATGGGACATTGGTCAAGATGTTTCTGAGGACATGGTGAGAGCTGAACGTGACTCATGACTCTCATGTATCAGCCATGAGAGGGGTGGTCAGCAGACTGGAGAAGTTGCTAGCCCTGAACCCAGATTGTAAGGGTGCTGTCTAGTGTGTCCTGTGGTTGCTTCATGGGACCCCAGGCTCCTCTGTCAAATGCCAGCATTCTGTGCTCACCAGCCTCTGCAGTGTGCCTGCACTTGCCCATAACTGTGGTAGGTCCTGTGTGTGTGTGTGTGTGTGTGTGAATGTGTATGAGTGTGTTGTGAATGTGTGTGAGTGTGCTATAAATGGAAAGAGGGAGTCATTAAAGGTCAAACACCAATTCTCGCGCCTTCTCTTTCTTGTCAGTACTGAAGGTCAGTTCAGAGCCCCACATGTTCTAGGAAAGTCCTCTACCATGGAACATGGATGTCTGCTCTTAACAGCTGGCAGCAACCCTCTTGACAGCTGTTATACAGACAGAATATGTTCAACACCAAGAGGGTACTAACTGTAGTACTTTGCCTATTGCTGTGACCAGATACCTGACAAGAAGCAGAGGTTTATTTTGTCTCATGCTGTAAGAAGGGATATGGTCATTGTGAGACGGACTGGAGGCGGGGGCGTATTTGTGTCTAAAGTCAGGAATTAGACAGTGGACAGGAGTGGAGCAGGCTGTAACAACTCAAGGTTCTCCCTCAGCAGCCCACTCCCTCCTGCAAGGCACCCTCTCCTAAGGATATGACAGCCACTAACCAGGGACTAAGTGTTCACAAGCTCCAGCCTGGTGGGGGCATTTCACATTCACACCACGGCAGTAAAGCTGCAGGTTTCTTAGGTGTCCTTCCCATCTGTGTCTGTTCTACTTACCTCCTTGTGGAATAATGTCCAACCACGAGCCCAAGAGACAACACGAAGAAGCGATTGGCAGAGAGTCCATTTGGGAGGCTGGTGAGTACCACGACGCCTGCTGGTGTCCCTCCCTTTAGGAGTGACAGGGTCTGCACGTTATATGCCATCTATTGTGAGGTTAGAATAGTGCCACACACACACACATACACACACACACACACACACACACACACCCTCCATGCTGTCTTGATAAAGTAAGAGTGAGAATATTTGAAATAAAGTTACTGTTTTCTTCTTCAGCCATTCAAAGCCTGTTTTATTTCTCCAGAGACATTTTGAATCTGATTCCAAGAATATGATTGGAGTTTATTAAGTCTTTCCAGCAAACACGGGCAAAGAGAAGTCAGTAAAACAGTGCACAGATCTGAGAGCTAGAGAAATGTTGATTCCAGTGAAATCTGGGGATGTGGAACAAAAGTTTCAAAAGAAAGAGACTCTTACTGAGAATGAGCTAGGCTAATCCTTTACTGGCCAGTTCAAGTCTTACATGGAAGCCCATGATCGACAAGAGGTCAGAGTCTAAAGGAAAGACCTGGATGTTTCCTTTAGGAATTCAAGGAAAGAGCTGCTAAAGAAGATGGGTGGGGAATAAAGGGGACAGCATATGGTGGTCTGTAAGACCCAGTGCATGCTTACAGGATGAGGCACCTAATAAATTAGACCTGTAACACAAAAAAGAAGATCCAGAGACAGATATTGGGGTTCAAGCTTCAATCTGAAGTCCTGAATTCATAAGACAGCAGAGCCTGAAGCTTCACAGTGCTGATGATATCAACAGCTGTTAATAACTCTGGATCCAACTGTCCTGGCCAGAGCTGTCCAAGCGCTCCATCCGAACTCAGCTCCTATTTGGGAAATCAGGTTTCTCATTCCCCAGCTTCCTGCTTATATCAAAGAGAACATCCCCCTTCAAGGGTAAATTCTGCAGGATTGTCTAAAATCCATATATGAGCCAGTACATATCATGTTCTTCTTTTTTTGTGACTGGGTTACCTCATTGAGGATAGTTTCTTCAGGTTCCATCCACTTGCCTGCGAATTTCAAGACTGGACACAGATTTTAAAGTTATAGTCGGGATGGCAAGCTGGTTCTGGCAAAGAGGTGGTCAGATGTCGGCAGTAAAATGTCGGCAGTATCACAGAAACTAGTGGTAGGTATGGTTCTCTAAGACTCGATCAATATAGCAAATGCTTCCAGAAGGCCAAGCAAGCAGAGCACTGATCACGATCATCAAATCTTGTTTTGGGGCCCTCAGAAAGAGCAATTTCAATCCAGCAATGCCAACAGGGTTAAGACAGAAAGGATCCAGCTGTGAGGGAGAGATAAGGCCACGCAGAAAGGCAACCGAAGAGTTTTGACCATCTTTGGAGGCGATGTCGGGTTAAAGGGGAGGGGCTTTACTTTTAAATCCTTAGGCAAGCTAAGTCACCTCCAGAATGAATCATTAATAAGGTGCCCTGTGAAGTGGTGTTATATATTTTATCTGAACAATGATCTTTTCCACGTGGGAGGAAGAAGCATATGTTTGAATAAGGATGGCATGAATCTAGGAGGCAAGAAGAAAGACAGAGAAGATGGATTGCTTTTAATGCTTTATTTGCTGTAGGAGGGGGGTGGGATTACAGATGGGGGTGTGGTTTCTGAGAAGGGAAAGAGTCCCTTTTCTGCTGTCCCAGAGGGAGGATGGGACACAGAGGGCAGGTGTTTCAGGAGTTAACTATTGAAGGTATATGGACCCGTGGCACCCCTTTTTATTTGTTTGTATGTAGCCATGAAGTTCTCTTCCTGGGTTTGTGTAGGGTAAAGGTCACAGCTTTCAGGGGAAGTGGAAAAGGTTTCAATGGTTATGCTGGGGACTGGAAGAGCAAACTCATTAGATTGCCATCCATGTTGGGGATCACCTTGGGATTAATGACCAGGACTTGATGGCAGCACCAGGCTGTTGAACAGTGAAATCATTGCTGGCAGTTTAACCGGCTCTTAGAGGGAGCTCTTTCTAAAAAGCCAGCGTCTCCTCACACGGGCCCACAAGGCAAAGCAGCAGGGTAAAGGCCGACAGTCTCACCTTCATTTTGTGTCTGTCTCATTTGTCTTAGACTCCTGTGCCACACTGCTTAGGCATGCCCATCACCTAGAGAGCATGTGCCCGCTTAATCTACGGCATCCTCCTTCAAGGCTGGAAGCACAGAGCTAAGCCATTGTCCTAAATGTGTAGTCACTCTGGACTGAGGGAGCAGCAGAGCCTTGTATGAAAAGAGGGCAATTGTCTATGAAGGAAAGGTTTCCTCGAAGCATGGATATTATCTTACCCAAGCAATGTTGGCCCAGCAAGTAAAAAGGACTTCCTTGGATGACTTTCAGACCTAGAACTGAGACAGTGATTGATTATCAGACCACCTGGACCAGGACTGCTTAATTATGCATACGTCTCGTTCCTTGGACCAGTTCCTTCTCTATTTAAACCTAAAGCTCATGTCAGTCCCCTGAAGGCAGACTTGGGAGGTCACCGAACCTTTTCCTAGTCTTCCAAATGGACTGATTAAATCCCCACTTTTCACCATCATGTACCCCTTTAATTGATGTGGGTGGCCAAGCCTAACCTGTTAGAGCCACTGAAACTGGTGGCAGCAGGACTTGGTACCTGTTCACTGGCCGGGAGCCAGGAGTCAACTCTAGTTATCAGGCTGGGGGCGGGGATGTTTAGCTTGCCATGATGGGAAGGACAATGGGCGTGCGAAAATGACAAGAGACTAATCCAGACTTCTCCGTGCCTGTGGTGTTTGGAAGCAGGTGAGGCTGGTTTTGGTTGTCATCCTGATGGGAAACACTATTTGGGTCAGGGATGCAAAGTACCCTGCAGTGTCTAGAAGGGAACATCGCTACAAATAATGGTCTTCTCGGCATTGCCAATCACAGTCACTGATGGAGAAACCATGAACTCTAATTTGTTCAAATAGAGGAGAGAAAATCAACAAGGGAGAAGGCAGGCAGGTCAAAGGCCAGGAAGACCCAAGCCAAAGAGGAGAGACTGGGTGTGCACGACAGCTGAGCTAAATGTTATGATCAGGTAGCCAGTGGGTGTCTAAGTCCTGGATTTCAGATATGAGCTATTCACCATGGAGGGGGACTCCTCAGCTTAGTCCTCTGAGAACAAAAGCCAAGATGGTTTTCCATGTGCAGAGACTTGGCCTGGAGCAGACGGCACAGGAGGGCGCATCTGCAGTGTATGTTGGTGGCTCAGGCTGGGGAGGAGGACCGACACTTGAGAAGGGAAAGGGAGGGTAGGAGGGTGGGGCTGAAGGGGAGTCCCAGAGCGAAGAGCACCCACCAGGAGAGTCCCGTTGAGGGCAGGATGGCCACGCTCTGGGTGCTGGGAAGGGGTATCAGAGCAAGGCACCCACAGGCCTGCCACACAAGGGTGTCTAGACCGACAAGAAAAAGCTCAAGCTCCAAGAACACAGAATGCTGCTGGCCATTCAGGTCCATGAACCCATTGCCTCAGTTTCCCTATGTGCCAAAGACACCAGGAAACAGAAATTGTTAAAAACAAAACCAAAAAACTAAACATGGATTCCTATCTAATTCAACCAAAGAATAAAGTTCAGTTCCCACCCCCAGACCCTTGGTTCCTTGTTCCAGTGGCCACCTTGAGGTTTAAAGAAAACTAGCCCTAGAAAGCATGTAGATTTAGCTGTTAGAGGGCTAATAGGCATGCTCTACCCTGTGGTGTTGTTAAAGACACCATCTACTAAATTCATGTTCAAGAGACGATCAAGTATCAAAAAATATTCACAAAATAAAAACTCATAATGTTTTAAGTTTATGTTTTGTGTTAGGCTCCGTTTACAGCTCTCCTCAGCCCCATGAGGCAGACTGTACACACCTGGGCTTTTTCGGGCCTTTTCCTAGGGGAAGCTGACCTTGGGCCTCAAGTTTGCTTCGGTTTCTTGTTAGGTTTTTTCGTTCAAGTCTGGGTTGAGAGGAAGAGGGCTTTTAATATCCTCCCTTTTGAAACTGGAAAGAACCTTGTTTTCTTTTTCCATGGAGGCGAGGTCCTTATCCATTCTGGGTCTGGCAAAGTTCTTTGTTCATGGGTTTTATTCTGTGAAGGATTTGGAATTGGGGCTTCTGAATCTTTCCTTTGGCCATCAGCTTCAGCTCTGACTCCAGCATGCCTGGTAAACACACTAAGCTATCTCCCAGCTGAACTGCATACATCCCCACGGTCCCTCACAATTTCTTACACATTATCAAATGACAGCAGGTATGGTAGCCACGAGACTTGACTTCCATCTTCTGGTTTGGCTGAGCTGGAAATAGATCCACGTTTCTTTGCCAATTTCTGCCCCCTAGTTTCTCAGGGAGGTGGGGGGAAACTGAGGCAATGGGTTCATTGACTGTCCAGTGGTGTTCCGTCTTAGATACTACGTTACTCACATGCTAGACCAGATACCTCTAGTGAACAAGTGGGTGCGAGTGAACAGGCTTGCCCACGTGGCTGCCAAAGGGCTGGGCCCCAGCCCAGGGTCACAGTGCTAAGAAGGATATGTCTCTGTGGTAGATCTTTCGTTGTTTCTAATATTGTATCCCTATTGTGTGGTATTAATGCCTTGTGTTTGCCACTCTAGTTGGTGGGAGAGCAGAGCCTAAAAATGAGGCAGACTGAAGTCCCACGCAATAACCAATCTGATGCAGAGCATCAGATGATTACACTCTGAGGGTTAAGAAGACTCGCCTGGATAAGGTACACAATCGCAAGGACAAGCTGCACATGGCAAAAGCATGCTTTTCCATAGAGGCATATAGCTAAATAACAAAGCCAGCTGCAATGAATAATCTGAGGTAAACTCACTCCTAACCCTGCACCTGGGAGGGCATGGCAGCGCGTTCTGAGAGCAAGCACGCTACAGAGGGACAGAGGTTACAAGGCTCCTGTCTCGTTTGCTTGGAATTTTCTCACACGGTTTCAGAATCTCCTCACACAGCTTCGTTCATGGACTGTGTTCCCACACCTTGTGCACTCAACCTGACAAGCAGAAGTTTGTCAGTGAACTGATGTGTATTAACAGCAGAGCCCCGGGGGGGGGGGGGGCGGAAGCCTGCCTGAGGGTCAGAGTTCAGCTGCAGCAACTCAGTGAGGAAGGTAGGGGAACCACCGGTAAAGGGCTTGGGTCCTGTGGGTCTCTGTGAGATTAAAAGGCATCTCAGGAGGACTCGGGACAGGGTCTGCAAATGGTACCTGGTATGTGTGAACTACTTTTCGCGTGACGTTTCTGCCCCTTCCCATTGCTGACGAGGTGAACAGAGCGGTGCTCCAATAGTTGGATTGTTTTCACTTTCCAAATTAAACTCAGTGGCCTCCAGGGTGATGGCCCCTTACTTCTTTATACTTTGTAAATATTCGTTTCTATTTTTATTACTTTATTTTTTTAGAGTGTGGGGGAGGGGAGGGGTGCATACACGAATTTGGGTCAAAGGACAACTTGGAGGAGGCGGTTCTCACCATGAGGCTCCCAGGATTGAATTAGGTCATCAGGGTTGGTGACAGGCAATCTCTGAGCCATCTCATAGGCCTATCTTGCTCTATAAATCTCCTAGTAGCATGTCGAGCATCCAATTATTCCCATCGTACAGGCAGATAAAGGTGGAGCGAGGCAACAGCTGCCGCACAGACACCGTCAGAGACTCAGCTACGGATTCCTGGGTGGGAGCAAGAAAGGGGGGTGTACTAGAACAGGAGTAGGCTGGGTCTCACCAGTCTACATAAATATCACCCTGGGCCCATGTCTTCTCTGCCAGGAAGCAGAAGCAGCTTGCTTTCCTCCCGGAACAAAGCCCGTGCTTGTGTGAATGTCTCTAGAGAGAAATGTGTTTGTACATTAGACTGGTAATTAAAGGCTCCCAATAAACCCAGTCTCATTACTCAGCTTAAAGAGCTGCCTACATGGTGTCTGGCACGATGTCAAGTGTCCGCCTGTGCAACACTGAGGTTGTGGCTGTGCGGCTGCTGGAGGAGGCCACAGTTGGTGTACGGGGAGCTCTGCTTCTAGGTCTCGTGTGTGGTGGGCTGAAGGGACCGGAGCAAAGCCCTGCATCTTTCAGTTTTCATCACTCTCCTTTCCAAATATTTCAGTGGACTGTTAAGATGGAGCTGCTGTCTGTCTGGTCTACTGTCTGGTTCGCTGAACATTGACATTGGGCTATGGTCAATTGTCAGGACTTTGACAGACTCCACAATTCCCAGGCAGGTTATACTCTTTCAGGGAGAAAGCTGCTACCTATCACTCTTGTCAGGATGCTGAGTCCTTTTGAGCCAAGGTCAGATACAGGAAAGATGATCACTCCAGTTCCTTCTGCACAAAATTGAACGTGGTTTCTGTTTCCTTCTTTTTAAAACTCATCCTTCCTTCCTTCTTTCTTCCTTTCCTTCTTTCCTCCCTCCCTCCCTCTCTCTCTTCCTTCCTTATTCTCTCTGTTTCTTTTCTTTAGGGTGCAATATACTTCAGTCCAGCCTTGAACTCCTTAATGTTGCTTTAGATGACCTTCAATGCCTGATTTTCCTGATTCCACCTTCTAAGTGCTGGGAATACAGGAATGGGCCACCACATCGGGCAAAATACTTCTTATTAATCGCTTCCGCTGGCTAAGAGAATGCTTAGCTTTGTAAATTGTTTTCCAGTTTGCAAAGCATTTTCACTGTATCTATACTTTTTTTCTTTACTGTCTTATCCAGATGAGGGATAATATTCAAAGTATCCGTTACCACACTGCAGCAGCTGGTTTTTGTTGGCAGCTTTCTTTACACCAGGGACGATTTTAGTTGAACTGAGGAGACAGTGGAAACAGAGAAGCCAGAAGAGGGAACATGATTCCAAACTTGATCTGCACATATTGCCTTACAGAGGTTTGTTTGGGGACTTAGGAGGCATATCTTTGTCTGCTCCTTGTATACAAAAGCTGATTTTGGCTCTTGCAGAGGACTAAGGTATGGTAGGCAGCCTACACCCACCCGTAATTCCGGTTCCAAGAGTTCCGATGCCCTCTTCTATTACACACACATGCACGAAAACACACACACACACACAATTTAGAAATAAAATATTTAAACAGACAAACTGATTTTAATTCCTCCATTCTTTTCATGGTTTTCAAGACTTTCTGTGGTTTCCATCCTCTGAATCATCCTGGAAAGGACAAATCACTGTAATAATATCTATTAACACCAATGGGGCACACCTATTATGTATTGTGTCTATAACAAGACACTTCTAAAGAGTCTCTCATTTAACTGTCTCAACAACCCAATAAAATGGGTGTAGTGTTTTTATTCCTACTCTCTATAGGAGACTGAGCAGCAGGCTAAGCGACCTGCCTGAGAGCTCAGAGCTAGTAAGTGACAGACTCATTGTCTAAATCACCAGGCAGACCACACATCCCTCTTGGTCAGCTTAAACCTGAATTGACCTCAGCCATCCTGAAACCTCTTTGCTCTGTGTGACAATATGAGAGACTCAAAGAGGTCAAGTGGCCTGCTAAGGAAGCCAGGGTTTAGACTTCAGTATCGGTGTTGACAAAATCCAGAATTAAAAACAAAACAGAACAAAACAACAACCAAGCCACAGCATGTCATAAGAAGCATATGTAAAGAATTAATTAAATATATATTTAACATTATCACAAAAATATTATATACACGCATTAAATGTTTAATAATTATGCAGATAAAATTCTCCTCTGTCTTTTTTGAGACAGAGTCTCACTATTTAGCCCAGGATGACTTCAAACTCAGATCCTCCTGCCTCAGCCTCTAGGGTGGTGGGATCACAGAGGTGAGCTACCACACTGGCCTGCAACTGTTCTTTAATTAGGTAGCCAATAATTCAATTTCCTTAATTTTTTCTCATAGAAATGTTTTTTCTTCTATATAATCCAGACACTCAATTGTTTGGCCTTCTAACTCACCAGCTGTTTGACCAGCTGTTTTCGGTCTTTGAGAATTCACCTCCAGGGGTAGAGCCCACTTTTCTAAGCTCTGTCTGTACTTTGGCTGCCTTCCCTGTACAATCTATTAGAATTATTTTACAATTAAAGGGACTCTGAGGGAGAGGCTTGGGTTTAGGGCATGGGTGGATTGAGTTCCCCTTATCTATAACTTATTCTGGACAATAAAATGCAACTCATTACCATGTAGAACAATGAGGCAAATACTCTTTCCAGCAATGAAATATTTCTGACACTGAAGAAAAGCTGTTCAAGCTCAGGTCTTCTACAAGCTCCCAAGGGAGTTTAGGTTATGAAAATAGATTTATGGAATTACCCCTGAAGATTATCATCAACCATCTATCTGTTTTGAGAAAGGGTCTCAAGTATCTCAGGCTAGCCCCCAATTCTGTGTAGCCAAGGATGACCTTCAACTTCAGGTTCTCCTCCAGTTCCCAAGCTACGGATGTGCATTGACACATGTGGGTTTTAATGTGGTTGTGGGATTGGACCTCATGCTTAGCAGGCACCCTACCAACCAGGCTACACCCCAAACTCCCATCGCCCACCATTTAGTGAACATGGCTGAACTTTTTTTGATTTCTAACTTAATTAGATGAAACACTTTTTAAACTGCATGACAGTGATGAAGGTTTTCCTTTTTAGAGGAGGGTGTCTTCTATTCTACCTGCACTTCAGAACAACCAGTCACACCCGCTGAGGTTGCTTACGAAGCATTCAGAAAACCAGGGCAAGTGCACATGCACATGCCACACTCTACAAAGGCCACACATGTCCAGATGATCACCTATACAATGATTGCGGAAGACACAATGCTATGGAGCTTGAAATGTCACATTATTTCAATGATTCTTGGAAAGTGATCTTGTAGTCACATATGCCAGAAGGGAGCCCATTTCTGACATACAGATACATACACAAAGCCCAAATATATACATATACATATACACACACATGTGTGTGTGTATATATATGCATATGTATAAATACACACACACACACACATATATATATATAGACACAAACATGCACACATACATGCCCGTATAGACACAGAAGTTACCAGATCTCCAGAAAATGCCAGCACATTGTACTACATACAACTTTATTCATTCTAAAACCTGGAGTTCTGCAGCCAGGTTACACATCATGTCACCTCCTCAACCCCCACACTCCATGCTTTTAAAGCTCTGGTGCCTAGTACCCTCAGAACTGAGAAGTAATTGGTCACTCTGGGTTGGAGATAGGTTCTCTCTGTGAGTGTCCTAGAGATTCTAATTAGTTAGCATCGACACCCAAAGGAAATATTAACCCACCAACTGAGGGCAAGTAAGGCCCGGCTTGAGCAAATCCTATTATGTGTAAGATTTGATAACAATAAAGGTGATGATTAAGAGCTCTTTATAAATGAGAAGTCCCAGCCAAGTGTTAACTTCCCCACTTCCAAAGAGTCCCAAAGGAGCCACTGTAACTCTCTACTGGCTTATAATCCATCAGGAGCACTGAGCCCCTCTGCTGAAGTAGGGAGAGAATACTGAGTTGATTATTTTATAATTAAAGAAAGCTCTGGGGGAGAGATTTTGCCCAGGAGCCCAGCATTGCAAACTGGGTCACCATGAGCTGGAGTCCCCATCCATCCTCACCACCAGGAAATACCGGGCAGGTCCAATGTTCTTTCTTCACTTCCCAGTGGGCTTTTCCAGCGTTTCCCAGCAAGGCTCCATAACACATCTTGTTTACATCTGTCCATGTTTCCCCCACTGTCATGCTGGTGCGAGAGAAAAGCATACATTATCAGGGAAACTTTTGCATGTCTGTGGCTCACAGTCCCAGGAAATGACCCAGGAAGCATTCCAATTCCCAGGTGCCCTGGCTCAGGTCAAGTTGAATTGTATCTAAATCTCTGCTTTCTTTCTGAGAACTCCTTGTGGTGATTTTAAGATACAGCCAGGACTCCTTTCTGCCTGTATTTTCATAGCTTTCTCCTTCACTTTAGGTCACCTGTTTACCTCTGAAGGTAGGAATCTTTTTTTAAAGATTTTTCTTTTTAATCATGTGTATGTGTTTGTGTGAGGTCAGGCCTCCTCCCCCCCAAGAGGTCAGAGGTATTAGACAGTCCTGTTCCCAGAAGCTGGGGGGCAGCTGGCAGCTGCCCAGCAAGGGTGCTGGGAATGGAACTCAGGTCCTCTGTAGGGCAGTGTGGAGCCATCTCTCCAGCCCCTGTGTGGGAATCTTTATCATTCTGGGAGTGGCTCTCTAAACTGGTGACACCCCCTCCAGAGTAACATATAGATAAGCATAACTGAGACATCTTACTATCAGATCTCTACAGTGCCATTTCATAGCCGTCCCCAAAGGCTCGCAACTCCTGCAGTGTCTAGACTTGCATCCATCCTGAATTCTAGGAACAGCCAAATCTTAATGGACAGGTCACTTCCTAGACAGAACAATTATCTGATGATATCTGTTACC
The DNA here is from genome assembly GCF_943737965.1 of Phodopus roborovskii. Taxonomy (NCBI): domain Eukaryota; kingdom Metazoa; phylum Chordata; class Mammalia; order Rodentia; family Cricetidae; genus Phodopus; species Phodopus roborovskii. The sequence goes on along the minus strand of NW_026126482.1, from coordinate 16,799,988 downwards.
TCTGAAGCAGAGTTTCTGGGGGTCCAATGATGTCAGAAATGAGGGTGTTCCTAATAGTGACATCAGGAACGAGGGTGTTCCTAATAGTGAGTGACATCAGGAATGAGGGCGTTCCTAATAGTGAGTGACATCAGGAATGAGGGCGTTCCTAATAGTGAGTGACATCAGGAACGGAACAAGAGTGTTCCTAACAGTGAGTGACATCAGGAACGAGGGTGTTCCTAACAGTGAGTGACATCAGGAACGAGGGTGTTCCTAACAGTGAGTGACATCAGGAACGAGGGCGTTCCTAATAGTGAGTGACACCAGGAACGCAGGTTGTTCCTAATAGCGGGCAGGATGAGTAAGTAGCTCAAGTGAGCCTTTCTACTTTATAAGACTTTACGTCTGGGCACCAGGCGGCACAGCTTGAATGCTGACTGAGTGTAGAGAAGGGATTTATTTCGTCTCTCCCTTTCCTCATTGACTGAGCAATCAGGAAAGTACAATCTTAGATGTCACCTTCGTCTCACCTTCCCCTTTGCCACTTATATTTGTCTATTTCTTAACAAGTAAGAGTGGGTTTGTTGCCCTGTTTGTTTGTTTTCTCTAAGCGTTTAAGGTTTTGTTGTTGTTGTGGGAGGAGAACTAGATCAGTAGGCATTAGCAGGGACCAGTGTTTTCCTATTCATCCAGAGCTGGACCTCAAGGCACTTCTGGAAATGGACCATTAGGTTTTATTTCTTATGAACAATAATAATGTTTAGCCACCTTGTAGAACTAGATAGACCGGAGACAGTGATCAAGCAGACCACACGGAGTGGGAGTTTTTAAAACAAACAAACAAACAAACAAACACATTTCTACGTTTGTACCTGTGTGAGTTTATGCACACCACATGCTTGCAGATGTCCTCGGGAGCCAGAGGGTCACCTGATGTGGGTGCTGAGAACCAAACTGGGTCCCTGCAAGACCAGTAAGTAAGTAGGCAGGTATGTAGGTGAGTGAGAGAGGGAGGGGGAGGGAGGGGCTGCTCTTAACTGCTGAGTCATCTCTCTATGCCCTGACCACACAGGCCTCTTGCCCACCCCCCAGTTCACCCTGGATTTAAATCGCAAGTGTAGACAGTGACCAGGAGATGAACTTGGGGCCATTCGACCCTTTTGTGTCCTCTGTTAATTCATCTCTGTTCTCTGCTCTCCACTGGGAGACCTTGGCATGGATGTCCCCTCTTCTTTCTCCCGCTCTCTCACTCCCTTTCTCCATACACACTCAGACATTAAACTGTTGGCTTTTTCTGCTAGCTGTCTTGGCAGCATAAGATCTCAATTCCCACTTTCTGGGAGCTCTTGGGAATAAAATGCTGAACCCTGACCCACCTGGGATGTAAACTCAAAAGCTCCTTCCCACAGAGCAAAGTAACCCCACGAAGCGGTGAAGGCAAATTGTCTGCTCCCCTATAGTTAAGGTGTGTGCTTTAGCATTGTTTGCTGGGGCGAACCTTTCTAGTCCTCACCTATTGTTTCTGTATCTGTTTAGCTTAAAACTGCCTGGGAAAAAAAAATTATCCCCCAACAAGGCTTAATTAGATAGCAGGTTCCCTAGAGAAACCTATGATGCCATGGAATGAAGTGTTTATTATGTTGAATTGAGGACAGGCGTCCTAAATTTCCTCTAATTGAACAGAGCTGAGGTAAACACTGAGCGGCAGAGGTAATAGGATGCTTGGCAGCAGTTTGTGCCAAAATAAGAAATAAAGGTGACCTGACATGACCTCTAACCTCGGGGAGCTGTTTAAGTTTCAGGCCTGAGATCTTTGGGATCAGAGCTACTGAGAGACATAGGTGACTCATTCCATATGGAGAGAACTCAAGATGTGTCCTCTGCTGTCCTTCCCTTGGCGACAAGGAAAATTCCGTAGAAACAATTACATCCAATAGTTCATTTGATAAAGAAGAATAAAAACAATGACAAAAGGAAACAGGGTCCAAAGAGGGCTCCAGGGATTCCAACCAGCTGCAATCACGCAGCATTTCTGGAAAAGGCAAGGTGAGGGCTAGAAAACAATTGGCTACAGCCTAGTCCATCCACCAGTAAATTGATTATAGCTTAACTGGCTAGTTGTGTTAACTGGTTAGTTGTGTCCAGCTTAATCTTTTGCTTAGCTGCAGAGCCTCCTGCAGCCAACCATAGTATACCCAGGCAGTGAGATTAGACTCCACAGTGGTTTGGTCTCTTTACCCCAGTGCAGGTGCCCAGTCTGAACCTATGAACTCCGGTAAGTCTTCCTTGGTGCCTTAGTTTTCAGAACTAAGTCTCCGAGAAAGAAGAAAAACTAGCTGACATTGCCATGTGTTTACAAGGGTCGTACAATTTGGTTATCCAGAATGCTATATTTTTTCCAAAGTCAGCAAAAGTATGGAAGGCGACACAACCCAGCATAACTGCCAGCAGCCAGAGCTCTCTAGTCATATAAAGCTGGATCCCTGACTCTGAAGCCGAAAAGAAATTCAGGATGAGCCTGCATGGGCAGAATTCAAGTTTTTTAAAAGGAGATTTTTTTTTTTTTAAACATAGATTTAGCGTACAGGTTAATAGAAAGAGGTAGTTGGGATGAATAAGACACACCCAAGACCATGCATATGGACTTCAGAAAGGTGGGTTGCACTTAATTGTCTGTAGGGGTCTTGCCAATGAACGTATAAGGGTGGTCATGCCCCCGTTGGGCATGGCTTCATGAGGAAGTGGAAAGAGGGAAGCTTGAGGCTTGGCTTCTTTTCTCGAGGTTTTTTTCACTTGGGTCAGCCGATCTGATAGGAAGCGCTTCTGCTGGTCTTTATAATTTTCTATGTAAGTATTCCCCCAATAAACACCCATTTATCATTTATCTTGGGTCTAGTGAAATCATTACACCCACGCCTTCAATTGTCTTCTTTACAGAAGCCAGCATATGTAGGATTTTCCTGAACTCTGGAGTCCTGTCTTCAAAGCCTTGCTAAGGAATCCAAATGAGAAAATAAAGTATTTCCTCGGGTTTTTGGATAGGATTATAGTCTATAGAACAACATCCTAGATCACAGACCAGGAAGTTAGGATGTTTTCATTGTAAACTAGTTAATAGTTTTGTTTGTGATGCAGCCAAAAAATATCTGGGCAAGGAATAAAGGCCCTTTATGCTGAGGCCTGTCTCGTGGATTAATGCTAAATAAACATTCTGATTTGGAATACCATTATAGGTGAAGTACTCTCTCTATGTAGGCATCCTGCACAGTGAATGGTGTTTGTGCTGCATTCTTGACCAGAGGGAGAGGTTTCAGATACACTCTAGACTCTGGAGGGAGGGGCCCCTTCACCTTCCCATGTCCTTTCCCTTTGCCTTTCTATCTTACCTCAAAAATTAAGCATGGCCAGTCTGCCAGATGGTGTACTAACATTTGATGGTACTTTAACATTCAATGCACTTTAGTCCTCAGGACAATACTGCAAAGAAAGTATCTTTGGCACCAATTTCCAAATTAGAAAAATGAAGATCAGGTGGGTTTCAGACAGCTTTTAGAGCTGCAAGTTGGGTGACAAACTAAAGTTCTAATGCGGATGTGTCCAATCTCAAGGCCTTTGTGTGCTTTCTTGGTCCATCAGGGTAAAACTTGGAGCTAGATTTGTGTGGTTAGTCAACAGCTTTGTGTCCAACTATAAATAGATAGGTCAGAGGCCCACCAGAGGGATGGCTCAGTGGTTAAGAGCACTGGCTGATCTTCCAAAGGTCCTGAGTTCAATTCCCAACAACCACATGGTGGCTCACAGCCATCTATAGTGGGATCTGACATAAAGTTGTGCATGCAGATAGAGTAGCCATATACATAAAGTAAAATCAATCTTTTAAAAATAGATCCGGATGAATGATTAGAGGCCAATTCTTTGTGGTGTCTTCTACAGATCTCACCATAGCTTCTACCCTAGATTACTGTCTTCAGAAATAAATGGGTAACGAGCAGCTATGGAAGACAGAGGTGACGGCAGCAGATTTGTCTCCTGATTAAAAAGGAAATTTCATCATCAACAGCATCATTATCTTTGTCATCTTTGTCTCTGGAGCAAAAGCTGGCCAAGTTTACTCAGACCTCCATTAAAAGCTTGAAAGCTTTGTCTTGTGGTTCCCTGGCCAATGACACAGACCCACCATGCCATTGTTCATCCACCTCTTTCTTGCCCACACAAGACTTGTTTAGCAAGGGGTGCTGGTGTGGCCTTTATGTCTGATCTCGGTATCTCTTATCTTCTACCTGCAGCAGTAAAACCCACCAGGTTCATTTGCTAAATGTCAGGCAAGGTGAAGGCTCAGACCCTCAACAGCCCTTACCAAACCCGGGCTCACACTTTCGTACATGTGCCAGCAAGTCATAGTTCCTCATGCATCCTCAGCCCTGAGTGTGTGTGGTCAGCTGACTGAGGATTGCATCCTAGACCCTTTCTACATGCCCCATAATTTGTACCTCCTTGCTGTGATCACTAGCTCCAAACAGAGGCTAGAAGAAAGCAGGCGGAACTTAGGCAGTATGGGAATGTTAACTTCAAAAAGACCCAAGGCTTAGTTACCTTGAGAAGGCCACTGAAAGTAGCTTTAGACTTTGGAATCTTAGGACATATTAATGTGGCAAACATTTTATACTATCTCGTCATTAACATCTCTATGGTGGACACCACAACTTACAATCAAAGCCAGATGACTCAGACTGTCCTCCCTGTGGAGCCTTCTATCTCAGGACATACATTCTAGGGTAACTCTCTGACCCCTTCAACTGTCACCCCTACTCCAGCTTTGATGCCCCAAGTGTGTTCCCCCCCTCCTTAAGCATGTCAGCGAGACCCACTCATGTAGTCATTGTTCATCTCCCAATTTCTTTTTCTTTCTTTTTTTTTTTTTTTTTTTTTTTTTTAAGTCTTCAGCTGAGACGTCGAGAAAGATGGTTTATTGTACATGGGTTAAGTTAACCTTGGCCACAAAGTGAGAACAGAAGGGGTCCAGAATGCTGCAGCTCCAGGGTTGTAAGGAAGGCAGGCAAGTCTCCGATGTGGTGTCTCTGTGAGCAGATGGTGAGGATCCAGGTACACTGAGACTTACGCCGACAGTAGCACACAGTTCAACACCCTGTATTAACACCCTGTACCGGCCTTTGGCATCCCTCCCTTCTGCCCCTCAGCCTCCCTGGGTGGACCAGCCAGTTTACTGGGACCTCTGCTCCTCTTTCTTCTCTTGCGCTTTAGCCTATACATTTGCTTCTTCCTCCCATGTTGCTCTCATGGCGCTAAGGCTGAGAGTCATCTCTCAGTTCTTTAAAGAAGCCGTTTGAGTTGGACCAGCTAGTAAGCTCCAAACAGTACAGAGCTCAGAAGAGACAAATATGTGTCCTTCCCTGGGTCTCTAGCCACTGCTGCCTCCCCACTTCACACTCAGCATCTGCCTGCCTCCTTTTGAAGATGTTTTCTACATGTTCAAGGTGAAACACACAGCATACAAACAGAAACCAGCATCCCTAACCATCCTGAAAGATTGTCTGCAATGCTTCCCCTTTGGCCAGCATGTAGGCTGAAGGTGTTAAAAGGTCAGCTTACAGCCAGGGCTACCTCTCTCCTTTCGCCCAGCCCAGCTCAGAGCTGGTGAGCAGTGTCCTGTAAATGACATTACAATTGGCCATTGAGGCCTCTGCCCATGAGCTGTGGGTCAGGCCAGTCTTACAGCAGAGCACCTTGTAGCTGTTAAATGAACTAGCTAGCTTATAAGGCGATGGGGAAAGTTACCAGATAGGTCCAGATTGACCAAAAAAAAAAAAAAAAAAAAAAAAAAATCACAAAACACTACTGCATACCACTGCCCAAGGGTCGGAAGGGAGAAGAATGAACACATGTTGAAACTATACTCATAATTCCAGCACTGGGGATGGGAGAGGAGGTGAGGACAGGAGGCTCAAAGTCATCCTCAGCTACATATGAGTTCAGGGCCAGCCTGGACCATATGAGACAAACAAACAAAGGAAAGTACTCCCTATGTAGCCAAGACTGGCCTCAAACTTTTAACTTTTCAGCTTTGGCTTCCTCAAGGCTGGGATTGTAGGCAGGTGCCACCAAGCTTGGATGCTACACACTTTTTAAATCTATAGATAAGTAAGAGTGGCAGACCTCTAAGGAGTGAATGGATGACAATATCAATCAACCCTAAAACCATTAGAAATCCTTCTGAAGGGTGACACAAGTTCACATTTAAAAATAATAGTGTAGCCCAGGCTGGCCTCAAACTCATGATCCTCCTGCCTCTGCCTCCTTCAGTAAATCCTACCGGCATCCACCACATGGAAAGAATAGAGGAGAACAAGAAAAGAGATACCATAAAGAGGGAGCCATTATAGATTTAAGGAGAAATCTAGCACCAGGGAAATGCCCAGAGATCTACAAGGATGGTCCCAACTAACAATCTAAGCAATAGTGGAGAGGCTACCTTAAATACCCTTCCATGATAAAGAGATTGATGGCTACCTTACATGTCATCCTAGACCCTTCATCTCATGGAAGTAGAAGCAGATACTCACAGTTGAACACTAGCCGAACTCTTGGAATTCAGTTGCAGAGAAGGAGGAATGATGAGCAAAGGGGTCAAGACCAGGCTGGAGAAACCCACAGAATCAGCTCACCTGAACAAGGAGTAGCTCATACACCCCAGCCTGATAGCTGGGAAACCAGCATAGGACCGACCAAGACCCCCTGAATGTGGATGTTAGTTAGGAGGACTGGACAGTCTATGGAGCCTCTAGTAATGGATCAGTATCTGTCCCTAGTATACAGATGGACTTTGGGATCCCATTCCACATAGAGGGATACTCTCTCAAACTAGACACATGGGGGTGGCCTAGGTCCTGCCCCAAATGATATGACAGACTTTGAAGATGCCCCATGGAAAGCCTCACCTTTACTGGGGAGCAGAAAGGAGATGGGCTGGGGTTTGGTGAGGGTGATAGGGGAGAATGGGAGGGTGAGGGAACTGGGATTAACATCTAAAACAATCTTGTTTCAAATTTAAAAAAAAGGAACAAAAAACAACAGTAACTCTATAACAACAGAAAAAAAAAATAGTGTGCTTTCATCATCAGGGCTTGGTTTATTTGTATAACAGAAAAAAAAAAAAACCACAAATAAGATAGACATTAGTTCCTTCTTATTTAAGGCAAACTTCTGAAATGTTGGTACAGAGCTATCAAATCCTCAAGCTTTCCTTGGTTTTATTTTATTTATAATAATAATAATATTATTAGAGATGGGTTTTCTCTGTGTTAACAGCCCTGGCTGTCCCGGAACTTGCTTAGTAGACCAGGCTGCCTGCGAACTCACAGAGATCTACCTGCCTCTGCCTCTTGAGTGCTGGGATCAAAGGTGTGCATCACCGCCACCCAGGGGGGTTTTATTTTTTTTATCTCCTAACACTGCGGCCTGTGGCTTTCGTTCCTAAGCCACCGGGTGGCTGCTGAAGCTCCAGCAAGTACGACCCAATCCAAGGGTAGATGGGTAAAAGGACAGCACTAAAGGGACCCTTCCTTTTGGGAAGCCTCGGATCCACTGTGGTTCTGTTTCCGAGAGGGGAATCGATAGGTGTTGGGTTGAGCAGCATCAATTTCTTTTTAAGTCGGGCTTCATGTTTCTGCTTTGGGAGCTCTAATCTCATTACCCCACAAAGACAAGAGAGAAATTTGATTCATTTCTTTTAGTCATTAAGCTAATAGTAACTACTTCCTCTGACATAACTACCATATTAGGAACAGTATCCTAAACCAAACTAATTAGACAGAAATTATTTTTAATAGACCCATACTTGCATCTAGTGACTATCTTATTTCTTTGATCATGATCCATAAGTGTGTGTGTGTGTGTCTCCATCGGTAAGTGTGCAGGAGTACAGATATTTGCAGAGGCCAGAGGTGTTGGATCTCCTGGAGCTAGAGTTACAGGTGGTTGTGAGCCAGCCTCAAGATGTAGGTGCCGAGAAGTATGCTTGGGGCTTCTGTAAGAGCGATATATACTCTTATGGTCTTAAGGGTGGAGCCATCTTTCCAGCCCCGATTTCTTTGTTTTTCCTTTTTCTTTCTGGAGTGGGGGAGGTCCAAGACAGGGTTTCCCTGTGTAGCCCTAGCTGTCCTGGTCCTGTAGACCAAGGTAGCCTGAACTCAGATGCTCTCTGCCTCTGCCTCCTGAGTGCTGGAATTAAAGGCATGGGGCGCCAGCACCAGCCCTGGCTTCTTCAAGTTCACAAGAAGCTTATCTTTGCCTTTGCGACTTCTCTGTTCCCCTGGCTTTAAATCCTATCAGCTGAGAGTCAAACTGAGAAACAGAATTGCTAGGGTGACACAGACTAAGGGATTTGTTGTGGGGACACGCCTTTTGCCTCCTGTGGGCATCTGGTGTTAGAGTCTAATGACAGCAGGGTAGTAAGTAGGTCAAGGTGACAAGATCCAGCGCTAAAGAGGGCAGGACAGCCTGGAATCTCCATCTACCTTACTGTTTCCAGTTCTGTCTGGAAGCCTCTCACTAGGACATTCTGGCCAGGATCTGAGAGCTGCTGCAGCAGGCACCTGGCTGTTTCTCTATACCATCCCATGAACCAGCAGAGTAACAACGGGCCATGGTTGCCATGGTGATTCTGCTCCTACCTTTAAATCTGCCCCTTTTAAAAATCGGCTGCAAACTGTCTCTTTGGCTTTCTTGTTTAGAACCATATAGGAGAATTGGTAGTTCAAGACCAGTGTGGGATATATAGAGAGTTGGAGGCTAGCCTGGACTATATGACATCTTGTTTCAAAGTAACAAAAACAATTCATAAAAGTAATATTTTCTGGGGAGGTAGGACAAAACCAATCCACCAGTAGCTGGGTAAAAGGACAAACCCAGTCCATTTGAGTCTGTAAGAACTGTCTCTTAATTGGTGTAACCCAAACTTGTATGGGTATGGAGTGTGGGGGGGGCAAAAATGGCCAAACACTGTAAAAATCTGGGTAGGCTCAGTCCAGAGCAAACCCAGGCTGGAATAGAGTCCTCCAAAGATGCAGATGCTGCTGTTTGGGTTGCAGGGTCCCATGGCAGCCCAAGTACAGAAGCTGATGGAAGTGGAGGATACAGACAGCATTCTAGGACAGGTCAGTTTCATTGATGGGGTCTTCTAACCCCCCTGTATCTCACATAGACCTCCCTTCAAGAAATGTAAGATGCTTCCGTCCCTTGCCTAATCACAGGAGACAACCTATACAGTTCTTAGTCACCATGACAGGGTCATCATCTTTACCATGCTTAAAGATTCCAAGGGAAGACAAAAAGGGCCCTTAAACAGCACTAACAGAAAGCTTTGATATCAACATTTCTCTCTCTCTCTCTCTCTCTCTCTCTCTCTCTCTCTCTCTCTCTCTCTCTCTCTGTGTGTGTGTGTGTGTGTGTGTGTGTCTAAGATGGGTTTGGGCAACTGGTCATTCTTGATGACTCTCAAATGACATCAATTCTCCCATCTCTTGCTAAAGAAATTTAATCTGCTTGGCACCTTTTCCAGGAAATCTTGTGACAAGACAGATATGAAAAACTCCTCAGCCCTGTTCTCCTATTAACTTCAACCCTCATCTCAAAAGCCCCAGCTGTCCTGGGTCCAGTGCCAGCTAATTCCCTTTGTTGTAGTCCTGGTCTTGGACCAAGGGAGCTGTTTCTCTAGCATGGCCCTGCCTTGTCCTTTCCTGCCTTCCTAGCTCTACTGGAGCCCCAAGGCCCCATTCTCTTGCTCAACCTGACTGATTGACCTGCTACCTTAGATAAGGCTTATCACCTTGCTTATTGCAGCTGGCCCAGAGTTAATGTTTCCTTTGTTTCATGAAGTAAATCTTTACAGGTTAAAGGACAGGGGGAGTGGGAAGACACAAAAGCAAGGGTTTCATGATGAGGACATAGTCAGTCAGAGAAATTTCCTCTTGTATCCTTAAAGTCAATGGCAAGTAGGTTTATTCCCCTCCATCCATAGGAGGAGGAAACTGGGATTGGGGAAGGTCTGTTATGGTATTTCTCCTATATGGATTTACATGCCAGCCCTGAAGCCCTGTGTGTGTTTGTGGGGGAGGGGGGATTCTTATTTAAATCAGAAGCTGCCATGGAGGACCATGGCTGTGTTGGGCCCAACGTTCTGCATTTCTAACAAGCTCCTAAGGAACAGCAGCATTGCTCATCAATGAACCCACGGTGGGGCCAAGGACATGGGGCACAAGGGAAGCTTTAACTGCTGGGCTTTCTGTCAGGGCCATGGCCATTGTTATTGACCCATCAATGTTTGTGTCTTCCCAAAATTCATATGCTGAAACCATAGTCCCAACTGTGGCTCTAAGGAAGTAGCTAAGGTTAAAAGAGATGTCAGAGAGAGTGCACTTGATAGTTCTCTCTCTCTTTCTGTCTGTCTTTCTCTTCTCTATCTCTATCTCTCTCTCCTTTCACTTAAGTGCGTATGTGCGTGCGCGCACACGTGTGCGTGCATACACACACACACACACACACACACACACACACACACACACACACTCCTGAAGTGAAGAGAGACGATCACAGTAAGAAAATGGCCATCTACAAGACAGGAAGTAAGCCCTCACCTGAACCCAACCATTCTGGTTCTTTGCTTCTGAAATTACTAGCCCTCAGAATTTTAAGAAAGAGAATTTTGAGCTGAAGCCACCCACCCTGTGTTGTTTTGTTATGCTGGTTCTAGTTAACTAATACAGCCACTATGGTTCCCAAACCAGGTGTTGCGGGAACTGGTCAATGGCAGTCTCGAATAAGGTGGAGTTCACTATCCTATTCTTGGCCATTATGCTCCAATTAGTCTTTAAGTCAGTGGATCTCAACCTTGACTGACCATTTAATAACCTGAGAGTTTCTTCAGATGCCTGCGGCTGAGGATATGGACGTGGCGCAGAGAATGAGTGCTCTTTAGAGCGTCTTACTTTGGTTTCCAGCACCCTCATCTGGTGGCTCACAATTGCCTGTGACTCTAGCCCTAGAAGATCTGATTGATGTCATTGTCTGGCCTCCATGGACACCTGCATTCACAAGTACACACACACACACACACACAATATTAAAATTATAGTTTTTTAAAAAGAAAAAAGAAAGCACCTGTTCCCAGATCTTACTACTCCCCCCACCCTCCCTAGAGTCTAGCTAGACTCTCCTGCATGCTGCTGATAATAGCTGTGAATATGGCCTAAAACAACATTGTAAAGCTAAAACATCAAAAGCTTTTGTTTTGTCTATGTGTTTTTTTTTTTTTTTTTTTTTTTGTGTGTGTGTGTGTGTGTTGGGGGGTTGATTCCCTCGTTCACGTTTGTGAACACTGTAGATGGTGATGCCATTTTACAATGTCATAAGGTTGGACAAGGCTGGTCATGGTGGCCTTATTGGGATCTCTAGAGGGCCCCTGGATCAAGGTCAGAGAAGGTAGAATGTGCTGTTTGCCCATCCCACAGCCTCCCTGGAACCCAGAGACAAGCAGACACAACAGGGAGTCGAGTTAAGCAGCATCTCATTTATTATTATTTAACAGCAAAGTCCTCTTAAAGTAAAAAATAAATAAATAAATAAATCATAGGGTGGGAAAAACATTATCCAATAATTTTAAAGATATTACTATTATGTATTGAGTGTCCTATCCCCTCTTGGGCACCATCTATTAGTGTGATGACCTCATCTGGTGGAAGTTTGGGCAGCCAATTGTTTTTCTTAGTAAACTCTTGGAGTCTCATCTGCCTCCATAGCTTCCTCCCAGCGCCATCTTGTAATGGCGCCGCAGGTCAGCTTGGGCCACTCCCTCTTCTGGTGGGACACAGTCTGTGCTCCTCCACATGGCCTGGTATTAGGAACTTAGATTAGGTTGCAATGTCAAAAGGTTGGACAAGGCTGGTAAGGGTGGCCTGGTGTTCGGGCCTTTTTACAGCTAATTTTTAAACCATCAATAGCCAAGACAAAGAATGATTGCCCAAAGTAAACATGTTGGGGCCAGAGGAGGGATAAAGGTCAGTTTGCAGGTCCTGTGTGTCTATGTGGGTGAGAAAAGGCTGCCTCAGGAGAGAGAAGGTCTGCTAACAATAGCTTGCTTTCTGGAATTGAAAGAGGTATTTAGTCAGGTTTTGTGCCTGCACTTGTCCTAACCTGTTGTGGAGGCCTTAGCTCCCATGCACTATGTGTTTAGGAGTCTTGAAATTGGGCTATAGAGTAGATCTTTTAGATGAAAAGGATGGGCTTTCTGGGAAATTCAAACCAGAAGTAGAAGTAGAGAAGACTCCCCAAAGGTCAGGGTCAGCACCCAGATGTACAACCTCTTTTTTCAATTTCTTTGGACTCAAATATCCCTGAAAAGAGCTGAGTTGAGCTTAACTATTTTGGTAGGCAGTGCCTTGTGTGAGGACGTCTACATCCTGTCCCTCCTTGGAGATCCGAGTTCCCTTTTACTCTGTATCACCACTCAAAGAGGAGGAATTCTGAATAAACACGAGTGGCAGGCATCTCCTTCTCTTCCTTCATGTGTTTGTCTGGTTTGTATTTACTTTCATGCTCAGTGTTAAGCTCCATTGTTGTGGTCTTGTCACATTGCATTCTGTCACTTCTGGAATCATGCCACAGTCTTATCAGTCACAAGAGGAGTCCAGCACTCATTGACAACGACCCCCACCCCCACCCCGCCACATTTAGTTTAACCAGTTTACTCAAAGTCCTCAGACACACAAGGCCACATGCAGTGGTGCTGGGTGAAGCCTGCATGCAGGAGGTAGGCATGGCACTGAGCAGCATCAAAGATCTAAGAGCTAGAGGTATCTCTGTTTCTGGGGCAGTTTACCTCCCACACAGTGGGACAGGAAAGGACATATCTAACATCAGATATTGCAAACATTCTAGCCATGCCCCACCCCGGCTGCTAGGAAAAGTCAGCGCATTTCCATTTCATGGGAGTTGGAGTGAGCACAAGTATGGTTAACCTGCAGGAGGTTTCCGAGCAGGAGCAGTGCACAGCTGGCTGGCTGCTCGATGTCTTCCTGCCTCCTTTGTTTTGTTCTGTTATTCCCCTTCAGGGCAGTTACAAGCCTCATCACACCTGGACAGTGGTCATATCACTTGCAGGATCTCCTGATGCTAATAGGTTCATTCCTAGGATTCCCACAACAATTGTTGGTCTTCGAACAGGGTGCCTCTCCTTCTTACCTACTTTTCTTCCTTCCTTCAAAGGTCTTTTAAGAAAGTAGTTAAGCCAGCCTAAAATTATGCAGGAAATTACAGGGCTTTCACAAAAATCTGTTTTTTTACTCTTCCAAAAAAAAAAAATCTGCAATTTCCATCTCTCCTTCAGCAGCCCCTAGTGCTACACAGTGACTCTTTTCAACACATGGTTCTAGCTTCATTTTGTCTCCTCAGCTCCCCTCACTCCTTACAGGTGAGGAAATTGCCCTCAGCATCTGTTTACAGAAGGCAAGAAGGCATTGCAAGACCTCCCGCGTGGTTCCCATTTTTCTGAGTTTTTTTTTTAAGGATGGAGACAGATCCTCCGCTGAGATAATCTGAGGAAATTGTCAAGATGTCTTTCGTTAGCATACATTAATTAATGAGAGTGGGCATCCTAACTTTAGTTGTGGTTAGCAACAGGCACCTTAGTAACCTTAGCAACGGTATTAAGAGTTGAAATATGCTTTCAACAACTGATACCTAGTACCTGCAAAGATGACCATGTTTGGAAATGAGGTCTTTGCAGTTGTAACTAAATTAAAGTGATATCATTCCAGAGTACGCTGAGGCTCGATCGATGAGGTTACTGTTCCAGAAGAAGAGAGGAAAAGGTTGGAGAAGGCTCAGCTGGTGAAATGGCTTGAGTTCAGATCCCCAGCATCCACATGAAAAGCCAGGTTTGGTGGCATGTTCCCATGACCCCAGTGCAGGGGGTTGTGGGAGAGTGGAGACAGGAGGATCCCTGAGAACTGTCAGTTTAGCCACATCAGTGAGGTCCAGGTTCAGAAGGAGGCTTTGTCTCAAGAAATAAGGAGGGGAGTGATGGAGGACACCTGTCATTAACCTCTGGCCTCCATAGCCATCTGGATGTGCACACAGATAACACTCTCCACAAAAAAACTTAAAAAAAATTAAAAATGAATATACACATATACCACACACACACAAGAAAAAAAGAAAGAAAGAAAGAAAAGGGAGAGGGAGGTTTGTGGACACAGGACAAAGTCATAAGGTGTCTGGGGCAGAGACTATATCCATAAGCCAAGGAATGCCAAGGATTTCTGGCACCAACTGGAATTAAGAGAGGGAGTGAGTTACATCCAAGGCTATGAGAGAATCCATTACTGCTGTTTTTATACCACTCAGTTTAGGGCAATTTGTTCCAGCAGGTGGAGGATATTCACACAGAAGGGAGGGAGAAGCTGGCCCTGTTGCAGAGACTACAGGCTCCCATGGGAGTGGAGAGCAGGCACCGGCTGGCTCCCCTGTTGGCTGTAGATCAGGGGCATGAGCCATCAGTATCTCTGCTTGGGTAACTTGTTAGGCCTTGCAATCATTCCACCTGAGGGAAGGGCCAGTGAGCTAGCCTGAGTCCTGTCCTGTTCATGCTGTTACCCTCAGAGCAGCTCAGGACCACTAAACCAAACTGCCCTTTGAAGAATGCTGAAAGAAAGAGGAAATGGCTTGACTTTGTTTATTTCACAACTCTGCCCAGGGCCAGTTTCCCTAAGAAGAGGCAGTACACATCAGCTCTTTCTTACATGCAACCCAGGAGTTCATTGCCCAATACCAGTTCTTGCGTAACCCTTCCTAGGGCTCACTGCTGATTTTTCTGCCTTAAACTTTGCCTGCCCTCTGTGTTTATTTCCTGCCAGGAAGATAATTCAGGGAGCCAGCTTAGTTACCTTTTATCTGCTTAATCCATTGGGTGCTCAGAAGTGTTGACAAATAGATTTTTATCTTTGCAAGCAAGCAATGGAGAATGCTATGTAGGACATCGCCGAGAATGGGCTCAGATTTGTTCTTAGTGTTGGGAATGTTGTCAACCAAGACAAAGACTTCCCTGGAGCCTCCCACTCTCCCAGCTTCCTGTGTTTCAAACAAGCTGCTTTAGCCAAAATAATGTCTTCCCTGGGCACAGCCTTCATTTAAAGACTGGTCAGTGCAGATGTGTGAAGGCCTAGCTGCCTCAACTCTCAACAGTAATCTCTGAGGAATCTCCTGGATTCAGACCTTACACAAGATTGGATGAGGTCTGAGCATGGACTGCTGGGCTTCTCCTTCTGTTTGTGTTCTGTCATGTCCGTCTTGCTCTTAACAGTTCCTACATCCCAGCAGACACCCTGCACACAACCTCAGTCTCAGGATGGGATTCCCAGAGGCCCTGATGGAGATGCCCTTCAACCTAATACTATTAACAAGAGAGATACATTAGCCATACTTACATATGCTGACATTGAATCTGAAGTGTGTGGCACAACAGGGAACTAAAAAGAAAATGTCACCCGCAGTCTGTGCTGTCTCTGTGTAGGTCAGGTGCTGGGCTCTGCTATTGCTCATTGAAGGCTCATGAGTCCTGAGCATAGTTCATTTCCCACGAGGGTTTCATTAAATAAGGTAAGAGATGTGGCCATGGAATTTGATATAGTCCTAGAATGAGTTAAAGGGGCTTTTTAAAAGGGTCCCCCACCCCCAACCAAGGAAGAATGACCTTTGGCGTATGCCTGAGTTCTTTTTCCATGTTGTGACAAAGTATCTGATAATCGACTGAAGGAGGAAGGGGTTTTTGGCATCGCTGTGTGAGAGAAGAGTCCATCATGGTGGGGGAAGGTATGGTATTGAGAGAGGCTTTCGCTGTAGCAGCAAAAGCGTGAGGCAGCTGGTCAGATGCATCTGTGGCCAGGAAGCAGGGAGTTGAACACTGCTCTGCAGGCTGCTCCTTTTCTTTCAATCTGGCATCCAGCCCATGGGATTGAACCACCCACATTCAAGACTGGTCTTCCCTCTTCAGTCAAAGTTCTCTCTCTGGAAAAACAGCCACAGGCAACCCATAGGGGCATCTCCTTGGGGATTTTAAACCCAGGTGACAATGACGATGACCCACCACAGTCAAGTTGACCGACTATATGCACCTCGGTTATGATGTGATGGGAAGTTACTTGGCCTCTACGGTCTTCCTCACAAAACATAACTGAGAGAAAAGCCAAACACATCCCAACTGAAGAACATTCTATAAGCTACCTCACTGGTTGTCAGTACCACCAAGGCTATCAAAAACAAGTCTGAGAAAGTGTCACAGTCAAAAAAAGTCCAAAGACAGATGACAACTAACTACAGTATGGGACCCCGAATAAAAAGTGGATGCAAGGCAGAAACAAAGGAAATTCGAGCAACCAAATTTAATTCATGTGAATGCCTCAGTATTCAGTAACTGGTGAGTGGCAGTGCATAGTGGTACATACCTGTAATCTCAGCCTTCAGGAGGATGAAGAAGGGGGGTCAGGAATTCAAGACTAGCCTGGACTGCATAGTAAGCTCACTGTCATCAGAGACTATATAGCTAGACTGTCTCAAAATAAATAAGCCATCAAAAAATCATAATAAGTGTATTATCCCCATGTAAGATGTTAGTCACAGATTAAACTAGGAAAAGGATATGTGTGAATTTTATTTTTGCATATCTAAAATTCATCTATACTAAAAGAGATTTAGAAATTAAATTTAAAAAGCACAGCCACCTTTCTATAAGCATTGGTGGTTCCATCTTGGGCTGGATACACATGTGACATGATAAATAAAAGACCCAGTGACAGATATTGGGGTTCAACCTGAAGATCATGAAAGCAAAACAACTGGCCACTAGTTCTAATCTCTGGCTCAGGCTGAAAGGGCTGATCCACACACGAGCTCCTCACCAAG
This sequence comes from Phodopus roborovskii, assembly GCF_943737965.1. Taxonomy (NCBI): domain Eukaryota; kingdom Metazoa; phylum Chordata; class Mammalia; order Rodentia; family Cricetidae; genus Phodopus; species Phodopus roborovskii. The sequence goes on along the minus strand of NW_026126482.1, from coordinate 16,783,035 downwards.
ACACAAAGTGCTGCCTCTCCTCAGTGTGGCTGGAGAATGCCTTGCTCCTGTCTTATATACCTCTCATGGGTCCTGGGATTAAAGGTGTGAGCTATAATTTTCTTTCAGACTGATTCAATCTTGTGTTGATATGGGTGGCCTGGAACCCAGAGAGATCCGTCTACCTCTTAATCCCGAGTCCTAGGATTAAAGCTGGGTACCACCACCTCCTAGCTTCTAGCTGCTGGTGCTTCTGTGGCTTGTGGCTGACTTTGCTTTCTGAATACTCAGGCAAGCGTTAATAAATCATAAATAATGTATCACTATATATACACACCTGTGGCTTCAATGGCCTTTTGTTATCACAGCCATAAACAGATACTGAAGTACAATTATGGCAAGGATACCATGCCTTTGTCATTAGTCTGTGTCTCTTAAGTTACTGTTACTTACATCCTTAAGAATTTCATTCTAGACATCCATCCATCCATCCAATCTAGTGGTCCCCAAGCTCCCTGAGTTGATACGTCTATAAATCAGTTCTCTAGCTTATCAGTATGTGGAATTACCTGGGAAGGACTTACCTGTCAGGTCTCACCCAGCTTCCCAGGTCACTGTGCATCCCAGATGGAGAATTGCTATGTGTTTTACCTGGTAACGTCAGCTGTGTTACGGGTGGTCCTACCTACAGGCATCACCACCCCCAACTCTGCCTTACACTCCTACTGCAGAGAACTAAGTGATTTTCTAATTCAACAGTTTGAGTGTAGAACCCTCTTTTACCCCCTAGCAAATAGTTTTGCTGCATAACTATGTAAATAGGGGCAGGCTTCTGTAGAAGGTGGTTTATCCCTTCTACAGAAGGGGTAGGTAGTTGGTTGATGGTAGGTAACATTAGCAATATGTAGCAGATTGCACTGACCAGTCAGATCACTGGTGAGAGGTATGAAGTTGATCAGGGGCTTTATTGGCCCAATAGCAATCCTGCTTTTTCTTTCTTTCTCCATCCCGATTTGACTATAGAATAGAAAGGAGCTGATGTGGAGAGGGAAGAAAGAAAGCTCATCAGATTGCACCTGATTTTGTTTTTAATGTAATGGGAGCTCTGGGTTTCTCCAAGGGATAAACAAGAGGCCCCCATCTTATTCTACCCTCTACCAGAAAGGCTATGTAATAGAATTTAGGGTAAAGGCCCAGTCTTCAGGAGTCCCAATGAACAACTTGGCTACCCATCCCCAAACCCCAAATCCCTAAATAAAGAGAGGAGTAGCCATGAAAGGCAGACGGAGGATATTTAATCTGTGTGTAATTAGTGAGGCCATGCTGGAACAGGAGCAGATATAGGGGTTCAGTGATCCTCAGACTCATCTTCAGGATACTGTCATGATAGAATAAAATTAGAGTGATGGGGAAAAGGCATGCATAATTTAGCAGTATGGTCAAGCTGTGACAGGGTATGGTTGATCACTGTCTCAGTTCTAATTCAAGAAATTCTCATGCTTCTTGTGCTGAGATGGGCATCTTCTGAAGGGAGAGGAGGGCTGCCCTTTAAGGCTCTGTTGTGCATGGGATTCGAGGCGACTGCATCCTTAAGACAGTCATCAGAGGTATTTAGATGCCTTCTGGGGATTCTGGAATAGGTCATAAAAATTGAACTATTTTCATTTATTTATAAAAAGCAATAAGAGACCTAAGTTACTCTGTGTGCGTTCAGCTTTGAAGGGGAACAGGATGGGTTACATATGACTAGTTTCCATATAGACACTCCATGAGTGAACAACACGCTGTGTGCAGAGGTAAACAGCTGACCCAATGCAAAGGAGGCAGCTGCAAAATGAAGGCAGAGATGCCAGGCTTTCACTCTGCTCATTGTCACCTCATTGGCATTAGAGAAGGGTCTGTGGTCGTTAGCAAAAGCAGCTTCCAAGAGCCTGTCACAAAGGAGCAAATGGATATGACCTCAGAACTTTGAGAAGGAAACGAGACAGAAGGCACCTGTATTAATTCTCTCAAGGTGCTCTTCCCCAAGACAACTACTTATGCTTCTTGGATGTTCTTGTGCAATTGTTGACTCCAGAAAATGACAGCATCTAGGTTGAGTGCAGAGACATGCCCCTGTTCCCCGCTGTAGCTTGACACAAGAATAAGGAGTTCAGAGTACAGGTCTTGAGTTTGTTTAAGCTCGGGCATGGGAGCCAAAGGGCAGCTTGCACAGGCTTGTTCTCCACCATTACTGGTCAATTGCTTTGACCTATTGACTTTGCAGCTGGCCAGGCGCTCCATTACTGCACGGGCAGCAACAGTATGGCCCCGACTGAGCAAAGGTTGACTTAACCTATTGGTCTCCTAATGCTGTTATAAAGTCCACACCACTGGGTTGTTTATTCATCGCCCTTCAAAGAGTGTTTGTACAAAGTTAGAGTAGTGCCACTCCACGGGACTCAGTATAAATGGCCTCTTTCACAGGACAGGAGTAAGGAAAATGCTTTTTGTTTAATTGGTTGATGCCCCAATCCTTGCTAGTGAGTTTCTTGCTACATATTTAAGATCTTGATCCTGCCGCTGCATCTTGTTGTGAAATATCATTTACTTTAAGAAATGAAGACACACTTTAATTGTGTCTGCATAGTACTTTTTTGTGATTTCAAATAGTTTCCTGTTTGAAATGAGACACCTCTGGGCCTGGACCTGCTCTGGTCATTTCTCTCCCCCAGAGGGTTCTTCATTTTTTTTTTTTTTGATGAAATATAAACACACCCAAACATTAAAAGTCCTTAAAGCTTTAAAGTCTAAAATGAAATATGGTAACATAATAAATATATCATTTGATCCAATTTTTTCTTTTCTTTTCTTTTTTTTAAAGCAGTTAAGCCCTGGGTTCAACCCCAACTCTGAAAAATAAAATAAAATAAAATAAGGGGCTAGGGGTATATAGTCCAATAATAAAGGTCTCGTTAGGCATGCTTGAAACCCTGGGTTTGATTCATAGCACCATAGAGAAGAGAGAGGGAGGAGGAGGAAGAGAAGAGGGAGGAGGGAGAAAAGGAGAAAGAGAAGGAGGGAAAGCATGAGGAAGAAAGGAAGGAAGAAAAGAAGGAGGGGAGGAGGAAGGGAGCAGGGAGCAGAGGAGGGAGAGATTTCCATTGTCACTTGTAGTAATGCACTTTTCAGTGTCGTAGTAATGCATACAGCCGGCAGCATGCACTTTCCAGTGTTGTAGTAATGCATACAGCCGGCAGCATGCGCTTTCCAGTGTTGTAGTATTGCATACAGCCGGCAGCATGCGCTTTCCAGTGTTGTAGTATTGCATACAGCCGGCAGCATGCACTTTCCAGTGTTGTAGTAATGCATACAGCCGGCAGCATGTGCTTTCCAGTGTTGTAGTGTTGCATACAGCCCGTAGCATGCGCTTTTCAGGGCCTACTCTGCTTGTCTGACTATGCCTGCTGAGCTGCTGACTACAGTTAATTAGGCAAGTCTTGTTGTCACACAGCTTTTCACTCATAGGTTTTAATCTGGAGAAAGAGCCATCACTATAGGCAAGACAATAACAGCATGTCCGTGTGAAACTTGTATCTACTTTATTTTGTAGTGGCTGTGGAAGCAAATTAAGCTAGCTATAATCTTCTCACTGTCATTTGCTACTGAGTCATCGAAAAGAAGCAGTATTGATAAGTGATTATTGGTGTGAAAAAAGTTGGTTGTGCAGCGCTCTCTGGACCCATGTACAGAATGGAATACTACATTGCTGTAAAGAAAGTTAAATCATAAAATCTGCAGGAAAACTGATGGGCTTAGAATGTAAAATATTAAGTGAGGTCAGCCAAACTCAGAAATAAAACAAACAAAAATGCATTTATCTTCCTTCATATGTGGGTCCTAGCCTATGTTGTGTACATATTTACATGTAGACAGCTGTAAGTGTAGTGTAGTATAGCATGTAGAAAGGACACCAGGAAAAGGTGACGAGGAAGAATGAGATGTAGGCAAAGGGCACATGAGGCCAGGAAGCTAACTGTTTTTCTAGTTTCATCTCTGCCATGGCTTTTTCTGGTTTATGGTGGGTAAGTCCATAAAAATGAAACGGACAGTGAATGTAAAGTTGTAAAAGGGCCCCATGACCTCAGGATGGCCATTCTAACTAACTACATGCAAGTTCACTGAGGTCTGAAGTTTGAGGCTGGGTAAGCGTTTGAGTGGCTATTTTAATCTAGCTCTGTGTTGCTTTAATTTGTGAGCCTATTCCAATAAAGTGATTCTTTAAAAAGAGAAGTCACAAGGCTGAGTATCATAATGACCATTTTTTTTACTTTTTCCTTCTTTTTGCACAAGTGTGTATGTGTGTGTGATGTATATGCATGTGTATGTGTATATGCTCATGTGTGAGAGCATTTGTGTGTATGTGCAGATGCTAATACACAGGGAGGCTAGAAGTTGATACCACATGTCTCCCCCAATCTCTGCTCACATCATGTATCTAGTCAGGGTCTTCTACTTCAACTCAGAGCTCACTGATTTGACTAAGTAGCCAGCTTGCTCTAGGAATCTCTTGCATCTGCTTCCTGAGTGCTGGGGTTACAGGCATGTAATCAAACCTGCCTTGTTTTGATGTGGGAACTGGTAACTGCAGGTACTGGGTTACTTAGAGGATTATGGACAAATCAAAGGCAGCTTCATTATTGAACATCTACCCCAGCATAAATGATGACTCACGTAAGCTGAAACCTTGAAAGTCTCTCCAAGATTTGCAGACAGCTGGGAGGTTGGAGAATCTCTTCACCTCAGCAGCCCTTGTTGTTGTATAAGCTTGGTAAGGGAGGGGCCAGTACGTCTAGCCAGTTTCCTAGATAGTAATGGTTTCCCTTTAGAACTTTTTAAGCCTTCAAGATCTTCCCTCAGGGTGAAATGTTTCAAATCGCTACTACACAATATTGCTATTGGTTCTATCCAGAGTTCTTATTGTTTCCATAAATGGTTTAACATGTCTGTTGGTATACATATTTGGGGGAGGAGAATTGAAGGTTAAAAGCTAAGCATATAGCTCAATCTAGTATGTTACTGTTTTCCAAGGTGGCTATGCTAGCTGTCTGCCATTTCCACCCACAGTGCCAGCAGCTGAGTATGCAGCTTCATTTGTTCCACAGCCAGATAAGTTTGATACTGATCTCAGCTTTGTCAATCTTTCTGGCTCTTTTGTGAAATGTGTAGAGGTATTGTATTTTAGTTTTAATTGATTGTCTCTGGTATCTTACAATGCTGAGCATCATTTTATGTTATTTACTGGACATTTGCCCTGTAGCCAGAGGCTTTCCTGCATTCCTGCCCAGTCCCACAGCTGCTTATAATTACCCAGAGGCTATCGGCTCAGGCTTATTACTAGCTAACCCTTACAGGTAAATGAACACATTTCTGTTAATCTGTGTATTGCCATGTGGCCTGTGGCTTACTGGTATTGGTCTGGCATCATACTTCTCTGGCAGCTGCTGTCACCTCTTGACCCCACCTTCTTTCTCTCTGTATTCAGTTCATCTTTCCAGCCTAGCCAAAGCAGCTTTATTCATCAACCAATAAAAGGAGCACATATTTGCAGCATACAGAAGGACACCCCACATCATTGCCCCCTCCACATCCTGTGTAATGTCTGTTCAAATATTGTGATTTTCTTTTTATTATAGTTTGGATGTCTCTTCCTTGATATGTAGAATAGACCTTCATGAGCCACTTATTGACTTCCTGTATTAGGTAACATTTCAACTGATATAATAACATACCATGGTCAAAAGCAACTTATGAGTTTATTTTGGCTTGTGGTTCCAAGGCAATTAGAGTCCGTTATGGTGTTGACACAGGTCAGCAAGCAGCAGGCATGGTGGTAGGAGCAGGGAGCTGACAGAACATGTGCTTAACCACAAACATGAAGTAGAGAGAACAAACTTGAAGGGGAGCAAGGCTATGCACTCTCAAAACCCACTCCCAAAGATGACTTCCTCCAGCAAGGCTGTACCACCTTCCCCAACACTGCTGCCAGCCGGGGTCCAAGAACTCAAATACCTGAGCCTGGGTGGACATTCTCATTCAAACCACCACGCTTTCTTTTGTCCAAATTCTCTAAATTATTCATTTGCTCAAAGTGCACATGTGTAAGTAATGGAAGAATATACATGTCCCGCTATAAAGCACGAACATTCTCAGTTTATTTATTGTAGTGGTTAATTTTGGGTGTGACTTTCCTTTGCTATAATGAGAGGTGATAGGACAACAGCAAAGCACACTTCTGTTAAGCTGTTCCAAAGAGGCCTGACAGGTGGGTCGGCAGACTGAGTAAAAGGCAATCCTTCAGGCTGCTGAGGGACCAAAGAAAACAGGAAGGTAGGAGGAAGACACCATCCGGGTCTTCCTTCTGCAACAAAGCACCTTTCCCTTGTTCTGACCCTCAGATTCCAGGTTCTTCTTCGTTTAGGCTCTGACACTTAAGGGGCTCTTTTTCTTCAAGCTTTCTACCTCTCGCCTCCCTCAGTTGGAAGCTTCTGGCTTCTTAGATGTCAAACTGCTGACTTCTCTGACCCTCAGCTCCCAGATGTTCATTGTAGAATTTTCAGCCTCCTTGGTTCTATGTGCCAATATCCTGATTCTTTAGAATGTACATCTATTTATAGGTATGCATGTATCCATATCCATCATCTGTATCTGTATACATACTCAAATTTAAACTGTTGGTTTCCCCCTAGCTTAAAAGAAATGAAGGCTATGTTATTAGGGTGGTAAGGCCATAGGCAATGGGGGAATCTCTCTCTCTCTCTCTCTCTCTCTCTCTCTCTCTCTCTGTGTGTGTGTGTGTGTGTGTGTGTGTGTGTGTATGTAGAATCTACAAGAATCTGTGATACACAACAGACATTCAGAAAATACTGGTTAAATAAAGGAAGGAAAGAAGGAAGAAAAGGATGTTGGAGATGCCGTATTCAACTCAGCTGTGGTGCTGCATGACTGTAATGCTGGCATTCTAGAGGTGGAAGCCAACAACAACGAAGAATAGCTGGGTGTGGTGGCCCAGGCCTCCAATTTCAGCACGCCAGAGGTAGAGGAAGGTGGATCTCTGTGAGTTTGAGGCCAGCCTGGTCTACAAAGCAAGTTCTAGACCAGCTAGAGTCAAAACAACAACCAAACAAGCAAACAAAAATTCCCAAAGGATTATTATATTCATACTTCTATATCACTGTTATGTCTGTAATATAATTGTTTAAATTTTCAAGGCCTATAAAATTTACATTTTACTTTAGATTATGCTACCTTCCACATTTTACCTGTAAACTGACATTTACAATTCAAGTAAATGAAGAACAGATGTTTGACACCGTGAGTGACCATATTTCTGAAATATAGCCACAAAAACAAAACAAAACAACAACAAAAACTCTAGTCCTGTATTCTTCTAGAACCTTGATACTCTACAGCAAGAATTGGAATAATTTCAATTTCCCTTGAGCTTCAGTGGGATTTTGTTGACTATCTTGCTTGATGGAGTCCAGGAGAAATGATGTTGTCTTACTCTAGGTCCTAACAGCAATATAGCTCCCAACTTATCCTTAGAAGGGAGAGTTTTGGAGCCCTAGCCATCACAGAGGACCCTACTATCCTGGAGAAACCGTATTACCAGGTTATACTGACATGGAGAGAGACTGCCAAAGCATTCCCAGCTCTCTAGCTTTCTAGTCTTCCCAGAGCACATGCCAGATTTGTGAGTGATGAGGCCGTGAAGTTCAATGCAGGCCCTGCCACCATTAACTTCCGAGCCTCCCATGTTATTTGGGCCAGAACCACTTAGTTTAGCTGTCCCCAAATTCTTTGTCTCAGAAACTATGATCAACAATTAGCGATTATTGTTTTAAGCCATTACATTCTGGGGCAATTTGTCATGTAGCAGGATCACTGGAACACTTACTGTAAAACCAGTTAGCATGATTGAGTCAATAGAAAAAAAAAATGAACCTTACTCTATTTCATTAAAGTGTGTGCTCCTTAGAGAAAAATATCTTATTTGGCAAAATGCAAGTAATGCAACTTCTTACTCCAGCTGTTCAAACTTATATCATGTCTTAGTGTCTGAAGAAAATTTCATGCAACTGATTATTTTTCCAGTTCTCTCTCATTTTCTCTTTTTGCTTATTATCCATAAAGATAATTAGTTTGACTTTCACATTGAAATCTGCTTCCCTCTTGAAGATATTCTCCATTCTTCAACCTTTTCACACTGATGTAGGTTTGCTTCCAAGCTGTCAAGCTGAGAATTCATTTCAGCACTCTTTGTGTTAGCACCTCCAACTTCTGGATCTTTTTCTTGGGTTCTTGTTTGTATTAATGACTTTTCTATTGCTGCCATAAAACACCATGACAAGACAACTTAGAAAAGGAAAGGTTTAACGTGTCTAATGGTTTCATAAGGGGTCAGGGTCCATGATGGTGGAGCTCAAACTGGAAGCAAGAGGCAGAGAGAAGACTAGGAGCAGCAGGGGCCCTTTGAAACCTTAAATCCCACCCCCAGCGACACACCTCCTTCAACGAGACCATACCTCCTTCAACAAGGCCACACCCCCTAATCCTTCCCAAATAGTTCCATCAACTGGGGATCAAGTATTCAAGCATATGAGCTTATGGGGGCCATTCTTATACAGATCCCCACACTGTTCCATCAGAACATATGTTAAGTAATTTTTGTGTGTGTGATACGCATATACATGTATACATATATACTTGTTCACGTCTGTATATGTGTGTGTATATGTCCTTGTATGTATATGCGCATACCTATTTGTGGGGGTGGAGCGACACATGTGTATACAAGTGCACATTTCTGTGTGTGATATAGATGCCAAAGGTCAATGCTGGAAGTCTTCTTCAATTGCTCTCAAACTTTTTCTTTGAGACAAGGCCTCTCACTAAACCCAGAGTACACCAGTTCAGCTAGACTGGCTTGCCAGCAATCCCCAGGGATCTTTCTGGGTCCAACTTCCCTGGGCTAGGATTAGAAGTGGGCTGCCTCACTGGGTTTCTATATACATGCAGAGATCCAATTTAGGTCTGCATGCCCATTTGGCATACACTTTTCACCTTGGTCATCTCTCCAGCCCCTATTTAAGTAATATCTGTTTGATACTTAGTCTCCTGGTTGGCCTGGAACTTTCTATGGAGACCAGGCTGGTATCAAATTTACAAAGATCTGCCTCCCAGGTCCTGGGATTAAAGATTTGTGCTAGCATGCCTGGCTGACTTAAGTCATTTTTAAAGTATGCATGAAACATGTTTCTGCATCTAAGGAGGTGGATTTCATTGGAAAGTGTGCTTACCCAGAAGGCTATTCTCTGAATGAGTGAAGCTTCCACATTCTCAGCAAATTCAGCTACTGCAATTACCTGAGGCAACATCTGTGTCATGAAATTTGACTTTGGAATAGAGCTGGGTTTTTGTTTATTGTGGAGGCTCTAAAGCCCTTCAGGCTGAAAAATATTTCTGTTTCCACTCAGTCCCTCTGTCCCCTCCTTGAAAAATGTGTTCTCTGAAGACTATAGATATGTGGTAGCTGGAAACAAAGAGCTGGTCTACACATGGAGTGTAGATAGTGTGTGCATGAGTGGTCCAGTTCTGCCAACTGTCTGTTGTATGGTTGACTTCACCGATAGCACCTCAAGTTCATGTTTGTTCTTCCTATCTGTGTTCTCCAAGCTTGGGGCCCCTCTACTCAAAGCCTGTGGCTGAAGCCTTCTTAGTAGCATGTGTTTGGCCTCTGCAGAACTCAGCATTGCAATGTCAGTGGGCACTATTTGCTTGCTAGTTTCCAGAAATGTCTTCAAACCACCAAATATTTTTTCTATTTCAACACTCTGATGGATTTTCCATCCTCTATATAGCTGTACCTTTGCTTCAACTCAGTCTATGAGAGTTTCTAAAGAGATCTAAACTTCGAACTTGCTTAAAATAATATTATCCAGTTGATAGATATGTTAACTCTCATTTATTTGTTTTTTTCTTTCACTTTCTCTCTTTTTTTCCTGCTACTCACCTAATACCTCTGGGCTGTAATAATTTTTATAGTGGAAAAATTATGGGTCTAAAAAGGCAGAAGAGCTACCTTGTCTTGTCCTTTGTCACTTCCTAATAATTAAAATAGCATAGTTACAGGCGTGATCTGTGCAGAAAACAACCTACAGTGGAGTTCCCAGTTACTTCCTGTGTTAGACAGGTGACAAAGAGCTATGACTTGTAGCTCCAGCCTCTTGGTGATAATAACACATTCCTCACAGAATGTTGTTTTGAGCAGACTAAGCAATCTACCAATGGCCACTGGTAGCGACAGCTGCTGCAGTAGTTGACTGTCAACCCAGTCATGGGACAGTCACCTTGTTATTCTCTTTCCCCAGATAATGCAGTCTTCATTAACCCAAGTTATGAGATATTTATGAATTTAAGTTTTATTTGCCTAACCTTCAATCCTAGCCTCCATCTTAATCTCCAGATCACAGGGAGCATGACAAATATAAGAGAGAACACGTTAAAGGCAGATGGTAGGACAGCGTGAACATAATCATGCCCTTTAGTTTTATAGCACAGAATTTACAGTCTTTGTCATTTAGTCCTTCAAAACATTACACTATATGCAGTTTATGTATTCATTAGCCATTTATCCAATAACCTTTTTTCCCCTTTGCTATGTACAGCAGTGAGAAATATAGAGATTATTACAGGCATGCAGAGGTGGGAGAGGCTAATGTGCTCCAGTCCAGTCGGGACAGGCTTTATGAAGGAGGAAGAGATTGAAGTGAGCTCCAGAATCAATGGGATGTCACCTTATTTGGCAGAGGCTGACATCAGCCCTGGACATGAATGCACAGGATGGTGACAGAATGAATGCTAGAGGGAAGGTTCTGCCTAAACCCAGGGTGCTGAGATGCTGAAAGCTGACTTTCATTTGCCACAGACACTGGTCCTCTAGTGGCCTATTGCCTCGTCCCACAGGCTTCTGTTTGATCTGCCGAGGAGCAGAGGATCAGGGGAGACTCCGAGAGAGATTGCCTCTACAAATCTCGTCGAGACACGGAGTGAACCACCCATGCCTAGAGTAGGCAAGGAAGATGAGATGGGAGACATACCTGCTGAAGGAAGTCAGGAACATGAGAAGAGACAGAGATGAAGATTTCCACACAGTGAAGTATATGTTTGTTGGCCACTGTTTAAGAGGGAGACTTGAGGCCCACTCTAGCCCCAACATCATTTGGAGCCTGTGGGATCTGGTTCAGCCAAATAAATCTGGGAAGTATACTAATTTTGCTTGTAAGAAATATGACAGCTATCATGGGGGATAAGACAAGCAGACTTCTTCCACTATACTGATTATGTTCATTGACGTCAGGACTGAATACTGAGCTACTTTCTCCCTTCTCCCGATTTATTCAGTCTGTGACTGCAGGCCAGGTGATGCTGCTGCCCAGCCCCAGGGGTGGAGTCAGGGGGGGGGTCTTCCCTTCTCAGTTAATCCTTGCTGGACATGCCTTCAGACACACCCAGAATAAGACTGTGTCTTAGGAAGAAGAAAAAAAACCAACAACAAAGGAGCAAGTCCAAGAGGGTTGTAGAGCTATGTGTAATAAAGGGACCTGTTTGTTTTTCTGAGAAAACTTGGGTGACTTTCTGACTTCTTAGTTGGAAAGCCTTTCTGTGGCTTAATATAGTAAAAGAAAAGATCAACAAGCCTGTCCAAGGATACATGAAACCATTTTCAGTGGCAAAATATGCCACAAGCAAAGTCAGGAGACAGATGACCAACTGGGAGAAACATTTGCGACGTCTGTCAGGGAGGGGCTGAACTCCCTCCTAGTTAGGTAAAGCACTCTGAAAATAAATCAACAAGACCAATAGGAAACAGGCAAATTGCACAAAGAGCGATTCACTGGGGGAAAAGAAACTGGCTTTTAAACACATTTTAAAAATATTCAACCAGGCTTACAGTAAGAGGGATTCTAATTAAAATTATACCAAGCTATTTCTCACTTAGAGACTGGAAAACAATTCAGAAGATGAACCAGTCATGCATTCTGTCGGCTGATACCTCATATAAAGACCCCATATAGATGGGGTCATAAATGCTTAATGTATCTGTGGCAATTTGACTACAAATGTCCCTCATAGGCTCATTTGACTTGGTCTCCAGTTGGTGGCGCTGTTTCAGGAAGCCATAGAACCTTTAGGAGGTGATGTCTTGCTGGAGGACATGTATCACTGGGGGGGAGGGCTTTGAGGGATTGTAGCCTTGGCTCCCTCCCTGCTCCCCATCACCACTCCTCATCTCCGTATCCCCACCCCACCCCACTTCCTGTGTGCAGATGAAATGTGATCTCTACTTCCGGTTCCTGCCTCCGTGCCATCCCTTCCCCATTATAATGGACTTTGTCCCCCTGGAACCACAAGTCAAACCAACCCTTTCTTCCACAACTGGCCTTGGTCATGGTGTTTTATCACAACAGAAAAGTAAATTCACATAAATCTGATCAACAAACACCATAGCTTCTTTGCCTAGAGTGACTTAAATTTGATACTTGGTTCTTTCACATAGCATAATATTTGCTTCTACATGCACACATACACACACACACACACACACCCTCCCCTCACAAACACACACACATACACACACACCACACACAAACACACACACACACACAGACACACATACCACACACAAACACACTCACACACACACACAAACACCCATCAACCCCCCACAAACACACATACACAAACACACAAATACACACACACTCACACACACACATCCCACACACACACCCCACACACAAACACACACACACCACACACACACACAAATACATCTCACACACAAGCACACCCACCCCATACACAAACACACACACACAAACACCCATCAACTCCCCCCACACACAAACACATACACAAACATATACACAAACACGCACGCACACAAGCACACAAATACACACATACACACCACACAAACACACACCCACACATCCACCACCGTACACACATACACCCCACACACACAAACACATATACGCACACATACACATCCAACCCCTACACACATATACCCCCCACACAAATACACACATAAATACACACTCACATACACACATACACCCCACACACACAAACACATATACACACACATACACATCCAACCCCTACACACATATACCCCCCACACAAATACACACATAAATACACACTCACATACACACAAACACCCGTCAACTCCCCCCACACATTCACACACAAACACACAAATACACAAACTCACACATCCAAACACCCCCTCACACACACACTACCCCACCCCACCCCACACCCTCTGCAAACAAACATTGGGTGAGGCCACCCACAAGGTCTGTGTGCTGAGCAGAGCAGTGTCTCAGGAACATGTGCCTTGGGACCCAGAACATAAACCCAGTCACCTCTGACCTATATTGTCTTCCTGCTTCCCTTCCTTTGTGGAATTTCACCAGAAGCTGCTGGGAAGGAGTTCAGATTCCTGGATTGTTTTGTGTTTGTTAGTGTTTAGTTTAGTTTTTGGTCTTGACTAAGAACGGTGACTCTGAGTCTGCAACAGGGGAAGAAACTTGCTTGGAAATTGAGGTCACAGGGATGGAACTGGGGACTAGACCAAGTTCCTCATTCCTATGAGTTTGTCTTAGAAAGAGGCAAGAGTGATGGTCAGGTTCTGATTCTTGGTCTGTGAGGGCTTTTTGCACTGAGTCAAGAGTAGCAGGGGACACATACAGTTAACAAGAAGTGGCCCTCTAGTCTTGATTCCAAAGACACTTCCAGTCAGATAACCAACTTGTAGATTTATTTGACTTACTAAGACGCAATGAGAGAAGAAAACAAATTACCCCCATTCCAACCCTGCTGCCAAATCTGGACATAAGTATGTAATGTTTAAGTAAGTTTGTCTTCAAGACAGATTCATTTCTTCCCTCCCTTATTCATCATTCATTCACTTACACCAACAGCTCTGAAACATTACACTACCTTGTGCTCCAGTCAGAGAGATAAAGATAGAGACATGACTGTGGCAGCCTGTGTGATTGACAGGGAGAGCTGAAATAAAAAATAAAGTGGAAAATCTTTTAAGTTCTCAGGGTGATGAAGAATCTCAGAGGTCATCTCCCACCCTTCAGGTTGCAGATCAGGGAACTGGAGCATAGAGCAGCCCTCCCCCAACCGTAAACCAGCTACTTAACTGCAAAGCCAAGGATAAGCTCCAGGTTTCACCTCACCAAATCCAGTGCCATTTCCATCATGAATGCCTGCTTTTAGAACATATCTGAAGTGTGTGGATGAGCAAGAAGACTAAAAAATATGTTGCCGAGAGTAAGCTGATGATTTAATCTTCCTATTTAAGATTCTGGAAGAAGAGCATTCTTCGAGGACAGGTGCTAAGTGGGTGAAGAAAATGTATTTAATTAATCATTTTGTGATTCACTCACAAATATAAGCTTCTTGGGATAATATCCCTTAACATTTTGAAGGAAGGCTCCAGCATGCTCCTCTGTGCTAATAATGAAAGATGAGTAACTTTACTGTCTTACATATTGGTCTCCTCTTCAAAATATGTCTCTGAATAAAAAGGCCTAGTCGTTGTAGCTGAACTTGGATTCACTTGGTCTCTATGGCAACTGTGTGCGAACTCCCACAAGTCGCAAGAAAAGGGCACTTGACATCTTGAGCACGAGAGACAGACCCATTAAATCACATCCATTCCTGTTGAGGCTGTAAGGTACAATGGGTGAGGGGGAGACACTATCCAACACACATTCCAGAACCATAGGACAAAATCCTCTCTGTGCTTGGTCCAATTCTTTTTGCCGCTGCTGAGATCAAGAGTCCTTTATAAAGGATGCTACCTCTAAGGGACAGCTCTACATGTTCCATGATATTCTCCTTGCCTACCCCTCACCCCACACCTAAGCAGAGTAAGACCCAGCTGTCATCCAGATGCCTCAGACATCGGTCTGGCTGTGTTACACAGGCACTTCAATGAGCAGTGGCTTAAGCATTTTGTATAAAATGCCCAGACGAAGACAGCCCTGGGCATCCATGGTTGCTCACCAAAGACTGTAAGGAAGCAGAAGTTCTTCCAGTAAAGGAATCCACCTTCTCTGGGAAACATCTCTTTACCATTAGAGTCTCGTTCCATGTAACAGAAAGGAAGAAGGATACAGAAGGAATTACCTCTCTTTCAAGGCAGTGGCCCCATAGCATTTGTGCTAATTATCATTGAGGAGTACATCATCATCACCATCATCATCACCATCATCATCACCATCATCATCATCATCATCATCATCATCATCATCATCATCACTGGGGCCTGCACCGAGAGTCCTCTGCATACTAGGCAAGTCTTCTACTACTGAGCCTCACCCCCAGCCCTGACCAGATTCTAACTACTTTGTGGTGTTTGATGGTAGGAAAGGAAGTTCCTATGCCTGGGATATGTTTGCTTGAATACAAAGCAGGAATTTCAGCCAGGCATGATGGCACCTTCCTATAATCCCTGCACTCTGAAGGCTAAGGCAAGAAGATTTCAAGTTTGAGGCAAACCTGTGGCATGTGATGAGATCAGGTCTTCAAAGAACCCAAACTGAACAGTGAGTAGGAGTTTCTTTGTAAGAATGGAGGGGAATTTGTATGTTGTCCAAGGTGCCTGGCATGGATGAAGTCTTGTTTTCTTGAAGAATTGGAGTTAACTTTTAAAGTTTATCGTAGACAAGGTTATCCTTTGATGTTACCTCCTAGCCTAATGTCTGAAATGATTTTCATATGATGGGCCAGTGATCCCAAGGCTAAATTTTATGGATGGAAAGAGTAACTTCACACAGAGGTAGCTGTGTAATGATGTTAGCCAAAGGGGCCTGGGCATTTCAACATCACAAGAAAGTGCTTGCTGGGACCTATGGAATGGTATCCCCAGATGCATGTGGAATCCTGGTCCCTCAGCATGCAGGAGAGCAACATGTTCAGTATGAAGTGTAAACAAATACAACATAAAAGCAGCAGTAAAAGACCCTGGTGCCTCTGTGTGTATACACGGCCTACTGGGGCCAATCCATGCCAGCTGTAGGAAAGATGCTGAGGATGTTGGAGGCAGCATCTGGAAACCCCCAGCGGTCCTAATGGTTCATATTAATTGCAAGTTGGACGCGGGGACATCTTCTACTGGTTTAATTTTTTTTTTAATTTTTTTAAATAGTTCTGCTAATCTCACAGTCATATATTTTCAGGCAATCTAGGCTTAAGACTTTGGGAAAGGAAGACTGACTTCAAATCATAATATATCCCTTTTAGCTTAGAAGGTTCTGAAGAGATTTTTGAACTCTAAGCTTCTGTGCCTTGGTGCCTGCCTTTGGGACATTAAAAGCAAATGGTTCTACCTGAAGCAGATTTGAGGGAAAACGTTCATCATAAGGTTGGGAGCCAGTGCTTCTGGTCTTAACTTTTCAGTCCTGTTGGGGTCAGGGCTGAGAGAACTAGGTAGAGGTGTTGATAGTGGGCTGGTCCTGCTGCCTTAGGCTCAGTGTGGATGAATGTCAGGGTACCATGGGCTCTGGGTAGCATCAGGGACTCTGTTTCCTGCTGCTCTGCTGTGACCCAGGAGAAGAAAGGAGATCTGATAGCCTAGGGTTCTCAGAGAGATGAATTCCCTGGAGACAGCCAGTTGTGCTGAAGGAGTCCAGGTTGTGTTACCCCAAATATTGCCTCACAAGAATAATAATTTCATGTTGCTGAAGGCAACTGAGCAACAGAAGTGAAGGAGAAGGTGTCCCTGCACCAGATGCAGGGGGATAGATTAATGTTTGGGGTGACATAACATTAGATCTACATAAACTAGCCTTGCTGAAATACATTTTTGTCTTTTACTCCTGCCTCCCACTCTGGGCCCATCTAATTTACAATTCCATACTGCCATATTGCCCCTAGCCCCTTGTCTCATCTCTTTCCCATAGATATATCAATTGCTCTTTTTTATAGCAGTATATAGGCATCCGAACCTCACTACTATTTCCCATTTTTACTTCCTTTTCTATATAAGCTCACACAATGAATTAAAATATGAAAAGTCAAAATGTGTATGTTCATTCCTGTTGATCTTTTCTTGGTCAATTTAATTTATAGGACCCCAGTCACTGAAAAAGTAACCCAGAGGAAGCTATCTTTCCCAGGCTACAGGACAGGGACAGCAGAATTTGGTTGGGGAACTTTAGAATGGACAAAGTTAGGGGCAGAGTGATAGAGGGTTGGGAGATAATACAGTAGGGACAGGGTGGGGCACTCCAGTCAGCAACTGCAGGCAAACTGACAAATGCCAGTGTGTATAAGAGTTCTTTCAGTAGCTAGACTTCTTTTTTTAAAAAAAATAAACTTCTGTGAATTTAGCTGACATGCTGAAGTCTTAAATGGAAAGAGTCTGACATGGAAGACTGCAAAAACTGTATAAACAGAACAAGTCATTCCTGCCTCAGAAAACATTAGGCTTGAGCCAAAACTTGAGTCCTGCTATGAAAACACAAAGAACATTACCAACTTGGCGGCTGTGACTTTATGGCATAAGAAATTTGAAGAGGCTACAAACCATCTATCAACTTATCAAAAATGAAAACAAAGACATTAGACTTTATATGAGTGCATCAGTAAGGGAGAGATGTCTAGGAGGTCTTCTGAGTGGAGAGAATTACTGGAAGTATTGTTACAAATGTGAATAATTTTTTATTGACAGTGGACTACATTGATCAAATACTATGTAATCAGGTCTTATTAATATTTGCACATGAACAACTGTATAGAAATCTTTATTAGATGAGGATCTTCCAAGGAAGAAATAATGGGCTTATTGCTTATTAAGGTTTTCTCAGAGAGAGAGAGAGAGAGAGAGAGAGAGAGAGAGAGAGAGAGAGATGTCTCCCTTGTCTCCCTTCCCAATCTTCCCCCAGTGCTACTATCTTATTGGATTTTTCCCATGATGGGTTCTGCTATTCTTCCTAGAGCTTCTAGGAGTCCCCACAATTCCATTATGCTTGTCCTTTTATAATATCTTGGGAAAAACTGGGCACCAGTCCATTAGGATATCTGTGGACACAGTATTGGATGGAGTCTTAACGACTTTGTGTTGCCACCTCATCCATACTGAATGGCATTCCCTAGCCATGGGGTGAGTAATGATTCCCACCTGGTCTTTCCACGGCATCTGATTGCTAAGTTGGGAATGATTCTCTCCACTCACTCTTTCAAATTCTAGCTTCTCGGGCATAAAATTGGGGTAGTCACACTTCTGCCCAGAAATGTTTGTTGTAGGAATTGATAGAACTCTCACCACCTGGCATATAGTGGGTGCTCATTAGTGGTTTTAAAAATTATTAATTTTTTTGTGTATGGACACACATGTGGAGGTCAGAGGACAACTTACAGGAGTGAGATCTTTCCTCCATGTAGACCTCAGAGATGGGCACCAGGCACCTTTATCTGTTGAGTCATCTTGAAGCCTTCATTAGTGTTTATCCCTTTCTTGATACCTCTTTTGGAGTGAAGTACCCTTGAGAGTCTTCTCCACTATCGACTCCAATTGGATCTTCTAATACAATTTTCTAAAGCAACCAGTGTTGCTATAGCTCACCCACAAACTTCTGTGTTCACCCAGTTCCCTTTATTTTAAGCTGTCTGAACATTTGACCTCTCTTTGGGAGGAATATTGGGACGACTTGATTATCTCAAAGGGGAAAAATAAATGATCTGTCAGCCAGATAAGTGTGTCTAAGTTATAGGAAATTGAATCGAGACACAAGAGCTCATTGTTTCTATGGTAAGAATTGAATTATGTTAGCGAGAGACTAGAGAGCTGTTGCTGACTTCCCAGTGGATGCTAAAATTAGATAAGATACCATGGTTTTGTTATCTGGAGAAGGGATAAGGAGACTTTAAAGAAAACATCTAGCTGGTGCCCATTCAAAGTCAATCAAGGTTTACTTAAACAAAGGACAACTAAATGTAATGAGTTCATCCAAAGGCAGAGGGAAAATAATCAAAATCATTTTCTATATTGGCTATTAAAGTGAAAGACATGCTACATAAAATGCCATTCAACAAATACAGCAAAAAATAAAACCAGACGCTGTAAAATTTTGATTATCTTGGAGCCCTTGAGAACAGAAGAGATAATTGACGCTGACTTTGTATCTTCAAGCAAGGATTTTTTTTTTTAAAGGATTTTAAGTGGAATGGAATGGTCTTCTTTTTTTTTGTTTTGTTTTTTCTTTCTTTTCTTTTTTTTTTTTTTTTTTTTTTTTTTTTTTTTTTTTTTTTTTTTGGATTTTAAGTGGAAAGGTCTCTAAAAAGATCACATTCTTTTACAAATTTTCCAGAGTATGAAAAAATAGAATTTAACCCCTTTCTGACTTGGAGTGTCAATGAATTTACATTAATATTAATTATCGTAGACTCCCTTGTAGATATGACAATGGCCTCAATATCAGCTTAGGTGCCTGCATCTAACTGGCTTTAAAGTAGTCCCAGATTTCTGTGGCTCTCACTTTCCTCTCTTTGCCAGGCTGTTGCCTCTGCCAACTGTCTATATAAAGTGTCCCTCATCATTTTCAGTGACTGCTAAGTCAGAACCAAGTTTTTTAAAAAGCTCCTTGTTGACGGTTAGGGTCTGAAAGCTAAATGTGCCTCATAGGCTTACATGTTGGTCCCCAGATGGTGACACTGTTATGGATGGTTGCAGAACCTCTGCAAGTGTGTCCTAGCTATCAGAAGTGGGTCACTGGGGGCCCGATTTAAAGTGATACCCACTTGTGATTCCTGTCGACCATTACAATGTCACTAGCTGCCTCGGGGGCTTAGCACCACCATCAGGGGCCGGTCCTGGTGGCCTGGTGGCCTGTCTTCCCCACAGTGATATGCTGTATGCTCTGAACCATGAGCTGAGATTCGGCCTTCCTTCACTTGGTGGTTTCTGTCAGATATTTTGTCATAGTAATAAGAAAGGTTAATAATATATACACCAAAAGTAAACTTATTCTAAATGAACATTTGGGGGTTTAAGAAGAATAGATATGGACCTTGATGATTTTTTTAAAAGGATATTTCAGTTATTCCAATGTCTTTTATTCTGAAATACATCTAAGTTAGAAGGATTTCTATAAACAACAGAGCCAGTAGAATAAAAATATACTAGAAGGAGATGTATTAGATTGGCTTGGACTATGTAGAGTGGGTAGTAGAATGATGGCTGTTTCATACTGAAGAGACTGAGAGCCCTGTAGCTTCTCAGTGTACAAGGCTAGGTGCCTCAGCAGTCCCCATATGACAGTGAAGGTTTGGAGGATTCTTAGAGAGCTGCTGGTATTCAGTCCACATTGGAAACTTGAAGAAGCTGTGTTTTGATGTTAGAGATGGAATGCAGAAGCAACAGCAGCAGCAGCAGCAGCCACAGAGTAGCTGAACTTGCCAGCAAGACTATAGGCAAACAGGTGAAAACAGAGATTCTGTCTTTGGCCTCTTTTAACCTGGCTACCACTGGAAGGAAGATACTGCCCACATTTAGGTTGGTTCTTCCCACTTCAAGTAACCAGTTCAAGAATATCTCTCACAAGCGAGCCCAGCAGCTTTCATCTTCATTCACTCCAGATTCAGACACGTTGACAACCAAGATTGACCACCTCCATGCTTTAGTGTCAGTCAATGCCTCATCTAAGAAAGCTTTCCATAAATCGCAATTGTTATTCAAGTATGAAGACAAGTGGTAACCTCGGGGTATTTATGTCTTCAGGTGGTAATCTCATTTCTATGTGAACATGGGAAGATGGCACTGGCAATGCAGAAGATACTGTACTGGGGTCCTAGATCTTATATGAAGGAGTCACAGTTGCCCAATGACTAAGTTTTGCAGGAAGTGTATAGGACTTCTTGGCTACTCAGCTATCCCAGGTCCCAGGCTCACTGGCTGTGTTGAAGCATATCCATGCAGAACCATACACTCTTCCTGGAAGCCGGTGGGACTTGGGATATCTGTACCCTCAGGCCATTCTTCCCCTGCCACGAGCAGCCTGTACTTTATCCAAGTCTGCACTTCAAGTCTCATATCTAGTACGTGCACTATGGGATAAAAAATACTGACGAGTCCTGGTGTCGGGTAACATACTGAGTCACAAGCAGTCATGTGTAGTGACATAGTCCATCTGTCTAGGTTGTAAGTTATTTCTCCCTGAATAAACATCTATTCGGCCTATTTGTTTATCCTGATCCTTATTTACCGCAATAGTCATGCTTTTGGCTTTAGGTAGCTTGTAGTTTGACATGCTTTGTCAAAGTCCAAGCTGATGGTTGTATGTATGTATGTATGCAATTTGAATTAGAAAATTGAATTGATTTTATATATCAATCCCAGATCCCTCTCCCTCCCATCCTCCTGTACCCCCCACCAATCCCCCCATCCCATCCCCCATCCACTCCCCAGGGAGAATGAGGCCTTCCATGAGGGATCATCAAAATCTGTCAAGTCATTTGGGGTAGGGCCTAGGCCTTATCCTGTGTCTCCTGTGGCTAAGGGAGTGTCCCTCCATGATATGGGAATATTCATAAAACTGAGTGGCATGACAGTTCAGACTCCTGGATCCACTAACCTGGAGCAGGCACTTGCTTCTAACATGGCAACGATTTTAAAAGGTGTAGTTTACTAATTTAAGATGTGTCTGGTGTCATATCTGTAGACTCGGCATTCTGGAGGTAGACATGGTATTCTCATGAGTTCAATGCCAGCCTGGGCTACATGATGAAACCCTGGTTTTTTTGTTTTTGTTTTTTTTTTTTTTTAAGTGGATCCATTCAACCTGTCTTTGTTGAGTGCAGACCCTGTGATGAACCCTGAGACACTGGAATGAATGACACCAGCTACCTGCTCCAGTGAACTGTGAAGGCACAAAGATATCACAGTACAGTGTGATGAGTGGAAGCACCACTTCATTCTGACCAACTCTGACCTTCAGAGTGGAAAACCCTGTCCAATCAGGACACCAATACAGCCTGTCTGGGTCTTCAGGCTCCCTAAGAACCTTATGGAGTGATGTGTGTGTGTGTGTGTGTGTGTGTGTGTGTTTGTCTGTGTGTGTCTCTGTGTTTGTCTCTGTGTGTGTGTGTCTCTCTCTCTCTGTGTGTGTGTTTGTCTGTGTGTGTCTCTGTGTGTGTTTGTGTGTGTGTGTCTGTGTGTCTCTGTGTGTGTGTGTCTGTGTCTGTGTGTGTCTGTGTGAGAGACAGAGAGTTCTGCATCATCAGAGTTCATTCACTGGCCAATACCCACATCCTGCCTGCAACCTTCAGTGTGGTGCTTCTGAGGCCCTGTGACATCTAATGTTTTCCCACAGAGCAGAAGGGCAGACTTGTTGATGGTCCCTGTCACCCACCTCTACAGATAGCAGGATAGACACACCGTAGTAGCAGTGTCTCTTTGAGCCAAACGTGCACTTGTTGGTTTTGTCTGTCTTCCATTAGGGCAGTGAGCCTCAGCTAAAGACTTCCCTCTCTGAAGGAAACCGAGACTGTGGTTAAGAAGGTTCTAGAATGGGAAAGATGGAGTTTTGTTTTTCCTCAGTGAATTGTGAAACTACAAACCTCTGACCTATAAAAATGGGAGGAAATCAAGCACATGAACAAAGCCATTCTAAGAAGGCATCGTGATTACCTTGTTTTGAAAATACACCAACGTTCATAGCTTCCACAGGAAATGCCTGTGTACGCACAATTTGAAGGTTGTAGTTTCCTTCTTGGACAAAGTAACTGGAAATGTACTTTCAGAAAAACGTAAGAGGGCTTTGTCCTCCTGACATCTACAGTCACCAGAGCTGACCAGGGCTCACCTTCCTATCCAGTAAGAACTGCAACTAACCTTGGCACAGATGTCTAGATGCATTATCTTATTAATCCAAAATGGAGTGTATTATTGTGAGTCAAATGCTGTATTCCTTTAGTCTTTCTCACAAACATTTTATTTTATTGCATGATAAAAGATTCAAAAGATACAAAAGGAAGACAAACAGGTTATTTCCTAGTGCAGAATCTTGGCTTCGTGGATTGCCCTGGTAATTATCTGATTGGAACGAGTGCTTTTGAAAACAGGCTCATTATTCCTCCAAACAGGCACACTGAGAGTCCATGTGATCCATGGAAGGCATGTTTGTCATCATTCAGATCCCACTTTTTTACTTTACAGAACCCAATAATGAGCCAAGAGTGAACTTAGTTCCCCCATGTTGAAAAGATTGTTGTTTTGGCCTCAAGGCAGCTTTACAAGGCAAAGATGTTGCCTATCCGTGAGCAGGTTGTTATAGTTTTGCCAGGAGAATTTTGGTGCCTGGAATATCAAAGTACACGCCTTTTGGGATCAAGGAATACCTCATCCGTTCAGGAGCTCAGCTGCCTGAAGACCAGAGAGCAGTGGCAGAGCCTTGCCTAGCCCCTGCCAGAGCAGCCCGCTCTCCCAGCCCAGCGTCACATCTGTCTTCCAAGACTTCAACTCATTTACCTCAGTGTCTTTTCACCTGTTGCATCCTTTGCCTGGAATTTCCACTTCCTCAGCTCTTCTTTCTCTTCTTAAAAATAATTATTTGTTCATGTGTCAGCGTGGGGGGAAGGGTGTGCCTACGAAGGTCAGAGGACATTTTCTGGCAGTCTGAGCTCTTCTTCTACCATGTGGGGGTCAGGATCAACCTGAGATCATCAGGCTTGTCAGCATGCTTCTTTGCCCCTGGACCCATTGTGCCAGCCCAGCAGCTCTTGCTGAGCCAATCTATTTTCATGCTTTCTATCTGTCGTATCCATAACAGACTTCCCCAGTGTGAGCATGAATAGTAACTGTAATGCTCTTGGGTATTTCCTCTCCATTATCTGAGCCCATTGTCCGTGTGTTACGTTCAGTGCCAGCAGGGGCCCTCTCTGCATGCTATCCTACTGTCCTGAGCGGTGTGTGGCACATAGTCATTGCTCAGTGTGTATCTATTGAGTAACATGAATGGATAATGAATGAATACTACTAAGTTTATTCTTATTAGCTGTATTAGTTACTTTTTTCTTGACAGGACAAAACACCATGACGAGGGCAACTTACTGAAGAAAGCATTTCCTCAGGGGATTATTTACAGTTTCAAAGGATACGTCCATGACCATCATGGTGGGGAGCTTGGTGGCAGGCCAATAGGCATGGTGCTAGAACATTAGCTGAGAGCTTACATCCTGATCTTCAGTCAGGAGTCCGAGAGAAGGAGACATACAGAGACATAGAGAGACACAGAGAGGCAGAGAGACACAGAGAGACAGGCAGAGAGAAAGAGAGGTAGAGACCGAGAGAGAGAAGGCAGACTAGGTCTGGCATGGGCTTTTAAAAGCCCACCCCTAGTGACATACCTCCTCCAACAAGGCCACACCTCCTAATCCTTCCTAAGCAGGCCTACCAACTAGGGACAAAGCATTCAAATATGTTAGCCTGTGGAGGCCATTCTCATTCAAACCACAACATTAATAAGATGGGATATTATACAACATATGATCCTTGGTATAGATGTTTCTCAGAGAAAGCATGCCCTCTGAGAGTGAGTGATGTGTGTAGGAATAATGAAAATGAATCACG
Source organism: Phodopus roborovskii (assembly GCF_943737965.1). Taxonomy (NCBI): domain Eukaryota; kingdom Metazoa; phylum Chordata; class Mammalia; order Rodentia; family Cricetidae; genus Phodopus; species Phodopus roborovskii. The sequence continues at coordinate 16,758,353 of NW_026126482.1, read as the reverse complement.
ACATAAACAGTAAAATGAAAGCCATTTGTGGGTAGGCAGGGGTGGGGGAGGGCGGGGTGACCTCCCTATAATCACTGCTCTATAAGCCCTGCCATCACTGAGACATCGAAACAGGCTCATACGTTTGAGGCCCTGTCAAAAAATAAATGAATAAAGGAAGAAGGAAGGAAGGAAGAGTAGGAAGAACATGGAGATGGTACATTTCCCTTTGAAGCAGGATGAGGAAGTAAATCTGCCTTAAGTCATCTTTAAGTCTGAAAATGTTTCATCTACCAAAATCCTGTCACTCTTCACTTTCCCCCAAGTCAGTCTTATCTTGAGAAAAATAGAAATCTCCACCCACATTCCTGATGGCCTCATATTTTCCATAAAAATTGGGGCTGGAGAGGCTGGGGGGAGGATATGAGGAGAGGGTGTTTAAAAGCTTCTTTTAAAAATTGTTTTCAGGGGGAAATTCCTGTTCTCAACGCTAGACTTCTGAGTCTACAGCAATGTGCGGCAGCTTCTGGGTAATGAAGCCATGGAGCACATAATTCTGGACTAGTGTAGGGGCAGGACTTGGTTCTGAACAGGCCAGAGGTGCCTGCAAGTTGTAAGATTTTGCCAGAAAGTGTCAGAATCGGGAAAGAAGGGGAAGATGGATAAGCCTAAAATGAAATTCCCCTGGGGTTGTGAACTTGAGAAGATGGGTGAGGGCTATACTTTCCTTGTAATTTCCTTTTTGGACCCCCAGTTGTAGCTAGCCTTTGGAATTCTCCAGAGCTTAAAGGTAAAAGGCATTGCTGTCCAGAGTCAGTCGTGACCTCCGTTGAGATGCTGGTGTACATGGAAGAGTCCTTGTGTCAACCTGAATAATGTGTTGTGTGACTCCCTGCTACCACACCTGCCTTCTCTGGATGTTGGAATTTCCTGAATCACATTATCTATCTCCAAAGAGCTGGTGTATCCCAGCCCCTAATACCACAAGAGAGGCACCACTTCTGCATACATGGACCAGGGAGAATGTGCTTCCCTTCGAGGGTCAGGAAAGTGCAAGCAATCTGGTCCCAATGATACGGGAGCTTTTAGAGGAGCTGGCTCAAAAGATGTTGGGGGAGATCAAGTGCCTAGAGGCATACAAAGAAGACAAGCAGGAACAATTGTTGAGGCTGAAGTGGAGCTGGGTTTGTGGGGAGAAGATGTAAAGAGGTCCACTGGGGGACCATAGGCCAAGCGTGTTCTCACAAAGGAAAGAGAAACAAGAGTCAAAAACCAAGGCTGGACACAAAGGAGACTCTAAGAAAACACATTGCCAAAGTTTGGCTCTGTCTTCCCCTGGACAGGACTGGGATGGTACAGGTTAAGGTTTGAGTCTGAAATGCCCCTCTCAGTTTGGTGTTTGAGTACTTACTCTATAGATATTTGGGAGACTTTGGTGCCTTTAGGCTGTGGCAGAACACTTGGGTAAAGATTCACCCAGCCTTTTGTTCTGGTTCACCATAATGTGAAGAACTTCCTCCCCAAGTGTCTGGAACCATGAGTTGATCCGGATCATAACAGTAAGGACAGTGAAGAAGATATGAAGAGGAAGCTGGATTAAAATTCTCTGAAACCGTGAGCCCAAATACAGCTCCTAAGTGGCTTTTGTTGGGTATATTGGTCATAGAATGTGAAAGAGTTAGTGCAATGTGGGGCCCATCATTCCTCTATGAAAATTTTCTCTCTCTGTCTCTCTCCCTCCTCTCTCCCTCCCTCCCTCCCTCCCTCTCTCTCTCTCTCTCTCTCTCTCTCTCTGTGTGTGTGTGTGTGTGTGTAGTCATACACAGAACATAATTATAAATAACAAGAACAAAATCTATTGCCCAGGTGACTGGTGATCTAGCAAGCAAGTTCCAGATAACATAATATTATGCTAAGTAGCGATGATGGTAATGGAGAAAAATAGAAGGAAATTGTGTGTGTGTGTGTGTGTGTGTGTGTGTGTGTGTGCGTGTGTGTGTGTGTGTGTGTGTAAAGAAAAAGAATGAGCCATGAATGCTCCAGAGAAAGAAGAGCAAGGGCCAACACCCTGAGGGAGAAAGTTCATGGATGATGTGGATGTCATCTCCTCTTCTTCCTCTCTCTTCCTCCTCCTCTCTTGTGTCCTGCCCCCTCCCCCTTTCTTCATTGATAAAGTTAGAACCTACAACTTTGCACATGGTAGGAAACTTATTCTACCCCCCTGAGATATGTCCTGAGCCATTTTCTTTTGTGTCTTCTAATTTTGAAATAGCGTCTCACTGACGTGCCCAGGCTGGCTTTGAATCCATTCGGTAGCCCACCCAGGCCAGAACCTGTGATCATCTTTCCTCAGCCTCCCAAGTCGCTGGGATTAAAGGCCTGTACCACAAGATACAGTTCTCTTTTCCTCTTTTAAATGGCTATACTTCTCCATGGAGGACCCATGTAAATGAAGGCATCATCAATCCCACCTGAAGTGGAGGGAAAGCAGAATAGAGACCACTGCAGTCAAATTGGATGAACCGTTTGTCTCATCTTAGCTTCAGAGTGGCGACCAGGCCTCATGTTCCTGGCTTTGCTCTCATTCATTGCCCCTCTTCCCTGATGATGGTAGAGGGCACTGACTTGCAAACTCCTACAGAGAGTGGAAAGGTGAGCATCTCCCCTCCCTGGCTAATTCTACACATTCTTTTCCCTTCCAATTCTGTGCCTGAGATGGGAAAACAAAAACAATCAGAAAAATGAACAATCGAAAAAACAACCCTGAGTCATATCACTCACAGCTCTTGCAGTGAGTCAGAGGCTTTGTTGACATACATGTTGGTGACCAGTGAAGGAGTGTGGACTCTGGCTTGGTGCACTGAAGACCAGGTGTTCTAACCCAGGATCCTATTCCATGGGTAGCCGCCTCCAGCCTCGCTAAGATGCTTGCATGTGATGTGTTTGCTGATGAAGAGACTGGACTTTAAGTGGATGGAGAGTTGCCTAGAGATACCCAGCATAATGGAGCAAGGACTTGAGGCCAACCGCTCCAACTTACAGGGAGATCTTAAAGGAAGACTGGAGCTGAACAAGTAAGAAGAGGCTTCCCAGACAGCATTGCTCTGGTGACGAGTTTCCACCTTTGAACAACTGAATCACCCAGGGAGATTTTTAAACTCTCAATACCCAAGTCTTCCCCAAAGCTGATTAAAATGGCATTTGTAGAGGTGGGACCCGGGTACCAGGATGTTAGATAATGTACCCAGGTACAGCTTCCCAGATGATGCTACTATGCAGCCATGGGCTAATGGCAAGCTCAGTTGTGCAGCTGTGGGCTAATGGCAAGCTCAGTTGTAGTTATGAAAAGGAAAAGCCTAGGAATGCTGTCTTTTTTTATTTTTTAAGGACAGTACTGTTAATTTTCTATTTATTTCTTCCTTCTCTGGCCACTCCAGAACAGTCATTTTTTTTTTCAAGATAAGAAGTAGGGTTAAATGTGTATAAAAACACGAGTAGACTTGAAAGCAAATTGCTAAGTGAGAAATTAAAGCAATGAATAATGTAAAAAGGGGAGAGCTGGAACAACTAGGACAGAAAGCAAATCCTAGAGAATATTATAAGCAGAGGGCCACTTGGGGAAGGTGCTGTGGGGTTGGCATACAAATGTAGGAAGGGAAGCTGGTGTGCAAACTCTGTCTTTTTGAAACCCAGAGCAGCAAGTTCCTTGGACACCTGAGGGATTTCAGCTCTCACAGATGATTGACAGGCCACAGGCAGCCAGTACCTCCCTAGAAGGGCAGTCACAGCCTTGGTCTGCACAGCGTATTTGGAACCGAGAGGTGACACTGTGAGAGCAAGAGGACCCCAGAGACACTGACCTTGGCTCAGCAGGGAGGTGTGTGGCATGGGGAAAAGAACCCAGGGAGTTGAAGAGAAGCCCCGCTCCAATTTGAAGAAGCTATGGCATGCATTTCACTCCCTTCCCCTCTCAGTCCTCAGGTGCTAGGATAAGAATTACTGTCGGCAGCTTCCCTGTAGACCACAAGCCATCAGAAGTCGCATGGACGGCATCTTGCTTGCACTTTCTAGGCCGTTGTTGCCTGAGTGAAGGCTGCACTAGATTGGTAGCTGGCCATGATTGCAAATCTTTGTCACTCTATGCCTGTACTTGATATCCATGACCGTTACTAGTCAAACCTCCCAGAGGGAGAAGTGACGGTGTCTTTTGACTGACAAATACTGTATTTTCCAAGAAGTCTTGCTTCTAACCAAATTCACAGCAGTCTCAGGTTGTGAACGATGGATGTTTATTACCTCAGAATATTTCACCCAGCAGGAACCATGGTTTTGTGCGATGGTTTCAGGACTGGAGAGAGACATGCTATAGCAGATTTCTTGGTCTTTGTCTGCTATAGGATGCAGGCTGAGAGGTGTTCTTGCCGGTGTTCGTTTGTGGGGCAGCTGGTGGGCACTGAGCGACATCTGTGAAACTATGTTTGAGCAGAGCCAAGGTAAGCACCTCTCTGGCTGGATTGCTTGCTTTGAGGTTTTTGTAAAAACTGTGAATGTGGACTTGCCCATGTTTGTGTGTTTTCCCTGTAGCAAATTTCTTGGGAAGACAAGGGGGTTCTGATGAACAAGCGTACACAAAGGCCTTTGCTGTAGATTCAGGCTTCATTTCTGTGGTGATGAATGGTGATGAAACGATTTGACCAAAAGCTGGTTAGAAGAGGACATGCAATCCCAGGGCATAGTTCATCACTGAGGGAAGTTAAGGCAGGGAGCTTGAAGGCAGGCCTGCTTGCTATTTCACAGAGTGTTACCTCCAACCAAGGGACTTACTTTATAGCCAAAGAAGCACATCAGGAACCATACAGGATGCTGTCTGCAGTTGGCTTATATGCTGGTTTATACTCAACTAGCTTTCTTACACTGTTTAGGGCTACCTGCCTAGGGATAGTACCACCCACAGTGGGCTGGACTTTTCTAATTAGCAATCAAGACTGTCCACCATAGGCAATTTGATCTAGGCAATTCCTCAATTGATTTCTCCACTCAGATGACTCTAAGTTGTGTCAAGTTGGCAGTTAAATCTAAGCAGGACATTTAATTATAGAATAAATAGCTATTATGTGAATATGTCCGAAAAAATGAGCATTTGCATGGAAGATTCTATTCACTTAAGTGCCATCTTTCTATGCTTTATGAAATGGAATATTCTAGAATGTTCTCAGGGCAGTAACTAGAAAAACAGATATTACTGTCAAGGTGTCCAAACAAATATCCACCCTCTCTGTGATTCATGGTGTTACTATCAATGCCTGAAAGAAGAAAAAAGTCCTAAGTTTGTAGATAGGCACATAGCATGTATAATGAGGTATCTTTTTGGTTCCATATGAAATGGCTTTTCTGAGTGCTTTCAATACCTATAAGTAGGTATGTGAAGCAATGTTGTGGTACCAGGTACAGTAGAAATTGCCATAGGCACAAAATTCCCAAACAAATATTTATCCTAACAACACTACCAAGCTAGTCATAATGTTCCCATCAAATGATCTTAAATGAGCTCTCTGTGACCACACAGAATTAGTCAAACTCCATTCACTTCTGTGTGACTACATCTCTGGCAGAGATGACTCTGGAACTACCCCACTTGCCCAAACATGGCAGATGCTGCATATTCATTGATGGAAAGGGACACCTTGAATCTCTTCAAACACAACCAGGTTGGAAAAAAGAGAACAGAAAAAAATGTTTGCCAGACAGGTAAAGAAACATAAGTCACAGATTTGGCCAATTCCTGGCACATAGAGAATCCCACAACAAGAAAAGTCAAAGGGCTGGAGAGATGGACCAGCTGATAGAGCACATTTTGTTCTTTCAAAGGATCCAAGTTCAGTTGCCAGACCTATGTCCAGTGACTCAACTACCCATACCCTAATTTTAGGATTTCCAACTCTCTCCTCTGGTGTCCAAAGGCATCCAGACATGAGAGGGACACACACACACACACACACACACACACACACACACACACACACACACACACAAATAATAAATAAATGAAAACATGTTTTACAGATCCCTCTGATAGGTGCTGAATAGATTCTAGCTGGGAAACACTGCCTTGAAAAGAAGCAGAATGAGTCAAAAAAGTTTTGTTTTGTTTTGAGACAGTGTCTGTTTACATAGCTCTGGCGGTACTAAAAACTCACTATGTAGATCAGGCTGGCCTCAAACTCACAGAGACGTACCCTCATCCACCTCCAAGTGCTGGGATTAAAGGCATGCACCACATACCTGGCAAATCAGCAATACTTTTTTTTTTTTTTTTTTTTTTTTTTAAGGACTCACATAGTAAATCTTTTAGCCTTTGCAGCTCTTGTGTTTTTTTGCAGCAACTGAGTTCTGGCATCAGAGTACACAGGCAGCCACAGGATGTGTGGGGACAATTGAAGTAGCTGTGTTCCAGTACAACTTATAAAAGAAGGCCATATGATAGGCTTGCCAAGGACTGTCGTTTTCAAAAATCCTCTGTCCATTTATATAACTGAGAATGATGTATGGGCATGGAAGACAGGTGACCAAATTACAGAGCAAAACTCTTAGGGCCTTTTTAGGGAGGTATGAAGAGATTCTGAACTTAGAACCTAACTTTGCTACTTGCTACCAGGGTTAGCTTGAACACTTCATTAAACATCATGTACATTCCTCTGTAAGGCCTTGTTTTGCTCATCTATACAGCAAAGCTATCAGTAGAACTCAATGCTATATGTTTAGGATGTTCCAAAGGACCCTGAGGAAAGGACACCTGTGCATGTGGTTTCTCTGAGATGAGATCCCTACTTTTATTACTGTAAAGGTCACAGTAGTTGACATTTAAACAAATTTCCCCTTGGCATAGTTTGACTCGGTAATTAGGCATCAATAATTTCCCATTTACGTAAGTTATTCTGTATACCTGTAGGGAACAGGTGAGGTCCTGAGTGAATGCAGTTCTGAGTGAATGTGTATATTGTTTGATGTGAGCTGACCATGTCAAGGACAAAAGAATCTGTCTGACCTATGAGAAATTGTCAAAGCCTTCCCCTCCAGGTCAGATTCAGAAAGGCAAAGCCTTCCTCTGTCCAAGTTCAAGTGTTTATGAATGACGGGACATTGATTACGAAAACTAGCAACTGGGGCTTCCTGCTCTCCACTGTTTGTAGCCTGAGTCTTTTCAACTACAGGGACTCCTATGGAGACTCCATAACCCCAGTCCCTGTGTCGTACCTGATAAACATGCTGAGGTTCTTGGTTGTTGGGCTCCATCAAAGAGCACACAGCCCATATGGCCTCAGCTTTTCATACCTGTGCCCTTTCTTCATTCCCTTGCCTCCCCTAGTCACTGTTCCAGACCTCATGTTTAGCCTTACAAGCAAGGGTTTCCTCTTCTCTCCTTGATCACTCTATAGGATATAGAGCTGGGAGGAGACGGATTGTTTTCCCCGTCAGGTATCTACCACCATGCTTCTGCACTTTTTCGTGTGGTTTTACATATACACCTTGTTTCTCTTTTTCTGAACAATCTGGCTACTGGCAGGCACAGTATCCTATCACTATGTTGTGACACACCACAGAGAGAGAGAGAGACCTCTGATACCCTATAAAGCACAGAAGGCTGGTCCATAGTAAATCTTAGGGCTAGGCCTTTACTGTCTAAAAGTTGTAGGTGGAAGATGAACCATTAGACTTAACAGGACACACAGCAAGAAAACAATAATGTCCAAGCAAGTTGTTCTTATTTCAATGACTCCTTTGTGAAAACTCAGGCAATAATCTTTGGCATGGGCCAGTTGCTGTAGGAACATACCTTCCCACCTTCTTTGGGGTATCAGGGGAATCACCTCAAGGGGAGAAAGGAAACAGCCCTGTCTCCTACTTAACCCTCCCACATACCCATATTACAGAAATAGAACCATTTGCAGAGATATACCAAACAGTAATGTGTGCTCAGTCAAATTTTAGCTCTAAGAAACAAAGTTAACTGAACGTAACTGAAAATAGAAGGAAATTCAATATTTTATGGAAGAAAACACCCATGATGGCTAAACCACTGGTTTAACAGGTCTGGGATCCAGAGTCTATCTTATAGACCTCCATGTATCACCCTTGTCTCCAGTCACAACCTCCTCCCTTGGAGGAGATTAGCTGATGCCTCTTTCTTCACCCACAAACACAGCCACATCAAGAGGCAGAAGAGACTATATTGTCATGGGGTTACCTTTTAGGAGCAATGACACCTTTACCAGAGTCCTCCTAAAGATCTTACCACAATTCCTTGGGCATCAAAGATGGCAAGTTCATCCCAAATTAATCCCAGGCAAGGGAATAGGAAGGACCATTGTGTTGGCTTCCACTGTCTCATTTGAGGAAGGAGTGGATTCCAAACCAAATTTGGAGTTATGCCAACAAGAAAGACAATGCACTGGATGTTGGCTAACAACTAACATCAGGATTTTGGAGATACCACTAAAACCCATTTGATGCTCTTACACACACACACACACACACACACACGCACATGCATACACATATCACCTTTCCTCTAATCATCAATCATCAGATGGCTAAAACTCCTTTGCTAAGATGAGAGGCACTATATTCCCATTTCAAGAGCAAAACACCAAGATACAAGGATGGCCAAAAATAGTACAAATTGAATGAGTTCTCTTAACTTGGGGAGGTCTAATATATAGTCTTTTCTTCTTGATAAAAATGAAGGGGCTACAAGTAAGAAAGGTAGGTGGTACCCAGACCTGGTGGTATAATTTTTTTTTCTTTTTTTGTATATAAATATGCTGTAGTACTTACTTCGCTTTGTGGATCTTTAAGCACATGAGTCTGCCTGTGGTGGTTTGAATAAAAATGCCCCCCATAGGCTCACAGGAAGTGGCAGTCTTGGGAGGTGTGATCTTGTTGGAGTAGGTGTGGTTTTGTTGCAGGAAGTGCATCACTGAGGGGTGGGCTTTGAGGTCTCAAATGCTAAAGCCAGGTATAGTGTGACTTTCATTTCCTACTGCCAGCAGGTCCAGATGTAGAACTCTTAGCTCCTTCTCTAGCTCCATTCTGCCTGCATGCCACCATGTTTCCCACAATGATGGTAATGGACTAAACCTCTACATCATAAGCCACCCCCAATAGAAGTCCTAACTGAGCCTGTATGGGTGGATGCCTCTACTATTCCTCATTGTGTCCCAGCAACCAGGGTAAGCCAGTACATATTTCCTGTCTTGCTGCACAGCCATTATGCCCGAGTTGGTAGGAACCACAGCAAAAAACACTCACACTCAGCTCAGTCGTGGATTCCAGACTTAAGTGTGGGTAATGTTGGTCCAATGGTACTCAGGCAGATTAAGGACCTGTTCTTGGTCTCAATCCTTGATAATATTTCCTTGAGAGGGTTTGTCCAGTTCTGTTGACCTTCTCTCCACATATGATTGACTGTTAAGCCTTCATTTGTTTCTCTCCAGCTCTTTTATATAGTCTCTCACTTTAGATCTCCAACCAGCCTGAAGTTCAGAAGATATGTCTCTGCTTTGTCTTTGATCAAATGTCAGCCTGTAGATGTTTTTGACATATAATCACCATCATAATACCACCCTGGTGTTTGCTCTGGAATGAATTTGGCATTTCCTCTTACACCTGTCTACTGAGGTTCACATTTCCTGTTTCCCTCATCAGTTCCCACTCCTGACCTCAAATCCCCCTTGTCCCTTTTCTCCAAGTTGTTCTCTTATAAAGAAGCAGCCTCCCAACTCACATTGCCATCAACATGCAAAAGATAGTTTATATATCCATGAAAAGGGGGACAAACACAAAAGAAGCTGTCCTGGGCTTGCAAATGCTTCATACAAATGGCCAGTTTTACACTATACGCACCACCCCCTTCAGCATATAAACTAGGAGGCTACAACATGCATAAATTCAATGAATGCTTGCAGAGGCCTGCCAAGTGGGAGCCTAATGTTCTTTTCCCTTCTACAGCTGATCTGAGTTTGTACCCATGCAAATGGATGCTGGTATTTATATAACTTTAAAAAACTTAGAAAGTCCACAAAAGACTCTGACACTCAAATTAAAGTGGTATCCTTAGATTACCTCACTGTGCAGAAAGGTTGGGAAATATTTGGTAAAGTTAATCCCCATTTGTCCACATCCATGATACCTAACCATAGCAGGAGAAATGAGAAGCATAAATTCCAGGCATGCTTTATGATTTATTTGATGTATGCGCCTTAAGCTAAAGCCTAAGTATGCAATATATATTTGATTTTCAAAATGGGCTGTGGAAGAACAATCTAAATGTAATGGTTCCATTGCTGTCTCTGGGGCTCCTAGCTCCCGAGACACCTCTGCATTTTCATGGCTGTATGGGATTGGATTACAGTTTCCAAATGATCTTTAATAGTGCATTTATGTGGTAGGTTCTTTTCAGCCCCATTTTAAGAACTACGGTAGAGGCTGTGATATCTACCCCCAGTGGCTCCTCTGGGACCCAAGAGATAGAAAGGTGAACAGAGATTGGATACTGGCACATGTTTAGGGTCTAAAAAACTAATGGGTTTGTGGAAATACTTAATAGTTCTCCCTGTGGGAGTCACAGGCAGCCATAGAAGGTAGCTGCCTTGTAACTTGGAAGGTTACAGGATTTTAGAGCAGCCTCAGTCATGGCAGCTGTGCCTGATGCTGTTCTGGACTTACAGAATATCCACAATCATCATTTGTTGCCTTGGTTCAAAGTTCAAGAAAGGCAGAAGTTCAACACACATTATAGGGGAGGCATGCCTACTGGTTCCTTGGAAATGAAGCAAGCCCATCCTCTTTGAAGCTGAGCTCTTAAGGTCAGTGCTTGGAGAAGGAGTGGACTGGGAAGGCCCCATCAAGAGCAGTTGTAAAGCAAATAACTAGGTAGGAATGGAAACCATCTAAAGGATAATGTAATGATGCCTCACCAAGGGAACTGTGGATTCATGAGCGTAACTGACTGTGCCCTTTAACTGAAAAATTAATTTCTAACGACTCTTCAAACTATTCCAGTATTTCTGGCATTTTACAATAAAGCAGGGATATTTCAAGTTTGTCTTTACACTGTAAATCTCTCAGAGGCACACTCATGAAGGGGTTCAGCATGCCAGCGAAATGAAGGCCATGGACATAGGCAGAATGGATGCCAACCTGCAAAGGAAGACATTGGCTGGATATTCAGCATGCTCTTAGACACCAATGACAATAGTCTTAAAGCTAACCTATTCCAGGAAGACTACCCATCTCCCTGACAGCAGGAAGCATAGTGGTTTGGGCTGAGTAAGAGACCAGGGCTTGCTCTTTCACTTATGCCTTCAACAATCATTCGTGGGTGTTATCAAATGTTCTGTGCCATGTTAAACATGGTTGGGGGATAAGTTGCTTTTATTTGAATGTGAAATGTCTCCCATAGGCTCCTGTGCATGAACACTTAACTACCTAGTGGAATTGTCTTCGAAGGTTACAGACCCCTCTGAGGTGGGGCCTACAGATGTAGGAAGTGGGTCACTGTGGGGTAGGTTATGTGGCTCACATCTCAGCCTCTGTTCTAGCCCAAGCTCTGGTTGCTTACCACTCCACCAATATGTGACTGACCCATGCTTCAAGCCATCACCACCATGCCTTCCCCGTGGACTGGACCATCTCCAACTGTGAGCCCAAATAAAGGCTCCTTCCCTTAAGCTGCTCCTGTCAAGTGTTCTGGCCTGGTGGTGAGACGTGTAATACAACAGTGAATACAGTTTTCCTAAGGATATAGTTCAGTATTTGCATGCTTGCCTACTATGTACTACTAAGGCCTGGGCTTCAATCGCTGGGATTTCAACAAACAAACAGGTTCAATTCTTTACTCCCTGGGTACTCATTGTCTAGCAGGGAGGACAGATAGGTAAGCAAGATATGCCAACAGAATGTAAAAGTTTGCAAACAGGCAAGTCCAAAGGGTAAGAACCATATAGAGGGATCATCTAATTCAGTTTTAGGGTGGTGCTGAAGCAAAGGCCTGAAAGATGAGTAGCAGGAAGCAACAGTCAGGGCTGGAATAGTCAAGTGCGGAGGCCTCAAGGACACAGTGGCAGACAGGGAGGGATAAAAACAATAATGGAGTCTCTCTGAAATGGGATGTTGATCTGGGCATTCAGGTCATATTCCTAAGGGCAATAGGACAATAACCATTATCCTGAGTGGTATAAATAATTGAAAAGGCTGCCAGAAGAATGAGGGCACAGCACATAGAATGTGTCTCGTGTGGTTTGGGTTATTCATCTCATTACCTTAGGCATTCCACTTGCAATTGGGCCTAGTTTACTGTGTGAATCAAATAAAAAGTATGTAATGACACCTGCCAGCGACTCTATGCCTAGTGACTACTAAACTATGTGGCAACTGAGCTTAAATAACTTTAATCAATAGTGTTTTCACTGAGTTCAGCCAAGTTTTTCCTTCTTCTGTTAGTGTCTAAATATTTATTATGGTTGAACTGCCAGATAGTCTTCACCTCATGGTAAGATGATTTTAAGCAAACCAGAGCACAAGAACTTGCCATATTTTCCCCCAGGGTGTAAGTAAGGTTCCTTGTAACCGTCCGCTGGAGATACCCGTGCTGGAATACCCTGCACAAATGGCTCCAGTAAGTGAGCCATGTGTAGCTCAGCATTGATAGCCCAAGACAGTGGCAGGCAGACAGTAGTCACCCTGAGAGGAAAGCATGCTTGCTCTCTCTTGCCCTGGCTGGGCTTGGTGTGGTGTGAGACTCAAGGGGGCAGAGAGTCAGCATGGGGTCAATAATGACATCAGCATTACTCTGTATCTGTAAGTTTTAAACCTTACAGAAGAAAGGCAACCACCAGCTAGACATGGAGAGGATACAGGAGGTGCAAGATGGAAGAGAGGAAACATATGGCAGAGCATAGATTAAAAAGTAAGGGTTAACTTAAGTAATAAGAACTAGCTGAGAGAAAGGCCAAGTTTTCATAATCGATAGTCTCCTTGTCATTATTTGGGAGATGGCTGGTGTGACAGAAAAAGACTCATTACAATAAGCTGCTTTGAAATTGCAGAATTCTCCTTGTGACCAAGTGTCTGTCAACAAACAATCAAAGGGAGGAAGATTTCTTCTGGCTCGTGGCTTGAGGGGGATACAGTCCATCGTGGCCAGAAGGCATGATGGAAGGTGGGCCTGTGGCAGCGGGAGCTTGCGGTAGCTTTCTCACATCAGAAAGCAGGGAGACCAGGCTTGGAAGTAGGAATGGGCTATGAATCATAAGGCTTGCTTCTCAGGCAGCCTACCTTCTCCAGCTACTGGCCACCTCCTAAAGCATCTCCATTCCCCCCAAACAGCATCACTAACTGAGGACCAAGGGTCCCAACACAAGCCGGTGGAGGAGAGTCTACATCCAAAGCACCACACCACCCTGATGTAGAGGAGCAGGGCAAGGTGCTCGCTAGGAGCCTTTGTAACCATTCTGCAGGCCCAGCCTCTCTTTGTGAGCACGGTCCCACCAGGGGACTTGTTCCTGTAGCGCTGACGTGAATGGTGCCATTAATATGAACAGAGATGGGTGTAAAGCTTTCATTTCCCATCCCAGTGACTGTAAGCTTGGAAAGAGAGTCTTTGTAACTCACATATCACACAAGGCAAGTGACAGAACATTGCTCTACAGGCAATGGGGCAGAAGCTCCAAAGTGGGGCAGATTCTCCCTCACCGCTGTCCTGCTGGTAGTAGAATGATATCATAGCTGTGCCTTGTGACTTCTGGTATGTGTTGACACGGGATCCGCGGCTTCTGCAATCACGTTGTTCCCTTCCATTCTTTGGTGATCTATTTTGTTCTCACTGTCTTTTTTATTTCTTTACTTGTTTATTGTAGATAGGATCTCAGTAAGCCCTGGCTGGCCCTGAACTCACAGAGATCTGTCTTCTTCCCCAAGTGCGGGGATTAAAATGCGTGTCACCATGCCGGGTGTCTCTGGAGATCTGGTTATACTGGGAATGGCAACATAAGTTGGAGAAAGCATTCCTTACCTTTTTATAAAATCAGTTTTGCTCAAAGCATGGGCTGTCGATGCGACAGGTGGGCATCATGCTAAAGGATGTAGAATCCTTTCCTAGATCTGCAAACGCAAGCCTGCATTTTAACAAGATCCACCTACCCACCCACCTGCTGCCGGTGACTCCTGTGCTGTGGAAAACCCTCCCTGAAGAAGCTGATATATCTAGGTGACTCTAAGAAGAACCTGTCACCTCTCAGGAAGGAACCAAGAATGAATTCCTCACAGCCTTCATGACACTGAGCGCCAGCAAGGCGGAGGCACTGTGATGAACCAGAGGGAGCTGGAGGACAGGGTGCTGAGGGGACCCTGAGCACACTCGGAGGCTGGCTCTGGATGCACCGGCGGGTAAGTCTGGGGCAAACAGCATTTGGTGTGTTCTCTGGGCTCAGTGGCTATTTGTAGTCCTCCTTTTGTCTGCTTTATGTCATCAGAAGGGCCATCAAATTACCTTTTGAGCTTCCTGGAGGTAACTTGGCTATGGTTACAAATGTCCGTTTGGCCCTAAGAGTTTATACTTTTCTGGACTTTACCACTGCTAATTGTCGAGGACCCAGATGTTCCTTGCTTCCCCTAAAAACAGTTAAAAAAAAATAAACAAATAAGCTAAAAGAGTTTTCTGGGTGGCCCTAAACCCTTCCTATGTGCCGTTGGTGGGCCCCGTCATCCTATCTGGGAAGAGCAACTTATATCTAGGGACAGTAACTTTGTTAGGGGTCCACTGTCATTGGGAACACAGTGGCTTCTTCTGCTCAGTTCTCCTCCTGCCACCACTGATGCCGCTGAGAAACCAGAGCCAGGCGAGGTAGGGGTACACTGTCAGGGAGCCGGGACAGAAGGTTCAAGGCAGCATGGCCTCCTTTGAGAGCTGTATTCTCTTCTGCAGAAAGAACACTCACTTTGGCCTTGCAGCGTTAGAGCCTCAGAGCGAGCACATTAGCTCATGGGCAAGTTATGTACCTTGAATACATTTTCAGGGAGTTTTCTTGATGAGGTCTAGAAATTGAGGCTGGGGCTCTTTAACCCCCAAGAACATGAGGGTTTCTGATGGCTGGAGGCCACAGGCTAAGGACAATGCCACTCATGACTTCATGGACCTCACTGAGCACCAGCACTGGTGGGGCTGATACAGATGCCTTCACTCGTGTGCTTCTGTAGGAGCATTCCTATCTAGAAATGAAGGAGACAGATCCTTCCCAGGCTCCTTTCCGACTTGGCTGTGCCCTCTTCCCGGTGTATCACCTGCTCTTTCTTTGATTGTCTGACACAAGCAAATACACACACACACACACACACACCCCTCCCCGCAGAATTGCCTTCCACTGACACGGCCAATCGAACTCCCTTTTATTATTCCCAGTCCAACACTGGAAGTTTGAAAGTGATGTTACAGAAAGCTTATGAGTAACAATGGTGTAGCTCTCTTCTGATTTCAAGGCCCAGTTTCCAAACCCCACGTCCCAATGTTACAGGACAAAATGTCAGTCTCACAATCAAGTATAAAAAACATCCTAGAAAGGATGGCTCCAAGCTCATAAAAGGTCTGAACATACTGAGACTCACATCTAGCACAGGCTATTTTCCCTTTCATGTTTCCAGGGCTTTTCACCCAGCCTCTTCTGGCTTCTGTTCTGTAACATCTCTGGGCAGAGAGAGCAGGATTGCTCATCTGCAGGTCGTTTGTCCCAACTTCCTCTACCAAGTCCAGAAGAAAGCTAAGGAGACAGGAACTTGTTTCCCTAGCTTGTGCCAAAAGCAATTTAGAGACTCTGACCCACTATGTCATAGCTGAGACATTTGGGAAACGCAGTCCATTTCTCCGAGTCTTTGTTCCTCATCCAGAAAAGAGAGATTGCAATATTACTCAACAGGGCTTGGGAAGGAAAATATAAAAGTGTTCTAATAATACCTACACATTGCCTGGTGCTGATGCTACATTGTTTGTGAGAGTTCTTTCTTGCCATTCAGCCTATGTGTATCGTTGTGGTTTGGTTATTAAGTGCCCCGCCCCCCCAACTAACGATTGTGTATTGATGTTCTGGTCTCTGTAAGCCGCATGCGGGTGAGGAGCTTTGGAAAAGTGGCTGGATAAGGAGGGCTCTCCCTTTGCCAATGAATGAATCCATTGGTAGATTAGAACTTTGACTAGACTATTAGGGGTGTTAGAACCCTGGAAGGCGGGGCATAGTTGGAGGAAGTAGGTTACTGCAGAAGTGACTTTGCAGGGCATATCTTTCCCTGGCTCTCTCCTCTCTCTCTGTTTCCTAACTGGCATGAGTGCTCCTACCATCACTTTCTGCCTTACCACAGCCCTGAACTAAAAGGAGCCAGGCGAGCATGAGCCAAAACCACTGGAACAGTTGTCCACATCCATCCTTTCTCTTTCAGTTGTTTCTCTCCGGGGTTTGTCAAGGAAATGCCTAATAGATGTACATAGAGGCTTTCATATATACACATGTGATGGTATCTAATATAGCATATTATATACTAATATGACCATATATGATAAAGCATGCTGTATTATATATTGTGTTATATTATTATTATGTACTATTTCATATTGTATTATATAGTATTAGCCAATTTTCTGAATACCATAGACTGGGTCAAATATATATATATATATATATATATATATATATATATATATTTGTTTACCTCATGGTTCTGAAGGGAGGAGTCTAAGAACATGGCACTAGCCTCTGCTTGTCATCTGGTGAGGGGATCTTTTCTGTATCAGAACATGGCCAGCCTGAAAGAGAGTGACGGAAATGGCCCCCACACAAGCTGTCCCTGCAATGGCCTGGTAAGCCATGAACCCGTGACGGTTAATCTACTGTGTGACCATGGCTCAGGTCCTACTTCTCAATACTGCTTCACTGAGGATGAAGTTCTCAGCACATGAAACTTGGCAGATAAATTCATAGCACTTTCATAACAAATACACAGCACTTTCCCATGGTGTATTACACTACTTACTATATTACTATATTATAATATATAAACTAGACATAGCATGCACGTATATCGCACAGCCTCATTTTCCCAAGAATCTAAATCCATAGGCCCGTAACTGCCCATACTTTGTAAGAGTATAAGGTTGAAAAATAACTAACAACACTTTATTCCAATAAATCTTTCCACAAAGAGAAACAGAATGGCCTGAAAGTGAGATATAAAGACCTCTCAATCCCTAAATATATTTACTATTTAAAAGCCAATCTTAAACTGATGCAACCAGAAGAATTCTGCATCTTAAAGTGATTCCTGCTAAGCTCCTTCAACCAGGTTGTCTAACTGACTATAGTTACAGCAGTTTTAAAATCCAAATAAAATTTAAAATGTAAAAAGTTGACTGCACAGTTTTGGTTGTTGATGATCACACTATTACTTGAATTTATCCACAAGATTTTTTTTCCCCAAAATTTATCTGTGACCCCGAACATATCGTTTGGATTCTACTTCTTTTCTTCTTGAGTATCTGGTGAATGTGGACACCGTTTTTTATGAAGTCTACCCCTGTGTCACTGCTGGGCTTCTGTGATCATCTGAGAGACAAGGCATATCTTTCTTCTAGTGCTTGTCAACATCTTGAACCCTCCTAGCCAAGAGTCAACTATAAATACTTTATTAGTGTTCTAGGAAAAAACATCCAGACTCAGGACTGAGTGAGTTACACAATTGAGTAGAAGGAAGAAATTCACTTTTACAGACCCTACCTATCTTACCTTCTCACTTGGGGTTCTGAAGACTTCCTAAGGAAAGAACAGCCCAGGGTGCTGGCTGTCTGATACCTGAGCCCCTGACCCCATGACCTTTTTCTAGGGCATACACCTGAAAGGCCAGAGGGTGGGTATTTGTGAGTTTAAAAAGATGGAATGGCAGGCTCAGAGTTCCTGATCTTCACACTTAAGGATGGCTGGTTGGCACTGTTCCATCCTTCTGCATTAGTAAGAGCTATAACTCAATTAACATTTTAATTTCAATTAAATTAATGATCGTGTTTTCAGCCTTCTATGCAGAGGCCTGAATAATGAGGGGTTAATTTAGCAAGGAATATAGCTTTTTGCCATAGCCATAACTAACTGTATTCTTGGGGAGGGATCACCAAAAACTAAAAGAATTTAGGGTCCACGTTTAGGGACCTAGAGAAAACTGGAATGAAGCATAATTCTGTGGGATGGGCTAGGTTATGTATATTTATAGTCCAGGCTGAAAGAGTCCAAGCTGCCTGGAAAAGTGAGTTAGAAAGCAGGCCCTTGGGAAGCCTCACTTCCCAGAGTCTGAATGTAGATGTCTCTTGCTTTCACTGATGTTTCTTTAACTGCCCACCTTACATGAGAGCCGCTTACTGCATTTACCATCGTCCTACATTCTGTAGCATAAGGACCTCACTTTTGATGACCACACCCACAGGCCTTTTTAAAGACCCCACCTTTTATCTAGGTGAGTGGCATTCCTCTGTACTCTCAGCCCTGGGAAAGCTGACAGAGCAGGGTTGTGAGTTCAAAATCAGTCTGGGCTTCATAGTGTGTTCAAGATCATCTTGAGCTATAGAACATGGCCCTTGCTCAAACAGTAAGAATAAGATAAAATATGAAAAAGGAAGAAAGAAAGGAAACCTCACAAAACAATGAAAATTTCCTGAAATTATAAAAATTAGAAGCTGCATGATAAAAATGACAATAAATAAGATATCCCACACATACACACAATGTATTAGAATTTTATAGAACTACAAAATAAAAAAACAAAATTATGTCATTCGTGAATTGAGTAGGACTACAGACCATCATGTGGTGCGAAATACGCCAAACTTTGAAAGAAAAAATCTCCTTGGTTTTTGTCGTCTATGGAATGTATTTAAGTAGCTGCATATCTATATGTCTGTATCTATACATATATGTATACAAGTTAAAACTAGAGAAGGGTGGAGAGCAATGTGACTGGGAGGAGGGACAGAAAGACTGTCCTCATGGATGTATGAACAGGAACATGGCATCCATGTATGACGATGTCATAAGGGAAGTCTCTCATTTTGTGCAATCTTTGAGATAAAATATTCACCGCACATTACTGGTGTTCTTACTCCGCTGAAGGGAGATGGAAACTTGGCAGAAGTGGAATGTGGGGTTCTTGGAGAGGCCTCAGGAGCCATCTCAACCACACACTGAGGCAAGCAAAGCACTTTTTCATTGTCAGAGTCATAACTTTGACTCCAGTTCACTGGGTGATTCAGCAGTTTCATGCATTATTATTATTATATCATGTAATGATTGATCTATAAATATTATTTACACAAATCTAAATGTGTGTGCTTTAGGTAACAATTAGTAAATGACATGATTTACCTTACATGTTTGGGCAAGGCTGAAAGCTCAAAGTCTGTATCATAGTACAAACCCTTCCCTCTGCTCAGAAGTCAGACCTGGCCGAGTGGACCCTAGACTGTTCGCTTCTCTCCATGTTCAAAGCAAGAGGAAATGGCCAGCTGCTTAAAATAGTGCACCATCTTACTTATTTTGCAAAATCTTGTTTATTTAAGTAGTTTACCAGAAACTTTTTCCACACTGAGATATCATCTGTCCAGATAAACTATTTTGATAAAGAACAAATTTTTCAAATAGCAAGCTGGTAGACTTCTACTTATTATTATTGAACATATTTCAGAACTCTGCAAGAACAGAATGGTTTTCCCCCCACACACCCTCAAATCTGGAGATAAAAGTTCATTTGCCCATGTAATGGGAGTTATGAAGAGTTTTAAAGGCTTTGGTTCTCTCCCGTGAGGGGATGAGGTGATCTATTGAGGATGGAGTTTCAGGGAAGGGACAGGAGGCTGCACTATGGAGCCAACTGGCCCCAGCTTTTAAGGGATCACAACCTGGTCCCCTTTACAGAAAGTGATGTGGAGGTGGAGCTGGGAAACAGGCAGGAACTTCAGAGTTCAGTTCTGGCTGCTGTTCCCCGTGAGGGCAGACCGTCCTGAACACAGGCTCCAGTCACACATGACAGAGTAGACCGTGTCCTTGCCACATGCCTTCCACCCCTCAGGCCACAGTGCTGACTCTGTGATGCCTGTTTCTCTCAAGAATAGAGTGATGAGTCTGAAGGCAGCTGGGGAGTTAAGGTATGAACATGCTCTTCATTAAAAAATTGTAACAGAGGCTGTCATGATTTTAGACCGAGGAAGGTGCTGTTTGCAATTTCCTGTCAAACGCCCTGGTAGAGAAGTCTATCTAGGTTTAAGGCCCTCATTTTAAAAATAGGGACCTCTGCTAATGTCCCTCTCTCCCTTGTCCCCTTCCTCCCCCTGCTCACCCTGTCCCCCTCCCAGTTATATGGTTCTCCACTGAAGGCACTTTCAAACAGAGGAGGCACCAAGGGAGGTGGCCACATCGGTTACTTTTAGAGCAGAAAATGTGAGAGCTCTCTGCTTTATCTTCTGTGATGTAAATATGAGTTAGTGGGAGCTCCTGACCTAGAGTTCACAGAACAGTTCAGTAATTTTTCTCCAAACTCGGTGTTGCAATTGGAGCTCTTTCATATAAATCACAGCTTCACTGACCACAAACTCCCAGTTCTCTGGAATTTTTGAGGGTGGGGACTGGAAGGAACTGATCCTCCCAATATTCCACCCGTTTTTATTCTCATCTTAATGTTCAGAGTCGTTTCAGAGCCTGAGGAAGTTGTGAGTCATCGATGACGAGCCTGTAGGCCCTGGTGTGTTTTCGTGAGAGCTGTAGTGACTACAGACACCCTGAACTGGAAAGTGTCACAGACATGCACTCTGAGCCTCAGCTTCCATGGTTAGTTTCATGCCGGTTCCTGCAGTAGCTTTTGGTTTGAGTCCATGCTCCAGACACAATGAAAGGAAGTGAAGTCGGTGTCAGACCCTCCCATTGCCAATCACAGATATATAAGAAAGCTTGATACTGTGAGATGCGGGTTCTCTCCAAATTCAACTATAGTTTAAAGAAATCCCAATCAAAATTCCAACAAGGTTTGCTGTCTTTTTGTTGTGTTTGTAGAAGAAAACAGACATACAGACTCTAAAGTTAATTAGCAGATGAAGGACACAGGTAGTTGAGGAAAGCTTAAACAATAATAGAGTGGGTAGGCGTGCACCATCAGACATCAAAACAGAGTGTTAGCAGACAGAATAGAGTGTGGAGTCTGATAGTAAGACTCAAACCAATGCAGCAGAATAGAGCCGGGAAAACTAACACTGAGAAAGGGTAGGAAAAGATTGGTCACTTCAGGAACTGATATTGGGCCAATTAATATCTGTGTGAGTGCATGTGTGTTTGTGTAGTGGGGGTGAGATGTAATACCTCTCTCATACAAAAAAATACTCCATTCTCCATAGTAATATAAACTATTTATTATGTAAACTTTTTAGCTACTGGTTTTAACTAAGTTCTTTGGCTAACCTCCAACAGAAATCAAATCATTTTGGTGTCACTTGCACTGAAGGTCCTTGACACCAAACCGTTATTTGTCCTTTTGAGAAACCAGAAGAAAAATGACAATTTGGCTAGGGTGATACATCCACTCTGCTTTAACACAGGAAATGGAACCAAAGGTACGCAGTTCTAGCACACCAGAT
This sequence comes from Phodopus roborovskii, assembly GCF_943737965.1. NCBI lineage: Eukaryota > Metazoa > Chordata > Mammalia > Rodentia > Cricetidae > Phodopus > Phodopus roborovskii. Next base: position 16,736,668 of record NW_026126482.1, on the reverse strand, counting down.
TTTTTTGCTTCCTGAATCTGCTTTCTTTTGCCTTTATTTCGAGAAGTACTTGTTGTTTGTTTGTTTGTTTGTTTGTTTTTTGGTTTTTTTCATGTGTTTATGTGTGTGCCTATGTGTGTATGTGTGTATGTGCTCCATGTATGTAAAAGAGCCTGTGGAGGTCAAAAGAGGGCTTTGGAGCTGAATGTTGTGAGCTGCCATGTGGGTGCTGGGTGCACTTAACCACTGAGCCATCTCTCCAGCCCCCTTTCCTGCCTTCAAAAATCAACTTCTGCTGAGCTCATGGAAGACTTCTTTCTTTTTTTGCATTTTGGAGGAGATGCTGTAATTCATGAATTGCAAATAAAATCCAATTTGCTGATTTTACCATATTTGTTATTGTGATTTGTCTTCTGACAAAAGCAAAAATAAAGGCAACAGGTCTTTCAGGTTCCTCCAACAGAATGCAAAAATATAGCTGATGGGGGTGGGGGGGGTGGGGAGGGTGGGGGTGGGGGGGTGGCCCGCAGCAGGCTAGCACAAACAGAAACTTGCCTTCACCAAAAAAGATGCAGCTGAGTGGAAGGTAAGTGACAACTTCAAGGTGTATTGTGGCTTCTGAAATAGCTGCTTTTTCTTCAGTTCCAAAAGAGAAGAGGGGACAACTTTCCAATCCACATGGGGTCAGACCTATTTCATTCTTGTGGCAATCGATTTCCTGCCCCTGGGATCTACTCACTCCTGATGTAAGGTCTGTACATCAAAGAGTCTGAATACTCACCTGTAATCCCAGACCCTGAGAAGTAGAGGCAGGAGGGTCAGAAGTTCAAGACTGGCCTAGAATACATGAAACCCTGTTCCAAAAATAGGAAGAGGATTTGGACATGCAGAGAGAAAAGAACAAAGATGAAGCAAGAAAATTCAAATGACTTCGGGTCCACTCTCCCATGTTACCACCTGGAATTTTAGTTCTGTTTTAAAATTTAAAACAATGAAACCGAATGCTAACTGCAAGGTGTAATTTGGTTTGGTAAGTGCCAATTTTACTTCATGCTTGAGCTATTTTTATTGTTATAATAACATTTTAGCTGAAATTTATTATTTTTAAGTCAAAGACATATAAGGAAAATGCTGTAATTATTTTTCAAAATCAACCATGCCACATGAACCTTCCTAGATGTTAAATAAACTAAAAAAGGCCTCTTCCCTCCCCCCCAAAAAATGATAAATTCTATTGAGAGACATTAAAGACTGAAGTAGAGAGACATTGTGTTAAGGGATTGAAAGACAGTTATTATAAATCTAATCATTCTCCCCAAATTAACTCAGTCTTAGGGACAAATCAAAGTCCTAAATTCTTATTTACTTATCCTCTCTGTCTGTCTCTGTCTCTCTCTGCCACCCTCTCTTCTTCCCTCCCTCTACCCTTCTCTCCCTCCCTTCCTCCTTCCAGATAGGGGTCCTCTGTGTATCTATGGGCAGCCCAGAACTTGTTATGTAGACCAGGCTGGCCTCAAACTCACAGACATCAGCCTGCTTCTGCTTCTGTCTCCCAAGTGCTGAGATTAAAAGCATGCAACTACACACCTGGCCTCACAATGTAAAAACAAAACACAAAATAATCTAACTACATTTCACCACTTTCAGATGTGAGGGGTAAGTGAGATGCTTCAGTGGGTGGTGATGCTTGCCATGCAACCCTGGTGACCTGAGTTCAATCCTCAGAACCTAAAGTAGAATGAGAGAACCGACTTCTGAAAGTTGTCTTCTGATGTCTACATGTGTGTTGTGGAACACACACACACACACACACACACACACACACACACACGCAGGAGTAATAAGGTCACCAATAAGAGAATAAGAAAGAACAAACAAACAAAAAGCAGTGATAGAACTATTTGAAAAATAATTGACAAGTAGCTCACATTCAGTGTATAAGTCGCGGCACAGAATACTGAATGGAAGATTCCAGATACAAATTAATGTTTGCCACGTGACTGTGACTCCATTAATAATAGTTTGAAAATCAAGGTAAATTTAAACTCTGGTTTTCTTGTTTGTTTCTTTGTTTGTTTGTTTTTTAAGGGGCATCAGCTTAAGTGGTATAGCTTAAAGGTAAAAGAAGGAAGAAGTTGTCTTGAAAGCTAGGAGCGTGGATGTCTTTGCTGTGGCCTTAAGTGGGAGCTATCAGCAGGGAGACTCATGAATGGGGAGGAGAAGACAATCGAAAGAACTGTGTGTTTGTGCAGATGCCTCTCTTCAGGGCTTCTGGTTCTCTCTCTCTCTTTCTCTCTCTCTCTCTCTCCCTCTCTCTCTCTCTCTCTCTCTCTCTCTCTCTCTCACACACACACACACACACACACACACACACACACCACAAATGCAGTGGAAAATGATGGAGGAAGCAAATGAGTGTGTTCAAGTATTTTTTCGCAGGAAGTTTCATGAAGCTTGAGAGTGGAGGTAGGTGCATGCCTATAACTCCAGCTCTGGGTGGGCTGAAGCAAGAGGGTGGCAAGTCCAAGGCCACCCAAGGCCAGCCTGGGCTACATAGGGGTACCTACCCTAAAAGCACTTGACGGCTGTTCATGACCCTGTAGTGAAGCCACCTTGCCAAGCTCAGACGCTCATGCCAGTGGCCTAGCATAGAGTAGTTTGGTCATATGCAATGCTTTTGTCTTATATCTGTAACACAATCACTGAGTATCAAGCCTTGCTCTGATTTAGGGTTTCCAGGTAATTCATTGATCACATATCAGTTCTAGAACTTTCTTCAGGATTTCCTCATAGGAAGCTCTTTGTTTTCTATGCATCTTGACCCCCAGTGCTCTGGGTTTCTTTCTGGCCATGCTAACACCATGTCTGACCTGTTTGTGCAGCTTTCTCTTCCTGGGACCTCCCTCACATGCCAGTTCTTACGGCTTCTCTGTAACTGGATGGGATGTCTATGCCACCTGTCAAAGACAGGAGCAGACACTGCCATAGGATTGACTTGTGCAAAGGCAGAGATGCTTTGGATAGAGCTCCCAACATCCTGCATGGATGACGGGTTGGATGGAGGTCTTCTCATCTGATGGGTTGCACAATCTGATTTCAACTAGATATCCTTTGAAACTATTTGCTCACTAAACTAAGCAAAGCAAAAATATCAAAATCATTCTGCAGGAGCATTTTGAAGATGAATTCCCATTTTTAGCAGGTACATGTATGAAGAGATTTTATCTAGTGTTCATTAAGTTTATGGACTAACATTATTTATGTCCTACAAGAGGCAATATAGGTGATTACTGCATCTAAAAATGTGCGTGCCATAATAAAAGCCATATAAATCGCTGTGCATGCCTCTCATTAGTTTTTGGCCTATTTTATTAAAGACCTTTGTATTTCCCTATAAACAAAATCTACCCTTGTTTTCGTCTCTCTTTACACACGCACGCGTGCGCATGGTGCGCACACACACACACACACACACACACACAATCTACTTCCTCTGAATGGATAGAATGCCTACTTTGGACACTTTAAAAATCTTGAAAATTTTGTATTGCTTTTGTGTTGATGCTTTTGTAAATGACAAATGACCGCAGTGTTCAGGACACATACAACTCATCATTGGATGATTTGTTTTAATCTAGTTTTCAGGTGACATGAACTCTTTTGGCAGAATATGGAGGAGCAGGGGGAGATAAAAGAGTCTTGTCAAATATTTTAGCCAGCTCTAGAAAATATGTGTGTGAACACCACCACAGTAATAATGAACGATAAGGGCCATTCTCCAAGGACTTGGTATAGTGGGTCATTTTTCATCTCTATTATTTCTTTTTGTCATTTCATAAAAAAAAAAAAAAAAACACTGTAACACTGTGCCTTTTCATGTTATTTTATTTGAAATTTTCCCCTTAAGGTTTCTGGGCTGTTGCTATAGCAAAAATAATGACATGAAACTTTGCCTAATATTCATTTGCTCCTGAATTTCAGATGAGATCTGTGGGGCACTGCTTGCGTTTCTCATGCTGACCACCACAGAGTATTCAAGAGTAAGAAGATGCTGTATTTATTACAGGCATCACTCATTTCAAAGTAAACCCTCATTTCACCATTCTGCCCATCCATATTCAGTGAAGAATGAAATTTTGAATTGGAATTAGATAGTAATATTTAGATATCACCCCCCTAAGTCCAGCCCATGATGTCTGTAGAATGCTTAGGGATGTGGTTACAGAGTGAGCAGGGAGAGCTAGTAAGGGTGTATCTCGTGCCTGTATTCATACATTCTGCAGCTACTTGTTGTTGCTTATGCTTTGCTATGCTTAGGGCACAGTGTAGTAGAGAGAGATGTTGGGCCATGCACTCAGTGAAGTCGGGAGATTTGTCAACACAGAAAAAGAAAAATTACATCCACAGGTTACAAAGGAGCAGAGCCAGGTACTATTGGAGCACACAAAGCCTGCACTTGCTTTGAATCAGAGGAATCACAGAAGCTTCCTAAAGAAATGTGGTGGCTAAACAATACGTTCAAAGGCCCAGCAGCCAAGAGAGAAGATTAAATGCTTCCACGGGGGGATGAATGTCAGGGAAAGTATAATATAGGAGTGGCGGTATAGGATGGGGCCAGAAACATGGCCAGGAGCCAAGGGCTGAGTTCTGAAGAAGAGAATTTATAGAATATTGTAAGAAGAAATAAAAATGAGGTTTGGTTATCCATGAACCTGAATTTTCTGGGACCAGAAGCTGTCCCCAGGAGCAGTGTTCTGCTGACTGGACTAGACTATTTCATTCTGATCCCATTGGAGGCCTTAGGTCTACCATTCAAGATCTTTAAAAAAAATGTATTTATTTTGCATGTGTGTATATGCATTTATGAGTGTGTGTATGGGTGTGCACATGTACATATACTCATGAGAGCACACGTGTGCTGAGAGGGAAGGAGTTGTGCATGTACATGCCCTGGTAAGTGGAGGTCACAGGTTAACCCCAGGAGTCACCCTTTAGGCATTATCCACCAGGTTTTTGAGATGTGGTGTCCCAATAGCTTGGGGACTTGCTTATTTGTTTAGGTCAGCTCACTAGAGAGCCCCAGAGATCTCCACATTCCTTCCACTTAAGTACTAGGATCACAATTGCACACTGCCACACCCAGCTTTTTTATGTGGACTCTAGGGATTGGACTCGGGTGGTGGTGCACGTATGACACTTTGCCATCTCCCATGTCCCTTCTTGATGGATTTCAGTTGGTGGAAGAACGTGAGGCACCCTTGAGCTGATGATTGACATCAGAAAATATCTGGGTATCGACCAACATGACTTTGATACTCTTTGTTTTTGCTTACCTGGAGATGATCTTTTTATTACTCGTCTTCAGAGTGAACTTGGAAGATAGAAACTAATGATCAGACTCTGAACTGGAAAGGTCAGTATACTGTACAGATCATTCTTCTTGAAGCATCATCAGTAGCTGGTACAAATAAGACCAGCTTCGCCAAGAAGGGAAAGGATCTTTTGTACAGCGTGCTTTCTCCTGGTCTCCTGAGACTGAGTGGGCAAATGAAATGGAAGGAGCAGCAAATACTTCCTTGTCCATGTTCTGTTCAGAGTGCCTTTTTCTATAGAGAGATAGTGAGATGCTTGTACACAGTAAACTATGAAAACTGGCAACGATGGGCTCGGTTTTGAAAAATATGCAACATGTATGATTTGAATTGAATTGGTTGAAGGATTTAGTGTTCCACTGCTTAGATAACTCTTCTCACTGAGCTCAGAGGAGACCCATTTTTCCTATCAAGTCCTTTGATAAGCAGCCCTGCTCCCTTGAGACCTGTTTGACTCCCCTGTTGTGATAGAGCCCATGTGCGTTCTTCCCCAGGATGGGGAATGCTATAGTTTAGACCAATATCTTCCATCACAAACACTGTGGAACACTATCCTCCAGGCATGAATTGGCCTTTGCCTCTCTGAACTCTCAGCAACTGTGGTTACATTAGACATTGGGTCCTTTAATGTTGATCATTGAGACATCCTTTCCAAAGATATATAAACAGTTACTGGTTGGTGGGCTGGAAGAGACTTAGTTTTAGCAGCATAAACTGTCTGTGTTCCTATGAATAACCTCTCACCCATGTTTCTGTGACTATACACTAATGGATTCAGCAGCTGGATGTACTGGTTATCTTTTTGTCAACCTGACAAACAAGCTAGAGTCATCTGGGAAGAGGAAATATCAGTTGGCCTTTAGATAAGTCTGTGGGGGGCATTTTCTTCAATAATGATGGATGTGGGACAGCCCAGCTCATGGTGAGCAGTGTCTCCATTGGACAAATGATTCCAGAGTGTATAATAAAACAAACCAAGCCAGCCGTGAAAGTAAGATGGTAAGCAGAGTTCCTCCATGACCCCTGCTTCAGTTCTTACCCTGGCTTCCCTTCCTGATGGACTATATATTGAATATGAAATAAACTGTTTCATCCCTAAGTTGCTTTTGGCTATGGTGTTTATCACAACAGAAAACAGTCTAGGACCCTGGCCTTGGGTGGAATTCCACCCTATTGTTGGAGCCTATATTGGGGAAGATGGTATTATTTCTCTCAACTCAGGAAAAGTTATCGTGTGTGCTAATGGTGTAGAGCTATTTAGGTAGGAAGGAAAGGGGATATTGGGGAGATGGCTTGGTGGATAAAGAGCTTGCTGCATAAGGATAATGATGATATTTCCAATCCCCTGAGCCCACACAAATGCCAGGTGGTAGCTTGCCTGTAATTCCAACACTAGCAAGGCAAAGACAGGCTCACTAGACTAGCCAAATCAGAAGGTGTGGGTTCAATTAAGAGTCTGCCACAGTGAAAAAGAGCAATGGAGGAAGACTCCTCATGTTAAGTTTTGACCTACATACACATACTCAAAATGGCACAGCTGCCCACATATTGACAACAATGAAAACTAATGACACTAGCAATGGGAAGACAAGACGGTCATACTTTAAAATCTGGGTCCTGTTCACACCATGAACATTTGTGTTGGGAAGAGTGTGGTGGGTGCAGGGGAGGAGTTGTGCAATGGGTGTGGCCACTGGGTGTGAAGAAGGGGGAAAGGAGAAGGACATCAGATTTGAACACTCATAGCTCTTCGCAAATGCCCAGAAGCCACTATCTATCTATCTTGTTTTAGATTTGCTTTTCTTTACTTAAATCTTTCTCCAGTGCCTCTGTCCTCTCTCTCTCCAGGAGCTATGGTGGACAGTTCTTCCCAAGGCTGACATTTTCATCATAAAGAAAGCCTACAGTTTCTACAGTAACTGCTGACCACAGGCAGGCGGGATAACCAGAGTGGGAGTCTCCCCCCATGGTGACTCTAATTAGGTGATCACAGCCATCTCTCTTGACATGTCCGCGAGGGGCTAGAGTTACTTGGCAATGAATCCATCAGTCACGCAGAGAGCACAAATGGGCTAGGTCAAAGACAAACCTCACCTTTATTCCACATGACTTACCCAGAAATTGGTTCACAGGCTTGAAAGGGGGGCACAAGTGTCAGCAGTATGTAATGCATGGGAAGCTCTTTGTATTTTATTCTAGATTAAGAAACTTGACATGTAAATTCATCTGTAATGATAAAAATGAAAATGTTCACAAGAACTACTAAGAAAAATTATAAATAATAAATTCACAAGGTCGATATTATTTCAACGTGCTAGAGTAACTCATGGCTTAAAAAAGTTCCGGTGCTTGTTTCTGTAACATGAGAAAGTGACTCTTACACTTCTCTGCATTTTAAGTTATGTAACGAGCTGGACATTTCTGGAAGCTGTGTGCACTGAGCATGCTCTTAGATAAAAGCTGTTGTGGTTTGGGCTGTGGTTGTTGCTCTCATGTGTCTTCCTCAAGTCAGTGAAATCACCAGGACAAAACAAAACGAACACATACTTAGCTATCACTGGCTAGGGCTTCATTCTATCACAGAGGTTCCCTCCACCGGCCAGGCACACAGAACAACCAGAGATGGCTTGTCTCTAGAGCTTCCGGGTGCAGGAAGCAGTCAGGCCTCTCTGCCTGGCAGGCATGAACCAGTGACTTCTTCCCATGTAAAGGTATTATTTTTCCAAGTCAGGGCATCTAAAAGTGTTTTCTCAGAGCTATGCTGAAGAGAGTAGATTTCTTGACAGCCTCGACACTTTTGGCTCTCAAGAATCCTATAACAAGATCAACTCTTTTCAGAAACAGGAAACAGAAATGCAAGCCCAAATCCTGCATAGCTCTGCGTTTCAAAGTAAATAAGTAACAATGTCACATAGAGCCGGGACCATGCAGCTCACATCTCACCTCTGGGCCTACCTAGCCATGCTATCTATGGTAGATATTGTTGCAGACTGAGAAATTGGAGATATTTGAGGTGAAATTACTTGCCCATAGTCATGGCTGCCAAGAGGAAAGGTTGGAATTTCAACCTAGGACTCTGGCTGTAGGGACAATGCTCCAAAATACAGTAAGTGTATTAGAGCTAGGATGGTCATTGTGGCTGAATTCTGGGCAGTTTTTCCTGTTAGATCCCTTCTCAGCTTTCTGTGTCCTTTCTCATGAGAACTCTGAAGGATTGCTGGAAAAATATGTACATGCGTGCGAGGGCGCGCGCCCACACACACACACACACACACACACACACACACACACACACACACACGCATGCACGCGCGCGCGCGCGCGCACACACACACACACACACACACACACTCACACATGTACTTTATTACTTTTGCATCCTCGCAGAATGAACTGCAAAGGAATAGTGATACTGCTACTCTTCTCTGAGCCTATTTGCCACCCCCTGGTTTTAAAGCCTATTCTTAGCCCTGGTGGAGTCTTCATTTCCATCTGTCTGGAGGCAAGGAAATGAGAAAGAGAGTCCCCACTGATGCCTGCCATCATCATTTAGCCCGTGCTGGTTTCTCAGATCTCTAAATCAGCCTTTAAAAAGGGCAATGGGATTCCAGGTATGAACAATGAATTCTCCTAATTCCTTTCTTTCTTTCTTTCTTTCTTTCTTTCTTTCTTTCTTTCTTTCTTTCTTCTTCCCTTTCTTTCTTTCTTTCTTTCTCTTTCTTTCTTTCTTCCTCCCTCCCTCCCTCTCTCTCTCCCTCCCTCTTCCCCTCTCTTTCTTTCTTTTCTGTTGTTTTTTTCTTTTTTTTGTCCAAGCAAATGTTTAGTACCAGAACATGCTAAAATGAGTTCTTAAAGTATATCCTTGATGCCCCCTCGAGTATCATTATTATGGCCTATGACATTGCAAGGTGAATATGAATATGGTTTCTTTGAACACGCACAGGTGGTGTCAGAATACTTATGGTTGGCTCATTCTGGGATGGCATATTGACCTGCACAGTGTTATAGAGAACTTAGTAACTATTCAACTAGCTACCAGTGCAGCAAAGATACCCTTTTTTCTTTTCTTTTCCTTTTTTTTTTTTTCCAATCTTGTCATTGTTTCATGTTTATTCTCCCTCTCGGTACCCCTTATCTCCTTTACCAGTATGATATCCCTCATCTTTTCATGTACCCTGGATGTTTGGAGTGGTCCCAACCTTTCTGAGCTTCCCAAGCCACTTCCTGTGAAGACTTTGGTTTCCTGCAGCATCAAAGTCACTCGCAGCTTCTTTGTCCTCAGATGAATAGGTGGTCTCATCCAGAGCAGTAGTCACTAATTCCATCAGCTACTTTTCTGTCTCGGGGACAAAATACTTGACAGAAAGACCTTAGGAAACTGAAGCTTCCTTTGGGCTCACAATTTCAGAGGATTCATCCTTGTGTAAGGGGCGACAAAGCAGAGCACTTCCGTTTATGTTGTGGTGGACCAGGAAGCAAAGATAATCTTGACCCTCACCCTGGCTTTCTCCTTTTTTCCCTTTTCAGTCTGTCTTAGTCTGTACCAGGGCAAATTCTCCCCCACAGTTCAATCATCTCTGGAAACTTCTTCAAATAAGCCTAGAGCTTATCTAGCCTCTATCTAGCTATGTTGGCAATGGAGACTAAGCAACATGCTAACACAGATCTAGCAGGTGTTTGTCAACAACACCTTATCCCAACTAGAATTTTACAGGCAAGACTCCAAGAAACTGCTAGAAAAGACAAGACACTGAGGGGCCTGGATACACTGGCAAGAAGCTAATATCTACAAAATTATTTCTGCTTGGGCTTTGTGACACCTCAGTTTCTACTTTAAAATGCCCACCATTTATCTGGGCCTTCTGGAGCCTTCCTCACTCTGTATGTAGTTTAGTGAGAGAATCTTATTTTCCTCCATGAAGATTGACATTGTTAGTCAAAATCAGCAGCAGCAAGAGTAAATTCGCATTTTAAAGTTAGAATGATTCATTCTCAATGAAAACTAGATGGTTGGCTACTGCAGCTGTTAGCCCAACTCTGAGATCACAGATTGATACTGAACGACTTAGAAATGTGAGCCTCCCAATAAAGCGAAGGATGGTGTGTTTGACTTCATAATTTAAGAGCTGTGCACAGCGAAAGATACCATCAACAAAATGACATAGCAAAACCGATGGGAGAAAACAATTACAGCACATAATTAAAGTTACGTCACGCAATGTTAACTAACATTAGGACTCCACAAAAAGTTCCCACCATGTACAAAGCACAAAGACACCTCCTGATGTATGTGGGGAGGCCAAAGGAATGGCTCATCTCAAGCCTAGCTCCGTGAAATGGTGAGTCACTTGTAGGAATATAAGGGCAACTTACAAGTAGCTACAATAGTGAAACAAATGTCCCTCCACTGCCTAACAAGTGTTAATTGCTCATATATCCTCCTGGGCCCCTCCCTACTCCCATGAAAGAATGTCAATTGACCCTTGTGCATGTCTCCTGCAGGCAATCGTAGCTGCTGAGTGATCAAGAGAGCAACAACCATGTCATGCCCTTAGGACAGCATTCTATCTCAGGTGCGTGACAACATCAATTACAGAATTTTGGGTGTTCCCAATGGGGTAAAAAAAAATAAATAAAAATAAAAAGAGCTAAAGGTTTAATTCAGATGATCTTAATTTATAATCTTGTATCTTACATTTTTGCATACCTTAAGTGAGTTTTGCTGTATATTAGTCAACTTTAAAAATGACATATACATTTCAATATCCTAAGTGAGAGTTGAATAAAGTGTTACAGTTTGGACATAAAGTTCCCCCCAAAAGGCCCATACATTGAAAGCTTGGTTCCCAGATAGTGGAGTCAGTCAGTGAGAGACAATTGGATCATGAGGGCTCTGACAGAACCAATGGATTCATCCTCAAAGAGATAAATGATATAACAGTGTTATTGGGAGATGGTAGTCAGTAGGAGGTGAGGCCTACCTAGGATGAGAAGGTCGCTGCCAGTGGCTAGGGTAGAGTATGATGATGGCAGTTCCATGATAGTTGTCCTGTTCCTGTCTCTTTCTCACTCTCTGCTTCCTGGCCACAATGAAGTGAACGTGTCACTATGATGTCCTACCTTACCAAAGCAATGGATCAAGCCAACTGAGCATGGGAAACTCTGAGCTCAGGAGCGAAAGGCAAATACTGCCCGTATTTGCTTGGGAATTTGGGCCACCCATGAGCACTCTGACCTATATAGATAAGAAGAATAAAAAGTGCAGTAACCCTTGACTTACCAAATATGTGAGCTTTCTGGCAAAATTGGGAAACATTAGTGTTAGGGTTGATCCTGACAAATAGCTCTGCCAAGGTAGAACAGAAGACTTCACCAGCCTGATTTTGAAGAATAACTCAACATTTATCAGAAATACATAAAATTGTGTATTTATATAAATATACAGTTACATAAATATGTAACTGTATAAATTATATAATATACAACTGCATTATATAAATTTCTTTTTGGCTCAGTAAATTTCCTAAGGTTCTAGATGGCATAAATATTTGAACGGTGAACAAACTTATATTCAAAAATTTTGAAGGCAGTGTTGTAATGACAAAATGTTGGAAACCATCTCACTGTTCCTCCGATGTGTTAAGGTACGTCCACATGGCAGACACAAAGTACAAGTGTTTACACGGGAAGCTGTCACCTTCATTTTTAAAGTTCTAGCACAGTACTAATAAACACACTATTTCCATTTTAAAATAATAGGAAATGCCATAAATACATATGTGGAAAAATAACTTGATGGTTCAAAAGAAGTAGCTTGGGGTTGAAATTGGGGAGTGTTTCCATTTTTAATTTTATAATTTTCTAAGTTATATTTTTAAGGCTCATTCTCATTATTAGCATACTAACCATCTCAGTTTCCTTTCCTGTGGCTGTGATAAAAATACATTGATGAAAACATTCAGATGGTGAGTCCAGGTTACAGACAATCCTTGTAGGGCAGCAGGGACTTGAAGCAGCTGGACACATCCCATCCATAGTCAAGAGCCAAGAGCAGTAAATCAGTGCATGCATGGTAGCTAGTGTTCAGCTCCCTTTCTCAACTCTCCTATAGTTTAGGATTTTCTTCCTGGGGAATGACACCCACTCACAGAATGCAGATCTTCCCACCTCAACTGATGTAATCAAGGTAATTCCACATAGACATACTCTCAGGCCACCTCATATACACAACCCTTCACTGAAACTTTCTTCCCAAATGCGTCTTCATTGTGTCTAGTTGACAATTAAGACTGTCATACTAAAAAAGAATAGTAAAGGGTGATGGGAGATGTCATTCTGTAAAGTTTTAAGTGGAAGTTTTTAGTACCCACATTGGGCACCATTGTAATGCAATATTGTAATTATATTATAATCTCAAAAGTAAGATAATAAAAAAAAAAAGAAAGTGAACATTGGGAAATGTGAGTTGTGTTCTCCCACTGTGCTATACCCTTAATGTCTGTCTGTATATCTGTCTGCATATCATAGTCTCACTTCTGTTCACATCTAGAAAGTGGAAGTTGGCAAGATCAGTGTTTTTCTAATGTTTCTCCCAGAAGATGCAAGGACTCCTGTCCAAAGCTCGTAGCCTCTCACCTCCTACTCCTCAGCCACAGTGGCTCTGTTCCTATGCTTACCTGTCTATTATCCGAAGGTTCTCTGTGAGCAGCACTTCTTGAATCTATACACTATAGGCCCTGATCAGGAATGAAGACTTTTCTATCAACTCTAGCTGGAAACCGAAGCTACTTGTTCTCTTCCTTCATTGGATCAGAAGCCTGGAGTTTTATTTCCTCCAAGGTGTCATCTGAGCCACCATGGAGAATACATGAAAGGTGTTTTCATGTCAGAAATCCAGACAACATGAGTGTCTGGGTAAAAGGGAGTCCTTGATCATTTTAAATGGCGATGGAGCCAGGTGACATTTTGATGATGGTTTTGTTAGAGGGTGATGATTTCTCTGTGGTTCATGTCTCCTTGAAGGAAAGAATTCAACTGAGTGAAACAGAGAATTTAAACAGAAGCTTATTTATCAAAGTAAAGGATAATGCAGGGTTGGGGAGATGGAGAGAGAGAGAGAGAGAGAGAGAGAGAGAGAGAGAGAGAGAGAGAGAGACCTAGAATATAGCAAACACCAGAATGAAGCTGGGCATTGTGGTGCTGTTTCTAGCTGTCTCAATCCAATACACAACATCATCAATACTCATAATGCCATTTCCATACCATCCCTGCTCTCAAGTTAAGTGACCACAAAACTGTTGGCCAAAGTAGGGAGTAAAGAGAAGCATAAAGGTGCAAACAACCATGGGTCACACTTCCATTCTGTAACCCAGCCACAGGCTGAGGAGAGAAACACCAGCTGGGCATTTTGCCTATAATCTCACTTTCCCCTAAATGAACCTTTTACTACAACATTCAGATATCACAGACCAAAAGCTATGCATCTCCAGCGATCTGGATCCCTTGGTTGCCTCTTACCTGTCTGCTACAAGTCCTTGAAATGTGTTCTTACCACTCATTTCATTTCAAAGAAATCCCTCCTATTTCTTTTATATCTCCTCTGAGACCCAAGTAAAATGCTAAAAGGAGGCTAAATGTGGCTGACATTTTTTTTCTATTAAGGAGACTAGAAACACTATGGATGCCATTTGATATATGGTAAATTGCAAAATACACACATTCATTTAATAGTGTGCCCATGTCAGACACTGCCAAATAAAAGCTCACAGAAATGGAAGAATAAATAAATAGGCAATTTTCTCTTATTTAAATAAAACCCAATTTGGATTATTAGATAGCTGCAGTAAACAATTTTCAAATGCCTCCTACGTGCCAAGTTCTGTATAGGTTACTGACATGGTAATTCTGGAACACATTCCCCCATAATTCAGTGGCTTAAGTAAAACTTTTAATGCAATGGTTTGGAAGGGGTTCAGGTGGGTGCCTCTTCTCATTTACGCTTCGCCTGCTCTCCTTTCTGGAGGGTCACTGGCTGACAGCCGTCTGCTCGAGTGTTCAGTGATAACAGGGCTCTACATTTTTCATCCTCCACAGGCATATTTTCACGGTGTCAGAAGATGGGAGTGAGAACAAGTCCCAGGGTTAGGTGCTTTTCAATCCACTATCTCAAAGCAAGTTGCCTGGCTGAACCCAGAGGTGGAGAGTATGAGGGGCATAACAAAACTACAAAGAGCATGAATAGTTTAAGAAATAAAAAATTGGGGCTGTAAATGCCACCTTCTCACAGATTCTGTGCCAATTCAATAAGTACTACCTCATCATCAAACTTCACCATTGTCTCTATTCAATAGTGAAAATTACAGGTAACAGAGAAAATTACTAATAAGTTGGAAATTAGCAGTTACCATTTCCTGTCTTATACATGTCTTCCATGTTCACATGGGTTAGTGTTTGTTTTAAATGTGTGTGTGCGAGCACATATGTGTGAGTGTGTGCGTGCATGTGTGCGTGCATGTGTGTGTGTGCGCGTGCGCGCGCGTGCATGCACGCGCATGTGCATATGTGCCTGTGGAGACCAGCAAAGGGTCGTGGGGAGGGCTGAGGTTTTAGCTGGGAACTCATCTTGCTGGAGGCTCCTCCCCAGAGCAACAATTCACCTCTCTTCTGCCATCAGTCCCTTCACAGCAGGCCAGGGGGCCAGGACAGTACGGGGGTGGGGGGCATATTTGATAACAATGTATGTGTCATTAGGTGAAATGGTTAGAGGCGACTCTCCTTTCACAACCCTTGTCTCCTTATTTATGAAATCCAGACACAGGAGAAACAATACCATATATTGATCACTTTTTCAGAGTCTAGAGGACATCTTGTAAAAATAATCCTCAATATAAATGCTGTAGACTGCCATCCATTGCCATCTCACCATGTTTAAGATTCACTTTTCTATGTGGTGGACTCATGGGAAAGCCAGTGAAAAGGACTGTTGAAGGAGATCTTTAGATTTCTTAAATCATGAGGACCAGAGGATAGAGTTGCCACATTTTTGTTTGTTCGTTTTTTGTTGCTGTGTTCGTTTTGGTTTTCAAGACAGGGTTTCACTGTGTAGCCCTAGCTGTCCTGGGACTCACAGAGACCTGCCTGCCTCTGCCTCCAGAGTTGTAGGATTAAAGGCACATGTCACTACTACCCAGCTATATATTTTATTTTGTCTCTGTATGTCTGTATGTCTGTGTGTCTGTCTGTCTGTATGTATGTATGTCTGTCTCTGTGTGGATCAAAGGACAATTTGTGGAAACTGGTTCATTCCTTCAACCAACTCAGGATGCCAAGCTTAGGGTCAAGTACCTTTACCTGATGGCCATCTCTCTGGGCCTCTTGAATTTCAACTTTACTTACAATCAGACCCTTCTCTGAGCAGCACTCATGACCAGCAGCCCTGAGGGTCATGTGACCATAGGGTGAAGCATTATGCTTCTTTCTTAATGACAGAATATGCACAGTGAAGCAAATTCACCTTGAAGAGGATATCTTGAACATGGCAGGTGACAAAACCCCAGGGATGGTCACTCTGATTCATTGAGACCATTGAATTTCATGGGATCCATCACTCCCCTTCTGGTGCAGATGTGGTTTGCTGAGATGGCTGGGTTACCCATTACTCTTTTGTTTGGTCAGCATGGTCTAATCAACATAGTGGAGCAGAATGATGGCCCACAGGGTGATAAACTAATAAATCTCTACAGACCAGTTTTAAAAAACAACCAGGACGGGGTGCAGAGAAGCAAACCCCTCAGCCTCATATCCCATGATCCTTTGCTACCATCACACCTTGACCAAGGCAAAGAGGAAAAGCAATCCCAGAAGGAAGTCCAATCTCATTTAGAAAACATGGCCTCTCCTTTGTCATGTCTGTGTTGGGTTTGAATGTGGGTCCCAGACTTCATGAAAATGGGAATCACCTAGAGGGTTGTCAACAGTTATCACAGAAGATGTGACTCTGAGTAGACAGTGGAAATATGAAGAAAAAATGGGTAAAGGGGCATTATTTTAGATAGCCAATCACCATCGTTCACCCAGTCCATTCTAGTAGAATCAGGTTGTGTGTTGTTAATGTGTTCTTACCTTTATCTGTCAATCATCTCTGCCTTAGTTGAGGAACTCCACCTTCCTTCTGGCTTCCTATCTGTTTGAACCTTAATACACATTAGCAATTCATCCCTAATATTAGAAGGATATAACTTATGTAATATGACTGGGAATGAAAGATGTTTTTCTGGTCCCAATTCCAGGCAGAAGAGAGTGAAGAAGCTGTTGGGGGAAGAGGGTTCTCTTCTTGGAAAAAAAAAAGACAAAAGCCTTTTTAGCTAGAAGGACTATGGGTGGTACTAAAATGGATAATTTTGGAAATTCTGGGTATTGTGCACAGTATGTCCCTTTATACTACTATGTTATTAGTGTTTCAGCAGAATCCATGCTGCACAGATTGGCATGGAATTGTAAATATAGAATAAATTTTAACTTTGTCACCCAAAGAACTTCAAATAAATGCCCAGTGTGCTGGTTCCGATCCCAGATCTTCTGCAATGCTTGGACTTGAGCAGGGCTTCCACTGCAGTGCACGCTAAAAGTTCTGCACATGATCGGAGACTTTGAAACCACTGGTCCTAGGTCTGGAATAGAGAGTTTCAGTCTGTTAGTTTATCACAATCACCCAGGGGGCTTCTAATGATTTCAGATGGACCCATCCACATGTCAGACCAATTTGCTCAGGATCTCTGGGTATCAGTGGTTTCTAAAAACTTTCCTAAGTGATTCTGGAGTAAGTTCATTTTCAAAAATTGCTGTTTCTAGAAGAGACTGATATCAACCATACTTACATCATAAGAGACAGGGTGAGAAACACAACGACTGCTTCCTGATAGCGGCCAGTAGCTAGTTCCCATAATACCTCACTCTCAGAATATATTTGCCAAATTCAAAGAAAGTTGAATCAAGAGTCTACCCTTGAGAACTGAATAGAGTGGGAGCCTAGAGACAGCAACGGAGGCCATCTCCATCATCCCAAAACATACTGTGCCCTTCCCAAGAGACAATCCCATGGAGTTATAATGGTGTTATCAAAGGATTGGAATGTGAAAAGATGCCCTTCTACTAACACAAGGAAGATAGTCCAGGCAGGACTTGTTTTGTTTTTACCATAATAGGGTAACTAATTAAAATGAAACCCTTCATTATGATACCAACTGCCATTATAGACATTATATTTGGATAGGAATATAACAGTAGAGTTTTATGCTACATTTTCCCCAAACACTGTCCCTATTGACTCAATGATTAAGGTGGATTTGTTTCCAGCTAGTTGTACTTTTCCCTTTGCTTCTGTGAGTCAGAAACAGAAGGCAATGAAATCAGCATTGACTCATTCAATATTTATTGACTGGGCATTGGAGAGAGGAAACAAGCTTGGAGGTGGGAATAAGTACAACCACGTGGAAAGCATTGCAAGAGAGGACCCTAGAGAGGACCTGGGATTTCCTTCCAGAGATGTGTCCCTGTAGAAGTGGCAAATTCTCTGTGATTCATTTTGCATCTACTTAGGACCAAATGAATTAGCACATGCGTGGTGGTTAACACATCCCTCAGTAAACACTACCTTCTCGCCATCATCTTTTCTCTGCTTCCTGCATCCAACTCACTGCCAAATCCTATGGATATTATCTGCACGGAACTCTTGCTTTGATTGCCTCTTTTCTTCATTCCTGCCGTTGTCCTGGGTCCAGCAGGTCCCTGTATTGTAGAAACTTTCACATGGGTCTCCTTACCTCTTTTCTGTGTCTTCTAACTATTCTATACATTAAGACTAAATTCATTTTCTAGAACTGCAGTTCAGACCATAGCTTTCCATGTGCAAAGCCCTATGAGGGCCTAATTACCCAAATAAACATTTTGGATGCAACAGGCTTCTTAGGCTGACACACTTTAATGCCTGAAATGTTCCAGATATATCTAACCCAAATCTATCCCCAAGGAGTGAGTGTGTGTGTGTGTGTGTGTGTGTGTGTGTGTGTGTGTGTGTGTGTGTGTGAACAATGCCAGACAGTTTGATGCTATCCCTAACTTTGGCACAGGGCTAACTCTCCTCTCTCCCCTGCTTCATCCCTATGACCTCACCCAATTGTTTCTGTTTAGATCACAACCATTCTTTATGTTTGAACTTAAACACCACCTCCTCTATAAACCAGCCTCTCTCCACCAGTGATACAATCCTGCAAAAGTGTCATGCTCCCTGAGCCTTAGATTGCTCATCTGTAAGATAGGGAATGCAGCCTGAGAGGGGTACCTGGGTAGGGAATGAGGAGGAGTAAGAGCTGGGCAATGTAAAGTGCTTGGGGTTTGAGCAGATTCTGCACTTTATCTTTGGGACACTTGCAACCCCCTCCTCCCTGTGAGACAGCCATGTTTATCTGTATAATCCATTTGCCACTGCAAGTTTTGGGGGTGGGGCTGGCCCTGAGTCTTACTGTTCTTCGTCTCCACTGCACTACCAAACTGTATTTAGATATTCAACACCCAGAGAGAAATCAGTACCGTGACTTTCAAGTGAAAGATTCCACTGGGGTTAAAAAATGTAGACACATAAAAAAAGGAGGTGCTTGAAATTAAGTCTTTAAACATGAGAGGTGAGGACAAAGAATGTGAGAACAAGGGGGACAAAAGAATAGAGATGCCATCAAAGAACCTTATGCGTGTGTGTGAACTTGTAGAATATTATATAACTTGAGAATGTGCTTCCAGCACTAACGCTAGTGTAACATGATGGAATGTATGTCATTATTGTGGAGGCAATATGTGTGCCCTCTCAAAGCATGTGGAATGTGAAAGATATTCCTCAAGGAAGTCTGTCCTTTGTGCTACTTAGTTATGAGGTTTCCTAGGCACGTGTGCATGTGTGTTCTTACTAGAGAGTAGACTGTTCATTAGCAAACACTCTGGTCTTCTAGAAGTTCACACTGGCATTTTTTTCTTTCTTTTTCTGTTTTCTTTCTTTATTTTATTATTTTATTATTTTGTTTGTTTGTTTGTTTGTCTGTTTGTTAAGATCTCTTGTAACCCAGGCTAGTCTAGAATTAACTGAGCAGTCAAGGATGACTTTGAACTCCCACTTTCTACCTCTGCCACCAAGTGCTAGGTTGCAGGTGTCTACTACCACGCCCAGTGATGTATTTACTAACAAATTAATAAATAGATGTTTGACCTGGAAACCAACACAATGCAGAATCTTCTTTAAGGTCCCAAACCTTGCTGGCAAACAGCCAAAGGCCTCTAGCACTGCAGGTGGCTACAACTGGGCTCTGTACCTTGGCACCCTGCCCAAGGCCACAGACAGAACACTGAGAGGCCCAGACAAGCCAACAAGTGGAGCAAATGCTCTTCAAGAGCCCAACTCTCCTTGTCTCCAAACAAGTCCAGATTTTCTGCCTCACTCCGTATAGCTCCTCCGTATAGCATCTCTCCAGCCTCCTGCACTCTGCCCAGGGTTTTGTCTGAAACAGGAGAAGTCCTGAGAGTGGAGGCTTTTACCCAGGAGGTTGTAGAAGGAGAGGTCTACTGTACCTTCTGCCCTCCTGTACCCTTCCATCTTTCTCTTAGGAACTTCTGTCTTCCTCCAGCTCTTCCTGGCTCTGATGGAAGCCTCCCCACCCTCTCCTCAAGCTTGGTTTGCTCTGGTTTAGAGCCTGAATGTCAGCCAGTGTGTGTCTCCACACTGCTGTCTCTGCTAAGCTGTGATGCTGTTAAAGTTGTATATATCAGTATGCAAATTTATACGACTACCAATGTGTAACTTAGCATTTTTACTTTTGAGCCAAATGATGAAGCATGATTACTTGCAACCTTCCAATATTTCCTCCCCCAAGAAGTTTTGGTTGCATAAGCATACATATTGGCAGCGTGTCTGGTTAGCCAATGTCTTGGTGGCTGCTTAGGCAACTAGAAGGCAACCCTGGGGGCAGGGTATAACCAAAAGGGTAGAATATGTTGGAACTAGCTATTTAAAAAAAAAAAGCAAAAAGAGAGGTGTACAAACTGCCAGCATATGGAAGCCACAAAGAGAAACTTGAAGCTGAAGACAGTGAACATAATCACTTCGAAATGGCACAGTACAAGCCTGGGGATGCTCTGCTAACTGGTCTTTAGAGAATTGCACTCCACACAAGAAAAGGAGGAATCAATAACCTTCAATGGCCTGAGAAGAAAGCAAAATGCAGAAACACTCATACACACCATAAAATTAATGAGGAAAGCAAGCTCGCGTTTACTACGTGGGTCTATGTACTTAGAAGAATAGATTTTTCATGAAAGTAATATCACAGTACTTTCTGTTTGTTTTATCAGACAATAAATCAAGAAACTTAAAGGTGCTAGACATTTGGGGTGGGGAGAGAATTTAAATGATACCAAGAGGTTTCTTGTTTTTCTGTTTTCTGCCCTTACTGTTCAAAGATGGCCAAGGACATTTCTCACTACAAAGGCAGCCCTACTCTGAGTGGCAGACATGTAGCTAATAACACAAGGGTTATGGTTTCTTGTCAAGCAGCTTCTAACTCATGTTTTAAATTGTTCTCAGACATATAACTATCTGAGCAAGATGTTTAGAGTCACCAAGGAAACTGAGCAGAGGCCAAATGTGCCTGAGTATGGGGGTTGGGGGAGCCACAGACTGCCTAGCTGTGTTCCCATGGATAAACAAGTGAGAAGGGACATAGGAGGTGAGATTTCCCTGGTGTTCTACATGCGAAGCTGTTTCATTGTGCAGCCTTCTCTGCCTCCTCTTCTCTCCGTAGCCTCGCTAGGTGCTCAGTTCCCACCCATCGAGACTTCGTATTGGGCCACAGTATGTCATTTAAGATGACTACACAGCACATATGATAAAAAAGCCAACTACAGAGGCTTTAACCCATTATCTGAATAAATGTCCAAATGTTGCCAGAGCGGGGAAGAGATGAAGATACCATCGAGGGCCCTTCAACCAAGATCCTTCCAACTTCTTATGCTATGGTTATTGCCAGGTGCTCAGTCATAGTATCTGTGAGAGAGACTGTGGGTACCGCATGTGGTCTATACTCCAAGCAAGAAAAGGATGAGAGAAGGGAGGGGACACACTGGCTACTCTTTTAATGAGAGGCCCAGTAACTTTCCTGGAATCCCCTTCCCAGAGTCCTCAATTATGTTATCAGTTAGGTCACAAGACTACCCCTACCTGCAACAGAGCCTAAGGAAGTAATCATTTTTTTTAACTAGGCATCTCATCTTGAACAGATCACTTTCTCTCTGTTAAGAGAAGAAAAGAAGGGTGGGAAGAATTGTGAGAGGGAGGAAGGGAAAGAAAGAGGAAAACATTAAAATGACTTAAAGACTCAAAAGATGGCTCAGTTGGTAAAATGTTTACTATGCGCTCATGAAGACCTGAGTTGGATTCCCAGAACTCAATAGAAAAGCTATCCCAGCGTTGGAAGGTAGAGACAGGTAGATCCCTGGAGTTCACTGGCCAGCCTGCCTAGCTGGTCTTCAAATGCTGGGTAAAAAGTGAGAGACTAGAGTGTTAGAACCAACTAAAGTGTGGGAAATAAGAGGGGCAGATATCTCACTATACCCAACCAGTAGGAAAACCAGAGTTTGGGTACCCAGAACTGATGTAAAAGCCAGGCATGTGTATGACAGCTCCATGTGATCCCAGTGCTCAGGAGGCACAAAGGACCTTCAGGACAAGAAGGCTAGCTAAGCTAACTAAATCTTTGAGCTCTGAGTTCAGTGAGAGACCCTGCCCCTTTTTTTTTATATGATTAGGAAAGGCACCTAATGTTAATTTCCAGCCTGAAAGCACACTCTCGGGAGTGTGCATAACACACACACACACACACACACACACACACACTCACACACACACTCACACACACAAATGTGAGAGACTTTGTCTCAAAAATACAAAATGGAGTGCGACTGAACAAGATAACTGAGTTTGTCCTCTAGCCTCCATACCTACAGCCACAAGACTCACAGTTCTACATACATGTGCACCTGCACACACAAACACACCTACATTCCCTCTCCCCCAAATCTAGTGACTTAGTATCTGTACAATTTGATATTTGTCGGTGGCATCAGGAAGTCTCTAACTTTAAGATAAAAGGGAGGCACCATGGTAAATCACCACTCTCAAAATATAAATTAAGATGCAAAATATTGTGGAGTTTGACCTTGCATCTTTTACTGAACAAAGGTAAAAGAAACCAGTAACAAGTATTATTTAACTCATACAACAATCCTTATGACTGATGGATGGCATACTTACACATTCACAATGCAAATCTCAACCCAGCATGGTTGTTCAGACTCTGCAGTAAAATCTCTGCCTTTTAAACCCTACTAATTGAACAAAGAGCAGAGCTTTGTACCATCCATTAGGAATTAAGTAGGAATAAGGTTTGGGGTGGGCCATTTACCTTCTTAAGAAGCCAAACATTGCTTAGAAGCTCTGTCCTCCATTCATGGGCTAATTACAGTAAAACTTGAGAATTGCATTAGCTATAACTGCTTGTTTTATTCTTACATTTTGTTAACTCAGTGTAGTGAGCATGTTCATGCTGTGGTACTTGTTTGAAGAATGGTCAGAGGACAGACAGCATGCAAGGGTTAGTTCTCTCCTTCTAGGATGTGGGTCCTAGGCATCAAATTCAGGTCAGGCTGGGCAGCAAACATTTTTACTCTCTGAGCCATCATATCAGCCCACCATTGCTTAATTTAGGACACAGTGTCCTGTGATGCAGATATCACTGCTTCATTTGAAATTAGTGAACTTCATATTTTATGGAGCTCTAGTTTGACTCCATGGTTTTGAATTGCCTTTCTCTGGGGACTCAGAATTCCTCCCTTGACATTGTACATATGTGCCCATCATGAGAAGAGGTGCACTTGCTGGGGATGGCCTTTGAAGATCTAGTTTGGGCAAAGGCACACACAGGAGGCAATCAGATTATGCTGTGTAGTTTCATTGTCCTCAGAACAATGCACACACACTGATCTGCCTGAAATTTCTTGGTGGACTTTCTTGCTTACAAAATGGAGTATGAAATTCTCCATTTGCAACACATCTTTGAAGATGACTTCTAAGATCCTGGCTTGTTGCATCCGTCAGGCTCCCACCTGAAGCCTGGCTCCCTGGGCATCTATAACTATTTTTGGCAGCTTTATGGATTCTGCGCTCCCCTTCCCTGCTGCACCACAGCTCATGGATTTTCCTGAGCACAGCCCACAGGCAAACATTTGCTCCTGTTGTAAATCTGTGGCGCCATTTGGCCCCCTCTGTCTGACACCATCTTCAACACTGAGCATGTTCACCCTGCATAGTGACAGGGCCGATCAGAGAGGAGCTCTGGAGCTAATTGTCCACCAGCCCTCAGAAGCTGGCCAGTCAGCTCTTTTTAAATGTCTTTTATGGAGCTTGGACTAGAGGACACCCACAATAATCACAGGGCTCAAAGAGAAAGAACAAAAGTGGATTACATCTTCCTGTGAAGAACTGGATGGGTACTGAGTAGCTCCCCAAATCAAAGGCCCTCCCTGATAAGCAAGCCCTTTCTCATAATGGGCACACAGGAATAGCAGCCTGGAGGCAATCAATCCCTAGTCCCCAGAGAAAGGCAAATAAAAACCACAATGAGAAAGGACCCCACAAGCAAGGAGAGGGATGGGAGGGTACAGTACTTGAGAGGAAGGGGAGGGTACTAATGCAAATGGTGTTTGGAAAATCTGCATGGAAACATGGAAACCTACTCTTTTATAAGCTTCACACACACACACACACACACACACACACATACAGAGAGAGAGAGAGAGAGAGAGAGAGAGAGAGAATATGGGAGGTATTAATTGGAGTTATCCAACACAGATGATATTACCCCTAAAAAACCGTAGGCTGCCAAATCAAAAGCCCAGTGGCAGATGGGTGATACCTCTGGTTGAGCTGTGGGTCAAGAGTGTCCACCAGAACTTGATGGTAAGACCAAATTACTGAAGATACCACATACTTTGGTTACGGACATGGAGAAACCAATCTTGAACTAACCAGGAAGCTTGCTCCCCGAAGACTAGATTTCACAACACTAGAAGGTCTATGCAGACAGCTGGGGGGAGAAGTCATCAAGAGCTTCACCTAGCTATCAACTCTGGCAAAATATACCCACGGAAACAACAGTGGCATGAATACCAATGGGGGTAGCCATCTGCTTTCTGATTGGATTTAAGGTCAACTCCTCTGTAGGAAATGCATTTCTGTGATCAAGAACTCATGACTTGGGAATTCATTAGCCCCAGGGGTGAGCCTACTACTATTGTTTTGCTATATAGATGTAGCAGCAAACTGTCCCCTAAATGTTTATCTCTGTACCCATGGAATAGCAGAAGCTCAAAGACTGCATCAGTGAAAGTTTGGTTGTGCAGTCGACAGTTACCACAGAGACTTATAACTGGTAAAGCACAGAGAGAATTCTATGCCATAAATGGGACATCAACATCACACTGTACCCACACCTCAACACTAAGACTGTGGGAACATCACAGAAGAAAAGCCAGAATGATTATGCGATAGAGGTCTTGGGGAATCAGCATGTCTTCTGAATATGATGGGACTTCTGCACTCATGAATTCACAGCAACTGTGATCTGTGGTGATATTTTGCTTGTATAAATAAAGACTGTCTGAAGGTGAGAGAATGGAGCTTGCCACTAGCTAACCATAGATGTCTCTGGAGGTCTGTATAAATAGACAGGAAGTGGGACAGCTGGGCAGAAACAGAATATATATGGGGAGAAACAGGAACCAGCTCTCTTGTCTGCTGAGATGCTGAGGAGGTAAGGTGTGGCACTGGCTTTCTCCTTCTTCCCTCTGATCTCTCTGCCTTTCCTCTTCCTAGAATTCTCCTAGTCTGGTAGTCTCACCTATACTTCCTGCCTGGTAACATCCTGCCTGTCCATTGGCCAATACAGCTTTATTCATCAACCAATAAGAGAAATACATATTCATAGCATACAGAGGGGCATCCTTATCCGTGATCGTCTGCCCAAGATCTGTACAAAATCAAAACAGTCAACATTCCAGCATGGAGAGAGGAGGGGCTCATCAGTACCAACCCTAACCAAGGGGAAGATACAGTCAGTTAACATTATGGCCTCCAGTAGGTCAACCAGTAGGTATATGTGGAGCACTAATTGAACTCAGTGGGTTGTGACGAAAAATATATGACATTGACTTGAAGAGGTAGGGGTCAGAGGGTGGATCTGAGAGGTGGTAAGGGAGAATGTGATCAAATACATTGTTTGTATATGTCTTAGTCAGTGTTCTACTGCTATGAAGAGACACCATGATCACAGCAACTCATAAAAGGAAGCATTTAATTGGAGCTTGCTTATAGTTTCAGAGTTTTAGTACATTGTCATCATGGCAGGGAAGGATGTTGGCATACAAGCAGACATGATGCTGTAGAAGTAGCTTAGTGTTCTACTTCAAAATCTGTAGGCAAAAGGAAGAGAAAGCATTTGGGCCTGGCTTGGGCTTTTGAAACCTCAAAACTAACCCCCAGTGGCACTGCCTCCAGTAAGACCACACCTTCTAATCCCTCCCAAATAGTGCTACTCCCTGACAACTAAGCCTTCAAACACATGAGCCTATGGGGCCATTCCTATTCATCCCACCATAACATATGTGAACACACACACACACACACACACACACACACACACACACACACACACTTAAAGGGCCAATCATAGTAGCACCTATCTTTAATCCCAGCATTCTGGAAGCAGAAGCAGGTGGTCAGAATTTCTGAGAGTTCAAAGCCAGCCTGATCTATATAGATAGATTCAGGGTAGCCAGGACTACAGGACTACATACTGAGACCTTGTCTCTAAAACAAAAAAGAAAAAAAAGATACATAAAAAATGAAATAAGAATAAGCCAGTCAACATTCTAGCATGAAGTAAGAAGTAATTCACCAGCCTCTACCCTTAACTAAAGAGCTATACAGGTTGATGGCTTCTGGGGATCAGAGTGTCTGTTTTCTTTAAGGGAGAGACTCCTGGGAGGTCAGTAGAGCCCCACACTTAGAAGTATGTGGAGGCACAAACCAAATAGGACTCAACAGGTTATCTTTTCAAAGCCATGTGTCCATACATAAACACACCAAATAAATAAATAAATAAATAAATAAATAAATAAATAAATAAATAAGCATAATTTTTTAAAAGGCAGTGACTTGAATTGGCCAGGATGTAGACAAATTGGAATTCGGAAACATTGCTGTTGGGCATGTAAAATAGTACTGCCATCAGAAAAAGAATACAGTATAGTGATTCCTCAAAAATTAAAGAGATGATCCAGTAACTCAACCTCTGCATACATACTGCCCAAAATTGTATGAAGGAATGTCAGTGGACATTGTACATCAATCTCCAAAGCCCGTTTACACAGCAAGTGGTTGGATGAACATGACAAGTTAGAAAGTTGTTCAACAATATATAGAGATGAAATTCTGACATGGATGAACTTTGAAAACATTTCACTGACTGAAATAAGTCAGAAACAAAAAGAAATTCTGCCTGATTCCACTGATGTAGGTACTCAGTGGTCAGATTTACAGAGACAGGAAGTGATTACCAGGGAATGGGGGAGGGAAGCAAATGAGGTTCTACAGTTTAATGTCCACAGAGTTACTGTGTGAAATAAAATGTTCTAGCCATTGATAGATGGTAGTAATGATTGAAAAATAATTTTATTGTATTTTATGTACTTTATCCTTAAAAAAACCACTGAAGTGGTCAAACTGGTGTTATAGCTATTTTATACAACTCAAGAGAATGCTAGACCAGTGAGAAAGCTCAGAGGATAAAGGTATCTGCTGACAAGCACAGAAACCTTAGTTTGATCCCGGGAACCCAGTGGAAGGAGAGAACTGACTGCTACAAGCCTTCTTCTGACCTCTACACATGCATATAACCCCACACACACACACACACACACACACACACACACACACACACACACACACACACACACACTAAATCAATCAATAAGTAAGTGATGCCTTTAATCCCAGCACTTGGGATACAGATTCAGGTGGATCTCTGAGTTCAAGGCTAGCCTAGTCTACATAGTGAGTTCCAGGATACCCAGGGCTACACAGAAAAATCCCATCTTGGAAGAAAAAAAGAAGAAGAAAGAAAGAAGGAATGAAATGAAAAGGAAAGGAAAGAAAGAAGAAAGAGAAGAAAAGAAAGGAAAAATATAGACAAAACTTCTCAGGGATTTATTCCCTTTGTACAAAAGAAGCCAGGAGGCTGAAGATGGCTCTTATCTACTTCTTACAGAAGTAAAAAGCTAATCTATGCTTCATTTTTCCTTGTTAAAAAAATCCACATGTACGTTTAATTACACCTTATAAAATCAAATGAAACTATGTAGAACTTCAAAGCATTAACGTATATAATATAATGAAAAAAGATTAAACATCAACTGTTTACTCAAGGATTGTGCACAGGCACCTGAGGGACATGGTTTCAAGGGGCAAAGTCACTTCCAGAGGAGGAAGAAGAGGCAAGGCCAAGCGAGGAGCCTAGAGCTGTCTGGGGCTGGCCATGGTGTTCCTGGGCCAGGCTCCAGACTTGCTGGGATGAACACATTAAAGCAAATATGTGTGATCTGCTCAGTCTGCTGTGCCCCACCTTCTTGGTCATGCTGTCTGTTTTAAAGAGTCCAGTCCAGCTGATGCTTGACAAATCAGATGTGATCTGTTCCATCTTTGTATGAAAAAAACCTTGGAGAAAACATTAAATCTGGGTTGTCGGAATATGGTCCAATGTAGGCAGAGGTTCTCTCCCACCTGTTCCCATAACTGTTTTACCCCAAATAAGCACACTGAGGCTTATATTAATTATAAACTATTGGCTCTGTCTTAATTATCAACTCATTTCTGTTAATCTAAGTATTTCTACTTTGTCTTGGCTTACTGGACAATGCCTGAACCTGTTACTTTTTCAGCAGCTACATGGAGTCTCTCTTGTGGCTACTCTTCTCCTCACCTGGTAGCCCCACCTATCTAGCTACTGACCAACCAGTGTTTTATTCATCAACCAATAAAAGAAACATATATACAGAAGGACATCCCCCATCTGTCCAAGAATGAAGCCATGTGATGGGAATTCTGAAAGCTTGTGAGAAAACTCCAAGAAAATGAGCGTTTGTGACCTGAGTTTCTTCAAAACACAGAATTTTTCTTATGCTGCCATACTCCTCCTCTGAGATGTAGCAGATGGGAGAGAGTCCTTCAGAGTATTCATCACAACTGGCCATTGTTACTTGTTTCAGTGTCTCTATAGGAAAACATATTTTTGCCACCTGTGGCTTATCCTTGTGATTGTACACTTTTCTTATATGACTCTTCTTAAATTGTCTGGTGCTCTGAATAAAGGTGGCTATTGCATGAGGCTTTAGTCTACCTCGTTTAGCAGCTCCATTTTCCTAGCAACTACTGCCTCGAAAGGGATAACAATGGGTCAAAACTCTTGTCAAATGCTGAGGTCTTTGAGAACCTCCTTGGTTGTCCTAGTAAAGATGATTATACCTAACCCAGGCCTAGAATCCTTCTTGCCCTATCTGAGGAATGTAGAGTTTTAAATTCAGGATAGTATGAATAACTCATTTGAAGGTTCAAGATGGTTGAGAGTGGCTTCCACAGAATTTTACAGTAAAGTCAGCTTTTAACTCTAATTTTCCTGCCTTGACCCAGAGCCAAACTGGAAGTAGCTTTTTCCTCTGGTGTTTGTTTCTGGTTCATCCTGCCTATAAGAAAACTTCCAAGGTATTCTAGTTTCACACAGTGTCCTTCATTATGTCCCCACTCTGGATGGGCCTCTGTCTTACATGCAGTATGGCTATTGGGGTAACTGAGACCAAGAGCCTTTGCTTTCTCAAAATTCAGCCCAGGAAACCTAGGAACTTTAAAATGTGTGCACTGGCATGGCCATCCCTTAAGATCTCCGTTGAGACTATTGCTTTTGTGAGTGATATCACTGGCCTCTGCCAGGTGATTTTTCAAGTTTCCCTTAGAAGCATTAGCAATATTAAGCCATGTTTCATCTTTGTGATGTGTAGAATAATCCCATTCACAGCTTCCCATCAACATCTAAATCAACATCAAGACAGGACATAGCTTCTGCTTCTATTCAGTCCTCTGGCTCAGCAAGATTTTTGCAGCATTTGCAGAAATTTAAAGAACTCCACCGGAGATGTGTAGCTTGGTGGTAAACTCTGCATGTTGCTCAAGGCCTTCAGTGTGAGCACTAGAGTGCGAGCGCTCTCACTCACAAAGCAATGAATTTCTATTTCTTTCTTATATAAAAACACTGCAAAATGAGGATAAGGCAAGTGAGTTCTAGCACCTTTGTGACTCATTTATTCAAGACAATCACTGATTCGCATGAACTTGAAATACTGGATAAGATCTTCTGAAATTTCTAAAAACGCTTTACTGAGTAAACAGTTAAGAAAGGAGGCTGGACGGGGAAGTCAAAGTAGGGGTAGGAGTGAGTGCAGAGATGTGAGCAACACTCACAGTGGCTGTCAGGAGGAGCAGGGGCCAATGGAGGCGTTTGCCTTGACTGGTGCCTATGGTACAGGAGGAGAAAAGACGCGGGCCTACCCAGAGTGGGGATGTAATGAGGGACACTGCAAATCTGGGATGCCGCTGGACTTCTCTTTTAGGAAGGTAGGGCCAGGAGTCAACTCCAGGAAAAAACGCTGCCTCCAGCCTGGCCCTGGGTTAAGGGAAGAAAATTGCAGTTGAAAACTGACTCTGCTGTAGAATTTCTGCCAAAAGCTCTCTCCTTTGCTATCTTTAACCTTCAAACTAATTAGTTTTAAAACACTGTGCATTGGTCATGTTTCCAGGAGCCTAGCACAAGCCAACACCCTAGATTCAATTCTCAGTACCACAAAAGAAGGGGGGGCACATAAACACTTTCTAGAAAACCCATTGGTCCTCCATGTATTACTACTGGTAACTACAAATTTGAGTCACACAATACAAGGAACAAGCCACCACACTCAGGTGCCCAGCGGCAACAAGGTATAGAAACATCAAATCCAGAATGTGTTTAAATATTGATGACAAAAAAAGGCATTGAATAAGGTTTAAGTATTTGAAGATACAAAAGAGATTCAATATCTGAACAAAAGAATGAAAGTAATAGACTAAGGCAAGGAATATCTCAACTCCTAAAAATTTCATAAAATGTAAAGGTGTTCCAAACTACAGCTTAAGCCCAATTTAAAACAGAAACCAGTGAACTGAAAAATTGATTTGATGAAATGGCTCAAAATGCAGAACAGAGAGACAAAGAGATGAAAACTATGAAAGGTTAATAATTGTCCTGGAGACTGGGATGAGGGGCTCTTCTCTACATCTCATCGCAGATTGTTAAAAGAGAAGAGATAATAAAAGGGGAGATTTGAAGAGATAGACTAAAATTGTTGCAAGGTACTCCTCTCCTGGTAAGAAACCCAAAGGCAGTGAGATGCACCTGTATTAGATCTAGTATGTTCTCAGCTTAAAGTTAACGACTATGGAGTGAATACCATGTGCCAGGCATTGTAACAGTATTTTATAGACAGCAACTTCCTGGTCAAGTATGCAAAGATGCATCCTTACCTTTGTAAAACTGAAGGTGACAGCTTTCCTCTGTGCCTCATTCTGATACAAAGCCTTCCCATCCAGTTGCTTTGGTACTCAGTTCACATGACTGACCTGTGAATTGATTCATGTTTTTAATTTTGTCACTTTCAGGTTGAAATTTCTGCCTTGCTTTTTTTTTCCTCTGGACCTTCTCCCCAAATGTGTCTGTAGGCAGGGAGCTATGGGATACTTGATCTATAGCAGCAAATACTTAGGCATTGGCACTGTCTGAAAGACCTGTTTATGCAGTAGACTCTGCCACGGTGCTTCTAAAAGCTGTCCAAGCCAAGGCTTCTCCTATATACACACACTATGCTTGTATGTATGTATACAGGGTAGAGTCCAGACATCTGCTTTTTGTTGCAGCTGTGGTTATATAGTTTGTAACTGCTTGGCATTCCAGATTCTTCTAGCTTTTACAGTCATGTGAGTATATCAGGCTCGAACCCATAATTCAGATGTGAGTCAGTGACCTTGTCCAGCAAAGCATGATGGTAGCGCATCTGTGACAGAAGATTTGGGAGATGGAGACAAGGGCTAAGAGTAGAAGTAGCATTGGCTACATGAAAATTTGTTGTTTTTTTTTCTTTTAAAGATATTTTTATAAATCATGTTTTTTGGTTTGCCTGAGGCAAAGAATGATATTGGATCATTTCAGCTGTCTATGTAGGGCTAGTGTTTGAGGGTGGGTGACATAGTGTGCTGAGAAGAAGTTGGGGAAAGGGAGAAAATTTTCACATTCCAGAATCTGGAGTATGAAATAAAATATGAAATGAGTATCCTGAAAAAGGAGGAAATTCATGTCTTCCTGAGAATTCTCAAGAGTCAGAATTTCAGTCGGCAACATGGCAGTTCTGGAGAGCATCTTTTCGGGGAGGAATCCTGTCTGTTGTAGGGTGCTTTATCATGTTCATTTCTTGCTTGTCCCTGGGAGGACAAGCAGCCTGGAGATGAAGCTGCTGTTGCCTTGGGGACTCACATTTGATGGCAGCAGGGCAGCAGAGCTTGCCTAGCCCATGAGAGTCTTGTCACACTGTCACTCAGCCATAGAGACAAATTTTGGTATAAATTCTCATGACATCAGAGAAAGAATTTGGCCACAAGCTTCTGCTTAATATAATGCATTAGGTGATGTATTTTCAACAAAAATTTATTCACTTTGTGTATGTGAGTGTTTTGCTTGAATTATGTCTGAGCACTACATGTATGCCTGGTGCCTGCAGAGGTCAGAATTAGGCATTAGTTGCCCTCTTACTGACAGTTGTGAGGTGTTAGAAATCAGACCCAAGTCTTCTGCAAACACAAGGGCTTTTAACCACTGAGTCATCTCTTGATCCCACATTAAATGTTTTTGAAACATTCAACATGAATATTTAATGTGTAACATTGCATTGTAATAATAGTTGGGTAACCTCCATGGGACTACGTGCTTATGATTTCAAATGTCATCCATATATGTTGCATGATCAGGAATAATGAGTGAAAGCTGGTGAAGAGATGCATTCTCTGTGCTTATGGGGCTTTGCAGGGGTCCTCAGCACTTTCCTTTCATCTTCATACAGCTCTGTTAAATATATATTTCATGATTAACATATTTTCTTAGGGAGAATTAAAGAATTTCCAAGTGAAATGAAAACGAACAGGTGTTTGTGACATTGTAACTGATTGGCATTTAGAGTAGGAATTCGTTTCTTTTTCCACTGCTGTGACAAAATATCAGACAAGAGCATCTGTGATGGTTTGAAAGAAGATGGCCCCCAAAGGGAGTGGCATTATTAGGAGGTGGGACCTTATTGGAGTAGGTGTGGTCTTATTGGAGGAAGTATGTCATTATGGAGGTAGGCAATGAGGTCTTATATAAGCTCAAGATACTGTTTAGTGTCTCAGTTCACTTCCTGTTGCCTGTAAGATGTAGAACTCTCAGCTTCTTCTCCAGCACCATGTCTGCCTGCCTGCCCCTGTGTTGTACCGAGATGATAATGGGCTGAACCTCTGAAAATGTAAGCCACTCCAATTAATTTTCTTTTTCCTTTAGAAGAATTGCCATGGTCATGGTGTCTCTTCACAGCACTAGGAACCCTAACTAAGACAGCATCTAAAGGAAATAAATTTTATTTTGGACCATGGCAAGGAAGTTATGGTGACAGTCATATGGAAAGCAGCTCGTCACACCGTGCTGCTTAACTGTAATTGTTCTGTCATAACTGACACATGTTTATATACATTATCTGCTTACACTGATTATAGTGAGTTGATGTTATCTTTTTATACTTCAACCTATTCTAGAGCGTGAGTACAGGAGCTCATGTGGTGCTATAGTCTCAACAGTTACTACTGACCCAGGTACACAGTAAGTGCCTGAACAATGTTTTTTAAAATAAAGGAGTGAGTAAAATAGTTTTTTCATAACAGAAGTCTAGAAATGATGGATTATTCTTCAGGATGCTCCAAGCATTCTATCAGGAAGCTGGCCTTCAGGAAGCTCTCATGTTGAACAACTAAGAATAGAATCAGGACATAAGAGCTCACTCTACCTTGAGTGGTGCTGAAGATAGCCTTTTCAAGGTTGCAGGGGGCTCCTCTGGAAAAACATGGCTTCATGGCTCCCTCCGGGGCTTGCAGAGAGAGAAAAAGCATGTCAAGAGTTGCTTTCAGCCTGACTGGATCTAGCCAGGAGTAACATGCCCAACCCTTGACCACTTTCAGAAAACTCAGGCCTGTGTTTCTAAAGCAACAGCAAGCCAGGCAGTAGAATTAACATGACAGATTTGTAACTACATTAAGCTGACCAGGATCTATCATGCAATGATGACCAATTCTTCTAGCCTCATTCCTCTTACACTATGGGAAGATGAGGTCAAGGAATTAACAGCAAGCTCCAGTAGCAATTTAGATAGACGGTTGATTTTAAATAAAGTGACTGTTGTCACACTTTTTTTCTGTCACTGGTGTAACTGGAGTGTCTTTATAAAAATGAACAGTGTCCACATCAAACACCTACATAGCCAATGCCTCATATCCTCTCTCTGCTTCATAACCAAAGTTAAGCCTGGGGATAGAAGTTGTGGCCATAGTTTGGCTCTATTGGTATTATGTCTTGGGCACAGAAACTAGGCATCTTTTTGTCAATAGACACAGAAGAACTCCAGGAAAAATGTTCCCCCTAACGTTTCCTCGTGTCGAGCAAAGAATAGTCAGGTGAGGACTTGAAAGGCAAGCTCAAGAGAAAAGCCAGGTCTCTGAAGAAAGGGACTCACAGTAACACAACAACAAAGAAAATAAAGGGGATGGATGGACAGATCTCAGTAGTCCCAAGGAGCCTGTAGCTATCATGTCTGAGAAAAGAAATCCCACAGTAAGCAGGTGGAGTTTGGCGATCTACCTGTGAGCACACCATCTGTACAATGCTGCCCAGGCGCCCATCAACAGTGTCCCCTCCCTTATAGGATGATCATAGAAAGTCCCTCCATTAAACACACTCTTAAATGTTTGAGAGATGTTACAGATTAATCAGTACTTATGAAGCACTTACTCATATTTAACAAACATGTTCTCATTTCCACCTCATTCTTCATGCAGTGATTATGATTGCCCCTTGTACATGGAAAGAACAAGTTCCCAGGCAAACCTAGTTCTACAGATTTCATAAGCATGGACTTGTGTGTCACTTAACTCTGAAGGAGATAGCCAGTTGCCCACATTTGGGATGGGGACAGGGGAGATGGCTGAGTCAGTGAAGTCCTTGTCTTGCCATCATGAGGTCCTAAATTCAGTCCCTGAAACTCACTAAACAAAGTCAGGCACGGTGGTATATACCTATAACCCTCGCCTCAGGTGCAGGTGGACAGGCAGAAGCAGGAGCCTTCTGATTCTAGTAAAACAACAAGTTCTGGGGTCTAGGAGAGATCCTGTCTTAAAATTACAAATGAAGGAAGCTGACCACAAGGGTCACCTTGAGTAGAAGCCTGCTAGTCAAAGCCACATATAATCCTGAGCCAACAAAATCTGTGTCACTTTGGTAGCCACATGGACTCTCAGACTCTACCAGACCTAGTCAAACTGAATGTGAAGTTTTGTTTGCTTCGGTTTTGTTATATTTTGGATACAAGGTTCCACTCAGTAGGGCAGGATGCTCGGGAACTTACCATGTAGCCCAGGCTTGCCTTGGAAGTTGCAATATCCTAGCCTCCAATGCCCAAAGTGCTAGGATTTTAGGCATGCCCAGGCAGGATCTGAATGTTAATGAACTCTTGAGCTGACCTGAAATCACATTCAACTGTGGGAAATACTTACCAAAATATTGATCTTTTTAGCACATGTTTAGTGGGGACAGGGAAGAGAGACATCCAAGGGGCAAGGACAATGTATTGGTGAGCTTGAAAATTGGGTGGGGACAGGAAGTCTATGATAGTCACTGTTAGAGAAGAAGGCCACCTGTGCTTGTGACCATCATAGCCGTGGAGCCTCTGTTGCCGCCCAAGCTGATAAAGGGCTCCATGCAGGTGTCACTTGCCATGCTGTTGTTGGTAAAGGGCTGGCCGGCTGGCTCTGCAGGCCCTTCTTAGTCTCCACTCTGGCTCATGAGAAGTCTGTCACCCTAGAAAAATCGTAAGGGTTACACTCCAGGGAGCAGCTAAAAGAGATTTTAATTTTACCTATCGTCAATAGATGGATCTTGCTATATTGCCCAGGCTGATCACCAAGGAATGCTCCTGCCTCAGCCTCCTGATGGTGGGCCAACACAAGTGTACTGTGTCTTTACTAAGGAGAATTTTTTAATATCCCAGGAAGCTCCCAGCATGCAAATTTGACAGAGGAAGAATACTAAACATGTCAAGTCTTGCAAGCAAATTGGGTTTTGATCATTGTTTTGCAAGGTTGGAACCATGATCAAGAGCTAGGGAAGGGCCCACCAAAGCCCGTGGACCCGAAGCCAGGGAGCACCAAATCTCCACAGCTATCTATCACCTAGAACTGCCTTTTTTCCTCCTTCCCCTCTCCCTCGCCCTCCCTTCATTTTTCTCCCCTTCTTTGGGCTCCCCCTCCTCTGGCTCCTCTCCCCTCCCCCACTTTCTCCCCACCCATGTGACCCTGACCCTGAGCAACAGATGTATTATCTTAAATACAATCTTCTTAATCTTCCTTTTGTATTTCATAGTTTTGTGCTTCAGGAAATCTCTCAGGAAAGACAGCTTTCTTCCCACTTAAAAAAAAAAAATCTTCTCCCATTTAAAACCCTTCTCTTTTATTTCCCCTTCACAGCACTCTCGCCCTTCCACGCTCATCGCGCCCTAAAATCGTATAAGCCAAGATTGGGCTCTTTTATAATTCATGGCATGTGATGCTTCAAGCCCTTCAATTTTCTTTAGAAGATGAATGGCTGCACCATTCATTTCTGCTGCATGGGGCAAGGCGTCTCTATTTTTCTATGAAAGCTGGGGATTTGGGCTTTTTTTGATCAAGTCAGATGTCTGTGTGTACTGCTGTTTCAGAGCAGAGCCAAGCAGAGAAATATAATCAAGTGTCACGTTATAAGAACTAAGTGGGTGTGAGACCAGACTAAATCAATACGAAATTTGAGTTATGGACTCCACTTCAAAAAAAAAATCCAATTTTTACTACTTTCAAGTATACATGAAGTCAAGATAGGCTAATCAAGGGTTGCGTGATAAAGGGCCCGTGAGGGTTTCCTTCAGCAAATAAACAAAAATAACTATCCCAGTTGGCTGACTAATCAATATCCTCTGACTCTACTGGTTTCTTGGATCACCAACACCACTGGGCTTTTTTTTTTTCAGTGTGTGTGTATGTGTGTGTGTGTGTGTGTGTGTGTGTGTGTGTGTGTGTGTGTGTGTGTGTGGTATGTACCCACATGTGTGTGCATTCATCTGGAAGCCAGAGGTATACCTCTGGTGTCTTCTTTAGTCTCTCTCCATCTTGTTTATTGGCTCAAGCCACTTTTACTTGGATCTCACAGATCAGGAGAGACTGCCTGGCCCAGAGTCTCAGGGAGCCACTGTCTCTGCAGCCCCTGGGATTACATGTACTCCACCACACCAGCCTTTTGCCCGTGTTCATTCTGGGGATGGAATGCAAGGCCTCATGCTTATGTGATAAGTATGTTAGCAACTGACAGGGTGTGGTAATACACACCTTCATTTCCAACACTCAGGTGCTGGACGTCTATGAGTTCCAGGCCAGCCGAGACTGTGTAGTGAGACCCTGTCTCAAAATTAACAGCCTGAGTCATCTCTCCCTTCCCATTTTACAGATTATGCCTATAGCAAACTTCCCACTTGTATTCACTTCATCATTTTAAAATCCCCAATTTCATCTTCTTTACATCTTTCAATTTGCTTAATAAAATTTGCTTTCAATCTTATTATCTCCAAGAAAAAGTTTAGAGAAAATCCAGGACCAGTGAGGTCTGCAACTAAATGATGTCTAATTGACTTGGTAATCCCTGGCAATCAACTCTGGTCTAGTGAAGAAATAAAATTCAAAGAGGATCAGGGCCGTGGCTAAATAACTTCTCTTTCGTGATAGTTCATTTTAGTTGTCAATTTTATTAAATTCAGAACTGCCTATGACCTGTGAGGTGGCTCAATGGATAAGAGACCTGATGACCTGATCCCCACACAGTGGAAGGAGATGACTGACACTTGAAAGTTGTCCTGTGACCAACACACATGTACATGCCCACACAATACATATGAATAAATAAATGTAATAAATATTGTTTAAAAAATAAAGGCATAGGCTATCAGCGAGACACACTTCTGTGTGTCTAGGAAGCTGTTTCCAGAAAGCATGCATTGAACCAGGGAGACCCACTCTGAAAGTGGACAGCACCACCCAGTTGGGCTGGAATCCTAGACCAAAGAAGAAGAAAAGCCAGTGCATACCAAAGCTTTGCCTCCTGTGTTTTATGTGAGCAAGCATGTTCATGACCCTCCTGCCTGAGAGCCACCTGCACCATGCTCCCCCATCCCCAAAATGATTCTGTACTTCAGCCATAAGGCAAAGTCAGTCTAGCTGCTTCTTGTCAGGTATTTGGTCATCCTCTCCTTTCTTCAGATTGGGGTTCCTACGTACCTAAAAAAGTTGTGTTAAGACAAGATAGGTTTTGCATGATGTGAACCACTGAGTGCTTTGGAAACAGTAAAGCGCTTGTAGTTGTGGGCTATAAACATCTCCAGTTCTGGAATAATGAAACCCATGTTAACGAGATGACTTTTTTAAAAATATATTAAAAGAATTTGTTTGGTCCAACTTCCCTACAAGGAACCATGCTCTGTGAGTGCCGAATGCTGTTGGGAGCCACTAGAGTGCTGGTCTGTTTGCAAAGCACAGTGTGTGTTAAGAAAAACTCACCTCTTCTTGAGAATCCAAATTAAGATCCACCTCTTCCAAAGAGCCTGTTGTAGTACACAGTAGTGGTTCCCTGCCTCCTCTTGCTGACTGGAGCCTGTCTCTGGATACAATTCAAGTCAGCACTGAAAATGTTCCAAGGGGAAGATATTGGGTACACTGGGATGGAGTGGCGAGGGGACAGGGTTCAAGGTAAGGGGTATACCAAAGACAAAAGCCACTTAGAAAATGCTTTTGCTAAAAATTGTTACTTCCTCACTTGGGCTCTCTAAAAGTAGAATGGCAGTTTGGCATCTGAGCCTTCTTTCTGTGTTTCTGTCTCCTTTACTTTGGCTGATGGCTCAGAAGTAGGCCATTGTCCTTAATCTCTCCTACATAGTCACCTTGGATTCTCAGAGCACCTGAACCTCAAAGGAGAGACCACACTTTCCCAGAAGAGACCAATTACCCAAGAGGGTGAGATTGCTCCCTGGAGCAGAAACAATCATCTAACAGCCATCTTGTCTTCCTAAGCAAGGACTTCTATGGACCACCTTGTAGGATCAGAGTTGAGATAGACCCCACCTTGGCCAGGGATGCTAATTATACATACCTGTTCCTCCCTGCCTCAGCTTTTCCTCTACTAAAACTAAAGTTCATATAGGTCCCCTGAAGACAAACGGGGGTCACTCCACCCTTTTATCTGTTCCTCTTCCCAATGAGGCCACATAGAATAAATCTCCTGTCTCTGCTTTTTGGCCGGACTTGACTCTCTAATTTGCATATCAGGACAGGCATGCTAGCCTAGCCTGCTTAGAACTTCCAGAGCCCAGGCTTTTGCCATTAGAACTCCCATACACATTGAGCCTTTACAGTCCAGAGTCATGACGAGCCAAGGGACAGACATTGAACATTAAAGTATAGTAGGCATTATGTATAGTATAATATAGTATAGCACTGACTACAGCATGGAGATTAAAAAGATTGGTGCATACACGGGAGATGTTCTGAGTAGAAGCATCGAAGTGGGTTTCTTATTGAGAGGAGATTATTGTGTGCTGTCTTGGGTTTGGGGGAAGGAGTAGTATGCAGTTAGATCAAAATCCACATGTCTGGGGTGGCCTTGGACAGCACAGGGTTGACCAAGGAATCTGGATCATGAGATACAGGAGACTGTCCTGCTGAACCAGATGGAAATCTATATCCATAAACTGATGCGTAATAATAGTAAAACACTATTCCAAGCTGGGCATGGTGGCACATGCTTGTAATCTGAATAACTTGGGAAGTGAAGGCAGAAAGATCAGGAGTTCAAGGCCGTCTCCCCCTACATACCGAGTTTGAGGTCAGTCTGAACTATTTAAGATTCTGTCTTGAAAAACAAATAAAAATACTGTTCTTTACTTAAAACAAATTAATCCAGATTCCGAGACTCTAAACCCACTACAAAATTGGAATATTCCCTGTGGGCCATGAACATCTGCTCTCCCACCCTCTCCCTTCCTCTCTCTATCCCTCTCTCTCTCTCTCTCTCTCTCTCTCTCTCTCTCTCTGGATCAGATGTGAGCTCTCAGATACTACTCCAGTGCCACACCTGCCTGCCCTACTGCCATGCTCCCTGCCATGGTGATCATGGACTCTACTCCTCAGGGACCATGAACCTCCATTAAATGCTTTCTCCTAGCAGTTGCATTGTCCATGGTACTTAGTCACCCCAGTAGATAAAATAACTGAGACAAGTTCTCTAGGCAAAAACCCATGCATGCACCCAGAGACGATGCCTAGAGAACTATTAGTTTCCTGTGGCTCTTATAACAAATGATCATAAACTTGTAGTAACAGAAGTTTATCCTCTCAATTCCGAACCCCCAAGTCTTCAAATCGGTATCACTGAGACAGAGCAAGGCTCCTTCAGCTCTAGGGCAGAGCCCGTCCTTTCTTCTTGAGCTGTTGTAGCTCCAGCATGCCTAGGCTTGTGGCTTCATCACTGCAAGCATGGGCATGGCTAGCATTTTCAAATCTCCCTCTGCTGTGTCATTCTGCTTCCTCCTCCCCTCCAGGTCAACTATCCTGCCTACCTCCAAAAAAAGTACAGATAAGTACATTTAGGGTTCACTTGGATATTCCAAGACATTTTCTATCTTGGGATTTTCAATTTCACTTGCAAAGTCCCGCACACACACCCCTTTTGCCACACTGATACATACAGTCTGAGTCGGGACCTGGGTAGTGGCGAATCTTGATTGTCATTCTGAGATAGTGGATGTCTGTAAAGCATGTCTGTAAAAGGAGGGTTCAGAGAGCTTTAACTGAGGAGGGAAGATCCATCCTGAATGTGGACAACACCATGCCATGGGTTGGGACCCCAGACTGAATTTAAGAAGTGAGCGGAACAACAGCATCCACCTCTCTCTATCTCTTGGCTGTGGACACAATCTGACCAGCCATTTGATTCCCTGCCTGCTGTACCCTCAACCTGTGAAGCCAAACAAACTCTTCCTTCCTTGCGTTTTGTTATTGTTTTTTTGGGGGGTGGTATTTGTGTCATGGCAAAGGGAAAGTAATACAACATGGCTATATTGGGGGACACTTTTCAGCCTATCACAGAGGTATTTTTATGAACTACCTGGATGCCCTCTGATTACAAGTGGGATGGTTGTCTACATATAGACTATGGAGCTTTTTTAACTTCCTTCTCTGATTTTCTCTGGCCTATTTATCCTAGGAGTTGAGAAATGAACTCAAAGAAATCAATTTAACAGTTACTGGCTCTGGCAGAAGTAGATGAGGAATTAATTAATTGACTAAAAGGAAAACAGTTTTACCTGGGATTTGTTTATTCCTTGCCCAATTTAACTCCGAATAATCAAGAATCAATAATATATGGAGAGTTGAGGACCCAGAGTAAGATCAAGTGAACCCATTCTCTTTGGGCTTTTCTATTGCTAGTTTAACAAAGTACAAATGAATGAGCAGGGCAGACGTAGCCTATGAAGTCTGACCTGACTGCCAGGGTCTCCACTGGTATCTCATGGTACACATGGTGTTTATTCTGGCCAGTCACTTCACTGTGGAGAGATTGGAATGAAAAAGAATATGACTTTATGTACTAGA
This sequence comes from Phodopus roborovskii, assembly GCF_943737965.1. NCBI lineage: Eukaryota > Metazoa > Chordata > Mammalia > Rodentia > Cricetidae > Phodopus > Phodopus roborovskii. The sequence goes on along the minus strand of NW_026126482.1, from coordinate 16,695,070 downwards.
TTCTTTAAAGATAATGTATGCACTGGATGCACTCTGGGCAAAGGTACACTAATTCTGTCTCCAAGTTGACTTAGTCCTTTACCTATTTACTTGTCAACAATTTATGTATTCAGTGCCGGCCATCTCTTTGGGGCTGTTGTGGTTGCTTGGTCACCTCAAGTGAGAACCTGCCTCACGTAGCACTCTTAGGGCACAGTGCAAACACCAGCAGAACCACCCGGTTGGCCTCCTGATGTCTTAAGAAGCGGGGGTGTTAGAGAAATGTAAGTCAATAATGGTCATCACTGGCTCTTCTGAGACCCAGGCAGCCCTAGCAATGCTGCCCTGTGGATGCAAGTACCTCTTTGCAATTCCTTCCCAGCATAGCATATCGGGGAAAAAAAGGCTTTAGGTCTTCCCCATTTCTAACTAAAGCAGAGACTGAAGGCACGCCCATCCCACGTGGGAATATGGGAGCTAAGAATCTGATCAATTAAGCCAGTTGATTGGACTGATGGATGTTTATAAACATCCCCCAATTGTGGAAACAAGTTCTTTTTATTATTCTTTGACACTCGGGCATATATATATAAGGCATTTGGTCATTTTCACCTCTATTATCTTCTTTCACTCCTGCTCCCACTCATGTTGAGCCCCTTCTTTCCAACAACCCCACCTTCGATTTCCGTGTGTTTGTTCGTGATCCACTTAGTTTCACTGGGGTAGCTGGCATGATCATAGGTGAGGAGGTTTCTACTGGAGCATACCTGTTGCTATTGCATAAAAAAGGCCACAGGGTTCTACCCTTTGGATTCTTTTGCTGGTTGTTGGGACCCTATTCCTCATACTGGATTGTCTTGTCCAGCCTTAATAGAAGGGGAGGGGGTGTCCCTAGTCTTACTGCCACCTGATATGCCATGTTTGGTTGGTAACCATGGGAGGCCTGACCGTTCCTGAATTGATATGGAGGAGGAATGGATCAGGGACAGCAGAGGGGGGTGGGCCAGAGGGGCTGGGAAGAGGGAGGGGAAACTGAGGTCAGGGTTAAATAATAATAATGTTATTATTAAACAAATATTTCACCCTCTGTGGCTTGCCAGTTTCTCCTGTGGCTGGGTACTGCGTCCCAGCAGAAGTACAGAGAATCTGCTGGGATTGCCTCGTTAGCATATCTCAGGCACCATGAGTGGTTGCTTGGGGAGTAGATGGGTTACTTTCTCATTTCTGTGACAGAATATGGGACAGAACTACTTATGGGAGGAGAGATGGGCTCACAGTTGCAGGAAACAGTCCTTCACAGAGTCCTAAGCATAACAACTGGGCTAAGGACCGCGTCACAGCATGCGATAAGGCAGTTGGTTACTTCATGAGGGACAAGCAGGAAGCAGAGAACTCAGGCTCAGGAAGTGGGGCTGCGCTGTGACACTTAGGCCTCCCCTAGGGACCTACATTAGCAAGGACCTATGTCCTGAAGGTCCCACAGCCTCTCAAAACAGCCAGATGAGGTCTGAGTGCTGAGTGTTCAAACACATGAGCCTGTTGGGACATTTTACAACAGGCTCATCTTCCCCGTGTCCCGTTCCAGCAGCCCCTTACAGCTTTCTGTCTGTGCATGGGGAGAATAAAGCAGGGGTGAGACATGGGTTTTATGGAAACCCTGTCTCTAGCAACCCCACCCTTCTCTTGTAACCCACTGTAGCGGACACTCTCATGGGCCATCAACCAGCTCCCAAATCATGACAGAGAGACTTTTTCTATTTGTTATGAATGCTCGGCTTTATCTTACGCTTATCCCTTAGATAAGCTTAGATAAGCTTAGCTCTTAGAACTTAACCTGCTTCTCTTCCTCTGCTTTTTACCTCTGGGCTTTTTACCTTTCTTTCCTTCTGTATATCTTACTTTCACTGCTTCTTGTGTCTGGCTGGTGGCTGCCTGACCTCTGACCCTGAGTGCGTCCCTGTCTTCCTCCCTTGGTCCCTTCTCTCTGCCCACCACTCCCTTTTCTCCCTGGCTATTAGCCATTCAGCTTTTTATCAGCCCAACCAGGTGCCTTAGGCAGGCAACACGAAACAGCAACACATCTTAACATAATTAAACAAATGCAGCAGAAACAAATGTAACACATCTTTATACAGTTAAAGTTACACTCTGCAGCAGAAACAAATGTATCTTTGCCTCATTAAAATAACATTCTCTGGCAGCCCCTCCTTTCCCTATTAACCCTACCCCTTCTCTAGCAATGCCATCCTTTGTGTTCAGTTATCTCATGGCAGTGAATTCGACATAGGCTCTACCTTTCCCCTCTATCAATTCCATAAAGGCTCACACTTTGCTATGCTCCTAACACCTGGCAATTTATAGTTGTTGTATAAGAGTATATAAAAAAAAATAAAACGAAATAAAAAGGATCAGGTGCGTGCCAAATGGCTGTTCTCTTTTAAATGTGAATATAGTTGAAATTATGTATTGAAGCATGTATTAATTTTATACTGAGAACATTATATGAAAGGACCCACCTCTTTCTCCTAAATTTCAAATACATAAAAGCATCTGTTGAGTTGATGAGGAGAAGTAAAATTGAGTTTTAAGTGACCTGTCTATGGTAATTAGGTGATTTAAATGCCTCTTGCTGCAGACCTTTGCTTTCCATCTGAGTGCAATTTTGCACAGACATGCATGTGTAATGATGTTTCAATCAGTTGCTAAATGTTTCAGTCATGTACAACTGGTATCACCCCATGGTATCATACCCAACCCAGTGTATATAAGTACATTCCAGAATGTCTGCACAAGGCCAAACGTACTTAATAGCATGTTTCTCAGAATGTGTCCCTATTGTCAAGGAACATGCAACTAAGTGGACTGCTTCCTCTACTCTGTCTATGCTTGCATCTTCCAGGAGGAAGCCTGGAGTTGGGGATATTACTCTCTGTTACAAATGATAAACAGTACCAGCAATAATGACACAAAATAATAAAATGGCCAATACTTCTACAGCACCTACCGTGGTGGTACTATTCTAATCACTATATCCTCAGTAACTCATCTTCACCCAGTGAGATAGGTAGTGACATCCTTATTTGTAGATGAGAAAAATGACATTTAAGTGACTTGCTGGGAGATCCACATGGCATGAGCAGAAGAGCAGGGATGTGAACTCAGGCAGTTTGTCCTCAGCATCAGTGCATATAACAGTCACACTCTAAAGGCTTTGTAGATTCAGCACTGTGACCCAGCATGGGGAGGTAAGTAACAGTAAATGCCCTCTCAGTATGAAACATTCTTAAATAGGAAAGGTGGATAGCAATACTCTCATGATTATAGCCTGCCCGGCTCCCTTGGGTAAAATAAGAGATTACTTGATGTTGTCAATTTTGTTTTCTTTATACACAGGAAAGTGATACGCTCAGGGCCCAATGTTTGCTGCACAAAGCATATTGCTCTTGGCCTCCTCACTTACACTGGATTCTTGGAATCTAAGTTGGTGGCTGGTACAGTTGGATGTTGCCTCCTTGGTTAGCCAATATAAACTCAGCTAGAGTCAAGCAGGAATCCTGGCTTCATGTGTATGCAATGCAGTGACTTGCTGTGGAGGGATCAATTTCATGACTTCAGTATCTGCTATCTAAACACTTCGGCTTCAGTTTTATCTTATAGACTGTTGTAAACACCAAATGAGATCATGTCTGCAAATGGCTTCTCCTCTTGGATAGGAAAACCCATTGTAAACAATAGGTCTTCTTACTATACATCATAACTTGTTGCTGATAAACATTGCCCTACATGGGCTATGAGCTGCCTGACTCCTTTCCATTTGTTTTTGGAAATGGCAATCCTCTGAAGTAATAAATAGAAACTTATGGGCAAGAGTCGATTGATAAAGTCATGTTTTCCTTTATTTAAAATTCTTCTCTAACCTAAACCACCTCCCCGCTGCATGTGTGTGTGTGTGTGTGTGATTCTTACTTCTTGTGATGCAAACCCATGCCACTGATGTGAGTAAGTCTTCAATCACTCTACAATCCCATAAGAAGGGCTTGCTGCTATTATGCCTGTGAGGTGGCTGTGTCTCAACCACCAAATGTTTCAGTCATATACAAGTGTGCTTCTACAGACTTTATCACCTCAGGTATCATAACCATCCCAGCATTTGTAAATACTGTGACCTTGCCAAGTGACACATTCCCTCAGGTTCAGCCTACATTTTCAAGAGAAATTGATGAGTAAGCAAAGTTTTAAGGTAACAGAAATGAAACAATAGCATGACTGTTTGCATAACTGTTACGGGTAGTTCTCCAGGCAGCCTGGTCCCACAGCCGTGCCAACTGCAAACAACACACAGAGATGCCCTGCAATGCCTATCAGAGTCTATTGAGAGGTGTGAAAGTAAAACAGGCACCATCATGGTGAGCAATGCTGGACACGAGAGGCCAGTCACAGAGAGGCCCATCATGGACAGGTCCATGTGGATTCAGTAAACATTCTATGGCCATGCCAGCTGGCTTCTATGCCTACCTGTTCAGGTGGAATCATTTACTCCTTAACTTCTTCCGGGTACCACACGGATAGATATTTTGGACAAATGGAGCCATACAGTCATGTACCATAGTTACCCATGTGGTATAGCTAAATAAAATGTGGGATTAAGACTTTATTCGGGGGAATAAGCTGTTACACCTGCCCTTCCTGGATTTTCTGCGTTGATCTCTCAATTGATTCTATCTAAACAGAACCAAGTCTACCTCAGCTAAATGTGGAGTGGAGGCTGAGAGAATGGAACTCTGTCTTACAGATCTAGTAGGCAAGTCCTGATGACACTGTGAGACAATCCTATCTGCAGGCCAAAGGTCTGTGTGACTAGGCCAGGAACCCTGGTACTCAGCATGGGGCAGACAGAGGAGTAAGATTTCAAAGGAGCCTGGTCTGCGGGAATGATCACTGTTTCTCATTCCAATTTGATTCCAGATCTAGGGGGTTATAAATAGGAAAAATAATGAAAAATAAAAATAAAGGGTAAGGATGGAGCTAAACCTGAAGATTGTAATTCTTTCGCCTTTTAGTAACTCTAGACTGTCTTATTGGATTTCCAAAGGAGAGAAAGAAGGGATAGGAGGAAGAAGAGGAAGACTTTAAACATTCAGATAGCTTTATTTTAATGAAGAAAGGTATTTGGTTGAACCCTGTGAGACTGATGTAATGAAACCATGGCCTAAATTAAGACATGTTGCTTGGATTCATACTCCTGTTTAATGCTGGTATGTAATCATACCAACATTACTCACTTATTTATTATAGTAGCAAAGGAAAGCAGGAGGAAGTAAACGTAAGCACAGGTGTTCCGGACTCTAGGGAATTGTTATTAGAATGACTCCCTAAAGTTATCACCTAGTCAGATACAACCAGATCAGAATTCACCACTCAATTGAATGTAACTGAAGGTATGCTTAAGAGCACAGTCCTAAAAACATAAAAAAGAGTAAAACACCCATCCAGTTCTGGGATCTTTCAAATGCTCAGGGCCCATCAAGCTCAAATATGTAGTTAGAAATCATTTGTGTGTCTTAGAAACACACCCACCTTAAGGGGAGATGCTGTGTTGGGGTGACTGAGACGAGGCAGTTGTTTACCTTGGGTCCAGAACAGCTGAGAGTATATCACTCTGTTTTTGAACCAAAGGAGTCATTAACAAAACAACTGTTGATGGCTCACACACACACCTGGGAGGCATCTCTAGGGAGAATCCAGACAGCCTCCCACTAACAAACACATCAGTACGCGTGACCAACTGTGAGTAAATGGACCCTGATGGCCTGGCACCTTTCCAGCTGGCTGGCTGAAGTCCACAGGTCTTAGGAGCTTAGCCCAGAGATCCCAGCTCAGCAACTAGAAGGAAGCCTGCCGGTGCTACCCATGTGTTTTTCTGTTCCAAGTCTCTACTGGCCAAAGCACAAACTTCAGCTAAACTCTTATCAGAATGCCCACACTTCCTGGAAATGTAGGGCTGCTGGGGTTCTGAAAAATGTCCTCTGCAGTTAGAGGACAAACTGTGAACGATGCTGATCTTTTCTCTAGTTTTCTGTCAGGGGCTTAGTAACTGTGATGAGGAAGACAGTGAATGACCAGGGTCCCCTTCCCATGCCTCCCATCACAAAGGCTCTGCAACTTCCAAAATAGCAGGACCACTGGGGGCCAAGTATTCAAATGCTTGGTCTAGGAGGAACATGATTGCTTCACACTGTAACTGCTCCCTTGACCCCAATGGATTGTGCTCTGTGAAGAAAGTCTCTTGATCACCCTGAGAGAGACCAGTGACTCTAACAAACCAGTTAACTTTCAAGGTTTCTACGCTACTTCCAGACAATCTTGGATACTAAAACACAGCCATATTAGAGCTGCTATCAAAGTAAGATGAGACTAAGAAAAACAAAACAACATACTAAAACAGTCAGGTGCTTGGTGTAAATAGACTATTATTCTCAAATTAGGGAATTAGAGATGGCTCAGCAGTTAAAAAGCACTGGCTGATCTTCCAGAGGACCCAGTTTCAATTCCCAGCACCCACACAGTGGCTCACAACTGTCTGTGACTCCAGAACTCCAGTTCCAAGGGATCTGATGTCCTCTTCTGGCCTCCAAGGGCCTTGCATGTGCACAGTACACAGACCTACATGTGGCAAAAAACACCCATACACATAAAATAATAAACAAACAAACACAGTAACATAAATATCCCTAGTAGTCTGCTCTATTGAGGCATGGTTTGTCATCTTCTTTTTTTTTTTTTTAAACAAATACCATGACTCCATTTCCTTAAAATATAGTTTTTGATCTCTTTTTTCCCATACATATAACTTACCATGTTTATTAGTCTTATTTTCAAACTACATGATGAATATGGTTTCAAAATGCGAGCTAGAGTTTTTGGCGTATTTTTTACTTATGCAGATGCAGATCACTTTCCTCGTGGACTGCAATCAATTCTCATAAAGGTGTGAGGGGAGGGGTCCACTTTGTTCTCAGAATGGAAACCCTGTGAAAATGATGTATTACGAACACAGACGGAGCTGCTGCCTGGCTCTCCTGAGCTGGTGAATGCTCCTACCGCTTCTTCCCGCATGCAGCTTGTAAATTTTTAGAGTTGGGGGGTGGGTGGGATTTAAAACCTATAAAAAACCTAACTCATTAGTATCTTAACTGACTTCACAGCAGTTTTTAAAAACATCTACAATGCTTGATTGGCCTCTCCAAAACTTCAGAGTGTGACAATGGACAAAAGTGACGTGAAGAGCACACACCTAGGATCCCAGTACACGGATGGCTGAGGTGGGAGAGGATTGCAAGTTCAAGGCCAGCCTGGGTTGGGAAAACTCTGTTGCAGAGAGAAGGAAGAAGGGAAGGGGGGAAGGAGGGAGGGAGGGAGGAGAAGGAGGGAGGGAGGGAGGGAGGAGAAGAAGGGAAGGAGAAGGGAAGGGAAGGGAACAATCAACCAATATCTGAATGGCTTTAAGGCTCCCTTGATAGACCATGAAAAACATATCCTATTTTTATGCTAAAGGAATGTAGCAGTACGCTAACTCCTATATCACACTCAGCTATATTCATAGATCAGTACTTGCTCAGCCATGATCAGAAAAGTTTTCTCCTACAGTAGAAACCCACAATCGGAAAACATGCAGAGATTAGAAGACCTTGGAACACTCAGCTGTAAGTGGAATGTCTTCATGCAATCCCTCCCTTCAGGGCTCAGGGACTCTGCAGAACGGGAGGCAGAAAGATTGTAAGAGCCAACGAGGGCACAAGAGAGCAAGGAAACAAGGTCCCCATAAACACAATAGGACTGACACACATATGAACTCACAGAAAGTGTGCAACATGCACAGGGCATGCACAGGTCTAAGACAAATGGGGTCCAAGCCCCCAAGTAGACACAGCCCCCATCTGTAACCCAGAAGCGATTTCCAATTGATAACTACTTGCTAAGGAAAAATTGGTTTTCACCCATAGAATTTCACTGGCTGACATGCCTGCTAGAAAATAAAACAAAGGGAAACAAGTCTTAAAAAGCTGTGGCCCATAATGGCATATGTCACTTTTATCTATACTCCCTCGGCTAGAACTCAGTGATACCGCTGTAGCAAGTTGCAAAGGAGCCTGGGAAATGTAGTCTGAAAGAATACTGAAACTGACGAAGGCATGGTTGTGGAAGAAACATCATACAGATTCTACCACACAATTGTTCCAGGGGATACTAGGAGCAGCCCTGCCAATAAGCTACATGATTCCTCCATAGAATGTGTTCAGCCTGGGATTGCAATGCAGCCAAAGACACCGCTCAGGGAAGTTCGGGGTTTCCCCTAGAGCTAGATTCCAGCAAACCTCATTGTTCTGTGTAGATTAGAATATACTCAGACACAGCCAAGGCACACCTACAGTAATGCATGGGACATTAGATGTGGGCTAATTAAACACACACAGGGTGCTGTGTGCAAATGCATGGCTACTCAGAGACAAAATATGACTGGTTCTCACTGTGGAAGAGGGATGGTTATTAAGCCCACACCTCGCAAGCTCTATATCTACACATGTGCTTTTGGCTTCTTGGCGCCATTTAGCAGGCAAGTGCACTCTGAGTCAGAAGCACCTTCAAGGATGGGTCAAGTTGATTGCTCTTTTGAAATACATTAGGGACTTGGATAGAGTCTAAAGGCCCTCTACCATGCAGGCTAGGCATCCCACAGGGCTCAGCATGTCAGATATTTTGCACTACACTTGTTTTCAGTCCAGGTAGCCTTTTGGCTCATTAATTTTAAGTGTTACAGTGAAATCATTCACATCTCACAGAAAATGTATCAAGGGTGCTTTAAAATGTCACTCAAACAGACATGTGAAAATGTCACCATAGCTCTCTGAATCTTCCTTATTCCAACTCTGATTCCTCATTTCCTTCACCATTTTTCTGTTTTTTTCTGAAATTCCCTTTTTAAAAAAAGTCATTCTGTGGCTTCCACACAGATACTGTGCATGATCACACCTTACCCAACACACACACACACACACACACACACACACACACACACACACGCATACACACACAGAGGAATGCACATACACACATGCACATGAATACATACATACACAGTAATGCACACACACACATACAAATGCATGCATATACACACACAGGAATGCACAAACACACACACACACACACACACCTCAAGACAAATTATGAGAAAAGAGCAGCTGTCTGTGGAAGAACAGAGATTGCATCTACTCAAACTATGCCTGCTTGACCCAGACAAGTTACTGAATCCTAACCCTTATCTACTCTTCCATGAGTTCTGGGAAATTTTGTGGCCAAGCACAAAGCACATACTCAATAAATAATGTCCCAATGTCACATCGACTTGTGTCCTATGGACAGACTTTAGTGCCCAAGTTCCACTCTTTGATCATTATACATCAAAGAGAAGAACCCCTTTGTCTCTTCCCTGTGGCTGTTCTGTGGGAAGGCAGGGAGGCAGCAGAGCATGGACTCTGCCTGGCTACAGGACGGGGTGGATTCGTTGACTGCAGCTGAATAATAAAACAGCACAAGATGCTGTCTTTGCTCCATCTACTTCGAGAAGGAAGACCATTCTCAGCAATCAGACCATTGACACTCCAGAAAATGTGGCCATTACTCTGAAGGAGCCCGAGGGGAACCCTCTGGAGGGACTTCCATCACACCAATGCAGAGCTCAGAAGAGGCTCCGGGCTCACAAACGGTGGGGCTAACAAAAAGGAACAGTCACGTTCAGAGCATGATCAAGGGTGTCACACTGGGCTTCCGCTACCCAATGAGGCCTGTGTGTACTCCCTGTCCCATCAATGTCCTTATTCAGGAGAACGGCTCTTTGGTTGAAATCTGAAATTTCTTGGGTCAAAAATACATCCCCGGGTTCAGGTGAGCACAGGTGTTGCTTGTTCTGTCTCTCAAGCCCAGGAGCAAATGATATTGAACTTGTTGTAAATTCAAGCAGTTCTGATTCAACAAGCCACAACAGTGAAAAACAAAGATATCAGTAAGTTTTTTGGATGGTATCTATGTTTCTGAAAAGGGACAGTAGAGCAGGATGATGAGTGAGACCTAAGTTACCCAGCTCCAGAAACAAGATCCTGAATTTAAGTACAATTATTTGGGTTATCTTTTGGGGCAATAAAAGACTTGTACTGAGAAAAATTATAAAACAAGCTGGACAGCTTCAAATAACAGAAACCTCTCCCAGCTCTGGGTCCAGGCTGGGGGTTCAGGAAGTAGGTGTTAGCCGGGCTCATTGCTGCCAGGATCTTTGAAGAGAAATTTGCTTCAGGATTGTCTCCTGGTAGCTGCTGCCAGGGGTTGGCATCCTTTGACTGTTCTGCACTTCATCCAATCTGTCTCTATCTTCCCAAGGTGATTATGTATGTCTGTGTCTATTTTCTCTTCCTTTAAGACCACCAGTGACTGGATGAGGGCCAAGGTCATAGTCATGGGTTCTGCTTAGCTTAAAAACAACAACAACAGAGAGATAGCAAAAGAGCAGCCATGTTTTCTATGTGGTATTTGACCTCCCTCAGTGCCTGGGATTGCTTTTGCCCCTTTGCCTTGGCCAAGGTGTATCAGTTTCCAGAGAAGACAAGGTATGAGGCTAAGGGTATATATAGCTCAGCTGGTGGAGTTATTGCCTAATGTTATGCATTGAGCCCTGGGTTCAGTCTCCAGTACCCTTTTCTGTTTTGTTTTTTCAATTTAACACAAGCTAGAATTACCTGAGAAAAGGAAACCACAATTGAGAAAAGGCCTATATAAGATGCCCTGTAGGCAAGTCTGTAGAGCATTTGCTTGATTAATGTTTGATGTGGGAGAGACCAGCCCAAGTTCTGGGTTGGTGTAGGGGGTTGCCACCCCTTGGCAGGTGGTCCTGAGTTGTATGAGAAAGTGGGCTGAGCAACTCAACAGGAGAAAGCAAGGAAGCAGCATCCCTCCATGGTCTCTGCTTCACCTCTAGGTTCCTGGCTAAGTTCCTGCATTTGCTTTACTTCAGGGACTGGATTGCAACCTGAGAGTTGTAAATGAACTGAAATGAACCCTTTCCTTTCCAAGTTGCTTTTGGTTGTGGTATTTTATAACAGCAGTAGAAACCTTGACTGAGGCAACCTGTAGATGAATCATAGTAGCCCATGATTGTAATTCCAACATTCTAAAGGTGGAGGCCCCAGTATTAAGAATTCAAAGTCACCCTCAGTTACATATTGACTTCAAGGGCAACATGGGCTGGGGGTGGGGCAGCATCAAATGAACCTGTGGTCACGGAGCATAACCCATAGGCAGCATCACTTGGGCCCGTTCCCCTTGGAACACAGCTGCCCCTGCTGCATCTGAGATGACAACGTGTGCTCTTTTGCCTTGAGAAACTGTGAAGAGGAACCCAGCGCTGCCTGTGGGTTCTCTTCGCATCTCTTTATGCTCAGTCTGGACTCTGTCCTAATGGAACATGACAAGAACATATAGAAAATTGTCTCCACAAAATAGCTACCTTCTTCCAAGTCTGCCTGTGGCAATAAGGGAGACAGGCAAAGGCCTTAGTAATATGGTATAGTCGAGGAAGTTTGCTCAACTACCTCATTTAAAACTAAGTTGGAATGGATAAGATTCCTTGGTTATACTTATTAACACCCCATAGCTTAAGCTGGGTGTGTGGACCATGCCTATGAGCCCAGCACTCGGGAGGTTGAGGCAGGGGGACTGATAATTTGAGGTCAGCCTGAGCTACATAGTGAGTTTCGGGACAGCCTAGGCTACAAATGAGACCCTGTCTCAGAAGGAACATAAAACAAAATTGCAGGGTTTGCTTATTGCCCTACCTCACTTCTTATGTTTTCCTCCAGGCTTGTGAGACTTTTCTGTGTTTATCATGACAAATAAACATTTGGAAGGAAAGATATACAGAGCATTAAAAGATAAGGTTATTTGCATGCATGAGTTGCTTTGAGGAACGCGTTCAATTCCAAAATTATGAACACATTATAAGACCCTGGGATGGGAAACAGGTGCTGGCTACAGCTGTTTACCTTCTGCCAAAACCAGCCCCAGCTCAAAAGCCTATGACCACTACCCTCACTGCGAGTTGTCTGAGGGAATAAGACGGTTCACTCCCCCAGTGGAAAGCAGACCCTGATGTCTGCCTTCCTGGCTTGCTCAGAGGTCTTACTGTCTCACTTAACCTTTTTTGTGATTTTGAGGGGAAAAAATGAAGGTACAGAGCACAAAGTTTTGGGAAGCCCTAGTGCTTGATTTTCCCCTTGAGGACCCTACAGGGTTGTTCTAAATTGCTCCAACTCTGAAGGGGGCCACATTCACATCCAAACATTTTGTCCAAATCAAGGCATGAACAACCTGCTTTAACTGTTGAGCTCTGCTGGAGGACGGGAATGGAGTCAGCCTGCACTTGATTAAAGTCTCCAGGGGCACAGCTGCAAACCAATCTGCTTCCAATGTCAGGCTGCAAGATCCACAAGCGGGTCTAGGCTGACAGTTAGAGGTATTGCTATATATGTGTGTGGTGATGGGGTGGGGTACCAACGCATTTGCATACATATTTTCATACTTCATTTATGTGTATATGTCTATGTCTGTGTATACGAACACTTCCGTGTGGTGGGAGCCTATGGAGGCCAACAGAATGTGTCCCATTCTGAGTTACGGGAAGTTGTGAGTCACCTGATGGGGATACTAGGAAGGGAACTCAAGTCCTCGCAAGAGCAGCAAGAACTCTTGGCTGCTTAGCCATCTCTCCAGCACGAACCTTCTGTGTAAGACTTGGCTTTACTCAGGTTCCCCTGTCTTCAGCAAATGTCCACATTTGCTGTTGGCAACTTCTTGGGAGATGTCTCTTAACTGTATTTTAATCTTTAGAGTTTTTTTTAAGATAATAATAAGCAGGGTTTGGTGCCTCCCCCCTGTAAATCCCCACATTCTGGATGCTGAGGCAGGAGAGCCACCATAAGTTCAACGTTTCCCAGGGCTACCGAGTAAGTTTCAGTCAACCTGGGCTACTGAGTGAGACCCTGCCTTAATAAGAGAGATGCCACTAACTACAGGGGCTGTTTGTTGTTTTTATGTCAACATGGAAGGCTGAAGGGAAGAAGTAAATCAAGTTCTATTTGGTATGGAGGAGGCTAGACTGTTGTTATTGTTGTTGTGGAGATTTAGAAGGATGTAAAAACCATGGCTTTTTTGTTTAAAGGACAAGTGGTTTCTTCCAGCTCACATATCAGCAGTCCACCATGGTGGGGTAGTCGAGAGGCAGCATAGACTTGAAGTAGTTGGACACATCACACCCACAGAGAACAGGGATTAATTCATTCATGCCAGTGTTCAGCTGTCTCTCTCCATTTCAATGCATCTGAGGACTTCATACATGCATTCTATGTGTTTTGACCATACCCACTCCCTCTTTCTACCTCCAACTCCCCATCCTCAGCTCCTCTACATATCTGCCTCCTAACTTCATGTCCTCTTAAAGAAAAAATCCCTGAGTTCAATCCAATGCTGCCTATATGTGTATGAATATAGGGCCATCCACAGGACAAGAGGCAGCCTGCCTGTGGCCACATGCCTACAGAAAAATACTCTTCCTCCCCAACGGCCATAAACTGTCAATAGCTCCTCAGCGTGGAGCAACGCCTCCTCATGAACCCCTTCTTTATCCATCTGCATTGTTGACTGACTTGATCTTGTGCAGGCAGCCACAGCTGCTTTAAGTTCACAAGTCTAGCAGCCATATTGTTTCCAGAGGACAGCATTACAGCTTTCCTCCCCATCCTCCACTCATATTCTTTCTGCTCCTTCTTCCTGAATCCTCCCTGGGTCTGAGTGGCTGAAGGTTGATGTAGATGTTTCATTAATGGATAAGCATTCACAGTCATTTATTCTTAACACTTGACTAGTTCTGAGTCCTTATATTAATCACTGCCCACTACAAAAAACATCTCTGGTGAAGGAAGACAAACAGAAATATTTAGAAGATGATTGGAGAGCATGTCCATTTAGCAAAACAAGCATAGTGAACTATCCCCTACATCTGACAACTTCTTCAGCAATGAGCTTTTGACAAGATTTACAGAGTTAGACATGAATTTTTCTCTTTAGGGCAGGATTCAATTCAATCAGAAAGAGGTTGGATACCCCAAAACATCCGTGCCAATATTACACAAGTGGATACATCTTGCCTGGCAGGTTGGTGTTGTAGCATGCCAGACCCAGTCCTGGGTAAAATTACTGATGTCTTTTCTCTCTTAGCGATCTTCATAGTACCTTCCATCACTATGGAAACTAGCCGAAAGGGAGGAAGTTTCCTGATCAGTTCTAAGCTGATTTCTCTATGTCCCAGAGCTAAAGTATATGATACCTTTAGCACAAGGGTTTCACCATCCAGTTTGAAATCACAAGGTTTATAAGAACAAGTAATGAAACATTTAAAGTCTTAAATACCTCTTCCCTTTTCATGTTTAAATTCTAATTAGGACACTGGACTGTTTCCTTAAAACCTGAATTGCTTCCTATTTTCAGTCTGAAATGTCATTAGTGAAATCTAAGGTAGAATGGGGGGGGGATTAGCATGAAGAAAAAGTATGATGACTTTTCATGTAATGTGGTGTGTTCAAGTGCACATGTCCATGTGTACATATGTGACGGTCAGAGATCAGAATCAGATTATCTTCCTCTATTGTGCTCTACTTTTTTTTTTTTTTTTTTTTTTTTTTTTTTTTTTTGAGGCAGGGTCTCTTACTGAATCTGGAGCTCACTCTTTAGTAGACAACTGGTTCACAAGTACAGAGATCCATTTTTCTCTGCCTCCTTCACTGGAGGTACAAAAACATGCCACCGTGCTTGGCTTTTGTGTGGGTGCTGAAGATACAAACTCAGGTCCTTGAGTTCCACAGCAAGCACTTCTTCCTAACCTCCCCTATGTATAAAATAAGCATTTAACACTTAGGTAAAGTTTAAACAAGCAGTTAGCTGGGCAGTGGCACACACCTTTAGTCCCAGCACTTGGGAAGCAGAGGCAGGGGATCTCTGTGTGTTCCAAGACAGCCAGAGCTGTTACACAGAGAGATGCCGCCTCAAAAACCACACATAAATAAATAAACAAATAAATAAGCATTTAAAATATAGGCTTCATGTTTTCCTGAGTATGAGTGTTTTCTGTAACGAATATATAGAGATGTACCATGTGACAATAATAAGTTAATGAAAATGGCATTGTATCTGTCTTAGCTTGTGTAAGTTCTCTTTATGGTGTTTTCCAAATATCAAAATTGGCTAGTGATGCATTTGTATCCCTGACACTAACCTATATATGGCTGCAGACAGATGGATCAGTGGTATCCAATGAAGTAAACATTTTTAGTTGAGCTTTAGGTATCTTTAGTTCAGCACTGACTTAACATAGTACATATAAGTGTCTTGGTATTTTCTGGTGCTATAAAAGAACACCTGAAGCTGAATAATTTACATAGAAAAGGGGTTTATTTTGGCTTATAGTTCTGGGGTGGGATGGGATATTCAAGGGTGGGATGGTCAAGCTGTGCTTGGTAAGACCCCCATGCTGTGTTATCACATGAAGGATGTGTGGATGGATGAGTCATCTCTGAAGGTGGCAGAAAGTATATGCCAAAGAGGGAGAGGAGACAAAGGAGCTGGCCCAAGGTATAGCAACCCATCCTTTCAGTATAAATCCATTTCCTGGAGACATAATCCAGTCTCCTGAGAAAGCCAGTCATCGCTTCTGAAGGCCTACCTCCCAACAATTCTATATTGGCGTAAACACATTTCATCATGAGTTTCAGTAAAAACAAAACCACACCATTTATTTTGTTTATCGTCATAACACCTTCCATGGCAGTACTGGGAAAAACAGGAGAAAATCTTTCTTTAGTAGTCATTGGTTACAAAATGCCAAATAGTTCTCTGTGGAAGGCTGTCTTCTGAGTTTACCATCCATTAATTACCTCAGTAGGCAGAATAGGTCCAAGGTGGGACCTATGGATATTGTCTCATGAAAGAGATGCACATGGCCATCAGATCCTCACCTGAGATGCCAGACACTCCTTCCGTGGCCCTCACCCAGCTGTATGTAGGTCTGCCCAGCTGTATGTAGGTCTGCCCAGCTGTATGTAGGTCTGCCCCAGCTGTATGTAGGTCTGCCCCAGCTTCATGTGGTCTCAGGAGCTGATGGAGTATACAGAGGATGAAAGGTTACCGAAGGACTCCATCTATGCAACCACGGGAAATCACCATTCATTCTGTTTGACGGTTTGGAGATTTTCAGCTGTTGGGGGTTATCCACACTTCTTAAGTGATCTCCATAAACTGATTCACCATGCTCGACTTGGATGGGATCACTGGCCTGTCCTTCTTGGTGTCCTAAGTGAAGTTCCTGTCCCCTCAGGAACACTTGTAATTGTATCAACTACTCATGAAACAACTACTGTCTGTCCAGTCAGAACTTATGGTACCAGCATCCAGATGCTAAAGTATATCTTATTCATTTCTGTTTCTCTTTTCTGTGCTGTGGGGGGAAGTAGCAGACTTCGTGGCCAGTCATCTTTTCTGACCTCTACCCACAGATGCTCTGCCAGGCATCTGGAACAGCAAGTGACAAACCACTTGCTACTCAGGAAGTGTGTCCTTCTGATTTCCAGTGTTTTCCCTCTGTGTTTGGCCTCAGCTCTCTGGAGCAGGGGTCAAACCACTGTGATGCAGTTTCGAGTCCAGATGCTGAGAGTGTCCTACAGCAGCGCCTTGTGAATGACCATACCAGATGGTAAGCCTAGAAGTTCTCCAATGAAAGCTTTGTTTTATTGTTGGCCATTTGAAACCAATGGCTGACACAGTAATAGCTGACAAAGATATTTCTCCCTTCATTCCAGCCAGTTCATTTCAACATCTGTAGGTACTAATTTCCTTAATTAGATAAAAACTGTTTGTTGTGGATGGTGACAATGACAGAATTCTGTTGGAAATTTGAGTCCCAGTAAAGGAAGTGCAGTGAGAAGACACGGTGTTTTCCTGTGAGTCTCCCAGTCCTGAAACCTGACTGGACTGAGGAGCCCTCACTCTGAGAAAAGGAGCAAGGCTCTTCCTGCCAGGTCCAGTTGTCTCTAGATGAACACAGGGTTAATGGAGTAGCGTGTGAGGACAATAATTGTGGAAAGGGACCAGTTTGATTTGACCATGGTGGGGAGAGTGTGTGTGGCCTAGACTCCAACTTGAAACCATAGCTTTGCTTAGGAGCCACTCAGACTATGCTAAGTGAAGACTAACTCTTGCATCCTGGCTAGGGAGCTGGGGGCAGGTAGACCTTCTGCTAAGCTGCTGCGGTCAGACTCACCAAGTGGAATGGAGCACAAAACAAGGTGAACACCACTGCCTGTTGGTGTGTGAATTTTACTATGGAAACAAGAAGCAATGTTCATTCATCCCAGAAAGGGAGGGTTCTGAGGACAGGGCAAAGAGGTGATCCCATTCAAGTCTGGTTTGGTGAACTGTTATGTGATATTCTGTTTGTGCTCTGACCAATAAAGCTTGGAGGAGATCAGAGGGCAGAACTAGCTAGCCATCACTTAACCACAGAAGCTAGGTGGTGGTGGCTCACACCTTTAATCCCAGTGCTTGGGAGGTGGAGTCAGGAAGTGATAAGATAGAGTAGAGACAGTATCTCAACCCTTTTGGTCAGAGGAACCGAGAGAGGAAGAAAGCAACTGGTGACTGTTACCCCAATATCTGACTCCTGGTTTTATTGATATAAATGCTTCAGTGAACCTCAGTGACTTCATTGACATAACCAACAAGCTCAGTGGTTAGGAACACCAGCTGCTCTTATGAGCTGGATTTGGTTCCCAGCACCAACATCTTAGCTTATAACCATTTATAATTTGTGTTCCACGGGTTCTGGTGCCCTCTTCTGACCTTTGAGGATACCAGGCAGGAACATGGTACACAGACATACGTACCAGCCAAACACTCAGGAACATACAATAAAAATAAATAAGTATCTTAAGAAGAGAAACAGAATTTAAAACCTTTTCTAATTCTCTTAATGCTTCATTTTGGACTCTGGTTAAGCCAGCCTTGCATTGGCTGGTCTGATTACTTGAGAAATGATCTCAGCTTCAGTTCCCAGGTAATTCTGTCCTGACAAGTCAGGACAGTGTCACGTTGAAGAAGTCTGCTTTAGCAACATCTGGATTTGTGGGCCCAGAGATTCCATCCCCCAGCCTCATACAACTCTAGGCAGCTTCTAGGTACATGTTGTGAGTTCCCCCTCTCTTTTTAGCTTACGCAAACAAAACTAGTGATGACAACTATTTTATTGTCAATCTCAGCATACCTACATACGGCACAGTAAAAATATTTAACCTGTTTTTGTCACAGTTCTGTAATATCAGCCTTCAAGTTATATTGAGCATCTGTCACAAGTCACTTTTTTTTTTTTTCAATGTAAATTGAATTTACTAACATGCCTGTTGTGTGTCACTCACATTCAAGATGGGTCTTTCCACTTTGGTCAAGCCTTCCTGGAAGCACCCTCATGGACATGCCCAGATGTATGTCTCTTAGGTGATTCTAAACCCAGTGACATTGACAGTTAAGATTAAGCATGAAACTTTTGAAATGAAGTTATTTTAAACATTGACAGGAAAGCTATTTATCCATAATACCAATGTTTATGTAGTTCCTTGTATATTTGGAGCACTTTGCTGGGCCATGAATATTTTTAAAAGGAGAGGGAAGACAAGGGGAAGAGGGGCAGGGAAGAGAAGAAGAGGAGAGGGGAGAGGGGAGGGAAGGAAATGAGAGGAGATAATAGACTTCTAACAGCTTTCTCTGGTAGGCACTCACTCTGTATAGATGTGGCTTCCATCCCATTTCCCTCACAAGCAGATCTTAAAATGTCCAGAATCCAAGCAACTCTTGAGGTTCTGCCCATATCTTCTCACCAGGCTGGGCTGCATTAAAACATGTAAACCGTGTTGATGTGTGTAGCTAAGGTCAGAATGCAAAACTGTGATTCCAGTGTGTAAAAAAAGGAAGCATTTTCTTTAATTGGTCTTCTCTGGAGCTCTGCAATGATTCGTTTTCGTCAACTGAGAAGTGACAAATCCTTTTAGCACCTCTTGCAGAAATGATTTAACATGGTGGGCCCGCAACTGCTATCTTTAGACAGGCCTACTTACAAGGCTGGCCTTTGGCTAGCTGCTGGGAGTTTGGGTATGGAGAGGAGGATGGCTCCCTGTGCCTAAGCTGTTAATGCAAACAGTATGGTCCCTGCCGAACACCTGCCTTCCTTCTGGCAGTCTAGATGTTTGGTGTGTGCCAGGCAGAGGTGCCTGTGTGACCAGACTTCTATGTAAGCCTTGGATCCCCCAAATCTTTAGTGGGCATAAATAATGAGCTAGACACACTAGTCATGCATTCCAGCACTCAGAATGCAGTGACAGGAAGATCATGGTTTTTTTGATGCTCTGGTCTAAACAGTATCCCAACAAACAAAGTAACGAGCTACAGTTCACCGAACACAATAAGAACTCACACGGTGTGTTTTGTCATCCTACTCCACATATCTTCCTCTCCCATGTTCATTGATTCTCTACTCACAATTGCTAAGAAGTGGAAGGAACCTGAATGTCCCTTGGCTGGTGAATTGGTGATGAAATTGTATAATAATGCACAATATAATCCTATTTGAAATTGTAGGGCTGGGGAGATGGCTCAACAGCTAAGAACATTTGCTGCTCTTCCAGAGGACTGAAGTTCAATTCTTAGTGGTAGCTTACAGCCCCTTAGAACTTCAGTTCCAGGGGAGCTGACACAGTCTTCTAGCCTCTGTAGGTACCAGGCATGCGCAGAGCCTGGTCAAATCACCCAAACGAATAAGATAATTTTTTAAAGGAAAAAAAATGAAATCATAAAATCCCAGGTAAATGGATGGAGCTAAAAAATGTAAGTGAGATGACCAGACACTGAAAGAGACCCACTGCATGCCCTCTCTCATCAGTGGACAATAGCTCCAAATCTCTAGATGTGAGTATGTAATGTGAAGTCATCACAGAACACAGTACAGTAAGAAGGGACTGTGGCTGAGGAAGAAGATGCTCTAGAGAGGCAGCAGAACACGGCACAGTGCTGTGAAGGGAGAAATGGCAAGGTGGGAGGTTTCACTGGGGAGTCAGGAGGGAACGGAGTGAACAGGAAGAGGTGGGGAGGAAGGATAAATAACCCTAATGATATTTGAAAAGGCCATAGGGAAACATTTTACGTTTACTTAAAATACTTCTATGATATTTATGAGTGTATGTGTGTATATAAATATAGTTTAAATGAAGCAATGCCATCTGGGACTCCCCAAGAGCCATAGACTATCTAAAAACATCCATCCCAGTGCCAGGCATGGGAAAGCTCCCTTAGTGTTTGGTCAGGGGAGCTGAAAGACTCCTAGAGAAACACACTGTTAAGATTGCCTTTGGTTTCCTCTTAGAACTTGAAGGTAAGGCCTTGTTGCTGAAGGTATCACACACCAAACACAAGACTCGGAGAAATCGAGCTGAAACTGATCTAAATGCCTCCTCTCTGAGAAGTATCTCCAAAGTGCGATGCCCCAACTGTGGAGACAGAAGAGCAATGGATAGTTCTACCCAGTTGTAAAGCCTATGGGCCACAACAAAGACCAGCCCGCCAAGATGTCCCCAGTGGTACAGTAGCAGCACTATCTTGGGGCAACCAACAGCTGTCTAATTGGACTTAAGGCTTGCCCCAAAGAAGGAAATTCTTGCCTGTACTGCAAACCTAGCAAGCTATCCATGGCTAGTGATATCAAGGGCCATAGAGAAGAAACCACAACTTTCACTATAATTTCTAACTGCATTCTAAAAACTTACCCTGATGCCCACAGAGAAGAGTAACTTCCACTCATCACCAAAGAAACTTCCTTCTGCAACAGGTGGACATCCTTATAGAAACCCACATGCAGTCAACACTAAAAGAACAACAGATTATGGGGTGTTCAACCCCAGCTGATTCATCTACAATGCAACTCCTCTACCTAAGGCTCAGGGAATCTCAGGAGAGAGGATGGGAAGTTCTAAAAGACAGAGGACCAGACATCTACTTCATGAGGGAGTCTCCGACAAGTGACAGGGGAGCTTCACTCATGAAATCTCCACAGTAGCTGATACAAGACATCTACATAATGATAATACCAGGTGCCATGCCAACTCGAATAGGGAAAACATCTCAGGGCCCTACCCTTAGAGGGAGAACTACAGGCAACTATTGGTTGCTGGGAGAGGAAGAATTTGTCACCTCCAAGGATGGTGGTCAGCCCTAAATATACATATGAGCAAGACATGGACTCAGCAGGATATGTATGTATATTGTGTGTGTGTGTGTGTGTGTGTGTGTGTGTGTATCAGTACATACATATGTGTGACAATAATTAAAGAAGAGGTCATAACTTTGAAAGGAGGTGGGGGGGAGAAAGGAGACTATGAGGGGGGAAATGAAGGGGAGAGGGAAGATTGGAAATGATTCAAATATATTATACATGAGGAAATTCCCCCATATACAATATTTTTTTTATTTAAAATTTTAAAAACATAGATGGGCGAGGAGGAAATGCGTCTCACTAAAGTAGAACACCAGTACATGAGTGGAGAAGGAATGGTGGGGCTAAGAAGTCAGCACTTGATAAAGAGCACAAATGTGACTCACTTGAGCAAGAATTAGAAATAGATGCTAAAACCAATGGATGAGATCTGGTGAGGAATAGTGTTTCTTCTATACAATTCCAAAACCCCTACTCCAAAGTACTTAGTAGTGGCAAGGGGTGAAGACAGATTTACAGTGCAGAAAACAGGTAGACAGTACCTCAACCAATTAACCGGAGTTAGCATCTCCTTCTGTGTTATATAAATCAACATTCTCTCCTCCATTTCAATACACCGAGAATACATTGCATTCCTGCCAAACATGTAGGACATGTAAGACTGAGCAGTTGAATATAAATACACATTAAGCTTTGATTAAGGGATGTTGTATAAAATAAATAAATCATTCTAGACTTGTCAGAACCATCAAGGGTGTGTGTGTATGTGTGTGTGTGTGTGTGTTCCAGATTATAGGAAGCTAAAGCACTTTGGCAATGTGTGATCCTGGAATGGGCCCTTGATCAAATTGATTTTTTTCCTCTATTTTATCTATTTTGTCATAAAGAACGATATTGAGGACATTGGCCAAGTTTGAATAAGCTCTGTAGATTAGATAATAGCATTTTATCAGCACTCATTTTATGTTTTAATAGATTGTAGTGTGGCTATTTTAAAACATTGCCCTTGATATATACATTGCACCCTGAAGTATTTATGGATGAGGCAAATAATCTGCAGTGTACTCCCAAGTGGTGTAGAAAATATCACATGGATGGGAGCAGCAGAACTGTGATCAAATGTTAACCATTGAAGCATTCAACTGCAAGGTACACCCATAACATCTGTACAAGGGGCTTTTTGTATTAGTCTTACAACTTGCTGCATGTCTGAATTTTTTCAGAATAAGTGTTTAACCCACAGAAGCAACTTGTGTTTATTGTAACAACAAAACCCCCAAACAAAAACCCAAACCCCCAAAACATGAAACTCACCATGGAAAACAACAAATAAAATTTAACCATGTTAATTACCTTTCAGAGTACAGCCAACCAGTGGCAAATACATTCGCATTGTTATACAATTGATCCCCTGAATATTTTCGTTTTACAAGACTGAAACTGTGTATCCATTAGTGGGAACTCTGCCTTAAGCAGAGCCCAGCTTCAGGCAACAGATTGCTTTCTGTGTCTGTAAGTTTGATTTATTTAAGAGACCTGATGGAGGTGAATCCTACCATGTTTCTCTTTTGGTGTGTGTGTTTGTGAGTACAGGTAGACTGACCAAATTTGGGGGGCTAGGGCTTCTCTATCACTTTCCACCCATTCCCTAGAGTCAAGGCCTCTCATTCAGCCTCAAGCTTGGGAATCTTGCTGTTTGAGCTAGCCTGGCAGCCAGTGAGCTCTTGAGTCCACCTGTCTCCAACTACAGCGCTATCTCTACTCGTCATGACTTTATTTTCCTCTGTGGATAGAAAAAAAATTCCTTTGTGTCTGTGTGTACTACGCTTTCTTCATCCTGTCATATGTTGGTGGACATCTAAGTTAGTTCCACTTATCAGCTATTGTGACCACTGCAGCAATAAACACGGTTGTGCATGCGTCTTTGTGGCCAGATTTGGAGTTCTTTGGGTATATATTTGGGAGCAATTTAGCTGGGTCACATGTAGTTCTAGTCTTAGATTTTTTTTCCCCAAACATTTACTGTCCATTTGCGGTTCTTCCTTTGAGATCCATCTATTCATTTCTTTAGTTCATTTATTGATTGGAGATTTTTTTTGGTGTTTGATTTTCAGTTTTTATATGTGCTAGATATTAGATGATCAGTTTCTTTGATCACCCATTCTGTAGGCTGCTTTTTCGTTTTGCCTTCTAATTACATGGAATCTAATTAGTCAATTCTTGGGGTTATCTCCTGTGGTATTAGAGTCTTTTCCAGAAAGTTCTTACCCATTCTTATATCTTAAAGTGTTTCTCTTATGTTCCCCCTACTAATCCCAATATTTCAAGTCTTACATTAAGACCTTTGAAATATTTTGAATTGATTTTTTGTGCAGGTATGGGTCTAATTTAATTTTCTGTATGGATATCCAGTTTCCCCAACATGATTTGCTGAATAGGCTGTCTTTTTTCCAATGTATGTTTTAGACAACTTTGTTAAAAATTAGGTGGCTTTGGTTGTACGAGTGTATTTCTGGGTTCTACATTCTATTCCATTGGGCTATATTTCTGTTCTGTGACAGTATTATGACACATTTGTCACTATGGTTCTGTGGTCTAGCTTGAGGTGACATATGGTCTCTCCAACATGGTCCTTTCTGCATAGACTGTTTTGATCATTTGGGTATTTTGTGTTTCAATACTAATTTAAGTATTTTTCTCCCTAGTTCTGTAATGAATGTCATTAAAATTCCATGGTCATTTCATTGAATCTATAGGTGATTTTTGGTAATATAATTATTTTCATGATACTAGTTTTGCCAATCAATACGTATGGTAGGTTTTTCCATTTTATAGTGTCATCTTTAAGAATTGCAAACTCAAGGGCTGTCTGTGCTACAGAGTAAGTTCAGCTCAGCAATGGTGGTTGCCTAGGTGTGGAGGATCTAATTTCAATCACTGGTACTACACACACACACACACACACACACACACACACACACACACACACACGAGGGAATGTTTTGTTATTGTTGGTGTTTTGTTAACTGTGGCTGAAAGTGGAGGGAACTAGATAATGAAAACTATAGCTACAAAATAGCAGTCATTGGTGGTCCCTTTAAGCCTGACCGAAAGCAAGGTGTTTGCTTTAACCGCATGTGATGATCACAAACCGCATGTGTTTCCTCTTGTGACTTCAGGTCAAATGTTAGCCTGGACAATACACAAAGTCACTGTCAAAGGCGGGGAGACCTAAACAGAAACCATCACCTTTTTATAAGATGTTGATATGAAATAGGAGAAGAACTTTCCAGGGCTGGCATAATTTTCACTAAGTATATAATAATAAAAAAACAAACAAACAAAAAAACCTGCATTTCATCTTAAAATCAGGGCTGTGCATTTGAGGGATTAATTTGACACTGTTTGCTAATGGGTAGGGCACATATATATATATATATATACATATACATATGCATATACATATACATATGCATATACATATACACAGATATAAATGTGTATATATATCTTGTTTGTTTTTAAGATAGAAGGCTACCCAAATCCAGCAGTCTGAAATGGCTCACATGGCAGCTCAGTGGGCTTTAGTCTTTAGATAGTAAAACCGAATACCATTAGAAAGACCCTTCATTAGGGCTGCCATCTACTTTGTTCATCTCCAGGTCTCTCCCTTGAGTTATGCTTTCTGTTCATAGCTGCATGCGCTCTTCTGCTAGCTCCTACTGTGTTTTGAATAGGAACTACCCCAGACACTCAAGTCTGGACCAGACACTGGCACAGTTTTTGGAGGTAATGGAAACTTTAGGGGGGTACAGCCTGGTGAGGGCAAGCAGATACCTGGAGGCATGCCTTTGAAGTTATAAGTGGTCTCCAGCCCTCCCTCACTCTGCATCCTGATTTTGTGGAGTGAACCATGCTATTCTGCATAAAGAGTTTAATAATGGCCGGCATTTATTGTAGGCTTTCCTGCTGCCAAGCATCCTCCCGGACTTTACTTCATCCCCACCAACATCAAACCAGCAAGCAAACACCACACAGAGCAGGAAAGGAAAGTTGAGTCTGGGAGATAACACATGGTGATGGAGTTGGTAGCCAAGTTAGTATTCAGGTCCTTTAACTTGGAAAAAGGAGCATGACTAATGTTTTGCATTACCGCACATTTGACCTAATTTTATTTTAAAAAAAAAATATCTTATTTTAGTCAATTTAACTGATACAAATTTGTAATCCCAAATCCTGTGAATTCAAAATTTAGTTTTCACCAACTTGGAGTTAAAAGGAGGAGGTGAGGCATGAGGCAGAGAAGCTGTGGTTTACCAGCTCAGTATAGGAAGAGGTGTGTCTGGGAGTGAAATTACTCCCCAACAGGCAGCCTGTTCTGAAGCAGAAGTGAGGGTGTTCACCCTTCTCTGTGAGTGGCAGCACACTGCTGCCCTGGTGACAGGCAGAATGAGGCTGTCATGGTTAACAGGTAGAATAATGCGGTCATGGTAAAAAGGAGTCACACTTTGGCAGAAAAGGAATTAGGGTTTCACCAGGAGAAGAATCTACACCAGCTGTACACAGCTCTTCTAGAAAATACCAAAATGGAGACCACTTCCTGGCTTTTCCTCAGAGGCCTGTATTACCCAAACCAGCAAGGGTGTCAGAAAAGCCAACAGTCATTTTTCTTTATCTGTGAACATAGTTACAAAAGTCTTTTATGCCACGTTAGAAAATAAATGCAGAAGTGAGGAGAAGTCTGTTTGTATTTGCTTTGAATTTTCTTTTTTGTTGTTTTTGATAACCTTTTCAAGCATCGCAACAATTTTGTTTCAGTCACAGTGATACATGGCTATAATTCTAGCTGAGTCAGGGAGGAATTGCAAGTTAGAAGCTACACTAGACTACATGATCCTGTCTGGAAAAAAAAATTCACAAGAAAGCAAAAGCAACTGTAATGCACCTCTGTATTCATGTCCTCTATGATGTCATCCTTCCTCCCCTTGGCTTCATGCAAGGGGTAAAAAGAGAGGCAGGCACTTCCTGTTGAGGCCTTCCATGTTTCTATGCAGCTATTCAGAGTTGGCAGAAAAAGCCTTACATTCTCTATGCAACTCTTTGTTTATAATTATAAAAGATTTATTTTAATTTGAGGATCCAGGGTAGATTTCACGTTATAGACACTGTAATATACACAGTCATAGAGCAAAGGTGGAGGTTTGGAAAATCATAAGATTTATACTTTAGGGCTTGTCTCGTTATAATGTGCCCTTTACAAACTATTCCTTCCAGCTGGGCATAGTGGCACGTCTGTAATCTCAGCACTAAGGAGAAATATAGCTGAAGACCAACTTGGGCTACATAGTTAGACCCTAGCTTTAAAATACACACACATCACAGATACATATACATACACATATGCACACATACCACAAATACATATATGCACACATATATGCATATTCATTCACAAACACATGCATATATAGAGTGAGACACACACATGCATACATGTACACACACATACTTGCATATACATATTTCAGTCTTGCAAGTGAAACAAGATCTTTTGAAGATCTTATCACTATGGGAATAACTGAATGTATACTAACAATTGTTTATGATATGTATAAAACATGAAATATAATAACAAGCATTTGTATTATCATGTCAAAAGAATAACCCCAAACCCTATCCCATTTACATATCTCATAAACAAGTTTAATTACTAGAAACTTTGACTAACCACCAAGACATGAAACATTCTGAAGTTAACTGGCCCAGGTTCATTTAGGAATAGCACTAAAAATACTTAATATTTACCCACAGGATAATTCAAATATAAATCCATGCAATATTAACGAGATATATGGAAATCAGGTAATATAAAAACTAAACACAGCCCCATACTGGTCATTAAATCTGTACCCATGTTCAAAAAAGTGCTAAAACCTGTCATCTTTGGAGGTAGGTAACTATAGTTAAGTATTTATATGACATTTAATAGAATATCCCATGGCTTTTGATACTGTTGCATGGTAAATAATTTTAATAGTCATATCCTTTTCTTTCTTATATATTACACACTTTAATCCTCTAAACTTTAATAAAAAATTAAGTATTTTCTCTATAGATTACTAAGCAAAATATTTCATATGCTAATGACATTGTCCTGTAACCCATGTTAGTTTCATCTTTTAATAATGCAGTTTACAAAAGACGACTGTTTTCCATGTTACAAGTTATAAAATTCAACTTCTAGTTGATACTTGTCTTGAACAATTTGCAAGGCCAGCACTGACTTTTCCTGTTTAGTCTTTCATTCCATGGCTATGCTGGGGATTAAACCCGCAGCCTGGTATATGCTAGACAAGTACTCTACCACTGAGCCACGATCCTCAATCCTCAGAGGAGCAGTTTTAGAGCCATGGATGCACTTTTCTGACCGTTGGAGCTTAAAGTTGGCAATTCCCAGTGATTAAATTTCCACTGGCCTTGAGACACAGCGTGAGAACTCTTGAGGCTATAAAAAAAAATGACCTACAGTTTAATCCCAATCCTAAACCTTTAGAGAAAGCACCATTCCGGTTCTCTCCTGAAACATCTTGAACACTGCTGTGTTAAAAATATGCCAGATTTGCATATGTAGAAAGACATATCCTTCTGTTAAAAAAAAAAAAAAAAGGCTTTGGCACGATAGAGCTTGTCTGGTTAGATTTGTTCCTGTCTGGCCACCTGAAAGTGCACATTGGCATGATGGAAAAAACCTTAAGGGAAGTGTTTCATGTTATTGTTTGCCTGGGGCAGTGAGATGACATTATTCTAATTAGTAATGTTCAAAAGATTTTCAGTTAATTAGAACACACAGTGCTTGGAAAAACAAGAAACAGGCAGTTAGTGAAATTTAAAGCCAACTAGAGCTCCTTAGTCTGCTTCCAGTAACCTACCTGTCCCACTAAAACTACCTGCCCTATATGCTTTGGAGGAATCACCTCAATAGTTAATTAGAGCCTTACCTTGCCTGAGTGGGTAGAATAGTGTTAACATGCACCCTTTGAAGTGTAGCTAAAGGAGTTCTGCACCAAAGTTTAATCTTGTTGGTTAGTTTAAAGTATCTCATTAGTATTTTAAATAACACTCAAGGGAATCAGAGCACTTGCTTCTCTCTCCCTCTCTCCTCCCTCCCTCCCTCCCTCCCTCCCTCCCTCCCTCCCTCCCTCCCTCCCTCCCTCTCTCTCTCTCTCTCTCTCTCTCTCTCAGAATTATTTGTAGGCAACAAGAGCAATTCCCATTCCTTAAAACAAATTTGTGAGATTTGAAAAGCAAACCAAGTGGCTTTCCCTGCCCCCATCTCTCAGGGAGGCTGCGCGAACTGCACACTCCCACCCAGTGTCTCTATTTCTTTTTAAAAATTGCTTTTATAAATGCCTGTGTCCCAAAACAATCCTAGCCAACCCTCTGTACCATTGCCCCCAGGGTTATTCTCGTGTGTAGATCTGGTGTGTGTTTTACATTTTCTTAATAATACTCTGGTGTCTCTCAAATTTGAATCAGAAGGCAAAAAGAGATAAATTGCAATTCAGCTCCCAGGGCACCTCAACGAGTGGATTTGGGGTGAGCCCGGGGGATGCTGAACCCCCCTGATGCTCACCCCAGAGGTCTGCAGGAGAATCTGGCTCTTGGGTGGCATGTAGGAACAAAGGCTGTGTACTGTGTAGTGAGCACCCAAGGGAGTGAATGGGTATCTTAGTTAGGTGAAACACCATGACCAAAAGCAACTTAGGGAGCAAAGGGTTAATTTCGCTCACTGTTCTATAAAACAGCTCATCCTGAAAAGCAATGAGGAAAGGAACTCATGCTGGCCAGGCTGGAGACAGAAACTGCAGAGGCCATGGAGGGGTATTGCCTCCTGGTTCCCTCCCCCTGGCTTGTCCAACCTACTTCTTTAGAGCAGCCAGGGCACCACCCACCATGGCCCGCCTCCCAACTTGATTGCTAATTAAGAAAATGCCTTAGAGCTGGGCTTCATGGAGGCATATACTCAACTGAAGCTCCCTCCTCTCTGATGACTCTAGCTTGTGTCTAGCTGACATCAAGCTAGCCAGCACACAGGGTGAAAGAGTTTGAAAGCATCCACACAGGACTTGTCTCCTTAGTGAATACCGGTTTCCCCTGTCACTTAGTCAAAGCGACCCTTCATTTTCTATCATCATGAAGCGCAATGGGCTGAAAGTGGAGTACAAACAGGGAGCGGCCAAGTAGGTGTCTGTTGACCAATCCTGCATAGAGTGCTGGGAAGGCTGCTGAACTCGGATCTCTTAGGCTGTTGTCATTCATTACCCCTTTTTCTATGTGATTGGGGAAGAGGAGGTGTGTGTGTGTGTGTGTGTGTGTGTGTGTGTGTGTGTGTGTACACTCGAGAGTGTGTGAAAGAGAGAGGTGTGTGAGGTGTGTGTGTACACACAAGAGTGTGTGAAAGAGAGGTGTGAGGTGTGTGTGGGATGTTTTTGTGTGTGTGTATGTGTGTGTACACTCAAGAGTGTGTGAAAGAGAGAGGTGTGTGAGGTGTGTGTGGGGTGTTTTGTGCACATGAATGCGCAGGTGTACCTGTTTGTGCAACAGCCAGAGCAGGATCTCATATGCTATCATCTCGATCTCCATCATGTCACCCTGAGATGCCCTCTCACTGAGCTGGAAGTACAGATTATGGTTAGGGTAGTTGGCCTGGCTCACCTTTCTCTGCCTCCCTGCTGGGGTTAGAAGCATGCATAGCCATGCCTGGCCTTTTACATGGGAGAATTCCAACTCAGGTCCTTCTGCCTGCAAGTAAGTGCTCTTAGCCACCGAGCCACCTCCCCAGCTCCTCCCTCTTATTATTGTTTTTTTTTTTTTAACATTTGTTTATTTGACAGTGAGCGAGGTAGAGGGAGGAAGGGAGAAAGAGAGGGAAAGCATGCCCATGCCACATGGCACAAGGCAAGTGTTAACTCTCTCCTCCCACAATGTGGGTTCAGGGAATCAAACTCAGATTGTCAGGTTTCAGTCATCTCAAGTTTTCTTGATGCCTAAGGAAAGTGTACATGACTTGTGTATAGCTATACAAACAAAGCATTTACTGTTAATAAATTGTAAATAAATTTTAAAAAAATAATTGTTTGGTATACATACAATTTTATCACTTGTTTACAATTAATAAAAAACCCAAATACTAATGAGTGGGTAAACCTGTTTATTTTAAATAGGGAACTAAATCTTGGCTAGACATTTGATGCTACAAGACATAAAGCATATTCAATGCTGCAGGGTTGGTGAGCATTTTGGTTTTATAATCATCAATGCTGAGAACACCACTTCGAATAAATACATAGTACAAAAGGCAGAATTGTGTAGAAGGCCATCACAGAATCTGTTGGAAGTCTATCCTAATCCCAAACCAAAATTCACTTAGTCACTTTGTGTCTGTGTGTGTGTGTGTGTGTGTGTGAGAGAGAGAGAGAGAGAGAGAGAGAGAGAGAGAGAGAGAGAGAGACAAGTCATCCACTCAAACCGCAAGTTTTTGAAACTCAACCACTTAAACACAACACAATCCAAAAGGATGCTAATTTGGCATTTACACAACAGAGAGAAAATATTAAACCATGGTGTTTTGAAGAAGAACAATTTCCATGGATATAATAAAATGATAACAAATAATAGTCTAGAATCAGAGTCTAGCTGTCCTGGTACACCGATGGACACTGTGATATGTCGGCATGAGTAATGTCAGGTGCATGAGTTGTCTGTTCAGAACCAGCAGCAGGGAAACCTTGGGAGGCCACTGTAGTTGTTTCAGTGGCAACTGTCCCCCATTGGTGGTGCTGTCTGGGGAGGTGTGAGAGGTGCTGTCACCTCTCAGGCTTTGAGGGCTGTTGATCTACTCTTTCCACTTCAAGCTTGCATGTGAGCTCTCACCTTCCCGCTCCAGCCACTGACCCCTGCCTCACCTCCCTGGCCATGTGAGACTCATCTGTCTGGAGTTGAAAGTCCAAGTAAACTCTTCCATGAGTTGTCTTGGTGATAGTTTATCAGAGCAGCATCACAGTACCTAATACAGAAACCCAGGAATGCACTTTCAGAAATACCTTGGATTCACTGTGCGTTAATTTTTGGTTGCTGCGCATTCACAAATGATTGCTCCTGCCAAATATTTTCACAGCTCCCACATTTGGTTATGAAACCCATAGTTTAAAAAGCTGTGACTAAAATAAGGAAGCAGGTTAGAAGCATTCTGGTGCCTGAAGATGCGAGTGGCAGAGTGGACTCTCTTCCCAGTTTGATTTGTCAGCATCCACTGCAGCCTTGGGCAGCTTTGACAACATTGCAGCATGAATGAAGGCTCAGCCAGAGGGGAATGGCCAGCTCCCAGCAGACTGGCTATTAAAGGGTCCCATGCTCTTCTCTGCAGGACCTCAATATCTAATTCCAGGTATGACAACTGATTTGCCCCCAAAACAACAAAAGAGTTATGAGGAACCTCCAAAAATACCCTTTTAAAACATTTTTATTTATTCTTTCCCAATCACACATATACATGATATAATTGGATTATGCCCCCACTATCCTGTGTTTCCTCCTCCTACTGAATACCTTCTTCTTCTAACCATCTCCCTCCTACTTTATGTCCTTTCCCCCCTGTCCCGCTGTAGCTGTATTTAATTGGGATTGCTTGCATTGGTACAACTCGGGGTGGGGGGGGGCTTACTCAAACACTGGCAATTTATTTGCCGGTGGCTACACAGCTGAGGAATATGGCTTGCCCTCTCTCAATAACCATTAACTGCCTGTGGCTTCTCAACTGTGAGGGAATGCTGATGGGCTCAGTGTTGTTTGGGCAGACACTGCTGCTGTCTGTTCAGGTGCAACAGTGGCTCATGTTCAGGAGACAGCACCACATCTCCCTCTCCCATCCTCCAGCTCTTAAATTCTTCCTTCCCCCTCTTTTGCAATGTTCTCAGAGCTTTAGAGGGGATGAGCCAGGTGCGCCGTTTAGGGCTAAGCCTCACCAGTTACTTATTCTCATCACTCCAAATTACCCATCGCACACTGCAAATGGTAGTTGAGACCAAGGCTGTAGGCTTGCCCGGTGTATGGGTATAAACATGTGTACTTAGAAGGCATTTTGACACTGTGTCTACTTAGAAAAGCATTAGCAGTCGGCTCCTCCTGCTAGAAGGTTTGCTTTTTTTTTTTTTTTTTTTTTTTTGAACCCACATGTTACATTGTCATGTCCTTGCTTACAATGATTAAAATGATGGTCCTCCTTAATTCAGAGATATTCCACAAATCTGAACTC
The DNA here is from genome assembly GCF_943737965.1 of Phodopus roborovskii. Classification (NCBI taxonomy): domain Eukaryota; kingdom Metazoa; phylum Chordata; class Mammalia; order Rodentia; family Cricetidae; genus Phodopus; species Phodopus roborovskii. The sequence continues at coordinate 16,662,368 of NW_026126482.1, read as the reverse complement.
TTCACATGCCAAGGCCACGAAAAATAAAGAAAAGACCAGATGAACCGTCCCAGACCAAGGGAGGATAAAGAGACCTGAATGTAATATTCACTAAAGATGGTATTTCTTTCCTTTGCAATAGAAGATGTTAATGGAACCATTGGTGGAAAATGAATGAAGATTTTATAGAAAATGTCTTACTTTTAGACTTAGGAGTGAATACTAACCCTTAGGGCATTTAGGGTCAAAGGTGGTTTCTTGCCTGAAATTTAAACATTTGAGGGGGCAAAAAAAAAAAGGGGGGGTAAAAGCATGATGAAATATTCACAGTTGAAAACCTCAATGTGAATGATGTAATTCTTTGTGCTATTATTTTCTATGTTGATTTAAAAACTAAGTAGTGAAGGCATGGATTTTAGTTCAGTGATAGAACTTTCAAAAACATGTGATGCCCGGGGCTCAGTCCTGTGCACTACGAAAGATAACGATAATAGGTTAGGTGTGTTAGGGTTATAATCGCTGTGATGAAACTCCATGGCCAAAGCAAGATGGGGAGGAAAGGGTTTATTTGGCTTACACTTCCACATTTGCTGTTCATCTTCAAAGGAAGTCAGGACAGGAACTGAAACAGGCCAGGAACCTGGAGGCAGAAGCTGATACAGAGGCCATGGAGGGGTGCTGCTTACTGATTCAATCCCCATGGCTTGCTCAGCTTGCTTTCTTTTAGAACCTAAGACCACCATCCCAACCAGGGTGGTACCACCACCATACAATGAATCCTCCCCCATCAGTCACTAATTAAGAGAACTCTCTGCAGGCTGTGTCACATAGACAGGAAACTGGCAGGTTAGTCAGGTATGCCTATAATCCCAGCACTTTGGAGAAGTAGCTGGAAAATTGCCATGAATTCAAGGCCAGCCTGGTTTACATAGTGAGTCCTGGGCCAGCCAAAGATATATAATAAAACTCTGTCTCATAATGAAGGTCCTGGGAGATGGCTTAGTGAAGAAAGTGCTTACTACACAAACATGAAGACCCAAGATCCCCAGCACCCATATAAAAAAAAAAATCCAAATATGATGTCATGCCCTTGTGGCTTCAGCACTAAAAAGCAGAGACAAGTGGGTCTTTGGCACTCAGTGGCCAGCCAGCCTAGTCAAAACTGGCAAGCTCCAGGCAAGAGGGAGACTCTCAAAATAAAGATTGACTGTGTCTAAGGTTGTTTTTCCTGCCAGCTTGGTCCCACAGCCACGCCAGACCCAAATAACACACAGAGACATTGTATTAGATATTATGCTGTTGGCCAGTTACTGATTTCTTATCGGCTACCTCTATCTTAAATATTAACCCATTTCTATTAATCTAAGTATTTCCACGTGGTCTTATCTTACCAGAGAGAGGACCCAGCATTCTTCTCTTTTGGTCCTACATTTTGAATCTCCTCCCTACTACACACATGTATACATAAATTTGTACAAAAATAAAAACAAACATTAAAGATAGTCTTTTAAAGCTATTACTTAAAGTTATTACTTTAATATCACATAGAGATGCAAGCAAATACTTAGCATCCGTGTAAATATTGATAATATATGGTTTAATCTTAATGGCACATACAATAATTCTAATGGGAAAATACAGCTTTACATTTTTATGGGGTGACCTAATTGATCTCATAATGTGTCACTTGGAGTGGCAAACCCTGTCAGTCATCCTCCAGCAAGACTTGTCCCTGAAGAGAACTGAATGTCATTTAAGAGAGCCAATGGGCAAGGGCCACAACACATGTGGACAATTTAAAGCAGAACTACCACCTTACCATTGTTCACTTTCTCTGGGTCTTGCCCGAGTTTTCTTTCCATATTTGGCCTGTAGGCACCATTTTAGATTTGGAGCTTTTAATGGAAACATTCACAGCTTGATGAGATCTTTAAAAAGAAATATGTATGTATGTATGTATGTATGTATGTATGTATGTATGTATTTGAAGCTAGTTAAAAACAACTACAATCTGAAAAAAAAACCCCTCTTGTTGTCTAAAGTGGAACTAAAAGAACTGGGATAAGGATTTTATTATTCTCCATGCACTCAGAAATGTTAAGACTTGCTTATTTTATATAGACCATGATCCTAAAATCTAAAAACTTCTCTGAGCAATCTGTCAGTGACAAATTAAAGTATCTCTTCCTTATGACAAGCGGACTGATAGCAATCCAGCTGTCATCTTGTTTTCATGAGTATGCATTTGTCCTAATCTATTACAGTTCAGCTAATTATAGCTTTGTATTACAAGACCTTCCATCTAAATCAGGCCCCAAGATAAACAGATTTGCTATTTGTCTTCCTTGCATATATCTAACTCAACAGATGAGTTATTAATAGGTTTTTTTTCCAAAGTCAATAACATATATTTGAACTTGCCACTGGATCGGAAATGCAGAAAGATAAAAACTGTGTATTGGAATGTAGAAAAAATTGTAACCTTCCTGAACGAAATTAAAAACCAGATCATTCCAACATGGGAAATAAAAGGTAAACACCCCTGGGTTTGAGCTGTTGGGCTTCTCACCTCACACTAGAAAAACAAGCAGAAAAGGAGGAGAGGGGAAGGGAGAGGAGGCGTGATGAGGGGAAGGGAGAGGAGGCGTGGTGAGGGGAGCCTAGGGAAGGACAGGGCTGGAAGGGAGAGAAAGACAGACTCTTCTGGAGTTACTGCCTGCTATAGTGATATATTATTTATGATTTATTAAAGCATGACTGAGGATTCAGAAAAGCAAAGTCAGCCTCAAGGCACAAAGATCAGGCAGTGGTGATATATACCTGTAATTCCAGCAGCCAGAAGCTAGGAGGTGGTGGCACACACCTTTAACCCTAGGACTCAGGATTAAGAGAGACAGATCTCTGAGTCTTGTGTAGAGACAGATATACACAAGAGTGAATCAGCCTAAAAGATTTACCTTTAATCCCAGCACTAGAGGGGTATAAAATACAGGAGTGAGGAGTCAATGGGAGGCATTCATTTTCCAGCCACACTGAAGAGAGGTTACAGTCTGAGGCTTGGTGAAGAGCTCAACCGTGGATCAGCCCTTCCCACCTGAGGTAGAGGTAAGGAGCTAGGGGCCAGCTGTTTTGCTCTTCTGATGTTCATCTTGAAGTTTGAACCCCAATATCAGTCTCTGAGTCATTTATTAATTCATGTTACAGCCTGGCACGAGCCTTCACAGGTTTCTACTTTAAAACTCATCAGTGCCCTGAAGCCAACATAAAGATAAAAGACTAATTAGCGTTTGCCTAAATTTCTACCAAAGACAAAGGGATAACCAAATATAACACAGCAGATAAGTGTAAGATTTGATTCCCCCCTTGAGTACCAGGGAACCTATCTGGCCTGACTCTTGATGGCAGTAACTTTATACCAACAACCAAGAGACAGTGCTTGGACTCCCATCCCTCTAAAAGGCTGGACCCATGAAAGAGCAGGATTGCCTGTTGCTGCCAATCTGGAAAACATTCCCAACCCACATTAGATCACCACTGTGTCCTTGGGCTCTAGCAGCTATAACATCTGTTATGCAGGAAAACAAATGGGAGCTCCAGACACATCACTGAAAGGAGGAAGGGACCAGACCACCTCTCTTTAATGGAGATGCTCATGAACTCCTCCCCAAGCCTGTCCAGGAACTGTGGACCAAGTGAGAAAACAGGGAAGAGCAGAGAGACAAGGAAGGAAGATTGCTAGGGAGAGGAGAGACCATTGGTTACAGATCAATTTCAAATAGTTACAGCTCCAGAGAATACAGCAAGGATACAAGGTTGAATACAAGGATACAAGCAGTGGGGTAAAATTCTCAACCAAGTGGTACCCACTCCAACAATGTCAGCAGCAGGAAGTAAGCTGGGAAGAGATGGTGTAATTGAAATTTAATAAGAAGTTGTCTCTTTCCAAAGTGTTTTCTTAAGTGTCTTTCTTTTGTTGTATTGTCTTACTAGTCACATTTACCACAGATGCGGATGAATCTATATACCCTGGGTCTTTCTATAATATTTCTAACATCTGTCATCTCTCCTCTGAAAAGCTGGTACCCTGACACGCCACCAATGACTATCTATAATAGGGTGTGCCATGTTATACCCAAACATACAGGACAGCACATTGGTCCCTTCAGCCTCTCAGAAAGTCATGTTTTACATGCAGGTGGTTAATTAGAATGGGAGCTAATTAGTTAGAGTAGTTTGTTGAGCTTGTGTTGTTGGTAGATTGAATGTGTTTGTTTTTTATTCTATGGCTCCCATCGAATTCCTCAGGCTACACCCAATCTAATCAAAATCAGAATAAAAGATGTATTCTACCCCATGTGAATACCCACACAACATCAAACTCAATAAACAACTCAAAAAATGTATTGCAATAATGACTAGTTTTCACATGTGATAGATAGGTATCTGCTATGGTTTGAGTAGTTTGCCCTCCTAAGATTGCTATGGTAGAAGCTTGGTCTCCATGGTGATGTTTTCAGTTTGTAGAAACCTTTAGAGCAGAGGCTATTGGAAGGTGGTTATGTCTTGGAGGCACCATCTTCAGAAGGACTAATGCAGGTCTTGTAGGATTGGATCCATTTGTAACACAATAAATAAAATATCCAGAGACAGATTTGGGGGTTCAAGCTTCAAGCTGAAGATCAGAAAAGCAAATCAGTGAAGCCACTGGTTGTTACCATTTCCTCCGCTAAAAGGGCTGATCCTGGTTCTACCAAACCTCAGACTGTAACCTCTCCTAAGCATGGCTGGAGAATCCTCAGACTTCAATGTCTTTCTTTCCTCAATGTGTCTAGAGAATGAATGCTCCATACTGAATGCCTGATGCTGACTACTGAAGACCCTGCTCCCATCTCTTATACCCTTCTAGTGCTGGGATTAAAGGCGTGTGATCCCAGGTCCTGAGATGATCATTGTGTGAGTTGTTTCTCTTTAGGACTAGATCAATCTCATGTAGATCTGGGTGACCTTAGACCCACAGAGATATGTCTATCTCTTAATCCTGAGTCCTAAGATCAAAGGTGTGTACCACCACTGCCTGGTCTCTATAGCATGAGGCTGACTTTGCTTTTCTGAATCCTCAGGCAAGCTTTAATACACTATAAATAACATATCACTACATACATTCACGGGAAAATGGGTTATTATAAATTGAGTTCAGCTATTACAATTCATTGTCTTGCACAAATGCCCCATTCTTCTTCCCCCTTCCATTTCTCTACCATACTGTGCAGCCAGAGAGCCCTCGTCAGGATCTTGGCAAGATGTTCTCTAGACCCCCTCCCCAAGCCTCCAGAATCATGAGCCAAATAGCACTCTATGCTTTATGTTATCCAGCCTTGAATAAATAGTCTGTGATAACCACACAAAATGGGCTAAGTGTTAAAATAGTGTTGCTCAGCAAATTGTGGCAAGTTGAAAAGTTTCAAAGCTATGGGCATCACTCAATTATATGACACATTCCAAAAAGGAAAGGGGAGCACAGATGTGGCCTTTCAGGCATTTTAATTTCAGGATACCAAATGAAGAGATGTTAGTATTTGATTTTTAAAAAATGGAGCTAGAGGATGGCGTAGCCACTAAGAGCATGTATTACTTTTGCAGAGGATCCCAGTTCAGTTCCCAACACCTGCATTAGGCTGCACACAACATATAACTGTAGCTCCAGAACATCTGGTGCCCTCTTCTGGCCTCTGAGAGAAACACATACACACACACACACACACACACACACACACACACACACACACACACACAGAGAGAGAGAGAGAGAGAGAGAGAGAGAGAATCATTAAACAAAAAGAACTGAGAAGACATAAGAGCTGGGGGTCTATGTGTTCATGTGTGTGTGGTTATTCGTTTGGTTATAATCTTTCTAATATCCATAAAATTACATTTAGATTTGGAACACATTACTTATGTCACAATCAATACAATTAATATTTACTTTTTATTCTCTCTCTCTCTCTCTCTCTCTCTCTCTCTCTCTCTCTGTGTGTGTGTGTGTGTGTGTGTGTGTGTGTGTTGGGGGCATCATACATGTGCCATGACATACATGTGGAGGTCTGAGAACAACTTGCAGGAGTCAGTTCTTTCCTTTCATCATGTAGGTTCCGGGGATTGAACTCAGGTCATCAGACCTAGCAGCAAGTACTTTGTCTACACTGAACTCTCTCACTGACCCCACAGTGAATATTTATAGAGCACAGTATAAGCAGACTGCAACATCAAAGCATCAAGCCTAAAGAGAAAACTCCCAATAAAATGACAGCTACTTTATTTTTCTCTGTGTACTCTTTTTTCAATTAACCCATCATGAAAAGTAACTATCTTAGTAACTAGAAAGAAGAAAAAAAAAATCATTTAAACAGCTATCCAATTAAGACAATGCTACTTCAGATCTCCCAGTTTTTAATACCAGGATTCTCCCTCTGTCCCCTTTCTCCTTTAAGCCAGTTCAGGAAATGAGATGCTGTGCTTTGATAGTAGTCACGGATCATATTAAACTACTGAATTTCGTGAGGCTAATATTTCAAATTAGGCATTTCAGCTCACTCAACGTGTTCTAACACACTTATGCCTGATGAAGCCTTACTTATGTGAATAATTAGCTTGAAAACTGTGTGAAAGCAAAGGGACAGCTTTTAAGGCAGTAGCTAACTCTCCTTCCTCTGATGGGCTTACAAATACATGTGGAGAGCAAGAGGTGGGTGTGGCAGGTGATGGAGCCACATCTCCTCCCAGGGGCCTCTCCTGTAACTCACTCGAAGGACTATTACAGCCCGGCAATGATGAGAGTATAATAAACAAAAATAGGCACCCAGCCATGTTGAACAGACCACACTCTCAACTATAATTTATATGGGGATAACCATTGCACTAACAACCTACATGTTTTAATCTTGTGATCTAGCCTATGGGGCAGAGAGGAAAAACCTATGTTTGGGTCTATTGGAATAGCCAGGACTGTTGTGAGTTAATCCATTCTGACATTTTGATAGACTTTTTGTTTTTAATAGTCTGTACTCATACAGGCAACCCTTTTACTGTGATAAGTGTAAAGCTTTATTCTCTTGGTTTTGGGGGCAACAAGGTCTCACTCTGTAGTCCAGGCTGGACAGAAACTCTATTTGGTGTCCAGACTGGCCTCAAATTTATGGCAGTCTCCCTGCCTCAGGCCCCTGAGTACTAGGAATTGCTGGCAGGAGTCATTTGCCCTACTCCAGAGCAAAGGACAGCAGTCAAGAGCATGGAGTGTCTCCTTGGTTCCAAACAGGGCTCAGTCTGATTCACTTCCTGCCTCCAACCCTGGATGTTCAGAGTCTCTTATTTTGGAGCTAGCTCAGCGGGGCTTAAAGCAGGCTCCAGACGCTCCGTAGCATTAGCAGATGGTGGATTCTTCTAAGAAGCAGGTTCTACTGTGGGTTTTCTGTTCCCTAACTGAGTCTTTTAAACATAATGTGCTTTCTCACTCGGCTTTCCCATTGCTTAACCAGTCTATCTTATCACAAGGAAGAAATGGCAAGAGGGAGGAGAGAGGGTACAGCCTTCTAGTGTGTGTGTACCAGGAGAAGCCTGGATTCTTCTCTTCCCAGACATCAGGATTTCTTTCTTTACCATGCCTCCTGTTTTTACCTTGTGGGGGGGGGTGTTGTTTGTTTGGTTGGCCAGGTTTCTGTGTGTGCTTCCCACATGTGTTTTCTCTGTATGTTTCCCATGTGTCTGCTCACATGCAGAGGCCATGGGTGTCTATATCACTCTTCACTATTTTAAACATTTTATGTTTATTTTCTTACTTTCTGCTAACCTCTTACTAAACCTGGAGCTCACTGGCTGGCTAGACTTTCTGGCCAGTGAGCCCCTGGGAGCCTTCCGTCTTCTCCCAACACTGGGTTTGCAAGCACGTACCATGATGCCCTGCTTTTCACATGGTGCTAGGGATTTGAATTCAGTCCCTCATACTTCCACAGCAAGCACTTTATACACTTGTTTTAGTTTTCTAGACACAGTCTGACTTCAGACTCATGGTCTACTTAGCTCAGACTTTTAAGTGCTGGGATTCCAGTCATGTGTGCATGTATGACACCAGACCCAGCTCATAGTTTTCATCTACCTACCTACCTGTCTGTCTGTCTATCTATCTATCTATCTATCTATCTATCTATCTATCTATCTTCTATCTATCTATCTATCTATCTATCCATCCATCCATCCATCTACCTGGTACAGTCTCTAGTACTTAACCTACAATAACCTTGAGCTTCTGCTTCTTCTATGTCTACCCCTCCTCCCCGAGTGCTGCTAGGATTATTGGCCTAGTGGCATTCTGTTGCCATCATGCAGTTTGTGGTGTTTGCGGTTAAGTCCGAGAAGGTTTGTACATACTAGGCAAGCACTCTACCAACTGAGTTACAAACCCAGCCCTTTACCACTGATTTGTTAAAACCACTTATCTGATGATTCCTTTTAAAATTATTATATTTTAGTGTTCATATGTGTAACGTGTAGAGGTCAGAGGACAACCTGTGGGAGCTGGTTTTCTCCTTCCACTCACTCTACGGCTCATGTAATCAAATTCAGGTTGTCAGGCTTGGTGGCAGGCACCTTTACCTACAGAACCATTTCACTGGAACCTATCTGGTGATACTAGGGTTTAAAATGATAAAATCTCTTCTGGGGATCCCAGAGAAGGAACTCAGTGGATATGGAGTAGACACACCCCTGTCAATCTTAACCATCTAACTGCTTTGTAAGCAAATGACAGTTGTTAAAATTTTCTTAACAAATTTTAAACCTGACAGACATTTCTCATGCTCCTACAAATTATTTAGCGGCTCATATTAAAAATATAACTATAGAATCACTACTCTGAAAAAAAAGTCATTAAAAATATTTTTCTGCCAAAACCCAAAGTAAGATAGTTTCGAAGGTAATTACTCCATAAAAACAGCAATGCTCCTGCTTTATTTTCTAGCCTTGTTTTTAATTTATTTTGTTTGTTCATATTTTGTTCTTTCTCTCTCCTGTCTACTCATTTCTACTCCTGGTCTGTCCCTTTGCTTTCTCAGAGTTCTCCAAACCCGTCCCCTAAATTCCCCTTTGCTTAAGCTAGCTAGCTTTGGTTTAGGCCTTTCAAAAATATTACCCAATATAACCAATTTCCACATTGCCTCCTGTTCCTGAGCTGAAAATTCCAGTGATGGAGCAGAGATTAGATAACGATTATCTAAATGTTATCTCCCAGATACATTTCCCAAACCGGCTGGCTACCTGGAATGAAGGGAATGAATGGCAAAATGAAGAGATGGATGGATGCAAGCAGTGTGACTTTGCCAGAAGATGTTTGCCCCTAATTGGTTTAAGTCAAAGGCTACGTTAAGATCCTTTCTTCTCTGATACTTTCCACATCTCAGAAATAAAGATAACTGAGCCCAAGTATGAGGTGTACTGCCAGAAAACAAATGACCACTGGGACAGAGATACAGTCATTGGCAGGCAGGGATGGCTGGATTACATCACGGGATGCTGAGGGAAGGTCCAACAAGTATCTAGGCTCCATTCTACTCTGAAGATACCAAACTTCAGAGAAATGAAGTTTTCCAAAGAGCCAAGGCTGAAACCCATATCTCCTGTCTTATCTTATAAAACAGTGCTTCTCAACCTTGTTGTCATGACTCTTTAATCCAGTTCCTCATATTGTGATGACCACCACCACCACAAAAGTATGTTTGTTGCTACTTCAGAACTGTAATTTTGCGATGGGTATGAATCATAATGTAAATATCTGTGTTTTCTGATGGTCTTAGGTGATCCCTGTGAAAGAAAGGGCCATTTGACACCCCCCCCCAAACTGGTTGTGAGCCACAAGTTGAGAATCACTGTTAGAATCCAGAGAGGCAGGCAAAGTAATTGTATAGGCTAAGAGAAACAGGTAGTGAAGTCATGACCTTTAACCATTAATCTCTTCTACTGATACTAAACCCCACACAGCCCCCCTCCAGGTCCTTACATGAGCCTGTATCTTTATCATGGACTTGATGCTAAACAGAGTGGGTAACACAATGGAGCCCGCCCCCCCCACTCTTGTTGGGTGTTTTGGGTTAACAGAACCCACACATTCAAAGCCCTTGGCACGCGTTTATGTAAGACTGGTGCTTTTAGATCAAGCTACCCAACTTATTAGTGGTCAATTGCAAAAACTTCCCTGTTCAATTTGTGCGTTTTATAACCCTCAGTGGCAAATCCCGGCCGAAAAGCCTTAACTTTAGGCTCCAGCTTGCCGGCTTCCCTCTTGGCTCTCACAAACCACCTGATTGTTAGAGGGGGAGTCGTGGCTTTGCAGAGCGTTTGATCAAGGTCCTCTTGAGCAGGGACAGAAAGGCGTCCCTTGGAGCAGCAGGCGACAGCGGGCTAGGAGGAGCGTCGCCCAGCGGCAGAGGCTGCGACGGCACAGGCGTGGGGTGGGGGCTCCCACCTCCCACCGCTCTACAGGCGGTGCCGGGAGGCGGGGCTGCAGTCTATCGGAGCTACGTATTGGCTGGCGGGGCTGGGGAGGAGGGGCAACTACGCCGTGATTGGCGGAGGCCGGCGCCGGAGGGGGCGGGGCCGCGATAAAAGACGCGTGCCTGTCTCGGAGCAAGCAGTCGGGCTGTCCGAGCAGCGCGGCCGTGGAGCACTCGGGAGTGGGAGGTCGCGGGGGTGGCGGGGACGCGAGCGGCGGCTGCGTGGGGTGCAGGGCAGGCGGCCGCACCGCTTCACCTTCCTCGGAGAGCCCGGAGCCGACTTAGAGCTTCTACAGTGAGGCGACAGCCGCGGTGCACACGGGAGAAGAAGCGGCCGTGGCGGCGGTGGCGGCGGCCCCAGCCATGCTGTGCTATGTGACGAGGCCGGACGCAGTGCTGATGGAGGTGGAGGTGGAGGCAAAAGCCAACGGCGAAGACTGTCTCAACCAGGTGATGGAGACGATCGGAAAGAGGATCCCCGCTTGTCCCCGGGAAGCCTGGGGCCTCGGGGATGGTCCTCAGGAGCCGGGCGACGTTGCAGCAGCGGCCCGTGGAGCGCGCCCCGGACGCCAGGCTCCAGCCTCCTCCTCCCCGCGGGCGGCGGGGGTGGGAAGCATAGAGGACTCGTATGGTGGGGGGATCCCGGGCCTGGAAACCAGGACGCTGCCAGAAGCTGCAACCCTGTCCCTTACCTCGGCACTTTTCTCTAAATAAGGTTGCCTGGCACACCTGCCGCAGGTGTGCGAGTGATGCCGCCTGTGGGGTCCTTGCAAAGCCCGGCAGCGCCACCCGCGTCCCGGGATGAGGTGGTTGCAGACAGTCGGGGGCCCCCCAGGGTTCCCTAGCTAATCAGGTGGGCCCATGTCTGAAGCTACTTCTCCGAAAGAGAGAGTTCACCTGACACTCCGGGTTTGATGGGGATCCAGAGTATCCTTGGTAATTGGCAGGGAATGGTTCTGGCAGTCTTGTGCTTGGGTTTTCTTGGGTTTTCCACGTGGGTTTTCTTTAGAGCGACTAAGGCTCTAAAACAGTATTTTCATGGTGGATATGGCAGACACATATGATCCCCTTGAAACACTGTGCCTTCAGGATCTGTAGACCTGAGCTGATTGGAAAGCCACTTGTGAAGCTTAGCTGACACTTGTGGCATGCTTCCTCAACGTGTTTGTGTTTTTGGAATCCAGATGGTTAGAACTGCCCAGATAAAAAGCTGCCAGATCATCTGTGCAGATGGTGCTGGTGGAGGGAATTCCAGCGATCGGAGTAAGAAATAAAATACCCTTGGATTCTTCCTTCTCGCCTTTTGTGAAGTCTGTTTTAGAGGACTCCTTACCCTGTGCAATTGGCCATACCCTAGAAATATTCAAGCAAGGCCGAGCCTCCTTTTGGAGCACTGGGTTTTGACATCGCTGGTACCTTAAAACATTGTTTTCCATTCTACCACTGGAATGCTAACAAGGTAGAACTGGAATTATAACAAGGTCAAAGTAGGTGGCTGCCCTTCCCGCAAATGGAACCCTTAAGTTTGCATTGCTTATATCCGCTGCTTTTGCTTTTGTTTTTAGGTGTGTAGGCGATTGGGGATCATAGAAGTTGATTATTTTGGGCTGCAATTCACCGGCAGCAAAGGTGAAAGCTTATGGCTGAATCTGAGAAACCGGATCTCACAGCAGATGGACGGGCTGGCACCTTACCGGCTCAAACTGAGAGTCAAGTTCTTTGTGGAGCCCCATCTCATCTTACAGGAGCAGACAAGGTAAAGTGAGGCGGAAATAAACCAGTGTTCAAGACATCTCTGATTCCACCTGGAAGGGGCCACCGTGCCCGCCCAGAGATGTTCAGGGCACATGTGACTTCCTGCAGGGGAAGTTCAGGAAATGCTTAAGTTAGTCTTTGAAAGCAAAGTTGGCCTAGGTGGGTTTTCCAACTCTTGTTTTGGTTTTACTCATCTCTATTACATTAATGGGAGAGCAGGGTTGATATAACATTAATGGGAGAGCAGGGTTGACTTCTTACAAACAAAAAGACTGACTTCCTGACAGCAACGTCTGCCCGCTAGTAACCCCGCCTCAGCAGTGTTACTACAGGTCATCATCGAGAGCGTTCTAACTGAAAGCAGGAAACAGTTCCTCTTGGGTTACTTAAACTTGGTCAGTCTTCAGCCTAGTGTCAGATTACAGTGTGCAGCAGAGTGCTCCGTTTGGTCTCCTGCAGATTTTAAAACTTTTTCAAGTTTCATGAAAACGTAATAAAAGGACTCTTTGAAGACCACTGTCACTGATCTCCAGCCTACAGCTATACTAAACATGATTGTTGGGCATTAGATTATTTCCCCCCTCTCCTTGTTAAAGTAAGGGCCACCAGCCATGGTAGACATCTGAGGCATGTGGTCTCCTCCTTTAAACGACCAAAACACACACACACACACACACACACACACACACACAAATGTGTTTCCCTCACAACTGACTATAATACTTTTCTCAAAGATGATCCAAAATAGAAAAGTGGTGTTTAATATTTACTACTGAAATGCAAGAGACTTACAGTGGCATGTTGAAAAGGGGAAATGGATGCTTTTAAAACCACTGCAAACTTTGGGTCCCAGCACTGATGTTTTCCATCCTCCTGTGGCTTGGAAAAGTGCCATGCATGTGAAAAATGCGACCCTGTAGATTTCAACTCATAATCGGGGGAACAGGATCCTCGGAGAGGTTTTAACGTACTGTGTTTTGTTTATTTACCAAATGGTGGAAATATTTAAAAATACCACTCCTTTGGACTTGAAATATCTCCCTTGCCTTGCTGTTGTGGCACTTTAAAAGTGGGGAGAGATTTCGCTTAGGAAACTGGCAGAAGGAATTTTTAGTGTCTCTGAAAGTACCTTACAAATATTCATGTAATGGCATGCTTATAAATGCTGGGCTGGGCTGTCTCTGTTAGTCACAAGAGGCTCTATCTTTCTTTAAACTTTTAGTCTGTATCTGTGCGTGTGCACTGTGTGTGCATGCCTGTGCATGCATGCACACACATCTGTATGCCTGTGGAGGTAACAAAACCAATTTTAAGAGTTGGTTCTCTCCTTCCACTATGTGGGTCACAGAGATTGCACTCTGGCTGTCAGGCTGGAAGGGAAGATTTTTACCCTCTGAGCCATCTCACTGGCCCGTACCCTTTCATCCTTCCTTCCTTCCCTCCCTCCCTCCCTCCCTCCCTCTCTCTCTCCCTCCCTCTCTCCCTCTCTTCTCTTTCCCCTCCCCCTCCCTCCCTTTCCTTTTTTTTTTTTTTTTTTTTTTTTTTGGACAAGCAGTTGTACTGTGATACTGCTGCTGTGATTTCAGGGCTTCCAGGGGCCCTTCCAGGGGTATTCTAGTGATACAAACCTAATTTTGAAATCGGCCAAAGTTTGGAAAAGCAAATACTTCATTTAAGTCGTGGAAGGATAATAGCGTAATATGTTCGAGCTGAGAATATGTTCTTGCTTTATGATGGACTGACTAGAGATGGTCTCTACTACCCTCTGCTGTAACTGGGCCAATACCTATTATCAAATCTACTTTATTCATGTAAGAAAGAGACGTTTATAATGAGTAATTGAATCAAACTGCTTGCATTGGTTTTTTTTTTTTTTTTTTTTTTTTTTTTTTTCTTCCTGGTATTGATATTGTTTCACTTGTCTTTGACTCTGGATTTATAGCTAATGGCACTCAAAGTATGTACCTTCCCACTTCTACTAGGTAATTTTAATTGATTTTCATCCTTTTAGAAATCCCATAGAATGGTGAGTGTAAGCTGGGCCCTGCAGCAGGCCTGTAACCCCAGATGCCTGGGAGACAGAGGAGCAAAGATGAAAAGGTCTCTTGTGCCTGGTTTCCAGTGTGGGTTCAAGTCTTATCTGGGGAACTTAGTGAAACCCTGTGCCAATATAAAAGATAAAATGACAGTTGAGAATACAGCTCAGTGGCTGAGTGCTTGACTAACCTACCCAAAGCCTCAGTTCAGAATAAAGAAAGCAGGGACAGGGAGGGTAGGTATTGTATAAACCTTTGAGTATCTTCATTATGTTGGTGAATTTTTCATAGTCTTGTGGAGTTATCAAAATATAAAACTTTTAAGAAAATACCTAAGGTTGACAACCAGTCTGATGTGATATCTTCATAAAGTAATATCTAATTTGCATTTATGGCCTTTAATTGTCGTGCTAGGTCCAACTGAACATTTTTTTAATTATTTAAGTATGTGGGTGTTTTACTAGTATGTGTGCCTGTGCATCACTTAGTGCTTGGGGAGGTAGAAGAGGGCATTGGACCCCCTGAGACGGGAATTATAAACAAGGTTGTAATTTACCACAAAAGTGTTGGGACTCAAACTTGCATCTTCTGAAAGAGCACCAAGTCCTTTTAACTGCTGAGACATCTCTCCAGCCTCGTACAATTAACATTTCTTAATCATGGTACTAAAGGTCTATTTTTCTTTAATGTCGTATGGCGGGGGGGGGGGGGGTGGGTTGACAAACCTTTTGATGTCCTGATGTTTGTTATAACATATTTATGTTAAGTGCTGTGATTCTACTGTAGATCTGTTTGTGCCGTGAGTGAGCACACCTTTGACAATTCAGTCTTAAGAGATGGTTTTTGCTGAGGCAAGCCACAAGGGTGCATTTGGTGTACTGAGGGGGTCTGGACATTTCATTAAAAGGAAATAGCTGGGCCGAGTTGCCCTCTGCAGATCACTAAACAGTGTGCTTACAATAGAACAGGTTTATGTGGAGGGCTATTAAAACACTACTTAACATCAGACCAGGCTGGCTGCTGAGAGGGTGCCCAGCAGGAAGGCTTCCTAACCATTGGGCGACCCTGGGATGCCTTTTTCCAAAGAGGAACACAGGGTTGAGTCAAAATACTATCTTCGATAGGCAGATCGGGCTCATCTGGTTTTAGGTCTAGTTTTAGATTTGGTGACCCTGCCCAGATGATTCCATTTGCTGTTGAGTTTGGTCTTGTTCGGCTGGCTGGCATGGTTTACAGATGGAGACAACAGGTATTTTCAGCAGACGTTTGCCATGTTGGGGATTGAAATGAAAAGGGAAACACATTAATGTGCTCTGGAAGTAAATCTGAAATGATAATCTTAGACCCTGCCTTTGCGAGGCTCTCAGTTCTTCACAATGAATTTTGCCAACATTTTCAAAACTGGCGATTAGGGAAGTGCGAGGTTCATCTCCACAGTGGTGATTATATCATCCCTTGCTGGCAGGGTCTATGTTTTTCTAGCGAAGCTCGGAAGACTGTGTTCCCCCAAGATACCACCTATCTTTCTTGGAGAGTATTGATGTGCTTCTAACATTACAGCAACTTATGCTCATTGACATTTACTCCAATAATGCAAATCTCATCAAAACTGATCAGCAATGTATCTTCAGAATCCATTGAGTGTACACTGTGTAAATATCTTGTTAATCAACAAATTAAGGATTTCCAAGTGGGGAGCTGGAGATGGCCTGGTGGTTTGGAACACTGGTGGCTTCTGTAGAGGATCCAGCTTGATTTCCAGCACCCACATGGTGGCTCACAACCATGTACAGCTCAATTTCCAGGGATCCAACTCCCTCTTCTGGCTCTGAGGGTACCAGACATGCATGTGGTGCACATATATACACAAATAAAGACAAAACACTCATGCAATAAAAAATAAATAAATAAATACACAAAATCTCAAACAAAAACAAAAAAGCTCACAGAGCCAAAGCCACAAACTCACAGCCAATGGGATGTGGTCATTTCAAACCAATTCAGGACCAGCCAGACTGGATCTAGCCAGAGTTTATAAGACCTGTTTACAGTCTTTCTTAATGTTGTCAGTGTTGGTAAAGGTTACTTACATAATTTATCTTTGCATGATTAAAGGTGAGTGCATTCTATTTGGTGTTGCAGCTGCTGCGGCCACTGTGTGTCCATTCATGAAGGCTCATTTATGTTCTTTATACTAAATGTGGAAGGGCAGAATCAGCCTCCCTCTCCCATCCTACCTTTCCCCCATCTCCCTCTTTCTTTCCTCCGCTCCCTTCTCTGTTTTTACTTGCCAAATTATAAAATAGGACCCAGGAAAGTTATACAAAAAAGCAAAAGCATACATATATATTATTTCCAAGGAAATTATAAATTGAATTTCTGAATCTTAAAGTTTTTCTTTTTTGCCAAAACTAAGGGGTATTTGCATTGCTGTGTGGTGTTTAATTTTAGACAAGGAACCCTCATTTGGGCACCTTCAGCCTGTGTATTTACATGAAGTAGTCAGAGAGCATTTTTTAAAAAATGCTATTACATGTATTCATTTTATGTGGAGGAGTATGTTTTATGCATGTGATGTATGTGTGTATGTGAGTGTGCAGGTGCACATGTCCATGCATGTGCATGCGGAGGCCAGAGATTGACAGCTTGCCCACACAGGTGCCTATGGCCGTGGGTGAGGCCATTCTTTAGAAATGCAGACTTTGTGTGCTTAAGTTAGTGTTCTCCTGGCACAGGCTGTGAGCTCTCCTGTGGCAGTCCTCATATCTTAACTGCTCTAGGGTTCAAGGACAGACATCTTTCAGAGTGGTTCCATTTGGGGCTTGGAAAAGATCCCTTCAGCCCAGGTCCAGAACTGACATAGTAATTCTGTGATATCATCTGCCCCTGACAGTTTTTTTGACTGTAGGCCCTCCATGAAGTAGGCCTGGTGGTTTGATATAGCTGGAACTATTAATTCACTGGTACTCTGAACCCAAGCCCTGAGGTTGTTTTCTCAACCTCCTGAAAAGTTCAACCATGGAGAAAGTTGAGAGATTTTATCAAGAACACCCCACATAGGCCCCCTAGATCCTACTATTAAGTTTAATGTGCCTGCTTTATTATACAGTTAATCATTTATCAGCCCCTCCAACCATCCATCAACTGGGTTTTTTTTTCATATGTTTTTCCATATGTCATGAATAAGTACCCTTTATTCTAAATACTTCAGTGTGCTTATCATTTAAATAGAACTTGCTGCTTCCATTTGGTTCTTTTTTTTTTTTCTAGTTGAAATTTACATAGGATAAAACATCTAACTCCTAATTATATCTCTTAATGAGATTTGATTAAGAACAGTAGCATCATCCATCATCCTAGAAAGTCCCTCATCTTTCTGCCTTCAGCCCACAGTGCCCACCTTACAGAGTGATGGCACTGTTAACACTATGGTTTCTCCATCTAGACTTGTTGTGCCTATTCAGTTTTATGCATGGGGGAATCATCCAGTAGGTTCTGGTTTATGACTGCCTTCTTTTATCTACCCTAAATTATGTTGAGGCCCACTCATGCCACTGTTAGTTATTTGTTCTGTTTTCCGTCTGTTTTGCTTTATTATGTGCTGGGGGTTGAACAGGGTCTAGAACATTCTAGGTCAGCCTGAGCTAAACACCAGCCTGCTTTGTTTCTTTCTACCACTGGATAGTATTCTGTTCTGTTTGTTGATCCAGTCGTACTGATGAGTTCCTGCTTCTATGAATAAAGCTACTATGAACATTCTAATACAAGCTTTTTTTTTTTATTATTTCTTATAGACACATATGTTTTCATTTTCCTTGAGTAAATACCCAAGAATACAATAGCCTGGTCATGGTATGATTGCTTAGTTGTGTAAGTTACTGCCAGACCTTTCCCCATAGCATATGTACTGTTCTGAACTCCCACTCCCACAAAGAATGTAAGAAGACCAAGTGTCTCTGCATCCTTGCCAGCCTTCTGGTGGATACATAGTGTAGAGTGTTGTGGTTTTAATTTGCATTTCTCTGATGATTAATGATGGCTGTCAGATTTTCATGTGTTTATTGGCCTTTTCTGCATCTCCTTTGGTGAAATGTCCAAGTCACCCATTTACTCCTGAGCTGTCCACATTCTTTATGTATCCTGGTTACCAGTTCATTGTGAAATCTGAGTTTTATAAATATATGTTCCCCCCATGGCTTGCCTGTTTTCCTCATGCCTTTTGGTGAGTAGGAGTTTTTAATTTTGGTGAGATTAATTTATTCTTTTTTTTTCTTTCTCTCTGGAATTTATTCACTATGTTCTGAAAAGCCTTGTCTACCCCCTAGTCATAAAGTTACTCTTATATTTGATTCTCAAGCCAGTATAGTTTTAACATTTACATGTAGGGCTATGCTCTATCCTAAACTGATTTTATCTTATGAGAATGTTATAAGATTTGAAACAAAAAAAATCTCTCATAACAATTTCTGTTTCCATTTGGCAGTTTTTAAATATAACTTGGCAGTTGGAGTTTGGTTTAAAATAAACCTATGTGGTTAAGCGACTCATTGGACAGAGATGGGATGTTTGATTGTAGTGGGGTCTACTGGGGTGAATGACAGTCCAGAAGATATTTCACATGCATGAGCTTCAGGGAAATTATGGGTCAGTCATTGGCAACTAGGATTTTGAAAATAATTAGTTAGCTGTTCTAAAGATGTATTCATTACTTGCATTTGGAATATGAGGCTGAATCTAGTTATTTTATACTTGTCAAAAGCTGTTCAAAAGGTGTAACTGGCAAGATTACTAGGATATTGTGCCCAACAGTGACTATCTTAGCTGCCTTTTGTTGCCATGACAAGACACCATGACCAAGACAACTTATTAAAGAAAGCATTTGGGATCTCAATTCCACAATTCTATAGACATCATTGACTTCTGGAAAGTTCTGTTGTGAGTACTAGAAGATTTTTCTGTGAGATGGTCAGTATTCATATAAGAGAGTCAGTCCTCTGATTACAAACCTTCAAAATAAATGATTCCTGTTATTTCTTAACTCTGAAAAGACATGGATTTAATTAAAAATTTAAATATTTCATTTTATATGTAAGAATGTTGTGCATATAATCCTGGTCCTGTGCAAGAGCAACAAGAACTCTTAATTACTGAGCCTCTGAAAAGGCATGGATTTTTAAAACAGGAATTACTAAAGAGTTTTGAAATAAAATATATTAACAGTAAGTGATTTTTTTGGCCATCAAGATGGCACAGCGGATAAAGGTGCTTGCCACCAACCTGGGATAAGTTCAATCCCTGAGGCCCACATGATGGAAGGAAAGAATGGACCCCCACAAGTTGCCCTTTGACCTCCAAAAATGTACTGTGGAATTCACCTAAACATATACAATAAGTGAATAAGTAAATACATTTTTTAAAAGATTTTGCTTCCTTTTCAAAATTAAAATTGAGATCTCAAATTTTGCCCTATTTAAAAATTTTTATTTTTACTTTGTGTATAGGTGTTTTGCCTACGTGTCTATATCTATACATTACATGAGAGCCATTGCCCTCAGAGGCTATAAGATGGTATCCACTGAAACTAAAATTGTAGATGGTTCTCGGCCATGTAGATGTTGAGACTAGAACTCGGATCCTCTGAAAGATCTGCCAATGCTCTTAACCATGGAGGCATCATCTCTCCAGCCCGTTGCCCTGTTTTTATAACATGTGTGAATTCATTTGTACCTATGTTATAAACTCTTGACTTAGCTAGAATAATGTACCCTGGGTCCCACAATGTGACCCATATATTAGAAATATCCGTGTTCTTAGTAAATGGGTGAAACTTTAAAAATTAATTTCCAAGTGTAACCCTAGGAATACATAGAAACTGTAGTATGAGCTTGTGACAATAGGGTGTTCATAGATATTTGCTTAAGACAAAGTTGGTATTTTTCAAAGCCTTTTGCATGTGATTCCATGTTGTAATCTATATGGAACTAGATAGGTTATCCACTTGTGAGCTATACTTTTTAAAAAAGTATTCTCTAAAGGCCTGACTTCTTTCTTGGACTACATCTGCTTGTTTTGATATTACTTGTAACCTTTCACCCAGTCATTAAAACAAGAAAAAGAATAGTTTTGTGGGAGATAGTTTAGGTGAGTAGGTAGTAAGAATGAATCCCAACTCAAAGCCACTCAAATCCTGAGCCCTCACCGAATTGTTTTCTGGAAACATGTTTTGGAGCACTGCTATCCTCCCTCTTGGAAGGAGCACACAGATAAGACATGATAGCTCATTAGACCTGGTAACGCTGGCCACCTCTGCTCCCTCACACTGGTGCCAGGACCCTAGTCACCCCGAAGCCATCTGTGGCTGGAGTTCTTTTGAGAAGATACACTCCTTTCCATTAAAGACTGTTCCATCTATAAAACAACTATCAGACATACCCATCCCATAGCCCCAGTGTGGGGCGGGTGGAACACAGAGGCAGTTCATGACAAACCTTCATTGACTTGAAATAAAAAGTGGCCATAAAGCCAAGAAAACTGCAACATACAGGAAGAGGTCTGCACAGTGAGGAGGAGTAATTACTGCTGAGCTCCGAGCACAGTTCAGGCTCCACTGGCTGGAGAGCATCAGCGTGCGTGTGTGCGTGCACACACATGCATGCATGCGTACACACACACACACACACACACACACACACACACACACACACACATACACACGGCTTTATTCTAGTTCTCATCCACTCCAGGGAAGGCTGGGCATTGCTCTAGGCTCCTAGCCACCTGTTTACGTTGAGTTACCGTTTTCTTGCTTTGTTTTTGGCAGCTGTCCCTCCAGAAGTAGGCGTAGAGAATTTGGAAAAAGAAATTGAATAAATTTGAAAAGTCGACTTTGGCAGCTCTCCGTACTGTTTAATAAAGCAGGAAGCAGTTTCAAATTTTATGCTAGGAAAATAAGTCAAAAGAGACCTTTACATCCACAGTAATTAAAATGTGAAGGCTCAGTTTGTGGTGCTAATCTTGAAATCTTTTGGCACATGGTTTCTTCTTGAATGTAAGCATAGATTAGATTCAGACTGCAGGCTCCTGAAAACATACCCTCTCATTGAGTAGGCAGAAGTACATCTAGATTCCATTTACCCAGTGGGCAACACCAGGGTTTTGTGAGAATTTAGACCTGCATCCTCTGATAGTTTCTCTTACACACGCACAGACACACACACACACACACACACACACACACACACACTGTCCTTTTTTTTTTTTTTCCTTCCTTTGGAGACAGAGTCTTACTGTGTAGACCAGGCTGGCCTGAACTCACAGAAACCTGCCTGCTTCTGCCTCTAGTGTGCTGGGATTAAAGGTGTGGGCTAACACACAATAGCTAAAATAGAAATTTTAAAAGCAGTTTATTTCTGTGGCAATTCTTTGGTCCCAGCAGGGCCCCTTTCTCAGTTTAGCAGTATGGAAGAAAGAAATACTTTAAAGACGACCAGATGTCTGGGTTAATAAAAGCTGTGTCTGTTCTCTTTGAATGCTACTACGGAGTCTTACAGAGTCTGGAAGAAACTGAAACATTTAAGGGTGTCTCGTTACTTTAAACATTTATCATTACTGAATATGCAAACGATTGAATTGACTACTTAGTTAAGGAAGAGGAATGGCTCTTGTCAACCTCATAGTTTGAGGTTCTCAACACAGCTCTTAGCACTTGTCACTTCTCTTGTCCTAATTCCTTTTCATACCTTTTCTCATGCTAGTCCCTTCAGTGGAAAAGTAAGCTATGGTACAAAGAAGAGCCGTGTCAAGGACTGGGAAAGTGAGGATCCGAGCTTACACAGGGTTTGGGGCCTCACCAGTGGCTAGAATTCATTATTGTGCCTTTTCGGCACATGCAAGAGGCTACCACAAGTCATCAAAGTTAAAACTTCACATTTACCAGAGACAAATTTTATAGTCTATCCTCTTGTGACTCAGACAACCTCTTTAGGATTTTAGACAGTAAAAACAATATCTGAATTTTCCCAGGAATTTCTGTGGCATGCATACCTTGTAGTAAATGTAGAATGTACTTAGGGTAGGCTCAAACAGAGCAAAATTGAGATTGGAATATAAAATAAATACAGATACACGGTGTTTTACAGGCGTTTATGGAGCTCTCTGCTGTTAGAGGCAATTAAACCAGCCCAGGTGTAGCTAGCTGAAGAAACTTGAATTGGTAATTTCTTACATAACTTAATTCAGAAATAGATGGTCTGTATGCAAGGTAAATCAAAAGGTGACCAAATTAGAGGACAGGAGAGGAGGCCATCAGGGCAGGTTGCTGCAAGGCTGGGTCTTCCAAGTAGATGGTCCCCATCCCGAGGACAGAGACAGGAGGTGTGGCCCGAGGCAGCAGTGGAGGACCCTGGGCTTCAGCCACCATCAGGCCTCTCTGTGAAGGACTTTGAGTGGAAAGATGGAGTGTTTCCATTGGAAGCAATGACAGCAAGCAGCTTGGATGGTAAACTGGCAGAGTATGGAGGGGAGAGGGACCCAACCCTGAGGTCACAAAAACTGTGGCCACTTCTAGGCTGTGAGTAGGACCAAGGAGGCCTAGAAGGTTAAGACTACAACTGGGTCTGGAGAGCTCTGAGAGAAGGCCCAGCGAGAAGAGCTTGTCTGGCAAGCATGAGGACCTGAGTTCAATCCCCGCAGCCCATTTTTAAAAAAGGCTGAGCACACACTTGCCAATCAGGCTAGCTTAATTTCTGTCTAGGCCAGTGAGATACCCTGCCAAAGGAGGTGGGTGGTATTTCTGGAGATGGTGCCTGAGGTTGGCACACAGAAGAACAGCTGGCTGGTGAAGCCTCTGGTAGGTGGACATTGGAGTCAGGGTTCTGAGAATTCAGGAGACACTCTTTTTTAATGTTGTCCCTGAAGATCAGAATCTACTACAAGAGAGGTTTTCTAGCTGACTGTAGTATCTGTGTGTGTTTAAACTGCAGAGGCAGGAGGATCCAGAGCTGAATGCCAGCCTCAGATACACAGCAAGCTCCAGGCCATCCTGAGCTACATGATTCCCTCTCTCAAGAAACAAAACCAACCAACCAAGCAAACAAACAAAACCTTGACTCTTAAATTTCCTTTAAAACATTATAATGCTAACTTGCTGTTTCTATGATTTAAATTTTATTTACTGATTTGAAGAGGTAGCATGTCCTGCTGCACATGTAGAGGTTAAAAGACAATCCATGGGGAGTTTCCTTCCACTGTATGTGCCCAGGGAATAGAACCCATGTCCTTAGCCCTGGCTGCAATCTCCCTCATCTGCTGAGCCGTCCCTCTATACATGTCCTCTTTGCTTAAAAAGGGAACTACTTGATTATGAAATTGCAAAGCCATTGTAGTTTTTGGTTTTTTGTTTTTTGGGGGGTTTTGTTTGTTTGTTTGTTTGTTTTTTCAGGACTGGGGATAAAACCTGGGCAGGCATTCTGTCCCTGAGCCACACCCCAGCCCAGAAGGCTGCCTCAGATACTGTTATCCCAAGCAAGCTCAGTCATTCTCTCCTTCTTTCACAGGCATATCTTTTTCTTGCACATTAAAGAATCCCTCTTGGCAGGCCATCTCCAGTGTTCCTCTGAGCAGGCAGTGGAGCTTAGTGCCCTCCTGGCCCAGACCAGATTCGGAGACTACAACCAGAACACAGCCAAGTACAACTACGAGGACCTTTGTGAGAAGGAGCTCTCCAGTGCTACGCTCAACAGGTGAGGCCACCGCCCCAGGAGAGCCAAGCACTCTGGCTATCTTGAGTGTTCACAGCCACCGACTTGATCAAAATCAGGAAACTGGCCTTATGGTCTTGTCATGGAATTCACGAGATAGAGCACGCCAGGTTTAGCCAGTCATTTTCAGAAGATTTGTGTGCCTTTTGTTTGAGGAACTTACCCAACACAAAATAGCCCACAGATAAATGCCCTTCTATGAAATTCCATAAATAACAAGGATCTTGAAAGTGCCTGACCTTTTAAATATGCAAATCTCATAAAGTAAAAGTTTGGCCTATTTATTGGTGTTTGCTTCATCCCAGCAAGAATTACAACAAGAAGCCTGATTTAGCGGCTCAGTTACCTATCCCTGTGTAACAAGCTAGCCCCAAACTCAGCTTAAAACAACAGACATTATCTGAGAATGCATGGGCAGTCCAGCCCAGAGGTCAGTCTTATCTGAAAGCCCCTCTGAGGGAGGCCTCCGGGTCCAGGTGACCCTTGAAGCTTCTTGGCCAATCTTCTCTTGCCACTTGACCTCAGGACCCTTTCATGGTATGGTAGCTGGCTCACTCCACATGAATGGTCCAAGAACAAGAGAAGAAAGAAGTCAGACCTTCATGACTCCATCTCAGAAGGGAGCCATGGCGAGTCTTCCACCATTTTCTGTTCATTAGCGGCCAGGCATTAATCCAGACCATACTCAAGGGAAGGCTACATGGGGAGGCCAGATCTCCAGGAGCACAGAAGAGACAGCCTTGCCACAACAGAGAATGTGGATCTGTGTTTTCTTCAGTTGCAAAGAATCTAATCAGTCCCCTATGCTGTTAGCCTATCAGAAAGCTTGTAAAGTCTATGTTGATAAATGTATGAGGGGATCTAGCCTACACGTTTGTCTTATGTGTGTGTTGAGAGACTTTCCCATAATTCTGTCAGTTTACCAGTATTTGCTGAGATCTTTAAAAAAAAAAAAAAAAAAACACACAGTGGAACCAGGAAGTATCCCTGGTGCACAAAGGGACTTTGGGAGCACATTCCCCATGGAAGGATGCTCCCTTAACCTAGAGGCAGGAGGGAGGGCCTAGTCCCTACCACAAATGATTTGATAGATTTTGTTGACCCCCACCTGGAAGGCATCACCCTACCTGTGGAGTGGGGGGGGGGGAATGGGATGGGAGGGTGGTCGGGGGGCATGGGAGGGTGAGAGAGGAGGGAGTGTCTATATTGTAGCATATATGATTGTTGTTTAAGAATTAAAATAAAAACTTTAATTTTGCATTAAAAAATACCATCAGTTAAAAAAAAATACAGTGTGTGTGTGTGTGTGTGTGTGTGTGTGTGTGTGTGTGTGTAAAAAGCTGGTGAGAGTGAGTTCTTTCCTGCCACCTTATGTTCCAGAGATCAAATACAAGCTTTCAGCAAGCACCTTTACCCGTCGAGCCATCTCACTGGCACCGTAGTTGAGCTCTTGAACAGTGTCTAAATAGTAATATGCCATTTGGTGCTTTTGTGATGCCTAAATGACCTCATCCCTATAATTCACTAGTGAGAATTATAAGCTTTAAGGAATGCATGAATTGATCTGTCTAAATGTGCATCTTTGAATGCTCCACAGCATTGTTGCGAAGCATAAGGAGCTGGAGGGCATCAGCCAGGCTTCGGCAGAGTACCAAGTTCTGCAGATTGTGTCAGCAATGGAGAATTATGGCATAGAGTGGCATGCTGTGAGGGACAGCGAAGGACAGAAACTCCTCATTGGGGTTGGACCTGAAGGCATCTCAATCTGTAAAGATGACTTTAGTCCTATTAACAGGTAACCCAAGTCTTCAAGAAACACACACATGCACACACACGCACACATGTGCATATGGTCATAAGCATGTATATCATCTGTTGCTTTGTTCTGAAAATAGAAAATGGACAGAAATTCACCAGCAGCTCTATCAATAAAGTGATTCATATTTTAATTTATTCACTAATTGCATTCAAGCCTTGACCATTTAATTTCTTAAATGCTAACTTAAAGTATACTAATGTGGCAGAATAATTTTTTATAGTGACTCAAGCCATAAATACCTGTGTTTGCTTCTATATACTCCCACACACATCAAGGACACTCCTACACTTGTCTCCATGCCACACTGCTTGTTCTGTATCACGTGACTAGTTAGAATCATCACAGAACCCTAGGCTAAATGTCCGGTTCAGTACTGGTCATGGGCAGCCTGCGAAAGCAGATCAATACCATGGGGAACCATTTCTCCTGAGCTCGCTCACTTTTTTCCTCCTGCCTTTCAGGATAGCTTATCCTGTGGTGCAGATGGCCACCCAGTCAGGAAAGAATGTCTACTTGACCGTCACGAAGGAGTCTGGGAACAGCATTGTGCTCCTGTTTAAAATGGTCAGCACCAGGGCAGCCAGTGGGCTCTACCGGGCCATCACTGAAACTCATGCGTTCTACAGGCAAGTACCACCATGTGTCTCCTAAGCTCAGGTCACAGCTTAGTGTGTTTAGGTGACTGGCAGGTTGCTGTGATTTCTCCTAGCCCCTGAGTCCATGAGTCTTTTACAGAATATGGGAGAGTAGCTACTTGAGCCTTCCTTGTGCAGTGCTAGTACCACCCTTATCAGCATAGAATGGCCTTTATTTCCTTCCACGACCACCTCCCAGCATAACCCCAGTGGTTGGGCCTGTTCTGCCACGATTGTGTCCTTTCCCAGAACAGTGGCACAGGTCCTTCTCTGTTGAGAAAGTCCCTCACACCTTACACACTCCAGATGCTTTTTTAAGTTTAATTTTACTTGGTGTTTTTGGAGACAGAAATCTCACTGTGTGTCCACAGCTAAGCTGAAATTCACTATATACCCTCAAACTGGCCTCAAACTCAACTTCAGTCCTCCAGTCTCAGCGTCCTGGCTGCTAGGATTTCTGGCATGCACCACTACACCTGGCCATGGCGAAAAATTTTAAACGACATTCTAGAGGGTACTTTCAAGCTGAGTAGTGAATAGGCTCATAGTTAGAAAAAAATTAAAGAGAAAAATGTAGTTCGCAGGAAGCCTTCAATTTTGTTATGTTAAAATAGACTCTGGATAGCAGAACAGAACATTTGTAGACATGTTTAATGTCCTTATGCTTCCATGAACTGCTGGATGGCAGCTCCCAGACCGAAGGAGCTGGGGAAACTCATCTCCATATTTACAACTGCATGCTTGGAGACCCCCAAGAAGCACAGAGAGGGGATTGTTGAGCTACTAAGCATATAAGATAGAAAGAACTTAGACATGCTTAAAACTGTCTTGGTAAGGAATGTATCTCGGTTCATAGCTTGCTTGCCTAACATGCATGAAGCTCCACATGAACTAGGCATGGTGTGTATGTCTGGAATCCTGGCAGCACTCAGGAGGTGGGGGCAGGAGGATCACAAAGCTCCAAGTCATCCTTGGCAACATAGTTCAAGACCAGCCTCACATGAGACCTTGTCCCAAGGGGGAAAAATCTGGGTGTGGTGGCACGTGCCTTTAATTGCGGCACCCAGAGACAGAAGAAAGTGGCTCTCTATGAGCTAAAGGTCATCCTAGTCTTACATGGAGACCTGCATATTGTGATACTGTCTCAACAAAGCAAACAATAATACTGAATATCTGCCAAGCCGGGCATGGTGCACACAACTATAATCCCAGCAAGCAAGAGGACCAGAAGTTCTAGGCCAGCCTGGGCTACTTTATCTCAAAAAGCAAATAAGTAAGTAGGGAGATAGATGGGTGTCAGATAGATGATGGGTGGATGATAGTAGATAATTAAAAGATAAATAGACGATAGATTGACAGATGAATGACAAAATAGAAGATTGACATCCACAGATGAATGACAAAATAGAAGATTGACATCCTGTTTCTATTGATAATAGCATCTGATAGTCTGAGTTATGATGCTACCTAGGCTTCTCAGTATTAAATCAAATGCTCACTCTTATCTTCAGGTGTGACACAGTCACCAGTGCCGTCATGATGCAGTACAGTCGTGACTTGAAGGGCCACTTGGCATCTCTGTTTCTCAATGAAAACATTAACCTTGGTAAGAAGTATGTCTTTGATATTAAAAGAACATCCAAGGAGGTGTATGACCATGCCAGGAGGGCTCTGTACAATGCCGGCGTCGTGGACCTTGTCTCACGAAGTGACCAGAGCCCTCCCAGCTCGCCCCTGAAGTCCTCCGACAGCAGCATGAGCTGCGGCAGCTGTGAGGGCCTCAGCTGCCGGCAAACCAGAGTGCTACAGGAGAAGCTGCGGAAGCTGAAGGAGGCCATGCTGTGCGTGTTGTGCTGTGAGGAGGAGATCAACTCTACCTTCTGCCCCTGTGGCCACACTGTGTGCTGTGAGAGCTGTGCTGCCCAGCTGCAGGTAAGGAGTCACAGCCCTCCTGTCCGGTAAGAAGGCTCTAAGAGGTGCACAATACAGAGTGGAAAGCAGCCATCTGCACCTGGAAAGGTCTTTGAGTTCGGGGACTCCACTCATTGTGTCCTTTAGAAACGTGTGCAGATCAGCACACTCTTGTCACCACTCCGTTTCAGAAATGAGGTCCAGACTGACAAAATTAATGCATCTTGAAGCTAAACCAAGAACTAGAATCCAGGCCTGCCTCTTCCATTTCACGTGACCTCTTGCCTACTGATACCACATAGCAGAAGTGTCTGTATTATTTGCCTAGTTAAAGAATACATAGATTATTGTTACCGACGACTTATTTACTCTGTTTGTGACTAATTTATCTTTTTTCTATGCTTACATTTATTCATGGGTGTGGGTGTGCGTGTATGTGTGGGTGCACATGTGCATGCTCGTGTGTGACATTGCACATGTGGAAGTCAGAGACAGTTTGCAGGAGTCAATTCTTCCCTTCTACCATGCGGTGCTGGGAATCAAACTAGGTTTGTTAGGCTTGATTGCAAGCATCATTACCCACTGAGCCATCTGACCGGCCTGTTAATTTCCTTTTATTACTCTTCATACCTTTAGGGAACTCTTCTATTGGCTGTCATTGGCTAAAAGTCAAACTAACTTTCACACAAGAAAACAAAAGCAACTCATATATAGCATGTCTCTCTTCTTGCATCTTATATTTCCTGTTACAGTAAATTGTGCACTTGGTTTCACTTCTCACAGGTTTCTGCTAAATGTCACTGTGGATATATGTAAACTTAGTCCTTACAAGCTGTGGTTACAGAGCTACTGTTAGGATTGGACAGTGAGCTCAGGAGCCTGTACCCTGCAAGGAGGGTTTTCTCCCAAGTCCTGCATTTATCTCTTCCTGCCTGCATAGTCTGACCCTGTACCTGTCTGCCAGCCTAGCTTAATCAGTGTTCTCCAGGCCAGTGAGAGAGAGCCTGTCTTCAAAAAGAGGCAGAAAGCATTCGAGAAATGACACATGAGGCTGGCCACCGTTCTCTGAGCAACACACAGGCACACGCACACGCACACACATGTACACACACAGTTGGCCAGAAAATGTAATTTTCGTCGGTGATTGTCTTTTCATAACACTCATTTTTAATCTTTGTAAAGTGTAAACATTCAAACCTGTTACAGAGCAGCTGAGAGCTTAGAAATCACAATGGCAGCTTAACTAGAAAACCTAGTGTGGTGGTTACCAAGGCTGACCTCCCAGACCCAGGTTCGGCAAACATTCTAACCAATGTTGGCGTCTTTTCCAGTCGTGCCCGGTCTGCAGATCACGTGTGGAACATGTCCAGCATGTCTACCTGCCAACCCACACCAGTCTTCTCAATCTAACAGTCATCTAATGTGACCTGCGGTTAACGGGCATGCCATGTCCCCACCAGTCAATCCGACTGTCATCTGATGCATCCCGAGCTTACTGGACATGCCAGGTCCCTGTGAGCTGCAGTATTGTATGTAAACTATAAGAATAAGAACCTTGTGAGGAAAGATCTCACTCTCAACACCCATCTGCCATGAGACATTTTTAGACAGGAAGAAGAAAAGCAAAGCAAGAATGCAACCATCCCTCTTCTGTGAGTAGAAGCCAACGGCCCCGTGGCGACAGGAAGAGCTCTGGGACATAGACACATTCCTTCTTGAACTTTGGGTTGTTCTTTTTTTTAAATGATCGAGTAAAGGAGTAGATAAAATTGTCTTTGTCAGTTAAGAGGCACTATAGCCCAACAGTGGGTACCTTTTAGGAAATGATGTCATACGTCTCCTTAACTTCTCCCAAGGCAGCAGATTTTATAAGAGTTTTACATTTTTCCTTGGTTCTTTTTGTATGGTCATGGGACGCTGAACATTTTTAATAGGAAGTTGTTTTTTTTTTTTTTCTTAAAGAAATAGTCCTCGTTATAATGTCACTTGTGTCTTTATAACTCATTTAAGAACGACTGGAAAGCTAGCAGATTGAAAAGCAATCCTGTGACTTCGCAAGGGTTGACATGTTGTCTGATTGAAAACAGTGTGCTGAGAGGAAACAGGTAACTGAACGTGGGTGACTTCTTAGCCTTTCTTTTCCCACACCTCATACCCCATGCCTTTCGGTGACAAAATGCTACCAGTTTGGTTAAACGACTTTCATGGTGTAGTCAAGCACTCCCTGGGCTTTTGAGCTGGTGGAATATTTGGAGACTGGAAAAGAAAAGTTCACAGACAGACAGACAGAGTCTAGAGAGGCTTCTAGAGTGCTCAAACCATTCTTCACTGCCCCTGAGCACTCACACTCCAGCTGCACCCACGGGTGTTGCCTCACTTGAAGATCAAACCTTCTCCATACAGCCTCATCATGGCTCCTTTTCGTGTGTGCTTTATTTCGCTTTGTTCCTGCTTTCTCGTCAATAATGCTTCTGTGTTCATTGTGTTGCCCCTGCCCTGCATCTTTCAAAGGTGGGGTTAGTTTGTTGTTCTGTTCCCATATTCTTAATCATATTTCCACCCCCACTTGGGCATTTTGGAAGCTAGTGAGCTAGGGGGTTTTCTAGGCTGTCAGGAAACCTAGCTGACCTCATTGGGTGCAATACTAGCTAAGTGAAAGCTAGAAACCTACACTGTCACTTTACTGAGATTTCTGAGTCTACGTTTCATATTGCCTTAATGTAGCAGTAATGTGTTTATGCATTTGTTTCTTTGCACAGACATTTTGTCAGATATTAAAACTCTACTTTTTTATGGCACATATTAGCATATAAGCCTTTATTCCAAGAGGTATTTATTTTTTCACTTGTAAAAAAAAAAAAAGATAATGTTTCCACATTTAAAAGACAAAAAAACAAAACAAAACTCTGTTATATCCTAGAGGACTTCTGTCTTTTATATTCAGGACAATAAAGACTTTGAAGCATTTGTGTTCTCATGGTCATTGTCATTTAAGCCACTTTACTTTCCTGTCAAGTGAGCACTCACCTCAAGGCTGGAAAATGGGGAGATGTTTAAGGATTGGCTCAGCTTTTCTCTCACCTGTGGTTTTGAACCTATGAGGTCAGAAGGTTGGTGAACATGATGCTGTGACGTACACAGCAGACGAGAAGGAAAGATGGGAGACAAGGAGGGTAGCCAGATGGCTCACCAAGTGAAAGTGCTTGCTGCACAAGCCCAGTGACCTGAGTCGATCTCTGGATCCCACAGAAAGGTGGAAGGAAGCGGCAACCTGGTAAAGGTGTTCTGTGATGGCCACACATGTGGTCCACAGTGCTCAGTCATGGCTTATTCTGTGGCGTCTGGGACTGTTTTCATACAGTACCACTGCAGGCTACTGCTGGGCTGTAGCTGTCTTCTGTGTTGCCCTGTGGTCATTTCTTCTGAAAATGCTTTGTGTGGTAGAGAAATATTAGGAAGTGTCTATAACTGACACCTTTAGAATTAGGAGACAGACGAGTGTGCTTCCCAATGATTTCTAGGAGATTTCCAGGAGTCAGTTCACTTAATTAGCCAGCAACTAAGTTGTTATTGAGCCCTGCAACTTTAAAAGAAAACAGTCAAAGACACAAGTTATCACCCATCTAAAGCCACCAGAGTGTCAGACTCTCAGTGATTCTCAATGTCTGTGTAGTGCCTGCAACACGCGTGGGTGCTTCTGTATATAAGTTATAAACTGTTCAGGTTTATAAGCAGAGTAGTCTCAGAATGATGGCCAGGATGGAAGGGTAGATGAGTGACTCACAGGCCAACACTGTTCACATTCCATGGGCCAGGGACTTCTTCAGCTCAGGAGTTCACATGAAAATCCGTGCATAATATTCTCGACGTATAGAGGATGAAGCACTGTTGAGCATAGGAGACACGACCCGCCTTTGCTTAGAGCCCAGGGTAAGTGCTTCAGAAGGACCTGTGAGCAAAACCTTCCCTCTGTAGTTGGGAAAGGGTGATAGCACCCTCGTCAAGGCTGCAGCTCAGCTGGTGGGGCTGGCTCATGCTCACAGGTGGATGTGGAGCTGAGAACTTAGGCTCTGAAGGCAAGTGTGGCGTCAAGAAGCAGTAAAAGAACCTTGGATTCCAGATTTGTCTTTAGAACTAGGAACTGGTGAGTCAGGAAAGCGTATACTACAGAGAATGCATGAGACAGCAAGAGGAGAGCAGAGAGAACTCAACTTCGATTACCCATTGACATGAAAGTAAAGTGGGGCCAGGGGAGATGGCTCAGCGGTCAAAGGCTGACAAAGTGGATGAAGAGGGGTGTGGAGAGATGGCTCAGCAGTGCAGGGTACTGGCTGCTCTTGCAGAGGAACTTTTGTCCCTTTTTACTTTGGCTAAAGGGACACAGATAAATCAATGAGCTTAATCGTTCCTCGGAAGTCACCTGGATTTCCCAGCACAGCAGAAGACCATGGGACAGAGCACTCACTCACAAGAATAAGGTCCCTCAAGGATAAGGATCCATGAAGGCCAGGCTGTACACTAGAGTGACTAGAGTGACCGTCTTGTAGGGGTCAAGCAATGACAGCCAAAAGGAAGGGTTCCCTCCAAAACACCTCCCTAAAAGACTGAGGCAGTGAGCGATTGATACATGCACCGGTGTTAGATTACGCATACCTGTGCCTACCTCAATTCTTCCTCCATTTAAATCCAAAGCGCATTCCAGTACCCCAAAGGTTCCCTTGGGATATATAGGCCCCTCTATTCCTCTTTCCAATGTGATCACATCGAACAAGTCTGTTTCACCATTACTTTTTAATTGACAGATTGAAGATTTCTGAACCTGGGCGCTAATTACTGCAGAAATGGCTAAGAGAGGGGGTCTGCAAAGGATGCTTGTGGCTTTAGAGCACAGACGAAACCAGGAAAGATGACAGTGATTATTTCCAATACACTGCATTAGCATATATTAATTGCTAATTAATAATGAGTCTCACTGACATTTTTCATACACTGGTGGAATGTAATTTGATCACATTCACTTCCCTTCCTACTACCCACTTCCTGTTTTCCCTCCCCTTCCTCCTGCCCAGACAGTCCTCTCCACCTTCAGATCTTTATTTCAACCTGGATTCTATGTGTGGTATTTTTTTGCCTAACCTAATAATATCACAGTGTGTCGTGGTGGTGGCGGCAGTTTGGTTTAGTTTGGTTTATGTTTGAGACAGGGTCTCAAATAATTCAGGCTGGCCTTAAACTCCTGATCCTCCTGTCTCTACCTTCCAATACTGGAATTATGTGCTTGCATTATCACACTCATGTTTTTAATACCATTTGCCATGTAGAAAAGATCCCAAATGTGGTTTAAGCACAAGAAGGATTGGCGGAAAAGAAAATGTATGCGTTTCTGTATTCCTTGTTGGGGGTATACTCCATACCTTCTCACAGAAATTCTAAAACATTTGCAAACACCTATTCATATTTGTTTGAATAAATTTATTCTAAAAACTGCAAATTATTGAAGAGTTATCCCTTTGCCTCTTCAATGCAAATCACAGATTGGACACATCTGCTGGTTACTGGAAGCAGCGTGTGCTTCAAGCAAAGCCAAACATCTGTTCTTACAGCTCCCAGCAGTGCTCAGAGGGGAAGAAAAGCTTGGAAGGAGTGAGCCCGCCTACTGAGGAGCTATTTTTCAGTTAAGAAGAAACTCTGTATGTGTGTTTGTGAAACAAAACACTAATCAATAATACTAAGACCCAAAGCAATACACATGCACGTGTGTTCATTCCCAAATGAATGCGAGCAAGGGGCTGAAGGCGTTTGCAAGAAGTTAAAGTCTTTGTCCTGAACGAAGCACAGAATTTGAGTGACAGGAGAGGCAGACAAAGCAAGGGAACAGGAAGGAGACCAGAGGTCAAGAGCAAGAACAAAAAAACCTAACAAAGATCCGCTCTTCAAAAGCCTCCATGGCTGGAATAAAGACTTCAAGTTTGATTTTGTGACTGCACAGAAGCTAAAACAAGATGTTGGGTTTGTCTGTTTACCATTGTGCATTTGATTCGCTCAAACTTGCATTCACTAATTTGTTAGCTCAGCAAATATTCATTAAGTACCTAGGATCAGGCTGTCTATTAGAACTGGGGTAGTTCCAACCAGGAACCCTCCCACCCTCTCTCTCTCTCTCTCTCTCTTCCACCCCCCCCCCGCACCGTGTGTGTGGTGTGTGTGTGTGTGTGTGTGTGTGTGTGTGTGTGTGTGTGTGTGTGTGTATTATGTCTCACCCTCAAGACATTAGCAATGTCTGGGGACATTTTTCTAAATTTTCACACTGGAGGTCTCTGGAGGTCTATACTGATTTTTTTTTTTTTTTTTTTTTTTTTTTTTTTTTGTGGACCAGCAAACTGGCTCAATTGGTAAAAGCTCTTGCTGTCAAGCCTGATAATCTATTTGATCCCTGGGACTCACATCATAGAAGGGGAGACTTTGTCCCACACACAGAATAAAGAAAATGTAAAGATTTTTAAAAGAGAATTTTCTGACCTAAAAAAGCCAATATTCCTACTGTTGTAAAGCCTTGGGATAGACAGTAAAAATGTCTGAAATGAAGTCCTTGTCCTCTGTGGGACACCATATGGGGCTGAGATTGCAAATCAATCCTTCCAGCCGCTTGAGTCCACAACTAAGGAGACCGTGGGTGCCATATAGGGCACGATAATGGCTTTGTTAAGAGGGAGACAGTTTTGTAGAAGTCACACTGGAAGGGGTTCTTAAAAGATGAATCATCTTTTCTGGTAGGAAAGGTGGGTGGAAGGACCATGTCTAAAACCTAGCATATTTGAGAGTCAGCAGACAGCTTGACATTGCTGGAATGGAATATTGGGTATGTGACTGGAGGCATGGATGTGATTCCATCCACTGCACTCCTACGCACCCATCTGACTTTTTATCCTAGACCCCAGTAAGTGTGTGTCCTCTGAGGCTTTAGTAAAGACAATAGCAAAATGATCCCTAACTAAACGTTTGCCCTAGGGATGGAAGCAGTCAGGCAATCATCTGGCATTTAAAAGTTCATCTCCATATTCCTTCATATGAAGAAAACGGCAGGGAAAAAAAATGCTTCATGGCTTATTAGTAAAAACTTATCCATCTTTTCCCTAAATGGTTAGAACACACTGCCTTTCCCAGCTCTTTCCATCAGCATTCCGTTACTAAAGCTGTCTATTTTTCAGTGCTAAATCCTCAGGGGATTCTCCCCATGAATTTAACACGACTGAAGAAACTTGCTTGGGGGTAGAACCTGGCTGCAAATTATCTGAGATGGGATTCTTAGTAAAGAGACCAAAATGAATCAGAGTGTTCGAGTGGTTTCAAATGTGGTGTGGCAGTCCCCCTTCACCCCCAGTGTCGTGATTATTCATAGTGGAAATGGGACGGCTTTAGAACACAATTACATGCAACAAATGTCCTTTGTGCTCAACACTGGAAAGGGCTGCTGCTGCAGGCCAGAAGACTGTGCCTGTGAAGCGTTGAGGGGAGAGCAAGCCTCTAAAAAGGCCATTGTGGGTACTGGAGTAAAGGTCCAGCAGCCAGCCAGCCGCTTGGATTCCAGCACTCATGTAACAAGCCAGGCATCCCTGAAAGTGTCTGTAACCCCAACTCCGGGGGAGGGGGATGGGGGTTGGAGAAGGGAGGATGGCTGGGACTTGGCAGCTTCCAGCCTAGCAGAGACAATTGTCTCGTGGTCAGGAAGGGGCTCTGTCAAAGGAACAGACTGGTAGTGATGCAAGAGGGGGCACCAGATGCCCTCCCTGGCCTCTGCTTTTGCAAATGCATGCACGAGTTCACATACATGCTTTCATGCAGACATAGACACATGCAGTATGCAAATATTTTAAAGGATGGCAGTAAAGAAGGAGCTGGGCAGTTAAGAGTGTATGCTGCTTTTGCTGAGGCGCTCACACACATGTGCGCATGCTGTCTCACACACATGCACACACACACACACACACACACACACACACACACACACACACCAAAACTAAAAAAAACCTTTAAAAAGGCTATTCCAAGCTGAGAGTGGTAGAATGGTAGCGCATGCCTAGAACCCCAGGACTCCAGGGGCAAAGTGAGAAGTTATGTTCAAGTCCATGGCAGCTTGCATTACTTAGTGCATTCTAAGCCATCCAGGGCCACATAGTAAGGCCCTGTCTTCTAAAGTACAACCAAGCAAGCAGAATAACTCACAGATGATGCTCATAAGAGGTAAGCAGCAGAGAGGCTACCCTAGATTTAAGTTGTGTGTGTGTGTGTGTGTGTGTGTGTGTGTGTTTCTCTGTGTATGTCTGTGCGTCTGTGTGTGTGTGTGTTTCTCTGTATGTGTGTATATGATGTGTCTGTTTGTAAGTGGTGTGTGTGTTTGTGTATGCACATGCATGTGCTTGGATGCCTTAGCGCAGGTGATTTCTGGCAGTATAGGTCAGAGGTCAACTTCTACTACTCTCTACTTTGTTCTTTGAGGTAGAATAAATCACTGATCCCAGAGCTAGCCGACTTGGCTACACTGGGTAGACATCGACAGCCAGTGGTCCTCTGTCTCTGCTTTCCTATCCCTGAGATTACAGATGTACACTGTCACATCTGACATTTCTGTGGGATTGAATTGAAGACCTCACACTTGCATGGAAAGCCTTTTACCAACTGAGCCACCTCTCCAGCCCCTCAAGCAATAGCTTCAGAAACAGCACATCAGGCCACCCATTCAACCTTCACAATGTAAGGCCAATCTCCCTCAGCCCTTAAATTCTAGCCAAACAAAATAGTTTATGCAAATATCTGATTATTCCAGGAAGGGCAGGCATTAAAGCAGTATTGCAGATCTTTCCAGCCATCCTCTCCTCAGGTTTACCCACCCTCTCTCTCTGCAGGGAAAGGGGAGGCATATACCTATACTGCTGCCCATGGGTGTTATAAGCCTCACCTCCATTACTGCTCACTAGACCTGTGGCTCCTGCTTACTAGTTTCATGAATGGAAAGGCTCAGCAGACTGAAGAGATGACTTCATGGATAAATGTTTGTTGCTTTTGAAGAGGACCAGCATTTGGTTCCCCAAACCCACATGGGGCAGTTTATAACTCCAAGGGATCCAACATCCTCTTCTAACTCCATGAGCATCCACACACATATGACACACACACACACACACACACACTAAATACAATTAAAAATTAAATATATTTCTACCTGTGACCCAAGAAATCCATGCATAGGAAACCCTAACTACTGCACTGAATTCTAAAATAAAAATTTTCTTTCTTTGTATCACTTTAATGTTTGAAAGTTCATTTTTCTTCTGAGAAACAGCCATGCTACCCTACACCTGTTCCTTCTGGTATTTAATTTCTGGTTCTGTAACAAAACATCTGAGATCAGGCAGTTTATAAAGAACTGAAGTTCATCTGGTTTCAACTTTTGAAGCCCAAAGTCCCAGCACACAGTCCCAGCATCAGCTTAATCTACTCAACACAACTGTGCCAAGGCCATCTCACAGAAAGCCGGAGCTAACCCCAGCTCAGATCTCTCTTCTTTCAAAGTCCCTCTAGTCATCAAGGGGGATGCACCCTTATAATCTCATCTGATCCCAGTGACCTTCCAAATCCACACCTCCAAACACCACTCCCAGATGAATTTGCCCAGCAAATTCTCAACACAGAGAATTCTGCGAGACACATTCAACCCATAATAGTTATCCATAGAGGTCAAGTGTGCGGGCTCTTAAGTCATTCAATTGAAGTAATAAAAGGGAGGAGCTTGACTCTACCTAACAGCCTCAGGTTATTGCCCTTGAGTTTGGCCGGCAGCTGCTCAAGCATGAAGGTAAAAATCCTGCTTGAATGAAAGTCTCTGGGATGTCATAAGCAGCTCATAACCTTGAGTAATTTGAGCAGCAAGACAAAGCCACCTGTTTCCTAACCAAAAAAAAAAAAAAAAAAAAAAAAAAAAACAAAGACTCTCCTTGCCTTGGGGCCATGAGGTGTCAGCCCTAGGGCCAACCCTTGCTGCAGGAGTCTCTCCACACCTGGAAAAGGCTTCCCACTGCTAGGCCTGCCATCCATTAAAGCATCTGTTCAGCTTCAGGCCAGATGAAACAGTCTTGCCGCCTTGTTTGGTTCTTACAAGGAGTCTGAATTTCACTTATTTCCTTCCTGAGTAGATGTAGCAATTAGGTTGCTAGTTAACCTGGAGTTCTTCTGATAGAGTTCATCTCTATCAGAAGGGACTACTAGGGGCAGGAGAAAAAAGGGACAAACAGGGGAGGACAGGGGCATGAAGAAAGGAGGAAGAGATATAATGACATTTATGTATGACATCATAATGAATGAAACCTATTACTTAACACAGTAACTTTAAAAACAGAAAATCAACAAATGGAGAAAAGACATATATACCATGTGCAATGAGCACTTGCATATTTTAGGGGGTGTGAGGGTGAGGCTGTGGCTCAGTTGGTAGTTTGTTTGCTTAGCAAGCATGTAGCCTTGGCAGGCACCTTTAACCCCAGCACTCAGGAAGCAGAGAATCAGAAGTCAAGGCAGTCCTCAATACACAGTGAATTTGAAACCACACTGGGCTATGGGATACCCTTTCTCAAAACAAACAAGCAGAAAACAGAATTAAGTACTTGTTAATTACATTTGCAGCCTAGGAGGATTACCCAAATTTCTCTGAAAAGAAAATTCTAAATTAAAAAGATTAAGTATGAACAAAGAGACCTTCCAGTTTTTTTTTTTTTCCTCAAAAAGATAAAGGCAAAGTAACATGGAATTAAAAATTACTCTCTGGCAGGGCATGGGGAATACATCTGTCATCCAAGTACTCAGAAAGAAGATTAAGAGTTCAAGACCAGCCTCAGCTACATAGCCAGTTGAAGAAAAATATAGAGTTCATCTTTAATCCCCATCAAGTCCTCCACAGCATAATGGGGTAATTGCCACTCACTCCCCGCACAGAGCCACACTTCCCTGCATGCAGAGCACCCCTCTGCAGCCTCGGACTGTCCTCTCCAAATGGACAGTGTTTAGAGATCACAAATGTTCAATAAACGAGTGATGGTGGAGATCACTGCCCCACACTCTCTTGCCCTGTGGCCCCTTCACCCCAGAGTAGCTGGCAACGAGGTGCTTGGCCTCCGAGCAGACTAGTACCAGCCACCTGGGTGGGACTGTGTGTGCGTGCCTAGTGCGCTTTGAATGGATGTGAATTTAACTGCCAATTACGCAGCTGTGGGACTGTAAAGCAGGCAGATTCGGCAGGAGATGAGTCTCTTGCAAGAAAACTTTAGGTTAATGGGCAACCCTAATTGCTAAATCTAATTACGAAGGAAATAGTTTAAATTAAGATTCGCTCACGGAAGAGAAGCAAACAAGGAGCTGATGGGCAGAAACGCTTCACTCCTCATTTGTTTTAATCAGCTTCCACTGATGAGGGAAGCAAGCAAGCAGGACTTAAAGAAGAATGTTTTACTGGACCCAAAGCTCTGGTCCCAAGATGTCAAAGAAAGAAGGCTATGGTCTGGCCAGCAGGCCCCTAGATGGCTTGTATTCAGAGGAAGCTAACATGTCAGTTCACCGAAGATCTTAAGGATGACCTGAAAGCTCGGGCTTTTTGGTTGAATCTCCACCAACCAGCTTCCAATTTGGAGGCCTGGTCCTCCTAATTGAGCAAAGGCTGGCTTGGCCTGCTGAGAAGCAAACGACTCAATGGCACCATGCACAGCACTTCTACAGCCAAAACAGTCATTTGTATGGTCTTCTGTTACTTGGTCTGAAAAGATGGGTTTCTCATTCACATCTGCATTTTCTAGTGTGCTCACGTTATCTTTTGCATCACCCTAAAGATGTCTGAGCTCCCCCTTTGCCTTGAGAAACCCAATAATATGAATCAATATAGAGAAACAACACAAATCAGTCACATTCCAACAGAACATGGAAGTGCTCTGTCAAGAACATACATATGTTAAGGAGCATGTGCTGAGGAGGCAGAGTGTGACCTTAGCGTTGACTCTCAGGAGTCTGGCTGGGCAATGTACTACATGTGTTGTTTAATCTTGGACTTCTCTGGTTTCAAAAGACTAGGGCCAGCAAGACAGCTCAGTGGGCAAAAACCACTTACAGTGCCTGAGTTTGAGCCCCAGAAGCTATACTGTGAAGGCATCGGACTCCTGAAAGTTGTTTTCTGACCTCCACACACGCACAACCACACACACACACACACACACACACACTAACTAATAATAATAATAACAGTAACAAGTATAAAAATAATATTCACAATTGTTTGGTGAAAATTAAAGGAGACAGTGACCATCAAGCATGCAGTACTAAGCCTATAATTTAATAACCACTCTGGAAGCACTGCATTCATTTATTAATAAACTGGCAGGTGCCTTCCAGACCACAGCCCAGACCTTCAGAAACAATGGGAGTTTTTCTTAGTCCTTGTACAGCTGGGTCTTGAGACTGCAGTGTTGGCTACACACAGTACAACACCTAAGGAGCACCTTGCAGTGGTCATGCCTCAAGGATCTGTAATCAATTCCCTATCATGGGTTCATAGCATATTACAACAATATCCTTATAGGTCGAAATATACAGCATTACAATGCAGGGACTGCTTCCCCTACTTTGCACAAAGGCAAGCGCTGGCCCCGGGCACTCGAGACAAGCATTGGCGCCAGCTCCCTGAAAGAAAGCTGCATGGCTTGGATACTGCTGTTCAGCTGCAGGCAGGCTCATTCATGGAACTGGAGACACTGTGGTATTGTGGAACCGGCTGAAATGCAGATCATTCTGGACTTTGGTTTGCAAGTGTTAGTTGCTATGCTGGCTGTCCTCTTAATAATCAATATGATTTTTTTGAGGTAGAGTCTCTCCTGAATCCCCAAAATAGCCTCAAACTTGCTATGTAGCAGAATAGGCCTTCAAAGTTCTGATCTTCCTGACTTGACCTCTGGAATGATGGCATTACGGGCATGCACTATGACATCCCATTTATGTAGTGCTGAGGAATCGAACCAGGGGCTTTGTGCTTGCTAGACAAGCACACTACCTACTGAGCTACATGGACAAGTCTCATAACCAAGCTTTTACTTTATTATATCCCTTATCGAGTCCAAAGAGTTGGTAAAGTTCACAGAAATCATGCTTGCTTGTCTCCTAAATAGCTTGTCAGCCACATCTACCTGCTAAAGGCAGGTCCTGAAGGCTATCCTGTGTTAACTGGTCCTGGCTGGAATGAGATTTGCAGATGCTGACTCCCTTTCTGCAGTGCAAGCACATCCTGAACCCAGGCAGAGGATGAAAACACCAGGTCTTGTGAGCTGAAGGACTAGACAGATGGAAAGAATCAAACAGCAATCTGTGAAGCCAGTCACAGTATAATGACCAACGACAAAGACTTCAGTTGGCCTCTTGAATAAGGTG
Source organism: Phodopus roborovskii (assembly GCF_943737965.1). Lineage (NCBI taxonomy): Eukaryota > Metazoa > Chordata > Mammalia > Rodentia > Cricetidae > Phodopus > Phodopus roborovskii. Next base: position 16,620,479 of record NW_026126482.1, on the reverse strand, counting down.
TCCTGGCAGCCCTGTGTCTCTCCCTTCTTCCAAGCCCTATAGTATGTTGTCTGTGCTTCCCTACATGAACTTCTAAATTGTCTGGCCACCATGCTTTGTGAACTCATAAAGAGGGAAGGGGAATAAGAACATCCCTACCACCTCTGTCATTAGGACCACAGCATTAAATCCATTTTAGCTGATTATAGACGTGGTCATTGGGTCTCCCTATGTAGCCCAGGCTGGCACGGCACAGACTAGTGATTGTAGTGGCAATGGTGACACAATTCTATGCATTTGACAAAGTTCACAGAACTGGACACCACAAACAGTTAATGTCATTGTGTGGCTTGACAGCAGAGCAGTAGACTAGCAGACTAGCATATAGAAGACCCTCAGTCCTATCTCCTGAATCACAAACAAAAGAGAGAGGGGGAGGGAGAGAGAGAGAGAGGGAGAGGTAGAGAGAGAGAGAGAGAGAGATAATTGGTGCCTGCCCATCCCCATCTTTGTCTTTTGACAAAACCCAATCTTACTAGCTTTCTTCCTTTCTTTCTTTCTTTCTTTCTTTCTTTCTTTCTTTCTTTTTTTTCCATCTTAGGAAAGCATGGATCTTCTGAGGTTCGTTCCTTAAGAAACACATTTTTGTAGTGCTGGGAATCACACTATAGGCCTTGAACATGGTAGGCAAACACAGCACTCTACACCCCAAGATGAGATATGTCTTGGCCTGTGTAAACTAAATGGTCATCTGGTTCTCCGATCTCTCATTGGTTTGAAACTGGCACCCGAGAGCCTCCTTGCCCAGTTGGCAGTACAAGGGCCTGTACACTGCTGCTCTGGTTCAGTTTTCTCTTTTAAAGGTGGCTTCAGGAAGGTAGATTGAGTTTTCCTGGCTTTGGATGTTGTGTGAGGACGTGATATCTGGATGTTGTGAAGAGGAACAGTCTTGTGAAGAGGAAGGGGGCTAGTGCACATGGAAGACAACAAATGAGGTGGCTGGAAAGGTCAGTGATCCTTTAAGCCCACCTCCCCCCACCCCAGCCCCTATTTATTTCTGGAAACATGCAGCATTATTTTCCTGATGTTGACACCGTGTGATTTGATCTCCTTACCGCCAGCCCATAAGTGCCAGGTCTCCTGCAGAATACATCTATCCGACAGCAAACACAGGGCAGGCTCTGTAATACTCTCAGCATATATCTGGTTATAAAAATTGTCTCATTGCCAGAGGCTCTCGCTGCCTACGGGGAAATGCTATGAATATTAACCAATGGTATTTGCAATGGTGTCAGGCCTAGGATTTGTTTCTACTTAGACAATGTGCTGAGACGCTGTGATGGACCTCATTTCTCTACCTGGCTTCCTTCCTGCTGGGTGTTGGCCATCAGTTTTCTGCTCCTCCCTCTGTAGCTTCCAGCTGGAGGTGGTCCCCATAGGACCCTGACGTGTTCACATTGTCTTAGTTTAGTTCAGTGGTTCTCAAGTTTCCCAGTGCTGCAACCCTTTAATACAGTTCCTCATGTTATGGTGACCCCCAACCATAAAGTTATCTCATTGCTACTTCATAACTGTAATTTTGCTCCTGTTATGAATCATAATGTAAATATCTGATTTGCAGGATGTCTGATATGTGACTCCCAAAGGGGTCTCGACTCATAGGTTGAGAACCTCTGGTCTAAAGGCTCACCTCTCTTTAGTATTTTTCTTCATGGGGAACGCTTTCTCAACTTCCTTTTCCTTGTCCCTTGATCTTCTAATAACTGAGGCTGTCTGCAGGAAGTTAGAATCACAAGGAGTAGAACAGATTTTAGGCCCTTTGTGACTTTAAAAAACTCACTTTGGGGACAGGTGACATGGTTCAGCAGGTAAGGGACAAGCCTAAGGAGTTGAGTTTGGCCCCTGGAAAGATGGAACCAATACAAAGCCATCCTCTGACAGGCACGAATATACTGTGGCATACGTACACACATGAATAATAACAACAACAACAATAATTTAAGGAGTCTGCAGGGCTGCTGTGATGTCTGAGGGCTGCAAACATGACTGTTGTGGCTGGGGTTCTGGCAGGGTGACAGGCACTGAGGACAGAGTAATGTATAGCATCCCTGAGCTCGAGCAAGTCCTGCACAATCACCCTAACTGAGCAACAGCAAGCTATCCAACATGAAGGATAGTTCATTTCCTGGATCAAATCTCCTCAAAAGACTTCTGTGGTCCTTGCTGCAGCCAGAGGCCACGTTGATGTCTGTGTGGTCTGCGCTGCTTTGGGAGGCCATGTCCATGATCCATGCTGCCCCCAGCCGCTGTGGGCAAGGAAGCTTCTTTTGCAGTGATATTGATGACTGCAGACTCATAACTGAGAATGAGAGACAGAGAAGGCTTCTGTGACAACCTCTCCCTCATTACACACACACACACACACCCCGGGGGTGGGGGGGGCGGGTCTAGACAGAAAGCTACTGAAGAGTTCTTAAAAACTGATAAAGATGCTGAAGTGTAGCTCTTCACAGTTGATGGCTTCTGGTATAGGGAGGAACAACTCAGTTTTCTTTAGAGGGCTGGTCACTGAGAGTTTGACCGTATTCCAGTGGGTATATGGGCAACACAAATTGGACTTAGTGGGTTTTTGAGGAGGAGGGGTGGGTGTAAGGGTGGGATGGTGAACCAGAGAGGAATAAGAAACATATTATCAGGATGCACTGTACAAAATTCCCAAGTAATTAATAAGATATTCTGCCGGGGGAAAATAATTTAAGTGGTTTTGTTCATTGATTTGTTGTGGTGTGTGTGTGTGTGTATGTGTGTGTGTATGTGTGTGTGTTGTGTGTATGTGTGTGTGTTCTCATCCTTTTCTTCTTTTTCTTTGTTTGAGATAGGATCTGTCGGTGTAGCCCATGCTGGCCTCAAACTCTTGATGCTCCTGCCTCAGCTTCCCCAGTGCTAGGGGTCATGTGTCCTCGTGTGAGGACCTAGAAAAATCTATTTGACCTTGCAGACTCCAATTTTAAGAAAGGGTCCCAATCTTAAAATATCTAGTGACGGGGACTAAACCCAGCCCCATGAATGTGCTGTGGCAGCAGAAATTCAAGCAAGCACCCCAGACACAGCCAATCAGAAGGCAAGGCAATACATCCCAGATGTGCTACAGGCATCCTGTCTGCAATTAATGGTTTCCAGATGTATGCAAATACCCTGTTGGCTGTGTACGGGTTGGTGCCAATGGCCTGACCAATAATTAAAAAAAAAAAAGTCTTTGCCCTGTACCCACTGACCTAATCCGGAAACGCCGAACATGTGACCCTCTGCTTATTGTCTCCTTCCCTTTAAAAACTGTTGCTCCTTTGTGTTCCCTCCCTCTGCTGTATCAGAGTGTGGGGTTGTGTGGTCCGAAGTTAACTTCCCACTAAAGAAGACCCTTGTGTGATTGCATAGGACTCGGACTTCTTGTAGTCTTGTGATCTGTTCTGCGATGAGGGCATAACACTCACATTGGCTTTTGCTCGCCTCCTGGTTGCACATGGCGATGGGAATGTCCTTGTCACTGGAGTCTCTTCATTCCTGCTGAACTCTTAGATTTGAAGACCCTGCAAACTCAGATGCATACCCCCTTGTAATCCTCCATTCCACAGCCTGCAAGCTTAAGGCATTCTCAGCCAGTGGTGCTTTGCAGATAGCATGCCACAAAGCCCATACACACATAGCAGATGGCCAGTGCTGATAAGAACTTAGCCTTTCACTTACCTCTCTCTTGAAATGGCCCACAGAATCATTTGTTGAATTACTTAGCTACTTAAATTGTTTTGAATTCGATCACATTGAACTTTCATAGTCCCTGTTAGAAGGAACACAGGAACCATGCATGCATGAGTTTGAGCTGTTTCAGACCAAATGGGAAAGGACATACAGTCTGTGTGGTGATATATTATTTATGATGTATTAAAGCTTGTCTGAGGGTACATAAAGCAAATCCAGCCACTCTAGTTAGCTACAGAAGCCAGGCAGTGGTGGTACACACTTTTAATCCCACTACTTGGGAGGCAGAGGTAGATGGATCTCTGTTCGTTCAAGGCCACACTGAGCTACTCGAAACAGATCCAGTCCTAAAGAGAAATAGCTCACACAAAGACGACCTCAGCACTTGAGATCACATGCCTTTAATCCCAGCACTAGGGAGGTGTAAAAAGCAAAGGGTCTCATGGGGATATTTATTCTCCAGCCACACTGAGGAGAGGCAGCAGTCTGAGGCCTGGTGGAGAGCTCATGGGACAGGATCACTCCTTTTGGTCTGGGGTGGAGGTAAGAGCTAGTGGCCAGCTGCTTTGCTTCTCTGATCTTCAGCTTGAAACTTGAACCCCAATATCTGCCTCTGAGTTTTTATTTTTCATGGTACAAGTCTGTTAGTGTCTTAAGATGCCTCCAGTACCAGCTGAATATTTGTAATGTGGATTAATTAGTTCTAGTTCATTGCTTCATCTTCTGCTCACACACACCCTCTACAGAACCCAGGATTCAAAGGTTGAGGTGAAATCCTACTTGCTCAGAGAGGCTGAATAGCATGTAGCTAAACTTCTCTTCTAGCTCAAGTCTCTCAAACAAAACAAAACCAGGTGTCCTTCTGCTCAGCCCCCACTTAACAACCCTAGCTACACATGGTTCCTCCCTACCACTTCCTGTCAGCTAGTTGCTGACGCAGCCTCCTGACCCCAGGTTAATTTTATTTAATCAACAAATGTAACACATTTTTGCATCATTAAACAAATATTCCACAGCATAAACAAATGTAACACATCTTAAATTAATATTCCACAACAGTTCAGTGCTTGGTGGTTAAAGGCTGGGTGATAATAGAGACTGCAGTGTGTGGGCTCTACTTTGCCCTCCTCACTGGGGAAAAGGATTAGCGCCAGTGTAAAGAATCTCAAGATCTCTGCTCAGCACAATGTTTGCTGTCATAGTAGGATGACGGACAGCTGGTCCAGATGTTATTTTTGTTCCTTCTATAGTTGGAACTAAGTTTTCACTATCATCACTTCAGATTACGTTTCACTCAATCCCTTGTTGTCTGTCCCCTGGGGGTCAAGCACTGGTTGGGAACCTCAGAATAAATCAGTGATCAAAACATTCAAGACCCATCTCTTCCTGTGACTCATACCCTGTTGTAGAAGATGCTGGAATGTCATAACTGGGTAAGCTTGAGGACATATATCTTTCTAGATGAATAAGGTTGAGTTGGATGTTGTGATGCTGTTTGAGCCAAGTCCTTATTTTGCTGTTGTTTGCTTTGCTTGTTTGTGAGGCAGGGACTCATATAGACCAGGCTGGCCTCAAAAACATTGTTATGTAGCCAAGGGTGACCTTGAATACCTAAGCCTCATGATTCCATCTCCCAAATTCTTGGGTTATATGTATATACCACTGACCCCAGCTCCTTGTTTTAAAAGATGCCTCTGAGCTGGGTGTGGTAGCACATGGATGTTATCCTAGCATTGTGGAGTTCAAAGTCAGACCACATTAGATAGCAAGACTCTCAATCTCAAAAATTATTAAAGTTGTTTAACTTTTATATTAGTCTTCATCTATTTGCTTCCTTTGTTCTGTAATAAAGAGCTTCTTAAACATTTTCCACTTTTCACACAAGAAAATTTTATTTTAGAGCAATTTTTGATATATGTTTATAATTTTACTATTCATTAAAGATGAAAGCAAGTCAGCATACTGACATGCTTATGTTTGTTTATTTTCACATAAAGAATTAAATCTTGGCTGAATATGTGATTCTTCCAGGAGTCAAGTTATCCTCAATATTTCCAAGCTGATCAATATTTTGATTTTATAATCATCAGTGCTGGAAATACTTCTTTACATGAATACACACATAAATAAATACAAAATGGCAGAAGCATGTTCAGGGTCATTTCAGAATTTGTTGGAAATTCTTTCCTCATCTAAGCCAAAATTAATGGAATTATTTTTCTTTAATGAAATTCAAGTCAAGAACTCAAACAGTAATTCTAAAAATCAAACATTCTGGGCTGCCAAAGTGGCTCAGTGGCAAAGGCACCCACCAACAAGAGCAATGACCTGAGTTCAATCCCTGGGACCAAAAGTAAGAATTGATTTCTTCACATTATTCTCTTGCCACACAGCAAGAACCTTCTACCTCCACACAAAATAAACAATAAATGCTTTTCCAAAATCAGGCATTCTGCCACAGTACAATCCCAAGTCAATTGGGCTTACAAGATGAGGAATGATGGTAAGAACGAAGTAAGTCTATGTTCCACAATGAAGACATTGTGTGTCAGCAAGAGTGAAAAACTTCATACAAATGGTAAAAACCCATACCACACAACAGGTCTGAGCTGAGGTGTTCCAGGCTGTGCTGAGTGGCATTAGTACTGTGGTGACAGTATGTGTAAGGCACGGTGTGCATGCTGTGTGTTCAGAACCAAGGCTACAGTGACAATGTTGTGCAATGGAACATGGGTTCCATATGGCCATAAGCACCTCAGATGCCATACATATTTGTTTCCAACTAATTTTTGGTTGGTGCACATTTGGAGACCTTTTACTATGGTCAGTTTTTTTTCCCCTCTTCTCCCACATGCAATATGTAACCCCATGTGGTTTCATGATTCAGTTTAAGAAGGCAGACTGTGCAGAATGAGTAAGAAGTTCCTTTAGCTGCATGCAGTTCAACTCCCCAACAATTACCTTCTTTTTTTTAATATCAGAAACCTAGCATTACAGTCCTACTTTGGTGAGTGTATCTGTTGGATAGTAAATTCCTGAAAGGGAAATGGCTAGAATTCTATTATGCCTATAAATTATGAAACAGAACGTGGATATCCTGAGAAAGTACAAAATAGCTGGAGATGTATTTTCTACTTGCTTTTGATAGTTAACAAACAGAACTGGGAAGGGCTATAAAAGGCAGTTGGGACACGCCCTCTTAGGAAAGGTTCAGAAACCCAAAAGAAATGCAGCTACAGAGACATGTACTGAGGCCTCTGGGGCAGCCGGATCTGATCAAGAGAAACAACCACTGAAGTGCTTCTCTGTGCAGGGAAAAGGAAGGACAGTAGTCAAGGACCTTGCCAGCTCATTTTAACTTATGCATGAAGATGCTGACTTTCACAACACCCACGGCTGCCTCTTCAGAGTCTGACTACCGTATCTCCTGGTTAACGTTCACAGTCTATGCTAGAAGACCTAGCCTTACATTTAATCCTGTCTGTAGACCTGTAAAGATGAGAAATGCTATTTTCCAACTAATACCTAAGTAGAGGGAGAAAATTCCTCTCCAGGGAATGGAAACTTACAGACCTCTTTCATAGTTCCTGTTTGGAGAGGTGCAAAGGCATCTTCAGAGGAGGCACTCTCCTGAGCTGCCTTTAAAAATGCTGACCCGTGCACTTTGCAAACGTAGACAAAAAGCTTTGCACTCAAGCTCTTTGCCTGAGCTAAACCTCATGCGTAGTAATTGTTTTGTTCTGTGTAAAGCTTTCAAAGGCACACTGAGTCAAAGTTGGCCTTTGGAAAACAATCTAGATAATTAACTGCCTGTAATTATATAAATGTTTAGATTACCACTGGGTAATCTAAACAAAAATAAAACTTTGTACATCGTTACCTAAGGCCTCTTTGTCTAAGTGACTGCCTTCCAAGTAACCCCGGAACCTGGCATCCATGCAGGAAGTGGGGGCTGAGAATATAAGGGTTACCTGAAAACCATATTTTGTTTGACCCTGATAGAACCATTCCCCTAAGTTTGTTCATCATAATTTTTGAGGTGTACTTCAAAACTGTATTAATATGGAAGAGTGATTAACACTGACAGTGATCAGTATGGTCCCTCCCCTACTGCTCTGTGTCACCCTCCCAAATAAATTCATGGCCTGAGGCTCTCCAGAGGTGCAGAGAACAAAGCTGGCTGGGATAAAAGTTAAGGTTTTCTAAACTGAGGTGAATTCAGAGTAAGGCAGCAGTTTTAATGGCCTTGGGGTCCCACCTACAGTCTATCATGCAGGCTCTTTCCCTGGTGACTGTAGGCTTGTTTTGGCAAAGCCTGGAGCAGCTGCTCACCCTCCAGTTGTCAGGGTCGACTACCCTCATCTCCACACACTGAATCCTCCCAAAAGTTTGTATCAAAGTCAAAAATGTTTGAAGTGGATTGGATGCAACTGGAGACAATCAGAACGGGTGAATTAAGCCAGTGTCAGACAAATATGTCTTTCCTCCCATTCATGGTTTCTAGATTTCATGGTCACATAAAATCATGTATCTGTATTTAAATGAAAGCAGAAATGTAATTGTCCAGGGAACCAAAGAGGTCAACTAGAAGGGGGTAGGTATGGGAGAGTGGAGGAATCAGAGAGAGGGCATGCTCAACACATAATATGCTCTTGTAAAGAAGATCTTTAAAAATTAGAGACATCTAAAACTATTTCAACTCACCAGATGTGATGACGTACACCTTTAATCCCAGAACTCAGGAGGCAAGCACCTTTACCCACTGAGCCATCTTGCTGACCCCTATTGTCTAATTGTATTGCTTCCAGTCCAGTGTAAACAGTAGGCATCCTTGTATTGTTCTCTATCTTTAATGAAAAGTCTTTAATGTTATCACATTAGCCAAGAAGCTAAGTTTTGTGTTGCAGTGTAGACACACACACACACACACACACACACACACACACACACACACACACACATTGAGTAACAACAGCCTTTCAGTCAATAATGGACAATATAAAAGATAGTATTGTCTCATCTGCTGGGTGTGTGACAGGCTGTACTATCATATAAGCATACTCTATGATGTTCATGCAATGATAAAATCAGCTAACTCATTTTTCAGAACACATCTTTGGCATGCAGTGATACATGGCTGTCTACATAATCACATGCATATAGGTAATAAAAGTCATGGAGAGTGATCAGTAGTTCTCCGCCTATGAGCTCGACAAACTACAGATAAAAAAATATTCAGCGGCCCAGGTCAGCCATCAATGCCTCCTTACCTGCTCAGTTTATCTGCTTCATCAAGAGGCTAGAAAAGGTTTACTCTTTCAGCTGGAGGTGGGAATGAGACCACAGAGTTGATAGAGTGTCTTGGTGAAGAAATCTCTGGAATCACAGGAATGGTTGGAAGGGGAACAGCCAAGGCAGCCATCATTTGTGCAGAATATACCCAGGTTAGGCAATATCAAGGTCCTTTTGATCTTGAACTTGACAATAGAGCTGTGAATATTATCAATTAGGTCATTGGTCTTTTTCCTTTATGAGTTACTTAACATAATTGATCTTGAATTTTTTATGTTTATGAATGAGCTACATTGAAGACTGTTAGAGAAGACTTTTCATGTTTGATAGGTTCCATAATCTCCAGTATCTAATTTTCTTGACCTGTCTTTCCCTGACATTAGGCATTCTAACATATAATTTTTGGTTGAATTAGTGTACTAACAATTCTCACACAAGTTCTTTTATTAAATGAGAGAGAGAAATAAAGAGAGAGAGAGAGAGAGAGAGAGAGAGAGAGAGAGAGAAATATAGAGAGAAATGACAGAGACATCTCACTGCCTGGTCACATGTCAAAGAAAAGGAGTGATCATCAACTGACATTTTATTGAATGTTTTCAACATGAGCCTAGGTGGTAATGATTACATGGACTATCTTTCTTTAGCCATTAATAATATGAAGGATAATATTAATTTTCAAATGACTTCCTCTTGCTTCCTTAAAATAATTCCTATTTGAGACATGACACATCATTCCTGTGTTGGATGGGGTAAGTATGTGTACATGTGTGTAGGGACCAGAGTTGACATCTGATTGATGTCTTTCTCAATCACTCTCCACCTTTTTGTTTGAGACAGGGTTTCTTGGTCAGCCTAGAGCTTGGTAATCACCTGGACCAGTTGGTCAGAGAACCCCAGGGATGCTCTGTCTCTGCCTCCTTAGTGCTGGGCTCACACCACATGCTGCCATGCAGGCTTCTTCTATGGCTTCTGGGGGCCTCTTGTTCACATGGCAAGCACTGTAGCAACTGAACAATCCCCTTTTCTGTGTGGTCCTCACCTCAGTTCTGCTGTAGGATCCAAAAGAGGTGCTGGGAGACATTATGCAAGGTAAACCCAGCTAAATAAATAAACAAATATGAACCTGACTCCTTTAGCAACCAAAACTAGAAAATGGAAAAGGACACAAATTGTACCAATAAAAAAGCAAAGCAAGATTCTCCTCTTTGGGAGGAAAGAGAGAATTTATATACTGTTCGCATGTATGACTAAAATAATCCATTGCTGATGAGGAACATCCTATATTTCCCTGATGGCAGCTATAATTGGAAATCACACACACACACACACACACACACACACACACACACACACACACACACAGGCACAGACCTTCCCTTTCATTAGCTATTGCCAAGCACACCCTCAACTTCTAAAACTGTTTCTGTTCTTAGTGAGATAAACAGCAAAGGTGCTTACCTCGAATGATAACTGGGACCTGGGGAGGGGCTGTTATTCTTTCTTTTCTTTTAAGTTTTTGTTTTTCATTTTTATTTTAGGGAGGTGTTGGGTCAGGTCAGGCCTGCGAACTAAGACAGATACGAGATGTGTCAGTGCACACCGGAAGCATCTGGAACCCAGCAATAAGAAGCTGAGGCAGAAGGGGTAGTTTAGGACATATAAGATACTGATCTAAAGAGAAAGAGGGAGAGAGGGAAAAGCGGAGAAAGGAAAGAAGGAAGGAGAGAGGGAGGGAGAGAGGGAAGAGAGGGAGGGAGGAAGGGAGGGAGAGAAAGGATGGATGGATGGACCACCCATGAGTCGAAACAGACACCGAGGCATACAAGGTCGCTGCAGTTCAGACCCTCTCCTCATCTTTGTTTATCAGTAGCCCCCGTTTCCAGTCTGTGTGGAAAACATGCCAACGAACTCTCCACTCTGGTCACTGAGTCCAACATTTTCCAGGACCTGGGCTTTCCTCTGCTTTTTCTGCCTAGTGAGTCTGCTTACCTAGCCTGGTGATAAATCTCCTCTGCTCATGTGTAAGCATCCTGCAATCCTCACCCCATAGGTCACTCAATCTTCTGCTAGATGTCAGCTAGGAAGAAGGGGCAGGCCCTGCTGCTCAGATGGGTTTAAAGGCCGGAAGGACACCTTTGCTCTTTACTGCCCCGGTGAGTGGCTCATGCTCAGAAAACCCTAGGCATTTTACCTACAGAGGAACATGCGTTGAAAGACACCGGCCTCCTGGAACTGACCTAGATGTGATGAACGGTGGCCATTGTGGAGACAGACAGCTGCTGGGGCCTGGCTGTGGCAGGATGCCCACTGGCTGGGCAGTACGGTCCTCTTGGCGTCTTCACCTTGGCTACAGAGCAGCCTTTTCATGCTTTAGTTCCTTGCCATTTGCATTTAGATCCCCTTCTGTTACCTCTGACCACATTTCCTCTGTGTTGACTGAAAACAAGACCATTGGTAGTTCTGGTTTAACTCTGTGACCCAACACAGTGAGACTGTGGGAGAAACAAAAATCATTTCCAAAACGGACTGTCTTTCCCTTATGGGGGATTGTCGTCCAACGCTGGCAGGCTGGTAGGCCAGGCAGACCACAGCATGGACTAGCAGTCTCCTCTTTCATTGTTATGCTGGTATCTGATTGGCCCGAAAATACCCATGTGGTCAATCTCTTTGGACAGGGACATCCAGCTGCTCTCTGATCACCTTCTTCCTGAGTTATTGAGAAGCCATTACCAGATGCTGTATATTTTCAAGAAGAACTAGAACTACTTTGTAGGCAGCTCTGGAAGACAGAGTCATTAAAAATATTCTGTGACGGCATCTAGCAGTCAACAGTGCTTCTCTAATGTGGCCATGTCCTACCAAATGCTCATTTGGTCCCCCCCCCCCTTCACAAACACCCTTTTTTTCCCCCTATAGCTCAGACTCACCTACTTACAATTCTCCTGCCTCAGTCACCCCAGTAACTAGGATTACAAGACTGCAATGTCAGGCCTTTCTCAAAAATACTTTGTCTTTGTGTTGTGTATTTTTGTTATTTTAATACGGGTCAAGACAAACTATTTGGGCTGTTGGTTAGATCTCTGTAAAGTTGTACTTCCTCCCCTCACCCCTTTCCTCCCTCTCTCTTCCTTCCTTCCCACTTCCACATTTTGGGGGAATTATTTCTTTGATTTATCTATTCATTCATTCATTCATTCATTCATTCATTCATTCATTCATTGTAGCCAGGGTGAACTGGAATTCACTGTATGTCCCTCGTTAACCTCAACATCATAGCAATTCTCATGCCTCGGTTCCTCAAGTTCTGGAATAACAAGCATGAGGTGCCACACCTTACTTCTGAGACTACATTTTAATCTTTGTATTATTTACCAAACAGTGACTGTATCTATCCACAGGGTACAGCCTGATGCTTTGATGTGTGTGTGTGTGTGTGTGTGTGCGTGTGTGTGTGTTATGAGTACATCAAGCCCACTGACGGTTTCACCACACTCCCTCAACATTTAACCACAGCCGTTTGAGCAACTTTGAAACATACAATAACTGTCATTAGCCATTGTCATTGTGCTGTGAAACATATCTAACCTTTCAGCTGTCAGTCAAGTTTCCTCCTGTACCCTACCCAACACTGTAGCATGAATAATAAAAACCCAGAGACAGATAATTGGGGTTCAAGCTGAAGATTAGAGAAGCAAAGTGGCCAGCCACTAGAGAGTTCTCGCCTCTACCAATGCTTATATGGAAAGGGCGATCCACCGGACCTCAGACTGCATCTCCAGACTGCGCAGACTATACTGCTCCTCATCAAAACCTTAGACTCACTCAGACTGCAACACACTCCTGTCTCCTCTTGGCTTATTTTCCTCCCTAGTGCTGGGATTAAAGGTGTGTACCACTACCGCCTGGTCTCTATGGCTAGCTAGTGTGGCTAGCTTGGTACTCCGATCTTCAGGCAAGCTCTATTACATAAATGAAATGTCACAACAGCACACCTCACATTGGAGGGCCATTTTCCACTTCATGCCTGCCTTTCCAAGGACCTCCAGAACTGCAGATGGGCAAAGAAGACAGAAAAACACCCTGCTCAAACATCACTGCCATTTGCAAGACAACTGAGGGCAAGGGGTTTTAAAAGGGTGTTCAGGTAATTTTCCTAGGTAGAAGCAGTGGCATGCAAATCTACATTAGATCTGGCTTCTCCAGAGAGAATGTGCTTGTTCATCTGTTCCAAATGATACAGCCAAAACATCTTGGGAAATAAGTCTACTTCCTGAGGATGTGTGAAGCTGCACCCCTCGGGCAACTACAGGAAACTGGAAATTACTTGTTCCCATCTAAGCAGAAACATGTTGGAGTCAAGCTTTACTGAAGTTATTAAAGCACACCATTTATACGGGTCTCATTAAAGGCACAGCTTGGCTTTGTGAAGTCTGTATGTTAAACCTACATCAGTGCCAGGTATGTAGCTCAGTTTGCACAGTGCTAGTATGTAAAGCCCTGGTTCTAATCCCCAACCCAAAGTGGGGTGTGTGGCACATGCCTAGCATCCCGACGCTTGGTGGTAAAGATAGGAGCATCAGAAGTTCAAAGTCATCCTCAACTATATGACCAGCCTGGGGACATGGCACTATATATATGTGTGTGTGTGTGTGTGTGTGTGTGTGTGTGTGTGTGCATTTAAAACACAGTATCATATTCTATGCTTTTCTTTATCATAAAAAGAAAAGGGAACAGAAAGAAAATTGAGTATTTAACTGAGTGTGCATCCCTGACTCCTCAGTACCTAACTGTCTCACCAAGTTCCTCTATAGCCAAGTGTTTGAGTACCTTGACTGTCTACCTGAGAGCCAAGGACCTAACTGCATTTGTAACTGAGTGCCTGGTGGAATTCTCCTGAGCAAAAATGATGATGTCTTGAGGAATCATCAAACTGAACCTGAAGTTGACTTTTCATGAGGAGCCCATTTGTCAGCCAAGGAATCTTAAAATGAGGTTTATAAGAAACTAACTTATCCCGAGGCAGAGTCAGCATGCTCTGGTTAGGGTTTGCTCTTAACTGCACCACCCAAAGGCGCATGTGTTGAAATCTCGGTCCCTAGCTTAGGTCATTCAGAGTCCAGCTTCCTCCTCCAATTCTGCTCTGCTCCTGGGCCACCACAAAGTGAACAGGCCTCTGGCACACATTTCCACCATGATGTCCTACACTTGGCTCAAAGCCACAGGGTTGAGCGACACCAGCCCAGAGCCACAGGGTCAGGTGACACCATCAGAAACTTGTGAACCCATAAGCTAAAATAAATCTTTCCCCTTAACAGCTGGCTTGTCTTATTTTCAACCATAACAGCAACTTTAGTCCATATTAGAGCTCTAGGCATGGGTGTTACCTACTTTGCTGTGATGACAAATGAAGCCATGTGCAAGAAAATGAAGCTGAGCTGTACACCTGCAAACCAAGCACCGTGGAGGATGGGGTTAGGATTCAAGGGCAGCCTGAGAGCCAGGTTATATCGTTATACACGTACACACATACCTCAAGAACATTCACATACCACATGAACACCACACGTACACACATGCACACACACTCACATATACACTGCATACTCACATACATATCCAAACACGCATTACACATCACACACATACATCACACACATGCACACCACACACATGCAGGCACTGCACATACATACACAGCATACGTACACACACCACACACACCTATCACACACACTACACAGACACACATATACATATCACACACATGCACACCACATACATACACAGACACATATATCACACACACACATCACACAAGTACATGCACACACCACACATAAATATACCACATCCACACATACATACATGCACACACAGACCACACACACGTACACACATATACACACCTCACACACACATACATACCCCACATACAGACATGCAAACACATATCACACACACCACACACATCTACACATATACATACACATATACATACACACACACACCCTTCTTCGGTGCTTAGTAGCTCCTCATATCAGTGAGTGGCCCCTACAATAATTTTAGACTCAGCTGCTCTGCCAGCCTCCTCTGCAAGGTGCAGACACAGAAAAGAGAAAGCAGTTTCTCAGAGTAACATGCCCACAAACAGGAGAAAATATCAAGCCACACCAATAAACACAACACACACTCCATTGGGATTGGACAAAGTGGGAACAGAAATTACATAATAGACATCTAACAAAGGGGACACCAATTATAGCCAGCCTCAGGATAGTACATGTACTATTGTCTGCTTCTTTGGAGGATAAAGTTGAGGAGAATAATCGCAGCTACACATAGGGAGCATCAGCCTGGCCCTCGCCTCCCTACAGAGTGCTTTGCATACAGTAGGGACCAAGTGGACCCCCAGGCTTGGTCAAGCAACCATTCCATCAGCAATGGCCTCTTACAACACACACATGCTGCTGGGTCTGGTTTTCTGCTGTTTTACTTTCAAAGTGATTTTATTTTTTACATAATGTATGTACATTACTGTGATGTAATTGAGTAGCGAACAAGAAAGGTGGGTGTGATAATCTTCTCAACTTGGTGGCACTTAGAATCACCATGGAAACACACTTCTGGGTGTGTCTACAGAGATGCTTCCAGAAAGAAATACTCACTGAAGAAGAAAATCCCTCCCTAAGTGTGGGTGGGCACGACTTCACAAATGAGATCTCAGACTGAATGAGTACCAGCTGTGAGAGAACCAGCATTTGTCTCTCTCCCCTCTGATTGTGGGCACAGGGGTCTGACTGCCTCTCTCTCCTACTGTGCTTACCACCATGATGTTGTGGCCTCTGGCTGTTTCCTCACAGAAGGGGTGGAGAGGGTTGCCACACCCTCCCCAGAGACTCTAGCCAGTGGGTTCCTGACTGCTGTCTCCTCCCAGCTGTGTGTAATTCTGTCTCAGCTGTACCATTGTATTGAGAGGTCCTGGGATACCTAGAACACTAAAGTTAACCAGAAAGCAGGACTCCACAGTGCCACGTGATGGGTGGCTCTCTGCATTGATGCCGATGTTCACAAGTCACCTGGGATCCTGTAAGTAACTCCCCATCCATGCTCCTGGAAGCTCAGTCAACTCATGATTCACCAAGCTGGGCCTGAGTGAAATTGTTTGTAGACTTGTTGCTTTGACCCGTCCTCTGTGCTCTACCTGACGCGGGAAGACATCTGTTCACATCTTCCCAGGGAAAGCTGGTGTAATGGGTGTTCTTCAGACGGACATATATATACAATGGAGGGTCACAACTTCTCTTCCTTACCTTGCCAGGCATTTTGTCCTAGCAATGGGAAGAATTACTAACACCCAGACTCAGTTACTTCTGTCTACTCTGCGAATTAAAATTTAAGAATAGGAACACGCATGTGAGCAAAGTGCTCCTAGCACCTGGGTGTGTTTTGAAAGTGCTCTTGCCACCTGGCTTTTGGAAAACTTGACTGGAGAGCAAGCAGTTCTTTTCCCCTAGCATTTTGTTGTGGTTCCTAGGTGTATCGTTTAGGAAATCCAATCTGTCTCTTCTTACCTCAACTCATTAAAGCAATGCCAGGTTAATGGAGGTTATTGGCCAAATATCTTTCCATTTCAAACAGGAGCTTAGATATAGTTTTCAGTGTAAATTAATTAAAAGTAAAGATGCTTGGATATGACTTGAAATGCATTACCTGAGGGCTGCAAGTGGCATCTAAACTAGAGTTAACCCTGTCCTAAACCTTGCTTCCTGCCTCATGCTTGGTTCTTGAATGTTCCTTGTTTGCACAAATCACCTGTGACTGAAATGTGGAGGGGAGCTAGGCTAGAAGCACAAGGAAATAAGTCATTCACAGTAGTCCTGTCAATTAACCCTGTGAGGTCCTATGCAGGAGTGATGGGAGATGTCATTATGTATATATGTTTCTCATACTGGTTAATGAATGAAGCACTGTTGGCCAATAGGAAAGGAAGATAGGAGGGACTAGGAGACAAGGAGGAAATAGGAAGTAGTAAGGAGGAACCAAGATGGAGACTCTGGAGAGAATAGAACCACCAGCTGCCTCTCGCTGGTAAGACCACGTGGAAATACATATAAATGGGTTAATACTTAAGACAGAGCTAGCCTATAAGAAACAAGTAACGGGCCAACAGCATTATATCAAATACAGAGTCTCTGTGTGTTATTTGGGGCTGGTGGCGCTGCAGCGGGAGGAAAAACCATACTCATTACAAATGGCGCTCAACGTGGGGCCAAATACAGAGTCTGGGTGTGTTAATTGGGACTGGAGCAGCAGCAGGACAAGACTCGGCGGCGGAAAAACTGTACTCCTTACACAGGAATTTAAAGACTGTTTATGCCTGTCAAGAAAATTGATTGGAACCTTTACTGCCACCTGGAGGTCATTGAGCTGTACTTCAAAAATGGGGGGGGGTGCCAACAGTGGCTGTCAAGACCCAGGCATTATATGGGTTTTCCATTACAAACCAGCTAGCCTAATATGAAATCCCTGAGGGAAATGAATAGTCTTTAGAAAAGTGGGAATTTCCATCAACTAATAGGCCAACCAGCCAGAAAAAAAATGGTTTGTTCTAAAAATCATCCCTCTTGAGCTAAAATGGCTATGCCTGAATTATCACTTACAAGCTGTATGCTTACAGCTGCTCCATGGGGGAGGCTGTCAACCCCCCATGTGACTTCCCAGGGTGTGGGGCTCAGGAGACAGACAGACAGGAGTGTGTGGGATTTTCATGGCTGTAGAACGGATGGTAATCATGGTGGTGGGGCTTTCTTCTGTCGTGAGGGGACAACTGAAGAAGTCGGTCTAAAGGAGACACCGTTTGGAGTGGCTTCTGATTTCACAGGTTTTAGACCAAGAAACCTTGGCTGTGGGCCTGAGGTAAGACAGGGAGCTGTGGCAGAGGAGGCTGCTCATCTCTGCAGAAAGAGGTACAGAGACACAGGAAACAGCTGGGGCCCTGATTTAGCACCTCTGAGGGTGTGGCCATGACCTAACTTCCTGTCACAGGGCTCCAACACCTCCTGATGCCTCCTAAAGACATCCCATGATCTTTGTGAGTCATCTAAGATCCAATTCATAACACTGTTTACCATTCCTTATATCCTAAAATCTAGACTCAGCCCATCCTTTGATGAATATAGACAAGACAGCTGTGAGATACTTCATGGAGATTTAATGTCCCCCGTGATTTAATTCCTAGGGGAGGGCTTTTTTTTTCAATATTTAACCCCCCCATCTGAGACATTGCAGAGGAGGGGAAAGGGGAAGTAATAATAAGCTGTCATTTTCTTCCATGTGCTATTTTAAAATAACTTGTCATGTGTGACTGAGATTCTGCTTCTCATTAGGGGTTTCTGTCTACTTTGTGTCTGAAAAGCTGTTGGCCTTTGCCTGCGACTCTGAAGCCATCTTGGATCCTGGAGTCCAATGGCCTTCCACTTTCAAGCTTGGGGAAAGAGTTAGTTCCAAGGCAGTGGGTACCAAGAAGCCTCCCACAACCAAAGGAACCTTGTGTGGGGAGTTTGAGATGACCCCTTTCTACCCCACATTTTAGAGCCTATGGAAATAGGCTATTTTCTGATCTGGTAGGTACCTTGCCAACCCTTACCTACCAGGCAAATAATGGTGAGAGGAACCATTCATGGTTTGGCGTCTGAGTGGCAAACTGTCTTCCACAAGCAGAAATGAGCGGTTATGACAGGAGTGCAGAAGGGAACAGATATCCCTGTGTTCTGTTATTGCTGTGTGTAATATAACAAGATGATGGAGGGGCATTCAATGCCATCCGAGTTTAGTGAGTACAATCAATAGGGGAGATTCACGTGTTGGTCTTCTCCACCATCAAATAACCTGGATTCCTCAATGAACTGCCTGCGTGTGGATTCCCTTCCCATAACTGGAAAGTAAGTGCTTCTGTGTCTGGGACTGCGATAGGATAGCCTATAATCTTCTGTGGTTAGCTCTCTCCCTTTGAAAAGGATGCCAGAGGCATCACTGACTCCAGGGATCTGAGAGTATTTCATGTTTCCACGCAGGGAAGCTGCCTAATGTCCAATGTAACTCTTTGAAACTCAAGGACAATAAAGGTCACTGGGATGTTCTGCTTGTAATTAACTGCCTTGGGGCCCAGGGTACTTGGATGGAAGCTCAGACCCCTTTTTCCATTTATAAGGAAACCATTCAGACCTCCTGAGATGAAAGCAACCAGAATTGCCTGTGGAAAGAATTAGTATGTTTTGGAAATGAGAGCTGAAACCTAACAAGGAAGTCTGAAGTGTTGAAGTGCTGTTAACCAGAGAAGGGCAAGGCAAAGGGTGAGGGAAGTCTGCATGTTCTGTGCTCATGGCAAATTTTGCTTCAGCAATACCAGGATAACAGGAAAAGGGGAGTGTCCCAGGGAATCCAAATGGTAACACATGCATGTCCACTGGACATGTTGGAGTCATCAAGTCACACTTGGTGCTTCTCAGGGTAGATTAGGGCAATGACAGGAGACAAGCAGCATGAAAGCATGGGCACACATCCTCAACTGCTCAGATGCCAACACGGACTTTGAAAGTCAGACCAAGAATGGGCATCGCCCAGTGGTCCAAGTGCTTGCCTAGCAGGCACTGACTTTTGGTTCGTTCTCCAGCCACACTATTTGTTTAAAAAAAAAAAAAGGAAAGGAAGGAAGGAAGGAAGGAAGGAAGGAAGGAAGGAAGGAAGGAAAAAAATCAAAGAAAACTCTGAAACCTATGGAGGAAGTTGGAAAAGAGAAGAGCTGGCCTCAGCTAATCCATTTGATGCCCCCTCAACCCTCCACCACTCAGGATTGAGCATCAAACCCAAGACCTTGTGTATGGTAGGCAAACACTCTACCACTGAGCTACAAACTCAGTTCATCGGCTTGATGAAATTTTTCCTCAAGATGTCTATCCTTTCTAGAATAACCCTTTTCACCTCTAAGGTAGAATCCCGGTGGTGAGCCTTTCATTAAGAAAAGCACAGCATTTAATCTTCCTAAATATGGTGTGAATACAAAGTCCTAGGGCTACTATTCATAGAGATTTGGGTTGGGGGTTTTGTTTGGGGTGAGTGGTTGTTAGTTTGTTTTTGTTTTGAGACAGGGTCTTACTATGTAGCCTTGGCTAGCCTGGAACTTACTGTGAATATCAGGCTGACTTCATCTCAGAGATCCACTTAAAGGCACATACCATCACAGGTGTGATGGGGCAATTGAGAAAGACATCCAACATCCCCCTTTAGCCTTCACACATGTATACACACACACACACACACACACACACACACACACACACACACACACACACACACACACACACGGCACTCAGCACTTGTCTGTAATCCTAGCACTTGGGAGATGGAGTTCAGGATCACTCTGAAGAGTCTGTCATTGCCAGTCAGAGCTTTATACCCTTTTTCAAAACAGAATACGTGAGACTTTCTGATATTAAGACTTAAGAGTTGTTTTTTGTCTTTTTACGGCAATGGTGGTTGCCAGTGTTTTCAACATTTATTGAGATTGCTAGGTACAAAATCAAATATCAGATTGAAGAGTTCTATGGCTGTGCCTTCTCTAAGGAATCGTGGTTTTCAACATGCAACCTCAGATATGGCTTTAAGAACAATCAGACATACTATTACCGTGTTCAGAAACAAACATATGCCTTACACAGGGACAGATGCAGAGGCACCCAGGGTGTCATTCAACTGGGGACCTTGTCTAGGAACTCTTGCGCTGTTGCAGAACAAAGCTCCCTCTCTAGCCTGTCCCTTCCTGTGGCTTCTGCTCCTGAGAGCTGGTTTTCCTGTGGAATTTTTATTCTGCTGCTTTGAGCCTGGGCTAAGCTGGCAGTTGTGAGATGCCCTGCTGGTGAACTTTGCAGAGGCAGGGATGCAGCTGGGTAGGGCATGTGCCTGGCTTTTGTTTGTTTTCATGGCTAGTTTGAGTGTTTTGTTTTTGTGACAGGGCCTTGCCCTGTAGCCCAGGCTGGAGTGTTCTACCCATGTAGACACATGCCTGAATGTGTGTCACCTCTGAAAACACTGGATTTCATGACCATTTCCCCATGCTTCACTTGTTTAAATTGTCCTTTCATTTGGGGTTTGGATTACTTTACTTGTTTTGTTGTTGTTATAGTATTAAGGTTTTTTTATTTTACATTTAGTGTGTGTGTGTGTGTGTGTGTGTGTGTGTGTGTGTGTGTGTCCATCCAAGTGTCAAAGTACATGCGTTGGGTCAGAGGACAACCTGTTGGAGTTGTTTCCTTCTACCTTGTGGTGTCTGAGGATTGAACTCAGGTCCTCAGCCTTGGCAGCAAGCACCTTTACCCACTGAGCCAGCTCACTATGCCCTATTGTATTATTATTATTAACAATAATAATATAAATAAGTTCTCATTCCGTAGCCCAGGCTGACCCAGAACTCACTATGTAGCCTATGCTGGCCTCAAACCCACAACTCTTCCTCAACATTCTGAATGCTAGGATCAGAGTACGCGTGTAAGCCACCATGCCTAGTTTTAACTCCTTTCCACATGGTCAGCTTCTCCCTTTTACCTCCTCCTGATAGAAACTGCAGGAAATTATAAACTCTTTCATGGCAAAAATGGATAAGAACAGGTCTTAGATTTAAGAATTAAGTGTCCTCAGTTTGAGGCTGTCTGTCCCACATTCCCTCCAGCCTGGTGCATCAGCTTGATGACTCGATGGTGAAAGAGTTCATGTGGAGACTGACCACCACTCCTCAGAGCAGGTGTATGAGAAAAAACCACACAGAACCAGCTTCTCATTCCATGTCCCTGCCCTCTTCAACATCCTAGCGGCTTTTTCCACTACAGCTTCATATACAGCTGCGAACACCACTCCGACTCTGCCACACATCGCCTGGCGCCACAGGCTTTCCTTTGGAATCTAAACAGAAGCCTTCCTGGTGCTATAATTTTGTATTTTGCATGTCTCTAAAACTAGCATTCTACAGACAACAGTCATGTCTGCAGCTGGCTCAAGAAGTGGCCTGGCCCCTTGAGCTAGGTTGTGGCTTCTGACCACTATGAAGCTTCCTGCTTCAGGAGGCAGCCAGGAGGCAGTCTGCTAAAGGAAAAGTCTTCCAAATCAAATTTCCGTTCATATCTGGAAAACACTGAAGGATATAGATCTAGCCAATCCCTTGGTTGCTCGCGATGCATCCTTCCTGTGGTCTTAGTGTAAAGTACTGGGCTCCTTTTTGATGGCCACAGTCTCAATCTTCTTAAGCAACTATACCCGTCTTTGGTCTCAACTTTATATATACGTCTTTTTCTAGTCAAACAATCATTAATTTTTTCCCTGATGTGTTCTGTTCCTCTTTCATACCATAAACCTGGCTAACAACGCCCAGCAATAACCATGAAACAGCCTGAATTTGGAGTCAGCTTGGGTATTTCACCAAACTCATTATTAGTCTTCCGTGTTTAAATCTAGCCCCACTCAGAGTCCTAGGGCAGAGACAAACAAGATTTTTGTCAAAATGCAACACACATGGCCTCTTGTCCAAATTCCCAGAATCTTTATTCCAATGAGACATCATGAGCACAATTTTCATTCTCTACAATCCTGTCAGCATTCTGTCTCTCTAAAATCCCACCAGAATCTCTTATATTGTCTCTGCATGCAGTGTTAGACTTACACTGCCCTAGGACGTTTCTAGCCAGCATCTCCAAATATTTCCAAAGCCCCTACACACACACACACACACACACACACATACACACACGCCTTCCAAAACCTCACAAGCTACATCATCAGCTAGCTTCCATCAACACTGATTTTCTATGTTCAGGGACTTCCTGCTACTGTGATTATCATGCCCAAGAACATACCTTAAGGAAGAAGGAACTATTTTCTTCTGTCAGAGACTTTTTAGTCTATCACAGTATGGAGGGTGTGGCAGAGCAGAGTAGCTCTCATAATGTAAGCAAGAGGACAAGAAAGACATAGGACTAGAAATACTCTCTAAAAGAATGCTATCACTGACCTTTTCCCTCAGCTGAACCACATCTCCTAGGGTTTCTATAACAACAAAAAAGTGTTGCCAGCTGTAGATCAAGTATCCAGTGCATGAGGCTCTGGAAACATTTTATACTTAAACATAATCCTTACCACAGCAATAGAAGAGAACCATATTGGAAGCAATGAATGTCCTCACTTATCCATAGAGGTTTATTCTGAGACCCCTGCCCAGTGGATTCTAGAAATTGCAAAGAGCAAATCCTACACTTAAGATGTTTTTATTATATCTGATAACATTTAAATTAGTCATAGTAAGAGATAAACAACTAATAGTGACATAAAACAATTATAAAGATATTGTATGTTATTAAATTATTTTAAGTGTATGAATTATCTATTTCTAGAATTTTTCCACTTAATCTGAGCCAAAGTTAACTACAGGTAACTGAAATCTTGGCAAACAGGAATCTAGACACATGGGAACAGTTGCATATCTAAAATGTGGCAACTTGAGGGAACAGTTGTATATCTAAAATGTGGCAGCTTGAAGTGTTTTCTATTGTCTTTATTGAGGCTGCCATTTCTGACTGACTAGAGGGTTTTGAAAGATTTCCCTGTCCAAGAAATCTTGAGGAAA
Source organism: Phodopus roborovskii (assembly GCF_943737965.1). Classification (NCBI taxonomy): domain Eukaryota; kingdom Metazoa; phylum Chordata; class Mammalia; order Rodentia; family Cricetidae; genus Phodopus; species Phodopus roborovskii. The sequence goes on along the minus strand of NW_026126482.1, from coordinate 16,596,784 downwards.
GCTTAAAAGAAGGAAACTTTTGGGGCATGGATTGCAGCTCAGGTTGCTCCTTTTGGTTTTGAGTGGGATGGTTTGCAGAACACATACCACAATCACAAAATGAAAGTCACGTGCCAGCAGTATGTGGACAAAGAGACAACTCTCCTGCTGAGAGGCAGGTCACTAGGCAGCAACTAACCCTGTGACAGGAAGAGATTCAGAAGCCACAGTTTAAAGTCCTCTACTTTTAGTAGAAACTTGGACAAACTCTAGCTCTAGTTGCACAGCTTAGCAGCAGAAGGCAAGAAGGCATTAATGATGAAGTAAGAAAATGCCTAGTTGAATATCAGAGCTAAGAAAGTAGCTGAAGTTTAAAATAACTAACTAAAGAATGAATGAATGTAGTCGGCCCTTTTGGAAGAGATGACTATGCCCTTTCAGAACCTTTGGAAACTTTCCTGAGGCCCAGTTGCTTTCTCTTCCCTGAATACACTCTCCTTTAAGTGCCCCTGAAATGTCTGAGGAACATCTGGGAACAAAACACTGTATATCTTCATTCAAAACAAGAGCCCAGTGTTTCTGAAATGCTTACAGTACTTTTAAGCCACCATATCAAGATCTAACTTATGTTCTAACTTATGGAATTAGAGGCAGAAGAAAACAGAGTGTCTCTTTTCTGACACTGGGGGAAAGAGCAGAAGGATGTTGGTAGTTTTTGTAATTTGTCACATGCCAAATTCTGTGCGCACCCTAAATGCACTTGCCTTCAATCCCGCAGAAAACTGTCACCGCATCTCCCCGCTTTAGATACAAGGAAACTGAGGCAAATAGTGAATCAAATCAGACACAGTGCTACTGGGTTATAATCCCAGCATTTGGGAGGCAGACGCAGGGGATCCCCATGCGTGGCAAGGCCAGTCTGAGCTGCATTGCGAGTTCAAGGCCAAAATGTGCTATCAAGACCCTGTCTCAAAAATAAACCAGATAACAAAAAAGAGGGCGTCAGAACTGGGACTCCAAAGCCTATACTCCTCGACACGGTTGGTTTTCAAAGATTTATCCAGTTAACAGCTGAGACTAGGAGCACCACCCTCCCCCAACACTCAACTGCAGAATTCCAAAGAGGCTTTGTCTAAAGATTATTAACCTTTAACCCATAATTTCACAGGCAGCTTTGTTTGTTTCAGGATTATGGTTCGGACACATTCATTTACTGGAGGAAAACACGTAACAGATAGCAACGCAAGGTGAAGGAGCAGAGGACCCATGTTCCTAAGGTCTTTGGGGTCTACTCTTTTCACATTGTTAAGTGTCACCAGTAACAGCTGCAGATAACATCTGTCCTGTTAATGCAAAGAAAAGTCGTCTTTGTTGGTGTGTGCACAGGCTCCACAAGGATGGCTTGGGGAATCTGTTTAAAACACTGGTCTTCTCCCTGGGTTTCCTTTAACAAAGTGTCAAGGAAAGACCAGGGGATCTGCATTTTAAAGTTTTGAAATGATTTTCAGACTGACACCCATTTTTGGAACGGTTTTAGTTGCTTTTCTTGTTGCTATGATCAAATATCTGACAAAAAGCAATTTGGAGCAGGAAGGGTCTAGTCTGCTTAGTCTGGGACCATCCCTTTGTGGCAGGAAAACATGTCAGCAGTCAGGGAAGACATTGCTGAACACAACAGAATTCACGAGGGTGGCGCCAAGAAGAGACTGTGACCACCTCTTGTTCAAACAAGTGGCCATGAATAGCCTGGGCCATTTTTATTTATACAATTTCATAAGTTTGCATGAACAGTTCTCCTATTAGCTAAGATCATTGCCTTAGTGTTTTCAGACAAGGTGTAAATTCAATAGCCTCCTTTATAAAAATAGCACCTCATAACGGCTGGCAAAATGGCTCAGCTTGTAAAGATGCATTCTGCCAAGCCTGATGCTGAGCCCCAGCACCAACATGGTAGAAATCAGGAACCAACTTCCAAAAGTTGTCCTCTGACCTACACACTGATGCTGTGGCAAGCATTTGCCACCACCGCTACCCTCACACACACAGAGTTAATAAAGGTAAGTGTTTTAAATAAATAAAAAAAAAATACTGTATAAAAGATCAAACTCAAGGGGCCAACAAATAAAAATAGATTAACTGTAAGGAGTATAAACTAAAACAATGCTGTGCTATTATCTCTTGTGCATTACCATGACAACTCTTTGAAAGCACTGGAGTATTATTCCTGATGCTAATGCAGGGAGAATATACTTCTGAAAGTGTGTGATCACTCCAGTCAAACCTGTTTAGATTAAGTACATATAAACCTCTGACTAGTCATTTCACTTCTGAGAACCCAGCCATAAAAGTAAAACACTTATGTACAAGGAAACTGACAAGTTTGTTTTTTGGGTTTTTTGTTTGTTTGTTTTTGCATTTAAAAATTGTGTGTGTGTGAGTACATGCATGGAAGCCAAAGGCATTGAGTCTCCTAGAGCTGCAGTTCCAGGCAGGTGTGAACCATTTGACTTGGGTGCTGGGAACCGAATTCAGATCTCTGAAAGAGCGGTGCCCTCTCTAAAATGCTGGCCCAGAAAATTGACATGTGTCTTAGTTACTGTGCTATGGCTGTGAAGAGACACCATGACCAAGGCAACTTCTTATAAAATAAAGCAGGCCTTGCTTCCTGCTTCAGAGGGTGAGTTCACAATCATCATGGCAGGGGTATGGCAGCAGGTATGGCTTGGAGCAGTCGTGGAAAGCTCACATCTGTCCTCTCCACAAGTGGGAGGCAGAGCAAAGGAGACTGGGTCTGGCATGAGTTTTGGAAACTTCAACCCTCGGGCCCAGTGATACACCTACTCCAACAAGGCCACACTTCCTAATCCTTTTTAAACAGTCTTCCAACTAGGGAGCAAGCATTCAGACACACGCGCCCATGGGGGCCTTCTCATTTAAACTACCACACAAGTGTTGGCAAGAGTATGGAACAATCTGAAGTCACATACAGTGCTGATAGAATTCCTCATTCAATCACACTGAAAACTTGATTGCTGGCATCTTCTAAAGGGACATATGTCCATATTATGATGTGGTGGCAATACCGCTCTTGGTGGAGTGGTGTGTGAATTTGCCGGGAGAGATGGAGAAGGGTATTAACAGTTCACACAAGCTGACACTTGAAAGCTAGCAGTCATGGTCTGGGTGTTTGCTTCCCGCAAACTTGGGGTAAAATTCACTTGCCTCTGTAACAGCATTTAGGGACAGAACTTAAAAGGCATCCACCTTGTGGGCAGGGTTGGTGTTGGAAGAGTGCAGCAAGCTAGGCTTTCTTTTACCCTATTGGCTCGTCAATGTTTCCTCATGTGAAGAACAAATGCTGCTTCTCCAGAGGGTACAGCATCCAAGGTACTGTCTTGTAAACAGAGGCCAGGCCTCTGCCAGGTACCCACATCCAGCTCCTCTACCTTGGGTTTCCCATCCTCTAGACACATGAGAAATAAATTTCAGTGCTTCCTAAACCACCCAAGTATTCTGTCATGGAGCAGCACAAACATGGACCAACATGCCACTCAAAGCTAGGAAGAAAAGGATGAGAGAATGACTTGTCACGTGGCCTTAATAACATATTATATGAGGATAGGGATGAGTACGTTGTAACTCCAAGCATTGGGATAAATGGGTCTTAAGAAATAATCTGAGCGTGGGAGAGTACAGATAATTTCCCATTTATGTTTAGCACCCAAACACAGGAAACCTGAGAAATCAGGAGGGTGGCCACTAATGACTGCCGGGGGTAGGATGAAGGCTTCCGGGAGCAGATGCTCTGTCGCCTCACCTGTGAGCTGGTACCTGAGTGTCTCCTATTTGTGAACCGAGCTATTGTTCCAAGAACAATCACATGCTTGGGTTAGTGAGTTGTTTTTATAGAAAAACTTGGAAATAAAGCAAGCACTACTCAGGAGGGTGACAGTAAAGTCATTAGCTGCATTATAGACATGGGGCAGTCCTTAAAGTGCACGATCCCATTTCCGTGACAGCAAGTTCTTAGAAAACATCCCATTTGGGGACAGAAGTGTCAATTTATTTTTTTTTTTTTGACAATTTCATATATGTATAGAGTATATTATTTGGCAATTTTTGACATATATAGTGTGTTCTTGAGACACTATATTTTATTTTTTAATCTAAATTAGAAACAAGCTTGTTTTACATGTCAATCCCAGTTCCCTCTCCCTTCCCTTCTCCCCTGCTCCCCACTAACCCCTTGTCTCATCCCCTTTCTGCTCCCCAGGGGGAATTCTATGTGGGATCTTCAAATTTTATCATATCATTTGGAGCAGGGCTTAGGCCCTCCCCCATGTGTCTAGGCTGAGAGAATATCCCTTTATGTAGAATAGAGTAGGGATTAAATACTGATCCACACTACCAGAGGCCACACAGATTGCCCAGTCCTCCTAACTGACACCCATGTTCAGGCGGTTTGGGTCAGTCCTATGCTGGTTTCCCAGCTATCAATCTGGGGTGCATGAGCTCCCCTTTGTTCAGGTCAGCTGTTTCTGTGTGTTTCTGCAGCCTGGTCTTGATCCCTTTGCTCATCACTCCTCCCTCTCTGCAACTGGATTCCAAGAGTTCAGTTCAGAGTTTAGCTGTGGATCTCTGCTTCTGCTTCCATCAGCTTCTGGATAAAGGCTCTAGGATGGCATATAAGGTAGTCATCAATCTCATTATCGGGGAAGGTCATTTAAGGTAGCTTCTCCTCTATTGCTTAGATTGTTAGTTGGAGTCATCCTTGTAGATCTCTGGATATTTCCCTTGTGCCAGATTTCTCTTTAAATCTATGTCGGCTTAAAGCAAAGTTTTCTTCAAGTGTCAACCCACTCATTTATTAACCTTAAAGTGGTAAGTCTAGTTTACAACAAAATCAAGTTTGTGAAGATAAATTTTGTTATGTATCTTTTGTAGCATGGGGTTACTCACTGGCCCCCCAAAACAAAACCTGGAAGGAAGTTTCTAATTGGTCCTGACTCTCTATGCTGAAGCCTGAGCTATTAGAAGATACAAACTCATTCCTACTTCTCTATCAAAATCCCAGCACAAAGACCCTCCATTTCCTCAACTCACTGTACAATTTTGACTACTGGCTGAACATTAGTTAATGAGAGCTGATCATTTGAAATGTAGAAGTTGCAAAGTAATTATATTTACTGGGCCACTGGCTGGAGAGAAGCTGCGTTGATCGGCTGATGAATTTGGATGTTGTGAAATGGGTCATGGCAGCAGATGGCCTTCAAAGAAGAAGGAGGAAAAAAAAAAAAAAAAAAAAAAAAAAAAAAAAAAAACTGGCATGGTTGCTCTTTCTCTTTTACTTTCTTAATTGAGTCTCCTCATATGATAGTGGGGACTCTCAAATCAGGTCACAGAGATCTGGTGTGTCCGTGTGGCTAATTGCAGAGGGTTATGAGTTGTTCCAGAATAATATTTTAAATAGAAATCACCATATGTTGAGACCTGAATATAAAGCCAGTGCTTGGTTGTAAATCACCACCATCATTAACATTCATTAAGCTCTCAGTACCACAGGCTGCACACACACTGGCTCGCTCGATCATGACCCAAAAATCTGAGAGTGAGGATTATTATGATCTGTACTTTACAAATGAAAAAAAAGGAGTGAGATCCAGAGACTAAACTGACCAAGTTCAAAGTGAATGCTATTTCAGGTTTGTCATAGGAAATGTGTAGTTAAAGCATGAGGATGTTTTGGCTTCATTAAGCTCAAAAAGACCATTGGGTCACAGTTTCTTTTTATTTGGATAAACACACACACACACACACACACACACACACACAATTTTTGGTGTTGGCTATTTAGCCCAGAGTTTAAAGTACACCTCTACTACTGGGGTATGGTTTCTAAATTCCTTAACACACTAAAAAACAGGGTACCCTGGAGAAATGGACAATGCCAGAGCCAGGGCTATAAATGTACAAGATGAGCCCAGAATGTCTCATCGTACCAAATAACCACATATATGCATATATATGGGTGTATATATGATTTAATAAAGATTTCCTGATATGTCTGGGCTGGGCAGAGGAGGAATATGAGGCAGGAGGAGACAGGAGCTCAGGAGTGCAGTCTGAGGCTTGGTGGAGAGTAGTGTACTCTGCATCACACTCTGAGGATTCGTGGAGACAGGATTGCTGAGGACTGTGTTTGTGGGGTGGCAGTTGGAACCAGCCGATCGAACCCAGGTCTGTTCCTGAGTCAGGGTGTGTGGATAAAGAAAAGGCTAGCTATCAAAGGTGAAAGACAGAGATATAATATGATGTCAGGAGGGCAGATTCAGTCCATACTGAATGCGCCCAGTTTATTCCTTCACCAACTAAAGTGATTAATCAAAAGTGGGGACAATGGCAGAAGACTTCAATTATCATGTATGAAGGGCAAATAGAAATTACTTCCCTTAATCCTAAAGGCACTCCATACCTGCACTATTCTCTGTCTGGGCCCAAGTCTATTGTTATTTAGATAGGAGCCATTCACTTCCAAGGCCCAGGCATCCTATAGCCATTAAGCTAATATCTAAAGGACAATAGGAGTGGTTTGAGCTCTCTGAATTTATACAGGTCCTGACAATTCCAGCTTCTTAAATTAATAAAATAATACCTGTGCTTCTGCAACAGGACAGATGACTGTACCTGTCCTTCTCCAACCTACCAGTGCTTAACCATCATTGGAGCACACATTCCATCATGTGTGACCTGTCCTTGGTTGCCTGAAGACAAGAAGATCTTACCCATCCTGGCTTATCAGTCTCTGTAACAAAGAATGTTAGGGGGACAGTGTATAGCTCGATGCTTTGCACCTCTAAGCCAACTTTTCATCGCGAGTACCCAAGCGAGCTTGTCAGTGCTAGGTAACATATGCTTTGACTACTACCACAATCTCCTGCAAATGGAGAGGATGAATCAAGTTAAAATGGCCTTTTAAAATCTATCAAAGTTTGAATCTGCTTTTCTAATCACATTGTATTCAAAGACTCTGACCTCTTATACCCAAAACACTTACATAGCACAGCAAAAGTTACAAACGTCAATATTTCCAGTATGATTAGTAATAACAGACATACACAGGATCACCCATTTTGGCCTGAAGTAGGGGTAAGAGCCAGTGGCTGGCTGCTTTGCTTCTCTGGTCTTTCAGTTTGAACCCCAGTATCTGTCTTTGGGTTCTTATAATTTGCATTACATATATATTCCTAGAATCATGCCAAAAGCTTTCAGAGCTCTTACTGAGCAAACAGGAATAAATTGAGCATCAATGAAAATTGTTCACTAAAATGAATGTAGGCACACAGAACAGTGTTTGTTGAAATACACAAAATACATGTAAATCCATGGGTTCCCAGTAGTCCTAAGACAGCTACACTGATATTCTGAGACTCTAGGGAATCAATGAACTGCCATGAAACTTGTCACTCTGGAGGAAGAATCAGTTTACTCCTTGATACTCGAGTTTAGTTTGCTCTTAGTGGTTTACCGTGCAGAAAATTTAACTTCATGTGGTTAAATTTGGTCTTTTCTCCAAGAGCTTACTTACAATTGGCGATGTTTGAAAAATTATTACATACTTTTGGAATATAGGGGTATTCCTTTTTTGAATGAAAGAAAAGTTTCACACACTGATATTTGAGTTATTACTGCATCTGGAATTTATCTTGAGTTTGCTGGGGCAAAAGCTATTTTTCTCAGCTTTCCTTTCTTCACTGATTCACTAATTCCAACTTGGACAGACACACCATCCTCCCACATACTACTGCGTATTTTCTTGACTCTGTTGTGTTTCACTAAAGCATTTGTGTGTTCTTATTTCAATGTGTGTTTGTTGAATATGTGGATATGCATGTTTGAATGTGTGTGGGCACACATGTGTGAGTACACATGTACTCGCCTGAGCGCTCCTGCACATGGAGACCCAAGGTTGGTGTCAAGAATTGTCCTCTGTTGCTCTTCTCCTTCCTTTAGTGAGGCTGGGTTTCTCACTCAAAGCCAGAGGTCGCAGATAGGCCTAGTCCTGCTATCAGCTTGCTCTGGGGAATCTCCTGCCTCTGCCTTACCAGGCTGGAAATATGTATGTATGTATGTATGTATGTATGTATGTCTATATATGAGGCCACCACACTCACCCAGCTTTTACATGGGTTTCTGACAATTCAAAGTCTGGAGCTCACACTTTGCAGGCAGTGCTAACCACTGGACCCTCCTCCCAGTCCCCTGAACATACTTTTTAAAGCTTGAATTTTACAGTGTGTTTGAGTTCCATTGTGTGTATTTGTTTCATAAAAGCAATTCAAACATTTGAGGTTGCTTTTGTTGAAGTTTGACGATGAAAATGCTCATGCAGGAAACAAAGCATGCTATGCGTATATGTTGCCAACTTGCCATAAAATCTTTTAACGACTTATAAGAACATAAATATTTTCAGTTTCCTTAAAGTTATTTTGTAAATTTTTACCAGTGGCTGCATTTGGAGACTCTAGGAAATGTTTGCATGTATGTGAACCATGTGCCTGCCGAGTGCCTGTGGAGGCAAGAAAATGGTGTAGGATCCTCTGGGATGGACGTGATTGTTGTGAGATACTGTGCTGGTGCTAGGAATAAAATATTAGTGTTCTGCAAGAACAGCAACTTCTTTTAACCACTGAGACATTTCTTTTTCCAGACCGTCACTGAAGTGGATAGTGACGGGGCCAATGAGATGGCTCAATGGGTAAAGAGTTCACTGTTCAAGCCTGACGACCTGGATCCATGGGAAGGTAGACGATTCGACTCCACAGTTGCCCTCTGTTCTCCTCAAGCATGTACCATGGCACAATGCGCCCACATACATCATATCACAACAACAATCCAATGAAATATCACCTATTCCTGTGCTACCAGTTACATGGGAGGCTTGGGCAGGAAGGCACGAGCTATGAGCCCACCAGGATGACAAGGTGAGACTCGGTATTGAAAAAGAAGTGAGAACAATAGGCTTTCTAAAGTGAGGACGAGTTTATTAATTTATAAAGAGTAAGTGAACCTAAATAACCATTTTCCTAATCGAAAGTCATCTTTTGGAAGGGAATAAAAATGCTCACTAGTGCTGCCATTTAAATAATAACGAGTAAATAAACACATAGGTGTGTTGATGCTCTCTTGTAGTGTGGGACAGCTAAGGAACCTCGAGTGATGTTTAGTTAGAAGTTCTATATTGAAAGGCACAGTTTATGTTGTTCTGCATTTTTGCTTTCTGATGTTCTCCTTATTCAGTATGGACTTGGTTCTGATATCATAAAATGAAGTGGCTAACTTTTGTTTCGGTGTTTTTATTCTCTACTTGTATCAGATAGGCATTATTTTTCCCATACAGATTTGAACCCCCCCCCCATAAGAATGCCTGCATTGTTGGTTTTTAACAAAGCATTTTGACTACTGTCTCATATTTTTTAATGCATTAGTTAGCTGAGTGTGGTGGCACAGACCTTAATGCCAGCACTTGGGAGCTAGGTAGAGGAAGGAAGATCAGAGTTCACTTTCAGCTGGATAGGGAGTTCCAGGCCAGCCTAAGACCCTACCCCAAAAAGCAAAACAAAAGTTCCTTAATTTTAAAAAAGTACAGCTACATTAGTAATGCTACTTAACAAAAATATACTCAGACTTTGGTCAAGAATCCATTCTCCTTTTAAAGATTTATTTCTTTCTATTTTGTGCATGGTATTTTGCCAACATGTGGTGTGTACAGTGCCTGCAGAACCCAAAATAAGGCCCTTGGGCCTGGAGTTACAGATGGTTGCAAGTCACAAGGTGGATTCTGGGATCAAACCCTGGTCCTCTGCAGGAACAACCAGTGCTTTTAAGCACTAGCCATCACTCCAAACCCAAGAATCCATTCTTGACCATAGCTTGCTGTGTTTTGCCCTGATTCTCTTACAAGGGTGTAGTTCAGGTGACAGCTGGGGTCATAGTCATCACTGGCATGACTGGAGAAGATCTGTTCCCAATTCAGTCCTGTGACTGGCATCAAGTCTAGACAGTTGTTGGTGGGAGGCTTTGGTTACGTGCCATTTGGGGCAGTCCAAACAACAACAGCCGGTTTTCTATTCACTGAAACACCCAAAAAAGCATGACTGGACAGATCAGACAGGAGCTGCAGTGTCTCTATAACCTAATCTGGGACGGCACTGTTTTAGTTAGGGTTTCTATTGGGCAGCTCTTCTAAAGGAAAATATTTAATTAGGGCTGGATTATAGTTTCAGAGGTTTAGTCCATTATCACTATGGTGGGAAGCATGGCAACACACAGACAGACACACAGACACACAGACACCTGGCTTGAGCATTGAGACCTCAAAGACCATCCTCAGTAACATACTTCCTCCAGCAAGGCCACACCTCCTAATAGTGCCTCTCCCTATGAGCCTATGGGGGGCCATTTTCATTCAAACCATCACAGCAACCAACATACCACAAACACTGATTGGTCTCAAGTCTGCTTCTGCTTCAGTCCGCTTTGGTGAGTAGTGGTTTTCTATATGGTAATTAGTTCACCTACATTTTCTAATTACTCAGTTTTATTGCTTTTACTGTACAAGGCTATAATAACGGTTTGTGAGCCATGATGGAAATATATTTCTCTCCTGCTTAAGCATATGCCATCCAGGGCTGGCCTGGTGGCTTCATGGTGCCAAAAGCCAGATTCTTCTTCATTGCTCTACCATCCTCAGTTCGAGGCTTCTATCTTGTGGTTTGAGATGGCTTATCCAAGTCTGTAGGGCCCCATTTGGCATGACAGTAGCCATTTTGGTGATGACTAAAATTTTGTTCAGCGGGTGTTCCATGCTTCAAAGAACAAGCAGGGAGCTGAGCACACTGTCCAAGCCGTTGGTTCCTAGCCTGTGCCTTGATGGTCATTAGGAATATTAGTAGCTTTGAGAAAAGCCTCCTTTGCGGTAGGGTGTGGATGAACTGAGTTGTGGCCAAGAATCGTAGGCAAGATGGATGTGTGCTGATTCTGAGCCTGTCCCCAAACCTCTTATATACACTGCATGCTTTATTCTTTTTCCTGATCATTGGGTAGATTTGTGCTGTTATTTCAAGAGGAATCTAGTAACAGATTCCTCAGTGCAAATCTGTTAGCTTCAAATCGCTTCACTAAATCCATGTTTTCTCCCAGCCCCTTAAATATGTGCCATTGTCAGGCCAGTGGCTAGTTCTACATTAGCCCCCAATGTACAGTTTGTCCACACCCAGCAGGCACTGCCAATGAATATTTCATCAGCTTCAACTTAAACAAGCCATCCCATCTCTTGTTTTATTAGGGACTGGAGAGGCCTGAGTCACCTCAGCCATCCGCTGCACTGTTTCCCCTCATGACTTGGACATATGTCTACCCTTCCGTTTACACACTGTGGCATCTCAAGAGCATACCAAATATGTCACCCAAGATCCCTGCTTAGAGATAGATGACGGCTTAGCAAATGCCCCTGCCTGTCACGTCGGATTTGATCACAGAGCAGCAGTTCCTGCTGGGTCTCTTGAATCCAGACACTCTCACCATGACCTTGGCACCGCTGCCTGGCTCTCATGGTGATTTGGTGACCATCAAATCCTATCAAAACAAGATGGATGTCCACATGAAGGCATGAGGGGGCCAGTCCCATCATTGTCTGTGCTTCTCTCAATAAGTTCTGCTTATTTTTACATCCTTCATTTATTTGTTTGTTTGTTTGGGGTTCTTTTGTTTTTTCAATCCATCATTTGATTCAGGGAATTCTAATCGGGGTCTTCCAGGAGATAATGGTTTTGTTTTTGCATGGCTCTTTTCTTCTTTTCTGCTGTGTTGATGATCAGGCTGAGGGCCTTCAGTGCTTGAACATCTTGAAATGTGCTGTCCACCACTGAGCTATAGCCAAATATCCTGTGCATACTTTTGAGGAGCAGGCCCACACATTGTATGTACAAACTTCAATGGAACCAAAGGCATCTAAGGACTATTAATTATTGTGGTCATACTAGTTGATTCATTTGTTCATTTTCTTGGTTTGGCTTTGATGTTACATTGGTTTGTTTTGTTTGTCTGTCTGTTTCTCCTACAACTTCCTGAAAGTTTGGGATGGAGAAGGCTCTTAGAGACAACTACTCTAAGTTAGATGATCTTGTTTTTGTAGCTGCTTCTGTGAAATACAGCAGTAAAAATATCAGCTATAATGGGGCTGTGGAGGAGAGCTCAACCTGAAGAGTGCCTGCCTAGTGTTAGCAAAGCCCTGGGTTACATCTGCAGCTCAGAGCAAAGACAGACTTAGTGGTACACATTTACCATCCCAGCACTCAGATGTCGAGCCAGGACATCAAAGGTCAAGGTTGTCCCCCTCTGCACAGAGAGGTGTGAGCCACCCTGGGATATTTTAGACCTTATCTCAAATAACATTACAAATATAATACGTGGCTGGAGAGATGGCTCAGCAGTTAAGAGAGCTGGTTGCTCTTGCAGAGGACCCAGGTTCTGCTACCAGCACCTGTGTGGCAGCTCACAAATGTCTGTAACTCCAGTTCCAAGGGATGCAACACCATCTTCTGGCCTCCTTCAGTACCAGCTGTGTACATAGAGCATATACATACATTCAGGCCCAACACTCATACATATAAAGTGGGTAAATTTTTTAAAGTAATAGTTAAAAATGAAAGTGTCACTGAGATGACTCAGTGGGTAAACCTGAGAACCTGAGTCTGATCCCTAGGACCCTCATGGTAAGCCAACTCTCTCTAGTTGTCTCCTCACTTACACACACACACACACACACACACACACACACACACACACACACACACAAAACTAAATTAAATAACTCCTGGCTCAAATGGCTTCACTAATAAAGTCCTTCAAACAATGAAAAAAGGAATAGCTTCTATTAAACCAATAGCTCTGAACATTGCACATTTGATGAGGGGAAAATCAAGAAGAGGCTTGAAAAGCTGAGGCTGAAGTGTAAGCTCCTGTTTGCTCCATTTGCTGTTATTAACGCCTTGGATTCTGAATTTAGGGGTCAGTTTAGAGGTCATGGGGAGGAAAGAACTATCTTCAGAAATCTCGGAGTGGGTAATTTAAAAATCTCATTTCTCAGCGCAAAGTATAATTGCAGTCATTTTAATACATCCACTTTATAATTAAAGCACAAGCAGCCACTAACACAGAAGGTGAAAGGAGTTAATGAAGAGATAACCCCACAAAGTCACCAGCATCATAATGCAAAAGAAATGGCTGTTTTTACAGAGCTTTTATCAAGAGAATTTTTGTTTTAAATCACAGGACTGTCCTGACACTGACTTTCTGAGTGGTGACCCCACCCTCTGATTACTCAACTTTCCCTGCAGAACAATGAGTTCACTCACCAATTTTATGATGGGGGGATGGGATCTAGACTCCCTGCATCCTCCCAGCCCTCCATTTTTGCTTGTTACCTTTCCCAAATTATCACAAAATCCAGGCAGGATGCTACAAGCCTGTAATCCCAGATAACACAAGGCCGAGGCAACACGGTTTGCTACAAGTTCAAGACTAGTCTGGTCCTCATAGCAGAACTTTGTCTCAATAAATACAATAATGTAATGTTTAATTTAACTTAACAGGGTTGGGATATGTTTCAGTTAGTAAAATACAGAAGCATGAGACCTTGAGTTCAGATCCCCACAACTCACATAAAGAGCCACATGGCACCGTACCCCTGTATGACCAGAGATAAGAAGGAGGGAGGGCAGAGACAGGGTGTGAAGTGGGGGGCTCCTGAAGCTCTCTGGCGAGCCAGCCTAGCAGAAATCAATAAGCTTTGGGTTCACTGAGAGCTCCTTTTTCAAAAAATACAATATCAAGCCAGTCAAAATTCCAGCAGGCACTTGGGAGAGGCCTGAGGCCCCACCCTAATGGGAGGAGCCATTTGACAATGGATGATTGCTGGGTGAGGAAGACTCATTCTCCTTTGGTGATATGGCTACTCATTACCCGGAAGTGGCTACACATCCATGCGCATACTGGCGGCACTAATTCGAGTTGGAGTTATTGATAGCAAAATATAAAATTAAATATGGTAAATATATATCATTTCAATTGTAAAAATATATAATATAGTATATATTTAATATCTATCATATGATTACATATGTTTAACATTAAATATTGTTTTATTTAATTATTTGATATATTCCTTATTATTTCATATGGGACAGAGGCAAGATGGAGGCACTATAGGGAGTTGGGGCAGGTTGTGGTGGAGGAGGTACATTGCACAAATATATGAAACTTTGAAAATATAAAGAATATCATTAAAATTCAGTAATAAAGGTACAGGGAAAGCATCACTTTCTTTATGACTTTCCCCATTGAAGCCATTGAAGATCCCCCATCCCAAGACAGATGCTACAGCCAGGGATCAAAGAATCCAGAATGCAAGCCCTCCAGCAAATTCCAGACTCCGACTTTAACCAAACCTTACTCTCTTATCCTGAACGGATAGTGTTCAGAAATGACTAGCATATGGCAAGATGGTTTTCATTCTTTTTGTTCTTGTTTTCAACTTTTCGCCTAGCATTAACACGATCACAGTCGGGAAATCTTTAAACAGGAGGACAGGCCCAAAGCCAGAGAATCTTTGAACTGGATAATCCACCTATGAATAACAGCCCCACCCTCCCCCTTACCAGGAGCCAAGGGCGAGGCCACACCCAAACCTCGCCCTGCTGGGGACCTGAGGGCTCCCTCTGCCTGCTAGCCAGTATTCAAAGCCAAACAGCTCCCTGTTGGCTCAGACATATCTGTCCCCTAGAAGAGAGAATGTTCTAGACTTGAATGTGAATGCCCCAGACTGGCTTGGAGTTCTTAGGGGCTTGCTCGGTGTCTCTCGGAGTTTACGCCAGTAAACAAGACTTTGCCTCTGCTGGCAAAGGCCGGCAGTGACACTGGAAGAGGGGCATTTGAAACCACATTTTTTGGCTCATTAAAGCCGTTGTCTCCATGTTGCTCCCCTTGTCAATCAACCTATTCTCAAGGCGTTTTCTCAATGGTGCACTTCAGGAAGGCCGGGCATGGCTCTTGCTAGGAACTGGAGGCGATCCAGAAGCCTCATCAAGGCAAGTTTATTCTTGGGCTCTGGCTACTTTTGAATGTCACTTCCACATTTGTGGACTCCCACACAAAGCCCATTTGCCCATGGACCACGCAGTTTATTTCATCTTGCTTCTGAAGTCTGAGGTGCCTTGTTTCTATCACCCAGCAAACAGCCACCACAGACAAGCACAAACTCACAGATCTCTTTGGAGGTCTTCCTACCCCGGACATGAAGACTTGTTAGAGGCACAGAATGCTTCAAAGTAACAGGGAACCTGCCTGAGATGGGACTCTCTTCAGGGTCAGAGTGTGTTGTAAAACTTTCCTGCATGAAAAGAAAACAGCTTCCTGAATTAGTGAACACAAAAAGAAAGGAAAAACAAAAAAGTACAGTGATTTCTCTTTTATTACACCCTGCCATGCCCATGTGGATGGTATTGAGGTACTGGGAAGTTGTCCAGTTCTGGCTGCAGTTCTGTGTTCGTGTGCTATCCAGTCTTTGTGACAGACAGACAGATCCAGTCTTTGAGACAGACAGACAGACAGACAGACAGACACACACACACATACACACACACACACTGACAGACATCTTGAAGGCATTAGCCTAGGCAGAAAAAAATCTCAAGTCCAAATCTATCCCCTATCTCTTTCCTTCCTGGGTTGTTTTGTTTTGTTTGTGATGGCGGGGATTGAATCCAGTGTGGTGGCATGATAAATAAACGCTCTATCATTTAGTTAAACAGCAGGAAGTGCCTTTCTTGGTGTCTGAACATTCTGCCTTGGAATTTGTTTTAACTTATTCTTGATTAGTCACCAGCATTCAAGAGTTGCATTGCTCTGTTGAAATATGCCCTGGGAAGTCTATCCCTCCTCAGTTGGGTAGCAGGATGAATGTTAAGCACTAGTCAGCTGGATGGAGGAGCTGGGACACCTAATTCAGTGAGGGATGAATAAGAACCCTGCTTTTTGCAGCTGTCATTTGAATGGTCTTCACCGAGGTAACGGGCAAGTGTGAAATCGGAAGAGTCCAGTTAGAGAGATGAAGCTAAATCATATTTTTAGATGACATAATCTTGGATTACAAAATAAGTTCTGACAAACCACTAAAAATCATTAAAACTAACAAGTATTTAACATGGTTGCTGGATAAGAGTTTAATACACAAAAATCAATGTGTTTCTCTGCAGTGGCAATGAATAAACTAAAATAAAATTGCTCAGCGGGAAAAGCTTAGGGGGATGAGGAAGGGGTCAACTTCTGCAAGCTGTTCTCTGATGTGCCCTCCCATGCCATAGCACACACACACACACACACAAATGTAATAAAATATAATTAATAAATGAAAATAAAATTAGAAAAAAATATTCTTATAATAGCACTTAAGAGAAAAAATAGGAATAAATGTAATAAAAAAGTATAAACTCTATATTCTGAAAAGTTCACAAAGGATGCTGATAGGAAAAAAAAACCCCTGATAAAGAACAGAAAGCTATTCTGTGTTCATATATTAACACTTAATATTGAAGAGATACCTGTTTATCAGGACAGTATTTACAAAATAGCCAAGTTATAGAATCATCTTAGCTATCCATCAACAGATGAATGGATAAATAAGATAACACACACACAGACACACACACCACAACAAATATAGACACAGACACACACACACACACACACACACACACTGGGGTTTTATTCAGTCATAAAAAACAAAATCATATTGTTTACAGGAAAATGGATGGCATTTGGTTATGTTATTCTATTAAGGGAAATAAGTCAGAGTATGACAAATTTTCATATTCTCTCATATATAGAATGAGATCCTTTTTCTTAGAGACATGAAAGTAGAAGGGGGACGATAGGAAAATGGGAGGGACAAAAAAAGGAAAGTAGCAAGGGAAGGGGTAAGGGGCCAATGTGGTGAAAGTATGTTGTAGTGAGGTAGTCCTTCTGTAGCACTGACCACGCCCATTGGGGGGTGGAGCGATGGGCGGAGGTGACCTGAGGAAGGAGGTCGGAGGGGGCCTGGAAGGCGCTCTCTTTCTGGCGTGACTCGGACAGGAGAGGATCGGGTTGAATTTCCTGGTGTTCATCTGTCTAGGTTGTAAGTTATTTCTCCCTGAATAAACATCTATTCGGCCTATTTGTTTATCCTGATCCTTATTTACCGCAATAGTATGTCACATACGTATACGAGGGTATCGAAGTGAAACTTATTCATTTGTATACTTACCATATGATAATAGAAAGTCGTTTTCCATAAGGCCTCACTCTGTAGTCCTGCCTGACTCAATATATAGACCAAGGTGGCCAAGAATTCCAAGATATCTGCCTCCTACGTGCTGAGATTAAATGTGTGTGCCCACATGCCCGATTTAAGTTTTTTAAAAGAAAGAGAAAAAAAGATGATATTGCTACAATTTGACAGACAGAATCAAAGGTAATTCCTTTCAAATTCCCTTCGGACATCTTGGCAGCAATTGAGACAGTAATCCTAAATTCATGTCAAAATCCAACAGATCCAGAATAGGAAATGTGTTAATTTTTTTTTTTAATGACGATGTTGGGTGAGCTTCAACACTTGCCTACAGGACAGTAGGATGCTGCGTGAGGACAAGCGCCACGAAGAAGATGAAAACACAGCCAAGAAAACGGAGTTTCTGCCGAGAAAATACCCGAGGAGGGACTTGAATCCTGGCTACACAAAGAACCATTACAGCCCACATTCAACACATGAGTAACAGAAATGAGCAGAAACACAAATAGATGCTTTTCGAAGGCAGATGCATGAGTTGGGGGAGAAGCACTTACAAAAATGTCAAAGTCATTAGTCATCGGAGAATGGACATCAAAAACTCCATTAAATACCATTGCACACCCATTAGGGGGCTGCTGGATGGCTTAAAGCAGAAGATAAATGTCAAGAAGGGAATGGACACCTTGGGGCTTCTGTACACTGCTTAGTGGACTGATGTGACCGAAGCCCACAAATGATGACAAGGAGACTTAACTATTAATTATGAAAGCTTGTTCCTACCTTAGGCTTGTTTTAACTAGCTCTTATAACTAAACTGACCTGTTTCTATTCATCTACAGTCTATCATGTGGCTCAGTTACCTTTCCACTGTGCTCTGTTTGGCAGGCGACTCTGTGTTTCTTCCCACTGTTCTCTCTCTGTCCAGAAGTCCCTCCCATACTCTCCTGTCCAGCTGTTGAGCTTTCTATTATATCAATCACAGCAATACATCCTCACACAGTGTATAAATATCCCACAGCATATGGCTATCTGCTCTTCCCTCAAACATTTAAACACAAAGCTAATATGACCCTGCAGAGCTAGCCACTCTCTCACACACAAGAAAAATGAAACCAAGTGTGGCCATACGTAACCTGTATACAGGGTGTTCATGATAGCCAAAAGGGAGGTAGGCACGAGCCAAACTCCACCATCAGCTTTTAACCCTAAGTGGAATATTTGGGGGAAGAAAATGAAATAAAGTACCACTCTATATGACTATGTGGATGAGCTCTAGAAACCTGCTCAGAAAAGGAAAATTGACTCCAGACTATATACTGTGTGTTTCCATTTACATGACATGTAATGGATTGGCAAATTACAGAGACAAAAGTGGTTTCTTTGCTGCCTAGGACTGGAACAGATACAGAGGGGGAGGTTGTGGAACAATGGAGTGGGGAGGGGGGAGGGAGGAGGAGTGGGAGGGAAAGGTTTCTTTCTGGTGATATTGAAATGTTTTAGAACCAGCTATTAGTCTGGCTGCCCATCCTATGAGTGTTCTTTAAAACCACTCAAATAAAATTGCACTCATTTTTTTCTTCATTTTTGACAAAGTCTCTCTATGTTTTCCATGTTGTTTGCAAACTCCTGGGTTCACTTGATTGATCCTCCTGCCTCTGCTCCATCAGTAGCTGGGACTGCATGCACTCACCAGGGCAACGCATTTGAAATACACATGTTTTCAGCGGTAAGTGAATTATAGCCCCTCCAGACCTAGAGATGCAGCTCCGTGACAGAGGACTTGCTTATGGAACATGGTTTGAGATCCAGAATCAAAAGAAAACTGTGTTCAAAATCAAGAAGCAAAGAAACAAAACCCAGAGACACTGCCCTCTGGTACATCCTAGTTATTAAGGCAGATTCTAGACTTGATGTAGTCAGTACTTTTGCAGAGCTTTTCTGATGTTTTCTAGCTCTAGAAAAGGCAGGCAGATAACTCAGGGGCTGGCTAAGGTACCAGTAAAGGGGTGCCAGTTAGTTGAGAAATCCCAAAACTATCTCTTAGGAGAAAAGGGAACAGGAATTGCCAGGGAGGGCAGCCACTTAAGACTAGATGTCTCACAGAGTATGAGTTCATATCTTAAAGTGAAACTGGAATTTCCAAAGGAGATTAGGAGATTTAGAAATTCCCCCATATCCCTTCCTGGCCCCTCTGTGAATGGATCACTTTGAACCTGCAAGCATCAGGCTGAACCATTGGAAGCTGACACCTTGCTAAGTGAAACATCAGCACCTCTATGGTGCTCAGTCTGGCATGCCCAGTGATGAAGAGGCAGGGGTGTTTTCTGTTTGCAGGGCCCCAAGCACCAAGCTCCCTCTACAGAGGCTCCCACTGAATGTGTCTAGCTCGATCTGTTTAGTTTGCAGGAGACTCTGGTCTTTCCTTGGCATGGCAGAAAGCTTGCCTGTTGGAAAACACACCTGCATGCTGACACCTTGTTCTGAGCTGGCCCATTTGGAGTATCATCTGGAACAGCATTGGCATGAGAGCTTGGCCTTCGAAGGATCAGCTCGGCCTTATCAAGACATGCTCATGTAGGTACAGCGGGGAGAGGAGAGATGGCTCAGTAGTTAAGAGCAATCACTGCTCTTGAAGAGGACTGGGGTTAGGTTCCCACTGTCCACTCAGGGTGCCTCCCAGCCACCGGCAACTCCAGTTCCAGGAGATTCAATGCGCCCTTCTGGCCTCCAGGGATGCCTGTGCTCTCTAGATCACATCCCCATACTTAGCAACACCGGCACACATAATGGGAACTAAGTCTTGTGTTTTAAGAATGGATGCAATTACCAGTATGCTAAGACCAGATAAGGTGATGAAGTTTTGGTTTTGTTGATGGTGTTTGTCTGGCCTGAAACTTGCTATGTAGATCAGACTGACTTTGAACCTGTTGGGGTTCTCTTGCCTCTGCAGATTGTGGAAGTTTTAAAGCCAAAACTTTATGATCCACCCTAGAGCCTTGTGTGACTGATATGATGACTAGAGATTGACAGGTGAATGTGTGGATGTGGTATCTCCTCTGTGGCTACTGTGTGTCTGCTGGTAAAAGGGGATTGAGCCAGGTATGGTGAGGACAGCCCTGGGAACTGGAGTCAGCGGGAGCCACAAGCTGAGGCCAACCTGCAACAGCTAAGAAAAGATTCTTATTAACGCTAAATTTCTATCCTGAAACACTGATATGATTTTCATACCACTTTGAAATTATGCACCGAACCAAACACATATTTTGCAGTAAACAACTTCTAGGTGGTTACCCTACCCACTGGGAGAGTCTCATGAAGTGAGAAAAAAAAATCTCACTCATGAAGCTTCTAAAAATGCAGATTTAATATATGTATATTTAAAAGTTAATTGGCCAAACCGATACTTTTTAGAAAGACAAATAAATGATCTTTCACTTTAGGCTTAGTTTTTTCTCTCTTGATTTTGGAAGAGCAGCCCTTCATTTGCTTGGGTTCTGAAAACGTTTTCGGTTCCTGCAAAAGCCGAAAGAGATGTGGAATTTCTTTTGCCTGTACAGAAAAGGTCCGGGCAGGAAGACTTGGCCATCATACCATGGATCGAAGGGGCAGCCGGCCTTCCACAGCCTGTTTGTGCAAAATGTGCGCTCTGGGTTTGCGCCAGGCTCAGCAGCAACCTCGTCTTGTTTTCGAAATTCTTACCCTTCTGTGTATTCAGATCTCTCTTCTTGTGTAGGAAGAACACTCTCATTTCTCAGCCACGAAATGTCAGCATTGACGGTGACACTTTCGTTGTTTTGTTCTGCGGGTTAGCAAGCATTCACCGACTGGCCAACACAATGCCTGCTGGACCTTGCTTCCTGTCTGGTGAACCCAGCTCCCCTGAATCTCAAATAAATGTTTCTGTCAGGAGACTGAGCGCCCAGCTGTGCAAATTGGTCACAGATGTAATTGCATTTGCCCTCTGCCCTGGAAGAAAACATGCCTATGGTTGGGGGTTTAGATGTCTGCGAATGAAACACATCACTCCTGACTTTGGGTAACAGCCGTGACGCCCAAAATAAACTGCCACAGAGAAGCCGCAGCACCATATGTACTGGATTGTTGCTACCCAGAACCCAGGCTGGACGACCAGTTACCAAAAAGCGGACTATTTCATTGGCTGGTCAGACGTGGTTACAAACCAAGCTTTCCCATTGGTTCCTGTAACTCCCAAACCCGACTGCAACCACACTCCAGCCCTACCCGACACCCAAGGGAACTGTGCAAAGGGCAGTGATGCCAAATTCCTGGAACAGCCTGTCAAGGGCAGCCACAGGACAGCCACACTGTCCTGCCTGCCTGCAACAGCTGCTGGAATCTCATTAAAATAAACAGAAGTATACTGCTGAGCCCCGCCCAGCACCTCAGGGTTAATCCATCCACACAACTTCCCTGGAGAGTCTGGCACAGAAATTCAATCCCCTCCCCCCCCCCCCCGACTGCATAGCGGGAAGCAGTGAGTCTAAAGACAACCAGGACAGAAACACTGTGCCTGTCTGAGCCTCTGGGTGGGTAGAGGACAAGCCCCTGTCATCTGTCTCTGAGACTGCCACAGGAGGATCTTACCTCATAGCGGGTTCTCTAAGTGGCTTTTCAGAATCAGGCTCGGAGGACCGCACCCCTGGGCTGGGTGTTCGGGGCTGTTTGGATAGCTGGCCTCCACGAAAGTGAAGATGGGCAGAAGTAACTTTTGAACAAAGTTCATGGAACTTTCCAGAGAACTGACCAAGGAATAAGGACATTGAGATGGCACTGGACTTCATTGGGCCACCTAGCCTGAGGAGGTCAGGTCATCTGGCTTTAAGTGCCAATCTACCCTGTTAACATCCGATCGCTTTGATAGTCACCCTACTATGGCCCTCAATTATTCCTCATCCCCCCCTTCTCCACCTTCCTCCTCCCCTTTCCCCTCCCCCACTCCCTTTCCCCTTCTTTTTTGTTTTGGTTTGATTGCTTTAAGATGGGCTCTCACTATGTAGCCCATAGCTAAAACTCACAGCTATCCTCCTGCCTCAGCCTCCCAGGTTCAGGGATTATAGGTATGCACCATCAATCCCAGCTTCAGCTCCTCCATGTGTAACTGGGAAAATGAAATCTGTGTCTCCGTGTTTCTGGGAGGCCTCTAGGTAACCCTAATCCATATGAAGCGCTATTAAGACAGTTTGGAAAACCTGTGTGTGTGGGAGGGGGGAGGGCACTGGAGACCCCTGAGAGCAGGGAACTTTAATCTTCATGCTCAGAGATAGGGCTCTCTAGAGAAAACAGAACAGAAAGACATATGCCAATGCACAGGGGATTTTATTAGGAGATATGGGGTAGGAACGTGCATGAGCGCGCGCGCGCACACACACACACACACACACACACACACACACGAGAGAGAGAGAGAGAGAGAGAGAGAGAGAGAGAGAGAGAGGCAGAGAGAGACCATTCAACCTTTAAAAAGTAGGAGAAATATATGGAAATTTTTCTAATATGAAGTGATGTGGACAAGCCTTTAGGTTGTCACATTATATGAAATAAACAAGTCACAGATTATGTGATTTTGTGTATATGAAATAATGAAAATAGTCAAGTGTGTAGAATCATGGAGTGGAATGCCCTTGGCAGGACCTGTAGGTTATCAAAACTTAAGAACTCCCTGAATCTGCTGGGCAATACTAACTATACCTGTAGTCAACAACACTACGATTCTTCTGCTTCAGCTGCTGAGCATATAGATTACAGGAACCGGAGCGGCACCATACATGGGACGCTTTTATTCGTTCTATCAATAATGACTGAATGGAGGCGGTGGGTGGGGCCTGGGGGAGGGAAGAGGGAAACGAGCCCCTGTAGGGGTGAGACCAAGTGAGGGAGGATGAGTGACAACTGAAGGACGAATCAAATCTATCTGGGGAGAACTTACCAAATGCTGGCTGAATGGGTGAAGTGTAGCATTAGTGTATTGGGATAAACACACGAAATTAACAGCAATCGCTTGCGTTAACATTTGAACAAATTTCTGCCCTGCTGTACATGTTGATGTGGCCATTTTTAAAGAGGGAAACATCTTGGTTGGGGTATGAGCTTGAAAAGGAGAAGCTGAAGATTCTGGGAGCATATGCTGACTGTCGTCAGGGCTCGTGGCAAGTTCTGAGTAAGTGTGGGCGGAGTCTAGTCTAGCCCCACTAGTGGTCCTCAAATATCTCCACACTCCATGCACTTCGAGAGCTCTCACATTCTGTGTGCCACCAGCAAGCAAGCATTGCATCACCTCTTAACAAGTAAGACAGGGCCGGCCTTTTAATGAAAGACAGAGTGACCCTCCCTTAAGAGCTTGCTTCTCTATGCCCTCAGCTGTGCAGAAAGAACAAAAATGACATAAATATGTCTAATGGAGTTTATTTGAATAAAAGTGAACATGAACTGGGTAGCATTTGAAAATGGAAGGGGGCTGCTAGAGAGATGGCCTGGCCACTAAGAGTACCAGCTGTTCTTGCAGAGGACTTGGGTTTGGTTTCCTGCACTCACATCTGGGACTCTAGTTCCATGGGGTTCAGTGCCCTCTTCTGGCCCTCAAGGGCACTACACACACACACACACACACACACCCATACACACACACACCCATACACACACACACACCCATACACACACACACCCATACACACACACACACCCATACACACACACTCACACACACTCACACACACACACACTCACTCACACACACACACACACCCATACACACTCACACACACACACACTCACTCACACACACACCCATACACACTCACACACACACACTCACTCACACACACACAGACGCACACACACACAGACACACACACACAGACACACACACACAGACACACACACAGACACACACACACTCACACACACACACACAGAGACACACACACACACACAGACACCCACACACACACACCCATACACACACACACACAGACACACACACACAGACACCCACACACACACACCCATACACACACACACACTCACACACACACACACTCACACACACTCACACACACACTCACACACACACACAGACACACACACACACAGACACACATGCAGGCATATAAAATAAGAATACATGAACATATATAAAATAAGAATAAGTAAATATTTTTCTAAGGCTGTAAGAAGTTCAAAGAGTGACTGAACATGGACAAAGGGTTGAGAATTAATCTTAATTGGTGAGAGCTATGACTCTGCCTTATTTGAATATGGTTAATGGAGGTCTCTCATTCTGCCACCAGTCTCCTTTTTGGTTCTCATTAGCCGAGGCTTGGACTTTTGGTTCTGTTTGTTGGTTGGTTTTGGATTCTTTGTTCTGTTTCACTTTGAAGATGAGGGTCTCCCTATGTTGGGTGCCTGGTTTCAAACTACTGCCTTTAAGGGCTCTTCTGATCTCAGGCCTCCTGGTAGCTGGGACCACGGGCATGTCTCAGTGTACCAGCTAGGATTAGTGTTTTCAAAGCCTGTTACAAGAACTGCCTCAGAGATGAGTGTTGCTTTGCTTGTTTAGAATTTCTAAATGCAGCCAGAAATTCAGACTAATGTCTCTTTACTTTCTATAGTACAGTCTGGAAATACCCCTCAACCCCCAAACAAAAAGCCCAGAAGAATTGCAATAGGTTGTAGAGCAGAGTTGTGTGTGTGTGTGTGTGTGTGTGTGTGTGTGTTGAGCTGGGAACTTTTCAAGAGCACAACAGAGATCTGCTTCCTCATTCAAAAAAAGGCAAAGACTGGATTTCTCTGGGAAGATGGAGTCAATGTGCTTTTCCCGCCATTCCTGGTAAATGCCACATTACAGAGCAAAGGGCTGGAAAAGAACAGAAACAAAACCTCCAATGAATTAGCCCAGGGAAAGCCACTGTCCTTATAAGTGATAATGGAGGCCAGGGATAGACCCACAAGGAAACTGCTGATTGGCTGGCGTCACATACTTCTGGAACCTCAGGTTTGGATAAGGATTTAGGCAGAGGAAATTTCATCATCACTTGAAACTGACCTTTCTGGGGATATTTTGAAAGGTTAGATAAATAACTTTGTTTTAACTTGGTGACATGACACATTAGCATAAATCAGTCCATTTCGGTTTTCATCCTGGTGTGTTTCAAGAGTTTATCCTTAAGCGATTCTGGTGACTTTGATTCAGTGACATGTATGTGTATTATCATACGTTATATACTACATACATATATACATATACATACACACATAACACACATATACATTTGTGTACATAATATATACATACATATACATACACAGTGTATGCTATATAAATATATGTATATATACACATATATACATATACACATAACAAGATATTTTCCTTGTTCCTGTAATAAAAATACCTGACAAAAGCAGCTCAAGGAGTTTGGGGCTCAAGCGTTTGATGGTGAAGCCTCGGGAGCAGGAATGCTGATCAGTTTGCCTCCAGTCTGGAATCAGGGGCTTGAAAGCAGGTAGACTGCCTGCTCTCTCTTTTTTGAGTCCCTTCCTATGGATTCCTAGTGCAGCCTCAGGACTTTGACCTAGAGAAGCCACACCACCCTCCTGTACCTATTGTCAGTGGAGGGAGGCCCCGTGGGAAGTCCCCTGGATGGTGTCAGCAGGAACCCAAAGGAGCAGATCAGGAGATCCTATTGTCTTGGTTCTTTCTTTTGTCAACTTGACCCAAGCAGCAGTAGAGAACTATCTAGAGAAAGTGCCTCCTGAGGATGGCCCATAGGCAAGCCTGTGGAACATTTTCTTGAGTAGTGATTGATATGGGAGAGCTCAGCCCTTTGTGGGCTGTGGTCCTGGGGTGGATAAGAAAGCAGGCAAGGCAAGCCTTGATGAGCGAGCCAGCAGGCAATGCTCCTTCAGGGCCTTTCCTTCAGTTCCTGCCTCTGGGTCCTGCCCTGACTTCCCTCAGGGATGGAGCATGACCTGAGGGTTGAATGAGGAAATAAACTCTTTCCACCCCACGCTGTTTTTGGTCATGGTGTCTATCACTGAGATAGAAGCCCTGACTATCACACCTGTTAACAGGATAGAAAGATAAGTTAAAGACCCAGGGGAAGCTGTTTGTAAATTACAAGCCAGTCAAAGGACTGTAAACATGTAAAATATCAAAAGACCACAACTTCCATGCTTGAAAAAAAAATCTTAGAAAACATGAAAGACAGTACAGGCATCCATAGAGAAAGAGGTACAGATGGTAAATGAGCATGCGAGAATTTGTCAACCTTATTAGCCATTAGAGAAATGCAAATTCACGGCAAGGAACACACACTGGAACAGCCAAGACAGTACTGGGGCTGGGTGGGGGGGTGGCGGCAAGGGGGACTGCTTGCCCAGCAGATGTACCATCTCTGAGTTTGATTCCCCAGCACAGAATAAAACAGGTGCAGTGCCTGCAATGCATGGGAGACAGAGGCAGAAAGATCAGGAGTTCGAGGCCAGCCTGAGCTGGAGACCCTGTAGGGACAAGAAATATTAAGGATGTAGAAACATGGGATCAGGCAGGCTTTGCTGACAGGAAGTCGAAAATGGTACAGGCATGCTCAGGAAATGGCTGTATTCTGGAAAAGCTTGATGTCTTCTTAAGAAACTACTCAGGTAACTGTCATGTGTGGCCCAGTAATGGTAACTTTGGACATTTATCACAGAGAAATGAAAATGAATGTCCGTGCAAAAACCTGCATAAGTCTGGCCAATGCTAATGGACGACAGACATCTATCTGTCCAATGTTAATTCTTTAATACGAGGCTGGGCAAACCTAAAGTTCTGGACTTTATACAAAGGACCTTTTCAGGCTTAGGGAAAAGCACAAGGAAAAATGTCTCTGAGCTGTCAATGTCACCTGATAGGCCAGCAAGTTTGGAAGGCACATGGTAGCCACCACCATAGTCTGTGGGAAGCACAGTACAGACCAAGATAAACTGAGGTTAGGTGATCTGAAAAGTAGCGTAGGATTTTAGTCAGAGGAGTCTAAGCAGGAACAGCAGCTGGAGGTAGGCATCCATGATAGACAGAGCATTCTCCTAGCACCCATGAGGCCTGAGACTCAACTCCTAGGACAGAAAAACTGAAAATGCTTTTGAGATAGTCAGCCCAGGCTAACTGGAAAGTCCCTCTGTAGACCAGGCTGGCCTCCAATTCAGAGATCTGCCTACCTCTGCCTCCCAAGTGCGGGATTAAAGGGTATTACCACAGCTGTCAAACAACACATTTTAAATGAAACACTAGTGTTTATTCCTGGAGCCCAGGGTCCCGGATGAGGTCTGTGTTTGGAAATGGTGGTCACTGAGTGAAGGGATTGGAATTGAGACCACGATAGAGATTGGAACCCAGCACCAGGCCACCACTTGAGGATTTACCTTTTTCCACACACACCCCCCCCCCAGAGCTCAATGGCATGTTTTTCCTCTTATAATCATGTAGGTGTGTGACCATGTCTTCCCATTGATGCTCCTCATGATGGATGTCCTTTCTGAAGGAAGCAAACCTAACCCTCAGGAACTTCTGATTCTTGCTCAGGCTTGGCCTCAGGGCACCCAGAATCCCACGTAAAGGGGAGAACACGGCTGGAATTGGAACGTTTAAAACAGTTTCCTTTTCCTCTTTGCCATGATTGGGCATCTTGTCACCCATGTTCTTTCCGTCTTTCTAGAGATACATACCTATTATACATATAAGCCATGCTATACATATAGACACATGCTATACATACAGACAATATGTGCTATACACACAGACAATATATGATATACATACACGTAGACATGTATACAAATGGCATATATCAGATAAAAGCATGGGGAAAGGCACAGGTCTTTTGAACCTTGTAGCTTCGTTGTCTGTAGAATCTGGAGCCCCTGGCATATGGCAGCTGCACGGTTAGTTCTGTTATGAGATGCAGTCTTGTCTTACTCTGTCTAGTTAAGTCAGAAGGTGTTTCTGAGTGCTTTCAATAAAGGCTATGGGACCAAAACAGAGTGTCCGGGCTCTTCTGAGTCACTTTCTGATCCTTTAGACTCCTGCACACCACTGGCCAGTAACACTTTCAATTTCTCCTTGATTGATTAGATGTAATTGTAAACTCCGCCACCACCATCAACAAGCATTCGTTAAAGGCATGGGCAGAGCATTAAACTAGAGCTATGACAAAAATTTTATTAACAGGAGGACACATTCATGGATAAAGACAATTTCACCTCCAGCCATCTGAATTCGAAAGACAGTATCTGAGCGCCCTCTAGTGGTGATAATGACACATTACTCCCCAGTGTTATTTTCCAGTACAAAGGACCTAAATTGTTGAGATAAGACATGGGGTTTGCTTGAATCTCATTTTCAGTTTCTTCCAGAGCTGCTGATATTGAGACAGGACATGGCATATGAAGACGTAAGTGAATTAAAAGAAGCTTCTATCATGTGAGATCAGGAAAAAGCAATGAATCTGAGAATCTGTTTTATACCAGGGACAAATAGTATCCATGGCAGTTCTTGCCAGTCTGCCCAGGACAGTGTGAGCTCCAGCAGCTGTTTTTCAGCCAGCACTCATAGAACCTGATTGCTTAATGATTTATTGCTTTATTATGCAGTGGCCTAGAGCAAGCCCCTCTGGCAAGCCACTTCTTCATTTGGTGACAAGTAACCAATTGTCAGGAATTATCCCTTCTGAATTCCTTGAGAAATACACAGTTTTTACTCAGAGAGAGAGAGAGAGAGAGAGAGAGAGAGAGAGAGAGAGAGAGAGAGAGAGAGAGAGAGAGAGAGAGAGAGAGAGAGAGAGAGAGGAGGCCGATGTGGAGCATCAGGTTTCCTCCTGCATCAAGCTCTAGTTTATTCCTTTGAAACAGGGTCTCTCCATGAACCCAGGGCTCTCATTTTCTGGCAAGGCTAGTGGCCCACAAACCCTAGTGATCCTCTTATCTCTGTGGGATTACAGCAACGCCTGAGACCATAGCCAGTTGTTATACAGGTTCTAGGATCCCAGCAAAGGTCTTCACGGTCGTGTAGCAAGTGCTCTTCACCACTGGGCCATCTCTCCAGCTCCTCCTTTTCCTTCAACTGAATTTGTGGTGGCCTTGGATTGTTCATTTGCTTATTATAGCCCTGGGAATCAGACCCGGGGCTTCGTGTTGAGATTTCATTGACTATTTCAGTTCTTGTGGTAAACATGATATGGTGGTTTGGATAAGAATGGCCCCTGTAGGCTCCCATATTTGAATGCTTAGTCATCAGGTAGTGGCACTGTTTGAAAAGGATTAGGAGGTGTGGCCTTTGTTGGAGGAAGTGTGTCACTGGGAGTAGGTTTGACATTTCAAAGGCCCATGCCAAGTCTCTCTCTCTCTCTCTCTCTCTCTCTCTCTCTCTCTCTCTCTCTCTCTCTCTCTCTCTCTGCCTGAGGATCAGATGTAGCTCTCAACCACTTCTCCAGCATCCTGCCTGCTGCCTGCCTGCATGCATGGATGCTGCCATGTTCCCCAGCCATGATGACAATGGACTAAACCTTTGAAACTGTAAGCCAGCTACCAAGTAAATGCTTTCGTTTATAAGCATTGTCTTGGTCAGCGTGTCTCTTCACAGCAATAGAACAGCAACAAGGACAGGTAACAAGACTGTACAATGTTCATTAATATCCTAATATCCTACAAGCCCACAGAAGCTCTGATTGAACTGGGACTTTTTTTTTTAAGTTAGAAACATTTTACTTAAGTCTGTCAAATAACCCACCTCATTCTCAGACCATAAGGTGTGAATACATTCAGCAAGAACATATGATCTTACTGTTGTGATTTGTGAGGAATCAGATGGTTAAAGACCCTTCCTGGGTTACAGCCAATAGACCTCAAAGACCTCTTGTAGCTGTGTGAACAGAATAAGGTTTCCCCAACTTGAACTTGAGAACTTCATTCTCTTAGATCTTTCATTTCTGCTTGACTTCCTGATTGGGAATGAAGTCTCCTTTGTAGATCTGGACATAGTTTGACTATTTGCTGGTGGAGAAAGAGAACTCCCTGATGGATCTTAAGCTCCGAGCAGCTAGCTAGATACACCTCAGTCCACTTGTTATGCTGACCTGAATCTTCTGACTGAAGGTGCTTTTAGAAGACACACAGAGCTTGACCCTGAAATGATGCTGAGGTCCTGCAGGGATGCTGCTCTCCACTCCATCCCAGCTCCCTGCAGGGATGCTGCTCTCCCTCCAGTCCCAGATCCCTGCAGGGAGCTCTCCACCCTATCCCAGCTCCTGCATGAGTGAGAGCATTGCTTCCCTTATGATCCCCAGTGGCATTTGGACTTTCTGTTTATTTGCTGGCTGTATCGATGACAACCTTGAGAGGAATGCCCCTTTCCTCCCCTCATAGATTCTAATGTTGGGATTGTAGGGACCATGGATGAGTGGTCCATCAGAAATGGATCTGAGAGTATACCTCTTGATGGTTGAGCCTGCACTCAAGCACCACAGACCTCTCCTGTCAGTTCTCCTTCTCTGGGTATTTGGATTCCACAGAAAGAAACACTGGAGGATTTCCAGCAGGCCATTGGTCCCTCTCTCTTTTTTCCTTCCTGGTATTCCCTATGTAGCCCAGGCTGGCCTCACACTTACACCTGCCTAAACTCTGGGATTGCAGGTGTTCAAAATCATGCTCCGTTCACACAGTTTTTACAAAACTGTAACAATGAAAATCTCTTTCTAATGCTCCTTTGCCAGCACCTACATTTTCATGGACACACACACACACACACACACACACACACACACATACACACACACACACACACACCTTGCTTTCTCCTCTGTCTATCCTGTACATGTTAGCCAGCTCCTGTGATCTCCTCTCTTGTTCACAGAGCCCAGGCTGGAGTGGTATGGATGTTCCTATGTGCTCTTGCTTATTAACTACCAGCTGGGACCCTAATCTGGTAATGCTGACCTGACAACATGGGGAAATGGACTGTGGCATTGCTTCTGCTACTAGGTGACTTTGGACAAGTCCTTAAATGTCTCTGGGCCTCGGTTTTTCTTAATAATGATAGAACTGGAGTAATAAATTTAAACTTTTATCATCCCTAAAATTATCTTTACTAAACAGTTTTTGTTTTGTTTGGAGACAGGGTCTTACTATGTTGTCCAGCCTGACCTCAAACATTTGGGTTCAAGTGATGCTCCTGCCTCAAATTCGCAAACAGTAGGAGCCAGATACCTCTAATACAACTAGGGGGTTTTATTTTACTTTTGTTTGTTTGGTGTGTGTGTGTGTGTTTATAGGGTGTATGTGTATGTCTGTGTTTGTGTGTGTGGTATATATGTCTATATGTGTGTGGGGGTATGTTTGTGTGTGTATATGTGTGATGTGTTATATAAGTCTGTGTGGGGTGTGTATGTATGTCTGTGGTGTGTGTGTGTGTGTGTGTGTGTGTGTGTGTATTTTCTTCATCAACTCCCGGGCTGCTCCTAAGCAGCAAAGAAGATTCAAAGATCCAGCCAGGGTTAGTGGCTTTTGCCTGTAATCCTAGTATTTGGAGAGGCTAAAAACAGAGGATTAGGAGTTCAAGACCACCCTTGGCTACATGGCAAAGCTGAAACTAGATTGACTTGCATATGAGATCCTCATTCAAAAAACTAAAACAGAATAAAACAACAACAGCAAAATCCAAAATGACAGGTGAGCTAAGGATGAATTAGATGAAGTTGCTAAGCTCACAGGGCCATGTTTGTCCTCCAGGAACTTGGGGGTAGGGGGAGTGGGTTGGGAGGGGGCAGGGATAGAATGCTATGGTTCCAAATGAGAAAGGGCAAAGCATTATGCAGCTGCTCCCTCCAGCTTAAAACCATCATTGTGAAAGTAGACTTCAGAGGTTCACAAAACCCATAAGGCTCACAGGGGTTATGTAGTAAATGATTTCTGGAGAGAGGAGACTTCTGGATGTAGTGTAAACATACACAGCCATTCATAGTCCTGTCCTGAGCATCGGGGTGGGAGCAGGGATGTGGATGCCTCCTGTGGTGTGAGGCATTGGAAAGACTCATTTTGTTCTCCTACTGACTACAGAATAGCTGAGGAGAGTAAGTTGGAAACATCTCCATGAGCAAGACAGTAGTGCAGGATCACCAGTACCCACAGGGCCCAGAGCTTTGTGTGCAAGTTCTGTACATCCATTTTTATCAACCAATCACATTTCAGAGTCATGGACTATTTTCTTTGTCAAATAGAAAATCATTGTTAAACTATTCTGGAAATAACTTGCAGACATCCCCAGAGCTCAGTGTCAATCCCTGCCATATCCTGGAAGCAACCAGCAAGGCTATCAAATCTGGGACTTATTATAAGAGAAAGCCATTAGAAGCATCCAGAATACAACTGTCTACCATCTTACTATCTGTAGAAGTACCACAGTCTTAAGAAGATGGGAATTTATGGAAACATTGCAAGATTCCATTGAGGTCAAAGGCATTTGAAATCGGCCATCGACAATCACTAATAGTCCTAAAAGGGTGAGGACTAAAAGTCCTAAAAGAGTCCTAAAAAGCTCCTACGTCAAGGAACCCATCTGGGTGGAAATTGCAAACTCCCATGGGTAGGGCAGATATTCTCATGACACTGGTGCATATGGGCAGTAGGTCAAGCCCTCAGGTCCCTGACTTCTGTTACAGACCAGAGACAGAGCTCAGTGTGCCTGATCAAGGTCGCTGACAAATTTTCAGCCAATTCTGATTGTTGAGCAACCTATCTACAAGTTTAAAGAAAAACTATCTTCTCCCTAAAAATAATTATGTGGGAAGATATCATAGGCTCAATGTTTGTGTCCCCCTGGTACACCCCAAATTCAAATACCGAGGACCTAACTCCTATTGTTGCTGTATATGGAGTCAGGAAGTAATTGAAATCACATGAGATTGTGAGGGTGGCACTCTGAATTCATAGAATTGGTGCCTTTACAACAATGGTCCCCTACCTTCCTAATGCTGTAACCCATTAATACAGTTCCTTACATTGTGGTGACCCCCAACCATAAAATTATTGTGTGGTTACTTCATAATGGCAATTATGCTACTATTATGAACTGTAATGTAAACATCAGTAAATATCTGTGTTTTCTGATGGTTTTAGGCAACTCCCATGAAAGGGTTGCCACCACAGGTTGAGAACCACTGTCTTATAAGAATAGACACAGAAGAGTTCACTCATCTCCTCTTTCCACCACATGAGGACATCTGCAAGTCAGAAAAATAAACCTGGCCAGGAAGCAGATCAACCTGAGCCCCATGCTCAGACTTCCTATGGTTTAAAACATACTTCTGACATTCGTGCTGTCATGGACTCAGGTGGTAAAGCTTAGTACAGCAGGCTTCACTGGGGGCCATGAACTCCTGGGTTATGCAAAAGCATTTCATGGAAAGGGTGTAGGTGATTTAAAGGATTCAATATCCATCTACCCTCTTTCCTAAAACTGATCTGCCTTGGGGCATGAATGATGGATGGCTGGGTTCCCTTTGCTCCAGCCTTTCCACATGTACTCAGGAGAGAGTCCCTATTTGCCAAGAGAAAGGCACCTCTCCTGCCCAACTAATATTGTTCACTGTCTCTGGTTGCTCTTTGAGATGTTCCTGAGGGTGTTAAGACAAGTCAAGACTCACAACATTGATTACAAATGTCTTGGCAACTTTGGTGTCTATGTTTTTGTTTTCAAATCAACACAGTGTCAAGATGTATATCATTGTAAGTCAATCACTGTTAAATCTAGTACACACATATACACACACACACACATGCACACACGTGCACACACACACACACACACACACACACACACACACACTCTATTCATAGCAAGCTATTGGTTTGGATTGACTTTCTGCACTAGGTTCAACAGACCAAACCAATGTGTAGTGGTGTGAACTTTCACATGTGTGGAAATTCAATGGTGCTTCTTGATGGGAGATGTCATTCTGTAAGTATGTTTCTCATACTGGTTAATGAATAAAGCACTGTTGGCCAACAGGAAAGCAAGATATGTGGGACTAGGAGACAAGGAGGATTCGAGGAAGTAGTAAGGAGGAGTCAGTATGGGGAGACTGGAGAGAGCAGAACCGCCAGCCTGCTCTCCGGTAAGATAAGACCACGTGGAAACACTTAGATTAATAGAAATGGGTTAATAATTAAGACAGAGCTAGCCGATATGAAACTAGTACCTAGCCAACAGCTTTATATCAAATACAGAGTCTCTGTGTGTTATTTGGGGCTGGCGGGACAAGACCAGCGGCGGGCCAAAAAACCTACTCATAACAACTTCTCTCAAAGTTGCTTATCTGACATTCCAAGAAGTCAAAAGAGACTGATAAATAGCTGCATCCATAAGCATGGCAATTTTAACCAGTATCATAAGAAAATCCCATTTACTCTAACCTTGACCAAAAGAGTAACTTTGAAGTAACTCATAGATTTTTTTGCTCTTTAATTTTTGTATGACTTGATGTGTTTAATTAAGGTTATTTATATGAGTATAGATGAGGGGTTATGGACATGGACCATCTTACCTTTGGCTATACCACTGAAGAAAATGCTATAATAAAGTGACTTCTATTCTCAACTACTTATGTGACCACATAGACTCATAACTTCTGTCTATAAGGAAAAACAAATGTTTGGAATGAAGAACTATTGAATTCCATGTCTTTCTTACTATAAAGAATACTTACCAGAAGAGATATGAACTAATGGAGGAATGCAGAAAGGCCCCATATATCCATGTAGGACCTCACATGGATTCCAGGCTTTTCTTGTTGCCCATATGAATGCTGGAGTTACATGTGGTCATAAAACTGTGTTACTTTCTTTAGAAGAACAGAACTGATGGTATGCATGTGTGTGTGTGTGGGGGGGCGAGTGCATTAGAATGGCTTATATAAGACAGTCTATGTGTCTATGTAGTCCAGCAATTGTTATCTTGCACTGGAGAGCCCAAGAACCTCATGATTTCTCAGTCCATGAGACTGTAAGTCTCTTTGATGTTTGATGCCCATCACCATTTTGAGATGCCGTAAAGAGCACTTACCCACAACAAGACCTTCAGCAGATGCCAATGTCACATCCTTGGACTCCCAGTCTCTAGAGCAGAGTAATATTCTTGATGAATTACC
The DNA here is from genome assembly GCF_943737965.1 of Phodopus roborovskii. Taxonomy (NCBI): domain Eukaryota; kingdom Metazoa; phylum Chordata; class Mammalia; order Rodentia; family Cricetidae; genus Phodopus; species Phodopus roborovskii. Next base: position 16,561,222 of record NW_026126482.1, on the reverse strand, counting down.
CAGTACGTATGATCCATGTATACCAAGTGGGCTCTTCCCTTTGTCTCTAGCTATTGACAACAGTTAAGAATGCTTGCATGTTGTTGCTGCTGCTACTGTTTTTTACTAGTTTGTTTTTGAGAGAGGGTTTCATGTAACCCAGATTGGTTTGGGACACATTCTATGTCGAAGGCAGGTTCTGAACTCCTTGTTCTCCTGCATTGGCATCCTGGATGTTGGAATTATAGGAATATGTCAGTGTATGGGTTAAGAATGATTTAGAATGGAGAGAGTAGAACTTGCAGAATGAGCTAATGAATAAACCAGCCTCCTTACCACTCAGAAGAAGGTTCCAGGAAGAGACTCAATGAACCGTTTATTTAAAGATTCCTGGAAGGTTTGTATAGTTCATCAAACATGGTTCACAGACTCAGAATCTTGGTCCTTCTGTCCACTCTCATTCCATGATGTTTCTTATAAAACAGCCCCTGACAAATCCCAGAGACTCATTGTAGAAGGAGAAATCAAATCATATTCTTATTTGGAAGTTCATAGATGTGCTCAAGAGCAGTGGTGTATGGGCAAAACAATAAAAATGAACATGGAATGAAGTTAATATCATAAACACATGGTTGATGAGAAATGATACCTATAGAAAATAAAAGCAAGGAATAATTTTTCACTTATGCTCAACTCACAGAAAAAGGGAAGTGTCAGTCACTGTGGGTCACTAGTGCTTCAGACAGACACCTAACACCAACCACATATTGTAGGAGAAGGGAGTATGATCACTTTTTGGCATCACACAGTGAGACAGAGACTTGTGGGATATTGATTGCACTGTGAAACCCTAAGACTGTGTTAATGAAATTAACCTTGGGTCAAGGGACAGAGCCAGTGACTAGTTGATAGGAATTAACCATACAGAGGATGAAGGGGCCACAAATATGAATAGAGAGACACACAGGAAGGAGTAGGAAGGGATTTAGAGATTTGGCACCCTTTGTGGTTTGGGACAGGAAGGTCAGCTGGTTGCTTATCAGTTTCTCTGATCTAGCAGGTTTTTACCCCAATATCTGACTCCTGAGTCTTTATTGGTAAATAGAACAACTTAGATAAAAACAATAGAGATTCTCTGTGGTAGAGAGACTAGCCTCAAACTCCTGCTAATCCTCTTGCCTGAGCCTCTCAGGTACTAGGCTTTTGTTGGGTGCCACCACACCCAGCCATAAAACTATAGCAGCACTCGGAGAGGCTAGCACAGGACTGGGGGATGACTCAAGGGTAAAGTACTTGCCACCATGCCATGCAGACCTGATGGGAGATATCATTCTGTAAATATGTTTCTCATACTGGTTAATGAATAAAGCACTGTTGGCCAATAGGAAAGGAAGATAGGCGGGACTAGGAGACAAGGAGGAGAGAGGAAGTAGTAAGGAGGAGTCAGCATGTAGAGACTGGAAAGAACAGAGGTCCAGGCCTTCTCTCCTGTAAGATGAGACCACGTGGAAACACTTAGATTAATAGAAATGGGTTAATATTTAATACAGAGCTAGCCAATAAGAAACACTAGTAACAGGCCAACAGCTTTATATCAAATACAGCATCTCTGTGTGTTATTTGGGGCTGGCATGGCAGAGGGACCAGGCGGCAGGGAAAAACCTTACTCATAACAAAGACCAGAGTTTCAATTACCCAGAACCTACATAAAAACTGGATGAATGTGGTGACTCCAGTAATCCTAACACACACCAGTTGGGCCTGCAGCAAGCTGGGAACTGAATGGTTGGCCAAGAGCATATATTTTCCATGTAAATGAACACTGTACTGGGGTCAGATGTGTTTGTACTGGAAGAGCTCATGCAGTGGAGATTTGAGACCATAGTATGATGATAGTCAGAGCTGACAGGGCCTTTGAAAAGTGGAGCTCAGTGGAAGGTCATTGGTCATGGGGCAGGGGTGAGTTGTTGTGAAAGAATTGTTATACACGGGAAAGACTGGTCACTCTCACTCTCTGGCTTCCTGTCTCAACATTCAATCTTCCATTTCCAGTGTTCCCTCCATGACAGCACCCTCACTAGAGCCTAGCTGATGTCAGCACCATACCTTAGAATCTCCAGAACGGCAAGCTACAGAAGCCTTTCTTTTATTCACCACCCAGCCTTGGGCATTTTGTTATAGCAACATAAAACACACTCATACTACCATGCTAGTCAATGAACAAGATAGGTCAGAGGTGGCAACCTTGTGACTCATAAATAGAACTCACTCTTTCTCTGTTGTTGGACCTGTTCAATCTAAACTTGGTCACTAAAGGCAATCTTGAGGATAGGTTGGGGACTTGTCTCATTTATGGAACTAGCTTGATGTTCTACTCTTCAACCATTCACTAAGGCATAGACTTGAGTCTACTCCCGTTATAGAATTGATTGCCCTGAGTTGTACTGTGTGTTTTCCTACACACAGAGATGTTCTGAGTCCTATGTATTCTCCCTGTCCCACTCACTAAGATTTTGACAGTTCATTCCCTTGCATATATGCTTATGCACATGATTCTATGACAGAAATATTTTTCAAATTTCAACTCAGATGCAGGATAAAGCAGAACTTTGCTTCGTATTTATGAACAATGAATTCTGAGATGTTCATTTTTAATCTCATGATTTTGGTCTTTAGCATTCAGAGATGACCCCACAAGCTCAAGGACCTGATTTAGCTAAAGGCTGGGCATGAGATGCGAACTCTGTAACCGCTGGGCTGGAGGTGCAGGACAAGTCAAGATATCGCTGGGGCTTGCTGGCTGCCAGCCTAGCTCCAGGTTCAGCGAAAGAGCCTGTCTCAGGAGAATAAGCTGGGGAGTGATGGAATGGCACACCTGGTACATGTATCCACATCCACACATGTACATCACCACACACACACACACACACACACACACACATCCACACATGTACATCACCACACACACACACACACACACACACACACATCCACACATGTACATCACCACACACACACACACACACACACACACACACACACATCCACACATGTACATCACCACACACACACACACACACACATCCACACATGTACATCACCACACACACACACACACACACACACACACACACACACACACACACACAATGTATCAAATATGCCGGCCTTTAAAGCTTAGAAAATCACAATCCATTTGAGAGTGGTGAAATTATTCTCTGGTTTTTATTACTTGGCTAATATAATACTCTTTTCTCTTTAATTTTCCAGTCTGTGACCTGTGTGGAATATGAGTTGCCTTCTCAGTCAGTGGCTGCATTTGACTGCATTCTTCCCCTCTCTAAACTGCTTAGAAGGATTGGGTTGGAGGTAGGAAATGGGGATGAAATGTTTTGTATTAAAAAGCTTTGCCGCCAACACTACCATCATCCCCATCATCAGGGACTGAACTCTCAGAGAGCAATTTTACCCCCTAAGCCACCTCAACAGCCCTATTTTTATTTTTAATAACTGTCATAAGCATAAGCTCTTTATTCCTAGTAAGACACCATGACCATGTGTGTTTGCTTAGAGGAAATCTGAGCTAAGAAGGACCCGGATTACACAGCTGTTTCCACCTTTGTTTCTTCATCTATTAAGTGAGACTAAAAATAGCTTGTAGGGCATGGATTTGTGTTGATGATCAAAGACCTTAGTGCAAGGCTGTAAGGAAAAGGGCTAGCAGACATGTCTAAATGAGACCTCCTGTCAAACTCCCATCTGACAAATGACTCAGCTAAGCCAGTCTGAGCACACACTGATGATTCAGCCACTACTGGAAAATCGTAGTTCCTAGTTATTAATGAATTGCATCCTATAGATCAACTCTTCCACCGAAATCTTAAAATCTTTGATTGGGCTCAATAGCTGCTTGCCACCAAGTTTGATGACCTCAGTTTGATCCCCAGGATCCACATGGTGGAAAGCAAGAACTGTCTCCTGCAAGTTGTCTTCTGACCTCTACACACAAGCCATGGTGCATATACATGCACACACACACACACACACACACACACACACACACCACATGCACAGATAAATAAATGAATTAAAAATTAAAATATGAGGCCAGCGTGGTAGCACATATCTTTAATCCCAGCTCTTAGGTTTGGCTTAAGGGTTTTTAGCTTTGTATTCAAAATGATGATTGAATTTTTTCTTTTTTCCTCTTGTTTTAAGATTTATGTGTATGGATATTTGCCAGCACTATGTATGTGCACTATGTGTCTATCTGATGCCTGTAGAGGACAGAAGAGAGTTTTGGATCCCCTGGAACTAGAATTAACTGACTGTTGAGACATGGGGTGCTGGGAATTGAACCCAGGTCTTCTGGAAGAGCAGACAGTGCTCTTAACTGCTAACCCATCTCTGCAGTTCCTGAGTGTAGTTGGTTGTTCTAGTCTTTGCTCTTTGGGAGTCTGCCACCCAGCTTCCAAGTAAAAAACACAGAGACTTATTCTTACTTATGAATGGCCTGGCTTAGCTGGGTTTGTTTCTAGCCAGCTTTTCTGAAATTATCCAGTCTGCCTTTTGCCCCTGGGCGTTTACCTTTCTCTATTCCACATCCCTTTATTTCTTACTTTGTTGCTGGCTGTGTGGCTGGGTGGCTGCCCCTGGCACCCTCCTCTCCTCCTTTTCTCACTCCTCCCTCTTCTCTTTTTCTCCATCTATTTATTCTCTCTGTCTGCCAGCCCACCTGTCCTTTCTCCCGAGGCCTCTCTGTCGACTGTTCAGACCAATCAGGTGTTTTAGACAGGCAAAGTAGCACAGTTTTGCCGAGTTGAACAAATGCAACATAAAAGAAGGCAACACACCTCTGCATCATTAAACAAACATTCCACAGCATGAACCATTGGAACACATCTTCAACTGATATTACACAGCACCTGACTGCAATTGTTTCAGAGTTAGGGTGAGACTCTCAGATGATGTTGAACAAAAGTAGCAAGCCACAACTCCCAGCCAATGTGATCACAAGGAGGCCACTATGCTGTCCAGACCACTACGCTGTCCAGTGGACTGTGCTGCTAGGCAGGGCGTGGTGGGCTGGAGAGTATGGCTGGGCCTTAGAAGGTATGATATAAGTGTCTTAGGGCTGAAACCTCCTCCATCACTTATTCCCTGCATCTTGGGCAGCCACGAGTCTGTATTCACTATAATTCTATGAAAATAGAAGATTCTCTGATTAGGGTCAAAAGTAACCTTTGATACTGAACACTTCATAATAAGTTTAACTGTCATTCTGCATAGGGGGCTATACCAACCTAGTCTGTTACAATTTTAGTATATATGTTGTAAAAGCAAGCATGGAATTGTTACAGTTAGCATTAATTCTCAACGTGACACAGTCTGGAATTACCTGGAAATGTGTCTCAATTGAGTAACTTTTTATTGGTCTGTGAGGAAATGTTTCAAATTTTTATTAATGTAAGAGTGGCCTGTTCACTGTGGGTGGCACCATTCCCTGGGCAGGTGGTCCTTGGATGATTAAGCAGGCTAGCTGAGCTGAGCATGAGTCATCCAGCAAGCAGTGTTCCTCCATGACTGCCTCTGTATCTCCTTGGCTGTGAGTGACTGCCTGGATGTGATGCTTCAAGAAATGACCTGCAAATAACAAAAGGAAGACATGTCAGACCATTTCCAAGTTTTAAATATTTAGCATCACTTTATATGAACTGAATCTCATAGATCCCAAAAAGAATTGTGTTTGAGGGAGCAGTCAGCTTTCAGAACCAGAGACCTGAGGCCAAACTCTGATGCAATGTCAATGACCTTCCACCCTACCCCACTCCGACCCTATCTCAATAAGTAGTTCTGGCTGTCCAGGAACTCACTATGTACACCAGCTGGCTTTGAACTCACAGAGATCCTCTGCCTTTGCCACTCAAATGCTGGGATTAAAGATGTGCACCAATACATCAGGCTTTACTTCCCTTTAATGAACCTCAGTGTCCTTATGAGTGTAATGGACACTAGTAACTTTGTCTCAAGGTATTTTTTGTATGTTTGTTTTTTTAATTATATTGGTAATTTTTGGTGTGTCCTTCAAGGTAGTTTTGTGTAATGAAAGACAATCCAAATTCAAATTATGTGTCAGTCAGCTTTTCAGTGCTATAACAAAATGCCTCTGACAATGAAGTTAAAAAGAAGAAATGATTGCTTCAGCTCATAGCTTTAGCTTTGGAGCTTTCAGCTGGGGTGGGTTGGTCTTTTTACTTTTCCATCTGTGGCAGAATAACCTGTGATGATAAGATCAGGGAGTGAGCTGCTCACTTCAGCACAATGAGAGAGCAAAAAGAGAAAGAGGAAGGTCAGCTGCTCACTGTCCCCTTCAAGATCACACTCCAGTGGCCCAAAGACCTTCCCCTGGGCCATGCCTCTTAAACTCCACCCCACTCCCCCCCCCCCAGCCTACACAGACACATTGCAATAGTGTCAAGCTAGAGAGCAGGCCTTTTGTCTGTGAGCCTTTGGGGATATTTTCCATCCAGATGCTTTAAATTTTTCAAATTTATATTTCTAATTGTATTATTCTGTTTAGTACAACATGACAGGAGCAAAACTCTAAAAGAAATAGTTCGTCCTCTTTGCAAATTAAATCACTCTTGACATAGTTCCCTGAATATTTAAATTCAATATATTAAGTACTAAATTTTCTTCTTTTATGCTTCAATTACCTGACTTGATAAATAAGATATCCCTATTTATTTAAAGAACTCTTATAAAATCTAATAAACAAACCTAAATATGTTGAAGCTTATGCTCCCTCATTCATTTAAACCTGGTAAGAATGTTAACTTAAAATAGCAACTCCAATTACTCAACTTTGTATTTTAAATTGGAGTCAACAGGCCTACCTATTGCTCCAAATGGCCGAATTCTCCTAACCATGGCAAGTACCTAAGATACCAAATTTGAACGGACAATTTAAAATACAAAGAATACTATGGGGCTAGAAGCTTTGGGTATTTCCCTGGTTCTAAATCCTTCTAAGAGCAGAAAAGTGATTTTTGGCTATGGAAGTCTTACCATCCCAGACACTAATCTGCTCTGTTCTGTGCTTGTCTAGTACTTGTCTTCTCAAATTGCTAAGCTCCTTAAGAACCAGAGGCCATGGCAAGGCACCATGGATCCTTGTTTGCTACCCAGCGAGGAGCACACCTGTTTCCAATTGCTGAGCAGAGCTCATAACAATAAGGAAAGCGTGATACTTCATCAGATTTTAAAGTTTATTTTATATTTATGATATTTTTCCTGAAGGTATATGTATACCGCCTGTATGCAGTTCCCACAGAGGCCAGAAGAAGACATCTGATCCCCTGCAACTAGTGGGACAGATGGCTATGGGCTGCCATGTGTGTGCAAGGGACCAAACTCAGGTCCTTTGCAAAAGCAGCAAGTACCCTTAACCGCTGAGCTATTTCTCTATCTTGATTATCAATTTGATGCAATATTAATCACATTGGAAACAGACCTCTGGCCTCTGTGAAGGAGTTTCTAGACTGAGTTCATTGATGGGAAGACCCTCCCTAAATGTAGATTTCACCAGTCTGTCGGCTAGAGTCCTCAACTGATGTCTTCCTCAGCTACAAGCAAATTATTTTAGGTCAGTCTGGGCTACAGGAGACCTTGTCTCAGGAAAGAAAAAAAAAAAGACCCTCTTGAGCTACAAATTCTCCTACTGCCCCTCCTGAGTACTGGGATTACAGGCATGCATCACTACGTGTGTTTTTATACAGATCTGGTGGCTTAAACCCAGGTCTTTGTGGTTGCTAGGCAAGCATGTTACCAAACAAGATGATGTATTTTTGCTTTTACAATTGTTTCCCAAACTTTCCAAAACAGAGAAGGCAAAACATTTGCTCAAGCAAACAACCTATGTTTCCTTGTGTAAATAGGGTCTTCCTTTAGGTCAAAATGGTTGAGTGGTGATTTTCCTCAAATAGCTAACACTCTTTAGTGTTATTCCTACAAGGCTAAATATTCATAATAAAAGTAAGAGAAAGCCCGTGTTGGGGTAATGAATGCATTTAAGCAATGGGTAATTAGAAAGTGCTCTGGCTTGAGTTCTTCAAAGTTGGTGGAGGGTGGAGATCCGGGTGGGGTAGAGTGGAGAGTGATGCCTGTTCTCAAGCTCCTCACCTGCAGCAGAAAGGTGGAGAAAGTTGTCTTAGTCACTGTTCTATTGCTGTGAAGAGACACCATGACCAATGCAATTATTATGAAAGAAAAGCATGTAACTATGCTTCCTTACAGTTTCAGAGGCTTAGTTCATGGTGAGAATCTGATAGGCAGGTACTGGAGCAGTGGTTGAGAGCTACATCCACGAGCAGAAAGAGAGAGACTCAACACTGGCCTGGTGTGGACTTTTAAAACCTCAAAGCTCACTCAAGGACACCCTTCCTCCAACAAGGCTACACCCACTCCAACAAGGCCACACCCTACAATCCTTCTATTTCTTCTAAATATAGGAGCCTGTGGAATCCATTCTTACTCAAATCACCACAGAAGTCAAGTTCTCAATGGGACAGCTGTTCCCTGTGCTAGCCTAGAAATGGTTGAGCCAGAAAGATACCAAACAACCAAAAAAAAAAAAAAAAAAAAAAAAAACATTTCTTTCTGGATCCTGGCTTGGAGCCAGGTTTTAGAACCCACTGGTGAATTCCAAACAAATGGCCAGGGGCTATATTATTATTAAGTAACACTCTCATACACCCTCCATCTTCATTAACTTGCCTAAATTGTATTTGTATGTCCTATGTTTATTATACATATTTTATATATATATTATATGTAGGTGGAGTTTCTCTGTCTCTTGGCAGTCAGCTCTGCCAGCTCCCAAATAACTGCACTGAGCCTTATTATTAATTATAAATGCTCAGCCAATAGCTTAGGCTTGTTACTAACTATCTCTTACTACTTAAATTAACCCATATTTCTTATCTATGATCTTCTATGTGGTGGTACCTTTCTTCAACACATGTTCACCTCCTGTTTCTTCTGCATCTGGCTGGCAATCCCTTGCCTCTGCCTTTCTTCTTCCCAATTTCTTCTCTGGCCCAAAAATCCTGCCTAGCTATTGGCCAGTCATTTCTTTATAAAAATGAGAGCAACACATCTTTACAGTATACAAAAGGATATTCCATAGCAATTATATGTTAGTGGTGTTCAGTGTGATATTTCCATACTTATGTATGGCAGTACATGGTAATCAAATCCAATCTTTTAAGAGTCTTTAAATTAGCACCTAATTAGATATAATTAAGACAGTTTTTGAACAAAATATGTCTTAGGGATTCTCCTCCATGCTTAAAAATTTGTTATTTTATTTATTTTCTTTACTATGTGGTATGTGCGCGCATGCGTGCTTGTGTGCGTGCATGCGTGCGTGCGTGTGTGTGTGTGTGTGTGTGTGTGTGTGTGTGTGTGTGTGTGCTAGCATCATGCACACATGGATGTCAGGAGGCAACTTTTTCCTTCCACTGAGGGTTCCTGGGATCAAACTCAAGTTGTCTGGCTTACATAACAAGTGCCATTACTAGAGAGGCCATCTTAGTGGCCCCAACAATCTCTCTTTTCTACCCTGTCCCCATACACACTCCTTTTACAGTCTTAAATGCTACTACTGTTGTATATGGCTTCTACAACTGAAATATCTGCCTATGCTCACTGTACCTTCCCTGAAGGTGGCAGAGCATTTCTAGGTCTGAGAAAGTGGTAATATGCCTTAGGGAGAGAGAGACAGAGAGAGAGGGAGGGAGGGAGGGAGAGAGAGAGAAGGGAGGGAGGAAGAGAAAGAGAGAGAAAGAGTGTGTGTGTGTGTGTGTGTGTTATACAAGCTCCATTGGGGAAGGTGTGTGCTAGGGCTATAGGCTGTGACTTCAATGACTTGGGTCTACCACTTCTGTGTGTATGAATCTTCCTGAAGCTCATGTGAAATAAGATGTGTATGAGTGATTAATAAGGCTGCCAAGAATAATCTTCTTGCAGGAAACCCAATGTTTCCAGTAGAGCAGATGTTCCACATCTGCCAACTCACTTCTCACAGCTATGTTATGGGATGGGACCACCTCCACTATCCAGCGTCTGCTGTGGTGGGAGGAAACTACTTTGAGTGACAGTGCATTTTGAATGCTGACCTCACCAAATTGAAGTCAGGCTGGCTGGTGTCCATGCGGCTCCGAGCAGGATTCATGACAGACACAAGGCAGGCAGGATACAGGAATGTAATTGGGTCCCTGATAAGCAGAACCCAGACTTGGAGCAGAGAAGGGCAAGAGTGTGGAATCCGCAGTGGGGCCTCACAGGTGCTGTTCTGAGTGACACTTAAGATTGCAGCTGACCTCAGAATAAACCTGGCTAGAAATAGCACTGCAGCTGGCCTTGCCCCCGCAACCCTCACAGCCTACAAAGAAAGGGCTAGTAATACTTAGGATAGTAATGTAAAGGAATATTTGGGGCTTCGGCTGTAGCTCAATGATTAAATGCATATAAAGCATGTGAGTGTGCAGCCCCTTGGGGATTGAACAAACCTTTCACAAGGGTCATATAGCAGATATTCTGTGTATTAGATATTTAATTTATGATTCATAACAGAAGCAAAAATAAGTTAAGGAGTAGCAATCAAAATTAAGTTATGGTTGGGGTCCTCACAACCTGAGAAACTGTATTAACGGTCTCAGCATTAGGAAGGTTGGGAACCTTTGTCATAGAAGAAATACCTCTCATCCTCAGGGACGTTTGATTTAGTGATGGAACCAAAGAAAAAAACCAGTGAAGTGGATCTTCTGTGTTTATGAAAAGTGTCCCGTGTGATGATTCCAGTATCCGCATGGGTGCTGTGCTGGGGTGGGGTGGAGCTCCTTGGTAGAATACATGCTGAGCATGTTTAGGGCTCTGGGACCCATGCCCAGCACATATAACAGGAAGAGAGCACTGACCCACAGTATGTAACATACTAGTCACAAGGAAATTGTCACTCTCTGGCCATTTTCAAGAAAAGCTCTTGTTAGACATGTGTGAGTGAGCATGTGTGCATGGTGTGTGCAGAGGTCAGAAGATGCAGATCCCCTGGAACTAGAGTTACAGACAGTGGTAAGCCTGTCTGCATGTGGGTTGTGGGAACAGAATACAGGTCCTTTGCAAGAATAGCAAGTGCTCTTAACCACGGAGCCGTCTCTCTGGGCCTCTAGCCATTTCCCCCTTATTACTTTGTGTGTTAGTTTCATTTGTGGTCATTGTGATGAAATACCCCGATAAAAAGCAACTCAAAAGGAGAAAGCGCTTATTTTCAGTTCTGAGTTAGAGTTCATCATTGTGAGGAAGTGACAGCGGCAAGGCCACATTGCATCCAGAGTCAAGATGCTGAATTAGACGAATTAATGCATGCATGCATGTATTCTGGGGCCCAGCTCACTCTCTCCATTCTTCTGCTGTCCAGGATCCCCTAACAGGGGAATGCTGCCACCCAGAGTGGGCAGATTTTCCCACTCATCAAGATAATCCTCTACAGACATGCTCACAGACTGTCTCTAGACAGTCTCTCACTGAGTCTCTCTTTCTGGTTAGAAGTAATTATCACACCTTGATCTCTGTTGTGTTCTGATTATTTGAATGTCCTCCACAGTGTCATGTTCAGCACTTTCGGTTCCTAGCTTATGGTACTTTTTGAAGGCTGTGATGCCTGAAGGTGAAGGGCACTGACTAGTGGGAAGTAGATGACAAAGTGTGAACCTTGAAGGTTGTATCCGCTGTGGACAATGTTCCACCTATTTCTATTTTATGGGATAAATTTGAGAAGTATTGGCATCAACTTTTCTTTGGAAGTCTGGTAGACTTCTGTGCTAAAACCATCTGGCCATGGGAATTTTTTTTTTTTTTTTTTTTTTTTTTTTGCCCTTGTGGGGGTGGGGTGTTATAAGACTTTTAATTGTTGCTTCTATTTCACTAAGGGTTACAGATTTGATCAAACTGCTTATCTGATCTTGATTTAACTTTAGTAGGTGGTATATAATGGGAAAACTATCCATTTCCTTTAGATTTTATATTTGGTGGAGTAAGTACAGGATTTTAAAGCATATTCTGATGATTCTCTGGATTTCTTTTTTTTTTTTTTTATGTTCCTCCTTTCATTCCTAATTTTGTTAATTTGAATAAGGGCTTGTCAATCTTAATGATTTTCTCAAAGAACCAACTCATTTCATTCATTCTTTGTGTTGTCTTAGTTGTTGTTTCTATTTTATTAATTTCAGCTCTGAGTTTGATTATTTCTAGCCTTCTACTTTTGGATGTGATGTCTTCTTTTCATTCTAGCAATTTCAGATATATTGCTAAGTTGCTAGTATGAGATCTCTCCAATGGATTTGTTTATTTATTTATTTATTTTTATGTAGTCATTTAGTGCTATGAACTTGCCTCTTATACCTGTCTTCATTAATTCTGTGTTTGGGTTTGTTGTGTCTTCATTTTCGTTGAATTCTAGTCTATTTTTTTTAATTTATGTCTTGATCCATGTTCATTCAGTATAGAGTTGTTCCATTTCTATGAGTCTGTAGACTTTCTGTTATTTCTGTTGTTGATATACAGTTGATATCCTATCTGTAATGGTCAGATAGGATGCAGAGTGTTATTTCAATTTTCTTGTATTTGTTTAGACTTGCTTTGTGTCTGAGTATGTGGTCAATTTTGGAGAAAGTTCTATGAGGTTCTGAGAAGAAGGTATATTCCTTTGTATGTTGGTAAAATGTCCTGTAGCTATCTGTTAGGCCCATTTTATAATGTTAGTTAGCTCCAGCATTTCTCTGTTTAGTTTTTGTCTGGATGACCCATTATCATTGTGTGAAGGAGCTCAATATGTAACTTAAGGTGTAGTAGAGTTTCTTTTACAAACTCAGGTGCATAAATGTTAAGAATTGTAATTCCTTTGATTGGTATTAGTGTCTTTCCCTAATCCTTCTGATTAGTTTTGGTTTGAAGATTATTTTGTCAGATATTAAAATGGCTACCCCAGCTTGCTTCTTAAGTCCATTTTTCCATCCTTTTATCCTGAGTTGATGTCTATCCTTGATGTTAAGGTGTGTTTCTTAGATGCAGTAGACTGATGGATCCTGTTTTTTAATCCATTCTATTAATCTGTGTTTTCTTATTGGAGAATTGAGACCATTGGTGTTGAGAGATATCAATGAGCAGTGTTTGTTAATTCCTGTTATTTTGTAGTGGTGGTGGTGGAGGTGGTGTGTGTATGTCCCTGTTTTTGACTTGCTATTCTGGGATTATTTATTACTTGTGTTTTCTTGGGTGTGGTTAACTTCTTTTGTTTGGAATTTTCCTTTTGGCACCTTCGGTAGGGCTGGATTTGCAGATATATACTTGTAAGGAGTAAGGTTTTTATGCCCGCTGCCGGTCTTGTCCCGTCGCGCCAGCCCCAATTAACACACAGAGACTCTGTATATGATATAATGCTGTTGGCCAGTTACTTGTTTCTTATCGGCTAGTTCTGTCTTAAGTATTAACCCATTTCTATTAATCTCCACGTGGTCTCCTCTTACCAGACAGCTGGCTGCTGTACTGCTCTCTCCAGACTCTCCATCATGACTCCTCTTTCCTACTTCCTCTTTCCTCCTTGTCTCCTAGTCCCTCCTATCTTGCTTTCCTATTGGCCAACAGTGCTTTATTCATTAATCAGTATGAGAAACATATTTACAGACTGACATCTCCCATCATATACTGCATATATATTTTTTTAAATAATCACAGAATGTCTTTTTTTCTCCATCTATTGTGATTGAAAGTTTACCTGGGTATAGCAGTCTAGGGTGGCAACTGTGTTCTCTGAGACTCTGCAGGACAACTGTCCATGCCCTCCTGGCTGTAGAGTCTCCATCGAGAAGTCATGCATTTTTGTAATAGATCTGCCCTTGTATGTTACTTTGTCTTTTCCCCTTTCAGCTTATAATATTATTTCTTTGTTCTGTACATTTAGTGTTTTGATTATTATGTGACAAATGGATTTTCTTTTCTGGCCAAGTCTATTTTGATGTTGTGTATATTATTTGTACCTTGGTGAACATCTCCTTTAGGTTAGGGAGATTTTCTTCTATGATTTTATTGAAAATGTTTTCTGTGCCCATGACCTAGGTTTCTTCTCCTTCCTCTATTCCCACTATTTTTAGATTTGTTCTTTTCAAAGTGTCCTAGATTTCCTGGATGTTTTGTGTCAGGACTATTTTTTTTTAGATTTAATATTTATTTCCTTTGACTAATGTATCCATTTCTTCTACAATAGCCTAACATTTTCTTTCATTTCTTTATGCTGTCGGTGAGGCTCATCTCTGAGGTTTCTGTTTGAGTTCCTAAATTTTTCGTTTCCAGATTTCTTACAGTTTGGGTTTTCTTTATTGATTCTGTTTCTACTTTCAGGTCTCAAACTGTTTTATTCATCTTCTTCCACTGTTTGTGTTTTCATAAATGTCTTTAAGGGATATATTCACTTCCCCTTTAAGGACTGTCTTAGATAGGGTTTCTATTGATATGCAGAGACACCATGATCACAGCAACTCTCATAAAGGAAAATGTTTAATTGAGGTAGCTCACTTACAGTTCAGAGATTTTAGTCCATTATCATCATAGTGATAGGGAAACAAGACAGCATGCAGGAAGACATGGTGCTGGAGAAGGAGCTGAGGGTTCTTACATCTTGACTCACAGGCAACAGGAAGTGGTCTGAGACACTGAGTGTGACTTGAGCATATATGAGGCCTCAAAGCCACCTCTATAATGATACTCTTCCTCCAACAAGGCCACACCTACTCCAACAAAGCCACACCTCCTAATAGTGCCACTCCCTTTGGGGGCCATTTTCTTTCAAACCACCACAAGCACCTCTATCATATTCACGAAGGCTGTTTTAAGGTCTTTTTTTCCTTGTGCTTCTGCTACATCACAATACTCAGAGCCTACTGTGGTGGGGTTGCTGGGCTGTAGTAGAGATATATTGTCATGGTTGTTAATGATTGTGTTTTTATGCTGGCATCTAGGCATCTGGGTTTGGGAAGATTAAAATTCTAGATGCTGGTATCTGGCCTTGTCTTGTTGGGTGAGTGCTTTGTTCCTTAGTTTCTGTTGCCCTTTGTTGTTCTTAGGAGAGTGCGGTAGCTGTGTGTTTCCTGTAGGAAATGATAGGTGTGGTCATTGGGGTTCCAGGTAAAATGTGTTTCTAAGTATTGGGAGCTGATACTTAGGAATGAGGATATGTAGTAAAATAATAAAAACCCAGAGACAGATATCAGGGTTCAAGCTGAAGATCAGAGAAGCAAAACAGCCAGCCCCTAGCTCTTACCTCTTCCTCGGGGTGATCCAGTCTCCACGAATGCTCATTGGGCTGGAGATTGAATGCTGCATGAGACCCTGAGCTCCTGTCTTATATACCTCTCTAACGCTGGAATTAAAGACGTGCATCACCACCACACAGCCTCTATGGCTAACTAGTGTGGCTGCTAGGATTTGGTGAGACTTAAGGCATTGAAGAGTGTGTTGGGTGTCCTGGTGGGGAGTTGGGGAAGAATGGAGACACTATAGAGAACACTAGTGAGGTGGAGGGGTGGAAATTATTTTTCTGGACCCTGAAAGGGATATGGAACTTTTTACAAACCTGTTGCCACATCCATGTTTCTGCATTAGCTCCTAGAAAATGTGGTGTAGAGACAAGAGAGTGATGGGGATGTCTTCTGAACATATGTTTCTCTATTGGTTAATGAGTAAAGCACTGTGGCCATTGAGTCAGGATGATAGGTGGGACTAGGAGACAAGGGGGAGTCTGGGAAGTGTAGGCAGAGAAGAGTCATCATGTGAGCACAGGGAAGAAAGGACTCGGCCACATGGAAATATTTAGATTAATGGGGATAGGTTAATAATTAAGATATAGCTAGCCAATAAAAACCCCAAGCCAACAGCCAACAGTTTCATAATTAATGTAGCATCTGTGTGTTTATTTGGGGGCTCCAGGGTGGCTGTGGAACCTGGCGGAAATGCGTGTAACAAGAGAGGAAACCCTCAGACAGGAGGTCAGTGGACATTTCTCACTGTCTACTGTGTAGACAAAACGCCTGAAAAGAGCAAATTAAGGAAAGAGGGAAGGAGTCCTAGTTCGGGTTATTATTGTTATGATGAAACACCATGACCAAAAGCAAGTTGAGGAGGAAAGGGTTTATTCGTGGGTGTCAGAACAGGAACTCACAGGGCAGGAACCTGGATGTAGAGTTCATGGAGGGAGCTGCTTACTGACTTGCTCTCCGTGGATTGCTCAGCCTGCTTTCTTATAGAACCCAGGAGTACCAGGCTTGAGGTGGGGGGATGGAACTACCCACAATGGGTTGCCTTCTCTCATCAGTCACTAATTAAGAAAATACAGATTTCCCTATAGCCACATCTTATGGGGGCATTTTCTCATGGAGGTTTTCTCCTGTCAGATGACTTTAGCTTGTGTCAAGTTGGTATGAAACTAGCCATCATAGCAGGTTTACTTTGGATCCTTGTTTGAATGTAATCCATGGGGGGTGGGCAGAAAGCATGGCAACCAGAACTAGGCAGCTGGTCACACTGTGCCCATAGTCAGAAGGCAGAGAGTGGTGAATGCTGGTGTTCAGCTCACTTTCTCTGTTATTCTCTTTATTCAGACCAAGGCAGCAGCCCATGGGTTGGTGCTGCCCCAGCTCAGGTTGTCCTTCACCCCTCATCGAAACCTCCCTGGAATATCTTCACAGACATACCAGAGGTATATGTGATCCTGGCTCCAGCCAAGAGGACAAGGAAAGTTAGCCATCACCACCTCAGCGAAGATTCCTTTACACACAGGAGGAAGATCTGTATCAGTTCCACGAGACTGGAACGGACGGACCTTGTGACCCAAGACAGTGAGCCAAAGGCTGCTATAGATCCAACTCTCATCATTGTAGGTGGTAGGTACACTTGCTGGAGATCAGCCCAGCTGAGAACAAACACAAACATCCCCAAACCCAGCAAGCTGAGGGAGGCTAGAAACCTAATCACATTTGCCTACCAGGAAGTATATGTCAGATTCTCAAAGCTCATTCTCTGCTTCTGAATTAAGTATGTCCAGGTGCATGGCTTTCTAAAAGTGGTTGTTAGAGGAAATAATTATGGGGTGGGGGACCAAGAAAAAGCAAAAGTAGCAGTTGGAGAGAGGATCAGTGGTTAAGAACACTTGCTGTTCATCCAGGGGATCACAGTTTGGTTCCCAACACCCATACTGAGCAGCTCACAGGGCATTTGTAGCTCTCTCTCTCTCTCTCTTTCTCTCTCTCTCTCTCTTTCTGTTCTTCACAGGCTCCCACACTCATGAGCCTACAATCTCTCTCTGTCTCTCTCACCACACAATTAAAAAATAAAGCTTTAAAAGGAAATAAAAAGGGAAACTAACTTGCTACACAGATGAAATCCATTGTTTTGACCAACTACAAAATGTATTGAGGATGTGGAGGCTCCATGTGAGTGAAAAGAGACAGATGTGAAAACCTCCAATACAACTTCAGATTTTTACAGGGCGATTCCATTGGGTTCCTGCCTTTCCTTCTTCTGTGCTTGTAACATGAAACATTTTAACAACAAGAAGCAAGATCACCAGGCTAGTAATGAGATGGTTCCAGCAGCCTAATAGAAAGACTAACAACCTTAATAACAACTGCTACGCTTTGGGGGGAGGCATCTCTAGTGTCTTTTAAAGGTAGGATTATGTCCTGAAGCCAAGCTCCCTCTACCAGGTGTTATATTTAGTAGCCTAAATTCAATCACAATGGCTTTGAGGTGTTTAATTAGATAACACACACACACACACACACACACACACACACACACACACATTTGCTGCTCAACAAGCAAATTAAATTTACATTTTCTTTCTTCATACATATTGCAGTGGAAAGTACCTTGGTATGTCTGGCCTGTGTTCTTTACCAGCTGTGCTCACTAGAGACACCCACTAAACTGTCTGAGGAGCAATACTGGGTATGGGGTGTGGTAGGGTGACTATCCACTAGATCAAGTGTTCCTTTTTTTTAATTTAATGTTTATGTGCATAGGAATTTTGTCTGAGTGCATATCTGTGCACCACTTGTGTGCAGGGCACCCACGGAGACCAGAAAAGGGCATTGGATCCCCTGGGACTGGAGTTATGGGGGGTGGTTGTAATTAGCTATGTGGGTGCTGAGATTCAAACCCAGGTTCTCTGGAAAAGCAGCCCACTTAGCCATCTCTTGGCTTAGGTGTTAAATGTCTAATCGAGCTGCTGGACAGGGAATGTAGCTTAGCTGGTAGTGCTTGACTTCTTTGCATGAAGTGCCTTTCCCAGCACTGCCTGAACTGGTACTGGCCCTGCAAGCCTGCAACCCTGGCTCTCAGGAGATGGGGTGAACAAGAGGTTCAGAAATTCAAGGAGATCCTTAGCTACATATCAAGTTCAAGGTTAGCACAGGCTCCAAGAGCACTTGTCTCAGGAACGAAAGGGGGAAAAAAATGAGTTGGCCACTCAGCTTTTCAATTTTTAGTATTAGTTTCTAGCATAAAAATGCAGAAAGAACTCTGCTATAAATTGCCAGCCTGTGGTTGCCGCTGCATCATACATGTCTCACATTGAGAATCTCTCATTGGAAATGTTTGGCACCCGAAATATTTAGATTGGGGATGATTTTTTTTTTCTTCACAGTATGGAATATTTTCATGTACTGTGATGCTGAACAAGATCAACATTCAGACATAAACGACTTGGCTCTTCCTATGGATAAGCCCTTCAAAATTTACTACTTTCAGCCCTGTTTCTGGTTGGCCATAAACTGATGCCACGTACATAGATTTCATCTGGAATTAAAAGTTAGATGCATGGGCCTCTGATGTTATCCTCAGCTTTGCAACGGTATCTCAGGTGTGGTGTCACCTCCCCAAGCAACTGGAACAAAGTTTTTTGTAAGTATTCGGTAAGTTAAATTAAAGGTTGGAAGGTAAATTAAGTGAGGCAAATAGTTGCAAAATTTAGAAAATCAACTGTGTAGCCTATGGGTCACACAGACACTACCTACCATTACCAATGGGTTGCTCAGGCCTGGGCCTAGGAGAGAAAGTATCCATATAAATAATTGATTTTACATATGAGGTTTTTTTGGGGGGGTGATGAAAATGTTCCAAAGTCACCATAATTGTCATACAGTTCTGAGAAGAGATGAAAATCTCTGAACTGTGAATTTCAGATAGGTAAATTGTTCAAAGTATGAATTATATTTTAATGAGGCAGATATTAAAATGAACCAATAATATAGACGCACATTTCCTTTACTCTAAGAAGCCATTCTGGGACATGAAAAATTGTATGTGTAGGAGGATGGTGATGTGCTCTTGCTATGAAGCCCTGTTTGGCATCAAATTCCCAATTCTCTTGCCTTTGCCTCCCCGAGTGATGGGATTACAGGCATATCCCATGTCCCATCAAACCCTGAAGGGAAGAGGATGAAGGAGGTGTGACACTGAGCACTTGCTTAGTCCTAAGAATGAGGCTTCCTCGGAGCAAGGTGCCTTTCAGGGTTTCTATTGTGACAAAACACCATGACCAAAAGCAAGATGGGGAGGAAATGGTTTATTCCCCTCACACTTCCACATCTCATAGTCCATCACTGAAGGAAGTCGGGACAGGAACTCAAACCAGGCAGGATCTGGAGGCAGGAGCTGATGCAGAGACCGTGGAGGCATGCAGCTTACCGGCTTGCTTCCTGTAGCCTGCCCAGACTGCTTTCTTTTAGAACCCAGGACCACCAGACCAGCGATAACACCACCTGAATTGGACTGGGCCCTCTTTTGTCAATAACTCATAATGCAAATATCCTACAGCTGGATCCTACGAAGGCCTTTTCTCCTGTTAAGGTCCCCTCCTTTCAGAGAACTCAGCTTTGTGTGTCAAGTTTACATAAGACTAGCCAGCACACAGGGTTTGCCTTAACTTAGTGTGGGCAGGGTATTATTACTTCAAGTCTTGATCAGATTAAAATGAACCAGTGTTAAATAGCATCTACCACTGGGCCACCACTGAGTTCTATTTTTTACTGCTTCTTTTTTCCTTACACACCTACTTTCAGGGATGCAGTCTGTAAAGAAGCATCCACTCCAAACAGACCTCAGCTCCAGCGCTGAAAATAAAATTCATGACCCCAGGAAACACAGGATCTGGTCCAACCAGGACCAGATTGTCTTAAGCATTGTCTTAGCCTTCCTTCTCTTGTGTCATCAAGGTCTTTGGACCATTTCTCAGGTTCTTTTTCTGAATTGTGTATAAACAAATACAGTAACAGAAGCATACTTTAAAATTCAAGAGAACCCGGGAGGTGGTGGTACAAGCTTTTAATTTCAGCACCTGGGAGGCAGAGGAAAGTTTTGATTCATTTACAGAAGTAACAATCTGGGCATTCTGAGTTTCTTAAAATTATTATTTAATTATAATTACTATTTAACCACAATTTAATGTACATTTAAAAACCTCTTTCTTTGTTTAGATTATCAAAAATCTTATTTAGGGACTGGCAGGTTGGGTCAGTGGGTACACACACTTGCTGCCAGGCCTGATGACCTGAGTTCAATCCCTGGGATCCACATGGTGGGAGGGGAAACCAACTCCCAGGGCAGGTTGTTCTCTGACTTCCATTTGTGCCCACCTCACTACCTCCACATAAATAAAACAAAAGCGATTTTAAAGAAATCTTATTAGCAGAAAGATACACAAATGTAATGAAATAGGTTTTCTTCCTAACATATTAACAATGTGACTCCTTGCTGTTCAACCAGTACTTATAAAAGTTAATAAATGATGCTAGATGGCCACCTTGCTGGGAAGCTTCCTAGCTTATCAAGCAGAACAATCACTGAGAATCTGACAAAATGCAAATTTTGCTTCAATAACCCTGGGTGGGGTTCAGGGTTTTGAACCTGTATTTTGAGCAAGTCTGTGGAGAAGCTGGCTCTGTGGGCCAGATAATGAACACACGAGTATCTGGAAAGCATTCAGGACAGACATAGAAGCAGAGTTCCAGCTGGCATGTGTCAGGGTACTTCTCCTGGGATGTATATGTCTAAATCCAGTTTGGTAAACCAATGAAGTGCCTGGACTTACACTCAGGTATTGCGGTTAAATAAGGATCAGGATAAACAAATAGGCCAAATAGATGTTTATTCAGGGAGAAATAACTTACAACCTAGACAGATGAGCACCAGCAAGTTCCACCGGATGCTCTCCTGTCCAAGTCTCACCAGCAAGAGAGCTTTCCCTGGCTCTTCCTCAGACCTCCTTCCACAGGTCACTTCCGCACATAGCTCCACCCCCAATGGGCGTGGTCAGTGCCACAGAAGGACTATCTCACTACAATTCCCCTTTTAATCTAAAGAAAAGATTTAGGCTTAATACAAAACTATATACAAAACAGTGAATAACAAGTGTGCTCTAAGAAAAGGAAAATCGAGAAAAAAATGACCTACATATCTAGTTCTAGGGTGAAGGCATAATGGAGTTTACAATAGAGTTGTCCTAAGCTGGAAAACGTAAGTCTAGTACCTAATATATCTAACTAGGAAGAGAGAATAATCTTCAACCTCATCAAGACCTGAGAAGGAAAATAACGATACTAGGGTAGACAGGAAGTGCGGATGGACAACTTCCAAAAGGTGCAGCAAGCCACCTGGACAGTCACCCTAGGTCTCACAGCAATGTTGGTACACCCAGTTTTGGCTAAGGCCAAGAGAACTTGACAGACCACAACAACAGCAGGGAGGTAGAATGGCTGTCTTACCCTGACTTGGCAAGGTCCAGCAGTCTTCTATATTTGTCTCCTACAAGCACATAGGACTGCATGTCCAAATCAGTGGTCAAGGTGGGGGCAGTTCTTTGCCCAACAGGCCATTAGCTGAGGCGAGAATGAACTCCAGCAGGAGCAACAACAGTGTCCAACATATTTTCGGGAAAGTGCACGGTGCTGTCAGGAGCAACAATGTCTCATGTCAACGGAGTACTAATATTAAAACATTTAAATGCCATGTTCTGCATGTCTATGAAGTGATTGAAGATTAAGCATCTATATCTGACTAATCTCATAGGTACAGGAAACATGAGTGAAAATAATCTGTAATACTCAGGAACTTAGCTAAAAAACTGATTGAAACTTCCCTGAGTAAAGCAGGAACAAATACCTAAACAATATAACTAGGTACATATACATACATATAAATCCCTAAAATAGAGGTAGAGTAGAAATGTCAAGACAAGAGGTAGAACTATAAAGGACAGCATGATAAATATCCCAAATTGTATCAATATACAAAATGTCTTGAATACAAGAAAAGTATACATATATAGACTATGGCAAGAATAAATGTGCATAAATTGTATCAATATATGAAATGTTTTGAACATAAGTAAAAGTATACATACATAGAATATGGTAAAAAAATAATGTGCATAAAACATCATAAGTGGAAAGATTTCACACAATATAACAAAATATAAACTTAATTTTACATAGCTTACCACATATAAGAATATATAACAATGTAATCTGTAAAATACTATCTCACTCTTACTCAAATTCACAATAGGCTAATCTACCTATATCCCATCTAAACCATACCTTTACCAACCATACCATATTCCTGTCTAAAAGATAAACCTGAGTGTAAGCATCACCTTCCATACCCAACCCTAAACAACTAAAACCAACCCAAAGAAGATGACTATTATCCCAAAATTCCAAGGGTAGGGAAAGGGGGCATTGTTATCTTAAGGTTACTTGCTGCTGAAATGGGACTATGATTGCTCCATGGGATCCTGTAGGAAGAAAATTTTTAGCAACCAAATTTCTCAACAGAACTGGCTGTGACATATGTAGCTAGTCACTGTGTGGCAGAAAATGCTTGACTGTAGTTCTATTTGAAACTCTGGCCAGGGTGTATTAAGAAGGTGCACCATTACAGCTAGCTAGTCATGAGTTGTCTCGAGCAAAACAGTCTCAAACCAGTTTTAGGGTGATGTTTGTAGTCCAGATGCATCAGGTTGAGTCAAGTGGAAATGATGACGTGGGGCCCCATCTTCTTTCTGGAGTGTTCAAAGACTGCTGTTAGGAATTGTTACTATTCCTTGTGGAAAACTTAAACATCAATATTAAAGTAAAATTTTCAAGTTTTAAGGTATGCATTAGGGAAAGACAACAATAAGCATTAAAAGTATGTGAGAAAATTAGGATTTCAGAGATAAAATTGCATATAAGAAATGAGTTCCCAGATTTTGTTTTCTTCTGCCTTACTCCAATTGGCTTCTTGATTTAAGGCAGAAACGGTGAATTTAATCTTAACAACATGCTTGAATTTAGAGAAGGAAAGCCAAATCCAACTCCAAAGCCAGCATTGGTTTACATGAATTGGGACTAGAGGGATACTAGATAGTAAAGAGAATTTCTATATAGAAATAGCTCACTAGATTTAAATATTTTTTACCATCCATCAGATTCCTCTTCGTTAAATGGTTCTTTCTTGAGAGCTGTCTTCTCTTCTGTAGGTACCTATGCGTTCAGCATCTTTTGGCTATTTGAAGATGAGTGTTTTCCTTTTCCTGTAAAAACAAGAACAGAGCACCTCCCTTACCTTTGAGAGGTCTCTGCACATTTCATGGGAACTACGTTGGTGGATGACTTGTCATTTCTCTTCATTAAAATGTTTCTCTTGTTTAACTCATATCTTGATGAACTTAGATGATTACAATACTCAAAAAACGGTTTCAATTTGCTGGAGACATATGCTGGAGCATTGCAGTTTTTATTTGTGCAGGTATGCTGAGAATTATTGCAATTAGGTACAGTGAAGGCAAATTTTTATCTTTTTCTTGTAAAGGTATAGTGAAAAAGCAACCCTTTAAATCAATAACTATAACAGGCCATTCTTCAGCTATCAAAGAAGGTAAGGGCATTCCAGGCTGTAGAGAGCCCATTGGCTGGATAACTTTATTGATGGCTCTCAGGTCTGTAAGCATTCTCCATTTACCAGATTTCTTTTTGATAATAAATACAGGAGAGTTCCAAGGGCTGGTAGATTCCTAGATATGTCCGGCATTTAGCTGTTCCTGAACCAGGTTTTCTAAAGCCTCTAACTTCTCAGAGGTCATAGGCCATTGCCCTACCCAGACAGGTTCATCTGTTATCCATTTTAAGGGTAGGGCTTTTGTTCAGCACTTGTATTCTGTTTTTGTACAGCCTGTATATGTGGTGTCTGTCTTGCATAGTACTTTATAATGTTTTTTTTTCTACAACCATAAGTTCGTTTATGGTTCATATCTAATACTGGAGGAATATTAATCTGTGTATTCCATTGCTACAATAGATCTCAACCCCATAAATTTATTGCTGTTTTATCTGAGATAGGGTTCCAATCCCTAAGAATTGAACATTTACTTCTTGCAGGGGCCATCTTGGAGGCCAAGATTTATTAGTTATGATGATTACGTCAGCAGCCATGTCAACAATCCTCCTAACAAGCCTGTTACTCTTCTTAACTATCAATCTAGGTCTTTGACTGTTCATAGAAGTTTTCCAAAATAAACATATTTCCTTCATCCATGTTTGAGTCACCTTCCATCATTAGTTTGTCATCCAGAGAGGTATGAGTTTTTACAATAGACACACAATTTTCTAATTGTCTTGTGGGAGATTGTCCTCCACAGTGATTGGGAATGTCCGGACCACCTTTGACATGGGGGCCTTCTAGAGGCCCCCCCAAGGAGTTTCCTGCTTATAAAGGGTTTCCTTGCTTGTCTCTGGTCAATCTACATTCATTTGTCTATGTCGGCCTTTGCCACACCTTCTACATAACCCAGAAGGCTGAGGCCCTCTGTTTGATTCATTCCTGGGAGTGTTATTCCTAGGAATACTATAATTTCCTCTTAGACTTCTTACCCTACTACAATTAAGATATCTGGTATTTTGATATTTTTTTAAACCTTTGGAGATAGCTTCTCCTATCCAAGCTTCTAAGTCACCATAGTAAAGAATTCTGTTATCTTGATGTCTTCTCTGACCTTTAGATATGGCTTCTCCTACCGAGGCCCTCTGTTTGATTCATTCCTGGGAGTGTTATTCCTAGGAATACTATAATTTCCTCTTAGACTTCTTACCCTACTACAATTAAGATATCTGGTATTTTGATATTTTTTTTAAACCTTTGGAGATAGCTTCTTCTATTCAAGCTTCTAAGTCACCATAGTAAAGAATTCTGTTATCTTGATGTCTTCTCTGACCTTTAGATATGGCTTCTCCTACCCAAGCTTCAGTGTCATTGTCATTATACTCAGTGTTAGCTGTATATAGGACCCATTCACCCAAGGGTGCTGATCGCATTTTTAAAGGCCAAAGCACTTATTTGCATTGTGGATTCGCATTCTCATAAGCTAATGATTCTATGAGTATTCGCTTAGAATCTGGGTCTGCTACTTCTACTTGTACTGCCCTAGACAATCTTTCTAGAAATACACTAAAGCATTTTCTGGGTCCTTGCCTTATCTTGGTATAGGATTCTATCCTCTCCCCTAGTTCATGAACCTTGTCCCAAGCATTCAGAGCTGCTATACTGCATAGAGACAAGATGTGTTCATCATAGGCAGCTTGGGTTTCTGGGTCAGCATAAAGACCCTCACCAAGGATTTTATCTTGGGGAGCTTTATAATCTTTCTTTAAGCCCTGTATTTCAAGAACTTTTGCTTCCTCTCTTCATAAAGCCCTCCATTCTAACTGACAGGAGTTTTCAAGGACAGCTGATATTAATTGATCTCAATCCTTAGGGGTTACCTTGTTATTCCTTGCCCATGATTCTACTAATTGCTTCACACATGGTGATTGCATGCCATAGGAGACTACCGCTTCCTTTACACTTTTTAAAACTTTCATACATATTGGTTCCCACTGATATGCAATGACACCTTTTGGGTGTTTTTTCATTGTTGGTTTTTCAGTAACACAGGTACACAGGAAGGCATAGGAGATGACACATTGACTTTAAGCAGGTCTCCCCTGACCCTGCAGGATGTAGGAAATTTTAAATCTCTCTTATACCCTATTACCTGTACCTCTTCTTTTGGTTTATTAGATCAACGGTCTTCTAAGGGCTCAATCTATTCATTGTTTTTCTCAGTGTTTGAACTTGTTGAATCACAGAATTTTCCAAAGACTTCATTGACTCAGTCAGTTTGTTTTTCCTAACTATGAGTGATTTCATGTATTTAATATTCTCATCCATAGATATTATCTGAGTGGCACCACCCCCCAATGGGCGTGGTCAGTGTCACAGAAGGACTATCTTACTACATTCAGGAGCTTGAGTGACTCAAATCAGCTGCCTGAGGAAAAGCCCCACCCAGGAACACACAACCCCACAAGAGCCCCATGGTTCCTGTAGGGTTTTCAGACAACTACAGCATTGGACTTCCATTCTCTCCAGTGATGACATACAGCCTATGTAACTCAGGAGGGGCCCCTGAGAGTCCTGTATGTTTCCTGAGCCCCTAAACCTCTTTTCTCCAGAAGAGAATATTTCAATCTGGAAGAAACGAATGTACAACGGGGTGGGAAAGAAACAGAGCCCATATTGAGTTTTTA
Source organism: Phodopus roborovskii (assembly GCF_943737965.1). Lineage (NCBI taxonomy): Eukaryota > Metazoa > Chordata > Mammalia > Rodentia > Cricetidae > Phodopus > Phodopus roborovskii. Next base: position 16,534,526 of record NW_026126482.1, on the reverse strand, counting down.
AGGAACATGATTTTATGTCTGCGGAGGCAGAATATTCCAGAGAGAAAAGGTGTGGCACGGACTACTGTGAACTTTTGTCTCTTCATTACCAGAGAGTACCTGAGGACTGACAGCCTGGGCTTTTCCTTTAGGACAATGACTGTGACAGTGAATAGTGGGCCTGTTTGTTTGTCTTGTTTCTTTGGCTGGCTCCCACAGTTCCTAAACGGTCCTAAATATTTCATTGGCTGGACTGAGTGGGCTCATCTTCCTTCTTTTTGATAAGTTTGATTTCCTTCCATGAAAATGCATGAACTTCCTTTGGGGGGGAGTGGAGATGATGGGAGCAAGTGGGATGGGCTAAGACCTTGATCATTTGTGGACGTTTGCGTTGATTCGACTGTTGGGCAACAGTGCCTTTACGGTTAGCTGAACCACATGCTAGCCCATAGGCTAGCCCATAGGCTAGCATGTGGGCAAAGCTGCAGAGACCAGGAAGGAAATCAAAGTCATTCTGCGGCAGGATAGAAAGACAGGAAATTACAGAAACGTGGGAAGGAAAAGGAGCTGCTCACCCTGGAGTCTATCTGAAGCCTCCTACAGTGCTGACAGTGAAAATCCCAGAACGATGAACATTTCTTCGATGGTTTGGATGAGAATGGCCCCCACAGGCTCATATATGTCAATGCTTGGCCTCCGGGTGGAGGACCGGTTTGGGAAGGATTGGGGGTTGGGCCTTGTTGGAGAAGGTGTGTCACTAGGGGTGGGCTCTGAGGTTTCAGGTGACTCCATTCCCAGCCTGTCTGTCTCCTCTCTCTGTCTCTCCTCTCTCTGTGTGTCTCTGTCTCTCCTCTCTCTGTATCTCCTCTTACCTCTTTGTTTCTCTCCCTCTCTCTGCCTTGTGCTTGTGGATCAAGACAAAGCTCTGCGTTTCTGCCTGCTCCTGCCATGACGGTTGTGGACTCTCCCTCTGAAACCTTAAGCTCCACATAAACTCTCCCCCCCCCCCCCGCTGTCTATAAGTTGTCTTGATCACGGTGTCTTACTACAGCAACAGAAAAGAAACTCCTTTCCTAGCTGTGACCCTGCAATTTTCCAGCAAGAACACCTAAAACCACGTTTACAGTAAAAGGACACACCCTGAAACAGCTTTTAGTTTTGTCTTATCAGATTGTAGTCACACCCAGGGTGCCCTATAACTTGGCTTATTTAAAACAGGGAAAATAGAGGAGTGTCTTGGTGCCCCTTTGAGGTGTCAGTCCAGCCACCAAAATGGTATGTATGGTTAATGCTAAGACGCTTACTTGGGACTGCTGCAAGGGACAGAGTGGAGCTGTGCCTCTGTTCCTGCTACTGCTGACAAGTCCTGCCTGGAGCAGTTAACAGTCTAGGCTCTATAATATAAGGACCATGGGACTCCAAATAGCTGTTAAGTTTTTGTCCACTTGACACAAGCTGGAGTCATCTGGAAAGAGGAAGCCTCAGCTGAGGAATTGCCTCCATCAGATTGCTTTGTGCATAAGTCTGTGGGGCATTTTCTTGGTTGATGTGGGAGGGCACAGCCCACTGTGGGCGGTGCCATCCCTGGGCAGGTGGGTCTGGGTATAAAAAGCTAGCTGAGCAAACCCTGGAGAGGAGCAAGTGAGTGGAATGCCTATGCAATCTCTATTTCAGTTCTTGCCTTAGCTTCCCTGATGAGGGGTTGTAACTTGTTAGTAAAATAAACCCTGTATTGTCGCTTTTGGTCGTGGTGTTTTATCACAGCAATATAAAGTAACCAAGGCAGCTACCATTTATTAAATAATGATTATAAAGAATGTATTGTTTTGGTTTATGTTTTATTGAGACAGGAGTTTCTCTGTGGCTTTAGAAGCTGTCCTGCAACTAGCTCTTATAGACCAGGCTGGCCTTGAACTCACGGAGATCTGCCTGTTTCTGTCTCCCGAGTGCTGGGATTAAAAGTGAGTGCCACCACTGTCTGTCTTAAAGTATATATTGTACTTTCTTTTCTTTTTTTAAAACAGGGTCTCCCTATGTGGCCCTGGTTGTCCTGGAACTCACTATGTAGATCCATCAGGCAGGCCTCACAGAGATGTGTGATCTGCCTCTTTCTTCTGAGGACTGGGATTAAAGGCTTGTGCCACCACCGGTGCACTAACCCTTCTGTCTTATCCTATGAAAACACTCAAGTTAGACACACTCAAGGTCACCCAACTGGAATGTGGCCAAGTTTTCGAGCTAGGTAGAGGCCCCAAGACACTTGGTTTACGTAAACCTCAGTTTTTTTCTGCTCCCTCATTTTTCTGCTCTAGTTGGAACACTGGGCATGCACATCGCCACTGAGTTACACGCTGTTCCAGCCCTTTTGCTAACTCCCAGTGGTTTCTTCCTGAGCATGCACCAGGCCCGTCTCAACACTTGGTGGCTACATTGGGAGTGAAATTAGGGAAGCCAAAATTCTTAACCTTTTTGTAATCGAGAGTGCCGTAAGGAAACCGCTGAGAAGATGGCTGCCCCATGGTTCTGGAGAAAGTTTTCATTTTAGTCACCGTTGTATTGCTGTGAAGAGACACCAAGGCCAAGGCACCTCTTATAAAAAGAAAGCATTTAATTGGGGCTTGATTACAATTTCAGAGGCTAAGTCCATGATCATGACAGACCGTGTGGCAAGCAGATGAAATGACACTGGGCCCGGCATGGGCATTTGAAAACTCGGAAGTTCAGACCCAGTGAAATACTTCTTCCAACAAAGCCACACCTCCTAATCTTGATCCTTCCAAACGGTTCCATTCCGGCTTACTAAGCATTCAAATGTATGATGAGCCTATGGAAGCTATTCTTGTTTTGTTTTTTGAAGCAGAGTTTCTCTGTGGCTTTGGAGCCTGTGCTGGAACTAGCTCTGTAGATCAGGCTGGTCTTGACTTCACAGAGATTTGCCTGCCTCTGCCTCCCGAATGCTGGGTTTAAAGTGTCGTGTGCCACCAATGCCCAGCAATGGAAGCTATTCTTATTCAAACCAACACACACACACACACACACACACACACACACACACACACACACACACACACACGGAGGGAGGGAGGGAGGGAGAGAGGAAGGGAGAGAGATCTGAAAGAGTTCAGAGCAAAGAGAAAAAAGCACACTGGCTGTGTTTAGGGCTGTCTCTTGGGGATTAGGGAGAAAAGATAGCAAAAATGGTGGGAGTGTCCTGCCTATTAGAATGGGTTATGTTGAAGAGGGAGGAGGGTGGGTTAGCTGGAACAGCCTGGGAACTGCCGTGGTGGAGGAGGAATGGGGGAGGGGAGGAGAACCAGAAGGCTATCATGGGCACCTTGATATTCATGTAAGCGCATGTTACTAGGGACCGGAGGAGTCTGGAGGTTAGCTTTGGCTTTGATATGTATGTAATCACAGGTATACACCAAAGGAAGTGGCCCTTTCTGGAAGATTCCCGAGGAATGCTGAATGTGAGCTTTGATTTATCCACCAGCAATCTTCTTGTTTACACTGCGAGAGTTCAGCCTGAGTTAAGCTCAGGCTGTCATTTTCGACCAAGACAGTGGGCCTGCCCTTATTTTGCGGAAGGGGGGATTGGGAGTTCCGGTTGGACCTGACATTTTTGCAGGGGATAAAGAAGGCCACACTCTACAGCCAGGCTTGGAGGCTCATGTCTGTAATTCCAGCACTCACTCAGGAGGCAACACTAGTCAGGCAAAGGCAGGTAGATCTCTATGATTACGAGGCCTTCTTGGTCTATATGATGAATTTCAGGACAGCCAGAGCCATATAGTAAGACCTTGGTTTTTGTTTGTTTTTTGGTTTTTTAAGGAAAAAAAAAAAAGGTATACCCCTGGTCTCCTAACTACCCTGGTAAGTGGCTTCGCCTTTGCTCACCTCAGTGAGTCACACTAGGGTACACTCTGGGGATGGGAGACTGTTGCAGGTCTTTCTCTACTCCTCACGTGTCTCGAAGCTGACCAGAGGGAGGGCTCCAAGGTCCTGCCTGGCAGAATTCGCATTCACAGCTAGGCTCAGGCAGAAGGAGCTGGTTGAGCTAAGTGGAGTGAGCAGGGTCCTCCGGGAGAGGGGGATCCGCCAGTAGACCGGGCTGTGGGTGGGACTGTGGGCGGGGCTGTGGGCGGGACCTGGAGGCCGGGGCGCCAGGCTGGTGGAACCGTGCCGGGGTGCGGGCATAAGAACACGGCGTACGCACCGGGCTAGCCGAGCACCGGTCTGCGCACAGCCATCCCAGCGCCGCTGTACGCAGGCGCCCGGCAGCCCCTGGCTGACGCCGGCCTTCGCACCGCCTCCGCCGCAGGAAGCCGCCGCGCACCGCCAGCACCATGCCCCGCATAGATGCGGACCTTAAACTCGACTTCAAGGATGTTCTGCTGCGACCTAAGCGGAGCAGCCTCAAGAGCCGAGCCGAGGTGGGGGCCGCCTTCGGGCTGGCAAGGGGAAACTGGGTGCTAGGGGTGGCACAGGGCGCCTGATCTGTGCCCGAGGCAGAAGTGTCACACCCTCTCCCACCACTGAGAAAGGGGAAGGCCAGTCGGTTTTCTCTTACACCTGGGCCGCCTTTAGGGTCAATGACAGAGGGCGCTAATTCGGGCCTGGACTTAAACGTGTGCCTGTCTACCGTTGGTGGGCTTGGGGAAATTCACACTGAAACTCAACCTCAGAGTAGCTAAGATCAACCAACCAAGTGACCAGTGACTTAAGAAGGAATGGGTCTCAGGAGGGGCGCTCCGGGAGGAGGAGAGAAAACGGTAAGGCTAGGATGGAAAGGAAGAGAAACGTAACTGCAGATTCTTGGGACTTGGAGCAGTGTCCCCTGGTGCTGTGACTTGTCTCTGCTGATTTAGCATAAGGTGGAATGTCGCGCACACAAGACAAAACAAAACAAAACAAAACAGAACAAAAGAACCCCCAGACCGGGAGTTCTCAGCACTCAAATTCAAGATTTTCTTCCTGAGTTTAAATGGTCTTGCGGGCGCTGAGCTTGGGGACCTGCTTCTTGGTGGCACTATGCAGTACTATACAGTCTGCAGTCCCAGCCCAGGGAGAGGCAAGCGGTCAGCGCTGGGGTGAGGGTCATTCGGGCCATTGGGAAGTTAGCAGTGCCGTAATACGATGAAAGCTTGGAAACAGGTGGAGACAGGAGCCGGCCAGGTCAGACCTTAAAGGATAAATAGTTTTCTGGAAAGGTGGAGCCCGCTAAATGAGTAGTGTTCCGGACAGTGGGTTAGCTGCTCTGTCGGAGAGCAAAGGAGGAACAGCCTGAAAGGACAGGGTTTGAGTTTGGGCCCAAGGAGTAAACACCGGGGAGCTATGCTTCACAAACAAGACCATAAATAAATCCCCTCCGCAAACAACTCGTTCAGGTTCCCAGGCCGGATTGGACTGCCGGTGCCTGCAGCTGACAGCTGAGGGGTGGTACGGATTAGGTCTGCCTCCTGTGGACCAGTAGAACCATGCCACTTTCCCTAAGCAGGGGCACCGGCTGCTTGGAACCAGACTGGACAGAGACAGGAAGTGGTGATGGTGGTGGTTGGGGGTGGGGGTGTGTAAGATGGACCCTTATCCAGCCAGATTAGATGCCCCTGGGCCTGTCCTTCATCGTGTACTTTTCGAGTGCCAAAGAACCAGGCAAACATTTGGAACAAAAATAAACACTAGAGAAAACACCTGAACTGTTGTATAGACACTAGTAGCCAGTAAGTACTTAAAACACAGACCAGGACTAATTATTTGGTGGTCTCAATATTTGTGTTATTAATGCTTGCTTTAAATTTATTTAGATATGAGCCACTTAGTTATAAATATATATATTTATCTGTACAAAGCAGGCATCTGTGCATTTCCTGGACTAGGAAGGCTCTTGAGAAAGTACAGTATTAATATTTATGTGAACAATATGATGCCGTGCAACACTTGGTTTTATAATTTGTGCTGACTGCCACTCTTAATGTCCCAGCATGGGTTGAATCTTGCAATCTGTGTATATCCATCACAGTGAGAATCGGTGCCCTTGGGGAGTGTCGCTCACACTAGCTTCTGTGAGGAGTGTCAAGTGGCATGGCTGTTCCAGTCATTTGTGGTCTAGCCTTCTGGGGCTGGAGCACTTCTGCCTGGTGGATGAGCTCACATAATGTGACTTGTCTGCCTGGCACTGCTTAAGGAACCACCTTAGCCTCTCTGATGTTCCACTTCAGGGTTTCTTCCGTTTCTTGTGATTTAAGTGCCATGGGATTTGTTGATTGAGTTAAGATCTTTGGATTGATCTGATTTACATGAGGTTTTCATCATTCCATGGGACCCAGTCCTGGATTTAACACCCTAGCCCAATTCATAAGTGAGAATTTTGCTTGTGTGTACATGTTCATATGTGTGTGTGTGCCCACACATGTGTGCGCACAGATACACGCATGGTGGCCAGAAGTCAGCTTCTGGTTTATTCTTCATGCACTGCCCATTTTTTAAAAATTATTTATTTATTAATTTTTTTTTTTTTTTTTTTTTGATGCAGAGATTTTCACTGGCTGATACTTGCCAAGTAGTCTATGTAGTCTTGCTGGCCAGCAAGCTCTAGGGAGCTCTGTTGGTTTCCACTGTCCCCCCCCCAGCCCTGGAGATTACAAGTGTGACACTATACCCCACTTTTTTAAACTTGGGTTCTGGGGATCAAACTCAGTTCCTCATGCTTATATGGCAAACACTTTAGAGACTGAGCCATCGCCACAGCCAGGAACAGTTTTTTTGTTTTTTTTTTTTTTTTTGTTTGTTTGTTTGTTTTTGTTTTTAACATATAAAGGCAGGATTTGAAAGTTGGGTATTGAAGACTAATCAGAGCCAAGAACTACCCACTTGTCCTAAGACAGGGCAAATGGAAATGCCCTTCTACCTGCTTACAACTCTGTAGTGAGTGTTGGACCACTAAGGAGAGATGGGGCTAGTTTCCCTATCTGTGCCAGTCTGAGCCACAGGGAATAGAGGACAGGGCCGGGTGGGGAGAAGACACAGCAGAAAGGAGGCTCCAGTTTGGTCTGAATTCTGTTACTGCTTACTATATCACCTTGATGTCCTGTCCTGCAGCTGCTATGACAAGGAATTACAGAACAGTCCACTCCATCAACAGGCTTTCCTTGTCTCCCAGCTGGAATGCTGGAAAGGCCCTGATTGAGGTGTGTCTATGCCGTAGGTTTCTTCTGAATAGCTGTTTGCAAGAGGGAGCCAGCACCTGCTCTATGCAGCTCACCAGCTCCTGCTGGCTTGCTGGCCCCTTTTAGCCCTCCTTGGCATACAGAGGTCTGATCTAGCCCCTAACTTCATCTCTCTGTAAGCTGTCCTACTTTGGTGTGCTGTGTCCAAGTGTTTCCCTTTTTGATGAGAACCATTCCACATTCCAAGTGACCTCAACGTGGTCACTTGCAAAGATCCTATTTCCAAACAAGGTCACATTCACAGGTGATGGTGTTAGGACTTTGGTGTCATTTGGGGGAGCCACAATTCAACCCATAACAGCCTATGGAAACTTTGCTTTGTGGAATTAGAAGGTTTGCCCAGATTTGTTCTTAGTCATGAGTACATCAGAGATACCTAGGGAGATACTCCAACACCTACAGTTTCCAACACACAGAGAGAGGCTTTGATGGATGCAGCTTGCTGTGGTCTTGACATGTTTGCAGAGTTCATCAAGAAGGCTTTCACCGTATGAACCATTGCCCTAGCTTATAACGCACTTTTGACTTTGGTTATGTGGCTCACACTGGTGCTAAGCTCTACATGCTGTCCAATTCAGAAGCTTCCTGGGCCACACCAGCATTCCAGGTACTCAGGAGACCGGACATCTCTCCCCACTTGACTTCAGTCTGATGCCAGGGCCTTAGTGGACCACTTCCCAGAGAGTCTTCCCAAAGGTCAATCATGCTTCTGGGGCATCCTCTCTTACCCCAAGTCAAGTGGCAGTTGTCTATGACCAAGTTGGTGGGTGTCTATGGAGTTTACATGTAGGCATTGCCTTGTGTGTCCTTAAGGAACTGGGAAGGAAGTGTGGGTGGGAGGCAGGGCTGGTTCCCTCTGCCATTGCATATTGCTGCTTTCCTGTCCTGTCCATGAGTGACTGTTTCTGTTAGGGTAGTGGCAGAGGTTAGAACATAAGCTCCTGTAGTGACTCCTTAAGCTTGACTCATTACACTGAACTGCTCTGAAATGTGGCCGTGTGTACTTTAGAACTGTAGAATGCTGGGTAATGATCAGAGAACAGAAATTATTTGGGGGATGAGGGAGGGGAGTTTTCTTTTTTCTGAGTGGGGATTTGGAGGTGCTGTATCTGGGGTATTCAGCTGCTGTGATGGAGTAAAGGCCATGGATGCTGGAGTGAAGTATTTATCTCTCTGAACAAGCAGACTGTCTTTGGTGTGTGTGTTGGGTAGATAAGGTTAGGGCAGATAATTTCATTTCTCATTCTAAGAACTGAATATTGGGAAGAATCTGCCTTATGTCATTTGGGAGGGAGAGGTTTGTTGGCAGAGCCTGGTATATGCTAAACATGGTTTCTGTTGCTGAACTACACACCTCCAGCCCCAGGAACCTGCCTTGTGGAGATAGGAAGCCAAGGGTTCATTGTCAGAGTTGCCCTTTCCTGTGAAGTGCTCTGTGTGTGTGTGTGTGTGTGTGTGTGTGTGTGTGTGTGTGTGTGTAGTGCAGATAGGTTTTGGTGTGCCAAGAAAAGCCATTATGATCTCATGGGGACAGAGTGCAGAGACCCTTTCCCCCTGTGCATCTTTGGGCAAATAGAAGAGTATTTGAGATCAGGAATTCTGATTGTTTTTAGTCTGTGCAAAAAGGGTAGGACCAGCTAGTAGTGCAGGGTTGCCAGGAGGGGCCACTAACTGAGGTGTCCCTACCAAATCCCCCTGACATGGCCAAGAGATTGGTAGTAGCACCCTAGGGTGAGGGTTAGTGGGAGGAAGTGGACTATGCTGGGAAACCTGGAACCAGGAATGTACACAGCTCCCTGCAAAAGCTGCCCAAGGGAGAGGAGCTTCTGGATCTCACCTTACCCTGGTCCTCCAGCATCTTCCAGTTTCTCATTTGGTACTCTCCATTGGCCAAACCCAGAAAGACATGGATTTGAGAAATGGAATCTTGGGAGTGGCTGCTCTGTGATGAATTCAAGCACAGGACTGTCCTGGTCTCAGGAGGGATTCTAACTCAGATAGCTTTTTTTTTTTTTTTTTTTTTTTTTTTTTTGAGATAGGGTTTCCAGTCTGGACTAGAACTCACAGAGATCCACCTGCCTCTGCCTCCTGAATGCTGGGATTAAAGGTGTGTGCCACCAATGCCCAGCAACTCTGCCAGCATTTTTGTTGTTTATTTTGTTTTTGTTTTTCTCAGACAGGGTTTCTCTCTGTAACAGCTCTTGCTGTTCTGGAACTCACTCTGTAGACAAGGCTGGCTTTGAACTCACAGAGATCTACCTGCCTCTGCCTCTCCAGTGCTAGGATTACAGATGTGCACCACCACCACCACTGCTGGGCTTTTGCTATCTTTTCTCGAGGACCCAGCTCTGGCTTAGCCCACAGTCCTGACTAAACATCACGCTGGATTCCTGACAGCTCATAGTCACTTGTGCACTGAAGCTGGAGTTCCAGGAGAGTTGGTGGGCCCTCCCTGCATCTGTCTGCAAGTCAAGGGAACACGTATTTCTATGCAGAAACAGATGGTTGCATCGTATCTCCTCTCAGCTCTCATAATTACAAACCAGCTGCTGGAGCTGAAAGGCAAAGGGATTGGGGGTTTGTAGCTCAGTGGAAAATTTGGAGTGTGGTTCTGTGAACAGTGAGATGGGAACAGTAGGAAGGAGCAAGGTCACCATTGTTGGGGAAGAGTGGATGGATTTTTCTAGAAGAGGAATGGGCCCTCCAGTGCTTGGAAGTAGGGGGGAATAATAATGTGTATCTGTATACAAGGGGGGAGGTCAGAATGAGACAGGATGACGAAGGAAGGTGGCAGAGGTGTGGGGGTGGAAAGCTGAAGGGAATAAGGTCTCTCTCCATCTTGGGCTTCATGGAAGAATATCCAGCGTCTTATCTGGGTGTGTGGGGACAGTGGGTACTGTTTGAGCTTTTCTAAGTGGGTATAGCCTGCTACTTGGTTTCCTTAGGACTCTCCTGTCCTTGGGACACTGGGTTGGTGCCCTAAGAGAGTCTTGGGGCTGAGGGGCAGACCCATCCTTGGTGTCCTCCCACCCTGAACTCTGGGAATTCTGTGCAAGTTACCTAAGAACCTTTTCTCATTTCCTTCCCTTCTGCCAACAGGTGGACCTGGAGCGAACCTTTACTTTTCGAAACTCAAAGCAGACCTACTCAGGAATTCCCATCATTGTGGCCAACATGGACACTGTGGGGACATTTGAGATGGCTGCAGTGATGTCACAGGTGGGAGCTCAACCACATCCATCACTGCATCCTCAGCTTTTGGGGGTGGGGTGTGTGTCAGGTGCTTAGACTCATTGCTTGCTGAGTCTGATTGTTTCAAGGGACATGTCCTGTTTTTCTTCTGTAGTCCAAAGTTGTGCCACACCTGAACTCTGCCCTCTGTGGTGTGGTCTAGATATGTCTGTCTCTTCTGTGAAAATGCCTGTGATAGTTTTAGAGATTAGGCTTTCAAGAGGAAGCTAGGCCACAGGATGAATGTCATATTGGAGTGTGCTATCCCCTTTAAAACATACCGCCACTTAGCATGTAGCACGTAATGCATTGGGTTTGGGGGTGCTCTTGTTTCTGCTATAATGTCCTTTTCAATTCTTATCATAACTCCATGGGGTTAGGCTCCTTTTGCAGATGGGAAAACTGAGGCAGACAGAGAAAGAGGAGGGACACCTCGCCCCAGGGCCTTCAGTCAAGTAGAGAGGCAGGATGTAATCCCAAAGTGACTCCAGAGCTGGCAGGGTTCCATCTAGAATGGATGGACCCCTAGGAAAGTTCAAGTTGTCTTTGACTAGTGTCTTGGCCTCTGGAAAAACAGAGGAGAGGCCGGTTGTAGGCATTTGTTGCCTCACAGAGCTGTGTGTTGGGGGTGAGAACTTTCCACATCTGAGACTGGAGTGTTTCTGGATGATGAGCATGGAGATGTCTATCTGTTTCTGCTCATCATGTCTGCCAAGTACAAGGATAAATGCAATTAGTCGGAAAAGCATCTCACTGTGGGAGGCAGGTCTGACCACGGGAGGCTCTGGGATTCATTATGAAGAGGAGCGACGAGGAGGGAAAGATTCTCAAATTATGAGCTCAGAAAGTGGAGATGGAGGTCATCCACCTGATGGAAGGTTTGGCTGTGTGATTGTCAGCTCTGCCGGAGGGGGTTCTGAGGCAAATAAATTAATTACTAAAGGAGTGTGGTGTTTCCCCCTCCCAATCTTTTCCTTGCTTTTGTCATTAATGAGTACTTATAAGGAATTTGGAGTGTTTGCAGTGGTGTGAGAAAGTGTCCTGAAGGTCCATGTGTTAAAGGGTTTCCCCCTGGCTGTACGCCTTTAAAAGATGGGGCCTGGCAGGAGGTCTTTAGGTCCTTAGAGGTGTGGCCTTGAAAAGGGAGTGTGGGACCCTTGTCTTCCCCTCACCTTTACTCCCTGGCTGGGGATAAGGTGAATGGTTTTGATCTGCTCTGTGCTGGGCTGACACACTACAGCCCCAGGAGCAATGGACCCTTCAATAGAGCAAGCCAAAACAAGCCTTTTCATTCAATGTTAATCATCTCAGGTATTTTGTTATAGGTACTGATGGTAGCAATTAACAGTATAAACGGGTGTGGCTCTCAACCGGTGTAGGGCTCAGAGAGCCACACATAGCCTGGTTTGTCTATGCACTTGACCATGAATAGCCTGGGACTTGGCTATGCCCCTCCCATTTCCACGGCAAAGTTCCACAGGAATGCCTTAGCCTACGTTGGCTGAGATAACCATGTGTGGGTTCTGTGAGTTTTCTATTTTTAGGATCCACAGGCAGTGTGAATTAATAGAGTCAGACAGTGGGAAACTGGAGGTAGGGGTGAGTCAGAAGTGAGAGGAGAGGCCTCAGAGAAGGGAAGTTTGATTCTGGCCATTGCTGTAAGCAGTTGCTAAGTTAATTATCTCTTCCTCCTTTGCCCTGCCCCCTCTTGGAGGTAAGGTCTTGCTCTATAGCTCTGGCTGCTCTTCAGCTGCCCCCTGATCTTCCAACCTCAGCCTTCAGAGCACTAAGTGCTAGAGTTCTAGGCATATGCCCCCTACCCAGCTTTGCTATATATTTCTTAAATTCCTTAAGCCCTGTTTCTTATAACAATAATAATTGTGTTCAAAATTGTTCTGAGAATCCCATGGTGTCAGCAAAGCATTGGCCCAATGCAGGTCAAGTTGGGCTTAATAGCAAAAGACGGAGGGTTATTTACAGAAGCCCAGCTCTTTTTGGCTTTCAGCAAGAAATTTTTGTAGGCTTTGGATGTAAGGCAAGGTCCTTTAGTTGGCTGAACAGAAGCTTGCATTAGGATGATCACTCTGCTGATCTGGGGGACCATCTACATACATGTTCTTGACCTGCCTTGGGTGTGAGCAAAAACTAGGTGGACCAGCTGGGTGGGAAAGCTCCTTTATTCTTGCCTCTTGGCAGACCTTCCTAGGCTGAACACACATTGTCTGATCGCATGAGAGCAGGAGACCATTTTGCTATCTGTTGCTTCATTGCATACATCTTTGTTTGTTTTTTGGCTACTAGCAACGCGTTCAGAGCAAATTAGGCATGGATGGCAGCCACAGATGCAGGTGGAGGGGGAGAAGGGCTTCCATTACTCCTTCCTTCCTGACAATCTGGTTTTGTTTCCTAGCATGCCATGTTTACAGCCGTTCACAAGCATTACTCCTTGGATGACTGGAAACGTTTTGCGGAAAACCACCCTGAGTGCCTGCAGGTATGGTGACTTGTTTTTAGTGACAAGGGCTGAGGGGAAGAAAAGGCTTCATTGATGTCAAGAGTATTTGGAGGCTAGTGGGTCACTGCCAGGGCTTTGTTGAGGAAACCTGCCACACGGGGTATTAAAAAATGCCAGGATTTCCCTGTGAGGACAGCTGCTGCTTGGAGGCTAAAGCATCTATCACCAGAGCCTGGGCAAGGCCTTGCTTCCTGCCAGAGATTTCCAGGTGAATCCAATCTAAGTGCCTTTTCCTGCATACAGACATGTCCTAATTATAACAAATTGCCCTTTGTTTCGATACTCTATACACCTGCTAGGATGGCTGTCATTAGAATGATGTGAGAATTGTTGATGTGGAGAAATTGGAATGCTCGTACGTAATTGGGAGGAATGTAGGTGCTGAGGCTGCCTTGTAAATGACCTTAAAACTCCTGGTGCTGGATAGTTTAATGTCAACTTAACACAAGCTGAAGTCGCCCCAATTAGGAAAATGCCTTCATAAGATCTGGCTGTAAGCAAGCCTGTAGGAATTTTTTTTTTCTTTTTTAACTAGTGATTGATGGTGGGAGGACTCAGCCCATTATGGACATTGCCATTTCTGGGCTGGTGGTCCTAGGTTCTATAAGAAAGCTGGCTGAACAAGCCATGAGGAGCAAGTCAGTAAGCAGCACCCCTCCGTGGCCTCTGCATCAGCTCCTGCCTCCAGGTCCTTGCTATACTTGAGTTCTTGTCCTGGCTTCCTTGGAATCACAACCCTTTCATTTCCAAGTTGCTTTGGTCACAGTGTTTCATCACAGCAATAGTAACCCTGACTAAGACATTCCTCGAGAGAGTAAGCATGAGTTACCATATGACTCAGCAGTTACATTTCTAGAAGAAATGAAACTTTGTATTCAAATGAAGACTTTTGTTCACAAAGGCTCATGATGTTTACAATAGCCCCAAAATAGGAAATGTAAACTAAAATGTCCAGTTGATGGGCAAATGAATAAAACATGACATATCAGTATGACAGACGGATATTCTGCCACAGAAGGGAATGAAGTATTGACTTATAGTGTGAACAAACCTTGACAACATTTTGTTGAGTGAAAACCAAACACAAAAGCCCTCACATGTGTGATTTCATTGACACTAATTACTCCATGGTGGGCAAATACTCAAGAGACATGATTATCTGGGCCTGGTAACAGCAGGAAGAAATTAAGTGTGTTTCTTAAAGAGCCATTTGAGCCAGGCCTGGTGCCATAGCCTGTAATCTAGCTACTTAAGAGGCTGAGGCAGGAGGAGCTCAAGATGGAGGGCATCCTGGGCAGCTTAGTAAGACCCTGTCTCACTGAAATAAAAAGGCAAAAGAAATTTGACATGTAGCTCAGCCAGTATTTACCTGTGAGGATTAAAAAGTGTGTGACACCCTAGATTCAGTACCTAGTGCTGTCAACAAATAAATAAATATCCTTCTGGGAACCAGGAAAATGTTCTGTAATAATGGCGTAACTAAATATGCTAAAAATCGTGTGTTTTTAAGGTGGTGTCTTAGTTTAAGTTTTCTGTTGCTGTGATGAACCACCATGACCAAAAGCAACTTGTGAAGGAATGGCCTTATTTCCTCTTATAGAATGTACATTGTGTGGTCCATCACTTGGGGAAGTCAGTGCAGGAACTGGGGACAGGCACTTGAAGCAGAGGCTGTGGAAGAGTACTGCTCACGGGATTAGAGTTTGCGAGCCTTCTTCCTTATATTAGCCAGGACCACCAGCCCCACAGTGGCACAGCCTATAGTGAGTTGGGCCTCTCCCATCAATCATCAATCAAGACACCGTACCACGGGCTTGCCCATAGGCCAGTCTTGTGGGGGCATTTTCTCAACTGAGATTCTCTCTTCCAAAAGGACTATAGTATGTGTCAAATTGACATAAAATTAGCCCATATAGATGACTTCTATGCTGTGTTGCTAAGTCTCAGTATCCCTGCTTACCAAGTAAGTGGGTGTTTGAAATTGGTATCTCTAAGCCCTCCCATAACATGACTGAGTTTCCATCCAGTATATTCTGCTGGTTGCAAGCCAAACCCAGCAGTGAGGTCTGTGCCTGCCTCTTTGTGGGCAGATCATTTGCGATGAGATAATGATTCTGGGTGCTGGCATGGCTGCTGCTGTCACTATGATTTAATTAGGTGTGGACTTCCACTATGGAAAAGTTGACTTAAGAGATAAAAGTAATTCTGGCTCAATATAAAGTCTTTCCTTTTTGATATATTTTTCAGAGTGTCTGCATATGCCTTGCTCATGCCAAAGTCCTTGGTCACTCAGGTTCTAAAGATAAATCTACATACAACTTATACATATCCTCCCATAGGCTTAAATCATTCCTATATGACTTATCATGTCCCATACAATAAAAATGCTGTGTGGCTAATTATTTTATCCTACAGTTTAATAACAAAACAACAAAAATCCCACACCAACTTGTGTGTTTGCTTGCGTGTGTTTATGTGCATTATATGTATATGTAGTACCAACAGAGGCCAGAGGAAGATGCTGGATGCTCTGGAACTGGGGTTACATATGGTTGTAGGCCTTTTTGTGGGTGCTGGGAACCCAACCTGGTTCCTCTGTAAGGGCTGTAAATACTCTTAACCAGCCCCTGGTTTTTTTTATTTATTTTAAGATGTTTTAGTCTCCTCCCCCACCCCATGTTTCTGTGATGACACACTCTGTCAATAGCAACTTAAGGGCACATTTACACTGGTTCATAGTTCAAGGGTCCTGAGTGTCATGGTAGGGAGGCTGCGGTGGCAGGAGTTGGGGGCAGCAGGTTATTGTATCTACAATCCGGAAGCCTGGAGTGGTGAATGCCTGCTGCCCCCTTTCTCCATTTACATACATCTCAGGGCCCAGCAAAGAGATGGTTCCACGGGGCTTCCCATCTCAATTAATGCAGCCACAGTGATCTCCCAAAGGGGTGCCAAAGAGGCCTGTCTCCCAGGTCATTCTAGAATCTCTCAAGCTGACAATACTGTCGATCACACAGGGTATGGTGTAGCTCAGACTGGCCTTGAGCTCCATAGGTAGAAGAGAATGGCCTTCCAGCTGAGGCATATTCCAGCCACTTATTTCCTTAACCTGTAAGTGGTGGCTGCTACCACTCATTCTTTCTAGAAATTTTTCATGGTGCCCTTCTTTGAGTGTACCCCTAGGACACATTTGCATCACTAGATGCACAGCACAAGGTTCTACACAGCAAGCTTGGGGAAACTGAGTAGAAGCCGAGGACAAGGTCTTGAGTATTTCAGAATCTATTTACTGTGAGGTTTTTGTTGTTGTGTCCTGGGTTCAAGGATGGGTGTAAGTCAAGGGTGGGAAAGAAAACATTGAGTTTAGGTCAACCATGGAAGGAGCTGTTGTTTGTCCCTTAAACAGAGTCTCTGTGTTTGTTCAGGGTAGACCTCAGAGGGTTGCTGGATGGAGGGAGGGTCTTCCTTTGAATACTGCTATTCATAGCTATCTTCTATGCTTTATTTGGCCACAGCATGTAGCTGTGAGTTCTGGCAGTGGGCAGAATGATCTAGAGAAGATGAGCCGCATCTTGGAAGCTGTGCCACAGGTGAAATTCATCTGCCTAGATGTGGCCAATGGGTATTCGGAACATTTTGTGGAATTTGTGAAACTGGTCCGATCCAGATTTCCTGAACACACCATCATGGTAAGTATGAGAGGATGCTCTCAAGATGAGGTAGCCAAGAGATTCAATGTGTTTGGGGTGGGGCCTGTGCCTTTCCATAGCTTTTGTGGCAAGGGTAGATTTGAAGACCTAGCTTTTCTCTAAAGAATGAATACAATTCTGATCAACATCATGGATGTTGGCACCTTACTTTTGGTAAATGGCATTTATTGTCTGTTATCAGATGAGACCTGTGAAAAGTGTGTGTGTGTGTGGGGGGGGGAGAATCTCCATCACCCCTTGGTGGAATGCATTTATTTAAAAAATTGAAAACTTTGGGATTTCAGTTCAACATGTTGTCCTCCACCCCACCCATGCTTGCCAGCAGACAGCTGTGCCACTAGCAGTCAGGCTCTGCGACATAATTATTTTATGAGAGTCGACTGATGATGATAGGTTCATTGAGTTGGCATTATATCTAAGACCTTTGTTTTGTGACTTTTCCTCCTGTTTTCTGTATTTTCCCAGTAATTACCACCTTCACTCACTACAGCTATGTTAACTTTCTCAGGGTGAACTGGCTAAAAGCAGGTGGCCAGCACTAGAGTTACAGCTAGGCTTTAGGGAAAAACAAAATCTATTGTATTTATACCCATCTTTACTGGGCTTAATTAGTGTGGTATGTAGGGAATGACCAGTGCACGATTCAGTCCTGCCACCTCTGTGTTTTCAGACCTGTTTGCCTCAGATTTCCCCCACAGGAAGTTGGCACAAAGGCATCGTTTCTGCTAGTGGAGTTCAGTCTTCTCTTTAGGGATCTTTGCTTGCTACGCTGCTTTTGGCCATGGCATTTTATCACAGCAACAGAAAATTAGGTAACACAGAAATCATCTCAAAGGAAGAAAAATGGGTCAGAGTCAAGGTATTCCCCTTCAAAGACATGCCCTTATCAACATACTTTCTTCATCGTGGTCTCACTTAGAGCTCATCCTGGTTCCCTATGAGCTCATCAGTGGATTAATTCATCAGTGAAGTTGGTACCCTCTTGATCCAGTCACCTCTTAGCAACACCTCCAGCTAAGAACTGAGCCTTCAACACCTGCACCCCTTAGGGGGCCCCTTCACACCATGTCCATGCCTGTACTTCCTGAGATAGACTTCCTAATGATAACGCTGCCAGATGCATCTTCCTCTCTTGAGTCTTTGAAGGGGTCTCCTGACAGCTCCTCTTGGGTCTTACCCTCCCTCGAGGCAGGTCTTCATCTGATTTCTCTACATCCTCCACAGCCTTTGCTGAACTAGTAAGTCAGCCACTGTGCGTGTTTGAGTCTGTGAGCCACTCCAGCAAGTGGCCTGAGAAGGCGGGCATCAAAACCCAGATAGCTAGGAGCTGTGGGTTGGGGCTGAGCTCAGATCTGTGGGATCTCACACTATTTCCAGGTACCATCTGAACTGAATTAAACTATAGGACATTCTGCTGGGAATCCCTTAGCGCATGGGAAGACACCATGTGTTTGTCACGGGTGAGAGTAAGAGTTTAGTTTTCTCCTACATCCATAGGCACTAGGCATGTTTTACGGAGATGCCAGTCCCCTCTCCTGTTTCCAACATCTCCATAAAGACTAGGAACAGTTATCCCACATTTACAATAGACCAGGAATCTTTAACTCTGATTTGTGGAGCCAGAGAGATGGCTCAGCAGTTAAAGGCACTGACTACTCTTTCCGGAGGACCTGGGTTCAAATCCCAGCACCCACATGCAACTCAGTGCTCTCCAAGATCTGTCACTCTCACAGAGGCTCACCTGTAGGCAAAGCACCAATGCATATAAAAATAAATAAATTTAAAAACCCTCTGATTTGTTCTTAGGTTTGGGGATTATCATAATTCACATTAGCATGACAAAACTGCTTTTGCAAGGAAGCCCATCCATTATGCTGCACATGTAGACTTAACAGCCCCTTGTTCACCTGCCACTGGGCAGTATGGGGAGAAAGGTACAGTGCCTTTGTTTCTAATTGGGGAGGCTGACTTTGGGCTTGCACCTGAGCATGGTGAAGTTGCTATCCCTTCCTGTGCCCCAGTACCACGCATGCACACCTAGTTCCAGGCCCCACCTGGTGCCCTTCAGTAGCCCTTGTGGTAACTTTCTTCCAGGCCACTGAAAAGAGGGAAGAGAAATCTGGAACTCCAGAAGAACAGAAGGCCCAGGTCCTGACTGGGATGCGGTGGCTGTGAATGACACTTGACATTACACTTAGCTTCTCTTGTTCTAGGTCAAACATGTAGCAATCTCAACATGTATTTGTTGGGGGATACTGTGTCCTTCATGGATTCCATGAGACAGGGAGAGAAGGAAGGGCCCAAGGCTGCTGTGATCTGGGGGTTTTACAGGGGTCTGCAGGGGTCTGGGATCTGTAGGGGGTCTGTGGGTCTGGGGGTATCTGCAGGGGTTTGGCAGAGTCTGGAAGGGTGGGATCTACCTCTGTTTTAGTTGCTCTGGGAACATGAAGGGTTAATAGCTGTTTCCATTTGCTGCTCTCATGGCATAGAGGTTGCTTACAAAGGATTCATGGGAAATGATGCGAGGTTAAGGAGGTGGCTTAGCGGTTCTGCTTAACATCTTTGGTAACTTTATAAATTATGAAAAGTGCATAAACAGATGTTTAATAGGGGGCTATAATCCCTACTTCAGCAGCCCTACATCTGGAAGCCCTCCCCCTCCCCCTCAGCTCTGCTTCCCACTTGGCAGCTGTCTGCTGTTGCCACTTACTTGTTCCTAAACAACGCCATTTGTGTCGGTCTGGCTCGAGCATTGTGCGCATGGTCATCCTGTCTGTCTGTGTCATCTCTTGTCCCTTGGTGCATCTGAGACCCTCCCTGCTGTCTTCTCAGCTGTGTTTGTGGCTGCCAAGACTGAAGGCCATCCCTACTCCCCAGGGGCCTTTCCCACTTTTTCTTCTGCCTCCCCTTGGTGGCCGTTGCAGCACTGTTAAACTCACCAACTCCGTGCCCTGTCTGTCTCCCTTCAGGCTGCTGTCAAAATACCACACACTGGGTGACTTATAAACAGTGGAAACTTACTGGACACCCAAGACCAAGGTCTGCCTACTGCCTGGTGACACTGTTTCTTAATAGGTGGCATGTAGGTATGTCCTTGAATTGCAGAAAGGTCCACACATGCTCCCTCAGACCTCTCTAAGGAGCAGACATCCCATTCACGGGAGTTTCCTCTGGAAGGCCACATCCCTCCATCTTAGTGCCCTAGGATTTAGGTCTCAGGATGTGAAGTTTGAGAGGACACAGGCATTTCTGAAGTCTGTAGGCTCATGATCTGAGCCTTTTGGGGACTTTTTGACCCTGATGTTCCATGCTTGGGAAAAGGAGTTTGAGGACATTAAGTAATGGAGATTAATTGTGGGATTCACATAACGATGCTTTTTTTTTCAAGCCCATACAATGTGTCCCAATAGTTGCTCAATTGCTTCTAGGTAGAAAGTTCCACCAAAAGCTCTGAACAGTGAGTACAGAAGAAAGGTGGGACCTGGGCAGTGGAACTGTTCTAAGAAGTAAGAGAAGGGATAGGGACATAGCTCAGTTGGTAGAGTGGCGACCTGGTTTGATTCCCAGAAACTATGTAAATAAAAAGAAAATAAAAAGGGGCCTATGTAATCTCAGTGCTGGGGAGGTAGAGACAGGCGAGTCCCTGGAGCTCACTGGCAAGTTAGCCTAGCTGTACTGGAGAGCATCAGTAAAAAGGGAGAGGGCCGCTGGCCTCCACACTTAGGCACACACACGTGTGCTCTCACATACACACATATGAACACACAAAAATAAAGACAGGCACCACTCAGTTCTCAAGATGTTGCCAGCTCGAAAGAAATGGCTGGCTGGGGGTGAGGGCCACACTTGGCCTGTTTGCAAACTGAGGTGGATCGTGTGCCATGCGCAAGAACAAAGGCCAGGGGAGGTTGGACGGCACAGGAAGGAGGGGGAATGGGAAACAAGTGCAGACCCGGGGTTGCCAAGGGGAGCATGGCAGAAGGGGCAGATGGTGAGTTCCCACAAGCCCCCAGGCACCCTCCAGCAGGGAGGCCTCTGCGCGCCTGCTGGCCAGCCAGGAGGTGCGTCATTGTCCTGGTTGGTTTCCTCAGCAATGAACTGAGGACTTTGGCAAGGTAGATGTTTATTCCTAAGCCATTCGCCGCCCGGGCTGACCCCTGGAATCCATGGTTCATTCAGAAACCTCATGCCTTTGGTTCCTGGGTGGTTTTGAAAATGTTAATTTCTCTTCTCTGGCTTTCAGAGGCACTGTGAAGAGGAATTAGCAGTTACCTAGGGTTCTTGAGCTGAAGGGTGCTGGGTGAATGCTGAGTGTTCTCAGAACCATCGCAGAAGCAGGCAGCTCCTGGCCTCGGCACCAGGCCCCTCTGAATTCCCTGGTGTCTATGGCTTTTCACCTGCGGCCAGCTGGGGAAGGGAAGGCAAAGGTGCTGGCCCAGAGAAGGCTCTAACTATTCCTGACTGTTTTCCTGCTGAACATTCTAGATGCTCTTAAATGGTTTAATACAGACTCTTAAATGGATCCATACAGCTCTCTGTTTTGATTTTGTTTTTGGCACTGGGCTTTTGTTTCCGGTACCTATGGCTTCACATGCCCAGGGCTGTTTTTCTTCTGCCCCCTCCCTCCTCCACACACAGCCCAGGGCTTTAAACACACTAGATGAATGTTGTACTAAGCTGCACGCCCAGCCATCTTTGTATTTTAATTTAGAGACAGGGCCCCACTGAGTTGTCTTCACTGGCCTTAAATTTGTCATTCCACTGCCTCAACTTTCCATGTTGCTTGGATTATGGGGCATGTGCCACCATGCCCAGAATCATTTTTTTTTTTTTTTTGCTGTTGTTGTTGTTGTTTGTTTTTGTTTTTATTAGGACCTTGAAGCTGGAAGTTGCCTTGCTTCTCTGGGTCTATTAGTCAGCTTTCTGACAGAAACCTGAGCAAAAGTAAGCTTTGTTTTGGCTTCCGGTTTCAGAAGTTGCAGGGCATGGTTACATAGCTCTGTGGTTTCTGGGTCTGTGTCCAGGTGAACATCATGACAGGTGTATTTGGTGGAGAAAAACCACATACCTCATAGGAAGCAGAGACTTGGAGACGAAGGTGCTAGGGATAAGGCTTGTGTTCCCCCGACCCCCAGCACCCACTTTCTCCAGCTGGGCCCTGGTCTCCTGAAGTTCCCACCCCCCTCCCAAGAGCTCAAGAAGTTAGGACTTCGACAATGGATGCACCGATTGATACAGTGGTACCCTCAACTCAAGTCCCACCTGTCAATACTGCTGCACTGTGGACCTAGCATTTGCCTATGTGCTGCACCGTGGACCTAGCATTTGCCTATGAGCTTTGGGGATAGTTCAGATATAGGCCGTGACATTGCACTAGTAGGGGTGCCTAGTAGGACTGCCTCCTGCATGCCTCAGTGCCTCAGGTCCAGGCACATAGTTTTTGCTTTGTCACGGCTGTCCAGGAAGTGAGCAGGCATAAACTACCATACTGATGGGGCCTGTCATGCTCCCGTGGGCTATCACATTCTCAAGCCTGTATCCACTCCCTATACAATGCACTTCATCCTGACATAAAGCGCTCCCACTTAATCACCCCTGACCAGCCCCTCCCTACCCACAGACCTAACTCCCGTGGCCAAGGGGCTACCTACGTGCAACTGGAAACTTCATGCCAGAGCCTGGTTCTTTATCCTTGTTTCTGATTTGGTCTTGCCGTTTTTTGTTTGAATTGTGTCTTCGTGGCTTCCAGCAGAACTGTTCCTGTTGGAGAAATGAACAGTTTTTCACTTTGTGGATGACATATCTTTGTGGCTAAGTCTTTGGCCAGGCTTGTGATGGTTTCACTAGGAGAGAACCTCAGAATTCATGGAATAAGGAACATGTGCATTTTGGAGTTTCCAATTTCTTTCCAGGAAAACTTGTGCTAGAAAAGGCATCCCGCCAGTAGCAGGCGATTATGTGACATTTTTTTCTTAGTATTTAGTGTTAACAACCACTGATGATTTGAGAAATGAAAAGTAGACTCACACTGGCATATTAATTTTGACTATTACTGAAGTTGAATACACTCCCTGCTTATATTAGCCATGTCTCCCTCTTTTTGTTTTCGTTACATTCTTTTCCTTATGGAGCTTGAGTTTCTCCATATGTTACAGTTAGTCACCCTTTGTCACAGCTACACATGCTTTTCCCTAGCTGGCTATTTGTTGGATGTATCATCTACTTGAATGCGTTTCAGTTTTATATAGATGGTTCTAACTTTGCCTTTACAGTCCCCTCCCCCGGCTGAATTTACAGGAATACAGCTTTACCTTTAACCCAACTCCAGTCCTCCGTCTGTGGCATCTGTCATCACTTTCTGTTGGCAGCTGGTGCTTATCTTCACATAGCTTCAAGCTGGCCTCGTCACCTCTTACTAACAACCTTTTTTTCTATGAAGTTCAAGTTATTTTGCATAAGTTAAAAAAAAAAGAAGAAAGAAAACTTCCCTTGGGGAATTAATTCAGCGAAAGGACACTTGGGCTTTGGTGGGAGCTACAATGAGTAAGGCTGCATTTTGTAAAATGTGACTTTGCACGGTTGTGAAAACCCAGCCAGGGCGTGTTGCCAAGGATCCTGAGTACCAGCTGAAGAATCTATGGGGGCAGTGAGTTGTAATAAAAGGCCTATTTTTGCTCTCTCAAGCTCCTGCAGTCAGAGAGCTTGTACTATTTCCAGCGCAGAGATGCATTCGTGTGGTTGATGGATTCCGCCACTTCCTGGCTTGCAGGTCTATTCTTAGGACCACAGTTCCACTCCATCTGTAGAAAGAGCCTGTGCCAGTGGCATATGGCCCATCAGGGCCTGCCTGCCCGTTTGTACCAAGGTGGGAACCCCAGCCCTGGGGCCAGACACTTGGTGTTTTCTCAACTATGAGGCCAGTTTTCTAACCTTGGCTTTCTGGGTTCTATAGAGATTCTCCAGGGTTTTCCCAGACGCCAAAGTAGCTTATACCCATTGCTAGGGGTTTTGATCAGCTGACCATATTTCATTGCTTGTGGATTTGGGGTTCCAAGATTTTGTTTTTATCTGACCAGTGTTGAGATGTTCCATAAGCCTGGCCTAGACACTCTCAGATTTCCTATGTTTTGAAAAATTCTACATCTCTGTAGCTTCGCACGCCATTAGTTCACCCAGGTGACTTCCCCAAAAGCAATCTTCTCATATCAGCTTCCGTGTTGGAATCCAGTGGTAGAGGAAGCCAGGAACACACTCACTAGTTCTCTGACATAAGTCAGCTTCAAGATTGGATGTGGTGCTTTCTTTTTGTCTCCTGGAACCTTTGGGGATGAGAAGTGGGACTCTCCCGTACCCCTCCAGAGCTGCTCCCTGTGATGCAGAGTTGTGTTCTTCCTGTTGCAGGCAGGGAATGTGGTGACAGGAGAGATGGTGGAAGAGCTCATCCTTTCTGGAGCAGACATCATCAAAGTGGGAGTGGGACCGGGTAAGGCCTGTGGACCACAGCACAGCTGTCTATGGGGAGCAGGAGACTGGGGCTTGGGGTTCCTGGAGGTGGCTACATGGGACCCATGAAAGGCTCACCCAGGGTACATTCTCTGGAAGATCACTGAGCTTCCCCATGAAGCCATGGCACTGAGAGGCTCTTTGATGTTCCCAAACACCTTCTACACGAGCAGGCATGCGTTGTGGGATAACTGTGAACATGTGTCTCTGAAAGTCCAGTTACAGGCATGTAGGCGAGTTTTGAGGCCTTGCTTCAGCATTTTAGTGTGGACGGGCAGGCTTAAAGAGGAAGGCTGGGGTAGGGAATACACAAGGACAGGGAGGAGGTGAGTCCTCCAGTGGCAGAGCAGGAGTGTTGTGGTGACTCACTCCAGCTTGAGTCCTGCATTCTTTCCACGCTATTTATAGTGCTCTCTTATGCACGAGGCTGGTTCTCAGTGTCAGGTTAAATGGGGGGGGGGGGAATGAAGTCTGCACAGCTTACTATCCAGCAGAGGAAACAGTCCCCAGCACCCAAACCTCGCTGTGATGCATGACTTCCCCGGGGCAGTGACATTTCAGGTGAAGCCTGAAGAATGAGAAAGGGTTGTCTGGATAGAAGGGAATGTTAGGTGGGTGGTGAGGGGGGAGAGATAAGCGAAGAAAGGGGGTGAGAGGGAGGGAGGGGGAGGGGACAAGGGAAGAACCCAGAGCACAGAGAATCGCAGAGGTGAGAAGAAACTTGCTGAAAAGTTGGTGGGAAGTGCACAAGGAAAAGGGGACCAATAAGAGGGAGGCAGGTGGGACAGAGGGTGGGTGCTCACTTGCTTTGAGGGTAAGATGGGGTTATAAGTGGGAACAGGGGACGTGGGGACTCAGGTCAGGGAGATGGGGTGAGGAGATACAGCATGAAATTAATAAAGATAGAACCTGGTTATGTTTGGCCCAGTTGAATAATAAAAATACAGTTATGTGACTTCCTCATCCCAGGAGTTTGTAAAGGTCAGGCCCAGGGACAAGCTCTTCTGCTCCCTAATGCAAATGCATCCCATTACAACCATACCAGGTAGATGTTGGTTTTCTAGTGTCCTAGGCTGGGCAGTGAGGCGTGGAGAGTTAGTAACTTGACAAAAGTTGAAGGTGAAGCTTGGAGAAGGCTAGGAAGGTTCCCAGTGATCACTAGAAGGAAAAGCTGCATATGTAGAAGAGTGAAGGATGGGTGGAGGAGAGAGAGGATGCCAGAGCCCGTGTTCAACCTTTGCAGGGAAGTAGACATCACATTGGGTGGAGCAGTGAGGTTTGTGTGGGAGATGTCTAGGACATTTGCTGATGAAGTTGGTGAAGACTTGGGGAGGCGGTTACACATGGCCAGTGGTGTAGTGTGTAGTGAGACCATGTAACTGACCAGCCAACACTTATCCTGCAAGTGTATGTCCACTGTTGTGGAAATGTTATCCCTTTACTGGGGCAGGGCCATATGATGGTGAAGGGGTATCATTCTATATTGTGTCCTACTCATATAGAACCCTCCCTGAATCCACCTCTCCTTCTGCACAGGTTCTGTGTGTACCACCCGAACCAAGACAGGTGTGGGCTACCCACAGCTGAGTGCTGTAATAGAGTGTGCTGATTCTGCCCATGGCCTCAAGGGTCACATCATCTCTGTGAGTATTAGTAACGTCTGGGAGCCTCTGGGGACCATGGGGAGGTAGTGATCGTGATCATGGCCCTGAGGGGCCATGCTGCCTTCAAAGACCCTAGTTCCAAATACTGTCACTTTCTACAGGTACTAGGGATTTGGATATCTAGGAATTTGGGAGGGGCTGACACAGGTCATCATATCTCAGATTCAGGAGTTGGGAAATGGTTTGGGAAGCAATATGGAAGGGTAAAAACTCTCAAAGTCACTGATTTTGGAGTGGTGAGCTAGAAAGGGGTAGAAGAATGCGTCACAGATGAATTCCAGGGCAACTGTGGGCAAGAGCTCTGGGGGGGGGGGATGTGTGAAAAACTGGGGTTTTCTTTCAAGTGCAATGGGAAGCCATTGAAGATGTCAGTGCAGGAAAATGTGAGCAGGCTGTCTTGTAGCAGCCAATGGGCTTCTTTGGGAAGGACTGGGAAGGGACAGGCTAGGAGGGAATCTGGTTGGGAAGCTGTGGCTCAGATGGGGAGTAACTGTGCCATCCTCTAAGGGCTAGGCAGCGAGTCTGCAGAGCCATACACCAACCCGAAGGGTGTTTAGGGAGTGGAACTAAGTCTTAGCAGTGGAGTTGGTATTTGTGGGGCTGGTAAAGGAGGAAGAGTCTTCTCTGCCCCATGTGCTGGTTCATAAAGATGGCTACTGAGGAAAAGCTTCACTTTGAATTTGTGGGTGCATGTTGATTTTTGAGGTACATAACAGGCACCTTGGATTCATGGGTTGCAGACCTGGCAACTAAAGAGCCCATTGGTCTTGGATTCTTATGAGTGGATGAGGAAGCAGGAGGATGCGCAGGTTGAGAAGTGAACCTCAGACATTGAGGCAGGGGCATCTGACAGGAGGAGGGAGTGGGCTGAGGCAATCGGATGCTTACACCTCACCTGCCACTTGTTGAGGGCAGTATAAGTTAAGGCGTGGGACTAAAGGAGTTGAGCACAGCGCCAGTATTCTGACAGAAGCTCCTGGAATGATGATGTCATCATCATCAGTCATACTAAGGACTGAGTAATTGAATGACAAGGTGTGGTGGGTCCTTTCCTTGTGTCCTACTCCATATCATTCACAGAACTGCTACGTGGACCACTGGCAATAGTCATGTGATACGAGTGGCTCAGTATGGGGCCATGTGTGGTGGACCATGGCACCTGCTTGTGTAGCTGAGATGGATGGATGAGCAGATGGATGGATGGATGGATGATGTGTCCTGCTGTCCCTTGGTATTCTCAAGCGGTGAAGCCCAGCACTTCTGTGGAACAGACATTTATGAAAGTAGCATGTAAAACCCTGAAGCACTGTAATCTGCATTTGCAAGCAAGGGCATTTCATGTGGCCCAGAGTGGCATGATGTGGAGACGGTCCCAGCTGCAGACAGCCTTCTACCTCCTTTATAATCCCAAACCACATGTAACTGGGAAGGAAGGTGTGAGTGGCTGGACTTGCACACTCTCATCAAAGCCTCCCCACCCCTCCTTCTAGGAGACTTGGCCTGATCTGGTGAGGGTCTCATGGTCGGGTCATCACAGTTACTCCAGTTTTGCGATGTTAGGAACCATCTCCTATCTGGAGGACAGAGTTCCACCAGAGCCCAAAGCCTCAGGTATGATTGATTGTAAGCCTCCATTACTTCTCTCTGTCTCATTTCTCCACCCAGTTACAAGATACCAACCTTAGAGTCTTGAGTTTGAACCAGGAAACTAGTAAGTTCAGAGTAGCTCTTGGCTGGGGAAAGGCACTTGCTTTGAGTGTCCTGTGTTGTGTCCCCATCCCGTGCTTCCTCTCACCATCCTCTTTCAGAGGCTCCAGCCATAATGTGTGTATGGATGCATAGAAGTTCAGAGACCAGCCACAGTGATGACCCCCGGGCACTTTCTATCTTTTGTTTGAGACAAAGTCTTTCATTGGCTGGAACTTTCCCATACAGGCCAGGCTAGCTACCTGGCAAGTTTCCTGTCTGCCGGCCTCATCTGTGGCAATGCTGAGGTTGCAGGTGTGTGCTGTTGCATCCAGCTTTTAATGCTAGTTCTGGGTATTTGAACTGGGGACCTCACAATTAGGAGGCAGGCGCTTTACCAACTGGGCCATTGCCTCAACCCCCTGAGCACTTATTTTTAAGCAGAAGAGGGATGCTGAAAATTCATGAACCAAATCACTTACATCCCACGATGCCTTTTGTTCTTAAATATAATGCTAACCATGTTGAAAGACAAAACAAGCAACACTTGTCAATTTCTGCTTTGCATATCTTCCCAGGACTAAGTCTTTTTACAATCTTCCAGCAGCTGTCACCATGTGAAGGTGGGTGTGTGTCTTAGACGGCAGGCGAGTGCCCCATGTTCTGTCTTCCTAGAGCATGATGGGAGTCTTTGTACAGGCTTGGGAATTACCTATCAACTGTAGAGGGTGCCAGTTTCCTTCTCTTAATGTATCGTGCAAAATTGCATTGCACTTAGCTCTTCTTTTAGGATGGCCTGGTGGGTGCATCACCCATTTCATCAGTGTGTATGTCAGCAATGTGTGAGCAGACACCGTGAAGATAGTACTCTCTGTAGTGTTATGCAACCACGTTAACTGAGGACTTTGATCTATTCAGAAATTTTTAATTTTACATTTTTTTTTTTTGAGACAGGGTTTCTCTTTGGCTTTGGAGGCTGTCCTGGAACTAGCTCTTGTAGACCAGGCTGGTCTCGAACTCATAGAGCTCTGCCTGCCTCTGCCTTTGCCTCCCAAGTGCTGGGACTGAAGACATGTGCCACCACTGCCTGGCTTAATTTTACATTGTTATGAGTATAATTGTTTTCCTTACATGTATCTGTGCACCATAAGTATGCCTGGTTACTGTGGAGGCCGGAAGAGGGTATCAGATCCCATAGAACTGAATTGACAGACGGCTGTAAACTACTGTGTGGTGCTGGGAATTGAACTCAGGTCCTCTGGAAGAGCAGTCAGTGACCTATCAGTTGAGTCATTTCTCCAGCCTGAGGCATTTCTTGAGGGTGTCAGTAACACAGGGCTTTCTGTGTCAGGCTATAGCACTGACCACAATCCTGAGGAATTATCAGGCACTCTCATGATAAATCCTAGTGTAACCCCAAGCTACTTGAGAGAGCAAAGAGTATTCTGAAGTCACATTGTTGGGGACTTATGTTAATGGAGGCATGAGTTTATGTAATCTGATAATGGTTAGACATCCTGTGCATAGAGCTGGTTTTAACTTGTGTTTGTTTCGTGTGTCTGTGTATCTGTGTGGAGGTCAGAGAACACCTGTGGGGAGGTGTCTAGTTGCTGTGGCTAGGCTGTGTCCTCCAGGCTAGCTGCCTTTTGAGCTCCTCTGCCTGACTTGTGTGTTGGGATCACAGGGGCATGCCCCCACAGCCTGCTTTTTACATGGTCTCTGGCGACTGAAGTTGGACTTGGTCATCAGGCTTGCATGACTATCATTTCTACTTGCTGAGCCACCTTCTTGGCTCCTGGGGCTGGTTTTGACCAAGGTAAAACTCTAGAAAGTGAACAGGGTAAGCGAGGGGCATGTGGAAAGCAAACACTTGGAAGGGAAGAGGACAAGCATGGCAGAGCCTGGGAGCAGTCATGTGGCTGCAGAGCTCAACCCGGAAGGGCTTTGCCCATGTACTTTTTCCAGAGAGCCTGCCTCTCAAAGAGTTTGGTCTCAGGGGAGCTACACAAGAACAACTCACTCGACTGAGCAAATAATGACCATTGGAGAGACCAAAACCAAGTCTGCAACAGCTCCCCGTTGATCAGAACTGCAAGCAAGTGAAACCATTTTATTTGTGTGTGTGTGTGTGTGTGTGTGTGTGTGTGTGTGTGTGTGTAAGATTTCCTATAGCCCTGGATGACCCTGAACTCTGAATCCTCCTGCCTCCGCCTCCTGAGTGCCGGGGAGGTAGAAGACATACACCAGCGTGATTAGCTAAGCAGCAGGGTTTGAATCCTCCCCCTTGGAGTGTGGGGACCAATTAAGTGATGAGAAAGAATGGTGAGCAGGGTGACAAGTGCAGACCTGTCCCAGCACTCAGGAACTCAGGAGGTTGAGGCCAGCTTGAGCTACGTAGGGGGGCCCTGTCTCTAGAGGAACAGAAGAGGGCCGAGTCCCAGAGCCCAGTGCTTTCCGGGTGAGAGATGTTGTTCGTTGCAAAGCGCCTTGCCTCACTTGAACACAGATGTCTGGTTCTGTCTTGTAAACTATCACCCAGGTTACCCCCACAGGTGTACTGTGTTCTCTTCCCAACCCAAATGTCCAGCTGCACGGTTAGCCCGCGCTTGCCCATGCTGAGCCTTGGCTACATCCCTGTCACTTTGTTCCACCTGCCCCCAGCTCTTCTCTTTGCGTCCTGGGCTGTCGTGTGTTTCCCTGATACCCCAGAGCACTGCCACCCTCCTTTTCCTATGTCTGGGTCACCCAGGCTCTGCAGGAAATATCAAGTGGCATTTAGAGACTATTACTAAGGAAACGTGAATGCTGTATCCTAGGAACTTTGAGCGGGGTTGTGGTAGCCTGCGGCTGCAGACGTTCCTACTGCCCATGAGGCCAGCCTGCATTATGTGGGCAGAGTGGATGTTGGCAGTGAGCACTTAGTTTTTAAGGACATGGTGGACCAGTGACACGGGTAGCTGAGAAGATAAAGAAGCCAGTTCTATGCCCTTTTCTCTGCTCTTAAAATAATCTAGCACTCAGACTAAATAAAATCTCACCTCTCAGCAGGCAGGGAGGGAGGGGTGGCTTCTGAGTGGGAAGAAGCAGGGACCATGTGTGGTTGGGCACGTTACATAATGGTCTAGCAGAGGACAGTGGCCAGTCTGTCACACTCAGGTCTCCCCTCCAGATGTGGGTCTTGAGCCCAGATGGAGGAATGGGCAGGGATGCCAGTCTCTGACCACCAGAGGAAGGATGTGGTTGGGAGCCCAAGTGCCAAGGGTAGTAATGTAGCTAGAACGCCTGCCCCCTGGCTCTTGGGTCACCTGCTTGGCTAGGGGTGGAAGGTGGCTCCTGGTCACTTATTTCGTCCTCATGGTCTGGCCTGTTCCCACCCTGATGCTACCCTTTCCTTCCTTTCTTTGAAGGATGGAGGCTGTACATGTCCAGGAGATGTCGCCAAAGCCTTTGGTAAGTACCAGGGACAGCCCTGTCATTAGGAGGAAAGTGGGAAGGAGGGTTCTGGGCAGCTTGGAAGAACCAGATGGAGGAGGGAACCCCCAGGGGCTTCTGGGTTTATTGGGAGTTTTCTTTGCCTGCATTTCCTTCCCGTCTGACAAAATCCTGGCTCGATTTTGGTTCGGGTCTGGAGCTGAGCAAGCTGGGTGCTCAGAGTGTGGATCGTGGTGATGTCATGCCAGCCAGGAGCGGGTCAAACTCTGATGTTTTCGTTGAGGAGGAGAATGCCTGGCACACCCGGGACCCTGCACAGTGCTTGCTCCACCAAGCTGTTTTGGCTCCACCTGAAGCAGCCCCGTGAGGGAGACCCCATCTCTTCCTGGCTGGACCCGGACTTGGCTGGAGGCTGACTGGCCTGCCTCCCACTAGAGGGCAGCAGTGCCCATTGTATCCAAGCAGGACCTGTAAGGCCTCTGGGGTCCTGGTTTTTGTTCCGCGAGGTCCAATACCTCAACAAAATGGGTGGGGTGGTAAAACAGGGCTGCTGAGCCCTGTGCTGGCTGGCTGCTTACTTTCCACAAACCATATAGAAACCAGACGGCTGCCCAGGTCTAATCTGTTAGGTAGTATGCTCCACTGCACATGTACCCATGTGTGAACGCGCGCGCGCACACACACACACACACACACACACACACACACACGGTGGTAGAAAACTTTCTGTCTTAGTGATAAAACAATAGTTTGCTTTTTAATATTTGAATTACATTTGTTTATATGCGGACAGGCACATATGTGTGGAAGCCAGAGGACGTCTTACAGGAGTCCACACTCTCCTTCCACCATGTGGGTCTGGGGGATAAAACTCAGTTGTTTAAGCTTGGCAGCAGCAAGTGCCTTAACCTGATGAGCATCTCACCAGCCCCTGTTCTGTTTGTAAAGCAGTGACAGAGGATCATGCATACAGTGCTCCCTGCTGACAGGGTTTCTTAGCAACCCAAAGCATATCATAAAAATTGAAGTGTCCCTAAGGTCAGCTGTGGAAGGAAGTATAACCCTCCATTCCATCTTGCCTGTCTTATGGTCCAGGAAAGAATGGCATGGCCATAGTCCTACAGTTCAGTGCAGGGAGAACTCTAGCTCTCTTGGCTGTATCCTTAAGCATCACTTAGTATACGTGTGGCTTTCTTCTGGTATGTCCCATGGACCACAGCACAAAGCGGGAGCTGAATGCATTTAAAAGCCACTGTCCTTCATTAAGTACCTTGTTCCTGAGCTTGGAACTGGCCCTTGGCTCAGCTCTCCTCAGATAGTCTCCCTGCTCTGTTAAGGTACAGTCTTGCATGCACTGAGACACGAAAGAAGCCTTGCCCAGGAAAAGCCAATTGGGAAGCCAGTTGGGCGTTGAGAAGTAGAAATCACTGGGACCCATTAACAGTTGTGTTTAACAGGTCTGCTCAGGGTCTCGCTCCTTCCTCTGGAGGTCTGGCCAGACCAGTCATCCCACTGTCCCCTTACAGTCACAGCAGAGGGCTGTGGTCAGCACTGGCGCCTGGGTGCTGCAGGCAGTACACTGTGGAGTCCATGCTGTGCCTTGATGACCAGGGGCCAGCCACCCTGCTCCATCTGTTAGAAAGGGATGCTGACTCTGTGCATACCCCGGGGTGGCAGAGTTCCTTATAAATGACATCAAGACTGCATTTCATCTACTGTTGATCTGCCCCTCCCCCCTCCTGGTTACTCAGCACCCTGTTATGAATCAGTTTAGTTCTGAATTCCTCGGTGACTCAGGAAGAGACGTTCTACTTTTCTGTTGCTAGAAGTTAATTTGATTTATGGCTGAGGAGGTTGGGGTACCCAGGAGCACAGTGTAGGTGCTTGCCTGATGCCTAGAGAGGACCTTCTTGCTGTCCCACAGCCTGACAGAGGGTACCATATAGGCGAAGAGCAGGAGTGTTTTTTACAGAGCTACTGAGATCTTCGTGACTGTGTGTAACCCAGCATGAGTTCACAGCGGCCTCAAGACAGTGCTGACTGTCCTGTCTATCCATATGTTCCCCCTTCTTCCCCCAACCCCATGTCCCTGACTCCCTTAGTCTTCTGTCTTAGAAGGAGTCTGAGCCATTTTGTGATCAGAGTTAGGGAGGATGAAGGGGGCAGGACTCTTTCCAGAGTCTACGTTCTCTGAGCCCACCTCTGCCCTGTCCCCTTGTCCATTCCTTGGTATGTAGGAGCCGGTGCAGACTTTGTCATGCTGGGAGGCATGTTCTCAGGCCACACCGAGTGTGCAGGAGAGGTGATTGAGAGGAACGGGCAGAAGCTGAAACTCTTCTACGGCATGAGCTCAGACACAGCCATGAAGAAACACTCGGGAGGAGTCGCTGAGTACAGGTATGACCGCCACGTGGCTTAGGCTGTGTCCACCAGACTGGCTAGCTGCTCTGTATTCTCGTTCCCTTGGGGGGGGGCTGGAGAACATACCCAACATCTTTGTGCAAAGCACCAGCTTTCACCTGACTAGCATTTATGAAAGCAAGTGTGGGAAAGCCTGAGGTGTGATCACAGGTCTGGGAGGGGCACGTGGCCGAATGGGAGTGTTGCCTTGTCCTGAAAGACCCCTGCCACCTCTCATCTCTAAGCCTAAGATAATCCATTCTGCAAGCCTAAGGCTCTGACAGGTGTTTCCAGCTGGTTACCTGGGCCACTTGACTGCAGTCAGACCCCCACCCCCCAGTCTCCCCAAGGTCACCTGGTGGCTTCCATTCTCCTCCAGAGTAGCCTCATGTATGCTTAAGAGCCCCATGACAGAGCAGACCCCGAATTCCATCGCCCAGCTTCAAAGAGCCTGCCACTGCAGCTTATCAGAGCCAGCTCTGAGGACAGGCTGTATGCAGGACACAGGGCAGAAGGTCTCACATGCTTAAAAACCTCAGGCCTCACACAAGCATGGGAAGCCTACTCTTGCTGGCACATACCCTCTGTGTCCAGATACTTGCCTCAAAGTCAGAAGAGGGTTTATTTTGGCAGGGTGTGGCATTTTGACATAATGTGTAAGGGGAAGTCACATGACTCCCACTGAGAGGCAGCGAGCGGCATTAGTGTGGGGTCTTCTCAAGGATGGCAAGCCAACTGAAGTTGCCATTCTCTCTAGTCATTTCTATTCAAGTGGGAACCTTGATAAGCAGTGTTACAGTAGAGAGGAGCTGGGTGGGCAGGAGGTGTGAGAATCGGAGCATACGCCTTACTGTGGCTTCCGAGGCCCTTCCTGCCGTGGTGCCTGCAGGTGTTGCCAAGAAGCCCACTGTTTAACGAGCAGCCAGTTACCTTCCGCGAGCCATGTGGAGTCTGGATGAAACTGAGCCACATGGTTGAGTGGCCACTCTGCTGTGTTTTGAAGTACACGCCCCTGTTACAGAGAGTTTGCAAAAGAGCAGATAGGGAGAAGCAGGGCAGGCTTCAACAACACAGATGCCAGAAGCTGCGGGAAAAGCCATCTGGGTGGCAGGGTGTTCAGGAAGTTCAGCAGGGTGGAGGTGCCATAGGAACACCGAGGCTTTAGTTCTGGAAGCGAGCTCAGATCTTAGCGTTCTTTACTTAGAATGCTGGAGGAAGCAGGACCTCCATCCACAGTTAGCCGGCGCCACAAGCTTCCCCTGCCCCTGTCTCTCTGGAGCTTGCAGCCTCACTGCTGCGATCATCACATGATGTAACTCTCTGCTCTGACCTCATGTTTAACTACTGCCTGGCTATTCGTGCTGGGCTAGCTAGCCGCTTGGCAATCATTGGACTTAACATTCACGTTACAGAAGAGCAGATTCTGGATCCAACAGTGAATTACTCACAAAAGATGATGTCACCTTAGCAAAAAGGAAAGACTCCAGGAAGGTCCTAAACCGCCTGGAAAGAATGTGATGGCAGCTGTCGTGGGCACACAGGGGCATGGGTCTGTCTCACGTCTGGTTTTCTTGAGCTTTGTGCTCCAAGCTAGCCACCAAGCAGCCCATCTTCCAGCCAATGGTGTAAGGTCCCGGAGTTTGGGAAAGGTGTCCGGGAGCACAGATGTTAAGAGAAGACAAGTTGACATCCTTTTTGAGTTCCAGACTGAGTTTCTATTTTCCTAGTTAATGACTAGGCACAGAAGGTTCTAGAATGTGGGTACCAGTTAGGATTTGCCTGGCCCTTGCCTTGTGTTGTAATGCTGCTGTGAAAGTATGTGCACATTGCATCTCCATTTTGTAGGACTTGTGATACAAGCTGTTTCCTGGTGGCCTTGGGATGAGGGACAAGGGGACAGTTAGATTCGTTTTAGGCCCAGCCTGAATTTCCAAGCACCATACGCTCTGAGAATGTGGAGATGCCATCCAAAGTTCTGAGGTGTCTCTGCTCATAAAGCTCTCTCACCCTGGCTCTGAGCAATGGGTATGGTGAGTCATGGGAACAAGTGGAGCTGGTGGGTGGTAGGACCCGGGAAAGGACAGGCAGGCCGTTGGGGGTATGGTTACGGCATCTTCAAGGCAGGACTTTTCACATGTCCTAGACAGACCTGTGTTTTCCAAGGTGAGGACACTTAGCATCCACAGAGCTGAGAAAAGCAAACCTCTGTGCCTTTTCTATGAGTGAAAAAGAGGCTATTGGCCATTTGGTGGTTGGTTCCAATAGGAACCGTAAGAGTGGAGCTGTAGTGCTCAGGAGAATGTTACTAAGGACATTGGTTCCAGGTGTCTCCATCTCTGTCTCATATTGCTGACCAAGACTTCTCTCTCCTTAGTGAGCAGGTGAGTTCCCATCAGGTTAGAGGAATACATCATCTGCTATTGCCTTAGAAGGGATGGCAGAGTAGCGCAAAACAGCATCCCATGGATATGACCTCACTGTTGCCCCATGAACTCACTGAAACTGTTGTTACCTGAATTAGACATGCACTGGATGAGGGACGGCCTCATGACACCCTACTCCTCTCCAAGGAGCTATATAGCCAATGGTTGCTGGGGGAGGGGCAGTTATTTTCTTCAGTGGTATGACCACAGGTAAGGTGTCGAGCTCTAGTGAATAGCTTCATCCTATGTCATGAAGGGATTTTAAATTCACAAGAAAACCAACAAAACAAAAAGGCAAGAAAACAGGGAGCCCTTATGAGAAAAAGGAGGGGCTTTGATGGGGGGAGGAGCAGGAGCAGGATAGGGAAGGTAATAGGGAATAAAAATGATCAAAACACATCATCTACATGTATGAATGCATCCAAGAAATCAAAGCCATAGCAGGGATAATTCTATCTGGGTGACTAAGGGAAAACAAACTGGCTTAACCCCATCCTGTCCTCCCCCTCCCCTCCCAGGGCCTCTGAGGGCAAGACTGTGGAAGTGCCTTACAAAGGGGATGTGGAGAACACAATTCTGGATATCCTTGGAGGACTGCGGTCTACTTGTACCTACGTAGGGGCTGCCAAGCTCAAAGAGCTCAGCAGGAGGGCGACATTCATCCGGGTGACCCAACAGCACAACACAGTGTTTGGTTAGCCTCGGGGATGCAGACGTGCTGAGCTGAGTGGAAATCACCTCTCACAGGCTTCTCCCACCCCCTTCTTCTCCGTCCCAGCAGGATGGCTGCTCTGCCTGGTGGGACACTGCCACCACCCACCCACACGGACATTGCTTCCTCGTCCTGATCTTGCACGCAGAGGCCTTGGGGCTTGCCCCCCCCCTTGCCTGTGTGGAGCCCAGAAGCAGGGTGCTTGTGGGGCCCTGGGTCAGCACCTAGAACTCATTGCCTCCTTGTTTCAAGCAACCCTTGCACCCTTTCCTCCCACGGTTCTTTTCTTCCTAAAGGACGATGGTTTCACTTTTAATAGAATGCTATTATCTTGACGGAGTGTTGGCGTTTGCGTGTTCTGGAGCATAGTTGTGTAGAGTCACTAGAGTTCGGAAAGCCTTCCCAGCCAGGTAAGTGACTCTCAACTGTCCACACACAAGGCCCTGGCTGGGGAAAGGGTGTGGTGTGAGCTTAAGTGACTCTCACCTTACCTTTTGCCTCTGGCTTTTGCTGCCGGGAAGAAAATAATGCATTGGGGCAAGGTCAAGGGACATGAAGAATCCTGCCTGTGTTCCCCCTGAAGTCCTTTCTGGGAATAGGTCTTGTCTCCCTACCTGTTTGGAGCTGCTTGTAGGTAGCAAGGCGGTCCTGCCTTAGATTTTTGTGTAGTTTTGTCACATACACAGACCCCACCAAGCCCTGTTCCTTCCCTTCTCAGTCCCAACTTGAAGGCTAGCCCCTCTCTCCTTTCAAGACAGGATGTAGCTATTAACCCCGATTGACCTCAAACTTGGAATCTTCCTGCTTCAACCCAGCTAGGCTGGCCCCTCTCGGAAAGGTAACAAACCATCTTAAAGTTGCACGGATGTCCTGGGAAAAGGCACGAAGAAGTCTTGCTGAAAAGCAAGTGCTTTGAAGTCTAAGGGGCTTATAAAGCAGGCGTCAGAGGAAGCGCCCTGTATTAATACTCCCTAGGAAGAAGCACACAGCTCTGCAGTAGGGTGGCTGTTACTGAATGGTAAGAGGGATTCTGTATTGGAAAAAGGCCCCTCTTAGCCCCAAGAGCTGTTCTGCAGTGTGTCTGTCCTGCAGTATGTCAAAGCACTGATGTCCATGAGGGTCAGACAGTGTTTCTAA
Source organism: Phodopus roborovskii (assembly GCF_943737965.1). Lineage (NCBI taxonomy): Eukaryota > Metazoa > Chordata > Mammalia > Rodentia > Cricetidae > Phodopus > Phodopus roborovskii. Next base: position 16,496,911 of record NW_026126482.1, on the reverse strand, counting down.
CAAGGCCTATTAGCAGGCACAGGAGTTTGTTTTCTTTGAAAAGGCAAGTATGACACGGGTTGGTAAGGTTTGGTATTGCTGAGTGAAGGTTAGTTTATTGCCTGGTGTCTATAGTACTACATGCTGCAAGAAAGTTCCAGTCAGAACAGTACATGGGGGATTGCTGACCCACTTCTGGTATCTTAAGGCTGTATTTAAAAGCGGGAGGGTTTGCTCTCCAACCCCTTGTCCCAAGGCCAGAAGAGTTGCTCTGATACCTGTAGGAAGGTGAACGGCTGCACTTGTGATGGGGGTGTTCACTACCTTTCTCCCCACAGTGACCAAATACCTGAAAGAGGCAGCTTAATGGAGAAAGGATTTCTTCTAGCGCAAAGTTCAAGTGACATCATGGCGGGCAAGGATGGGAGTGGCTGTCAGCTGTGGACAGCAACACAGGCTGCTTGCTTATACCTCTGCAAAGCAGGAAATCGGACAGGGGACCACTCGTGCTCCATCAGTCCAGGTCCCCAGGCTATGGGATGGTGTCCCCTCGCTTTCAGGATGGGTCCTTCCCTTCTCAGTTAAGCCTCTCCAGAAACGCCCTCACAGACACACCTGTACGCGTATCTCCTTGGTGACTGTAAATGTAGTCAGCCTGGCAAGATTAATCACCACAAAGGCCATTGCACGAGAGGATATTCAATGCCAAGGAGATGCGGCACTCGTGCAGAGGACCCCACTTCCTCTCTGTCCCATCTGTGGCAAGTGTCAGCCTCTCTGGAGCACAGGTTTCGTCTTTTAGCCCTGAAGTCAGTTTAACCAACCTAGAGTAAGTGAGAAGGAAAGCTTAAGTCTATTAAGATGGCCCTGCAGCTGTGAGGAAGGGCTGTTTGGACCTGTGCCTTTCTCCAAACTTCTGGTGCTGGCATCAGCTATCACCTGTGACTTTCTTAGGCCTGGCCCCTGAGTTAACATTGCAGCATGTGCCACTGTAGGGACATTGCTCTGAGGGTGCCATATCATGTATGTCCAGCATGGGGGGGGGTTGTTTTTCTTGCCCTGTACTAGCATATGCCACTCAGCTCTGTTCTCTGGAAGCATCACTGCAGACCGGGAGTTTTACACATCCAAAGGCCCTTGCCATCTAGTTCTAGCCAGATGATGGCCTAGCTTTTGCAAAGCCCCAGATACCACGATCATCTTGAAGCGGAGACACACATTCCCTATGCTCTAGCATAGGAACGGGCTTAGAGGACACACTATGTGAACATCCTTCAGTCCAGGTGGCAAATACAACATAGACAGAGAAATCTATTGTCCATGCATGGGACTTCCTGTGAAGGAGTAGGAGGAATGGTGGCAGAGGTGGCTGAAGTTATTAGAGCATGAGGCTGCCTGCTCACATCCCTGTAGACAGGGAGGCACAGAGGTAGATGCTGCCATTTACCTATTAAGTGATAGACACAGGAGAGCATCTTCTTTGGAAAGGCAAGCACAACCCCAGTGTAGGGGAACAGGAACTTGGTACCTTTGCTCCAAGACTGGTGCAATGCTTCTTCGAGTTTCAAGTCTTGCCTCGGAGTAGTGCATCAAGCTGTATATTTCTCCTGTTCAGCCCTTTGAGTTCTCCTAGCCACAAGTAGCCGGTCTGCCATTATCACATAATCAAGAGGGCAGGCAGAGTGCCTCACAGCACATCAGGAACAGTCCTTCTAGTCTGGTCCACCAAGGCTTCCTGGCATGATACTCACCCCACCCCACCCCACCCCCACACAACAAAGTACAGTATGTACATCCCCAAATAGTTGTTTCAGGAGCCACCTGCTACTACGTGACCTATGTATACTGTCTGATTTGCTGGGACGAGTCCTAATCGGATAAGCTCAAAAATATTACCAAGAAGAAAATAGAAGCAAAGAGTTCCCATTCTTCCCTGGCTAAGTGGGAACCCTGAACTATTTCTGGACTCCCTTTCTCCCCTGTGTGAGCTCAACTCTAAATTAGAAGAGCTCCACAGGCACATGTGTGCGTGCGAGCAGGGCATACCTGGGGTTTGTTACACATGACTTTCCTTGGCAACCACAAAGTCACGTCTTTCCAAAGCTGAGCCCAACACCAACCTGTGCGTGGCACTCTTGAGACAAACATGGAGGTGGCTTCCCATACCAGAAGACGTCTGCTCCACAGGTTTCTAAGAAGCACACGTACTCACCAACTCCAGATCACTTACCAGTTGAGGCAAATCTGAAGAGACTGCAGTAATAATGCCACAGAAGGTTTCAAAGCTGCCGATCATGTGAGAAGGAAAACCTAGAACGTTGAGCAGATAGATAGGAGATACAGATTAGAGACATCCATGCCTCTGATGACTCCCCACCACCGGTCTCCCCAGGGTGGACTGGGGCGCCACTGCGGAAGTAGCAAAGAGGAGACCACACTTTTTCTCAGCCACAGCTTGCTTTAGGCACCTGACAGAAGACAAAAGACACAGGTTTGCAATTGGCACTGTTATTTTATTATTAGTACGAGTATTATACAATAAACTTGTACTGGTATACAGACGATTTATTTAAAACAATTTTGTTCAAATTTTGAATCAAACATTGTTTTATTATAATAATGAAATAATTTCTACCTAGAAAACCTGCAAGCACCATCAAAGAAAGGGACCATAAAATTCAATAAACAGACTTGAGTGTATCCTACAAATAGACACACCACGATTAGAAAATAGAATATGAATTCTTCCATTTTTTTTAATATTTGTTTTAAAAAAGCTAGTGCAAGTACAACATTTTACACTGGAATTACAGAGAGTATGCACGCATATGGAAAAGTTCTCCTGTCACAATAAAAGCTCTTAACTATGTATGCACTTAAAAGTTTCTTTTCAATAAGGTGCAAAAAAAACTTTTCCCCCCCCTAGTTCTCCACATGATAGGACTCTCAGCCCAAGTTTTGGTGTCTGTTTCCTCTTGGCCTGTGGGAGGCATATGAGTGGAAATTGGAGGGTTTGGGAACCTGGCGTGAGAAGCTTCACTGGTTCAGATCTCGGGTTCTTTAGGGCCAAGACTCTACTGGTTAGAGATGAAGACTGTCTTATTGAAAGGCCACCACACATACTGACAGGACTCCACCACATTCCCTTTTCAGTTGACGCCACCTTGGATTACACTTGAGTAGTGCGGGTTGGGGAAGGGGCAGTAGTCACAGGGTAGGACCAGGACTGTGGTAGGTTGCCCTGGTTACACCTCAGTGACTCGACAGTTTAACCCACTCTTGGTCTAGAGAATAACTTCAGAGTAGGTGGCTCATGTAAGAACCAAGAGAAACCTATGCACTATCCTTCTTGGTAACTGATCTTTCAAGACAACCATCTGAAAGCTGTCACCTCAGCTGGATCGTCTAGGGGACAGTGTGTTATCTTGGTAAGGATTACTGTAAACAGTGCTTCCCACACAGGCCTTCAGATTGGCCATCCAGACAGCCAAGGAACAAGCAAACACGAGTAGATGGGGTCTCCAAGTGATCTGCAATGGAAGACTCAAGTCTCGAGCATTAGGGAAGTTCTCATGGACTGGTTTGTGTAGATGGCCAAACTCACCTCATGTGAACACAGGTGACACTCCTGTATGCAAGTGTCAGGATGTAAAAGCTGAAGTCACTGCCCCCTTCTGCCTTTGTCAAGGTGAATGTCAGCTACAAGAACTTGCACAGAGAGAGAGGAGATACAGACCCCAATTTAAGAGCAAAACAGGGGTCTGTTTGTTGCCCCTAAACTGTCTAGTTGGAACCACCCAGCTCTGCTGTTGAACAGGAGTCTAACTCTGACAAACCTCTCTGCATGTCTTCTGGCATCTACTTGAGAAACATCACAATGCAAGCCAGGCAGTGAAGTTGAAATTGATGCTTTACCCCCATGTAAATGAGGTGTGGGGCGGGAAGCAGAAGGAAAAGCTCACTTTTTTTTTTTTTTTTGCTTTGTCCCCATGTGAGTCCTGTCTTACTGGGAAGGAGGATCCCTTATAGAAACACTTCATGTCCAGGATTGTATTCTTTGGGTTTATAGGGACAGGAAGTGCTGAAAATGTCAGACATCATCCAAAGAAAAGAAGTTGCAATGGCTTAAGAAGGGAACTTGGAGAAGTACTTCCGGCCTAGGAATGGATAGTATCCTCAAATAGTGGAATACAGTTTCCCATCCTTCACACAAGAGCCGCATGTAACAAAAACAGAAACAGTAAGCATAGGTATAATATAGTTGAAGAGCCTCTGACGTCATAATTCTTCCAGGCCATAACCATACAAATTTGATCATCAAGACAACAAATTTCTATATACAAGAAAAATAAAACCCCCAAACATGTAACTTTCAACCCTCCTCTGTTTTGTTTTTTTTTTTTTGTTTTTTTTTTACACACAAAATATGAAACTCATGGTTTCAACAGATCTGTCTCTTTCAAACACTGAATGAATCATTTCAACATTCATTTTTCTTTTGTGCAATTTTTTTAAAAAAAAAAATCTGTACCCCCAAAGTGAGTGCCTCAAAAAAAGAAAAAAAAAATCTTTCCCCCACCCCTTTGGCTGCTCAAATTAGGTGTACTTTAAAGAAAACAAAACAAAACAGAAAACTTCCCACAAGGTAAGTGCTACAAGAAAAAAGCCTATCGGTAAGGTAACATTTGAAGCGAGGTCATCTATGTGAAAGGAATCTCAGCTCCAGAGTAGAGATGTGCAAACTGTTTGGAGTTGCCATAGGAACAGAAATACAGCACTGTCCACAGAAAAGGGAGGAAACCAACCCAACACAACAGGTCACCTGCATGTGCTTTATAAAAAAGTAGATTCTCTATAGTTATTACTCCATTCTTCTTTAAATTCTCTATTTCAGAAATTCTGGGTTCAAAACACAACCATGGAAGCAAAGGCCTTTGCTCCATTTAAAAAATAAAATAAAGTATAATTCTCTTGCCTTTCATCTCAACCACCAAAGAAACTAGATTGGGCCCTGGAGACTGAGTGAGGCCCTGTATTCCCCTGGAGTCATGGGGTGGGGGTGGGGGGCTGGGAAATTGGAAGTGCAGAGGGTTTCCAGGAGAGAACAGACCAGTTTGTTGAGCTGCTTGTGGCTCAGGGAACAGTTGCCATGCCAACCAACTCAGCTCAAAAAAAGTCTGGCTTTCTATCTGGAGAGCTCTGCTTCCTCACCCATGTCTGAAATAGGTGTTAGTGTCTTCAAAAGCATCTACAAAATAGTTTTCCTTAGTAGTCACAGATGTTGAAGGGCATTGTCAATCGTTTCCTAAAAAAAAAAAAAAAAAAAGAAGGAAAATCCAAAGCTACAACAAAAAACAGATTTTGGCAACATATTTCAGTAAAGATCAAACTATGTGCAAAGAGTGGATTTTCTGATCACTAGGAGCTACTGTTCATCTTGGACGTGCAGCATTATATTGCAATCTGTGCAGTAGCTAAGGAGCAATCCACACAATGCAGGGAAATCCAAACATTCCTTGAAATTGTACAACCCTACTCCAGAGCAGTCCAAAGTGCTGTTGCTGAACACTTCCTCCGTGTTCCACACACACACCAGCCCCATCCCTGAGTAAGAGGTGTGAAAGGTTCTGCAGAGTTCCTTGCAGGGGAGAAGGAAGTTGCTGCCACTTCCTGGTAAGGGTAAAGTGGGGAGGAACCCAACAAGCTCACCTAACAGAAAACATACAAGGTCAGGATTCAGAGTTAAGGACGGTCTGTTGCCACCACCACCACCACACAAAAATCAGGCCATCCCAAATTAGCTGGAAGAATCGAGAAAACTAAAATGTGACCAACGTAGACGATTATCCTGCAAGTCCAAAAAAAAAAAAAAAAAAAAAAATGCAATTTGGATTTCCACTTTTAAAAAGATTTGAGGTAAGTGGCATCCATGGCCTTCTCTCTCCAGTCCCTACCCCACCCCAGCTGACCCCAAGGTGGCCCAGACAAACTGAAATAATTCTAAAGTTAAACATTCTAAGGAACAGTCATTTTATATATTTAGAAATCCCTATAAAGAGAGGTTCTTGATTGTTGGTTTCTTATTAGTAATATTACTATGTTTTCTTTTCGCCCTGACTAATGTCTTGGTGATTGTGTTTCATTGTAAACGCAAAAGGCCTGCTGTTGTTTGTTTTAGAGTGGAAAGCAGGGAAGAGGAGAATGAAAGACAGCTGTTGGTAAATATTGCAAAGAGAAGAGGTACAGAGGCGCGGGGCTGATCCTTGTAGGCTGATGGCAGCCATTACTGAATTCCCTCTACAGAGGGATGACAGGAGCTGCTCCAGGAGCCCGGCAGGCTCCACCAATGTCTGCAAACCAGAGGTGGCTCCTGCCTCTGTATGCTCTTCCTATTTCAAGAGAAAGCTGTCACAAGGGAATGGTGACTGTGGTTGCCAGGTGGTCCCCTCCAAAGCCACTGGTGGGCATGCTCCGAACACAGGCACATATGCAATAAGTTGTTTGTGCTCAAAGGCAGAGATCAAAGTCTCAAGGACACAGAAGAGACTGAAAAACAGGTGAACTGACTGCTGCCCATACTGGTCCAGAACATGTTCTAGGAGCCATCTGCCTCCTTGCTGTATTCCAGGTTCCCTAGAGGGAAGGGCCTTCTCAGAGTGCAGGGTTTGGACCTTCACAGCACTCCCCTCTGGTCTCCTTGGCTGGCTGACTCTGTGTCCTGGTGATAGACACACAGGTTCCCTACCCCAGTACTCCACAGCCACAATAAGGGAAAGCAAGAAGGCTCCCTTCTCCTGGCTCCTGCTCTCCAGCCTTTCTCTGGCCAGCAAGGGGAAGGTCGACCCACAGAACAAGGAAAAAGCTGAGAGGGAATGAACTTTAACTAGATAGCGCACTGTTGGCACACAGAGTATTGCACATGCTAAGAGAGAGAGAGAATGAAATGGGGACAAAGGCTTTATAAAGAAGAACCAATGATTTTTATAATTCCTATACCTGAAATAGAACCACAAAAGTTATGATATTCCTATTGCTCTGAACTGTGTGTTTACCTATTTTAGTGTCAGTTTAATGGATACAGTCAGTTCAATCCTTGAAGTTAGCCAGAAAGTGGTGTGTGTGTGTGTGTGTGTGTGTGTGTGTGTGTGTGTGTGTGTGTGTGTGTTTTCTGAGCTCCCAGGAGCTATTGTAAATAACGCCACACAGCACCCCTGTGGCAGCCTCCTATTCCTCTTACCATCAAAGGTTAGAAAGAAAGAAAGGAAGAAAGAAAGAAAGAAAACCAAAAACGTAATAAGTGCCCTGAGCAGAATATATGGAAGATTAAGCAAGGTCTCTGAAGAGAAACATTAAAAAAAAAAAAAAAAAAAAAACACAGCACTAAATAAGCAATGTGTTTGCAAGAATGGACCCACCCAGCTCTGCTAGCATGCTGAGAGGGTAATGATGTGTAGAGAGAGGCCAGCTATTCTGAACCTACTCAAAGGTTTTTGGTACATCCCAGAAAAAACTCATTAGTCCCATTGAGAGCCACTGTGAATGAAGACTGGATAACCAACATTTGGTTGTATGAGGGAGGAGGGGTCTCTTTTTTTCTAATCTGAGAAACAGAAAAAGTCTTTTTTGTTTCTTAATGGTTAAAGGAAAGTCTAGTAAGTGTGTATTTGGGTTAGTTGCAACCAAGTAAGAATATTTAAGAACATCTCTCTATTTATAAAACTTGGTTTAAAGCACTTTAAGATACACTTAGAACCCACCAATGATATTTTGATCTCTGGGAATGAAAACTTGTGACTTTGTGAAGTACCCTTTCCGGGTTTTTGTACCAAACATTAAATCTTGGTTTGATTTCAAATAGAAAAAAGAAAAAAAAGTTGTTCTGAAAAAAATAATATTAACACTTTTTTTCCAGAAACAAACAAACAAACAAACAAAAAAAAAAACAAAACAAAAAAACCACTTGCCCACATGTATAAAATGTCTATATGGAAAACTCTCAGTGGATCTGAAAAAAAACTCTCAGATCTGGCTTTTCCCGACATGTGGCAGGTGACAAAAGGAATCTAAAAGAACAGAACTGTTTAAGAATGGCCTAGGGTCTAGGCAGGTTAGAAAGTAATTTTGCTACATTTATTTATGCTCATTCAATTCCCCTCCCCTCCCAAACCTTTCCCACAATGTTATTGGATAAAAACTGCAGGAATATCACACAAATTACAAACTCAAGATGTGCAAATCGCAAAGTTCTTTAGGAGTTCACCCTAAAAACACTGGACAAAAAACGAGTGTCTTTTCCTCCCTGTGTTTTTCTCAGTTTCTCTGCCAACTCTGCATATGCAAAAAAACTCTTTCTCCAACATCAAAGTGACAAGTGCCTGCCATAGTACTTGGTGGTCATCTATTGTCACGTACTAGTTCATAATTCACATTCATCCCTTTAAACCAGACTGGAGCTTTTCATTGCTGGCTCGTGACCAATCCTGCAGAGCTGAAGTGTAGTTACAGTGTTGGAAAAAGAAAAGTAATCAAAAGCAACTTAGATTTGTCTTTTCTTGCCAAAGAGTTTTAAAGTTAGATACAGTACTCGTTGAATGACAGACCAAGATGTTTGGTTGAGAAGTCTGCACGTCATTTTTAACTGCTTAAGAGATAGTAGCAGGTGTGTGTCTTCCAGGTCTAATTCCTCACCAAGTCCCGCTAGGATTGAGAAAAAAAGAAGCGGCACCGGAGTTGTCCATAGTCATGAACTAGAAACAGTACTATACCTAAAAGACGGAAAAGAAGCTGCCGGCTCAGCTCTCACAGCTGCCTGGCTCGCTCAGGGGGGACCTTGCACTTTCTTCCAGGGAGCAAAAGTCAATGCAAATAACCTGATTGGTTTTCCTAACACTGCACAGAGACCAGTGCGAGAGCTCCTCTGTCCCCCAGCCCACTGCCACCTGCCTGACCAGGAGTGACCTGAGCAAGGACTTCCCTGCCCACCATGACAACTGGTGACGTCACTGGACTGGTAAAGCAGAATGAAATTCCATGAGTGGCAGCTGCTCTTTAAAAAAAAAAAAAAATCTCAGTGCAGTCAGACCCCACGGGGGGAATATTATATATATATATATATTTATATATAAAGTTGCTTTTTATTGTAAAACATGTTGGAGAGAACCACATTCTTTGAAGCTAGTTTCCCATCTGTCATCTGATGCCTCCCTATGATGCCCTGAAGCTGGGTTCCTGAGGATGACTTTGCATGTAGGAAACCCAGGTCCCCCAATCCCTTGCTGAGAGTGAGCAAGCAAGGGAAGAGGGAAGCAGAGAGAAAGAGACCATCACCCATCACCATGGCACCCACGCACCCCTTCACAGGGACACACCCAGACACCCTCGCAGGTCACTTCCCACTGAATTTGCTCTTAAAACCAGTGAGAACTGATGCCCCTTGGCTCTGTGCTGCTGGAGAAGGCAGGTGCTGATAAAACCACATTTAGGGCCATCTAGGATGCCTGGGAGCTCCATGGCCACAGTTCTGACCACCCACTCCACCTGCCAGCTCCTCAAAGCACACTTGCAGACAATGCAAATGCACCAGTCTCCTGCGACACACCTGTGTGACTCTAATGACAAGGTTAGAACGCAAACCTAAAGTAAGAGGATAACATGTAAATACTGTGTTATTTAGCCTACAGTACAGTAATAGGGATACAGACAGCAAAGGAGGCCCAGGCCTCCGCTGCCAGTACGGTCTCTACTTGCCCACATTAGATCGGCCTTCGATGCATATCTTAACCTCCTGAGGAATGAGCGAAGGCTTGGGAAGAGTCAACGGTGGCTCGTCCTCCGACTTCTCCAGTTTGCGGGTCTCCGGCGCCGACCACCTCCTCTTCCGTGTGGCTGTGGGCTTGCTCGGTTCTATTTTGGTGAGGAAGGGTGCTGCAGGCAATCCTACTTTTTCTGGAAACTTCAGTTCACCATTCTCAGAGAGCACCTGGGTGCCTCCCTGGTTGATTCCGTTTTCTTGCTCGGCATATCTGTGTCTGCTGCCAGCCAGGCTGTCGGTCTTTGCGTGCTTCAGCAGGACACTGGCAGGGTCCACGGGCTGGCCCTTTTTAACAGAGCCATTCTTCAGGTTCTTGAGGGTGAGCGAGATGCAGACGTCCCCAACAGAGAGTTTGGAACAGGGCAGATCAAAGAGCTGGCTGGTTCTTTCAGGACAGCAGGACGACCAGCCCTGTCCAAACACAAAAAAAGGGTACTCTACCAAAACTTCAACACTGACCTGTGGAAACAGAAGCAGAGGGAAAAGGAAGGAAGGAAATATTAGCAAATGGTTCATGTGTGGTTTCTGCATGCGCCCACACACTTGTGTGTGTGAACGAGAATGTATATATGCACAGAGGCCAGAACTCAAGCTTAGGTTGTTCTTCAGATGTCTTTTTTCCCTATTGGATACTTTGTCTTCATTGAGTTTTCTTTTTAAAAAAAGAAATATATACATATATATGGATCTATTCACACACACACATATATATATACACATGCATACACACATAGATACATATGTGCATATATAATTTTTATATACATATATGTATATGTATGTGTGTATATATACATATCTACTCCCCATTTGTCCCTTCTAACCTCCCTCACATTCCCCAACATGCCTCCCACCAAACTTCATGTCTTTTTCAAATCCCACTAAGACTGTGTAGTACTCCCTTTACGTGCATAGGTGCAGGCCATCCACTGGAACATGGGAAACCCACCAGTGGCCACACCCTCGAATGATTCTTCCCACCACAGCAGCCATCCACTACCATGCCACCAACAACATAAAGGTCAAAGTGCTGAGATCAAGGGACTGAATGATCAGCCATAAGCAGGACATCTATATTAAATCCCCTTCCTTCCCCACCCCCCACCAAGCAAGGTTCAGGACACATCCTGGAGGAGGTGGAGAAGGAGGAGGAGGAGGAGGGAAGAATGTAGGAGACAGAGGCTGGGAGGGGTGCTGTGAAATGCTAGTTTCCAGATATGATATTGTGATTGCAGCCAACACTTTCTTTTCCCTCCTGAAATGGGGTCTCTCAATGGCCTGGAGCTCATCAAGTAGGTTAGGTTAGTTGGTTAGTGAATCTTGAGGAACCTATCTCTGCCTCCCCAGGGCTGGGATTATGAGTGCTTTTTCATATGGGTCTGGGAATCACAAACAAGTTCTCACGTTTGCATGGAAAGTACTATACCAACTGAGCCATCTCCCTAGGCTCCCATGAGTGTTTTATTTAACACAGACACACAAGAGCTGGATGAGAACAAAAAAGAAGTGTTTGTTTACCAGCCTCTCACCCCTGCAGCAAGGCTGAAACAGGGCTGCTAGCTAGCTGCCACAGCAGTTGAACTCACCATATTCAGACCTGGGCAGAAGCTAACTAGACAAGTATAAAGTTCATCTATCATTTAAAACCTTTTACTAAATACCTGCTCTGTAGAGCATCTGTCAAAACCAGTCACTGACCTACAGCCATGACAAAATGCCCCACTTAGAATTCAATTGTGAGGCTCAGCAGGTGACTCAGAGGCCCAGCTATAGTCATGCTAAATACTGGTCAGACTAAGATGCTAAAAAATCTCCATGAAGAAGGTGTGTGTGGGTTTGCCACTGATTCCCAGCCCTTAAAATGGGAATGAGTATAATGCTTGGAATCAATGAACTTTTAATACCCTAAGAATTTAAGGGTCCATCATCAATCAGGGCTGGGATAACTAGAGAGGCCTTTCCCAGGACCCTGAAGGCTGGGCAGTATTGGAGGGCTTTTGTGAGGGGCAGATAGTTCAAGTGCATGGCCCAGCCACAAAGTCAGGCCTGAGGTTTGGCACAGTCTCTGGATTCATTTGACCAATGAGATTTGCTAAGGTCTCATGTTCACTACCCCTGAGTTAATCCCATTAGACAATTTCTCAAATTACTGAGCTTTGTTTCTTTATTGGATCCATAAAACATGGAAGTATTTTTAGAAAGAAGAATCACAGTGCATGTTATTTGGAGGGAAATATCATTGCTCTGGGCTATTTTAATCATAGTAAGGCTGCTAAAATTTTCTGATCTCTCTGCAGGGGTCAGCAGTTAATGCAGAGACTCATTACACCAGTTGATGTGCTGAGCAGTGTCTGTCTATTAAGTGCTCAACTGTAAACAGGACACAATATTAACCCCCTCCCTAGACTCAGGCAACATGTCGGAAGAGGGCGGAAAGACTGTAGGAGATGGAGGATGGGAAGAGTGTTGTGATATGCTGCCTTTGGGACATGACATGGCCACTGCACCTGCAGATTTACTGCAGATATGATCCTCTGCATAAGGCCCAGCCAATAAGGTCAGCCAACATTCTAATAGTGAGTTACTAAGACGAGGGGACGAAGTAGGCAGGGGTGTGTGTTCAGGGTGCTTCTTTCCTATCAACATGCATTGTCCACATGTATGAAACTGTCAAGGTTTAATTAAATAAAAGGTACTTTATTAACTCTTTTCTAAGTGCCTACTATTTGTCAAATGTTCCAATTTCACAAAAGTATTTTTCTTATAACTGATTAGTGAGACCAGCAGTAGCATTTCAGATTTTAAAATTTATAAGTAGTAAACTCATTTTCCTAATATTATAGCTATTAACCAGTAGAATTAAGACTGAATCTAGGTTTTAGGCCAGACCTCTCCCTTCCACCAAACACCCGCTTTCTTCTGTACCTTTTGGTCTCTACCTACATGAAGAGTGACATTACACTACACTAAAGAGGTGACTTAACATTCCTGTTACAGTGGTTTCAACTAAGCCAGTGTGCAGTGAGCATGTACAAATGCAAGACACTGGGCAAAGAGGACTCGTGTAAAGCAGAGGCCTGATGGGAGATGCCATTTTGTAAATATGTTTCTCATACTGGTTAATGAATAAAGCACTGTTGGCCAATAGGAAAGCAAGATAGGCGGGACTAGGAGACAAGGAGGAAAGAGGAAGTAGTAAGGAGGAGTCAAGATGGAGAGATTGGGGAGACCAGATGCAGGCCCCATTCCCCGGTAAGCTGAAAACATGTGGAAATATGTAGATTAACAGAAATGGGTTAAAACAGAGCTATCAGATAAGAAACTAGTACCTGGCCAACAGCATTATATCTTGGTGTGATATTTGGGGTTGGCACGGTGGTGGAACAAGACCAGCGGTGGGCAGAAAAACCTCCTCCTTACAGAGGCCCTCACCTCCCAGGAGACAGGCATCTTCTCAGGAACTTTCAGGCTAGATACTGACTACCCAGTTATCTGAATGTACATCCACTTAGATGCAGCATCAGCAGCTCCACCTCAATATGAGAGAAACAGACTTCTGATGGTGCCTCCCTTGTCTTCAAATCCCTGGAAATCACATTGTCATCCCCTCTTTCTCTCCTGTCACCCACATCCAAATCACAGAGAAATTCTACAGGTTCCTCTTCCCAAATGTCTAGACAATTTCTCATGTTGTTCTCCACCTGAGTTTTGGCCAAGTCCAGCATGTCACTTGGAGAAAAATGTCACCAGAACAAGCCTCACAGGACTCACCGGCTGTCACCCTTCACATTGTAAGCAGCAATATTGCCTTTGTGAGTTTCTTTAACTTCAAAACCCATGCACCCTACGCAGTCTGTGCACTGTGCCCCCCCCCCATTTGGGGTTCTTTTTGACTTGCTGCTTCCCCATCTTCCCAGCACCCCACGAACATCCTGCCCCATGCAGTGGCATCCATGCCTGGCTTCATTCCTATGGACACTGTACCGATTCACTATTTTTGTACTTTACTCCTAGTGTCTGTCACTTATTCCCCTAAACTCACACTGCTGTTCTCAGGGTCTAGGATGTTTTCTAACAGAGAGGTGGCCATCAGAAGGCACTATTTAAAATGATGGGCAAACCACTTTTTAAAAAATTTTATTAAAAAAAAATCACAGCTATCACAATGTTCCTTCCTTCCTCCAGGGTCTATGTCTGCCCAACTGGTGGCTTTCTGGGCTGGGCCCTATAGCTGTCCCTCTCAGAGTCCCTTAGGCAGCTGCTGACCTGGTCATAACTTCATAGGCTTATGCTTTTAATTTCCTTCCCCCTTTCTTTCTCCATCTTATCAGGGGTACAAACATTTTCTATGATGACCTTGATTAAGCCTTAAAAACAGCAAGTCCCTTGTAGGGAATACCCCTCATTTTTAGGGAATGATCATCTCCTACCTCCGTTCCTGCTTCTCATCATCCTCCGGGCCCCACTCGCAACAAACACACCTACTTCCTTCCTCTCTTAACCAACTCCACTGAAGCCATGGCTCCCAGCTTCCCTTCTGGAAGGAGGAAGCCAGACATGCAGCAACGAGGCCTAACTTCCAGGTCCATATCATGTGCCACCTTCCTATTACAGCTGAGGACTAGCTTTTAACATTATATTTAGTTCTTCTATGTGAAAAACAACATAAAATTCCTGTAACGACTTAGTCAACAACTACTGTATCTAAACACTATGCACACACAGAGTTATGCTGTTTGACTGCATATTTCAATCTTAGATTAGTGCTACATCTACACAAACACATATGGACATTTCACCAAAAGCAGGGTAGAAGGAAAACAAAACGTCTGTTGTTTAAGCGTGTCTCTCCTTCCTTCCGAGACTCTCTCCTTTCACAAATGTGAAGGGCATCTGCTTTACCAAGCATTCTTCCTTCACCCCAAGTTAACACCATCTCCTACACACAACTTCTGCCTGGAGCTAGAAGCCATCACGTTTCTCAGAAGGTGCATTTTAGGAAGGAGGTCTTGTTTTGGATCAGATTACTGATCTGAGAACTCCTGATTGCCTGTAAAGTGAGATTATAGATTCTTTTTTACCTGTAGGTTTGGCATGCTCTTTTCCTCAGGGAAAGATTTGCAACACTATGTTCCCAGACTGAAGCAAACCAGACAGCTCCACAGTGCCGATGAAGGAGCAGAGAGGGAGCTACTGATTTCAGTTTTTAAAAATCACTAATGAAAACCATCAAGCTCTCTGGTGAAGTGTGAAGGGGTCTGGGAACATTCTATTTATAGCATCTAGTCACATGACTTAACCTTTGGTGAAAGCTTTTCGTGGTTACTCAGAAAATCCACATCCTTGTACTAGGACCCTTGCAAACAAAGCCTAAACCATAGGTCAAGGCATGGCTCCTAGAACTCTCTAATAGCAAGGCCCTATCAGGAGGCTCACTATTGGCCAATATGGACACTGTCCAACAAATTACCACATATCTGATGCTATGGCATTCTGCACTGGATGGCTGACATAGTTTCTATCCCATGTGCCTTAACATTATGGAGTGGAGGGGGGGGGGACTTGGTGACAGAATGCTTGCTGAGTATGTATCAGGCCCTGGATTCAAGCTCTAGTAAAGACAGGCAGACAGGCAGGTAGACAGACAGACAGGAAAACAGGCAGGCAGGCACGCAGGCAGACAGACAGACACACAGACAGACAGACAGACACACACACAGTTTCAGCTGTCATCATCTGTGTATGTATTCTAGCTATTGGGAAACTGCAGTAGGAGGCTCACAGCTTAGACTACACAATGATGCTGTGCTTCTAAAAACTAAACAAATGATCAAAACAACAACAAAAAAGACCTCATATTTAGCACTGAAACAAAAAGCAAGAGTGAGACCAAAGCCTCCGAAATGCATGGAGGAAAATCTCAGAAGCATGTCATTCAGTCAAAGAAGCCAGTCTGACAGGTGGTACCCTGCATGATCCCACCTACAGGCCATTCTGGAAAGGGACAAAACTAGGGACAGTAAAGACTAGTGGTTCTTAGCGTTCTGAGGTGACACTGGGAGATGGGTAAACATGTAAAGCACAAAGGATTTTTAGACTGGTTAAATTATTCTGGATGGTACTGGGATGCTTGCTGGCTACAGGGCCCACTACATTTACTAAAACTCACAGAAATTACAATGTAATCTCTACTGCAAACTGTGGCTGTAGTCAATAACAGCCTGTTCTGTTGATACTGGCTTAGTTACAACAAATTTAATACACAGTGTAAGGTTTTTTTTTTTTTTTTTGTGGTTCTATATTTTGCCCCAGTTGGGGCTAGAGATATGACTCAAAGGTTAAGAGCATGGACTATTCTTCCAGAGGGCCTGAGCTTGATTTCCAGCACCCATGTCAGCTGTAACTAGCTACAGGGACATCCAATGATCCTTCTGTGTTCTATGGGCATTGCACTTACATGTACAAATTTACACACAGGACATATATGTGTATACACAATTAAAATAATAAATAAAGTATTTGTCAAATTTATTTTTATATCTACCTGTCTCTGTCGGGCTACCTATCTTGTGGATATATGTGTATATGTGGGCACTTATGTGCAGAAGTCAGAGGACAACTTGTGGGAACTGGTTTTCTCCTTTCATCCTGTGAATTCTGGGGATTGAACTCATCATCATGTCAGGCTGGGTGGCAAGCACCTTTACCTGCTGAGCCATCTCAGCAGTTCCCAGTATAAGATTTTAACAATAAAGAAAACAACACACGCGCACACACACACACACACACACACACGCACACACACACACACACACACAGGAGAGAGAGGGAGAGAGAGAACTTCTATGTGCACACGTAATCTAGAGAACAACTTTGGGTATTCCTTGGGCTCTCTCTACCATCTATCTAGATCTCTCTCTCTTTCTCTATCATCTACCATCTATCTACCAACCATATATCTATATATCATATATCTATGTTTATCTTGCTATCATCTATCTTGCTAACATCTATCTACTTACTATCTATCTATCCATCTATCATCTATTTATACATTATCTACCTATCAATAATCTACCTATCTATCTCTCAATCATCTATTTATTGAGACAGGGTCTTTTACTGGTCTCAAACTAGAGTAGGTTAGGTTGGCTAGCCAGTGAGCTTTAGGGATCAGCCTGTCTCTGCCTCCCCAGTGCTGGGATCACAAGTGTGTTTTACCACATTGACTTTCTATGTGGGTTCTGGGGATCAAGTTTAGGTATGCTCAACTGGGCTATTTCCCAGCCTCTAAATAGAAAATTTTAGAACAATCAAGTCTCAGCACTCAGGTTCTGAGGCAGGGGGACTGCCAAGAGTTCAAGGTCAGTCTGAGTGACTCCTTAAGACAAAATGAAATAAAGCCAAGTCATAATAACCATGATCTAAAAGAACCTGTTACCAAGAACAAGACCATCACATAGAAGACACATCCCATACAGGTTGCAAAGCAACATATTTCTTCTGTTTTATTTTTGAGATGGGTCTTGCTATGATGCCCAGGCTCCTCTCAAACTTCCAGGCTCAAGCAATCTTCCTGCCCACCACAGGGGTCCAAAGACACATACAAACAAGCGTGGTTTGATGCAGATTCCTAGAGGGAGCCTTCTGATATCAGAACTAAGAGGTGAGATTATTAACTATGTACAACTGGTCCACAGACCTAGCATATGGCCTTCACTCAGGCCACTGAGCATCCCTGTTTTGATGAATCTGGTTTGTTTTTTTTCCTACCAGACTGAACAGTGGATATTGTTGAGTAGTTAAGGGTCTGTCTATTCAGGCTTATTTGTTGCATGCATGAGAGCCTTGACTCTTTTTAGGCTCCCGTTAACCCATTACAACAGTGGCAGCAGTGACTCACTGTCCACAGCAGTCAAACTGAGAAGCAGTGGAATGAAAGAAAAGCCATCAGTGCATACATAGTGAGCACAGCATCATAGCCCGCCATTGGAACATGTGCACCAGCCCACACGGGCAGAGAGAAAGCAGCGGTGGATGTTAAGGGGCCAGTCCCTAAGGAAGCAAGGGAAGCAGTTGCCTCAGGAGGGTCTGGGAAGTGACAGACAGCCCTAATAACACGGAGCTCAGCATTGAGGAGAGCAAGGGCCAGAGGGAAGTGTCGGGCGAGAGCACTTTACAGACGGAAAACTTTGTGATTCAGAAAAGCTATTGTCCAGGAACGTGGGTCAGAGTTGGGCAGGCTGCTTTCCCAATGGGCACTGCGGGACAGAAGCCAAAGGCACCCAGGGGGACACTCTCATACAGGAGCTCTCCCAGTAGTGACACAACTGACAACTTCACACAGGCCCTTGATCTGTACATGGGTGCTCGTGTTGATCTGGAGGGGCAGGCCTCTAGTCCTCGCTTATGTCCAGCTCCTATGGATGGCTGGATATATAGGTTCATGCAGGCTAGCTTGTGTCTACTTAGACTGCCTGGCAGAAGTGGGAATACAGTCTTCCTCTGCATGGGAGTAGACAACAAGGACACAGGCAGGCTCAGGGCGCTTGTGTTTACCAAGAAAGCCAGCTTTCTGACTAGGGTTGAGGAGATGGCCTTTCTTTCCATTCATTCTTTTTAGAGCATCCACTGCTGCATTTTCTCTTAGGAAGCAAACCTCCTCTTTCTCAGGGTTAAAGTCTCTTATCATACAGAGACCTCTGTGCCACGTGCCAGAGCTGCCAGACGGTGGAGGGCAGAGTCAGATTCTGTCTTTTTCACTTCAGATACCTATTAATCCATTTTCCCAGCAGATAACTTGCTTCCTAGCTAACCGTATCATATATTCATTCTTTTTTTTCTCTTCCTTTTCTAAAAGGCTATGCTTTATGCTGCATTCCATAGTCAAGACATGCCCAAGGTGTATGCTTCATACTTGGAAAACAGTAAGAGGGTTATATTTGGAGTGAACTCAGAGGAAGCATTTTTCCTGCGGGGCTTCCAGGCTGAAGGAAGCAGGACAACCCTGTCCCTGCCCTTGTGGAATGTGCCACCTAAAGAGGAAAAGGGGCTTGCTTCCCTCAGCACACATGGTGATTCAGAGCTCATAACTTATAGCTTTCCCCAAAGCACTATTGTACAGGGGCGTAACAGTGCCGTGTACAGCAAAGCCACAGAGATGGTGGGCGACGAGCACAGAAAAACATTTTCCTACTGTACCATTACTTCATGTGAACAGCAGACAGAGGCAACACTGGAGGCATGTTTTCACAAGAACAGTTAGGATTCAGCTTCTTAAAAATATCCCCCAAGGGCCCAGGAACATGGCTTAGTGGGTAAGGGCACTTGCCATGCAAACAGGAGGACCTGAGATTGAATCCCCAGCACCCACATAAACATCCAGGGTGACAGTATGTGCCTGTAACTTCAGCATTGGAGAGTAGAAAGATGTCTGAGGCTTGCTGACAAGCCAGCCTAGCCTAAAGGTAACAGTCTCAATTGGAAGGTAGTAAGGCAGGGAGGTAGAGAGGCAGATACTCAGCATCCTCCCCTGGCCTCCTCAAAGGGTTTATGACCTTTTGCACCTACACACTTACACCTGCAACATACTCACATACAGTCACTGATACAGATCCCTGGCTCAGTTCCTACTTTATGTATGTGCTGGTTAGCTGGAAGTCAGAAAAGAGCTTCCCTGAACATACTTAAAACTTTTGTTGCTGAAGCAAATAAAAACAACCAAGTTTGTTCCAGAAGACAGAAAAACAAAGTTTTAAAACAAAACAAACAAAAAACAGCTGAGGAAGGTGAAGGGGAGAGAGCTTTAGTAGTCCAGCTCTTGACTGGTGATGTTCAAGGGACTACACACACACACACACACACACACACACACACACACACACACACACACTATAGATACACATATACGCCCCAGAGATAAACGTGCACACACACATAGACATACATAACATGAACACACATAACATGCCCCATAGACACACACATACACTATAGACACACATACACACCCCACAGACAAATGTGCACACACATACCAAAGACACATACACACACAATGAAAACAAAATGCACACCCCATACACACACACACACACAATTGAGAAACCCCAAACAACAATGAAAACCAAAACAAAACCCTACAAGCTCAGAATACTCTCTTTATGTAGCATCATTAGGTTAGCCTGTTTTAGAGAAGAGAGACCATCACGGGGGGGGGGGGGGCATTGAGAAAAGTCACTTGCCCTACACAAATGCACAGCTGGGCTTCTAACTCTCCCCACCACCACTCAGTGCTCTCTGGGAAGGACCACGAAGGTTGTCTAAAGCCAGCCATTCGTGTGGCTTTCTGCTCATGAAGCTATTAGCGCCCAGGGTCACAAAGCTCTTTCTATCCTAGGGAAACCATCTTTTCCCCACAGGTTCCCTAACTGAATTTGTGATTCTGCTCCCCAAATCCAACAATTTGCTTATTTCTACATTTCCCTGTGGGTGCTGGTGTGAGCTTTATAACCAGTTGCAGAGACCTGGGTGTCTGCTCAGGCTAGGGAGAAAGATCCTTCGAGATATACCTGGGAGAGAGGGCAGCCCTCCTTGCAAGCTCAATTAAGTCCACTGCCATTCTCTCTCCCTCACCAGATTCCCCTGCTCTCTTTCTCTCCTGTGACTCTGATTCAAAACCTGTCACTCGTGCAAGCATTGACTGGCGCATTTCCTCTGCAGGGATGTCGCCCGCCTCTGACAGGCTTCTAGAATAAAGCCACTAATCGCTGGTTGGGTCTGAGCCTTGCACTTTTATTTCAATGGCCTGACACCCAAGAAGTCTCTTTAGCAGATCACAGGCCTCTTGTCTGGCTTTGCAATAGTACTTTCCATCCCAGGAGAGAAAGGAACATTCTGTCTGCTCATTGTGCTGCTAAGCCCCTGCTGTCAGGCTGTGGGGAAGAGGAGAGAGCAGGGTCTGACCTCACAGGGAAGCCAGTCTCTCCATGGCTTGTGTATTAATTTTTGCAGAGCTCTGAGCAGGGGCAAACACACTGACATTGTTGCCCCTCCAGGTTGAAGAGGGTTGTGGGCTCTTAAGTCTTAGGCTCTTGGTCTGCTTGGACCTAGATGTACAATCTCCAGGCTACACTGGCTGAACGTATTCTCTAGCTGAAAGATGCTGCTTAGAAGAGAACACCATTTTCAAAACTGGGCTGGGAATATAGCTCAGTGGTAGAGTGCTTGCCTAGCATGAACCCTGGATTCAGTTCCCAGCAGTGATACAAATAAGCCAACATTTTGCCTGATTTGCCTCTGGTCATAATCATGTTCTAAGGACATTCTGGTCTATTTCCATGGTTCGCCCTGGGCCTGAGAGTCATTCTGCTGACATTACTTCACATTGTGAGTGAACAACAGCACATATACATATAACCATTTAAACAAACACACTGTCATCTTCTCAGAATCAGAACTTTCTAGAAAACCTTTTTGGTCTTTACCGATATTGAATGACTGTGGTCTCTACCCACAAAGATCATGCTGGTTAAAAGGTTTCAGGGTAGCAAGACTCCACATCTGGTCTTTCAGGGGATGTGCCTAGATGGAGACAAGCCTGGCTGACCCTCGGCAATGTGGTCAGTAAAGCTGCTGCTCCATATAAATGAGCCCTGGAGTAAATGCTGGCAGATGGTTTAAGATTCTGAAAACAAGGCTGAGATGGAGCTCTATTGGGAGAGTCCTTGCCTAGCAGGTGTGAGGCCCTGGGTTTGATTTCCAGTACAAAAGTTAAACTGAGCACGGTGGCATATGCCTGTAATCCTTGAACTCTGGAACTGGAGGCAGGAGGATCAGAGGGTCATAAGCACCTCCAGCTATTGTGAAGTTGAGGACATACTGGGTATCTGCATTTGTGACTTCTGATACATAGTCTAGGTCACATGGTATTAAACTACCCCACCCCCTAAAATCCCAGTAAGAACCCCGCACCATGACATGTCTGGGGGATCCATCACAGTCTATGTGGTGGCTTTCTCTTAAGGAAGCTCATCTTCAGTACCGAGAAGGATCTCTTTCCAGAGGGCGCCAGCGTGGCTGGCTGTATCTACTATGTCCTAGCTTTCCTAACAGAGCTCATCTGGAGGACACTTCCTCTCAGTTCCCTTGCCCCTGAATCACTATAAGCAGCCCCCTTACAGTACATGGGAATCCTATCTGCCAGAAGCAATCACCTTGTCAGGAGATGGCAGAATGGGAGTGGGACCCCCTACCTGTCCTGTATGACCCTGGTGAGGGTTACCTGGGCTCGATGTTCACCAACGGCGAACTGTATCACGGCCACACCGGGGCTGTGACTGTCCTCAATCCTCTCCACTGTGCTGGAGTCGATCTTGAGGTCATTACTGATCTCTGCACTCTGGATGAAGTCCTCCGTCTTCAGGTCCTCCACCTTTTTCAGCTCTCCGTTGGCCAGTTGGATTATAGAGCCTTTCATGAAATATGGCGGCAGCGTGGGTGGTGCCGTGGCCGGGGACGCTACCGACTGCACCACCGGCAGGTGGATCTGGGCCTGCACCATGGCTGGGTAGGCGGCCTGGGTGACCAGGGCCTCAGGGTTGAAGTTCTCGCTCTTGGGCAGGGCGGTGGTGACAAACGTGTGAGGCACTGCAGCAAACTGGGGTGAAGATGTGGCTATGGCCGAGGCTGCCCCAGGTGTGTCCATGTCAGGGCTGCCCACGGGGATGAGCAGAGGCTGGGTGCCTGGGATCACCAGGTGCTGAGGCAGACTGCCGGCATAGGTGATTGCTTGCTGCTGACCACTCAGGTAGCCGATGACAGGAGGCTGAGTCCCAGCGTAGAAGGCTGTGGCTGGCAGGCCCACCGGGAGAGGCTCTGATGCACTGTGTGTCGTCTGAATGACCGTGTGTGGGGACAGTGCATAGGAGCGGTGGCTGGGCTTCCCTAAGTGCAGGCTGCTCTTGTCATTGAGGGTGGATGGCGAGGCCTCTCGATGTGTGGTCTGTTGTGCCTCCAGGTCGGCTGAGGGTGTGTTGTTGTTGGGCAGGACCATCACGGATCCACGGACCCCAGAGGTATCACGACTGCTGTAGTCTGCTGGGCTTGGGTGGACCACCACATGCCTGGACTCATAGGGATGAGGCACTGATTTGCCGCTTGCCTTTCCCAGGCTCAGCTCCACAGAGGACGGTGCCCCATACCTCCTGCTCTTCTCCATCTCCCCGTTCAGGACCTCCTTGGCCTGCATAGCCTGCTGCAACCTGCTGCTTTCTGCTTTTTTGGTGGACTCTCGAGGAACAAAGTGGCCTCCAGCGTCGCTGTATTGTACGACCACCTGGGACGAGGGCCCCAGGGTGAGTGTGTGCGGGATCATCGTCTGATGGGGATGGAGGTGAACCGGGATGGGTGGAGGAGATGCTGCCCGCCCAGAGCTCTGTGGAGAGCTGGAAATATGAATGTACTGATTCTGCTGGGTGGGTGGAGGGGACCCCGGGGTGACTAGTCCCGCAGCCCTGCCGAGGTGCTGCTGCGGTGGGGGCTCGACCTTATGTCCTGGTGCCTGGCTCAGACTGCCCATGTTGGCCAGCAGGGTGGAATAGGCCTCCAGCTGGGAGCGCTGTGATGGAGTGGTGGCCCCTGCAGCTGAGGCCACTGCACTGGTGACCGGGTTGCCTGATGGGGAGATCAACTGGGAAGGGATGAAGCCAGCGTAGGGCCCACTGTATTGGGAGGACCCAATGAACTGGAAGGTGTGCGACAGATGGGCGTACTGCACCGGAGACACCGGAGTCCCTGACTGAGGAGGAGGGTACACTGCGGGCAGCGTGGTGGCTGTGGGGACTGACCTGGGGGCGCTGGGTGGGGAGTAGTCCAGCCCTGTGGACAGTGCTTTATGTAAACCCATTCCTTGTAAACCAAGCTCCCCGGAAGTCCCTGCTGGCCCATGCCGCCCACCCCCATGGCCGCGGCTACCAGGGGTGCTGGGGAGCCATGCCACACCCTCCACGCAGTGGTTGTCGCTGGGCAGAGTAGTGGCCTTCTCCTCAGAGGGCCGGCTTGTGGCGGGGATCTCACGTTTCTTGGGAGGCAGGCATTCATTGCTCCGCTCTTGGTTGGATTTCATTTTTCGCCGTCCCCCCTCCACGGTGGCTGATTCACTGTCTGGCTGGTTCTGATTTTAGTCTGATAAACAGAGAGTCACATTGGATTTCTGTAGGGGATCCAGGCCCTTCATGAGGAATCATCTCCCCTTGGGTTCGCTAGGCCGGCAGCAGCTGGTCCGGATTCTGGGAAGAGAAAGTGACCGGGAGTGGGACAGGAAAGAGAGAAGGGGGGGAGGGGAGAAAGAAAACCAAAACATCAGCTCTGGGGGAAAAACCCCATCAAGTCAAAGCAACCAATCCACCCACTCAGCGACCAAAAACCTTATTACCAACAAGATTAAGAGGAGACCCTGGATTCCGTAGGCATTCCAAAAGCAGATTGTAGCCCAGCTGTTAAAAATAGATAAAATACTAGCTAGGCTAATCTGAGCTAATAAAAATCAATAAGTAAGTTTAAGGGTATATTCTTAAAAATTTGCTTATGATTTGTGTGTGTGTGTGTGCAAGCGTGTACACGCACAAGTGCCTGTGTGAGTTTATGTATGTATGTGCCAGTGCCCCCAGAGGCCAGAAGAATGCATTGGATCCCCTGGCACTGGAGATATGGACAGTTGTAAACCACCACGTGGGTGCTAGGACCTGAACCTGGGTCCCCAACAAGAACAGTCAACTCTTGACCAATCTCTAGCTCAGACGTACTTTCTTAATAAAATAGAGCCCAAACATTTCTCCACACTTCCTTTCTTTTTCTTGGGGGGGGGGGATAATCAATTTTTCTTTTCTTTTCTTTTTTCTTTTCTTTTTTTTTTTATACAGGCTCTCTTATTGTTCTGGCTGGCCTCAAATTGGCTGTGTATTGGAGGATGGTCTTGAATTCATGATCCTCCTGACTCAGCCTCCCAAGGGCTGGGATCACAGGCAGCCCTCAGCCTGTGTTTGTTTGTTTTTTTAGATGATGCATTTTGTAAATTCCTTTCACACAAAGGGTAGTGCCATTCCTCATCACCTGAGAAACTTTATCTCTGTCAAATAAGATCCCAAGACCTGAGCTTTGGGAAAGTGCAGATTTGGAGTAGAGATGCCTGGTGGATCTGCAGGCCATTTCTCCATATTCAGATGCCAGAGCCAATATTTATTAAGATTTCACCTGGTGTCAGGGTGGTGGCCCCCTTTCCTAATGTTGCCTCCTGCACATACGCCCATGTACCCCAACTCAATAGCAGCAGCCCCAAAACAATTCTGCTCATTAAAGGTCTCAAGAGAATTCCAAGTACAATAACTTACAGGGTAACACGAAGAAATCTTTGAGAAAGTTACAAAACTAAGTTTAGCTTTCTTAAAAAACCTAAAACAAACATACTATATAAGATCAAGCCTGACATGGTGGCTCATGCTTGTAATTTCAGCACTTTGAACACTGAGGCAGGAGGATCACCACAAACTTGAGGGTTTCCTAGGTTATATATAAGATGCTATCTCATAAGAATGATGCATAAATAAATACACAAATATGTAAATGAAATAAAGCCAAGAGTTTGAAAGTTTCCTTAATAAGAGTAAAGCACTTGCTTCATCCATGCCTCTACCTGTCCAAGTTTGTCTTCGAATGTTCTCTCCCTACCATCTCCTCCTCTTCCTCTGGTAGGGGGCAGCTCACTGTGAGCAGGGGATGAGATATTTGCCAAACAAATCATTTTCGGAGTAACCCTGTCTCAGTCTCACAGAGACCCTGAATTCTGAGTCACCACCACTGTGTGAACAATATCCACCTGGCATGAGGTACATTTTCAGGGGACCACTGCTAAGCAGCAGTGAGTAAGAATGTTGTTCAAGGGGAGAAGCTGCAGAGGGAAGCGACTTCAAAGGCTCTCATTTGGGGAGCTGCATTTCTGGGGTTGGATCCGGAATACATTTCCTCCTCAGACTCTCTTTCTTGTGATCTGACTTTAAAACAGACCCCCCCCAACTGGGTGTGGCAATGTGTGCTGTAATCTCAGTCCTTGGGATGCTGGAGGAAAGACTGGGATGTCACAAACTAGCCTGAGCTATATGGTAAGTTCCAGGCCAGCTTGGGCCACAAAGAAAGACCCTGTCTAAAAGGAGGAGAAAAGCAAGCAAGCAAACAAACAAACAAACAAAACCAAAACAAAAGTTCTAAGCCTTTCCCAGATAAAAAGCAAACTCATACTGTAAGCTCCCAATCTACAGCAATTCAAGCAGCGTCCGTGTTGAAGCAACAGTAAGACCCACAATGCAACAAAACTCTTTTCTCTGCTCTTCCCCCCTCTATCACTCCACTCATCAGTGTATGGCGAGTGTGTGTGCTAGCGTGTCACCGAGTGCATGCAGAGGCTAAAGGAGGGTCAGTTCTCACCTTCTACCCTGCTTGAGATGGGCATCTCATCACTACTGTGTAAGACAGCCTGTGAGCTCCCAAGGATTCTCTTTTGTCTAGATTTCATCCCGTCATAGGAGAGCTGGGATTACAGACACATTGTTCAGCTTTTACATGGGTTCTGGGGATCCAAACTCATGCCCTCACACTTGTTTAGTTAATGCTTTACTCACTGAGCCACCTCTCCAGCTCACTTTAGACTTTTCACATGGTTTCAAGCTCTAGTGGGGGTAGTAGTAGTTTAATAACTCGTTTTGTTTCAACATCACCAAGAAATATTATGGCGAGGTGACAAATGACACAGAAGCTGGCCCTCCCTTCTGAGTTTGAGCAAGTAGATGGAAACAAAGAGTGTTCATGTATACAAGAAAGTGGAGGTTTAGACACCTGGTGTCTGAATACCAGAGTTATTTCAATAAGAAAAGTGACAAGAGAGCCATTAGGCATGGGGACAGAAACTGAAGTTATTTGTGCTGAAGAAATTAAAAACAGCATTTACCTGAGCATGTAGAAAAGCCCCAAAGTGGGTGAGGAATTGTGTTTCAAATAACTTTATTTAGTGTGACTCTCTTCCTATTAAGAACACAGTGCATCATTTGCACCTAGTGTTTACAAATCCATTGTAAGGGCAGCATAAAATCAAACCCCAAAGTATCAAAAATGTTGTTACTTTTTGTCTGCAACGTGGGTCCACTGCAAAGAGCAACAACCAGGGCTCTTAACTACTAAGCTATCTTTCCCACCCAGTTCCCACTTCTTATACCAGCAGGCAAGGGAACATAATGTTTGCTGAGGTCTTCTCAGAGAAGTGTTCCATGCGGCCCCTGCTGGTGGCACAGGTGCACTGCCCCATAAAACTCCCCAGGATTTTATTAGGGTTGTGCAGGCAAGAGTGATATGTCAGAATTGGAAATGAGAGCATTTGCATATAGTAGTAGGCCCAGGCAGTGAGGGAATAGGCTAATTAGCTCAAGGCAGCTTGAGGGAAGAAAGCTCAGGGGGAGCATATAAGTCCTTTCAAAGCCAAGTAAAATGTCAAACACATTCAGGAATCGTCATTAGCAACAAGCAAACAGAAAACTGCCTGAGCTCATGACTACAGTATGCAAAACCAGTAGCTCCTATGAAGGTTGACTTGGTTCTCAGAGGTACAGGGGTTTATCTGTACTGCTTATTTGATAGTGGCTGACTGGCTCTTCAGCCCTGAACACTAACTGGGCTGAGCTTCTGCTAATGAACTAGCAAGATGCATTGACTATCCATTTTTAGTGTCGAGGATCAAACCCAGCACCTTGTGTAGGCCAGGAAAACAGTCTACCACTTAGTTCTAATGCCAGGTAGGATATATTAATGCTGACAAATTCAAATTTATTCTGAAGAATTATCTACTGATAAACATAAGCATCTATGCTAGAGATTGGCCTTCTAGAACAAGGAGGGAACAATTAAATAAAGATGCAGCAGTATCTCAGGCTGAACTGACACAAATCTTAACTCATCATTGTATTTCATCATCATCATCATCATCATTGATTACTGTGGGGATGACACATGGGCCAGAGCACACAAGTGACAATCAGACAATTTGTGGAGCTGGTGCTCTCTTTCCATTATGTGGGTCCTGGGCAATTGAAATCAGGTCATCAGGCTTCGTGGCAATGCCTTTACCCAGAACTATTTTTCTGCTTAGGATAATAGTTTTTAACAGAAGGGGGATCCTGTTATGTTGTCTGGACTCAAGAGATCTTCCTGACTAAGGCTCCCAAGTTGTGACCCCTCGTGGTATTCTCCTAAATGTGTGAGTGAGTGTTTACCAGGCACCAGGGAAGACAGGGCCCTCTAATTGGAGGTGATGAGTCTTTTAACTCTGTTCTGTTAGCTCTCTGTACTATCTGCATCTTCTAGTGTGGGAATGGATCCTGCTGGATTCTCACTCTAAGCCACTAGGGGGCACTACACCACGCTACTGTGTAATAGGGTTCACTGTGGTATTTTTTATTACATATCCATTATTATATTTTGCTCAAATTTTGCCCTCTTCCTTACTGTCTCCTTCTTCCCCTCAAATATTAACACTTTCTTTTTTAACACACACACATACACACACACACATATACACACACCCACCTACCCACCCACACACCGTTCTCAAAAATCTATACAGAAACATGACTTAAATTTGTAGGTGTACCCAACTGTTTGACATTGTCACATGGCATTGTTGTCTAGAAAGTCAGAGCTTCAGAACTGCTCAAATTATATATATATATATATATATATCCATAAAATTTCCTCCTTCATTGTGGAAAAAAAAAGTTGCCATTTTGTATCAGCCACATTCATAGTTACTGGTGGCATACTCGGTTTGCAGGTTAAACACACCTTTAGGCTACTAATTCTATACAGGACTCAACCATGGTTTTGATCAACTGTAGTTTCATTTTCTTCCTACTGTCCTGGCTGAGAAGTGGCAGAACAAGAATCTTCTGTGCTGGAGATGTGAGCATAGATGGTCACTGATTTTAAGACCTGGAAATAACAACCCGATGATCAGACTAGAAGGCACTTCTAGAATTTGACAAGACGGTCTTAAAAAATGCATTTCAAGGGCGAGGGATGAGTGGAGATGCTGTGTCTACACAGCCAGTCCCCAGATTCTCCGTTTGAGTGAACTGCAGACCCCAGCTGGCACAAATAGGAGGAAATGGAGATGGCTCCCAGGGTTAGGTTACCCCTAACCTGCAAATCTGAAACACAAAATTTGCCAAAAGACCCCAAGTCTGTGAGCAGTCACGTGACACATTGTGACACCTTACATGGCAGACTGAAGCCAGAAGGTAGGGTCACTAAAATGTATTATATAAAATGAAGATGTCTCCATTGGTTAAAAAAAAAAGTGAATACAAGTTTTGACACTATTCTTAATATTTAATTTTATAAGTATTTAAAACTGAGAAAATACTGAATGCAGAACGCTTGTTGGCCGAAACATGTTGTATAAGTGATACTAAGCCATACCAGGAAACCAAACACTTGCTGTAATGGCAGAGGTCACTAGGACACAGTGAGAATTCTCGAGGTCCTCATCAATACCATTCCCATCTGACTATGTCACCAGAGGAAATTCTGTATGCTAAACCGGCAGACCACCTTCAATGTGCTCTAACTTGGAGAAAGAAGGCCCACCTCAGGATCCTTGGAGGATCCAGGATGGAGACAGCAGTCATAATTAGATGCCTGCATGGCTGACTGATCAGGCTTAGCCTCAAAGGGAGTGAATCACTTATTCACTCATCAAATACTTACCTCATTTTAGGCAGTGGACCTTCACTGCTCAGTGTCAGCATGGGGCCCAGGACAGGTCTCAGTTCTATTTTCCATTCTGTTCTGTTTAATACTTTATCAGTGTTTGGGTTATCATCTTTAGAGGTAGCAGAAGGCTGGAAGGGATATTTACTATGTTGTGATTAATATGCAAATATATCCTCAGAGGCTGGGAGTGATGGCATAGAACCAAGAAAATTAAGATTAATGAGAATAAAAATAAATGCCTGCCCTTGGTTTTAATAGCTCAATTAGCCATGTCGGAGAGCTCTGGCTTAAGAATGGTTTAAATGAAGGAGTCTAAGATTTTATTTATTTATTTATTCATTTATTTTGGAGACAGGATCTCAGGTATCCCAGGCTGGCTCTCAATATACAATGTAGCTGAGAGTGTCCTTGAATTTCTGATTCTCCTGCCTCTGCCCTCTCTGAGTGCTGGGATTGCAAGTGTGTGCCACCATACCAGGTTTGGAAATCCCTGACCCAGTTGTCATGTATGGCACACTCATGTGCCGAAAGTCCTGCTGTGACGTCAGTGTGACGGCAAAGAGTGTCCCTCCCCTGTGTGTTCAAAAGGAAAGAATGCATAGAAACAAGCGGGGGGGGGGGCCATTCAAGTAAGACTTGCACTATCAAGGACTTCAGATTTGGTGACAAATATCACGGGTTGGGTGACAAAAGGAGAGGTAATCAGGATGTCTTTCACAGGCAAGCAACAGGTGTACTGATGTCCCAGACCCAGCACCCAAGCTCAGTGTGACTCAAGCCACAACAGAGCTGAAGACGGCACCACCTGCCCAGGTGGGACACTAAGAACTGTGAGCACCAACATGCCTTCTAGCGGAGGTGTGTGTGTGTGTGTGTGTGTGTGTGTGTGTGTGTGTGAGAGAGAGAGAGAGAGAGAGAGAGAGAGAGAAGGCAGACTCCAGCTGAGCGTGCTAGCACACACCTGACAACCCAGCACTGTGGAAACCGAGGCTGTGGAATTGTCTTAAAACAACAACAAAACCCTAAAATGACAAAACAACCTAGAAGGTAAAGAAAGGCCTAAGTTTCAGTTTGCATCCTGCACAGAGGCAGACTCCCCTTAGCTGGCTGCAGCGATATACCACAGTGGCCTTGTTTTGAGGGAAAGATGGGCTGGGAGGATCACACAGACACAACAGTCGGAGTCTCTGGGGTGGGCAATGTAAAGCAGGGAGGAGAGTCAGCATCTTCTTTTAAATAATGATATGACTAAATTTAACACTTAACATGGCTAAATCATTTAAAGCCTCTCAAAATAGCGCAAGTCCCACTTGGGTTCACAGAGGCCAAGGGAAGCTGTGTTCAGGGCAGGGTGGTCCTCTGATTAAAAGCCCTTAGGGTGGCTGGCCAGCCATGGGGAGAGGGAGCGGTCCTCAGGTGCTCCAGCTGTCTTTTTCTGTTTTCCTTTGGAGACTACAGTATAATTACAACGTTTCTCTCTTCTCTTGCCTCCCGCGAAACCCTCTCATAGACCCCTCCTGCTCTCTTTCGTTAACAGTTATTGCATGCATGAATCTGTATGTATAACACATATAGATTTCTACCTATAACCTGTTCAGTCTGTATGATGTTGCTTGCACATATGTTTTCAGGGCTGACCATTTGGTATTGGATAAACAATTGGTCTGCTGTCTGCGTTGTCTTGACGTCTCTGATTGGCAGGTGGCTAAGTCTTGTCCCCACTTGTCCTTCTGTGGGCCACAGAAGGGCTGTTAAGTGTCAGCAGGATGGAGGGGCAGCCTTCACTAAGGCTTGGGTGACGTCCTTAGGCTGCTGCCTTTTTCCAATGCCATTTTGGTCCATGTGCTGACAGAGGACACTGAGAGTGTCTGGAAACATTTCAACAGCTGTCCTGAGACATGGGTCCACTACACTTGTCCCTTCCTCTCATAAGCCCAGGAACATGAGTCTGTGCCAAGACGAAGAGGACAAGGCTGACATCTGGCCTGGGACACCCTTAGAAGCTGCTCACACAGAGAATGTGGCTGTGGCTCTTCATGGCCAGTGTGCTCTGGCTGCCTGCCCACCCTGGAATTCCTGGAAAGGCTCAAGACAGGAAAATGACCATCTGGATCCAAACAGGTCCCAAGAGGATTGAAGGTTTTGAGAAAAGCTGGAAATGCCTTTCTGTTAGGGCATTTCCTGGATTCAGTGCCAAAGCAAAACCCCTTCAACTCTCCAGTGTCCTCCACGCCAGGACAGTTTCCCAAGGCACCTGCAGGGCTAGGGGTCCCCCACTTGGGCTGGGTGGCTGGGAACAGCCATGGGGACCTTCAGGGTTTCCCTCTGGTCTAGTGCAAACTGCTTTAAGGAGGGGGGAGGTGGCCCTCCATGTGGCCTCGGCCCCAAGACTGCAGGAACAAGGAGACAACTGATTAGGACAGTGTTTTGAGAACAGGGAGAAAGTGACCCTGCTGTGTTCAGCTCTTAACAATGTCCTGTTCCCTGTAATGCAACTTCCCATAGAGCTCTTGAAGCATTTCTTCACAGAATATCAACACAAAATGTTGATATTATTGTTATTAATAATGATAGGAAGATGATACTAATGTGATTTCACACTTGCACTTGTGCACACGCATACACACACACACACACACACGCGCACACACACACACACACACACACACTATTTTTTCAAAGACAGGTTCTCCTGCCAGTTCAGGCTGACCTGGTCTCCTTATTTCCACAGGTGCTGGGCTTACCAGTGTGTCTGTCCCATCATGTGTGACGGTTACTGATGAGGAAGTACCCAAGCAGTTGCTCAAGAATAGGCTGTGGTGAAGTAGATAACTGGTGATGGGTCTCTCAATACACTATGGTGTGAGGACAAGGACGCAGCAGACTATGGGGCAAGGTCATGCAGGAAAGTGTAGAGTCCACCCTAGTTTATTTGCCTACATAGTCTTTTTTATTTCTTTTCCTCCTAATGTAATTTTTATTTGACTTGAAGTTATGCCTACGCCCTGTTTAAGCCAGCATATACTTTTATAAAGTAATATCTCTATTGATAAGATGGGAGGAAATTAATTTGCACAAAGCTAGCAGAGTGCACATGCTCAACCAATGATAGCTATCATAAACAGAATCTCACAGACATCTCCTCACCGTTTTCCAGCAATCAGCCATAGTTATCTGTTGCCCTGTGATGAAATCAACCTGCCCCTTTCAAACTGCCCATCCTTCCAAACATCTGGGTCTTTAATTCTCCTCACATCTACATTTAAAATTTACTGTCTTTCTTTGCTTACAGACAGGACCTTATTTATAAGTGTTCCCAACACAGGACTCTCTATTCACACCAAAAAGCGAGAGTGATTCCACACAGAGAGAATGCTTAGGATGTAAAACGAAAGCATGGCCTTTCTTGGCAAGTGTTAAGTTCAATGCTCCTGGTCCTACTCTGCCTGCTCTTCAATACTTTTTGGATGAGTAATTCCCAGAAGGCATTGTGGGGAGATGGAGACTCTTCTTTCCCTCCTTGAGGGAAGGCTGCCAGCAGACTACTCACACACACTCTTGGAGCCTCTCCGCACACCAGGAAGCCATGTACAGGAACAGCTACATCCTGCATCCTACACTATGGGCTACCAGGGGCCGGACTTCCTGGAGTTAGGATGGACCGACTTCTTATAGAGGGGGATGTGAAAATCTCCATCAAGTCAGAAGAATGCCTTTTGGGAACTAGACCATTCTGGGAGGGATTTAAAGGATTCTTTGCCTTTGATGTGAAAATTCCAGATAATTCTTGAGTTCATTTGCCATCTCTCCAGGGCAGTCACACACTGGTTTCCCTTCTGTGTGGTTCTACAGTCTATATGGTCTGACTGTAACCGCGAGGTTCACATTACAAAAATGTAACCCCTAGGGCAACAGTACTGTGTGATAGCATCTTTAAGGTCAATGGGGAGGGCTCTGCCCTAACTAATGATTGCTGACATTATTGCAAGTATGGGTCAGTTATGACAGGTGTGAGTTCATCAGCCAGCTTTCTGCTGATATGACAGTCACTATCCACTCAGTACAACCAATGCATCTAGAAATCTTCCACGGCCATGGGATTATGAACATCCCAACATGACGACAGCGGAACACGGTTCTAAGCCTTGGTTCTCCAGAAGTATGAGGACATACTTTTCCACAGAGAGGAAACTGCATGTGTACCTGATACAAGTTCCACTGAGTTTGTGATCTTGCTAAAGGTGAGTGTGTGGAGTACAGTTCTGATAAACTGAGGAGTCTCAGTGCCTTAGCATTAGGCTATACCCTCCTTGTCTGCAGAACTAATGCTGGATTACATGCCTGGGGGAATTTGTAAACACAAGACCAACATTCTATCCACTCTGGAACAGCTGCATCAGAATGTCTGCAGTGGGGGACTACCATGGGAATTGGTTTATTTGTTGGTTTATTTAGTTGTGTGTGTGTGTGTGTGTGTGTGTGTGTGTGTGTGTGTGCATCTGCATATGTGTGTATGGGTATGTGTGTCTGTAGGCCAGAATGCAACCTCTGGGGTTCCTTTTCCAGTTTCATTTTAAAGACTGGTCTTTGGCTGGTCTGGAACTCACCAAATAGGCTGGGATGGCTGGCCAGTGAAATCAGGGATGCTCCTGTCCCAGTCCCCCCAGTTCTGATAGACTATACTACAATGGTTGGCTTTTTTATTTGAGGATCAAATTCAAATATATGCATCTTATTGATTGAGCCCAGCTACTTCTCAGCCCATGTACTGGACTCTAAAAAGCATACACTGGGGACAGTATCTGATGGGAGATGTCATTCTGTATATGTTTCTCATACTGGTTAATGAATAAAGCACTGTTGGCCAATAGGAAAGGAAGATAGGAGGGACTAGGAGACAAGGAGGAAATAGGAAGTAGGAAGAAGGAGTCAAGATGGAGAGACTGGAGAGAACAGAACCGCCATTCCTCCGCTCTCGGTAAGACCACGTGGAAATACATAGAAATGGGTTAATAATTAAGATAGAGGTAGCCGATAAGAAACTAGTAACTGGCCAACAGGATTATATCAAATACAGAGTCTCTCTGTGTTAATTGGGGCTGGTGCGGCGGCGGGACAAGACCAGGCGGCAGGCGGAAAAACCTGTACTCCTTACAAGTATCTGATTCTGCTTAATACCCAATAATGGTCAAATTCAGTAGGGACTAGGGAAAGGACTCAAAGAAAGCTCAGGGTACAGGTTCGCAGTCTGGAATGACAGTGGGTTGGCTGACAATGTGGCAATCCTTAATGCCCCTAGTTGTACACTCTAATAGTTTAAAGAATACATTTTCTATCATATTTCAACCATTAAACAGGAAACATCACAGTTGCAGTACTTTTTGAAAATTGGTAATTATTTTTGAACGATATAGCACGCCCCCCCCCATCTCATAGAGGGCCCCCTGCCTACTGCATCCTTCAATAACAGTTCCTAAGATCTCGGCAGAGGTATTTCTGCTTTGCCCATCTTTGGTTCTGCACTGAGCTGAAAATTCTGCCTCGGGCACCAACCGAATGACGACAGACAACCTGAGCTCACGATGGGAGGACATACTGCACCTGTGAGGAATTTCCCGTGGAAATTCTCTTTCTACCGAGGACCCACAAGTGAACTGACAACCCCCAAGACTCCCCAGATCAGGCAGTGCCATAGACTGCTTGACGTGCTGTTGCTGGGGTCCTGACATTCATGAAAGCCGGACACCACCGCCCCCTTAGCACCAATCTTAAGGAACCACTTCCAGCCGCTGGGTTTATGGGAAGGAACAAGCTGTTACAAAGACAAGGGTTTTATTGAAACCAGCCGAAAGCAAGTGGAGAAAGGACGGCTGTAAACACGAGCCAAGGTAAGAGTTCTCTCTGAAACAAATGCTTGTTTTAGAATGCGGGTGGGGGGGCTGACTCACACTTCTGTGAATGGATGGCTGCGTTCTGACCCTCGGAAGATGAATGGTTCGTTTTGAAAAGCTCAGCAAGTGAAAAAGCCTACTTTCCCTACCTCTGTTCATTTCAGAGCGAGGCTGCAGAGTGGAGTCTGTGATGCCTGGGTCGTTTTCAATCACCAGCAAACCCGACAATGGGCTGACCTGCTACCTGCAGCTGTTTTCAATCAGAAAGCAGTGCAATTACAGCAGCTTCTCCCGGGGCTCACATGCGGGGCCGCACGAAGCCAGGGGGAACATTAAGGATGTTTGAACCAGCTCCCAGAAATCCTACAATGTTCGCCTGCCAAACACTCCTCTTTGCCCTGGCTGGGCGTCATTGACTCCATTCGGCATTCCTTCAGCAATCAAAAAAATCTACATTCTTCCAGGATGAATGTGAATGTCCTCTGATCTAGGCTCACTGTCACACCAACTGCACCACACGGGACATGCCAGTGCATTTATATGTTCTTCAGCTTATTTTTCAATATTAGGTCTCGTGGAAGAAGGGGATGCCCTACTCTGAAACCCTTAGCTGTGCGCTGAAAGGGCTGTTGGAATGATGAGCCTGTCAGACCCCAGAGGGAGAAATGCTTTGCTGAATCCTTGCATTTGAGACTTGCTCTTGAAACCATAGTGTGTAAGCCTGAAGAACATAGTGGTGGCCTAGTGTACATGACTAGCTTTGTGTTACATAAGACCTGGGCTAGCGGCCTAGCTGCTGACCTTTGGCAATTAGTGACTTTAGGAGAGTCACTCAGTTTTGTAAGCGTTCCTTTCCTCTTCAGGAAAAGGGAGATGGGAATGGAGAGATGCCTCAGTATTTAAGAGCACTTGGCTGCTCTTGCAGTGGACCAGGTTTAGTTTCTAGCATCCACAGTGGGCAGTCACAGGCCTGTAACTCCAGTCAGAGGTTCTGATGCCCTCTGCTGGCCTCTGTGGACACCTGCATGTATGTGGTACACACACAGATAAGCCGACATGCACATTTTAAACTAGTAAGAAGAAAGAAAATGGAGATGGGCTGAGGAATAGCTTAGTCAGCAAAGTGCTTGCCTTGCAAGCATGGAGACCTGAGTCTGATCGCTCAGAATTCATAGTAAAATCCTGGTGAGGTGTCACATGCCTGTAATCCTAGCACTAGGCAGGCAGAGGGAGGTAGATCCTTGGAGTTCACTGGCCTCGTCAACTTGGTAATTGCAGGGCCGAGAGCTACTCTGCCTAAAAAACAAGGTAGATGGTACTGGAGAAACATCAGATCCATGCATGTACACACGAAGTACACGAGAGACACACACAGGAAATGAACACAGAGGTGATCATAGCCCACGCTTGTGAGGCTGTTAGAATTATGTGGGATGAAGAAATTGTAGTACACAGTCATTTCTAGTAACATACACCTTTCAGTTATTGTCACTGTGGAGGGAAGAGGCTTAGGGTCAAGAATGTGTGAGCTGGTATCCTGACTGTCTTGATCCACCTGGTACCTGTTAATTTCCTGTCTCTGAAGTGGGAACAATACTAGTGCTAGAAGAAATACTAGCCAAGGCTGGAGTGTGGCAGCTGCTGTTACCTTCCAAGAAGGGCCTTCCTTCAGTTAGCTCCTGCTGTTATCTGTGTTAAAATGTCCCCATGCCCCCCCCAAGTTTTCCCCAATGTGACAGAGTACATCATAGGTACCACTCAAATCTAGAAGATGTTGGGTGAAACTCTCTAATTAGGTTCCTGTCTCACTTCCCTTAATGAGGTACCTTCAGTTCAGGAGCAGACCAGGTCTTTAAAACCATCTTCTACAAACACTCCATGTGCCATGTCTAACCACATACACATACTCACAGATATACACATGCAAGTACATACAAACACATGCATACACATACATACATATACTCACATACACACATACATATACTTACATACAGATACACAATACAAACACATACATACACATACATATACTCAAGTACAGATACACAACATTATTCGCATACAGATACACACACACACACACACACACTGCACCTCAAACTGAAATACAACTTCACATAATGCATGGTCAGTTGCATTTGGTCAGTTGACCAAAATTCAAATGTGTCCATATTTTGAATCTGATTGTCTGGACGATTAATCATTTCTGGGGTACAACTGGAAGCTTTTGGACCTATCTGAACAAAGGCCACAAACCACCGCTTTGACACAATTACTCATTGTAGATTAAATTTGCCCTCTTCCTCTTCTTTTGGCTTTGGCATGCCCATAGTCTGACTGGAGTCTCTACAGCATTAGACAAGCAGGGAATCTGGCCCCCTACTGGCGGTGTTTATGGCTTTAGGAGCAAATGAAAGACAACAAAGGATTGGTACTTTTTCTTTTTTTCTTTTTTCTCATGATGTATTTCCAACAGTGTGAAGAGAGAGGGGGTCCTTTCCTGTTTCTGCTGTCCGTCGCCGCTCATTCCAGGACAGATGCTGGTGCAGTTGAACCAAGAGCTGGGAGCTAGGGTCAGTCAGTCACACATGTGAGCATTCCTACAGTCACACGTGTGAGCATTCCTAGTCTCGCAGGGCATTCACTTTGGACTGGAAAGGGGGAAGGACCTTAACATCCACAGAGGATAATTTTGCTTTCTTTTCCCCTCCCTCCCTCCCTCCCTCCCTCCCTCCCTCCCTCCCTCCCTCCCTCTCTTTCCTCTCTTCTTGCCTTCTTTTCTTCCTCCCTCAATCCTTTCCTCCTGTCCTCCTTTCCTTCCCCCTCTTTGAGACAGGACCTTACTCTGTACTCCACAGTTGACTTAAACTCATGACAATCCTCCTGTCTCATCTTCCAGTGAGCTGGGATTGCCAGGCATGCACCACTATGCCCACCTATTAGGGGATAATTTCTTGGGACAGATTATTTTGCATTTCTGTACAATATAAATAGGAGGCTCCCGTCACATAAGTGTCTGAATGTCAAGTAAAAAAGTGTACTTTCTCAACACAGAATAAAATTTATCATTTATCACAGTCTCATTTTTTTCCCCTGAAAAAAATTAGGATTTCTCTTTCTTCAACAGTTTTGCACAATGTACATTATCTCCATTTGCCACATGGGATGGTGGGGAGGAGGATGCAAAGCAGCCATAAGACAGAGACTAAATTAATCAACAACAATTGTCAGTGTGGATGATAACAGGAGCCCATCACACACATACG
This sequence comes from Phodopus roborovskii, assembly GCF_943737965.1. Lineage (NCBI taxonomy): Eukaryota > Metazoa > Chordata > Mammalia > Rodentia > Cricetidae > Phodopus > Phodopus roborovskii. The sequence goes on along the minus strand of NW_026126482.1, from coordinate 16,458,149 downwards.
CAGCTAATCACAGAAAACTGCACGCAGAACTGAGTAGAACACTCCTGCCTGGACATCCAGAAGGGGCCAAGAGCTTGTGCAAACCTGGCTGGCCCAGATAGGAGGTGCAAAAACATGTGTTTTGTCTCTTCTTTCAAGGGAAAGATGTGGAAAGATGACTTGTAGTTAAATGCATGGATCTGTAAGCTCTTTAAATGCTGAGTCATACCACCCCACAAGGACACGGTGGTATGAGCCAGTCAATCGCAGACCCAGTGGAGACCTGAAAGAAAAGGGCTCTGAGAGGCTTAGATGCTTGGTTCCAGGGTTATAGTCAGGGCAACAGGGACTCAGGCAGGGCAGGTTCAGGGTGGAGGTCTAAGGAAAGGCTCTGCACTAATGGGATTATCTCAAGATGGAAGGCAACTCCCAGGCAGAAACAGGATGGGGAGGTAGACAGGAAGAACACTCTGGCAGTGGAGGGACTGCCAATTGGTAGGCTGGTGGCTTTAAATAATTGAGAATTCTTATTTAAAATTACAGGTAGGACAATCCTTACCAAAAATGCTTGGGCTCATATGTGGTTCACATTTTGCAATTCTGATTTGGGAATATTTACATCTGTACGTGGGACATCTTCAGAATGGAAACCAAATCTGAATACGACAGGTACAGAGACCGAAGGGCATGTGAGATGGTGTTTGTAGTGCAGTTGGAATTTGCCTGAGACTGATCACATGAAGTCAGGTGTGTGTTTTCTACCTGTGCCCATCAAGTCAGTGCACAACAATTCCAGATTTTATAGCAGCTCAGACTTGGGATTGCTAGATTAGAGTTGTTCAACTTATATAGATTCATCGTCCACAGAACTTAAACTTGGCAGGGCTTTCCCAGCATGTATGACATCCAAGGTTTAATCCCAGCACTGTAAAAAGTGGGTGTGGTGGTATACAGCTGTTATCCCAGCACTAGGGAGTACAGAGGAAGGAGGATCAGAAGTCCAAAGCCACTCTCAGATACATAGAGAATTTGAGGTTAACCAGGAAAGAGATTCTGTCTTAAAAACAGGAATCACCATGGAAACACATCTCTGGGATGTCTCTATCTATGAATATGTTTCCACAATTTAAGTGAGGAGGGAAGGCCAATGCTGAGTGTTGGTGGCATAACCTGGGGGCCTCAGACTGAATAAATAGGAAAGAGTAAAGGGAACTCGCCCTCTCTGCCTTATGTGTGGGTCTGACACAAACACTGTTTCATGATGCTGCCATCATTTCAACGCCATGACGAATGGATCTCTCAAAAGTGAGCCAAAATAAGCTTTAAATTGCTCTTGTCAGGTGTTTTGTTACATCAACAAGAAAAGGAGACTAACTTTAATTATAAAGATCTCAATTATGTATAGGGGACAGTTTAACTCTAGGGCATCTGATTGCCCGAAACACACGACGCAGGCTTGCTTTAGTTGGCCCAGGGCAGAATTCAGCAGTTGCCCAGAGGTTCCTATGCTTTGCTACACTGAGCACCTATAGTCTGGAGTGCTAAGTCATGGTAATTCAATCATATGGAAACTTCAGTGATAATTTGCTGTCACCTTCCCTGTCCCTCTGTGCTAAGAACACTTACTCCTAGTGGCAGGTGACTCATCTGTCACTTTTCTAGTATGCTTTTCTAAGGTAAGACACAACAAGACAGCAGTGTATCCCTGATGTATGAACTTGGTAGGGGAGGAAAAGCCTCAGACATGGAAAGGGATAATTTTTCTTTTCCTTTCCCATCTTCTTTTCTCAAGCTGATGAATACTTTCCTCGCCCCTTGGACTGGCCACTTTAACTGCCCTCTATTGCTTTTTGCTGTAACCACATAAATCTCGCTTCTGATCATTGTCTTTTGGAACATCAGAGGAAAGGCTGAATCTGGTGGGGTGTGTTCCACTCTGTGTGTATGTATGCAAATGCACATGTATGTGGGTGTACATGCATATATGTGCAGACTGTAGGGCAACCTCAGCTCTTCCCTGCCCAGGACACCATCCACCTTGTTTTACTTTTCTTGTTACAGGGTTTCTCACTGCCTCTGGAACTCATTAAATAAGCCAGCCAGTGAACTCTAGGGATCTTCCTGTCCCGATTCTCCAGTACTGAGATTACAAGTGTACAACTTTTCCTTTTTTGTTTGTTTCTCTGTGTAGCTCTGGCTGTGCTGGAACTCATTCTGTAGACCAGGAGGCTGACCTCAAACTCAGAAATCTACCCACCTCTACCTCTAAATGCTGGGATTAAAGACGAGTACCACTTGGTTCAAAGTGGAAAAAGAATCTATTGCTCTCTCTCTCTCTCTCTCTCTCTCTCTCTCTCTCTCTCACACACACACACACACACACACACACACACACAGTGAGTTTCAAACCACAGGAGAAGTGGACAGGGCTTTACTTATTTCTGGGCATAAACTTATTGCTGTTGGTTGTGTCCTGGGTATAGTAATATATTCCATCTATTCATGAATAAATGTTTCAAAACCCAGATATTTGATAGATTGTCAGTATTTTCCCCACAGCTTTTAAAAGTTTTCCTTGAAGAAAAGTAGCTTGAATGGCAGTCCCCTCTGTTCCTCATGTTGTAAGCTGCCAAGAAAAGTACAAACAATACTGAGACCAGAAGATTTCCAGGACAGATGAGATGACACCAGGATAATGGCCCAGCATTCTTCAGAGGATTATTTCATATTTTATTTTATTTGCATGAGTGTTTTGCCTGACTGCATATAAGTACACCACATCCTGGTGCTTGAGGAGGTCAGAAGAGGATGTTAGATCTCCTGGAACTGGAGCTACTTTGTAGGTGCTGGGAACTGAATCTGGGTCCACTGCAAGCGCAGCAAGTGTGGTTAGCCACTGAGCCATCTCTCCAGCCTCACCACCCAAAGTTCTAAATCTTACAAATTTCCTTTGGGTTAGATTTCTCTCCTATAGTGACTCAAGGTACTTTTAAAATATGGAATCTATCAGACATGTTTTGGCAAGATAAGTCTTGAGCAGACCAAGTTTTGATTGTAATAAAAAAAGAAGAAGAAGAAATTTTGGATATGTAGATGAAAACAAGGATCATGGAATTATATATGTGTATGTATATGTATTTATGCATATGTTTCATAGAAAAATGGCACAGAGGATACACGTGACAGTAAAAAAAGAATATAAAGTAGGAATTGATCTGAACACAACACACTTTCTATCTTTTCACCCGCCAATTTTGGCCTTTTTCCCCCATCAGGTTCTAATCTAGCCTGATTGGCCTCAAATTCAATGTGTATCTGAGGCTAGTCTTGAATTCCTGATTTTACTGTTCCCACCTTGAATGTGCTGGGATTACAGGCATGTGGCATCATTTAATGATAGATTTTTATTTTATTTTATGGGTATGTGTGTGTGTCTGAGGGTATGTTTTCACATCATGTCAAAAGAGGGCATCTGATCCTCTGGAACTGGAGTTACACACAGTTGTAAGCCACCACTTGGGTGCTGGGAACTGAGCCCAGGTCCTCTGCAGGAGCAGCCAGTGCTGTTAACTGTCCCAGCGTTTGGAAATACTTGTTTCAAGCCAACATGAAGAAACCTAAATCTCTTTGGAATTTATGCAAATCCTATAGCGATTCAGCTTTATTTATAGTTATTCCATTTATAAAATGAAGCATCCTATAGATGATAGTGAGGTCCAGAGAGATGATGTTTATTGCAAAGGGCCTGCAGCTTGGAAGTGTTTTCAGTAAATGAATCATCAGGTCTAGACTCACTCTTTCTCACTCCCAGTTTCACTCTGTGCTCCGTGCAGAGGAAGGCTATACAGTCAAATCTGCTTCTGGGGAGTTGCGACTTGGGCAGTGACAGTGAATGGGGAAGAGAGGCAAAAAAAAAAAAAAAAAAAAAAAAAAACCAGCAAGGCCTAGGGAATGGGAGAAGTAAACAAAGGCACCACAGCATCCATGTAGAAACGAGAAGGGCACAGCTATCATAGATATATAAAATGGAAAAGACGCAATTATGAGGAAGAGATGTCAATGAAGTTTAGGGCTTCTGGGGCTGGGAAGATGGCACAATTGGTCAAGTGTTTGTTGCACAAGCTTGAGGAACTAAGCTCAGATCCCCAGAATTTTCATGAAAACCAACTAACTGAACAACTGAACAACCAACCAACCCCCAACCAGGCGGGCAGGCAGGTAGCAATGGTGGCTCTCTCTTATAAGCCGGCACCACTGAGGCAGAGGTAAGAGGATACTTGGGGCTCTTGGACCAGTCAATCTAGTCTAATCAGCTAGACCCAGTTCAGAAAACAGGGTGGGCATCTCCTGACAAAGAACATTCAAGTTTGTCCTCCTGTTTCTGCATGCATATGTGCACACACACAGAGGACTGCAAACTCTCTTAAAATGTAAACATACATACATTTACTTATGTATGTGTGCATGTGTTTGTATGCTTGTATATATGTATGCCTATGCATGACATGGGCACATGTGAAGATCAGAAAACAACTTTGGGGAGTCAGTGTTTACTTTCTACCCAAGTGGGTCCCAGGGATTGAACTCAGATTGTGATGCTTGGCTGAGCCATCTCTCCAGCTGAACTTGTTTAGTTTTATGAGCCTTCCAGTAATATTAGGGTCAGCACTTTTGTCTGGGAGATGGAGTGGTAAAGGGTTCATAATACAGAAAGCAGCACTTGACCCAAGAGGGAAATGGAGGCTGGGAGAGATATCCACGAAAGGCAGGAAAAAGAAGTACATGCCCCTGACGTAACTTTGGTTAGGACAGGAAAGGTGGGGGAAAAAAAAAAAAAAAAAAACAAAAAAAAAACAAAAAAAAAAAAACTAGGAAGAAAACAAAGGCAGCATTACATGCAGCTGAGAAACTGAAGAAAACAGGAACTAAGACAGACCCTTATTAGTCCAGCAGTTCCTAATCTCCCCTTCACAGCTTCTATGAGAGTCTGAGCCAGAATCACACTGCTGATCACTGGATTGAGCTATTTGGCCATGATGACATCAGAGGACAGTTCCACAAGTCCTGCTTAGAAAGAGAGGAACTTATGGCGTCTCAAATGCATTTTCCAGCCTTCAGGATCAATGTATACATGAGTATTAGTGATGTCTAATTTTACATTTGCATATGTCAACAAGAAATACTGTACTCTTATTGCATATTTAGCATTGGCAAATCCCCTGTCTAAGATTACATTGCTGAGCCTCCTGCCTCATCGCACACATGCTGGAATAAACATACAGGCTTGATGGGAGTTCCCTAAGAGCCAGGGGATATGACTGTGTCTCAGTCTAAGCCGATTAAACCTCTCAACTTATTTACTCCCTCTTCAACTGGTTGTTAAACCTAGGGTTCATTTGAGAAAGGACTTGAGCTAATATCAATGTATCTGATGGGAACACACTTGGAAAAAAAAGGAACCCTCATACAGTTGTGCAAATTATTCAAGGTATATTTGCTTTTGTACCCATGGTTTTGAATCCTTAGACATAATCAATCACCAAAAATATTTGTGTGTGAGTACATACCCACGTTCATGTATGTATGTACACAATTAGGTCCACACATACATGTGTGTACATGTACACCGATGTCAGAGGAAAATCTTAGGTGTTGTTCTGGAGCCATCTGCTTTTTAATTTGTTCTGAGATGAGGTCTCTCACTGGCTAAGGCGGTGAGGCTAGCTGATTTGGGAACCCCAGTGATCCACACACCTCTGCCTTTCCAGTGTTGGGGTTAAAGTCCGCATGCTTGCAGTACAAGCACTTTATTGAGCTATCTTCTTTGCTCCCCAAATATCTTCTATTACAAAATGTGTATGTATGAACATGTACAGGATTGATTGTCACTGTTTCCTAAACAATACAATCTAACAAGCGCTAATGTGGATTTTTATTTTGTTCAAGTATTATAAGCCAACTATAGGTGATATAAGACACGTGGGAGGAACATTCAGAAATTAGGTTGCATGAAAACAACAAAATATGGTATTTTATATAAGGGAGTCAGGTCAGCCCTGCTACCTCCAATAGCCCTATACAACCCCAGGATCCTCCTGTGAATAAATGAACTATATTCTAAGAATGAATATAGAACTATTCAAAGGCATGATGAAGTGTTTGAAAGGCAAGAAGAATCCGTGTTAGATTTTTATATATGCATTCCTACTGAGAGACTCCAGTGACTGTCATAACCCCAGTAGGAACAGAGTTGGGGGAGGGGGAGGGCAGGGAGAGAAGGATGGTAGAACTTCATGTTTCATTCACATTGTGTTTTGAAACAGGATTCAGAAGGGAGACTGTACCATTTGGCATTCATTATTTTGGCTCCTGCATGTGGCTAATTATTTCTACAGTGCTTGTGATCTTTTTAAAACAAACACGTTTTGTGCATGCACACCCACTTTTAAAAACATGCCTTTTATTCTTCCTTCCTAGAGCCCTGAGGAAATAGTTGATGGATTGTCTTAAGGACAAGCCCTCTGCAAGTCAATGTAGATTATATGCTAAAAATGTAACTTGTCCCTAAAACTTGCATAAACAAACCACAGGAAAGAATGGTACAGCCTTTGGAGTATAAACAAAGTGTCTCAATTTCACTTGCATATCTTTAAAACATATTTGGTAATAAACCTTAGGCCCATAAATGTATATACTACCATCTATCTTCCTAAAGATTGCTGATGCTCCCACAGTTTCTTACTGTCGCATGCACAGTTCAGCTGAGTAGCTTGAATGCACTGCACCAAGTACTATATTTGATGTTATGGTAACAGCAACCTTAAGTGAGGGTTTCTGATCTTGCAGGGGTTGTGCTCCCAGACTCTTCAGCATCATTAGATCTAAATGTTTCATGCTCTTGAAGCTGTTCTATGGCGCACAATGATTTGGCACATGGTTGGCTCCCCATCCATTGATCTTGGAGGTTCTACAGGGCCTCTTACCAGAACTGCCTGGTATGGTGTATAAGTGACCTAGTTTTCCTAGTTGGCTAGCCAAGGTTGCACCGAGGTGTCTTACCACACCAGTGGGTCTTCTGTCACTGGTTTCTGCATCATTGCCAAAGCTTAACTCACCCAAGCAAAAATCTGCAACCGAGAGACGACTTGTGCCTCCCCCTTCGTGTTACCTAGTCTGTGATGGAGGAGAAACGGGGTGCTTGGTTCTTTTCATGGGAAGATGGTTTTAGATGCCCGGCATTGAGGAACCAGTTGCAGACACCTAGAACTTCCTGGCCCTAAAGCAAACAGCCCGTTTCAACTTTGGGACAGAAATAAAGGAGCTGTGTTGTCCATTTTAGAGCAGGAGTTTATGGGGAAGTGCCAGATAGCAGGGTGGCATCTCGACACACATGTCCCCTTCTTGTCCCCACATCCCCTTCACCTCTATGACCACTGCAACCACCAGCATCATCAGCATCATGCACTCCCCATTCTATTATCATCCACTCCCTCCACAGGGAAACAAAGGAGACATGTTACCATGGTTGTGGATGCCGGAGGCACCATGGAGATGCTGCTGCCAGCTCTGTAGATAGATAGATGGAAGGTCATGTTGGGTCAAGAAACACTTTGGAAGCCAATCAGGCAGAGCTAAATTTGCAGATAATTTTTCTGTCAGAGCATAATGTGAAAATCTTCCTCTTATTTGTACTACAGAAGGCTCTTTATTCATATAGATTTAAGATCCAGTTTACATGCAGGCTTAAATTACAATACTTAATGTGATATACTCATTTAATCCAATTTGCCATCTACTCATTGCTAAACCTTTGCTGACTGCCCCCTATGCATGACATGCAAATAGTAGGAAAATTAAATAGTGAATGTCTAGGAAGCATGTGCATATCTCATTTGTGTTAGCCTTTTGCAACTGCAACAGAGATACTAGAGATCATCAATCAAAAATGAGAAGGGTTATATTGGCTTACCCTTCCGGACTTTCACTAGCACCATCCCAGTGAACATTCTGGCTGGCTGCCATTGCATTACTGGATTAAGCCAGATGACCCACAGACACAAATACTGGTCTAAAATCTTTTGTATTTACTTCGTTGCTTTCCATCCCTTCCGCCTACTTCTCTCGCCTTCTACTTCACTCCTAGAAGAGCTTCCTTGGAGCAATGGATGCTTAGGAGATGTAGAAAGACTTGGAAGACAGAATCAGTGCTACACTCTGGACAACAGCTAGGTCTCCATTCACTCCAGACCCAAAGTCTGGTTCGGTGCCACACCCATACTTGGGAGGTGCACGCGGGATAGCTGCTCTACAAACAAATTCCTCAAAGTGCTATGGTATCTTACAATAACTGCCCAGTGTTTGGCATTTGCTGACTGGGGTTTTCTGCTGCCTGTTCTGCTGAAGGACAGAATGAGAGATTGAGTCAAGGTTCTGTTAAGAGTAAATAAAGTGTGAGGTAGGACTTGGGTCACGGTATAAATAAGTAGAAGCTGATGCTCTTTAGCACAAATCCATCTCTTTGGCCTGATCTAACCAGCAGAGAGGGCAGAGTTTTCCTCCAACCATGGATGAGCTCCCTCTGGGAGTTTTGAAGGGGAGATTATGGAGGCAGCCTGCCTTCCCCCTTCACCATTTACAACCAGCAAGTTTCTAATGCTTCTTCCACATTTAGCCCTTTTCTTCCTCTCAAACATTCTGCGCATTCTAGACCTGTTCACTGTGCAATGGCGTGGGGTGTGATGGTGGAGCTCAGGAGAAGTTTACCGACATTTTATCATACCTGGGAGTAAAAAAGTGTGACACTTTTCTCAGTGGCCTTTCGGAGATGACCACCTGTCCCATCTAATGGATGAATATTAGGCCACGGCACCTAATGATACTTTTGAATACAATGCTGACCTCAGATTGTCTCTGGAGTGAGAGCTTGTCAGGGCACCACACACAGCAACTCTAGAAATGAATGATGACAGCAGGTGCCGGCTTTTATCTTCTAAGCTCAGGACTTACGAGGGTCTGGTCACATAAGTTTGTGTGCTCAAGTCCATCAATGAAGGATGCTTGAAGAGTGACTCCCACAACAGACTTCTGAATTTTGTAGTTTGTTTTGAGGTAAGGGCTGCCTTTCCATCTCTGTGTGTCTTTCCCCTTCCCTCATCTCTCCCTCTGCATTGCTGGGGGATGGGGGTTTGAAACCAAGGCCTCACACCTGCTAGGTGGCTATTCTACCACTGAATAAAACCGAGGCCAGCACTTAACATCCATAACACTCACTTATACCAACTGTGTCTCCAGGGGGGCGCCAGTGCTTAAGTGATTCAGTGTGGAAGAGTAAAGGCATTATCTACAGGACATGGTGTCACGTGTCTTCAATCCCACCACTCAGGAGACTGAGGATTTTGAGTCCCAGGCTAGATATAGATACGAGAGATATTGTCTTAAAAAAAAATCAAACAGATAGAGATCCCAACTTCCTTAATGCTGCCACCCTTTAATACAGCTCCTCATGTTGTGGTGAATCTCCCCCCCCCACTATAAAATTATTTTTATTGTTACTTCATAACTGTAATTTTACCACTTTTGTGAATCATAATGTAAATATCTGTGTTTTCTGATGGCCTTAGGCAAGCCCTGTTGGAGGGGGTCATTTGACCCCAAAGAGGTCAAAACGCACAGGCTGAGAACCACTGAAATAGATCCTGGGGAACAGAGCCTGCTCAGTGGTCGAGCATTTGCCTAGCTAGGGATCCAGGTTATCTCAACAGAAAGGCATAGGCAGAAGGAGAAATGCCATGCTGCCCATTAATAAAATTAACATGATAAAGAAATATAAGTGCATTTAACCCCATTTTATTACACTAAAAGTGACTTATCCATTTTGATTATTCAGCAAAGATTTCTGGGTCAGGGCCAACAATGGGTTTGTGGAAGTCTGAAGCAGGATAGGACCTGCTGGCCATCTCCACAGGTCTCCACAGCAGACAGGAACATCCTGATCATTCCAGGTGGGGTGGGTTTGCTCTTATCTTCCCAGCATGGTGGCGTTACATATAAGGCTGATACTATAGGCCCCAGCTGTTAGTGGGAGGAAATGGTGGCAGTAGTTTCTTTTTGAAAAGAGATCTGGCTGTGCTACCCAAGCTGGCCTCAAACACTAGAGCTTGAGTGATCCTCCTGCCTCAGCCTCTGAGGACTGCCAGCTTGCCACTACACCTCGTAACACAAACAAGTGGTGTGTTCAGACTTGAAGAAACAGTCTGCAATGCCTTTGTTTTCAATGACTACACCTTTCCTTCCCAGCTTTCCTTCCCACTGCTCATTTACACAGTCATCTGTGATTGCCACTACATGTTAAGCATACCTACTGATGCTCCTGCATCTGATGGATCTATTTAGAGACTCTCATTTATATTTTATCTCCACTAACGTGGCATTTTATGTTCTGTGTACTTCTTTTATCTCCTGTGTTTCAACTTATTCTGACCTCTTCTTAGCTCAGGGATTACACTTATATTTGTAGCTCAATCTTGGTCGGACCAACAGCTTAATTTAGAGAACCAATCTCAGATGTCTACACTTTATTACAAAAAGATCTTCTGATATATGGAAAGGGGACCCAAGTGTCAAGCTTTCTGGACATGTCTGCCTGTTACAAGTGACAGGTGTAATATCATCAGTGCCTTCCTGACCACTTGAACTTCTGGAGGTGAGCTGGGTGCAGGCCGTTTCCTAGGAGACCACTTCATTCTATAAATACCATATTAATTCAGGACCCACCTTCCAGCTAAATCCTAGTTTTGCTGGCCTATCAGCTGACCCCTTCGCTATAACAAGAAACAGACATGAAGTTAACATAAAACACAAGGAATTTGTGGATTTTATCAGTTGCTCTAGAATTTTTAAGTCTCTGAGACACTTAAAAATACACACATATGAAACAAAACAGACACAGACCTCCTGTGAGCTTATGTGTAACATTCATAAGGAGATGTTGGCTCATAACAGAGAAATCGGGGTTTTAATTAGCTACCAAACTGGGGACCTTAAAAATCTATGAATGTTATTCAGAACAATCTTCTACAGAGCCCAGGTTAGAAGGCTGTAACATTCACCTTCCCTGCCCATGTCTGTCCTAACAGGCAAAGCCCTGGGGCCTAAAACACAGGGCTGCAGATGCCAGGCTCGGTGACCCTAAAGAAGTTTTAACAGGTCCATGTAACTTCAATGAGAGCATACACGCTCTATCATACAATGGTACAGCAGGCTTAGGTGCTGTGTACACTGATCCAGTGAGGAGAGGAGGAGGGGCTAGCAGCTAGCAGCCGTGGAGTTACTAGATGAATATTCCTTATGCTTTGCAATAAAGACTGCTTCTCTCACACACATAAACCCAACCTGGAAACCCTAATCTAGGCCTGGAAATACAATTATCCTTTTAAACAAAAAGTAAACATGCAAGTGCCGAGAGGCTAGGTTAATTGGTGGAGTGCTTGCCTTGGAAGCACAAGTACCAGAGTTCGATCCCAGGACTACATTAAAAATAAACAACAAGCACCCCATATGTGTGGTGGTGCTCACTGGTATCCCCGACACCAGGGAATCAAAGACAGATGGATCTCTAGAGTTTGCTGGCCAACCAAAGTAGCCTACTTAGAGAACTCCAAGCTGGCAAGAGATGCTATCTGAAACATTAAAAAAAAATGTGGATGGTCAAGGCTGATTTCTAACCTCTATAGGTACACACAAACACACACACACCAGAGATAGAAGGAGGGAATGGAACGGAGAGGAAGGAAGGGAGGGAGGGAGAGAGAGAGACAGAGACAGGCAGAGAGAGACAGACAGAGATGAGAGAGACACATGTAGTCCAGGCTGGCCTTCAACTCCCTGTGTAACCCCTTTTCCTTCTTAAGCTGTCTTTCTGTAATATGAAACTGAATCAACTTACAGATGTTACTGCCAGACCTTTAAAATCCCAACAGACTTCATTTTTACAGAGAAGGACACTAACGACTAGAGATCAGTTTTGATAATGTCTCAATCAGGGAAGCACTGCTGGCAAATTAATTATTCTTTTGCTTAATCTTCTTCTCATAGTAGATGGCAGAGGCTCTATCCATGCCTTGCAATACCTGCTAAGTAAATGCTGTTTGATATTTCTCATCTGTGAATTTCTGAACCTCTAAGGTCTTCCAATTGGCACATCTAATCCCAAGTCACACATATTCAAGGAATAAGCTATTAGATAATAAAAAAGGTAATGAATAGACTTGAGAAATTTTCTTTCCTGCAAAGTTCATTAGCTTCCACATGGCTTAGTCTGCAGTCTTAGAACAGAAATCTATGAAGCTGTATTAATTTTCACTGATGTTTTAGGAAACGCTAAATAGAGATTTTTCAAATTTGGGCAGTGACTCCGTGTTGGAATGTTCAAAGGTGTCTTTACTTCAGTGTGTGTGTGTGTGTGAGATAAACTGAACGCTGTGGCCATCAAACACCATGAGATGCTTCCATGAGTTCCCAAACACCCTAGAAACTGATGTAAATGAGTAAGCTGACAACACACTTATTAAATCTAATTAATGGGGACATGTAAACTAGCTTTCTCTCCCTCGTGCCTCTGTCTTCACTCCCACAAATCACACACAGCCGTTCAGCAGCTGGAAGCTTCACCTGCCTTTACAGTATCAAGGCTGAGTTACTGAATGTCCCCCAAACTCACATGTTGAAGGTTTTTCCCTGAGCTGATAGCAGGAAGCATTAGAAGCTTTAGAGGGTAGAGACTAATGAGAGGAAGTCATGTCATTAGGAGCGTGTCCTTCAAAGGGTTAATGGGATTGCAGTCCCTCTAACTTCCTGGCTGCCATGAGGTGAACAGGTTTGGTTGACAATGCAATCTACAGTTACATATTGCCTCACCATGGCCCAAAGCTATGGAACCAAATGACCACGGGTTGATTTTCTTGAAGTATTATTCTGTCTTAGAGATAAAAATCTAACCCAGTCACATAAAGAGACTATCTTGTCCTTTTTTGATTTGCTCTGTTTAAGGCAGGGTTTCTTATAGTTCAAGCTGGTCTTGAACTTCCCTGGAGCTCTGAATCCTTCCACTTCCAGCTTCTGAGTGCAGGGGACGAAACCTAGGGCATTGTGTGCTCCAGACAAGTGCTCTTCCAACTTGGCTTCGTCCCAGCTCACCAACATTATTTTCTAAAATTGCTGCTCTTAGATTGACAATGGAGGGATGGGCAGATGTAGCTGTCCCATTCTCCTCCCAGTGACTGCACTTTTACCCACTCAGATGACCACACCTAATGTATAATATAGGTCCTTTCCCTCCGGCTGTGATGCCCCAGAAGTCTGGAAGATGAGCAATTTTTAAATAAAATGGCTGAGACATGGAGAAGTGGAATGGTGGTTTCCTGCCAAGAGATCAATTTTCCTTATTTGGAGATTGTCCATGGACAGGCTTGACTTGCAGCACCATACAATCCACCTCTCTCCCCATGACTCCTGGCAAGCATGTGCGTATGTTCAGAGACATTCATAAAGGGCTACCTCTTCAAGACTATGACCCCCTCCCTAGAATCTGATAGCATCCACTATCTATTAAATGCTAGTTTCCCTTCAAGAATGCTTGTCTTCTCGGTTTCCCTTCAGTTTCCCTGACTTCAAATTGTCTGTCTGAGAAATGAGTTTGCTCAACCTCTACAAAGTATGTTAATGCCTATGCCCTGGGGAATGTTAAGGAGAACCCATATGGTCTATCACCTGTTGTGACTGTAGCTATTGGTTATAATCAAAATACTAATGAGCTGGGAATGTAGCTCAGCTGACAAAGTTCTGGGCTAGTATACACAAAGCCCTGGGGTCTAACCCCAGTACCACACAAACCTGGGATGGTGGCTCATGTCTGAAATTATAGCATTTAGGAACGCTACATACTCAGCTACACAGTGAGTTCAAGGCCAGCTTGGGCTACATGAGGAAAACAAATATCAACCCTGATGTTCACCTTCTAAATCCTGATGCTGGAGGCACTGTGTATTATAGCACCCAAAAGAGGGAACTGCTCTCAGTAAAGGGGCACACTTTCAGGGGCCCAGACAGATCCCAGACAATCCATGGCCATGGCTTCTGGTGGAGTGGGCTGCCACATGGAGCCCTGGATAGATTTCACAACCATGTCCTACTACGGTCCTACTAATCATTTCAAGATTAGTCACTCAAAGACCCGAAGGGTACATTAGAGAACAAGAGAAGCCACTCCAACTGTTTCTCCATTGGCTTTACACAGTCTCAAGGAACCCTGAGTTGTCTAATGAAGGGGCTGATGAATGTGGGACAGGGAGAGCTGCTGGTGAGAAAGAAATGGCTTTGTCCCCAGAGTCCGGGTTACCTGGAAAACTTGCAGTTTTAGTGTACAAGTAAATTTTTTTCTTCTGTTATGAAAATAAAATGTAAGTCTAGGAGGTGGCTCATTTGGTCAAGTTCTAGCCATGTAAGCATGAGGACCTGAGTTGGATCCTCAGAACACACAGCTGGGTGTGGTGGTGAGTGCTTGCAATGCCCATGCAGGACAAGCAGAGACAGGTGGATCCCTGGAGCTCCCCAACCAGCCAGCTAGCCAGACCCAGTTCCTGGGGCTCTGTCTCAAAACATGAAGTGGATGGCTCTCCAGGATCACAGGAGATTGCCCTCTGGCTTCTATACTTACCTCACCTAACTACACACACACACACACACACACACACACACACACACACACACACACACAAGCACACACACACACACACAAGCACATATCACCCACACACAAAAATACATTAAGGCATTCATATTCAGAAACATACTGCTCATAACCACATAAAATATAATCCCTAGATTATATTTATATGTAACTCATTTATATCTCACCAGACTGATTTATACCCACTATATATTTTCTAATATCTCTATACACATATATAGATAGAAAATGAACTCTATGAATCTGACATATAAAATACTTTTATTTTCTGTTAAGGCTCACATATATTCATGTAATTAAGTATTATAATTACTTTGAATGTATAATCTTAACTACATTTATTTTTGTTTTGTAGTCAATGTGTGTGCTCTTTGTGTGCTTCTGTCTGTTGTGTACACATGTGTAGAGGCTAGAGTTGACTTCACATGGCCTGGAGTGTTCATTATTCATTCATTATTTGTTTGGGACAGAGTCTCTTACAGAACCTGGAGCTCACTGATTTTTCTAGCTGTCTGGCCAATGAGCTTCAGAGATCCATTTGTCTCCATGGCCCTAGGTCCTAGGTGTTGGAGTCTCATTTACTTGTGGATGCTAGGGACTTGAACTGAGGCTGACTGAGCCATCTCTCTAATTCTTTAACTTTAAAAAAAAACAACCAAAATATGAATAAAATAAAAGTGTTAAAAGTCACAGAAGTTGGCTAATTCAGGCTATGTATCTACCATTGCTAGGAGTCTTAGCTGGGGTCATCCTTGTAGATTCCTGGGAGATTTTCTTGCATCATGTGCCCGAAATATACCAGCCCCCCACCTTAGACTTCCAGTGGAGGGATAGGGGGAGAAAGGATTGTAGGAGCCAGAAGGGTCAAGGATACCCCAAGAACATCCACATGAGCCCAGGGCTAGGAGCTTACATTTAAATTAAGCGCCTCAGAAATTAAGGAATTGCAATGAATTCTAGCAGAGCTGCAGAGCTGGGCTCCATTTGCTTTCACAGCAGCACCTAGAATGTGTGTGTGTGTGTGTGTGTGTGTGTGTGTGTGTGTGTGTGTGTGTGTGTGTGTTTGGCAAGCCAAATGAATGGTGTAGACTCTAAGAATAGCATTTAATTTACTTACAGGAAGGAACATCCTAATTGCTTTAAAAATACCCAACTGCATGCAAATATTTTTCTTAATTAAAGATGAGTCTCTGTTCCAACACCTATAGGCACTCCATGCCAGCTAATCCGTGACATCAAAAACACTTTGGCCACACTGCTTTTGTGCTTTTCATCTCTCTTTTGAGATAGGCTCTCCGGAAGTCCAGGCTGGTCCCTGACCTGGTGCTACTGATTCTCTTGTTTCTAGCTTTGAACTGCTGGGATTATAGGTGCCTGACGCCCTGCCAGCTGGTATGCATTGCTGGGGATAGAGCCCAGGGCTTTGTGGATGCTAGGCAAGTAGTCTACCAGGTGAGCTTCATCCTCAGCCCTCCCATGCTTTTCCACAATCCCACAGGCTCTCTGCTGCGTGTGAGTGAAGACAGGTTACCCATCACAGAGAATATTAGGGTCTTTGGAGGTGTTTTCAACAGTACGAGTTTCATTTCAGCTGGCTGGGAAATAAGTCCATCAGAGCTAAAGACTAAAACACTAGCCTGCTTCTTAAATATAAAACAGTATTTGAACCACGTTAATAAGCATCTTAATTTAACTTAATGCCACATGTCTAAAGAAAAGGGACTTAACTCATTTCTTTGAGGTCTTTCTCTATTGGATCGTGTGATGTTATAAAATTTCAGTAATACATTGACTAGTTGATGAAACAGAGTAAGTGTGAGAAAAGAAGACAGCTGTATCTATAGAACAGTGTTGACACATATTGTTTAAATCACATCTCATTTATAAAGGCAGAAGGGACCATCAGAAAACAGGGAGCGGGGCAGTAAATGAATTCTAAGTAGGAGTCCGTGCCAGGAGGACAGGTTGTAGCCAGCCTAACTGGAATGAACAGAGATGTTTGTGCCCTCTGCAGCTAGCAGAGTACAGAAATAATGGACCCCAAGAAAATTAGAATGCCCCCAGGCATCTCCTGCAGGAGAGATGAAATGGCTGAAACCCTGGAGGTGGCCAGAGGAGGAACTTGTCACTCAGAGAAAGACAACTCATCAGTCAACCTTGCTGGGGACACTGACCTTGCAGGACAGTCTAAGGGCTGAGCCATGGTGGGCAGGGGCCCATGTTAGGATTGACTGCTCCTAAACTCTACCACCATGACAGGACCCTGAAGAAGATTGAGTGAGGGTGGGCAGTCGCTGAGCCTCTGTCCCTCTTTCCAATGTGGTTGCATTGGGTAAGTCTTTTTCTGGTTTTCACTATTAATTTGGCTCCTTCAATTGGCTTATTGAGGACAGTTCACTGATATATTGAAAATAAATGGAAAAAAGAAAAGAGGAGAAAGGCTTGTAGGTGTGACAGATGCATGAGTTAGGGAGCAAACTGTCCACCAAGCGAAGGTCTCCGGGCCTGAAGTGCAGTGACACTCCACAGGGTCCCCTGCACACCTGGATAAAGTGGATTCCTTCTGTGAGCAGCTGGTAACAGTGGCCATTTCAGAAATGTCAGGGTTCCAGTGGGGAGGGGCTTTGGGTCCACATGGGTCCTTAGGTGGTTCTTACTTTAGGAGGGTCAGGACATTGTCTGGTCAGTGAGTAACTCTCGTGTAGGCTTTCTGTTCCCTGGAGTCTGTGACTGCTTGGTGATGGTGTGTGCTTGGGCTGTCTTTTACAAATGACTGAAAATTTCTCTATCAAAGTTTCTTCATATAGGGAATCTTTACTTGTTGGATTTCTATCTGTTCCAGGTATGGTTAAAAGGCAATAATTTGCTGCCAAATTAAAGATAAAGACAAGCAGATCTTTTAGCCTGTCTCCAACCATGCTTCTAGGTGAGGGAATTAAAGATATTCCAGGAGCAGTTTGGTGGCCATATCTTTTTCTTTAATTTGATTTTTATTATTTTATGTGCATTGGAATTTTTTTCTTTGCTTACATGTATGCTTGTGTGATGGTGTCAGATCTTGGAGTTACAGACAGTTGTGAGCTGCCATGTGGGTGCTGGGATTTGAACCTGGGTCCTGTGGGAGTACGGCCAGTGCTCTTTAACCACTGAGCCATCTCTCCAGTCCTGGTGGTCATGGTCTTTAACAGGCAACAACATCACACCTGGCTTAATCTTCTTGACGCTTTCTACTTCTGTATGAACCCCGTAGCACTTTTCCCTATTTCTAACAGAGCATTGGCTGTAGAACAGCATGTTCTATGGATGCATAGAAAGTAGACATGTGTCACGTGAAGCACCCCTGGAATAAGTCACATGATTGTACATATATCACCTTCTAAAAATAAGGCAACCACTCCATAAACAAATTCTTTAGCATCTGCTGTATCTGGTTTAGAATTGTGGTAGAAGCTTTCAGTTTAGCAGCAGAAGAAAAACATTACACCAAAGCTGGATGCAGAGGTTCATCCGTAATGCAGAGGTCTATCCGCAATTCCAGCACCCAGGAGGCTATGGCAGGAGCATTGCTTTGAGTTCAAGGCCAGCCTACAGAATCACACATTGTTAAAATAATAAAAAAAAAAAAACCACTAGGGAAATAGCTTAATTGGTAAAGTGCTTCTATCACAAGCATTAGGACCTGAGTTCAAGCCCCAGAATCCCCGTACAAAAGCCAAGCATGGCGATATGGTACACACTTGTCATCCTAACACTGGGGAGGCAGAAACAGCAGCCTCGCTTACTTGACAAACTACCCTGCAGTGAGAGACCCTGCCTCGGAAAATCGAGGTGAAACTCATTTGTACGACAGCCGTTAAGGTTGGCCTCTGGCCTTTACATACATGTGCATATGTACCTGAGTATGTACACATGTGCATGTAATCCACCCACACCCCTTTACACAAACGAAAAAGAGGCCAGGTGTGATGGCACGTGCCTGTGATTCCAACACATAAGAGGTAGAGGGAGGAGGATCACATTGAATTTGAGGCCAGTCTGTGCTAGTCAGGCTAGTGAGGGCCACAATGAAACCTTTCCTAAGTAAGTAAATAAATACCCCCCCAAGCAAATCCCATATATTATATATAATATATATGCATATTATATATTCCTGCTTAAGAAGTCTAAGATCCAATTATGGGAGAAAAAAAAAAACAAAACTGTCTCATACATTTAAAAAGATGAGGGAACAAGACCATATTTAGTTAAGTGTAAAATTGTATGGTATGCTCAATTAGCAAGCTGGATGGTTTATTAGAAATAAAAGTAGCTTAATAACTTTAAAATAAAAAACTATAAAGCCATAGTTCAAGCCAGTTTAAACATCAAATCTGGTTTCCCACAACTGATTAACCTGAAAATGGTTTAGTATAACACTAATCCTTTAATTTAACAATCTATAAATGCCCTCCATAACAAGTTCCTCAGAGCCCCTTCTTGGATTCCTCATGCTAAGCCACATCTCCCCCGCATTCCAGGGTTCCTGTTAATGAGCACCTCTGGACCTTACAGAATTGCTCAGGTCCATATGAGCATCAATTAGGGAGGCAATGTCTCCAAAGGCGGAAGTAGCATACATCCACCACAGCATTGCTGCCTCGGTCCACAGCTCTGAGAGGACACTTGTGCGGCCAGAGGGCTTCGTTGGTTGAGTGTGTACCCTCAGGATCAGCAGCTCCCAGCCCTGTCTGACATGGAGCTAAGCTGGGGCCTAGGAAGAAAGGAGAAATGCCAGTACTTATTTATGATTGCAGTGCTATTGGAGGGGGGATGCTAAAAGAACAGAAGTGCCTCTGAGGGACCCGATACCTACAGTGTATGTAGCCTGTGTGCTTCCTGGTGCTTTTCCAAGGACAAGCCTAGGGTATGGGGTCAACCTGAGCCCCTGACAATGTCTAATTTTGCAGCAGATCAAAAAAGGAATTGTCCTGACCTACCTCGCTGCAGCAGCTGATCCCCGCTAACTTGTCTTCTGAACTCAGCTTGGGCTGGCAGAGAAAAGACGCCCACTCACACACATAGACAACCTGGGATTCCGAGAGAATGAGAGAGGCAGCTGCTGGATAGAGTCAACAACACTTCCTGCCTCTCTCCAGTCAAACAGAGCCTAGCTGAGCTCAGGCTCCATCAGCACAGTAAAGGGAGGACACCGAGGAGGAGGAGGAAGGAGGCTATGGTGCTGTGGGGGTGGGGGTGGGGTGCAGAGACGGAAAGACCGTGTTATTGCTAGGCAGCATCAATCACCCTTCTTGTTGCTGAGACAAAACATCAGAGATTAGAAACCTCAGGATGGGTTTGTTGCAGTGCACAATTTAGGGGACACCTTCCACTGTGCCACTGTGCCAAAGGTGGTAACAAGAGAGTCAAGAAACTAGTCAGGTTGTCTCTGCTACTGAGAAGCAGAGAGCGGGGCCTCAGACATCAGGGCCGTGTGGCTCAGCTGGAGAGGTACTGAGCCTGGCCTGACAGTGATCTCTCTCCCTAGGTCCCACAAGGCGGTAAGAAAGAACCAGCTCCTGAGAGTTTTCCTGTGACCTCCCCACACACATGTGCCTTGATACTCATGTACCTGCACAAAGAGCTATACATACAATGCTCAGTACATGAAATAAAATAAGTGGAGAACAGATAACAAACCAGGAGGGCTAAGAAAACCTAAGGGCCTCCCCCCCCAAAAAAGTTCCATAACCATCCACACCTGCTGGAGAACAGAGACACCAAGCAGGGGACATTTCACTCCAAACCTCAACATCGAGGTATGCCCATGGCAAAGTCACCTTTTAAAAAGGTGTGTCCTTCCCTCCTGCGCCATCCTTTCCTCTCTACTCTTTCCTGTCATCCTTTTTCCTAAACACAAAAGTTAAACTTTACTAATCACAGCCATGATATGCAGAGTGCTTAGCAAATATCTTCAGTAGAAACTGTCTGAGGAAGCAGCTGTCTAATGCTCTGCAATGCTGCATCTCCCCTGTATGCTAACACCCATCCTGAGCCACCAAGGGACCCTTGACACCTAGACAAAAATCAGGGGAAATCCGAAGAATCCATCTCCCATTCTCTAGCCTTGACAACCATTCAAGTTTCTGGGGATGTGGACTGAACTTGTAACCACATGTTGGAATGGGAGGAATTCTGGCCTGACTTCTTGCCATTTCTAAATGGGAGCTGGGTTAATTCCACTGATGACAACACTATTTAGAGCTCTCCTTTGCAACTAACATTAGGGTTCTCTCTGATCGCCAGTTTAGTTGTCTGTATCTACCAAAATTTCTTGGAGAACACAAATTTGTGTTGGAAGAGACCCTTCAAGTGCAAGGTCCAGGGTCATTATATTGCCTGTTGCCACAGGAAAGAGATGCTTGAATACAGACAGGAGTGAGGAGGAAGCCAATAATAATTGATTAGATGCTTGTTCAATTCGCTACAGATGTCCCCCAGGGTTTTCCCTCAGAAACCACACCCCCTTCACATTACCAACAACTCCTGGCACTGGTGTCTCCCACCTCCGGAGCCTGGCTGCCTGCAGGAGAGCACACGGCACGTTAATAGCTCACTTATTCTTAGATTTTCTGCATGGTTACATAAGCCCACAAACGGGGAAAATGTAAATGATTCAAGAAGATGTTCTTCATGGGGATCTCATAAAATCTTTAATATCTCAGGACTTAGGAAGAACCCTCCTGGCAAGATACAATCAATTTTCATGCTTCATTAGGAAAAAAGTGTCTTTTGATAATGTTAAAAGGAAATGGCTGTGGGGCCAAAAGAAGGGAAAATTACACTCTGCACTAACCCAGAGCCCAGGATTAAATTCTTTCTTTGTGTCCATGGCATATCTGGAATGGGGAGAAACACTCCTTTGGGGTCTGTAGGGTTGTACTAGGACCACAGAATTAACCCCCTTCCCCCTGGAATTATACCTAGAAAATCTTGGTTGGTATCGATCAGATTCTGGATTGGTTTTTTTTTAATAGTCTTGATACATATACCTGGCTGGTCTTGAACTTACAGGCTGACCTCAAATTTATGGTCCTCCTACTTAGGCCTTCCTAGTAGTGTTAAGATGACAAACTGAACCCCAAACCGGTATTGTTTTGTTTTATGCTTGTTTTTGAAATCAACCTTGATGGCTTGCAGCTAAGACAAAAGAATGGCTACTCAAACATTGCAGGGACTATGAGGCTGACGTGGGTTGTGGTCGGGTGAAGGAGGTAGAAACCAGTAAACGGTTAGAGACAGATCATGCTCACACTAATTTTTTCAAAGGCGAAAAGGTTATTGTGTCAGCTGCAGAGTCACCTTTTAATTAAAAAATGATCACGTTTCAAAACAGTTTCTCTTTCTAAGAACTTAGACTACAAAAATGTCTTAAACACATAATTTACATTTCCCTCCTGAAACCTGAATAGTTGACAAGTTGTGAGAGTCCTTAAAAAAAGTTGATACCCAATTATACTTTTGTGGTGTCAAAATAACCCCATTCTAGGACTGTTCTATTTCTAAGCTTTGTCATCTATAGGTACACACACTCAAGGAAGTCCATGTGTGAAGAGATCTGTTGCTATTTGTGAAACGTGAGTCACAAGGGCAAAAAAAAAAAAAAAACAGTCAGAGAGCTCCTGGGATCTCATTGTAAAACTCCTTTACTGAGCTATGTCCATGGGTGATGGGAGATGTCATTTTGTAAATTTTTTTTTATTGGTTAATGAATAAAGCACTGTTGGCCAATAGGAAAGCAAGATAGGAGGGACTAGGAGACTATGAAGAGAGAGGAAGAAATAGGGAGGAGATTCAAGATGGAGGATGGAGAGAGGAGAACATAGGGCCCTCTCTCCGGTAAGATAAGACCACGAGGAAATACTTAGATTGATAGAAATGGGTTAATACTTTAGACAGAGCTAGCTGATAAGAAACGCTAGTAACAGGCCAACAGAATAACATTTAATACAATGTCTCAGTGTGTTATTTGGGGTTGGCATGGTGGTGGGACCAAGACAGCGGGGAAAACATATCTTTAACCTCAGTACTTCAGAGGCAAAGTCATGTGGAGCCCTACAAGATAGGGACCAGCCTGGACTACATCTACATAGCAAGCTTCAGGCCAGTCAGAGCTACATAGCAAAATTCTGTCTCAAAATAAATAAATTTGAAGAGCAACAAAATTCCATCCATTCACTCACCCATCCATCCATCCATCCATCCATCCTTCCATCCATCCATCCAAACAATAGCATCCATCAATTTTTAGTATCCTCAAAAATTTTATCACAAGATACCTGTAGCTTTAATGGGGGAAAAATCAAAACAAATCCTACTTATTTAGTTACTTTTCTGTTGCTGAGACAAACCATTATGATCTATGACCCAAAGCAATTTATGGAAGGAAGAGGTTATTGTGGCTTATGGTTCCAGAGGGATAAGAATCCCCCATAGCAGGGAGGAAAGGCAGCAAATGGCAGCAAACATGTTGAAAGGAACAGGAGGCCAAGAGAACTCACCTCAACCACAAGCACAAAGCAGAGCATGAATTAGAAGGGGCATGAATGTTAGAAGGGGCATGAATGAGGCTTTAAACTCTCAAAGCCCATTCCCAGTGACTTAACTTCCTTCAGCAAGGAGGTAAACCTCTTCAAACAGTGCCGTGAACCGGGGACGAAGTAGTCAAATACTTGAGCCTGTGGGGGCATTTAAACCGCCATGCCACAATGTACCATTTCTGTTAGTGGACAACACTCCATCGTTATCTCTGTCTGCTACATTCTAAATTCTGCCTCCATCCACTTTAACCCCCAAGGTTACAGCACTGGGAGGAGGATAGTTGGATCATGGAAGTAGAGACCGGGGGCATGGGGTCAGTTCCTAGATAAAAGAGGCCCCATGAGTTTTCTTGCCCCTTCTACCTTCTGAACAGAGTGAGAAGGTGACATCTGTGAACCAGGAATGGGCCTCATTAGACACCAAGACTATTGCTACCTTAGACATCTTATGAGTCTATCTTAGACTTCTGTGAGATCCATAATTGTGTTATTTTTAAGCTAACCAGTCTATAATTCATTACCACAGCACAAAATGGATTAAGATGCCATTTACAGCTACAAACAAGCCAGAGATCACAGCTTGAAATAATTCCACTGGACCAAACAAGACTTCCCCTTTAAGGTCTGGACAATGGTGGCTGATGGGTCACGTGACTCTAATGTTCACCACATTGCCAGTATGGTTCTTGATGGTGATTCAGGTATTGCTTTTCCTATTGGCGAAGGCGTGGCCAGCCTTTCTGTGCCAAGAAAACAGTTTGAGGAGAGGTGTCCCCTTCCTCCCTCTGTTCCCTTAGTCACTAAGCATACAGACAGAACAAGTTAAACACATGACATAGCAGAGTCTACAGGGGAAATACTTAGGCTCGAGCCCATCGTTTTCAGGAGACAGAGATGCCAATGGAACCATCACCATATACGGCCAGATAGACCTAAGAGCAGAGACCTGGGAGCAGAACATACATTCCTCTGTGTGTATACTTAAGGTCATGCAAAGAGAGCCTGCTGTGGGGGAGGATTGTCCAGCACAAAGAAATCCAGACCTGACTGAGAGGTGAGCTAAGGGAAGCATTCTGATCAATGGTGAGGAGTGTGTATAAAATAAGGACAGAGTAGAACACACAGGGTGTCCAGAGAATAGCAAGTGGCTTCCCATGGCGTGAGCTCTTGCTACAGCATTAGAAAAAAACAATCATTGGATATAACATAGCACACATAGGACATGACCAGCAAGTTAGCCCAATTGTCTGAATTTAAACACCTACTGCCTCCTCCATGATATGCTGAATGAGCCCGGGTCCCTCTAGCTTCTTCCAACAGCTATGGGACATGCTCTCTAACTTTCCCACACACGTGATCCCTGCTCTTGCAGGCTAGGAACTGTTATCCAGGCTGTCTTCCATCTGTTTGCCTATCTCGGACTGGCTCAATCTTCAAAGCTCAAGCTAGGCTGGGGAATGCCCAAGAATGCCCCCTTGCCTAGCACTTCTCAGAAACACATGGCATTTTTTGTCCATTCCCCTCACTGATTGATCCTGTTTCAGATATCACCTGTCCTTTATACAGGACACTCCATGTCTGTTACCCCCTTATACTTCCTCCAGGAATCCTCTGAGACAAGCAAAAGAGCCCTCTTTCAGGTTAGTAAACTGAGGCTCAGATCAGGGAAGGTAAGTCCCCACAGTCATAGAACATGAGCCTGTGAAGTCTGAACTATTGAGCCCATCAGCAGTACACTTTCCATTAGAGTTTGGTGCCTCTTTGATTACTAAATAAATTCTTTTATAATGAAAGCAATTTGGAAGAGTGATCTGACATGAATTCTATTTACTTGCATCCTCCCCAACACTTAAGAGCAGTGTTACTAAAGAGTAAAGCAGGAGCTCATTCAGCCAGTCAACAAGCATGTACCGAACACTGAGTAAGTGCAAGCCAGGTTCTGCACAGGGGATTAGGAAAACGGAAATGAATGAATTTCAGGTGAGACTCAGTGTCGTATCAGCTACACAGAGAGGTTGTTGCAACACAAGCTAAACAAGGGCACTGTAAATGAAGTAGCAGAGATGCTGGATGAAGGAAAGAAAAGGCAATACCAACTTTGCCCACCAGTGCAGGCGAGCCTCCAGATGTGTAATTCTCAACCCAGGCACAACAAATGGCTTAAGAAACAAGACAAGGACAAGGTGAGAGACAGGGGACCACCGTTAGACCACAGACTCCAGCTGCCCCTGCCCTGCTACTCTGGTCTCTACATACCGAGGGAATTTATAAACACTGTCCTTCCTTACCAACTCTGATATATACCTCCAAACTGGCTTTTAGTCATGGCCAGGCTCCCCCAGCCCCTGGCGGAAAGTTATAAAGTTAAGGGTTTGCTCTGAAGGCCCTTGTCCTCCTGTACACACCAGCTATCTCTCTGCTTTCTCTTCAAGCTGTTGTCAAATGCCTGTAATGCTCTCTCCCTGCAAGCTCCCATCATGCCCCCTCTCTGCCTAATTGCTGTGAGATTCTCTCTCCTAATGAAGTTCATTCTGGGGGTAACTGATCTCAACTTCCTCTGCACAGCCATAATGATGAAAGTGGGGGTGTATGTGTGCAGAGGGCTTCTACCTTGCATGATAAGTGCAGGGTTGGTTATAGGATTTTCTTCAAAGGAAGTCTACCACAGGATGGGGGTGGTACTTCTCCAACTCCATTCAGGATGTGATACAGGTGTAACCAATGCCTGGTGTGCAGTTATGATCTGTCCTGTATGGATAAGGTTCGAGAAACGAGGCAAATTCCCTCTGCTAGAACAGAAGCCAAGAGAAGGGGAGGAACCTTTAAATCATGTCTAGGGAATATACTGTATTACTGTATTTTTTTCATGGCTCACAAGCTTTTTTTTTAAAGATTTATTTTATATGTATGAATGTTTTCCAGGCATATGCATGCATACACGTCATGCCATGTATGCCTGATGCCCTTGGAAGTCAGGAGAGAACATTGAATCCCCTGGAAATGGAGTTACAGGGTACTTGGGATTGAACCTAAGTCTTCTGCAAGAGCAACAAGTGCTCTAAAACCCTGAGCCATTTCTCCAGCTCTTGTTCACAAGCTTTTGTCTGCTCTAGGCTGCGTAGAGTAACAAGATTCAAGTTTAGTAAAATCCTTAACACCACACTGCATGCATTTGGTTCCAGGCTCTTGGAGGACTGGTTATCTATGATCTAATATCCCTGTGGGCCTCTGTGTTTGGGCTCATTTAGGGAGCTAGTGAGGAACTGACACCCACTCGATGTTTTGGAGAGGCTCCTCTACCTGAAAGCAGTAGGCCTTACTTCACATGTCAAATCCATTGTAGAGCCGGAGAAAGGGGTGGCTGAGCCACATAAGTGCTCCTAAGTGGGTGGAGAAGTCTGTCTGGCTCATTGTCTTTCCTGCTCACACACATTCAAATGTTCACAGGCTGGTGGGCCATAAATAGCTCCTGGGGGAGTATGAGATTACATCATATCCTCTAAGGGCCCTGTTACCTGAAGTCATCTCTCCAGATAGGTCTGTGGCTGAATGCAGAGCTGCTAGGCACAGGCTCACCTCCCAGAATGGTTGCTCACTTAGGGGGCATTATTTATGCTTACCTCCAAATGTGTATGTAGATACGTTACCCTCTGGTGCTGTCAAATGTGACCTTATTTGGAAGTGGAGCGATTGCAGATACAATCAGTTAAGATGAGGTTAGGATGTAGAAGGGTATGCCCCTAATCTAACATGTCTGGCATCCTTATGGAAAGAAGAAATCTAGATTTAGATACATGCCACGCAAATAGCATGTCAGCCAGAATGATGCTGTTACAAGCTTGGAAACTTCCAGAAGTTAGGAGAGTATATCCTTCCCTAACATCTTCAGAGGGAGCTTGGCCTTACTGACATGGCAATCTCCAACTCCTGCCTTCTAGAATGGTGGGACAGTTAAGCCATTACATTGAGATGTTTGACACAGCAGCCTGGTGATCTATTTTAGTAATATGATGTCATTTTCCTGTGAAGGGATGGCCTGGAAGGTAGTTATGATGCAACAGACAGCAATGGAATTCAAACTCTCTCTTCATCTGCTATGACGGCTCATTTAAACGGCACAATTCCCACGGCAAGCTAAAAAAATGCAAAAGTGCATGTCCCAGTGTCTGAGGCTACCCGGATCACTGCATCACTTGTCTACCTGCATTCCCTGCCTGTAACCATCGTGGAGCATGTCATCATATTGAGTCCTAGTCTGCACACTCTGGTAGGTCAATGGCTTTTAAGCATCTTAGTGAATTTGCTTAGTGAGTCTTTGATAGTGCAGGTTGAATGGCAAAATTCAAACCCTTTCATTTCCAGATTCCCAGAAAGTTACATCTATGCCTATTCTTCCTCTGATTATTTACACACAAACCCATGGAGGACATACAAAAAAAAATTTAAAATCTGAAAACAGATTTCACTGAAAATATTATCTAGCCTTGTTTAGAGTGGAATGACCATGAGACATGGCCACGAGGAAGTGACACAAATGACACAGATTGCAATGTGTGACATCCCTTCGTGCCCATTCCCACTTTCTTTCCTAATATTCCACCTATTTAATGAGTAAGTTTCCAATGCTTCCTGTGTGCAGGAAAATGAGGAGAATAGAGTAAAAATCCCAGAGTTTCATGGGTTAGAATTACAGTCTGGCTCAGTGAAGCCACACGGAGAAAGTCAAGGTCGGCTCCTTGAAGGCGACAGCCATATTGCATTTTGAAAAGCACACAGGAACTGCTATATGAAACCAGGAAGAAAATAGCTTTAGAAAGAGGATGGAGATTATGTGGGGCATGTGGAGTCACAGAAGGGGACGTACCACATTTAAGGAAGTACAAACATGGTGTATGGAGGGAAGGAAATGGGTAAGTAAAGGCCCCCTCCACCCAAGATGTCTCTCAAAGGCCATGGAGAGTCTGCAGGGTTAAATGGGGCCAAGTTCCTATTTAAAGGGTGGCTGAATTCACAGGGAGGAGGAAGGATGGGAATCCAGGAAGATGGTTGGGATGTATTCAGCTATCATGGGACATGGGCCAGTACAGGGCGCTTAAGATGGTGAAAGAGGCAAGAGAGGGTCACACTGGCCACACCGGGGCTACAGATTTCTTGAATGAAGGTTCAGGGCGAGCAGGATGTGGGTGTTAGTTTTGGCTGAGGCATGCAATAAGGGATACTTAAGAAATAGCACGACTGACTTTTCTTTTGTTTCTTCTCATTCCTCCCCTCCTCTCCCCTATTCTCTCTCCCTGCCTCCATCCACTCTTCTTTCTATGTGTGTGTGTGCATACCTACTTGCACAGGAATGAATGCGTGTATGCACATGAGCGTGCACGCTTGCATGTGAGGGTACCTAAGGTCCATGTTGCGTGCTTACTTCAATCGCTTCTGCGCTTCATTTTCTGAGGCACTTTCACACTGAACACGGAGCTTGCCAGTTCAGGCTGACCACTCATCTCCAGGGGCTGGTCTGCCTCCATCTCCTCAGCAGCGGGATTTCAGGTGTACACCATGCCCAGCCTTTGACTTGGGTGCTGGGGATTTGAACTCTGCACTCACTGCATTAGCCGAGCCTTCTCTCCAGGCCCAGGATAGATAGCTCCTCTCTAATGCAGTGCTTTTACTTCCTGTTGTGCCCCCAGGACAGAGTTAAGAATCATCCAGTTGAGACTGCAGCTATTCCGTCATGCCTCATACCCTGTAGGGACCCAATACTTTCTAGCTGATGTGGCGACAGAGACACAAAAATAACTTTCCCCATCTGACAACATATCAACATTTTTTGATTCCAGGTTTGGCTCAATAGTCTGCTGCTGCGAAAGAGGAGAAATAGCTTGTAACTTATTCAAGGGATAAGATAAGTGCAAGCATTTTTTTTTTCTTTCTGATAATGTGCTAATCTCAAACACATTTTCTGTCCTGATACGGGGCTGCAGGGCATCCATCTGATTAACACCACCCATCACTCGGGCTCCTCTGGGTTAGTGCCTCTGTCCTCTTCACCTTCGAGGCTATGGATCTCCAACAAGATAAAGTACTTCTAAGTAGTGAGACAGATGCCTTGGGGTCCTGAAAATCTAAGGGAGTACTCCCCGCCCACAGCACACATTTCCAGGCACTAGAGCCGCCGCCTGCAGTACTACAGTCTGAGAAGAAGGCACAATTCAGAAATCCATGCAAAGCTAATTGAGGGCAGGTTGCTCTACCAGGTCCCATCAATCACTCAGCATTGCCATTCTGCCCCCACTGCGATGACAACGTGTCAGCTGCTTCCAACGCTATCTACATCGAGGTCTGCACACTGCACTTGCTGCTATTTGGAGATGGCTAGATAGTGGTGACAGCCCGTTAACCATGAAAAATGGGATCTCGGGACTGGAAGGGGGTGGGTATATCTGAATGTACTTGCAAAGGCACAAGACTGTTAGCACAGTTATGTTGAGAAGTTGAACATTTCCTTGCAGATCGGAATGAGCTGTCAACCTCAGAACTTTTATATAAGAGAGATAGGGAGGGCTGGGACGTAGCAGGCAGGGTTCAAACCCCAGTGCCACCTAAACCTGACAAGGCAACACATTTAGGAGGCGGAGGCAGGAGGATAAGTAGCTCAAGATCATTCTGGATCATGTGGGGTGCATGAGACCCTGCATCCAAAAAACAAAGAGCATGAGTATTCTGTATAGCCAAGTGCCAACCTACCTGCTGCATTATGAAAACCATCAAGTGTAACAAGACATTCATTGGGCCAGATGGCACAATTCTACATCCTTCTGCATTTAATTCTTTTCTTACATGAACTATCTAATCCAGCTTATTGGACATTCTCTGTCAAAGGCCTTCCATCTGAGGATGCTCACAATAGTAATGACTACAATTTACTAACTTTTCATGTGTACAGTTTATGTGTAGTCTATAGCCAATGCAAGATTAGATTTTAACTACAAGAAGCCCATCTGAGGATGCTTACAATAGTAATGACTACAATTTACTAACTTTTCATGTGTACAGTTTATGTGTAGTCTATAGCCAATGCAAAATTAGATTTTAACTACAAGAAGCCCAGTAGAACAACTGGATGGGTAAAATCGGTCAACAAGGAATACAAGCATATTGTCATACAAGTCCCCAAAAGAAGAGTTGAGATATGAACTCAGGGTCTTCTGTTCCCCAAGTCCATGGACATGATCAGTAAGCAATGATACTGGAAATACCTAAAGCCTGCTGTGTACCAGGCACATGAAGCTTCAGAATGGCTGGACATAGCCTCAACCACTAGGAAAGTCTCATAAACATACAGGTCTTGGTAGGATGTTGCCTCTTACAGGCCCAGGAAGCATTCCTTCTGAGGGCATAGTGCATGGCTCCCAAAATTTATGTGGCTACCTTATTGTCAGGATCTCTATTCCCAAAATATGGAACAGTGCTAAGAATATTTCTTGAGGTAAAAATAACAAAGATCCAAGGCATTAGCTCAGTCAGTAATATGCTTGCCTTAAAAGCATGAGGACATGAGTCTGGACACTCAGAATCCAGTAAAAAACCAGTCATGGTGACATATACTTTTAATTGTACTGGTGGCAGGATGGGTGGAGAATACAGGAGGATCCCTGGAGTTTCCTCATCAGCTACTCTGGCTGGCTGGGCAAAGTTCCAGGCCAGTGAGTAAGCCCAACTCAAACAAAAGATGGAAGGAATGTGAGAAATAACACTAAGGTTGTCCTCCACACACACGCACCATGTGCCAATGAGCATGTGCACTCAAACGCACCACACACGCACACACGATGCATACATGCACACACGCACACACACACACATGTATTCACACACACACGCACACATGTGCACACACACACGTGCACACGCACACACACACACACACACACACACACACAAGAAGCCTGCAAACAACTGAGAAGTGATGGTTCCTTTGAACAGCACTCACTAATATCTATTTCCATATAGATCTGTGAAGGCCATGCAGTGTTGCAAATAAGTACGCAGGAAGATTTGTTAGTTCAAATTAAAGATATTAAATATGGTTGGTGCATATATTAAAGGAACTGTTTGTCACCGCAGTTGGGAATTTATTGATTTTTGCTCAGCCTCTTTTAGACCTTATCAAAGAGTTGGCAGAAATTGATAGCAATCAGAAAAGCTGAGTTTGGGGGTGGGTGTTGTGGGTTATAATTACAGTCTAATTAGACTTCATGACTTTTAGTCTGTCAGTAACTCATTTGACATTCTATGTCACTACTTAAGAGTTAAAACTTTTAAAAAGATTATTATTATTATTTATTTGTGTGTGTGTGAAAGAGAGAGAGAGATGAGTGTGGGTGCCTATAGAGGCCAAAAGGGGGCACTCAATCCCCTAGAACTGGAGTGATAAGTGGTTTTGAGTTTCTTGACATGGATTCTGGGAACCAAACTTAGGTCTTCTGGAAGAATTTCAAGTGCCACCATCTCTCCAGCCCCTGGGTTAAAATTTCAAACCCAATCTGCATCTGAAATCATCTGTATCTCCTTCATAGAGATAGTCCCCAAGGCAGATATAATGATGCTGCATATTCCAGTTAGCTCTAGGTGTCTGGTTGAACCCAATATATGCTCATAACAGTTTCTAGATAGACAGAGATTTTTCTATCCCACTTTGACACCTGCCAACACTGACTGCTTACTAAACTACCAAGCATCCTTCTTTTTTCCTGTCTACACAACAAAGACAACAGCATCCCTTAGCAAATGTACGGACGACCTCCACATAAAACAGCTCCAGCAGCAACTGATAGGAGAGCTAGCTGTAAATGGCAGGTGCTGTGTGCTCCGCATTTGTATAGACTTGCTACCCAATTTTGTTTGACTCCCTTCTACTTTGAGACCCCTTAATTTTCTTGTCTCTATTAGGCTGGTGAAACTCCTGCATGAATGGAAGGGAGGCAGCAGCAGTCTGGGTTTCTGAGCTTGTCTGAAATCCTTTCACAACAGGGAAGACACCTCAGATAACGAGCAAGTGTGTCACACACCTTCTGTTCATTTTCCACCAGGAGAAACGGCAAATGCAAGGGCCAGGAGAAGATGGCCCGTGGGAAACGTTAACTGAACATTCTCAAGCCTGATGGCTAACTCAGATATCGATGGCTGTGTTTGGAGTAAGTGAGGCCAGCCATGAAGGTCACCGGTTGGTGGCGGGTCCATACTGCTGCAACAAACTGCAAGCCGCTCCTCTCAAAGCAGTGTCGCTTGTAGTTACATGGCTCACACAGACTTGGTACCAAACGCCTGAGCACACCCACCTGATAGCTCTCCCATCCTCACTGGCCCACAGTGACACTTTCTTTTCCCTACTCTTTTGCCAAAGATACATTTCCTTGCTGCCAGGTATGCCTACAGATTAACCTGCTAACTCTTCTCAGGTGATGATGGCGAGGGGTGTTCAAGGTGATGTGAAGCGTGTGAGTGCCTGGTGGGGACTTCCGGGCCTTCCACCAGCAGCTGGCCTCAACGCGCACGAGCTATACCAGACCCACAGCTACGAGCTTGTTTCGCTGCCCAAGGGCTTCTGGCAGTGGCAGACTGTCCCTCGGGACACTGGTGTTTTCATCGCTGTCTTTAGTATCTGTGGCCAGGTCTCCTCCTTCATCCCTGTGTTACCCATCACGCTCTGGAGTTTAGACTCAGGAAGCTGAGACCTCTGTCTTTAGTTTCCTGTCTAGTGTTGTTCCCATTCTTTTTGGAGGGTGGGAGGAATGAAGAGGGAGGGAGAGGGTGTGAGGAACAGAGAGAGTAGAGGGGAGGGAAGGAGGGAGATGAGGGAGAGGGGAGGGAGAGTGCGTTTCTCTTATAGACTGAGCTGCCTTTCAGATGACAGAAGTTAGAAATATAATAATAGTACGGAAGCCCTAACGGCCCATCTCTCTGAAGCAGATGTGCCCAGGCCTTCTACATAGCTTAGAACTCACTCAGATAGTTAGACCTCGGGAACCTGTCCCAGCTGCATGTGCAATTTTACTATCTGCCTCCACACACGCCTTCATCATCCACAGTAGTGGAGGTTGTTTATTATTGAAAAGAAGGACGGCAGCGTCAAGTAATAAAAGTCTCTCTCTCTCTCTCTCTCTCTCTTACACACACACACACACACACACACACACACACACACACACACAGCAACAATGGAGTATTGGAAACTACACTAGATAGGAAGCCAGATAGTTACAGTTTGATATGAAGACCCATATTGAAAGCTTGGTCCCTACTACAAGACTTTATTGCAGGCAGTAGAACCTTTTAGAGACAGGACC
Organism: Phodopus roborovskii; assembly: GCF_943737965.1. NCBI lineage: Eukaryota > Metazoa > Chordata > Mammalia > Rodentia > Cricetidae > Phodopus > Phodopus roborovskii. Next base: position 16,424,505 of record NW_026126482.1, on the reverse strand, counting down.
TAGATAAAGGAGGTAGGATTATTGTAGTATGCACTCGAGGAGAGAATTGGAACTCCAGGTCTTTGTTGTGTATTAGCTCCTAACCATCTTGAGATAGATGTTCAGGTCACCTCCTACCATCATGCATTGTACTACTTGAGCATAAAACAAGAGGACCAGTTAGTCATGAACTAACTCATAAGCCAAACAAACCTTTCCTCCTTCTACACTGATTGTCTTAGGTATTATGTTACAGTAACAGAAAACTGACTAGCAAAGGGGGGTAGGCCGTAGCTCTGACCTCTGTTCCATAACTGCATCCCAGAGACAACATGCTGTCTCTGATAAATGGTCTACCTCTCCCTTCCAACAGAAGTTAGGGGGATAAATTATTACAAAGGTCTTTTGAAAACAAGTAAACACTATGCATCTAGATGGGTGCCATTATAAGTTACAGATTCCAGTTTTTCTTTAAGAGGAGATGATTCTCTGTGGAGCACACCAGTCCAGGGCTCCGTGCCAGCTGGATGGTGTGAATGTTGTTAGCTGTTCTTGGGCAAGGCCATGCATCACAATCACCAGGCACTTTTTAGGAAACACATATTCCCACATAGCCCCAGGTTCCAATGTAATCTGCATTTTCTGGGCTAGGGCATAGTAAATGATACCTAAAAACCAACCAACCAAACAGCCAACCATCAACAGCCAATCACATTCCTGGGGATTGCTCCTTAAAACAAGTTTCTCCAAGGATAAGTATGATTTATGAGACTAGGATCCATTTTACTGCAGCCTTTCAAACTCTACCAGAACCTTCACTGGCAAGAGGAGAGGATTTTCAGGAAGCAACTTAGCTTTTGGGGGTACTGGAAGGTTCGGGGCAATGACTGTGTCTTGTGAACCAGGCATATGGCAGGCTTGGCAGAGTGGTCTGGGACAGGGATAACTGAGCTCTTCACTGTTCCCAGGACTGGTGAGTTCTCTGTAATGTTCCCAGCAGGAGAGCCTGGGAGGCAGAGAGGTAGAAGACTGTCTATGCTGATGGAGAACCAGACTTATTCCCAGAGGAGACCAAGAGCATGCCCAGAAAAGGCCTTGGATGGCGGTAGAAATGACATTGTTGTCTTCTTCTCAAATGGGCTATTTGTTGTCGGGGACATTTTAGTATGGCCAGCAGAGAAATGACATGTGGGGAGGGCTGTCATGAGCCAAGGTAGAACATGTTCTCTCCCTCCAAGGCCCATAGACCTGAAGCTGACCTTCTTCTCCAGCCTGTGGCTCTGAGCTGAAACCCAGACAGTAAACCGGATGAACGTTCCTGTTCCAGACCCAGCTTGGGAGCAGCTGTAAACTGAGGAACTTCCACTCTGTTTATTTTTAAACTGGCCTAATTTTCCCTTCTCCTTAGGATCCTGCATCTGGCACCATATTAATGATCATCATTTTTTAGGCTTAATGGTTGAGGAGGCCAGTTTTCAACCCACTCACTATCTCTAAAGTCATAAGTTAATGGTTTTCATAGTGTGGTCCTTGGCTCATCAGCATGTGAGCTAACAGGGAAACTGGCTACAAATTCAGATTCTCAGCACTCATTCCAGCCCTGATAAAGACACTTGGGCACAGAGCCCAGGAGTCTGCATTAACAGGTCCCCTGGTGATGCTGATATGCTATGCTATCATGTCCCACGGTGCTAGGATGCTGACGTTCTGGTTTGCTTTCTATTGCTGCAATAAACTTCATGACTAAAAGCAACCTGGGGAGGAAAGGGTTTATTGCATCTCACTGGGTAAAGTTCATCATCAAGGAAGCCAGGGCTGCAACTAAAGGAAGAACCCTGGAGACAATAACTGAAAGAGCGACCATGGGGCAGGCGATTGTTGCTTACCAGCTTGCTCTTTTATGGCTTGCTCCGTTTGCTTTTTATGTACCTCAAAACCACCTGCCTAGGGCTGGCATTGCCAACAGTGGGCGGAGCCCTCCCATGCCAATTACTAATAAAAAAATTTTTTTCCCTTAGTCTACAGGCCAATCTTATGGAGACATCTTCTCAATTTAGGATCTCCTCTTTCCAGATGACCCTAGCTTTTGTCAAGTTGACAGAAAACTAACCAAAGCAGATGACGTCCCATGAAGTTCCTATTCTCCACGATCTTCCTTTAAGAAACTTCAAAATCTTAAACATTATTACCTGAGAAAGCTCATAACCAATATCATACCATTTTCTTAGGATAACTAAAAGATCAACTATTCTTCTAATATAAAACAACATAATTTATAGATGAAATGGCAGCATCTTGGTGTGGAGTTGCATTTTTAAATGAGGCACCACTAAATTTTTTATCCGCAAATATTTCTATCTGATCCACAACACATGACCAGAATGGGATTTAGACACTGCTAAAAATGCACTATTTGGGTTGTTTAGGTGACTGAGTTTTAAAACAGGCCTTAAAAAACATCTTCAGCTGGGCAATGGTGGTGTGCACCTTTAATCCCAGCCCTGCAGTTGGGAGGCAGAGGCAGGCATATCTTTGTGAGTTCAAGCCCAGCCTTGTTTACAAATGGAGTTCCAGGATAGCCAGGGCTGTTACATAGAAAGACCCTGTCTCAAAAAACATAGCAACAACAAAAAAACAACACTTTTAAGGAAGTGTCACATATTTCAATATGGGATTCTAACAAGGGACCATCCTTTTCCTGTAATTCACAGTCCCTCCTCAACTTTTAACCTCTGCTTGGCCCCAATATCAGGGCTTTGTTAGCCTCTAGTCTGAGGCATTTCTTTGACTTGAGGCAATTCTGAAACACTGTTTTGTTTGGCTTTCAGGCCCTTGGGCAGTTTTGATTGTAAAGGTTGCTGGTAACTTGCTTTTGGCCCAGTTTCCAAATAGGCTTCTGAAGTTCTCTATCCCTGAATTGAAGCTGCCAGTCAGACACCAGACAGCCCATAGATAATTTGTGATTATGGAAGTGGCCACAGGCCACTCGCAGGTCCCTTTCCCAGAACCTGCATCATGAATGGTCCACTTTGGCAATCCGTTGTTCCTCATTTACTCTTGGACCTTCCAGAAAGAAAGACAAAAAAACCTTTTCTTCCAAGAAGTACTTTACAGAGTCTTCTCATGACCAATAAAGAGAAAGAATGATCCTATGAAACTCAGCTTTATCTACAGCTTCAGGATCTTCACAAATATGAGACAAATCCCCAGAAATTCGCTCCCCACACCATTTTTTTTTTCAATAATCATTAAGCTATCCAAAGAAATACAGGGGAGAATGTGAAGCCTCAAGGATGCAGTTCATCCAAAATCCACAGAATAAAAGACCATTCAGGACTGTTTTCCCACGCCAGCTCTCAGGGGTGGTCCTGAACTTGCTGATTCATGGTATGATCTTGTACTTTTTATGGTGCCAAAGGGAGACAGTGGTATATTAAAGGTAGCTTGTACTGGTCTGTGAGAACTGACTGTTAAAATCACAACCTGAGTGGTAAACACAGCTATTACCCAGAACTAAGCTATATAAGTTTCTAACTAAATAAATCATATTACAGCTTATCAGTTCCTGATTCTTTTTGCTCTACTTTGCAATTATGTGTTCAGTTGAGATTAACTTGTATAGCAGTTTCATGCATATGTGTGCAAGAGCATGTACACACACACACACACACACACACACACACACACACACACATTGATATTGTCCCATTGAGAGAAGACAATTCAGAGAAATCACTCAATGATTATATATATATATGTACATATATTTATAGATAAACATATAATATATTTAATTAAATGTATTATACATTATAACAACAAATATAAATATGTATTAATATATATAAGTATATGTAACCATTTGTTGAATTATATTTATATATATAAAAATATTACATATAAAATATATAAAACATCTTTGCTGTCCCCAAGACAATCTCTAAACTTTTCTAAGCACACTGGAGGCATCTATTCTAGACTTTTCTCTAGGGAGGAATTATAGATCTGGCCAAATTCCCATGACTATGGCTCAGACACATATCATTAAACCATGCTGCACCAATCCTAGCTACTTAATTGATCAATTGCTGATTCACCCTTCCCATTATCTGCTACTGAAATCAGTCTGACTCAGAAATGTGATGTATGCTGGCAAGAAGGCTGACAAGAATACTATCTCTGAGGGAGAAAAAAAATTACTTGGCCCGTGTGCAATCCTTCACCATGTCCCCGGAGTTTGATGGATTGCCTCATTTAGTTCTGGTGACTGCTGTTTAGTTTTCTTATTCTTATTCAACACATGTGGACCAGAAGGGGAGATGCTGTGTCCAAGGCGACATGGTCAGAAAGCTGCCCAGCCAGGCTGAAATTGGGAGTCCAAGCCTTGTGTTCCTTATCTTCCACCACAGATTTATGGCTTTAAGCAATCTGTTTTTAAAGTATTTGTATGTTTATTTAGTTGTTGTTTTAAAAGACTAACATCTAGGTTCATTTTTCTCCTTCACTCAGTCAGCAATGCAGCCCATTCTGATGTAGCCACATCTACATGTACAGAGAGTAACCCAGCCATCTCTGCTTCTCCTCGGCCACAGACAGAAATTATGTCCATACTACCACAACACTTTAAGTATATTAGACCCTAATACTCCATCTCAGTTCCTAAGGATGCTGTAGGTGTTCAGGCACATAGAGAAAGTTACACACTTTGGGTCTAAGTTTTTCTGATCCAAAGAGAAACATCCAAGCTATTGAACATAGATTAGCAGTCACAGTGAAAATCAAAGACAGGTTTTTGACCTAAGTAGTAAAGCTAGGGGGGTGGCCCTCTGCTCTCTACAGATTGCACATCTCTAGATTCAACCATGCACAGATCCCGCAGGACCTACCCTGAACCTGCAAAGAATTCCTTCTTGCCATTATTCCCTAACCAATACAATGTGACAACTATTTATGTATGCATACTGGAGACATTTGGTTGTGTGGAGACTATATACAAATACTATGTCATTTGTTTAAAGGGTTATGGCCTGTATTGGTTTTGGTACCCATAGGGGGGCCAAAGATACAACTCTAGTGAATACTGAAGGACAAATGTAGGGATGTGCACGTGTGTGTGTGTGTGTGTGTGTGTGTGTGTGTGTGTGTGTGTGTGGTATACATTCACCATGAACCATGAGGGGGAAAAAAACCAAGTTATACATACATACATACATACATACATACATACATACATACATATGTGTGTACACATAAGCTTTGTGGTTTTTTTTAATATACATACTCCCCATGAGGGAGAAAAACAAGTTACACACACATAAGGAACATGTTGTATATAAACATAAACACGCATATACATATATGTACATGCATATGTTTTATGTTATACTCATTCTCCATGAGGGGGGAAATAAGATACATACATGTAGGAATATGTGTTTTATGTTTGTGACTAGGTTGTTTGTTCCTCCTCTGGGAGTCACACACACACAAAAAGCAAAAGCCCTTATTGCTCTTTATCAGACATGGATGTACCCATTTTACCCCTGCAGTCTGACTCTGATGCCTTTATGACTCGACCCCAGGAAGAATGCAGAGAATGCTTGGCTGGACACGTGTTTTCCCAGCACAAACACAGTGCTGCTATGACCTGCAGCACTTGGAGATGTCTTTTCAGTGTGATGCATTTTTGTTGGAGGGCGAGACGAAAGCCTGTTGGTTTTCTTTGGCTTGAGGAGAAGGTCCCACTGATTGAGTGATACCAGCCTTTGGCCTCTGTGGTGGGGATTCAACTGAGGGGACAAATGGAGTGCTAGTATACACAATGGGCTTCAGTCCCAAGATCCTGGCCAGGGCTAAACCCGTGAGTTGTTTTCTCAATATGCTAAGCAGAAATAACTGTACCCAGTGACAGAAAAGAAGCCCATCTGTCCCCTGGTCAGGGTTTTTGAGACTTGGTACATGACTGACCTCATTGCTGAAAAGGGTTTTGGAGATCCTGGAAGGAAAGTAAGCCATGGCCATGAAAAGCTGCCGAGGAATTCTTAGAGGTCGCTCGTGGCCATCTAATATGCTTATCTTCAGATTAAAGGATGCTACTTCTGCTTCACCTCAGAATTCTGGTGGCTGTGTGGTGACATTTAAAGTGATGCTGGGTTGCTTGGACAACATGTTCTTGGGAAGAATGTTCCCTGATGCTCTATTAAAATTTTACATTAATAGGTCTGATCGCTAGTCTCCATGGGGACACCTTAAAAGTAATCAGGCTGTCAAATTAAAGGCAAAGCAAATACCATCTCTGCATTCTAAAGACAGACTAAAGATGGGGCGTATTACACACACACACACACACACACACACACACACACACACACACACACACACGCACACACACACACACACGTTACTGTTTCTGCCTCAGTTTGGAAGACATGGAATAGAGTTGGTGGCAGGGGTCACTTCAGTCCCTGTTCAAAGGTATGGGTCTCACCTTAGGGGAAGTTTTGTTCTTTAAGAGAAATTTGGCCATCTCTTACGGATACCAAGAGACCACAAACAGGTTCAACTGTCCTTCTGTCTATCCACCTGTCCTCTTTGGGTCTGTCAGTCTTCTTCCTGCTGTCTTCTCATTATGCAGAGTTAGTACAAAGCACCTGCCATCTCTTTCCCACCTTTCCTCAGAACATTTAACCCGGCTCACCAAAGAAAGCATCTGCCCTTCAGGTGTGGATGGCTCCAGGCTGCTTCATCTATCTGCATTCAAGTATCCCTTCTCTCCTGCAAAGATGGCCATGCCTGGGACACACGGCCCCTTGATCTTGCTTTTTTAAATGTCATTTCCAAGCCATTGTCTGGCTTCACAGATGTTCTGGGCAGACATCCTTCCTCTCAGCTGTGGAATTCCTCCAGGAATGCGGGCGGCAAGTTTGGTTGGGTCAGTGCTCAGAGCTGCACTTATTCATAACTTTTGCCAAGACCCCAAGAAAGACTTGGAAAGGTGTCACTGGACTTCTCTGTTCCTCTTCCCAAATGTGGCCACATTGAATAAATCTGCTTTTTCACTATTGATTGTGCCTTTAATTGGCCTAATGAGTGTGGATGGCTGAGCCCAGCTTGTTAGGGCTGCCAGGGCCCAGGCTCTGACTCTCCCCATTGTGGTAACACATGCAGATGGACATTTCACACAAGAGCTCCTGGGCCATTTAACCTTTCCTACAATCACTTTTCTTCTCACTTTAGAACACTCATTCATTGGCCCAACATTAGTGGAGCGTCTCTTTTAAACTGATTCTGTGCTAAAGATTTTTTAAAAGAATATATTTCCTTGTTCTCAAAGCGCTTAGCATCTAGAATAGTGGAAGTTTTTATTTTGGCACTATAAATAGCTCCATGGAGACCAGCATGCAGTCCCATAGGGCACAGGAAGTCAATGGCTGGTCCCCTCACCCCCATCTGCTGGATGAGTAACTTCATTCTAGAAATCTGACTTTCAAACAAGACGCTAATGTTAAAAGACAACTCTCATCCCAGGTGTCACTTTAAGAAATGCTGTGGAATAGAGAAAGTCATTTTGTGAATAAAAGAAAGTTGCTGGCTGAAGCTCTAAGCCACAAATGGACTGTTAAGCTCCTCCCTCTACTATCTTCAGCAAAATCTCAGAAAGCCTACAACTTGGGTACCATGGGACATGAAAATAACTGTTAAGTGATCAAGAAATGCATCCATTGCTTCGCAGGAAGCTGACTTCATTAACAGTGAACTTTTGTGTGCGGGTGCTGATTCTTCTTTTATTAGCCATGTGCAACATGTCATTCTTTGGGAGGCTATTCTCTCCCAGCCGGTAAGGTTGCTGGCCGAACTCTGCGAAGAGTTTAACACTTTACACACCAGCATTTGCCATCAGCTAGACTGCTTCTAGGATGTCACAGGGGCATTTTCCAAAGCCCTCAGAAGAAGAGAATCTCTGGGAGCTTGGGGAGAGGTGCCCCCTCTACACATTAGTGACCACCCCCTTTCCTTCTCATCCAACCTTTGATGGCGCTTTAGGACCCGTAGACAGTGTACATCAGTGGGATGGTATTATACTTTTTTTCCTAAGACATTTGACAATTGAGAGACAACTGGCTTATAATTTCCTGGTAAACAACAACAACAACACACAAACACCAGATAGGCCAAGGCAAAGAGTGTATCAAACATCACTTACAAGGTCCTCCCATTGCTTAGAATCAGACCTATGCATATCAAGGCTTGGCTGAAATAATTAGGGCAGCTGTCCCCCCTCTTGCCAGTGAGAGTCACAGCTCCCACTAATTATCTGCAGGGACAGGGAAGGTCTGATGCCCCAGTCCACTTGTCCTGAGCTTGGAGCCTTTGCTGCATTGAGGCAGGAAAGAAAGATGAAGACAAATATGGGGACACAGGAAAGAAAGGAAGCCCCGGAGTTTGACTGATGTTTCTCACCACGTGGAAGCTAAGAATTACAACATTTATTATATAGACTGACTACATGCTAGACAATATTCCTTTTACATGGAGATATTCCTTCCATGCTTGAGACCTATGTTTGTTTTAATCAGCCCGTATGCCTATCTTACTACACAGAATAAATACCCTATGATACCATTTGTTAAAAAAAAAAAAGAAAGAAAAAATACATTTGAAAAGGGGAGTAGGAATGTAGTTCAGTTGGTAGGATTCTTATCTAGCATGTAATGTAAGAGGCCTTCACTTGGAGCCCTAACGTTGTAGAAACTGAGCATGATAGCATATACCTATAATTCCATCACATGGATAAGCTTACAGTCATTCTTGGCTACACAGTGAGGTGGTCAAAGCCAGCCTGGGGTTCATGAGATTGTCTCAGGAAGAGACAGTACCATCCTATATGGTCACCATTAAGACATTTGAGTGCAGTGTTCTTCTGAGAAGCCCTTGCCCACACTAGGCTGCAAACTTCTCTTTTGCTCTGTACCTCTCTCCATCAGCAGCACCATGTTGAACCTATGTTAACAATTGCTTCTGAGTCCATTCTAGCTCTGCTTCATACTGACCTGAACTGAAATTTAGTTCTAAGTCAAGAATCCAGGTTTCATGCGAGTGCAGGTCTCCGAAAGAACCACAGGGGGCAGTGTGGAGCTGCATCTGTCTGTCCCTGTCCCCAGCTTCCCCTGTTGCTGATCACTATTGAGATCAGTGGATGAGGCCTCAGGGGTCCTAAGCGGAATGGGTGTGGGGGTCACCTTTGTGACTCATGAGACATTAGCTTTCCTTTATAGAAGTTTCACAAACATTAAAATTTCAATGTGGGAGATGGTTTTAGCCCAGTCTCAATCCAAATTTGTATATTTAGAAAAATATTTAAAAGAACAATGTAAACTGTTAAAATAATGCTTTGAAGTTTGAACATCTCTGGATGATACACATCTCCTGATAGGAAAGGGATATAACCTGTGCAATCCCCCATTATATTCATCTCCAGATTACTTACAGCTCTTAATACATCGTGGAATGCTATGGAAATAGTTTTTATATTAATTACAGAACAGCAAGAAAAATAATCTATACATGCTCAGTGCAGATGCAAGATTTGAAAAAAAGTTGTAACAGTGGCTGATTGCATTTCTAGACGTGGGGTCCACAAATATGGAACATGAGGACAGGGAGGGTCCACTATATATACACGTCTATCTGGGTGCGTGTCAGTATATATCTAACATATGTACTATGTACGCATATATACGTGTGTATACACAGGCATACGTATATACCACAAAAGATTGAGACACTATCAGGGACCAGACCTCTATCGGAGTTCAACTTTAGCAGAGTAACTTAGAGCTTGCGTATGTGCAATTGCCTTAATGACAGAAACAAAAACATCGAAGGCTTTTGATGCCACCTCACATAACAGCTGGCCAGAGGCTGCCCAGCAGAAACATCAGGCTTCTTCAAAATTCTGAGTACACAGAGTTGTTGTCAGTCTCTTCAAGCTAAGTATCTATCTATCAATCATCTATCAATCAATCATCTATCTATCTTTTTTCAAACAGGGTCTCATAATGTAGCCCAGGCTGGCCTCAAACGCGAGAGATCCACCTTGCCTCTGCCTCTCTGGTGCTTCAGTGAAAGGCGTGTTCCACCACACCCAGCTATTTATTTATATTTTTGAGACAGCCTCAAGGAGTCCATGCTGGCCTTGATCTCTAGATATTCCTGCCTCCATTTCCAAAGTGTTGGGGTTATAGGTCTGTGCCACGGCCAAGCAACTTCCATACCACATTCACTGCCCAGTCCCCTCCTCGGTGTCACATTCTCATTGTTTCTGCTGCCCTATCCATTCCCCAAATTCTTGTCCTAAAACAAGGGCCAGCAAGAGGAAGTGGAGGGTTCCCCGGGTCATGGGGACACATGTGACAGTTCTGGAAGCAAAGGTGAGGAAAGAAAATATTCTCCCTGCTATCTTTACAGTACTTTCATGGGATGCTATTTTTAAACTTAAATATGACAACACTGAGACACTGGGGGGAGCCCTAAACACCTAGCAATAGAAATGGTGCTGCAATATATACTCAAAAATCAAGCACGGAAGTCGAAGCTTTGGGGGAACGACAGGATGAACTGTATCATCTATTGGCCAGTTTGGTTTCTAAGCAGCAGAGCCAAGGGGATCAAGGTGAGCGTTGCATACCGGGCAGTGGGGGGAGCAAATAAAACATCCTTAACTCGGAGCTCCTTAACCCCCAAAGGAAGCCGATTATTCTTGGCTCTCACACATGACCTTTTCAAAACAGAACCTGGAGCAACTTCCCTTGGAGAGCCGTCAAGAGTTTTCTTAAGCAGAAGGATTCGGGAGACAGACTAAAGAAACAGACACAGAATCAGACCAAATAAACCTTGTTCAAACTGGGCACGTCTGCTTTTCCCATGTCACACTAAAAAGTGCTTTGCCCTTAGGGAAGGATCAGCCTGCTCATCCTTCCTGTACCAAAGTCATGTCTGTCATGGAGTCCAGATCCATAAGCAAGCCAACAGCTCTGCATGAGACCTTGTGACATGTTGGTTCAGGGGACATTTTGACTTTTCTTGGGGGCGGGGCTGTCATGCTCACTTTTCTGCTTCACTTTCAAGAGTAAGCTCACTGGGACAGGCAAGGCCCAGCCTTCCTTAGTGTTAGCGAATGGCCGGCTCTTTTCAAGCTGGGTCCCAGCCCAGCTCTCACATGGGCAGGCAATTTCCTGTATAGCTTCCTTGCCAAGTCCTTCTTCCCTTTCTTGGCCCATCTCTCTACTGCAGGAGCCTCACTACAGGCAGGCTTTATGGTGTGAGTGTTATCTTTCTGCTTCCTGGTCCACTCAGATGTGAGAGGTCTCAGTTTCATGTCACCACTACCGCGGAGCACCCTGCCACCATGCCTCTCCCACTGTGATGGACTGAACTCCTTCTACTGTGGGTCACAATAAACTCTTCGTCCACTAAGTTTCTTGTCAGGTTACGGGTCACGGCAATGAGAAAAGTAACAAACACACGACAAAACACTGAATTTTCCAGCCCATTTGCTTCTGTTCCACTCAGTAACTTCCTTCAGGTTCACTGTACTACCATGCACCTGATGATAGCCATGATCTATGTTACAATGTGAAACTTCCTCTGGGTGTTATAACAGAAGCAGACTGGTAACACACCAAGCATTTACCTCCAGACAGAGCTGTTTTCCTTATGCACCCTGTTATCAGTCAGGCTAGCGGCTCCACACGTTTACAGAAGCTCCAGTTTCTGCCCCTATTTCTCCATGGGACTGGGGGGAATACAGATGCTTACACAAGCTATACCTGTACTTAGCTTTCACATGGGTTCTGGGGATGCAAATTCAGGCTGTCAGGCTTGTACGGCAAATGTTTTATCCACCAAGCTGTCTGGTCTTCTACTCCTCTTGTGGGCAGCTTGTGGTATACTTGATGCTTGGTGTGGGCTGATAATCATGACCGCCACATGCAAAGTACAGTTACTGTCCATCATGGAGCTCATGGAGCCAGTGCACAAAGACATGAAACTCAAGGAGAGATAAGACAAGCAGGAACGTAGCAGGAACATAGAGCGATGCCTTAGGATTGCCAGATGTGCTTCTCAGGGGCAGCATCTCCTTTGTCCTACACTGCTTCATGAGGTGGCTGTATTGCCTGTCTCCTAGGGACCAGCTCTTCCTGCTCTGTGCTCACTGTGGAGGGAAGATCATTGTTGTATTTGTGGTTGGTTTGCTCTTCCTTTCACTGATGTGCACAGTGGGGCCTGGAACACACCACCTTCTCTTCACAGCCCTCGTAGTTGCCCATGATTTCCCTCTAACTTTTCTTCACTAAACTACTAGAGAACTAAAAGTGGGGCTATTTGAAGGAAGGCGTAGCTACATAGAATTCCCTGAATTCCCTTGCTTCCTAAATTAATGCTGCCCAGAACCCAAGCTCTGTATCATTCAAGAAGCCAAAGGAAACCTCCCATACCACCTATTTTAATTTACTTCATCAACTAGTCAGAGTCATCTAAGGTAATGTCAAACTCCATGAACTCTGACCTAACAATTATCCCCTCTCTCCTTTCCGTGTGTGTGTGTGTGTGTGTGTGTGTGTGTTTGTGTGTGGTATGCTCATGTGCACATACATGCCTGTGTGAGTTTATGTGTACATGTGCATGCTCAAGTGTCCGGAAGAGGGCCTGGAACTGGAGTTATGGTGCTGAGCTGCCGTGTGAATGCTATAAACCTAACCAGGGTCCTTTGCAAGGGCAGCAGGTACTTTGAGCCATCCATAGCTCTTGACCGTGTCCCTAGACTACCACTTCCATACTGTTGACAGCATGGGAAGTTCATAGCAGAAGGGAGAGAGATCACTTATGAGGAATCCCCATCACTGGAGTCTCGCCTTAATTTTTAATAGTATCTTATGTATATCCTAAAGTATTATCTTCAAATCCATAAAATTGGCATATTTGACATTTTAAAGAATCCAGGTATGGTGGGTCTAGTGACTTTAACATTAAGGAAACTGAGGCTGAAGGGTTATAAGTTCCAGACTAGCTTGGGCTACACAGCAAGACCCCGTCTCAAAAACAAACAAAACCACAAAAAATTAGGTGTTCTTTTGTATAGCTATGCTTTCACAATTGAAGTGACACAAATGATTTCATGATTAAGGTGACATGGACAGTGTGAAAGCAGTGGGTGGCTGTTGTATAAAACAAGGCCCTGGGGACAGCAGAAGGTGGTGGCTCTTTTTACAGTAGCCCTTGGAGCTTATGAGTGACAGCCAGGTCTAGCCTAGAAACACTATGACGTGTATTCCTCCACACCATTAGGCAGTATATAGTAGTTTCATGGGGTCACTGTCTTACATGTTGGTCATTGTTTCCTGAAATGTTATCATGAGGTACTTGAATATACTATCAAAACACAGGACAAGGGCTGTTTTTGCTGTTAGATTTTGCTGGACTTGAAGCCCTTCTGGAGGATTGAGCTGCAAAGTTCCAGAATCTAGGCATATCAGGTCTCATCTGTGCTAGCCCGGTGGCTTGATATGGATACTCATCGGGTGAACCTCATGGGGGTTAGGGGAGGGGGGCCTATCATGTGAAGTCTACAGAGTTGAAGCTGCCACACACGATAGCTAATGTTCCCAAGTTCTCCAACCCTCTCAGAGGTACATGGATGGTATAGGGAGTAATGCTTTGGAGGCAGCATGCTTACTTAAAACAAAAACAAAAACAAAAAACAAAAAACTTAGCACTGGGAACATCTATCAACCCAGCCACTGGATGACAGGCCCAGGAGGGAGAGTGGGGTCTGAAGGAATACAAGTCTGTCGTATTTGGAGTCTGATAATTTTTACTGCCCAGGGATGAAAGGGATTCATTTTCTTTCTGTGCTTAACAACAGAGGAAAAGACTGGCCAACCATCAAGCCCCGTGGTGTCATAGGGCAGAGATAGGAGCGAATGTGACCTTTCAGAAGAGATTCACAGACATAGGGTTATAAGTGAAAAGAGTCCCTAAACCCTGTGCTCACAACCAAACACCGGGTCCCTGAATCCAATTCAGTTTTTAAAATGCTAAATAAGGCACTGCCTTACAAACGCTTTCCTGCAACAGATGAGGATCCCAGGAGAGAATGAAGATGAAGGCTATAATGATGATTAAAATAAAGCAATCAATAAAGTCAGCCTTATTATAGGTAGAAACTAAGTTTGTGATGCATATTTTGTTACCTACTTTCCATAATTATCCTGGGATTTTAATGAAAAGGAAATCAAAGACATTGTGGTTAGATAACTAGTCTCAATTCTCATAGCTAGTAGGCAGACGGAGTAGAACAGGCACTCAGCTGGGTCAAATTCTAACTTCTACTCTCTACCTTGGCACTTAGAGTGGTACATAAATAAGTACCTAATAAAAACTGGTAGCCAGTGGGGAGATGGCTCAGTGGGCAAAGTACTTGCTGTTTAAGCATGAAGACCTGAGTTCAAATCCCCAGCATCCACACAAAAGGCAGCGCAGGCCAATAACCCTGGCATTGAAAGGAGCAGGGTAGGACGCTCCTGTGAGCTTGCTGGCTAGTCCATCTAACTGAAGTGCTGAGCTCCAGACTCAGTGAGAGCTTGTGTTAACAAATAATGGTGGACAGCAATGGAAGAAGACATCTGAAGTTGACCTCTGGCCTCTGCATGCATATACATGGGCAAGTACACACACACACACACACACACACACACACACACACACACACACACACACGGCCAAATAAATAAAATGACTACAACAGATACACATATCCTAAGATTTAGTCAACCAGATGAGCTCACAATGAGCCTGATTCTTCAATTGTTTAAATACCCCTCAGTCATTTTAGTATAATGGAAAAGGTCATTATCATAAAATGGGATCAATATTTGCTGCTAAGGAATACATGACTCTCACTTGCTTTGACATTTTTTCAAGAACAGCTCTGCTAGTAGTCTGTGCTAGAATGCACAGTTAACAGAAGGGTACACTTGTTTCTAGGAAGAAAGTACAGCAACAATAAAATGAGCTGTTTGTTTGTTTGTTTTTAAAATTAAGGTCATTATTTTTATGGGCATCTGGTTTTTCAATATTAATAGAAATTTGGCTTGTGGTTTATAATTCATCTGTGAGATTTTACATAAAGTTGTATAATTTTGAAAGCTGGTGTGTCTACTTCTAAGATGATCTTAAGGTTTCCAGATGAGCAGAGTCCAGGCTCCTGTTTGCTCCTTCACTTCACATATGTTGTTGGCTTTTTGTTTTGTTTTTGTTTGTTTTTTTGAAACAAGTATGAAGTTTGCAGAAGTTTTCTGAAATTCTGCTCCCCCTGCTGGCCACTCATGGAAGCGGCCTGAGCTGACAAGATGTTGGATGTAGAATTAAAACAAGGGACAGATTTATGCTGATTGTGAAGCATGCTTTTGGCACTTAAAAATTAACACTTCAAGGCAGAGATGGGACTCAGTAATGTTGTTTAGCCTTCAAATATGAGAATCATCGCTAAAAGCATATGAAGAGCTTGACGTGAATCGTGGATGTGGGTGGCGTGAGAGGGCTCAAGGCTAGCCTTTTACCCTAGTCTCACTTTCTGTGACCTTGGGCAAGTTGCAACCATCACTGGCCCAGCACTGCCCTTATGGTTATCTCCACTCTTGAAATACTGTGACTCTACCATGAACTTAATTGACATCTCTTTCCTGAAGGATCCATAATCTACTTGATGATAAGAGGCAAACTACCATAAGCCAATTAGAGAACCCATGTGTTGAAAACCTTCATGGAAAATAAACCTGATATGACCTGTGGAGAGGTGAGCAGCAGGGAAGGAAAATTCTTCCCTGATGCCTGCAATGGGAGGTCTGAATAATACTTACCTCATCGGCTACGGTGGACTTTTTCTGGTGTTTCAGTATTTTGGAGAACACAATTTTACCAGCAAGCTACCTAAACTTGTGTGAGGGTAGGTGGGCTCTGACTTACTTCTGTCTTTGTTTGTTTGTTTTCTTGATATAGAATTTCTCTGTGTAGCCCTGGCTGTCCTAGAACTCACTCTGGATACCAGGCTGGCCTCGAACTCACATAGATCCACCTGCCTTTGCCTCCCTAGTGCTGGGATTAAAGGTGTGAGCTGCTGCCCAGCTTCTGGTGTACTTCTTACCTTCCTACTTCATGTGGTGTTAAAAGTCCCCAAAATGCAAAGATGTGAAACAGTGTAAATAGTTCCTTCACCAAAGTGTTCTTTGTTATTTTTTCTAAACTTTTCAGTGTTCAAACCATGAACCTTTGGCAAACAGCAAGTCCGTTAAAGCCCATTATGTTCAGGTCCTAATTTGAAGGAAGTCTCTTATTATGTGACAGGGCATCTTTCAATGAGCATGACCACTGTTCAAATTGGGAATTATTTAAAGAGGCTAAAAGGATGCTGGATGAGATTAGCTATTAGTGTATGCACTTGCAGAAAATGGCATATTACATCATCAATAACAATATACAGCTCATTTCCAGTATTACTGACTATAGGGACTGGATGACACAATTATTAACAACACATCTTGCTTCAATATTGATATTGAAGTAAATCCAGTGATTTTTTAATAAGTTAGTAAGCACTGCATGCGGCAGTTGGAAACTAAAGAGCCTTATTAATAGGTAGTACTCAATGGGAGTCTTTGGTTGCTCTAATGTAACAAAGAGTTTACACACAATCGTGGCATTTATTTCCTGAGTTCTTCTATGTAGCTTCTTGAAGGTAAAGAACAATGTTGCTGTCTAAAGTAGGTTTGCCATATTTCAGAATGGGGCGAGGCCAGAGGAGAATGAGAAGAGAGTCCAAGCCCCTTGATGATGCTCAAGGGTGACACAATCCTGCCGATAACTAACTGGGAAAGACAGGAAAGCCATTGCAATGAGCATACTGCTGCCTCCCTGTGTATGGAGGGTACCAAGTTTCCAGTCATTGAAAGCCATGTTGAAGATAGCCCAGGCCTTTGCAAGTCAGCAAATGACCCGAGGTGACACTGCCATTTTTCTCCCATTGTGTTTAAGTTGACCTTATACAGGTCCTTTAATAGACTGTTGGTTCTTGAGATTGACTTGAAAGTATTATGTTATTGCTTCATTTCTAGATATCTTGCTCAGAAGAGGCACCCAAGATATATTAGTTGGATATAGGACTAAATGTGTGAGATAGGGCTTGGCTGTATCAGGGAGGTAAAAATTCATAGAACCTTATAGGACAATCCTGAGATTAGTAAAATTAATCTGTAATTAGATTAATATAAATATTGATCCTAGGGCTAGGGAAATGGATTAGCTAGTAAAGTTCTTGCTGTGCAAGGATAAGGAACAGAGTTCAAATCCTCAAATCCCGTGTATAAGTCATCAGACATAGCAGCCTGACTGTAGTTCCAGCTGCCCTGGAGATGGACACAGGATACCCTTGGAACAAGCTGGGTAGCCAGATTAGCCAAACAATGGTCTTTGGGCTCAGTGAGACCATGCTGCAGTAAATAAGGCAGAACATGATCAAGAAAGGTACCTGCAATTAATCTTGAGCCTCCACAGGAATGCACATACACAGACAGACAGACAGACACACACACACACACACACACACACACACACACACACACACACACACGCTCATGAGTCTACACATATGCAGAAATGTATACACACATAAAAAATAAGATATTTTTAAAATGTTGATCCCTTGAATTGTATACCATAGAATATGAGCCCCATTAGTAGAGGAGGCTTTTGCAGGGACATTGTATTTTGACATTATGGCATGGTGCTGTGGTCAACAGATGTATTGAGTCACCTTTATAGAAGTCCTGATCCACAGGTTCGACATGCTTGAAACCTTCTCTTAACCGGGCATGTTCTCAGGCACGCAGCTCACAGCACACATCCCCAAATTCAAAAGTAGGAAATTGAACTAAAACAAGTGTAGTCTTGACAGTGAGTCTATTAAGATTAATTAATCCACTGCTTTAGGCTGCTTAGGGATAACTGCTGGCAACTTCTGCTGTCTTATCTCAGATACCCACACACCTAGGAGGCACATAACCTTTTCTTTTCTCTCAGAAGAAAATATAGTAAAATCCCCCAAAGAGCTAAAATAACTTAGAATGTCATACACCTCTGTCTGGGGAAACATTCTCCATCTTTCAGAAATTTCACTCCCAGGGACCTTCACCGCCACAAACAACAACAAAAACAAAACAAAACCCAGGCCTCACTGGTGCCAACTTCAGCTGCACCTACCTCTCAAGGCACAATTTTTATCTCTAGGAAAACTGATGGATTTATAAAACCCAAATGCAGCTCAATATCATCAAAACAAAAGCCCTTGAAGCCCTTGACATATAAAGCTTAAACCTTCCATTTGTCTCCCCCCACCCCATATACAGAGTAGAAGATCCCCAAATTTCCCAAAGGTCACAAGCTTGGCAATGGGACATGGCCTCCCCAGAATGGCAGTCCAGTGAGAGTTTGTGTCTCAGGCATTCTGTGGGACCTGGCTTCTCTGCTGGGAGCTATCGGCGTCATAAAAGTGGAGGATGGCAGAACACAGAGGAGAACACACTCCCTGGAGAGCTGGTGGCACTCCAGGTCCCAGCAACCAGGTGTTGAGAGGCATGAGCCAGACATTCTGGCTTTTAGGTGCTGCCCTAGGGACTGTTAGTAGGGAAGTCCTCTGGCTCACTGGCACCAGGGTGACAAGGTTTCTACCTATTTACAATAATAGTAGAAGAGCCAAGCCATCTCAGGCATGATGTGCAGGGCAGGCAAGCAGCATTTGATGACATTTTTTATAAACGTGACGATCATTATGCAGCGTGTCTTCTCCTTAGTTCTCCCCCTACCCCACAAGCAGAGATGATTACCTCATTTAGAAGCAAACTGAAGCTCAAAAAAAAAAATCTTCCTCAAAATGGTAAGTAGATACATTAGAGATTCAGGACTCAAACCTGAGCCTGTCTGGGTTTTAACCCATTCTTAGCATATATCATAATGCCTTCCAAAAAGGCAAAACTGGGTTTAGGCCTGATGAAGATGAGACTTCAGATCCAATCTTTGCATTTGAGGTATAGGCTCTACCATGTATTTTAGTTTGGCCCTCTGGTACTGTGGGTCATGTCTGTACTACCCAAACAATCATTTCCAGAAGCCTATCTCATACCTACATAGCAGTGATGCTTAATGAATGGGCCGCCATATAAATTGGTGTGAGAATACACACAAATTATGAATGAAGGCTAAGGCTGAGGGGCTCATCCTGCAACCGAGTCGGCAATGTTGGCTTTTCCAACACTATAATCCCACACCTGAGAAAATTAACTTCAACACAAGCAATTGTTTTAGTTGTTATTGTTCGGAATGTCCCACTTAAGTATCAAGCGGTCTTTATAATTTAAGTTCTGGTGATGGTGGCCTGTGGCAAAACAAACCACTTACATCCCAACCTAGGAAGCAGAGAGAAAGAAGGTGGTGTCCTGGTCCCGGTCCTCTTCAAGGGCATACCCATAGTGCTCTTGGAACCTGTGGTATAGCACCACTCTCTGAGCCAAACAGCTGCCATCTCCATTGGTTCAGCCAAGCTGCTTGTCAAAGATCATGGCAGTTGGTTTTGTTAACTGTTGACATTCATTCCCTCAAAGAAGGAGAGATGGGGAGGGCCATGGAACCGTTACCTGAGTATCCAGCCTCTTCTTTCAACTGGCTGTAATTGCCTTAATTACACATGACCTTAAGGTCTTGGGGAGCAACTAGCAAACAAAGGCTGGGTGAGTTTAGGGGGAGGGGCTCCATCTATGCAGCTATGCATGGGAAGCCCTATGGTAAGGGGAAGACTTTTCAGTGCAGCTTCTTTGGGGGTCACCCACACTCCCTCACCACCCATGTTCTGTTTCTAAACTCAATACACTCATTGATTTCCCAGGAAGAACTTTGGTGGAATCAGACTTTGCTTTCTTACCAGGACCCTAATGAGGAGGGGGTAGATATTGCATCTCCTCCTCTAGGAAGAGAATTCTCTAAATCACCTCCCATTATTCCCCATCTCTGACAGGTCCCATCACTTCCTAATACCGTGGCCTTAAGAATAAAGCCTTTAATACCTACAGCTCTGGGAGACATGCCTCCAATACCACAGCACCTGTACTGACACTGACTGGTCACTGGCAGCCTTACAAAAATCCCAGGAGGACATGGTAACCACTAAGCTTTAGACACTTGATGTGATATTGTGGTATCTGTTGAAACAGCCTTGGTGTTGGGTGGGTCTGAGCTTCCTTAGTGCCAACAGCCTACCCAACATGATGCTGATTCTACCAGAACGAACTTAGTCTGAAGGCAAAGATTCTGTCAGAGAGATACAGCTCAGAGGAACAGAACAGATATGAAAGTGGGGGTTATCTGGGCAGATGCGATACTTCACATTTCTACTGTAAGGGTTTAAAGCTGAAACATTCTCACAGTCAGAAACAGTAAACATAGCTGCACTTTCAGTTCTGAAAATGAAACATCGATTGTTTGTAGAAGAGATGCTTAATTTGGGAGATAAGGAGAAAATTCCTTTCTGCAGCCTAAAGGAGCTAATTAAAAAGTGTGGAGGCAGTGATTATGTACTTAGAAGTATTGGATAGGCCCTTCCTGTTCCACGGACAGATAATTACATGGCCAGCTCTCATTTACCCGAAGTGTTAGACACTTGGTTCAGAAATGCACTTCTGCCTTTCCATCTCTCACTGTTCAGGCACTCTGGTCAATTCCTTGGGATCCTGCACACTCACAGAGGTGATAAGACATCATACAATCAGCTCAGTGATGACAGAGAGGTCACATGGTTCACTGGTCACCATTAAACCCCACCCAGATTCATTTTGGTATTATCCCTATAGCTCTTTAGGGCTGGCCTTCACTCTCGACATTTAGAACTCACTGCAAGATATTATAAGAGAGCTAAACATAAAACATCGTCTGCATAATGAAACACTAATCCCTAGAGTGTGGCGCCCACGGTACACATGAATGCTAGACAGAAGATAACCAAATGTCTAGACTTATTCAAACCTGTTTTGAGTAGTTCAAATTTGTACTAGCTGCTTTTGCAGCCCAAGAAGCAGACACTAACTTGAAAACAGACACACACAAGGGAACAACACAAAGCTAACTGTCTGGGACCTTCTTATCCAGGTCTTTCCAAGTTTATCTATCCACACACAGTAACAGCTTCTTAAGCCAACATCAGCTTTCTGAAAATATACACTGTTTGAAGCACCCATAAGAAAAGTCTTTGCCCTTCCTTCAATTTAATATGTATTAAAATGTTAGTGGGATGGAATTTTTCTAGTGGATCCCAGTTTCCAGGCTTTTCAAATTAAGTTACCAAGGTGGCATAATTTAAGAATCTGTGGATTTGTGTCCATCACAATGGGCTAAGTGCATAGCTATGCGATTCTAGACAAGACATCAGTTATAATTAGCTGAGGACCCACAGATTCTCCAGCTGTAGGTTCCCCATCTATGGATTCACCAACACCAAGGCAGATGAAAATTATTTTGGAAAAAAAATCTAGACTGTTCCCCAAAAAGCAAAACTTGATTTTTTCATACACTGAATGCTATGTCAAATCCATATGCTTGGAGTGATGTGCAAACACTGTTATTGAGCATTTTAAGCAATCTGCATAAATATATGAGAAGCTAGGCATAGGTTACATTCAATGAGTACATGCCTCTTATTTTAGGAACTTAGCAATCTCAGATTTTGGTAGTTACAGGTAGACATAGCTTCCCCACTCTGAGGATAACAAAAGACAACTGTTCTTCATGCCAGGCTTTGCACAAGGAACTGTACCATTACCTCATTTGGCTTCTATGACAACTCTCTAACACATCCAGGCTCTTAGTAAAGGAAGCAACCGCAGGCTGCAGCTGTAGATCTACAGTAGATTTAGTAATTCTAAGACTTAAGTGATTAGATGAGAGAGAGTCGTATTAATATTATGCCGTAAAACAAGTGCTGGCTACGATTTCACCCGAGGTTTCCTCCAGGCAGGTGGGAGACAAACCCTGGTAGAAAGCATGGAAATGACAGAGACAAGGAGCCACAAGGGAGGCTCAGATCCCACTCACCCAGCTTTGGGAAAACATGCGGACGCCTCATGTGACAGTTTTACATACCCAATGCCCACGTGCTAGAGTAAATTAAGGAACATTTTTATTGCTGGGAAGCTAGTTATAGCAAAAGCAAATGCCTGACCTCGTTCGCCCCGCTGATGCTCCATGTGTGAAGACAGAGGGTCTGAGGGCTCCCTGCACTTCTACTGGAGGCAAAAGGATCTCAAGGCGAGGCCACGAAGAGAAAACCTTGAACCTTTTCTCTCTCTCCTTTTGAAATGGGTGATGGGGACTGCAGGAGGGTGGAGGCAAAGGAAAACGGTTTCATTTATCCATGAGAACTTTTGTCAATTCTCTGTTTGCCGCCAGTGTGCCCTACAGCCAATGTTGGTTTTCCGGTTTCTGTGGAATAATGTTGATGGATTAAAAAAAAAATAAGTCAATAGTTTATATTGATTTAATGATAGTGAAGACTTGGAGTAACATGGCTTATTTTCCAGAAGAACTCTATAGTTTCATGTAAAATGACTTCTTCCTAAACTGTCTAAATTGGAGAGATTTTGCTAGCTTAATAATTAATACTGTATGTCACGTCTCCTTTCCCCTTCTCTCCCTGGGGCCTTTTGCAGAAAAGGTTCTGCTGTGACTATGGAGCACGCAATGGGGAAATCTATAAAATAGAAGAACAGTATGTACTTTGTAGCGTTGTGGTCTAACAAGACCATCTAAGAAAAAAAAAAAAACACTCAGTAGAGTGCCTGGCATGTATTCAATATACATAAATGTCAACTATAATTATTAATCCTCTTAGGTCATGAACTAAAGCAATTTCCAACTTAGCTTACTTGGATATCTGTGCAATCCTAGCACACAATCAAGCCTTCCTAATCCCATCCCAGTTCACTACACTGTACCTGTGTGTCTT
This sequence comes from Phodopus roborovskii, assembly GCF_943737965.1. Classification (NCBI taxonomy): domain Eukaryota; kingdom Metazoa; phylum Chordata; class Mammalia; order Rodentia; family Cricetidae; genus Phodopus; species Phodopus roborovskii. Next base: position 16,401,425 of record NW_026126482.1, on the reverse strand, counting down.
GTGACTTTCTCCCTATAGTCTAGCTATGAACACACACACTGGAATTCCTCTGTTGTGTACACTGCTTTCATTATCGCCAGATATCTAGTAGAATGTGCCTCACACCTCACACAATGCAGGTTTTTTTTTATTGAATATTTATTGGACAAATACATGAACACAAGCAATACTTGTACAAGTAAATAAATAAATACATGATAGAATACATCCTAGAGTGCACCAGCTGGGGTATAACAGATGTCTTCCCTACCTGGCATGTATGTGTGTATGCATATATGAACATGATGCCAGGGATCAGAGCTAGGGCATTGTGAATGCCAGGCTCTATCACTGAGCCACACCCCCCAGCTCTTACAATACATAACCTTTCCTTGAAAGGTATGTATCTGTAAGACCCCAATTAATTCTCTATAATATTCTTCTTTTCAAGGGTAAACTTGTTAGGGCATGTCCAACAACAACAACAAAGTCTCCATATCATTTATATATGTATGTATGTATGTAAATATGAATGTATATCACTTTCTCCTTTCCCTTTCTTCCCTCCAGCTCCTCTTAGGAGCCCTCCCTCCAATGCCTACCATGCCCACCCCCACCAAATTGACAGCCTCTTTTTCTTTATTATTGTTCTCTCTCTCTCTCTCTGTGTGTGTGTGTGTGTGTGTGTGTGTGTGTGTGTGTGTATCTTCACTATTACATAAATAAACCTGCTGAGCCTGTTTTGTTTTTTGTGTGCATTAAGGTTCAGGGCCAATCTCTTTGTGATGGATAACAATAAGGAGATCTCATCCCTGAGACTGGCCATTTCTCCCTCTCCCAGCAGTCATTAGTCCTTAGTCTAGGGGTGGAGCCCTATGAAATCCCCCCCACCTTGTTAGCAGGTCTATTGATACCGCCATTGTTGCAGTCATGTCTAGGAAAGACTGATTCACAGCAGACTTCCTGGTGTTCTGACTCTTCCAACCCTTCCATGGGGGTAGGCTCGTACAGTTTGAGGATGCTCTCTCTTCTTCATGCTTGAAGTTTAAGATGTGAGCCCTCAGCCTGTTGCTCCAGCTGCTGCCATTCCTGCAGCTTGCCGCCATGCTTCCTTAGTGTCAAGGCCTTCAATGTTTTATAACAGCAACTGAATATGGGGTCTCCTGTAATATAGGCTGAACTTGAACTCACTATGTAGCTGAGGGTGGCCAAGAGCTTCTGATCCTCCTGTCCCTGACTCACAAATGCTGTGATCATGGGCAGGGGCCCCCATGCCTGGTTTGTACGGGGCTGAAGCTCACTGACACACTGATTTGAACAAACCCAGGCAAGCTCTGTATCAGCTCAGCTCCATCCCCATCCCTAGGACAATAACTTTTGAAATAAATGCAAGAATTTTTTTTACTGTCTTCTTCATTGAAGAGGCTGAAGGTGGTGGGACTGACAAGGTGGCTCAGTAGTAAAGGAGCTTGCTACTGACCCTGACAACCTGACTTTAACCTCTAGGACCCATAGGTAGAAGGAGGGTGCCAACTCCTTCACGTTATAGGATGGCTACATGCACACCACGACACCATGGCATGCACATGCAAGCTCTCACACACATACACCCACAATAAATGAATGAATAAATAAAGGAATGTATCTTAGTGAAGAAAGGAATTCAGGATGGAGGGGGACACAACTCTAAGCATTTGTGTATTTTCATTAAATATAACTCAGCTACTCTTCAATATGGAGAGCATCAGAAGGATTATCTTGAAAGTGAAGCTGGAATTCTGTGCATGTCTACACAGTCTGCATAGAACCAAACTTGTAGAAACAATTGGGCTCTGCTCCTCGGCCTAAAATGGCTAAAAGTCAGAACCAAGCAATCCCCATTTCATAGTATCCCAAAGCCAACTCTCATTTGTATTCACTGAGATAAGACTTCGCTCTCAGATCTGAAATAATTATTAGAAAGCGAGAAAACAGACCTTACTTTGGGGATGCTGGGAAATGGTTTTATAGTCTAAGTTGTCACTAGACAGAATGATCCATAAAAATAACATGGGGGACTATTACCATACAATAGAACATATAAAATGTTTTCACTTTCTCTCTCTCTCTCTCTCTCTCTCTCTCTCTCTCTCTCTCTCTCTCTCTCTCTCCAATTCTTCCTTCCCTCATAATCTAATGAAATATTAAAGCTGCTAAGACACAAAAGTCCCCTCCAGTTTCACATCTGATTTCCCCTTGTGACACTGGCTTACATGTGACATGTTCACACTTCCTGACTCATGGCAAGGAACACACTCTGGCTGTGTGTTAACACTCTCCTTTTTGAGTCACATAAGAAGCCCTAAGGTCACCAGCTGGAACAGAGTAGATGCCAACTAAGGCTTAGCTTTCTCTTGGCTTATTAGATCTCCAACCCAAGCTGCCCTGGCCTTTCTGTTTCAGGGTTTTCTTTAAGGCAGTGAGGAATGTGAGTCCACAAGCATCTCAGGGTGAGGCTGTTCAAACCAGAACCAACCCCACTCAACCGTCCAGTGTCACTTCACAGTAGCAAGGACCCCGAATAGAGCCAAGAAGCCGACTGCTCACAGTTGCATGTGTCCCCTCCCACTTTGGACAAACAATGACTAAAATATGTAATTTTTAGATATTGGGTAGCTTCAGCCCTGAGACCGGAGACTGAAAATAAATGTACTCTGACTTTTCAGCCTTGAGTTTTTCCTGTTCCTCTGAATGGGCATTCCCTCCCCCCCCAAACACTTTAAATGTAGAATTAAACACGGTGCTGCCTCCTACTCCACAAGGTTAGACCTGGGCTCAAGAGAGAGGACCAAGACAGTGGGACACAGCTTCCCATCTGTTTGTGGGATGATGTGTATGTACACATCACACTGTGGGAGGTAAGTGCAATTGCAGACAGGTGCACAGAGGGGAGTGTACACATATGCATATGTGCAGAATGAGGACATATACGCACAAATGTATGTATTACATATATATTGTGGCTTAATAAGGAGCAGGAAAAACAGATAGGCTGAACAGATGTTTATTCAGGGAGAGATAACTTACAACAGACACAGATGAACACCAGCAGGTGCCTGGTCCCAAGGATGCCTCCAGATGCTCTCTGTCCCAGTCCCACAAGCAAGAGAGGGCCCCTTCCCCAGACCTAGTTCCCCCTGTCCCCACCCCAGTGGGTGTGGCCAGAGCCACAGGTACGGACAAAATGAATATCTAACTACACATATACAAGCACAGAGAGATGCATGTGCACACAAACACAAGGGTGTATATACACATTTGGGCATGAGTGCACACACGTGTGTGGTTGGAGTATTCTATACTGTTAAAACAGTGTGTATTTGTAGTATACAGTGTACAAATATACAGGGTTAATGTGCAATATATAAACATGTAGGGATGAGTATACATATATGCATACATGAGAGATACACATGTATTCATCTATGCGGTCATGAATGTATTCTTATATGTGTGGCTGAGCATACAACATACATTTATACAGGACAGAGAATACATGGGCATGGTCTGGGATGTATATACCAACACATATGGGAACCATGGGGGCTGTGTTCTTACAGAGTGGTTGAATACATGCAGGGAACATTCCTGAATACTAAGTGGATAGCAATCAGTACAACCTCAACTCTGACAAATGAAAATCAGCCCCAGTGAAGTCCCAAACAGATGTTTTTCTGTGGAAGTAAACAGAAAACAATGCAGGTGGGTGGAATTTGACTTAAGCCCACTTCATGTGACTGTATTTTTTCCTAACACATTGATCCATTACCTAATATGCTAATATGCAAATATCATATCTAAGGCCAGTTGCAAAGACAGTCCTGAAAAAGATTTTCAGCTTCTAATGTAAGTATGGGTGTGTGTTTTTACCTTGGTCTGCTATCAAGGGTGGCTGAAGCATCTTCTTTTTCTGCCTTCTGAGTCAGAACACAGCAGCCTCAGCATACTGCTGAGGGCTATCCTTTTGAAGTTCTAGAAACAGTTGGGTAGACTACCTCAATAAATAGCAGATGCTCAGATAGTTTAGCAACAGGGCTTTTACCAACGCAGATTTCAGAGGAGCGGTGATGATGCAGAACCTATAGCAAATGTGACACACTATATCACTCTTTCTCTTGTTTACCTGCCATTATGTCGTAAGAATTCCCATCCCTATCATCTCTGTGGCTTCTAGAGCCTTCGTCGGAAGGGTACGGCCTGGGACAGGCTTTAGCTCCAGCATCCCAGAAGCACCACCATCCACGTTACCTCTGACACCTCTATTTTCTCAACCTTGGAAAGTGTGGTCTCATTTTAGTTTGACATCTTCACAAGTCAGAAGGCAAATAAGAATGTTGCCAATTTATTATTGAAAAGTACTTTCCACAAGGTGACTTAAGAAACAGTATTGCCCAAGATGGTTGGTCTGAGTCAGACAAGGAATCCTGGAGACAGGATTATAAAACTCATTTGAATAGAAAGTCATCAGGAAATGTGTAGAACCACAAGCCAACCCCTAGAAATTACAATTTACTTGTTAGCCCTCATTCTGAAAATGGAAGAGTTGCATCTGGCCTGTGACTGCTCAAGTGTGAGCCGAACAGTCTTGAAAACCTTGTCGTTTTTGCATCAGGCAATTTCTCACTACTTTCACATGCACCATCCCTCCTGGATCTCACCGAGCAAGCTCTCATCGCCTATCAGTCAATGCTCCTGCTGTTCCGAAGATGCGAGCGAGAGAACGAGGTGCAGTCCTGTCTCATCTTTCCCCTTCAGCCACTCCTCTACAACTCCCTGACACGGCTAACAAACCCAAGGCTCTCACAGGTCAGTCAACCAACAAGCCACCCTGAACCGGGTCCTCACAAGGGCCCAATGATGTCATTTCAGGGTTTACCAGCTCCAAACATCCTGGCTACCGCTACCAAGAACTCTAGAATATTCTACCCTGAGAGAATAGTAGTGCACCCCTCCACCCCCAACTCCCATGTAGGATTTGAGGTACATGTAAAAATCTACACTCTTGCTGAATTCCTGGCTACGATGTTGCTCATCAGAAGGGTGGAAACCCAGAGAAAATGGAGGATGATTTACAGTGGGTAGGACCTCACATGGCCTATAAACTCTCATGTGTATCAACTTGGGAGGACAGGGCAGGAGAGGAGGGAGGCGATGCTTTATGAGTGTACAGGCATTAAATATAGAGGATTCCAAGCAAGCACATGGCTGAAGCTGCGATTGGAAAACTAATGGAACCCATCTCCCTGCAAGTGTGTTCCAGGACAAACACCTACTGTGATAACAGGATAATAAAGTGTTTTCATGAATCATTTGTCCTTCATTTCTCTAAGTACTGAGGATGAAACCCAGGACTTCACACACACGAGGCAAGTGCTCTCATCCTAAGTACAGCCCGTGTATTACTTTCTGTTTTAAGAGTCTTACTAAGTTGCCCAGGCTGGCCTTACACTCATTCTGGAGTCCAGGCAGGCTGTGAACCCATGATCCTCCTGTGTCAGTCTGAGTAGCTGGAACTATAGGCCTGTACCACCAGATTCAGTTGAGTCACATTTCTTAACACAGCAGACCTAAGAAACTACTATTGAGCCAAACTCCTTGTATAGATGAGCCTTATGAGCACGCTCATTCCGGAGGCCACCAGCTACACAGACAGGGCTTTATACGGACATATTATGCAAAGACCTTATACCTCCTCAAGTTGAATTTACATTCTTGGGATCACCTGATCCTCCAGGCAACCCAGGAGGAGCAGGGTGATAATAAAGGTAAAATCAGGATAGGGGAAGTAGTTTGTCTGAAGCCAATAGAAAGCAGATGGCAAAGTGCAGCCTGCAATTCTGAACCGCGGCTGGCTCTTGGTTTCTTTTGCCATAGTTACTGCAGTGCCATCCACATGGAAAGTGGAATCAGAACTGTGATATCCAATGTTAGGAGGGCAACGGAACTTATGGTGGGGGTGGAGCCAGCACAGGCAGCATTTGGTGACTTGCAACTATAAGGTCGTTCACTTGGAAAATTACAGGAAAAGAGGCTTTTTCCCTGTGGGAAACCCAGCTGAGGGCCTCACTATACTCTCAATTTGTCCTGAACCACACCAGCAAAGCCTCGGCACTTAATATTCATATTTGCTCAGCTGGCTTAAAGGTACTGCCAGTGTTTGCAGTGCTGGGCACAATCATTCAGGGAAGCTCCTGTCTTCCAATACAGTGGCCCTTACTGTGGGAAACAGAATGGGATCCTCTATCTTGTCCCTGTCTGGATTAATTATTTCTACTTCAGTGTGGTCACAATTCCTGACAGAGAGGAAATGTTTGCTCTGGCTCACAGTTTTAGAGGTTTTTCACCATGGTGGGAATGCATGGAGGTCATCGTGGCCCCAGGACTGTCTGACAGAGGCTGTTCATATAGCAGCAAGACAAGGAATGGCCAGGATAACATACCCACAGGGACCTACCTCCACTCATCCACTTTTCGTGCTAGATGTTTCCACCACTTACCAAATAGTAGCAATCAGCTGAGGATCAAGTGTGCAAACCATATCCAAAGCCTAACTCCATTCACCCTTCCATCCAGAATAGTGATTAGATAAGGAAGCTTCTGGAAGATATGATTAGCAAGGGCCCTAACAAGGTGGATCTGCTTGACCTCTGGATGGATCAGAAGCCAAGATGAAAAGAAGGGAGAAGAGAGTTTGGAGGAAAAGAGGATATGCCATGATCCAGGACTTGGAAGATAATCTCTGGGATGGGCTTCTCTTCATCTTCAGGAGGACTCAGAACAACTGTGGCCACAATCTAGAAACAGCCCCATTGAGAGAGCTTCTCCTGAGGACTTGCTGGGTCCATCTAATGGCACTAGGCCTGTGTTGGTGACTCTGCAGCATCTTGTAGCATGGAACCCAATGGATACAGTTTCAATCACCCTTTTAAAAAGCACCTTTGTAAACTGTTCTAAGAAGGTACCCATTGCACACACAGTCAGCTAGTCCCAGGATTATTTCCCAGCTGCCCCCCTTTCTCTTCTAAAATGTTACCCCATAAGGCCTCCAAATTATGTTAGGAAGCATTGACATCAGAGTTCTGTGCAACTGAATGAAACAAATATACTTGGACATTTTATATTTTAACCCTATCCCCTGAAAATACTAATTTCACATATGGGGAGAAGGGAGTCCCTACTTCATATCATAAAGCCAAGATGTTCACCCAAAGTATGAATTGGAAGTCAAGGCTTAGTAAGAGTCATTTGGAAGGACTATGGCAGGAACAGGACCCTGTAGAGCCTTACTCAGTGGCTGGTCCTATGGCGCCTTAATTGACTATGAGCTCAGTTGCAACTTCTGAGTCATTGTTCATACCTAGAGCAGACAACACTCCGTTGCAACACTCTGTGTGTGTGTGTGTGTGTGTGTGTGTGTGTGTGCAGAGGGTGGGACATAGTCTGTACAGTGTATCAGAACAGTGACAGTAGAATTTGACTTCCCAGCCAGCCTGGTATGAACTCCTATCTGCCAAAAGCATATGGTACGAGCCAGGCTGAAGAAGATCATGAGGAAAGGCCCCATGGCATATTTGCCCACAATGCTGTTGCAGACAGGACTTGGGGAGAGTGCCAGGCAAGGCACTCATCCATAACTTCACCCTAGAGGAGGGATCATTTGGGGGCAAAGAAAATCTGCTGATTTTCTGAAGACAGAGGAGGCATCACTGTGGAACGCCGAGGAAGAAGCCACTTAGAAAGCAGCAGACTCTGTCATTCACTTTGACAGTGAGAAAGGGCCACAGGCGAGGGAATTGTGGGACAGGACAGAGGGGAGAGAATGTGAAGCCAACCAGGCCCATGAGAACAAGAAATCATAGTTACAGACCTTATGGAAGAGCTGCTGGTTAGCTATCCAGGCCAAAGGCAAACACTGATTGGATCAGTTTTCTGAGGGAAACAGACAGCTCTTCTGCAGACAGATGGAGGACATATCTCTAGGAGAAGGCTATGTTGTTCATGTGTGAAGTGGTCGTAGCCAAAGAGTAATAGCGCCAAGCCATGTATGTAAGCAGACACCACCTGGCATGCATGTGGTAATGTGTGTGTGTGTGTGTGTGTGTGTGTGTGTGTGTGTGTGTGTGTTAGAAAGGCATCAGCCACAAATTGTTGCATTGAAGCTTCAAGGTCATTGGACCACATGAGCCTTTACTCTCACATCTCTCTCCCTGCCTCTCCTTCTACACAATACCTCCTTTTGCTTTGAACCTTTCCTCACCTTTTAGAGACATCTTCCCTAATAGGAGGCAAGACAGAGATCAGAGTCATCAAAGGCAGGGGCCTTGGATGTGGTTCAATTGGTAAAGTGCTTGTGCTAGCATGAGGATCTGAATTCACATTCCTGGCACTCATGCACATGCCTGAAATCCTAGCCCAGGGGAGAGGGAGAGAGGAGGATTCCTGAGCCCTGTTTCCCAGAGAGTTTCGCTGAGCTCCAAGCTCAGTGTAGAGACCATGCCTCAAAAAACAAAGGGGAGAATGATTGAGGAAGACACCAAATGTCAAACTTGATACCACAACCACATATGACCAAAAGTTACCTACCGGCAGAGGACTAAGTCAGAACACCCTCTTCTGGGTCCCTATAAACCCCTTCTCTGTACACAGCCAATGAATGAACTAGGGTGTTCCGGGGGTGAAGAGTTTTGCACAAGTGCACACAGTACAGATCCAGCACTGAAACTATGTAACCAGACCTCTCCCTAGCATAGATGCGGCGCTCCCTCCCTGCCAAGAATGCTCTTGTTACATCAAGGTGAAGCCAGCGTTTCAACCTCATAATAGTAATACCTTGAGTTGAGCAGATCTCTGGGGTGGGATGTCCTTTTAGTCTCTTAGCAGGGTCTCTGTTCATTGGACACCTGCATTGTGCTCATTCCTCAGTCAGGACAAGCAAAAAAAAAAAAAAAAAAAAAAAAAAAAAGTCTTCAGGCACTGAAAAGTGTCCACTGTTGGGTGGTGGCAAAATCAGGGCCCATAACATAGAATCAGGTAAGTTTTACATTGTGTTATCTGTTTCCAAATGGAGAACTGCCTTCGTAGGTGTTGTGTATGTACCTAGAGTGGGAGCTACATACAAGGCATGTTGCCTTGTAAATTCTTTGTAGCCAAGTTGTGGGTGAAAAGTAAAGTCTCTGACTTGCAGTACATTGCACGTGTCAACGGGAAGCAGTGGTTGTTTACAGGCTGAACCACAGACTATGCTCAGAACTGTGGTCCCTGGTGAAGTTTTACACAGTTTACTCTACTAATGAACAGCAATTTCAAAGACAAATTATAACCCCAGCATTTCTTCTTGAAAGAAATTATCTGTTTATTGATTGATTTACTAAAGATAGGCTTTCTCTCCATGGAGGCCAGAGTTCAACCTTGAGTGGCTTTCTTCTATTGCTGGGTTGCTGTCTACATTTCTGTGGTATTTGTTTGTTTGTTTTTGAGATAGGATCTCTTACTGGCCTGCAATTTGCCAAGCAGGCCAGCAAGCCCCAGGGATCTGCCTTGTCCCTGCCTCCCCAGCTGTGGGATTACAGGTGCCTTGTGGTGGTCATGTCTGCTGGGGATCCAAACTCAGGGCCTTCTTCACTGGTGGAACGATCCCCCCTGTACCCTCCATCTTGCACGGAAGTGAAACACATGCTCACACATCCCCACTCTGCTACCTTTCCCTAAACCCTGCTACAGAAATTCAAGACGCTGTGACCCTCGTTTCTGATTTTTCACACTTGCATTCTTGCGTTCTGCTGTAAATGCTTCTCAGGTTTGGGCAGAACATTAGAGGATCCATTACCACTGTACTCTATCCTAACTCCTCCCGGGAAACAACCCTGCACACAGATGCACGCTATATTATTGGGCGTAGCTAACCTTTTGCATCCTGAAGAGAAAGCAGACATTGAAAGACTATTGAATTATATTCCACAGGACTCCAGTGGTTTTGCAACACTCTGATTTAGAAACACATGGAAAATTCCTCACAGACTTTCAGCAGCAAGGGTGAGGCATTACTGTATACCAAATTATTTCATGGGCTTGAGTGAAAAGATCTTTAAATCAACAAATCTATCTGATGGGGAGTTTAATGTTTAAGGGCTGGGGCCTTTCTTTTGGGGGAAGGGTATTGGTTAGTTAACCCCGGCTTCCTGCATGCTGGGCAAGTGCTCTACCACTGAGCTATAGCCACAGTTCTCTTCTTTTTTAACTTTGAGGAAATGCCCCTTTAAGTTGTCTGAGCTCTACTTGAACTCTAGTCTGTGGTGATATTTTGCTTATGATTTAACAAGTAAAGTGTACTCAAAGATCACAGAAGCAAAGCAGTTGGTCTCTAGAGAGTTCTCACCTCTACCAATGCTCAGACCAAAGGGGTGACCCAACAAGCCTCAGACTGCACTGAGCTCCTATCTCCTCTCACCTTATATTCCTCTTCAATGCTCGGATTAAAGGTGTGGGATCCCCAGTGGTGAGATCACCTTTGCCTGAGCTCTTTCAGACTGACTCAATTTCATGCAGCTCAGGGTGGCCTTGAACTCACAGAGATCCATCTATCTCCTGAGTCTGGGATTAATGGTGTGTACCACCACTGCCTGGCCTCTATGGCTGTGGTTAGCTTTGCACTCTGATCTTCAGGAAAGCTTTATTAGATCATAAATAATATGTCACCACACTAGCCCAAACCAACCTTGAACTTGTGATCTTTCTGTATCTACTCGGAGTGGCTAGGATTATAGTTTTATGCCACTGGGTCTTGCTGAACTGTTTTTTTTTCCCTATACATAAAATAGCCATAAGGCATAAAAGGATGAGTAAAACATGACCTCATCTCTCTTGTTACACCAGGGATATATGGGCTAATACTTACATGGTTGTAAAAATGTTACAATTGTTTAATCCTCACTAGAGTATTGTGTGGTGACTATTATTTTGGTATGTGTTTGTATATTGTACTGTGCTTATGCATGTTTGCATGTATGTAGGCATCTGTGCATAATGTGTACATATGGCTATGGCTAGTGGCTGATATTGGGTGTCTTCTTTGGTGACTCTACACATTATATATTGAGGCTAGGTCTCTCACGTGAACCCAGAACTTGCTTACTTGGCTAGTCTGGCTAGTCTGGCTAGTTGACTTATACAGGGAAGCCCATCTCTATTTCCATCCCACTGGGATTACAGGCAGGTCACTACATTCACGCACATTTAAGTGATTTCTGGGGACCCAAACTCCAGTTCGGGTTTGAGTGGTAAGCCCTTTACTCAGCTCTGGTACTTTTTTACAGTGCTGGGAGTTAAACCCATGCACGTAAGGCAGACACTTGACTACCTGAACCACATCCCCCAAGCCTCTGTCTTTGTAATTCTTTAGCCAAGTTTGTACATGAGGAATTAGCACAGAGAAGGTAGGTACTCGCTCCATGTGCAAAGCCTATGGGAGGAGGGGTTTGAATGCTGGTTTATATCAGGTAACCAACCATCTTGTGCAATGGTGCCCTCCTCTGTTACACTGTCACACAACTAACTGCACCCCCAGTTGGCTTGAGCAAATGCTCATGCAGCAAATAATTGTGGTCATCAAATGTCTGGAAAGCTAAAAGACTGTGGCAGAGATGTGAACCTGAGAAATGAACCTGGAAGCTAATGACAGGATGGGTCAGATGAAAGGGACATGGCTGTGCATTGCCAGGCATGTTAGAACTATTAGGGAGAAAGGCTCAGCTGGCATACGGACTGCCAATGGAAAAGACAGGGAAGAGAGGCTGGCTGAGGTCCCCCAATAGGTAACCTATGCTCTGAATGGACCTCTTGTCCCATAAAAATTCAAGTGCTGGGTGGGGGTACTTAATCCACAAGTTCACATATTAATAGTATTTGGCATATAAGTAAATAAAGTCATGGGAATGGGGGGTCAATGTGTAATTAGTGTGTGTGTATGTGTGTGTGCCTGCATGTGGGCATAGAGTCCAGAGGACACTACTGGGTGTCCTATCACTCTTTGTCATGCTTAGCTTTTTATGAAGATTCTGGGGATTTGAACTCAGGCTTTCATGCTTGTATAAGCAGGCACTTTTACCCACTAAGCCATCTCCTCAGCTGCATGTTCCATCCCTATCCTGTTTTGATTCAGCACAAGGCCTTCCCCTGATGCTGAGAAAATGCCAGGGCCATGCCCTTGGATTTCCTAGTCTCCCCAACAAGGCCAGATAAGTGTTTCTATAAACTACCTGCTCTGGGCATTTCTCTACAGCAACAGAAGTTGGCTTAGGACATCTGGATGCCCTTTCCTGCATTTGTGAAGAGAGCAGAGGCAATTCCGAGGAGCCATAGGCTGAGCTGCAGCTATCTATCGGGAACCCTCTACTTCTTCCTAACTTATCTTTACAGAGTGCTGAGACCCCACATTTCCCAACAGCAACTTAAAATCCACAAGGGAAATTGACAGTAGTCAACAACAGGGTGCTTGGAGTTGTTTTAACATGAAAAAGAACCAATGGCATCAGAGTTCCTTCCAACAACAAATGATAGGAATTCAGATACCAGAAGGGTGGGAGAGAATCAGGTCCAGGATCTTCAAATTCCTAGCAGGAAGCCAATTCTAGAACATCACAGTCATAATAAGCCTATGAGCTTTCAAAGTTTACTATGGTTGCAAAATCACAGGGAGCCCCAGGGGAAGTAAGCAACTCAGTTCACCTGGGAGGTGTTAGTACTTATTTTTGTCATGGGTGTTGGGACAGAACGTGAAACTGTAAGGGGAGGTGCCTTCTGATAAATCGCTGGGACCCAAAAGTCCTGCCCTTTTTGCACACACATTTAAAGGTAACAGGTGAAGCAGGGCCGGTTCATCCGGATGTCTTAAGAGGTTGACCACTGAATGTAATCTTCCAGATAGCTGCAGTCACTGGAATATGGTTTTCCCCCAACCACCACCAAAAAGAAAGGGCATGGAAAGAGGAAAGAGGGACTAGCAGATAGCTCAACTGGGAAAGTGCAAGGTATTGAGTTATAGCCCCAGAACCCATGTTAGGCCAGGCATGGTGGCAGTGTGTGTGTTTGGAACCCTGATGATGGTGAGGCAGATCTCCTGGGTTCAGTAGCCAGCTAGACTAGCCCCAGATTCCAGCGTCTCAAAAAACATGGTGAATGGCTCATGAAGAATAAAACTTGAGTTGACATCTTGCTTCATGAAGACATGCATGAGCATACACACTTGGGAGAGAGGGAGAGAGAGAGAGAGAGAGAGAGAGAGAGAGAGAGAGAGAGAGAGAGAGAGAGAGAGAGACCTGCACTCTACCATCACCACTGCTTATCATCAGCCCAGCCTGTGAAATACAAGCTGATGGTTATATGTTACTAGTACGCTGATAAGGTTATGTGTTATTAGTATGAAGTGAGGTTCTGGTATACATACTTTCTTTAGATATGGTTTTGAAACAAGGGCTTTTACCTTTTCCTCCAATAGCTTGTTTTGCTGTGTGTTGTTACTTACACAGATGTCTATAATTTTGGCCACAGAAAGCATCCTCCCACTTCCATTTTGGGAAAGATGTACCACCTATGGAAAGGGAAGGGAAGGGCTGGCTTTTTCATCCCTTTCTGGGGTGACACTTGGGGCAAAAGGGGCTTGTGTATGAGCAAGATTCTCTGCCCTATCTCGCCAAGTGCATTTTATCTAACTCTCTTTCCTGAGTCACTTCTGTGGGATTTGGGAGTAGTAGAACACTCAAGGTTTATGGTGGTTGCTGGGATAACATGCTATCAAAAGCATCTCTCTAAAATAGGGCCGACTATTTACAGATTTTAAAAAAAGAGGTGGGAGAAATGGATACATTCAAGATTTTTTTCCCCTTTTATTTTCTTGGCAGTCTTTACAACAGAGAACAGCAGAGCCCTCTACTGTTTCTGTGACCTCCCCTAAGGCAGCTGAGCACAGACAGGGAACTCATCTTCTCCTTGCTTTGTTTTCTGGGGACCTGGGATCTGCCTATGATGATGTGGGTGTTTGCAGGGGATGGAGGGGATGGGAGCAGGGAGATACCATAGAGCTAGTGAGACAAACTCCAAGCATGCAGGGCTTCCAGAACAGAGAAACAGCTGGCTGGAGGACATGGAGAGAGCAGAAAAGTGAAGTAAGGAAAAAAAATATATGTCTCTTTTTATTGCAGTTTCGCCAACTGGGAGAACGTTCTGCTGGGGGGGATGTCTGCCAAGGACTTCTAATTCAGTTCGTTCCACCCATGTTATTTTTAAACCTGAGTGCAGATTTTATTCCTGGGATGTTACAGGACCAGTGTGGGCAGGAATGGGCAAATTGACTTCAGAAATCTTTACAAGTTGAAAGGGACCCTCTAAAAGTCTCCGAAGCAAATTTCAGGGGTGAATCCCATTGCCTTTCCCTTCAGAGGAATGCTACCTTTGATGTGACAAAGGGACACATGGTTAAAGTTTGGGAGGCTCTGAGACTTACCACCACTGTCAGGCATTGTCATTTACACACTCCTTCTGCCAATCCTACACTGGAGCTTTGCCTAAATCCCTCTGGTTTAATCTTCACAACTAAACCATCCTCATTTATGGATGAGGTAGTAGGTAGGGAATCTTTGCCAGACCAGAGTTCAAATCTAGGTATTGATAATGTCAAAATCCCTCTTAGCTCTATGCAACTGTTCATGTTGCTAACAAAAGAAAAAAGGAACAATTTTTGGGCAGGAGTTGTGGTGGAAGCACTAGGGTACCAAAGTGTTGGTGAAACTGGTGGATGTGCATGTATATGTGGTATATATGTATGCATGTGCTCATGTGCTCATGCTTGCGTTCAGAGGCCAGATGTCTAAATGGCATATCTTCCTCAATCACTCTTCACCCTGTTTTTTGAGAAAGAGTCTTTCATTGGTCTGGAGCTCACCTATTGGCTAGAATGGCTGGCTGGCTAGCAAGCTCTAGGAACCCTCCTGGCCCTGCCTTCCCAGAGCTGGGGTCCCAGATGCTGGAGTCCAAACTCAGGTCCTCATGCCAAACCAGGACTCCAACACAGAGCTCCACCCGCAGCAATGTACACTTTTCACTGATTTGGGCTTCATAAGATAGTGCTAAAATGTTCCTCCCCCTCCTCTAGAAGTACTTACTTCAAAAATCATTTCCCTCTGCTTCTACTTATTACTGCATTTTTCTCAGTGGTTCTGAGAAACCGCACAGAAAATCACCATGTTACACTTGCTAAATTGACCCTGCCACCAGTACATGCATCATCCCAAGAGAGAAAAAAAGCAAGTGTGCCAGGCTCATGCTGAGAATATCATCAGGAAACCAACAAGGATATGCAAATATGTCTCTCCCATAGTTCATTTGCATGGCGTTTCTTTGGCTTTTTGAAACCTCAATATTAAAATATCAATTTTCTTTTCTTTCCTAAAGCTTATTAGCTTTATGGGCTGTTTACAGCTTAAAAAAGCAAACAGGCTTAATAGTTAAAACATTTCAACTGTACAATTAAAAGCACGAGAGAAAAAAGTGGAGACTTTAGTGTAGATCAATCATGCAAATATGCTTGGGCTGTTAAAATATGTTTTCCAAGTTTGGAAAGAGGTGTGTGTGTGTGTGTGTGTGTGTGTGTGTGTGTGTGTGTGTGTGTTGCGGGGGGGGGCTCGTACATGTCTGTGCAAACATAAGCAACGCCACAAAACTTGCTAAACTATTTCTATTTTCTTTCTGTCTTTTTCTCCCATCTTGACAATCTAGAAAAAGAAGAGCTTTGCTTAGAAACGACAAAGGGCCTGAACTTAGTCACCGAGTGCACATTTACAGTGAAGTCTGAATGGAAGCTTGCCAGTGCCTGGGCTGGCATTCAAACATTCCACAACTTTCAATGTATTTCCAGCTCTCAAAATGAATGTTTTTAAACTCTTTGGATTTTTTTTTCCTGAGGCACGACACATTTCAATCCTTACCTCTTAGTTCAGAGCAGATACACAGTGAACAATCCACTGGAGCAAAGTCTAAAGAAATCCCTTCATTATGTGCCACTGAACGTTGTCTCTGGCATCAATACAAGGATGTATATGATGGAATTTGTACCAAAATATTGTGTATCGGATTTAGGAACTTGGTAAGAACAAGAATGGGAAGAAACCTTATAAAAGCCCATAAATATTGAAATATTGATTGTTTAAGTAGTAGGCCATGCCATGAACTTTCTGAGTCCCCACTGATACTGGACATCAAACCAACAGCTCTGCTCAAGGCAGATGGCAGTACCCCTCCTTCTGAAACTGCTAGGGCTGCAAGCACATGGATGCCTTGACAGGGTCAGTGGCACAGCCCCTGCCTACACAACCCATTCTCTATTAAAGTCCTCCATGACAAGGCACAGCAGCAAGAATCAAGGTGTATTTGGTGGCAAGAAACTGAAGGAAAGTAAGAGAAGTGGTCAAAATAGACGTGAAATGGTGAAGACAGAGTGAGTCGGCTGACCTAGGTCTCCACAGCACTAGCCAGGATCCCTTGCAGAGCCCTGGTAATTTACTCATCTACCGGCTCCCTGTCTCCATTTCCCCATTTACTAAGCTGGGGTCATCACATGACCTTAAGCTTCTGAATGCAGAAGCTTTCAAAGAGCACTCCACATACACAGACTCGGCTAAGTCTTAATTATCCATACAGAGAAGACCCAAGATTGTCATTGTTTCTCACTTTTGCTGTTGTCCATTTTATAGCCACTCTGGCAATTATTCAGGAACACATGAATGGGGATGGCATGGAACACATTGTACCCCTGTCCTTGATTGCCACTGTTCCATTTACCTGCTCTCCATCATAGACAAGGATTGACAAACTTGAGCCAATCTGTCCTCATAGATGGATGTGTGTGTGTGTGTGTGTGTACGTGTATGTGTACATACATGTGTACATACACGTACACACACACACACACTCATTGTTGGGAAATGTATGTCCAAAGAAAAGGATTTCATTTCGCCTCAACTTCTAAAACTTTACTTGTAAAAAAAGAAGTCTTTCAAAGTTGTTTATTTCAACATTTATGGACTTTCCTTTTAAAATATGGAATAAACTTCATCTTTTCGTTTTTAAAAAGTATTTTCTGTGTATGACTGCTTTGCCTACATGTATGTCCATGGACCACATGCCTGTCTGATGCTCAGAAAGAACAGAAGAGGGCAGCAGATCTCCTGGAACTGGAGTTCAGCTGATTGTGAGCTGTCATGTGGGTGCTGGGAATCACATCTGGGTCCTTTGGAAGAGCAGCCAGTGCTCTTAACTGCTAAGGCATCTCTCCAGCCCCGTTGCCTTTTCTTTGACGACTGACTATAATCTGTGACAATTCATTCTTTAGGGTACATTGCTACACAGTACAGTTCTCTATATGCTTCTCCATTATTTTTAACACTGATTTATTATGTGCCTGTCATGGTGAACGTGAGGAGGTCAGAGGACAACTTGCAGTAAGTAGACCCTGCTTTCCTTCTACCATGTGAGTCTTGGGAATTGAACTCAGGTCATCAGGCTTGGCTGCAAGTACCTTTTCATCTCACTGGCCATAGTTAGTTTATTCTCTCCATATCCCAGTCTGTTGTCTGACCCATTTCATTTGGTTTATCCACTAAGTCATGCACTTGTTAGTTAGGCATTGTGTTACTAGGAGTTAAAGATTTAGCAAAGATAACACATTGTTCTTCATACTCACTGAGATTCCATTCTAATTCAGGCAAAACTTTGGGCAGAGCTATTCCTACTTGTGTGTGAGATATAGTCTAAGACCCCAGGGGATACCTAGCTCCAACCCCATGTATACGATGTATTTTTCATATACATATACATCTATGATAAGGTTTAACTTATAAATTATGTGTACTAAGAAATCACCAACTCAAAATAGGATAATAGTTATAATATAGTATAAGAAAAGTTGTATAATTACAGTCTTTCTCTTTTGAAATAGTCAAGATAAATGTTAACCTATATTATATTTGTCCACAGGTAACTACGGAAACTATCGAAAACAAAACATGGATAAAAAAATAAGTGACTACCTTTTCTTCTGTTCTGGCCCATATGATGGTATGAATTCTAGTCCTTTCTTCCTGAAGGCATGAGCTGTCTCTGTGTTCATTAGAATTTACCATAACCCAGGAAGCTGGCAACAGATGGTGTAAGAGAAGCTTCCTGTATGTTGAAACATGGTGTTTACATATCAGTGCCAAGTGCACATAAGGGGTGCAATGCAATTATTGGCATGCCACTAAGGTCATATAACCTTTGGAGAGGTACCAGACACCTAATGTCTGCCATCTTGGTAACAAGGAAGAAAACAGTGATCCTGTTGAGAAACTTAAGTCGAAATGAAAGTTCTGGGGTGGAGAGATGGCTCAGAGTGCAAGAGTACAGACTACTTTCACAGAGGACTAGATATTGATGCCCAGGACCTAGGTCAGGTAGCTCACAACTGCCTGGAACTCCAGTTCCACAAGATCTGATGCCTCTGGCCTCTGAGGTCACCTGTACTCACATGCATGTTCACATACACCAACACACACACACACACACACACACACACACACACACACACACATCTTAAAAAGGAATAAAAATCTCTTACAATTTATTTATTTCTATTTCATGTTCATTGGTGTTTTGCCATGGGTATCCAGGTGTCCAGGGCCCTAGAACTGGAGTTAAGATAGCTGTGATCTGGGAACTGAACCAGAATCCTCTGGAAAAGCATTCAGTGCTCTTAACCCCTAAGCCATACCTCCAGCCTTGAAAAGAAAAATTCATGTTTGTGGGGTGGTGGTAGTGCACACCTTTAATCCCAGTACTTGGGAGGCAGAGGCAGATGGATCTCTGAGTTCAAGGCCAGCCTCGTCTACAAAGTGAGTTCCAGGATAGCCAAGGTTACACAGGGAAACTCTGACTCAATCAATCAATAAATTTTTTTATAAAATTTTTCTTTGTCTTCTCTTTTACTTCCTGTCCAAATATTTCAGGTATGACACATTTACATGATCTGATATGGAGTACAACACATAGCATCACCTGCTGAGCCTGATGTCCTGGCACCGACTAGGGAGGTAAAGGTGATGCCCATTCTCCCCCATGTGGACAGTCACGTTTAGTTAGAAAGGCAAAATTCTACAATTCACCTTTGCAGCTCCACAATGGGCAGCAAAACTGCCTCCCTTTACCACACTGCACATAGGGTTCAGTGACTAGCTTACTCGCTGCCTACATTTTAATCTAAGAGTGAGTCACACTTAGAAATCCAGCAAGGAGGGGGCTAGCGAGACGGGCAGCAGCTAAGAGTTCTTTTTGCTCAGTGAGAAGATGGAAGTTCAGAACTCAGCACTCACGATGCGAGACTCACCAACACCTGTCACCCCAGCTCCAAGGAATCCCACGGGCCTTCTAACACATACCTTCCTACACACATTCATAACAGAATACACAATATAAATAAATCCAGTGAGGATTAGCCCAGAGAAATCTTGATGAAATCGATGGAAGTTTAATGGTGCTCTTTCTTAGGTCAGGGAGCAATCATGAATTCATAAAATACCAGAGTGAAAAAGATGGAGACTGGTGGTCCAGCACCTGATCCCCCACAGCTTTGTACATGGAAGGTACTTAGTCAGCAAGCTATGGATAGCGGGAAGAAGCAATAAGAGGTTCTAGCCTGGAGGCTCCCGTAAGCTGGGAGTCATCTATAGTCACTCCCAGCACTTGGTAAGGCAAGCTTCCTAATGACGACACTCACAACTTCCCTTCTTATGACTGAGCCTCTGCACGTCCAAGTGTAAACTGCTCAGGATGCAAGACCCTGTGGCACAAGGAGATAAAAAAAATAAATAAATAGCCGTAAGTTGTGCACCTGCTGACCCTGCCTTCCATGGTATGAGGGACCTCAACCAGCTTGCAAAGGACAACAAAACACAGTTGAGAGTCCTCTCTTCACATATCTAAACACAACGACAAAAAGTGAGACTGTCCGTGACTACTGGGCAGCTATATTTGATAAGTTACGAGGTAAATTTTCAGTGATAGAGGTGTCTTTGGAGTCAGGGGACTTGGAGCTTGGGATGAAAAGAGTGTGGGCACTTAGGAGTCCTGACTTGTCCGTTACTGTAACACATACCAGAATGACCAAGGCTGCCATTAGCGTTCATAGTACAATGCCAAACTTGGCCTATATCATTCTGTCTTCTATTATTTTCATACTGTATTAATTTAGAAAAGAAAAGTTATGACTTGCTTTTGAAACAGGGTCACTGTAAGACTGAATGGCCTAGGCTGGGTCCTGGGACCCTTGGTGTTCCAGTAGCCCCTCAACTGCTAGAACTATGTGCATATGGCACCAAGCCAAGCTGGAAGTATTTAAGTCCAAAAGTAATGACTAGGAGTGCTTGTTTTTCAAAGCACATTGTCCGTTTCCTGTTTTGTTTTCCCTAATAAAATATTTACTAAAAATATATGATCGTAACCAAACCTTTCACATTTGCAAGTATTTTCACTTGAATTTAGAAGGATGGCATTTAGAGAAACAGCTTCCCAGACCCTACTAAGGCTTCAAGCAGTGACTAAGGATCACTGGGTAGCCTTGCCAAAGGGACAGCAGATTAATTCCCCAACCTCTACCCTCCTCCTCACTGATGAAGGCAATAATGATGGCAATATTTACAAGAACACAGAAACTAGGGTCACACAAGCAAAAGTGCCATGGATGACACCAAAACAGAAAGATGCAAAGGCCATCAGTGGTTGGTGAGCAGATTGGTGAGCAACTTTAGGGACAGCAGCAGCAAACTGGCAAATGACCCAGTGGAATTCATCCAGTAGGGTGGGAGTGATGAGCCACATGAAAGGATTCAGGTGGACCCCAGGTCTACTTTGTACTGTTTTAAATGTGACAGCTGGTGCTAGATAATGTTTAACGAACAGAGATTTATTTATTACAGCTCTTCGGGGAAGTCCGTTGTCGAGAAAACTCCCATCTGGAGAGGAGGGAAGAGGAGAAGAAGTGAGGACATTGTCAGATGACAGTGGTCAACCTCTTTCCCCACATAACAGCACTGTGATGGTCAGTGTCCACTGCTGACCTGACCGAATTTAGAATCACCCAGAAGACACATCTCTGGCATGTTTGTGAGGGTGTTTGCAGAGAACTTAATTGAGGAAGGAAGGCCTACCCTGAAAGTGAGCAGTACCATTCTATGGCTAGCATTCCAGATGGGGTAAGAAGGAGCAAGCGAGCTGTGGACCAGCAGTCACCTCTCTCTGCTTCCTGACTGTGGATGCAATGTGACGGCCTTTTACATCTGCTCTCCCAGTCTCCCTGCCATGATGCACTGTGAGCCCAAATAGACCCGTTCTCCTTTTAGTTGCTTTTGTCATAGCAACAAACAAGGTAGCAATAAAAGCATCAATCTACTCATGAGAGTGGAACCTTCATGGATTAATTACCACTTCCCACCTCTCCACATTGTTGTACTGGCAATTATGTTTCTGACATGTGAACTTTGAGGGACCCATTCAAGAAATCTTGAGCAAGTGCCAGGGTACACAAACTCCCCAAACCAATAAAACCAAGCTTGTGTACTTATTTGGCATTCTTTTTAGATCTATTTTTATTTTATGTGTATTCATGGATGTGGTCATGTGCACCTACATGTATGTGTATCATACACAGACCTGATACTCAGGGAAGCCAGAAGAGAGCCCCGGGTCCATTGGAACTGGAATAACTGGCTGTGAGTTGCTATGTGGGTGCTAGGAACTGAGTTTGGGTCTGCTCCAACTGCAGCAAGTGCTCTTAACTGCTGAGCCATCCTGGGAGCTCATGGAGCAACTTCTGAGAGGAGATTCAAATTGTGCCTGATGGTGATGCTATGATCAAAGGAGTATTGCAGCAAGTTAAAATGAGGAGAAGCAGAGAAACGGGAGTGAACAAAGGATGCGCCTTGCTCCATCCCTTCATGGAAGTAACAAAAAAGGAGCTGGTTCATCTGCCCCACCCCCTTAAAAAATATAGGAAAATTCATTTAACTTAAGAATGAATAACAAAACAGGATTGTGGTCAAATTCGGTGCTGTTATTATGAGCAGGGAAAAAACTTCAGGCTAACGCTTTCACCACAAAGACATGCCCACAACACAGATGGGAACTTTAATACTTCAAAAGAGCTCAGAGGCACTGAGAAAGTAGGAGCTGGGAAGGAAGAGCCAATGGACTTGGGGAGGCTTGGAAGTGACTGGAGAAACTCAAGATTTAGATCAAGGAAAGCAAAGCCATTGGCACAAGATTTTAAGGAAAAGAAAAATAGAAATGAAGATTAAACATAAGAGAACACAAGACAAAAAGTACCCCGGGGGCCTTAGACAATGGCAGGGAAGAATGATTTTATGATCAAAAAGAAATGAGGGAGGAGAAAGAACGTTTTAAGAGAAGCCTCTGAAAGAGAAAGTCAGGAAGAGAAAAACAAAACAGCATTAAACAAAGAGCCTGGAACAAACTGGGAATCCAGAAAACAGACTATCAAAGAGCAGGAATGAAGCTGGCCCTTGTGATGGATGTCTGTAATATAATCCCAGGCATTCACTTGGGAGGTGGAGGCAGCATGGTCAGAAATTCCAGGGCAGACTCACCTACATCATGAATTCAAGGCCAACCTGGGCCAAGCGACACTGTTTTATAACATCAATGACTGTCCTAACTACGATTGTCCTAAAAGAACTCAGTGGCTCTGCTGACTAGGCTCCTGATGGCCTGAACTGACATGTTTTTTAAGAGGGGGAGGAGTAGTCACTGTTAGGGACCCATCTGTGAGTTCACAAGAAGACTTTTAAATCACGATGACTCAAGAGAACACTATGAACCAGAGCAACAGGAAAACCCGAAGCACTGTCTAAACAAACTTAAGATGTAAGGGCATTTCTTTTCATGAACTATGAATCCCACAAATAAATGAGTAAAGAACAACAGAATGAGATTATAACCACTGCATAACCCCTCTTAAGTGCATGGATGTGGATCAAGGTCTCAGTGCCAAAGTCACCGATAAATATTACCTCCTGTGGCAAAGACACATGTCAGCCATTAGCTAGACAAAGGCGGACAAAGTGAAGGAAATAACACAGAGCTTCTAGAACTCTTAGGAAATACCAGGGAATGAAGAAGCCATAGGAGCCTGGCTACCAACACCACATGGATGCAAGTCACCAAAATCCACATGAAGGGAGACTCAGCAGATGGCTAGACTGGTTTCTCAATAGAGAGAAAAAGACAGCAGCGTAAAAGGAGGAGGTGGAAACACATTGCTCAAGAGGCTTAGGAGACGGCAATGACATTTATCTGAATCCTTAGTCAAAGAAATACCTTTCTGTGTTATTGTTATTTACTGTGTGTGCATGTGCTCATATGCCCATGGGTACATTGCATGGGTGCATTGTGCGTTGTGCGTGTGTGGGGAGTATGGGGATGGGAGCATAACCTTTTTTTTTTTTTTTTTTTCTTTTTTTTAAGAGAGTGTCTTTGACTGGCCTTAGCAGTCAGTTAACACCAGGGCTTAGCTGACCTCCAAGACCTCCCCAGGGCTGGGGTTGCAGATACAAATCACCATGCTAGCTTTGTTTTTCTTACTTCTATTATTATTTTTTTTAACATGAGAGGAAATATTGTAGTTTTGTATTAAGAATGGGACCTTTGCCATTTCAGTGCTAAAATATCTACAGATGACATGCTGCTTGAATTTAATTCAAAATAGCCTTGATTCAGACAAGGGGCAGATGAGACAGCATTTCCTGGGATGGGGTGATACGGCAGCAGAGTGCCTCTCTCCAGCTCTCATGTTTGGACTATTTCATGTGTGCTGTAAACACAAGGCTCACATTGTTCTGGGAATTCTGTGGTGTTTCTCCAATGCGCGTTCCCACAGCTGCCGCTGGGGTATTTATTAAAATTCATAGCCCCATTGTCAGCCTGCTAGGCTACTTGTTAAAATTAAAAGTCTGCTCTGTTCGGGTTTCTGAATCAAAATTGCTGGGAATGGAGCCTAGAAAACTCCATTTTATTTTAAATGCACTCCACAGGTGGGGCTTTTACACATGCTGGTTTGCTATCTTTGGCATGCAATAAATAATACCCACTTTTCAAAGTGTTTTAAACAACTTAACCCCAAATGTGTTTCCCCTACAATAGTCTCAAATATTCTTCACATGTTATTGTTTCCTTTCAGCAAAATACATCCTCACAGGTCATGTATCAGTAACTGTCCTAGGTTTATTATGGGGAATCAGATGTGGTGACAGAGTGGTAAGCCCAAGCTTGGGCTACATATAGAGACCCTGTATGAAAACTCAAAAAACTGATGTAGGAGTAGGGAATCTAAAACATACTGTATAAAGCTTGCTGGGCACCTGTGGTACACCAACAGTACCTGCATCAAATTACAGAACATGCCTCCTGTGCGAAAAGCAAGCCTGATGTATGAGAAGACATGCACTCTCCTGCTTCATTTGTTTTGTTCAGCTTTTAAGAACAGGCCCCAAGGAGGGCAGGTTAGTCTTGACCTCACTATGTAGCTAAGGAGAACCTTTGACTCCAGATCTTCCTCCGGCTTCTACTTCCCGTGGCCTGAGATTACAGGCCTGCTCCATCATACACAGCTGCAAGTAAGCAAAAATCTTTAGAACACACTAAGTGATCCTAGGCTCCCCGGGAACATTGGCTCCACAGCTGTGTCTAAAGATGGAAGGACTAGGTGCCACTGCCCCCCAAAAACCTTCATCCTTAAAATGAAGAGTTTTCTGGGACTGGGGACCTAGCTCAGTCAGTTGCATGCCTGCCATCAGCACCACACAACCAGGTAGGGTGATACAGTGAGTAGTAGAGGCAGGAGGGCCAGGAGTTCAAGGACAAGGGCATATTTATTTCTAATGAGGTGTGCATCATTAGAGCCAGTGGTTGATAGGCGACCCGGTCTCCCTAGTTCGCAAACCTAACTTACCAGAAGGGTGGACAACAAGACCCCAGCATCAATAACAAATGCACTGGTTGGAGTGGTCAGAGGACAGGAACAGGACTGATGCCCAGCATATGCTTTACACATTTTACATAGAAGACTTCTAATTTAATTTTTATGAAAGTATGTAGCTTTTAAACTTGTTTAAAACTCCCAGAAGATTCAGAGCCCCTGCAATTTTAAATTGAATTTTCACTACTAACTGTCATTTCTAAAAAGCCCTTATTTTTTTCACATAGTAGAAAATTGCTTAATGCAGAAGTTAGTGCATAAAAGTTTCTGCTGGAGTCTAGAGTGTGGTGTCAAAGTTGTCCCAGTGACTTTAAGGTCTTAATCAGGACCAATTGTTGTCCATTTAAACCCTTTAGCAGACCCTACTATGCTTGTGACAGCTCCTACTGTGTTGTGTTCAAAACACTGCTGGCTCTTGTCAAGGCTGGGAAGGGAACAGACTCTAATGAGGGCTTTCTGATGTCCCCACCCCAGATTTACTGCCTTTTGTCTGTGATTTCTCAGCCAGCTCACTCACCACTAGGTTTTCTTTTGCCCTCCAGCAATAGTCTTATCCCAACCTCAGAATCTTTACCCTAGAGATACATAAAACATGCTCACTTAGGTCCCTGCTCATGCAGTTTTCTCTATCTGGTCACCAATGTCAAAAAGTTCAATTCTCAGTGGAATGTGGTGGCACATACCTTTAATCCCAGCACTCGGGAGCTGGAGGTAGGCAGATATCCAATGTATTTGAGGCCAGCCTGTCCACATAGTGAATTCTACCAGCAAGGGCTACATAGTAAGACCCAGTCTTAAGAAAAAAAGAAAAGAACTATTTTCTTTTCCTCTTGACACCTTGATTCATATCCACTGACTTTACATGGTCTTATGAGCCTCAACACAGATGCTGTTGCTAGCCTATTCCTTGTTTATACACATCTTTTATGTTAGTGTGAAGCTTCTCAAAGGAGAAAAGGAAGGCAAGAGATTTGGTTGAGTATCCACAGGCATCCCACAGAGATATCACTCTGAGTATTTGCTGAATGACTAAAAGCATCTTAAAATGCCCATCAAGGACAGTAGTCTCTATGCCGTGGTGATGCTGCAATTGAACCCTGATAATCACCAGCCTAGATCATGGTCCCATTTCTGGGGGTCCAGTTCAGGCTCTAGGTGGGATTTGAAAGCATTCTTACTTGTAGGAAGAGTTTCCTATATTCCATTCGGATGGGAAGTCTGTTGTTCTATAATATTCATGAACTGGTTTGTACCAAAGATGTTCCTCTACTTACTGAGCTGCATAGTCACCTGAGAAGTCAACCTTAACTTCCACACTGAGACCATGGTGACCAGCAATGGCCACGCAGCCAGGTTTGCTCACATCATAAAGCTGCCAGGTCATGGTCTCATTTGCACACAGCAGAATGACTGCAGCAGCTTAGGTTCATTCCTATAAACTGTCACAGCGAGTCCCATCCCACAATACCACCATGTCCCACTCACTCACAGACTGAGGCAGCCCCCATGCTGGCCGTCAGTGGATTTCCATGTATAAAAATAACTCAATGTGTGGCATAAACTGGCATGGCTAAATTGAATCGCTGGCACCAAGCTGCCAAAGCTATCCTGCCAATGGCAGCCAAGCATCAGTGGAGAGACTCAAAGGCCAGAATTACATGCACAGGACCCAGGAAAGCAACTTGGAGAAGCAGTATAGATAAGGCACCTTCAGCCTCTGAGTTTCCCTTTCTTAGGACATCCACCAGCATCTCATTAATGCTGTAATCTGAATGGTTTCTGTGTCCAAGAAGACTTCCTACAAGAAGCTATGATGTGTTCTTTAAACTGTAGGCTTATCAATTGAAAAGTGAAAATTCAAGGACTGAGCAAGTCTATGGGGCCTCTGGTAGTGGATCAGTATTCATCCCTAGTGTACAAAGGACTTTGGGAGCCCATCCCACATAGAGGAATATGCTCTCAACCTAGACACATGGGGGAGGGCCTAGGCCCTGCTCCAAACCATATGACAGACTTTGAAGACTTCCCATGGAAGGCCTCACCCTCCCTGGGGAGCAGAAAGGGGATGAGAAGGAGGGTGGTGGAGGGCAGGGGAGGAGGGGAGGGAGAGGGAACTGGGATTGACATATATAAAAAAAAACCTTGTTTCTAATTTAAATTTTAAAAAATCTTTTAAAATAAAAAGCGAAAATTCTTATACCATATTCAAGATTTTGACTTTGGAGCAACGGCCTCCTCCCCTTCCTTGTGTTTAGACACCTAAGATTTATTTAAGCAGGGAGAACAAGTGCTAAGGCGTGTCACACATCACTGTTTTAGAAAATCAAAACCCCCTGCTATCATCTGAAACTCCCCATTTCCAGAAAACAAGATTTTCTTCCCTCAAGATTTTGCAACATTAAAATAACAGCAGAAGGAAAGAAGTTGAGAGTTGAAGTTAGAAAAGTTCACAGAGGCCATCTCTAAAACTGACTTCAGATTTCTCCGCTCATCACAAAGGCGTCATGGTTCCCCTACCTAAACAAAAAGAGTCAGCATTATACGTTCACAGCCAACATACGCTGCGAACAAAGTTTTCTTTTGTCAGTCTTGTTGTGTTGAAGTTTCACAGAAGATTGCACTGATACTAAAAATATTTGTAAGCTACCATGGAGGGCAAGGGATGGATACATTCGTACCCATGGGTGATTATTGCTGCAGCTATATGATGTGCAAATACAAGAAATAAATGAAAACAGAGGTCAAGCATGATGGCTTATACCTGTCATTCTACTTTTCAGGGAGCTGAGGCAGAAGGATAGCTGTGGGTTTGGAGACAGCTTGGGTGACACAGTAAATGCCAGGCCGGTCTGGGCTGTGTGTTCAGACCCTGTTTTAGAAAAAGGAAGGAAAGTACAGCCCATCTGTGAGATACATTTACCCTGCAGAACTGTCTGCCACAACACCCAGTTTTGGATGCAGACAATGCATTAATGACTGCTGACTTTCTTCTTTTTAACTTATGTTTCTGGTCAAGAAGGCTAAAACTGGTCCCAACGTTGAGACAACAGCTTTCCAGGCTATAGCAGGACCTGAGGTACAGTTTCATCATCCCATCATGATGAGCCTCTACTTCCTTCCGATCTAGCTGTCCACCTGAAAGGAAAAGGACGGTTCCATAGCACAGAGATACAGGTTTACTCCTCAGAGAGTCAGACGCTCACTCAGTCCTCAGCCACACTAACATGTGGCTAAACAAATCACTTCCATTCCAGCAAGCTCATCTGCTCCATGGAGATGCTAAGGTGTCAAGAATCCTTTTAATAGTCCATTAAAAACCTGAACACACAAAACTCACCTAGCACCCGATAAGACATTCAATAGATGCCTCGCGCACTAGGGATCCTGCAGACATGCTGGCCAGGATTTTCTGCCAATAAAGACCTTGGAGATGGAGTTTCTGCATATCCCCTTTCTGAGTACCACAAGAAGCCCAGCCTATCCTCTCTGAGCTCCAGGTCAATGATCCTCCATCACAGCCTCTTTGAGAGAGGATCAAAAGAACACAGACAGCGAGAAAAAGGCCTGCAGGGTACCCAGGCTCTTCCCAGGCCCGACCCGCTGGAAAGCAAAATGGCGCTTGAGCCAAGAACAGGTTACAAGTCATCAGACCCTCCCGAAATTTCCTTTTGTTTGAATCGCAGGCAATCTTTTCCCAGCATTAAACGGGAGTGCCTTGTTTTTACATTGCAAAGCAAGCACTTACCACACTTCAGCTGTACAAATTATATAGGATAGGAAATAGTATAGCTGAAAGAAACATGAGGTTTGTAATTAGAGTTCACACTCTCTCCTTCTCCATCTTCCCCCCTTCTGGGCAACCAGGAACAAGCTGAGCTGAATGTGATTGTTTAAAAGGTCAAAAGGTTGTCACCCCCTTCTATCTTTAGCCTTGCTACTCTGCCTGAGATATTAAAGCTATGAAGATGGGGCTTCCTCTATGTATATCGGGGATTCTCAGTCAGTCCCGGTGAAACAGGTCTGTGGTCCGAAGCTCTTAGGCTGAGGATGGATTGCCAACCCTCTCTGGGCTATAGGGTGGATTCAAGGCCAGTCTGGATAAGTTAGTGACTCATGGTCTCAAAATTAAACTGAAAAGGGGCTACAGCTCTATTAGTGTATTTGTCTGCACTTGCTTTGCATGAATAAAGCCCTAGGATCAATCTCCAATGAATGGGGAGGGGGTAGAGAAAAAGAAACAGTCTGGGTAGCACCATCCTGCTTCTGAAGCCATCCCTGGGGCAACCCCCACAGGAAATCCCCAGGATCTAGACCCTTGGACTCCTTTTTCCCTCCTTCTTAACTCATAGGACTGGGATGCAACTAAGAAATGACATAGAAGCTTCCCTAGCAAGCAACATTTAATTACAGCCACAGACAGACATGTTAGACTTTGGTGGGGAAGGAAGAGGCAAGCATCAGCATTAAGACTGAGCCTTCTGAGGGCAAGGGTTAGGTTCTGTCCTGGTACTGTGTGATATGGTATCTAGTAATGTCTGCAGTTTTAATAGATGCAGGGGTAACTGCACAGTGTCTAGCTTACAAAACAGCCCAGATTCCACAAGGACTGTATCTTCAGGGAAGGTAAAATTTTCTCAATCTTGTAGAGTAAGAATACACACGAGCAGGCTCACAGGGGTTGGTTCCAAAGCCCCATCCTATGAGTATATCTGTGTCTTTTGTCAGAGTGTCAGGTGGGATATCATGGCAGTACAGTGCTTATGAAACATGTATGAGCCCCGGGTACTATCCCTAGTACTGTATGAAACAAACTGTAACTCAACTATAGCATATGGATATATAGCATATATCGGAACAGTCAAATGAAAGGGTATAAAAAAGGGCAACATTGCTAACCCTCCTACATCCCCACTAGCATAAGATTAAAAATGTACTACGTGTGTGTGTGTGTATGTGTGTGTGTGTGTGTGCGTGTGTGTGTGTGTTTGCGTGAGCGCATGCGTCCGCACATGCCACCATTCATGAAAGCCAGATAACAACTTGGGGTAGTCAATTCTTTTTGCCCCCCACTGTGTGGGCTCTGGCATGAATTCAGGTCTTGTCTCTTGGTAGTTATCTTTATCCACTTAGACATCTCAGTAGGCCCTGGCACGAGATTTTAAAAATATCGGTTCCTGTCCAAAGGATGGTGTCAGTGTTCAGGGGCTAAGAGTGCTTCCACATAAGAATGAGGACCAAAGTTTAAAATGGCCAGCGCCCATGTAAAAAAAACCCATGGTTGAATGTGCCTGGATTCCAGGGCTGTAGTAGAGGTGGGTGGAGACAGGACCCACTAAGAAAAATATCAATGGGGACAATAAAAAGATCACGAGTTTAAAGATGGGGGTGGGGGGGGAGATACGTAGGCAGAGTGTAAGGGAGTGTTTCAGTAATAAAACTCTGTATGAGACAGTGGTGGAGGAGACATGCTTTTGAACATCTGTCAAAACCCACAGAGTGTGAAATGAACAGACTCGGGTAAGCTGTGGCTTTCAGTTAGTAACAGTAGATGGATATGGCTTCACCCATTACAACAAGCATACATGTAGGACCTTAATAAGAGGAGATGCTGAAAGTCCTGGGAAGGGAAGCCAGGACTGTGGGAACTCCTGGTACTTTCCAATAAACTTTCCTATAAATCTGAAATCATCCTTAAACATTTTTTTAGAGTGTCTTAAATAATAATAATAATAAAAACAAAAGAACAAAAGCCTTGCACTACTAGCTGTTTCAAGTTTTTGTCCTTCCAGCTACAAGACAAAGCCAAGTGGAATTAATCAAGAAAAAGGCCATAAAGATGAGTTGCAGCCAGGTGTAAAGGTAAGAGCCACATAATGGGAAGAAACTGAGAGCGTGGTTCAGAGACTAGGGTCTGGACAGGCAGCATGCCCTGGGAAGTGAGGTCAGGGAAGCACAGTTTGACAAGACAAGAGCTCCAAGAACTGAAGGTACAGGTCTGTCAAAGGAACGCTGTGGTAAGGAGTCTGGGGTGGGGGGGACTCTTGAAAGGTCAGGGAGATCATTCCAGACAACTGGGAATGTCTGTGAAGGAATCCCAAGTGTCCAAGCTGCGCCTAGGCCACAAGACAGAGGCAACTGCAGAGACTGAGAGCCACCAGCACCGAGAGAAGGGACAGCAGGTACAGGGGGCACTCTGGGAAAGTGACATCTCCAGGCATGGTGGCATAGGCCTGTCATCTCCCAGGCATAGGCCTGGGAGGCGGACACAGGAGGACCAAGTGCTTAAAGCTAGCTTTGGCTACATAATAAGCTTGAGATCAGCCTGTGCTACATAAGACCTATCACCAAACAAACAAGATATGAAAACCAGACAGAACATGGCAACTTCTGAAGAAAAAAAAAAAAAAAACCCAACTGGCAGGCCATCAGAGGGGTTCTCTGGGTTTTGTATCATTCAAATGTCTTACGGGGTCACGTTTGGAAGGGATCATACAGAAGGATACCAGCAGAGCAGAGAAAAATGGTAAAGTGTTGGGGAACACATACCATGAGCAAAATTGAAAAGCTTCCCTTTTATATCCAAGTGCTGGAACATGATCCACCACAAAGATTTTAAAGGCCATTGGTCAGCATCGTTGCCATCTTTCAATGTGAGGAAAGAAGGCTCGGGGAAAGGCACTGAGTGCAGTCCCATTTCTGCCAAGTTCTATGAGCTCATTTGCTCACGTGCTCACCAAGAATATCCTGCACCAAAAGGGGGGTGGGGCTTTGGTGTGTAATACCAGCATGCAGAGAGCTGAGTCAGGGGGATATCCTTGAGTACAAGGCCACTGTGGGCTACGCAGGGTTCCAGGCTAGTTCTGGCTACAGAGTGAGATCCCATCTGCACAAGGCAAAGAAGGGGGGGGGAGAGGGAGATGGAAAGAGAGAGAGAAGGAAAGGAAAGCAGAGGAGAAGTGTGACAAGTAGAGGGAGAGAAGGAAGGAAAGGAAGAGGGAGGGAGTACAAAGACGGGAAGGAGAATAAAGAAAGAAGGGAGAGAGAAGAGAGGGAGGAAGAGACAGAGAAAGGCAGAAGGAAGCGCACGCACATGCCAGCATTGGGGACAGTGCACTGCAGCAACAACTGGTGCTTCATTTAGAGTCCCGGTTTGTATCTCCTCTCTCCGAGCTATTCCAAAGTCCCCACGTGAAAGGCTCATTTCTTTCCGTCTCCAGTAGCGCCATCCCTCTTGTTAGGGACAGACCAGCTAATGCCTGACACCAAAGCCAAAGCCTGCCTTAGATCAGCGTGCTGCAGCCTCCCAGCCTCTCATTACAGAAATGACTTCAGCAGCCACATCCTGATGCACAAGGGGGAAAAGGCATGGAAATTCCAAACGGCTAAAGTCATCTGAAGTCATAGCTGGAACAGAAGCAAAACAAAACGACCCAATCCAAGTGTCTTGGGTAGAGAGACCAACTCCCAACACACTTCTAGCCCCTGCCCTACCTGCTTCCAGGGAGATTTCCTGACTGTTCTATTATAAAACAAAATTAAATAACATTCTTGTTTCAGATATACAGAAATGCCTCATGATATAAACTATTCACAAAGACGATGAAGTAGCATGGTTTGGAGTAACTGTATGTCCAGGACCTATGAGTACACTCGACAGTAGTTCAACCATCAAAATCAGGTTCTAATGCTTGGTAGTGTTAACCCAACACAAGAGGCATGGTGGTC
Organism: Phodopus roborovskii; assembly: GCF_943737965.1. Classification (NCBI taxonomy): domain Eukaryota; kingdom Metazoa; phylum Chordata; class Mammalia; order Rodentia; family Cricetidae; genus Phodopus; species Phodopus roborovskii. The sequence goes on along the minus strand of NW_026126482.1, from coordinate 16,368,613 downwards.
CTTGGGGTATGGGAAGGCAGGACAAAAATACACTTGTCTATCAGTTTCCTTCTGTCACATCACCTTACAATCTACTTCAGCCCATGCTCATCTGCTTCTAATTCTCCCTTTTTATTGGCACGAATTTCCCTTCAGTTATTTATCACATTTCCCACAGAACCCCAGCACTTTTGGTTTTACTGTCTTGTCCAGATTATGAGAAAACCAAAAGGAAAAGCTTAAAAGCAGTTAACTTTAAATACTATTACTCTTTAACAACCCCGTCCAAACTGTTTAGCTGGGAAAGCAGCTGAGCTATTGCCCTGAAAAGCGAGAAAAGATTGTCTGAGGAGTCCACTTATCTCTACTTTTCCTGTTGCTATAAAACATGAATGCACTCTTGGTAAAAGTGTTCAGTGTCTGTTTCCATCAACTGTCCAGTGAATATTCTGCAGCTCTTTTTACCTTTTAAGCAGGGTTATAGCAATAACCACAAGAACAACAGTTAAAGTAACAACAAAAGGGATAAAAACTTGTCTCCTCTTAGACATAATAGCAGCATCACTGGAGCTGGAGGGTCACATGATAACTCAGCCCAGGCCAGCTTGCTACCTCAGAATGTAGACTTACCATCAGTTGTTATCAGGCTGTTACCAAGGCAGCCACTGCACCATGGGATTAATGAGCAATCACCAATCTAGTCACAAAACATGTTGTCCCTGGGCTATGAGCTTCTAGGAAATCATCAGGTACCCAATCACAAGCCAGCACGAAGCATCCCCGCTGTTTCTAAGAGAGCATCCAGAGATGGTGAGCTAAGATAACATGTACACTCACAGAACAGTCATGCCCGGTCATGGGGGCCACTGGCAACAAGAACAATTCTAAGACTATTCAGGGCCACAGAGAATGTTGTCTGACTGGTCACCTTCCTTTGGGACAGAAGAACACAAGCTGATTCAGGTGTGCTTCTTCCAAATGGAGGCAGCAAGAATGAAAGTCGATCTTCACAGCTCCTGTGTATCACCAGGCCCAGATTCCAGGAAACTTCTATTCTATCAGGAGAAGCAAAATATAAGCAAGTCCAATGCTGGGTCATATTTGCAGCAACAGGGAGCGAGCTGCCAGGAACTGGGATAGAGGGAGCACCTAAGATGGGCTCCACAAAACTCATTCACAATGTGATGCTCACAGCCCATCTGTGGCCTCTGTCCCAGAAGCATTTGCATCTTAATAGGAAACAAGCTGAAGATTTTGCCTTATATCTGAGGACTGAATGCCTTCAGGAGTTTTGGAAGCAGCAAACGGGTATGGGGCGGGGAGGTCTGCAAAGAAGAAACTTCAAATAATCTTACTATGTAGAAAGTCTGGCTGCGTGTGCCTCCTTGCAACATTTGTGTCTTATGAAAACACAAGACAGAAAGTTGATGAAGAGCCTTGCACACCCAGGTTCACAGCAACATTGCTCATAATGAGCAAAGTATGGAAGTACCCCCAGGTGTCTATCTATGGATGAGTTTGTGTGTCTATCTAGGGATGTGTGGTTAAGCAGAATGTGTTTATCTATACAATAGAACAATATTCAACCTTAAAAAGGAATTTAGATCCGTGCTGCAGCATGGACAGAGCTTGAGAACATTGTGTTGAGTGAAACACACCCATCACAGAATGATAGATACAGTATGAGTCTAATCACAGGAGGGACTTAGAGTAGTCAGAACTATAAAGGCAGGAAGTGGCTGCAAGGACTTGGAGAGGGAAGGAAGGGGAACTATTGCTGAATGGATCCTGATTCAGGAAGATTTCATGAATTTTTAATTGTTATTTTGTGGGTGTATGTGCGTGTGCGTGCACACACATGCACATGCATGCACACATGCACACTTGGACATGCGTGCACATGCATACCCATGTTCTGTAATGCCTGTCTGACAGTAAGTGATAACATGTGGGAGTCAGCTGTCTCCTTTCACTGTGTAGGTCACAGGGATTGAACTCAGGTTATTAGACTTGGTGGCAGGTATGCTTACCCACTGAACCAACTTGATGACCCCAGATTCAATTTTCATGAAGAAAAGAGGCCTGGACAAGGATGGATGAAGAACAGACAAGTGGATGAAAGGAAGGAGCACCATAAATGCCATGGAACTGTAGATTTACACATGGCACAGATAGAAACTCTTTATAATGTTCATTCTATCACAGCATAAGATTGAGAAGGGCCAGATGTGACTAGAAAAGGAAGGGAGGTGATGTCCACTGAAGGGGAACCAGGATGCCCTGAAATCAAACTGGTCTACTTTGAAATTTTCCCTCCTTCATAAACGCCCTCTGGATGCAAGCCTGGTAATGATTCCTCATTCTAATACTCTCCCGTCTCCCCGAAAGCCCCCTGGTAAGAGAACAGAAATGATAACTAAAAACCTGAGAAAAGGGGCTTGTCAGATGAGAAACACACATCCCACCAAGTAATCTAACAGCAATGACATAATTTAATCACAGAAACGAATTGAGTTTGCAGTTTCATAAACAGAACTGTAAATATCTTAAGAGCACAAACAAACAAATAATATAGATGGCATGGAGTCTGGAGTGTCTGTGTTCAGGTTAGGTTTAAAGAAATAAAACACAGGCAGTGGGAAGGTAGAGGTAAAAGGATCAAGAGTTCAGGGTTATCAGGCTTGTGTTGGAGTCTAGCCTGGTCTACATGAGGCTATCTCAAGAAAAATGAGCAAACCAAAATACCAGGCAATCTAATTCACTAATGGTATAACAGGGGAAACAGGCAGACTGGACAGAGCAGAAGAACTTTGATGTCAAGGTTAAAGAAAATGATAGCTCATAACTGGGCTATTACGCCCAGATTATAGAGCAAGACTAGAAAGCCTGATGAATGCAAGTTGTTTTGTTTACTGGAGTTCTCTCACCTCTGTAGCCAAAAGGGCTTCAGCAGAGCTTGTCGGGGGTATGTGCGCATGTTTGTATGTACCTGGTGTGCATGAGAGGGAGAATTTATTGTTGGCATAACCAGAGAACTTGCACTGAGTGGGCAAGAGAGCCACATGATCTTCCTTTATAAGGCATGCAGAATACCTAATGGGCATTCACTGATCTCACACCATGTATCAAATTATGATTATTGTCCTATACACTAATCAAGGAGCCAGTCAAGTGTGGCTCTGCACAAAGCCTCGCTCTTTAAGACCTCAACCTATGACATCTAAGTGTGTGCGTGCCAGGAGGTACTCAGCAGGGTCACGGTACTGGAGGAAGTAAGGACAAGCAAGGGAAGAAGACAATCTGGCCAACAGTAGCTCAGTGTAACTATACCCAGGTGGCAGACTCCATACACGGGCAACAGAGACCATCTTCCAGTGGCAAGATTCCATTTCCCTCTACTAAGTGCTATGGCTTCTGGAACAGATCATCCAGTCATTAACATCATATATGAAATGTCACTCAAGGTTACATGTTTGAACAATGACGGGAAACACAAAGGGGGTGGTTTCTCCAGTGCCCAACAATGCCTAGCTCATTTCTTCATCTGACATTGGTTCCACTCTGGAAGCCAGAGCAGAGTGAGCATGGCAAACCCTATCTTCCTTTCAGTATAGCACACAATGAGTCAATGTTTATGCATCGGCCTGCTATTAAAGCAAATAAGCAGAACCAGGAATTCCAAGCTATGCCTTGTTTTCCTTTCCAGTTCACATGAGCACAGAGTTTGCCAAATTTGGGCACTTGAAATTAGGAGAGGGATTTCCCTCTTATCACATGTTTCTTTATCAGCCCTCCATATAATGGTTTAGCTAAGACTCTGATAAAAATGTCTAAAATGCTTGCTATGTTGCTTAGCAGTAAACAATGCCTGTGGGTTGGACCGCACCCAGGGGCTTTTCAAACTGTCCTGGATGAGGCATCCCATCCAGCCAGCACCATATAGAAGGGCAGAGCTTCCAGAAGCATCCTCCCCCACCTCCACCAGCATTCTCACCAGCAACCACAGGATAAAGGTGTACCCATCTCACAAGGTGATCTTTCAAAAAGGCTGCCCAGACAAGTGATAAAACCTGTCTGTGACTCTGAGCTAATCCAGAGCCCTGCCCGATCCTAGGGGACAACGTCAGGGCCTTGGGAGCTCCTTTGCTCCCGTCACTCTTTCAATTCCCATTTAGTCTCAGTATTTACTATGGGGAAATGTCCTTCAAGGTACAGAGAGCACTGCCCACAAGCCCTTTGCAGAGATCTACATTTCCTCTTTTTAAATGAAAAAAAAAAAATCACTAAGGAACACGGTGGATTATGTATTTCATGCCCACGTGGGGACCCTTCCCTTTTTTCTTCATCGCATATTCAACATTGGAGTTATAACCTGGAGGGCTGAGAACTTCCTCATTCCCACCCGCCCAGCATCATACAAGTTTCAGGGATCCAAACTACACTTATGAAAACCCAACGTTCTCTCTTACTCCTGCTTTTATTTGAAGTTAGTGAAACGAAACACTCCTTTTCATTTTCAAACTTTGTAAGTGCTAACACTGAAAAGTATATTACAGGTCATATTTGGACATGAGGAAGGTTAGCATTGGTCCAAGGTTAGGAATTGTTCTGAGAGAGCCCTCTGACCACCTTGGGCACACTTACTATTCCGAGTACAGGGTGGGTGGTGTAGCAAAGGGAAGTGTGGTTGGCTGGACTGACCTGTGACATTAATGTGGATAGTCACATTTAGCCAGTACTCTCTTGGTTACTGTTGACAATCCATAATCAACAAGATTCTGGGGGACTTGATAAGAATTGATGGCAGGGACCAAGGCCCTCATCTTTGCTCACCTTTTCCTCGGAATCAGACTGAGGACAGGTCCTGAGCCTATGGCTTTCTGCTGTACTTTGAGGATCCCCAACTTATTTCTGGTCCTATGATTCAAAAATTCTCATGAGCTCTGTACCACCACCAAGCCAGGCTGGTCCTGTTTGCTCTTAGCCATCCTTGGGACATCTTTCTGGGAATGATCCTAAATGCTTTTAGACTTTGTGTTGCTAGGAATCCTATCAATCATGCCAGCATCTTGCTGAAAAGTTTTCTATGGCTATTCTCCCATCCAAGATATTCCACAAGCCAGGTGTGAAGGCTCAGGCCAGAAATGCTAGCACTCACAAGGCAAAAGCAGGACAATCATCACCAAATTTATGGCCAGCTGTTCTACAGAGTGAAGCAGTGAGCTCTGGGCCAGTCAGGGCTACAGAGGAGACCTTGTCTCAAATACACACACATATACATGCATACATACATACATACATACATACATACATACATACATACATACACACACATACATAATACCCTTAAAGCTCCCAAAGCTTCGTGGAAAGAGACCTTATGATCTAGCCCCCTTTGTCATTTCACACATGCTTTTGTCTAACCACCCTGAACTACTGCAGTCTCCCAACTTGCCATGTCTTCTTACAATGAGCTTTACACGTGTTTCTGTGTGCCTAGAGCCAGAGATTTGCTAGACACCCTGGATTGAACCTCCTAGGCCATTTGTATTGGTGGCCCTGAAGAAATTAATTTCCCCTCCCTTGCTGTTCTGTGGTCCCAGTGGCATTGCAATATGAAGATGCTCAGTCTTAATTGAGCATGGTGCATCACCCTCTGTCATCCCAGCACTTGAGTAGATGAGGCAGGGGGACTGCTATGAGTTCCAGGTCATCCTGGGCTATAGGGTAAAACCCTGCCTCAAGCAGGAGCAAGAAAAGGGGAGTGAGGAGGGGAAGCAGGAAGGCTGACTAGTTTATTAGAGGTGGAGATGTCATGAAGCAGAAACAAGGTGCCTCCCAACTGAAGATCCCTTGTCCCTTCAGCCTGCTAAACTTTGTCACAACAACCATTCTAGACCAACAAGTTTTCAGTCCAGCTAGCACAGAACAGAAGAGCTCAAGTGATATGATCCACAGAATTATAATACAATATGTTATAAGCCACTACATGTAGGAATCACTTGTTAAGATGGTTTATGCTGACTTTTGCACCCTGGGTTTATGGTTAACACCTCCTCATCCCTCAGGTCTAAGAATGAAGGCCTGATCCCAGAAGATGCCACACTGGTTTGTGTCCACAGGATGCTGTAGGTACCACGTGGAGAACACTGCTCATACTATAAAGGGTTGCCATTTTTTCACTTCCATCCCTAATGAAGAAACCTCCTTAGCAGTTGTGGATGCCCAGCTTTTGCAAATACTCAAGTCAATGTTTGCTAGAATAAGACAGAAGAACTCAGACCTCTATCTTCAGGCTTTCTTCTGTCTTCAATGTCAGGGCATCACTTTTAGACATTTCTTTCTTTCTCTACCACTACCTAGATCTGGTAACTACATCAAATTAGTTGTGTGTTTCTGTTTCATAGTTCCACTCATACCAATAACTGTTGGGAATCTCCCTATGCTTTATATAGGCAAGACTATTGCATCTTCCTAACTATGCCTTTCAGTTTTAATAATGCTAAAAATTCACCTAAAATTCCAGGGGTCCTCAGCTTAGACACACAGGTAATTTTGACAGATCTATCACCCTGATATCTGCTGGAATCTGATGCTGTAGTATGGCAGTGGCAACTGTCTTTGAAAGACAACAAAATAAAGAAACGAGAGAGTGGCATGTGCATGGTCTCAAAGAGAGAAAGAGAGGCAAGGGAACTCTAGCCACCCATTCTTGGTCTGTTGACCTATTAGATGGAACCCGGGACACCTACCCCCAGTTACTTAATTCATATCTACCCACATGGCCACTAATTAGGAGCTGAGAAAGAAGAGGTAACAGGCTTGTTCTAAGGTGGCTTCCATCTACCATGTGTACAGCTAGGTTGTGAATTATATGAAGTGTGAGGCTCATAAGACTATCACTGATCTCATCAAACTTAGGTTACCCAGCTCAGCAACAAGCATCTTTAGCCTCCCTAAGTATAACCCTGAAATTTACATGGTAGAAGGAAAGAATGGATTTCCTCAAGATGTCCTAACTTACACACACACACACACACACACACACACACACACACACACACACACACACACACAAATGTGACTTAAAAATAAAGAGCTACCATCAAATCTGTATATTTTAGCCTTCTAGTTGAAATGTCACTCACATTCATTGTATTTCTTGATCATGTCAACACAAGGGAACTGTCTTTATGCTAGTGAGCCATTAATGATAATGAGTACTTATCACAAAGTATTCAATTAGGAATTATAGAATCATCTTTTAAAACCACTCCTTCTATAGTGTGAAGATGCACTTAAGAGGTATTATTATTCCAAGTACACAAAGTGTCTTCTATCATGTTAATCACTGAGAATAATAAGTGAGCTGGGCATACTACACACTGTCTAACATGCCCGCTTTACTTGACTTCTTTCCTTGTTTTGAAATGGGGTCTGCAGCCCAGTCTAGCCTCAAACCAACTACATAGCCAAGGATGACCTTGAACTTTGGATCCTCCTGCTTTGCTTTTTTTTTTTAAATAAGCAAGGTCAAATGAGGCCACAGACTTTTAGGATTTCTATGTTTGTTTGGTTCCAAGTCAGAAAACGGCAGGCATCACTTGATGCCAGTTCATTGTGGTACAATGGGAGGAGGGGAAGCTGGCAAGGCAGCACACAAGGTGAGCAGTGTTCAGCTTCAGGGCTGGGCATCGGGATGGATTACTCGGGCCCAGTATGAAAGTTCTGCTTACACTGGACGCTTTCAGGCCAGACCAGTCAACAGGAAAAGGAGGCAAGATGACTGGTTTTGGTGTTCGCTTCATTCTTTTGCCACACCCCGACCTCTGCTTCTTTCCAGCTCACATCCCCAGCTCTGAACACTAATGCTGATTATCCACAGAACATTAATCCAATCCACACGCAAAACTGATGCTATCAAATGTATTGAGATCCCAAACATCCCATCCTCTCGTTCCCACACGCTGCCCAGATGTCCCACTAGTTGGCTTCTCTTTTGGAAGGTATCTATGCCAAACCGTGTGGTGTTTGATCTTCCGTAAATGACACTCCCACGATACACCTAGCAAGTGACATCCTCCTCCGGGAGGCTGGCCCAGATGAAGGAAATGGAAAATCCTCTCTTTGCCAAGTGACTGCCAGCTCCCTTCTGACCCCCTCCCGGAGGCCACATCCACTGCCACTCCCTTGGTTGCCTCTAGGGAAGTGCCAGCCAACAGGTTGCTAAGACAAATGGCATTACAGCTCAGGCACAGAAATAGATCACCGGGAGAGCTAGGAACATGAACTGCAAACCCTAATGGTAGCCCTGAGATACCCATGGCTAGCTACTCTGACCCCTAAAGCAGCAGCAAAAAGGGGGCAGGAAGTGACTTCCTTCAAATCCAGGATAATGACCTGATCCCAAACAATGTGTGCCAGCAGCTAAGACCCCATCCACTGATTTTAATACATTTCATTTATTAATCTCCTAGGGGGGGGGCAAGTGTGACAGCCAGAGACAGGTAGGAACTGAGGTGACTAAAGAGAGGGAGAAAATCTGCTTGCACAAACAACAGTGGCCTCCTTTTGAAAGCCCCATTCCCTGGAGAAGAAAAGGAAAGGGCTCATCATGGTAGAAGAGAAGGACCTTTGTGCCCAGCCCTTTGTTCTGCAGGAATTTTATAGCGCTTACAGAGGGAAACAATTCACAGAGCCCCAGGCATGAAGAATGCCTATCACACAGTCTTAGAGTTTAGCCTTAGAGAAGCTTTAAAAAAATATTCACCCCTGTGCAAGCAACAAAGCCTCCAGAAGAAGAAAAAAAACAACAACACAGATGTGAAACCAAATGAAAACTTTAGAAAATGATTTTAGAAAGAGGTTTTTAAGATGGGCAAAATAAGGTGTCCCAAACTTTAGTATTTTTATTTTAGTGGTAGATAGTCTGACTAAAATAGTGGCATCCCCTACCTCAGGGACTTATGCTGGGAATCTAAGAGCCAATTCTGCCAGCATCACCAACAAGGAAAAGTTGGTTAAGGGTCTGACAAGCATACTCCAAAGAATTTGCCTCAGTTACCAAAACAGAACATTCTGGAAAGCTAAGTGTACTGGCATTGCCTGTAATTCCAGAACTTGGCAGGGAGAGGTGGGAGGATCAGAAGTTCAAGATAATCCTTAGCTATATAACAGTTTGAGGCCAACCTGGACTACTTGAGAGCCTTATCAAACACCAAAAGACTGGGAATAATGACCACTGCGTATGCCATCTTATTTCTATTCCTATTCTGATGACTGTAGTGAAGTAAATTGTTTCAGGAAGATAAGCAGAAATAGGAAGAAAGAAAGGAAGGAAAGAAGGAAGGAAGAAAGAAAGAGACAGAGAGATAGATAGAGATAGAGAGAGAGAGAGAGAGAGAGAGAGAATGAAGACTTTGAAACACTAATTTGCTTCGAAATAGGCTTCCCAGAGTGCAGTTTTCTACCCCATCTAAAGGATTCTATACTGTAAACTGTTCTCACATATAATGTATCCATCCGGATGAAACAAAACAAATCAGTTCTTTCACTCTAAGATTCTTCTTATCGATAAGTTACCTGCATTAGTTCCAAGATGGAGGATGGAGAGAGAAGAACACCAGCTCCTCTCTCCAGTAAGAGGAGACCACGTGGAAGTACTTAGAGTAATAGAAATGGGTTAATACTTAAGACGGACCTAGCTGATAAGAGACTAGTACCTGGCCAACAGAATTATATCTAATACAGAGTCTCTGTGTTAATTGGGGCTGGTGCCGCGGTGGGACCAGACAGGCAGGAAAAACCTTACTCGTAACATGTGGCGCAGAGGGTCCAGGCAGCTGGGGGAAAACATACTCATAACACCCACAAGCCTCTAATGAGAACTGCCTGGCTCTGAAGTCTCACAAACTCTGGCACAAAAGCACCTAATACGAGACTTGTTGTCAAGTGTTTCATCTTGCCTTCTTGGATCACACAGAATTATGAGTTGACCTTATTCCCCTGCTGGGAAGTCTAAGTCAGAGTCTCCTGGAAACCTGGATCTGAGTAACTCTGCACAGCATCCCTGTAGGAACACCTGAGTACCTGGCATTTCCTTCCCCAATGGAGCTCTTCTGAGATAAACTCCCAAGGACAGAGAATAGAGCTGGTGCAGTCCTGCACCCTGGACTGAGAATTCATTGTGGTTTATAACCTTCTTTTAACAAATAGTACTTTAAATGTTGACAGGACGCATACACTTTACCTCAGCCCTGGTTCAATTAGAAATCATAGCAGTTAGGCTGCTATTGTGCCCCCCCCCAGAACACAAATATGGCAGACATTCACAAACGCTCTTCTTTCCATGGATTCTGGATAGTCTATGTGCTTTCCTTGTGTGAGACTGCTGAGGGTGGCAGGGGATTCACACTGGACGATGAAGGTGCTGAGGGGAGAGCATATGCCCGAGAGGGTTAGACCCAGACAACCAACTCTGGGAGCAATGCCAAAGTCTCCTTCTGATGGGAGATGTCATTCTGTAACTATGTTTCTCATAATGGTTAATGAATAAAGCACTGTTGGCCAATAGGAAAGCAAGACAGGTGGGACTAGGAGACAAGGAGGAAAGAGGAAATAGTAAGGAGGAGTCAGCATGTAGAGACCAGGGAGAGCACAAAGTTACCCCTCTCCGGTAAGATGAGACCTCGTGGAAATACTTAGATTAGTAGAAACTAGTACCTGGCCAACAGAATTATATCAAATAAAGCATCTCTGCGCATTATTTGGGTCTGGCGCAGCAGTGGGTCCAGACTGGCAGGGAAAAACCCTACTCCTTACATCCTTCCAGAAGTAGTAGCCCATGGAAGGGTCTCAAGAAAGGTTCCTCCTCCAGGCAACATACAAAGGAAATTGCCTGAAACTAATGAGGCTGCCAGGAAGTGGGGTTTGAGGAAGGTGGAGAAGAGATTCAAAAGAGTCAAATGAGAAACCCTAGTAGAAATCCTCTGTGTTCCTGCATGACAAGTGCTGAACAGAGACTCCTTGCCTCTGTCAGGTGCAGGCCAATCTGTGATTTCAAACAAGGTTAAGCCATTTAGACGTCACCAAACTACATTCAGAGTATTACAACAAAAACACCTGAGAACTAGGCTATCGCACATCATTGGTTTGTTTTGGATTTTTTTTTTTTTTTTTTTTTTTGGAGTCCAAGAGGGTCTGACCTGCTTCACAGCACAATGACATCTTGATGCCACTAGACACAAAATGCTCGAACTGCAGAGATAATCAGTCTCACTTTCTCTTGCTGCCCATACTGAAATGGGTCCCCAGGGGTGCTGGGCCCAGGCTACACAGCCACCTGCAATGTCAAATGCCAAGTGCAGGTCTCGGGGCTCCTCATTCACTTTTCACTGCCTTCCCCTTCTTGTGCAAGGCGCGATGCCTCCTCACCCTCTGAGAGCCGGAGAGGTACCTTAATGGATAAAGGCCAGCTGTTAGGAAGAAAGACTTTGGCAGATGGGAGAGGATGTAAATAAGACATGCAGAGGGATAAATGCAATGAGTAAAGAGTCTGAGGCAGAGTCTGCAAGACCTGTTGAGGCTGGGCTGTTGCTACTGCTGCTGCTACTGCAATTATTGCTCTTACCGTACAATGCCCACACTTATGCCCATTTGTGTGCAAATACACATTCCCTAAAAATAACCTGCATTCCCCACTTGCAATGCCCCTCTGTGGCATGCTAGGACTAGTGGCAAATAGAAGCCAAGGGTTTGAAGGGTGGAGCAAGGTTAGGAGAGGTGGCGGATACCGTATTTACCAGTGGAGAGCTCCCCTCTCAACTCAAGTGAAGTACTTTTCAAAAGAAAGTTCTTGGCATGCTTAAGGAGGTCTCTGGGATTCTGTATTCCCTTCCTCTCAACTCAGTCTGTTTACAGAGGGAATTTCAAGTGCTTTTAAAGTTGGCCATGGGGCATCTCCAAACTTAGACTTTAGGACCTTTGAGAAGCTCACAGAATGCCTGAAGTCTGCCATGAGCCCTTCAAAGCAGTGGTGTGAAAGGAAAATTCACCATGTTAGGCACAAAGTCGGCCTTATCACAGTAACTACAGTAACTGATCTCATTCCAAATGAATCTAGGCCTGAAGGTGACTTCCTATAAGACACACACGTCCCATGAAAATAGCACCTTAAAAAACATCACTATGCTGGGAGCTGGTGGCACACACCTTTAATCCTAACACTCAGGAGGCAGAGGCAGGCAGATCTCTGTGAGTTCAAGGCCAGTCTGGTCTACAGAGTGGGTTCCTGGACAGTCTTCTTCAAAGCTACACAGAGAACCCTTGTCTCCACCCTGCCCCCCAATAAAAAACTACCACGATGCTAACAAGCTACCTGGTAAACAGATGGGGTTTGCAGTGAAACATCATGACACTTAAAGCCAACAGGGCCCCCAAATTATTCCACGATTGTGACAAAAAGTTTTGTGGTAAGATTTTTTTTTTTTTTTTTTTTTGGTAAGAAAGTACATATAGAATTCTGCTCTGCTGTGTGAACCCTAAACCAAGCTAACTGTCCATAGCTAATGAACAAGAACCATACAGCAACCCACAGATTTATAAAATACCACTTTCTTTGGCAGTGCTGGTAGGGTAGTGACATGCCTAGAGTCATTAGTATATTTCACCTTAAATAGTGGGACTAAGAATAGAAGCCTTGACCACGGAGCAAGTAACATACTTCTAGAACCAACAAGCCCACACCCACAAGTGAAAACACACAAAAAGAGCTGCACAGTGAGCTACAATAAGGCATCAAAAATTTTTATATTTAAAGATGTACATTTTTATAAGTGTGTGTGTGTGTGTGTGTGTGTGTGTGTGTTCCATATGTGTAGTTGCTCATGGAGGCTAGTAGAGGGCACTGGATCTCCTAGAGCTGAGTGTTAAACAGGTTGTGAGTTGCTCTGATGTGGGTACTGGGAACCAAAGTCTGGTGCTCTGGAAGAGCAGTCATGCTCTTAACATCCACGGACACAGGCCACACCCACAAGTGAAAAGACATGAAAACTGTGCACCTTCCTTGAGCTACAAAGAGCCAGGAAGTTTTGAATTGAACAAGTCCATTTCGACAATACTATTAAACCACAAGGAAAGAGGGATAAATATCTTAATATAAATGTTTAAAAGGTCATGAGATACTTTTAAACTTCTTGATATCCATGCCCTTTCTCTCTGTGCCATGTCTGTCCCACCTTTATGAAATCCGTTAGGCAACCATAAAGAGGTAAGTGATAAAAGACTGAAAAGTAATTGTGGCTGAGTCATGAAGACGTTCAGTGGCCCCTGAGATGGCTCAGTGGGTAAAGGCAATGGCTCCCAAGCCTGGTGCCTCAGGCTTCCCTGAAACCCACACAGAATGAGAACCAGCTCCACAACTGTCACTCCCACATGCAAGCTCTTCTCCAACACACACAATCAATGAGCACAACTTGAAGAAAGACTTAAAAAGTTCAAAATGTGTAGTAAATATGTTCCAAATGTGCAGACACATGTAAGCCACTCTCACAAATTCTAACTGAAGTTGGCTCTTTATATTCTAAAGTATGAAGACACCATTACTTCTTTCCTCAGAGATGGTCACTGGCCACCCTGGACTTTCTGGGGTTGACTCCTTCCTGGTCAGCACTCTCCTAAATTTTGTGGAGTGTGTGTGTGTGTGTGTGTGTGTGTGTGTGTGTGTGTGTGTGTGTGTGTGAGAGAGAGAGAGAGAGAGAGAGAGAGAGAGAGAGAGAGAGAGCATCAAGCGGCAGGGCTAGGCAAATGTGCTCTCCTAAATGCACTCTTAAATTTTGTTCTCTCTCTCTCTCTCTCTCTCTCTCTCTCTCTCTCTCTCTCTCTCTCTCTCTGTGTGTGTGTGTGTGTGTGTGTGTAAGAGTGACACAATCAAATGACAGAGCTAGGCAAACCTACTTTAATTGTCACAGCAAATGGGCTCCTAGAAGCTCGGAGTGGGCCACTTTATCAACCACCAGATCCTAAAACCCGTCAAGAACCTTCAGATGACATGACACACACTTTACTATTCTCAACATCACAGACTATCACCCTGATAAAAGCCTATTATTATTATTCAGCCAATTCTGAATCAGCAAAGAACCCTAAATAACTTCTTCTCTACAGATCTGAGATTTTCAGGGTTAGAAAGCAAACAAATCAACCAACCAAAAAACAAAGACACAACGTTCTGGTTAATCAAAAGAAACCTGGGATAAATAATAATGCTATTAATTATGCATAGACATCTAGGCCTTTAATCCTCAGCCTATTTATCATCCTAGAACAGCTGCAAATATTCCGCTATACAATTGAGACCATCATCTATGCCAACAGCAAAGGAGAGAGTCCCTATATTGCACTTTCATTCCAGAAGCTGACCACACTAGCAGTGCTCCGCAGAAACCAGGGAAAGGCAAGCTCCTGTTATTACACACAGAACCTCTACTGAAAACAAGGACACCATCGGGTGATCAGCCAGGGCTCACACCAACAAGCCCTCACACCAGATTCACTGATCTTTCCAAGGCAAGGCTCTGCAGCCCTTATTTACTTACAGCATTCACTGTGCTCTGCTCCTAGGAAGCCTCCCCAAGACTTCACCATGGAAACTTCCCTCAGCAGCTGGGCCACAGGCTCTGGTGTTGTCTTTTCTCCTTTCACAGGGAAGGTGAGAAATACCTGGCATGGGAACAGCCCAGAAAGGAAAAAAAAAAATGGTAAATATGTCCATCATCCAGTCACTTCCAATAACCTGGTCATCTGGTCAACCAAAGTGATAATTCACCACAGACCATTTTCCAGGACCTGTTTTTGTTTGTTTTAATTTACTAATTTTGATTTTGTTCTTGACCCAGGAAACCAATTGTGGCCTAAGCAATCTTTTATGTTATGTTCCCCCACAAAGCTGACATCAATTCTGGAAAATTTCAACTCAACTCCAGGTGAGATGCAAAGCTGTTCAAAAGAAGCTACTATGCTGGAGTATGTGGTGTGTGCCTGCAATCCTAGTACTGGGGAGGTAGATGCAGAAGGGTTATAGGAGACCCTGTCTCCAAAAAAAAAAAAAAAACTGAACCAGCAAAGGCAGAAAGGGAGGGAGTCAGAGTGGGAAAACATTGCCAGGGGGGTGACCTGGAGACACTTGCTTAGCACCCCTGAGTTCCTGGGTTTAATCCCCAGCACCTGAAAAACACTCATGATCCCCAAGTAAGTCACTTGACTTCACTATCTGCAAAGGGAAGCAAGGACTCCATTTTCCTACTTCCCTGTGTGGCTGGGAAGATCAGTAAGTGCTTTAGAGAAGCACTTGCAGTTCCCCAGAAGACAGGCACTATGTCAAAAGGAATGTTATTACTGGCCACAGCCTGCTACTGAGAGCAGAGCCAGAGCATAAAAGCCAGCTTTGGCCCAGGACCAACCATCAGGCTTCCCTGGGACACTCAAATATCTGCAGGGCCTCATGGTATGGGAGGGAAGAGGGGCTGAACTGGAGAACCTTGAGATTGCCAGGAGAAATTTATAAGAAAGAAAGGAAAGAAGGAAGGAAGGAAGGAAGGAAGGAAGGAAGGAAGGAAGGAAGGAAGGAAGGAAGGAAGAAAAAGATGGTGTGTGGCTAAAGCTGCAACGTGCATGGCAGATTCTAGAGCCAGGCAGAAGTATGGCTCTTAACTTGAGCTGTAGCAAAGGGCCCCCTGCAACCCCAGATTTGGGAGGTTTCTTGTGCTCAGTGTCTGCAGGACTGAGGAACTTTCCACTTGCCTCTCTGCCCCTTCTCCCCAGCGATTCTAATACTCAGATACAAAGGTGGTAAAAGGAGAGAAAAGGACTAGCCTGGCCTGGCTGGTTGCTTTAATGCAAAAGGCCTGCTATAGTCTGATAGAAAAATCTCTACACCTGTATTTCCTGTTTGCTCCATCTTCTAGGCAGACCCAGGAACAATCTCTTCCAGGCCAGTACTTTCAACTTATTTTAACTTTTGCAGCATGGAGGAGCAATAACAGAGGGATAAGAATGAGTGTTCACCACGGGCTTTGGGGGATGAGGGAAGCATAGACTGCCAGCCCCTCAGGTGTTTCCTCTCCAAGTCATGAGCGTCAGCTGAACTGCTGAACACAGGTGGGAGTTGTAGTCTTAGTACTGTGCATGTGGGAAGAATGATTTCCAAGAGGAAAAATAAAGTGGCCCTCTCAAATAATAAGAGTAGTGATGGTGATGATGTCGAATCTTAGATATGGAATTGATAATAGTGATCAGAAGAACTCAAGATGAATTTTTGAAAAGGGAAAGACAAAATTAGCTCAGAAAGGAGGAAGGAGGCGTCTGTTCTTCTGTGATTAATCGTGGCTCCTATAGAGCATCCGACTTACCAAGTGCTTTCTTAGTAATTAGCGCATTCAGAGAACGAAATTTCACTTAACGTCACTACACCCAACTAGGGTCAGAACAGTGAACAAGAAGGTCTGCCCTTCTCACAGATGGACCCTTAGGGAACTGTACTAATGTACTTTGTAAAATGTGTGTTAAGATTTGAAACCCAGATAAACTCACTGTGATTGGGAGTGTGGGGCCCAGGGAGGCTGCAGAGAGGCAAAGGTAGAGCGAGGCTGGAAGTGTGCTCAGTGGTAGGGCCCTGGCCTGGAAACAGGCTGAGCATCAGTGGGCCTGTTCTAGGGCTGTGCAACTAGTTTTCTTAGTCTGCTTAGAGGGAGACTTTTGGGTCTCCTTGATGAAGAAATAAGTAACGACCATCTCCAGTGACATCAAAAGAGTCATTTTTCCCTCTGACTACTATACCACCTGAGTTAGCAAGTACCAGAAATTTCTTCCAGGGAGACCCATTCCATGTCGCTATTGTATGTGATGTCACAGGAAAGAAGGTAGGTCCTTTTTTCCCTAAAATACCAAAGGTCACCCCATCATAGTAGGGAAGTGAAATGCTGTCTTGTCACATGCAGGTCCCAGCTGAAGTAAAGCCACTTTAAAGGGGCTAAGCCTGCACAATGGCACATGCATGCAATCCCAGAACTTGGGAGGATGATCGTAGGAGGATCATGAGTTCCAGGCCAGCCTGGGCTACGTGGTAAGTGTTAGAATTGCAGATCAGTCTGGACCCATAAAGTGAGACCCTGTCTTGGAAACTATCAATCCAAACCAAACAACAAAAGTGAAAACCACATAAAAGAGCCCAAACCAGCTGTTGTATGCAAACACACACACACACTATATATATATATATATATATATATATAACTATATATATATATATACATATATTCACATATGTGTGTATGTTTGTAAAATTTTTAAAAATACCCATTCTCCTATACTTAACCAGCATCTATAACCCAACAATGTCTCCCACTTCTCTCCTGATTCGTAAACCGGGACTCTATTTACCTACGTCAGGGAGGAGAGAAGCATGCATAGAAAGAAGCAAGCATTAGGAAAGCTGTGTTCATCTCCACATTTTCTTGATCCCACCATCCCATATCTAGCTCAACTTAATTCTTCCATTAAAGAAAAACAAATCAGTATTTTGCAATGCTCAAACTGATGGTATCCCAGGCAGGCTTGCTCATGTTCTTTCCATCAATGGAATCAGTTTGAAGTCCTGTCTGAAACAAATTTGGCCAGCTGAGCCCTGAGCCTCTTGCTATTTAAAACAGTCAGGATAGAATATGCCCCCAGCACCCCCCTCATACTAGCTCCTCAGAAAAACAAAAATACATTAACATTCCACCTGCAGGTAACAGAATATACTTCACCCCGATAGTTTTGACAAACCTTAGCTAACTCAGAAAGAAGAGAGAGAATACAACAGACAGGACTCTTTGCTGCCTACTTGCCCAGCACCTTGCCATTAGACTCTGGGATGTACACCAGGCTGACTGACAATCTGATCCTCCATTCACAGGACAAAAGGGACACCACACCATGCCAGTTCCTCCCTCCCCCTTGAATGCCCAAAGCATTTACAGTCGCCGCTGTACATGTTGACCCAAGGTCATTTCAAGTCAGCACTCTGTTAGAGTGTCTTTTCTATCCTCCATGGGATTTATTGAAGTCTTGAAGGCTCAGAGACTTCATAAGCTTCTTGATGAGGGAGACCTTGCCATGGCCTTCTTAAACAAGCTCCTAACAGTGTCTAGTGGGAAGAGCTTGAACGGATAAGAAATAGCCCGCGCCTGATGGAGAACTTAACCCTTATGGTAAAGGACTTAGCTCTCGCTGAGAGCTCTCCCCTCATCCCCCTTTCTCTAAGTGTAGATACACTTTAAAGCGTGCATGTGTGTGGAGGCCAGAGGACAGCTTTTGGGGCGTCTTTTTCGGTTTTTTTTTTTTTTCCAGGGTTTTTCACTGGCCTGAAACTCAAAGCAGGCTATTTATTTGTTTGTTTGTTTGTTTATTTACTTATCTCTCTGAAACAGGCTCTCACTGTGTTGCCCTGGCTAACCTTGAATTCACAGAGATTTCACCTACACCTCCCTCCTCAGTGCTGGGATTAATGCCTGCCATATTGAGTCCTTTTTATGGTTAACTCTGAAGGTTGCATGTGGGTCCTCGTCCTTATTTTACTGAATGAACCATCGCCCCAGCTCCCAGCCCCTTCACTTTCCCTGCCATGCAAGGGCTTGGAGCTCCGATGCTTTCCATCTCATTGAAAGTCTTCCGCGGAGCTGAGAACAGTTGCAGGCTGCCTTCTCCTTCCACTCCTTTGAATCCATCCCTATTTATTCATTAGTGGCCTCTGAACAGCTGCTCCTTCTCACTCAACTATTTACACATTTGCTCCACCTCCTTGCTAGCAGGAGCCTGTATCCTTGATTCTCCCAGAATCCCCAAAGCTCCTGCTGCTGCTGCTGCTGAAACCCACATCCTGTGTGGAGTAGATGTGGAGACCCCTGAGGGGATGGGCCTCAACCTGAAGCCCACACCAGACAGCTGGAAGCCACCTCGAGAGATGCTGATTGGGAAAGTTTGGGTGGGAGCCGGAGAACCTGTGGTCCTCATGAGTTCCCAGGTGAGACTGATGCTGCTACTTTGGGGGTCCCAATCTGAGAACTGCCCCTCTGAAGGGTTTCCTTTCACTGACACGACCAGATGGAAGGGAATGAATCCTATTCACTCTAAGATGCTTAGCTAGGGAGGAATGGTAACAACATAGTCCATATAGATGCCAACAATCAAGACAAATAAAACAAACCCAATACAGTGTTTCATGTGCACATAAAATCTGGGGAAAGCTTTCTTGATCCTCCCCAACTTGAGCTCTTACTCCATCCTCCAGATAGTTCCAGATCTCACTGAGGTCAACTCTGCCCTTCATCCCCCTTTCTTTCCTTTTGGACTACATAAACACTTTCAGCACAGCCTGTAAGCATACTGTCATTTGTATTTCCTGGAAGCCATCTACAGTGTCCTGGAAGCTTTCCAAAAGGCTTGCACCTTTATCTGATTTACCAGGGAACGGGTTAAAATGCAGTGCAAATCTCCTGCCACGGTTTCAGCACCAATATCTTAAAGCCTGGGAGTCTGATTTCCACCATGATTTTTGCAAACTTTTCTCTTTCTGAGGTCATCAATGCATCTGCCTCCCAAATGCAGTGACCTTTCCCAAGTCGCCTTCCTAACTAGTTTCTGTTTTAATACCCTATACAGTTCGCTCGGGCATCCTTCAATTTTCCTTTTGTTATTTGATAGATTAGCATCTTCCCTCTTCTCCTCCCCTATCTCTCCCAAATAACCATCATCTTTCACCTAAAGTTAGATTTATTCCCCGAGCTTTCAGTTATAGCATGACACATATGACACTCAGCTGGTCCTCACAATTGGCCTGTGCCTGATGCACCTACACATCTCTTAGGAATTCAATGGAAAATTTCTTCTGATCTGGATGCTCTGAAGGTATTTTACATCTAATTCAGACCCCAAACCACTAACCTTAAACTACAGGGGTTATACATGGTGGGTCAGACCTGATTGGGTAGGCCTTTCAAAGGGACAGGGCTCAACATGTGAACACATGTGTTGAGAGGGATAAGCCACATGGTATGGAACTAAGAAGATCCCAGGAAGCCAAGAATGGCATCCATTGCACAGCCAGCAATGGAATGGGGGACGGGGGTTAGCGACCCTGAGGAAGTGGTTTCTACAACTGTCCCATGAACTTCAGAGAGGACCCTGAGCTTCAGGTGGAAAAGCAGCTCAGGTTACACTGAAATCTTAGTCTTGAGAAAACGGGAGCAGGGAAGCTACGGAGGCCGTGGATGAGTCAAAAACAGAACGTGCTGCATAAGAAATAGGTTTTAAGTTACTATCCTCTTGTGAACTGTGTGTAGTCATAGAAATTAATATCCTCATTACAATAAATTCTGAATTTTTCACAAGTGACTTTGAAGTGTTTTTGCATGCATGCGTGCATGTGAATGTGTGTGTGCTCTTGCTTGCATGTATTTTTAAATGAGACAGTATCTTGAGTAGCCCAGTCTAAGCTTGAAAACCTGACCTTCCCGCCTCCTACCTTCCATATGCTGGGATTGCAGGAATGTCACCATGCCTAGTGAGTACTTCAGCTTTTGTTTGCCTAATGCTTCTGGTTTCTCTGGGACAGAATCCCACTGGAGTTTTGGTTTGCTTTTTTAAAGACAGAGTCTTGCAATGCAGCACTGATGGTCTGGTCATTCATAGCCTCCTATGGCCTGGAACCCTCAGTAATCCTTCTGCCTCAGCCTCTTGAGTGCTGGGACTGAAGTCATGCACCACGATGCCCAGCTCCTGGAGTTTCTAACATCATCACTCCTCCTTTTTAGTTTATTTTCCTTTCCTGCATTTGACTCTTATCCTGAGCTACATACCTCCTTCCCTAGTGTCTTAGTCACTGTTCCATTGCTGTGAAGAGACACCATGACCAATGCAACTCTTATGAAAGAAAGCATTTAGTTGAGGACTTGCTTATAGCTCCCATTAGTCCATTATCATCATGGCGGAGAGCATAGTAGCATGCAGGTAGGTAATGGAACAGTAGTTAGGAGCTACATCCTAACCTGGAGGGAGGGGTGGAGGGAGAGAGGGAGATGGAGAGGGAGATGGAGAGGGAGAGGGAGAGGGAGAGGGAGAGGGAGAGGGAGAGGGAGAGGGAGAGAGAGAGAGAGGGAGAGAGAGAGAGAGAGAGAGAGAGAGAGAGAAGGAGTAGAGACTGAGCCTGGCATGGGCTTTTGAAACTTCAAATCCCGCCCCCAGTGACTTCCTCCAACCAGGTCACACCTACCAATCCTTCTAATCCTTTCAAACAGTGCCATTCCCTGGTGACTAAGCATTCAAATACACGAGCCTGTGGGGAGGGCACATTCATATTCAAACCACCACACCTAGCTATAAGCTCATTCTTTTCCCTTAATGCTTCCCTTATATTCCATTCACTTTGTAAACCTGTGTGCTAGACACTGGCATCTCTCCCAAGCCATTAGACACATACCGTGCAAACCAATTTTGCTTCAAAACTTTCCACTCATCCCTAAACCAGTTCCTATTAGGTCTCTGATTCAAGCCAATGGCACTGCTGTCTTTTCTTTCTCCCATGGTCTGTCGGCTGTCAATTCCTAACTCTGTGCCCACTCTATTCCCACAGCCACCACTCCTCATAGCAATTCACACCACACTGCATGCCTTCGGTATTCTCTAGCCAAAATAGGTTACTCTCATGGTTTCAAACTACCTGAGGTAGCCATTAGGCATTGTAGCCTCTCCCTGTCTCACACTATGCCTTCATTGGATCTTGACATTTACTGGAAATCCTCCAGAATCTCTTCATTGGAGGGGCATGGTCAGATTCCTACACTGTGGCCCAGGGTGACCTCAAAAATCCATTGCACAGCAATCCTCCTGCCTCAGTGTCCTAACACTAGGATTCCAGCTATGGGCCATCAAGACTAGCCCAAATTCTTTATCTGATGTTTAAGGACTCTAAAATGATTTGTTTTGTATGTGCATGTGAGTATATAATTGCCACAGAATGTGTGTATCTGTGTAGCTCAGAGGACTCTAGGTGCCGGGTCTCTGACTCTACCAGATGGGTCCCAGGAATGGAATTCAAGACCTCAGGCTTGTGGGCACAGGGCCTTTACCAGCTGATCCCGCCTACCCACTGTGTTTAGAACTTTTATAAGCCTGTTTACCCCAATTTGTTTTCTAGTTCTTCAGTAAGGTTTCTCCTCCTCCTCCTTCCTTTTTTTCTTTTTCTTCTTCCTTCTTCCCTTCTTCTTCCTTCTCTTCTTCTTTCCTCCTCCTCGTCTTCTTTCTCCTCCTTCTTTTTCCAAGTGGTGCTAGGGACAGGACCTAGAGGCTTGCATATGCTGTATAAGGTTCTGCTGTCTGAGCAACAGCTATAGCCCAGGGCATGCGCACTGGTTCAGCCACAGGGAGCTACTGACTTCCTCTCTGAGAGTCCACTGCCACTCTGCATATCAGACTGCAAAACATCTATTCCGCCCAAGCCCAACCTGTCCCATGCTTCCCTTCATCCTCCTATGCTATGACTTCTGTATCAGAAATGCCATGGTTTTACATACGAATTCCTGCAGTTTTCTTTTCTCTTCTTTCTCCTAAAATAGTTGACATGTACCTTTGTAAATCGTAGTAACTTCCTTGAACCAGAGTCTGCACCTGTCTGCTTTGCAGAAGCCTCTGTCTTTTTTTAAAGGAATTTTCTTTCAAATCATGTATATAATTTGTGTCTGTGTGTGACTATGTGGGCATAAATGTAATTGCCTATTCAGGTCAGACGAGGGCGTCAGACATCCTAATGCTGGAGTTACAGGAGGTTGTGAGCTGCCAGACTTGAGTGCTAGAAATTGACCCATGGTCCTCTACAAGAGAAATGCACTCTTTACTGCTGAGCCATCTCATAAGCCTGTGGATAGCTTTTGTAAATGCAAAGCCTTTGATAAATTCCTGCTGCTTCACTGGGCATGTTGGCAGATGCCTGTAATGTCAGCACTCAGGAAATGGAAGCAGGAAGATTGCTGAGAGTTCTAGCCCAGCCTGGCCTACATACCAAGTACCAGGCCAGCCAGAGAGAGATAGCAGGACTCTGTTTTTTTTAAATGAAATAAAATGAACACATACAAATAAAACACAAATTCCTTTTGAGCAACTCATTGCATGTGTGGTACTTTACTTCTGCCCTCCAAAAGTTGTGTTTACATTATTTAAATGTTTCTGTTGCCTTCTAATTGTCATGACATCCAATCCCCTCCCTCAGTGGTAATCAAATGAGAGCATTCTCTCTAAGAGACTTGGAGAAAAACTATTCCACAAGCCAATGAACGAAATGCTCTGTAACAGTCTTTCCTTCCAACAAGGGACTGAAGCTGACTTCTGAGGATGAAGAGATAGCCAGGGCTCCCAGGGTTTCCAGAGAATGGAAGTTACATGAAACAGCTCGGAAAGGCTGGCCTGGGTCTGTACTAGCTCACAAAGGCAGACAAGGAGAGCTGGGAGGAAGGCACAGATGGACTGGTTGAGGTGAGTGCTCAAGAAATCTGGAAGGACCAAGATTTATCCAGCAAATCACATGGTCCCCCTGTAACCAACTGCTGACAACCTGCATGAACCATCTACTATGAGGGTTCTTCTGGACTGGCCAACCTTGGATATAGGTGGCATTTTAACTGGTTGGTATTGGAGGACTCAGTGCCAAAGTCAGTATCTGTCCAAACAATATGAAATCAGAGAAATAAACATGGTAAACAAAAATTCCCCTGAACTAAGATTTAAAACAACTTTCATTCACATTTATCCACGCCACCATTTCTAATTGTTAGCACACCTCATCACATGAAGGTGAGGTTTTCCTCATGTGGTTCAGGCTCTGTGAGTGTGTATGTGGGCACACACATTTGTGCTGTGACTCCCCAGTGGTGTGATGCAAAGTTTGTTATGAAATACAGTGATACATTCCTGAGAAAAACGGGTCTGTATGGCAAGACTATTCTGCAAATAAAAAAAAAATAAACTCAATGGACAAATGCAGGACATCTTATGGACTTGTAATTCATACTCTGGGGAATTATTTTAGGGATAGGATAGCTTGTGATTCTTGCTGAAAATTTATCCCTGGGCTTATTTCTTTCACTTCTGGTCTTGTGTGGATTGCTTACTGTGGTCCAGAAGACAATGACTACTGATTAGAAGCCCTGCAGATCCCTATGTCCTGTCCTCTGGGTCACACATCCCCTTTCTAGCTGCCATGAGTCACCACACACCTTTTCCCTGGGTGGCAGTTTTATTCACTTGTTTTAATTTAAAAGTTTGGGGTCTCAGGGGGCCCATGCATACCTGTTACTTGCTATGTAGCCCAGGGTGACTTAGAACTCTTGATCCTCTTGTCTCCCCTTCTGAGTTTTATGGGGTTTACCGGCATGAGCCACCAGTCCTGGTTTTATGCAGTACTGAGGGTCAAACCAGGAGCTTGGTGCATGCTAGTGAAACATTCCCTTCACAAACGGAGCTAAAAGCCCAGTCCCTTACCCTCTTTTTTTAGCCATTCTAAGAAGCTGTCTCCTTGCTTCCATAACTTCTGCTGCAATAAAAAGTAAAATATTGTAAGACAAAGACAGCATTCAAAACTTCTTACCCTTTAGAAGAGGCTTAAGAAAATGATACTGGCTTCAAAACTGAGATTTCAATGGGCTTAGCTATGAACACCAGGTAACAGGAATGCTATTTGGCACCAAGCCCCAGGAGTACCTGTTGAAACACCAAAGGCAGGAGGACTTTGATGTGGCTTCTTAGGTGCCAGGTAAAGTACTAAGAGATGGCAGTTATCGTTTCTATGAATGTGGACTTGAAAACTTAACACCATATTTGGACCAAATATTCACTTCAGGGTGGACTGGAGGGAGCATGGGGGAGGGCTGTGAGTGTGAGCACACACATGCATAGACCGTTTTGAGGCCGTTAAAAATCACCATGCAAGTGAGATGCTGTGTTCTGCTTGCTGTAGCATTTCAGCTACTACTTTTGGGGTCAAGGACCCTGATAAGATGCAACTGTAACTTGCCTTCAGAGCCAAGAAGTCCAGCAGCTAAGACATCTGCTAATCCTGCTTCATTAAAAATCCCAAGGAATTTCTTTCCACAATGAGCTTTCTACAGGTTTCCCACTTCCTGTTCAAAGTGGAGCGTGATGATGTAGTCCTTAACTGCAGCAGCACTTAGAAGGTGTAGGCATGAAGGCCCAGAGTTCAAGGCCATTGGCTACATACTGGATTTGAGACCAGCCGAGGCTACATACAACCTTGTCTCAAAGAAAAAAATAAATCTAAAATGAAAATAAATAAAGGGACTTAAAACAAGTGACATCTGTTTACCACCAGCTGTTTCTAGGACATGTTCTCGAGCAGGGGTATTGCCCCTGTTTGTATCACAAAAATGACTAATGGGGGTTCTCCCTCTGCCTTCATCTTCCGCATTCAGGGTTTATCCTAGTATCAAGACTCAGGGGAGTCTCTCGCTTACAACGCTTCCTGTATCAAGAAAGGAGACAATCTCTCTCTCCCTAATTGTTTTGTCGAATGAGCTCTCAAAAGTTCATTTTTGTTACCTTTTTCAGGCAAAATAAGAGGCCTTTTACAAAAATTCTATTGCTAAAACAATGAAATTCTCCCGGGAATGGCTTCGTTATGGAAACGAAGTGACAGTTTCTTTTATGCAGCCAGGCAGAAAGTGTGCGCTTAGAAAAAGACATTCCAAGCACTCAAGTGTGTGTGTGGGAGGACAGAAGATGCTATTTTTAATTCCGATTGCAGCATTTCTCTCCTGCGGGTCTCTCAGCATAATCATAATCATAATAAGACTGATCTAAAAAGAAAAAAAAAAGATTTCCATTCCTGCTGACCCCAGCAGAAAAAGAGAAAGAGAGAGAGAGAGAAAGAAACAAAGTGGAGAGAATGATTAATACAGGTTCCTTCTGCTTTGAGGCTGAGCTGTGTGGGCTCAGAGATCCCCTTCAAGGTGATCAGAACTGAGACTCTGTGACCCCCATTTCAAAGCACTAATGTCCTGATAGCAACTACCTAAAGCCCTTTCAATACATCCACATCTCTTCACTTGTGACTTTTTCCACTGTACGGAGTTGCAGGAATCTCATGGGTCTGCTGGGAAGTAATGTGTAAGTTCCTGCATCCGTGCCTAAGAGTTAAATTAACCTTTAGGGGTATGGGGGAGCTAGCCTGGTATGAAGGCCACAAGGGACAGCCGACATCTAGCTTCAATAATCAGACACCAAGAGGCACCCACGTTGACAAAAATGGAATGTTCTAGGTTGCTCATAGAACGTAGAGTGATGAATGCAAGGAATCCAAGACCAGTGTGGATGGCTTGGCAAATCTGGATCACACAGTGATTATATATTTAGCTATCTGAGGAACTTCAAAACTGTTACCCACACTGGCTACACAACATTGAATGCCCTCTCAAGATTGACGGTTTGAGGATACTGAGAATGTTAGCTCAGTTAGTAGAGTGCTTGCCTAGCATGCACAGGCCGGGGTCCAATCTCCAGCACCATGTAAATCAAGTGGGGAGGCACATAACTGTAATTAGCACTTGGCAGGGAGAGGTAGGAGGATCAGAAGTTCAAGATCATCTTCAGCTACTTAGCAAGTTCAAAACCAAACTGTCCTATGTGAGACATCTAAGACTAAAGATTCCAATTGGTCTACATCCTCGCTTCTTACTGTTTTTCTTACTATCACTACCCAACTGAGTGTGAAACTCTGGTTTGATTTGCACTTATCTCATTGTTAAAGATACCTGATGGCTTTTCATGTACTTCTGGACCATTTGTGTATCCCCTTTTAAAAAACTGTACATTGGATGCTTTTGTTCAATTTTATATTGGCTTATTGATTCATTTCTGAGTTGACTTTTATCAAGCATTATATGCTTTGTACATAGTTTCTCCCAGTCTGTGAGTTGTCTTTTGATTTTTCCCTTTGAATCTATTTTGATGAAGTAAAATTTATTTGTACTTTGTTTCTTGTGCAAAGCATCTTAAAAATCTAATTCCAAATCCAAGCTCACAAATTATCTCCATGCTCCCTTGTAAAGGTCTTTACAGTTTGAGCTCTTACATTTAAATCATTAATCAACTTGGAACTTTTTGTATATAGCATGAAGGAAGGCTCTAACTTCCTTTAGCATGTGTGTACCATGTGTTCTTTCCAAGTGGCTCGGCTCCATTTGTTGAGAAGAGGTAAGAGCAAATTTGCATAGAGAGTGTTTGTAGTCCTGGCTCTTGAGAAAAAAACCTTTGTGTATGTTTGTACAAACACACACACTCACACATATACAAACATGGATATGTTTATATACACAGTTACACAAATACACATGTATATGTATAGCAAATTATCTTTAATTAACTCAGGTTTGGATGTAGAGTGACTGTCTTTTAGCATATGGTGAGTATATAATTGTTATTTTTATAATCTCACATTTTGAAGCTCTAGTCCATTTTCTAGAACCATGACCCTCCAGTCATGAGATTTCAGAACAGACCACCAGCACTTGGGTGGTCCATTTGCAAGGACCGACTTCCAAAACCAACATGTAGTTTGAACTTGCTTTGTTTCTTAGACTTCATTCCCCTTCAGTGAACCCCCCCCCATGCCCTGCTTTAGACAGCTTGAGATTTGCAAGCACTTTTCTATTCATACTTATCCATTAAAACCAACTCTTGAAAGAAAACCCAGTGATCACCTTCATATAAAATCATGTATGAAAAAGAAATAAAATAAATCATGGGTGATGCCTAAGCCTGCCTAAGAAAAAGAAAATGTAATTTAGACCACAGAATTCCAGGTTTTATCCACACCCTCAAACATCAGTGCACAAGCCTGGCTGCACAGTGTAGTCCAAAGGAGGGGTAGAGAAAATGATGCAGCCCACACCATGGGATTCTGAAAAAGTTCTGGGTAGGGGCTCTTAATATGCAGCAAGGTGGAGATTCACAAGCCAGAGAAGTCAGTCATCAGAGCTTGCTATCTCTCTCAAAGGTAAGCCCCTTCATGCTGCCAAAAACCACTTAGACAGTCAGAGATGCCATCCTTGTTGAGTACTACCTACATATAGAGACACTTTTGTCTTTGTAAGTTTTGTTTTTGAAAACCCACAAAACTTGAAGTTACTTTATTAGCTCTCGTTCAGTTTGCCTCTAACCCCTGTGAAGGCAGGCTTACTATTTTCCTGTAACAGATGAGGAAGCAAACAGAAAGACTGGGTACACAACAGCTCCGATGGTTATATACCCCAAGTATGGCACATGATAGACTCATGCGTAATTCTTCCATGTGTGGTCAGACAAGAACAGCAACATCACATCATCCACCAGTATCCACTCTGTGGAAAGAGGCTGGGAAGATAAGGGTACTTACTCTTTTGCTTACAGTGGTGCTTACAATGATAAACCCATTGTAAATGGGAAAATACCATAAACCTAGGTACTGCACAGAGCCTAGGACCATCCAGCTTAGCAGGAGGTAGCTTGTACAGTGTCTATCATTTCCTCCTTATTATCACAGGGCGCACTACCAATGTCTAGCACTCAGGAAAATATAGCACCACTCCCATACCATAATGGAAGAAGGGCTTTCAGAGATACAAAGGAAAAGGTAACTCTTTTTGATCTATGCTAATACTGAGACAGTGGGTCATGAAATATCTTATCATGGAATAAGATAGTAAACTCTGAGGAAGCCATCACTGCACTTACTTATGAGTCATTCCAATGCCTATATATTATTATGGAGCTTAACTAATGGGAAATGGCAACACTAAAAGATACAAAGCAAAAATCCCTAGTACTAAAATGCATAGCTTCTAGAATAAAATAAGGCACAACTTCCACCTTATATATCTTGTTTTCCAAAGCAAGAGGCCTGCTACCAAACCTTTATCTGATACTAAAATAAAATCTGGCCCAACGTATCAACAGTGGCATTAGATACTGGGAAGGGAGTCAAGTCACCTGTTACTCTTCTTTCAAACTGGTGAAATCCAACAAATGTGCAGGTATACAAACACACACACACACACACACACACACACACACACACACACACACACACACTAGACTACCATAAACTGAGGGAAAATTACATCTTTGTCCTTTCAGAGGTCCGGCTTCTTCCTTCAAACATGGAATGGAGGGGTGTGTTAGAAGGTAGGGGTATGTGATGGAGTTGGGAGTGTGTGATGGAGTGGGGTGGAGATGGAGTGGGTGTGTTAAATGAAGTGGAGGGTGTGATGGAGGGGGGGTGATGGAGTGGAGGAATATGATTGACTATTGTCTATTATTTACCAAATAAGGCAAGTGGATGAATTTCTATGTATCAGACTTAGCAGCCAGCAAGGAGGGAGGGTTTGCTGGAGTTTCACTTAGGACAGTATCAGAAGTTGGTTGAAGGAGAAAAGTTTTCACACATGGGAGTTGTGCCTGTTTGTCCCCTAATTGTAGTGGATCTGTCAACTTTTTTCCCCCTAGTGTATCAAGACTTTCCTCTTCAAAACCATTCTTACTGCACTCAGAATTGCTGTACGTTTAAGTTAACTACTTCTTAAAGTGCTGTTTAAAAACTGACATCTTCAACCATTATGGCTCAGAGTGTATCTAAATTTGCAGAGTCCCATTGGTTCCTCAAGAGTACTCCTTAAAAAACCACACTTGACAGCCAATCTCATGAACATGATTTGTACAGAAATCGTGTTCAAATTACTTTAGATCAAGACATTTAAGAGAAAAAATGTGGTTTTCTTTGTAATAGGCTAAAAATAGTGATATCCTTTATCTTCAACTGAACATGTACATATGCTGTCTAAGCTGTTACACTTAAACAAATTGAAAAACAGTAGGGTTCTGGCTATGGGCCACACAGAAACAAAACTTGTCCAGAATATCATTTGAAACATTTAAAAAGTACAATTAACTGTTATTTTCCATGAAGTTTCAATACCGCATGTATTGCGGTATTGGAGTTGTCAGCCAAGCCCAGGACAGCACCTTATAAGATCTGATGTCTCATAAATGGACAGGAGAGCCAGAGAGAAACTATTTTAGTCTCTTTTTAAGTAAATGAAAAAAAGAGATTGAGGCAAATTATATAGTTTATATACTGGTTACTTTGAGTTAACGCAATATAATATTGGAATTAACCCCTTTGATAAATTTTTACTAAATATCCATATCATACTCATATCATACAGCTGTATATTTCTTTGAAGACTTATCATGCAAAGTATTGTGAGATAAAATGTAGCCACTGCTTTGAACACAGAATATTGATCTCACTGATTTGTGTGAGTGTGTGTGTGTGTGTGTGTGTATGTAGTGCTTCACCTTAGTTTTTGAGACAAAGTCTGTCACTGAACTTGTAGCTTACCCATTGAGCTAGACTATCTGTCCAGCAGGCTCCATGGATCCTCCTATTTCTACCTCCCCAAGGCTAGGATTACAGGTACACATATCACCATGTCTAGCTTCTTACATGAGTGCTAGGGATCCAAACTCAAGTCCTCATGCATGCATGGCAAGCACATACCAACTGAGCCACCTTCCCATCTCCAGAAGTTGACTTTTAAAACATAATCTCATTGTCCCCCATGGTAATAATTTGGAAAGAGACTCCATCACCAACAGAAGTGCCTTGCAAATATTTGCTGTTGTCTTAACCCAGAACCTATCTTTAAACAAAATCCTTTGTAGACATCTAATACAAGGGAGGTAGAATTGTGACGTTGATTGTGTCTAAACTGTTGTCTTCCCACCTCCTCACTCAATATTCCAGTACTTCAGAAGGCAACTTCAGGGATGCTAGGAGCAAGGAGGAACCAATGGCCTCCTAGGAATATGACCTAGCCTTTACCAATCTGGAATCCACATTTCTTTTCATGTTATATCATATTTATTATTGTTGTGTATGGTTGATATGTGAGTCTGGACATGTGAGTAACATGGCACACATGTGAAGGTAAAGAGACTTGTTTGAGGAGTCAGTTCTCTTCTTCCACCATGAGTCCCAGGGATGGAACTCAGGTCATCAGCTTGCAGTCTGCAAGCACTTCTGCCTTCTAAGATACCTTGATGCTTCTACATTTCTTAATCCAGTAGTCTGTCCCCTCATTTGACACATAGTCCCCTCATATGGTGTAGAGTCCCTTCACAAGGCACACAGTCCCTCACATGGTGAACACTATCCTCTATGACTTGATCCTTTATTTCAGATGCCCCCAAGTTCAACATGCCTCCAGACTCATGGCACACAGGCAATGATGGAGAACTGAACATTCACAGCTCAGGCCAGGCTTTGCTTCACACTGTCCCCTTGGTACTTGATCCTTTCCATCTTTCTTATACTTAAAAGACCATGCCAGGACATCCCACAACTCCGTATGGCTGCACACTGACTAAATTCCATATGCTGATTCAAACTGAGCTTGCTCTTCTGGGTGGCAATTCTTATTCATGTGGCTGTCATCTGAGCTAACCCCAATGGATACAATGCTCCTTTTACAAGCACGAGGACCTGAGTTCAATCCCCAGAACGAACATAATACAAGCCAGGCACAGCAGCACATACTTGCAACACTTCTGCTAGGGAGGTAGGAACAAGGTGGGTGGATCCTCAGGGGCTCCTTGGTCAGCCAGCCTAGTCTACTTGGGATGTTCTAGGCAGTGAGAGGTTGCTTGGAAAAAAAGGTGGACGACTTCTGAAATATGAGAGCCAAGGTTTAAATTTAGTCTCCACATGAATTAACATGCATAAACAAACAAAGAAGTAAATGAAGAAAATTAGTCAACTAGAATATGTACATAGATAGGCAGATGACCTGACAAGTGTTTTCCTGAAACCCACAGAAAACCTTTATACAAATATACAACTACATATGGTTAAAAATCGCAGATCACACACACACACATCCATCAGACTTAATATCTTAATTAAATTTCATTCAGTGTGTGTGTGTGTGTGTGTGTGTGTGTGTGTGTGTGTGTGGTGGTGGTGGTGGTGGTGGTGGTGGTGTGGTGTGTGTAGCCATCTTAGTTTTGGAGAAAGGGTCTTTCACCGGGACCTGGAGCTTGCTGATTTGTTCTGATTGGCTGACCCAAATGTGTCTCTCCAGCTCTGAGATTACAAGTGGACGCCACTGACCCTGGCTTTTCACATGGGTGCTGGGAATCAAACTCAGGTCCTCATGCTCGTGTGATGAGCTGTCTCTCCAGCTTCATCATAACCACTGTAAGAACACAGTCCAGTGACTCCAAGTACATTCACAATACTGCCCTACCATCATCACCTCCAAGTGCAGAACTCTCCACTTGGCAAAACCTCAATTCTTGAACATACATTTAAAAAGATATTCCTAAATAAGCAGCTTAGGTGAAGGAAGTGGGGTGACCAGACTTTTTGCTTCCCTCCTGTCCCTACCTGGTGTGTACATCCTTCCTTTCGCTCCCACTTCAGAATTCCTTATTGAGAAATGTGGTAACTGTGGTTGAAAAGTGCGGTTAATGAAACTTGACTACTGGCCTAGTGATTAGCTGGCAGTTTGGGTTACTCAGAGTAAGCTTTCTGTGTTGTTTTCCTAAACCCTCACTTGACCCCAGGGAATTCTTGGGCTTCCCAGAAAGCAAAACCTGTGTGAAGCAGTCTCACTGGAATGTGGCTGTTTCCTTCCAACATTCCCTCCTGGAGGGAGATGGGGAGCTTCTAAGACCAAGGACTTCGGAAAGCTTAGGAGACATATAAGGTCCCTCCATGGGGTCAGGTGAGCAGTTCTTGAGTGAGAGAAGACTCTTTGCTGAATCTGTCTGTGAACTGTATAGGGAATTAAGTGATAGGGCTCTGAGGAGTCATTGCCGATGCTGGGGTAGGCTGGGGTCACTCCTGCCCTGTAAGTAACCCCAGTGGACTCACTGGTTCACCAAGCTAGACTTAAGCAGAAGTGCATCTTTGATCTGCTCACTTGTGCCCACTCTGAAGTGGATAGACATGCATTCATTTATTCATGTTTCTCCAGGAAAAGGCATGCAACAGCTACTTATACTACACATATCGCTTGTACATGAGGCCACATGATTTGCTCATTTTAGCATTATGGAAACTAGAATTCCTTTTACATATGGCAAACATATAGAAGAGTAGTAATGCCCACCTCCATGCTAGGAAACTGATCATTAAGATTGCAGTCTATTTTATCAAAAATGGGTGGCCCCAGAAATCAAGGGAGGCTGGCATACAGTTCTTAAGGCTGCTCGTGTCTTCAATCTTCTATGTAGACAAACATAAAGCAAAGAAGGAAAATGACTCAAAAAGGCCAGTAAACTGTTTGGGGGAAAGGAAAGATCTGGATACTAGCACCATATGTAATACAAATTGTTCCCCAAATTTTTTTTCTACTGCTATCCATATTCAAAATTACATAGGGTTAAAAAAATCAAACATGGATGTTCCTGACCAACATGGAACTGCTTTGATTCTGAAGTACAACAGTCCTCAGAGACAAGAGTTTATGAACATGCTACCAGTGTGTGTGTGTGTGTGTGTGTGTGTGTGTGTGTGTGTGTGTGTACCTGTTCGTGCAAGTTTGTGAATTTGTGGGACTGCGTATGAGTGATGCATGAATGAGTGTGTGTGTGTGTGTGTGTGAGAGAGAGAGAGAGAGAGAGAGAGAGAGAGAGAGCCTACTTTCTCCTCTATTCAATGGTCCTGTTTCAGCTTCCTTAACTTTAGTTCTACTTCTATTTTCCCCTCAAGGAAACAGGCCACTGAAGAAGGTACCACATTTAGCCAGACTCTACTGAAAGCTCTGGTGCTGAGGATGTAGCTCAGTTGGTAAAATGCTTGCCTTGCATGCATAAAACCACGGTTCAACCGATCCCCATCATTGTGCATTTGAACAACACAGAAACACACACACACCAGGGATTGTGATACATGCCTGTACTCCCAGCATTTGGAGATAAAGGCAAGATGATGAGAAATTCAAGATCATATCCAGTTACATAAGACTCCATCTCAAAATAACATAGACAAGCAAATAAATTAAAATAAACTTCTGCCCCTCAACTGTTCACATGTAGGATAAAATCATTCAGCCCTTGCCTGTAAACAGCACCATGTCTGTAGCCCAAATGCCAGTCTAGTCTTTCTGACTAGTCTGGAGTAACCACCCAGCCCCACACATCACACTTTTTAAAGTTACCTATGGGTGGGGGTTTTGGGCAGAGAGGCTTGGCACCAGTATTTCTATTTATTTATTTATTTTTATTTATTTATTTTGCAGATTTGGCTATCATGTCAGGCTGTTAATCCAAACCCTAAACAGTTCATATAGGAAAGAAAGCATATAGGTAGTACTTAGGAGGTTAAGTACCCTGGAAACCTACTAGGATAGAACATTAAATGCAGCAATAAGATGCCTGCTTGCCATAAAGACGAGGGGATTAACACGAACACAAGCCAGACTTTCTGAAAAAGCAGTCTTTGTCCCGGAAAAAAAAAAAAAAGAAGAAGAGAAACCAATCACTCCTGCCAATGATTCCTCAATATTAACTTCCTGAAATGCTGGTAGGCTTGACTTGTGGATATGGTGGATATGGTTAGAATGTTCCTAGTGAGTAGCATACTTAAAGGCAACCAAGTGTAAATAAAGCCTATTAGGGTTGTCTTGGTAAGGTTATCAAGTATATGAGCTTGATGTTTGTTTGTTTGTTGTTTTTAACTTATTATTTTGCAGTGCTAGGGACTGACCCAGGGCCTTATGCATGCCTAGCAAGCAAGCACTCTCCTAATGAGTGGTGTACATGCCAGTCCCATCCACCTTGTACAGTGTGTGTGTGTGTGTGTGTGTGTGTGTGTGTGTGTGTAAATTTGGAGACCAGAGGAAAATTTGGGTGGGTGCTGCTCCTCTGGTACCCTCCAAGTTTTTGTTTTGTTTTGTTTTGTTTTCTTCCCTCAAGATAGGGACTCTCTATGGTTCAGAACTTGCTACGCTGGCTAGGCTGGTCAGCCAGTGACTGCTAAGCAAACCTGCCTTTGCCTCCTTGGGGCTGAGATCCTAAGTATACATAGCACCTACTTTCTTTTCACAGCAGTTCTAGGGGGACAAAGGCAGATCCTTATGTTTATGAGACAGGCTCTTATCAGCCCCCATCCATCTTTTCAATAAGCAAGTGGTATTTGTATCGCTTCACATGACAGACCAAATGAGTTGTAAAAAACCTCTGTATCCACATACTCAGGGAATGTCAAACAATGGTAAAATGAATCGCACGGGGTCCCACTTCCTCCCACAAGATACAACTCTCTTTCTGCAATGTCCTTTTCCTCCCCATCCAGCACCCATCCATGTGGGAGAGACCCAGGCCCAATGCATTCTGGTTTCTGCAGGGAAAGTGTAGAGAATCTTGGCATTCAGTTTACTAGAAGCTGAGTTACACAGGAGTGGGAAATCATTCACTGGAAGTCCCCCAAAGTGAGAACTATTCCTAGGACAGCATCAGAAATCAGTCTGTTAGTGGGAGCTTGCTCTCTGCAAAGCCACAAACTGTGACTCTTAGTCTGGGTGACAAGAAGCAGACAGCATTATTTCAAGCACACTAAATCAAACGAAGCACTTTAGAAAGCATCACATAGGGGAGGTCTAATGATTTTGCTCTAGTGGGATCCTATTTAATATGCTTGCATAAGCAAAGCCAAGGCACCTTCTCACCTCCCTACTTTACAATCCCCAGAAAAGACATTCTTGGGTAGATCCAGGCACCGTACCATATTTCAGACAAGGATTACCTTTGCTTTAACTTGTCTCTTCACTCTGAATTTAATCATAGTCAAGACATTTGAATTCCCTGGAAAACACAGACTACATTTATGTGATGAGTTCAAAGATATTAATGTCATTTCCAGAAGTGTTGGGAGAACTGATCACTTCATGTTGGTAAATCACCTTGGGATTCCCAGGACGAGATGTGAAATGGGCATTATCTTCATTTGGAAGAACTGTGGTTTAGTGAGTCTGATTCTGACTCAAAGCTTTTAACATCATGGTAGAGGAGGGAAATCTATCACACTTTCTGTTACACAATTCTCAGGCATCCGGGAGAATAGGTTTGTTACCATGATTCGGTTGAAGGGCTTTACTGCATCAAGGTACTCACTTATATTTCTCTCCCAAGACAAGTTCATTTGCTACTATACACCTCCATCGAAGATAAGGTAACATAAGGTTTTTATTTCCCACATGCAACCATTACAAAAGCCTTCATCTTCTTAATGTTTTAAGATCTTGTATAGATTATCATGTGATTTCTTGCTCTCTTAAGCATTCCATTTTGACCAACACAATCATGCTTATGGAAAGTATATTACCTCGAAACCATCTCTATTAGGGCTCAAATGTTTATAAAAGTCACCTAGCTGTTCTGCTTATTTTTCATTAAGGAAGAAAATAAGTTTAGCTAGTAATTATTTTTTGAGAGTATGACTTCAAAGAGTTGCTTTCAAAAGCAACTCAGTCAGTGATTAAGTTTCATGATGCACAAAAATATACCCAATGTAGGCATGGTGAAAAAAAAATTTAATGATGCAGCTTAGCTTAATGTTATGGAGCGACCCCCTCACTAACCACATCTCCTGGAACTCATGCCTATGCTAATTGTGGGAAGGAGTAGCACTTGTGGCTTGGGACAAAGTTTTCTTAATAGCATCAAACATCAATTCAAAGTGCACTGTATGACCCGCAAAATGGTTCAAATTTGAAAAAGTGTCTGGCTTTACAGATACCACAATTAAATTACTTCATATGAAAGTAGTACAAAGAAGTGCTTCTGAATGAGCATATATGGTTCCAAATATGTATATGTGATTAAGAAGTTTATATACGAGACTAATTATTTAATCTAGTGTGTGTGTGTGTGTGTGTGTGTGTGTGTGTGTGTGTGTGTATGAGAGTATGCACATGACTGCAAGTGCCATTGGAGGTCAGGGAGGGCATCAGATCCCCTGGGGCTGGGATTATAGGTGATTATGAACTGCCCTAGGTTAGTGCAAGGTCCTTCGTAAGCACAGAATGATTCCTTACTTGCTGGGTCACCCATCTACCTTGTTTTCTTGAAAGAGAATCTTTTATTAGCATGGAGAAGCTGGCTGGCCATCAAGCTCCAGGAATCCACTTGTCTCTGCCTCTCCAGTGCTGGGATTACACACTTGCACACCCACCTCCACACTGTCTACGCAGGTCCCGGGTCTCCAGTTGGCACTCCCATACAGATACAACAAAATACTCCACAGGCCGAGATAGCAACATGGACACAATATGACACGCGTTATATTGTAAAGCAGTTGTATAATTAAGGGCGATATGGAGAAGTTCAAAAGTCCTCAGAGGGCAGAGTAGAGAGCTTGTCACTAGAGGTCATTAATCTGTGAATAAGATGTTCTTGATATCCATAATCCAAACAGAAGACAGCAGGCCCTCGAGTGTGAAGGACAGCCACCTTGTGTTCTCACCCTCTCATAGTTAGGCTGGGGACTCACGCTTAAAACACAAATTCTCTTGGGTTTTTATACTGTAGACATTTCAGGGGGAAAGCTCACACCAAGTTGACATATGCGAGAATCCCTTTAGCATCTAATCCTTTGGATATCTATGTCATTGTCCTTTGCCCCTCTGCACCAATCTAGAAACAAGACTGAAAGTATGGCAGCCTCCTCCAGCTTACCTGCTAGAGTTCTACCTTCACATAGACAGTGCATCTGGCATATAAGGGCATTCCTCTCAGGAAGCAGCAGAGATGGAATCCAGATTGAGAAAAACTAAGAACAGGATTCAGGTCTGGGGTGGGGTGGGGGTGGGGATCAGTACAAAGAGGCTGATGCTCAGTTCGAAGTCACAACACTCCTTTAGTGGTTGCCTTAGCAACCAGGTGACTTGCCAGGTAGTTTGGCTTTCTTAGTACCTAAGCAGATAATAGCCAGGCTCTGATCCCACTCCGCCCACATATTTCCCCTTACCCAGCCTCTTAATCTTTGCAGGCTCCCCAGAGTTTAATAATGAGGTAGGACACCTGTAGCCAGCCAGGTGCCAAGCTGGCTGCCCTCATCTTAGCCTTACTGTGGGGCTCTTCAAAGACAAACACCCCCTTCCCCATAATACATCATGTCTGAAGGTCTGTAAATAACCCTGCCGGAAGACGCACCATTTGCTCCCATGTCTTGGAACAACAGAACTTACTATAACCACAGAAACAGATGTGAAAATAGACACATCTTAGATCACACTTCAATTCAAAGAAAGCAATGCATTTCAAATGCAAAGCCAAGCCACTGTGCTGTTTCCAGCACTCTCCAAACCAGGAACCTACACCCCCAAGGCAATGTCAGCACACCAATTTTTCAAATACCAAGTGACAAACAAACAAACAAACAGATCGGGTGTTTCCAAGTTGGAAACATTTAGGAGATTCTCCTTGACGATTTTTAGAATGAAAGCCTCTTATGCTTCCAGTCCAATAAAATGCAAAAGGAAACAGTATGGGCTCCAGAGTGGGAAGCTGGCCCTTTGGTCTGATTTTGCAAAGAGAGCAACTCACAGGTTTGGATGCATTTTGAGACGCTGAGAGCAAGAAGCAGTGGTTCATTCCTCCTGCCTCCTGGGTAGGGGATAAAGTTAGAAGTAGCATCCTATACTTAAAGACAATGGGGTGACATTAGACCCTCTGATTGCCACCCTCACCCTCTGACTAGGATCGGACACACAGCACCCACTAGGAATCTGTGAGTGGCTGTGCTGTGGTGACATGACCTTCTTACATTTGAGTTTCTTTTAGCCAAGGATTACACAGAAAAAATGTGCGTGACCAGCCCCTGGGACTCACTGCTGCAGCCAAACACTTTCTAAGGGAAATGTCTGTCGGGTTTTGCTCTCTTTAGAACAGGCTCTCCCATGTTTGGGCAATGGCTGGGGAAACATTTGGAATACGCAGAATTCCTTCTCATGTGGCTCCTTCAGCTCCAGAATTGAGAAGACACATGAAACACCAAGCAGCATGTTTATCCCTATTAAACAGGGGATGTTCCCTCAAACAAAACAGAGATGAGTGTTCATGCTAATGGGAAGTGATCAAAACCCCCACGATTCTTTGGTTACACTACACCAAAGCCGATTCCAGCTTTTGTTTCTAGTCAAAGTACATCACATGGGTATTGCTGTTACTTGAGATTTGAAACGTTTAATGTCTCCAGTACTAACTAGCAAGAACCTATAGGAAGAGAACATAAAAGCTGACTTCTGCCTCTTCCCTTCCACACAATACACAACAATCTATAAATAGTTTTGCCTGTCTGTTCAAA
Source organism: Phodopus roborovskii (assembly GCF_943737965.1). Classification (NCBI taxonomy): domain Eukaryota; kingdom Metazoa; phylum Chordata; class Mammalia; order Rodentia; family Cricetidae; genus Phodopus; species Phodopus roborovskii. The sequence continues at coordinate 16,329,186 of NW_026126482.1, read as the reverse complement.
TATACACCTCCTCCGGAATAGAGGCTGCTGAACATCTTGTTGTTTCAAAGGAATTTTATACACACACACACACACACACACACACACACACCACGCACCCACTAAGCAGCTTTATGGGTATGTGAGAAGGACTGAAATGACCAACAATGTCACTTGTCTTCCACATCCAGAAGGGTGCAGGCTTTGCTGGGTTTTGCAGGACAGAGCCTTCATAAATAACAGCAGAGTAAGCATGAAGGTCTGACCAACAAGGGCACCAAAGGCGTTAATGAGCAGAGATGAAGACCTCACAGGCGTCCACTCCTCCAGCACCTCCTTCATACCCCGTGTAGACAGAGGGAAGACAGCGTGAAAAGAAGGCCCTTTCCAGTCCTATTGCTCACACTCTCTCCTGTATCCAGGGCCGCACACATTTAGGATCCCAGATGCAGACATCTCCTTTGACTCCTTTGTGCCTTATATTGGTGACATATACAACTCTGGCCTCTTTGATTAGACTGTCTTTTGCCACAAGAAAGGTTTCTACAATAGTGATATGACTGCTCAGCTTTACAGAGACAATTGACCATGGATCTATTCCTCTTCTCACCCACCAAATACGCCATTCTTTCTCCTTTCTCTCTCATCAGAGCTGGTTCCAACTTCCCAAACCCGAAAGGCTGCTGCCTTTGAAGCTAGTGGGGAGGGGGAGGAGGGGGAACATTGCTGTCTTGTAAGATGTCACCAACTAGCAAGACACTGTCACTCATTCTGCAGAGCCACAGGAAGGTCACAGCTGATGAGAGGCCCTAGAGTAGGGCAGATCTCCTAGAGGAAGATGGAGGGCCCTCTCACCAGTGTATGGGCTCAGCAACCTCATCTGGGGTTTTAATTTCTCACTCACATTCAAGTCATCATATTACACTAGAAGACCAGGATGGAGCCTGGACTTTAGACAATTCTACTTCTGGCTTGGAAGCTGACTGTAGGCTCTAGAGTCTAAGGAGATGAACACGGCACCACTGGTAAAGCACTTTCCACGTAAGTATGAGGTCTTGGTTCTGGATCCTCCCTACCCACAGTGTGAGTCTGTAGCCCCTGCTCTGGGGGAAGTGGGGACAGGAGGGTGACTGGGGTTTGTTGGCCGGCCATCCCAGTCTAGCCAAATCAGTGAGTTCCAGGTCAGATGAGACAGCCTGTCTCCCCCCACCCTTCCCAAATAAAGTAGAGAAGGTAGAGAGCAATTGAAGACGACACTAACTTAGACTTTTCTTTTCCACATAGAAGTAGATGTACATATCAGATGAACATGCATGCATGTACATATCTTTCTCTGTCTCTCTCTCTCTCTATATATATATATATATAGAGAGAGAGAGGGAGGGAGGGAGGGAAGGGGGAAGGAGAGAGGGAGAGGGAGGGGAAGAGAGAGAGAGAGAGAGAGAGAGAGAGAGAGAGAGAGAGAGAGAGAGAGAGAGAGCACTTGATCCTAACCCTTGGGAAGTTTAGAAGGAAGTGGGAAATGAAAAGACCGGGGATGTGTTCTGCCTCAGGCCTAGGCTGTCTCCAGATTCTTCTAGAGTAGCCTCAACTACAAGTGACACTGTTATAAATATAGTCTCAAAACAACACTATGATACACACATTCAAGTGCCATGCAGGCATTTAAAGGCATAGTCTCCCCCCACCCCCATTCCCAGAGTCCCCGTCATTCTTTCTCCACAGCAGTTGTCACTGCTTCATCTCGCCAGGCTGACAGCAGCCTTCTCAGAGAGACCCCATCTCTTGTTTTGCTTCCATTTTCAAAGTCCCAGGCTCCCTGTCACGCAGCTGATTATATCACCAACCTGCTACCTACGTACTGTCCTGTCTCGGTCAAACAGCGGGAGGCAGAGTAGGCAAGACACGCTCTCCACCACCACTACCCACAGGACATGCAAGTTCTCCTAGTTTCAAGATTCGGACAAAACACACTCAGTTCTAAGACTACCCTCTACCTCCACCTGACACACCAATCACAAGCCGTAGGGCATCTCACTTGTGCTACCAACTAACCAGTAACGGGGGTTCCTGCACCCACTTCTTGTGTTTGATTAAATTGGCAGAGTAGCTCATAGAATTTGAGGGAATCATTATCTAATTTAGCACTCCTTTCTGGAGTATTTGTGTGTTGTGTGAGAGCATGCACACATATATGCACATGGGCATGCATATGTGGGGGTGTACTTGTGTGCCTGTGTGTTGCAGCTCATGTTAGTGGCTCTCCTTGATTATTCATTAAGTCAGGGGCTCCTGATTGAGTTCACAGATAACACTAGTGCACCCTGCCAGCTTGCTCTGAAGCTCTACCGTACCAGTCTTCTGAGCACTAAAACTATAAATGGACCACCATACCCAGCTGACCTTCACATGGGATCTGGGAATGCGAACTCTGCCTCTCATCCTTGTGCACCAAGCACTTTAAGCACTGAGTCAACTGCTAAACCTATTTGTTATTGTTGTTTTAATGAAGGATATTATACAGGGCCAGATGCAGACATTCAAAGAGGGAGGGATGGGGGAGGGTGGCAGAGCTGCCCGGCCCATTGCATGCTTGTTTCCCTTTGTCTTCAGGAACTCCCTGCTTTCGATGTTGACTCAAGCATTGCTTTGCACAAGTGTGGGCCCTTCCAGAAGGTCTCCAGCTGAGGAACTACAGCCGAACCCTGCCTACCCCCAGGTAGGTCCCCAGAATGAACCCACATGTGTCAGATGACCTGATGGTGGCAGAGATGGTAGAGTGTGGATGGAGTCGTGACAACATTCTGGACAACTTAACCTCACTGAACTAAGTTTCTGAAATGAGGACAATTTATACCTCACTCAGAAGGCACAAGGCTAGAACGAGAAGCTGTGGCCACATAACACGAGGAGTTGAGCCTTGGACTATTTAGACAATGATGTGACCAAGTAGAGAGGGGGGGGGGTTAGTCCTTTATTGAGAGCTCAGCTGCCAACTAACTTGAGTTTAGTTTTCCTAAGTCCTAATGATCAGCTAGTCACCATGGCTAGTTAGCCAACATTAGCCATGAAGTTTATATTGGTACTTTAAATTTTACTAAGTATCTTTGAGCCAGGCCTCATTTTACACAACTGCTATGATTCTTCCAGAAATGAGTGTCAACTCACTTCTTTGTCCATCTTTGAGTACCTACTGTGTGCCAGAGCACAGGTCTGGGACACAGTGAGATGTCTCAAAATAGAAATTCAAAGCTCAGAACACAGCAGGTGATGAGCGAACCTTCCATGCTATATCTTTGAAGCTTCTAATTGTGTAAGCAAGTCTCCAGCTTTCTTCCCTTTCTGGTGGAAGGCCTCCAGATGGCCAGAAGAAAAATTATGGAGCTGTGCCCAGAGGACAATGATCTAGGAGATACACCACTTAAGTGACATGATACCAGGGAGGAATAAACCTTAATTTTGTGAAGCCACCAGAAGCTTAGGATTGACTGTTTGACATAAAACTGTACCCTTTCCTGACTAATACAATAGCTTCCATTTGCTCTATTATCATTCGTTTGGCAATGAATCTGTGAATAATACCTAGTGACACTCTTGCAATCGACTGCCTTTTATTTCTTTTCATTTCTTTAGTATTACCTGTAATCACGCCTTCCCTCTTCAACTAGTCTAGGGTGTCTTGAAGGCTGTGACCTTGGCTGTGACTTTCAGAGTTTGTCTCCTCCCTCTCCAGCTCTCTACCCTCCTCTCCCTTAATTTCTTCCCAAATTCAGGAGTGAGCTTTGCACACACCAACGGCCTGTTGTATACTTGCCATGGTTTCAAATACTGAGATGCTGTAGACAAGACTGGCAAGGCTTTTGTGGACACTGAGTAGAGGAGACTAACTGCCCCCCCCCCAAACAAAAACAGCAAGCACAAGAACTACAGGACTTCGTGAAGATGATCTCACAGGTAGGGAGCACGGGACGATCTGCCTCGACCGACTGGGAGGTAGACGGTAAAACATACACAGAGCTGAAGAAACACCCCACTCCCCACCCCCATCTTATAAACTTCTCTGGCCCTAAGCTCCGCCTTTTTCTTCTCCAAGGCTTGGAAGTGAGCTATCTGGCTGGGGCTGGAACCAAATGTGGCCCCAGACTCCTCTGGATGCAAGGAAGATTCCACTGGGTAATCGATGCAAACTTTGACCTTTTACATCTTCCCACAGACAAGCCCCTGCAGGCTCAAAATGGCTCCAGTTATGAATACTAAAGGACTACACTAAGGAACAGGGCACTAGGGAGGTGGTAAGTCGCACTGGCTCTCACTCTATAACAGTTATTAGCAGCATACAAATTCTGGCTTCCACCTGCCTTCTGCCTTTTGTCTTATTTCCATTGGCTCGGGCCTTGGGAAGAAAACTCCTTTAACTCCTTTAAGTTAAAAGTTTTCATATGAAAACCTTCTCCTTTCCCAGCAGACATTAAAACTAAATTAGGAATCACTCTCCTAATCTATCAAGTCTGTCACTTTAATGAAACCCCCTTCAAATCTCTGATTTAATGGCTCCAAAGACAACCACTAGACTGAGAAATCTGGCCCCAAAGGCAAATGCTGTGACAGTGAGTGTTGGGTGGGGTGGGAAAAAAAAGCTTACCTTTGTGCCAGTGTGAAACATTATCCACACCAGTGTGTGGTCAAGACAGACCCCCCCAATGGGAAGAGGGGGAAAGCCAAGTCTTTCGATGCCCCCAATTTGCTACAATTAAGCTACATTAAAGAACATACACTGAGGATTTCCTAAATGTATCTTTTCTTTAAAACTTGTAAACAAACATGCGAATTCATTTACACACATACATCACAATCCTGGGGAGACAGGATGCGGCTATGGCATCATCATGAACAAATGGTATGGCATGGCATGGGTATTGCCTACCAGGCTCCTTGCATTAGAGAAATTTAGAGAGAAAGCCCATGGAGGTGGGGGAGGAAGAGATGCATTGATTCTGTTATTAAAAGGCTTTCTTTCAGCTTAGAAAGATGCTCACCCCTCAAAAAAGAAATAGTAATCAAAAGAAGAAATGTGGGGCTGATGTCAAATGAATGGCAGAGATTTTTGGAACTGCCTTTGGAGGTTAGGTGTGGGGGCACATACCTGTGACTCCAGCCCTTGAGGATGACACAGGACATCAAGGCTTGAAGTCAGTCTGCTACTGCAATGATGTTAATTGTCAACTAGGCAGGCAGACCTTTGGGTACTCGTGGGGGTTTGTCTGGATTATCTTAACTGATGTGGGAAGACCCATCTTGACTGTGAATAGGACTAGTCCCTGGGCAGGGATCCTGGATTGTATAAAGTCAGTAGTTCTCAGCCTTCCTAATGCTATGACCTTTTAATATACTTCATGTTGTGGTGACCCCCCCTCCCCAACACACACACCATAAAACTATTTTCATTGCTACTTTATAACAATACTTTTTCTACTGTTTTGAATCACAATGTAAACATCTGATGTGTGACCCCTGTGAAAGGGTCATTTGATCTCCCAAAGGTGTCATGACCCATAGGTTGAGAACCACTGTATGAAACTAAGGAAACTAGGCAAGTATCAGAATGCATGCATGTGTGCGCTGGCCTCTCTTTTCTGACTGCAGATGTAACATGATCAGCTGCTTCAAGCACATGACAGCTTTTTGCATGATGGATTGTGTTTTGAACCGTGAGCTAAAATAAAGCCTTTATTCCTTAGTTTGCTTTTGTTGGAGGATTTTATCATGGCAAAGGGAAACAAAAACCCAGGACAGTTACATGGTAAACCTCAGGCCAGCGTGGGCTGTCTTATGAGACCCTGTTGTGTTCAGAGTTTAGCAGGAGAAGCATCAGCTTAAACCAGAGTGTTTCCAACAGATGGGAAAGTTGGAGAATACCAGAGACAAATGCTCCAAGGTCAGAGCAGTGATGGGACTGTGGCTGGGTTCTGTGTCCCAAGCAGAAACTTCTGGAAGAGGAATGGGTGGGTGCCATAGTCTTTGTGTAGCCCGACTGTGCCTGTCACACAGATTACAGCATGTGACATGAACTGTCTGGATCACACACGGCTCTCTGTCGATGCCTACCTTCCAGCCAGGAAGAGCTGACTGTCATATATAGAAATCTCAGACTTTGCCATGACCTTATGACAGAGCTATCCTGCCACAGAGACAAGGCAGCACACAAGTGGCTTGCTTTCAAGCGCTTAGGTTGGGAGGCGCTCGCTCTGCTTAAGAATAATAGCATGGGAATTGCCTTCCTCCTTGCCCAGTCCCAGGCTGGATAAGGATACTGGCAAGTGTTAATAGCATAGTTAGATAACAAGGAAGACAGAGTGCAGATTCCCCACACTATCAAAGGCCCCAGGAAGAGAAGAAGCAGAGGGAGACGGGCAGGAAAATGGAGGAGACATTATGGCAATCCTGGGTCTGCCCAGGATACATTGGCTGCTGCAAGCATTATATCTTTTTCTGGCTCCACAGACATGTTGCTATGGAACCAATACGTGCCACTGCCATTTGGCCTCTAGCAAATAAAATCTCAGTGCTGGCAAGAGCAGTCCACTGGATTTCCCTTAAAGGGGTACCGTCTTTGCTAAGTGCTGTTATAAATTGAGTGTAAACATCCTTCCACAGCAAGACACAGAACTCAGCCACTCATGCTTTACAGGGCGAAAATAAAAGTGGGACCAGTCCCTGGCCTACTTTGGATTGCTCCTTTTCTCAATAAAAATGCAGTTTTATTTTGGGTGGGGGGGACTCACAACAAAACAAAATAAAGCAAGCAAGAAAACAAACAAAATCGCCTTGGGACAATGAGGGAAAGAGGTTCTGAACTTTGTGTACCCAAAATGAATAAAGTATGTGAGCAGGATTGTTACTGTTTAGGTTTGGTGTTGGGTGGATCCCGAAGTCTTATTCCATATGCCCAGTAAACACTATAGTATTGAGCTACTCCTTAGCCTCATGCTTCCTCTTAGGGTAAAAATTCCCCCTACCCCCACAAAACACTTGTGGCCTCGGGTTGAATGTACCTTCCATCTAACTGGTAAAGAACGAGTGGCTTACGATATTTTACACAATAATCCCTCCTGAAGGTCAAGACAAAACTACTGATGACTGTAGTGAAAGAACAAGTCTGAGCAACTGCACTGTGTAAGTTCCAGAGCTCTGCTTGACTCTTTCTACAGCCCTTTGTTTGTTTGGTCTTTGGCCTTAGATCCTTGTCTACAATTTCATTCTTTCCCCCAAATAATAACAGTGTAGAAACAGAGTTTGCCATTTCCTTTCTTAATTGTCTTTTAAGTTTAGTCTAGTGAAAAGCTTGATTCTACAAAGACCTTTAGGTCTTGCAGAGAACAACACACCTTCATGTTCACTATACACACACACACACACACACACACACACACACACACACGTGTATATATATCTGCTCATTTTCTATGAATATGTACTGATGGTCAACTTGACAGCATTTAGGATCAATGAGGAGACACACCCCCGAATGTGTCTGGGAGGACTGTTCTGGAAAGGTTTAACTGAAGAGGAGAACCCACTCAGAATGTGGAGAGCACTGTTTAATATGCTGGATGTCCAGACTGAATAAAAAGGAGAGTGAGCTAAGCAATGGCATTCACCTCTCCCTACTTACTGTCTGTAAATATGATGTAACCAGCTGCCTCATGCTGGCTCCTAGCTGCAAAACAGATGTGTTAACCAGTCTCAACATGTGACAACAGGGCACTACAGAAGCAGTGGTTTGGGAAGAACATAAAAGGAAATATGCAGTCATGTAGCCATGTAGTCTGAGTTGAAAGAGCCCCCTCCCCAAAGGGAAGGGAAACTCAACGACCCAGGAAGCTCACGAAACTTACAGGATTCACAGCCCCTTCAAGCAATCATAGTAGTAGCAAATGACTGCTGGGTGGAAAGACCTTTCAGGTAGCTCTAGGCTGCCTGCAAGCTGGGCAGGGCGCTCCATGGATGAGGCTTTTGTGTTGTCACCATGCTGGAGTAGCTTTTTGGTGGCACAGCTTCTGGAATCACCTGTTTCTCTAAGTACCTTCCCTCCCTCCCTTTCTTTAATCCAGCAAACTTAGTGGTCCACTTGGTTGGATTGAGTTCTTCGCTATGTCGCTGCTCCCCTTTGGAAGGGGAATAGACATTTGTTTACATATCCCTAGGCAGAGTTAGGCAAATATGCTCAAGCCAGCGAGGTGCACATCAGATGGTTTCTAGACAAACCTACTCTGCCAAGCCTTCTTGGTAGCATGATTAACTATGAGGTCAAATAGGACTACTTTAGCACCTGCCTTAGGGAAACAGACCATTATTATTATATTAGTACTTTATTTAAATTAAGTTATGTAAAGAAATCTATCCTCTTGGAAATAAGCTGTGGCTGAAGAAACAATCACCTCTCCACAGAACCACCAGCTAAAGAGACAAACTCCATTCTCACCCTGCTGGGTCTGCTACTATCTATGATGTCACAGGTCTCTTGGAGCCAACTGGGTCCCCGCTGTCTCATCCACACACAGGGACTTTCCCAGATAGCCTGGGAGGTCCCATGGGCTGCACATAACGTATTGCTCTTTCTCATGGCACTCACGAGACACAGCCATGTGAACCAGACAGAAAATCTCCCCCTGCCCACAGCCTTATCTCTCTATACCGGCCACTGAAAGAAAGAGACACTTTTGCCGTTGACCTCTCTGTGAGCTGTACAAGGTGGACAGCAGCCAAGAGGGCAGCTCTTGAGAGGAGACTTGGAGACAGCAGGAAGTAGCAGAGGAAAAGCTCTGAGCAAAGCCATCTTTTCCAGGAGAGACCCCGGCAAACGAGTTAGAGGACAAAAAGAACCTCTCGACCCCAAGCTCCAGAAGACTCCCCCAGCCTGCCTGTTATCAAATGCTTGATCCTGGAGCCTCCCAGTATCAAACACCATTTTGCCATGGACAAAAATAGATGGTACATTTAAATGCTCACTCACCCTCTGCCAACAGTGGGTTGATTTCTTCTCAAGAAGAAAGTTTTGGTCTAATTTCTTTGGAAAACTGAAAGAGAGAGAGAGAGAGAGGAAAAAAAGATTTCAAAACAACTAGGGAGCCTAGTTACTGACTCAGCACAGGTCGGTAGGTGGGGAGGGCAAGGGCGTTCATGGTTAGTAGAAATATGTAGCTGATGATGTGAATTCGAAAACACCTTTTAACAACCAATATACAGAAAATCATGGTATACACAGTTTATTTAGCATGCATTATATGACCCTTAGGATAAGGTACATACATTTGGTGTGTGGGAAATATTTTTAGGTAGACCTTTTAATTCACTGAATTTTTAATTTTTTTTTGTTTTGTTTTGTTTTGTTTTGTTTTTCCTCCCAAGTGCCACATCCTAAAGCCTTGACCCTCAGCCATCTGTATCTAGGTGTGCATGAAAACACCGACTTGACAAGAAGTGGCACAGGCCCCCTATCAAGCCCACTGAGTGCTGTTATGCAGAGGCCACAATGTCTCTATTGCTAACTGGTCCAATAGGCTTGGGAAAGACCCAAGATGACTCTTAGCCAGAGGAAGGCTGAGTGCTAGAGATGACAGGGAGTGAGAGCAGGAGTTCCTGCTCCATTCCAGCCCAAGGGAGCTCCTAAGCTCTGCCACCCCTTGCTGAGTGATTCCAGCCATGGGAACCCTCTGAGTTTTCCTCATTTGCATAATGCCAATGATCACAGCAGCTGCTGCACGCCTCTCTGTGAGTCTCCCAGCAGCACCAGGCAGGCAGGAGAGGCAACAAAAAGAATGGCCTTGATTACCCTTTAGCTCAACACATTCATGTATCTGTAACAGAGCTGGAGAGGGAGTTTTGGAATCTATCTGGGTATGAGTACCTGTGCTGTGCTGACCTTCTCCCTATATCTGAAGAGGCAAATGAGAACAAAATAAAACGGTTTACTATGGAACAGTTAGGTAACATAGATGGGGAGGGGGGCTCAAGAAACAGAAATCAGAACAATTCCCACTAACAACCAATCTTAACAGTTTTACTTACACGCTACCTTCTTCCCAGTGCCCATGAATTCATACATGCATTTGAAATAGAAATAAACCCATACGTACACATATAATTTGGTTCAACATGTTTTTTAAATATGTTTGCCAACTGATGTCTCACAGCTGATATACTAAAACCCTCTTTTATTGCCAATACATTTATCTCTATGTAACTGTTTTTGGAAACAGGATATTAGGTAGCCCAGGCTATCTTTGAACTTGGTATATAGACAAGAATGACCTGGAGTTTAAGTTCCTTCTGCCTTGACCTCCAGAGTGCTAGGATTACGGGCCACCACACCTAGTTTATTCAGTGCTGGGGATCAACCCCAGAGGCTCATGCATGCTAAGCCAACACCCCACCAAGTGAACTTAACCATATATATATATATACATATATATATATGTATATATATATATGTATATGTATATGTATATGTATATATATACATATACACACACACACACACACACACACACACACACGCACATTTCAAAGGACTTCAAGATATTGCTTTGGGAGGATGAGGCAATGCATATTTATTTGTTGAACATACAGAATCCACCCATGGATCTGTATTTATGAGAAATGACTGCACACTATAACTGCATGTGTCTTCATTCACTCCTCTGTTTTCAAGATTGGGAAAGGCCGATTGCTTAAATATAGTAAGTTTTAACAGCAAAAATTTGTTTGGGTTTGAGTGGGTGAGCTCAGAACACAAACTGGCACAATATACCATGGGGAATGAAGTCATAGCTCACAATTTCCAGTGAGCAGCTAGAAGATGTTGACTGGAGATGATAGGCAATGGGAATGCTTACTAAAGTAGGAAATTGTAAGTCCTGCGTTAAACAAATGTCCCCATTTTTCCACCCAATCATGGTAGGGTGGATTTAGGCTACAGAGAGAAATTATTAAATATTGCAGGGCCCTCAGTGGCCCTAGAATTGATTCACATTATTTGGAGGTCAAAATGCATGAAAAGGACATTGGAACCTACCACAAGAAGGTACCAAACGTGGGACTGTTTGTACAATGTGTCTCTGGTATAATTCCTTTCTCAAAGGGAATAGTTGGTTTGATAAAACACACATGAGGTGATTACATGAGTCACAGGCTACACTATCACCTCCCATTATCAAGGCTGTGCCATAACTCTAACAATGATCAGCCACATTTCAGACAAAGGCCATAGAGAAAGGCTGAGGGAGTGAGTATATGCCTACAGTTGTCCAACCGTGTGGAGATATTTCCTCCTCCAGTTACAAATGCAGTCAGTCTTTTCAACGTATTCCCGACCAGCAGACAAGAAGTGAGGTTGAGGGGCTAGTGGGAAGCAGCAGAGAAAGATAGAGTAAAATGAAATACTGAACAATCTGGAGAAGCACATGAATGAGAAATAAAGTTTTATTTGTGAGGCCAGAGTCCACAGGAGATGACAAGTGGGAGCCAACGGCATGAGCCCCCTTGTATGATGAGATGGATAATGGATCATTCATACTGTCTACTGGATAGGACTAAGAAATACCTAGTGCACGAGTGAGTCAAGTCTCCACATACTAGTACTCTGACCGACACAAAAAGTAGGAGCCAACTGTTACTAAGTCAGCAGACAGTCTTTTTTGAGGTAATTATTTTGAGGGTAAGCAACCAAGAGTGACAGGGGACGTCATCCACCATCCACTCAGTGAAGAGTCTTGCCTTAGCAGCCCAGTGGGTGCTAGGCAAGCGCTCTCCAGGCAGAACAATGGGGCCTAAAGTGCTGACAGTTGCATAGACACAAAATGTAGCCCTGGCAAGTGAGTCTTAACAATTACTGTGCATCACTTTGATTATGAGCCACAAGCATGCAATCAACAGCACAGACACAGTCCTAAATGTTCCCCATCAGCATTTCACCAGTTATCAAAGCCAGGCGGATGAGGATGAGCACACTTTCCTCTGACCTAAGCGCAATGCTGATAACCCAAACACGAAGAGTGAGTACACAACAATGGCAGCTCAAGAACACGCCATGGTGGCGGCCCCCAGGTATAATGGATAAACTTTAGTTCATTCTATTCTTTCATTTATTACCTCAGGGTAAATAAATAATACTTAGGTATTTCTCATCTAATTAAGTCATACATACAGGCAACCCAATTTAAATTGAGGAGAGATTTGAGTGGGTTTTACAGATTCCCTAAACTATATGAAATGCACGTTCCTAAAAGGATTTTGATATCTCGTGCTAAATTTTGTGAGTCTTCCCTTGAATTGTGGTCCAGTTCTGATAGTCTAAGTCTTATAGTATTTATCTATATTCCCGTTTCCTAGGCACTCAGTGCTGGCCTTTATGTCACATACTGAATACCCTGCAGGAAGGAATGCATTTTCACAGCATCATAAATAAAGAGGTGTGTAAATTCAAAGATGACTAGCATCTCATAGGGTGACTTCCAAATTAAGAAATTTGTCTAAACTGGAAAATATGATTGCAAATATATGTTGTGACAGTTAGTGGAGATGTTTTTAGGGAACTCTCTCTGTATCTGTCTGTCTGTCTGTCTGTCTGTCTCACACATACAGACACAGACACACAACACACTTCCTGTGTGTGTGAGCATGCACACACACACCAAAATACAATTGCTGTTATGCTGACTAAAGAAGCCCATCTTCAAAGGCTTCCTTCCCACCATCACTCTGTTTCCAATGCTACTGTTTAAAACCCAGGCTGGAAATGGTATTTTGGGAGCATTTTTAAAGGAACGTTAACTCAAAAGTCACCATACATCTAGACAGCTCTGAGAGAGAAATACTGACTATTATACTGTCGCCTGAGGTCAAGCGTGTGATTCACCACTCCTGGCATCATATTACTGCTCAAAAAGTTTTTGGAAGCTGGAGTATTTTGGATGTTAGGCAGGGGGAATAAAGATGCATTGGTTGACGACACACATTTTGGGGAGAGGGGACTGAGACAGGTTGGCCTTAAGCTCACTATGGTAACAGAGGCTAGTTTTGAACTCCTGCCATCACCTCCCTATTTCTGAGATTGCAAGTATGTAGCACTGCCAAGAATGTATGCATATGTAGACATATGTGTACACATGACCTTATTCTATATTTCATTTGACATAAGTGACACTATTGATTTCTCTCCTTAACCTCCTTTACAAATAACTTCTTCTAGCAGGGGAAAAGGTGATTGTTGTTATGTTGTCACAAGGCTGTTAAGTGACAGACAATTGGCCAATGTTTATTAATTAGTAGAAGCCACCAGGACCCAAGAACTGGCCTCTATGGAGCGTAGTATTTCATTCAAGCCCCTCGATTATATTTGTTGTGTGAATAGATTCCAGCCCTGTACTCACAGCATTCAACAACACATCATTACCTCCATGGCCAATAAACATCTCAGCTAAAGGTATATTTGTAACGGTCTATTTCTTGTGTAATTCCCATGTACTTGGTTACTTACTCTGCCTTAAATTCTTACCTTGTCTCAGTTATTTGAGGGCATTTTCTGGGTTATTAATCAGTTAATTCTTTTTGAAAATGTTTTAATTAGTACATATTGATTATAAATAAAAATGGTTTCAATATGACATTTTCATACATGTAGATAACAGATTGTGATCATTTTCATCTCCTCCTTATCCTCCCTTGCTTCTGTCTCCACCCATAAGTCCCCTCATCCTCTTAAGTTTCTCTCCTACTTTCAAGTCAAGTTTAAAACTTTGATTTCTTTTATTTTTGATTTATTTTGGTGACCCTGTGAGTATAACTGGTGTTGCTTACAGAAGCATGGTTTTTGTTTGTTGCATTTCATTTATGATATAGTGTCTTGTTCTATAGCCCAAGCTTTCCTGGAACTTACTACATAGCCCAGGTTGGCTCATCCTTGTATCAATGCTTTAGCTTCAGTCTCCTGAATGCTGATTATAACCCGAGCCACCATGACAGGCTACTTTTGTGTTTATTTACTTGTTCATTTGTTTCATTTTCTTATAAACAGGATTTCACTAAGAAGTCTAGACTGGCTTAGAAGTGACTATGTGAACCAGGTTCTGTTCCTCCTGCCCTTACTGCTGAGTGCTAAGACCACAGGAATGTGCCATCATGGCTGGTTTGGTCTTTTTAGTTTAATGTGAATATTTTTTTTTCTTGATCAAGGAGCTAATTAGACAATATAGGAGAAGTGTGCCTCTCAATTTTAGTGATAATATCTTTTTATAGAAGTCAAAGGCTAGGGCTGGAGATACAGCTGACTGAGAGAGCACTGGTTCAGCATGTAGAGGGCCCCAGTTTCAATGCCCTTTACCACAAAACAAAGATCAAATCTATTCGGGTCATTGTAAGTGTGCATCATTGGGTTCAGATGTTTGACAAGTTCTTTAGCACCCCAAATGCTAAAGCTGTCTTAAGTATTTCTTTGCTATTCAACCCAGCAAAGTATTGTGCTTGCCAACTGCCAGAGGACACAAGTATTGGATTCTGCCAATGTGATGCCATCCAGGGTAAGAGCCAACTCGTCTTGCCTTCAAGAGAAGGGCTCCAGTGCACAAGGAATTGCACATTAGAATGACTTCATAACCAGAGTGCAACTATATGACATAGTTAAAAATCATACTTGTGATTTTAATCTATCCTCTTCTATCTACTATGGCCATCCTTTGCCTGCAACCCACTTGAAGTTTTCCCCTGAAGCCTTCTGCCTCTTCCAGAGGCAGAAGAGGCCTGACCAGGACAGCAGGAATGCTGGGATAGTCCAGGAATTCTTCTTAAAGCTGCTGTGTTGTTGCAAATTAAAAGGATAGTTCACTGTGCCCCCCAAGGCTCCTTCTGAACAAGGGGTTTCATGAGTACATGTTTATCTTCTTGCTTATCTCTCTTGTAAACATATTTCCCATTTTAGCTCTGTCCAGGCAAAGGAAGGGAGGGAAGGAGAGGGGGAAAGTGGAGGGCAGAAAGTGAAGGGAGAACGAAGGAGAAAATAAATGAAGGAAGAAAGAAAGAAAGAAAGGAAGGAAGGAAGGAAGGAAGGAAGAAGGAGAGAAGGAAAGAGGGAAAGAGGGAAGCAGGGAGTGAAGGGAGAGAGAAGGAGAAAAGAAAGACAAAGAAAGAGAGGAGAGAGAGAGAGAGAGAGAGAGAGAGAGAGAAGGAAGTAGGCAGGGAATCTGGAAAGCAGCCCACTAGCTCCAAGGTCCGTGTATTTCCCTCTGAACTTCATACCGACAATATTATAGTCATGGCAATTTAGAAGAAAATTGGAATCTAATGGGAAGAGATAAGAGAGGAGCACAGATCAAGGAACTCCTGAAAGTCAGCGCCACATAGCGCCACCAAGACCTAGGGGTTCTCTGAGCTTATTAATACAAACCACCTCCCACCTGGGGACACGGCAGTCATTTCTTTAAAGCTATTAGTCATCCTCATGCTGATTTACCTCTAAACAAGGGCATTCTGTAACCAGGGAGCCATCTATGTGGTTTTGTCACCTGAGAGGCCTCAAGGTCATGGACTAGAGTAACCTGATAAGAATGACCTCACCTATCCACTATAGCACAGTGGTGTCACCGATCAATACCCTCAGAGCCTTCTCCAGTGAGGTTCCTGCACGGAGCAGAAACAAATTATACCCTTCGAGGCAGATGACACACGAAGACAGAAAGGTGCCTTCTGCAAAGGGAATCTTTTGTTCTGTGTGAGCGGTGCCAATCCAACTCGGGAAAGAGAGAGTACAGAAGCATCCATGTGAGGAAGCCATGGTGGGAAGTGGGGGCTCTCGTTTCTCCACCAGAGGCTGCCTTCACCTTTCCACTTGAGTGCTTGGGGGGGTTTGAACCTCAGCACCACACAAGCAGGTGTGGTGGGGTACTCCTGTAATCTTAGTACGAGGGAGGCGAACACAGGAGGATCAGAAGTTCAAGGGAAACTTTGGCTGCCTAGTTGAGTTTGAGGCCAGCCTGGGATAATGAGACTCTGTCTCAGAAAAGGAAAATATATAAAGTAGAAACACCAATGACTGCCATGCTCATCACTAAGAAACAGACCTCATTTTGAAACTTGCCCCACAGCACTGACCTCCATTATAAAGCAGGGAAAGGGTCAGAGGGATAATGAATAGCATAGCATAGCATAGCATAGCATACAGGGCTTCCCATGTGCTAGAATCTATTCTAGTAACATGTGAATTGGCTTAACCTTCCCAAGACTCTAGGGAAACAGACTCCATTTCTAATGTCCATTGAACAGACAGGAACACCAAGGCACGGAGTAAGCTACACCTGAAGGAGGTGCATGCAAGAGGGGTTGTAGTTCTTTTCTCATTCAAGAGTCGAAACACACAATTATTAAATTGTCTAGTTAGCAACATCTACAACCACACTGTAACCAGTACTCACAGCTTTAAAAGCTATAGATTTTTGTCTATGCTTTATCCATCAGCTTGAAATAACCACCCTGCATGTGTAATCTCTCTCCCAGTGGAGGCCTCTGCAGAGATCCATGTGTGCTAGTGTGTCCAGTGAAGGAAAGCTGGGATGAGGAGCTGCCTCTAATTCAGTCATAAGTCATCCAATAAGACAGACTGAGAGCCCCTGACCAGCCAGCCCGGTTTCCAGATAAAGGAGACAAGGTTTGAGGAAGTCACGTGACTCTTCCAAGGTCCTGCTGCTTTGCACACAAGCTCTCCCACTACATGCCTGTGGTTTTCGAAAATGCAAAACCCATGCACGGCATTTTTCATAAAAAAATTTTAATTAAAAAAAAACCCTTTATTTAACGGTGACATACAAGAGCACTAAATAAGAAGTTATCCTCACAGAGAGTCGGAGGGGGCCTGAAGCCTGAAAGCTTATGGGAAAGGGGAAGGATTTTATAAAGTCATTGGAGACTGGTGACAGCATGCTAGCTATGTCTAGGACCCCTTTAAGTGCACTGAGAAACAGCAATGAGAAACAGAGTGGCCTTGGACCTATCTCCTCTGAGAAGACAGGGATAACCTGTTACTGCCTTCACACCTTCACGGCCCACTGATCTACACCTCCAACCCTAGCTAGACAGGCAACAGCCCTCTAGGCCATGAGCAGACCTGCTTCCAGCCTCCCTGCTCCAGCAACTATTCCTTCTTAGGATCTATTCTGTGTCTGTTCTCTTCCAGCCCTGAGGTATTTTCCTATTAACTTCCAGAAACCCACAACCTCTGGTGACTTTAATTTTCAGCAGCAGCTTGGACAGAAGTCAAGGTGTGATCAGAGGTTTTGCAGGCTTGTTTACCTGGAAGAAGATCTGAGTTCCAGGGATGAACAGAAAGTATACCAAGAAGAGGGGGCAAGTCTGCGAGGCAAACTGTACCTGAGGCTGAGGAATCCCAGCAGTCACAAAGCCATGCATGTTACAGAATGTCCAGAGGTGGGGACTCGCCCCCCCCAAGTCTTCAGCCAGCCTCCCCACTTAAAGGAAATCGCATCCCACTCAGAAAATGTCTCTTGGCCAAAGTCGCACAATGGTATGGCTGACACTAAAGGTTTACGACAGCGTATCAGTGAGCATCCAGAACTCCAAGTAGAAGAATGAGGGTGTGAACCACAGGGGGAAGCAAAGAAGGTTCTGGTGAAGTCAAATGATGTGAGACAGTCAAATACTCTGATTGAAACTGAAGTCGTATGTGCTGCTATGTAAAACCAGCTCTTAAGGGTCTCTGGGGGGAAATCCATCACCTGGAATCACTTGAAGGCTTGTCAAGTGCTTTAAGGCTCTACAACGAGAGGTGTAATATTGAAAGACGGGGAAAAAGGGCTAACCTTTCCCCTACAGCCTGAGTTCTGAGTTGCTTTCAGATGTCTAGTGGGTGAAGAGGGGGGGCGGGAGCTGCTTCTGGAAGGGGGGCCCATGCGTGCTCATTAGCATACGCTATCCGCATTCACTCCAGATGAGATTCCATCACAGAAACCTATTTATGCATTCCTTAATATAAATCTAAATTGCTCTCTTCAAATAGCAGAGCGAGCTAAGCTTCGGCAAGGGAAGGAGAAGCGATGGCATTCAGAGCCAGGCTGCATTGTCAGCTTGTCTTCCACCTTGTCACTCTGTCTTGACAGCCGAAGCTTACACACCTCACCCAGCTCATCCCAGGACCCAGGATTTCTGTAGAGGGAAAGGAGCATGCAATGCTCAGAACCACTGGGGGTCCCGGGTAAGTTTTGAGCTAGGTGGGCCCTGTGTACTCCCCGCAGGTAGACGCAGTTTATGACAGCTCAGCTGGCAAATAGAGAGCCCTGCAAGCATGAGAACCTGAGTTCAATCTCCTAGAACACATGTTTCAAAAACAGCGAGGTGCAGTGACATTGGCTTGAATTATTGCAGGAGAATCCCTGGGGCTCACTGGCCCACCAGCCCAGCCACTCAGAGTTTCAGGCCAGCGAGAGATCATAGTCTTAAAAATTAAGATGGGTGGTACCCTGAGAAACACCACCAGAGGGTGTCCTGAAACTGTTCCATGTATACACGCACACATACACACAAACACACACACACATATATACATGTACATACATATATACATACATACAAAAAGACACATATGCATACACATGTACACACAAAAATATATACATACACTGACATACCCTCATACATACACACATGTACACACACACACCTAAACACATGCATTCACTACATCACATACATATACATAGCCACACATAGACACATATACCCACATTCATACATATATACAAATTCATGCACACATATACATACACATGCATACACACAGAGACATGCATTCACATGTTCACACTTCATGCAAAGGAAGACACCTGTGCCAAGCCACACACCTGACACCTATGAAGTAATTCACCAGGAGCTGCACATTCTCTTCCTAGAAATGAAGCATTAAACCCAGCACACACACAGAGCACTTGGAATGGAAAGGCAGGGAGGTAGAGATACGGGACAAGCAGGACAACTGGAACGGAGCTGTGGCTTTAGTTCTGCTCATTTCTTCCCATGTCCCCAGGCCACCATGTCTTGGGGGAGCTGAGAGGGAGGCATCTGGGGCTCAGTGCTGTTTCCTGATGAACGATAATTTACAGTACCTTTTCCCACATGTGGAAAAACAGCAGTACTGTTAACCTAAATTCATGTGCAGAAGCAATGTTTAAATTCTTTTCATTTGGAGAAAGACAAGCCAACCAGGCATATGTTTAAAATAGTGGAAAGTTTAAATGAAAGCCCCAAAGTCCAGTGTCATATCCTAAAACAAGGTCCCATGAGATGCCACAGAGAGCATGCCAGGAGAAAAAGAAAGGTCAGTTTCCTGTGTAGTAATCTTCTAAATGAGGCTTGGATGAGAGAAATCCTTGTGGCAAACCTTAGCAAGGCATTGATTTTTACATGCTCTGATCACCACTATTTCAACTATTTGTTTTTAGATTTTTATGAGTATTTGCCAGCATATATGTATGTTATGTTTGACATGCATGCAGTGTCTGAGGTGGTCACCACATCTCCTGGAACTGGATGTGAGCCACCAGGCTGGTCATGGAAACTGAACCTGGGTCTCCAGCAAGAACAAGTGATCTTAACCGTGCGGCCATTTCTCCAGCCTCTATTTCATTTTAAACCTTTTAGTTTACATTGTTTGTGTGTGGGGTGTGCATGCTACAACAGGCATGTGAATGTCTGAGAACAAGCTGTGGGAGCCACGTTCCTCCTCCCATCATATATATATGTCCTCAGTTTTGAATTCAGGTCACCAGACTGGGTAGCGAGTGCCTTTACCAGCTGAACCATCTCTTTGGCCCTCAACAATTTTCTCTAAACATGAAGCGTTCTGCATACTCAGAATTTTCTAGAATGCACATGTTTTCAAGCATTGCTATCTAATGCCTTTAAAGCTTCATCCTTGAGTTAAGGCTGGCTGCTGACCTCTGGGCTTGGGGCTAGAAGCCAGTGAACCCACAAGGTCACTAAAGCCACTGTGTGCTTAACCAGAGGACTCGGTTGTGGCACATGAAATCATAAGGAAATTCTGTTTTCCTGGACACAGTGGCTCTTGACTGTAGTCCCAGCACTGAGGAGGCCGAGGCAGGAGGGTTTGAAGCTAGATACCAACCAGCCTGACTTGGTTTGAATGTGAAATTCCTCTCAGACACATGTGTTGGATGCTGGTGTGGAGCTGGTCCTGCTTTGGAATGCCGTGGCCTCTGGGGAGACTCATCCTCACTGAAGGAAGCAGCGATGGAGGAGGCCTTGAGATTCTACAGTGCAGTCCCACCCTGGCCTGCTCTCTGCATCTTGGTTGCAGACACAATCTGACCAGATGTCATGCTCCTACTACCAAAATGCTATATCCTTTCTGAAACTCTTCCTTCCCTAAGTAGCTTCTGTCAGGTATTTTATCACAACAACAGGAGAAGTAAATAGGGACTCTGTTCAGGCAGAGGTGAGCTAGGGGACCAACAACCAGACCAACATTCTCTTTATTCATTATTAAGTCTGGCATACTGAAAATGATTAGGGGCATATAGGGCATTAGGGGTGTTGAACCTTAGTGTGCCCTGCTGAGTGGGTCACAGAACAGCTCTGAACCTGCTTTCAAACCAAGAGAAATCAGGAGTCAAAGCTTGCTCAAACCTTTGCCTTCTCTAGTCCCACAGCCCATGTTTCTCAGTTCCTTGTTTTTCCTTCGCCTGCAGGGACCTAGTGTGTTAAGAAGGCTGTGCCTTTGACCTCTGAGGAATCTGACAATGGCCTTCCTCACATTGTTCCCACAATAACTAGAGCCAGCTGTCCAGGCTAGCCAGCCAAGTTGTGGCTTAGGATCACACACAAAAGGACTTCTGCTGGGAGAACTTCAGCTCCAGGCTCCTCCTTCCCTGGGTGTTTGCCTTCAGGTCTGTTATCCTGGAGGGTTCATGTCTAGAGTATAGCCACAATCATTTGACCCTTCCCCACTAATGATGGCCAGAAGATCCAGATACCTTAAGATCTCTGAACTTGTGCACATAGCTCTAGGGTGCCATGGAGTCCCATAACATATAGACATAGGTTTTTCCCAAGCGTCTTGGCACCTTCTGATACCATGGGAAGGATAACGGGGCTTGGGTGAGGATGATCAGCTCAGAAGAGCAAATGGGAGACTCATAGAGACCCAGCACAGAGCAGTCAGGACTCGGAAGGCTTCCTTTCACCAACAGTTTCACTATGCGATCCTAATAAGGGAAGCTCCTTGGAGAGCATTGCTTGTATTTTTAGCTTTTCTAAGGGAGGAAGGAGTTTTTGAATGGACAAAATGGAAAGGAATGCAGGGCAGGGATGTGGGAGTTGGGTGGGAGTGCTGCTGGAAAGGGGCAGCGAGATCAGGAAAAACTCAGACTTCAGGGACAGATCGCAGTTTCCTCCTTTCTTGACAGATGGGCACAGCTGGGCCTCCTGATTTCGTAACTTAATGCTACTAAGGTCTCCTGGTACAGATACCAAGTGAAAAGGGAATTGGAGAAGGGAGATACTTTCCCTGAGAACATGATCAGTGAACACCTCATATGTGTGGGTTTTGAATTTCAGACAGGGTTTGGTTGTGTAGCCCAGGTTAGCCTTAAATTCATTATGTAGCCCAAGGTGACCTCAAACGGCAGCCTTGGCCTCTTGAGTGCTGGGATTACTGTGTGAGTGAGCCACCACACCCAGGCTCTCAAGTTCTATTCCTGAGACACAAAGGAGGCCAGGCAGAGAATGTTTGATTTGAATGTAGCTCTAACTTCCATATCCTCAAAGAAACACCCTGTCTAGACTTACAGACATCAGAAATCAATAACAGATGACCCTATTATCTTCCTAGTAAAGTGAAGATGTCGACCCAGAAAAAACCAAAAACCCTAACCCTAATGAGCTGAAGAATCCAATGTGTGTATTCTTCAATTCATGGGAATTGCTAATTGCTGGAACTCTGGGTTCAGATGCCACCAGGTCTGTAAGGACCTTTCTAAAACACAAGCCACTTCATCATGAACCTATTTGCTTGCTAGCTTTCAAAGCAAGATTTCAAACTATGTAAGTAAACAGCCTTGTGGTATGGTTGACACCAGCCCAGAGCCACAAGGGAACACAACAGTTAGTTCCCCGATTCCAAAATAGGACTATAGGAGGGAGTCGCTGTGTTTTGTTTAATGGAACTAAATTTGTGCCCATTTAAATTGTGAGCAGGTGGCACTGGGTAGCAGAGGAACCCTGAAATATTCCCCTTTAGCGAATGCAGTTGTATGTATAATTAGCCCAGGGTTATTTTAAAAGTACTCTTATCTTTGTGCTCTTTTGTGCAATTCAAACTGGGGAGGACTAGGGGGAGGCTTTTGAGTTTGTTGGGAAAGTACAGCCATCCATCATATTATCTGTTAATAAATAAAAATGAGGGATGGTGTTGGGAGACTCTCAGCATCCATTTATTAGGCTCAGACCGAAGGGAAGATCTCACTTTCTTCCAGAGGAAAGGATCAGATGCTGTTGCGGAGAAAGGAGCGGGCTGAACAATAGAATTAAGAGGGAAAGGGGACAGGAAGAATCAGGAGTACATTTGAGAAACCCAACATTTGTTCAAGTGAAATTTCAAACAGGAGCAAAGCTTCACAGTGGAATGCCAAATATTCCTTCACCCAAGCCTCAGGGGAGTGCTGACTCATGGCTGATTGTCCCCCTCCAAGTGAATGCCAGGCCCATCATTGAATGCCTCAGCATTTCAGTGTGAAGCATGCAACTTCATACTCGTTCAGGTCTCATTCGGTGGCTCGAGGCTCTGCCTCCATACAAGACTGAAGGCTGGCCGAGACCAAGGTCTTCTTGGGGCCCGTGTGTTCTCTTGCAAACCCACCATGTTTTTTGTTTTTCCAGCTACCCCCATGTCAGTCCCCCTTTTGTCCCTCTCCCTGGTCTTTGGAATGGAACCATGGTCCTCACTATTATCACAGAAAACAAATACAATGGAGGTTGGAAACCCTGGGTTTTGATCTTGGCTGTGTCACATTTTTCCCCTTGAGACTTAACTGCCTCACTGTTAAGCAAGGACATGAAATTCCCACTACAAGACATAATTCCTTGTGACATAGTTATAAAAATAGTTGACTTTCAACTTCCAGCAGAATTTAAAATGTGTTTTCGTGGACTTTACAATAAAGTCCTTAGGAACCATAAAATGGAGGAAATGAGACACATTCTGAGAGGTGGGGCTCTCCTGTGCTAATGAGTTAGGGGCATGCCAATTACATGACTTTTCTCTGATAACTTGCATGACAAGCTCATCTTTTTTTTTTTTTTTTTACATATAAATTAGAACCAAACATTTCAACATGTTGAATTGGAAGTTTCTTTAAAAAAAAAAAAAAGCCAAAACGTTTCATATATAACTTAACATTCCCCAAAGAGGTTCTAGCATCCTTCAGAGAAAGAGCATGCCAAAAAAAGGGGGGAGGGCAAAAGAAATATTCCCTCTCTCATCACAGGCTTGCCAAGCCCCAACAGAAGCAGGCTTAAGATAGACGTCCAAAACTTCTCAAGAAGTGCCCAAGCCTGCAGAGAAGACCAGGAAGCGAAGGGCTTTGCATAAGTGATTTTTAAAAGTGTATGGCTCAACCGTCCCCCTTTCGCTCCTCAAAAACACAAAAGGGTAGTCTTAGGGGAAAGGATGGATGGAGTGAGGTAATTATACTGCAAGGAAGCCTGGTTCTAAATAAACCCCAAGGCTTGAGATTAGCCTTTAATGCATTTGCTTTCTGAAGCCAAACCACAGGAAGTATCATCTCCTGTGGCGTACACTGCCAACTGCTGCATACCGCATGCAAGCTCACCCGTAAAGCCCAAAGCCCAGCCCACAATTCAGAGGGGCAAAGTTGGGGACAGAAAATGGCAGTCAATATAGGCTGGTTTCTCGGGGATCACAATGAAGGGCCACAAACTAGGTGTTTTCAACACCGAAAATCTATTGTCTACTTGGGAAATGGAGTCCACAATGAGGGTGTCAGCAAGTCTGCTTACCAAGCACTCTCTGGGAGCGGGGACGACTGACTGGGAGGTGGACTCAGTTCCCTGCCTCTTCCTAACCTCTGTGGTCTTCTTGTCTTCTCCAATGTTCTGAGACCCAGGGCAGCCAGATGCCTTCCTTCACATAGCATTGTCGCTGAGTGGCCTTCTCTGTGTCCAAATTTTCCATTTTTATAAGGACACCACTCATACTACACGGGATCTCATTTTTACTTGATCAGATGTAAACACTTTACTTCCAAACCACACATCATGTATGGTGTTAGGAATAAAGAGTAATGTATTGGGACCGCAGGTGGCAGGTACCCAGTACCGCCCTGGAACCAAGAGGATCGTGGCGATGGACAGCGGGCAGATGGGGAAACAGACACCTGTAGACGTGTCTCATATTGAAAATTTTATTGAAAGGGGCAAGAAAAGAGGTGAAGAGACAGAGGACAGAAGAGAAGAGGGAGACAGGAAAAGCCCTATCTGCCCCAGAGGAGTAGCAAGCGAAGTGGGGCAGGGGTCTTTTTGTAAAGGGTCATCTGCGCCTGCGTGCAGACTACTTAGCCATGGAACCCTGGACTGACCAAAGTACTGCCCGAATGCATTGTGCCAGGTGACAGGGGCAGGCCCGCATAATACCTGAATCCTTACACATGGTACTAGGCATATTAGCTGTCCTGGAGATCGGTAATCTAGCATCTTTGGGTGACATAGTTTAGCAAAGGACACCTATTCATTCAGACTTAATTCAAGAATGGAAAGTGAGAAAAGCCAAGTCAGCTCCCACGGAAACAAGTATGTCTCATAGAACATATCATCAGTGTCCAAGTCACCCACCAGACCTTAGTCGTTGAACTGAAGATCAGGCTTGTCCGTGGTGATACTACACGCCTCCAATCCCAGCACTTGGGAGGCAGAGGCAGTGGGTTCTCTGTGAGTTCAAGGCTAGCTTGGCTTACAGAGCGAGTTCCAGGACAGCTAGAGCTACACAGAGAAACCCTGTCTCAGAAAAACAAAAAACAAAACATAAAAAACAGGCATGTAACACATAGGGACACACCTTAATACACAGTCATCTGGGTTTATCACGACATCAAGATTCCTATATCCCTTCTCAGTTTTGGCCATTTAACTAACATGTAACCTATGTGTCAACATGGTCTCTTCTAAATACAGTCACCTGGGGTTATACATCCAAATCATATACTCAGTCCATTTTGGCTCATCTTTCTTTAGTACCTCCTGCATTTATGGCAAGAGCAAAACTTTACAAAGCTCTTTTCGAAAGAGGAATCAAAGTATATTTTTACCTGTGTCTCTGTCTGGAATGGTTATTAGAACACAGAAGAAACCATGATGTTTATCACAGGCATACATTCATACTTTTTAGTAGACAGTCTCATGTAGCCCAGGCTAGCCTTGGACTGTTTATGTAGCTGAGAGTAACCTTGAACCCCAATCCTTGTGCCTCCACCTTCTGTGTGCTCGATGACAGCATAGCCCACCAATCAACCTAGAGCTTCATGCATGCTAATTTAACATTCTACCAACTGAGCTGCATCCTTAACTTCATTGGGAGTTTCAAGTTTTTCAAGAATCTTAACTGCAGAGTAATAAGTACTCGGCTATCCAATCAAACAGCAATGAAGCTGTACAGAGTAGCTCTTTGGACATCTGACTCTACACATTGCTGTTGTTTTGTGTCAGAGTATCACTATGTAGCCCAGAGAGTCTGGAATTCATGAACCTCCTGCCTCAGTCTTTGAAATGTGTGGATTATGGATATGCATACCACACCCGACTCAAGGTCTCCATCTTAGGGAGGTTGTAGAAAAAATACTACAACAGAACAAATTGGGCTGGAGGGTAGCTCAGTGGTAGAGCACTTGCCTAGCAGGACACAATCTGTTAGACCAACAAGAAAGGCTGAAAGCATTTTTTTCCTTAACTATAATTACACATGGCTGTAATAACAAATCTCATGTTTATATTTTGCACTTAAACATATTTTTCAAAATGTCTTATGTCTGGCTTTTATTTATCCTTGTAAAAATAGGGTGAGTTTCTCCCAGCCCAATTTCCTGAGTGATAAATTGGAAGGGAAGTTCTTTAACTTTCCTAAATAAACTACTGAGTTGACAGTGAGGTTGGAGAAAGAACCACTCTAGCTTAATTCTGAAATTGGCATAGCTTTCCAGAGAGGATGGCCCAACACCATGTCCTTGGAGATAAATTAAACTAGAAAGAAAGAAATGTAAGTGAAGGATAAAAAGAAGAGAATCGAGTAAGTTCCCACATATTTTACTGCAGAAAAAGAAAGTAACACACAATTCATCGTGGCTGCTGTAGAGCCCAGCCTTGCACAGGGTAGGGGTCAGTCAAGATGTCATAAGATGTCAAGGTGACCTCCAGTGTCGCTGAGAACAGGGAAAAAGCTGTTCTAAGAAACACCCATAAGCCTTGCAACTGGTGAAATATATTTTTCTACTTCATTATAGGCCTCGGCAATCCCTCTGGTATTCCACAATCTGAGTTCAGAAAAATAGGCTTCCAGAAGGAAGTGGAATCGGAGCTACTGTTGGAGGAGTCTCAGCCTACAGAAGACATAACAAACATACTTGTTCCCAATGGTTTGGGGAGAGGAGTGGCTACAGGAGATGGAGTGGGAAAACAAGCAGAAGTCATATGCAGAGGCCATCCAGTGACTTCCAAGTTGATTCTGGAAAGTCTGAAGTGTTGCTAAAGGCATGAGCAGAACAGTGGACTTACCTGAGGTATCCTATGTCCAGTGACTGGCAACCCTATGTGTCTAGCTCTGAATTCCCTTTCCAATATTTACCTAATTTTTTAAAAGATGTCTGCTGGGCATCTCTTCATGTTAATCCCACGTGACATTTCCAGTTGGGTTAAAGAAGAGTTCTATTATCTCTTCAAGGTGTGGCCTGTGATTCTAGAAAAAGTCTGGAAATTTGGCACTTCTTTGTGAGGGAAGATGAAGATTGAAAACATACAAGGAATTGAGAAACAATATTCGGGAGGCAGAGCTAAATGAGCAATATCTTTGAATTGAAAAACAAACAAACAAACAAACAAAAACAAAGCCAGACCTATGCCAATCATCTCTTTCTAGTTGTGCATAGATTTTCAAGCATACAGCGTATCTGTGCATATATAAGCTGCATGTGTGCATGTATGGGATGTATGTGTTAGGAAACCTGGGAGGTACTACTAAACCAGACTTCAGGGACATATGTTCTCACTGGCAACTAAAATGGTTTTCTTGCCACTCAAAGCTGCAACCTCCTACCTGGAGTTGATCTTGAGAAGATGAAATGAGGTACAAAATAAGACTAGTAAGTTATTAATGTGTTAACCATTCCATGCCACTGGCTCCAAAACTACTCACAGGCATCTTTCCCGGGGTGGTCTTAAAAGCACTATGAAGATAACCATGAATGGAGGATCTCACCTCCACCTCCTTGGTGCAGGGATTACAGGCATATGCCACTGTACTTGGTGATGCTGGGGGTTGAAGCTGGGGCCTTGAGCATATAAGTACCCTCTCTACCAGCTGAGCCTCGTCATCAGTCCATTCATTATGCCTGCCTTTTTAAAACCAGTACACTATGTGTCTATCAAGGTAGTCTGGCTGAACTACCATGGGATTATATAGTCGGGGAGTTCTCTGACCTCCAAAACAGTGGAAGATCCACCAAGAGTAAAAATGTTTTGTTTGTTTGTTTGTTTATTTGTTTGTTTTGGGGGGTGAGGCTGTGGCACCGGCTGGACTGGAGTTCAGATCCAAGGCATCCGAGGCTCAACATTCCACTGATACGTGGGGGGAATCTAGAAGACACCTTTAGCTTTGCTTAAAGCTCATTTCTTCCCACAAGTCTCTAAGCACACCCCACAGGTGCCATTGTCACATAGCCAACTGCGAACACTATTGCTCTTTCATTCTTGTAGGCTTCGATGGCTTTCCACATCCTAAACAGGTAGAGAAGGCCTACTCCATCCCATGCAGGCTGAACTCTCCTGTAATATACACACTAGAACTCTACCTTATAACTCAGAGTCAGCCAGATTTGATCACTTCCAATCTAGGCTGGTTAATCTTTATTGTCAGTTTGACAGAATTTAGAATTGCCTTGGGAACAAACCTCTGTGTTAGCCTGTGAGGGAAGGAAGACCACTCTGATGTGGGTAGCACCATCCCACAGGCTGGCACCCCAGACCAAACGAAAGGAGCAAGTGAATTGTGCACCAGCATTCACCTCTTTCTGGCTCCTGGAGGTTGATGCTCTATGACCAGATGCCTCACCAGGCCTTCCTCACCATGATGGAATGTATCTTCAGACTGGGAGCCAAAGTATGCTCTTCCTTCCTTCCTTCCTTCCTTCCTTCCTTCCTTCCTCCCTCCCTCCCTCCCTTCCTTCCTCCCTTCTTCCTTCCCCTCCCATTTTTTTCTGACAGGTATTTTGTCATACCACTGAGACAAGTAAGCAATAATCTTGGGTTTGAAAATTCCTCAGGTCCAGTATCTGAAATGGTCACCCCTTCAGTTTGGGCACTCATCTCCAGAGTATTTTGCTTGCTTGCTCTTCTGGACCTGTTTCAAGCATCTCACCCATTTCCTATGACCACTCCTTCATCTTTGATCTGAGAAGATGCTCTTCTCATTTGCAGATCACTGAGGTCCAAGCCCCATGGAATTCTCCCTCCTGCTCCCTGCCCTCACTTCTTCTTGCCCATATGCAAATACTTCCATGGCCCCTATGAGGCCCTATGCCAGGCACTTTGTCTACAACATCTCTAATAAGTGCATGTGACAATCTTGACCCATAGGCAGTGCTTATAGGTGAGGAATTAGGTTCTGGAGTCTTCTGTATGTTGGTCAAGTTCGCACAGCCAGCAAGTGGCAGATCCAGCTGCCTCTGGCTCGAATACCCTCATGTTTTCCTCTGTGTTACTTTCTAATGAATAGGATAAAATACTCGACAAAAGCAGCATAAGGGAGAAATGTTTATAGTGGTTCCTATAAAAGCATTGCCCATCGTGTCGGCAGGCATGGTGGCAGGGGCGTGAGACAGCTGGGCAGGCTGCACTCACAGCAGGGAAAGAGGGCGGAATGCTGATGCTTATCTGGCTTCCTGTCCCTTCTTCATTCATCCCAGGAACCTTCTGCATTGATGGCAACACCCACTTTCAGCATGGGTTCTCCCTCTCCGGTGAAACCTTTCTGGAAGCACTGTCATGGGCACATACAGGTGCGTTTCCATGGCAATTCTAATCTAATCAATGGACAATGAAGATTAATCATCACACTCCTCAATACACCTGCTAAAGTCGTACTAAACTCAACCTTCAGGAAGATTCTCACAGTGTACCCTCCTAGAACACAGTGATTCCTACAGTGTGGAAAAAGAATGTGCCAGGAGGTTTTAATGAGACCAGGTGGTAAGGGCACAGGTGTGGGAGGCCTGTGACACAGTTGCTATCTGCTGTTTTCCGGGGACTTCTCCTTATTTTGGGTCTGCCATTTAGGTGGTTATTAGTCGTTACCAGGCACCTTTTATCAACGTCTCTAATTTACAGAGTCAGACTAAACACCTTTGTTTTTAACTACAACACAGTGGATCTTTATGTTACACATTTCCAACAAGCATCAAAGCCTCTGTTGGTGCTGTCTCTCCTTTTATTCTCCAGTTTTGCTAATGCAAGGGACAGGCTGTCCCAGTAATTATTACTAGGCTAATGCCAGGTTCAGCTTAGCACATAAAATACCTCTTCAGTGCAGCTTTCTTTGCAAGAGATCAAAACAGTTTTTAATGGCAACATCAAACAGAATCAACATGTAAACACGTTTCAATAAGAATTCTTTCCTCTCCAGTGATTTCTCAATATTTGGGACTCTTTATTAGTTTCCTGCGCTTCCAAATGGTAACACGGTGCATTATTTTCTTCTTTGCCTCCTCTGAGACTCTTTATCATATTTACTGACAGCGAGTGTTTTGTGCTATGCTTTTGGTACTTTCCTAGAACAATTTAGGTTTGTCAGATTGCTTGACTTTGTAGGTTAGGAAGGAAAGTGGTGCACGCCTTTAATATCACACTATTTTTCCTCATTGTTCCTCTTTTTTGTCTTCTTTCCCATTTACTAAAGCTTTACTGAATGCCTTGGCACTACCCATCCCTATCATTTCCTAGTCTTTTCACTTGATTGGCATGAGATCAAAATACCATCACTGGCTTTTCCTTTACAGCATGGCTGTCTCACTCATACACTCCTGACCACAAGAGTAAGAACTTTTGGACTACTATTTTCTCAACACAGGGACCAGTAAAGCATGTGCCACCTGTTTGCAAGTAATTCCACCAGATCTGGCATTTCTAGGGTGCTCTCTAGTCACTAGAAGACTTATGAAAGCCACATGGACAGAAAATGTATTGGTCCCCACAGGCTGACCTTCTTCCTAATGCAGGGGCATGTGAAGGCTCCACTGAAGTCAGGGGCAAAGCAACCACTCAAGCTCCGGATACTGACATTTAATACTCTTCTAATGAAGTTGGCCTATTTAACTACATAAGAGAAAGAAGGGATGTTAAAAATAATGGGGAAGAGGAAGCAAAGTTATCAGTTATCTGTAAATACTAAATGACTAAAATCTGAGCAAGTCAGATGAACACTTTTATCTGAGAATTCCACAGGGGGGACTGAACACAAGAAGAAAATCAAATCACATTTCTAAATGGTAGTCAGTAAAATGATATATCCTAATTTCTAATAACAATTTCTAATACAAAACAATTAGGGATACACTTAAAGAGAAATAAGTAAGAATCTATATAAAGAAAACAAGTTACACACTGTTGGTAGACAGAGAAGACAGAAACAACTACAAACAGGATGTCAGTATGGAGAGAACAATCCTTCCTAAATGACTATGTAGACTGGACACAATGTTTAAATACCTGTAAGGAAGCTAATCCTGAAGTTTATAAAGGACAAATAAAGAATAGTCATAAAGGTGATGTAAAAAGACAAAGACTAGCTTACTAGACACGGGAAGATAACAAGCACCTCAAAGTAAAGCAGAATGTGCGTGTACCGCAGTGGCTAGCACAATCAACCCAAACAGAGTAGATCCCCAAATGGACTGTAATTCGGTACATAATAAAGTTGGCATTGCATTTGACCAGAGAAAGACAATCTCTGATGACAAAGGGTGGCTCTCTGGGGGAAGATGTGTAGTTAGATCCCTAGTTCATATCCTACATCAAAACGAGTGGCTGAGTACAAACTTTTTTGTTTTTTTCAAATGAGAGCCTGAGGACATAAAAACTTGAGGAAGAGCCTTGAACGTGTTACACAGAGTAGGAAAAGCCAGGCATACGAGATGACACATTCTGTGTTGATTCCCTGTGTCTGACTCATCTAGAACAGGACAGGCACAGAGACTGAGAACAGATAAGTGGGTTCGACAGGGTTGGGGGAGGAGGAAATGGGGAGTGACTGCTTAATGGGCACAAGGTTTCTTTGGGGGACAATGTAAATGTTCTGCCATTAGATTGTGGTAATGGCTATATAACTACAAGTAAAAGAAGAAGCCACTAAGTTGGACTAAAGAGTAAGTTATAGCCCAACAAAGCTATTATTTCAGAAGTCCTAATAAGATGAGACAATTTAAAAAATATAATTATCCAGTGGAGAGGGCCTAAATATGTCAAAATTCATAGAGCCAAAAAGAATCTGACAACATAATTTTTTAAAGAAAATCTGCATGAAAGAAACATGAAAAGTCAAGGAAAAAAAAAAAAACAAACATTCTAATTTTCTGAGTTGCTAAGTGCTGTTCAAGATCCACAGGCAGGAGGAACCCAACACCCAGCAGAGGCATGGGCAAAGAATCCACATGCACAGTTCCCAAAGAAACCAAAATACTTCTCTAACACATGGAAATGCACCCAGCGTTCACTCTAATCAGAGAAGCCCGTAGTAAAACGGCAAGAAGTGAGTGATTTTCACCTCTCAAACTGGCAAAGATCACGAGCTTAACAGCACCATCTACAGAGGACAGACACACTCAGGCAGACTTAGCAGGAGGCTGGCTACCAGGCCTGCCAAACTGGAGGCCGATTTGGCAAGGCTCGCCAAGATTGAAACTGCATATTCCTTTTGATCCAATAATATCTCTGGAGTAATTTCTCCTCCAGAGGGGCTTGCTGACACACAGAGTGCAATTTTTTAAAGAAGTTATTCGCTTGAAGCATTGTTCATAGTAGCAAATGTCTTCAATTAAAAGCAAATCTACTAATGTGGGAATGAATACATCATGACAAAGCCTATACGAAAATACTATTTAGACACTAAAAAGAGTAAAGTTGCTGCTATCTGTATTCTAACTAAGCAAGTCTGAGACACAGTGATGGGGAAAGGAACACTGTGTAAGGTATACAAAAAAGCTACATTTCTTATAAAAGTCATAATTAAAAGGCACCCCCCCCGTGTGTGTGTGTGTGTGTGTGTGTGTGTGTGTGCGTGTGTGTGTGTGTGTCTGTCTGTCTGTCTGTCTGTCTGTCTGTCTGTCTGTCTTGCTAGGGTTGCTTCTCTCCTTACACAGGTGAGTCAAGTATCAGGGATTAAACTTGAGTCGTCATCAGGCTTAGCAGTGAGTCCCTTTACCTGCTGAGATAGCTCACCAGTCTTAAACCCAGAATTATTGACTATATACTATCCAGCATGTCTGCAAGCAAACAATAGCACCTCTAAGTAAGAACAGAAGTAACAGGGACATTTCTTATTTTTGGCAAAAACTTCGTGTGTTTTCAAATTTTTATTGACTCAAGGCAAAATTGTTTCATAAAGAAAGAAAACAAAACCATATAAAAGACAATGGAATGAGCAGAGTGAGTGCTCTAGTTTTGGATAGTTTTTTTTAAATATAAGCATATTTTAAAATGTTTATACCTTTTTCCCCCAGGGCCTCACTTTTGTTTTTCAGAAGGGGTCTTACGCTCTAGCCTAGGGTGGCTTGCAACTCACTGTTATAATCCAGAATGCTAGTCCCAAACTCATGAAAATCCTCCTGCCTCAGCCTCCTGGGTGACTGGGATTAAATGGCAGGTAGTCAAGGCTAGCCTAGAGACTGTTCTATGGCTGAGGATGACCTTGAACTTCTGATTCTCTTTCTTCCACCTCCCTTGTATTAGGATTACAAGTACACAATGCTGTGGTTTGAACCCAAGGCCTTGAGCTCTCTATGTAAACACTCCTACCACATGAGCTACCTCTCCAGACATCAACCCTCAATAATTTTTAAGAAACAATAAATGATGGGAGATGTCATTATGTATATATGCTTCTCATACTGGTTAATGAATAAAGCACTGTTGGCCAATAGGAAAGGAAGGTAGGAGGGACTAGGAGATAAGGAGGAAAGAGGAAGGAGGAAGGGGAGTCAAGATGGAGAGACTGGAGAAAGTAGAATGCCGGCCGGCTCCCCGGTAAGAGAAATACATAGATCAGCAGAAATGGGTTAATAATTAAGGCAGAGCTAGCCGATAAGAAACAAGTAACGGGCCAACAGCATAATATCAAATACAGAGTCTCTGTGTGTTAATTGGGGCTGGCAAGGGGCCGAGACAAGACCGGGCAGCGGGTGGAAAAACCGTACTCGTTACAAATAAACAAAACCCAGACTCTCCTCTGACTCTTGATGCACTGTGCATCTGGTTTTGGTTCATCTGACAGAAGAACCTGGGAGATCCAGGACTTGATCCTGGGCTGCACACTGGTGTCTTAGTTAGGGTTTCTATTGCTGTGAAGAGACACCATGACCACAACAAGTCTTTAAGGAAAACATATAACTGGGGAGGCTGGCTTCCAGTTTCAGAGTTTCAGTCCACTATCATCATGAAGGGGAGCAAGGCAGAATACACACACATGTGATGTCAGATTGGGAAAGCTACATCTTGGAAGCAAAGCAACAGGAAGTCAACTGTCACACTGAGGGAAGCTAGAGAAAAAGGGATCTCAAACCCTGCCCCCACAGTGACACACTTCCCCCAACAAGGCCACACCTCCTAGTAGAGGGGCCATTTTCTTTCAAGCCACCACAATTGTCACAGTCCTAATCCCCACTTTAAAACTAGAGACGTATCTAATATTTTCTTAAGATTAACTCACTCATTACAAGAGCAATGATAATATTTTCATACCATGGGAGTTGGTTTTGGTTCAGACCGTTCAACCAAACTGTATCCCTAGTTTTGCTTTTTTGTATTGCTCAGCCAAAATAGAGCACTACAACAAATTCATTTGTCAAGAATATAGCTGTATTTTCCACTGCTTTCATTTACCAAATATTGACCAACAACTTCCCACATTCAATTATTAATATACATGGATGTGTACTTTAGAAAAAAATGAATATTTTAACAAAGGGTAAAGTTAAAATAGTTCTCCTTGTTATGGTAGTCAAAGACATGCTTATTTCCTCTTAGGGTGCTATGGTTTGTATCTTAAATATCTCCCCTGAAGCTCATGCATTAAAGGCTTGATATCCAGATTGACATTTTTGGGGAGTTTGAGCCCCACTGGGAGATAGCAGACCCTAATCCTTGCCCCCTTTTTTTCTATCCTTCTCTGTTGATTGCATGTATCCCAGCCTGGCCTGGAAATCCCAAGTTGAAGACGCCAGCTTTGAATTTCAGGTCCTCCTACCTCTGCCTCCCAAGTGCTAGGATTATAGATGTTCACCACTACATCTGGCTTCTAAGCCTTTTCTCTTCATCTGCCTTCACATTCTGGCTATGGCTGAGTAGCTCCATTCACCCCACTCCCATCACAACAGGCTACCACACCCCTAACCAACACCAACTGACCATGGACTGAACAGTATAAAACTGAAGGGAAAACCCTTCTCAGACAAGAACAACACTGACATGCTAACACAGACGGTGGAAATCTCATGTGGCATCACTTACAGACAAAGGACTTTAAGCAATTAACGTTTGCTGGTCATGGGTGAATTTGTCATCTTCAGGAATGAGCCTTAAAGCCTTAATTGTTATCTAATACTAAGCACTCATCCCTGGAAGCAAATACAAATAACGAACACTGAGTAGACATATATATATATGTGTGTGTGTGTGTGTGTGTGTGTGTGTGTGTGTGTGTGTATGTATGTATGTATGTATATACATATACACACACATATATCATATATTAAGCGGGCACATATTTGAGAGCGAGTGAGGGCTGAGAGTCAGGGACATGGGAGGGGTTGGAAAGCACAGCGAGGGGCAAATGACATAATTATATTTTGAATTAAAACTAAAAATTAAAAAGCCCTTTCACTTTATACATTGGTTATCTCTGCAATCCATTATAACGCTGGAAAGCTGAGACATTGGGTAATCATACACTCTCCCACGTGGGGAAGGTGGAATTTGATGTCGCCCTAGAAGAGTCTAAGCGTGTCGGAAATGCGGACATAGGGAGCAGGAGGAAGGATCTCTGAAGCAAAGGGAATGAATGGAAGGAAGCTCAGCAGAGGACTAGGCAAGCCTGTGGTATGAGGGTCACAGATAATCACATGTTGGTGCAGCACAGGCTCCAGTGAGCAAGGTTAGGGAAGAGGCCTAGAGTCAACTGTCAGTACAGCCTCAGTATCCAGAAACTGCCAGGAAGAGAGGAAAGTACACAGCCTGGGTGTGCTTCCCAGGTCAAGAGGGAAGGGGACAGGAGAGGACCCTGAGAGGGAAGGAGGTAAGAGGCAGAGACAAATGAGCATAAAGGCAGGCAAAGATGCTTGCAAGAACCTGGGAGTCACCAGCAGCATAGCCCAGAGAGCCTGGGTGAGTGCCAACTAGGGTCTGCTGGCGTGGCCTAGTCGAGGACCACTGGAGATAGGAGAGAGACGATTCCCAGAGTTTAAGAGCTGATGGTCCCTGCTCCTCACACTGTATGTTGAGATCCATGTGGGTGTTGGATGTGAATGTAGGGGTAGGGAAAATTTGACAGGAGTAGAGGGCTTCTGAATACACAATGACGGGAAAATAATTTAAAAAAAGTAAAGGCTTAGTGAACCCAAGGTGTTCAGTGATGGTCGGTGTTGCATCCTGGGACTTCACTGAAGCCTTGGCTCTGAACACAATATGTACTTTTTGCACTGCGCATGCTTTCAGGCCACAAAACCCTGACAAGCAATGCTTGAGATACCTCAGCTTAGGTTGCAGACCATTGCGCATCACGGATTACCATGTTTTCACTACACAAACAAAACTCGGCTCTTACAGAAGAAACATAGTAGTTTTGTTATGGAAAACAATGGCTTCTCATTGTTTTCCAGCTGCCATGCCTCAGCATGTAAGTATGGAATTAGTTCATCTTTGGGTTGTACTTTTGTAATACTGTTTGAGTTGCTGACTTGAGTTTCATACGAAAGTAATTTATCAGAACGTCTAGCAATTTCTAAAACGGCTCCACATATACTTCCTGCCATTTTTTTAGTTATGCATGTATGCTAAGTTGTGCTCTAAGCATTAATTTATAAACTTACAATAGAGATTAACTCCAAAACCCTTGAAGATATTCTGCCCTAAATATTCAGCCAATACTCCATTCTTTATGTGAAAAGGATAAAAACACATCTCATTAGCATGCAAATTTGTTTTTATCTTTAATCAATGGTAAAAACTGCATGCCCATCAAAGTATTGTTGTAAAATAAAATTTCATGATTTATCATCAGTAAGGGTTTGATTTGTACACATCTTTTATATGCCTATATGCTGAGAGACACTTTGCTCAAGTGAAGGTGGTCACACTTTGAGAATGTTTGAGAAGAGCTGGAGGCTTTGGTGACCTGGACCCTTGTGGCAATACTAGTGTGGGACAATAGTTTCACAATCAGAGGTTAAGGAAAGAATAGAGAAATGGTTTGAGGATAAGGAGTTTAAAGAAGGTGTCCTCTGTGTCTTGGGAGTAGGCCAGTGGGTATACGAAGAGCTTGAAGAGAACATTGAGGTTGACAGAAAGATAATGCAAAGTTAGGAGGGAGAGAGAAACACAATTGCGATGGCACAGGTGCAGAGAAGACAAGAGTCCAGACAGTCAGGAACACAAGGACAATGCCTTGGTGGAAGGGAGATACTCTTGTTCCTCTGAGGCCCATGAACACGGAGTGGACAAATGGGACATCTAAGACTGTGGTAATGGGAGCAACAGACAGCACCAAGCAGGGAAGAGAGATAAGGGGTTTTTGTTTGTTTTGCTTTTAAACCAGAGTTTCTGGGGACTTTAAAAAAGCAAGAGGAATGATGTCCCTCTATAGACAGTGGGGGTGAGAATAAGTCTTGAAGAAGCTGGCCCTGTATTTGAACCCACAGCATCTACTGGAGAAGAACAAATGAGGCTGATACGCAGCTGCACAGTTGCTGACAGAAAGGGTTGCATGATTCTGAATTACTAGACCAGAACAGAGACACTTGACTCCCATGAGATCTGGACCAGCAGAAAGACAGTGTGCCCAAGGGGGCCAGACAGAAGGCCTAAGGAGCACGGGCAAGACAACTCCAGGAGAGTAACAGGTGAGTTCCACAGAAGAAAGAGGGGAAGTTTGCCTTGTATTTTATGAGTTATCACAAGATAAGAACTCAAAGGTTCCAAATACAAAACTACAACAGCCACACAGGCATCCTCATTTGGCCAGCACTGTCTACATGCATGTGTTGAGATGTCCTATATCTCGTAACTACAGTTATTATATCTCTTTGTTTTGTTTTTGAGGCAAGGTCATATGTAGCTCATGCTGGCCTTAAACTTGATATATAACCGACCTCGAGCCTTCCAAGAGCTGGAGCTCCATGCTTGTAGCAGCATGCCTGGTTTATATGGCGCTGGGGGTTGAAGCAGGGCTCTGTTTGCTCTGTAAGTGCTCTACCAACCGAGTTACATCCCAGCTTCCAGGGTTTACTTCTTAGTTAGACATTTTACAAAATGTTCGGGGGCAGGGGGGTTGCTCAGAAGTTAAGGTCACTTGCTTCTCTTGCAGGGGACCTGGGTTTGATTCTAGGTTCCCACTTCAGGTAGGTTATACTGCCTGTAACTTCAATTTTAGGGGATCTGACATCCTCTCCTGGCTTCCACAGGCACTATCTGCACATACCGCACAGACAGCCAAGCAGGTTCACACATCCATACACATCAACAAGACTAAGTAATACTTAAAATGTTTCAGGAGATGGGAATATTAACCACTTTCATTTGATCCTTTAGGCACTGCGTACATTGTGTGGACATCAAATTACCACATTATGATCCAAATATCTGCATAAACAAGATGATAATCCACATGGAGAAAACAGCAGTAACTGACTGTAAACTACTGTAAGACTGAAGATGTAAGGGGTGTTGACACGGAGGTCCTGTGTGTGGCAGTGTCCATACTTGCTGTCAAGAAGAATGGAATGGGCGCTCATGATGAGATGGGGGGGGGGTGGTAGGACAAAGGGAAGGATGGGGATAAACCCTATCCCAGCCAGGTGATCTCCCTGTCTCAGACAGAGGGAGAAAGGAGAAGCATGCCTGCCTGCTCCAAGCCTAAGAGCAGGGTCCACATGTTCCAGATCACCTTCTTCCTTTTCATCAAATGCGGCTCTTTTCCAAAGACAGAAGCAGAGCTCTGAGAGATGAGCAGCTGCATGGCTGGGGATCATGTGATTCCTTGCGAAGCAGCAGAGAGTGGGAGCCTTGCCTAGCACGAGGGACGCAGGTCCCACTTGAGCTACTCCACCTGCAGGCTTTCCATAGCTTTTGTAGACTGGCCTTTCTAGACCTCGGCCTCATCCGAGGAGTGTGGGCTGCTTGGGAGCTTTTGGTGCTTAGCATAAATTAGGGGGTGCTATTATTTTTCTACAGCCTCAGGAAATTGTTTTGGGGGACATGGGAAAAGCAAAAAGCAGCAGCTGTGAAGCAAATAAAAGTGTAAAAGTCGGGGGGTGGGGGAGAGCATTTACTATCTTAATTTATAACTGCTTCAAAGTAGGCCACACAGAGAAATGAAAACATGTCTAGATTAGAAATGAATCCATGGGAATGGAGACATGGCTCAGCAGTTAAGAGGAGTTGTGGCTCTTGCAGAGGACATCAGTTCCTTTCCCAGAACTCACACAGTGGCCTATAATCATCTATACCACCTGTTGCGGGAGATGCAATGTCCTCTTTTGGCCTCTGAGGTAAGTGGGCACATGCACACACACACACACACACACACACACACACACACACACACACAACTTTTATAAAATAAATAATGAATCTGAAAATAAATTTAAGAAGCTAATTCATGAATGCTCCCACAGCTGAGTTGAGAAGTAGAGACCACCTAAATGCCCATCACCTAGTATTTGATTGTAGCTAAGAAGGAGTGACACACACTGCGGGCAGTTTCACCTTGAGAACATTATGGTAAGGATGAAGGAGGCAATCGCAGGAGCCCACAGAGCACAGGATTCTATTTGTGTGAAATCACTGCAATAAGCAAATGTATATATAGCAAAAGCAGATTCATGATTGCCAGGAGCTCAAAGTGGTAGGCTGGAGAAAACGAGAAGGGGCAGTTAATGGGAATAGGGTTTCCCTTTAGGGGTGACAAAAGGTTCTAAAATTTACATCAGGAGTTGCACTCCATTGTACATTCTGTATTTTTTTTTTTTTTTTTTTAATGAACCTGACCGATCCCACCTATTCCCATTTCCATCTACTGAAGGGAGAACATGCCTCTTCCCTGGGAGAGGATGTGTACAGTGTGGGAATCCAGTGCTCAAGAGTGTCAAAAGCCACGGCTCGTCTTCGGACATTCTCAGGTAGATGCTGGGGAATTTGTCTTCTTTCTTTTGCTTCTATCAGCCTCGCATCTACATCCTCTTTCCTCACATGAGCTTGGCAATCCAATCAGCCTCTGCTGGACAATGGTATGCACGTAGCCTAAAGTGGATGAGAATTTCTGCACAGTCTGAGGGATGTTTCTGAAGCACTGGTTTCTCACTTGGCCACACCAAGAGGACAGGATTCCTGGAGGCAAAATGTGACCTAACAGGCGATGTCACCGTCTTTAGGGAACAAATTACAAGCAGAATATTGAAAAGCCATTCCTTCTTACACTCCACCAGGTGTTTGACTTATCTGAGAAACATGCCAATAATTGCGTATAAAGTGCCTCTAACCTACTATTATCAGTTGAGTTCCAGGAAATCGAACTTCCTCATTAAAATGAACTGCATATTTATGGGAATGCTGACTTTAAAAAAAAGCCTACGTTCATTCATTTTGAAAAAATAATTATACTTACATGCATACCAGATTAATAATTCCTACATGGTGGCTTCTGACCACAAGAATTACAAAGGACAATAAAAGACCTGCCTTTGCTATTATTGGAAGGAAGCTTCCGGAAATTAAATCTGAAAACATTCCTCAAAGAATTTCCAGGTAAAGCATTTTACTACGCAGGGCTCCTGATGGTTCTTTGAACGTTAAAGCCTCTTCATAAAGTGCCCCACACTGGGGACCCCCAAACAGACCATAAAGCGTCATGTTTTACAACAGTTTATGCTGGTGGTCAGCAGAGTGTCAGCAATAAAGCAGAAACTCCAGCCGAGGCAAAGCACATTTGGAGGCCATAAAGAAACCCACTGGGCCCAATTTCCATCAAGAGGTGTCGACTCCATTTGACGGGTGTCATCTGCCAGTGAACCAGAACACCACTACGACTGACAGTCATGGGATTCTGGGAGGTGGGGAAGGGGTCTTCTGAAAGAGAAATGGGAGTTTCCAAGACCAGGAAATCAAGAATTTCACATACCTATGGATGTTAGGATAGTGATGTGACAATTGATGATGATGATGATGATAAAGGACTTTGGGCTAGAGACCTGGCTCAGCAGTTAAGAGTACTAGCTATTCTTGAAGAGGATCTGGGTTTGATTTCCATCATCCACAATGTGCCTCCCAATTGTCTGTAACTCCAGTCCTAGGGGATCTGACTCCCTCTTTTGGGCTCCACAGTCATCAGGGAGGCATGTAGCACACACACATAAATTCAGATAAAACACCCATACACATAAGATAAATTTTAAAAGTTTAAAGAAAAAAAAATGGCCTGGAAACTTGAATTTGTTATGAAATGTTAATCTATGTAGCTTAATGATTTATACATTATTCTTGATATTTCATGTTTTTTAATCTAAATATAAAATACCATGCCCTGTTTTGTTTGTGTTTGAGACGAATAAAAAATCAATTCTTAGGATTTTGAAGTGGTGTCATTTTTTTTCTTTTAAATGATGTATGTGTGTTGAATATGCACATATGTGCAGTTATATGTGCCTAGGTATGAGCATGAAGCCCAAAAGAGGACACGGGTATCCTGATCTGTTATCTTTTCTCTTTGAGACATGTTCACTAACTTGGAGCTAGGCTGTTAGCCAGCAGGTTCCAGCAATCCTCCTGCCTCAGACCAACCCTAAGCACTGGGGTTACAATAACCATGATGGCATCCTGCTTTCTATTTGGTGCTTGGGATTTGAACTCAGGAACTCATGCTTATGCAGAAAACATTTGCACCTGTTAAGCCATTTCCCCGTGCCCCAAAGTTACCCACCCCTTAATTAATGAATTTTATTGGCATTTTACAATTTTGGGTCACACCAACACACTGAGGTTTCTTTTAGCAGCTCTAAAAACATCATGTAGTTAGGAGAATATATAGGCTGTCTTGTGTATGTTTTAGCACTCAATGCTTAGGATAGCGTAAGAGTATTTCATTATACTGCCTCCCTTTTAAACAGTGGTGCTCTTCAGCTCTTAATGTCACTCTTGCTTCACGTTCATGTATATGTACGCTTCTTTTTATTAAGCTACACCTTTGCAATTCAATTCCTGCAAAACCCTTTGCAGAGAGGCACTTGCCAATTAATGCACATTAAGCACAAAGGTGAATCTATGAAGACAGTGCTGACGGAGGATGGAGGAGAGCTGTTGACACTGAAATTATTCTCACAGTTCTGACAGTAACAATGAACCATTAAAAGATACAACAAAACACATCAAATTAGATGCTTCTTGCACAGGCTTGCAGTATTGTTTTAAACACAGAAGAAAAAGGCCATTAAATACAACTGCTATTCACTAGATTTTAACTACAGTGGCTTTATAGTCTGAATCTGCCAGTGCAAGTCAGAATAACAGGCCAGAAAAAACAGTGTTTCTTGCCATTGCAGGAGTGCAGCAGGAGGGAAGAAACAAAGTACCATCTTGGCAATGTGGGAGCATGTCTCTCTAACAGCCTTGCTCCCTGACAAGCTTACATCATCCCCGGCATTCTATTTCTACCTTTTCCCAGAACCACGTCAGCAACATTTGTGATCATACTCTGTCAGCTGCTCTGCTAACAGTGGGAAAGTTTGATTTGGACATGGAGGGGAAGTTTCCTAAGGGGAACATCTCCAGAACTGATGCTCGGCACCGTTCTAGTTTATAGCCCGATGCAGGCAAGAGTACGTCTCTGCGCAGATTATACATGCACGCAGATCAGAAGTAAGCAAGGTGTATAATCTGGAAGTCGGCTCCAACAGACTCGTGAGATGTGTAAAAACCAAGGGAAATGATCCACAACTTATGTCTCTGTGCCAAGGAACTATAAAATGCTCAGAACTTCTATGCTAATTAGCTATTTTGTGTGATGGTTTGGACGATTCCCCTTCTACATGTAGAACACACACACACACGCACACACGCACATACACACACATAAAAACAATTTAAACCACAGAGTATTTTAACGTTTTACAAGCCAACACAGTAATCAATTACCTTGCAAGATATCCAGCAATACAGGAAAAATGCCCCCCTTTTCCTCTTCCTTTTTCTTCAATAGAATACCAATTTCTACAGTTTCTCTTTTGCCTGTGTATAAAAACTGCTCTTAGCTGTAAGTCCTACTAAAGATAAATTGCAAGATAAAATGAAATCACTATTCCAATTCATGAGAACATTTGAAGGCCCTCCAAAAGTGAATGTTTTTCCAAACAGAAAAAGGCTATTAAATTTTAAAGGCAAGGCTATCATCAAAATGAGGGCAGAGAAAAGTACACATAAGTCAGGTTGACAAGCCCATATTGATAAAGCACAGATAAATGCTATCTCTGAATAACATGCCCAGGACAGGCTGGCCTCGATTTATGAATGAGTCGTGTCCAGAAAGTTCATTTGTAAATCAGTTAGTTGGAGTTCCAAACACATTTTGCAGGGAAACCATGCTGTAACTAGAGCTTACTTTTATAGGAAGTGATCAAGACATAGTTAGTGCATATGCAGGTGTTCCCTGAACCAATATCAAGCACACCATTCCTGTGCACACTTTTCCTGTACACACTGCTATCTCTCTACTGTGCACACTGCTTTCTCCTGCGCACACTGCTCCTGTCCTGTGCACACTTCTCCTGTACACACTGCTCCTGTGCACACTGTTCTCTCTTGTGCACACTGCTCCTGTGCATGCTGATCCTATTCACACTGCTCCTGTCCTGTGTACACTGCTCCTGTCCTGTGCTTGCTGGTCCTATGCATGCTGGTCCTGTGCACGCTGCTCATGTCCTGTGCACACTTCTCCTGTACACACTGTTCCTGTGCACACTGTTCTCTCTTGTGCACACTGCTCCTGTGCATGCTGCTCCTGTTCACACTGCTCCTGTGCACTCTGGTCCTGTGCACACTGCTCCCGTTCTGTGCACACTGCTCCTGTCCTGTGCACACTGCTCGTGTACACACTGTTCCTGTGCACACTGTTCTCTCTTGTACACACTGCTCCTGTTCACGCTGCTCCTGTGCACACTGCTCCTGTCCTGTGCACACTTCTCCTGTACACACTGCTCCTCTGCACACTGCTCCTTTGCTGATCAGGGAGTCCAAGCAAGAAGCCCTTTGTTGGATATCCACTAGTCTCTCTGCTTCTTACATGATCTGAATGTGTCCTCCCAGCCACATAAAATAAAGGCATGACAATGATCTTATATGGTGAACCTTCAACCTCTCTCCTCCAGGTCCACTTCCTGTGTTCAGTTGCCTGGCAGTCAACGGCTAGTGAAGAGTTCACATCAGTGAAGACTTACTGCAGTTGTGGTGGCTGATACATGCTTGAGCGAGTAACTAGAGACAAACCCAATCTTCAAAGACAGGATGCAAATGAGGACTATTACCAATGATTAGGACTAGAATAATGGAAAGAATTCCATTGGGATATAGTGAAGGTGACTAAGAAAAGGCCCCAGCTCTTAACAGCAGGAGGAAGAAAAGGAGAATGAGGAGGCATAGTAATGAGGAAGAAGAGGAGGAAGAAAGGAAGAAATATGGGGAAAGAAGGGAAAGAGGAAGAGGAACAGGGAGGCTTCTGACCAATAGGAGGCTTAGATAACAGACGGGGTTTCCCTCCAAGGCCAGGGTGATCATGATATGGCATCTGACAGTGGTAGTAGCATTTGGAAAGCTCCTTACCTCTGTATGTGGAGTCAGCATGACTATTTGCCCTTCCCGCCTCATAGATAACACTGAGGAAGGGAAGTTCAGACATATCTAGATGGCTCAAAGATGAAGAATCTTGGCAACATGGACAGTGTAGGCTCCTGGTGTACCCAGAATAGAGTTGTAATGTTCTAAAAATAACTACCCAGTGGGTGTGAAGGATGTTGGGTCAGGAAATTATCTTGACAGATCCTGGTGAGCTATCCAACAATACAACTTCCCAAGGTTCTTTGATATAAAGCTGATGTTTCCCAGTGTCCTGTGGCTAGCTACATTCATATGGCCAATTGCTATCCTTCACTGGCATG
The DNA here is from genome assembly GCF_943737965.1 of Phodopus roborovskii. Lineage (NCBI taxonomy): Eukaryota > Metazoa > Chordata > Mammalia > Rodentia > Cricetidae > Phodopus > Phodopus roborovskii. The sequence goes on along the minus strand of NW_026126482.1, from coordinate 16,284,229 downwards.
AAACTCTATACCAACCGGGCTGGCCTCACTTGTAACCATTCTGCCTCTGTGATGGAAGGCATGCACCATCATACCCAGGTCCATTTACTTTCAGGAGAAGGACAGAGACCCAAGAAGGAAAGAATAGAGCAAAAATATTGTCCCTAGGCTTTGGTCCATAAATACCTTGTTTATATCAGCACTGGCTTGTCAGAGAGCCCAGTGAAAACTTGGGATTGAAATGCAATTTTAAATGGATTTAGTGTAATTCAAAGGCAGCTTCTGTACTTTCTTGGTCCTCCCACTGCAGTTTCCTGGTGTTCTCTGCCCTTATTTCATCGTTACGCTCTAGGAAAACCTAAGAGAATAGATTCTCCTTAAGAACAAGCTCCTGGTTGGTGTCCGGGTGCCATCTCTTTGTCAAAGGATGGGCTCAGAGGCTTCCTGGTCCTTACAAGCTAGATGGAGCGTACATAGTGAGGCTTCTCCAGCCTCACTGGCTAGTTCTATGGCAACAACTCTTTTCTGAATTTTTAGCATGTGTCTTTTCCACTTCAGCCTCCTCTCCCAACGTAACCCCAAAGTAAACAAGATATCCAATGTGATGAATGCACTGTGTTTATAAGGCTCTCTGAGACAAGGGGAAACCTGACAGCCTTCAGGGAACTGTGGAACAAACCCGTAGACAAAGTCTTTTCTATAGAAATTTTACAGGGAACCCTGACTGCCGTTACAGTGTGAAAATATGTTCCCTATGAAAAAATACTGAACTCAATACGTTAGTTTAAAAGCACATAAAGGAGTCCTTTTTTCTGCCTATTTCCACGAATTTGCTTCCATGGGAAGCCTAGAGGTCACTTCACAGGCTTGTTTTGTAATCATCAATGTCCACTCCACAAAAGATATAAATCCTTTTTATGCTGGTCACAAAACATCAGTTCATATTGTACTGCACAATGGTCCTGTTTTAAACACACCACAGCCAATTTGCAGCTCATGGAAATGTCTCACCATTTAAAGGGTGTTTGATGTTGAAATTTGCATGTTGCAGAAGGTTGTGCTCAATGTTCAAATCCTAGACAGCATCAGGACTTCTCTATCTCCATCTATGGTCACGATAACCTGAGTGAACCTGATCTACACAGCTAAGCAAGGTCAGGTCATGCCTGCACTTGCATGGGAGAAATGTCACAACATCTTTTCCTTTCTTTCCTTGTTTTTGTTTTTCAAAAGGGTTTCTATGTGTATCATTGGCTGCCCTGGATATCGTTCTATAGACCAGACTGGCCTGAACTCACAGAGCTCCATCTGCCTCCTCTGCCTCCCGAGTGCTGGAATTAAAGATGTACACAATTCCATTGTGTGTGTGTGTGTGTGTGTGTGTGTGTGTGTGTGTGTGTGTGTGTGTGTATAGTGGGTATGGGTGTGAGGTTGTGTGGGAATATATGGATGTGAGTGTAGGTTCCAAAAAAAGCCAGAAGAGGGCATTAGACGTCCTTGAGCTGGAGTATGGGCTACCTGATGTGAGTGCTAGCAAACTGAACACAAGTCTTCTGCAAGAGCAGTTTGTACATTTAACAGTTGAGCCATCTCTCCAGTTTCCCCTCCTGAATTTCATATTTGTAAGACTATCAAGTAATCTCTTATTAGTATTAACTAGAAGAGGTTGACATTCTGTTTCATTGTCTATTGTCAGTAAAATGTTTATTTAGTATAATAACTAATCAAAATCAAGCAAGGAAATTAGAGTTCAATTGTCAAGACACAGTATGGTGTTGGGAACAGAGTGGAGCAGAAGCATCTCAGTGACTTTCCAGGACCTCCAAAATGCAAACTCAGTCACTGCAACCCAGAATCAAGGTATTCAAAATGTGAACACACCCCTGGTGCTACTCATGACCTGATGCCATCCACAAAGCCCAGGCATCTGTCCTCCAGACCAACTCTAATTGTGTTTAATAATTTCTGCTGTAGCTGCTTTTAGCTTGTTATGGAGATTAAAAACAACAATAACATTGTCATCCTTGAGCTAGCGGGGGAAACATATATTATGACTGACAAAAACAAGGCGTCAAAGCTCCAGGAAACCTTTCTTAAATAACACAGAATGAGGGACATGGGCAAGTGATCAGAGAGTGACACAGTTAACCCTACCCTGGACACCATTAATTAGGAGTTTACTTCTAGAGAAACATTGAACAAAATGAGCTGAAGAGCTACCACAGTGCCTAAAGAGTAGGAGCTTCAAACTTAAGCCTGTGAATGGTCACACATGTTTTATTTCTTCTATTTCAAAAGCTATGGTTATGCCATTTTAACTTTCATATCTGAGACTGATACCTGTGTGTTAGAGGAATACCGTTGCTGTATCTGCTTTATCTGTGTGTGAAGAGCCCAAGAGTAGGTTTGACATCTCTGGAGTGTGTGGGGGAGGTGTCAGTATGAAAGATAGTCTAATATGGTTCATGGCTGTTGAGTAGAAAACAGTAACCCTCCTCCCTTGCCTTTCTTTTATTTGGGAGTCAGGGACCATGTAGGTCTACCTCACTGCCCATCCAGCCTAAACCATGGGCTTTCGGATTCATTTTTATTGGACACAGACACTGAACACACACACACACACACACACACACACACACACACACACACACACACCTTTCAATTGTCCATCATCACTCACATTCCTCAACAGTATTGACACTCATTATATGCTGAGCAAATTAGCCTAATCATCATTTTCAAGAGCCAGGAATCATCTTTGATACCTCTCCCTTCTTCCTTCAAATCCACCAGTCATAAAGTTTCTGTGTGTCTACTTTCAAATGTGTTGCAGTATGTTGTCCCTTCTTCCTTGCTTGGTCCCTTCTCCAAATGAAAAAGCCTCCAGAGCTCTTTGTAACTGCTAACTAACTCACTGTGGTGGTTTGAAAGGGAGTGGCCCCCAAAGAGAGTGGCACTGTTAGGAGATGTGACTTTACTGGAGTGGGTATGGCCTTGTTGGAGGATGTATGTCATTGTGAAGGAGGGCTTTGAGGTCTCATATATGCTTAAGTCACACTCAGTATCTCAGACTTTCTCCTGTTGCCTGTGAGTCAAGACTTAAGAATCCTCAGCTCCGTCTCTAGCACCCTGTCTGCTTGCATACTGCCTTGCTTTCCTCCATGACAATACTGGACTAAACCTCTGAACTATATATAGCCAAGCCACCACAACTAAATATTTTCCTTTATAAGACTTGCTGTGGTCATGGTGTCTCTTCACAGCAATAGAAACCCTAACTAAGATACTCACCCATTCCAACTCTACCCCAATTCCATCCAAGTTCAGAGTAGTAGCTGCAGCTCCTACCATGCCCTGCATTCCCAAGAGGAAACAGTTCATACTCTATAGTAACAATCCATATGCCTCAGTATGTCATGTTAATAACCTAAGATGCTCCATAGACATGGTGGATTAAATGACTCACAGCAATTTCCACCTGACCACTGGGTTATTGGGAAGTAACCACACTATAAAGCAAAGGCATGAATCAGTACCACCTCCCTGCATCACTTCCCTAAATGAGAATCCATAACAGCGCCACCACCTGTCCATTAATGTCAAACCCTTGTACTGGGTAATTCAAAAAAACATTAGACTTACTGGCTTTTATGTTATATGTGAGCATTTTGTCTACCTATAAATGTATACCACATTCATGCTTGTTGCTCAGAGAGCTCAGAAGAAGGCACTGGACCCCCCCAAGCTGAAGTTATGGATGGTTGTGAGTTGTCATGTGGGTTCTGGGAATTAAACCCAGGTCCTCTACAAAAACAAGTCCTCTTGACTGCTGAACCACCTCTCCACCCTTTTCTGCCTTCACAGAGCTGTGGACCTTCAGCAAAACACAATCACTCACAAGCTCTATCTAGTTCAGGCCATCTTCCCCTTCCCTAACACAAAATCTACACCTCCCTTCAAGGTGAGCAAAGGGTTTTGTTTCTCACAGGAAATGGGTCCAGGTCACTTCTGTCACTTCCCTTTCCTACCTTTTCTCATTTTCCTTCTCATCAGCTACACCTAAAGTTGCCCCCGCCCCCTCCAGTTCTCTGCTGACTGTTGTGACAGACTGGGCTCGCATTATTTCCTAGGCAATTGTTTTGGTTCTTCAACTCTATTTCACCAAACAGACAATGGAGAGGACACCAAGATGCAAAATTGTTACAGCCCCTTGACCCACTCCTCTCAGACTTCCTGTATGTAAACATCAATATCACAGAAAAGGAATCAAAGCTGGAAAGTTATCTTCAGTCAGCGCTAGACTAACTGTACTGTAGAAGTCACTGGAACTTTATCTGCTCTTCCACAAGACAGCTTTCTCTCATTAAGACCCACCCCCCCCCATCCATGAGTTCCCTAGATGCCATTACATTATCATGAGCCTTTGTCTTCCACCTACTGGGAGCAGTTTTTCAATTCTTCCGTTAAAAATATTGTGAGTGCTTTGCCTGCATGTATGTGCATTACATGTGCACAGTACCACCAAGCCCAAGAAGAGAGTATTGGGGCCCCTGGAACTGGGGTTATGGTCCTGAGCTACCATGTAGATGCTAGGAATTAAACTGGACTCCTCTGGAGGAGAAGCCAGGGCTCTTCACTTGAGTCATATCTCTAGGCCTTCCTCATTATTTTTAAAGACCCTGGTACTTTGGAATACGAGTTGACAGTTATTTCCTTCCATTTGGCTCTGTCTATAACTCCCCATCCCCCAATGGGTCACATATATCCCAAGTCTGTCTTGAACTCTCTATGTATCCAAGAATAACCTTGGATTGCTGATTCTCCTGCTCCTATCTCCTAGTTATCGAGATTATATGTAGGTGCTACCATGTCCAGTTTATACAGTGCTGAAAACCAAACTTAATCCAGGGCTTTCCTTATGCAGGTGTTTACTTTACCAACTGAGTCACATCCTCAGCCCTGTCTGGTATTTTCTCTTGGTTCCATATTGCTAGGGAGGACAATGTGGAGGGTGTACAAAGGTCCTTCTCTATCATTTATGACAAGAGTTCAGTGGGTGTGTATTTGTGTGTGTGTATGTGTGCGCGCGCGCACGTGCGAGCATGCGTGCGTGAGTGTGTGTGTGTGTGTGTGTGTGTGTGTGTGTTTTCTCTAGTGTTGTATCTAGTGTAAAGGCACTGACAGTCAGGATACCACACAGGGAAGTGAAACATTTCTCATTGTACTGATTTTGCATTTGGAGGAGAGATGACTTGAAATTCTTCCAATGTGCTTCTCACCCATCTAATCCACTCAGCTAATTCATCCCTCACTAGCACTTTCCTGTGGGAATTACAATGACGACAGATTCTGAGTGATGCTTTCCCAGCTCCTTCATTCCACTTTTAGAAACTGGATTTCTTTTGTAAGGAACAGTTGCCCTATTTTCCCCACTTTTAAATTTGTTTAAAAGATTTTGTTGCAGTATGGGTTTACAGACATTCAGTTTTTTTCTCTCTGTGCTTTAATCTAACATTTATTTCATAACAGGTTTTACTGAGCTCCAGCTAGGGTACTGGCCCATTTTGGGCAGAGGTGACCCATGTTATATGTCTTTCTATATCATCCCTTGTGTCTACAATAATGGTGAACTCATCCATCAATTTATTCCTTTAACAAATCCTGTTTCGATCCATGCCCTCGCTGTTAAGAGTCACAACCACAAATGAAGTAATTGCTTTCCTTGCATGGTTAGGAGCCCCGTTAGCAGACACTCACATGTATGCTAAAAGCATTTGGAATGTATAGTGATGTTCCAAATGGAACGCAGCCAATTCTGCCTGGAGAAAATGGCAGGTGCATTGGAAAGACTTTCTTGAGACCGAATAGTCTTCTCTTCTCTGTATTCTATTGCTCACACTACAAAACAAGCAAGTGTGAGTAAGCACTTAGAGACAGAGTAAGCAGATATCTACAGATGAATGAATGCTATGTAGGCACATGCCACTGCTTCCTTTTAAAGAATTAAGTAAAACATCAAAGGGCGAGGACACACTTTAGAAGGATTTAATGTGATAAACACAGATTCTTTACATAGTACTAAGAAAATTGGAAACAGCTAACGAAAAAACAATCTGAGTAGCCATTTGTCTTAATCCATTTTTTTTTTTTCAAATTCAATTTCCTGGTTTTTATTCCTTCACAGGGAATAATGGAGACCCGGTAAGAAGTACCATCCATCAGAGATGGACTGACTCTCCGGGTGTCTTTTCCTAATTCAATTTTCCTGTACTATTTCTACTGTAATTTCCAAACACAGCTGTTCTCTTCTGAGTGTGATAGCTCAGCCCTACAAACATCCCTGGGAATAATAAACAAACAACAGGGCACATTTTCTGCCACAAATTACACCCTGCAACCTTCTTTACCCAGAACACTCTGAATTGCAAGCAAGCAGGGACACATCAAAAACTCAGAGCCTTCCTGAAGACTAGGGGATTCACAGGGGGACATTTGAACGTGTCCGTGTTTAACTCCTACTACTGTTCCCAAGAATGTAGAAGCAAGCCCCGACTCCTGCACAGTGTTACATCATCCTTGCAATCAGAGGCAATGCCAAAAGTGTTTTGCTGTCACTGTTCCTATCACACCTCCTAATTAATGCCAGCATGTCTCCTCCACGCTAATGAGGACACAACACGTCTGAGGGCCCTCACACACACACACACACACACACACAAACACACACACACATGACTGCATCCCCAAATACGCTCCTATGCACACGGCTCCATCCCCATATTAGCACCCATTTATAAATAGAGTTTGTTCCTCCCGCCCATGCATGCAAATATGCATAAGCAACATTTAATCCAGCTGACTTCCTTTCCTTAAAATTGCCAGGAGATTAAGATGAAGAGCGCAGGAAAAGAGAAACACCTGGTGGAATCAGTGATCAGGAGACAGGCTAACACGACAGACAGACAGACAGACAGACAGACAGACAGACAGACAGACAGACGGCTGAGGCATAATGGGAACAGGAGGACCCACCCAGCACTGGGGGAAAGTGCTCCAAGCTTTACTCTCTGCCTTCCTTATTGGATCCACTGTGGTTCTTAGCCCTTCCTCTACCCTATCTTCAAAAGGTATAGTCACTGAATGAAGGAGACTCCTCCCTTCTTTCTCCTCAGTCTGTTCGAGACTCCCAGGCAGTATGCACTATCAAGTCCTGTCGCCTAAAGCTCAGCAGAAGGTAGATGACCAGCTTGCCAGAGTGCTTCGGAACAAGTTTATAAATAAGATTTCTGGACCAGAAAAATGGGGAGTAGAAAGGAAGCTGTTTGTGCATATTTTATAATGTTTGCACAGTGGGTTTTTTCTTCTGTGTGGGTGGGTCTCTACAGTACTCCTGTGTGTGAATACTGTCCATAGCCCTATTCCATATCACACAGTTATGGCAGAGTTTTTTGTTTTTTTAGAACTAGCATAAACATAGGCCTCTTCAATTCACAAAACACATTCGAACACATTATGTTGCTTAATCATCTCCACATCCCTGAGATAAATATGATAATTAAATCTATTTTAAGGTCAATGGGAGAAACAAACAAACAAAACATCTTCTCAGATTTTAACTGACTACCCTAAGGTCACAGGACAAACAAATTAGAGAAGTAAAATTGTTATTATTATGGGTTATTTTGGCAACGCTAGGGATTAAACCTAAGGGCCTAATGCATGCAAGACACACATTTCCCCACTCAGCTCAGCCCCAGTTCCTAGATCTGAAATTCAGAACCAGAATTTCTGATGACAAATTTTATTTCTTTCCCACTACGTGCATTTTCTTCTGTTTCTTCTTGAAATTATTTTGCTTCCATTTTATTATAGGACCATGTTCGCCATTTTATGTGAACTTTGCTCATCACCTAAAGATGCGCTTCTAGATGAAATGGACCTTCTTGTCCCCAGATTTTTAATGGTCCCTTTTCTGGTTAACTAACGCAACCAGGATAATCTAGCATTTGCAAACTTGGCTGGAATCTCCCTTTGAGAAAATGTAGGTCCTGCCTCCGATGGTCTGATCATTTCTCACTACCTCTCCCTGTCTCTCTCCCTCCCTTCCTCCCCCACCCCTGCTCAACACTCAATACTTACCAGTGTCTCCTGTACTGGCACTTATCCTGACCAGTGCATCCACTGTTGAAACTCCAACAAGCTCTGATTTTTTCACATACCACAGGTACCTACTTGCAGCCTCACACTTCATGTTTTTCCTGCAGGGCTGGGTAGCTGAGGACTGGACACAGGGCCCCTTACATATTAAGCAAGGGCATCATCAATGAGCAGCATCCCAGTCACAGGGTATTTCCTGGGATCTTCTTTCTCTGTCATTGTTACTATCAAGATCTTTGGATTCAGAAAAGGGTTTTTTGTTCCTGCAGAGCCAGTCCCACATGCTACCCTCAGCTTAGCAAATTGTGATCTATGGATGTGTAACTATGACTTCCTCCTGCACAAGGCAAAATGTAGTAGAGGCTCTAAAGCAACATATCTAGGACTGGAGAGGTGACTTGTCTCACAATTGTGAGAACGTGAGTTCAAATTCTCAGAACCCACATAAAACCTTGTGTTGTGCACAGAAGTCAAGGACCAGGACTGTCCTTCCTGGTGTAGGCAATAGCAAAAGAGCAAGACATCCTGTCTCCAAAGAGATGGAAGGTAAGGAATAATGCCTGGACTTGTACTCTGATCTCCATCCACCTAGTGGCATGCGTGCATGTGCTCATGCTCAGAAACACACATGTATATATGGGCGCACATATGTATAAGTGCATGCGAGGACACACACACACACACACACACACCTTAAAAAAAATAGATCTATGTGTACATCTACACAGCCCTGATAATTAGACCACTGGGAAAAGAAAAGGAGCCTGAGACAGTAGCCCGTCAAGATATCAGATGAGCACCCTGCTTAGGGTGTGTTAGGGCTCTCTGGGCTGTTTTTCCAGCCATAACCTGGGTTGGCACATGGTGGGGGAGGCATGGGGTGGCACTCAAGACCGTACTACATCAACAGCATAGAGTCAGACTCTGGGGCCGATCTTGCCTTCTTGTTGCCCAACTGTGCTCTGCCTGCTGTTTTAATTGGATTATTTTGAAATCTGCTATTTCTGTCTCACTCCTTTTCCCCAAACTGTCATATCAGCCCCGCAGTTTGACTATGACACAGCTGCCAAATTTCACTCCAGAGATGGCTTCATCTCAACACCAAGCAAAGTGACGGTCCCTCTGCTCTATCGAAGGAGTTAAGCATCTGGAAGGGGCTTGCCTTCCTTCATGCCTGAACGGACTTCCGTTTCCTGTCCTTTGATGTTTTACCATCCTCTCTGGAGGAGCAGGGAGGTCATTAGCTCCACCTGAGCACAAAGAGGACACAAACCAACAAAACCACTAAAATGTACCAGGATTGGAGAGACACAGACTGTGGCTTTCCATAGACACTTTCTACAGCGACTTCAAAGTTGCGAAGCACCAAAGATTGAAGGTGATGTTTCTTAGAAGTGGAAGATGCCTCAGAGAGCAACCTACTCATGTTCCAGATAGGAGCACCCTTTAAAAACCTTCTGGGTTCTCAAGTCCAAGGGCATTCCATTGAATGTGGGTTTCTCTGCCGAAACACACAGGGGAAGACCACATCTCCGCCACGGAGGCCAAATTCAGCCTCAGCTTCTAAAGCAGGGGATACCAGCAAGGACATGAGGGCATCACACAGTCACACTGACTTGTTTTAGATACTCAACCCAATTACCACCAGGAAAATGAATTGTTATTAAAAGGATAAAAGGTACAGTGAAAGTACTGGCCACCAGTGTTTAAAGAACGTGAGCCGTGCGTCAGGCTAGCTAAGACCGTCAATCTGAGGACTGCCACGTGTACAGTGGCCTGTTTTCTCCATTGTGAAGAGAAGGGACAAGGATGACCAAAAATAAAGGATAATTTCTGAGCAGATAAGGGGACAGAATATAACTGCCAAGTCACAAAAACCACACCCCCAGTCTCAACAAACTTTTGAAAACCTAAATAAATATCAATAGTACACTTCTCACTGAACCCAAGGAAATGACACATTGCATGCTGTAGATTTACTTCTTGCCAGTTCCAGACAATACTTTATGCACACACACCTTTTTTCTTTCTTTCTTTCTTTTTTTTAATTTCATTTTGGTTTGGTTTTGTTTTTGAGACAGAGTCTCATAGTCTAACCCAGGATTGTCCAGGTTCACTAGGTAGTCCAGGCTAACCTCAAATTCTTAATCATCCCCTTGTCTCATTCTCCCAAACGCTGACATGTCATCACACAGGGCCCCAAGATGTTTTTCACATTATTTTGAAATCTTATAAAAGTTTCGACATATGAGCACTTCATACAGGGCATGGACTAAAGGAAAAGGGTACATGATACTCGTGAGAAAAGGTCTTGAGTTCAGAAGAGGGCATTAGATGATCTGCAGATTCCCTTCCACCTTGCCAGGGCATCAAAAGCTAGAACCTTCCTCTTTCTATATTTTTGAAAATATATTTAAATGACTTGTTTCTCCTGATGACCTCTAAGGAAGAGAGTAGATACTCACTCAAAAGGGATCAGAACACAGCATCACGTTGCCTACGCCTCTGCTTCCAGTGTTTATTTCCACTTGGAAGAGGCCATTTCTCAACATCAACAGCGTCACAGATGGACTGAGGTAAAATCTCTAGGGCATTGGGGTTACTGTGTGGAGATGTGCAATGATGAGATTTGGAATCAAACCTTTCTTAATGTGTTTCCTCCACCAGGTACCAGAATACTCTGCTGTGTTTCCTACATGATATCACTACCATGTGGATGTCTCCACACAAACACCACAAGTTGCATTATTTATAAAACTTATAAAGAATAAAATGCTTCATACAGAAAGCTGAGGGATCATTTTAGAAACTCTAATGTGCTCCAAAACAGCCTTAAAAAGCTGTGTAGACATATAAAACACAGTGTACTCTCAAGTCTCTGACCGTACATGACTCTTCTTCTACCATGAAAACATCCCTAAGTGTCTCAAGATGCTGCCTTCTCCCCAACAAGGTATGAATTATGGATGCTACCTTCAGATTGAAAGGAATGGAGTCAAAAGGAGGAGAATATGTTTATGATGGAGGATAACATTGAGGGAGATCTCTATTTTAAATATTTAATATATAGCAAAATGGTCTCCTTTGCCAAGGAAATGTGTATTATAAAATCTAAATGGAAAATGGGCCTGTGTCCCAAAATGCATTGTGTATCTCTCCCCACCCCCTCCCTTGGGTGTGTGTATATATATGTGTGCGCGTGTGTATATGCACACACACATACACATGTGGAATGGACAGTAGTAGAATGGACAGCTAGACTGGGCTTCTCAAACAGAGAACAAACATGACAGTTCACATATTTTGCTGGATGCCTGCACTTCATTAGAGACCAGAGGTTGAGGATGAAAGATAATGAATAAGTACCCATCAATGCTAATAATTTTTAAACCAAAAACGAAGCATTTATTAAATACGAAGGCCAAAGGGAGGGACCCTTAAGTGGATGTAGTTATGGAAAAGACTTACAAGTATCCAGGGATACAGGGAAGTTGGGGAGAAGAACTCAGAGCCCAAAACTATACTGAGAAGGAGGACATTGATTACTAAAATTACCAATATATAACAACTTTGATCTGGAAACTTAGTTAGTTAGTTATGCACACACACATACACACACATCTTGTGGAATGAATCATAAGATTTATACCACTCTTTAAGATAGATTATAATAGATAAAGTAGGAAAGATCTAGGGCTAGGGAAATGGCTCAGTCAGTAAACCATCTGCTGAGTAATCATGAGGGCCTGTACCCACATGAGATCCAGGTGTGGTGGTGTACATCTGCTGAGTCCCAGTGCTGAGAAGGTGAAGGTGGATAGAATCCTGTCCAGACAGCTCATTGGCCAGCTTCCCTGACTGGACTAATGAACTCCACTTTCATTGGGAAATGCTGTCTCAAAGAATAACATAGTAACTAAAGAAGATAATGAAAATCAACCTCCAGTCTCGTCTCTACACACACACACACACACACACACACACACACACACACACACACCAGCCATAGCTCATAAACGGATAAGATAAATGCATCCTGGTGAAGCAATCACATCAATTCCTCACTATAAAGAACAAAATTAAAGCAGTTTCCTATTTACAGGTTTGTTTTCCATGATTTTAGTTACCCAGGTCAGCACTGATTTAAAACTACTTAAAAAAAATTTCTAGAAACATACCATACAATTCACAAAACCTGAAAAGCATCCTGAAATCTCATGCTGTCTCACTTTTTCCTCTTTGAGACATGAAGCATCCCTTTGTCTTGTGTGTATACATGATATTTGCTACCCTCCCATTAGTAACTCAGCAGCCATCTTAGTTTTTAGATCCACTGTCATGGTTTTGTAGTTGTTTATGTTGAAGAATCCTGTCTTATTTTAATCATGGCTCCAAAGCGCCAATGTTCATTACAACATACTGTCATTACTTATATTTTCAGTATTATTATGCATGACTTATAAGATAACTTTCTACAAGTGTGCATATGTAGAAAAAATGTAGTATTCATTAGCTTCAGAACTATTTGCATTTTCACACTTGTACCTTTAAGCATCTCCTACCAGGATGAAGAAGGACCAGAGTAGTAGCATGCAATAAAATAGCTTCTATGCTTTTAACATGTATACATTTATAAGAATCAGAAGGTCCACTGCCCAGTTTCTTAGTGACATGCATTGTGAGAGAGCTGTGCTAATAAACTCACTTCCACTGAGAGATGGGTAAATGCACATCACCCATAACCAAGACCCCCATCTCGACCACTGACTTTGGACATGCTTTCCTATTGTGCTTCCAGGAGACAAACACAGAAGACTGCTACACCTTGCCAAGGCAGGGTAAGACAGCCTCTCTAAATCCCTGCTTCTGTGTTGGTCTGTCAGATACTCTAGGCCCTAGCCAAAGATGGTTGTCCCTATGCTGCTGTGAGATTTTGGGTGACTGTCCAGGTAGTCTGTTGTTTCTGTTTTCGCCACACCTTTTGGAAGCTGTTTGCTTGTACTTCCTGCCTACCCTAGTATTGTTATTCTCCTTCTCAGGTCTCTGATGAGGTCGAAGATTAGACTGTCATAATTATTGTTCCCTCTTCCTAGATAGAAATATTAGGTACAAGACTTAGACTTCACAGCTTAGGACAACTCTATAGTAATTTCTGTTATGCCTTCACCCTAGGACTGGATATATAGTTCTTGCCATTTGCTCTTGTTAAGTCACTGACAATAGGTCTTAAGTATGCATGTTCCTACTTTTCCTTCTCCTAGAGCATACTTGATGTTTACTGTCTTTGTATATAGTTTTGTATCAAGCCTAAATCTTTTCTTTAGACTAAAAGGGTAGTTGTAGTGAGATATCCACCCTGCCAGCACCTGTTGTACAGACCACGCCCACTGCGTGGATGTGACCTATGGGGTCTAGGTCTAGGGTCCTAGACCCCAGCTCACTCTTTTACTTCCTGGTTGGAGGTAGAGAGCATCTGGGTGCATCCTTGGAGCAGAGACCGGAGGTGGTAATCTGTTTCAGGTGTAAGTGATTTCTCCCCGAATAAGTATCCATCAACCTTTATTGTGTCCCAGAATCTTATTTCCCACACAATATATGTTTCTACAATGCCTAACACCATATGCATGAACCAATTGCAAAATAAATGAATGTGTGGTGAATCACTAAGTGAGACTCCAGTAGGAAGGCACATTCTTTATTTCTCCCAATCCAAAAGCCATGACTTCATTCCGGAATGGCCACACCCTAGGGTACCTTAAGTTCTCACAGCAAACTCTGAGAATTAACTTTTCAGCAACACTCCGCTGATTTCAAAGATGCTCTTCTACATGGCTATGGGGAGAAAATTGTTTGTACAACCATACGTAAGTAACAGAGAACAGCAAAAACCTGCAGGGCGTCAGCTCTGAGTTACCACACAATTAGACAGACGAAAATAACACTCCCATTCCTCTGCCTCTCTGCAGGCGCTTATTCTGGTAAACTCTGAGAACTCTGATGCCTACATTTCTGCACAGCATCCTGGGAGTCCCAGCTAACAGCTCCTTTCTTCCTCCCTGCTTGAGTCTTTATTGATGGTGTCACCGAGGAGACTAAGTGCTATCCAAACACCATGCATTCCATATGGTGATACCATTACCTCCTTGCATCAGCCAGAAGCAGCCTTCCTACCTACACACATGAGATGCCTCATCCGAGTCTGGCAGAATACAGCAAACTCTTGGTATAGTGTATATCTGTCAACACACATCTTATTTTTTTTTATTCTCTCTGCCATTAATTTAATTCCTTTTAGCCGATATATATATATACTTGCCTAAAATACTCATTTTTGCTTTCTTATGCAGTCTCACCATTACCTAGGAGAGATTCACTTATGACATTAAAGGGGCAGTCTGAATTAGGAATTCAGACATTCCCTTCTTCTAAGTAGGAAGCTGCCTGACTGGAAATTAAGGCCCTGGTGAATATAATGCCAACACACACAACCAGCCATGAAATTCCTTCAGACACTGAAGGATGAACCAGAGGAAGAAAAGGAATAAGAATAATTTCATAAGACGGGTTTCCATGTGCTTAGCACCACATGTTATGTTTGTCTGTTTCTACCACCTATCATGATCATTTTCTCTATTAAAGGACTTATTTGTTGTTTGTTTGTTTGTAGGAGTGTTTGTATAAGTCCTTGTTGGGACCCATAAAGATGGGTCCACTTCATCTTGCCTCAAGATCAGTTTAAAACTGACCTTAGACCTAAAGATCTAAACACTTGGCTACAGCAGGATGTTTAGGCCTTAGTAGCAGATGTCTTAGCTAAATAACAACAGACTTGGGCTCAGGTGTAAACACTCTTGACCCTGAAGGCCAGGTAACAGGTGTGGCTACCAAATACCTGGAGGATTAAGGGAAGTAAGTCTGTTTGCTCTTAATACATGATAATAGAAGTCTTCTGCAATTGCCCCCACTTTTGGCTGGGTACTTAAGAATGTTGAAGGATAAACTAAGGGCATTCAGCTTTGACTGGATTTGCCCTCCTGACTGTCCTGTGTGTCTGTCTTTCTCTTAATGTCTTTACCTAGCCTTTCTCAATCCACACTAACCAGACAAGTGTGTGTGTGCGTGTGTGTGCATCTTCATGGAGAGCTATTGATGTTCACTCACTAGTGTCTTGGGATTTTAAGGCTGAATGACAATGACTTTGGCTACCAGCTTTACTCACCTGTACCATTTGCCTTCATCACAGTGCAGAGCCACAGGCAGCCGCTCCCTTCCCAGCAGATCCTTTCTTGAAGATTTTGCTTGAGTAGAAAGGGTGGCAGTAGAGAAATTCAGTGTAAGAGACCCGGACCTGTGAATACAAAAACAAGACTGGTGGATATGCAGCTTGGTGGCCCTAATTAGCACAATCTGAAGTCACCAAAAAGATAAGTACCCCCAACACACAAACACACACACACACACACACACACACACACACACACACACACGCACACACGCACACAAGCATGCAAGCTTGCACACGAACATATGCAATATATTTTTAAATAAAAAAGGATTTTTAATAAAAAGGATTAAATAAACAAATAGAGAAACCCTCCTCCCCTTCCCTTGACTCTGATCTTCCATGGAAATCCAAGGTTGTTCTCAGGAGCCATCAGGACTCTGCTGAACTGAAGTTTTCTGATTGAAATTCTTCCTTTTCCCTTACAGATTTATTGATTTTGATTTTGTGTCTTGAGTGCTTTGCCTGCGTGTATGTATGTGCACTATCCGTGTGCCTGGTGCCTGCAGAAGCCAGAAGAGGGCGCTGGATACCCTGAGACTGGAACTACAGACTGCTGTGCTCTGGCATGCCAGGTGGGTGTGGGAAACCTTCCAAGCTGGCCCTCCCTTCAAATGGGAGGCAGCGCCCCCATTTCAGGCAGACGGCACCCCCACTCTGGCTTCTACATCCTGTTTTATTGTAACTTTTCATCCCCACAGACCATGAGTTCTCACATGGCAACCTCAAATTTTTCAAGACTCAAATCAAGTGTTGAGGCTGTGACAATCTGCCTGCCCTGTACCTGTGACATCACGGCACACATGCCAATTCCTGCCTCACTGGCTCCGAAGGCCACAGGTTGCTCAAAATAAATAAACAAACAAACAAGCAGCAGGTTGCCAAGGAGACAGCTTTCCATAATCACATCTTTGGCAAGTAACCCAAAACAGGCGCATCAGTCACCGTTGGGACAATAAATACAGATTTCCGGAGAGGTCATGGAACCTTCTCTGGGGGGGTTTCTTTCACCCACGCTGCAACATGTTCTAGGCTTTAAGTAGGAGTGAAGGCAGTGCTGCTGTCCTGTGCAACCCATTCCACCGAGCCCCGGATATCATCCTCTCCTGGTGACCTCTTGTCAGCAACGAACCCGGGGCTCCACTGAGCAACCTCAGCTTCGAACCACTTCTGTGTGATCTCTGGACAGTATGAGCAGAAACTACAAGGGTCGACAAGACTGCCTGGTTGGTGGAGTGCTTGCTGTGCAATTGCAGGAGGACATAAATTACACCACATTAAAAACAAAACAAAGCCATGCATGGGCATGATTATAGTCCCAGTGCTGGAGAGGTGGAGGCCAGCAGATGCGTGGGGCTCGGTAGCCAACCAGCCTACCTACTTGGCTAGTGCTGAACTAATGAGAGACTTTCTCAAAAAGCAAAGTTGAGAGCTCCTGAAGAACAACAATGGAGGTTGATCTCTGTCCTCCGCAGGCACATGAACACACGTGCACCCAAACATGCACGAACATACATGCAAAAGAAAAGAGTCTATCATATATGATAGGCAGAAAGTGGGAGCAAAAAGGGAGACCTCTGACTTATGCTATAGCCTTAAAAATATTTGTACTATACAAAATTTGAAGCCTGCAGAAGAATGTGTATAATGTACTAAAACACATTCCACTTTTGAAGCCCAGCACCCAGGACTCCGGGTCCCTGGCCACCCTGGTGATGGGAACATCCCACCTATTGCTTCTTCCCTGAAGTGTCCCATTGCTTCTGCTCCCAAAGCAAACCGCCGCCCTTCACTTTTTATTCATTGTTCCCTAAAATGTGTGGTTTTAAGAGTTTTGTTTTTAATTAAAGACAGGTTCTCATGTAGCCCAGACTGATCCCTAACTTACTACATAAAAGTCCCCATAGTTGTCACTGTCATGCTCCTGCCTCTACATCCTGAGCGCTGGGATGACTGGCACATACCAGAACATCTGGATTATCTGGTGCTAGGAATCGAACCCAGGGCTTCATGCATGCTAGTCATGAACTCTGTCAACTGAGGGACACTCTCAGCTTGTAAAATGCATTGAGTTAATTCTATCATGATGTGTAAAGTCTCTTGTACCTGGATTCCCACAGTGTTTTTGTTAAGATTTACCCAGTTTGTTTTAGGTGACTTGAGTTTGCTCGTTTCCACTGTATAATATTCCTCTGTGTTGTTAAACTGAATCAGTTTGTTTTAAACTTGGCTTTGTACTTGGGTAGTAAAATCTAGCCCAATGCAGCCTTTGCACACAGTACAGCTGTGTCCTATCTTGATATATAAACAAGTTCTAATCTAATCTAAGCATAGAGTATAGGCAAGCAACTAATCCTCAGCCAATCACAATAGTCCAGGTTTGGCCAATCATAGGCTGCCAACTGATCAGACCATGTCTGCAGAAGTCCAATGGCAACTGCCAATAAAGTCCTGTCTGCACGTCACTTCCTTTCCTTAGGCTATAAATATAACCTCTGATGTGTTGGGGTGGAGCGTGCAAAACCATCTTTGATCTGGATTGCTGCCCGGTCCTAGAACCTTTTTTTTCTTGCTTAAGTAAACTTTGTTAAATTTAACTTATGTCAGTTTTTCTCTTAACAGTTTTGCAGTGTGAAAATATATGTATAGATACATATTTTCTTCTATTGATGGACTTTCACATTTTTTCCAGCTTCCATTTTTTACCCCTGCTAGAAACATGCTGTGTCTATTAGAAGCAATACACATAAGCACACATTTCCCTGGGGTTCAGCCCAAGAGTATATGAATATAACTGTTCCACAATAACATCAGACTGGTTTCCAAAATGAATATAGCAATCTGCATTTCTGCTGGCAGTAAGGCCCATATGTTTTCAAACTGACCACTCATTTCAGAATCAAGAAGACACACACCATCTGAAGCTGGTGTATTTGTTTTGCAGAGGAGAAATTGTAAATACATACTATCCTTTTCTTCCCCTTCACATGAGTGGGTTTATGTTTCATTCAGCACTAACAAATGAATTACTTGCTGGGACAGGTTTATTTGGCTCACTTTGAAAAGTGACATTAACCAGTGACTTGGGTTGGAGTGAGAGTGAAAATTTGAAGGTTGCAAGTGGCCTTATTTCTCAATCATTCAATTCTGAAGGTGCTGCAAAAGAAATTCTAATAAGTCCAGCCATGGCAGCATGGTTGTGGAATCCCAGCACACAGAAGGTAAAGGAAGAGAGATCAGAAGTTTAGGAACATTTTAAGCTACATCACAAGTTCCAGGCCAGCCTGGAATATATGGGATGCAGTCTTAATAAACCCCAACAAAACCAAAACAAATAGAATAAATAAAAATTAAAAGAATTTTCTAAGAAGAATGACGTCTGGGGCCAACGCTGCCCACTGGAAAAGGGAAACTAAATTAAATATACTAGAATGATGAAAACTTGTGGTACTACTTTTTGTTCCCACTGTTAATAAGAAGCTAAACAATGAGCCAAATTAGATGAAAAAAAAAAAGTGTCGCTTTTTTTCTTTTCTTTTTTTTTTTAGGAAAGCAAAAATTAAAGACCCTGTAATTACATTTTGTTGGGCTTTGTGAGAAAACCTTTGTTCTGCACAAGACCAACCAAGGCTCCTAAGCCTTTGATGGGATTTAACAGAGCTACCCCACCCTAGGTGGGCTACTTTCACAGGCTCCTTCAGGAATGTGGGCCTGGCTGGATCTGAGTATGGAGGTGGTGGATAAAAGGCTTAGGGAGACAAGACAAGGTGTACTGGGGGTCACAGAGTCGCCAAACCTCACTTAGCAGAAGTATTCAACTCACATCAGGGCACCGGCCAGAAAACATGGTCAACACTGACAAATATCGTTCTCAATCATTGAACATCCTTCCCAGCCTCTATTACTACCATAATACTACATGCTCTTCCCTGTGGTTTTGAGTCCCTTTCTCCAACCTGGTCTCTTTTGACTGAGAGCCCTAATCTGGCAGGGAAATGCCTGAACGGTATATGGTAAGGGGAGAAATGGGTAATTGAGAATTTTGCAGGAAAAAGGATATGTCTGGAAAACTGAGTGTTGAGAGAAAATAAGAAAAGCAAGATATCTTGTTAAATTATCTTTTTGGGTTTTCCCACTGGTTAATAGTGAAGCTGCCTTTATGTGGGCTCTCATACAGAATTGTGTTAAGAAAGGCCTTGATTTTGTTGCTGTTTAAGATATTTATTTATTATCTATCATGTGTGATTATATGTCGATTTCAGGGGACAGTTTGCAGCAGTCAGTTCCCTTCTTCTACCGCATGGGTTTCTGGAACAGGAACTTAGGTAGCCAGGCTTGGGGAAGGCAACTTCACCTGCTGAGCTATTTTGCTGGACCACAAGCCTTTATTTTGTTCACACTTCATGGGCTAGTGAGCTGGAGGCCAAGCAAGCATTATCTGGTGAGCTCTTCCTTCCTGGCAAGGGAAGCTTTAATTGCCTTGTTTATTTTCTATTAAAACTGTGATTTCAAAAGGCACCCTGGGGGCAGAGGATATAACTCATTTGGCTGAGTGCTCACCTAGCTTATACAAAGCTCCAGGTTTAATCTCCAGCACCAGGTAAAGCAGCCATGGTGATGCATACACCTGGGTTCCTGTCACTTGGGGTCGGGGGGAGTGGAGGCAGGAGGATGAGAAAATCAAGATTGCCCATGTGTACATAGTAAATTAGAAGCCAGCCTGGGATACATGAGACCCTGTTTTTAAAAGAAATGAAAGCCAGCTTACCTGAAATTTAGTGTCTGGTACTAGTGTACACAACTATGTTGAACAAGCAGGGTCTGTGACTTCAGGTGACAAGCTAGCTTTCATGGTTAGCGACATTAAAATCACCATATTGTAAGGAGTGTTAAGATTTTCCACAAGTACAAAAATCTATTGATAAGTGATTTTGTTGTCCAATGTGATGTTAAAGTATGTTTGGCTTTTTATACTAGACTGTCTTTTGGAGTTATGGAGGTTTATTGACATGTAGGATTGCTTTGCAAAGATAATACAGCATTCTTCATTAAGGGCCCTGCTTTCCCTTAGCTGGCCCTACTCACCAAAAAAGCTAAACATTTCTTATGAGCTCTTGCAAGGGAGCTGTCTAAACAAGCTGGGCCACCCAGCCAGCCAAGTCTCAGGGACATCAAACTGCCTTCTGCTGCCTTGCCTTCACTCACCTACACGGCCCAGGCAGCAGGCCCACTGCTCCTATGATAACCCACCTCCTACCCCATCTTGTGCCTACAGCACAAGAGAGCAGCCACTCTGGCAGGAGGCTAACAGGCATGGAGCTTGCATTGTTCTCTCCTAGAGGCAAAGAGAGCAAATTGGGTCTTACAAGCAACTCCAATCGGAAGGAAGGGAATTCACTTAGGCTTTGTAAAGAAGATTGTTAGCCATGAGTGTGTCCAAGGAAAAAGACACACTCACACACTCACTCTTGTCCTTAAGACCTGGCCAAGCATTCACAGACCACCCTTTCTCCCCAGCATTATTGCGGCAGCAATGCCCATCCTGGAAATATTACCTACTTGTTCAAAGAATGTCTCCCACATTTGAGAACACTGTAGGTCCCCAACTAGCTGCACAGAGATGTGTCACCAGAAGGGGGAAGTGCTGTGGAATAATCCTCTTGTACTGTAAGGACTTGTCACTTGAATCGGTTTAAAACACTGATTGGCCAGTAGCTAGACAGGAGGTATAGGTGGGACGACCAAAGTAAGAATGATGGGAAAGAGAAGGGAGGAGTCGGAGGGTAACCAGCCAGACGCAGAGGGAGCAGGAGATGAACATGCCATGCCAAGAAAGGCACCTCCACATGTCAGAGCATAAATAAGCAAAAAAAAAAAAAAAAAAAAAAAAAAAAAAAAAGTAAGAGCTAGCTAATAACAAGCCTGAGCTATTGGCTGAACAGTTATAATTTATATTTAGCCTCTGCATTAGTTGTCAAGACAGTCGCAGAAAACTTCCATTTACAGGGAAGTATGTCCCTGAAGGCTATTACTAGCATTGTGAAATCCAAGGTAGGTGGTAAGGCCAAATGGGAACTATTTGACTAAGCGGGGAGGTACATGTCTCTGGCCAGGGTCATTAAATAGAAGCTGCTGAGTGCTGAGCTGTGCTGGACGTATCTTAGGATTGAATAAAATCAGCTGAGCTAGGAAGAACCATTAAGGCATTCCATGGAGCTCATCACAGGTTGGAGGAACTGAGGCATATTTATAAAGCCACAGCTTTCCAATGACTCAGGCTACCTAGAACTCCACAATGAGATGCTATTTTGTTTCAATATTCTCCCTTCCTCCTCTTTTCTTCCTTTTTTTGCTTCTCTTCATTCGTTTCCTCCTTACTTGATTTCTTCTCACAATATTCCTCTCCTATTCCTCAGAATAGAACACTCAAATATTAAAAATTAATACATGTGTTCTTTTAAGGGAGATAACTGATTCTCAGATTACTAGCTATAAAATGAGACACTGATGCCTGCCAAGAAGGTTAGCATCGAGCTGGGTTTAATTATATAAATAAGAGTACATACGTGGTTCTGCAGACTTGTCTAGCATTCAGGAAACTCCAAGTTCCATCCCCAGTACCATATAAACTGTGTGTACATGGCAAGAATCCCAGGACTGAGAGGTTCAAGAACATCATTTGGCTACACAGCCTGGCCTAGAGATCCTGTCTCAAAACAAAATAACATAAAACAAAACAATCCTGCTTGTCCAGTCCTGCTCTCAATTAGCCACTCAGAAACCAATTTCCCCTCCCTTGCTACAAAGTAGATCCAAATAGGGCAATAGTTGAGGGATAAACAAAGCCTATGGCTTCCTGAAAGGTCAGCAAAATGGGGCCCCTAGATCACATCTGTTCACAAACAAGGCGGGGCAACTCTGCTGAATGCCAACATTTGCCTACAAGGTTGTCCTAGAGAAAAACTGGCCTCTCTACTCCTGAGCCACACACACAACCCTGCTTCTCTACATTGCTCACTGCCCAGCTGAGGAGGAGGTACCCAGGTATGTGAGCACATCTGTAGCAGAGCTGTGCCCCAGGGGCAGCTACAGAGGAAGGAAGCAGGCAAAGCTCTGACTAGCAGAGGACTGGCGGTCAGTCCAGTAGAAAGCAATGATGAAGTTGCCATGCGCCATGCCCAACTGGAAGCCAAAGATTCAGAGGTGTTCACCCAGCTAGCAAGACTGACCCAACCTCAGCGCTTTCAAAAGCCAGGCATCACTGCCTATCAAGGCTCTAAGCAGGCAATTACACCGATCACTCGGAAGGAGGGCCCACAGGAAGGATAAAAGGGGGCTGGGGTGAAAGGCCCCCATGGTTAGTTGGTACAGAAATAGGAGCTTACACTCAGGAACTCAAAGGGTTCTACGTGAAGCTCTCATGGCTGCCTGCCCTGTTAAAAACAACGGAGGGTCCAGAGAGCTAGCTCAGCTGGCACTGTGATTGGTAGACAACCATGAGAACCTGAGTTAGCTCTCAGCACCCACGAAAAAGATCGGCATGGTGGCACACATGCTGGGCTCACTGCCAACCAGGCTGTCCTAACAGGCAAGTCCCAGGCACCAATGAGAGGCCTTGTCTCTATAAAGCTCCTGAGGAATAACCCTGAGGTTTGCCTTTGGGCTTCATACATGCACATGTTCACCCCTGTGCAGGCGCATGTGTGTGTGCTGATAAATACAGCGGGTGTGTTTTAATAATAAACAGAAACAACTGTCACAATGAAAGATGACATTATTTAGAAATATTAGTATGTGCAAATACCAGCCCTTCTCTCCTCCCATGACTTTCCACACTGGGCACATTTTGGGGATCACTAAACTGACATTGTTCATTGCCAAATGTCACTACAGTGGTAAATGAGCAGATTCGAGTGGACCTTAGGAGCACATGCCTGTAATCCCAGTACTTGGAAGGCTGAGGCAGAAGAACAGCCTAGAGTTTAAGGTCACTTGGAGATGTGTAGTAAGGCCCTGTCTGCAACGAAAAACAAGCTTCCAAATGAATGACACATCATACATGGATGTTTTGAATGTGGTGGTATGATTTGTCTTTGTTCTTATGAAGTTGCAGTGAATTAATCACTGTTACTTTCTACCAATCTTGATTAATAGGGCTGGAGAGGGAGCTCAGCTTATAAAATATTTACCTTATAAGCATGAGGCTCTGAGTTCCATCTCCAGAACCCACATTGTAAAAAAAAAAAAAAAAAAAAAAATTTTTAGAGCCACGTTGTGCTCTTGGAAACCCAACACTGGGATGGCTTGAAGGTTAACCAGCCTACACTAATCGGCAAGTTTCCAGGCCACATAGAGACAGTCTCAATACTATCTGAGGAATACTATCTGAAGTTCACCGCTGGCCTCCACACATGCATGTGCACACGTACTAATAACATACAAACACAAATCATTAGTAGCCCTGAGATGATCCTTATTGTGTTATTGGCAGTAAATTCTAGAAGCTAGCTGACCCTTCCTCTCCTCTTTACTTTCTGTCTATGTGAACTGTGCCCACAAAGAATATACCTAAGTAAAAGCACACAAAAACCAACAGCATCATACAATGCTCCCCAAAGCCAAAGGAAACGATCTTAGAGTATACACACCACTGATCACGCCACATTAGCACAGATAATTAAAAGTTGCCTGTCTAATAATATTAAGCAGCAGACACAACTTTTAGAAAATTTCTCCCTGGTATTAACTATGCAAAAAAGTCCCTGGAGTGAATGTTCCTCACGAATCAAATCCATCTTCTCTTAGGAGTGGGTATAATAAATGGGTAGCCTAAAAGGAATGCTTGGAACAGAATGTCTCACTATTGTCTGATTATTCTAAATTTAAAACTCCAACAAAGGCAGGGATTATTCTCCTAGAGGTTCAAGATTCATGAGAGTTTGCTAATGAAGTTCCTTTAGGAGCGCAAATCAAAAAATTGCTATCTGCAAGCTGCCAGCGTTTTATGCTTGGGTGGTGTTTTTAAATCAAAGTCGCCATTCATTCAACAACAAATGTTTGTCTGGAATAAATGAATGAGAGTAATGGCCTTGAAGTACTTCACAAGCTTAATCACCTCTAAGCTATGAATCAGGAAACAGCTTTCCATCTAGCCTGAATGCACATGCCAATCAGAGTGAATGAAACATCAGCCATCCTTCCTAGGGCTGAAGTGAGACCTGGAGACTGGAGTCATATCTTCTGATAATTATAAAATGACCCATCTTGTGGAGGGGAGTGGGCTCCTGGCCCCTGTATTTGCCTTTCTTTACAATCTCCATATAATTTGGAAAGCTGAAAATCTGTGCCAGATGAGATGACATTAAAGCTTTTTTTTTTTTTTTTTTTTGCTTGTTTGTGAGATTACTCTGGGAGTCAAAAGAGGGCTCCAAAGCCCTCCCCTTCACATGTAAGCAGAAAGTTAATAGTTCACCTTGGGGAGGATCAGAATCAGAAAGCGAATGACTCACCCAGAATCATGAAGACACCAACAGTAAGAAAGCAGCCTGCCAGCAGGACACCGGGTGGGAGGTGCGGCAGGATTCCCTGAGGCTTCCGGTTTGTTCCTAGTCTTCCAACAATGTAGCTAACAACCCTCTCTCTCCCTTGGTCCCATTCGGACCTTAGAACAGGATGCAGCCAGAGAGCTGGCCAGTTACTTAATACCCACCGTCTGCCACTCAAGGGAAATGCAAGTAGAAAACTGTTTTGTTTTACTTTGTTTGCAGGTGGAATCTAGTCAGCAAGTGGCAAGTTTTCAGGGATGTCAAGGTTCTCAAACTACTAAATCTCACACTTTCTCCCAATCCACACCAAGGGAGCGAAGGCACTGTTACTCCAGAGCGAATTGCTTGTGTGTGACCAGCATTGGCAAAGAACAGCACACCTCCCACGCTTCTATTTTGGCCCAGGTGGATGGATGGGCACCCGCTGTCTTTTGCAGACTAACAGGGAAAGTGAAGTTTATCTAGGTCACTTCCCCTTTTCCCCTAAGGGGCTCCCTAAGCCCCAGAGGTCTCTGTTTCCTAATTCCTCTCCACCCCTCCCAACCTCCCCGCCATTAACAGTCTGGGAAACATCCCATTGTTTCTTTAAAGAGTACACTTCACTCATTGTTTTGCCAAAAAAAAAAAAAAAAACTACTTTGAAACCTTTTAATTTTTAAAGCCGAGCATCAAATGCTTTGCTTTCCTTAAACTTCTGTCATCAGGCAGCTGTGGATGCTCTGAATGGGTAAACAGGGAAAGTCATGCTCCCTCCTTCAAAAGCCCATTTCAGTGCATGTTAGAGCCCGCCAGGAGGATGGAAGCGCTTTGAAATCACCAACCAGGTACATGTTCCAGACAGCGCCCGAGCTTGCTGCGTTACTCACAAATTAGAAGCCGTGGATGTGGTGCCTGCACTAGTTATGAGATAATGTTACACCTTGGCCAGCCACACCATCTTAAGGGCCACTCTCGGGACACAGAAGAGTCCAAGCGCAGGGAGTCACAGCAGCGCAGGATGCACTGACCTCTGCCAAGGGTCTATTCCTCTAGAATCAAATCCCTGTGAAGAGAGATAGCTCTGCTATCTCAGTCCTTGAATGTTTGAGGTCTTGGGGCCATCCCAGAGCCATGCACCCCTACAGGCAGCTCTGGGTATTGTTCTGCTAAATTCTGGGCACTGATCAGACCTAAAATCGCCATTCTCTTCTCTCCTCTCTTCCTAGCCCCTTCCTTTAGGATGGCTCAATACAGGGTACAGGGCCATCCATTCATCCCAGTACCCACTTTAAGCCAGCTACACATTTTCAAGAACTGCCAATGATCACACGGTAGGGTATACAAAGCCTTAATTAATGCTGACTGCCAGTAAGTGGTGGAAAACTCATTTCCTTGATCATGGCATCTCCCCGTTGAGGTAAGTAGGTGACCAAGAAGGGAGGGAAAACAAGCCCAAACCCACCATAAGAGAGGTAGTTTGCAAAAGCCTAGTGCTGACCCAGGCTTCATTCAGAGGACAGATTTTAAAGCCAAATATAAATGAGCCAGGAGGGGTAGCCCACATCAATAATCTGAACACTCTAGAAGACAAATTGGGAGGAAGGTGACTGTAATTTCAGGGCCAGTCTGGGTCACATGGTGAGTTTTTTAGTCATCTTGGACTAGAGTGAGATTCCATCTCAAAAGGCCAGAGCCCTCTAAAAATCAAATATGTATGCTGTGGCTACAGCTTAGATGGGCAGTAGGTTTAAAGAGGAAGATGAGGGTAAGGCCGGGAGCATCAAGCCAGGAGGTAGAATGGGGCAGATGAACTAGAATGTTAAGTGGAAAGAGAGAGGCAGCGTGCTGGGGAAAGGAAAGGCGGGGACGATGTAGAAGCAGAATTCACTGAAGGCAGGGCTAGAAAGATGCCTCATTGGGTAAAGGCACTTATCACTTAGCCCTGACGATCTGAATTCGACCACCCACAGCCCACACAGTAGAAGGAGAGGACCGATTTCTATAAATTCTGATCTCTACATACCCCCATGCCATGTGCTTCTTTCTCCAGCTCATACACAAAATAAATAAATATATTTTTAGAAGATGGTTTACAGAGGGCGTTGCTTCCATCCCCACGAGTGGTGCTGGGTCACAGCAGGAAGTAGCAGGAGAGGCAGAGGGTCCAAGTCTGCTCTTCCCTTGTCTTTGCCATGGTTTTCTAGGTTGGCACCGGGAGTACACATGGAAGAGTGATGGCACTGTGGGATGGGACAGGATGACTCAACCTCTTAGGTCAGGGACTTGTAAAAAGAGCCTGTAAAGTTCCATCCCCAGGTCTGAACATGGGAAGCCAGCAAGGGGGACCAGGGAATGCTGTTCCCTAGACCCTCACATTTGCATATGCGAAAGACCCAAGCTCTGAAGAGCACGAAGAGCCCCTCCTGATGAGAGAGAATACTAAGAATAGAAATCCTTTGCACTGATATGGAACTAACTGGAAAGCTCAACTCTTAGACATGGGACTTGGAGCATTTTTGTATCCTATGTGAGCTATAATACATGCGAATGTATATCACACATATCAGGGGGAAGAAAAAATATGCATGTACTGTAACTGCAGATCCAGAAAAACAAACCAGCATACAGCAATAAATGTGTTGCATTTGTGTAAATGTAACAGAAATTATACCCCTTACACTAACTGCTTCCACTAATTCCAGTGGCCAGGCAGCATGCTGCCACTTAAGTGTTTCATGAACTGTGTGTCCCATTAACTCACTCACCTCCCTTATTTTTTTATGACAACAATAAAGCCCATTTTACACATTCATGCTTCTTGTCCTATGATTCACTTCATTATAGAAGGTGGATACACAACGGACCTTAGGGGGATCTGTCCCTCCAGACTTTACATGTCACAGCCATACAAAGAATGGCTTCCCCACAGCTTTAGGAAGTATAATTTATAACATGGCTGAGCATAAAGCATGCTTGCCCAAGGATACATGCACTGCACTAGAGCTGTACTTACAGGCTGCTGAGCCCACAATCCTCTCTCCTTTGTGTTAGATTATCTGCTCCCCGTTCAGAGCATGGAGAGCAGGAAAGATGCTGTGGGCAGTGGTGAACGCAGGGAACAGGCTGCTGGAACTTTTGCTCAGGCACCTTGCTAGGAATATGATTTTTAAAATTATAATCTCTTGGGCTGAGGATGTGGCTCAGTCGGTGGAGTGATTGCCTAGCAAGAATTATTAAGTCCCTGGTTCAAAACCTCCCTGTGCATGGTCACCTACACCTGAAATCTCAGCACTTGGGAGGTGGGGGTAGGGATATCAGAAGTTCAAGGTCATCCTCAGCTAACAACAACAACAATAAAAACACCCTGTCACTCAGTAAAAAGTCAACTGGCAGGGAGGCCAGAAGGATACTCTGGCCAGGGACAAGCTACACAAAACATTTCCAAAATTATACTCCTCATTTTATTGTAGAGTGATCATGGCAATGGTGTTTAATCAAGAGCCTTGATTTATCTGACATCACATACCACAGACACTTGACACAGTGGGCTGGCTGAGTCACTATTAATAAAAATACTTCTCACCCTTTACACAATGCCACTAGGAAAGCTTTACCTTTGGACCCAAGCAACAGGCACCTGGCGGGGAAAAGCTATTTCTAACAATATACATTATTTCACGGGCAATCACCTATTGATGTTATATTTAGGAGCAATATCAAAACAACGCCAGTGCTGAAATGTAACATGAGTCAGAGGAGCCTCTCCATCTTCCAGCTAGCATCTGGAACACCTGCCGATGTGCGCTCCTGCCTCAACAACCTTGCTTACCTGACGTACACTGGATGTAGCTGTCAGGAACAGGGGCACCTTCAGAGGAGAGTCCTCTCCAAACGGTGCCTTTTGTCCCTAATGAAGACTTTTTCCCCCTCATTTTTCATATTCAGAGTCTACATACTGGATCACAGGTATGCCTCTGCTTCGTGATGGCTGTGCAGCTCACAGAACCCGTTTCTGGATTATCTGTGCACTGGGTTAAATGCTCACAGCCTCAGAAGACAGAAGTCTGTCTGTGGACAACCACGACAGTACTGTTGATGTCTCCATCTGTCATCCTGCTACAGCCCTTCTTCACAATGTAATGCTGCCAGTCAGTGGGGACATTGCCAGGGGGAAATGTCATCAGTTGGTGCTGGTATATTATTCGTTTTATTTTATTGCTTTTATTTTGGTTCTCTGAGATAGGGTCTCATGCAGTCCAGACTGGTCTCAACCTTGCTATATGCCTGAGGGTGAACTCGGTCCCTGATCTGCCTACCACCAGCTCCTAAGTGCTGGGATTACAACTGTGCCTCACCACTCCTGACTACGAAGGGTCTACAATACAACCTAAAAGAGTAAAAACAAGAACAAGAAGCTACCAACTTCACCTACCAACTGAACATCTGCCCAGGGTGCTCTACCGTGGCAATCCTGCCTCTGCTTTAGAACAATCTTGACTTTCCTACAAGCAATCAAATCAGCACACACACACACCCTCCACTTAAACAAACATGCAATGGACATCATGTACTTGAAACCATTTCTTATCCCAAGTCAACTTTGTTGACAATAATTGCCTCTCGGCCAGTGAGAAAGGAGAAAACACAATCCATCCACTAAGCCTTTGCTGAGTTCATTAAGCCTATGACCCTCCCACTGTGTGCACGCACTTGACCTCTGTCTTGTTTTGTCCTTTGACTGCATTGTGTTCAGATGTGGAAAGAGCTGTTTTGTTCACTCTTACTCAAAGGCATGTGATACTATTGTTCTTTGTCTCCTTAGAAATATGTTGGCATTCTTGCTGTCCCCAGTAAGAGAAGGGCCTGAGAGATTTGCCGACGCTTCTGGACTGCGGCAATTATCTGCTGAACAACCAGAACCCAGCTGCAAAGGCCACAACGAAAAGTGCAAAGGGCGAATCAGGCCACACTTTGAATCATAAACATTATTGCGGGCGGAGCAGTTTGCTGCTGGCTGGCATGCTTTCGCACCTAATTGGGCCGGGTAGCATGACACTCCTGGGGACCATTACAGAGTTACAGGTGTGGCTTCTGTGCATAAAAGCTGTGTGTCTGGCAAACTGGGCATGAGCCTACCTTCCATAAATCACTTTGTATACTAAATGTCCTAAGGGAGTTCGTTATTAAAGATGGTTGTATCAAGGCTTTTGTGA
This sequence comes from Phodopus roborovskii, assembly GCF_943737965.1. Classification (NCBI taxonomy): domain Eukaryota; kingdom Metazoa; phylum Chordata; class Mammalia; order Rodentia; family Cricetidae; genus Phodopus; species Phodopus roborovskii. Next base: position 16,254,074 of record NW_026126482.1, on the reverse strand, counting down.
ATTCTTAAGCTTATTAGGTGTTTCATGAACACCTCACTTGGCGCTTTGAGTCCAGCCTCTATCAGTAAGTCACAGAAAAGGCAAGAGCAGAAACGTGACTCCTGATTCTCTGTCTCAAAAAGGAGAATAAACAGAGTGCCATCCCTGTCTGGAAGAGCAGAGGCTGGAGGGGAGGGCGGGCTGGGAAGCAAGAGGGATTCTAGGTCATCAGCATTTGGGTAGCTCAACTATGAGACTCAAGCCTAAGTACCAAGGGCTTAGGGCTGGGTCTATCTCGTAGGATGAGGAATGTCAGTTTAGATAGCAGGGCTGTGTGTCAAAGGATTACATCCACATCTCCTCAGGCAGCAAGCAGTAAAGCCTGAATCCAGGAGAAATCTAGAATCAGAAACCTGCCTCCTGTGTGGTGGTCTCACCCATCACAGACTGGAAATCATTCACAACAGAAAAGTGCAGAGGTGGCCCAGTACCCCAGCATCCCCTGGGCTGTTTGACTATTGCTTCCTGCAAGGAATGGCCTTAGTACAAAGCCTCTGTTTGAGAATGGGAGGTGTGGTCTAATTGTCATCTGAAGGTACAGAGATCATTGGAGAATGAACTCCATGCCAAGAAAACTCTCTAATCACACAGTCATGAGTCCAGCCAAACAAAAGAGGCTGCATGGGGACATGTGCAGATTCGGTGACAAAAGAACACTTCCAAGAAGTAAAGGGGAAGTCGGTTCATGAAAGGACTTAGAACTCAAGGACATCATTCGTGTTTTTGAAACTGAAGGAAAAAGAGAAGGAAGTTCCGACTCAGACATGAATGGCAAATGAAGAGAACAAAAGCAAATGAACTGGGTTACAGAATTAGAGCAGGAGATAAAAGATCACACAAATAATGGGAACTACAAAAATGTGCATAAGAATATTGCAAAAGGTGGGCCTTAAATATATCTAAAAACCAAACATCTGTGGCTAGGTAGTCTAACGATGCAGATAAACTAAGTGAAAGAGGAAAGAATAGAAGAGTAGAGTAAAAGCACACATTCTACTTTTTAGTAGAGAGTTTTGTTCACAGGTTAGTTGTGAGTAGCATGACTGACTCTGACACGATGACCAGGGGAAAGGGTAGAGATGAACACGTGGAAAGTCAGATCAGCAAAGTAAGAAGCAACTTGAGGCCTGGCATTGGTGGCACACTCCTTTAATCCCAGCATTCAGGAGGCAGAGACAGGCGGATCTCTGAGTTCCAGTCCAGCCTGGTCTACAGAGCTAGTTCCAGGACAGGCTCTAAAGCTACATAGAGAAACCCTGTCTCGAAAAGCCAAAAAAAAAAAAAAAAAAAAAAAAAAAAAGATTCTAAATGCACAGAGGCACAGAGGGACAGACAGAGGGAAAATAATACGACAGGTTGGATGAGCAGCACTGGGGAGGCAGAGGCAGATCTCTGGGTTCAAGGCCAGCCTGGTCTTCAGGGTGAGTCTCAGGACAGCCAGGGCTACACAGAGAAACCCTGTCTTAAGAAACAAACAAGCAAGCAACAACAAAGATATAAATGAAGAAAACTTCCCTGAAGTGAAAGAGCGCTTTAGTACAGTATTGCAAACAAAAACCAAAAAACAAAACAAAAAAAACTTCAATCTGTAAAATGAAAATGATATACACGCATACATATGTATCATAGTAAATTAATGGGAAAACAATGTGTTTATTTCCTGAGAAAACTCTAAGTCTGAGCTCAAAGAAAGAATGTCATAAGCTTTTGGTGAGAAACGGACTAAGCAGGCAGGCCACTGAGAAGAAAGCCAAGGAGGGCACTCTGGGCAACAGAGGAAGCAGCAAACATGCGTCTGGTCACGTTTCTAATGAAGTATGAGCTCTAAGCAATAAAAATCGCAGGTGATCTAAAGGACCTAAAATCCAAAGAACTTCACACACACACACACACACACACACACACAAATCATCTGAAACACTTCTCTTAATAAACAAAATTTAATTTAATAATATAAGAAAATTGAGGAAATGCATTCAAGTATTTGTAATATGTAATGAAGCCACACATATAAGAAACAGTATACAAAAGAACACAGGTTATCTAGACTATTATTTTTTAACATTTGATAATTTCACACACACACACACACACACACACACACACACACACACACACACGAAGGATCTTGACTATATTCAGTTCCTACTTTCTCCTTTTGTCTCCCCAGTGTCCTAAACACATCTCCCTCCCAACTCCAACCCCTGTCTGTCTGTTTGTCTGTCCGTCCGTCTGTCTCTCTCTCTTTAAATAACACACCAAGTTTGTGGTACCCATATACACATGGGTGTAGTGTCAGTCCCTGGAGTATGAAAAACTTACCAGTTTCAATCCTTATAAAGAAAAATGACTCCCTCCCCAGTAGCCATCAGCTGCCAGTAGCTCCTCAGCTAATGGTGAGGCCACAGGGGTCCCACCCCCATCCATGTTGGAATTTTAAGTGGCTTACTTTTGTTCAAAGTGCTGGAAACAAGCAACTGTGCATGCCCAGCAATAGATGGGCCATCTGCACCAACTCTCCTCCTCTACAGCTCAGGGAACATCTGGTAGAGAGGGAAAAAAGAATACAAGAGATGGAGGATGGGTGGGGAACTGTGAAATGCTGTTCCCTAGGCATGACATGGCCATTGTACTCATGAACTCCCAGCAGCTGTTGTTACCTGCACAAAGTCTGCAAAAGATCTCGACAATTCCTGAGGAAAACTTGTATGTCTACATCTGTCTCTGCAGAGGAAGGGTGAGTTCTAGAAAGAAATAAAAAATATAGTAATCTCATCTTCCATTAGGAGTGACTACGGTCTGCACTGTCCAGGGCATTGCTCACCCAGATATGTAGGCCATAGTTATTCAAACTAAACAACAGCCTCGAGATTAAAAACAATATACAATGTGACTATTGCTACAAAATAACACACATGCACATACACACTCACACATTACATACACACACAAACAACCTAAGTAGAAAATGGTGGGAATATCAAGGAAGCTAGGTTGTCAACACACAACAAGTCAAGCAATACTGAAGCTAGGCATTAATTCTCTTTTAAGAAGCAAAAGACTTCCACATGGAGTCATAAATTAAGAATGACCTTGACATCTTTGAGAAACAGAAGTTAAAAGAAGTAAGATGGGCAATGGGTACCAAGAAACTTCACACTTGGAGGTGATGGCTCAATGTTAATTTAAAATCTGAATAAAACAGCCAAAGCATTTAACAGGGGTGAATTTTTCTTACAGTCAAAGGACACCTTGCAAAGGAAAGTTAACATCTGACCTGCCAAGATGGCATAGCATGACATATGCTAAGGAAAATAAGCCCAGATTCAGAGACAGGAAGGTCTTGGTATATGCTTTTAATTGCTGGGAAAATAGTTTGATAAGAGGTTCTAGAGAAGGTGACATGATCAACGTGACAGCCATGATGACAGAAGCCCAATCCTTACAGTATTCAGCATCTGTGTTGGGGCTCATGCAAGATCATCAGAAACTGTGTACATGTCAATACCACATGAATGACAGCACAGTACAACTCACCAACAACCAGCAATGGTATAAGAATCCATTAGCACATTTAAAGTCTTCAAAATACGGGAAAGATCTAATAATGTTTATGGTTCGCAGGCTGAGAAAACCAAAACAATGTGTGTGTGTATGTGTACCTGTGTGTGCATGTGTATGTGTGTTACTTAATTGAAACCATCTTATGTATTTGTTAATCACCCAAAGGCATTTAAAATAAAAGGTCAACTCAAGAAATTAGGAAAGGTAGGAGAAATAAAACAGGAACATTAAGCATGCAAACCATAATAAACACAAACATAGAAAAAATTTTGAAAGGTGGGCCTTGACACATAAAAAATAAAATATGGTGGGTACCTAGGCATATGATCTGAATTAAACTTAAAAAGAAAGGGGAAAACTCACAAATCTTAAAGATAAGCTTTAGTTTTAAAAATATGGGGGCTATAAAGATAATTTAGTAGGTAAAAGCACCTGCCATCAAGCCTAATGACCCAAGTTGGACCAAGGACCCACCTGGTGGGAGATGAGAACCTACCCCACAGGCCGTCCTCTGATCTCCACACCCTACCACACACACATGCTTGACACCATGTTAATAAAGTTTAAAAAACATATGACAGATTTTCTAGAAAAACAAATATTGTATGTTAAATAAAAATCTGAATCAGAAAATTATTACATAAAAAGATTTTAGGGACAGGTATGGAGACATACACCTGTACTTTAAGCACTATGTAGGCTGAGGGAGGAGGAAATATGGGTTCAAGGATATGCTCAGCTAACTGGTAAGATCCTATCTCCAAAAATGGGGAGGGGGGACTTCAAGAGATGGTTGTCAGTAGAGTGATGAGGGCCTAAGTTCTGATTCCCAGTGTTGCCATGCCTACAAGCACAGAGGTAGGAAGGCAGCAGTGGTGGTGCACACTTTTAATCCCAGCACTCGGGAGGCAGAGGCAGGGGGATCTTTGAGTTGGAAGCCAGCCTGGTCTACAGAGTGTGTTCCAGGACAGCCAGGGCTACACAGAGAAAGCCTGTTTCAAAAAAAGCGAAAACAAACAAACAACAGAAAAACAAAACAAAAGCAAAACCCAAATGCAACATTTATAAAAGAACAGCACTCAAGGCAGTTCTCTGGCCTCCGCATGCATGTGGCCTGCAAACACGTGAACAAAGGAGTTTCCCTAAAGCCCAGCAAAGACAAGCTGAACACACAAGTTGACAATTGCAGCCAGCACTGCAAAAGCTCTAAGGAAAGGAAGACTCCCTGGGAACCACTCAGATCCCACAGAAAGAAGCACTGCGGGGGGTGGGGGGGAAGACTGCATGGCTGAAGGTTATGGGTCTCTCCAAGTGGCCTTGGGGTCACTTAGTCACTTATCATCACAGGTTGTTTTTCTGGATGCTTCAATGTCTGGGAAAATGTGATTTCCATTATACACATGCATGAGGAGAGATGGACAGGTTAAACATAGTTCCGCAAGTTTGGGAAAAGGAATGCTGGATGGGAGGACAGACACGTGTTATGAATTCTTAAAAGTGCAGGTCAACAGCCAGAGCACATGGGTAGAGTATTCTAGAACACTTGCAATGGCTCAAAACGTTAGCAGGGAAGGCAAGGGAATATATTGTGGGGCCCTCCAGGAGGCTTCATTCAGGGTGCTGCAGGTCTGGGAGGCACTAAGTGTCCCTGTGTCCCTGGGAGTGTGCATGTGCACTTACAGTGGGAATGTGGAAAAGGAAGGGTGATTTGCCCAAGACCACACCTAACTCATCCCAGGAGGGAGAAAAAAAAGTGCAGATCAAAACTGAAGTGACAAACCACGGACACAGAGCAAGAGAATATAAAGCTCATGGTCCGCCTGCCTTCCAGTTTCTAGGAGAAATGAAAGTTAGCAAAGGATGTGAGAACATTGGGTTCAACATTGGGCGCAAGTACACCGCACCCTTATGTTCGAGGTCATTCATCCAAACCCGCTCTGAGTATTAACCTCTGGGAGGAGAATTGAGCTACATGAGATTATGGATGGACATTTATCCATTTGGTTCATCCCAGTAAGCCAATGGGGTCTCAGCAAAGAAAGACCCAGAAGCAGCCTTCTCCTGTGTTGGACTTCACAAACATTTTGAGTATTTATTCATCCAAAACATCATGAATAAAATTCACATGAAAATATCAATGGGAAAAAAAATACTTGTAAGACTGTTACAAAGTTACTATGCCTAAAGCAAAATTAATTCACATCATTATGAGGAAAAGACATCCCTCTTAAGACACAGATAGGGGAGGAATGAATAGCTGTTTAAAAAAAAAAAAAGTCAAACAGGGAAATATAAGGAAATTCTCAAACTTCACTCAAAATCTCATCAAAAAGAGCAAAATTTAAACAAGGCATAAATTTGTCTCTGTGTGTGCATGTGCATGAGTATGTGACTATGTAAGTGTATGTGAAGGTCAGAGGTCAACATTCAGTGTCCCCTTCAATTGCTTTCCACTTTAATTTTAAAGTTTTAAAGTTTTAAGTTTTATTTATTTAAGGGGGTTGGGTTGCATTTGTGCCAAGGCACAATGTGTAAATGTCTGGGGACAACTTGCAGGAGTCAGGTCCCTCCTTCTGTTATGTGAGTTCTGAGGCCAAATTCAGATGGTCAAGTTTGGCAGCAAGCCCCTTTACCTGATGAGCTGTAGCCAGCCCGCAGCATTGGCTTTTTTGAGCCAGGGTCTCTCACTAGACCCAGAGGTCTCTGGGAAGCTGGGATTATAGGTGACTGGCTTTTCCACACCGGTGATGGAATCAAACTCAGCTCATAGCAAGCACTTTACCAACCGAGCCAGCTGCAAAATAAGTTCTAACTCATCAAATTGGCAATGCTTTTGTTTGTTTCTGTTTTATAATTGTAGTCCAGGGCTCAAACATATAAACATTTCTCCAAGTAATAACAAAAGCCTTATAATGGCCCCTATCATTGAAGTAAGATAGTTTAGCAGGCAAAAACACTTCTCATGAAATCTTGATCACCAGAATGTGTGTTGGTATTGGACAAACGGTTCAATGGCTAAGAACTCTTGCTGCTCTCCCAGAGGACCCAGGATCGGTTCCCAGGACCCATATTAAGCAGCATACAGCACCTGGAACTGTAGCTCCAGGGAATCCAGTATCCTCTTCTGGCCTTTGGCATTGAATACAAGAGGTGCATACATACTCAGGCACAGAAACACACACAGAAAATATAGAAATGTTTCATTCAAATAAAACCATGAATGTGATGATGCACGTCTGCAATCCTGGTACCCTAACGATGAGATGAGAGCTATCAATAGAAGAACCAACTGGAAGCTCATGGACCAGTTAGCCTTGAGGGTACAACATGGAGATGCAATAGGGAAGACCCTGCCTCAAAAAGGTGGAAGGAGACAACCAACACCTGGGAGTGATCTTCTGACTTTTACACACAGAGAGACACACGCCATTCTCATTCTAGACATTTTCCCATAGGAAATAACCAGAGATGCTCAAAGTTGATACATGTTCAAGGAGGTGCACCATGGCATTCATAACTATGGGGAAATTCTAAGAGAATTAAATGCTGAACAGAGTACTTGTGTGACTTAAGCAAACCATTCAGTCTTTACTGATGAGAATTAGAAATATACACATCTATATGAGACATAAACCTTGATGGGCTCTAAGAGTATGCTCTGAGGGCTTGAAGGCAGCAGAGCATCACACTCACAGCATGTGGACCAGGGAGGCAGCTCTCCCATGATACACTCAACCATCTCAGTTTAAAACCAACTAGAGACACGAAACTCTATCCTCAGTGTCTTATGGCTGACTTGTCCTTTGTTTTTGTTTTGTTTTACTTCTTTGTATTTGTAGCTTTCCTAAGTGAATGTGTGTGTGTGTGTTGTTGTTGTTGTTGTTGTTGTTATTGTTGTTGTTGCAATCAAGGAAGCCATATAGAGTAGTTGGAGTAGACTCTGGCACCAGACTGCTGCAAGGTCAAGTAAATTTCTCATCCCCTGTGAGCTTTGCCTTTCTTATTCTTTAAGAAGAGCTAAGACAGCTGCTGTGTGGCTGTGCCTGAGTAAGTACACAGTATTGTAGATCAGTCAGCACAGTTCCTGGGTCATGGGAAGAGTTCATTAATTAGATACCACCATGCATTTTGGGCAGTATCCTAACTTTCACTGTTCTAGGAGGGAATCTGTGAATCTCTTCGGGGAGAGAGAGAGAGAGAGAGAGAGAGAGAGAGAGAGAGAGAGAGGATGTTTTCATGTGTGTAGATACATGTAGATCCCAGATGTCAATCTCACATGTGGCTCCCTCTGGCACTGTCCACTTTGAGACAAGGTCTCTCATTGCTCTAGAATTCACCAAGTAGGCTAGACTGCCTGGCCAGGAAGCTTCAGGGTCCTCTTCTCTCCACCTCCCAAGCACCGGGATGATAAGCATTTTCCACCACACCTGGCTTTTTCACCTGGGTTCTGGGAATCAGACTCAGGTAGTCATGCTTACATGGCAGACACTATCAATTGAGTTATCTTTGAAGCCCTTCCCTGGGGATCCCTAGTTTCCTCTTGAGCATTAGCTCCAAGGTACCCATTATAGAAGAAGAGTCTTCCTTCCTGGTGTGGAAAATCAATGCAGAGCTGAGGGAAAAGGACACAGCAAAAATCATCAACATGGAGTCCTAGGGAGAGGCTATGACCTTACATCCTATTTATTGAAGTCTTATTAATGAATGGAATTGATAATTCAAAATATTAACTATAGGTAGATGTCAGAGGTGGACAGTAGTTAGACAGACAGATATTATTTTGATTTTTTAAACTTTTAAAGTAGATGAACTCAAGGCTTATTTCATTGCCAGATGAAAACAGAAATTCCCAAAGACTGTAGGTGCAAAGTATTAAACACACTTTTACAATTCATCACACACAGAAAGGAAGGAAGGAAGAAAGAACACCTGCCAAGAGAGAGACCTTTGTATTGTAGGATCATAGCATCCTGAGAAGTATAAGCAGCAGAGCCCACCATGGTAATTCATACTTGTCATCCCTGAACTTGTGAGTCTAAGACTTGGAAGTCTAAGTCAGGAGGATTGCCACAAATTTAATCGAAGTCTGGACTATCCAGTGATTTCAAGGCCAGCCTGGGATAGAGTGAAAAAGTGTTTGTAAGCAAATAAAGGAAGCTGGAGAGCTGGCTAAGCAATTGAGAGCACTTGCTACTCTCCCAAAGGACCCAAGCTTGCTTTACAGCACCCCTATGGAACCTCATCAGCATCTGTAATTCCAGTTCCAGGCGACCTGATGCCCTCTTCTGGCTGCCATGGGCACTGCATTGCAGGTGGTACTCAGTCATGAAGATAAAACATCCATAATAATAAAACACAGGAGAATAGTGGGGAGGAGGAGAAAAGTAGTAGATAGCATGAAGCCTGTAACAGAGAACCCCCCCAAAAAACTGTTCAGTCAGGCTAGGCCCAAAGAGGAGACTGATAAAGAAAAGAAGCCAGGTAACTTAAGGGAACATGGGCTGCTGATACCAATTGGCTGCTATGGGACCTAAATGGCTCTCAGTATGCAGAGAATGAAGGCTTACAAGATCTAGAGGAAGACTAGCTGGGCAGTGAGAATGGGCTCCATCAAGGAGACTGGGGCTAGGCTAAGGCTAAGTGGTGTCACATTTGCCTAGCTGTGTCTCATCCTCTGCACCAAAACAAAATAAGCCATGAAGAGAGTTGGCACAGCCTGGCTGAGGACTCCCAGCATTCACCCAGCCTGCTGACCAGCCTTGCACACCTTCCAGCAGGGCTCTTCTCGGTGACTCATTCGGACCTCAGGCTCTACTATAAAGGGTGGCCACCTCGGCTTCTAACAATAGTTGTTTTATTTTTAACTTCAAAGCCGACCCTTGTATCCCAGAACAAACAAGAGAGAATTACAAGAGTAAATGCTCCATGCATGCTGTTTCCAGACATCCAGGAGAGGCCCGCTGCCTTTCCCTCATCCTTATTATTTCAGAAATGAGCATGGGTCACAAGGCAGCTCCCAGTCAGAACCCAAGGTCATCAGACGCCATTCGAAGCGGCATGATGCTGCATGCATTGCAGAGATAAGGCTTCTCCATGTGTCACCTGGAAATGCTTCCTACCTGAAGCCTGGCCTCCAGCCTCCACATTCCATCAGCGGTTCTGAGCCTAGACAATGCTGCAAGCCAGCCCAGCTTGAGCTAAAGAGGGCTGACATCAGCCCAGTCTGAAGTATGGGGAGGTCTTTGCATATGCAAAAGATAAATGATCCTAAATGAGAGGTAATTATGTGCTATAAAAGTGAATTTCAGGAATTAAACAAATGATGATTTGATAGTATGAAATGAAGATGAAGATACCCTGTGCCCCTCCCCCCCAAAAAAGCCACAGGAAACACGACAATATCAGAATCAGCAAGGGATAACAGCTAGCAAAATGGAGCTGCTGGACAAATGGCCTTAATGCCAGGCACAATGACTTAAAATTCTAGTCCTTATCACTCACAAGCTGAGTAAATACTGGCGAATTATTTCGCACACTGAGCCTTCACTGTCTGACTATGTAGAACATTAATAGTATTGGCATAAAGCGTTACAGAGCCAATTTAGTTGTGCATACACTCGGTGTATAATTATTGTGCTTTCAAGGTCTAATTACAAACACTAGAGATACATGAGGGAAAGGCTGGGTGCAGCCGTGCTTACAAAGCCTGTTAGGCTTCTCTCAAGTGAATGGAGGCAAACAAGTACTCGTGCATGCAATAAGGAGTAAAGAGAGCCAGAGGAAAGGGTCGTGCGGATGGAAATTGGCAGAGGGTGATGCTAGAGTGAGACAAGATCCCTTGGCAGGAGCATGGGTCCACTAAGTGAAACGTTCACAGAGACCGTATCTTAGGACCCAGGAAGGCATGCGCTTCAGGTGACAGCAGTGCTGGTGTCCCGATGCTGAGGGTGGTGATGCTGACCCCGAGGCGATGTTGACTGTAACGGTGCTGATGATGGTGATGGTGGTGACATTGAATGTGATCATGGTACTGGTGGTGACAGTGGTAATGGCAGAGGTGATGCTGATGGACTCATCACAATAACCCAACAAGCAAATAGCACAAGAGGACGGGAAGAGGCGTGGCCCATATTAAGTACAGCGGTGAGCCACATGATCGGCACTGAGCCCATAAGGCACTGATCAGGACCCTGATTTTCACTTATTAAAGCTTGCAGCTCTATTTTTAGAGACAGCCTTCAATCTACCATCATTCAAGAAAAGCTTCTCTCCAAATATTCTATTTCAGGAATGAATGTAACTTTTTTTTAAAGATAAAAATATTCTGCGTGCATGAGTTCCTTCTTACCCAGCCATCTTTCTGTTGGTTTGCAGCCTGCCAGCAGAGTGCATGTGATATTTTAGAGACTTTCTGTGCAGGGCACTTAGAAATCACATATGAACACTGAAACGGCAGAAATAGCTGGTAGCTTTCATTTCCATAGATACTCACTCGTAAAGCAGAGGGATATGAATTTTAATGGAAGTCTCTGTAAGTTTCCAGACTTTACTTACCTGTCTCAGAGTGGAAAGTGAGTTGTTTAGTTACATGTATGTATCTTCATAGCGTAAAAGTTTGTTTTTGTAACTTACTTCCTTAATATCTGCTGTTTGAGATTTCTCTGAATTGCTAGTTACAGATTATTCATTATTGGTATTGTATAATATTCTATTACTTGATTGTATAGAATAATTTTCCTAACTATGTTTCCTTATTGATTTTGTATGTTTGTGTGTGTGTGTGTGTGGATACATGCATGCCACAGCACAGGGGACAAGTTGTGGCAACCACTTCTCTCCTTCTGCCACGTGAGTCCTGGGGACCGAGTGCAGGCCTTTGGCTTGGTATCAAGTACCCTTAGCTGCTGAACTATTGAGGGCCACATCATTTCTTTACCTTTGTCTTCTCTGCTAAGCATTCAGGTGGTTTGGGTCTGGTTTTAAATCGTTAACATAGTTAATGCTGTGATGAGCACTGTATGGCAGACAGCGCACAATGAATAGTGGTTTTTCAAAGGAAAAATCTTCAAGGAAAACTGTATAATCAAAATGCACATGCCCACTTTTATTTGGATAATGGGGAGTTCCCATTTTCCTAAATGAGTGTGCCAAGCAATAGTTTTCCTAGCAGCAGGGAAACATAAAAAGGCAATTTTCTTCTCCCCCTTTTAAACGACTAGTTTACATGTTTGTCTGTTTTGTATTTTTGAGAGGGGGGGTGTCTCACTATGTAGCCCAGGCCTCCTGTCTCTACCTTACAAGTACTGGATTACGGGTGTGGACCACCACTCTTCTACCACAGGCCCAGGATCATTAGGATCGTTTTTCAAACACAGATCTGTTCATTTTCTGAGAATTACAGATTTTAAGTAACTCGAGTGCCAGTTAGGCCAATAGTCCAGTCACTTCATATAGGAGGCACAGAGGTCTGATGCTCATAGATAAGCACTGGGGGAGGGGGGACCAGGAATGTTAACACACAGGGCTGTCTCTTCAAAGGAAGAGATGTATAACCTGTTTTCTGAACAGGAGGCTGGAAGCAGATGTGATTAATAGCCTGGGGAACCTTTGCACATCTGTGTGGCCAGGTCGTACTGGATCCTCCCCCAGAGCCTTCTCTTGAGCTTGTTTATCTCAGTCCATCCATAGAACCCATCTTTATGGAAGATGTCACTCATACAGTATAATGAGTTTCAGTGTAGCCATGTCTTAGCTTTGTTGTGCACATGGGATCAAGTTAATTATCACCAGGAAACTCCCTCCCCAAATCGTGCTCTGCTTAAATATGCCTAAAATAAATTGCTAGAGGTCAGACTCTTGAAGTCTGAAGCTTCCTCACCACCAACAAGCCCCCCACACACTATAATATACACAGTACACATCACACACACATATACCACAAACACACACATACTATAATACCATACTACACATCTCACACACTATAATACACACACTACACACTATGCATATCATACATACACATATACTACACACACAGATACACCACAAATCACACACACATACATACCACATAAACACCATTTACACTAAACCAACACATCATCATATCATATACACACACCTCAAATACATCACACATATATACGACATGAATCACACACAGAGAGAGACCATATGCACCAAACAATTTTTCCTAAGTTTAAATAAAAAAAAAAAGGAAATGTATGTTTTTGGAGACTACAGAAAAAGTTAAATTTACATGTTAGTGGTTTATAAGTTATTTCCTAACAAAGCTATTACTAAAAATATAGCAGCTAAGAAAAATAAGCTGAAATGATCCTCGATCCACACTCATTAATGTATAGTTATTTATTGTGAGTGTGTCTATACACACACATGTAGGTCAGAGGACAGTTTTCAGGAGTGGGTTCTCTCCTTCCAATATGTGGATTCCAACTGCCATCCTGAGATCAAGTGCCTTTGCTTTCAGCCATGTCTCAGGCCACTTGATTCGCTCTACATAAGTGGTTAGCATCATAGAGGCAGCAAGTTGAATAGTACTAGCCAGGAACTGGACAGAGTAGAGATACATATTTGTTATCTAAAATATAGTTTGATTTTGTAAAATGAAAATAGTTCTTGTCTTTTTTTTCCTGTTGCTTTGATACAAAACCTGTCAGAAGCAACTTAAGGGACAAAGGGTCTGTCCTGGCTTACAGGGCAAGGGACAGGCCACCATGGCAGGAGAGCCCTGGCAGCAGGAGCTTGAAGTAGCTGGTCACGTCAGATCCACAAGTCAGGAAGCCAAAGCCAATGAAGATTGTACTCAACTCACTGTCTCCTCCCTGTACACCCAAGTTCCCCGCCCAGAGAATGGTGTGCTACCCACACTGGAAGGGTCTTCCCTTTTTCATTAACCTGAGGGAGGCAATGCCCCACAGGCATGCATGAGGCCCATCTCCTACGTCTAGTTCTCATCAAGTTGAGATCTGTGATCAGCCATTGTGGTTCTAGAGATGGTGGCAATGGTAGTGATGGCTGCACCGAAGTCTGGATGCCGTTATATCATTGAGCAGTTTAAAGACAGAGACAACAGTAAATTGCATGCTACTTCTATACCATCGGAAAGTGGAAGTCACTGTTTTGTGTCCATATGAAGTCATTCACAGGCAGAGACCCTCCCCCCTTCACATCACAGACTCAGCACCACGACTTCAGCAAGGCAGAGCTTTTGTTTTTTATAACAATACTGACACACTTTATGTTTACAACAGTACAAACGTCCTAGCCGTCTATGCAAAAGTCAGGAAAGCTGAAAGTAACTGCTCAGATGGTGACCTTGGCAGAGAGACTTTAGGAAAGCAAGAGCTAAAATGTAACACTATCTGCCACAAATTCAGAACATGCTACTACAGTATACCCTAGGGGACTGGGGCACATTTACCATCTAACTTGAGTTTTTTGACTCCTGTGTATTTAAATTCCCGTCACACTGGGACTGCCAACTCTACTCCTGCTGCTGATCACAGAGCTCATCTCTTATCATCTGGCAAAATCTCTCCCATGAAATACTTGCTTTTCTGAGCAGCCTGAGGTGCCGAGGACACTTTAAAAAAAAAAAAAATGTTAAACAATAAAAACTGTCAACGATTACTGGAAATGGAAAACCAGCCAAGCCTCTTTGATGCAGTCTTTTATGCCTGGAACAACCTTCCCACACCCACTCCCACATCCATCACACAAGCTCCATCTCTCCTTTCACAATTCACCTTAAGTCACTTCTCGGTGACTCCATAATGAAGGCAGTGCTGGTGCATTGGGAAGGAAACAGAGTTCTCCCCGCCCCACCTCGGGAGCAAGGCTTGGGGGACCATTTATGACCAGGGCTCCAGTTATTATATTCCTTCCAGTTTTCCCATCCCGGTCAATGAACTAGTAGTGCTTTTCAATGCATATGTATGCATTAACCTGTGTCTGCTGTTTCCATCTTCTTGCAGAATCCTCAGTGGTTCAGGGATGACTGGACCCTCTGAATGGCCTGGGGACTTAGGGACCACACTGAGTCAGCCAGGCCAAGTGTGATTCACAGTGTTCCTACTGAAACCTCTTCCTGGAGAGGCAAGGGGTTTGTCACAAAGAGCACTCAGCAATCCTTTCCACCAGCACACGTAATTCAGCAAATATTTACCAAAGACCTACTAAATGCCAGGCAGGCATAATGCCAGACACTGGGGACAAAAATATGCCTAAGACACGGACCCAGGGAAGAAACAGTCAGGGCTGCCTATAGCAACCACATTCTCAAGGAGTCATCAGAATGATACTAGAGGATAAAAATAACAGCTTCCCCCTTTAAAAAAAATTGCAGAACACACATACGTCAGCCAGCTCCATACAATGGAAGGGCAGATTTGCAACAAGCCTAGCGTCATTTTTGGAGACATTCTTTTTCAGTACTCCAGTTATCACACACTACAGCCACATGAATGCCCCAATACTTCAACACTCCAGTTATCACACACTCCAGACACATGAATGCTCCAACATCCCCTGAAGAGACAAAGATCAACTGGAACTGATGGATGCAAGCTTCTGAGTTCCGTGTGACCATCCGAGTGTAAGCCTCATGAACACTGAGTGTAAGCCTAATGGACACCCGAGTGTAAGCCTCTTGACCATCCGAGTGTAAGCCTCATGGACACCCGAGTGTAAGCCTCATGAATATCCTAGAGTGTAAGCCTCATGAACATTATAGTATAAGCCTCGTGAACACCCAAGTGTAAGCCTCGTGAAGCTATGGCCACACACCTGGAGCTCACTCATCCTCTAGGCTCCACAAATCTGGCAGGAGGCAACCCTCATTTGCAGAGGTCACCCCGGTGCTTAGCACAATGCTTGGTATATAAGAAGCAGTTAAAAACATTTTCATCGCCAGAATCATGATTTAGCCACCCAGGTACTGCAGTTAAAACCGACGGCTGGAAAGACGGTTGGAACTCATCCTGAAGACAGAGGAACTGGTAGTATCCGCAGTGAACCAAAATTTGCAGCAAATTTTATGAGTCACATCCTGAGGACACAAAACCCTAATTTCTGGTCCCTTGGGATGTGACCATGAAGTCTCCCTTTGGGATCTGGGAAAGACAGGTTCTAGCCACTTGCTCCATGGAGACTAAAACCATAGGTGTTCAAATGCCTTCTGTAAAAATGACATAGCATTTTTGTAGAACCTACACACATCCTTCCATAGACTGTAAGTCACCTCTTGATGACTATAGTACCTAAGACAATGTAAACACTGCATAGATTACTGCTGCATTGTATTGCTGAAGGAATAATTGCATGAATGAAGCTTGCAATGTTTTGTTATAGATGCTTTTATGTCCCATGTATGTAGTCACATGTGTATGTGTGGGGGCCCAATGTGTAATCATATTATCTTCCTCAATCAATCTTCACCATATATATTGAGGTAGGATCTCTTGCTGAACCCAGATTTCACCATTGTGGCTGCTCTGGCTAGCCACTTGCTCAGGGGATTTTTCATTGAGCTACAAACAGGCCATAATGCCTATCGTGTTTTTACATGGGTTATGAGGATCTCAACTCAAATCGTCATGCCTACATGACAGGCACCTACAGGCAGCTTGCAACTGTCTATAACTCTAGTTCGGGGAAATCTGGCACCTCATCTGACCTCTGTGGATTCCTGCACACACATACATACAAATGGTATACACATACACATATAAGATAAATATTATTCTTTTAAAAATGGCAAATTAATTCCGAACCTCAGTTGGTTGAATCAGCATATGCAGAACCAAAAGATATAGAATGGCAGTCACATAGACAGGGCCTTTCAAGAGAGAGTTAAAGTAAACTGAGGTTCTATGGGTATCTATGTATGAAGAGATTAGGGTAAATCACTAGAGAAGATGACATGAGAACTCAAGAAGAATTCAGTTCACAAGTCAGAAATATCCCAGGAGAACCTGGTTCTTTAAATGTAGACATTTGTTTGGATCATAAGGCCCCAACCCTGGGTGGGGGGCGGTTGGGTGACCTGTGATCAGCTTCTCTCTGACTACAATGGGTCATCACAGGAGGCTCCCCAGACTTTCCATGCATACCCTCCGACATCCTACCAAAGGTAAGGTCTTCTGTCAGCATCTCCTACCACATGGGCATATGCTCCACCATTCAGCTCCATTAGAATGTCAGGTACTGAGGAACATCACCTTGAGGTCAGCAAGGTGAAGCAGAGTTAAAGAATAATCAAGGACAGCCTGGCAATCGTTTTCACATGTGCGATTTCAGCAACTTCCAACCAGAAAAGGGCTATTCCAGAGTCCAGCAAACAGAAATGACCAAAACCACACTTCAGACACCTTAACGAATAATGATTTTTTTCCTCCAGTGATATCAGCACTAATGATCATAAAACCTTCAACACCAGCCCAAGAAAGACAAAGCAAGCACACCCTTCTGGTCCAACCTCTGTAGAGATGCATAGTGGACTATATTCTGGCCTCATTAGTCTGGAAATTGCCTGCCTATGTGGGTGAATGCTGTGCAGTAATCCTTCTGTACACTGTGTAAATTATGCTATGATGGGTTTAATAAAGAAGCTGACTGGCCAATAGCTGGAAAGGATAAGGTTAGGTGGGAAAAGCAGACTAAGGACACTGGGAAGAACAGAGGAATCAGAGGGGTCTGGAGGAGATGCAAGATGGGCAGGCATGTCATAGTGAGAAAAGGTACTAAGCCATGTAGCAAGCGTAGATAAAAATATGGGTTAATTTAAGTATAGGGGTTAACTAGTAACGAGCCTGAGACATCGGCTGAGCATTTATAATTAATACTAAGCCTCCATGCAGTTGCTTGGGAGTGGCTTGTGGGACAGACGCATACACGATCATACAACAGAGCTTGCTGCAGTTGGACCTAGACTGTGGCCCCAAAGTCCCCTGTGTTGGCTTGGTCATTAGCCTAGAACTTTGGGGAAGTTATAGCACAATGAAGGGATGGACCCTGCTAGGCCATCCTTGGTCCCGGAAGGAGACTGTGTGACTGCAGCCTTCTCTTTTCCTCATCCTGCTTCCCATCCA
This sequence comes from Phodopus roborovskii, assembly GCF_943737965.1. Lineage (NCBI taxonomy): Eukaryota > Metazoa > Chordata > Mammalia > Rodentia > Cricetidae > Phodopus > Phodopus roborovskii. The sequence goes on along the minus strand of NW_026126482.1, from coordinate 16,236,357 downwards.
GGAAGTGAGCAGATGTCGCTGCGCCACAGGTTTCTGCTGTGACGTGCTAACGACAGGCCAAAGGCCAAAACCGTAAGGCAACCATTTTTCTTTAGAAGTTGATTCTCATATGTATCCCCCCCCCAACAGCGGTGAAAGTGGATTAACACATGACCCCCACACGAGAGATACCAGATACTTTTAATTTTGATTTTGGGGGTTGTTCGATTGCTTTGCCTTTGTTATCCATAACTGAGGTTCAGCTATTCCTTTCCTTAAAAATCTATAGGCCATGGATTTTTATATATATTCCTCAGAAGCTGGCTCTAGCAGGAGTCACTGACTGGCTGCAGAAAAGTGCATACTCATCACTAAAACCATATTTAAAAAACAAAAACTTAGTAATAGTGTCTTTACCTAATTTACATATTATTTTAGTTGACCCTGGTGGCTTAGACAGTTGGGGGCTTAGACATGGGTACACGGGAGTGCTTGGAGGGAGGGAAGGGAGGGTGAATTCGTGTAATTACATTGTAATCTCAAAAATAAGAGAAACAATTTAAAAAGCTACAATGAGAATGTTTCCCAAGAAAGTGTTTTTTGTGCTTGCCCCCCACTCTCTCTCTCTCTGTGTGTGTGTGTGTGTGTGAGAGAGAGAGATGACAGAATGACACAGCATGCATTGTATGGTCCATGTGTGTGCGCGTGTGTGCGCGTGCGTGTATGTATGTGTACACATGCATGCATGTGTGCATATGCGTGTGTTCTATCTAAGTCGTGTCTGCACACACAGGATCATGTAGCTAGAATGGCTTTTAGAATCACCTCCGAGAAAGCATCAGTCACCCCCTGGCATTCTTTCGTCTTCAGGCCGTCCTTACGTGTTGACTCTTTGTCATCCCAGACAAGCAGGGAAGACCCTGTTGCACTCCACTGAGAGGGTGATATAAGCCATGACGTTGCTTTGCTTACACCACTTGGTCCATTTCCCAGTGGTCCCCAACAATAGAGCCCCACCCCTTAGGAAACCCAAGGGCCTGAGTGAATGGATGAGCAGAGAGCGGTGCTGGCATATTCAGTGGGCTGATTCTCAGTCGCACTGTTAGTGAAAGAACTAAGGGAAGTGATCCCTTCTGTGCAAAAGATGCCAGCTGAACATACTGGCTTAGAGAACTTGGTGTAGGAATGCACTGTGAACTCACAGAGGTAATACTGCAAGGTCCGTGCGCACCAGATACTGTCTACCCAGCCATGACTCCACATGGGAGAAAAATAAGACGTGCCTTTCCTCCCTAAGCTTGACACAAAAACGATGCATTCTTTAGAAATGGAGTTCTTAGGCTGTAAACGAGCAAGTTAAGAAGCCACAAAATCCCAAACACTTAGATATGAAGTAAGGAGATAATGACACTTGTCAGCAGTTATTAAGATGTGGCAATAAAGGGGCCTGTTCATGGGGAGAATGATTCTAATACGAACTGGTCAGATTGATACTTCGAAGGCTGGCTATTAATAGAAAGAATCTTAGAGAGGTTTCATTATGTAAATGGCTCGTATGTCTGCCAGAAACGTACCCATAATCATTTGCATTTCTGCCGCAGCGGAAATTTCAAGGTATCTCACATTGGACTGTGAGGGTGCGCCATGGCTTTTACCACACAGTGAGAAGGCTGACCTCTGCTCTTAGTTGATCATAAAAATAAGTCATTAGGTACTTGTGTGTGCCAGGCAGAATGCTGGCTATTTTCCATACAGCAGACCTTTAAAGCAGGGTTATTCTCTGAGGTGAGATTTCAGAGGACAAAACCACCTTACCCAGGATCTTACACATTGCAGGTAGCAGAACCTGGATTTGGATTCCGGAATCTTTGACACCAAGGCCATAATCTTCTTGCTGTGGCATTACTCTAGCGGCCTACTACCCTCAACACAATGCTTTAGACAGATATAGTGACCTCAGGGGTAGGAACGGGTTTAGAAAAATGAGAACTTTGAGCCATCCACAGGCACAAATCTTAATATTAAATGATATCCACTTGGATATCAAATGCTGTAATTTGATCAGCTCTTAATCTGTTGCAAGGAATTGACATTACACAGGTGTCACCGGTTTGAACCCTATCACCTCCTTGACAGAGAATGAATGACCTCTCTCTCTCTCTCTCTGTCTCTCTGTATGTGTGTGTGTGTGTGGTGTACATGTGTGTAACAGAATATGTACTGGCCAAAGTACAACCCCAAGCGTCATTCTCCAGGCTTCCCCTTCTGCTGTCTTCCCCAGCCTGGAGTGCTGTAAGTAGGCTAATCAGGGTACCCAGCCACAAGCCCCCCAAAACCCAGGAGTCTTTTTGACATGCGTTCTGAGGATTGAACTCCGGTCTTCATGCTTGCGCAGCAAGCACTTTACTGAGCCATCTGCCCAGCCCCCACTCACCTGTCTCTAAAGTCTCCAGGACATCGGCCTCTCCACTCCTCTTTCTGGGCTTTGGTTTCATTACCCACATTTCTCCAGGACTCTCCTTTCTTTAGTTTTTAACTGGTTGAAGTCAATGTTCCCAAATTCCAAGGTGATTTCAAACCTCTCACCCGGCCACAGAGCATCCCCAGTTCTGTGGCAATGGCAGTTCTGTTTCAGGTTCCCCACATTATAAGCCCCGCTCCATATATCCTTGAGGGAAACGTTCAGTTTCTCACAGGTGAAGCACAAGTCAAGCATCTCAAGGACGAGAAGAAAGCCAAGACTGGCTCCTGCTTGGAGAAGAGCATGGGCTTCTCCGATCTACCACATGGTTAATGAATGCTCCCAGTGAGAGTCTTCCTTTGGCCATTCACTCTTTTTTATCAATGAAGGATGCCTTGAGCACATTATCTCTGCTCCCCATTCACTGCTCTTTTCCCACAGATGCTCCTGCCCCTGGGACCACATGACCTTGGTGTCCCATATGCTAGGGGATACTTCAGTGGGAGAGGGACTGGAGCAGTGTGCCCATCCTAGAGCTGCCTCCGCAGTGGCTTCCTGGAAGACAGCACTCCACAGCAGTTATAAGGGCCACTTCCAATAGTTGTGTGCATGTGTCTGGCAAGTTTGTAATGATATTAGGGCCTAAGACTTAAAAAAAAATGAAAAGACACATTGCTCACCAAAGTTTTCACTTGAATTTGTACGAACAAGCTTTTTCTAGTGACCTAAAATCTATTTATCTCCCAGGGGACCATGTAGCCTAGCACAGTGACCCTAGATCATGGAGACCCTTGGAATGGGGGTGTCATAGTTGCAAGGGCAGAAGAGGCTGCCACTGTACTACTGCTCCTGTGCTCCCAAAGGCAGGGGACCTTGATAAAGAGAAACAACAGAACATAAGCTAGGCCAACATCGTAAGTCTAGAGTTTCAAACAAAGCAACCTGTATGGACACGTCTGAAAATGAGAAATTGTTTGCCAGTGTGAAGCTTAACACATTTCAAAAGTGGAGAACAGGTAGGTGATGGATGTTTATTTTGGGAATTTTCTCCCTTCCTTCCTTCCTTCCTTCCTTCCCTCCCTCCCTCCCTCCCTCTCTCCCTTCCTCCCTTCCTTTCTTCCTCCCTCCTTCCTTCCTTTTTAAACCAAAAGCTACTCAGGAGGCTGATATAGGAGAAACCCAAGCTCAGGGTGTGCCTGGTCTACAGAATGAGCTAAAGGCTAGCCTGGGCAACTTAGCAAGACCTGTTCTCAAAAAAACAAACTGAAGGCTGGGGATACAACCAGTAGAGAGATCTATAACACACAGAAAGACCTGGGTTCAATTTGTGTAGAGAACAGCTAGCAAAGCAAAGAGCTCCTCATATTTCCAAAGAGAAATGAAGATGTTCATTCTGTAAGGTTCTCATCTGATAGAATGTAGATTTAAGATGCTGCCATATTCCAAACAAAGACCATTATACTCAAAATAATCAAGGCTGGAGAAATGACTCAGGATTAAGAGCATTGGAGGCCTCTGCAGAGGGTCCACAGGGGATTCCCAGCACCTGCTTGGCCCCTTGCCACTGTCTGTAATGCCAGTCCCAGGGCATCTGCTGCCCTCTTCTGGCCTCCTTGAGCACTGCATGCATATGGTGCATAATCATACATAAATATAAAATACCCAATATGCACGAAAAGGAAACAAAAGATAAAAAAAAAATAAAATTTAGCATCAGGCATAATGGCAAACAATTGTAATTCAGCACTTCTGTAGCTGGGGCAGGAGGATTGCTGGACAGTTCTAGGCTAGCCTGAGCTACATAACAATTACCAGGCCAGCCAGTGCCGCTTAGAGAAATCTCTCTGGTGTTTTGTTTTGTTTTTCTTTTCCTGTTTTGGAAGGGAAAGTCCTTTATAAAAATCCTACTACCTATATTATTCCTCCTTGTAATATTTTTCACTGCATACCCATGCACCCAGGTCTTGAATTGTCCATTTGTGTTACTTCTGATCCAAATCAAAGTCTCTTACATGGTTGTCAACCATCTGCCATTATTGCACACGCTTGCCTGACAACACTCTCATCACCATCTCCTCCTCTCAAAGACACTGTCCTTGACAGTCACATGCTCCCAGTGCTAGGCAGAGTGTAGGAAAAGCGCATTCCCCAAGCTGCCAGGAGGGCCAGCACCACACAAGCCCTGAGCTCTTCCCTCTGATGACAGACCAAGTACCAGGGCTAAATCAGGAAGCGCAGGAAAGCCGGTGACAGCCGAGAGGAGGGTGTGAAGCTCCTGTCACTCATGGAAGGTAACCCACAGAGAAATGGCTTCGGGCAGGCCATTGGCATGACACTTTATTTACTTTGCAGAGGAAGGCATTAAGATGTTTCCTCACTTTCTGGTGAGATTTTTCTAAGGTTCCAACTTGCTACTAATTACAGCAATGCCTACACTGGAGCTAAGGAATAATTTGTCACTCTTCCATTTATATCACCTGGATGCCATCAGAGGCAGGGACATTCCTCAGCCCAGTGGAACAAATCAGCAGGTGGGGTGGCGGGAGATGACTGGCCTGAGGAGGAGGAGGGGGAAGGTGACTGACCTTCGGGGAGTGGCTCTTGGTGTTTAGTCATCATAGCCTAAATATAGCTCCTGCTCCAAAGGCTCTTTTGGCTTCCTCAAGCAACAATGTGTTTTGTTTTGTTCTGTTTCCCCCTTTGTTTCATTTGTGAGGGAGAGTCTAACGTGGTTCAGGCTGGCCTTGATCTCCTTGCTTCCACTTGTAGCTGGCTGGAGTTACAGGTATGTGAACTATGCCCAATTTATGTTCTACTGGGGCTAGAACCCAAAGCTTCACACCTGCTACACAAGGACTCTATGAACTGTGCTATATCCTACCCCGGTTCTTTCTTCTTACAAAAATTACTTTATCCCTTAATCCCATCTAAACCTACCTCATACAGTTCTGGATTTGATGTCCTCAGTAGATGGGGTTCTTAGTTAACACTAGTTTGGATTTCTCTAAAGTGTAAAACTCATCTAGAAGCTTGAGCAGATGACTTCTCTTTTCTGGGCCTAGGATTCTTCCTCTGTACCATGAGGGGCGGGGTATGATGAGCTGTCATAAGATTAGACATCTGAGATGTATGTGTGAGACACACACATTAAGTGTACATGATGACATGATGGATGGACTCAGCACAGTACACAGATACGCAATAAACACACAGAAAATGCCTGCTATCAAGAGCTCAGCACAATACTTGGATACGTAGTTAGCACTCAAAAAAAAAAAAAAAAAAAAAAAAAAAAAAGAAGAAGAAGAAGAAGAAAGTCTATGTCTAGTGCTTTTCTAACCACTACTGCTCTTCCACTTGAGTTTCAATTTCCACTGGTTGCCATCACTTATTAAACTCTAGAGACACAGGGCTATTCTAACACACCGGCCTGGAAAGGATGTCAGTGAGAAGTAAGTAGCAACCTGGCTAAGGCTCAGAGACTTCAACCTCAACCCCTGCAGCTGACAACAGCCCTCATTCAGATGTGCAGAGCGCTGGAAAAACAAATATAATGTGGCTGATTCTTTATGCAGGACCTTGACAAGATAAATGACTATGCCTGAACCATAAGAGAAGTCAACTCAACAGGGCTTCAGAGTGACAGAGACAATCGACTGTGCCCCTGGGCTTCCAGAAACGTCTGAAAGACATGCGCAGGTGTGGAGTGAGTAGGAAGCAGGAAAGCCAATTAAGCACAGAGGACAGAGTCAAAGCTAAGGGTCTGGAGAAGGAGTAGGGGCACAGTTATGGATGGAAAATATGGCTTCTAGGGAAGTTTTCAAGCTGGAAGCCAGTTCACCAGAACTCAGACTGGTCCTCTCCTAAAAGTCACTGTACATAGAGAGAAAGCACCCTGAGGTATAGCTTGTGTGGGTTCTTAAGGGGAAAAGAAAGTGTGTATGTAGGGGATGTGAGTACATTTGCACACAGAGCCTTCTACTTTATTGGGTAGTGGGGGAGGGTTTCTCACTGGGAGCCAGAACTCATTGGTTCAGCTAGGCTGCCTGGCCCACCACTAAGGCGCAGAGATGCTCCTTGGTCTGTCACCCTTGCACTTGGGTTTACAGTCATGTGTCACTCCTGCATTTTAAAGAATAGAACTCATGCCTTTATGCTTGCACTACAAGCACTTTACCATCTCATCCACCTTGCCAGCCACACCTTGGGTTCTAGGCCACCCACACCGTCACCGTGGTCCCACTCTGAGCTGCTTTTACACCCTGCTTTTTATCTCACATGTGAGCCTGCTGTCTCTGCCTCAAAGGGACCCCCGCCAAGCATGGCCTAGAGACTACAGCCTTCTTCTGAGGGAGGCAAAAGATTCCAGGAGATGAGGAGCTTCCCCAAGCTCATGATGTTAGAAGCGAAGCAGGCACTGAAACCCACACTCTTAACCAGCTTCTTCCTCCAAAGCAATCAGGCTTCCCACTCTCCATCAACTTTTCCCTGCTTATTTCTCTCAGTTCCCAAGCCTGTGTGGCTGCTAAGTCATGGAGCTGTGTTCTGTTGCCAAACAGGCCACTGGGGCAGACTTAACCTGGGGTGAACAACGGATGTGAGCAATTCTCTTGACAGTTGCCCGGCTCCCCATCACACGTGGGGACCTGCTGCCCACACATACTCTCAATGCCCCTCATAGCTACAGCACCACATAGGCGTGGCATATGCACAGCTATAGGAAAGGATTCAGATCTGGGCCTGATGCCTATAAAGTTAGGTAAGGTGTTGAAGTGTCTTGGGTGGAGGAGGCCTTACCAAGCAACTAAATTATGATAAAATCCCTACAGTTAGCTAACACGACATTTAATTGGCTGATAAATGGCACCACCAATTCGTTTAAATCCTTTTTTATAGGCAAACATTTGATTCCATCTTTTTAAAATCAGGTTTATATTTTCAGAGTCTTTTCTCTCCCGGTGTTGCTCCTGCAGGAAATGTCACTTCTTGGTTATTGGGGGCATTTAAAAAAAAATAACCTAAATTAAATTAGCTTTCCTACTAAAAACAGACTAGGAACATTAAAGAAACTCAGTTATGTAGCTTGGTCTGTTTGTGGGGCTCCTAGCAGTGGGATCAGGACCTCTCCCTGGTGCTTGAGCTGGCTTTTGAGAGCCTGATCCACAAACTGGGTTGTCTCAACCAACCTTGATACAGGGGGAGGAGCTTGGACCTGCCTCAACTTGGTGTGCCATGCTGTGTTTACTCCAATGGGAGGCCTGCCCCTTTCAGAATTGAAACAGAGAAGGAGTGGATTGGGGCAGAGGAAGGGGGAGCGGGGAGAACAGAAAGAGTGGATGGAGGGGAAACTGTGGTCTGTATGTAAAATAAATGAAAAAATTAATAAAAAATGTTCTTTTATAACAAAAAAGTAAAAAAAAAAAAAAAAAAAAAAAAAAAAAAGGCCAATTCTGCACACTAGAAATCAACAAATCTTCCACAAATCAGTCACCTGTAACAAGTGATTTTCTAGCAGGAAAAACTACTTTCAAGTTACCATGTTGGGTGAAAAAAAAAGAAAAGTCTTACACAACAGCATAAATTAATTGTTCTTGAGGTAGAGTGGGACAAGAAAAGGAGCCATCCCGTTTGGTTTTGCTCAACTCCTAAGCAAGCCTGCTCTCCTGTACCCAACTCGAACTGACAGGAAAATGTCAGATGGGGGGATTCCCTGGAAAATGTGAGTCATAATTATGCTTCGCCAGCTTGGAAAGTTCAGAACGCGATCACTGTGAGTGAAACACAAACTTGTTATTCGCTAAGTACCTAAGATACATGTTTCCTTGTAAACACCTGGTGGCGGGAGATGCCACACAGCTCTTTCATTTTCCTATTTTGCAGGCAGGCATGATTTTTTTTCCTTTCTTTTTTCTTTTTAAGTTTCACAAACTAATATGAAAGTTGAATCTATTTGATTAGCATATGCGTAGGCATGGTTTATGAATATTCATCAGCAGGGAAGGATTCAGTCTACCAGGCCTGAAGCTTACAAAGTTAGGTAAGGGGTTGAAGAGAGCTGGGTAGAGGAAGTCTTTAGAAGCAAAGACTTACACAATTATCATAAAAATCAGGCACAGGGTCTCCAGGGGGCCTGTGCAAGTTTTTGGAACTGAAGGAACCCTAACTTGGAGATTCTGCCTAGCCCAACATATATAGAAAGATCTGTATAACCTCAAGGGTAAAGATGTCTGTCAGTGGCCAAGGTTGTCTCCTTACCACTTAGTTACCATAAATTCTTTAGTACACATTTTTGCTGACCTCAAGTGGCCAAATAGAAATGTTTACAAGCTACTTTAGCTAAGCTGTTAATGAATGCCCATGTGTAACTTGATTACTTATCAAGAAAACCTGTACTGCTCTGCCATTTGTTACACAGCAAAGCACAAATTTGTAGAGGCCCATCTTAGGCCCTTCAGAGAGTACTCTGGATTAACACTATGGTACAGCTAAGTTAGAGGCTATAATGAAAAGCAGAAATGATAGTGATGTACACGTAGCCCTGCAATTGGTCCAAGTAGAGGAGAAAGCCCTTTCTGACATTCACTCTTCTGTTTCTGCATCTATAGCTAATGTCTGGAATCCAATCCACTCAGAACGTTCTAGTGCATTTTGTTTCCGAAGTGCTGGGGATCAAACCCAGTACCTTACACAACCTAAGCTGGTGTTCTATGACTTAGCTATGTTCCAAGCCTTCCAGGACATCTCAGTAGTGACTAGAGAGAAGAAAGTAAACCCAGAGCACTCCAACTTCCATCCCATCCATCCAGACTACCCTCTTTCTGGAGGAACAGCATGCATGTTAAAGACACTTGGAAAATCACAGGCTACAGGGAGCTGAGCTGAAGCTCTACCTTCTTTTTACAGTAAGTCATTCCAAACTCATTCATGCTCAGGAAATAGATGAGCCCCTTCTGGGTTCTTTATCTTAGTGGGTTTTAGAGCTCCAGTATAAGGGAAATGCAGCTTCAACCAGTGATGGCAACTTCCCTCAGGGATGTCTGAAAACAACACATTCATTCTGACTCTCATTGACTCACACTACTTTTAATTGTGGCTCACAAAAGATGTAAATAGAAGAATAGTGCTCACCTCTACTACAGATGCAATTCTGCTCTAGCAAAGAGGACCACGCCTGCTTTGAGTCACATAGGCACCAGTGGGGAAGGCTGTGATTCACCCATTTCCAAGGGTGAGATCATGTGTCACTGCCCGTTGTTGGACAGAGGCAAGGAAACAGCATGATTAATTAGAAAATGGATGCAAAGGAGAGTAAGTACCTGTCTGTAGACCATGGTCTCTAAAGAACTCTGAACACTTCATAGCAGGCATTACAGAGATACAAACCTGTTTGGAGAATACTTCAAATAATTCAGGGCAAATAGGGGCTGAAAAATGAGAGGAATTCAGAGCCACAGATGAACAGGAAGGAAGATAAAATGCCACAACAAAAGCAGAGCAAGCTTTTCAATGACAACTGTTATTCTCTTCAGTTAACAAGAAGAAATGTTGAGGCCCATCCCCTACACTCTAATGGAGCCCAGTTTCTGACATTAGAATGATATTCATAATATATTAGTAGATATTTATACAATCAAATATTGATAGCAAGTGCTTTTCAAAATAAAACCCTATTCAAATGCTGCAGTAAAACCACTGTATTAAACAAGTGAGCTCAAAGCCAGGCATGGTGGTCAATGCTTATACTCCTAGCTCTTAGGAAACAGAGGTAAGAGAACCTGAGTTCAAGTCCAGCCTGTGACATACTGTGAGTTCTAGGCCTACTTAGATTACATGATGTGACCCTGAATTAACGAAAACAAACACACAAAAACAAAAGAAAACTACCAATAACAAGTTAGGAGCCAGATAAGAAAAGGACAAATATTGTATGATTTTGAGTGATATCTTTAATAACCAAATGCATAGAAACAGAAAATTGAATGGAAAAGTTAGGTATATTAGCACACAACTAAACCCGGCTCTCTGGAAGCAAATGTAAATGGATCTCAGTGAGTTCCAGGACAGCCTGATCCACATAGTTCCAACCTAGTCTGATCTATGTAGTGAGATCTCATCTCAAACAAACAAATAAAAAAGTAGGAAAATAAAAAAAGAGAAGGAGAATAGAGGTCTGTAGGGGCTGTAGGAGAGAAGAGTAGGAAATTCATGGTTCAACAGGTACAGTTAGTCTTTGGAATGATGGAAGCCCTCAGGAATGGACTGCAGGTGATGGATGTCCCACACTGGAGATGTAAACAATGCCACTAAACTGTATCTTTAAAGACAGTCTGAATGATGTGTTGTTATGTAACTGTGTGTGTGTGTGTGTGTGTGTGTGTGTGTTGTATGTAAGAGAGAGAGAGAGAGAGAAAAAAAAAAACATGGTTGGGTTCCTGTATCCATGGATTCTGCCTCCATAGATTTAACCAACAGCAGTACAACTATATTTTCTACGTAGAAATCTTCTTCTTGTCATTATTCTCTTAACAATACTAACAACTGTTTCCATAAGACTGACATTGTTTTAGGTATTATAAGTAATCTAGAGATGGATTAAATTGTATGAGAGGACACAAATACACACACACACACACACACACACACACACGATGGGAATGTAACAGAGTGACAGAGCACTCACCTACCATTCTTGAAGTCCTGGTGTGATGTGATGGTAGCACCTTGGAAACATAGCAAGCTCACATAGACTGGGCTGTAATGAAGCCCCTCTAAAATGTGTGTGTGTGTGTGTGTGTGTGTGTGTGTGTGTGTGTGTGTATGTATGTGTGTAGATACAGAGATAGATGATAGATAAATAAATAGTTAGATAGAAAATGAAATGAATATGTTAAGGACTTCTAAAGTAGCATATCTGAATGGCAGCTGGGTCCCTACTGTGCTGTTGGCTCACTGTTCCTCCAGAGATGATCAGATCAGGAAAGTTGCAGGAGAGATTGGAGATGACACTAGTGTGACTACCCAGCAGTAAGGTGGAGGTGGACATGTCCATTCTTGCAACATGTGTACAGCTAAGCACCTGAAAACCCATACCAGCATGGTTACAAAACACAACTCCCAAGTGAAATACACTGAAAGGATCTGATATTTTAACAATTTTTACAGCAGATTGATGTCATAGCACAGACAACTCCAAAATTTGTGTGGTAGAATATAATATAAATCTAATATAGACTTAGGTCAAGTTTATATAATAATCCTCTTGTGGCTTCATTGGCTGTGAGTTGATAGTTTGAGCTAAACTTCCTCTTTCATGAGCCAGGCAGCCTTGGGAAGCCATCATTGCATTGCTTGTTGCTATGCATCTCAGGGCTATAATGAATCTGGATTCAATCGGATGGAAGAAGCAAAGTGCTTGCCTTAAATATCCAGGACTCCAGCTAAGCACTCACTCCCAAATCTATTTACTGTGAAGGGCAAGCTCACTTTGCAGGCTCAGTCTAGGACGCTGGGCTCATACCAGTGCCTAATTTGACTGCCTCCTGCAAATGGCCACCTGCCAACAGCATCACTTAGACTAACACTGGTCCTGAGGACAGTTGAAAACAATTTCTTCCCAGTCAACCTCTACAAAGGCGATCATGTCCTTGCAGTGCTTTAGTGGAAGGAAAGAGACTACCTACTTAGCAACAAGAGCTTAAGCCAGAAGAAGAAACCACTATGTAGAGATTGAGAACATGGGACAGACTAGGGCTCACAGTTTGAATCCTAGTTTCACCAGCTGCAAGCTGGGTGGGTCACACTCTCCAGTCCCAATAGCCTCTTCCACTGTCATAATGTGGGTGGGTCACACTCTCCAGTCCCAATAGCCTCTTCCACTGTCATAAGATATAACTTAAATGTAAACATTACATACCTGTCTTTAAGACATCCAGTGAGGATGTAAGATAAGTGTACAAGAGTGACTTAATATAATAATTGGTAGGAAAATTCACAAAGGGCATTTTCCAAAGCTTTGTTGCGGATGCTCTGTTGGCAAGCTTTTCCAGTTTTTAATAATATTGCTGAGAAAAGCCACTCACCTATGCTTCCACAAGGAACCCAAAAAATCTCCGTGGTTCACTAAGCTAGACGTACATGGAATCATTTCTTTGGACTGATGTAGGTATCCTCACTGGGTGAACGGACATTTCCCCATATCTCCCTTGGAAAAGCCACACAATGGTTGTCTGCAATCTCTCACAGTGTCCAGCTCTCTGTATGCCCACTGGCTGCTGCATCCTGCCCTGAGTGAATGCTGAACTAAATTTGAAGAAACTCAGAACAAAGTGGAACTTTTGGTTATGAAGCAGCTAACCGAACACTGTGAAAATGTTAACAACAATGACAACAAAACCTCCAATATTTTTGGAAAGCCTTGCATGCCTTAACTCACATGGACTTCACAGCTCTGGTAGATGATGTCTTCTTTTCCTTAGCCAGGATGGATAAGCTGAGGCTCAGAGAGGCTAATGGCATGATCAGCATGATGCGATAAAATGCTCTAGTCTGTATATAGGCTGTCTTGATGGACAGTTTAACAGGAACTGGAGTCACCTAGGAGACACACTTCTGGGCATGTCTATGAGGGTGGGAAGGCAACCCTCCCCTGGGAATATAGGTGACACTCTCCATGGGCTAGGTAACCCAGCAGAATAAAAAAGAGTGGAGTGCCAGCAGTTACCTCTGCTTCCTAACTTGACGCAGTCACAAGCCTGTCACCTCAGCTTTGAGTTGCTCTAAGCTGCCAGGTCTTATTCATCATGATGGGCTGTGCCCTCAAACCATTAGCCAAATAAGCCCTTCCATCCTTGCTGGCTTTGTCAGATCATCTGCCACAGCCAAGAGGACAGTAACTCCTATATAGATCACAGTTCCTTTCTCTTGCATGCCTTCCGGAATTGAAGCTATTATGGGAGAAATTTTAGGGAGGAGGTTAAGTAGAGATGGAAACCAGAGTCTTATCCCACTCACAGACACTTCTGCCTGTGCTAACCAACACCAGGCACCCTTAGATCAGCTGCAGCCACAAGATCACCGTACCGACCGGGCTAGAGAGTCTGTAGAGGGCATTCTGGATAAGAGCCTTTACAGCTGAAGCTGTAAAGAAAAAAGAAAGTCTGTTGCCTTCCTGAGTGTTCCTCAGTAGGTGTTTAGGATCACAAAAGAGTAATGTAAGAATCAGTAACTCTTCAGAAAAGATGCATGGCAAGAGAAGACCTCACAGCCGCTGGGCAGTGTGTCAGAGTGACTAAGAGGTAGAGGGCACACCCAATCTCATTCTTCTCAGCCAGGCTGGATGTCCTGAGCCATCTTCCAAGCAACTTAAAGGCCCAGATTTGAACTGAATGTAATGCTTGGGTAAGAAAAGTAAGACACACAGGCTCAGCAATAAAAGTGCTTGTTACCAAGCCTGGGTGGCCTGAGTTTGAGCCTCAGGACTTATATGGTTGTAGGAGAGAACTAACTCCTACAAGTTATCCTCTGACCCCCACTCTGAAGCTCTCTCACATAATGTACAATGCCCACACAAAAGGAACAAACTAATAAAAATATCAAGAAAACAAAACTAAAACTTTGAGGTTTAATAATTCAACTGTGAGAAACAGGCAAGCATCAAATTGCATGAAATGCTACAAAATTATGTGATGCTTAATGTGTGCAAGCTGGTCTGTAACCAGCACAGGAGGACTGACTCCTTAGTTACTCCAGGCACAGATTGAAAAGTCTGGAGGTTACAGAAGAACGCCACACAAACGCAAAAAACAAACAACCTGGAAAGTTTCAAGGTGAAAATTATGCTTTCCCACTCACTGACGCAAACTGAAGAATTAACAGAACAAATCTGTTGCATACACTATAGAACCGAACATCCACCCATATGAAAGTATAACTTAAAAGACTGGAGGCAGGAGAGGTGGCTCAGTGGTTAAGAGCACCTCCTGCTCTTCCAGATGACCTAGGTTCAATTCCCAGCACCTCCTGTATTGGAGTAGGGGTGGGGCTCACAATTTTCTGTAACTCTAGCCCCACAGGGAACCACATACATATAGATATACACATGCACATAAATAAAAGTAATAACATCTTTAAAAATACATAGAATTTGCCTCATAGACTCTCTGTCAAAGAAAAACAATGCAAATTCTTTGTTTACAATATAAAACATGAGTTTTTTTTTAGTGGCATTTTTAAATGTGATATTAAAAAAAAAATCAGTCCTCCTTACAGTCCTACTTCTTTCATAAGGGAACTCTTAGAGAATAAAACTTAATTTATAGAAGACCTTTCAGTTACTTAAGCCAAGATTTTTTTTCCTTTTTGGTATTTTAGCCAAATAGAATTCTTAGAAATGGGGGGAAAAAAACCCAACAAGCATATTCCTGGAGCAGGGTAGCCTTTCAAAACTGAAAATGTTACGTCAACCTTTTTAGTGTTATCCAGTTTTGACTTTTCATATTCCCTTTAAAAATCCCACATAGTCACACAACGCTGCCAGTACAGCAAGTAGCATTAGTCTAGATCCCGAAATTGGAGGATTATCATCATACATGGCACAGAATGGCCAAAAAAGCAGCTTCACAAAGATGGGTACAATGGACAGAAATGTCTCTATCTGTTGTTAAATTTTTATAGGACCAAAGGTTTAGCTTAGGTTGTTTAGTTTAAATAATTTAATGCAAAATCCAATCATTTTCATAAAATCATTTAGTCAGAATCATCTCCTTACAGTTTTTGAAAAACAGTAATAGACACTGGGGAGTCTGGCCAGTGGTGCGGTGTCTGCCTAGTGTGTAGGTAGTCCTGGGCTTACTCCTTGGCACTGCATAAAATCCAGACACAGACATATACCTGTAATCTCAGGGTTTGGGAAATGGAAGCATAAAGATCAATGTCATCCTTCACACATAACAAGATGGAGGGCAGCCTGGGCTTCTGGGGCCTCTGTCTCAAAAAGCACCAACAGCAACAGAGAAGCCCAGGAAAGTGATGCTCAAGCCTGAAAGAACACAAGGCCAGTGGGTGGGAGAGAATTGGTAGACTGAGAAACATCTAACAGGAGAAACCACAGCACTGCATAGAGGAAAAACAGGAAGAGGATGTGCCCAGTAGCAGACAGGGTTATCAACTGATCCTACATCTCTGAATTAGAAGTCCGTGGAAGCAGATGGGATAACCTCAGCTTCAGCTTTAGCCTCAAGTTCAAGAGGTCCATGTGATTTCTGACTGGAGCCATTTGAAGGGGATCTAGAAATAACTAAGTTTGGAATCTGAAGATATGGAAATGTTAATGTTATTCACTGGCACAGAGTGGTCATACACACACACACACACACACACACACACACACACACACACACACACACCAAGGAAGACATACAAAGTAACAGGATATGGTTTCCCATTTCTTTCAGTGGAATCTGAACAGGCAGCAGCAGTTAAAATTCTAATTCTCTTGATGCAAGGGAAGCACCTCCCTTCAAAGCTCTCAAGTTGTCACTAAAGAAGAGGAGCCATCAAGTCAGTCTACACATGATTCACTAATGCCTGCCCTAAGAAAATAGATTGCATTGCCCAAACTGGTATGGTTTCACTCAAAGCTAGACTTAACTACACATCTTTTCAGGAGGCCTTTTGCAATTGGGAGTGGGTGATGGCATCAGCTAGAAGCCCTAACACATCTAACAGAGGGCAGTCTAAATCCTGCTTTACAGAACATTGGCTTAGGTATGTGAGGAGCTAAACTCCTCTAAGCTAGAATACTTATAGAATGTTCTAAGGATGCCTGCATTAACAGTAATGAGTACATTGGTTCTGGTTTTGATTTGGGGGTTTGTTATTCTATAGCTCAAACTAGCCTTAAACTCACTAAGAAGTTCAGGCTAGTTCCAAACTCATGGCAACCCTCCAGCTTTAGCCTCCCAAATGCTGAGATTATGGGCATTCATGGCCATCCCTTGGTCTTTTCCTACTTATATCTGCTTTCCCAAAACAGGACCTAGGATGAGTGCAACTTTGGAAATCAGGCAACTATCAAGGCCATCTCATGGTAAGTGGCACAGAGCCACTTAACTGGGCACATGCTCAGTTTGTAAGACTGCCTTTTCTTTTGTTCACTTGTATGGGGATATAGCTTCTATGAAGGACTTATTCCATTTACTCCTAAAGATCCCCAAATCAGAAATTCTAGCCAGATGTTGTGGTGCACACCTGTAATTCCATCCCACAAAAGTCAGGTGCAGAAGGGTCACTGCAAGCTTGAGGCCAGCATAGTCTACACAATGAGTTCTAGGCCACCCATAACTAAACAGTCAGACTTTGTCTCAAGCCAGAAATGCTGTTATCTGACACTAGAATGCTTTAGGTTTTCTTTAATTGGTTGCTCCTCTACCTGAGAGCCTTTTAGAAAAGGATCAGGTTTACATATGTAAACAACTGTTCATTTCTCTCCTGCAGATGACAACGAGGACACATCTCTTTTGCATTATGGAACAGCTCTCACACCTACCCCAACTCAACTCCAATTAAAAAAAAAAAAAAACACTGGGAGAGAGGGGGGTCCACCAGCTCTCCATGAATCTCGTGAGCCAGAGTCTAATCTGCCCTTAGCCTTGCTTTGGGAATCCATGCTTGTTTGTACATGCTTATCTGAGAACAGGAAAAGAATCTAGCTGGTTACACCTTTTCTAAACTCCTAATCTGAAGGAAAGGACAGAAAGTGCATCCCAGCTGCACAACACTTGTTTAATATACACACAGTCCCTGGTTCAATTCCAAAACCAAATCTCAACCTGTAATCAACATCTAGGAGAATACAGTTTTCCAACATCATGTCTGAGTGTGTCTCCTCAACAAACTTAGTTCATGATCAGCATGACTTCTACAAGCAAAACTGTGGCTAAATAATAGTTGAAGACAAACAAAGATTGCAAGAACAACAAAAATTCTGCAGGCCTGCTGTTAACTACATAACCCAGGCAATCCCTCTGTCTCAGTCTCTTAAACAGTGCGATTATGGCTATGTGGCACAACACTAGCATCAAAAATAATAAATAAATGCATTTGGTAATTATGATGAGAAATATATAATTTGCTGTTTGTCTTCATTTCCTGGCTTACAACTTTGAAAACTCTTGGAGGAAATAAATGTCCTTTGATACAGGAATTAATTGACTGATCCTAGATTTCCCTCAAGCTTCTGCATAGGACACCAAGGTGAGATTTGAGGGTTATGTCATTTAGCTTATCCCCCAATCCCTGGGATGAGGAGGAACTGAAGATTGAGTTGATCATCGGATGCCAGTGAGTTTATGGAGTGTACATATGCAGTAAGGCTTCCATAAAAACTCCAAGGTGGAGCATTTAGACATGAGGGGGATCACAGAGGTTAGCCTGCCTGGAGAATGTTGAGGTTTTGCCCCTCATTCTTCCTCCTGACCCTACACAGCTTTTCATCCTGCGGTCCACCCGTATCCTTTGTGAGGCCACTTACAACAAGCCAGTATGATTCAGCAGTGGTATACAGTAGTGCCATAGCTGTGAACAAAGTATGCCCTTGAATTTTGTCTAGCAAATTCACTGAAACCCAGGAAGGAGATAGAATATATTTGGTGGGCCAGAGGCATCAGTTAAATAACGCACTGTGACTTAGGCTGTACCACAGGACTGAGCCCTCACCCCCAGGATCTGATACCATCAGCCAGGTCACTGTGCTTATCCACATAGTCACAGATGGTAGGAGAAACTGAGCATATCCACTCAGCAATGGGTATCTCAACGGGTATATCCATCCTGATGGCCCCACTCACCCCTTCATAGAATTGTGAGTTCTGCCAGATCTACCCAACAGAGCTCCATGCAGACTGCTGGTGAGTTCTGACAGAAGCATGGGTGTCACAGATTTCTTTGGAATCAAGCCAAGTCAGGCTTGTTGCCGCCATGGTTCCAGGATGGGAGGTAAAGCGGGAGGAGGAAGGAAAGAGGAGTCAGATGTCACCACTGCTATCTGTCAACATCAGATTCAAACCCAGAGTCTGCCACTGCCACTTTGGAGCTGTGATGTGTGGCCACTAAGGCTTAACTTGGTCCCTTTCAGGAACTGGATGGCTCTCCTGCCACCCAAATGGACCACCTGCAAGTTCCAACAGCTGAAAGGAACACCACTTGGAATAAATAGCCAAGGGCGGCTGATGTGGCCTTGGGAGCTGACTGGTCCTTTGTGGCTCTCCTCCAGCTGCCCCGCACAGAGCAGATGTCCCCTACACTGAACCTCAGTGGAAGCTACTGTCATTAGAAGGGACAGAAGGAAGAGTCATTAAAGAGCCTCTGGCCTGGAGAGAAGGTGCTTTCTTCGAGTGTTTAGCTGGAACTGGGTTCTGAGGGTTCATAGACAATGCTGGCTCTCCATCCCCACAGGTGAGGTGATCAAAAAGTCAGAGTGACTCTCAGGGTAGATGCTGCTGCCTAGATTAATAAGGGAGCATTTCCTGGGTACCCTCCTCATACTCAGACCCTGCATCCTCTGCTGTGAGCAGGAGGCCAGGGGAAATGTTCACAACTAGTCCTAGACAGTTCCAGACTTCAGTTAAAGTGGGATGAGCCTTTGGAGCTCCCAACCCCCAAGATTCTGATTCGTTAGGCCTGGTGTCACTGTGTCTTAACAACCACATCCTGGTGAATCAGATGCAGGATGCCCTGAGATGAGACCACCATTGAGAAACACTGGCCTGTGATCTGAGTCCTGTCCTACTGCACCAGTCTGAAATCCAGGTAGGGTGACAGCAAACACACAGGTCTATGTAGCACCCAAATGTCAAAGATGTTCATCAAGAGGGTACTGAGTCATGTCCCTGGAACCCCTGAAAGAACTTATGAGTAGAGTCTGGGTTTTTGGTGGGCAAGCCTTTTCTACAGGAAGCCCCCAAAATGTCTCCAGCAGTTTTGTGATTCACCTTGGACCATGCACACAAGTTGACACATGCAGAGACAGACAGGGGCTAGGATACCCCAGCAGACAGGAAGGACATAGGCTCTCCAGAGCACTCATAACCTGGCATCCTCTGATCACACTGAGTTTGTAGTGTTACTCTGCTGAATTCATGTGGTTTCCTGCACCTCATAATTTAACATTTGTTAGAGAGAGAAAATGATGTTATGAAACCCAAATAATGTGCCGATCTGAGGCAGACAGCTGCTAACAAGAATGACATGTGACCATCAAACTGCTGTGCACAGCTCAGCTTCAGAAAGGAGATGTCTAGTAAGAAAGAACACCAATGCATTATTCTCAATGGAAAACAAAGTTTGGGGCTCCGTGGAGTAAAGGGGCTTGCACTCAGCCAGTCATACAGTAATAATAACCTAAAACCTCAACAAGAAAAGAAGAGAGAGAAAGGGAGGATGGAGGGAGGGAAGGAAGAAAGGAAAGGCAAGAATTGAAAAGAACCTAGTTTTGCTTGTTTTAATATTGAGTTCATGAAACACTCCTTTATTAATGTCTCAAGGGAATTAAGTTGTTAAGCACAGAATCTGAAAGTCCTGCTTCACGGAAAGGCAAAGGAGATAAGATTCCCCCAGGGGCTGGACCTTTTCTTCCACACTGGCTGTTCCTCCCTAACTCCCTGCAAAGGATAGTTTGCCCCAGGCACACAATAAATTCTCACTGAAGAGAACTGAGGACTCCTGATTACTTAATGGTACTAGAAGGCACTGAGATTTCAATTTGCAGGGGGCCAGGGAAATCATCTGGGCACATACACTTTTATAGGCCAGTCATAGCAATTGGTAAGTTCTCCCTTCACCAAAGTGGGGATGAATAGGGCTTGCATTTGATAATCGAAATAGCATGAATAAAGCCAAGAAGACATCTTGAGAGAAAGATATATTATTTTAGTATATAATTTGGATTTTTTAAAAGTCATGTATAGAGCTTGGAATGTTTGGATTGCAACTCCTAAACAAAGGTTGTCACTTGAGGGACCAAGACCACCAGTAAGCAGAAGTACTGAGGTCTGTCAGAAGGGTCACTGTATTTCACAAAAGCTTAATATAAATGTTAGCGAGAATTGGAAGATAGAACCAAAACATTGCCAACATGAAGAACAGACCAGTTTATGAAGACAATACCATTCTGATTGTACATTATACACTATATATTTCTTTCAAATGACCACATTTTTAGAATTACTCACTAAGCAAGCATTTATTGACTGCAGTCTGGAAACTCCCAACAACTCCACCTTGCCTGCTCCAATACTGATTAAAGAATAAGAGGATCACCAGACAACTAGACCTCCTGTGTATCGCCAGACAGCTAGACTTCTTCCATGTTGCCAGACAGCTAGACCTTTGTATCGCTAGAGAGCCAGACAGCTAAACCTTCTCTGTCTGACTCATGAATCCCTTATGCATTCATTGAAAATGAAACCCATGGACCACACAGATCATTTGTTGTGTGTACAGTTGTGTGGACGTTTGTATTTTTGCTGTTGTTATTGTTTTTACTGCTTTGCTTCATTTTCCCTAACTACAAATGTCTTTCCTGGAGGTATTACTATCCTTCAAAGTTCGGAAATCTGGCTATTTCCTTGGCTTTCGTCACAAAAACAACATTTTCAAGAATGTCTTTTTTCTTGAGCTGTGGGGGAAAATGGCTATGTACCATATTTACTAAAATATCCCAGTATACCAAATAAATATTGACATATGAAATTGAAAACATGTAAATGCCAACTCCAATGAGATGACTTACCTCAAATCATCCCCGTTTCAAGCTCATTCAGACAAGCTGGAGTCTGCTCTGTTCTGCTCAGGGTCTATAGGAACCTTACTTCTGAAGCTTCAACACAAATTCTTTCATGCTGCTCCAGTATGCTGCAGTTTAACAAAACCAAACACCAAGTCAGAGTGGAAAATGCCACTTCAAGCAGTTAATGAATATGAAGGGGAAATCCCTGGGCTTTCTCAGTGTCTGTCTTATAATGTCAAACAAGGATGTCAATCACCCTAAAGAAGCTATCACACAACTCATCTACATTGGTGCCCTAAAATACTGGAAAGAGACGAGAGAGAGAGAGAGGAGAAAGGAGAGAAAGACACAGAAAGAAATAAAAAAGAGAGAAAGAAGTAAAGGAAGGAAGGAAGGAAGGAAGGAAGAAAGGACAAAAGAAAGAAAGAAAGAAAGAAAGAAAGAAAGAAAGAAAGAAAGAAAAAAAAAAAGCAAGACATACAGGCAAGGATAGTATCTTCCAGCAAGCATGTGCTTGCAAAATTTCAAGTTTATCCAATGAATGAAGGAAAGGAATGCTTCTTTAGACTTAAATAACTAAATATAATAACTTCTAGGTGTCAAGTGTAGAAAGTAAATGGAGTTTTATTTCAAAAAAAAAGAATTACTCATTCTGCCGGCTAAGTCGAAGCCTGCCTAGTGTAATGTTGTACACCTGTAATCCCAGCATTGAGAAGGTAGAGGCAAGAGGACCAGAAGTTCTTGGGCTACACAATGAGATTCTGTATTTAAAAAGAAAAATATCTTCTGGTTGTTGAGAAAATACTATTATTTTTTAAACATAGAGTTTTAAGGGTAGGAAAAAATGATAGCATGAAAGAGAAAGGAAATTTCCATTTTGTATTGTAAATGGGTGGTTGCTGGGTTTCCCCCACCTGCCTCTTGATAAACTTGATAAATACCATCTCTTCCCAGGGTGGAAAGCGCCAGGTACTGTACACAGCAGACATGAAGTGAATGGTAAAGGTATTCATGCCTCTTCCCCTGACTCCAAGCAGCTGATAATGCTCACCCTAGAAATGCCTGACATGCAGCCACTCTGGAAAGTTCTTTTCTGGTAAGGCTGTATTGAAAGTTTTCTTGTCCCCAGCTATGGTTCCAGTTTCTTTTGAATCATGATTAAAGCCTACTATTTTGTTTCTTGACAGTGGCTACTTGAGGGTTTGGCGGCCAACTTCAAAGGAGTCTGCACCCCTGGTTTTTGTTTTGTTTTGTTTTAGCTTTGTGGCAGTTGTTCTCTATCTAATCTGAAAGCCTGCTGTCACCCACTGGGGAGTATGATGGATGCATCATACTACAACTGTAATCACAGGTGTTGCAGGAGAGACCTTGAAGACAGACACTGTGTCCCTCTCTTCTATCCCCCCCCCTTTGCACTTATAGGGTTAATTTATTCAGGCAGAATGTAAACAGGCATCAGAGATGAAGTGTTCTCCAAAGGAAAGACTCAAAGGTCAGGCATGATAGTGCGTGGCTGCAGTACAGTCAAACAATGACCACAAATCCAAGGCTAGTGTAGTCTACATTGCAAGTTCAGAGTGGCCAGGTCTATATAACAAGAGTCTGTCTCAAAACAGCAGTAACAGCATCAGAAGAAAAATAAAAAAGCTCCCAAAGAACCATCTTTTTCTGCCTAGAACCTGAATAAAAATAGTCTCTAACACAGAATGGAGGCAACCTGGATCTAGGTCCCCAACCATCACATCAAAGAACCCCTTGACATGTTTCAGCTCTCATGGTTTGGTCTTTGTGTCAAGGCTCTCCACAGGCACAGTAAGGATGAAATTAGATTCTTCCCCACCCTAGCAGTTGGATGTAGTGTAAACATCTGTCTTCCATTACCAGTTTCCTATTTAGAATATAAGGAAGCTGAGGCAATGCCTGGTCACCACATATAAAGCTAACTTCTACTAATCTCAGAAGGTTCTGGGATGACCAACAAAGCTGTCATTCCATGACCCACTTGTAAGAGAGGTAGCCTTTCATGTACCCCTAGGTCACTGGGATAACTAATATTTTTGTTTATTTTATTTTATTTATTTTAGATAGGGCCTCAAGTATTCCTTGAGCTTCCTATGTAGCTAAGTCCTTAAACTTCTAACCTTCCTTCCTCCACCTCCCTGGTGCTGGGATTACAGGTATGCACCACCTCCCTCAAGCTGTGCTGTGCTAGGGATCAAACCCAGGGTGCCTTGCATACTAAACAAGCACTCCAACAACCAAGCTACATCCCTGGTCCCATAACTGACCCTTTAAAAAAAAACTCTGCAAGCTATTGCTTTATGGAACAGTCAACATTTTCCAAGAGGACTTTCGGGGGCATGGTAAAATTCAGGCAGACAATTGCAACTTCTGAGAAGCACAAAGTTCGGAGGTTTTGGTTCAGTCAAGTGAGTAGAGTTCAGTACCTGCATTCCTCAGTCTGGAAGTGCATCTGACAGGAAGTGGAAATGTCCCCTTTTTTTCTCTCCTAGATGATATGGACACCCACAAAAAGAGGGTTATATGGGTGCCATTCATTTTCTGAGCAGTTTTCATGAACTATAACTCACCCCCCACTGGGATATATAGTAGTATCATATGACATAAATCAAGATAAGCCTGCAAGTTCAAAGAAAAACGGTCCTGGGAAAGACTGAACTTGAGGGGAAAGGTGGGCTTTGTCTCACAGTAAGTTATTTGCTGATATTGAACTTTGTTTCCTTTGAAACTAAAAATAGCTCCCTGCTTTTGCTTTTATTGCTACCAACTTTTACCGGGGTCTTTTAAAACTGGACAAGAAGATCTCTGCAGCTTCATCTAACTTCTACCAGAGAATCTGCCATCCGGCCCAGAGAAAGCCATATATATCTTCAAGACACACAGGAAATGAGTCAGAACTCTGACTAGACATTTGGTTAAACTACTTATGCTAATTGACTCATTTTTAAAATTTTTATTTTATCTTATTTTGAGACATAGACTTGCCATATAGCCCAGGCTGGCCCCATCTCATGCAGCCCAGCTTGTCTCCTGAGGGCTGGGATTATCAGGGTGCTGGACTCCCCTCAGTACTCTTTGGGCTTTAAATGATATTAATAGTTTAATGTAATAGAAAGTGGCTTTAAATCACCTGAATGGCTTGCCAGAAGCCTCACAGTTCTATTAATGCAGAGAGCTGGGTATTCAGATTTGCCTTTGTCCTTAACAAAGAAATTCATTTCCGGATTACATTCCTGTCACCTGTCCATGAACAAAATCTGTTTGTGTGTGGGGAGGGGGTTGGGGGTTGGGGTAGTGGAAGCGGTCTTCTCTGGTTGTTGAGGCCATGTGTCTGGAGAATGGTGAAGCTGCGCTTGAATATTTGCAGAGAGAGATAAAGAACTTATCCAAGGGGGACAGAAATTTCCACATTTCCTCATCCCAGGGGGCATGGAGTTAAAAATGGTTAATTTCGTGATTCCCAGTCAGCCCCCAATTACATACACTGTGGTAGGTAGCAAAAGAAAGCCACCAGCCAGACAAGGTGCACAAACATATAGTCCCAGAAGCAATAGGAGGACCATTGTGAGTTCCACCTAGACTATATAGTAAGCAACAAGCCAGTTAGGGCTATATAGCAACACCTTGTCTTAAAAAAAAAATCAAAAGGAAACTATACAGATAATAAATAAAAACACAACTCTGAAAACTCTACAAATCTCCTTTTAAGCAAAATTTTCCTAAGTTGGGGCTGAGTGCAGGTTATAGATGGAAGAGGCCCTGGCCCCCATCCTCAGCACTGCATCTCCAAGAAAAAAGATGTGTCTGTATGGCTAGGGGTGCAACCCCAGGCCTTATGCATGCTAGAGAGTGCTCCACCATGGAGCCACACCCCCACTCTAAGACAAAGGAAACCCAGCCAGCTCCCATTCTCCATCACAGCCTGTAGGAGCACTGCCAGCAACAAGCAGGCTTGAGTCTAATCTTGCTAACAACGTGTTCTTGACTGCTGGTTGGTGGTACTGTCTATACAGACAGAGGGGATGGACAGGAAACCTAGTTAGCTCATTGCTTGCCCAGCATATCCAAAGCCCTGGGTTCTATCCCCAGCGGTCTATAAACTGGATATGGTGGCACACACCTGTAACCCCAGCACTCAGAAGGTAGAGGCAGGAGGATTAGAAATTCAAGGTCATCTTTGGCTACAAAGTGATTTTGAAACCAAGCTGTGACACATGAGATTCTTCCAAGAAAATAAAGCCAGCAACAACACAAAAGAAAAAAGGAAAATAGACAGAGTTCCAAGACTGGAGGTGGGAGAAGAAGCTACACGAGCAGGCATCTTTGAGTATGTGACTAGAGACCATGAGTATGTGGAGGGCTCTCTAGGATGCCTTACAATTCCATAGACATTTGGGGAATACTTTTCTGGAAGGTCACAACCAAGGGGTACCATGTCAGTATAAGCCAAGCACAATAAACTTGCTACTGTGAGGCTTGTTTGACAACCTTGGTCTGGCTAGATATATTTCTCAACTGATATCTCAACAGAATTAGTTCCTAATGTAGTAATAAAATTCCCTAAAATTAACTACTATTTAAAATCCAAGTTGTTTTTTACATATGTTTGATTATTCTAATACTAACAAGATCTCTACAAATATAAGTGTTATCTTGTATGACCCATTTGAGCTATTAGGTATAATCTTTACAATGCAACAATTAGACATAGACACTATAAGAAGAAACTAATAATATTGTTCCCATGGTGGAATCTCTCTCTTTGGTGCTGAAGGAGTTGTTCATTCAATAAATGCTACTAGGGAAAGGAGCTCTTCATCTGGAACAAGCAAAACACTATTGAATACAGAATAGGGAATAAATTTTAAAGCTGGCATGCTGACACAGGCCAATAATCCCAGCACTTGGGAAACGGAGGCAAGGGAACAAAGAGGTAGAGGGCCTGTGTGGGCTAGCTAATAAGGATGTGTTTTAAAAAAAAAAAAAACACATAAGAAAAGAGGCTGGAGAGATGGCTCATCAGTTAGAGCTCCCCCTGCCCTTCTAGAGGTGGAGTTTAATTCACAGCACCCACATGACTTACAACTGTCTGTTAACTCCAGCTAAAAGGGGTTGGATGCCCTCTTCTGCCCTCCTTTGGTGGTATCCACACACAGTACACACTCACACAAACACACGTACACAAAAAAAATAACTAAGTAAAAAACGAACAAACAAAAAAAACCCATGAATTCTAGATGAATCACTAAACACACACACATGCTTTCACAGAGATGCACCCACGAGAGATATCTTGTCTGAACATATATTTCACTAAATGAAAAACACAGAAATTACTGTATGAGCATGAAAAGGACAAAACCTCATAGGCTATGGCAAAGATGTTAAGTTTTACTTTAAAGAAGCAAGAGAGTAGAGACTTTGAATGGAGTGAAATGATGATTTGTCTTACGTGTCCACTCTCATTCAATTCAGTCTCTTACAGGAAGGGTGGTCATAGTACAAGGCTGAACACAGAGACACTTACTACAAAGAGCCTCGTGGGAGCCAGGTCTGGAGGTATAACTCAGACTATCAGCTACTGGGGAAGCTAACATTTCTTAATGGGAGCCCTTCTCCAAATTTAAAATGAGGGTGGGTTGGGCTGGAGATGCATCTCAGTGAGAGAGAGCACTTGCCCAGAATATGAAAGGTTCTGTGTCTAGAGCTGGCGGGGTTTTCGATGCATTCACAAAGTCAAGGGGACAAATTTGTGAGAGAAAGAGTCAAAACTTCTTCCTAGTTTTGAGAACAGAGCGGCCGTGGAGAAAAGGGAGACCGGTGTGCACCTGGACTTCATGGGCACAGGGTGGGAGGTAGAAATCAGAGCATGGGTGCTGTCATGGGCAGCCTCCAAGGGGTCTCAAGTGTCTCTATTTCTTGATAGTCACCCGTTGGTGACACTCTCCCCTTGAGGGTGGGCTAGAGTGAATGACTTACTTATAAAAGGTTGAGTGGAGCAAAAGTCATGGGTTGTCACTTCCAATATATGGTGCTATGATTTGGGTCTGAAATAGACTTCGTTTGTGTGTGTGTGTGCATGTGTGCATGCGTGTGTGCGTGCGTACGTGTGTGTCTGCATACTTCATCCCCAGCTGGCAGCACTGTTTTCGGGAAGCCATGGAACCTCAGGACGAAAGATCTTGCTGACAGGTGGAAGAAAATCTTATCTATTATCTAGGATGCACATGCTTGAAGTTTTGACTTTCCACTATAGGGAGGGCTGCTAACTCGCCCTTAGCACAGGGGATGAGCCAGCCACACACATTTCCATCAACCTTTGCCTGACCTCTATATTTCTTCTGAGACATCCCCAAACGAAGAACAGTGTCTGTGAAATTCCCAAGAAGATGGAGGGGAAATAGCTTGCTATGGAAGAAAAGCTTTAGCTGGGACTATCAGTCTCCACTTGCTCTATCTGGCTGATAGAGAACACTTTGCAAAGTTTCCGGTGTTCTTACAGGCTGAATGTCCTCTTTTACATACAAGAGGCGCCCTTCACACTGGAATAGAGAAGCTGAGAGTTGGCTGAGTCTGGAAAGTGCCCGACTTGCAAGCAAGAAGGCCTGAGTCTAATTCAGTCCCCAGAATCCATTTTTTAAAAAGGGGTATGGTAATTTAATCCTAATGCCAGCACTGGGGAGGAAGGCAAGACTATCCCCAGGGCAGGGCCCACTGCCATATAGTCTAGCTTACTTGGTAAGTGCCAGGCCAGTGAAAAATCCTACAACTTAACACAGAAAGCTAGCATGTGCCCCAGGGAATGATAGCTGAGGTTGTTCTACAGCCTCCACACCCCACACATATATATCTGCAGGCAGATAGATACACACACACACACACACACACACACACACCCAGAGAGAGAGAGAGAGGAGAGAGAGCTCCCATTTATCTGCAGAGGCGCCATTCCGAGCCCCCCATTGGATACCTGAAACTATACACAGTACAGACACTTACATGCAATTCTTTTTATACACTAAGCGTCCATGTGTCTTATTTTCTTTTCCTGTTGTTGCATTTAATTACTGTGACAGAAACAATGGGAAAAAGGGTTTATTCAGATCACGGGTCAGGTAAGGTCCACCACCATGGGAAAGTCAGAGCAGCAAAAGCTCAAAGCAGACGGTCACCATTAAGTCCATGGCCAGAGGAAGAATGCAGCGAGTACAGGCTGCAGCTTAGTCCCTCTCTTCACTATGGCAGCCCAGGGTCCCTGCCCAGGGAATGGTCTTTCCCATAAGTAAGATGGGCCTTCCCATATCAATTAATATAATCAAAATTATCCCTCACAAGATGCTTAGTAGTTCATCTCCCAGGTAATTCTACTTTCTTTCTGTCAAGTGGACAATTAACTAGTCAGCACAGGATGATAATTCGAATTTATGAATTAGGAGCAGTAAGAAATTAGCAATAACTAATAATGCAATAGAATAGTGTAATGCAATAAAGCTTGTTGGAACCTTTGAGTTATTTACTTCTGGAATTTTCCATTTGATTTTTTTTTGGGGGGGGACTCTCTAATGTGAGTAACTAAAATTGCAGAGGGCAAAATTCTAACAGAGTGGGGCTATTGTACTAGATGGGGAAGCAAAGATCAAATATCAAGTGAAATGGCTACCATGATTTGTTTGGATTTTTTCAGAATAATGAGGGAAAAACAATCTTCAGTTGGCAATAAAGAGCTAGGAAGGATTCAGAAAACATGGTTTCAGTAAAAACTAGGGAAGCTGAATTGTTTTCAAAGTGTTTGGAGTCTACAAAATGCAAAGCCTAATTGTCCCTCTAGTTACTGAAATGAATTAAGACATCTCCATTGTTTCCTGACACAGATGTATGAAATATGAAAGGCGGAAGGCAGTATCTCTGACTTCTGCCTCAGTTTAAATCCAGAGTGGTCTCATGTCAGAGGGAAGGCATGTCTGATTTAAAGGAGCATGGTTCTTACTCTCAGTAGGGTAAAATCCATCACAGAATAACAGCACAGTTTTGATCCACACTAGCAGAATTGAGTCCAGCATCTGTGGGGCTCTATATCCATGGGTTCAGCCAAAAGAGGATCAAAACCAGTCAGGCAGGAGCTGAGCGGACAGCTCAGCAAGTAAAGAGCTCCCCATGTAAACATAAGGACCAAGGGTCGATGCCCAGTGCCCACGTAAAAACCTAGGTGTATGACATACTCTCATAACCCCAGTGATGGGAAGGCAGAGACAAGGTCACTGGGGCTCAATGGCTACCCAACCTAGCCAAATCAACAAGCCCCCATTCCTATAAAGGCTGACAAGCCCCCATTCCTATAAAGGGTCCCATCTTGAACAATAAGGCGACCTGTGGTCTCCAAGTACATGGGCACATACATGCACACCTGTATCTGCATCTACATGCATGTGAGGACACACACACACACACACACACACACACACACACACACACACTCACACACACACACACACACATCCCTCAAGGGAATAAAAAGCTTTATATGGAACATTCACAGATTTTTTTTTTCTGCCACTATCCCCAAGCAATAAACAGATTAGGGAGCGTTCACACCGTGTTAGGCAGTATGAGCAATCTCGAGATGATGTGAAGCACAGGACAGGAACTGTGTGGGCTTATGCAAACACTGTGCTGTTTTATTTATAGGACCTGGGCTTTGGGGAATTTGCTATCTCCGCAGGTCCTGGTCCCTATCCCTGCAGACACCTAGGAACTGATAGACTTTTCTCATGTTTTAACTGTCGGGTTGCACCCATAGTCAGAAGAAACTAGAATTGGGGGGGGGGGAGTGGGACAGAAAAAAATCATGAAAAAAATGCAACAAATCCACTGCCATTTATATTTATCTTCTGTAACCAAAAGCAACTAAGCTTTCCAAAGTGCGTGACTGTGACTCTCGTGGAAGGTACTATTGCCATTTAAAAATAACAAACAGTAGCACCAGCTCAGGCTGCAAGGCTGCTACCACTTAACCTGCAATTTGGACACTTTGTATAAGGAGGAAATCATGTTGTCTTATGACATACGGAGCAGATGCTACTAATTAACACACAAAAATGTCTAAAACAGAGTTAGAAAAACATATGAGTTTGGAAACATAAGTAGAAACAGCTTCGGAGAGTAACAGCCAGACAAGATACTATGACGGAGGATGAGGGTTGGATTTTTTTTTTTTTTTTAAGACAGTCAATCAAGCTGGTAAGCTTGCATAAGCCTTCCTGTAAATAAAGTATGGGCTTAAAGGAAAGTGCCTGATAAATATTGCTTGTTATTTTTTAAAAACAGGGAAAAAGCTTGCACCATATATGAGCCAGAGCGTTCACTGGGAGGTTACATCCCATTATGGAAGATTGTAATGCCAGGATTGAAAGGGATTTAAAAGGTTGGGGTAAATTTAGGGAGTGCCCTTGAGGTGTTGACTAGAAATTACAAGACTACACTTGCTAGATTCTTCAAGGTTAAATTAGTTAACCTGGGCAAAGGTTGGATATGTAGTTCAGCTGATAAAGTGCATGACATCATAGATCTCCAGGACTACATAAACCAGGCACGAGGGTGCATGACAGACCTTCCACAATTAGAAAGTTGTTACATAGAAAGTTCTAGGCTAGCCTGCATGAGATCCTCCTGTCTCAATATGCTCATGCTACCTCTCTCAATACACACAAACAGATACACACACACACACACACACACACACACACACACACACTATGATGAAGCCTGGGAGATTGTGAATGCACAGTGGGCATATAGCTATGGTTGTACTATAGCTCCAGCTCTTGAGACTTTTTTAATACTTTGTAAGTTTGTTGTCAAGGACTTCAAAAAGCCTTCTGACTAGGTAGATTCTATTCAACAATGCATTTGAAATTAAAATGGAATTTTAAAACACTTGGCAGTCCTTTTTGCCTGTTTGTGTGTGTGGCACATGTGTCTGTATGCATGTGCATGTGTCTGAGCACACTCTGCAAGCACACTGATGAGAGAGTGCACTTAGAAGCTGGAGGCGGATGTTAAGGGTCTCTGTCTACTGCATTCTTTGAGTCTCTCATCAAATCCAGAATGTGTGGATACAAGAAGCTAGGAATCCCATCTATGCCTTCTGAGCACTGGAATTAGAGGCAACCCACTGGACACACTCAGGTGGTGATGGGGGGACACTAAAGACAGCTGCATACTTACAAATGGACAAGATATCTAAGCAGTAGATTGTGGGGGATCTGAACTCTGGTCCTCACACACACACGGCAAGGGCCTTACCCACTGAGCAATCCCCCAGGCTCACCCAGGAGCCACATTTCCTGGATGTGGTGAAGCTCAACCTTTTGATTCTTCAAAGGTCAGGAGGACAGAACACTGATAAGGATGTTATATAAGTGCAATCCAGAGTACCCTCACCACCCGCATCCCTGTCTCTCCCACTGACAGAACATTCATGAAACAAGGTCAGCAAAAATGCCAGTCACCAAGCATGCACCATTTCCGATGCTTTCCAAACCCTCTGCTCCCTCAGGTCAATTTGCTCAAAATTGCTCATCATCTACCTCAGTCCCCTGGCCAATGGTTTCTCTCACCTCAGGTGCCTTTCCATGCACTAGCCTAGAGCTATTAAAGATATATCGGATACCTTCCAGATTATTCTTAATTATTATGTGGAGCCAAGTTCTAGACATTTTCCGTCCCTGTCTACTCCATCTCTTCCTTTGCTCCAAAGCATTTGTAGCAGAGATTCCCATCAATGTGCCATCACCTGTATATCCTCTGTTTAGGTGTCACACAGCTTCCTTTGTGTGGTCTTGTCTCTCAAAAACATTCATAGATAACCAGCATCCTTACAATTTCTGGTGTGTCTCTCCACTTATGGCAATGCTGCACACTCAAAAGCAGGCTTGCTCTTATTTCCCTCTGATGGATTGATGACTAAGAACACAGCCATGGAGGGCGAGGATACAGCTAAGTTATAGAGTGTGCGTTTAACACGTGTGAGATCCCGGGTTCAGTGAAGGGAATGGGGAAACCAGAGGAGAAGGTAGGGGAGAAGTCAGAGGAAGAGAAACCTGAATGAAAGGAGGTACAAGAAGAGAAAGAGAAGTCAGGGGAGGACAAACCAGGGGAGGAACAGGAGGAGCGAGGGGAGAAGGAAGCAGAAGAGAAGGAAAGAGAAAAACAAGGACATATTTTTTTTTTTAATGTGGATTTTCTTTTTAAACTTCAGCCCTAAGATTAAACAGATTAGCAATGTAATTCTTCCAAACATTTTAGATATTACTAAGGAGAACAGCATTCTCTACGGCACAGCCAGCAGTATTCTGTGAGATGGTCCATGCCAGCTTTTCTGGAACGTTCTCAGAAGGAGAATTAGTTCTTTCCTAATGTGAGCTAACATTAGGAAAAAGTAGGGCAGTACATTAATGTTTGGCAAAAAGAACCTGGATCTGGGGTATATCCAGCAATCTACTGCTTAGATATCTTGCCCATCCTAAACATGCAGCCATCCTTAGTGCTCCCCCCATCACTAGTCCCATGATTATTCGATGGTTCCATATCCATCTCTGCATTCCATAGAACTGCCACCAACCAGCATGGATCTCTTTAATGAATTTCACCATTTGGACCACAGCATATAGGATACAGAGCCAGAAGCCTCCTATTTTCTTGGCTTCCTAATTATTCTTTGGAAATCATACTACACATTTTTTTTTCTATACTGGCACAATGTACGTTTAGTGGTAACAGTCCTTCCAGGGTGTATCACATTCAAGACGCATTCTGTTCTCCGCACCCCCACCCCTGCTTCAATGGATTAAGTAAGTAGAAGGCTTGTGAACTGGCAATAAAAACACAGCCATGAGTGGACTATTGAGTATATCAAGCATCTGCGTAGCACTAAATTAGGGAAGGTACTCTAATGGTCCCCATCATGACTGTGGTGAACTTTCCTCCCTCGCTGGTGTCTTCCCACTCTTCCCACCTGGAGACTCCATCACTCGGGCCATGGAGTTGTACAGAGTGCAGTGCTTGCTTTCTTCTGAGACCTACCTCCCCACTCCTGTTTCTCTGCATGACTCATTCTCAGTGGGGTTGTTCATTCCCCCCCACACACAAAGGTGGGGGGAAGGGTGTGGCACAGCTGACCTCTTGGTCCCATTTCCTGACATTGCCATTTTAGTCTACTTCGAATATTTACTTATGGCAACATTTAAGTAATTACAGTTTTGCAAGGCTTTGTTCCGTTTCCATTTCAGTGGGCCTCCTTGGTGTGCAGTACCACAAAAGCCTGTTTTTCCAGCCTTTGTCCCTAATCAGAAAAGGGATGTTGTACCAATTTGGTGAACCCCAAACTCTTCCCATTGTTCTCAAAAATTCCATATGAGCAATCTTAGGTCGGTGACGCATATTAAGCTGCCACTTACACTACCCATGTTGGGACAGGGCTACACTAAATCTGTCACTTTTGCCCAATTTCATACCAGTGCTTTAGGTATCTTGAACTCATTCCTGAACCTCAGACACCCCAGACCACCCCAAACCTAGCCGGGATCCTGGCTATGATTCCTAACCACGAAGGGGAAAGCTCTAGGGTCATTAGCAGAGCAATGGCAGCTGATAGAGGGGTCCTGGGCGATAGATCAGTGGGTCCAGTCAGCCTGGTCCTTATGCCATCACATCATTAAATGATGCAACCTGGCCACACCAGAGGCTCTGTGTTCTTCAGAGTCTCCCAAGTGAGCTAATACCAAACCCTACTAGTTCTGTTTCCTGGGTTTACCATCTGAGTTTTCCCCCTTCCTGACTCTCCAGGGCCGTTGTGCCTTCCCTTACAGAGGTCTGACCATTCATACGCTCCCCCCATCAACTCTCCACAGTGCCAGCAAACCTGGTCTAGAAAGGTCTGACTTCTATGTAACAGAGTCCCTCATGCCCCTGGTTTCTACAGTTCCAGTTACTCGAAGTCAACCCTGACCCACAAACACTGATAGAAAATATCCCAGAAATAAGCAGTTCTTAAGTTTCAATTTGCGCATCATTCTGAGGAATATAATTAAATGCCGAGCTGTCCCACTCCGTTCAGAGTACGGTAGCAGCAATCCTGGTGACGTGGTGAAGCCAGAGAGAAAAGAGTGAAGTGGCAAACAGGGAGACTTCTCAAACTCCTAAAGGGAGGCGAGCATATGTCGAGGCTGCTCCTATCCACACACAGCAAGAGACCCCGAGACGGTGAGTCATGTAACATCTTTAAAGGATTTTATTATCATTGTTCTATGTTACCAGTAGCTACTGTTGCTAATGCCTTCCAGTACCTAACTTCTAAATTAAACTTCACCGGACAGATAATGTAGAAGGAAAATCAGGATATGTAAAACTTGGTACTCTCTGCTGTTTCGGGCATCTACTAGAGGTCCTGGGTGTGACCTTTGCTGATAAATATAGACAACTGTGTTCCTAAAACTGAAGCTGTAGATGACAGGGAAAAAGTGGTAGGCTGTTTAAATCTCACTTAGTGAGAACGGGTTCAATCCCAAATACTAGGAGGAAAATGTCCCACTCAGCACTGCTGAGTTGCTGGGAAGTGTTTCACAACTGCTTGAAAGGCCACATATTTAAAACAAGATTAAAAGTCACAAAGCTAAAGAAAATAAAATGGCTTGGGATAATTTTTAGGCAGCTATGAAAACAGAAACAAATGTTATTTTTAATCTTTGGCTCACTGTAAACTGACGAGATATGAATATGAATTTGATCAAGCAACACATAACTGCTACGGCTCGCCACGGCCACGTGCCACAACTCCACTTTGTGTTTCATTCCAAGGTTACACGTGGAACCTATCATCTCCCTCCCAAACTGTCCTCATTAAAGCAAATTTACTGTAGCTGATACTTGAGGGGATGACATCATAATGACTCACAAAAGTGTAGTAAATAACCCTTCCCCAGTGAGCTGTCACAAACGTCCTTGTGAAGTTTTACATATCTCCAAGGAAGTGAGACATTGCATGTGAGATTCTAGGATGGTGAATGCTACAGTCACGTCACCAACACACAGAACACAGCTTTGGAGAGGAATCCTACAGCTACCTGTCCACAGGAAGAGACTGTGCCATGAATGGGTCCTCAATAAGTCTACACTCCATCTAGAAAGCGTACACACACTGGTGGGATTTCTCTGCAATTCAGAGAATAAAAGAAACACAGAGAGGCTGTGGGATAGCAAGGGAGGAAACACGCAGTGTGTAAGAGGGCCTCAGATTTCTCTATGAAGAAAATAGGTCCTGAACACCACAAGGAGGGGGGATTCTGAGCTCCTTCTACCCCACAAAATGAAACTAAATAGTTTGTTTCTGGAATTAACACTTATTGAGCAACTATGCTGTATTGCAATGCTCATGGATACATTTCTAGGCCCAGAAGTTCTGGTAATTTGATCACAGGTCTTCTTTACTTACTCATGGACATTAGGAAGCCAAAAGTCCCCTATGTATCAAGAGTTAATCACAGACAGTAGATGACACTGTGATAAAGAAACCATCAGGAGTCAAACCCTTTATATTTTAAATGTGGACATGGCTGAGCACGACAAGGGTTTGCATCTACCAAGACCCAAATCTTAAAGAGATAGAAGACAGTACAAAAGACAGAAGTATGTTTATCTAACATCAACATTAAACAGCGTTTTAATTTTAAGTTATTAAAATGCAATTCTGTTTTAAAATAGGGATGCATAAGCCTGCTAGATGGCTTAGCAAGTAAGGACACTAGTGTGACTCCTGGGACCCACATGGTGGGAGAAGAAAATCAACTCCCACAAGTTGTCCTCTGACCTCTGTGCATACTGTGGCATATCCATGCCCAACCCCCCATGCACACACATGTGTTTGTGCGCACACACACACACACACACATGCACACACACTCAGACACTCACACTCACACACACATAAATAAATGTAGCATATATTTTTTAAAATGGTATGTATTCACATTCCTACAGCAATATATATTGGATGTCATACCAACCCTTTCAAGCAAAATGTATCACAGAAGGGTACTCATGACATAAAATCCTAGGCGTAGAGGAACAACCTAGTGGTCTAAGCCTTTGACCTATCAGTCCCCCAAGATGAGCCCCACCCTTGACCTACTTAATGTGGCTTTTGGGGCTCAGGAATCTGACTTTTCAACAAGCCACTTCCTCACCCCCAAGTGAAGACCAAACTGTCCACGCCTTGGAGTTCATTGTCTAGTGTATATATCTTGCCTGTTTCCCTCTTTCTCTTACCTTCTCCCTTACTGAAATGTAACAATTACTGTTCATCCTCCTCCAAATGTTTTCTGTCATTCTAACATTAACTATATAATATATCCTTCTGAAACACTAGAGACATTTTTTAAAAAAACACATTTTTAACAGCCTCCTCCCCCTGAGTTACTAAAAAGTAGCAGTAGGCAATAGCCACATGCCTTCAGTATTGGTATAGGCAGGGTAATATTATGCTCCCCCTCAAAAAAAGATGTCCATACCTGAATCCCTGGAACATGCAAATGCCTTCCCTGGCACAGCTGATTTAGCATTACTGATCTTGAGGGGAAAGTCTAGCCTCGGCTGCACAGGTGGGACTAAGGTAATCGCAAAGGTTTGAAAATGGAAGAATGAGAAAGAGGTGTCAAAGAAGTTAAGGACAGACGACAGGTCCAGCAGAAATGCTGGCTTTAACGACGGAGGCAGGTGCCACCTAGCTTAGAGTACGCATGGCCTCCAGGAACTGGGAATGGTTATGAATTTTTCTCTGGATTCCTGCTGTCAATACTGTGCACTCAGATCTGCCTAGGCTCTGTGATCTAAAGGACCTTAAGTCATGTTTGAAAGCATCAGGTTTAGGGGACTGCAGCAGCAATAGAAGATTAAGCAAGTGCCTTAAAGATCATACTTTCACGAGGCAGCTCTAATATACAGGTCAGGGGTCAGCAGCCCACACTTTTTGGTCTCTTCCCAAATGCACAACAACAAAATCCAAGCTGTCTGGTTCATATGGTACATGCCATAATCTAATTTGCTTCTCTGTTTCTGTGCTTAAAAAAAGAAAGAAAAAACAAGATGAAAAACGACCCAATGCAGCTTGGGGAAGAAAGTGTTTATTTGGTTTATTGGTTCTAATCCATCATCAGGGACATTGTTAGGGCAAGAACTCAGAGAAGGAGCTCAAGGCAGGAACTTGGAGGTAAGAACTGTTGCAGAGACCACGAACAAAGGATACTTACTGGCTTGCTTCTTCCTGCTTGTGCTTAGCCAGCTTTCTTATATAACCTAGGACTACATGCCCAAGGGTGCCACCAACCATAGCGGGGTGGGCCCTTCTACATCAACGAACAATTAAGAAAACTGCCCCCACAGCCATGCCCACACACCAATCTGATGGAAGAAATTCCTTAATCAAGATTTTCTATTCCCAGGTGTGTTAAACTGACAACAAAGCTTAGCCATCACAAGTTCAACCCTGGCCACCGTGACACATAATTGTTTAACCATAACCGTTCCTTTCCTGTTTGTCCCCAAGATCTCATGCGAGTGCCATGATACGAAACACAGTGCCACTTCTAAAAGTTTCATAGTCTTTTTTAAAAGTTCCTATGATTTAAAAGTCCAAATTCTCTCTAAAAAACTAAAGTGGGATTCTGTAAAATCATAAACAAGTTAAATATTTTCTTATTCCAAGACAGAAGAACCTGGGTATAATTACAATCGTACCAACACAAAACTAAAACCTGGCCCACACGGCTCGCGTTTAAAGCAATGCTGCTCTTCTTCAGTCTCTCCTAGTCCTTAGTTTATCTTCCACTAAAACAAGCTGGCTACTGCTTTGTAAATGACTGAAGGGAGAAGATGGAAGGGAGGGTTCTTAATCCCAGATTTACTGGCATTTGGTAACAGACAACATGGTGGTGGAGGACTCTTTACTCTGGCAGGTGTTGGGCAGCCGTTGGCCTCTATCTATTTGGTGCCAGAGTCGGTACCCCCTGTCCTCAACGGTGACTATCAGAAATGTCTCCAGATGCCTTGGTTGAGATCTGCCAGTCTAAGACATATGCCAGCTTTTCTGGCTCCCTCCATCTGTAAATGAAAGCTTCCTAGTGTATATCATGGCTGACCATTCTGAATGTGAGATGCTTGGAAATACAACTGAACCACACTGAGGAGTTTTTAAGATTCAAGAACATAAATAAACTGGGTATTTGTTGGATAACAGCTAAGATCTGAGCATAAAAACAAATTTTATTTATGGGTCATGTACAACTTGTGCACCTAGCCCAAATGTCATTTTGTATAATATTTTAAGTAATTCTCTTCATGAAATAGGCTTCAGTGGGATTTTCTACTATGGCAGGTTGGTGCTCCAAAAGCTTCAACTCTGAGGATATTTCAGATTTTCGCAGTAGGGTTACATATATACACTCCTAAGTTACAGCTGGTCTCATTCAAATGAGTTTCCCAAGAATTCAGGCTGTTTGGCATTTCAAAACAGCTTTAAGTCAAAAATTCAACCACAGACTTTTTTTTTAAAGGCCCCACGACACTTACTCCTAGCCACAGGCAACGGAAACAACAGCCTTTCCGTAGAGACCCTTAGCCCAACCCTGTAAATAAGTTCACCATCCATGCTGCTGACATGGACGTGGGGGGGTCAGAGGGCAATAAACGCTTCCCTATTGGTTACACAATAGCTCACTATAACTTTCTCCTCTTGCTGTCATTAATAAAACTCCCTTCAGTCAAAAGTCTCAGTGCAGTGTTGCACAGACCCAGAGGCAGGGGATGGGCTGGAAGCCTGGCTCTGGTTACAGACAGATGTTCTGGAATCAGATTCTGGGAGATCGCTGCTGTCCTGGAGTTGGATGTCAACATTACTAAAGAAACAGATAATTTCCTCAATGAGTTCTCTCCAAGAAAATGACTTGAAAATGCTAAAGGAGCCGGTTTTGAGTAGTTCTGAATTCTGCTCCGGCTTTCAGTTTCAATTTCAAAATGACAAAGCAGGAAAGCAGATAATGGAAACATCAGCGCCTATTTTTAGTGAGATCTTAAGCAAAACTACAGTGTCCGAGACTGAAGGTGGCTTATAGGCACATGATGAGTCCAGTGGAGAGTTACAACTGACCATAGTTGAGATGGGTCTTGATGGTGGTGGCTGGGGACTGACAAAGATCGGTGACTGTGCAGGATATTCTTTCAAGAATGTCTGCCCACATCCTTGGTGACTCGAAATAACCAATGGCCTTTCAACACAGCAACTGTACTTCATCCTTTGGAGATTAACCCTCAGTCAACTGTGGCCATGTTGGCCATTGCTGAGATGATAGATACATGTTTTCTTAGAGGCTTTTCCATACTGACACAGTCTAAAAAGAATGTTCTGGGACTCTGAAGAACTAAGGGCCAAGGTCACCAATCAAAGGTACTCATTGTGGATTCTCCTCCTTTTCATTCCTTCAGATGTTTTACAGTTAAAAATGAAAGAATGATATTTGTGGCACTCAACTTTCATCACACACAAGGGTGAAAGAGAAAGGAAAAACACTCTCAGGGCTCAGCAAGTGGATAAAGATGATGGCTGCCACGACTAACAACTTGAGTTAGATCACCCAAGCATCTACATGGTGGGAGGTGAGAACCAACTCATTTAAATTGTCCTCTGACCCCCCCACACAC
This sequence comes from Phodopus roborovskii, assembly GCF_943737965.1. NCBI lineage: Eukaryota > Metazoa > Chordata > Mammalia > Rodentia > Cricetidae > Phodopus > Phodopus roborovskii. The sequence continues at coordinate 16,196,365 of NW_026126482.1, read as the reverse complement.
ACAAGCACACACACACACACACATACACACACACACACACACACACACACACACGCAGGCACACAATAGCATTAAATAAATAAACTGTAATAACAAAAAAAAATTGTCTTAAAAGAAAATAGCTCTCAGGGAAGGATAGAATGATTGTTATGGATTGAAATTGGGCTGCAAAGGACTTTTAGGGAAGACGATGACGGGAGTGAGAATGGGGGAAAGCACACACACATCATTAGCTACGTCTTGAAGAAGCCAAAGTCTCCCAGTCCTTAAATGTTGCACGGTGGTGTGCTAACATCACCAAACCTGTCTCCAACGAGGCTGCCTGCCATAGCACCAGGGTGAGGCATTAACATTAGGGAGACAAGCGTGGGTGAGTGTGTGATTTGGTGAAGGAACATGCAAGCTAAGATTTCTAACTGATGTTTAACCAACCTATACTTGCCCCTTGTAGGTGGTTGGTTGAAAAGAATAAGGATATAGCCTTACATGGCAATACTGAGCTGCTGGAGTTAAATCCCCTCCTTGCAGGACTGAATATCCTATAGTTTTTGAACTGTAAAGTGACTCATGCATGCATACAACATCCTTGCATAAGGATAATGGGCAAAGTAGCACATTATTGCAAAACATACCACTGCCAGCAACTGAAATGCAAGTCTAGCTGGTCTCTGCATGAAACGCATGCCTCTTTTTAGCTGCTGGAGAAAATGAAGGATGTTAGGTTTTTCTTTCACTATTGGCCAACTGCCCACACAGGCCCGGAAGGCACATATGAATAAAATACAGCTTCTGCACTTTCTGTCTAGGGGACAATACCTAAATAGGTCACAATAGGGCTATGAAGGAGTAAACCCATACACATGGTAAAGTGGAACGTTTCCAAATTTGATTACCTGCTCACAAAGTGAGCCTGGTTGTTTGCAGTAACTGAAGGATTTCTCTAGGCTTGTTCCAGGTAGAAAACACCCCTCAGCGGCTCTCACTACAAAATTGGTCGCCACTCCAGACTGTCTCCTTGACAGCAGAAGTTCTGCACAAGCGTTAATAACTGATTTTATCCTATCCCACCATAAGATGTGGGATATCCTTGTGTGTGTGTTCTCCCATGTGCAATGTACTCCTTACAATATTTTGTATTCACTTACGTCTATTGGCTTGTCTTATTTTAGAACTTTTTTTTTTTTTTGACTCACTAGCATTGTAAGTTTTTGGATCTCAAACGCAGTACATCCTGAAGGATTTACCTTCAACTCCTGGGTCCTCCTGGCTCTGCCTCCTGAGTGTGAGTGCCAAGGTTACTCTGTGAGGCCTGTGTGATGTGGTTGTGGGAATCAAACCCAGGGCTTTGTACATGCCAGGTGAGCACTTTAGCAAAGGAACTACACTCTTTCCCCCTTGTAATTCGAAATGAAACCTTCAGATCAGAAATGAGGCTATGGGCTAATTCGTGGCATTTTTACACGTGACTTTGCACTTTGTTCTAATGAATGATGTCTATGGCCTCAGTAAGCAAAGCAGCATGGGAAATGTTGAAAGGAACAGGAGGCTGATGTCCTTGACAGTACTTTCTAAACTTAGTCAGGGAGACACAAATAAACCAAGCCGCGTGGATCGAGGACAGTGTTGACCAAGAGACAAGAATTCAGCTCATGGGCAGAGAGCTCTCTGGTGGAAAGCAGGTGTTAATTCTCTGTGCTTGGGGGACGGGAACTTTCTGTGTCCATCCTGCCCACTCAGGTATGAGTACAATCTTAAAACTCTACCTAGATAAGAGGAGGATGCATACTAAGCTTGACCACGCTAATTTTTTAAAAACTGAATACATTACCTGTAGGGAGAGATCCACTCAGCAGCCTCTGTGGCGCTGACCACGCCCATTTGGGCGTGGTCACAGCTATGTAGGTGAGCATGTGGTATTTGGGGTCTGTCCCGGACAGGCCTCCTCTCTCTTGGTTCCAGCCTGGTCACAGAGAGCAGCCTGGGTGTGGATCCTTGGAGGGGGAAGTTGTGGGCCATTGGTTTCTTGTGAAAGGACTTCTTGGAGTGCCTCAGGTGCAGCTGGGTGGATCCCTCACTACAATTACCAGGCCTCCCTAGTGTGAGCATGGATCATTTACGAAGCAGACTGGCGGAGGTTGCCTGTTGTGTAATTTTAGCATGCGTGTTCATCCTTTCGAGCCAATAGTTCTTTTGAAGCGACTGAATATTCACCTTCATTTGCTTTTCCTTGGATGACTGTTCATGGAAGCAAGATGCAGGTGATGGGGTTCAGAAAGAATTGTCTATGACTTTCTATTCCTGCTCTCTATACATTGTGATTGGGTTAATAGTCACACCTGCTTTCTGTGTGTGCCATGCACTTTACATTTGTTGCACTTTTTTCTTTTTTAAACTGGTCCATCGAAAAGCATGTAGTACAGAGGAAATGAGATTTTTTTTTTCTTTCGACTTTTGCCAGTGGCTGTATGCCCAAGATCAGGAAGATCTGTTACTCTAGTTATATACATTGCCCTAAATTCTAGCAATGATTTCAGGTGCGTTTTCCTGCTGCCACTTAGCTTTACCGATAGGGAAGAATCTTTCCTTTACTGAATGGAATCACTAAACTTGCCAGTCAGAGATGGTAAAAGTAAAGTCAATGCATAAACACCACGGAGTAAAAAATGTAGCCTAGTCACAACTGCAATCATATTCCAGATTCTCAATACTGTTCTTTTTCTTGGGTATTGAGTTAATGCCTATGATCTAGAGACAGTGCGCATGTATCTGTCAATATGAAATCCTTAAGGGAACGACACAGTTCAGTAGATGGGTAGAGTGATGACAGCACAGGTAGGAAGACTTGAATTCAGATTCCCAGAATCCAGATGCAATAGTGCACATTTGCCATCCTAGCACTCCTACAGTAGTGTGCATCCATACTCCCAGCACTGGCACCTGAGTGTGCATCTACAGTAGTATATACCTACAGTCCCAGGATTCCTACAGTAGTGTGCATCTACAGTCTACAGTAGTGTGCATCTACAGTCCCAGGATTCCTACAGTAGTGTGCATCTACAGTCCCAGGATTCCTACAGTAGTGTGCATCTACAGTCTACAGTAGTGTGCATCTACAGTCCAGCATTCCTACAGTAGTGTGCATCTACAGTCCCAGGATTCCTACAGTAGTGTGCATCTACAGTCTACAGTAGTGTGCATCTACAGTCCCAGCATTCCTACAGTAGTGTGCATCTACAGTCCCAGCATTCCTACAGTAGTGTGCATCTACAGTCCCAGCATTCCTACAGTAGTGTGCATCTACAGTCCCAGCATTCCTACAGTAGTGTGCATCTACAGTCCCACATTCCTACAGTAGTGTGCATCTACAGTCCCAGCATTCCTACAGTAGTGTGCATCTACAGTCCCAGCATTCCTACAGTAGTGTGCATCTACAGTCCCAGGATTCCTACAGTAGTGTGCATCTACAGTCCCAGCATTCCTACAGTAGTGTGTACCTACAGTCCCAGCATTCCTACAGTAGTGTGCATCTACAGTCTACAGTAGTGTGCATCTACAGTCCCAGGATTCCTACAGTAGTGTGCATCTACAGTCCCAGCATTCCTACAGTAGTGTGCATCTACAGTCTACAGTAGTGTGCATCTACAGTCCCAGCATTCCTACAGTAGTGTGCATCTACAGTCCCAGCATTCCTACAGTAGTGTGCATCTACAGTCCCAGGATTCCTACAGTAGTGTGCATCTACAGTCTACAGTAGTGTGCATCTACAGTCCAGCATTCCTACAGTAGTGTGCATCTACAGTCCCAGGATTCCTACAGTAGTGTGCATCTACAGTCTACAGTAGTGTGCATCTACAGTCCCAGCATTCCTACAGTAGTGTGCATCTACAGTCCCAGCATTCCTACAGTAGTGTGCATCTACAGTCCCAGCATTCCTACAGTAGTGTGCATCTACAGTCCCAGCATTCCTACAGTAGTGTGCATCTACAGTCCCAGCATTCCTACAGTAGTGTGCATCTACAGTCCCACATTCCTACAGTAGTGTGCATCTACAGTCCCAGCATTCCTACAGTAGTGTGCATCTACAGTCCCAGCATTCCTACAGTAGTGTGCATCTACAGTCCCAGGATTCCTACAGTAGTGTGCATCTACAGTCCCAGCATTCCTACAGTAGTGTGTACCTACAGTCCCAGCATTCCTACAGTAGTGTGCATCTACAGTCTACAGTAGTGTGCATCTACAGTCCCAGGATTCCTACAGTAGTGTGCATCTACAGTCCCAGCATTCCTACAGTAGTGTGCATCTACAGTCTACAGTAGTGTGCATCTACAGTCCCAGGATCCTACAGTAGTGTGCATCTACAGTCCCAGGATTCCTACAGTAGTGTGCATCTACACTCCAGCATTCCTACAGTAGTGTGCATCTACAGTCCCAGCATTCCTACAGTAGTGTGCATCTACAGTCCCAGCATTCCTACAGTAGTGTGCATCTACAGTCTACAGTAGTGTGCATCTACAGTCCCAGCATTCCTACAGTAGTGTGCATCTACAGTCCCAGCATTCCTACAGTAGTGTGCATCTACAGTCTACAGTAGTGTGCATCTACAGTCCCAGCATTCCTACAGTAGTGTGCATCTACAGTCCCAGCATTCCTACAGTAGTGTGCATCTACAGTCCCAGCATTCCTACAGTAGTGTGCATCTACAGTCCCAGCATTCCTACAGTAGTGTGCATCTACAGTCCCAGCACTGTTACACTGAGATGGGAGGCAGAGAATGGAAAATCCGCAGATGCTGGTTGGCTTGCTAGGCTGGTATACACAGTAGCAAACAAGAAAGACCCAGTCTCAAACAATGTGGGAGGTGAAGACTCACACTGAAGGTTGGCTTCTGGAAGCTCCACCCGTGCCCACACTCTCACACACCAACAGGCACATGGAAAGCACACACATGCAAACAAATGCAAAACATAACGAAGTTGTAACCAACTACTGAGTATCTTTTTAGGCAAATCTTGATTCAGACACTTTCAGCCAATGCCATGTGTTCTGCTACAACAGTCACTATTGTAATTCTATCTTAGACTGCCTTTTAAGACAAACAGCCTTACTTCTTCTTTACAGATGGTTGGATGGGCTGTGCTCAGAACCTGGCTGTCTTTTGGCTGGTGTTTTTTCCCAGCTCAAAGTGAAAGACCAAAGATAGAAAACTGAACAGGAGCCTAGACAAAGGAATTCAGAAAGTTCAAAGAATACTTTAATTATTTTTCTAAAGAAAGCTGTAGAGTTGCACACCAGCAATTTTCTTATTTGAATATAAGTAGACCACACACACACACACACACACACACACACACACACACACACACACACACACACTTAAGGAAGCCAGGATCTAAGCACATGGGAAGCAGAAACAGTAAGGTCACAAGTTCAAGGCCAACCTGGTCTACTTAGCAAGTTCCAGGCCAACTAGGGCTACAGAGTGATACCTGCCTCAAAATCAATAATAATAAATGTTGGCAAAGATGTGGGGAAAGAAGAACCCTTATTAATGTTGGTGGGAGTATAAACTGTACAGCCGCAATAAAAATCAGTGTGGAGATTTCTCAATCAATCAATAAATAAATAAAAACAAAAAAACCAACTGCACTGAGAATCTACTATATGGCCCAGCTATATCACTCCTGGGCCTATGCCCAAAGGGCCTTGTATCTTTTCACAGAGATACTTACAATCTATGTTTATTGCTGTTCTATCCATAGTAAAGAAAGGAAATCAGCCTAGTTGTCCACCAACAGATGAATGGGTAAGAAAAAGTAGTTCACTGGGCAAAATGGAATTTATAGAACTATGCATGGAACTGGAGAAAAAAATTAGTATATTAAGCGAAGTGACCCAGGCTCAAAAGGACAAATGCCACATACTCTCTTTCATAGGTGTTTCCTAGCTTCTAGTTTTCACACATGGGCCTGAGCATGGGGAGAGGTCATGAAACTCAAAAGGGGCCCACGAGAGGGAAAAAGAAGCTTTCGGGCCTGGGTGTGGGGGGACGAGAACGATGTGAAAATGAAAAAGAGAGTACTGGGGGCAGAAGGTGTGAGCAGGGACCAGAAAGGAAATGGGGGAGGGAGGGCAGGCGGGGTGAGGTCAAACGAGTGTGCATGAAAATGCCACGAGGAAACTAGTTACTTCATATGCTAATTAAAACTCCAGAGCCAACCTACCCAAAGGAAAAGAAAGAACGCACCCACCGGGGACAGGAAGGTGTGTGGCTGGAGAACGGGGCAAAAGAAAGGGTAGAAAACACGGAAAGAAAGGGAAGAGAGAGTGAGGGGGAGGGGAAAGAGGAGGAGAGGGAGAAAACAGGAGAAAATGAGAGAGACGTGAACAAGAAGGGAAGGAGGGGAGAGGAGAAAGAAGGGAATGGGGACGGAAGAAAGGAGGGGAGGAAGGAAGGAAGGAAGGAGGGAGAGGGAGGAGAAGGGAGGAGGAAGGCAGAGGCAGGGGGTCTATTTTCATGTAAGAGATTAGGTTGTAAAGTTTGGAAATAGTCAAATATTGTCCACGCTCACTCTGAAACACACTTGGGTTCCCCATAATATTGCAACCATGATTCTGAGTATACAGCACAACAGCTTTCCTGTTCTAAAGTCTAGGGACTGCTAGCCTACTGGGGAGAGTTGAGAAGGGAGTGTAAATGTGCACATGTGCAGATCTTCCCTTTATCACAACAAAATGTCAGAGCTCCAGCTTTCAATCAGGGGAATATGAGGAGTGGTAAAGTGCTACAAACCCAGCAAGGTTTGCTTCATCCTCCAGCTAACAGTAAGCTGCTTTTCAATTATTTTAAGTAATTTATTTTAATGCTGGGGATGGACCTAGTCAACCACTCCTAACCCTGAGCTATACCCTTATAGCTACTAAGCTTTTACTAAAAAAACGAGTGAAGAAAAAATTTATCATTGTTATAGTTAAAAAGAATCATATCAGGGCCCAGTAGAACACAAGTGATATGAAGGAGAAAAGAGGGGAAAGGGAAGGGGGGACTAAGTGGGGAGGGAGATAGACCGGTAGAATGGAGGAGGGGTTTGGGGAAGGAATAAAGCACAGCATGTTTGAAACTCCATATGGAAACCATTTTGTAAGATACACACAGAGAGAGTTCTATTTGAGTTCTCCTACAAAATGGATTATGCTCCCCCAAGAAGTCATAGGTTGTCAAATATAAAGCCAGTGCCTGTTGCAAGATACCTCCCCTCAGAGTTGATCAAAGGTGCCCCAGAGATTACTCCAAAATAGTACAGCCTTTCCTCACCATTGCTCCCAGAATGGTACCTCCCAGAACTTGAAGGCAAGACCCTATTCCTGAAGACATCACACATCTTGGTCACGGGACATGGAAAAATCAATTGTTACTGAGCAGGAAGCTTTCTTTGTGCTGGCTATAACTCTCATAGTACCTGAAGGTGTTGTGTAGGCAGCTCAGGGGGTCATCAGGAGCCATCAGTAGTCTTACCCAGGTGTGAATCCTGAGAACTTCAATAATAACCAGTGTAGCAACATATTCCAATGCATGCAATAGTGTCACAAACGGACGAGACCAACTACTATCTGATTAGACATGACCAACTACTATCCAATTAGACATGACCAACTACTATCCAATTAGATTTAAGGCCCACTCCCTGGAAGGAAACCTTTCTGGTGCTGAAAATCTGGATTGGAAGGTCATAGGGTCCTGAGGGTGAACTTCTATTATTTTGCTAAATGGACATTATATAAAACTGCCCTCTAAATTCATCTCTCTGTACCCAGCGATTGGTGCAGCTGTCTGACCTTAATAAGCTAGGTGTCTTATTGCAGTAGGTGATAGTAAAGAAATTCACAACTGGCCAAACTGCAGGAAGTAAGTGATTATGGAGTGCTCGGCCATACATGGAACATTCACATGACACCCCTAAGATTCAGGGACTATTGTTGAAGAGGAGGCAGAGCCATTAGAAAAGCCAGATGTTGGGGAGGACCAAAGCGTCTTGCAGACCTGGCAGATCTGCCACACTCATTAATTCACAGCAGCTGTGGTTGCCTGCATAAGACCTGCACAACTTGATCAACTACTTCAACATCTTCAGCTTCCAGGAAACTCCTGAAAGAGCTCCCTTCCCCCAACATCTCCTACCCTTCATCCCCTGCCCCTTTCTCTCATCCACGATATTCCAGGCTTCAAAATAAATCCCTATCCACGGCACCTCTCAGCTTCTTCTACTGAAACTTACAGGCTTCTTGGAAGGCAGCCTCACCAAGACACAAACACTCTTCTCTCATTAGCTCCTTGCAAGGAAGAAGGGTTCAGGATGGTTTCTGCATGAGTTGTCAACCAATAGCGAGGGGCAGGCATAAGAAAGGACTGACAGCCAGTTACTGTCCCAGGTTCCAATGGCTTAAAACCAAAGTCAAATCAATGAGAGTGGTGGCTGTTAGTTACAGTGATTTGCAATCATTCAGACAGCCCAGGCGTTACACGAATGTGGGGAAGGGAATGTGCACTAAGGATTTGCTTTATTTTTCTTTTACAAATGAACCATGCATTTCAGAAAGCACCATCTTCCACCACTCATCACTGTGTTTAGCAAAGTTTGGAATTCTGAACCGGAGGTTGCAGCTACAAGAAAATGGGCAATTTCAGGAACAACAAAGATTAAATTAGTGGTCTAGCTAAGGGATGGAAAACCATGGAAGAGCAAAGGTTGAAGGAAGGGATGGATGCAGGACTTTTGGGGATTTCTAATAAATCCCTGGAAAGGAGCAAGTGATATTCCCTCTCCTGCCTGGGCACTGCTCCAGACAGGGACTCCCGGGTCCTTTTCTGGATACTCCCTCCCTATTGTCACATCAAACCTCTTTGCTTCTCGGCCTGACAGTTAGGAGGAAGAATCAACAATGCCCCAAAGAAAGCCAGTCTCTATGAGAGTTCCAGCCTAAGAATCCAGGACAAAGGACCAGAGGGTGAAATTGTGTACAGTGTGGGGTGAGGAAGAAACACCTCTCCAAAACTGTCCCAATCAGTATAAGAAAGGGGGAATGGGTGGTGTCATAATGCCTGAGACACGCACATTGTTAAGGAAGGCCAAGTGTGCGCTAAGTATAGGAAGATGGCTCTCTCACTAAGGAGCAAAACAGCATGGTCTGTGGAACACACTTGTTTCAACACATCAAAGCTGCTCCTGCTCACCTCCCTCTCTCACTCCCATTAGCTCAGCCTTGTCAGGAGAAGGAGCCCGTGAATCAACTGCCTGTGTTGAACTGTTTGTATATTTTGAAGTCCTGATTAGGCAGGCCATTAGTCTCTGAGAATACTGCTTGCTAAACTAAAGAACTGCCATTATGTAACTTCCCAAGAACACACAGAGAGCATTGACAGGGAGCGGAGGTTGTCAGCAACAAATGAAACATATGTGTATGGGTGTGAGATGCAGAAGTGTAGGAAAAAGATCCATGATCAAGTCCAGGCCAGCCAGGGCTTCATAGACAAAAAGAAAGCATGCATGTCTAATCTGGACAGAGCAGAGCCCAGGAAGACGAAAGGTCCCTGTGCAACCACTACCTGTCATAGACCAGCTGTTGACATCACCTTTCCCCTGAACTGCAACATCTGTAAGAGCCTTGATAGAAGGCAGAAACCCAGTGCAATAACACCAGAAGTAAATCCTGAGCCTTCTGGGGTAGCAGCTGTTTCCTTCCAAGCACACCCTACGCCTGCCTGCCAACATCTGCATTAAGCACAGCTCATGTTGGGTCTAACATGAAAATCCCCTTTTCCTTTCTGTGACTCTCATTTATCAGCTCCAAGATCAGAAAAAAGAATGGATTTTATAGTTGAGGGTTTCCCATCCAAGGTAATAAAGAACATTAACCAAAAGAGAAGGGTGGAGGGAGGCTGAGACAGCTCCCAGGGTGAAAGTGTTTGCCACTCAAACCTAAGCACCTAGGCTCCATCCCTGGAATCCACATAAAGCAGGAGAGAGCCAACTCCACAATGTTGTTCTCTAAACTCCTCCACAGGAGCATGCTGGGACATGCACACATGCAAGAGCACGCACACACACACACAAACATGCACACACAAACACAAACACACACCCAAACACACACACACACACACACACATAAACAAGCACACACAAACACACACTCACACACACACACACTCACACACACAAACACGCACACACAAACACACAACACACAACACACAAACACACACACACAAACATACATACACACAAAAGCACACACACACACACACACACACACATACACTTACACACATATTCGTAAAGTTAGAATACCTATTTTTATTTCCTTCTTTTTTAAGCTTACACTGCTTTTGTAAAATGACACATACAAGTGATTTTTGGGTTTTGATTGTTTGCTTCATTTAAGAAAATTTGCAAGGATTTAGTTAGTTGGAACATCCCATGGGGAAATGGAAAATGATGCCCCACCAGGAACAGATCAAAGTCTCCCTGAATAACAAAGTGCTAGCCTAGGCAAGAGCCCGCTACAGAGCATTTTAAGGTATTTTTTATGGCTGCCTGCTACGGAGCATTTTAAGGTATTTTTCATGGCTCAATTGCTGCATTTTGGTCTGTTAACCCTCACTTTCTGACTTCTATTCATACACTTTCTATTATTTATTTGTGAAGTTATATATTTTAGCTGAACTTGAAATGACAGTTATTTTTAGGAGGCTGCCAACCTGGGTCAGAAGAACTTTAGAAACCTGGCTCACAGCTGCACTGGCACAGGAAGCCTGGGCAGCCAAAAGCCAGAAAATGATGGGACCAACTTCCCAAAACATGGAGAGAAAGCATCATTTGCTTTCCAGAAAAAAAAAAAAAATGAAGAAGTTACTTGCGCTACTTGCTGGAGTACCACCTTTATAATAACCAGCCACTTCCCCATATGCTGAGCATACAAACCTAGCCACTTCTGTGCCAGTCAAGTTTACAGGAAGTGGGTTTCTTCACCTGGGATTAACTCTGGGTTTGGAGGGAAAGAACAGGGAAAGAAGGGAAGGAAGAAAAATAGAGACAGGGGTTGTCAGGGAGAGATTTCCCCACCCCACTCCCTGGGGCTCCGTGGGCTAGCACACAGAAACATCCCACACGGCTGCCAGCCAGGAGCCTTTCTCCATTGACTGTCTTCCAAAGCTAATTGTGGCTGTGAGGAGAAAGAGAACAGATTCTTAGCTTTGGTACCTTTCAGGTTATTTCATATTTCCACCTCTGTTAACTTCCCCGCAGGAACTTTTGGACCAGAGCCCTCCTTCATGTTCACAAGGCCAAGATGCTCAGAAGGAAAAAACCTCTCACTCCCTTTAAAGAGCTGATGTCATGGGAGTTCTCTCTCCTCCACATTTTGGAGATTGTAGGGAAGGGGCTTAGGGAGCCACCTCAGAGCGTTTCCTGACACACAGATGCTTGCATTTCGGCTGGGGATAAATCAACATTTCCCACACGAGGTCTAACACAGGCAGTGCTCTGTCTGAGTTTCTGAACCCCATTCTGGTACAAACATGTTTGGCAATTAGTGCCCGAAGGCTCACTAGTGTTCTCTGCTTGGCAGACGGCTCTTCTGCCACCGCGGGTATTGCCATTTCAGGATTTCCACAACTTCCCTTTCTTCTGCAGCTCTGTTCTTTCCACTGAGCTATTATGTGGTTTAGAGCTGTAGGGGCCAGGTGGAGGGAGTGTCAGGATGCCAGGGAGCTATCAGTGTTTCTGTCAAAGACAAGGTTCTTGCCTCCGGCCCCTCCTTTGGCTGGTGACAGAAAATAGTCAGTTGTTTCATCACTTGCTTGGTATTCAGGGGCAAGCCACGGAGTCGATGGATCCAGCCACAGATCATAGCTTAAAGGTGTGAGGATGGTGACAACCCCCCCCCCCCGCCCGCCCAGTATGGCAAAGACTTCAAGCTGCCCCCACAGAAAGAAAGAACAATTTTGCAAGTTTCATTTCCATCCACTGGCATAATGTGGACTTGTCTGAGTGGGAACAAGAAGTAGCCCATGGGGAGGGTCACCCCACCCTGCTCCTCCCATTTGAAAGTTTTCCATACTATTTTCCTAATGGCAGACACATTCCCTTACTGTATCACTCCCTACCGGCCAATGAGGACTTTCTATCAAACATAAGATAAAGAGATTATCTTCGCGATGTCACAGGAATAAAATTACCTATCATGATAAACACTGGGCATCCCTTATCCCAAACACCAGGGGTATTTGGGATTTTAAAACTTTTTTAGACTCTGGAATGCTTGGCACATATACGGGGAGGTGTGTTGGAGACAGAGCTCAGGTCTAATGATGAAATCATTTAGGTTGCACACTTATGTCACACAGACAGACTAGAGGTCACAGGTTAAGATCTCTCCAGGGTACCAGTGCTCTTAGACCTGTGTCAGTCATCAGTCAAATTTTCCACTTGTGTCATGATAGTCTCAGAAAGTTCCAGATTCTGCTCCCCTCCTTTATATGGATTCCCAGGTCTACATGCCAGCTCCCACCCTGTTCAAGCCCCCGAGCTGACTCCAGGGAGACCTGTTGGAAGTTAAGGAGGATCCCTGGGATTCTGAAGCCACAGATGAAAATCTCTGGTAAAAGCTTACTTCTTCATCTTCCTACCTTGAAAAAACTTAGCATATCTGCCCCTGATTCAGCGCAGCCCCAGGGGCCAGCCAGAAGTCTTTACCTCTGCTTACCATGACAACAGAGAGGATGTATTCTTAATGAGCCTGAACTTATTTTTTCTAAATATATTACATAACCTGCACACTTCAGATGAAGCATCTCTTACTAGATTGGGAGTGGGTATTTTTATAAAAGATCTTAAAAGTACTCATTTATTCACCTGGTATTCAAACCAGAAACATCGATGAATAATATTTGCCTTGGGAAAACAAAATAAAGGAAATGGTCAATGAATTAACATATTTATGATATTTATGTCTACAAACAACAGACATGTACACACACACACACACACACACACACACACACACACACACATCCACATCCCCTTCAACTTCTGGCCCTAGGAATGCTAGTTTTGTGTGGGAAGGTCTGTAATTTGCATTCGCTGTTAGGCCAGGCAAATTTGTGGGTATGCTATAATTTTTTGTGTTAGGACTAGCGCCCCATTTTGACCACGGGCGCCACTTAAGCATCGGTTCACTATGCATAGTGATGATAAAGTAATACTCCTGCATGGTGCTGAGTATCTAACACCAAGACTTCTGCTAAGAAACCACTGGTCTCCCCAGTCCCCACACCCCACCTTCCGCATGCTGGGCTTTCCCTTGCTGGAGAGGAACAAGGGGATGAGTAACTGGTGAGGGCACCTTAGGTGGTTCCCCCGCCCACAGACCATGAGGCATCTTGTGCATTTTGAAAGAAACGCACAATATTGCTGCTGCACCCACGCCACACACACACACACACACACACACACACACACACACACACACACACCAGCATACTCTGAAAGACTTTATTATATAAGATGTAGTGATACTCCCTGTTCCAATCTGAGTAGAAGATATTATTCACTATTTGTTTTCTCCCAGCATAACAAGGAGATAGCTTTGTTAAACTGAATTTATAGGGTTCACGTGAAATGTTTACAGCTCTTAAAAAAAAAAAAAAAAAAAAGATTGGCAACTCCTCTGAGGTACTGGCTTGACCAAAGCAGTCATCATTCAACCTTCAAACTGTAGATACGGAAGCATCAAGATCAAGCAGAAATATGACCCACAAGACAGTGGCATTTTATTTCTCCATAAATTACTTTAAAAACAAGAAGATTTTTTATTTCTTTTCTTTTCACCATACATTTACTTATTATCCTCCTTGTACTCACATTTTTTGGGGGGTTGGTTTTGTGAAGAAATCTCACTACCCACCCTGGGGGTGGGGGTGGGGGTCTGGAATTTGCTATGTAGAAATTTGCTGTGTAGATCAGACCGACCTCAAACTCTTAGAGATCCCCCAGCCTTTGCTTCCTGAGTGCTAAGATTAAAGACATATACCACTGCACCTGGCTACACAAGGTAGGACACTTGCAGGGACAAAAATCCTAAGTAATGTGGGTCAATACGTTTCAGGCATTTAAAAAACACAATCAATTCGTTTTTCCTCTTGGATGGTTTTGTAAATGTACCTAAGCTATTCTGATTAGCCTCATGATCCACACCCTTCTCTCATTCCATGCTCCCTCTTCCCTACAGGGCCCTTCGCAGTGTCCATGTCCTTTTGTTTTGTTTTGTAGTATACCAAATGTAATCAGGGCCATCTGTGCAGCAATAAGTGCATTGGAGCTTGCAGGGCTCACCAGCGGGTACGAAGTTTGAAGACAACGATGCCACTCTCCTCAGCCAGACAGTAACCACTCTTTCAACTGGGTTCGCCAAACTGTGACTGACTTTGACAAAATGTATTAATATGTATTAACGTATAACTTCCTTTATTAAAACATTCACGGAATTTTGAAGTTGTTGGGGTTTTTTGTTTGTTTGTTGTTTGGTTGGTTTTTTTTTTTTTTTTTTTTTTTTTTCTTTCTTCTTCTTTGTTATTTTGTTTGGTTGGTTTTTCAAGTCAGTGTTTCTCTGTATAGCCTTGGCTGTCCTGGAACTTGCTCTGTAAACCAGGCTGGCCTCAAACTCACAGAGATCCGCCTGCCTCTGCCTCCTGAGTGCTGGGATTAAAGTATGTGCCACCACCACCAGGCATTTAAAAGTACTTTTGAGTTATTTTGTTTTAAAGAGAAATTGTTCAAGTAATAATTTAATGTGTTAGGAGTCATCTCATAAAATTTCCTAGAACTCAGTCATTTTATGTGAAATATAAGTCATGACTGACAGAATTAAGACTTATCTGGAAGCCCTCCCAATTTCATAAACATCGTTACAATGTTTACACTGGACTTATTGAAAACCAGTACTAATATTCCTTCCTCACTTGCTTGTGAATCTTTAAAGGGAGATTTTATGTTAGTCTTTATTTGTTTTTGTTTTGTAGTTTTTGGTTTTATTTGACGTAGTTTTAAATATGTTTTTAATTAAAAGAGAATTATACCTCTTTTGTCCTTCCTCCCCTTCCTCCCTCCAGCCCCTCCTGGTGATTCATTTTTATTTTACGTGGATGAATGGTTTGTCTGCACATATCATGTGTACCACATGCATGTCTGATACCCACAGAGGTCAGAAGAAGCTATTGGATCCCCTAGAACTGGAGTCTAGGTGGCTGTGAGCCACTATGTAGGTGCTGGGAATTGAACCCTGGTCCTCTGCAAGAGCAGCAAGTGTTCTTAATCACTGAGCCATCTCCCTAGTCCTGAAATCTCCATGGGTTTTTTCTTTTAATTTTCTTCACACATGCACCAAGAAATGAAAATTCCCAATAATTACTTGAGTTATATTGACTTTCTGATTTTCTATATTAAATCTTTCAGGGTATATAGCATGTGGCAGCAAATTTCCAGAAATAACTTGTTCTACAGACTCTATATAATCACACTAAAACATATGAGTTTAATTTTAAGGAGTCATTTCAGACACTGAAACATGCCATGTGTAATCTGAGGTAACAGCCACAGTAGTAGTAACAGCCGCCAGTTTCTGTCAGTGTCCCTGCAGGTTCTCCTGGATTTACAAGTGGTAGACAGACACCTAATGTGGATGAAGTTCCTCAAAATCCACCCCCTGACTTTTTGAGACAGGGTCTTTCAGTGAACCTGTAGCTCACCTTGTTCTCTGTCTCCTCACCACTCAGATTTTAAGTATACACTACCACACCTGCTTTTGGCTTTCTGTTGTTGGGTTTTTTGTTGTTTTGGTTTGGTTTGGTTTTGGATTTCCCTGTGTAACAAACAGTCCTGGCTGTCCTGGAACTCACTTTGTGTATCAGGCTAGCCTTGAACTCACAGAGATCAGCCTACCTCTGCCTCCTGAGTGCTGGGATTAGAGGCATGCACCACCACCACCTGGCCACACCTGGCTGTTTTATATCAGTTCTGGAGATCAAACTTGGGCCTCTTGCTTACATGGAATGCATTCCTGCTTACATGAAATGCATTCATGCTTACATGGATGGCACTCATGTTTACATGGAATGGGCTTTTCCAACTGAGCCTTTCCCTGAGGCCAGCAGAGCCCATTTCAAAGCTGGTAGCACCACAAATCACTGGACCATCCTGCAGCAGTTTTCCTATTAAGACCAATAAGAAAGACACCCAGCCAATATTCTAACAGACAACACACAGTTCTGGTTGTGAAATTATTCACCCCAGAGAGGTCCACCTTAAAGGCCTATGACACAGTCATTACAAGGATTATCTTGAAACAAGTTAGGGACAGAAGGGATTATTTAGAACATACTATATGGATTTCCCTGACATAGAGTCACTAAATGCTATACTCTGGCTAGAAACAGAAAAGTTTAAATAATCTGCCTGGTCGAGGAGCCAATTACTCCACCAGTAGCAAACAGGAAGGAAAAGTTGTATTGTTTCTTAGATTTTTAAAAATGTCCTACAAATAGTTAAAGACAATTACTACAGTTATTTTTAAAAAACAGTTTTTTAAGATATAAATAAAGTCATTCAAATAAACAAAACAGTTACTGAGAACCTCCTATGTGGCCTGGGTGAGGTTTCTTAGTCCCATGAACTTTCTGTATATTTACAAAAGTATTTAACTAAATAAAGTATTTCAATAAAGAATGCAGTCTCCCACAATGGAGCTGCAATTCCATCTAGCTTCTATGACACGGTCAGCCCTGGGTGGGATACAAGATTAAGGTGAACAATCAGGGTGTGCTACCTAACATGCCAAGAGGATCCACGGATTCAAAGCCTGAAGACAGACGCACCAAGCCATTGGCAAGGAATTACACCCAGGAAGCGAAGCTGTCTGTTGCATGAGAAGCGTTCAAGGAAAATACCATCTCAGCTTACTGTGGCACAGCTGACTTAATAGAGGTATAATTTTTTTGCAAGCCTCCAACATTAAACTTTTAATTTCTAAAAGAAATTGTGTATGTCTGTACATGTGTGCATGTATGCATGTATGCTCTCTCCAATGTGTGCAGGTGCAAGTGTGTGTGCTGCTGTGCATGCTTGTGGAGGCTTGACATCAGGAGTCATCCTAGATTGCCTCTCTGCCTTATTAATAAGCTAGGCTGTCTCAGATGAAGCCTGACCTCCCATATTTCTAGTCTACCTGGCCAGCTTGCTTCAGGGATCCCTTCTCTGCTTTCCAAGCTCTGGAATTACTGGCAGGTTTCCACACACACTGGGTATTTGCATAGGTTCTGGGAATCAGAACTCTGGACCTCAAGCTTACAAAGCAAGCATTATATCCACTCAGCAATCCCTCCCCCACTCCCTCAACTTGCTGTTTCCATAGTGAGGGAATTTTCACAAGGTTCTATATCAAATGACACAGGTGATCCAATGATGGCATGATGGTCTGGATGTTCTCTGAACAGCCCAAGTATCTTGTAGTGCTCATGTACTAGCATTTACCACTGAAAATGTAAATATATTAAGAACTGGGAAAAAATGTTTGAGAGTTCTATGACATTAATGACATTTCTTTGAATTCATTAGGACAGGTCTGTCGTTTATTAGCATGAAATAAAGCAACATATGTGTATAAGAGGAATGCATAAAGATTTATGTAGAGAGAGACTAAATTCAAAATGGTTATAAAAAAAATTAACTTAGAAGCAGACTGAGAATTTCCCAGGAAAGCAAAAGACAATGACACTATGAATCAGCATTTTCTACAAGAAGCCTGAAATAAAATAATAAAAAAACATGTAAACATATACATATGCACACATATACACAAAGAGAAGCAAGCACACACACACACACACACACACACACACACATACATACAAGCACCATAACAAATGAAGATAAAATATATAAGTTAATCTATGTGTTTATATTTAACACTTAAGTGGCTTCTGTGATCTTTTAGCATATTTAATTATTCCTTACAGAAGTTCCCCAAAGCTCCGTGAAAATCATTACTGTTGTCTTGGCAACTAATACCACCACCACCACCACCACTATCCCCCACCAGACACACATACACACCCTGCAGAAAGCCTCAAATGGAATGCTAGCTACAGAGAAATCATACTTTCATATAGCCACTTTTTAAAGCATCATGCTTCTGTCCCAGGACAAGATATGAAGCAGTCACTGGAGACACTTGAAGGGAGCTCCTGGGATTTATGCATCACCAAGTTCCTGAATTGCCTAAAACTAACGAGCTACTTCAGGCATTGACTATTTAGGGCATCTTCCAATTTTTGGGGACCTACACACACTGTAAGTGGTGGGCACCCAAAGTAAAAAGGTAAATTGGTGATAGGTGTGGCCCATGAGACATACTGATGAACTTCCAGAGCTCTGAGAGATGCTATCTAGGCTTTCCTTAAAAGTTTTCTAACTAAACAGATAGGGAAGGACTGATGCAATGTTTATCTTGGAGTCTACTTCCCACTATGACTAGTACACACTCCCTACCAAGAAATAAGGGTTTTGTTTGTTTCTGACAGCTCTACGGTCATAGAAGGAAAATGACAAAGGCAGTAACACCCAGCTCCAGAGTTCGAGGCTCCTATCCAAGGGTCTCCTGCCCAGTGGTTCACAAAACTTCTGACCTGGGCCTTGTCCACAGAGCATTAGTTAAGTGCAGCATGGTTTGACAGCTTTCCACAATTTGTGGTATTCTGTTGGTGACATAGATATGGCTCAACACAATTTTGCAATGACATAAAGGTAACAGAGAACCAGGGAATTCTTCCCTTCCCACAGGGAATTCTGGGTGATATTTGGCCTGCTTTCTTTTTGCCCATATTTCTGTCAGGGCCATCTAGAAAGCAACAGCATTCTAACACTACCAATGAGCCATTGTGAAAAATCAAGTTAGCATCAAATATTTCTATAGTCACATCCCTTAGTGACCACCAAAAGTTCTTAGATCAGCTCACTGACAATGTTTATGCATATGTGTGTGTGTGTGTATACATGTTCTTGGACTGCATACTTTTCATTTTGTACATTATATATGCTTGTGCTGTATACATGAGTATTGCATATGTTCCTGAATTGCCTACATGTGTTACATATATGTGTGCACTGGGTAGGTTTTATATGTATTAAGTGTATACATATCTAATATATATACATATTTATGTATGTATTATGTGTTTTGTATCTCTGTAAAGTGTGTAGGTGCTTGTATATACAGAATATATTCACATACATTCACATATATAACATGGGTGTTTATGCATGTGTGCACAAATATTAAGACACATTCCTTTCCCATATTCAGCTGGAATTCTTGACTAGTGGATTCTAGACTAAGACAACACTCTTCAAGTCAGAGCTGATGAGTCAAACTATATGAGAACTACATACATGTATGACAACTACATGTATGAAAACTATGTCTGAAATTTCCAGAGTCATAAGGCAAGTAAATTTAGAGCACAGGGCCTAGCCCATGTGACAATGGGCTTTTAATCTAAATGTTTGCTTTAATTGACAAATAAATATGGTATTTATTCATGGCTCTAATGGAATGTGTTGATATACTAATATACATATACTGTGAAATAATTATATCAAGATACTTGACTTATCCATTGTCCCATGTACTAGTTGTTTACAGTAAGAACATTTTAAGTCTATTCTCTTAGCAATTTTAAGTTGTTATAAACCATAGTTACTAATGAGTAATAATAACCAAGAAGCTTGAAAGATCTTGAAAATATACCCTCCTACTGGAAAAGTCAGTCAAACCAAGATGGGTTTATGAGCAATCAATTTTGGTTTCATTTTTGATTTTGTTGTTGTTGATTTTTTTGTTTTTGTTTTTGCTTCTGTTTTCTCACATAAAACTCCCCTGAAGTGTTTTGCCCACTATAGGAAAGGGACAGCAGACACATGAACCAACAAACCAGATTATTCTGCAGCCCCAAGGGGCATTAAGTACTTAGGGGTTTTCCTTTTTGTTTTTGTTTTGGTTTGGTTTTTCTTTTAAGTATTGTTTCTTTCTGCTCTGACTGGGTAAGCTCTGGACTGGCAACTGAGGGTCTTCATGTGAGCTTTTGCAGCAGACTGGCCTTTTCTAGCATCCTCCCCACTTAGAAACTAGATATCCGTGAACCAGGGATTCACGTGCCGAAGGAGCTGATGCCAAAGTTCTCCTGAAGCTCACATAGCCCCCATGCAGTGGTCCCCTGTCCTTCCCCAGGAACTCACCTCTTGGAGGGCTCAGTGTCAGTCAGTTCTAACCTAAGGGGAGAGGATAATTGGAAAGTACATCTCCAGGCTTCCTGACAAATCCATTTCCTTTTGTGAAAACCAAAAGGACCACACCCAAGTTTTCAGGAGTATATGAATCAGAGACCCTTAGCCCTGGCAGAGTCCGTGAAATCACTCTACTTCAACTTCTTTGAGTAATTCTGAGAAAAGGAGGGAGGATGACTTGCCAAGTCACGGTTTTGCACCCACCACAATATAGTCAGTGTCCCCAAAGGGAGACCTGCCCTTTTTTATTTTTATTTTTTTTCCAGGCATGGTTTCTGTGTAGCTTGCCTCGAACTCACAGAGATTTGCCTGCCTCTGCCTCCCGAGTGCTGGGATTTGAGGCATGTGCCACTACTGCCAAGCTCAGAAAATATCTTTAAGGATGACAAAGAAATCACTGAGAAGATACCCTGAAGAAATAAACAAAACCAGGACAGAGGGTGGAAATATGACTCCGCTAGTGTGGTGTTTGCTGCACACACAGAAGAACATGAATTTGATTCTCAGCACCATGTAAAAGGCAGAAATAAATGCTATAAAATTTTTACTCTACAGCTAATAGTTTGGATGACTGGTCTCAGTTCATATATAACTTGATAACTGCTTAAAATCTTATCAACTCTGTATAGGGAGGATTAATGATTTTGAAAATATAATTAATAAGACGTTCCCATTTTGAAGCATCAAACCCATCTACCATGCCACATTTGAATGACCTACTTAGACCCACATACTCATTACATGGGTGCAAATGCCTAATTGTTGGAAAGTTTTCTAGTAACATTGCTCATTATGACTGCCCAATAAGAATACAAAGTGACGGTAGCCACTTCTTTAAAAAGCTAGAAGCTATGGCACAGTGTTGTATTAGGGTCCTAATATGTGTCTCACTATGTTTTAAAAGAACATTAGATATTCTATATTGTCATATCTGAGATATGGAAACTGAGACTCAGGGGTGAATAAAGGGTCTAAGATCCCAAATCAAAAACTCTGATTTCCACATCTCAGACAAAACAAGCACAGACAGATCTTTGTAGAAGGGAAGCTACCTACAGACACATCTTTCTTAATTGACGTGTGTGGGTCTGTGTGTGTGTGTGTGTGTGTGTGTGTGTGTGTGTGTGTGTGTACAGAGCAGCCCTGTGATCTCTG
Source organism: Phodopus roborovskii (assembly GCF_943737965.1). Taxonomy (NCBI): domain Eukaryota; kingdom Metazoa; phylum Chordata; class Mammalia; order Rodentia; family Cricetidae; genus Phodopus; species Phodopus roborovskii. The sequence continues at coordinate 16,174,817 of NW_026126482.1, read as the reverse complement.
GTCAACAGTGCAGGTTCTGGGTCCTGAGGCGCCGGGCTTGTAATTCAGCTTCTCCACTCATTGGGGTATGTGTTAACTTCTGTACCTCAGTGTCCTCACCGGTAAACTGAAAGTCACAAGAAGATGACCCTCTGAGAGAAGCTCTGAGAACTGGGTCAGTAAGTCTACAGCCCCCAGAGAACACAGTGTGTTGATAAACTTTACAATACAAAACAAGCAAAGCAACCACTACATTTGGTGTTCTGTGACCTCTGTCATTTATGTTACATGATTTAGGCAAGAGACTCAAGTTTTCTGCTTTGCCTCCTTTCCAGGAAAATAATAATAATAATAAATGATGCATGTGAAAGAAAAAGAAGGTCATATGGTCCAGCGGACACATAAATTATCATCAGTTTCTTTAAGCCAAGGGAGTTTCCTGCATTCCATTCACTCCTGTGTGACAACTTAATGTGGAGCCTCAGTCCCAACTGAGCTCCCTGTGATAACAGAACCAATGCCCAGATACTCAGGACTCCATCAAACCGAACTCTGTTAATTCCCTGCTCCTACACAACACCCACCACAAGAAGCTAATTGGTGTTCACCGTGACCCTCAAGCACTCTGAGACTCTGAAGTACCTTCAGGGAAATATTAAATTATGTTCAGCCTAGTTTATGAAGAAGTGTATTTAATTTATACTGAAATTCTTTGAGAATGCACGACCTAGGACAAGTAGAAAGAGGAAGTCACAGACTGTCTAGAAATCTGAAGCCTCTCCTCACTGGCCTCCCCCAATCACCTTTGTCAGAGTTAAGTAACCCTAGAGCAGGGAGACATGGGGATCCAACCCACTAATTACCCAAGTCAAACAGTTTGCCCTGCAGAATCCTTAAAGACCACTCTTGTGGAGAACTAATACTGTGAAAGAATGGGAATGTTAAATGACGCAACATGCCCATAGAAGAAAGCCAGTGCAAAAAGGTAGATACCGTCTGTTTCATCTGGTGTACAGCGTCTAGAGAGAGGCAAGGGCAGGAAAGTGCAGAGAACAAATGCTCAGCCATAAGCAGGGCCACACATCCTCCTCTTCAAGGGTCAGGAAAGATCTTGGAAGATGGGAGAGAAGGGACTGTAAGGGCCACAGGTCAGGGAGAACCTGGGGAAAGTAGTGTCCTCTGAACATAGAAGGGCCTATCTGTTCTTTAATTCACTATAGCTGTGGTTGCTTGCACAAGATCAAGTTGGTCAGCACTACCATGACTCACCAACCAGCTCCTATCCCTAGAGAGGAACTAATGGTAGCTCTAACCGGGAGAAGGGGCCAGGCAGTTTTCTTCAGCAGGGTGGTGTCTGGTAGGTGGCCCTTGCTGCAGTGGATGGCCCCACACTTAGGTGCGAACAGGCAGCAATAACTGGACTTAATGGGTTATTAAAGTGTGTGTGTGTGTGTGTGTGTGTGTGTGCGTGCGCGCGCTATGAGATTGCTCAGCTGGTAAAGGTGTTTGCCAAACCTGAGCACTTGAGTTGGAACCTCGGAACTGACATGGTAGAAGGAGACAACTGGCTGGAAGAGAGACCTGATGAGTTCTAAACTCCACAGACTTGCTGTGGTGCAGGCTCGTGCAGCACAGAGAATAAGCAAATGTAAAAGGAAAAAGAAAGAAGAAGATGATGGTGTGGGGAATGGGTCCAGGGAGAGTTTCGGGGATGGAAGTGAATATAATGGAAATACAGTGTATACACGCATGCAATTTTCAAAGAATAAGAAATGCAGTATTTTTAAAAGGGAGGAGGCCTTGTGAATAAAATAAAGATCAGAGAGTGGAAGAGAGGGGTAAGAGAGTAGAATGAGGGCTGATTATAATCAAGGCACATAATATACACTCATGGAAATGTCATGAGATTCGTTATCTAGTACAACTAACATATGTCAATAAAAAGTAGAAACAATATGCAACGGTTAATACAAGGTAGAAACAAGATGCCCATGTGCTTCGAATAAGAGTTATTTCTTATGCCGATAATGCATTTCAAATTCTAAATGAGAAATCACCTAAATACATCACTGAGAATCTTATTAGTAGGAGTTGAAAGAATTAAAAACAGAGGCTAGCTTTATGTTCTTCAGGGTGGGAAAATAAGAGTGGGTTTACCAGTTCAGTTTTGTCCCTATTTTACACAATTGTGTACGTACAGATAAAGAATACAATATGTAAAACATTCTACTATATTAGTGCTGAAAGTTTGGCTAACATCGTTGTTGTTTAAATTACTTCAGAGCTGTGAAATTACCGTGTTATTAGTTTCATAAGACATCCTTCTTGGGGGGGGGGGTATAGGAGGTCAGAGGACAACCTCAGATGTCTGTTCTCACCTTCCACCTGTTTGAGACAGGATCTCTTGTCCACTACTCTGTATACCAGGCTAGCTGGCCATCGGACTTCTGGAGATTCTCCTGCCTCCGCCTCCTAGCTTATTGTGGGAGCCCTAGGATTACAAATGCAGGCTACCGTGTCTGGCTTTGGGTTCTACGGAGTGTTTTCCTTTCCTGAACCATCTCCCCAGCTCTCTATATTGTATTCTCCAGTCAAACATGCGAAACAATAGAAATCTTAACCAGGACATGCCCGTGCTAGAAGAAAGCATCCATACAGAATTCTCTGCAGCTCCCAGACCCTGTAGCAGCCTCCTTCCTTATTGTGCCCTGAGTGACAGCACTCCCATTAACAGACGATCAGCTTTTAGGGTTTTCAGACAGCCATGATTGATAGAATATTTTTCCTCAAGTGAAGTCTTACCCTAATTATAGTTAGCTCACCCCCTTCGTTCTTAGATGAGCCCTCTGGGACCAATTTTCTAGCTGGCTTCATGTCCCATTGGGGACTTTGTGGGTATCTCTCTTTTTATCAGATGACAATTCACTTCCACTTGCATTTCCCACTGTTAGTCCCTAACCACAATGACCACTCCTAACAGCGACCCTCCCACCATCAGCTGAAGTGGCTCATGGGTGACCTGGTTTGAGAGTGAAGATCATGGTCCTAAGATCATGATGGACATTCACGTGAACTTTTTTTTTTTAATCCAGATATATGGGATTTATTTATTTCCAAGGGCAGACTTGGAATCTTTCTGAAAAGAACCCATTCATAAATCAGTCATTTGTAGAGGTAAAATTTACCATTCCATATACGAACACACACACACACACACACACACACACACACACACACACACACACACCAGTCTTTTGATCATAAAAGCTCCACAGCTCTTGCTCCTTGGCTAAAGCAATTGACAATAGCAAGCCAGGACCCATTCTTCCCAGACCAGCATCTCTGCCGCTTCCTGGGGTAAGCAGAGCAGAGGAGAAAGGCCATTGACTTCGCATAGTCACAGGACTCTGCCTTCCACAAGTGAGCCCACCAGGCATGCAAGTGTAATTCCAGGCCCAGCTCAGGAATAAGAAGCTTCTGAACCTCTAACATCCCTAACAACATTCCTCAACTCTTTGCTGTGTAAATACCAAAGTCCCACACATAAAATGTTTTATTGGCTGGGCCTAGTTATCCAGAAAAACAATCGTATTTATTTGTATTATTTTCTCTACTACCCATCTAGGCTATTGCTAAATTTAAAAATGCTGTACACCACCCTTGCTTCCTAGATTAGTATCCTAATTAGCCTTGGAAGTTTCCTCCTCGAATCTCACTCTCCACTCCCCAGAGCACAGCCATGAAAGCCACAGACAATACAAAGAGGCAAAAAGGTCAAGGGATTAGAATGAATGTGTGGAGGTGGAGATCAGCTTCATGGTGGCTTTGTAACTTTAGTTATCGGTCTTAATTCCCTTTGTGCTTACAGATACCAAGTAGGTACAGAGGGTCCCTTAAAATCCGCAAGCAAGGAGAGTGGGTATCAAAAGAGCGACTGCATCAAAATGATTGAGTCTCTGAGACAGGGTGGTTCCCATACATTGATGTCTGAGTGCCACAGAGACAGCAACGGCTGTCCACGAGAGTGCACTATATTCTCTCCCATTACAAAAGGGGAAACAGAATGTTAGAACTATTTCTGTCCAAATGTGTTGGGTGCTTAAAAAAAATCCCCTTGCAATATTACCAGCATGTGTTGCATTCAACTCTTCTAAGTAAATGAGGTATGGTGCAGCAACCCCAGTACTTCCAAGATGGAGGCAGGAGGATCAGGAGTTCTGGCTACATGAAACCTTGTTTTAATGGACTAAATCTGAGTGTTCTAAAATTGACATAACCATCTAAGCCTGGGATATAACTGAGTGGTGGCGTGTCTGTCTACCTTGCACATGACCCTGAGCTCCAATCACCAGTCAGTACTGGGGAAAAAAATAGTAAATATATTCTCTGAAGACAGTTAATTCCATATATACTCAGAAGTAAATACTGAATCCCTTCCTAGAAGGACACAAATGATTGGTCATTGAGGAACCCTCAAGAATGAAGGCTTGAATGACATTTACTCTCTGACCTATTGGCAATGGGCCTGTTGCTGTACGTAAGGCTTTGGTGGGCAGAGAATTTCTTCCTCTACATAGTAGACGAAGTTTGTCTTCTTGTTTCCAAAGAAACAAGATAGCTAAGAAGAAAGTCTGTTTACACCTCCGAACCACCACAGGGTTCTACACCCTAACAACATCCTATGAAGAGGAAACACATCAGCCAGCAGTTCACAGTATGACCTGGAGTTCCTCGGAAGAAGCTACAATGTGTCAACATCTGATGCCACGCCAGCTGCTTGGCTGGCCGCAACTTCTAGATTGTGAAGAGGCTTGACCTCCAGAAGTCGAAAGCCAGCTTATTTTGGACTAACCTGGTCCTTTGAATAGCCACTTATTGCCCATATCTCTGTGTAATTTAATAATTTAATATTTTACCACTATTAGATAAACCCTCTTGGATATATGAACAGGCCCTAGCTGCCACTAACGCAAACTCAAGGGGTGTCATCAGACAGTATCTGAGACATACTGCAGAGACTTCTCTCTGTGCTGTAACTTGTCTAATGTTTCAAAGGTGTTTTTGGAAAGTTTCTTGATTCATAACTTTCCTTGACATTTTACTATTTTAAAAAACTATGAAAAAAATTATCTTTGTAGGGACACAGAATTGGGAGTAACCTACATCCATGTTCCTTCATCACAGCCACACAACATTGTCTCCAGATTTAACTTCCTCTTATTCCTTTGAGGTGAGAACTGTGTTTTTAACATTGGCAACAGCCTGATCTGCAATAGTGGAACTAAGATATCCCTTGGTGTGGGGTAAATACATTTGAGTAGCAACACATACATGAGCTCATTCCACTTTAGATTATGAACTATGCAAGTCCCAAGCACACAATTAACACATTGAATTAAAGATGAACAAAAGTCTATGTACAAATAAAATTGTTAACAACTCATCATTCTGCCTTTACCCCACCTCTCACCCACCATTGTGTGTGTGCGTGCGTGTGTGCGTGTGTGTGTGTGTGTGTGGTCTTGCTACATTCTGCAGGGTAGGCTGGAATAACAGGTATGTGCCACCATGCTCATCTCAATATCTGCTCCTTTAAATTGCTGTTTATGCTTTTGAATTTCTAAGATCCTTCCCTGGCCTTCTCTCCCTTCTAACCCCCATCTCTGAGGAAGCTATTTAGACTGTGATGTTGGGGCTGGGGACATGGGTTAGTGGTAGAACACTTGCCTGGTATGTATGAGGCCTGAGGTTCAATTCTCAATACGAAAAAAAAAATCAATAAGTTAGAATGTAGTGCTGGTTCAACTCTAACAACATTGTTCACTTTTCCTCTCTTCAGTATAAATATAAAAGAATAAAAAGAGAAGCAGCTTGCTTCATTTTTCCTTTTCTAAAACCCTTACTTGAGATGTTTTGTTTGTCTGTAGTTTATTTCCTTTCCTCCAAATTTCTCATAAAAGGGACAATACCCTCCCTAAGCTTAATGCTCAAATGTTCTACATTTAATGATTTGGTGTTATTCTTTCTAACGTGCCTTCTCAAAAGGACCAAACATGCCTGCCTTCCAAACACTCATTTAACATTTCTCCAAAGTCAAGTACAGATTAAACAGCATTGACTAAGTCTCCTTGCCATGTCTAAACACAAATAAACAATAAAGTGCAAGTAATCAACAGGAGTTGGAGAGTGTTTTATCAATCTGGAGTCACACTACCCCTTTGCTCCATTTAAGGGGGAGACACACCCACCCACGTACACTTAACTGAAGCTCTGTCCCAGGGAGCCGAACAAGGGCCCCTCCCAAGACTGCTGGCATGCCATTCGGCACACACCTACTGCTGGAGGAAGCACCGGGAAAGCTGTATGTGTCTGTTCTACTCACCCCTCCACAGACACAAGAGATGGCAGAGGAAACAGGGTCCTGGGCAGGGAGAAGCTTGGCAACTGCAACTAGTTCTGGGTCTCAGAGGTTAACTTTTCACCTGCACTGCAAATGAACCACGCTTCTTATTGATTGGAGAGCAGCACCTGACGATTCTTCAAGTCTAAACACATCACTCCATCATTAGCGATGCCACAGAAGAAGGGCTTCCCTGGCATGTGGCTGTCAGCATGGGAAGAGCAGATGGGAACCGTCTTGCTGCTGTCCAAGCACCGAACACTTACACTCTGGCCCCTATCTTCTGATACTTTATAGTTCTCCAGTCATACTGAACATGGCATTGGGCTTTCCATCCACAAACTAACCTGTCTAGGAAGTGGATTAGAACATCTAAATAGCTATGGACATTTGCAGGCATGAAAGACTGTTCAGCAGTGAAGGTGTAGGCTGTACTTCATATCACAACTGTGTTTAGCTTAGGAATATGTAGAGCTTTTGAGACATTAGAAAACTAAAGTCGAAACACTAAATTTTCAAGGCAAATTAATCTCTAAGAAAAAAAAAAATCCTGAAATATTCCAAAAGATCAAATTGAAGATCTGTCCAATAAAAAAAAAAAACAAAAAAAAAACACTAAGTCAGGGATCCAAAGAGCTGATGTTCAGTTTCAGCCCACCAAACAAGGGGCCTGTGTGGCATAGGATTTGTCATTTAACCTCACTGTGCCTCAGATTACTCATGTGTAAAATCCAAGCATCATAAGGGATCAGAGCTTGGCACCGTTTCCAGCCCATAAGGAGGTTGCTTTGTGCGTTAGGTATCAGTCAATGTAGAATCCCATAACTGGTGAAAGTGTAGAGAATGAGTGTCCGTGGAATGCTCAGCCACAGATGGAGCATCTTTATCACAATCCCTGCCCACGAGGCTCCTGGACTGTTGTGGAAAAGCCCGAGATCAGAGAGGACGGGGTGAAGCAATGTCTTCTGGGCATTTAAGACAGCTGCCACCATGAACTCACAGTAGCTGTCCTTGCCCACTCAAGATCTACAAGATCAAGCCATTTCGTTTCATCATTTGGGGAAGTGTTGGGGAGCACCTACTGCTCGCTGAGGAGCTACTGGCAGTTGATGGCTTCTGAGACACAAGAGAGTCAGTTTCATTTTTTATTTTGTTATCTTTAATTATGTGTAGGTGTGTGTGTCTGTATATACCCTTGGAAGGCAGAGGCTCAGATCCCCTGGAGCTGGAGTAACATGGTTTTGTGTTTCTGAGATGGGTGCTGTGGGCCAAACGTGGGTCCCCTGAAAGAGCAGCAAGCACTCTCAGTCACTGAGCCACTCTCCAGGTACCAGGATCCAGTTGTCTTTAATAGATGTGTCCCCTGGTAAACCAACCGGGTTCCAGTGGATAGCCAACAACCATTAGAATATGGGCAGCAAAAATCAGATAAGGTAGACTACAAAAAACAAATACTTCATTAAAACCAGAAGAGGCAGCTGGGCAGTGGTGCTGCACACCTTTAATCCCAGCACTCAGGAAGCAGAGGCAGAGGCATCTTTGTGAGTTCAAGATCAGCATGGTCTACAGAGCTAGTTCCAGGATAGGCTCCAAAGCAATACAGAGAAACCCTGTCTCAAAACAAAACAACACACACACACACACACACACACACACACACACACACAAACTAAAAGAGGATAGGAAGCTGAGAAGGGGTCAGGCAGTGGAGAATGGATCTGGGAGAAGTTAGGGCAGTGGTCCTCAACGTTCCTAATTCTCAGACCCTTTAATACAGTTCCTTGTGTTATGGTGATCCCGACTGTAAAATTATTTTGTTGCTACTTGAGAACTGTAATTTAGCTACTGATGTAAATCGTAATCTAAATATCTGGTATGCAGGATATTTGATTTGTGATTGCTGAGAAAGGGTTTTCCCAATTTCCAAGGGGTTGTGACCTACAAGTTGAGAGCCTACTGAGTTAGAGGTTTGAACTGAGGATGAATCCAATAAAAATACATAGTGTGAATGTACAAAGTACTCAAAGAACTAATGTAAGTACTATATTAAAAAATGGAACATTAGGACATTTTAAATGTATTTGGGCTCTAAGATCCTAATGTGTCTGTCCAAGTGTATAAAATAAATTGTATGTAACTGTAAGGTTTTTCAGTGAGTTAACCCTTCAAACAGACAGATAGCCAAGCCAGGCATGGTGGCTCACACTCGTGATTTCAGCAATCTGGAAGCTTGGGTAAGAGAACATAGAAAATTCAAGACCAGCCTAGGCTATAACATAAAATCTTGCCATAAAAAGAGAAAGAGAAAGGGAAAAAATCAAAAGAAAGCAAAGGCAGGAAATTCTCCAGTGTCAGGAACATGAAACATTTATATTCATAAAAGAATACAAAAAAAAATTCACCTGTGTAACAAATAGGGTACCTAGAAATAAACACCGGTTTTTCCAGGGGAAAAAGAAAAGTCTTATTTTTGTTTTCTGTTCTTCTGTGTTTGATGTGTCACTAGACAAATCCTACTATGCTCCTTGAAGTTCATCTCTGTGTGTTGGTTTATTCAGCTCAAGGACTCAGAGGCACCACAGCAGAAAGTAATGAGTATGACTCACTCTTCAACCGAGTTTGAAAAACCAACAAAAACAGCTCAGAAAGAGGCAAGCAAACCTTGCCATAAACTGTTACAAACTTCAGGCTAATCTCAGCATCTGTGACCACACCACCAATGCTTTACACACTGAGTAATTATTTCTCTGCCTCCTTAGCACCCAAAGAACGGGGTGGGAGATGGGAGGGGGGTAGGAGTGGGGGATGGGGAGGGGGGGCAACTGAAGATAAGTATTTGAGCGAGCTGGGTTTGAAAGGGGAACAAACATGATTAGCTGAATTCATGTCCAGGTGCCAAGTGGGTTAGGGGGGGACACAGAAAGCTGAAGTTAGGTGAGAGGGACTACTGTCCTCCCTGGCCCGCTTGTTTATTGATGATTTTGCCTTGGATCAGCAGAGCAAACGCTGAACACTGTGGGTCATGGTAAGAGGGATTAGAGGCACACTGTGACTCCCAGGGAGACTTAGCCACACGCCATGATGCACAAGCTTACAGAGCAGATACTGGAGGGTAATAAGAAAAGGGCCACTTGTTTTTCTCAACAGAAACCCTCACCAGCTTCCGTAGACTTCCCCAGAATGAAATGCCAGCCTCAGATGAGTCTGAGTCAGAGTCATTTTGCCCCTTAGAAAGAGTAATGTTCAAACCTCAGGACCCATGAGAGGTTACTCTTTGAACCAAAGAGATTTTAACTTTCAACATTAAAAGAGGTGCCTCCCCTAGTAGGGAAACTCTAGAATACAAAAAATCTGTAATCTGCTAGGGGTAAAATAACAGCTTAAAATTAGCAGACTGGCATCTAGGTTGAATGAAAAGCTATTCCAAGTGGCAAAATAAACGTATTAAAGCACGGAGCCTCACTCTGTACCTTGCTCCTTTTTCAATGGCATTTTATGAAATGCACATGGTAGGCTGTTCATGCTTTTCAAAAGCAGAAAGAAAGGCGGTGGGGGGGGGGAGAGGACACAAGTTCAAATAATACAATTAGCACACCAAATGCTTCTGGGGTTTGCCTCTCCTTCCGTTCCTTCCTGCTAGAGAGACTGGCCTTTCTGGAGACTTTCTGAGACACTATGTTCAATCCCTGGGTGACTGGCAAGACTATGGCTGGGGGTGTGTCCCTGGTGTCCCCGAGAGTACAAGAGCAAGCTGCCTGCTCTGCTGCTATGGCGTTCTGTTTCTGCTGGGATACCTTGAGCAGGGCTCTGGAACACCCACTCCACCCACTACTAGCTCTGGCCAGTAGCATGATTGCAGGAGGAAGGCTAGAAGAACCACACTTAGAAGATCACATGGTCTGGGCCCTAGCAAAGAATCTGGAGATAAGGCAGAACCCTGGCCATTTACAAAGCAACCAAAGTGAGGCTTGCTCCTTTCACTGCCGAAGTTGCTATGGCCAACCCAAACAATATCCCCCAACCTCGGCCTTGCAGCTTCTCAGCCACCACCCACAGACCTCCCAGAGCTGGCAGTGAACTGGCTCGGCACTGACAGGGACTGAGGAGCAGGACAGAGGGAGGAAAAGAGAGGCAAGGTGCAGAACAGCCCCCAGGGCCCAGGGCACAGTCTAGAGCGCGGGGTGGTTTGGATACCGATCCTTGCTTCTAGCAGTCTGGGAGTCTTCAGCTCCTTTCCAAGAGAAAAGGGAAAAAGAATGGACTCAGGCCTCAGGCCTCACTTGGGCGAATGAGCTTCACTTAAACTTTGGTTTTCCAACACTGCAAAGTGAATGCAGACTGGGGAAGGCAGCATACTGAATATAGTAACATCTGAACAGAGACAGGACTTTGAGGAAACGTAGGCACCAGAGTCACGAATAACAAGCCCAGAAAGAGTTTCAGTGCTGAGACTTTGTGGTTTAAAAAATAAAACAAAAGAAAAGAAAAAAAGCAAACAAACAAAAACCCACTCAAGTTTGAAGACACTATTTAGAAAATTCATATTAAATAAAAAAAATTCAAAGAAAAAGAAAAATGAAAGAAAAAGTAGTCTAAAAATAAACTACCAGTTAATTCTTGTGTGCATTCTGGAACCACTAATAGGTAAGCCTAAGAGTGAAACTCCACAATGGAACCCTAAACAGTGGGCTGAGATGGGCTGATGTCCCTTCGGTACATTCCCTACCCCCTTTTAAGGGCTGTTGGTGTGAAAATAGTAACCCATGTTTAAATTCCCTTACAACTCTAAAATTCTTGTTGTAGTTTACGGATGATAGTGTAACTTGTTTTGAAGAAAGCCATATAAACAATAACAGTGGCTATGCTGGGCTGCAAGGTCAAAGGCCCTGTTTCTCTATGTGTTCAATTGGAATATGACCGGTAATAAAAGGCCTATCTACGTGGTGGTAAATATGGTAGCATGACATTTTCAATATACTTAATGACAGTGAATGTACAAGCAAAATAAAAGTGGTTATAATTGAAACCGTTGTGTTAGAGAATTACCGACATCAAAATATCAAATCTATAAAGGTGGTGAATGGAGAAGGAAACACTAAGCTAAAAATATAAACACTGGAGTTAATTGTCATTTGTTATAAACTCTGTGTGTGTGTGTGTGTGTGTGTGTGTGAGAGAGAGAGAGAGAGAGAGACAGAGAGAAGCATGCACAGGGTCTCTCAATAGCTTGGTACTCACCAAGTAGTCTAGGCTGGCTGGCCATCCCAGGCATTCTCCATTCTGCCTCCCCAGCACTGAAATCACAGTATGTACATGCCACCTGGCTTGTGTGCTCAAACCGGGTTCCTCGTTTCCATGAGTCAAGCACTTCGCCCAACTACTCGCCTCCGCAGTCCTGCCATCTACTTTCACTTTGTGCTCAGGGCTGCCCGAGCACTAAGTCCACATCTGCACAGGTCAGAGGGAAACAGGTGAGGCCCCATCACAGAGCTATGTCTGAGCCATCTCTGCACCCCCACACAAGCTGGCTGTCACTCTACAGAATCAGCCAAGTGCTACAAATCAGTCCCGTAAGCTGCAGTACTCATCGCTTTCTCCAAGAATCTGTTAAGATCAAAACCTCAAGTGTTTACCTGCCTGAGACTGCCATAATTTGAGGTGCTGCATCTTTGAAAGAGTACAATCCAGACTCTCTAGGCTGGTGACAGAACGTGTCCTTAAGACACATCTCTGAATGCAGTGTTTGAAACTCTTGCAGGGAGAAATACTTCCCACACTGTGCGTCTATTTCAGTGCTCGATACTGTTTCTTTGAAGTCACAGCACAGTGGATTCTCCACCTGGGGTAAAATGATAGAAACCTGATAGCCAGCCTTCAGAGGACACCCCAAGCAAGGGGGTAGCTACTCCAACTCAAGGCTGACACCAGGACCCAGTATCCCCACATCAGAGCAAAGGTATCCACTTTCTTCTCAATAAGTGAGACCTTTGTGAAAAGTCTCCAGATTGCAAACCTGGGCTCAGTCATTTCCAAACTTCTGCAGCAACAGACACCTAAGAACCCTGCTTAGCCCGGCTCCCTAAGCAAATTGGTGCAGAGAGTCACAGGGAGGGAGGTGCAGGGTAAACAGGACCAGATCCGATCTCAGCCAAACTGACCATCAATCTGCATGCCACACACCTTCCTCGGTCTGTTTCTGTCATCTCTGAGTAGAGTTCTGGCCCAATGATGCCAAATTTCTTGCCAACTGGAACATGTGGGGTGGTCACATGATAGGAATACAGAGAGCCAGCCAAAATGGACAGTGAGCTCGTGGTGGGAGTGGGGAGTAAGGGAAGGCGGACACCAGTAGGTGGGTACTGAAACCAGTGGCCACCTGTTTAGATCTACCTCCAATGAGTCATGATTCCCGGGTTCATCCAGCCAGACACGAGCTTCAGGGGACAGACCTTTACAGAAGTTTGGTTCCTCAGTCAGGCAGCAGCTCAACAGAAAGAGACTTTCAGGGGATTGTGCAACAAGACAAAACCAAGTGATCCCGTTCTTTCAGTGGACAAAGAAGGTGCGAAAGCCTGAGCTCTGGACCCCTCCATGTAGATGTTGAGCCCACACCAGAAGAAAGTCTATACCCAGCAGGGATGATGGCTTTCTCATAGCTGCATACGTTAAGTCCCCTGGCCTAGACATCCGTGGCCTCATGCAGCTAAGGGAGAGTTGTATACAACAGGTAGTTTGAAGCATTTGGTTGCTCAGGTGAGAGTCCCTGTGAGCTTCCCTGCCCCTGTGAGGGGTTTTAAACAGTAACAACCCAGGTGGGATACTCTTTTGCAAATGGCACAGCTGAACTCCGTACGATAATGGCTGTTTGGCTTGAGGGAAAGTCATATAAAATAACTATGTATTTTGCAAATTTTATGCATCCCTGTCAACAAAACCCAGGGAGGAAAAGGATAAAAAAAAAAGAAAAAAAGAAAAAGAAGCAAAGCAAAACAAAACAAAACAAAAACCCAAAAACCCTGCAATCTAGGTGGAAACAGAATAGGGTTTTTTGTTTGTTTGTTTGTTTGTTTGTTTAAAGGTAGAAATTCTATATTATTTGCTATTTGTCTCCCTGGTTCCAGAGTCACTCCAACCAAGTCAATCCTTGACTTCGCCCAAAGAAAGCCCTTTCTAGGAGCACACACAGTTGTGTCTGGCTCCAGTCAAGGTGCAGAAGACTGTGTGACTGATGTCCTCAAAAATGCTTATTATCTAGACAGAAGTGTCCTGGGAAAGTGAGAAGGAACAGGTGTGGAGATGTCTGCAGGGAAAGAAGAGTGAACAGGACCAGGGGAGTCAGCAGCTTCCGGAGGGGACTCAGGAATAGCAAAGTCATTGATGAATCTTATACGGAGAAGAAATTGTGTTTATAACTAAATATGTGTTAAGATGAAGGCAAATGCCGTAAGAGTGAAATAAAATAAGTTCTTTTAAAAGCTAGCACACACACACACTCACTCACACACACACACACACACACACACACAAACCCTGTATATTGGAAGGCAGGAAGGAAAGAAATGAAAAAGAAAAAATCGAGAAACAAAAAATATAAATTAATGCTAAAAAGCCTCAGTAAGGATAATAAGCATAATTGGGTATGGAGTCACTAATCAAATATTTAATTAGTACTAAATTAAAGCTACAAATTATTTGTGGAAGTGAAAATGATGATCCACTTAAAATGAGTGTAGACAAAAGGTAAGATACAAAAGAAAATGTAATCCAGAATAAAAAACAAAAAGGCAATACAGTACTATGATTATCACAAGACAAAAATAAAAGTGAAACAAATGTGTGCAAGGCAAAAGTAAGGTATATGACCATATTACAAAAAGAACAATCAACAAAGATGCTATGGTCATGGACACACATGCATCTAACAAAAGGACCAGAAAACACAGAAAGCAACAATTATAGAGAAGAGTCAGGGGAATAACAAGTTAGCAATCAGATAACATGGAAAGCTTCAGAAATGGTCCCCGGAGTCTGGGACCTAAAACACTTATTACTAAATGAACAACACTCCTGAGGGAAACAAAGCCAGGTTTATAAAATACTGTGTTAAGTATTATATATAATGTATGTGGCACAGGACCAAAAGCAAGAGGGGGCCACTTCAAGTCTTTGGGTGATGTCTGAACAGCAAGCAGCTTCATGCTGATGCAGTGGGCATCGATACAGTTATCAGAAGTAAAGGGCCATTTCATGATAATGAGAGGGTGTATTCATAGACAGATATGGCGATCTTCAAAGGACGAAGTTGTGATGCTTAGATAAAGCTACAAATGAGGACAAAGAAAGAAACGATCCAGTTATGGGCAGGAGTCAATGAAGCAGAAAGTAAGCCTTAATGTACAGCTTAATACAACTAACACCTAGCAAAATCATGTGTGAAAAGAAGGAAATGAAATTACCAATATTAGAAACAGGGGGGGCGGGGGCGGGGTCGTGGCTCAGTAGTAGAGCACTTCTCTAGCCTGTGCAAAGTCCTGGGTCCAATCCCTGCTATTAAGATGATGATGATGATGATGATGATGATGATGATGACATAGAGAGGAGATACCACTGTAGATCATATTGACACTAACGGATAATATTGCAAACAACTTAGTTTTGTTTTGTTTTCTTAATAGAAAGCGTGGGCTGTCTAGACATCTCACATCTCAGTGGAGAAAGGTGCTCCCTGGAAAGCCTGAGGACCTGAGTTCTAATTCCAGAAACCACTATTAACAGACACTAACAAATACACAGAGCTCATATTTTAGATAAGGAAGGGATGGGGAAGGTAGAGGAGGAAGGGAGAGAAGTTGAAACAAAGAGGTAGATATAAAAGCAGCCATGCTAAATATGCCAATTGTGTGAAATTCCAGAACAAGTCAAAACTCATTTAGGATGAAAGAAATCCAATCCGTAGTTGACTATGAAGAGGTAGGAAGTTCCAGACAGGGAGCACAGGCCTCTCTTTGGGGTCCAAAGTCGCCTCCATCTTGATAAAGGGCTTCATATACAGCTATCAAGACTGAGCCGTGTGCTTAAGACCCATGTGTTCACTATTTGGCTTTTCCCTGAGGAGAAATGGCAACTCATTAAGAGAAAGCCATGCTTTCCTTCTGTGGGGTCACCTGTGGACAACCCCTAATCTGTACAACGGAGCAGCGAGCATGCTGGGGTGACAGAGGTCCTGCAGAGGGGACGGGACGGCAAGTGAGCAAGGGCCCAGGCAGAGGAAGAACGGTGGCCTGGGACAGGGAGAGGAGAAACAGCAGTGGCAAGACGGAGTCAGAAGAGGAAGGTACCAGCAAACAGGAAGGCTTGAGGGAACCAAATGCTAAGAAGGAGAAAACAAGAAACCAAAAATTACGATCCAAGTCGCCCAGCTGCAAGATGTCACGCCCCAGAAAGCAGCGGTGGTTTCATTTGGAGACTGTCTTCTTCCCTCAACACCTGTAGATCAGCCTGGAAGCCAGGACAAGGGCATTGGGTGGTAAGTAGTTTCAACTGCTGAGAACTGAACCCAGAGCCTTGGGTTTGCTAGTCAAAAATACCATTACTGAGTTGCACCTCTGGCCCATGAGGTTTTGGTTAGTTTTTTTTTTTTTTTTTTTTTTTTTTTTCAATATGGAGTACTGCACCCAGGATCTCTTGTATCCTCGGCAAGTCAATATATTATTCCTGAGTCAATAGCCCTAGCCCCGTGTTTTTAGCTATTAGTCAACCACCTTGATACAGTTCTCTGGCATCTAAAGGAAGGCTAAGTTATGAGATAATGGCAATTTGCCATTTATACACACACACACACACACACACACACACACACACACAGACACACACAGATGAGGTTCACAATCTATTCATACCCGATCACAAGCCCCTGAGAGGAGGCATCTAGGCAACATGGCTCAGTCTGCCCTCAGGAACTAACACTTCTCTTTGCAGTTGAATCACTAAGACAAGCGGGAGATGACTCACAAGGAGTTGATGAAGCAATTAGTGTCAGCTCTCCCTCTCTTAGATACTCCCTCCAGTGAGAGAATCAAATTCAATCATGTAAAGTCATAACCAACATACACACACTTTTATACAAACACATACACACACTCTTACACATACACACTCACACACACATATACACACGTGGGGGGGGGCAGAGACTGTGAAAGCACATTCAGCTTTCTCAAGTGATGGAGAGGGCTTCTTGTCCACATCTTGAACTTGGACAGGCCAGGGTAAGTTTTGGTAAGGCTGTGCTCATCAGCCCTACTTCCTCTATTTTAATTTACAAACACTGGGTTTACAGGAATGGCTTTGGGAGGCATTCCTATAAAAACTAGCTTACTCATTGATTTCTTTTAAAAGGAGAACAAAGCCAGAAACCGCGGTCAGCCCCTGGTCACCTAAGTGTGTGAACAAGCTGGTGGCCAGTGTCACTGGTCTCAGGTCGATTTGCTCTATCTGAGGGTGACGTCCTGTCTTTATTGGCCAAAGTATGAAGACAAACTATTCAGCGGGAGGAAGAATGGGATGTGAACTCCAGTCTGGTGATTTCAATGTGTGGGGCATGCGTACAAACAGAAATTTTAGCTGGGTGCTTCCTCATCATACTTAAAGTTTCCCCTCAGCCTCCAAGCAATCCTTCAAACATGGTTTCAGGTTAGCAGTGATTGTGTTATAGCCATGGAGCAGTGGGTAAAGTGACTCCATGCAGGAGTGAGGAGGACCTGAGTTCAGATGGCTAGAAACCACAGAAGCCAGGCACTGTGGTGAGTCCACAACTCCGGCACTGGGGGAGCAGAGACATGCAGCTCTCTGGGACTTCCTGCTTCAATGAAAAACTGCCTCAAAGCACATTTTTATCAGCCTCTGGCCTCCATATGAACATGAATGAATACACATAGGGGTTGGGGAGGGAGAGGAGGGAGAAGGTAAGATGGGGAGATGGGGAGACAGGGAAAGGATGCAGAGTGATGCTGAGGTTTAGTCTCAAGCTCCACCCTAGATTTATGAGGCCAGAATTCTAGGCACATGCTCAAGTACCTGGGTTTTAAAAAGATGGATTCCTAATGATTTATTATTACACTCACAGATCAATATGTCTCTTGAGCTTCAGCTAAGAAGCTGATTAACATAGAGACTCATGACCGATCAGCATGCAGAGAATAAGAAACTAGAATTCTCAGCTCTCTCTCTCTCTCTGTATACATATAAACATACACACATATATACACACATGCATACATATATACATGCATGCATATGTACCATACCACTCACCCAAGGCTCAGTGATCGGAAAAGGAGGCATAATGACTTAATAGCCTGAGGTAGTGGACGAATACAAGTAAACATCTTCCAACACATCAGGACAGCTGCACAGAAGAACTCACAGTGGTTGTGAGAGCACACACTAAACTGGCACAAACTCAGGACAGAACAAATCTCAGAATGGAGAGGGAGTGGGGCACACAGGAGTTGCACACACAATCCTACCCCTACTGGTGAAATTATCCACAGTTGTTAGCTGCTGAGAAAGAAAGGCCGGTTTTCTCTAGGAATGTAGGCCCTGGGAAATTGACTATACTACAGTAGAAGGTCTCATAGCCAAGAATGTTTTGGGCAGCACAAATTGGTCTTGAAAGATATGTTTTGTTATGCTTTTTCAGAACACAGCTGAATGGATAGGAAAAGGGGGAGTTGAGGTGGATATGACCAAAACATACATACTCTCAAAGAACTAATGAAAACATACAAGTGTGTGCACACACAACAACAGCAACAACGACAAACCCCACAAGACTCTCCGGTAACTCTCCACGTGCCTTGCTGGAAACCAGAATGTTCACCTTTATCCCATTTCTAATGCTCAAATCTCAGGTGCATGGAGTGAGCAAAGAGTTTAAGCTTCACCTGTCCGGTCGCTCTAGTCTGGGGGCCAGGGAGCTGTCACTGTCCCATAATGACCACGCTGGACAGGACTAGAGCTGGCATTTAAATAGCAGCCTCCTAGGCACAGTATTTCCTAACCCATGATGGACTTGCACAGGAACCCCGTGAGTTCGGCAGAACTCTGATGATTACCCTGGCCTCAGACACGGGGAAGCTGGAATCAGGAATGTTAACAACTTCTATCAATTACAAAACCATGGAGCACAGCAGAGACCAGCCTGCCATTTCCTCATACTCAGATCTGCATTCTGTCACTGTCCCCAGGTGTGAGCCAACACCTCAGAGTGTATGGGTGTAAATTTTTGAAGGAGAAGTGATGATAAATTATGTGAATACCACGCAAGTCTTGGCCCAGCCTCTAACAGATAGAGATTCAGTGAAACCCGTCTGATATTGACTAGCCCCTTTCATGTGCACAAGATTGTCACTGTAACTTCTCACATTGACCCCAGGCTGTGAACCAGTCCTCATCTCACTAGGCTGAGGAGGGCACCGGCTCAAGTATCACTCAATGGGTAACAGAGGGCTACCACCAGCTTCTGTGTCACAGTCCCCAAAGGAGGGCACATTCCATCCAGCATGCCAATTCATTGCTGCACATGGTGATTTCCTTAGTGCTCAGACATGCAAAACAATATATAGGGTTGCAGATGAGACTCGGGAGCATATAGTACTTACCAATTATGTGCTAATGCTCTGGGTTTAATCACTAGTACCACACATGCAGACACATACATACATACGTACATACATACATACACACAGAAATGTGTCTATATATACTTAAATGAAAATAAAATAAAATATATCACTTGACTTTCACTGTCTTTGAACAGATACATGAATATTTAATAATGTGCATATTATATAATTTTTTAATGTCTGGGATATGTTGAATGTATTTCTTTTTAAAGCTCCATGGTACTGTGCTCTCAACAGTAAGATTTTCTACCAAAAGCAAAGAGGTCTCATGTATGTAGTAACTCCTTTTCATGAGTTTTAATTTTATGTGGATAAGCATTTGCCTACATCTATGTGTACCATGCACATGCCTGGTGTCCTAGGAGGTATTGGAACTCCCAAGAACTAGAATTTCAGACAGTTGTAAACTGCCACATGGGTGCTGGGAATCAAATTCAAATCCTCTTCAAGTGCTCTTAGCCACTGAGCTATCTCTCTAGCCCTATTTTCATGTGTTTTAAAAAGATATTATTAATTCATTAATTTATAAGATGTACCCTGGGTGCATTCTAATCTAGATTAGTTTAAAAAATGATGAGCTACAGAATTTTCTGGTGTCCGTGTATTCTGTGCCAGAAAATAAAAAAATAGTCTCAGAGGCAGATTTTACTAAATTCAACCTGTCTCCCTCTCAGGCACTACAGGAATATGGACTCTTTCACTTCCTAGATATTTACCTAAAAAGGTCTTTTTCTTTACTTCTCACATAGTTTACAACAGATTGCATAGTTCTCCAATGTGAGCTCACCTTCCTTATGGTTTCAGCTCTAAAATACATCCGCATCAGCCAAAGTGAGTGAACGTAACTTCGTGCCCCCCCCCACATCACACACACACACACACACACACACACACACACACACACACAGACACACCAGGCATCTGGCCTGTGCATGCTACATGTTTTTCATAATTTAGCATATCTTTATAACCAGCTTAAGAGGAAATGTCATTATTTTACTCTCAAGCTTAGAGACATGAAATAACATATTCAAATTCATACAGGTAGTAAAATGTGGAGCAGTTTAAGTCCAAAAATTATTCATTTCCATTCTCAAAACAACAGCAACAAACCAGCATGACTACCATCTAAAGCAATAGTTCTCAATGGTTTTGTTTTGAATAAAAATGATTGCAGACTTGGGGCAATAGATATTTTACCTTTAGTATTGGATGACTAAGAAGATAAACAATGGTCACAGAGATACCATTAATTTAGCAATTTTAAAAGCTTTTGGTGGATGAATCACAGTGCCATTCAGCGGTGTATCTGACAGATTGCTCTTATTTCAGTCAGAATGTGTGTGCCAAATGCCTGTAATCCCAGCACTCCACAGGCAGAGGCAGGAGGGTCAGAAGTTTAAGAACAGTCAGAACTACCTTGTGGGTTCAAAGTCTTCCTGGGCTTCATGAAAACCAGTCCCTACAACCCAACCCCCTGAAAAGAGTTAGTAACACAGCTTGGTCATAGATCTCTTACCTGACATGCACAGAGCCCTGGGTTCAACAAAACTCCTATTTCTATACGGGTGACCCTGTCTACTCCACCCACACAAGATGCTCAGCTTGCATTCAGACATGTGGGGTTGTTCTTGGAAGGTCTGCCTTCTAGAACCCACAGCTCAGAGCCCTTAGAATGCAACTTAGTCCGTACTTCTTAGCAGCAAATGTCCTGGCTCCTGTCCAGTTGTCCAGCAATGTTTCCTGTTATCTCTTTGCCACATAGCCTTTGCCCTACCTCTGTTTGACTTTCCCAATGACTGGACACCCTGCATAGCCAGAGGCCCCAGTACTGCTGCAGTTTCTCTTCCTGAAATACTCCTACTTCCTTGGGAACGCTATTCATTCCCATCTCTGTGGAGCCCTTACTGAATCACAACCCCACACCAGGACTGCATTAAAGCAACCTTCTTTATATGATTGCTACTCTGGAAGGGATGAGGGAGTTGAATAGGGTATTGCTGTCCTCCTGCCTCAGCTCCCTGAGTGCTGAGACTAGAGGTATAACTCACCATGCCCAGCTTGACCACTGCAGTCTGTACATGTCCACGCGATGGCATGTAACACAGTACCAGGAAAATGGTATGCATCTCTCTGTCAGCTCATCTAGTCCAAATTTACTGAGATAAAGGGCCCTGGTCCCCAGTCAGGGCACAAGGTAAGTGATGTTCACAAGGCAAATAAGTGAGGGTTGGAATAAAAAACACTTGCCCTTATACCGGGATTGTGAGAATCTGAGTTTGAATGACCAGATCCCATGTAAAAGCTGGACATGTGGCAGGCTCTGCTTTCCAGATAAGCAGCTCTTTGACCGTGGCAGTCACATTCCTTCTGGGATGTTCCATTTGTTTACTAAATTGAGGCAGTAGGTAGGGACTTCACCCTGTACTTCAGTGACTTACAAGGGTAAGCATTCACTTGACAAGGTTCTGCTAGTACAGATCTTGGGCTTTGCTGGACCTCAGCCTATTTTACAATGACTCAATTGAATACAGCCAAAGGTGGTATGAAAATAGTTGCACATATGAGTCACAGCTGTGTTCTAATAAAACTTTATATATATGTCAACAGGCTGGACTGGACCAATGGAATCTGTTAGGTTGTCCTCCATATTGCTCTACAGTTCACATAGCTTGATGCAGGAATGACCATAACATATGTACCCCAAAGCCTCCAATTGAGAGTATGATGAGAAATGTATGCCCTCAACTGGAAACTGGGAAATGATATTGCTTACTCAGAGGCCTATGGAAATGAACATACAGGCTAGCTGATGAAAGATAATTACAACTCCCCTGCCCCAGCCAGCTTTGTTTCGTTTTGAGACACAGTGTCATGTAACCCAGGCTGGACCTGAAGGTGCTATGTAGCTGAGGCTATTGTTCAACTTCTGATCCTCCTGGCTCTACCTCCTAAATTCTTATATAGTCATGTATTGTCATGGCATACACCAAGGCTTCCTGCGTGGCAGCAAACACTCTACAAATTGAGCTACACCTCAAGACCTATATTGACATGTTTAAGAGAAGACCATGCCTTTACGAGGCAGAGAGTGTGGCAGCCTGGTCCATATGGCACAGAGGCTGGCAGTATCAAGGCTGGCGGGGGGAGAGGTGGGTTATTAGAAGCCACACTAAAAAGATGACTGGGTGGGGTGGCAGCCAGTGGTCAAAGTATTCTGGTTTGGTTAGAAAAACCCTCCCTCTCTTGACGTAAACAGAGCAGCAGGTTACAACAGTATAGCCCACCCACTAATGCCGATTCCCTGATCACCAGGCAATGACTTGGCCCCATGCAGATACTTCTAAGGGAGCACTGGCAGAGTAACAGTTACTGAGATCTGTAGCCAACGTGCGGCCGTCTTTCAAAGTAAATCTATAGTTTCTAGCCATGGAGTCCATTCCCCTGTTGCTTGACACAGAGAGAGAACATACAAATAGTGTAGCCCTCAGAACTGCTCCTGATGTCTCCATGCTGATTTAGCACCATGCCATCACAGTGTCCTTGCAAGTGTCTCTGTCATTTAGCTCAGAGTCAGCATGGAAAGCCCTGAATTCAGACTTGAAGCTACCCTCTGGGGTCCCCCCAAGCAGGGGATGAGGAGAGCAGGCATGTGTGGCTCCAGCTAACCCTCTGATGTCACTACTCACAGGACATACAACACATCAAGCTCTGCTCACCTTGGACTTCAATGCTTTACTATAGGCAGAGAGTGAATGGGATGGATGCTGTGGGGTAATGTTTAAGTTTACTTCCATGTGCGTGTAAGGGAGGGAAGCTAGCACCAGCTACAATCCAAACACCAGCGTAAAGCAGAAAAGAGCAAGAGCCAAATACCCAAGGCAACAAGTAGGCCCAGTAGTTACCACAATAAAGCACAGTAAACAGTGGAGAGACTTAGGAAAACTAAATGAGGGGGAGGGGCAAGTGTTATCAAAAAAAAAAAAATCACTAGATCTTTTGCCCTACTGAGCTCCAACACAAAAGCTCACTATAAAAGTCAGAAAATGTTCATACACTCACACACACACACACACACACACACACACACACATCAATGAACGATGCCTATTAATGATAGTATCAGGATAAAATAAAAGACTATTCCAGAAAGTCAGGGCCTGCTTCCCTGAGTTGTGCCAGAGTATGCAAGGCCAGATCCCCCAAACCAATGAAGGAAAACAAAACCTACTGCAGAGGACCAGGACAGCAAGCACCTCCTTCCCCATTAAGTCCATGTCCACACAGGACCCAGCAGAGCTGTGGTTGCCCAGGAGAAAGGCTGCTTTCACATTTGATGCTTCTCACTAGGGGATGCTGAGTTCAGTTGCACAATCCAGCCAGGAATTCAATATTCGAGGCTCTCTGGTAGATTATCAAAATGTAAACCAACAGCTACAGTGGAGGCCATCTGCACTGCCAACATCCCCATACCGTGATTTCAGTAAGAGACGTTCCTTCTTGCTGTTTGGTCTCAGCCTGGCTCATCCTTGCCTGTACTGTTCTTACAGATGTGTGTAAAGACCATTGTGTACTTTTGTTCATGTGTGTGTGTGTGTGTGTGTGTGTGTGTGTGTGTGTGTGTGTGTAATTTCCACATGGAAGTCTCAATGGCAGATAAGGATAAAATTGTCATTTTTTCCCCCTAGTTTTTCTATCCACCAGAATTTTGAGGGTAGCTTTCCTATTGCTACCAGATGACTTCTTTGATTTTTTTTTTCCAGAGTAGCATGCATTAGCATTACGTCCATGTATACAAGGACCTAATGAAAATAT
The DNA here is from genome assembly GCF_943737965.1 of Phodopus roborovskii. Lineage (NCBI taxonomy): Eukaryota > Metazoa > Chordata > Mammalia > Rodentia > Cricetidae > Phodopus > Phodopus roborovskii. The sequence continues at coordinate 16,150,937 of NW_026126482.1, read as the reverse complement.
GTCTAACCATCACTGGTCTTCATGATTGTAATTTCAATTTAAAAGAAAGCTGACCTTTCAGGAGGATTTATAGCCTAAATGCAATCCTACCTAATAGAAAAAAAAAAAAAATGCAGTTCTCTGTAGTCCTGAACCCCATCGCATAGAAAACTGTTAAGTACTTCTAAGTTAAAATTTTCCCAGGGAAAATAAACACGCACATTTTCCTAGATACCCCCAAGCACAGGGAGGCAAGAACGACTTTACTTCATTTGTACAAATTGATAGATCACCTTTTGAATTCGTGCTAAACAGCTAAATGTAGCTGCAGACTGTCAAAAACTGTCAAGTGAAATAATTATTGATTGGTGCATAAAAATTAAAAATGAATGTAAGTTAATAAATGAAGATGGCTTTGAAGAAAAAGCATATTATCTAAACCAAGAAAAATCAGACAGTGGATCTGCCAATCAGGCATTTGGGGCCGAGCATAGAATACTGAAAGGAAACCAATGATGATAATGAAATAAGAATTAACCCCACAAGGGCTTCTGTGACAGCTGAGGCTGGCTGGTTTTCCTGGTGGCTGCATGTCCATGCATTTGCCTTTTCGGGTTCTGACATAGGGGTCAAGTATGTGCCTGAAACAGTGGGTTCCAGCTCAGTGCCCTGCATTGCAATGGGGAACAGGTGTCAGGGAGTTGGCTCAGTCAGCAAAGTGAGTGCAACACAAGCATGAGGAGCAAAGTTCAGATCCTCAAAACCTATGTACAAAGCCAGGTGGTGCATGTGTGGCATGGGCACATGGGAAACAACAGACCAGGGGATTCCTGAAGCTCACTGGCTAGTCAGCCGAGCTGAGTCTATGAGTTCAGGTTTAATCCGAGACCCTGTCTCAAAAGAATAAAGACTATTAACCTGTGTGACCTCTACACATACCCACGCATGTTCATGAGAATACACAGCAAATGAGTGCACACTGACACTCGCAAGTAAAGATGATACACACAGGAGGACGATGGAAGAGGAGGAGGGAGATGACAATGGCAACAACACAGAGAGTCACAGTCTGTCTCGCTGAAGGCCCAGAGCTGTCTCCTTGTCTCACTCTCCTTGCCTGCACCAGATAAGGACCCAGTCTTCTAGCTTCACCATTGGCGTCTTTAAGTTGACCACCCTCGAGGCTATGGAGCCAATTACCTGTGGATCTTTCCATCTAAATTCAAGCCTGGCATCCCTACTTTCCAGTGTTCACATGGACATCACCACCACTGCCCCAGCTGTCCCTCAACTTCTCTTCCCCTTGTCTTTGAAGAGCATGGCCACCCATCTAGCAGACATCCCATGTTTTCCTGAATTGTCGTTTGTCTTTTGTTCTTGTTTGGTGGGGTTGTTTGTTTGTCTGATTTTATTTTTTTAGTTTTTCAAGACAGGTTTCTCTATGAAACCAATCCTGGCTGTCCTGGAACTCACTTTGTAGACTAGGCTGGCCTTGAACTCAGAGAGACAGAGAGATCCATCTGCTTCTGCCTCCCAAGGACTGGGATTAAAGGCATGCATGCACCACCACTACTTGGCTTGGTTTTTTTTTATTTTTTTTTTATCAGCTACTTTGAACTCATCCAATCCTACAGCTGCATCTTTGAGACAGAACTGAAATTTGCCCATCTCTCCATCTCTCTTCCTATCCCGTCTCAGCAGAGTTATGACAAGAGCCTCCTAAATGATCTGGCTTGATTACTCCATTTCATATGGCATCACAGACATCTTTTAAAAACACAGGAGATGCTCTCATTCTCCCTGCTTTAGAACTCCCCATTCTCCAGTGAGCTGACTAGGCTTCCCCTAAAAGAGTATCTACATCCAAGAAACTGCAAATATGATCAAATATTGAAAAAAGAATCTCTACAAAGTTGATTAAGGACTGCAAGACAGACTCATCCTGATTATCCATGTGGGCTCTGTTTCAGTTACTTCTTTGTCAAGGTGATAAAGGCAACCCAAGGGAGGAAGGGTGTGTTTTGGCTCGTGGTTTGAGAGGATACAGTCCATCCTGGTGAGGAAGGAAGAGTGGGAGGAGTTTAAGGCAGCCAATCCCATCGCATCTGCAACCAGGAAGCAGAAAGCAGAGAGACATGCAGATGCTTAGTGAGCTGGTTTTCTTCCTTCCTTCCTTCCTTCTTTCCTTCCTTCCTTCCTTCCTTCCTTCCTTCCCTTTTCATTCAGTTCAGGCCCTGGGGACCCATGGGGTGGCTGTCCACAGTAAGGGTGGGGTCTTTCCTCTTCAGTCACCCCCCCCCCATAAACAACCCTCACAAACATGTCCAAATGTCTCTCCATGGGGATTCCAAGGGTTGCAAAGTTGACAACAAGCATCAGAGCCTTTACTCTGGGCCCAGGGTCCTAAGAAATTGGTGAGGACAAGGTCCAGACACACAGGGTGACACCATGAGCCTATAATGACACATGCCAAAAATAGTCTCAAGACACAGGAAGACACACGGGATCCCCATCCCCTTGGTTTGGGGGAGACTGGCTACCCAACTGAAACTTAGCTTTCAGATGTCTCAGAGAATCAATCCATGCTGTTTTAAGCCATCTAGCTCCTCCTCTAGCTTCTAGATTTACTCAGAGGTCATTTTCTCATCTCCAGACCTTTCCTTGGCTTCTCTCTCTACCCCTGCCATGCTCCTCCCCTGGTTTCCGTGGAAACATGTAAAAATCTATCTTTTCTACTCCTGTTACTTGGGTGAAGTGGAGGTACCCAGAGGGCAGGTCCCAATCCTTTACCAGTTGGAACATGACCTTAGGTAAATACTGCTCCCTCACAGCCGTGAAAAAGAGTGACAAAACTTGCTTTGTAGACATCTGACAGGCTTCCAGGAAAGCAAGAGATAACACTCAACAAATAGTTCTCAGGAACTGAGTCAGGCCAGACAGTGCCTGCAATGTCACAGCCAGACCCAGATACCAAGGCCTGTTCTGCAATGGCCCAGGGTTCTGCAGAGGTCTAAGAACCGGACCACCTGGGGATAACACCCTCTTCATTCAAACGAAAAGCAGATGGGCTGACTCAAGATGGCTGCCCCTCTTTTCACCATCCCTCCACACATTTCTCCAAAGGTTCATGGTCTTGTGCTGAGCCATCTCTAACACAAATAGAATCTAGGAACTGCCCTCAGCTACATCATCTCACCACTCCAAAACCCGGGTAACCCCCCCCCCATTATTCCATTCATTCTTCCAAACAATACATTTTCAGTATGCACCAGGTATGTCTCTGCAAGGTCAATCTGAGTAGTTCATAACAAGGCCATACTGCGGCCGTCTTTAATTGAATGAAAGGTGACCGATGGCTTGTTTTCAGTACTTAGGCCTGCACTGGCATCCCTGGAATAGTTTTTCCCAGGTATCCCTGTCTCTTGGGATGTAAGAGATTGGTTCTTACAGGCTGTTTGAGAAACTCCTTTGAGGATCTCATTGAAATGACAAACTCCCTAGAAAATCATCCATAGGCTGGCTGTCATGATGAAATACAGTTCCCAGGGATCTTGGGACCTTGTGGAGGACTTCTGTGAGTAAGGCCAATTGTGGCAGTGCATGGATGTTATCTCAGTACTTGGAAGGCAGAGGTCAAAGATCACAAGGTCAAGGCAAGGCTGGGATAGATGGTGACCTGTCTCAAACAAATAAAAGGTACACTGATCAGAAATAAAGAGCTCGTAACAGCTTTCCAAGAGTACCTGTCAACCCCACACACTGTTGCCTACTCACCAGAGCACAGCACATGCTCCACCTCCTGGCCAGCCTGCTCCAAGAGGCACAGCCAGTCAGCTTATCCACCACCAGCAGAGCAGGCTGCTGCATAGCCACAACCCTAGAACTTAGGAGGCTGGGGCAGAAGGGGCAGGCATTTGAGGTCAGCCTCGGGAACTAATAAATTCTGAGCAACTTAAAATATCCCCTCTCCCATGAGTGTCTCTCTCTCTCTCCCTCCCTCTCTCTCTCCTGTGTGTGTCTGCTTGTGCATATGAAATGCTTTTGGGTTTACAGAAATTTCTTGTTTTTAATTTGAAATGTGTCTGCATGCATAGAGCTGTGTTAAGTCACAAAGATAAAATTATTTGAGTGCATAGAAGATAATGGAAGGGCTTACTGATAATAATCTAATATAAACAATAAGGTTCTAGCTCCCCTTTTGTTCTTTAGCACAGGGAGCTGAGGAGACGGCTCAGTGGGCAAGCTGCTTGTGGTGCAAGTTTAAGAATCTGGATTTGGATCACAAGAAACCAAGGAAAAGTCAAGTGCATGTGAAGGCCCAAGTAACCCTAGGGAGCAGGAGGCAGACAGGGAATTCCCAGAGCGATCCGGCCAGCCAAACTATTTGTGATAGTGAATGCAGAATTCAGCAAAAGAGACATCCAACCTCCTCCTAGATACATACAGTGAAGGGAGATCAAGGAAAATACCTTACATGACCTCCAGGCCCCCTTGGACACACATGGACACACACACACATACAGGCACGCACTCCTGCACTACTGTGCATGCAGGCACACATACACACGTACATACACATGCATGCACCTTATTTGTTGGTATGCAATCCTTAAAATACTCCAGGTTATATTCTTATCAACATTTATGGAAACTTCTTAGCAATAAGGGAGAATTTTTACAAAGGATTGCAAGCCATTGCTGTGCTTTACAACACATTGCAACTACAGAGCCTGAGCATTAATTCAGGCAAGCTATTTTTCACAGGGAGCAGTTCTTTCCAGAGGCAATGGCATACAGCATTATCGTCTTGGCTCTTGCATTAAGAATCCAGGTACTCCATCTCGAGACATTTACACGCTATAAAAAATGATTGTTATCATCTTTTTTTCAAACAGCCTTCCTTGTACAGTTGAAATGAGTTCAATTTCATACAGTCAGCTTGCATATAACTTAATGCTATAAATCAAACACAAGAAGTGAGCCTCAATTATTATTTAATCCTAAAAAAGAGAATGAAGAGGCCAAATGCAAACACCATCTTTCATAGATAAAATAGAATTGCGTTATTTATCACCCTGCAGCTGAACCTTTTACTTAGAAGTCGAGCAAATCGCACTGCGTAGGCTAAATTTCCTTAAGCTTTTCTGGACAAATTCCCTGCATTCAACAGCATATGTTCCAATGTTTAGTCACAAAAGAATCTCTCCAAAGCATTAAGATAATTACACAATTTTAACTTCTAAGTATATATGTATTTTTTTAAAAAATTAATAACAGTGTACTGCTTTCCTTAGAAGGAAATTTGAATTACAAAGAATGTCTGACTTTTCAAAATTCCTGAACCTCAAAGCCGTTTTAAAAGGGCCCATGAGCCAAGTAGCTTCACTAAATATTTATCACAGAATAACGCTTCCACCATCTGAGAGTCTCTGGCGATGGTTCAAACTCAAGTTCCTGACCATTTTTTTTTTCTTCTTTTTACCCTCATGTTTCTCGGCATCAAACCAAAGCGTGTTGGTTCTAGTACAGCTCATGAAAGAGCTTCCGAGGACAGTTCAAAGGAACCTTGAACATGATGACTTCATGTTCAAAAGAGTCTTCTCGTGTTAATAACATTTAAGTCTCTGAGTCACAAGCCTCAGCCGGAGGCTTTGCTCCCTTGGCTCTGCCAGGCAGGTGAGCAAAGGGTTCCATTGTCTCCAAAGCAGAGAGGCAGTTTGTCTAAATATGGACAGACTTCATGAGAAACTGAAATGGAGAAGGTGCCTACATCTAATTTCTCCGTATAAATCGAAAGGAAAAAAAATCATGAAATTTGTGAGCTGTTTAACTCTGTGTGTGCATGGAGGGGGGGGGTGCACAGAGGCCCAGAGAGGGCAGGGATCAGAGTTCATAACACTGCTTTGCTCTCTGCTACTTTTCTTTCTCTGTCACTGCCCAGAGGCTCTGATTTGGCTAAGCTGACTGCCCAGAAAACCCAGGAATCCTCCTGTCTCCACTTCCTCACAGCTGGGATTACAGGCATACATACTATCCAGTTTGCTGTTGTTGTTTTACAAGGAAGTCAGGGGGCCAAACTCCTGGGTCGAGCTGCTTCATTGCCTGAGCCATTACCTCACCCAGTAGATGTCCTTAATTAGTGGAACCACAAAGACCCAAGGGCTTTCTTCCAAAATTGCACACTAGGAAGGAGCTACACCTTCCAGGACAGTGGTCTCTCATCAAGTCCATTCCCTAGCAACAAAGCACTCAAACAGAACGGAGCAGAAAAACTGGGGCCTCTCTGTATGCAACCTTCTGCTTTACAGATTCCATCCAGATCCCGGCCACATGCAGACCTCAGACACCAGCCTAACACAGACTTCAGTGACTGAAAGAACATCAGTCACAGAGCTGTGAGGGTCTTACTAAGGCCTCTCCTAGATGCTAGTTAGTCCCTGTGTCCCCAGAGACACATGGAAAGTCCAGAAGTCCACACTAACATGAGGTTCCCAAAGAAACAAGACGGCTTATTTTAACGTCATACGCCCTACCTAAATTATAGTTCACTTGAGGACAGGTGGGTCAGATAGACTGCTAAGAAAGAGTCCATGTCCTTTTACACTGAGATCACCTGGAAAGTGACAGTGAGAAAAAACAGGATTATCCCTTCTCTCCCCATTCCCTCCTCCCTGTCCTTTAACTGATGCATCTTGCTTGGATCTATTGGGCCCAGACTCCTCCACAGCCTTCCCAAGTCTGAGAGCTGGGTTTTCTGTTGACTCAGGATTCTAGGACTGCTATTTATTACTCTACTTACTCCAGGGCGTTTGCATCCCACAGGAGTATGATCGTTAATTTGTTCCTGTGAGTTTCTTAAGGAGTCAAAACAGCCAGAGAGAAGCTTGAACTACACACAGCAATAAAGGGAGAAAAAATGCTGCAACAGCATTGGGAAGTGACTCATTGCTTAAAGAGATGGAGGTTTAGGAAACCACTCTCCCATGCAAGCTGGGCGGAGTATGTAAAGATGAAACACACACACACACACACACGCACGCACGCACGCACGCACGCACGCACGCACGCACGCACGCACGCACCGGGAGAAGCTCACTCCAGTCTGCATCAGACACCAAATGTCCTCCCTTTCTCCAGTTGCTCAGACCAATAATGACTTTTGCTGGGACCTGCTGCGCATCCTCCATGGCAGCATCTACGCCCGAGTAGGAGGAGGCGTTTTTCCACAAGACTTACATCTATTCCAACTTGTCCCTGCACCTGTTTAACAGATAGAGGGGTGGAAGGGCATTGAAATCAATCTTAAGCATTTTTAAGAGGAAGGACTCAAGGAGTACGGATATTTTCAATGTCGTCAGAGCCAAGAACATGAGAACACGACACATGGTGGGAATGACTGGCAAGAAGCTGGTATTTCTCTGCGTGTCCCACTCCCGGTTCCCCTCTGCTCCAGCTGGGTTTCTGTTGCTGTGACCAAACGCGACTGGGGAGGAAAGGGTTGATTTGGTTTATACTTCCTTCCAAGCCACAGTCCAGCCAGGGCAGAAGCTCAAGGAAGAAACCTGGAGGCAGACAGGGAATCAGAGACCATGGAGGAATGCTGCTTACTAGTTGCATCCTCTGGCTTGATTATCTGTATCTCTTAGACCCACCTGCCTAAGAATGGTTCTGCCCAGGGCGGGCTGGGCCATCCTACATCAGTTATCGGTTAAGGAAACGCCCCACAGACACACATGCAGGCCACATGCAGGCCAATCAGTGGAATGATTTTTCAGCTGAGGTTTACTCTTCCCAGGTGACTAGTTCATGCTATTGCTAAAAATGCACCAGCACCTCCTTCATAAAATACAGACACACTGCTTCCTTCTGTCATAATATGGAATTCCATATTAAGCCTGAGGAGGGAAGCATCCTATACTCTGAATGTTAAAATATTAGTCAGGAAATCAAAGCTAAATCCACTGATACTGAAATCTCTCTATATATCTTAATGACAATGAGGCAGAATCCATTTTGTGCTCGTGTGTGTGTGTGTGTGTGTGTGTGTGTTAACATGTGTAAGGGTACACATGTACATGGGTGCACATGGGTGTGGAGACCATAGGAGGGCCTCTGGTAGCCTGTTCGATCACACACACCCCCTCCACTCTTATTTTTTGAGACAGAGTCTCTCACTGAGTCTGCCACTCACTGACTCAGCGAGGCTGCTCAGACATAGGCGTCCTGTCACTGCGGCTGCTCCAGTGCCAAGAGTGCCAGCACAGGCCTCCACGCCTGACTATTCAGCGGGTGCTGCGCATCCAAAGCTGGGTCCTTATGCTTACATGGCAGCCACTGTACCCACTGATTTATCTCCCCAGTCCCTCCATCATTTAAAAATGCAAATTGTTTGGACCTCGCCAGTGCCATGGTGTGTGTGACACAGAACAGCTTCTTAGCAGAGACCCACTTCAGATGGGTTCCCTGGGAGCTCGAGCCACATGGGGTGCAATTAGAACGCCCTTCCTAGATCTAGACTGCCAAAAATTATGAATGTCTTTTATTTTCAGAAAATAAGGACAGAATGAAAAACATGGTGATGCATTATTAAAACTCCGCAATTCCAAGGTCACTGCTCTGAGGTTATATTGTGTCTAAGGATGGTTGGAAGTAACAAAATGCCATAGGACTGTCCCCTATCCACAGGTCCCCAGAAAATCAAGTCAATGATACTCAGAAAGTTCAATCCTCTGTGATTGCTTAAAGTTTCCATTTAACATGATCAAAGAGCACTTAACATAGGATTCAGTTATAGTTATATGTAATTATATTGTAAAAGTAATCAATGAAATACAGAAATAATTCCAAAGTGAGATGTATGCTGAAATATTCAACAACCATTTTTAAGTCTCTTTAACATTAAAAAAAATAATAATATCTGTTCCGTAAATGGGGTTCAAAAAAGACACCTAATATAGACAAGAAAACAACTCCAAATTGTGAAGTTTTATGAATCATAGTTTTTCCTTTTCTTTTGTGCCTCCTGTGAGTGAATGAGTGAGAGAATGGAGGAGGGGCTGGGTGAGGTGGGGGGGCGCAGAGCATGCAGGTGCCCACAAAGGCCAGAAGAGGGCGTGGATCTCTCTGGAACTGGAGTTACAGGCAAGTGTGAAGGTGTGATTTTTTTTTTTTTTTTTTTTTTTTTTTTTTTTTTTTAATTCCCCAGACAGGGTTTCTCTGAGCTCTTGGTGTGACTGCAGGAAGCTGAGCCAGAGCTCTCTACAAGAGCAGCAAGTGCTCTTAACCTTTGAGCCCTCTCTCCAGCCCCCCAAAAGAAATATAGTATTAAGTGGTTATAAAACACTTTCAGTGTGATCAATAAATTAGTCAATGAATCAACTAAAAACTGACACAATTATTTTACATTGTTCTGTATTAGGATATAGAATATGATTTATGAAGAGACTCTAAAGTGCATTTTTCATGTACTAAAAATTTATTTTTCTGGGCTAGTATTTGCATTGCCTTTTAGCGTGTACTTTTCAGACAATGACTGGTATAAATATCAGTGAGGACAATCCAGCTTATGGGAGTGTTAAATCAGCAAAGTGCGTATCCACTGAAAGGGACTATTCCCTCCATTCAGCCATAGGAATAATTGAAACCTGAACCACTTGAGATCATCCACCATCCATCCATCCATCCAATCATGAAGCTCGTGCATACATATCATCTACTATTCTATAAGGAAGTTGCAAAGGCCTTGGCCCTTATTTTTGCTAAGGCAATCTGGGGTTTGCAGAAATCTACTGCCTGGAGCACTCTAGCGTTCTCAACTAGGAAAGAGAGATGAAAAGGCCATTAATTTCTTTTGGTACTTGCTCTTTGGGACATACCTCCCCAGTGACTAAGGGGAAGCTGGTGTCTGCCTGGGACATGAGATATGCGAGTGACCAGAAGAGACACTGAATGACCTGGTAGCATGAGCTGTGCAGACAAGAGCTTGGCAAGTGAGTGAAGAGAGCATAGAAGCTCATCTGGGCTTCATGCCCTAGAGAAGTGGAGGTTCCTGGTGGCATGGATGGGGGAAAGAGTACTGAAAAGCGAAGGGACTGATTTGTGAGGCTGCAGTGATGGATGGCTCAGCAGTTAAGAGCACTGGCTTCTTGCACAGAAGACATGAGTTCAATTTCTAGCACCACATTGTGGCTCACAACTGTCTGTAACTCTGGACCCAGGGTATTTGTGCCCTCTTCTGATCTCTATGAGTACTGTATGCACACACACAGTACACATACATACATACATACATACATACATACGTACATACATGCAAAACACCCACACCCATAAAATGATTGTTTTTTTAAAAAAAAAATGTAAGGAGAGGTCTGAGGGTAATACCAGCCAATCCTGGTGATCAGAAAGAATCAGTGTGGACAGGAAGTCTGAGAGCGAGGGGGAAGCATCCGCCTCTCTCCCAACCCCCTGCCTCCCTCCTATCCCTCCAAGCTACCATCATTCCCATGAATGGTATCTTCCTCTACATGCTACACAGGTACACCAGAAAACCAGGAATGTTAACAACACCTGTAGCAAACCACCATTCTCCTTAAACATAAAGTTTTATCTGTTCCTTACATTGGTCATCAGTTTTGCTCTTCAGATGACACCAAAGCACAGAGGTCAGTGACCTGGTTATGGCTCTGAGTGGTAAGGCCATTCACAGACACAAGTGATGCCATAATCTTGTAACAGCCAAGACAAATGAACACACAGACACAAACTTCCAGCAAGACTGCACTCCAGTGCTGGAGTGGCATGGAGAACCTTTCCCACCATCTGGTTTCCATTCATCTTTGCTCTTTTGAAGACTTAGTCCTAATAGCTAAGGCTCCTGTTCTAAAACTATATCCATGTACATGGTGGTGTATACTGTATTCCCAATGCATGCAGGGCTGAAGGAGGAGCATGGGTAAGATTAAGGCCAGCCTGTGATCCAATCTCAATAATAATAGTAATAATAATAATAATAATAATAAACAGTTGTTAAAACAATTGTGCTAGGTGTGATGGTACATACCTAATCCTACTACTTAGGAGGCAGAGGCAAAAGGATCCGAAGTTTTGTGTCATCCTTAGCTACACAGGGAGTTCAAAGTCACACTGGGGTACATGACACTCTGTCTCAAAAACAACAATATGGATATGTTGATAAAAATAACAGATACTTGTTTTAAATTGACACATAAAAATGTATATGTTGGTGGGATACATGTGACATTTCTCTGTATATAATTGCTGAAGATTCTCAAACCTCCAAGCATACTTCCAAAACTGCTTAGAAACTCATCAATTCCAATACCTACCAGTCCTGAGAAACTCTGGGACAGAGCTGTCTACAGAACAATAGCTACCTCTCCACACCCGAGGATGGATTTATTTTGAAATACCCACTCCTTGTACAAAAGTACTGGTGGCAACTTTGTCATCAGCTATAGCAGGGTTAAAAATTGTGCCCCTCATCTTTTTCCTCCTTCCCACCCCCATTCTCCCAATGTATACATTCAGATGTCTTGTGGAGCAGTCAAAGGGACCTTCAAGCAGGAGCCTTCCTGCGGGGTTAGCAGTGAGTGTATAAACAGCTGGCCTGAGGGACCAAAGAGAAAGCGGATCAAGGCTACTTTGTTCAACACATAAACTTTCTCTGAAATGTTCGCACATCTGAAGGCAGCTTTGCGATTACATGCGGCTGGGGCTCAGAGCCAAACACTCAATACCATGGAAAGCCAATATTCTTCTGCTCAAATTGGAGTCATTGCAGCTTAATACCTATGTCCTTTTCACAGCCATGAAACCTCAGTGAGGCAATAACTGAAAAGCCTTAAGCAGGGCGAGGTGGTTTAGCTATGTTTTGCAATCCAAGTACCCCTTGGCGAGGTTGCCAGCTTGAAAGAACCTGCCGGCAGTTGGTCTACGAAGATCTCAAAACCCACAGCTCTGAGGCATCACCTCAGGTCCTGAGAAACTAAAGACCCTCCTTTCAACTCTTTGTAGCACTAGTCATATTTCATCTTCTGTATGCCGGTTCTTGTGCCTGAGCAAAGGAAAGCAGGGGAAAGACTCTTTAACACAAATCACAGAAGACACGTGCCCGCACACAGTAGGTTCTTCACAAATGCTGGTTACTTTTCTTCCCTTCTCCTCAAATGAACCAAAACAAAGACACAACAGGAAACAATCCCCACTACCACCACAGGTGATCTGGAAGATAGCAACAGTTGAGAAAGAAACTTAGCAAATGACTAGAAGCTCTTCCGCACAGTAAAATTGAATGCCTGAATAATGAATGGAATTTGGTACTGTTTAATAGCAAATTTTTTTATAAAAAAATGTTTTACTTATGTATAAACAAACAAACAAACAAACACACTGGGCATTGGGTCTCCGGAACTTGGAGTCACAGGCAGGTTTGAGCTGACTCGTATAGGTGCTGGGAATCAAACTCCAGTCTTCTGCAAGAACAGAAAATATCCTTAACTGGCAAGCCTTCTCTCCAGCTGCCCTGACTGCAGTTTACATGGTGATAATATAAATAAAAATCCCTTTGTAGGTCTCTGATCATACAACTTTCTGAAGTGAAAAGTAAGCCAATATATATAAAATGTATATTAAATACAAAACTATATATATATATATGTGTGTGTGTGTGCATATATATACATATATACAGAATATATATATATACATATATATATGTGTGTGTATATATATATGTGTGTGTGTGTGCATATATATACATATATACAGAATATATATATACATATATATATGTGTATATATGTGTGTGTGTGCATATATATACATATATACAGAATATATATATACATATATATGTGTGTGTGTATATATATGTGTGTGTGTATATATATATATATATATATATATATATATATATATATATTCTAGAAAACATTGTAAGGACTGGGGATCTAGTCCAGTCAGTAGAGGGATTCCCTAGAATATGTGAGGCCCTGGGCTCAAGCTGTGCCCTTCCCCTCAGAATAACCAAAGTAAGATTATTATGATAAATCTCTGCTCTCCCTTGGACCTGTGCATGGTGGCACTTACCCTGAGCAGTGGCCTGAGCAAGGCCTGCACTCATGCCTGCAGCTCTATTCTAGTAAGAGAGTTTTCCTCCAAGTACTCCCTTTGTTGTGAACTTCAGTTCCTCCCCTCCCACAGGCAGCACACAGCCACACATATCTTCCCAGAGCTAATTTCACAAAGCCCAGAGAAGATGAAGATGATTCATTCAAGGTCAACTCTCAAGTCAGTGGAAAAGCCATAAATATAGCTTTCCCCTGCTTGGGGTTTCTAGTGCTGGGCCAATCTACAAGGGAGAAGATTTGAGTTTTGCTTGTTGGTTTCAATGTTCCCTTGGGTATTTCAAAGCAGCTTGGGTTGACAAGATATACACGCAAGAATCTTTTAAACAAATTTTATTAACATTGCACAAAAATTTCACATTCCTGGACTTCTAGCATGTGCCAATTACCTTTTAACATATGCATTTAAACGTCACTGGATAATCTATTCAAAACTGCTCTCAAACGCGAGTGGGCCTAGTAGCCTAGGGCTCACTATCCTCAGAAATCAGTTGGACCTGATTTCCAATGCAACTGAATCACAAGGCATGATAAAAAGAAAGGCGCTCCATTTCAGAGCTACGTCTCCTGCCCTGGACTCCAAAGACCCACATAAACAGTGCCAGGGGAAACAGGGAGAAGACAAGACCAAGTAGGACATGCAGTAGAGGTGGGAGGAGGGGACCAACATCAGAAGCTCTGAGCTGCACTTAGAATAAGGGAGCTAGGGACTGGAGAGGTGGCTCAGTGGTTAAGGACACTGGTTGCTCTTCTAGAGGACCCAAATTTGATTCTCAGACCTACAAGGTGGCTAAAACCATCTGCAACTCAGGTCCCAGGGAATCTGATGCCCTCTTCTGGACTTCCCATGTACTGCAGGCATGTGGCGCGCACACACACACGCACGCACGCACACACACACACAGGCAAAACACCCATACAGAAAAGAAATACTTAATAATAATAATAATAAAACAGTAACAGCCCTGCCCCCAACACATATACACATAAGCATGTGTAGACAAGGCAGATAACAAGCATAGATAGATAGATAGATAGATAGATAGATAGATAGATAGATAGGTGTGGAGGTCATTCATCCTGCTTTGGGGACTTTGAAAAAATCAATGAGAGCAGCCAACATCTCAAAGATTCTGACAGTCATGCTGAAAAGACAGCCTCCAGTCATGGAAACCTAATCCAAGGGAGTTGTTTGTGCTTTGCTTTCTGCCTTCTGCCAACACCCTCCCAAGCTACTTGATCAAACAAACGGTCATTTATGTTCCTGGCATCTCCAAATTCTAACAAACTTCATTTACCCTTTGACAGCGACTGAATCATGCTGGCTGTTTATGCTCTCTCTTCTGCTCATATCTACCCCCACCCCACCCACCCAGGCATTCTCTGTGGTCAAAGAATGTTTCGGTATTAGTGTTCAATACAGCAAATGTCAAGTAAACACTCGACACATTTCCTGAGCTATATAAAGCATCCTCAGCCATTATTTGCTCTGAAGTAGTAAATAGTACATTTTCCTCACTGATGCCAATCCCTGTAGTACTGGCTGTCAGGGAGCAGTCCTTAGAATATTCACAGGCAGCTTGGAAATAAGCGGCACTTTCATAGTGCCTCTGCCAAGATTTTCCTACTTTCCATATTTTTATGGCATGGTGTTGAGACAATGGACAGGCGGCAACCAAGTGTGATCTGCGGTTCTCTCTCTCTCTCTCTCTCTCTCTCTCTCTCTCTCTCTCTCTCTCTCTCTCTCCATATTTAATCCTTAATAGGCATGTTGTCTCAACACAAATTGAAGACAAGAGGAAGTAGACACACCGAAATCTCATGATATCACAAATTATTACACCCAAATCATGACCATTCAATACACCCATGTGAAAAAACTCAAAATCATAGAGATGGGGTCCAGCGTAGTGACACACTCTTTTAATCCTAGCACTCAGGAGGCAGAGGCAGGCAGAGTTCCCTGTGAGTTCAAGGCTAGCCAGGTCTACATAGCAAGTCTAGGCTGATGAGCCAGGGTGAGATTGTGAGACCCTGTCTTTAGAGAGAGAGAGAGAGTGAGACAGAGAGTTGGTTCATAAAAGTGTCCTCCAACAGCAGCTGATAAAAGACACGCACTATATTTACACATAGAAATGCAGACAGCACCAGAAAATCGTAAGCCATTCCAAGCATACATTTGTAAATGTGTACATAAAATGTCTTGTACACATACATATTTATATGTAGAAGACCTTATAAGCACTTGAATACTCTGCTAAGACATCCTTCTTCATCCTTTGAAATCCATGGCATGTTCTGGGGCCATCGAGATGGCTCAGGGAGTAAAGGCACTTCTCACAAATCTGAATACTTGAGTTTGATTCCTAGGACTCATTGGGTGGAAGGGCAGAATTAACTCTTGAAAGGATCTGCTGACTTCCAAACTTGCATTGTGGCATCCCAGTATGTCTATTCTTCCACCCCCCCCCCACAATTAGTCTTAAAAATTAAATGGACCCATTAAGTATTTTATAATCATATGTAAGTAATGTAAGAGCAATACAGTTCTAAATTCTAAATGCCAAGTCATTAAGACAGAGATGTTTAAAACAAACCAAAAAAAAATCTCTTATCTCTTATCAGTAATAGCTTAGAGAATTATTCAAATATGTTCTCCAATTAATGAAAGAGTTCTGTCACTCTTGCCATGGTCAGAATCTATGTCAGTTTACACACGTGCATGCGCACACACAAACACAACACACACACACACACTACTTGCTGAGTGACTGCATATTGAAATACTAAGAGACAACAAGGCCGTGTTATCTTAACGTGTTCCATTCAAGAGTTTTTGATTGTGCTACCCAGTGCCTTTACACTGCTTATGAAGACAGCATTGCTATTTTAAGCCACTATTAAAAAGCACATCTATAGAGCTAATGTTGGCGAATTATAACCTGACAAGTCTGTGAGAGTGCTGTCAGCACCATCAACTTAAATAACACATCTCCCTTGGCCCCTTTGTTACAGCCCCCCGGCTGCACACCTTACATGGAAGAGGACAGAGCCCTTCAGACAAGCATAGGACCCTGTTGCTTCACCCAGAATCCCCAGGGATCATCACTGCACTGAGGCATTCTTCTAGACTTTCCAACGCCATTCTTTTTGTTTCAGATAATTGGACAGTAGAGGGAAGATGAGGAGGCCTAGAAGATTGGAGAGAAGACAGAAGGAGAAAATGACCCAGCAAGGGTACATATATATATATATATATATATATATATATATATATATATATATATAATTTCTCTATGACTACTTCTAACCTCATTTATTCCTGGTGCTAGAGATCCAACCCAAGGCCCTGTGCATGCTAAGCAAACAGTCTACCACTGAGCTACAGTCCGAGCCCCTTACAGTGCTGTATTTTAAGCTGAAAGGTGTCAAGATCAGAGAGCAGCATACACAGGAGCATCAAGTTTGTGGTCATTTAAAAATCTGAAATCCACAAGGATGACCCCAACTAAGAATCTAAGCAATAGTGGAGAGGCTACCTTAAATGCCCTTTCCCTATAATGACTGATTGATGATTACCTTAAATGCCATCCTACAGCCTTCACCCAGTAGCTGATGGAAGCAGAAGCAGAAGCAGAAATTCTCAGCTAAGCACTGAGCCAAGCTGCTGGGATCCAGTTGTAGAGGAGCGAAGTGGTCAAGACCATGCTGGGGAAACCCACAGGAACAGCTGACCTGAGCAAGTGGGAGCTCACAGACTCCAGACTGACAGCTGGGGAATCTGCATAAGACCAAACTAGGCCTCCTGAACACGGATGTCAGTTTCAGGGCCTGGGAAGTCTATGGGGCCTCTGGCAGTGGAACCAGTATTTATCCCTAGTGCACGGATATGCTTTTTGGAGCCCATTCCCTATGGAGGGATACTCTCTCAGCCTAGATACAGGGGGGCAGGGAAGAGGGCCTAAGTCCTGCCCCAAATGATGTGACAGACTTAGATGATTCCCCATGGGAGACCTCACCCTCTCTGAGGTGGATAGGGTGGGCTGGGGGAGGGTGGGGGGAATGGGAGGATGAGATGGAGAGGGAACTGGGATTGGTATGTAAAATAAGATTGTTTTTAATTTAAATTATAAAATTAATAATAATAATGAAAAAAAAAAAAAAAAAAAGCCTGGGTAGAGAGGCCAAATCAGTGCTTACCAAGTGACTTGCATGTATCTCGTAGCTAGGCCTTTCTGTGTACTCAAAGTTTAGTAAAAAAGAAAGTGCTTCCACGTCAGTCGCTAAGTGATGAAATATCACTCTTTACCAGCCTGGGGCTGAGGTGGCAATGGTGTGGGCTGAATCTTCATACTGTTACTTACCAGTTCCATGACCTTGGACAATCTACTAACCCACTGACCTTATCTGTGAAGTGGTGACAATGACAGTGTGTAGGTTTACCATGAGGATTAAGTGATTAGTAGGGTGACTAACTCCTCCTAAATCCCTTGGCATGCTGGCTAGCCAGCACACGTGCATGTGCGTGCACACACACACACAAACACACACACACACACACACACACACACACACATTAAAAAAAAGAAAGAAAAAGGCTCCTTGCATTGGGGTTTGAACATCAAGCTTTCTCCCTGTGTTTCCAACCACACATCTGGAAAGCAAATTATTATTAACAATGTCTTCTTAAGTGAAGATATCAACAAACAAATTCATCTATTTCAAGTTAATTCTATATGTACATCTTAAGAATAGGCCATGTGACTGGAAGAAACAAAGCTAACAGCTCCATAATAAATGTGGCAAGCAAGCAAGCACTCAGGTGCCCTGTCAGGGGCTCTCACTGACATATCCATGGCCTTGTCTAAGAGATCAGAGTTCTGTCATGGGACATAATAGAAGCCTAACTCACATTATGAGCAGAATTACTAAACCAGGCATGGTGGGACACAGCTGTAAACCCAGCACCTGGGAAGCCCAGGCAGGATGATTAACATGAGTGTGAGGCCAGCCAGTGATACCCAGCAAGACTGTGTCTCAAAACAAAACAAACAAAAGCAACTATTTTTATATCTACTCAGAGTTTACAAAAATATATTGAAGTCTAATATCTTACACATTGACAAAGAATAATAATTGACGATCTTGCCTATCTCCTTGTGGTGGTTGAGTGAGAAATGCCCCCTATAGTCTGGTGTATTTGGACACTTGGCCGCCTATCAGTGGTGCCCTTTGGGGAGGTGAGGGAACTTATAGGAGGTGGACCCTTGCTAGGTGAAGTATGTCACTGGGGGAGGCTTTGAGGGTTTACAGGTTCACCCTACTTCCTGCTTGTTCTCTCTGCTTCTTGTATTTGTATGTGGATGGAAATGTGGTCAGATAGCAGCCTGCCCCATGCCAATGCCCTCTCTGTCATAATGAACTCTATCCTTTTGGAACTGTAAGGTAAATTAAACCTTTCTTCCTTGAATTGCTTTGCTTATGGTCTTTTTTTTTTTAATCACAGACACAGAAAAATTTAAAAGCTGTCCCTTAAGTAGCACAGAAAAAGAAATTGAAGATTAATTCATTTGAAACTACAAGTTATACTTACTCAACATCAGTGTTCTTTTCTTTTTGAACATGGCCTCAATAAGCAGCAGATTTACAAGAAATGAATTTGAATGTCAGCAAAGTTGATAAAAAAGATGCTTAAATTTTCTTCTGGATGGAAATGTCATGGATGGAAAAAAAAAAAACCTACCTAAACAATCACAGGTTTGAAGTATTATGAATACTTCAAACTTAACAATTCATTACTCTGTGAGTGATGAAATTGATCCTAGGTATTTCTTGGTGATTAATTTCAGTTATTGCAGCAAGTTCAAGACCCAACTTTCAATTTTAATATTTATACTATTAACTCATAATACTAACATATAATACCAATAATATGAGAAATACATATCTAATTTTTTTCATATCCAGAGATGCAGGCCTAACGCTTTTTTTTTCTCTTTTCTAATCCCTAATCTTCAGGTTTGAGACACAGCATAGTGGTAGACTGCTTGCCTGGCATCATTGAGCACCAGCAGCATCAAATAAATAAACACATAAATCTTAATTTCCCTTCACTTTGCTTGTTGAACATTAATTATTAGCTTAATACAACAGCTGTTCTGGGGGAAAGAAAACAAGACTTGTCCAAGGATACAAAGAAATCACTCCAACCACAACAGAAAATTCCAGAAAGCAATAGTCTTTATATCATATATTAATTTAAAGCTTATGACCAACTAAATATTTTAAAGTAATGCTGTAGCTATAGCATTGGCCCCAGCTGGGCGTATTTAATGTAATCCCAACTAGGATCAAACCCAAAGGAAGGACTTATTTGAAGAATTAAGTTCTCCAACCCAGCTACTTACATGTCTACACTGAGGTCATACTGTGTTTGAGTCTGACATATATTCCAGGTATACATCCCACTGCATCTAAATTGAAAGAATTCACCAGCATTTCATGTCAATCACTACAGTTCCAAAAAGCTATTCGATAGCAAAGGTAACTCTTGAGTGGAAAACCCAAAGACATAAAACTTTCAAAGTCCCAAAAATGTTCAGCTAAAGAGAAACCCACAAATAAAACCATTGTCCCACCATAGAAAGGGCTGGAGAGATGGCTTATCAAGTAAAATGCTGGCCTTGCAAGCATGAAGTCAGGAGTTTGATGCCCAGAGTCCCACCTTACAATGGAAAAAAAAAAAAAAAAAAAAAAAGATGGGTATTATGGTGCTTAATTGTAACCTCAATACTGGAGATAAGTAGATCACAGGGACTAAGTGGCCAGCCACTCTACCCTCCTTGGTGAGTTATGGGCTAGTAAGAGACCTTGTGTCAAAAAATGAGAAGGAAAGAGAGAGAAATGAAAAGGAAACAGCTGGCTATTTCTGGATCATGCCTAAAAGTTCAGCACCCGAGAGGTAGAGGTAGGAGGCTAGCCAAGAATTTGAAGCCAACCTAGACTTCATGCTGAGATTCTATTTCAGAAGACTTGCATTTGTTTTCACACGCACACATGCACGCATGCTCGCGCGCGCGCGCACACACACACACACACACACACACACCACAGAGAGCCGATCTGATGTTATTTAAATATCATGAACTATTTCCCTAACCAGGCACAGATGTAACTATGGACGCTTCTGCCAACTACCTAGTTCAGAAACTTCAGTCTATTTTTAATTACTTGGTTCAGAGGACCCATTTGTGATTAACTTCTGTGTTGGATGGCTAAGCAGGTCAAGTTTCTGACCCACAGCAAAGAACACACAGAGAAGCTTAATCATTTTTTAAATAGTGAGTGCAATATTGTAAACCATGTGTCGGGACAACTGATTTCCCAAAGTCCGCCCCACAGAGGTTGCACTTTGAAGCTGTGAAGTTTATCTGCATCAGGAGAACAGAGACCTCTAAGAGATCTTGGGGAAGTGACACCAGGATGAACTTCCTAAGGACAAGCAAATTTTCCTCCGTGGAAACAACAGAACAAGACATGGGAAGAGATGAATGCTATTGTAAGGACTGATCTCAGCACAGGCAGTTTTGGCTTGGGCAGGGGGCAGAGTGCCGAACAGAAAGCCAACCGTTTAAACCTATGAAACTGATTCAGATGCAATGAGAAGTTGAACAGGAAATGCAAACCCTCACACTCAGAGCAAGATGAAATCCTGGAGCAGACGTGCAGAGAAGCAACGATTTGGCACCAAGACAGAAAAGACGGCCAAGGTAGAAAGAATGAGCAAACTGAAACTCATATTGCAATGGGAATTCATTTAAAATGTTTATCCTTGTTTTGTATGTGGGCATGGGATGGGGACACATGCCACCATGCATGGGGAAAGGCCAGAGGGGGACACCTTTGTGTCATCAGTTCTCTCCTTCTACTTTTATGTGGAACCAAGACCTGAGCAGCGAGCACCACTAGCCACTGACCCATCCCACCAGCTCTAGATAGGAACTTTGTTGTGCTGGGTTGTGTTTTATGTCATGAGATAGAGTGTCACTCTATAGCCCAGGCTGCCTTGGAACTCACCAATGTAGCTGAGTATGTGTCTTGCCTCTACCATATCTGGCACATTTGCTTTTTAAAAATAGTTTTTTTTGCAGACTGTGGTGTGACGGTTCACATTTGGAGGTGAGGGCAGGAAGATTGGGGGTTCAAGACCAGCTTGGATCATGTGAGACAAAGTCTCAAAACAACATCAAAGTAATGAAGGAATAATAATGAAATACATTCAAAATGAAAAAGACCAAAACAGAAGGGTAAACTAACACAAAGGAAAGAATGAAAATGAAATGTAAGACATTCAGATAAGAGTCTAGCAATGCTACTGCTACAGCAGTTTGGCAGACAACCATGAATGTTTTAAGTTATCATTTATCTAAGTTCTCAACCTCCCTGAGAATCCTCAGAGTCTCTGGAACTGTGCACAGGCCAAGGAGTACAAAGAGCTTTCAGGAGTGATAGCTTATAACAGCAATTACACTTGCATTGACTCCCAGGTAAATGCCAGCAAGACCTGGAGTTTAAAAACCCAACACAGAACAATACACAGTCTTCTACTAGGATGTAAAGTGGAGGTTCCCTTGGAACTCGTGGTACAGAGTTCTTATTTCTAGTGTGCGGCCCTGTGGGCCATGAGCACTGGCTACAAGTCATCTGCAGGATAGGTCAACACGCAAACGTCGCATTCGTGGATAATTATGAAATTTCCACAATTGGAAACAATTCCAGATGTTATTATGAGGGGGGAAAGCAAGCTAATCTGCTACAGAAAAAAATAAAGTTAACTTCTCTGATCATACATATATATGAATATATATTCATATCCATCCCCTATTATGCAAATAGGTGAGGCACAAGTAAAAATGTATGTTGGCAAGAGATTAGAATTTTGCTTTAAAAAAAGGATTTCTACACACAAAAAAAGCACATCTACAACTGAATTATAACTGCAAATGGTTTCATATTACCCACTCGTATCATTACTGTGGACTCCGGCTGGGGCTTAGAAATATTTGTGTTTCACTTTAGAAATGTTTCTATCTGCTGTAGCAGAAGCCAGTGTGATGTGATTTGACCTGTGTCTTTGTCCATAAAACAATCCTCTCAGATATGTAAACAGGGATTTGATTTTCTTTAAGTCAAAGAAAGCCAAAAATATGGTTGTAGAACAAGGGCCTCTTTCTGTGGGATCCTCTAGTTAAATGAAAGCCATTCAAGTTCAATCAATTGCTCTCTCCATTCTCCAACACACAGCAGATTTATATTTCAGAAGGTTTTGACCGAGAACAAAATGTAACTGAAATATCTCCGCCATTCCTTTTGTCCTACAGAGCATTCCATGGGCTGAATTCCCAACAAGGGGCATGGGTTTGTCAGCTTCTGTCTACACCTCTCCGGTCTAGCCTGCCTCAGCTACAGCCGGCCAGTTTTGACCCTTTCCTGACAAAACAGAAACAGACACCTTTTGAATATGTTGCAACTTGTAATAAAGAGAAATGAAACCTATTGCTTCCCCCCCCCCCCCGTGTCTTCTTTACACATTCATGGCTTTAAAAATAAGTAAGCCTTGTTGTTCTAATTCAGTGATAAGACATTTTTAAAATGCATATATGTTTTTGTAAACAACAGAAAACCAGAGAGAGAATTCTTCCAGCAGTCCTCGCACACATGTCTATGCAAAACCTATCACTGGTGTATTTGAAAGCTCAACTCGTGGTGAGAGACAGGCCAGAACCAGCAGGAACAAGTCTGTGCAAGAAGAATTTAGTCTTGACTCCAGGTTATGCTGGTAGGCAACCACCAACACAGAAAAAAAAAATGGATGTGTGCACTGTGTCTAGCAAAGGAATAGGTAGTGTTAGCACAATGATACCACAAAGCTCAAGAAAGACGTGAAGCCTAGGGAAGGCAAAGGGCAAGCAGTATAACATCCAAATGGGTCTGGCCATCAGTGCCTAAGCCTAGCTCAAAATGAGTAGGAGGTCAACTCCAGACAAGGAAATGGCTAACACACTGGCTGACAGGGATGATGTCCAAGAGGAGGTCTCTGAAGCTGGGTGTCATCCATTAGGGTGGCCCAGAATAAAATTGGTGATACATTATGCCTCCTGGCGAGTTCATTAAAGACACCAAGTCCTGAGGACTCCCAACGAAGATCTTGGGGGCAACAAGTGACGTCCACCAGCATTTTCTGTTCTGGAACCTGTTAGAGAGAAACATTCTTAGCTACTCCATTACCAAGTTAAGTTCCCTACAAGACAAATCACCTTGACTTCTGTAGGGGGAAGAAAGACTATAAAGAGATAGTAGGAAGCAAATAGAGACGTGCATCCAATTCTAAGTGTTTCTGCACCTAACTGCATGGTAGCCTGCCAACAGATGACTTCTGCAGAGATGGGAGAGATCACATTGCAGTTATGACACACTCTAGGGTTATTGATACGGACAGTGATTAGCCACAAAATGTTGTCAATACATAATCAACACAGAAGCAATTCATGTTCCTGAAGATTCGCCTGTGTCTGGCAGCAGCAATAAGCACCAGGCGGATTCATGAGCTGTGGAATACATTTCTGCAAACCTTGCCTGTAATGATGAAGAGAAAAACATCAGGAACCTATAGTCAGGGAATTGGCCTGACTCCATTTTTCCACCCAGCCAGGAAGGGACTTCTCAGATTTCAGAATTCCAAATGCAAGATCAATTTGAATTCCTGGTGTTTCTAACCTTGCCGACAGGACTGCATTAAAGGAGAGACAGCTTAGTCATAAAAGTATAGTGGCTGTAAAAGGACACCCTTTCTCCCTAGTCCTTGGTCCATCAAGTGGAGGCTTAGGTACTCCCAACACATCTAACATCTAAATGTACAAAGGAATGTTCCAGGTCTGGAGAGAAACAGTGTTTTAAAGGGCTTGGCGCTATTACAGAAAGCTGGAGTTCTGAAGTTCAATTCCCAGCACCATGCTGAGGGGCTCACAGCCACTTGTAACTCTAGCTCCAGATATTCAACACCCTCTTCTGGCCTCCACAGGTACCTGGATGCACATACAAATGCAAACACACACACACACACACACACACACACACACACACACAATTTGTAAAGAAAAAATAATGTTCCAGGGGCAACAAAGGTTTGCTCATATTCAAGAGGCTGAATTGCTTCTTTATCTTAACAGATCCATCTCCAAACTGCTCTATTGGACCAGCTTGATAAAACAAGGGCATATCCTTTTATTTTATGAATTCAGAGGCTCACCTGCATAAAGCCCAGGGGAATCTTGATTGTACATGGGAATGGAGAAGTAAGAAAGACTAAAGGTCAGAAAACCCAGGCTATAGATCAAAGGATTTAGTTATATAACAAATTATCTTTATCTTTTTTTTTTCTTGCTGTAACCTAATATCTGACAAGAAACAACTTAAGGGAAGAAGAATGATTTACTTTGGCTCATATTTGAGAGGAAGTGATGTAACGGCGCCTTGAATGTCTCTGGGCCATGGCAGCCAAACCATGAGGCTGCTTGCTCACATCTAGGTGGGTTAGGAAGCAGAGAGAAGGCCAAAAGGCATTGTGACTGTTCCCTCTTTGGTTCCTTTGTAGTCTGTCATGGAACTATCCTGTAGGATGGTGCCATTATATGCCACATGGGTCCTTGCTCTTCAATTAATCCTCTCTGGAGACTCCCAGAATTGTCCCAGACAGGATTCTAAATCCGGTCAAGCAACAATGAAGGAGAACCATCTCACCCTTGAGGCCCCATCGACCAGTGTCAGAAGTGATAGGTTCTGCTGTTGTTGTTGCTATGTTTTGGATAATGGCTGTACTCTACTCAAGGAGTCATCCTGACTCTCCACTAAAGCAATTTATCCAGGGTACTTGGATCCATGTGACATATTATCAAGGAAGGCAGACCCATGACACACCAGCCACCATAAATAGTGTGCATAGATGTGGGTTTTAAGGTTGGAGTTAATCAGAATCTCCCAGTGAAGTAAGAGATCAGGGTAGCTCTGATTCTACAAGAGAAGCCGGAAGCATAGGAATTTCATGGCACTGATGTCTTTGAAGATGCTGGGTATTTAAAATGGGAACCTTGGAGTAATGATGATGATGAGATAGTTTTCTACTACTTTAGGATAAAGAGTCTCCACTCAGTGCATCAGTCAGGGGATACTTCTTGATCATTCAGGTCACGTGATGGTCTCTGCTCAGCAGCACAGTGAACAGCCAGTGCTCATTCCTCCTTTCCAAAGACTGGCCACCTTCTTCTCTGTTTTACACAGGACATGAACTAACTCCCAGGGCTTGGTCTGGAGCAGGCAAGAAAAGGTTTGGTCTGGGGAGGCCCAAGTTCCCAGCTCACATTCAGAAACATATTTTCCGTCCTATTAATGTTGCCCTTAGCTCACATTTGCCTATCTGTAGGGCAGCTGAAACAGATCTACGGTGTGCCAGGAAGACAGGAAATTGTCTTTCTTCTTTTATATGTTTATTCAGATCGTTAAAATAGTACTGTTGATCTGGGTGGTTCCAAGGTGGAAAAAGAATACAACCTGTGCCTCCTGAAGAGTAAAGAAGGAAGGGTTGCAGAGGCTTAAGCAGAACACAACAGCCAAAATAAAACAACACAGTTGTGCTTGGCACCATTACCACATTTCCTTCAGATTCCATATGGGGGAACGTTTCAAGCCACTTGACGATCTCTTGTATATACTGTATCTGGTTATTCTCACCCTGGCACCGTCTCCCCTTCCTCTTTCTCCCTCCGACCCCCTTTCTTCTTCTCAACAAATCCCCATCTACTTTCATGTCTTTTGTTTTGTGACCTGTGGCACAACTAATAAAAATCCCAGAGGCAGACACTGGGGTTAAAGCTGAAGATCAGAGGAGCAAAGCAGCCAGGCACTAGAGAGCTCTCACCTCTGCCAATGCTCAGGCTGAAGGGGTGAGCCTGTCCTCAGGCTGCACTGCTCTCCACCAAACCTCAGACTCACTCGACTCCTGTCTTCTCTCGCCTTATATTCCTTTCTAGTGCTGGGATTAAAGGTGTGGGATCAAGTGCTGAGATCACCTTCGTGGGAGCTCTGTTTGTCTTTTAGATTGGATCAATCTTGTGTAGCCCAGGGTGGCCTTGAACTAACAGAGGTCCATCTACCTCTGCCTCCAGAGTGTTGGGGTTAAAGGTGTGCACCACCACCGCCTGGCCTCTATGGCTAACTAGTGTGGCTGCTGGGATTAAAGGTGTGCACCACCACTGCTTGGTATCTACGGCTGTGGCAGGCTTTGCATTCTGACCTTGAGGCAAGCTTTATTTGTTAGATCATCAACAAAATATCACCACAGTGACCAGCCAAGTGGAGGTAATTTACTGGAGCACAGACAAGTTACCAGTGTCTGTACCTCTGAAGAATTTGACTACCCTCTACCAGCAATCGGTAGCTCCCTCCTTGGGAATGGATAGGGCCTCAGAAACCCCTCCCCAACTCATGGAAGGCAAAAAAAAAAAAAAAAAAAAAAAAAAAAGAATTAAATAGTGTTTTGGCTTTGGGTTTGATTTTGATTTTTGAGACAGGGTCCACCTATGTAGCCAGGGCTGGCCTCAAACTCCCAATCCTCCTACATCAACTTTCAGAGTGCTGGAATTGTAAGCATGCACCACTGTACTTTGCTTCTGTTGTCACAGAAATTATATGCCTATCTTATGACACAGTCAACAGATGAAGGACAGAACTGAGCTAAACTTCCAACTTCTGCTTCTGAGACAAGGTCTCACTCTTTAGCTCAGGCCGACCTCGAACTCACTGCAATCCTCCTGCCTCAGCCTCCTGCATGCTACGGTAACAGGCATGAATCACTGTCCAGCTTCTAAAAAGAATCTAGTTAGGCACAAAAGATACATCGACAGCAGGAAGCACTCCTGCTCAGGTCCTTATGTGATGGACATCTCTCCCCCAAAACGGCATGTGGATGTATGCTTCTCTATACCCTGGGTTCAGCAACCCAGGAGGCATCAGGGGTAGACTGCATCTGAGGCCTGAGAAATGACAAGAGAATTTAGAGCATTCACCCTGAGTTTCTTCTACCCCAACTGGTATCTCCCAGAGCAGAATAAGATAGGGTGGGTTATGTCTCTATGGAATTGTGTGGGGTCAGGGGACTAGGGTCTTGGTTCCTGCTATCAGGATCCCATTTCTATCTGATATGCTGTCTAGTGTTTAGCTCCTCACTCCAACTACCAGAAATGGACACCATATGCCTGCCAAAGGTGTCTTCATCTATCCCAACAGGATATCTCCTAGATAAAGCCGTATGCAAGGCAGAGGTGGCTGGACTACCTAGTTAAAGAGGACAAGATGCCACCTTCTGATCACCCTTGTACCCCCTCAGTCTCATTCCTGTTGAATTTTGTTATATATACAAAGGACAGCTTATTGTCCCCAGCTGTGTCAATGGCTCCCAATCCCACACTATGCTTCATCCAACATGAGCAACCTGACTCAGAGCTGCAGGCATCCTTATCTCTTCCAGATAGATGTAAGCCCAGTGTTCATCTGAGTTGGCAGGCAAGGTCCTCTGAGCATGTAAGGAAGGCTGAGCAGGACCAGGAGAGTGATGTTAAGACCTGAACCTCACTCACACCCATTCTGTCCTCCAACACAAGAGCTGTGCCGTTATGAATCACAGCAACGCCAAAACTCAACAGGAATTTCTTTTCAACACAAAGACAGTTTTAGACATTCAAAAAGTTCCTTTTCCTGAGTTGAGAGTATAGCATTAAGACTCAAAACTGAGCAAACCCAGCAGTCTACTGCAAGGAGCTTTCATTCTGGAACACTGGGCCCTTCTTTATCCTGCCTTTCACTTCAGCACAGCCTTCTGGCACATTCTTATTATGTTATCAACTACTATCATGGTGCCCCCTGTTACTCTAATAGACATCATCAATTTTCCTCCACTGTGGCCCATCACAGATAGAGTGGATCCAGGTCACAATTCTGTTCCCTTGGTCCATGTGAATAGAAGCTCACAGTCACAGGGAAGCTCCAGTATATGCTGCATGCTTACATAATCCCAATGCCAAGCTCAGGGTAGCAGGGAAGACCTGCTATCTCTGAGCTGGGAAAAAGTTTTCAAAATACTACAAAAGTGTTGGGTGTGGTGCCTCGCACTTGTAACCTCAGTGGTTGTGAGGCTGAGTAGGACGATTGCTACATGTTCAAAACCAGCTTGGTCTACAAAGTGAGTTCAAGGCCAGGCAGAGCCACATAGCTCATAAAAACAAATGTTACAGAAAAAGAAGAAGGGACCTGTAAGAGTTCAAGCTGTCTTCAGTTAGGCCAGACCAAGGGCTCCCTCAGAAAGGGACAGGAAACTGAAATTTTAAGAACAAGGGAAAATTAGCCAGGCGGAAGCAAAGGGGTCCTGGTTCTAAGGAAGTGTGTACAATGAGTTTAAAATCTCAGACCCGAGAACTCTGATGGGAAACACTCAATGACAGAGATAGGGCGACATGGGTGCCCCAGCTGAAGTGACAAGGGACATCCCAAGCCAGGGATCCAGATCAGAGGTGCTGAACTCCATTCTGTGGCTATAGGGGCAAGGAGGACACTATCAAAAACAAAGACCGATTTCTAATATCCAGAAATGTTGGACTGGGTTTAACCAGAACAAGAGTTATGCAGTAAGACATGCTGGCACATGTGTGCCTGAAGCCCAGGTGGAGACAGAGGGATTACTGGGAGTTAAAAGCTAGCAGTCAGGAATGGACAGAACAATCCTGTTCAAAAAAGAAAAGAAAAACCCACTTAAGCAGGGAGAAAAGCATAGTTTATAGCGTGTGCATTATTCCTGTATATACACTTGACTCTCTGTATCCAGAGCTACATTCAAGATCAACTCAAGCTCCAGGTTTTATCTTAAACAACAGAAAGAAAAATATCCGTATAGAAACTCCATTCAGTAGACATGTTGCATGCCAAGCCATTCCAGTGTGGCTGAGCCATAAGCTCAAATTGAGATCCTGAAACTTACTTTCCCCTTTAACTTGATACCCAGGAAACAGCTGCCAACATTTCCTGCCAGAGAACATCTACAAGGGAGAGCTACACTAGGTAGGCAGGGAAAGAAGCTTCATGCCTTGGGTTTCAACATGGATGACAGTCAACCCAAGTTGCCTATCCCCTAGTAGGGGAGCTGAACACAACCATGCACGTCAAGTCTCCAGTCAACCAGCATCTTATACTTTGAGATTCCTGCCTCATCCCTTAAGGCCCAAGTGAGAGGGGAGGCTGGATATGCCGCCAATCATGTTCTCAGGGCAGAATAAATACAGGTCAGCCACAGAGAGCAGGAGAACCCAATGCAGAACAGAAGGGTGCAGGATGGTGGTCCAGAGTAGGTCCAGAGTAAGGGTCAAGAAGGAATAACAAGTGGGAAGAGAAGGAAAAGGGGAGCCTTTGGGTTTATACAGCACTGAGTCTTTAACAGCAAACCATTCCCAAGAGAAACAGAAGTTGAGAGAGAGCAAGAGAGAGAGAGAGAGAGAAATCGATCACTGGAAGAGCCAGAAGAAATGAACAACCCATCATATCTAAAACCTTGAACTTTTCTGTGGAACAGAAAAGCATTGTCAGGGGCTGGAGAGGTTTCTCAATGGTTAGTGTGCACAGCTCTAACAAAGACAAAGAACCCAAATTCAGTTCCCAGCACCCACATCAGGTGACACAACCCCCTGTAATGCCAGCTCCAGAGGCTGCAAAGCTCTCTTCAGGCCTCTGCAGATACCTGAACTCTAGTCTGTGTGTGCACATACTCGTACACAGAGATACGTGCATGCACATAATTAACTTTTTAAATAAATATTAAAAGTCACTGCCACTGAATTTAAAAATTGGCATGTGTAATAGATATAGTAGATATGCTTTTTCAAAAAAAAAAAAAAAACCAAAGAATACTATCTAAAACACAGGAAGGCCTTATTTTCACAGATTAGCACACACAGAGCTTCTCTGCTGACTGTAAGAAGGACAATTAGAAAATAAACATAGAGATGAGTTATCTGGAGTGAGATCAAAGCTATGCAAATCTGACAACCCAGGGGCCAGTTAAGCTCGCCAAAGAAATAAAATGGATGAACCTCACACCCTGAGTCAGATTGAAGCAAGACATGTTTCTCCATCATTAGTAGCAACCTAAATAGGGAGACATTCTGGAAGTGATTCAGGACAAACCCCTTCTCACTCAGCAGTCAGCCTCTGGATCTGTATCCTGAGTGAAAACGACTTCTGTGTGCAAAGATACCTATCTTGGCTTCACCCTAAGAAACAACAAACAGGCCAAGTGTCCCAATGATATGTAACTTCACCTAGGACCATTTGATAGACTGTTGCATATTCCAGGAGATGACAATTTTAAAGTCTAGGTAGCAAATGAGACTGTTTAACATTAATGGGGGAAATCAAACTAAAAAAAAAAAAAAAAAAACTCATCTTAATTTGTCAAAATCTAGAAGACATGGAATGGAGGGAGCCATGGCTCAGCAGGTAAAATGGCTCACTGACAAGTCTTAAGATCAGAGTGTGAACCCTAGAAACCTTCTCATGTGAATGTCTTCAGACCTACACACATACACATAACATACACCTATACACACAAACACACACATAACACATACATAAACACACACACACCACACATAACACACATATAACACACATAACACACACATAAACACACACAAACACACACATACATACAACACACACATAAAACAACATAACACACACCACACATAACACACATAAACACACATAACACACACATACACACAACACACATATAACACACACAGATACCACACATATAACCACACACACATAACATCATATATACACAACATACACACACAATACAACATAACACACATGATGCACACCACACACATACACACACGACACACATATGCACACCACACACATACACACACGACACACATATCATGCACATACACACACATACACATACACACAAACACACACATAAACACATACATACACTCATAACACACAAAAACACACATATAACACACACACATAACATATGCACATAACACACACACAACACATACACACAACACACATACTCACACATACACACATAGCACACATACACACACATAACACATACAATACACATACACATATAACACACACAACATACACATACACACACACATAACACACACAATGTACACATACACACATAACACAGATAGCACACATACAACACACACCTACACACACAACACACAATATACATACAACACACACATATAACACACACAACATACACATACACACAATAACACAGACAGCACACACAACACACACCTACACACACAACACACAATATAATACAACGCACACATATAACACATACACACACAAGACACACTATACACATAACACACACACATACATACACAAGGCACATTAAATAAATAAACGAGGTGAACATGACTTAAGGACTTGAGTGGGGGATCCACAAAAGAGCCAGCTGGCCCCGCATCCAGCTGAGAGCTGGTCTCTACCCCACACAGGGAGGCAGATACTCTTCCACAGGGCAGTCCCATCTGCTGATGACATCATTTTCACACAAGCGAAGTGAGTCTGATCCTCCCCGAGTTTGAAAGATCCAACTAGGAATCACACCCTGCCCTCAAAGACCCAAAGGGCTCTCTTACTCCTGAAACACACTCTGGCCTCTGCTTCTGCTTTCTTCCTTCACCTCTAAAACGCTGTGCTTCACCTTTTGAGTGTGTTTTTACAAGCATGAGATTCCACCGTATGAGGTGAGATGACCAGAGCATGTGTCAACTTGACACCAGCTGGAGTGATTTGGGAAGAGGGACTTTCAATTGAGAAAATGTCCCCACTGGATTGGCCTGTGGCACATTTCCCTGACCAGTGATTGGTGAGGGAGGGCCAGGCTCACTGTGAATGGTGCCACCCTTGGGCTGGTGGTTTGGGTTCAAAAACACAAAAAACCCAGCATGAGTAAGCCATGGGGAGCGAGGCAGCAAACATCAATCCTCCCTGGCCTCTACTTCAGTTCCTGCCTCCAGGGTACTGCCTTGAATTACTGCCCTGACTTAACTCAGTGGTGGGACAGGTGACCTGAGAGTTGTGAGTGACATAAACCTTTTCCTCCCCAAGTTGCTTTGTCATGGTGTTCTATCATAGCAAGAGCAGTCCTAACTAAGACAACATGATTCTCACGCCAACAATCTCCTCTTCCCCATTCAACGATGAGGAATTAGGGGGGTCACAGGTGTAAGAGATGTGGGCCGAGCCACACAACCACGGAGCTCCAGTCAAAATACAAAGACTCAGCTTCCACTCACAGGGAGGTAGGCATTCAAAAAGCACCCAAATGTCACCTCACCCATTTGCACTCATCCCGCTGCCTAAAGAAACTATTAATAATTGCGATACATCCCGAGGCATCTGCATGAGCTGCTTATAAATGAACTAAAAAGGCAAGGCTGCATTGCACATGCTAATAGGAAGAGTGGAGGCAGAAGAGAAAAGAATTACCTGGGGACTCCCACCTGCACCTGCAAGTAAAACCAAATGACATCAAAAAATGTCTATTCACAAATGAAAAGCAGGGTATAACCCTAGATATCGATGGTCAGAGCTGAGTTCCAGTGTGCCTCTTGCAAGAAATAATGCCACAATTAGCTGGAAGATTTCTTCTAGCTATAACACATTCCACCTCCTGAGAGGGCTCTTGTTTGGGGGGGATGGCAGCAAGAGCAGTTAGAAACACACAGGAAGCTATTGCTGTATGAACTAATATAGATGTGGTGATAAATGATTGTTGGTACCACTTATGACTTACTCTCTAAATAATGAGATAATATTAGCTAAAATATAAACTCTAATTAAATACCAAACCTAACAAAGTCAAACAACAGCAAATGATGGTTGACAGAAGCAAAGGTCTTAGGGGAGGTGAAAGGAAGAATTATAATAAAATCACAGAACTTGGCTGAGGAGAGAGACTGCTCATCAGTACAGTGCCTGGGCATAAGCTTGAGTTTGGGTCTTCATCACCCACATTAAAACAAAACAAAACAAACAAACAAAAATCCTGGACATTGTAGTATATAACTCTAGAGCTGAGTGTGTGTGTGTGTGTGTGTGTGTGTGAGAGAGAGAGAGAGAGAGAGAGAGAGAGAGAGAGAGAGAGAGGGAGAGGGAGAGAGAGAAAGAGATCCCCAAAGCTTGATGGCCAGCTAGTCTAGTAATGGATAAAAGACTGTCTCCAGAATTAAGATGGCAAGCATTAAGAAAAGACATGGGATGTTGACCTCTGGTCTCCACACTCACAATCACAGAACTATACAAGGTCAGCAAGAGAAAAGGCCCATTTCTTTCAGTTTCTCATAGATGGGGAAGCTGAGGGTCAGCTAGATCTAAAGGGAAGCCTTCCCTATGATCTAGCAATAAGGCAAAGCAGAGACTGGATCTTCAGGCTAGCAGTTGAACAGATTTCTCCCAACGCTCCACGCCCCCCCCACCACCAAATACCCCCTTGCTCAAATGCTATGCGTTGGAAAGCTACTCCACTTCAAGTCATATTTTTAAAACAGCATTAAACATTCTATAAATATTAAATTCCTTTTTAATAATTTTCTAATGCACAGGGGCATATTTGAAGAAAGGGGGCCTGGTTTTGATTCCTTTTGGAAAACAGAACACTGCCTGGGAGTTTAACCCAGTATTGAGTGAAATATTAACAGGCCATATAATGGTTTCAGTGTTTCTTCAGGAAAGCCAAACAGAATTCAAAAGACATATCCCCCCGGGCCTTCGGCGGTCGAGCTTCTGGAGCACACGGTCAACTCCACGGTCTACGCCACAAGCCCATCACTGTTAAGTAACTCATCAGCAAATAGAGGAAATTACCGAAGGGGATTTGCCAAGCAATTAGTCCTCTGAAGCAGATGACATACAACTGTTCTGGGGAGGAGCTTCCCAGATAGTCATATGTCAGACTCAGAGCCTAGTAATCTGTAAATAAAAATGCACGGTGCGCGATTACAGCTGTGATGGAGGCTGTAGCTGACAGCCAAGCTCATCAACAGTCAATTTCAAGCCCTTTCCTCCTCCTCATGTTCGGAAAGGGAGAGGAACTGCCACTACAGATAAAAGAAATTCGTGGTAAATTTCACCCAACGTCCAAAAGACACTTAGACTGCCTACATGTCATCATCACCTGGACACAAACTAGCTAAGAGTCATTGGCCAATGCAGGCAAGAAGAGCCCAGGGGAGCCAATAGTAGGAATGGCCATGAGTCCTGCACTCCTTTGTGGCTACCTGGCTACAGCTGACCACCTCTGGCTGCATGTTTTGTTCTTAGAGTGTGCCCCAAGGGATGTGACACTCCATCACCTATTGCACTGGAGAGATAAAATGCTCCTATCTGCCAAGTCTTGCAGCTGAGCAATGTCCCAGTCAAGTTCTGGGAGTCAAAAGTTCAGCAGCTACCTGGGACTCTGTGTTGAACAACATCTGGTGCCAACTTAAGCCAGTTCCCCACAGCAGATAAGCCGAGTGCCACTGTCATCATTTTCTTCAATTAATAATTATCGAAAGTGCGTAGGAATCTCGGGGCAGTGTGGGAAAGAAAAGGAAGTAATGTTACAAAGACAACCTGAATCAAGACCTCACAGGAGCCTCGGATCAAAGTGGGCAGGCGTAGAAATGGGCAGCTCGGGGCCTCAGAATAGTCCAGGTCTTGGTTTCTGAGCATACACTGTGTCTGAGTTATGGCTCGTTTATCATCCCTGGCAGTCTTTGCCTTCCGTATCCAAGTGTGTGCAAGCTTCTTAATATAGACAAGACTCAGGGCTTGAGGATAAATCTGAGCCACGGTGAGGAGTCCAAGCTAAGGTCATTTAACTCTTGATAAAAGCAGGCAAGTTAGTTACCCACGGGAGTTTCTACATCCATGGCATAGATACAACCACAGTGTCTACCAGATATGAGTGCAAAAAACGATTAAATGGTTTCACGTTTTAAAAAAGCAACTGCAAACTACTTATCACTGTTTTCCCTGTTAGGGTCTCATCTTTATGCGAATTAAAGGTTTCCAGGCAGGGTGAGGAGACAACTCAGTGGGTAAAGCAAATGAGTGGACCTGAGCTTCCATTCTCAGAGCATGTGTGAAAAAGCCAGGTGTGGTGGCTCACACTTGTAATCCCAGCACTGGAGAAGCTGCAATGGAAAGATCCCTGGGGCTCACTGACCAGCCAGCCTCATTGGTCAGTGAAAGCTCCTGCTTCAGTGAACAGGATGGACGGTACCGAGTAAGGAGAGCTGAGGTTGACCTCCAGCCTCCATACATCACAAACATACATGTGCGCCGGAGCACACATATGGACGGACATGCACAGAACCTCACATTTTTAATATTACTACTTACGTTTTTAATATTTTCATTCTTAGCCACTTGAGAGCAATGCAAACAGTTCATGTAAACAACTCAGACAAAAACCAAAAAATAAAAACTTGAAACAATCCTCAGGTTTTCCCTAATTTTATGCAAATTGACTGCTCATTAACACCAAGATGACTCTTGCTGGTCCCCCACACTGTGTGCCACGGACCCTTGGGCTAACTTTGTCCCCCCAGAACTAAGTCTTAACAATATTTATTTCAACAGGATCTCAAGTAATCCAAGCTTGCTCAAACTTAACTGTGCAGCTGAGGCTGGCCTTGAACTCCTGATCTGCCTGCTAAGCCTACAGGAATACACAACCATGCTCAGCTAAATTCTGTATTTCTTGATCTTCTATAGGGTATTAAGTAAGAAGCCAATTTGTTAAAGAACTGGGTCTGGCATCTTAGGATCCATGTCTGTCTTTCTCTCTCACTCTCTCTCTGTCTCTGTCTCTCTCTGTACACACACACACACACACACACACACACACATTCCCACATTTACAAGAAACTATAGAAGGCCTCTGAGAAATCTTCAAAAGTTATGAAGCACACCCATGCTAATATTATTTATCAAAAGTACAGTAACTGAATTGCCGCAAATGAACAATGGCTAAGTTGTTAAGTGGCTGACACAATGAGATTCACGCCTGTCACATGAGAAGAATCAATCAACAGTAGAAAAGATCAAAGAAACGCTGGGATTGTTGCTAGTAGGGGCAGGGGCATCATCCAAAGCCTTCAGAGAACCACTTGGAGGAGAGTCAAAGAAGCATTTGTTTTAAGTGGAAAGAGACACTGCACGGGCTGAGTGTCAAAAGCGGCACTCCTTCTCATACACACGCATATTAGAGCTAGCTAAAATTAGCTCAAGTTCCTATTTTATAAAGGAATAACTGTTTCAACAAGATTTCATGGCATTTGGTTGAACACAGACTTTCTAGGGTTCCAGAGCTCTAACAGAAGAATCCCCACTCCGGGAGCCAGCCCTGTGTCCACCCAATCCCTCCTGCCTCCCTGGCTTTTGGAGAAAAGGCAAACAAAGGCTGTGCCACGCCACCATCCAAGCTCCCCTTCTCCCTGCCTCTTACCTTCTCCTTATACGTTCAATGCCGGCTCCTGCATCCTTAGATCTAGTCATGCCTTTTGTGTGTCCAGCCCTTTGCCCAGTGCAAGACCCCAAAGCCAAATTCGAAAAGCTTTTTATGCCAGTGATGCTTCCAGACTGCTCTTCCGACTGAGCTCTCAGCTTTTCCCATACCCCTATCAGTCGTCTTGACTTCTGAAAGCCAGAAGTACCCCACCTTCAGCCACAGTTGCCCAGCCTACATACTTCACACAAGCAAGCATTTGCTTGTTGTCCCAGCCACTCGCAAGACTCTCCTCTGTCTCTCTCCATCTCTTCCCACAGAAGTGCGATCCAGCCTTCAGAGACCAGGTCACATGATCCTCCTCCTCACAGCCTTTCCTGAACTCCCACCACCCTTTTGAATTCCTTCCGGGTCGGGGCAGAATGTACCCCTCAGTAAGGACAACCCAACCATTCAGCTTTGTTAGCTATTTCAATGAATTCCTTCTCTCTCATGCCTGGTCACGAAGAATGTATAATCTCCGGTAGCTCTTACTCACTCTCATGTTCATAGCACCATGAAGTAGTTAAAAAAAAATACACAATAAATGTATGAATGAATCACTTCTTTACATAGATAGTAACTGTGAATAAGTTAGGTCATAACTTGCTTAGCTGCATCATATTTATAAAATAACAAGAGCCAGAAATAATAACCCAGACTTTCATTTAAACGAGTAACTGGAATGTATCAGAGTACAACATGATACTCTCTCCCTGCCCACATACAGCCGTCAAATGTGAGGATCATAATGAGGCCATTATGTATGCAAAATGTTTAGATAATGCATGTAGGTTTCTTTTCTATGCAATCACAGAAAATATCAATGGCCTAATTTTCAAGATGACACTGCAGTATTTTTCAGGGAGACCATGACTATCCATGACACTTAGACTTGGGTATGAGACCAGAAACCCCTGCACCTCAATAAGCATGCTGCCCAAGATAAGACTCCTGGTAGCCAGTCTTGTTTGCCAGAAAATTCTTGAGATTATTTTGTCATAGATAATGACTCTCTTCAAATACCAGAGGTTTTAAAAAGAGAAGGACACATCACCCCACATGCAGCTGAACTGAATCTCCTAACAGGTCAATGTGAGGATTGTCTGCCTGGCAAAATGCATGTATTAAACAGGTTCCCCCTAAAGATGTAAAGCAACAATATGTTGCCCCACCCTGCCCATAATCAGACACCTGCAGATCTCAAGAGGCTTGCCCTTATAGTAGCTAGACATCATTCTACTTCCATTTAAATGGAGCCTCTCAAATTCACAGCCAATAAAATAGAGAGAACCATTTGCATAATTCACAAGAATATAATCCCTGTGGTGTGGTAACCCCCTCCATTCTCTGCTTTGCCCCACAGAGGACTCTTAGATTCTGTCTTTCTGTCTGTCTTGGGAATTGAACCTGAGGCCTCACACATGCTAGGCAAGTGCTCTCCCATTGAGCCATGTAAGGAGTAAGGTTTTTCTACCCACCGCCTGATCTTGTCCCGCCACTGCTCCAGCCCCAATTAACACACAGAGACTCTGTATTAGATATAATTCTGTTGGCTAGGTACTAGTTTCTTATCGGCTAGCTCTGCCTTAAGTATTAACCCATTTCTGTTGATCTATGTATTTCTCTTACCAGGGAGCTGGCCGGCATTCTGCTTTCTCCAGACTCTCCATCTTGACCCTTATTCCTTCCTCTCTCCTCCTTGTCTCCTAGTCCCGCCTATCTTGCTTTCCTATTGGCCAACAGTGCTTTATTCATTAACCAGTATGAGAAACATATATATATGTATAGGCATCTCCCATCATCTCCTCTTTTCTGTCTAAATAAAAAGAAGGGTTTTAACCTTAACATAGCAAAATATATCACGTAATAGTTATCAAATAAGAATCACAGTTAACAATATTTAGTCCATTAACATTTAGCAAGATTTAAGAAACTATTCTGTCAACTATCCTATATTTGTGAGTCTAAAGTCCTATATGTAACTTATCTTTAAGCCTAACTAAAGAAAACTATAACCATAGCTGTCTGTCTTCAACTCCTTCAAAGACCACAGAAGGATAATATATAAACTCTAGAAATGACAGAGACATCTTGCTTTGTCAGTCACCTGAAGTTCTTTTGTAATCTTCCATATTCTAAAACTTAAACATAACTGTTAGGCAGGTCTTTTCTTTTAATTCAAGCTATGAATAGCCCCATTTATGCATGCTATTCATTAGTTTATCTTACTACAATGCAAAAAATAATATGCATCCTATCACAGTAAGAGTTAACCTAAGTTCAGAATTTAAAATTCAGAAAAATAAATAGAACCCTTATTGGCTTTGTAGAGCCACAAATGCCTACAGGGTTGGTCCAAAGGCCAAGGTCTAGGTGTATTGACTTGTTCCTGGTCATGTATGGTCCAGGGGCAGCCATGGAAAAACAAGACATTACAATCACCTGTCTAGAGATAAGCTATGAGCTAACAATAATAGCGTATGTGAACAGGCCATAAGCTATATGCCAGGCATCTTTCATCCCATTCTCACAGTATCCTCTGTTGTCGCCACCTTTCAAGAAGAAGCAGAGGCATGAACAGGATAGAGGTGTGTGCATGATCAGAGTAGCATCTTAAGATTTGAAATCCAAATACACTGGCTCGTGTCAGACCTGCAGGCCATTGTCTCAGAGGCCGTGGAGGTTTGCACTTTGCTTAAACAAACTGGTTCTGAGGTGTAAACACAGAAAACTGGTGAATTTGCTTGGGAGTTTTATTTTGTTTTGCTTTTTGAGAAGGGTGTTTCTGGAACTCACTATGTAGCTGAAGTTAGCCTCAAACTCTGGGCAACCCTCTTTCTACCTCAGCTTTCTCTAGCAAGTGCTATGTTGACAGACATGAACCCCCATGCCCAGCTCCACTGGGTCATTTCTTTTAATGAACACTTTTGGTAAAGCCAGGATCTCCCTCTTGATGAATGGATTTTGAAGGCCTTGATTTGGGGTATGTGGTTTGGTAAAAGTGCCTTCTGCTTCTTACCAAGAAAGGAAACAGGAAAGTCCCAGAAACACTTCCTTCATTCCAAGAGACCAGCAGGGAACATTTTCCTTCAGGAGGACTAGGGTGGAGACCCAAATTCTGCTTGAAACTCTCTGAGTGAGCCTGTTGCCCAGTCAGCCTTTGGAACTTCTGGTGTTGCCTGGCTTCAAGCAGAGCTACTTGCAAGACAGCTGGAAGCAGAGCCTCTTTTCTATCCCACAGCCACCCCCCCCCCTTACGTACACTAGTGTCCCCAAGCCCTTCCAGCCCCCACGTCCTAGCTGAATTCCATTCTCTCCAGATTTCACAGAAGGGCAGTGGCCTCCTGTCTGCTCTTTAACAGAACCATGAGTCAACAGTCCTTGCTTACACACTGTTTCGAGACTTGCTCAGCCAGAAAAATTTACTGTATGTGAGGAAATCAGGAAGTTGTAAAATCCAAACAGACACAACGAGACTCAAGATTCAACAACTCCTGGCTGCCAGTGACCCAACAAATAATTCTCTATTCCCCTGCAAAGTGTCATATTACAGTAAGAACCCAAACCAGGAGAACCACGACTCAGGGGAGATGGCAGCTTAGTGTTCTTAACTGACTTAAGGAAACATGACAAGTAAAAAGATCAGGCACAAGCCCCAGGCAGCAATCATCACAAATTAAATGCAGGTTTCTTCATGAAAACAGGCCACAACTATAGATGCTGTCATCCAATGTCATCCAAAGTTTCACACACACACACACACACACACACACACACACACACACACACACACACACTGGGCAATTTTCCATACACTATAGTTGTGAAGAAAATGATATTTGACGATTAACAAAGCACATGGCTGGTGAGCAACCATTACAAGTCAGAATCATCCTCAGATAGAAAACGTTGTAATAGACTCACCTGACATATGATGCTCTTCCCTGTAGAGGGAGCAAAGGAGGAGACAGTTGGACAAGGATGACAGACAGACTGCAGCTTGAATGGACGGACTGCTCTGGTGACTTGTTGCAGGATGCTTCTACAGTGGTCCAGGAAGTGCAGGAGAAGAAATCCAAGATGAAAGACCAATAACAAACCGAGAAACAAAAAACAAAAAAGAATAAACTGCTTTAAAAAGAGGGTTACGTTAAGATGTAGGCACAGAAAGACAAAAAAATTTTGATTTTTGTTATAAAAGAGTTACAGAGACAGCAGCCAGCTCATGACAGGTCTGCTTTTATTCCACAGGACTCGGGAGAGCCAACACATGAAATCTAGGCCATCTCTTCCACCATATGAAAACCTTGGCCTCCATCTTTGGGACAGCCTCTGCCATTCTCCTCAAACACCCAATAAATAACCATTTGCCACTCATCACAAATAGCATCCGGTGCAAATGGGCATGGATGGAATAGCAATTGGGCCAAAAACATGATTTTAATTGA
Organism: Phodopus roborovskii; assembly: GCF_943737965.1. Taxonomy (NCBI): domain Eukaryota; kingdom Metazoa; phylum Chordata; class Mammalia; order Rodentia; family Cricetidae; genus Phodopus; species Phodopus roborovskii. The sequence goes on along the minus strand of NW_026126482.1, from coordinate 16,109,667 downwards.
GTATGTATTATCTGTTCACATGCAACTTGAAAGATGACTGTGATAGAACACCACTAATAGCATACTAGTCTAAAGGTGAATGAAGTAATCAAATGCAGGAGAAAATAAGGTTACATTTTAAGAAAAGGTCTCATGTTGCCCAGGCTGATCCCAAACTTGTTATGTGGCTGAGGATGACCCTGAACTTCACTCAGATCTTTCTGCCTCCAACTCACAAGTGCTGGGAATACAAGCGTGTGCCACCATGCTCAGTTTATGCAATGCTTAGGCATCCAACTTACAGCTGTGTGCATGGCAGACACACACTCTTACCAACTGAGGTACATGCCCAGCCCTAAATTTGAAATCATCTAATTACTGAACAGACACTGTCTTCACTTTCATTCTGCCCCAGTATCAATCACAGTTACCCACTATATGATGAATTTGTGAATGGATACGTGAAAGAAGAAATGAATGAATCTTCAGGGATCTTGGTGCTTGTGAAACAATTTTGTAAATTAAAGATGTATGCACAGAAACAGGAGAAATAGAGAGCTTGATCAGCTAGCCATTAAAATTATATACTTAAGTGCTGGGGATACCCAATTAGCCAGATTAAGCTAAAATAACCAGCCATGCTGTTGGGATTAAAAAAAAAATCCCCTAGACTAAGTGAGTCCTGAACTGGTTTTCAGTCAGATCACTGCAGTTGAGCTGCGTGTGTGTTTAGGCTGATTTTAAATTTAGTCTGGATTTCCTAAGCTCACGCCAGGTAACAGTAGGAAGGAGAAGGCCCGGAATTATATTGGGTGTCAGAAAGAAACTATTCTGGAACTACGAATATGATCTCCAATGTGAGTAATCTGTAAACAGGTAAGGAAGCCAATTATCCTTGGGTACATGGCAACTCATCTCAGTAGTCATAATTATTTTCATCCATACACACTCGCTATTTTTAAGAACACAGCCCAGCTGGAAAGGAAAATAACTTGCATTTCTTTCCAGCACTTTGCAAAGTAATGAATAGTAGCCAAAGTATCCTTCCATCTAACGAATCCATTCGCCACCAATTTATCTAAGCATCTATGACGTGCCCACAACTGCTCTGCAAAAGAAGTTGTTTTTTAACAGTCTTGTTTCCCTGTGTGTAATCTGTGTACAGAGAGAAAAGCTGAAGTGAACTATGATGTTCCTACAAAAAGAAAGACACCATCCCCCCCCAGAAGGCTGTTGGTTTCCAAATGATGACCGAGTTCAACAGGGGTTCACAAAATTCTATCTCATCTTAGTGCAGTGTTACTTTAAGGGCAAGGGGAGTCTTGATTTTTATCACTTTCCCAGAAGCTGCAGGTACAGGGGACTTGGGTTTGCTTGTATATGGATTTACGTGTACAAGGGGCCCTGTTTACACACTGCCTGGCAGATAAGGCTTGCTAGAGTCCAAATTACAGTCTCCTCCTACTCTGCTGAAGTGCACAGAACAGTCAAATATGAAGCAAATGCTGTCAAATATTAATTTACTCTAGCATTGGCATGCTTCCTTCTTTCAAACAGCATTTGTCCTGCTACCCTAGCCAGAGTAATAAAGAGTTATTTACTTGTGTATCCCATCAAAGGACAGAACACAAGGATAAAGTCAAGGCCCCACGAACTCACTATAAAAACACACAAATAATAAGCAAGACAGTAAATGATGGGACATACTATACAATGACACACACTAAAATTGAAATCTTTAATATTTCAAAAGATACATCAGAGAAACACGATACTACTAACAGTGGAAGATTACCAAGCAAGATGGCCCAAATAACTAAAAATGTGATGGTATACAAAAAAACAAGAGGTAACACAGGGTCAGGACCAGGGCCATCGGCACAAAGAGAAAAGGTTTGCCGTCCATGGTGGCAAGAAAATGCTTTCTCTTTCTCGAAGAAGTACACATGCTTACAGGTTGGCAGCTGTAATCACCACTAAAAATACCTGATAAATATGTTGCTCTAAACCTGTCATTCTTAAAGGGCACTTTGGCGGAGGCAGGGTGAGCCCTTCAGAAACCAAACGATGCCCTGCAATCAGGGAAACACCTACCCTCTAAGGCCCAAGTCTTATTCCACCATGAGTTTTCTGGAAAGGTATTTTCAAGGAGAATACATTTATTTTGTTTACATGATGGCAATTATCATTGCATTTTCATTACTCTACAAATGGTATGCATTAAGAATTATAGAAAAATCAATGAAACATGCCTGCTAATGTCAAATCTGCCAAAGAAAGGGAAACGTGAGTTGTCTTGTTTGTCTATAATAGTTATAAACATGTTCCAGTTCATGTGAGACAGGAGTAACAGGAAGCATAAGCATTTACAGTAAATTATCCTAAAGAGTTAAGGTTTAAAAGGACTATAAAATATGCCATTGCACCAATTAAAGTCAAAAATACTTATAAATAAAATTGGGAAAAGAAAATAAAAATGCTATTTCCACAAATAAAGACAAATTAGCACACAGAATTCCTTTCCTTCTGTAGTTTTAAGTATTTATTTTTTTAAAAAAGCCTCAATCCAATTATAACTCCTTCAGCCAATATTTTTCAATTATGTAAAGCTAGCATCCTATATACGAATCATCATGTTACTGCTCACAGAAAATTGGAATGAGTAAATTTATTTTACTAAAGTAAATTAAATGAAACAAAAATAGTAGGACTGATGACTCAGAAACTCAAATCTTAAACAACAAACAAAAGAAAAACTATATTCTAGTCCTTGGGCAGAAATTGTTGCCTTTACTGCTATTTCCATAATTTGTTGTTTTAAACAAACATTTAACAAAATAAGAAGGGATGTCTCTGTTCTCAGGTTGGATGCATGACCAACAGGATCGAAATCTGTTCTTTGAAGCAATTAAGCTGCACAAACTTATCTCTCCATCCCCCCTATTCACCCCACCCCTCATCTTAGAAGCCATTAGTTCAGACTTGTATGTGCCACTCTGAAAATACAGAGCCTGTTAATCAGTCAACCCCAACCCCTAAAAATGACAGACTGTCTCATGAAAAGGCTCTTTTCATATGTAAGTATTTAAGCTTTTTGGAGTCCAAATTATGTGTTGCCTTCAGACGACTACAGTTCAAAGAAATCAACATTCACTCCTACATCGGACTGCTTGCACCAGCTCCGGCTTTTAGGAAAGTATATTTATTGACTAACTCCTAACAGGAAGCATAGTAAACTGCTATAGTCTATTAGTAAGTATAAAAGCTGTCCTTCAAGGTATGTGCAGGAGCAAAATCCTCTTGACATTTCAGGATGGTAGAGAAAACAAGGTCACATTATACAAACAGAATGTGGATCCTGGAACTCTATTGAAACTCTATTGACAAAAAAACCTGGGAGCTATAGAGTGTTGACTAACATTTTAGTAATCTCTTCACACCGGCACTGGGATTCTGAGCAGTGGAAACTTTTGACTGTCTTCAGCTACTTGATATGTAATCTGATGGCTCAAGAGGCTTTTTTTTATTTATTTATTTTTTTTCATTTTTCTCTCAAATCCAACTGAGAGGCCTGACGTCTCTCCAGGCTATTTGGCTATTTCTAACCAAATACCACTGCTGGCCAAACCCTCTTAAAACGAAATGGGGGGGGGGTGAGTAATACCTTTCCCAGTTTTCAATCAAGTATTTATCTTAGCAAGGGTTTGTTTGTACACTGGAAAATACATGTACACATTTGATTGCAAGGCAAGCCATTCTCTGTCTGCTGCAGAACAGAATGGAGGACCTCCAAGGTGTGGAAAACTTAAAACTTCTGTCCTCTATTTTAGATCCTGGCTTCACATGAACTTACCTCTCAGAGATAATAATTCATTTTAACCATAGTAATGCTTCAGTGAACCAGGCCATAATAATGTAGCAACCACATAAACTCAGTAACCAGGGTAAACTCATAAACCCCCTGTGAGGACATGTGAGCAACTTTCCCAATTTTGGCCCTGGGGAAGTTGTGTGTGTGTGTGTGTGTGTGTGTGTGTGTGTGTGTGTGTGTGTGTGTTGGAGGTATTATCTCTGTGTGTCTTTCTTCTATTTTAACTGATTTAGCTACTTGGTCTTACAACTATAAAGTGACTGGCAGGGTCACAACTAAATCACGACACAAAGTTAAAACATTCCCTTCATTTGGACAGTGCCAGGTTCCAGAAACTAAAGCTACTTTTCTTTCACAATATATTCTTTCTGGCCTTAGCAAGTTTAAGGTGATACCAGATTGCAAACATTGGCCTGCAGCTCTCTAGATGTTTATTAAATTATATCCTAAAGTACCATATACACTGTTTACTGTGCAAAGCTCCATGCAGGATACTGGCTTGTAGCATCTCTAACTTAGCTGCAAAAATATTTTCAATTACTCTGAAGATCATCAAGGATCAGGAGCAGCTGATCCAAATTCAGAACAATAACATTCGGGATGCCTGCTTACTATCAGTGTCCCTTTTTGTAGTGTGGGCCGTGAAATCTTAAAGTGTGACAGTGGAGAAGCCAGCTCCTCTTAGTAAAATACCTAGAAAGCCCACCAACACTGTCAGCAGTTTCAGTCCTAAAGCACCGGTGTGCTCTTCTCTCACACTTGAAAGGGTTAAGTGCCAGCAAGGCCAAAAGCTCTAGGCTGCAAAAGAAAAGTTGCTTTAGTGAGCTCTGGAAGGTTTCTAACAAGTATCAAATACTTGTTGATCTGCTCACAATAAACACCAGAAGGATTGTCAGCCTCCTTTCACTGTCTGGGGAGATACATTTACATATTGTACCCAGTAGGAACAGTGGGTTGGTTTCCTTTAAAGAAGCTGAGTAGCTAGAAGCCTCATTCAGTCTCCTGTTCAGATGACTGAAAAGAGATGCAATTGAAATGGCGAAGTCTCTCCTCTCTGGTTTGGGCAGCTCGAATACTGTGCATAAAACAGTTGGAGTAGTTCAGGCAAATCCACCTGAATGGACCAGGAAACACTGTCTGTTGCCATGGCAGCCTGATCTAATTACATGAGTGATCAGGGCTGGAGTAAGTGTACAGAAAACTAACACCACTGACAGTATCTGTATGATGAGAGAGGCAGACAGGCAGGAGGCTTTTCAGCCTCCTGTGGAAGGGGGGATTCAAGCCCATTTATTTGCAAAGCTGCTAAAATATTGACTGATGCATGGCCAGTTAGAGGACAATCAGAGGAGATTAAATGCCACAGCTAAACTGTTATGGTGCAATCCCTTCTCAAGAGTTCATGCGCATGTCTTTCTTCTCTTTGGTGGCTACCTCTAGCTTGCATTGGCATAAATTTCATTCAAAAATAAAATAAAAATAAACTCTGGGCTATCAAACTATATCAGCTACCTATCCACCATCAAGATACCAAAGGGTGGGCTTAACTTAGGGCTTCTAGGAACTGCAGGGCTCTTCAGAAAACCAAACAGAAATAGCTTAGCAAACACTACTGAAAAGTAACCAGCTGTGACTAAAAATAAACAGCATGTTGTGAACAACCTATAGCAATGATGTTTAAGTATTAAGAGGAGCTTGCATTATAAGACAGAAATGTCATTGAGATGAGACTACTAGATTGCTAAAGGGAAACATTGCACACACACATTCCCCTACATGCTAGGCAGGACCTGAGGTGAGAACCTACTCTAAGGCATTACTTTTTATACTGTAGGTAGTGTGGGGTCTTCTAATTTTACTAATTGTATCCCGTGGCTCTCTTTGAGAAGCTAAGAAATCACTTCGGGGACAGAACCAGTTTGGAGGAGTTCCTACTGCACAACATACGGTAAACAAAATAAAAATAGCTTGCCTTTCTTGTTAGCCACATAGAGCATTATATAACCAGCTTCCGACTGGCTTTTTTTTTTCCGCCCTTACTACTCTTCAGCAATTTTCCAACCTTCCCAAGTATTTATATTACCCTCTTATCTGTAGGATTATACAGAAAGCAAGCAAAACAAAACAGGACAGCCAAGGGATCGAACTGAACTACACCGTCATAAAAACCCTGATTTTTTTTTTTTTTTTTTTCTGGCAGAGTCTAGATCACCATCCTACTTCCACCCCCCTCCCCCAGCTCCCCACTATGGTCCTTGCTCAATCTCCCTAGAAAACCTGAATTGTTTCATCGCCTCCAGTCAGCTCTACGTGGTCTGAAATAAAACGAAAGCGCACAAGCCACAGAGTTGAAGAAGGTGGCTAAGGAGAGGTCGATGCGCTGCAGAGTCAGCCAAGGATCCACCATGGGACCCCTCCCCATCTCGAAGGCCCTGGCCCCCACTCGGCGCGAGAACACACACGTACACACCTACACACTCACATGCACTCACTCCCTCCTCTCGGACCCCGCCTCACCTCTCGCTCCGCCCGTCCGGCCCCTTCCCTGCCCCCTGCGGGACCGGCCTGCGCGCTCAGTTGCAACCACGTAGGAGGCGGCGGCAGCAGCCACGGCAGTGGCGGCGTCTCGGGCCCCGAGTGAACGAGCCGCGGGGCTCCGGGGCGCATCCCAATCCCCGCAGCGCCTCCTCCACCACCGCCTCCTCCTTCCCCTCCTCCCATCTTCATTCACCCTCCCTGCCGCCGCGCAGCCGAGCAGTCCCGGCGCAGGGCAAAGCCCGCAGCTCCTCCGCTGCTGCCTCGGGCGCCGGCGGGGACGCCGGGCCGGGCTGGGGCGCTCGCGGGCTCCCGGCTCCGGCAGCAGCGGCGGCGGCAGCTGCTCAGGATCAGGAAGCGGCCGCACCAACAGGGCGGCGGTGGCGGCGGCTGCAGCCAGGGCCCGGCCCCGCCGCCACTCCCGCTGCGCTCCGATAGCCTGCGCGCCCCTGCCCCCTGCGCCGCCACCTCTCCTCTCCCCCAGGCCGTGCGCAAAGTCCCTGGTCCCCAGAGGCTGGCCTGGGCGGGGAGACCCCGGTCTTGGGGTCTCCTCTCACAAGCTAGGCGACCCCGGGCGGGGAAGCCCAGCCCACCCTCGAGTCCCCGCGGCGCTCATCGCCCCCTCCCGGGAGGGAGAATTTGCAAAAGCGAAGAGGGCAGCGCGACCCTCAGCCGCTGCCGCCTCCCCCTGCGCCACCAAGAGGGAGGAGGACAGGGTTCTCAGCTCTCGCCGCCGCCGGGCCAGCAGCAGCCTGAGCCGGGCGCTGCCTCTCTCTTCACCCGCGCCCCTTGCCCGGGCGCGCCCCCTCTCCTGGGGGCCGCCCACCCGGCCGCCCCTGGCTGTTCCCTTGCCCGCTGCTCCAGCACCCAGAGGGGGTCCCGAACCGGGAGGCTGGAGCCCGGCAGGGGTGTATGTACACACACTCACACACACGCGCGCACACACACACACACAAACACACACATACACCACGACGCGTCGGTTCCCTTCGCTCCTCTTACAGCTGTTTTCCTTGCAGCCCATTGAGACTGGGGGAGGGGGGTGTATGCTGGATGTTCTTTGGCCCCTCTCCGGAGAGCGGATTGGGGTGAGGGAGGGGGTGATTTTAATCTAAATCGGGGGGGGGGAGAAGGATGGGGGAGGGGGAGAGAAAGAATCAGAGGAGGAAAAAAAATAGCCACTTACTGTAAAGTGTAAATGGATCTGGGGTTGCGTGGGGAAGGGGAGACAGAGGGAGAGACACAGTGTCCTGCGGCTGCTGTAGCTCTAGCTGCGGCTCCACGGGGCTTGTTTTGGATCCCCCTGCAGTGAAACAGGTCCTGTACGGCTCCGCCACTGTAGTAGAAATGATGTCTGCGGTATACTCTGCTCTCTCCTCCTCCTCCTCCCCCCTCCCCTCCCTCCTCCCTCCGCCCGCCCTCCCTCCCTCGCGCTCTCTCTCGCGCTCGCTCGCTCGCTCCAGTATGTAAATGTGTAATAGAAGCCAAATATGGAGCAGTTGGCTGCCGCCGCCACAGCTCAAGGATCCGACTTCATGGGGGGGGGGGCACCCTCTGGCAGGCGGCCCGGCGAGCCGCACAGAGCACTGCAAGCGCACGGCGCGGCTGCCGGCCCGCGCCCTTAACCCTTCTGTGCACCCGGCCGGAGCAGCGGTCCCTCCAGGGGAGGCCCGGTGCCTCTCCCTAACTGCGGCTCCGGATCCCGGACATCGGCCTGAGGGGACTGTGCCTTCCAGGTTTGAGAAAGGGGCGGGGAAGTTGGGGCGATGAGGTCATTGGAGTGGTGACCGGTCGGTGCTCGCGCGCCTCCCCGTCTCCTTGCAACCTAGTTGGAGGGACCGGGCTAGTGCAGGGTGCAACGCTCGCAGCCAGGAGGACTCACTGCAAAGGGTGTCAGGCTTCGGCTCCCACCTGGTAAAATAAGCAAGGATGCGGGGAAGTCGGCTGATTCTAATCCTGAAGTGACCTTGGTGCCCCCACCCCCTCACCCCGGTGCGCGTCTAAGAGGACTCACTGTATCCTCGCTGTTAACCCTCCAGCCCGCGAGCCCTGAGCAACCCGACTCTGGGCAGGCGCCTTGGCGTGCAACTCGGGAAAGTTCTCAGGCTTCCTCAGTTTGCACTGGCGCCCTCACCTTTCCTGCCCGGACAAGCTGGCGACCTTCCGGCCCTCCTTTCTAATTCTGCAGGTCTGTAATAGGAATCAAACGTCTCAGTTCTAGCCCTGGTAGCCGACCTGCTCACTCCTCTCTCAGCTAACAGGGAATCATTCATTTCATCGGAAGTGAGGCAGCCGATGCACCGTTCATTCGATGGCCACTCTCGGGAATCCAGGGAGAAGGAACTTTCCCTGGTCCCGATGGCTGAACGCAGACGTGGAGTCCCCACCCACCCCCTCCGATACACCACTGCCAGGTGTGAGCTCGGTGGGAAGGAATCTTCTCCCGAGGAGTGTACCTTGCCAACAGGTGTGGCACCCGGAGGAAGAGCGGGCACAACCCTACAAGGGTCGCTCAGTGCCGCGTCCCCTTTGCTGCAGATAATTCTCGAAAACCGGTAGGTGTCAGGCCAGCGTCTGACCTCTTGCAGGTGCTTAGAACTAAGAGTCTAGAAACTCGATCCCTTGGTCTTGTAGGAAGCCACTATTATTGACTGTAAGCGGGATTTGAGAGACCTTTTGGCTCCGTTTACTTATGACCTAACAGTTAGTCACTGTCTGAAGCAGCGAACAGAGTCACCAAGAGAAATGCGTGAGATTTTTAAAACACTGCATTGTGGAGCCAGCACTTCAGAAGTTAAAAGAAGAAAAAGAAGCAGCCATGGGGGAGGGTCGGGGGGGGGGTTGGAGGATACATATCTATTCTCAGGTTTTGAAATACCGTGCGCATATCCACTCCACGGTTACTTAAATAGAACTACGACTGTTCCTTCCCTCTCGCCCCCCCCACTCCGTAACTTGTGTTGTTCACTTAAAGATCCATGTTTGTTAGACTTCATACGCTCAAGTGACATCGTTGGTCTCATTACAGCCTCTAGTGGACAGTTAACAGGACTTTGCTGTCAAGGCTCTGGTTTTTTTTCCCTCCTGTGCTTTATCCAGGTGAGGGTTAATAGTTCAGAGCTTAACTGAGTGGTATCCGTCTTTGAAAAGGAGCAGAAGCTTGCCAGCTTCGAGTGGAAAAGGCGCATGCTTTGTGTTACAGGTATTGCGATTGCTGGTCCGTGAATTGACAAAGCTTCTGCTCTTCAGCTGCAGACAGCTTTCATAAAAATCCCGAAACCCATCTAAAATATTTTTATAACAGAAAATATTGGTTGCCATGTTTTTGGCGTAACTGAGATGTTTTTATTCCAGCTCATAATCTGCAAACTGTCCAATCCACCTCCACTCTATTTTTAGACATCTTGCATTTAGAGAATTTTCAAGGGAAAAAAACTAATATTGTAATTATTATGTTGTTGCAAGCAGTTAATTTGCATTATTTTAGTAATCTTAAACATATTAAAACACACAATTCATGTCAGACTTAGTCAATTAATTTAAATGTTCCCTGAAGAAAGCTAAATATGTACATTACCCACATAGTAAAAATAATTAATAAGAGATGTGCTGTCTACTTTCCTAGCCATTAAGATTAAAGCCATAAACTCTCTCTTCCTCTCTCTCTCTATCACACACACACACACACACACACACACACACACACACACACACACACCCTACAGCTTTTGCTTCCTGCAAGGTCCAACTCAAACATAATAACCATGAAACAGCTTTATTACTTGTATGCTGAAGTGTTTTGTTTCCAGATGACAGAATATCAAATGTGCCATCAGAGGTAACAAGACAGGTTCTTTAAAAGCAAAAGTTCTCATGCAAATGAAAACTGGATGGAAAAAGAACAGTTTTCAAGGTGGCAGTTGGCAGTTTTATAGCACTTTTCCCCTAAACCCAAATCTGATAATGTATTTATACAAGACTCAGTCAAACTTTGAAATAGAGTCAAATTAAGGAAGAAGGCCTGCTGAGCCTTACTTCTAATGTGTGTTATGAATTACTTAAACAATGTGAAAATAAATTTTAGTACCTTCTATTTATTTTTTTTAAAGATTTGTTTTGTGTGTGTCATACACACACACATACACGAGCACGCATTGTGGATCTTATCACTTTCTGAGCACCTGTATGAGGCAGGGTCTCTACACACACCTGAGGCTCGTCTCTTCTAGACTGGGCTAGAGGCCAACAAACCTAGCCTTTGCCTCCTGCCTCTTCTCTCTCTAGGCTGTGATAACAGGCATGAGGGATGCCAGGCTTGCATGATGAGTGCTGGAATTCACACTCAGGGCCTCACTATCCTGCAAAAAGTACTCTCAAGTCTCCAGCCCACCCGCTATGTATTTTAGTGTTTTTGTCCCAACTACTTTTGAAAATTTAAAATGGACTAGCAACTATATATTAAGTCACAAGCCTTTTATATTACATTTCTGCATTTAAAATTGGAATTTAAAAAGTAGCAACACTCGCCGTAGCACCACCATCTGGAGGATTTTAGACTTCGGAATCAAGGCTCCTATCACACATATACAGTCAGAGTCTGCCTTTGAATTAGCTGCAAAGACTCGGCACATCCCAGCATGAAGAACACTGGTCTGTACTACAGGGCTCTATCTGGGTACATTGGTCACGAGCACAGAACTTAATTTGACAATAAATTACCTTTTTGTTAATTATTTTACTAATTAAAGTAATACCATGTTACACTTGGACCACAGCATCCTCAAACTTAACCAGCTTCTGGTAGAGGGAAAAACAAAAAAAACAAAAAACAAAAAACAAAAAAACTTGTTTTAAAAAGTGATTTGTACTGAATACCTATCTGTAGACTTTCCATTCATCATTGTTCCATACAGAATCCAGTATAACAAGTATTTCCGTTGTATTAAGTGTTAAAAGTAATCTAGAGGTTACTTATAAGTGAAAGTTATACTGTAAACTTAAATTACTTACAATGTAAAACAATGAAATCACGGCATGCAAACACTATATAATAGAAACTAAGATGTTTATATTTCAGAGGAATCCTAAAAGAGGACATAGTGCTTTTTCTCTGAAGGTCCCCATTTCATCATCTAAAGAGACTGACTAGGAGTGAATACACTGGAGTCTTGGCTATGAATGTGTTCTCTGAGGCAGTAGAGGGAGCAAGAATGCTTAATACAACCAGTGTACACAGGGCCCTCCACATGGTGACAGACTTTTAAAGTGTAGTATATGTTTGCATTGGAAGTAGCCTGTTATGTCATTCAGAACAAAACAAAACAAAAAAGCTAACAAACACACACTGCCTACCAGATTACAGCAACTAAATAATTGAACAGATTGCAAATTACATAACATAAAAGATACAAGATGCACTCACTTAGAGTTCTAGGCTTGCTTTCTTCCAGTGGACTTCAGGAATCCTGCTTGGGAAAGATACCTTATTTCCTAGAGTGCACAAAGCTCCGGTTTGATGCTCAGCACTACACTGGGTATGCTGGCACACACCTGTAACCTCAGCAGGAAGGTGGAGGATTCCAAGTCATCTTGCTTTGAACATAGCAAGTTCAAGGTCAGTGTGGATACATTAGGTGTCTTAAGAATAAGAAAGAAAGATGGGGGTGCACTCCCTGGGCTGGTGACATACTTAAAGGTTAAAAGAGCTCATCACCAAGCCTGAGGACCCAGGTTCAGTCCCTGAATCCATGTGGTGACAGAAAAGGCCAAGTCCTGCAAATTGTCCTCTGATCTCCATGGCAGCATTTTTGTGTGAATGCCCCTCACATACATCCCCACAGTAAATAAATGATCACGACGGATTTTCTTACTTAAAGGGAAAGATGGGATGTGTTAGTTTTCTCTAGTCAAAAGTAATGATAATTCTTCTGAATAAAACAACCCTGAGAGAAACGAATGTGGAACTAAAAGGGGAGTTAGTTCATCAATATTACAGTCAATACATTGATTTTGAGTCAAACACATTGGTTAAAAAAATAGATATTTTTTGCCATACTTTCAAAAATGTCTTATTTTAGGTTTTTTTTTTCTGTTTGCCATAATGATTTTTCAAATTCTTGATTTTACTTATGTAGTATCCCAATTTGTTCACAGATCTATTATCATATCCTTAAACACTTCCTTGGGGTGGCTAGGGAACATAGCAAAAGCCAATACTGAAATAAGAAAGCTAGACAGTGAGACCTAGCTGAGATTTACATGTTGAGGCTAGGTTTCATTATGTAGCCCAGGCTGGCCTAGAACCTCCAACCTTTCTATCAGAGCCACAGGAGTGCTGGAATGACAGCCTAGATCATCCTCCAGCTGATAAGTGTGCATTTCAGTAAGAGATGAGGAATAGAGCACTAGGCCTGGAGCCTTGGACCTGTGGTCCAGCATTTGGAAAGTCGAGACAAGAATCTGGAGCTCAAAGCCAACTTCAGCTACACAGTGAATCAGGGGCAACATGGGACCTTCTAATTAGAAACTCTGTCTTACTTCTCAAGCTGTCCTTGCTATGCCTCAATAGCTATTTGTTTGGCATCTAGTATACAATACATAGGCCCCAAGAATGCACACTGAGGAAGATATACTGGCCTAAAAGAATTTAGTGATATAAATTTTCACCAGGACGAAGATGCTCACAGCTGGCTGACCAGTGCCTCTCAGAAACACACCTAGCAAAGCCAGAAGCACTGAGAATCAAAGATGTTACTCATTGAGATGTTACGGGTGAGAAAGCATTTGTATAACTTCTTGAGCAAGGTTAGACTTATAAGCTCATATTAGCCTTTCAACTTTGTAAACCAGACCAAATGTGAAGGCAAAGTATGTCTGCTCTAAATGCACCTCTTATCAAAGATTATTAAAGTTGAAGTGGTAAACATTTATTTATTTTTATCTCTTTAGAATTGTTAAAAGTCTTTCCTCCCACAGTAAGGAAGTACTTGCCAAGTTTCTGCCTGGAACAATTTGTTATGGCTATGCAATAATCCTGGAAACTTTGAATTTTTAATGGAAATACTGAGGCCAGATCTTTAAACATGCTCTTACAAAAAGGGTTTTATCCTATATGTCAGTTTCAAAACTGAGCAAGCCGTGGTAGTTACAAAACAAGTACACTTTGCTTAGACTGTATTCCTAAATAAGCCTGTGGAGAATTAAACCAGAATAATAAAGCAAACTAGAAACAAAAGTGAAAGCTGGCCATTCCATAGACTCTGGGGTCCATGGGCCACATCCTTGTTGAAGTCATAAGGCTCTGTATACAACAGACAGACTTCCAGACCTGCTTCAGAACCACGTGTTTGATCTTTTAGCAAACTGCAGACACACAGGCTTCCTGATCCTGAAATGACATCACCAGCATTCATGAGTGGAATGAGTGTTTGGAGTATAGCTCAGTGGCTTACTATCAGCAAAGCCCTGGGTTCTATTCCCCAGAGCCATGGAAAAGGGGTTGACTAAAAGCCACTGCACTTGAGTATCTAATACTGATGTATGCTTAGACAGTATTCATATCTGACTAAACTAAACAAAACAGCAATTTTATTTTATTTTTTATTTTTTTCTTATTTTACATATCGATCCCAGTTCCCTCTCCCTCCCTCCCATGTCCCCCCCTCCCTCCCCTCCCCTACTCCACAGGTAGGGTGATGCCTTCCAGGAGGGGTCAACAAAATCTGTCAAGTCATTTGGAGTGGGAACTAGGTCCTCTCTCCTGCCTCTCGGTTAAGGAAGTACCTCTCCATGGGGAATGAGCTCCCAAAGTCATTTGTGCACCAGAGATACATCCTGGTTCCACTGTCAGAGGTCCTTTAGACTGCCCAGGCCTTCTAACTGAGACCCACATTCAGGGGGTCTGAGGCAGTCCAATGCTGGATTCCTAGCTATCAGTCTGGGGGCCCATTAGCTCCTCCTTGTTCAGCTCAGTTGTCTCTGTGGGTTTCTGTAGCCTGGTCCTCCCTCTCTGCATCAGAATTCCAGTTCGGATCAGTGTTTAGCTGTGGGTATCTGCTTCAGCAAAACAGCAATTTTAAAAACAACCAAACACATACTTCATTACAGAGCCTCACTATCCAGGACAGCCTTTGATCTCTTGAAACTTGGCTAGTTTAAATTGAGATGTACTGTAGGTATGAAATATGCTTTAAAATTTAAAGGCTTACTTAGATATCTGTAATATATGAAATATATAAATATGTATAAACATGTATTCAGTACCTCAATAAATTTTGTATTGATTAAATGCTGAAAATATGTACATTCAGCATGCATTGGGATCAATACAACATATTGCCAACACATATAAAAATGAGCTTATATACATATAGGCATATAAATATACATACATGCATAGATATATGAATGTATACACATGAATGCACAAGCAATCATATACACACACACATATAAATTTGTATTTATATAAGTGTATAACTTTTTCTTTGTTTAATAATGTATAAAGAGATTGAGCCCAGAGCTTCACCATGCCAGCCAGACAAGTCCTTTACCCCCTCAGCCCCATAATTCAATGTTTTCCATAGCTAACTACCAAGAGCGTAGATGAAAGGGCTCATGAAATACAGGATTCATCTAAAAGAGCCCACAGCTGGACACCTCTGATCCTGGAAGACTTTTTGCAAAGTGCCATAGGTATTAGCTGATGCTCCTCCTTAGTCTTAGTGCCCTCCTTCTCCATGTGATACAGACTGCAACACCTGTTGTCTGAGAGTCACCTGTGTGAATACACTGTTTCATTGGTAGACCAGTAGGCTCATCTGTGGCTCAGTCTTCATGAAGGGCTTTTAAGCTTCTGGTCACCCAGGGAAACTGCTGAAAAACCAACAGGTGTGCTAGAAAGCATTCCAGCTATTTGTGACTAAATGGTTTGGGATTGATACCTTCTAGGGACAAATGGCTTTGGATACCCATGTAAAAAGCTGGGTATGATGGTGCACACCAATAATCCCAGCAGCAGGGAAGTGGAGACAGGTGGGTCCCAGTGCTGGGGAAGTAGAGACCTGAGAATCCCTGGGATCCCAGAGCTAGGGATTTGCTGGCCAGATGACCCAGCTGAATCCATGAGTTCCAGGTTCAGTAAAAAGTCCCTGTCTCAAAATAAGGCTGCGGGTCAGAAAAATATATCAGCCAATAAGGTCTGCCTCCACACCTGAAGACATGTTCAATTCCTGGGACCTACCTAGTGGAAAGGAAGAACCACTAATGGATTTCACTGTCCACATGTGCATTAGCAGTGTTTCACTGGAACACACACATGTACACACACACACACACACACTATATATATATATATATATATTTAAAAAAAAGATGTAGAGTTTCTGTGGAAAATACCAAACGTTGACATCTGGCCTACAAAGATACACATATACACATGCATACACACACATGAAAATTACACAATGTGTTGTCTAACCAGAAAATGTACCAAGTCTATCTAAAGGAAATCTGTTTTTTAATGTATAATAAATTCAGCTCATTGGGGTATTTCTAAAGGAAATGAGATTTTTTTTTAAAAAAAAAATTAACCATTATTAATTTGTCAGCAAGCTAGAAATCAATGTCCTCAGTGACACTCTGAACAAGATTGAATATGAGGGAATGGGCCTGCTAAAGATCATAACTTGTGACTCTAGCCATGTAATGAGCGCAACTCTATATGAAAAGAAAACAGGCAACATTTTATGGCTGAAGATATGTAAGTTAAACCTGGCTTGGTATTGGCTGGGAACTTTTGGGACTCTATTTTTAGTGTTTCATTAACAACTTGGCATTTTTTTTTCCCTCAAAAGAGATCCATTTTCTAAATTAAAATCCAAGCCAGAAGCACGGTCATATGAACGCAAGACGGTGGTACTTGATGGCACAGGCCGGTTCTTTGTCCTTCTGACTTCACATCATGAGAGTACATGGCTGCAAACTCTCTCTTAGCCACTTTGTTTTTCTTGAGTAAATATTGGCCAGGACAAGCCGATCTGAATAAGGGTCAGAGTTTAAGAACATCCCTTTGTGAGGAATTTACCAAGCTTACCCCCAAAGAGGAAGCAGTACAGAAAAAGAATGCACTGGCAAGATTTCCTTTTTTTTTTTTTTTTTTTTTTTTTTTTTTTTTTTTACATAAATAACTAGAGTTCATAGAAGAAACTGTCAGAGTCAGGGTTTCAGAGGAGGCTGGCAGGAGGTTTGAGGTCTCTACAAAGGCCTGGAAGTGAGGCTGGGAGCAGGGGCAAGGAGTGGGAGGGGCCTAAGAGTGTCTAGAAGCTTGCCACTGGAGGTCCTGGTTTTGCTTTGTCCCTCTAGCCACAGATGCCTTCTGCCAGGCGGGGATAATAGCACTCGACTAAGTCTGTCAATTACAAACACTGTCTTCTTAACTATAGAATGAACACACACAGAATAGAAGATTCTGTCAGTCGTAGTGTCAGCCAATCAAAGAGAAGAAGACAAATTACTCACTCATCCCCCTGCAGCCAAAAGCTTATTCTGCCAGCTACTCCGTTCCGAAAGAGCTTTGCCTTTTTTTTTTTTTCAGATATGAAGCGAAATTAATACTTGGTAATTGTAAATAAATGTGCATGGGCATGAAATCTATCGTACTGCAATAGGCAACCAAGTTGTGAGATGTGCTTCTCATTCCAACCCCCTCTCTGCTTTAAAAGCTGGAGCTTAAATGCCAATTGTAAGAGCATAGGATCCCGTTGCTCTCAAGACTAGCTTATCCTGCAGTCAATTTCATAATTGCATGGCTCCACCCCCTCCTCTAAGCACTTCCTTTCCCCTCAATACCCTCTCTCCCCCACCCAGCCATGAATCATCTTGCCTTTAAAAAGACTGTGATGACCCTGTGTGAACTTTGCTGGCATCCTGTATATCCCTGTGCCAAAAAACGGGGGAGTAGTTCTGGGACCGAAACCAGGTCAGACCTTGATTTGGGCTCAGAGGCAAAAAGCTAGGGTGCTTCTCTGGGAAGGAGAGTAAGGAGTTAATTTTCCTAGATCACGGAGATGATTCTGAATCCCATATCTTGGTTCACAATCAGGTTCATAAGAACCCAGTTTGGCCCTTTGTGCAGAATGAAATATATCAGAGGAAAAAAAATGTTGGCTGACCTTTTTCTGCAGTCAGGGCAGGAGAATTTCTACCACATTCGGCTCTTTGATTTCTGCAGATCTTGCTGAGAGTGGGGTTTCCATATTTGTGTGTTGGCAAATGTGTCCAATAGCGGATTCCTCCTGATATGTGTTCTTAGTGCTATCAGTTTCTTACTTGTGCATTCATTAAAACCAGAAACATATTTGACCTTCCTTCCCCCTCCTCCCTGCAATGATGGAGTGGAAGAAACCCAGGGCCCTGTGATCTCTAGGCAGGAGCTCAGTCACCGGGCTGCACCTCTAGCCTTGCCCCTTATTATTATTTCTTTATATTTGAACACAGTTGACAGTACAGGCCTTGAGATGTGACACCCTCCTAAAAGAGGTACCAAGTGTGTCAGCAAACTAACATCATACTCTGGCGAACACTTTCTCTTAGCATGCAAAGCCCTACCTCCCTACCTTTTTTGGCCCTTTTCCCAGGCCCACCTTCTCAGCCTAGAGACCTCTACCCCCCATCTCTTCAGATTTGGCTTAAGCATCAGCACTTCGGTGAAGTCTTCCTTGATAATCACAAGAGTCTTCAGCTCTGCCCAGTGTGTGAGTCAGAGCGGTGCTATTTTCTTATTCTTCTTATTTATACAATATTTTTGAAACCACTAACAGAAGATTTAAAAAAAAAAAAAAACCTTTCAGGGCCATGAGCACAGATGGAGAGAGTATCCTATTCCAGGAGGAGAGGCACTCTTATCTGAAGGCTTCCTGTGGCACCCAAACACATGTGACCTTCGCTAGTTGCAGTCTGTGAGCATTTCTCCTTTATTCATTGCTCTGGCTAAGGGACGATCTCAACAGACACACTATCCCTGGCATTTAACACTGCACTCTTGGGAGTCAAATGCAATCCATTAAAAAATATAGACAAGTCCTAATTCCAGTAGCTATGTGACCTGATTTGGGAGTAGGGTTTGCACATTTGCTTACTTAGAAGGTCTTCCTGTGTGAGGGTAGACCCCCAAATCCAGCAAGAATGTCACCTCCATCTCAACTTAGAGGCAGCCCTGAGCCCTGAGAAGATAGAGATGGGAACGACACTGCTACTTGCCAAGAATGCCATTCCTTTCCAACAAACACCAGAGCTGAAAGAGGAAGGAAAGTTTCTTCCTTACAGCCTTCATATTGAGGCTGATTCCGAGACATGCTGATTGCAGACTCCTGACCACCATAGCTGGGAAAGCAGAATCTCTCAAGCTTCAAGCAAAGCCATCTGGTCGCTTCTTCCAACAGGCCTAGCTAGAGAATCTGTCCTTCTGGGCCTGAGATTTCAGGACTATTGCCTTTCCCTTCCCCCTTGCTATTTGTTATTTTTTTTTTCCTTCTTGATACTCATTGATAACCTGTTTTGAGTGTATATTTGGTCTGGCATCCATGACAACATTTAGTAAACAAAAAGATGACTTGGAACAGAAGAGTAACTCAGAGAGCTCTGGAGTCTCAGCCCCATCTTTCCAGAAGAGACAATTGTTGCCTCTGGCCTGTGAAACAGGCTACCACAATAGACATCAAAGAACACAGCATGATCCTGCCAGGCCTGAGGCCTGGTCTAGGAACAAGGGTTTTTACAGGGGTTCTCAGCTCCCTCTGTTGGGGACCAGCACACACAGCAGCTGTCCTCCACAGAAGTATCATGGTAGCTAAAGGTGCAGAACAGACTAACAATAAATTAGACATGTAACCAATCAACCTGAGGCAAAAGTAAACAAACAAACAAACAAAAATCATGCAAACCTGTTCACGATTGCAGCTGTCTACATCATCAGAGCAGAGGAGTTTACAGCACACCCAGGCCTTGGACTTCTCCAGAACTGGCCAAGGTTGTACAAGCTTTTTTGTCTTTCTTTCAGTACTAGAGATGGAACCTAGGACCTGTGCATAAAAGGCAGGAGCTCTATTATGGAGCTGTATCTCCAGCATTGATTTGCATCTTTCAAAGAGCAACTGCATACTCCCTGGCATGTATTCTCACCACCAGGCAGGAGACCTTACTCCCAGGCCCTAAATCCTGAGGAAGCTACTGAGTTGGAATATCTGTGACATGTTTATCACCACTCTCACATCTCAGGAAATAGTATATATTTCCTTTCAGTATTCAGTCCCAAAGCTGTTGGAGTTACCTCATCTGCTCTCTCATCCAAGCTATTCATTGGATTGAGCTAGCTGGGCCTTCAAAATACATCTAGGGGCTAGCCACTTCTCACCACTGAGATTGCCACCATCAGAGATAGCCCATCACCAGAGCATTGCAATAGCCTCCTACAGCCTCTTTGATATCTCTGCTACTTGGTCCCTTCTTGGGCTATATCTTGGTCCACATCATCTTGGCTACATCTTGGTCCATGTGTGAAGCTGGTGAATCTGTGCCACTTCTTTAAACTCAAAAGCAGGTCACAGCACTTCCAGACTCGGCATGATCTCGGCTCCTCTGACTTCCTCTGTCACCATCATTGCCCCAAAGCCACATTGCTCTACAAAGAAGCCAGGCATGCTCTTCCATGAGCTCAGGCTTTCAGCTACTGTTCCCAGTTCTGGGAATGCTTTTCCTTTAGACAGCCATACCTGTAATGGCTCCACCTTATGGAGTCTTTTTTCCCCGTCATCAGGGTGGCATGTTTTGACCACTATACACTAGTTGTAGCCTTCAGTGGTTATTGCATGAATGTATTATATCATGATATCCTACACCACTGTTTACTACTTGTTCATTGTCTGGAAGAGATGAATTTTTGTCAGTATCAGCTGGGATTGTTCTTGGCTGATGACAGATATCTTAAATGAATTTATGAATCAATCAGTAATATTTTCAAGATCTACTCTGGGCAATCGCCAGCCAGTGTGGACCTGTGATTATTACATCATTAGAAACTAATCCAGGACTAGATCTGTGGCTCAGTGGTAGAGAGCTCTTACCAGGCCTGTGTAAGATCCTAAGCTCCATAAACAGTTCCAGCCAAACAACAAAAACTAAACCAAAACAAACCTACTCTGCCCAGGCTGTTTGTTTGCTCCTTGACTCAGTTATATTATGACCATTGAAGCTGAGTTATGGTGACATGGGTCATAGACTCAGAATCCAGTTTATAAAGATTTTTTAAAAAAATCAAAAGTCAAAGCCAGGATATGGGCAGAAATTTATCTTAGTATTTATTCTAGCATTCAAAAATCTTTGTCTACTTCTTCTATCCTGAGCACCCAGGAAGTCAGGTATAAAGGGGGACAATTGCCTATAATACCAATACCCAGAAAATGGAAGCAAGAGATTGGTGAGTTGAAGGTCATCCTCAGCTACATAGTAAGTTTAGGGCCACACCTGGATCTATGAAACCTGTCAAAACAAAGCAAAAGTCCAAGACAATATACAATTATAGCTATAAAAGTTCCTATTGACCAAGTTCTTGTGTGGTGATAGGCTCTCTGCTGAGGGCTTTGCAAATGTCATTTCATTTAATCGCCCAACAATGCAGTGAGGTTGAGGTCATAGTCCCCATTTCCTAGAGTTTAAAAGACTGCTCAAGGCCTGATGTTTTTAGGATAAAGTTGATATCAGTAGAGCTTGGGAATTCTTAGTATGTCATTACCTGAATGAACTAGAACTCTGAAAATGATTAAAACAAGAGAAAGAAATATATTGTGTTGCACTATTTTGGCTAAGGAATTATTTCCACTACCCGTTAGGACCTGAATATAAAACTTTCTGCCTGTAGGCTCGTTTGTTCAAACACTTGGTCTGCAACTAATGACACTGTTTGGAAGGTTATGGAACCTTTAGGAGATGCAGCTTCTACAGAGGAAGTGGATTACTGAGGATGGGTGGGCCTTGAAATTCCGCAGCTCAATCCAGTTTCAGTCTGTTCTTTGCTTCCTGATCCACCAAGATGTGAGGCAGATGTATCTATGTTCCCTTCATTATAGTCAGGATTGCCCCAGGTGCCATGCCTTCCATGAAAGGATGAACTGTGCCCTCTGAACCCATGAGCAAAGAAAGTCTTTCTTCACTGAACTTGTTTCTGCCGGATATTTTGCCACAACAATGAGAAAAGGCATCTAATATAATGTTTCTTTTGTTTGTCCTTTCATTTATTTGGTTTTGAAACCAAGACTCAGACTGTAGCCCAAACTCGCTTTTAACTCATGGTGACACCTGCTGGAATTACAGGTATGAATTGCCCCCACAACGACTTGGGCTTATTTTAAGTGACTGACACATGTATCCCAGAAATGAAATGTAGAGGCTCTGGGTGAGGAGGGAAATATTTGCCCAGATCAATCTACATCATGTCCCAAACAATAAAACTAAATAACAGCTTTTGACTTTTGCCTGTGGGAGTGCATGGCTGGAAAAGGCTCACACGTGAAGTTCCTGCTTTCTTCTCTAGGATTCTCTCCCAGTGTAAACGGTGTGTTTTTATCAGTTCAGTCCTCTGTGATGAGGGCAGGGTACATTGTAGTAGAAGGGGAGGGGGTCAGTATGAATTTCCAAGTCTCATTTCGATATATGATCCCATTTAAGTTGACTTCGCTCCACCCCTTTATTCTTGCTCCACCCCAAGCTTTATAGAGACTTCAGGAACTGGAACTTAAGCAGAGGTTGTAGACATTACCTAAGTATAAAACACGGTACACTTTTTATAGACTCTTTCCAGTACTTTTATGTATATGGGCATTTGGCCTGCATGAACATATACGTGCACCACATACATGCCTGGTGTCATAGATATTCTAGAATTGGAGTTACAGACAGTTGTGAACTGCCACATGGGTGCTAGGAATTGAACCTAGGACCTCTAGAGGAGCCAATGCTCTTAAGCACTGATCCATCTCACTAGCCCAACTCTTCCTAAGTTATACTTGAGAGAAATGATTATAGAAGCTGGAATTGTTCCAGAGTTCAACAGTCTTGGACAGAAAAGGAGGAGGAGGAAAACCATGATGATAACACTGAGGAGGACAAGGGGGAGGAAGAAAGCCCTGCAATTTCAGACTCCAGCTCTCTGAAATAGGAAGGAAATGCAAAGACCCTATTTGTGACTGCAGGAGAGGAAAAGAAAAGAGTCCCACAAGGAAACTACCAACAGATGGTAAATACATTTTTAATTCTTCTGTCATACTGTGTGGACTTGTGCACATTTGTCCTGCTGTGTTAGGTGCCTGAAATAGCTGCCATGGACCTGCAGAAGAGTGCCACAGCAAGCGGAGATTCAGGAAGCCATGAGAGCTGACACACCACATGGGAGGGGTGAATAGAATGGGGTGGGTTTGCTCCCAGTCTGTTCCTCCTCAAGGTGCTTGCTGTCATTCTCAAGGCAGAGCATTACTTGTATCTCAGGTCTCATGTGTGATGTTTCCAAACATACTATCTCAAACTGTTCTCCAGGCTCTGCTTGAAGTTATTACCTGTTGACACAGTTCCTTTAATAACTCCAAAAGTTACAGGGAGCAAAGACCATTGATTGACAGGTCCTAAGTCCTCAAGGAGGTGTCACCAGTACCCATGGAAGTCCAGACTTCTTCACCCCATCTTCTTCTGGTTCTTAATTGGATAGCATGTTCCTGTGTAACATGGTAGAAATTTCAGTCCCAGAGCAAGGAGCAATTTGATCATGGATTGCCTGCTAAGGAACCTATAAAGGTAGTATCATAATATTCTGTCTGTGAACTATGGTTCTAAAAGGTGCTGGGAGACCATCACCAGGAGGGAGTTAGACCACCAACCCTGACATCATCTCTTGGGGTGCATCAATGGGGAAAAATGTGGAATGAGTAAAGCATGATCCTAATTAGTCTTATTAAGTAAAAACCCAGAGTTAGCTATCAGAGTAAATGCTGAAAGAACAGAGAAGTAAAGGAGCCAGCCACTAGAGAAACTTTTCACCTCTACGGAATCCTCAGACTCTAGGGAGCTGAGATCCTGTCTCTACTCACTTAATACTCCTGTCTCCACCTCCTGATTGTGCTGGAATCAAAGGCATGAGCCACCTCGGCCTGGCCTTTATGGTTAACTAGTGGCTAGCTCTGCCTCTGATCTCCAGGCAAGTTTTATTTGTCAGAACATAAGCAAAATATCACACCACAGATGATTCCCATTGGAGGCAGAACAATGAAGCATGGTTTATGACTTAATCACATACTGATGGAAAGAACACAATACTGTACCTTTAGGACTATATCTCTAGAGGACTTGGTTTGATTTTTATTTTATAGATATAATCTGGGCCAAAGAAAGGCAGGAAATCGGGAAAGATCATGCAATTAGTGACATACTGATGAATTCATCAGTTAAGCCCTCCAGCACTCAAGGAAAGTTGGCTTGGCTGTGACAACCTACATCTGAGGTTAGGTGACCTTGGTCATGGCATCTTTCATAGTTGGGTTCTTGTAAATCAGGATGAAGGAGTCTGTGACTGCTCTGTGGCTGCTTTGTAGCTGCTTGGGGAAATTGATGATGATTCCTTGTTGGTAAGGTTTCAAGCTAAAATATATTTGTTAATTTCTGTCCTAAACCCCTGTGGATTGTGTCTGAGTTATATAGCTATGGCAGTATTGGGCACAGATGGGCATCTCTTTTCTTGAAGTAGCAAAGAATGTTACAGATAAGAATTAAAGGCACTGGCAAAGAAAATTCAACACCTGTACACTGGCTTCAAAGCAGGTCATGGCTGGTGGGAGAGCTTCGCCTGGCTCCTGTTGGGGGCAGGAGTGACAGGCTCTTAGTGTGTTAATCACAGAGCACATAGCAAGACCACCCTAGCCCTATTCAGTCAGGGGAAATCTTGTTCCATTTAGTATAATTTTCTCTGAGACTAAACGGGTTGTTACACAGACCGTATTACATCTTATAGCGTCTGAACAAAGTCTCTTCTTAGTCAATGATGTTTATCCCACATAGCTAACTTAGGAATGGAGAGCTCCTAATTCTTGCAATTCCATCCCAAATTCCGCTTTTGCCTTTTTGGCATGATAATATCAGCAATATTTTCTCCTGTTATGTGGTAGACTCTTTTAACCTGTTTTGTTTACATAGGATATCCTTTGGTGTAGAAGAATCAGTGTGACCTCTTGAATCGATCTAGTAAGTTATAGGCTGGTTCCAGGACCATGTGACATATCTGAGACTGAGAGGGTGGGAATTATTCTTACTGAGTTATTTTCAGTTGAACAGTAATGAAGGCACACTTTAAATTATTTCATGCCTGTAATCCAAATTTGATTGTTGAGTTAATATCACTAGGGACAATTGAAGCTTTAATAATTACATTCAGGGTCTTGAAAAAAGAAAAAAATTGTGTTTAGTACATTCATTCATATACAGCCTTGTAGATTCAGCACCCGAGAGCCTGTCTGCCTGAGAAATGATCCTAAGATTTCATATTGAGATTCAAGTCAGCTGAAACTATTTCAAATGAAACAAAATCTAGCTATAAATTATTGTTTCTTGTAGAAGGGTGGAATGGTTTTTATTAAAAAGAGTAAAAAACACGAGCTGTAGTTGGTTTTTTTTAACTCTTTGGGGGGGCCCACCACCCAGCTCCTAAATAAATACATGGAGACTTGTTCTTACTTATGCATGCCCCACCTTAGCTTGGCTTATTTCTAGCCAGCTTTTCTAACTTAAATTAACTTGTTTCTATTCCTCCACATTTTGCCTGTGGACTTTTTACCTTTCTTTATTCTGTATGTCTTTCTTCCCTTCTCACTCTATGATTGGTTGTACAGCTGGGAGGCTGGATCCTAGTGCCCCCCCCCATTCTTCCTTTTCTAGATCTTTCCACCTCTTTTCTCTTCTCCTATTTATTCTCCTGGAAGCCCTGCCTATCCCTCTCCTGCCCCACTATTGGACATTCAGCTCTTTATTAGACTAATCAGGTATTTTAGGCAGGCAAAGTAACACAGCTTCACAGAGTTAAACAAATGCAACACATCTTTTCGTCATTAAAAAATGCTCCACGGCATAAACACATCTTAAACTAATATTCTAGAAAAACAGGCTTCTGGCTTCACCTTTGTTTGTGTAAGACACCTTACAAAGATCTGAGGGCAAGACTCTTCCTCCCAGTATAGATGGGCTCTAATACGAAACAACACAGTATTGAAGTTGCCCTACATTGTAGGCCAAGAGCTCACTCATCCTGTGGCAAACATATCCTTGGATTTGCAGGATCCTCAAAAACAAATCAACTTCACAGAGAAGCTGAAATCCTGCAACATCTCCAATCTACATAGAAGCAGACTGTCTGAAGATGTGATACTTCTCAGCATCTGGGTAGCAAACAGGGAAGAAGAAACTCAAGCGGAAACCACAGTTATCTCAGTTTCAGAGGGAGGCTCAAGGCTATCACAGACACATGCCATGACATGTGATCTCTGCCTAGAAGTTCCCCAAGGTCTGTGAGTTGAGGAAAGAAGTAAATGAGTTTCCTGATACCTTGCTTTCCTTCAGGAAAGTAAACAAACTGCTGCACAGGCAGCACAGATGACCCTCCTAGTGTTGGAAGATCGGAGACTGCAGGTAAGGTATCATTGGCTACTATGTTCCCAATGGTTTAAAAAGTCCAAGAGCATACAGAACCCTCATGCTGGGGGAAAGTGTTCTGTGTGTGCTTTTCTGGGGTGACCTAGCAAACCACTGTTCACCCCAGATGGCAGCGAGGTAAATTAGAGACAATTATACTCACGTACAGCCGGGGGAACTTAGGAATTTTGGAGAGTTACTTACGGAGGTATGGGTGACTCAAAGGCATTACCTTAAAAGCCCACCTTAGCATGAGTGACAGTTCAGAAATCTGCACTCCTGGAGCTCCTTGTACAACTTGCAGTTGGGTCCCTTCAAGAGAATCTGTCCCTCCGGTCATACTACCTATACACAAAAGGCTTGCATGTGTGTAGGAAGAGGTGTGTGAATCTTGGAACTTTCCCCAAGACTGCAATTCTCTGTAGTGTTCTGTAGATCATGTCGCTCCTTTCTTCTCCAAAAGGGAGTGTTTCAGTTTCGAAGAAATGGCTGTTCAACAAAATACAATCGTTTTCCTTTGCTAACAAAAGTAAATTGCCATTAGAAGGCTTTTTCTAGTGCCCCAAAATTCTATTTTGATCAGTGGATGGTTACCCAAGAATGCCTACTGTGTGATAATCCATTGAGCCATGTCTGTGTGATTCATGTACATTTTCCACAGAGTGGTTTGTTTCAGTTAAAAGGTTTAAAAAGAATATCCCCCAATGGGCGATATAATTCTTAAAGAGTGTGTTAGAGTAGTATTTTTCTTCATTAAATAGATTGATATTTATTAAAGAAGAAAATAGAAAACTGATTAAAAAGATAGAGGTGGTACTCAGCCCCATTATAAAGCAAAGGAAACTCTTAGGCACAGGAATTGCTACTATAATCTTGGTGAACTGTTAGGTGTTATCTTCTAAAAGGAAAGATACCCATATCCAGTGCCTGAGATGTGAAACCTAGGGTGCGTATCCACCACAGGAATAGTGCTTCCATTCATAACAGCCAAACACTGGTGACAAATGAAAACACCCATCTGCAGTAGATATTATACAATGTTGTTTATCCAGCTTAGGAATACCATGATGTAAATAATTGGGTGGGGGAAGAAATTCATACACTCCCATATATTTTCTTTTTCTTTTCTTTTTTCAGAGGGAGCTGGGGATCTGGTTCAGTAGGTTACAGCACTTGCCACTCAATCATGAGGCCCTGAGTTCACATCCCCAGAACTCACATAAATCCTGGATCCATATGCATCTACCGTCTTCTGTAGTTGTTTGTTTTTGACACTTTACTCTTTTGGGGGCCCTGCCACCCAGCTCCCAAATAAATCACACACAGAGAGGCTTATTCTTACTTAGGAGTGCCCAGACTTAGCTTGATTTATTTCTAGCTAGCTTTTCTTAACTTGTATTATCCCACCTATCTTTTGCCTTTGGCTCTTACCTTTCTCTGTGCATCTTTTCTTTCCTTCATACTCCATGGCTGCTGTGTTGCCATGTAGCTGACCCCTTCTTTTCTCACTCCTTGATCTCCCTCTCCACAGGGTTCTCCATTTATTCTGCCAGCCCCGCCTATCCTTTCTCCTGCTTTGCAATTGGTTATTCAGATCTTTACTAGACCAATCAGGTGCTTAGGCAAAGTAACCCACCTTCTCAGAGTTAAGCAAATATAACATAAAAGTGCAACACAACTTTGCATCATTCAACAATGTCCCACGGCACAAACACATGTAACACATCTTAAACTAACATTCCACAGCGATCTTCACAGTCCTGTGGGGAAATGCAAGACAGAGATAAGAGACTCCCACAGCGCAGTTGGAAGGATAGTAGGAGATTCAAACAGGGTAGAAGATAAGGAATGACAGCTGGGGTTGTCCTCTGACCTCTACATAGGAGGACTGGCGCGTGCGCGTGCGCACACACACACACACACACACACACACACACACACACACAATGCATACTTTAGTAAAATTATAAAGTACACAGGAAAACAAAGCGATAGGAACATTAGCTTAAACATAGGGAGGGTGCCCTGGGAGGCAGAGCTGGCCCAGCCTCTCACGAGCTGCAGCACTCAGGAGACCAGCCCTGCAGCACCTGAGCAGCATAGTTGAGTGGGCTCTGGTGGTGTGGGTGCAGGTGAGCTGGCCCCGCCAGAACGAAAGCAGGAGAACTGCCTCTGCCCCTTTGCTGTCTGAGGCACTGAGCTCTGGTGGGGGTGGACAGGGCTGGAGAGCTCACCCTGGTGGCGAGTATGGGAGAGAGCTACCTGCTGACCAATGCAGCTACAACCCAGGCCCGGAACCAGAGTTATGAGAGTTGCCTGGCCCCAACATCTACCTCATCTATGAACTGCTGGTGCATGCGAAGGGTATGCACCTACAGATCCAACGCTGCAGGATCTCCAGGACACCGGACAACAGGATATTCAAGAGGAGCCCCAGTGAGAGCCCAGCATCGAGGGTGTAGCAGAAGTCAGAGCCTCACACCAGACCAGTGACTCAGATATGAAGAGGGGAGATGAGTGCTATTAAGGTGCATGATATAAACCCATAAAAGTTTTTTAATGATAGGGAGGGTGGCCCATTACCCAAAAAGGGTGGGTGCAAGGCTTTTGGATTGGGCTTCATTTATTTGGTAATCACCCAAATGTTCAGTATATATAATTCTTTAAGTTGGATTTCTGTGTGTATCACCTGCTTTCTTAAATATGCATTTTACAACAAAAAATGTATGTTAAAAAAACCCCACATGACACTTCATGACTTGGAGGTAGTGACACATTCCTGTATCCTTACTGCCAGACGTCCTTGAATGCAGTATGCACAGTCTGCCCACATTTCTTTCTAGCCTTTCATTTTTCTCTCTGTTAATGATATGTCTTCCCAGAAAACTTCCTCTTGAGTTTTTTGCCTCCTTCTTCTTCCCCATTTCCATTTAATTTTAACTAAGAGTAAATACCATGCAAGCGTTATGCCTCTCTGGAAACCCAAAGCCATAGAATGGCTTTCGGGAAATTAGGTTGCTTTAGCCTAAGCTACATTGATTCACAAACCAATCTGCAGGATTTTGCCATAGCTCATGGGAGATGGTTTCCTCTCCGTTAATAATGCAGCTGCTTAAAGATGAAAGGGGGAAGGGGTAAGGGGAGGAGGCCGCCCTTCCATCTCATCAGGTGCAGTGGCTTTGAAAAGAAGGGCCAGGCAGTGAGTGGGGGGCAGTGTGGCAGGGTGTTGGCTCAGGGGCTTGAGGCAAAGGCACCTGCCCAATTCATGCCACCTTGATGTGAAACCCAGCATCTTTCAGCAAACACCGTGGAACAGATTTCCAAACTGCTTGAGGTGGGTTTTTTTGTTTTCTGTTTTTAATTCCTGTCATGATTAATATTGATTGGGCATATCTGTGAGGGGGTTTCTGGATTGTGTTCACCGAAGTGAGGAGACTCCCCTGAATGTGGACAGCACTGTTTCTGGGCTGGCATCGTGGGCTGAAGAAAAAGGAGGAAGTGTGCTGAGAACTAGTGGTCATCATTTAAGCACCCTGGCTGTGGGCAGGATGCGGCCAGCTGTCTGACGCTCTGCTGCCATGATGTTCCCAGGATGATAAGCTGTAAGCCAATGTGACCCTTCCTTCCTTAAGTTACACTTGCCAAGTGTTCCCATCATAAGAAGAAACAGTAACCACGACAATCCTAAAGTAGTCCTGTCGTTTTTCCTTGGCCCCAGGATGGAAGGCCATGGTGCTTTCTCCTGCCCTGAACAGGCCAAGGCACTTGGCAAAGAAGCACAGGTTTGGGTTTAGACATCTTGCTCTGTCAGTTCTCTGAGTCTAGGCTCTTTTTCTCCTGGTGCTCACTCTGGAAGAAAAACAAAAAGCACTCACAGGAAGGCACTGCAAGAGGAGAGAAATGATAGAAGGCGGTTGGACGTGATGCTGGCGGAAATGGACAGGTGGACCGGTGTAATGAGTAGGGTTTTTCCTACCACCGCCAGTTTTGTCCTGCCACTGTGCCAGCCCCAAATAATACACAGAGACTCTGTATTAGATACAATTCTGTTGGCCCAGGTACTTGTTTCTTATCGGCTAGCTCTGTCTTAATTATTAACCCTTTTCTATGTATTTCCACCTGGTCTTACCAGGGAGATGTGGCTGGTGGTTCTATTCTCTCCAGACTCTCCATCTTGACCCTCCTTATTAGTTCCTATTTCCTCCTTGTCTCCTAGTCCCTCCTATCTTCCTTTCCTATTGGCCAACAGTGCTTTATTCATTAACCAGTATGAGAAACATATTTACATAATGACATCTCCCATCAGACCGGGATAGGGCACAAAAAAAGGTGCGGAGTCTCAACAGTGAGAGAGAACGGTGAGTCTCAGAGTCCGGTGGGGAATCCTATGAGGCCTTCAGAACCCTGTTCCAGGACTCAAACATACCCAATCAGAGCCTGCATTTCCACAAGAGTGCCAGGAATTCTTGTACTGGTTGTGCCAGGGCCGGAGCCGATTGGAATCACTAGCCTTGGGCATAATGATAGAGCCTCTTTGGCTGCTGAGGGACCTGGCAATCTTATTACCCCGGATGACTCCCACTTTAGGTGCAAAAGCCTGTAGTCCTATCTGTCTGTCTTAGTTCTCTGTTCTCTGCAGAGAGACCGTGGACCTCTGCAGTCTCAGCCCTGTCTTGCTTCTCTCCAAACTGCTGAGTTTCCTCTAGAAAATAGACGTGACCGCCTCCTCCTTCCTCAGGGGAAGGTCAGCCATGTCCGAACTGATACCCTGAAGCAATGAGTGTTGTCACCTGAGTTTCCTTCAGCACTTTACTCATGTACAGACAGAATTCCAAATCGCCAAATCACCAGGTCCACTCCAACTGAAGTAGGTTACTGATCACTGCATACCCGCCTGCTCAACTGCCCCGGGGGGGATGGGCAGTGCTATCAGGTTCCTCGGGTCACTGGGAAAGGGCACTCTACAGGTTAAGTATATAAGGGAAGATAGGTTTCTTGGGACTCAGAACTTCATAGAGATTTTAACTCACCATGGTGAGGGTCACATGGTGTCGGAAGCAGCTCTGTTTATTGAGGCTACAGTATGAGGAAGTGATTGGAGATCCGAAGACAGAAAGTGCAGGACTGAACCAGAAACAAGAATAACTTTCAGTGGCTCAAGATCCCAACATTCTACAGTGTCCTTAAACAGCACTGCCGGCTGAGGGCCATGAGTTCAATCAAACACATGGTCCTGCCGGTGTGTGTGCATGTATGTGGATACACACACACATTCACACCAGAACTCTCTGTGTCCCTTTTGGCTGCTGAATATTAACTTTGTCCTCTTTCCACTGGCGGGTGCTACCCTTGACCCTGCCCACCCTGTACTCCGTGTCTCCTACAAAAGAAGAAGAGGCCAGCAGAAGCCAATACAGACGGGACCACAGCGCCTTCTCTCTCAGCTTCAGTGATTCTAGGACCCCATGTGCCTGCTTCTGCAAGACCGTGAAAGTCCAAAGATTGTCTTTTCTGCCCTTTAAGTTAAAAGCAGCTTCAAAATAAAAGGCTGTATAAAGGCAGCCTGATAATTTTGCATAACCGCTGCATGGCTCCCCCCCACAGAGGACTTTGTTGCCTGGTGTATTTTACAAAAGCAATCCAGTCGGCACAGAAGCTCCATAATTTCTCTGGTTGCTATACAGTTATTTCACTGTGACTGCTGATATTTACCTCCCGCCATGCTCAATTTATAGTAGTCAGTAAATTACTTCAAGTATAGCGCATCTGCTACCGCCATTTAAGCCAGGACAAAATGACACGAGAGGCTCAATACGACTGGCTGTCAGTTAAGGAAGGGTCAAGTTTCAAATGATCATTACTCCCCACTGATGAGTAATAATATATTCACTGCATTGTGATGTATATGTGGGCATGTGCATATGTACTCCCTATGTATGTGGGATCACCTGTGTGTGGGCATGCATGTACTTGCATGCAAATGTCTGTGGAGGCCTGAAATGTATATCAGGCATCTTCCCTGAGCCTTGATGACTCACTCTTCCTCCTTACTCTTTGAGGCAGGAACTCTCAGTGGAACCCAGAACTTGATGACTTGGCTAGTCTATCTGGCCAACTTGCTCCAGGGATTTTCTGTCTCTGCCTTTTAAGGCTACAGGGCTAGCATGCTGACCTGGCATTTAAACAGGTTCTAGAGATATGAACTCTGGTCCTTCTGCTTGCATGGCAAGCACTTTTACTACTGAGCCATATCCCTGGTATGACTTAACTGTATCTTTGAAGATGTTTTATCTTTTTTATTCCTAGGAACTATTCTGGTGATTTGGGGGGGGGAAGAGAAAGAAAGCAAACAGAAGTGTGGTGGCACCCCCAGTAGCAAAGCAATGGTGTGGGTGTTGTTTCCATTACTTACATACATAACGCTTTTCACAGAATCCAAATGTCTTACAAAAGAAAACACAACACAAATTCCAATAAAGACACGGAAACACAGTGAGCTACAAAGAAAACAATTACCCAAGGAGATTTAAATCTGGTATAAATCATTTACATAGAGAGAATGGGTAAGTATCTGTGACTCAGTCTGCATGTCCAAAGGTATTCATGGGGCAGCCCTGGCACATTTGGAAAAGAACAACAGTCAGTCTGCCTTCAGATCTGTGAGTTCCACATTTCTGTATTCAACCAAACAAAACTACAATTGCACCTGTGTAGAACATGTTCAGACTTTTGTCTTCTTGTTACTCCTTAAACAACATAGTAGAACAGCTTGCATAGCATTTACATCGTGTGGGGGTTGGAAGACTCAAGAGGTGGTTTAGCATATCCGGGAGGAAGTACATGATTCCATGCAAGTGCTAAATAATGCTACACAAAGGACATTGAGCAACTGCACAATTTTCTATGGGCAGGGTCTTAGAACCAATGCCCCACTGATACCAAGGAATGAGTATAATGTCAAAACAGAGGTAAAATATAGTAACTAAATTACCCAAGCCTAAATTTCTTTGAACAAGAGATGCATGCTGTATAATGATGCTACTTCAGTTGTGTGTGTGTGTGTGTGTGTGTGTGTGTGTGTGTGTGTGTGTGTGCGCGCGCGCGCGCCAGCATACATGTATGCACTCGTATGCAGATGCATTTATCTGATATACATAGAATTTTCTAAGACACTCTTGGCTGAGCAAAATCAAAGACCCTGCAAAGAATTAGTCCCAGACTAGAAGAACTACACGGAAAACTAACACCTTGTCTTTACTCATGTGTCGTTTTCAATTGCATTTTCCTTCAGGTCTAAATTCTGGGCATACAGGAGCTGACAAATTAGGAAGAAACTAACTTGAAGTCTGTAGAAATCCTGGTTGGGAGGGTTATTGTGATGGCTCCTATGTGTGCTCCTATGTTGTCACTTGAGTAACCCCCCTCCCACCATTCAGGCTTTTAGAAAAGGGACTCCTACAATGAGATGCTCCTAGAACAATAACAAAATTGCTGAGGAAGTCTAAACATAATTTTGTAAAACAGTTTTGCAGGAGCTACTACAACATTACAGATTCACTTATTGTATATATGCAAGTTCCTGCATGTATGTATGTATGTACATCACATGGATGCCTGATACCTGCAGAGGCCAGGAGAGGGTGTCAAATCCCCTGGAACTGGAATTATAAGCAGTTGTGAGCTGCCTGATGTGTGTGCTGGGAATTGAACCTGGATCTTCTGGAAGAGCAGTGAGTGTTCTTAAGTCCAGAGCCACTACAACTTTAGAGCGCATGGCACTAGTCAAAATACACAGAATTATGATGTCATCTGTCTTCTTTGTTTCACAAATCACACGATACAATCAGCACATCACCACTCTAAGGATTCAGCAGTGGAAAAAGCATCAGCTTGCTCATCTCGAGAACAGCTATTATTAGCTGGCTCTGATTCCCTCCTAGGCTGCATAACCGTGCTTATTAAACTGCACACTCCTTTGTCACATCTGTCCATGAATGACTACTGCTGTGCAATGTGCCCTAGTGCAACCTGCAGGTACCCATGGCCATGAGCCTTTCCAAAATCAGAGTGACAGAGGCTTTCAAACATTATTTGGGTGAAATGATGTGCATTTCCATATTTGCAAAGATAGCAAACCTTTATATACAGAAAACATTGTAATACCTCAACTGGCTTAAATAGTGGCCTCTCTCATTCCCACTAAAATTCATTCCAAAGGAGAACCTGAACTTATGGCCTTGTTTGGAAAGAGGGTCTTTGTACCCATGCAGGAGGTGATGTAATATTGAATTAGGATGAGACCTAAATCAGTATTATAAACACAGTGATGCATTTATAATAGCATCCTGTAGAAACACACAGAAGATAGGCAAGTAAAGAGAGACAGAAATTAGAATGGTAGAAGAGGCCTAGAGAGATGATTGGTAAAGTGTTTACTATGCAAACAATAGGACCTGAGATTGGATACCCGACATTTATGTTTGGTTTTTGTTATAAAGAGGTATGGTATCATGTGTCTGCAATCCCAGTGATTGGGAGGCAGAAACAGGCAGATTGTTAGACCTCGCTGGCTCACTATCCTAGGCAAGTCAGTGAGCTCTAGGTTCAAGGAGAGACCCTGTCTCAAAAAATAAAGTGGAGAGCAAGTGAAGAAAATACTAATGTCTACCTCTTGCTTCCACATACTTGCACTTGTATGAACATGTGAAAATTTTTATACACACACTAAAAGAAAAAAATGGACTGCTAACAACCACAAACAATTCAATGGGTGATAGTGATTGTCCACAGCTTATGTTAGTGCCTTCCTAAAATTAATATGTTATAATGTTAACCTTCCCAATGGAATGATATTGGAATTTGAGGCTACTGGGAAATTATCTATACCATGAAAAGGTGGATCTCATTAATAAAATCAGTTTTCCTGTTAGAAAGATTATTTTTATCTTCTTCATGTAATGATACAAGAAGATGGCTGATTGCAAGCATTTATCAGCCCCCTGGCCCGTGAGCTTGAACCCCAAGTTTCTAGAACATGGAGAAGCAGTGTTTGTCTATGGTACTCTGTTACAGCATCCTCATCTGATGCTAGGGCAGAGTGGAGCAGAGGAGAGGGAAAAATAAAAGACCTAGAGAGAGATAGTGGGGTTCAAGCTTCAAGCTGAAGATCAGAAAAGCAAAGCAGCCAGCCGCTAGCTCTCACTTTGCCTCAGACTGAAATGTGACCCTGGCTCCACCAAACCTCAGACTGAAGCCTCTCCTCAGCGTGGCTGAAGAATCCTGAGACTTCAATGTCTTCTAGTTCTGTATGTGGCTGGAGAATGACTTCTTGATACTGACTACTGAAGACACTGCTCCTGTCTTTTATACCCTCTGGTGGTGGGATTAAAGGTGTGTGATCATTTTTGTATGAGCTGTTTCTCTTTAAGACTGGATCAGTCTTGTCTAGATCTGGGTGGCCTTGAACACACAGAGATCTGTCTACCTCTTAATCCTGAGTCCTAGGACTAAAGGTGTGGACCACCACCTCCTAGCTTCTGGCTGCTGAGATTAAAGGTCTATATCACCACTGCCTGATCTCTATAGCTTGAGGCTAACTTTTCTTTCTGAATCCTCAGGCAAGCTTTAATAAATCATAAATAATATGTCACCACAGGTCAGTGTCAATTTGGGTCTTCCTAAGGAAGAGTAGCTCTAATTCCAAACTCCTGTTTCTAGAGTTTGGAAAAATACATCCTTGTTGTCTTAAGCTTGCTGGTTTGTGGTATGTTATACCAGTCCTGAAAACAAGTGTCCAGTATCCAGACATGAAAGAAAATTATGCTTGGTGGAAGGTGCAGTACTGTAATGAAAGTTATTTGGAAAATTGAGGCAGGAAGAGAGTAAGCTCAAGACCAGACTAGGTTACAGGGTAAGCGCAAGGACAGACTGAATAACTTAATGGGACCCTGTCTCATTTAAAAAGTAAAAAGATGGCTAGAGATACAGCTCAGTGTTGGAGGACTTGCCTAACTTCAGCCTCCAGCACGGCCAAAACCAAACCAAACCAAAAATCCCAGAGACCTGACATCATCTTTCCCTTAGACAATAAAACACAAAAAGGAAAAGCCTTCTTGTCACAAACACATGTCATTAATGCACCAAAGCTGATTAGAAATGGGTCATTCTACCCTGAGAAGGCAGGTACAAAGAGAGGAAACTTCAGCTAACATATAAATATTCACCTCTTTGTTTCATCTGTTTTTTTGTTTGCCTGAGTTGGGGTCTTACTATAAAAGCCCGGTTGGTCTGAACTCATGGTTCCTTTGCCTAAGGCTTCCTGGATGCCAGAATTGTAGACATCTACCACCATAGGTGACCTTAGCTATCAAATTTTAAAGTGACATATGAGACCCTCACTCTACAAAGTTTACAAAGGAGAGAGCTGTGGCTGGAAGTATAGCTTAGTGGTAGAGAGTGTGCTTAGTATTCATGAGTTCCTAGGTTCAATCCCCAGTACGCCCCCAGCAAATGCAAAGGAGGTTGTCAAAATCTCATTCTGTGGCATTTACAGCCCTTACATAAATTGAACATGCATTCAAATGTGGGAACTAGAGATGAGAGGATTGCATTGATTTCTAGAAATAGCACATACTTTTCAAGATCATTAGGGGCAAAGAGAACACGAGGAGACAGCTTGGATCAGACAAGGGTCACCTGGACAGAGGGAACAGAACTCAAAAGACAGAAGTTGGAAAAGGTAGAGATTCCAGAAGGCTGAGTGAAAAGCAAACAATGAGCTGCATGAAGACAATTTTTTTTACCCCATCATAGAAAAACACAGCCAAAAACTACTCCACCCCCAAGTGCTTCCAAAGATCACTGAGACCAGCAAGGCAAGAGGTGCTTTGGAATACCCACCAAGGCCAGAAAACAGCGAAGGTCTCCATAGGCATGGCAGGCAAGATGCACCCTGCTTCCCTTGCCTCCTATTTTCCCAGTACTTCCACCCCAGGGGAGTGTGAACCCCCCAACCCCCAAGGGCTAAAGGACATGAGATAGGGAGGAGAAAGAAGCCACCTCTCTTCAAAACCAAGCTTACCCTGTATTGTTACATGAGCTTTGTACCTCAGTTTCTGATGGTTTTTCCTTAGGACATTTCATTACCTGAAAGGGACCAGCAGAGCAAAATTTATTCTAAATTTCCTTTAAGGGCTGAGCAAGTGTTGAGTCCATAGAATAAATCTGATGGGCGGCTTTGTGATTGATTACATCCTATGAGTCATACTTCTTCAATGGAGTATTACATAACTACATCTAAATGCAATTGGAGGGAACAGTACTTCATCCCTTCTATATATTTTTCTTTGTGAACACACTGCTTCTTTCTGAGCTCAGGGAAATTATAGAGAATTTTGTTCCTTTACTTCCTGTTTATCAACACTTAGGACATATCTAAAATGAAACCCCTTTGGTGCTTACTGCACATCAGATGAGCAACAGTTGTTGAACTAATTAGCAAATAAGTGATCAGTAAACAATACAAAGTCATAAATTCTTTATAAACCTGGCCATCCCCAAATCCTCCTCAGCTAGAATAAGATATACCCCATGTTTGTGATTTTGGAGACATTCCTCCCACACCCTTTACTTATATGAAACTATAAAACAGTCTTAGTATCATATTCAGGGAGTTATTTAGAGCAATTTCTTAATTTCATTGAGGAAGGCCGTATTCGTGACTTATTGTTGCCATATCAAAATACCTGACAGAAGTTACGGTAAGGACAGGTTGATTTTGGCTCAGTTTCAGGGATATTGTCTATGGTGGTGTGAAGGCACAGCGGCAATTGAGGAGTCATGACACATTCAGAGGGAAGAGAACAATGAATGTTAGCATTCAGCTCACTTTCACCCTTGTATTTATCTAGAATTCCGTGGAAAGATGTCACCCAACTCAGAGTAGGGGTTCCCACCTCAATTAACCCAGCCTAGAAACGCCTTCACAGACACGTTCAGATGTCTGTCTCCTAGACCATGCTAGATCCTGTCCAGATAACAATAGCAACCATCACAGAGGCCAAAAGAAGCTTAGTAATGTGATTAAGTTCACTTTCCTTTCAGTAGTGTGGGGCCTGGAAAGTGATGCTTGACTCACCGGTAGGGACATGTTCTGCTTTCTGGGCTCCTTACTGGCTTGGTTTTGAGCGACAGCCTCAGTTCTCTTTATTACTTTTCCCATCACTAAATGAAGAAGCTGCAAATTTGACTATACCTAATACTCACAAAGAACCTTCCTATGCTAGGAATGAAACCCACTCTCTGAGAAAGAGAAGAGTTAGGACCAGCTATTGCTCTCAAAGACCCTGTGGCCAGGTTTGGGAATAGGCAATAGAAAGGGAAGAAAAATTAACAAAGCTACAATAAGGCTACATGGTAGAAAAAGACCATTGGCAATATTTAGAAAAGATACCAAATACAGCCTCAAGGCCATGGAGGGCTTGTTAGTGGAGGTGATGTCTCAGTTGGATCCCAAAATAAGGAACATTTAGTAAGTATCTTGGATTCAACAAAGTCTAAAGGATAAACTAAAGGAGGTATCACTGAACACAAGGAAGCAGGAGAAGAGATCAGTCTTGAAGCAGAGACAGGCAGGAACTCTTTTGTTGTGTTCAGGCATGTAGACGTAATATAGTCAATCAGAATGCAGAATAATGACCTGACTCAATGTCAGTCAGGAATTCCCTAAGTTTCTTTTGCAAGACGATGGATGATAGCAAGCCCTGCTACACTGTGGATAATGGCTGTGCTAGGGACACTGTAGTTAGAGTTCAGTTGGGAAAGTATTGAATTAGTTCATGTAGGAAGAGTGGCAGAGTGGAGGTGAAAAAGTCCTAAGAGTTTCAGAGGAGTGTATTACAGACTATTGAATTATTTCACACTACAGACTCATATATGCAAGTCCTAATAGTGAATGCATTTCCAATGGGCCTTTGGAGATGATTATATTTTAATGAGAGCAAAATGTTCTCACAATGACATTACTGTTCTAAAATACATCAGAGGGCTTACCCTCTGTGACAGTTTTTATTGTCAATTTAACGCAATCTAGAATTACTTGAGAAAAGACTCAATGTAGGGTTGTCTAGATTAGGTGGGCCAATCAGCATGCCTCAGTTACCTGCCATTGAGACAGGAAGACCCTAGGCCTGTGGGACTTCAGGTGGCATCGTTCCCTGGGAAGGAAATCTTGGATTGTATAATTGTGCAGAAAGTCAAGTGTTAGCACGGGCTCATTAATTCACTGCTCTCCAGTACGATGCGATGCAATCAGTTGCTTTAAATTCCTGAATCCTTGACCTCCTCACAACGATGGACTGTAACATGATACCATGAGTCAAATAAATTCGTTCTCTCTCAAGTTGCTTTTGTCTGGGCAACATAAAAGAAACTGAACCATCTCTTTGCTTCCTTGTTATACAAGTTATCTATCTACAAGCCAGGAAGAAAGTCCGCATCAGAAACCAACCACTCTAGGTCCTTGTGTTCCTACCTCCAGAACCATGAGGAAACACATTGCTTTTTAAACAAACTGTCGTGCTTTACTACGAAACTATACATTAAGAAACAGTGCAAACGGAGTGGGAATGTGGTCTGTTGGACAGGGAGTAAACTTAAGGAGGAGTTGAGGTTTGGATGTGTATCTATGTGCATTAGTCAGGGTTGCTGTTCAATCATGTCCTCGTTTCCATTCCAGATGCTGTGGCAAAGTACTCTGAAAGAAGTCAATTAGGGAAGGAAGGACTTTATTTCAGCTCACAGTTCCAAGTTATACTCCATCATGGTAGGGATGTCACAGGGGCCGAAGGTTTAAGCAGCTCATCACATCTATGGTCAAGAGCAGAGAGAATGATTGAAGCCATGTTTCCTCCTCGGCTCACTTTTCCCACTCTTAAACAATCAATGACTCAAATCTCAGAAATGCTGCCATCCTTCGTGGGCTGAGTCTTCCACACATTAATCACTGTAATCAAGATAATTCACCACAGACATGTCCACAAGCCAACTGATGCAGACAACTCCTTGTTTAAGAGGGAGTGAGCCTAGATTGTGTTAAATTGACAACTAAAACTAACCCCATCTCAAACTGAATGAAAGGCAACCGTCAAGAGAAGACAAAAGATAAGTGGCGTGTGTCAGAAGTACTTGACCAAGATTTAAAGGTCTGATAAACACGCTTTAATGAGGCCCACTAGGTAAAAGTATTTGTTAGACAAACCCCATAATCTAAATTTGATTCACAGACATTCATAGATGAAAGAAAACTTAAAAAGTTTGTCACAAACAAAGCAGAAATATCTGGAGGGAAATTCTCTAAATGAAGAAAAAATGGTAAACAAAAACTTAGATAAGAATAATAGACTTTCAGTGAAAACTACAATGTAGCTTGATACGGTTCTGGATAACATAGAGGAAATAACTGAGACAATTATAGTTTGAAAGGGGGAAAGTAAAGAAATGTTAAGGACTTTGTTTCAGGGTTTGCACTGCTGTGATAAAAATTCCGTGACTAAAATCACCTTAGGGAAGAAATGTCTTATTTCACCTTATAACTTGTAGTCTATCCTCCAGGGAAGCCAGAGCTGGAACTCAAGGCAGGGATCTAGAGGCAGGAACTGGTGCAGAGACCATGAAGGAACAATGCTTATTGTCTTGTTCTTCATGGCTTTTTCAGCCTGATTTCGTATAGCATCCAGGACCAGGAGCCAAGGGCTGGTACTACACACAGTGAACGGGATGTGAACTGGACCTTTCCACATCCATTATTAATCAAGAAAACATACCATAGACTTTTCCAGAGTCCAATCTGATAGGAGAACTTCCACAATTGAGATTTTCACTCCCTAAATGCCTCCAGTTTGGGTTAAGTTGACATAAAATTAGCCAATATATGGCTGCTCAGAGTCTACTATAATTGAACTGTCAAAAACAATTGCACTAAAGATTGTGGGAAGTAATGAAAATATAATAATCACTACAGAATTCATAGATTTCCCCAAAATACTACAAATGAGTAAAAGAATAAAAGAATGTTCATAACCAATAGAAGGGCAGGAAAAAGAAAATTAATGGATAAGTCAATCAGCAAACAAAATAAGACAAGGCTCTAACATATCTGTAACTACACTATTTGTAAATAGAATAAATACCAATTGGTATGTATAGTAGGTTAAAATCATAATCCAACTATATGCTTTCTATAAGAAACTTACTTCAAAATGGAAGAAGAAGATAGGAACATTAATCAAATGAAAGAAAAAATGGTATATTAGCATCAGATAAAGTTCAGAATAAAGAAAATTAAAAAAACAGAAGCTTTGAGAATTCTTAACTCCTCTCTCCTTTCAGATAAGTTTGTATTTTCACAAGCTGAAAACCTTAAACAACAGGGACTTGCTGTGGGTCTCCTATTACTCTAGTGTGGAGTGGAATGATTCCCGTTAGCAATCACAGCCTTGTTTCTCAATTTTTAGGTTGTGCTTTCAGTTCAAACTTGCTTATTCAAGAAGTAATCTTTCTCAATAAAGTGCACAAGTGCACATCTTTTTTTTTCCTGTTTATTTATTCATTCCAGGTCAGACTACCTTCACTTTGGACTTTCAAATATTTTTCATAACATATGAAAAATAGGGTGATTGATGCCAAAGTGCATGTCTTTTATATCTTTGTTATTTGTTTTGCTATTTTTCACCATAGACTTGGATACATGCAATAAATTAGCTATGTCACAGCTGGAATATTTCCCTGTTTTGAAATTTTGCCTGCTGAAGTAGTCTATTGTTTTTAAATTCAACTTCATTCAGGATCTCAAGATATTGGCAGAATGAAGCCATATTCTTAGATAAAATATTACATACATGGTCCCTCACTCAGTTCCTGAAAGAATCACTTTTTAAAATGCAGGTCAGGACCCCAGCACAGGGAATGTGCCATCCATAGTCAGGGTAGGTCTTCCGACTTCAATTAATACAAACAACACAATCAAACACAATCATCCACAGACCTTCCCAAATGCTTGTTTTTTTTTTTTTTTTTTTTTTTTTTTTTACCCTGTATCTTTTCAGGTTGAGAATCAATATTGAGAGAGTTTGGAGGAAGGAAAGAAGTTGGCATGCTATAGACAGGCCAACATGAGAGATTCTGGGGTGATGGAAATACTGTTTTGGTTGTAAATCAATTCTCAGTTTTGGTAATGTGCTATTGTTTTGCAAAATATCAGCACTTAGGGAAATAGGCAAATAGTTTATTATTCATTATAATTTTATAAAATGAAAAATATATTAAAGTAGAAAAATGACCCAAAAGGTAAAGATAGTGGCTTAATAGATCATTCCAAAATATTTAGAGTACCAGGATACCAGAAGAACTTGTGATTTATCTGTGACATACTTTTGGCCACCATCTGCAAGTTGTCACTACTTTCCAATGTGGATGGATTACAGATTCCAAAGATGTTACTTTTGGAAATACCTGCAGTCACCCTGACACTATGACTCAAGGAACTTATATTTGACCCTGTGGTTCTTTGTGGTTGTTTTGTTATCTGATTATCTCTAAGGTTCCCATGCCCTAAGTCTGAGACACATAGGCCATTATGGCTAGTGATTCTATACATTTACTGCCTACTAACCCATTCCAACACTGGAGCAACATGGCTAGAGATGTCAAGGCTGAGG
The DNA here is from genome assembly GCF_943737965.1 of Phodopus roborovskii. Classification (NCBI taxonomy): domain Eukaryota; kingdom Metazoa; phylum Chordata; class Mammalia; order Rodentia; family Cricetidae; genus Phodopus; species Phodopus roborovskii. Next base: position 16,066,848 of record NW_026126482.1, on the reverse strand, counting down.
ACAGATGGTGTCCAGCATCCTAATCCCTGAGGACAGTTTCCATATCACCCTCCCAAAAGCAAGGTTGACTCCAATAAACCTTGGTGGCTACCAATGTACAGAGCCATCTGGGTTTACCAAGTTCCATAAGACTATTGATGGTCCAGAGAGGCTTGCTGTCTCTGGGTCTGAGAACCCGTTGTGCTTACCACATGACTCAGGTTTGTTTGTGGAGTCTGAGTCACTCAACACCCATAGAAAGCTAAACATTGTTGTATAAGCTTTTGTAAGGGAGTAAAGAGAGTGGCTTTACTTTTCACACCTCAGCAAAGAAGTACTTGTCAGCCCTATGCCCTTCCTAACCATATTTTCTGTGATACTTTGCTGTACTAGTTACTCTCCCCATTGCTGTGCTAAAATGCCCACAAGAGCAACCTAAGGACAGGTAGATTTTATTTGGCTCACAGTTTCAGAGGGTATCATCTGTCATGGCAAGGAAGGAGTGCTAAGCCTGAGAATTTGGTGGCTGGTCACATTGTATCCACAGCCAAAAGGTGGAGAGCAATGGCTGCTGGTGCTGATCTGGCTTTCGCCTTTCAATCTCCACTCATTAGACAATGCCACCCACATTCAGGCTGAGTCTTCCCACCTCAGCCAAAGGCTCCTGGAAGCACCATCAGAGATAGGGTGAGGAGTTTGTTTCTCAGGTGTTTCCAAATCCCATCAATCTGACAATTAATATTTACTCTCACAACTGTCTTATTTTCCCATTGCAGTTTATCATGACAATCCCCCCAGTGTGATAAAACGGAAAAGGATATGAAGCGCCAGGGCCCTCAAGAAGGTCCATCAGATAAGGGCACAGTGCTGAGACTGGTGACTCGAGTTGTCCCTGGGACCCACATGTTGGAAGGAGAGAACTGACTCCCCCAAATTGCCCCTGACCTCTACCAGTACACGATGACACGCACAAGCACAGCCTCTACTACCTTGGTCATGCGTGTTTAAGTAAAACTGTGCCTCTGTCTTTTAATCTGTGAAATGACAAATAGGATTTTCAAAAGTTTCTAGATTTGCTCTAGAACAGTGGTTCTCAACCTATGAGTCATGACCCCAGCTCAGGGGACACATATGGGATATCCTGTGTATCAGACATTTACATTACAATTAATGACCATAGCAAAATTATAGTTATGACATAGCAATGATATAATTTTATGGTTGGAGGTCACCACAATGCCAGGAGCTGTATTAAGGGGTTGCAGCATTGGGACAGTTGAGAACTGATGCTCCAAATATCACTTCACCCTATTCTTATAATTTCTTCTCTTCCACCCTGTGTCTTTTTTTATCCGTTTACTACCATCACTGAAAACCAACCTCCTCGTTTCCATTATGATCAACTGACACAAGCTTTCTGAGGCACGCTTATTATTAAAGGTGGTGAAGACTTTGGGTTGCAGTCTGGTTATATTTGCATCTTAAAAGTGAACATAAGTCTTTGCTGTTTTTAAAAAATGCCTTAGGCACCCCACCTGGATATTCTTCATGCTTCCATTTTAAAGCTATGCCTTTTCTTCTTGGGAAGGTTGGAGTTGCATATAAATCCACGTCTCATTACTATGATACAGGAACGAAGGCAGGTTGATCTTCTCAAATAAGTTCAAGTAGCCTCTGGTTTTACTGAGGAAAGTCCAACATTAGCCTTTGGTGGAAGTCTAACAGTCGATAACCCCACAGGAGAACTCTCAAGAGAGGGAGAGGTCATTCTGTAAAACAGGAAGCCAAGAACCATTCAGGGGTCAGGCCCACTAAATGACAACTTGATGTCATGGGATCTACTGAAACCACTTCCAAGAGAAGACCTACCAAGGACAAGTCACCTCCCTTGCATTAGGCTCTGTCTCTTCATTCTTGTTATTTGTGTGTATGTTTTTTTAAACAAAGCATATTTCATTGTGCTTTTTCATGTATTCTTTGTGTGTGTGTGTGTGTGTGTGTGTGTGTGTGTGTGTGTGTGTGTGTTATCCTTCTTCATCTCCCTATCCCTCTCTTGCTGGTCCTCTTCTTTCCTCTAATAGCCCATCTTTTGCTCTTATCACAGGTGTTGTTACTCTCTTTCATTTTCATTTTCTCCTCCCTAGGCTCCCCTAAAACCCCTTTACTCCTCTCACAGTCCCCTTACTAGTTGGTTACATGACCTAACCTGCATCCTGCATCTATCCAAGGGATGAAAATTTTTGGCTCCCGGTGAAGAAGCTTAGCTACACACACACACACACACACACACACACACACACACACACACACACACACACACACACTATTTTTAAAAATTGTACATGTTTGTGTGTGTATGCATATGGGCATGTTTGCCCGCTTATGGCATTGGATCCTTTGGAGCTGGAGTTACAGGTGGCTCTTGGGAATTCAGCTCAGGTCTTTTGCAAGAGCAGCAAGCACTCTTAATCACCAAGCAATCTCTATAACCCAAGCTTTACCTCTTTAAATTTTCCCTTTTACACATATAAAAGTGAAAATCTGGGCTCCACAAATGAAAGAAAAAACATGTGGCTCCTTTTGCTTAACATAAATATTTCCGCTTGCATCTATCCATTCCATTCCAGCTGCCATGAACTCAGTTTTCTTTATGGCTGAATACAATTCCTTATCCATGTCTCTGTAGATAGACATCTAGGCTGAGTCTATTGCTTAGCTGCTTTGAGTAGGGCAGCAATGAACATGGATGTGCATGGATGTCTCTGTGGTAGCATATTCAGTCCTCTGGGGCTGTGCTCAGGAGTAGTCTCGCTGAGACGCATCGTGGTTCTGCTTTCTCTGAAACCTACCTGCGCCTCTTAGCACTGCCTCATTTCCAAGCTCCCTCTGACACATGACCTCTGAAGGATGTAGTCAAACCATGGCAGGGGAGTACTGACTGTTCTAGAAAGTCTGAAGCTAGGATCTGGGCCAGTCATCCTAAGCCAGGCTAACATCTATCTGTCTTGCATGCCCCATTCCCTCCAGGAAACTTCTGTGAGTCTAAGTCCTGACCCAGCTACTCTACCACACTCTAACCATGTTTTCTAAGACCCTTACGCCACGTGCCATCATTTACGTATGTTTGACACTGTCTACCGGATAGCACACTCTTCGGAGACTCTGGCCTTATGATGGCAGGCATAGTGAGTGCTCTTTGGGAGTTTATAAAATGGAGCTTGCTCCTCTGCCTTCCTCCTTGCTTCTCCTTGAGCCTTTCAGTGGGATGAGTCACTCTCCTGATACACTGCAAGTAGTAATAACAATGAATATAAATACCAGGAGCGTTTCTCTGGAACGCGTGCAAGTAGGAAACCATCCACACGTGACTGGGTACGATCGGGGAGGGCAGCTTAACTACTAGTTGTTTCACAGCATTTTCTAATGACAAAGATCCATACAGTATCTACTTTCACCCCCCACATCAAATTGTACAGCTGTTCCGGGGAAAACTGCGTGAGCAAACTTTAACCTCATGACTTCTATTATGTGGGGATGAAAGGCTTAAAGCATAATGTGGGCTTTTTTTAGACATGAAGTTCCATGTGAGTAGTGTGTTGTTAATTTCATATTAATGCAGGGTGCTGGCGGAAGTCAGCACAAAGCTAAAGGCGAGCAGCATGCAGCTCGAGTATCTGGTGGCCAAGTGTGAGCTACTTTCTCTTCTCTCCAAGAAATGCACACCCCTCCTCCTAATAACACACTCAGTATAGACCTGTGAGACTTCAAGTCACCAACAATCTTGATTCTTTGCTAAACCAGGGCTCTGTGGCCTGTGAATATGAACTCGCTACTAAGCATTAGTTGAAATTTGAACTCCATTCCCTGGTTCTTCCTGTAAGTGAGCCCTCCCTATGTGGACATGCTTCCCCACGCATATGCTCTGCTTATAGCTTCCTGCCTTAGCTGATTCATAGCTCCGAGGAGTAGGCATCCTGAGGTATTATTGCTCTACATCTCTGTAAAAAGTTGACAACATTATGCTCTCTGCACTAATGAGCTTCCTTCTATGGAAGACCACAAATCAAAAGTGAATCCCAGCATACTTCAGTGTTCTCCTATTGCTTTGGAAAGTGTTCATGAGATTATGCTGAAGATATTAAATTAGGATCATTTTCTTGCTTGTCATGGGGTTTTGTTGGAATAGAAGCCTGCCATGAGGGTTGGCAAGGTGATCCTTTCTTGGGACCTGCATTTGTCCAGTTATTACAATCCCTGATGCTAATAGTGGCTGCTCCATGTTTGCCTTGTGATGATCCTTTTCTCTTTCTGGTATGGGGTGTCATGTCTACACGAGCAGGTACATGCACCCATGGAAGTCAAAGGTGGCTGCCAGGCGCCCTCTTCTATTCCTCAACCTGGAGCTTACCAGTTGGCTTGGCTGGCTGGTGGGTGAGCTGGAAGCTTCTCCTGTCCACATGCCTGGCTTTTTTGTATGTGGGGGCAGGAGGTCCAGACGAAGATCTTCACACTTGCATGGAAAGTACATTACCCACTGAGTCATCTCTCCAGCCCTGAATATGCTTCTTTAAATAGGTGATATGAAGAACAGAGATGGGGAGGACAGCAGAGTAACTGGCACCACAGATTGTCAATGACCCTCTTCAACATTTTGGAAAGTTCCAAGACAGAGAAAAACAGCAGAAGGGTATGGGACACCAGTAGTGGGGGGGTGCTGAGGTTGCCTTTTCATCAGGAAAAGAATGGGTGTGCGTGGTGTTACAAGCAGGGCTCCAAATCTTTTCCCTCCTTTGCCCTCTCTCATTTGTGGTCATTATTCTCCAGGGTAATTGTGCAGTAGAGGAAGCAGCTCCTCTGAGTGGAAATGTGCTTATAAGGCTTCCCTAGGAAAAGGAGGAAGAGGAGAAAGTGGAGTTGGCTCTACGATGAATGGCATGGCTTTCTCCTCCTTCTTGTTTCTGGCAAATTCCATTAGAGCTGTCCACCTCTTCTGAGTGGCACATAGTACAGCTTCATGTGGATCTGGAAGTTAGGAATATCAGCAAACACACAAATCCTACAGCAGGTGCTTGGCCTGGAAAATTGAGACAGGTTTGGATATGGATGATCTCTTCTAAAGGCTCACGGGGTCAAGGCATGATCTTCAATGCAATGTTCAGAGGCAGGGCTTCTGGTAAGTGGTTGGCTGGTAAGGGATCTGACCTAACCAATGGGTTAATCCATTGATAGCACAGAATCTGGTGGCATGAGCGAGAGGTAGAGGAAACTAGGAAAATGAAACCTAGGCCAAGGAAGTAGGACACTGGGGGAGTTCTTGAAAGATGTATCTGGCCTCCAGCCCCTTGGCTGTCTTTCTGATTCTTGGCCACCAGGCAGTGAGCAGCTGTTCTACCACAGTCTTCTGCCCCCATGTTGTGCTTTATCGCAAGTTCCCCAAGATGGATCCTACCCACCATGGACCAAAACCTCTAAAATCATGAGCCAAAATAAATCTTTCTTCCTTTAAGTTATTTTTATTAGGTATGTTGTCATAGCAACACAAAGATGATGGACATGTAAGGCTCTTTGGAGGTAGCGACATGGATGTTTTTTCTTAGTCACTGTCTCTCTTCTAGCCCGTCTAGTTATGCATCCTACAGAGCCCTGTCTGTCGTGATGACTAGTGCCCACTTTGCTACACTGGCAGACACATGTCTCCTAGCGGTTCTCTTTTCTTTACTAAACTAGCTGGTTTCTCAATTGTTCTTGTTACACCTGATCCCATATTCGCATCCTGGGCCTGGTCCTCCTCTCCTTTGTTGCTCTCTTAGAGGCATTTGGGTCTTTTTGTTGGTGGTCACAGGTTTTCGACACAAAAGCCTTTATTCAGCTGCTGTTGTGTGTGCATGCGTGCATTAATATGTAAGTATGGGCATGTGTGTTCATGCTTGTTTAATCACCTGAGCACATGCATGAGGAGGTCAGGGATCACTTTTGGATGTTTCTTCTATTGCTCTCCACCTTATGAGACGGAGTTTCTCACCCAACCCAGAGCCATTTCAGCTAGACTGGCTAGCCAGTTAGCTCTCAGTATCTCCTTGTGGCCACCCTACCCAGTTCTAGGTTGTCAATGTACTCCACCACAGGGCGCCTTGTTTATGGATGCTGAGGATGTTACTTATGCTTGCTCAGCAAGCGCTTTGCCCAAGGAGCCCTCCTCTTAGGCCCGTATTCAGCTTTCTAATCCCAAAGCCTGCTGCCAGGGGAGGCATGTGCGAGTGATCCTGCCTCCATTCTGACATCTGTTAGCCAGAAAGTTGCAGGACTCTAGGTTGAAAGAGAAAGAAAGAAGTTTCGGTTTGCCAAAGATGACTCAAAAGTCTGGATTGGTCCATATTGTGAGTATAGTCAGGAAATGCAGTGCATGGAACTCATGCAGTAATCTTGCCATCTCTCTCCTCGGTCCTCTAATTTTCCTCATGCAATTTATCTGAGAAAGCAGAAGGGTGGTGGCCAATGTACACGGAGATGATGCCTCATGGATAGAATCCCGCAGGTTTTCATGGATAACATGATTTGTTCCTGTGTTTACATTTTTGTTAGCATTCACTAATGCTTTGCTACCAAATGTGACTTGATGTGAAACACAACATTAGGTTTCAGGGTGACCATGCCATAGTCAACATTCTGTTCTCTCTCTCTCTCTCTCTCTCTGTCTCTCCCTCCCCCCCCTCTCTCTCTCTCTCTCTCTCTCTCTCTCTCAACTTCCTATGGCCCTCAGATTGATTATATTCCATAGGCCAGGAGCTGAAGATGACCAGAACATCGGACTAGAAATGAGTGGTGGATTTCCCAGGAGTCTTTGTCAACAGAAAGAGAGCTGGGGTGGAAACCTATGAAGAAAATGTCATTTAAGTCTCAAAGATCCAAAAGAGCAATGAGATGTTCTCTGAGCAGTAAGTCACGTGTTCAGCATCTTTTTTTTTTTTTGTTGTTGTTGTTTAATGAGCCTTTCTGACAAATCTTGAATGTTCCCTTTTAGACTTAAGTGTGAGTTAAAATATAATCGCCCTTTTCCTTTATATTTGGTAATAGACCAAACTACTACTACTATTACTATTATTATTACAGAGCTGGGTTTGAACTGGTGGCCTTGTACATGCTAAGGCATATACTCTGCTACTGAGCTACACCCTCATCCCAGGTCAGACATATCTCCCAGGCAGGGATTAGCGTACAGCAAGTGTCCCAGGGAGAAACCCGACAGGGCGCCTTTTCTTCTCCTCAAGCAGAAACTTCACCCTGGGAAGAATCCCATGCTGGATGCAGAGAATCGTACCTATTCTAGATTCAGAGCAGCTGCTCCCGGCAACAGTCACTTAAAAGCCCATTTACAAGCTCAGATATTTCCCTAGATTCAGAGCTGGGTTCCTTCTAAGATAGGCAGTCTGGCAGGCAGGGAGAAAAGGGTCATTTAGGCTGACTATGACCTACAGCGTCAAGGTCACGTGATTTCCAATATATCTGCCCTCCTCCTCACCCCGCCCTTCCTCGCTCCGGTGGACATCCATGTAGGTTTTAAAAGCTGGACATAGAGAAGCACACGAGCTGGGCAGAAGCCAGGCTCACCAAGGCTGCGTGTGGGAGCCAGGGACAGGCGTGGCTGATCTGGAATCAGCTTTGTTGTCCTCCCCACTTTGCTCTGTAAAGAGCACTCTAGGACTGCCACTGGGAGCTCAGCCTGCAACCTCTCCTTCACATTCATTACTTCTTCAGAGGCTTCCACAGGGAGACAGGCAGAGTCCAGCTCTCATTGGCTGCTTTTCTCTGACTGAACGGCCAGTTCCAGCAAATCAATAGCCTGGACTCCAAGAGCATAAAGATGAATTGAAACCGGCAAGGCTCTTGAGGGTATGGGTGAGGGGAGATTAAAAAGAAAAAGTGTAAACACTGCCAAGACAAAAACCATGCACATAGCCGCTGCAGGGACCCCCAGAGAACCCAGTGTCTTCTACCAGAAGCCCTACCGGCAGGCACCACAGCACCCTGAGCTCCTTGGCATTTGGCCAAGTTCAAACCATTTGCAAAGTAGGTCAATGGAAGTCACATCAATCAGAGGAGGGGGAGGATGCCAGCCAGGACCTACAGAGCTGGAGGAGGCCCAGTCCCCGCCACCGTGGAGAGAACGGGACACAGAAAGAGACAACTGATGCGAGGGGCCCTTTAAGGGACAGGTTGTAGCTGATCCAGTCTGGAGGCCTTCAGAGCTGTTCAGGAGACCAACTGCTCTGCACGAGCCTCCGGCAGGACTTGGAGGATAACCTTGAATGAAAATGCACTCCTAGGAAGCTGACGTCATCTTTATTCAGCTTTTTGCTCTGTGTGTTCAGAAAGCCCCATTTCATTAATGAGGGTTTTCTAGTGAGGCGTGCCGGTTCTCTGCCCTCACCCGAAGAATGCAATTAAAAATACCTAGATGCAGACACAATTGTCCTAAGTAATAAAAGGAAGAAGATGCATATAAAACAAATTATATACCTCCTACCTGCTCTCAAGCATAAAACTCACACTATTGTTATTCCTGCAGATGTCAGTCAAAAAGGGAGGCACCACTTTCTTGATTAAGGAGATGCAAAGACACAAAAGAAATGAATACTTACAAAGGACATGTCTTTAAATACAACCTACCTGCACCTGTCACTTAGAGGTGGACTTTGCTATACTGTTTTGTCACCCCCCCCCCTTACGGTCTCTTTCTCCTCTGGTACAACCTAGTCACCTTCCAGGAGTCCTCTTAATGTTTTCCTCAGTGATCATTTCTCCAGCCAGATCCCCGCAGCAGGAAGAGTAGCCAGTGCCACACACCCAGGAGTAGTTTTCATATGAAATGGGTGCCTAGGGGTTGTTGCACAATAGCTCCTGGAAAGCACAGGCTCCGTCTCATGTCTCATACTCCAATCATCCATCACACATAGTTAGCCCAACCTAGTAAGGACCGTGGGAGAAACAAAGGAGAGAGAGAGAAAAAAAAAGGGGGGGGGGAAATAAACCTTTACTGAATGCCTACTAGGTATGATGTGAGCTACTGTGCTGAGTTTTATATTGATTTTTTTTCTTTTTTAATTTAAAACTTATAACAGCTCTAGGATAGAAGATTTGCTCTCCACTGTCTTAAAGATAAGGAAACGGGGCTAGAACAGTTACATAACTCACCCCAAAGCAAACAGCCAGTGTCTGGTTCTCTACTCTCCAATTGTCAGCTCTGCCTCGGGAGGTTTTTTTTAAAGTGTCCAGTGCAGTCCCGGAGAGACATCCCAGTGTGGGTAAGACCCACGTTTGGATCCCCAGCACCAACTTTAAATGCCAGATGTGATGGTATGCCTATCATGCCAGCACAGGGAAGGCTGAGACAGGAGAGTCCACCAGGTTGGTGGCCAGCCAGCCTAGCTGAACTGGCAAGCTCCAGGTTCAGTTAAATCCTGTCTTTAAATAAAGGTGGGAATTATGGAGGGACCACAGCTGATGTTGAACTTTGGCCTCCACACATGCTCGCACACATACATTCATAACCACACATATGTGTCCATATATCAACACAATACACACAAGAGTGCATGCACATGTGGGGGCATGCGCGCACACACACACACACACACACACACACACACACACACATACTCTATCCAATGCCAGTCAGGTGTGAAGGTGCATGCCTGCATGCCTGGAGTCCCAGCACTCAAAAGGCAGATGCAGGAGACTCACCATGAGGTAGCCAGTCTACATGTCAAGTTCTAGACCAGCTACGACTACTGAGACCCTGACTCAACACAGGACAGCACAAAACCCTTCAAATGCTGGGCTTTACCCTTGAAGACTTAGATTGAGGTTTTCAAGCTCTGAGGATCATAGAGTGTTTCTTGTATTACCTGCTCTGCTGTGGACCATGCCCTGCATAGAGTAGTTGCCAGTATTTGTGAAGCAAGTAAATGACTTCAGTCTATTTAGTGCAGTGTTTCTCAGGCCTGACTATGTGTTAGTAGCCTAGGCAGGCAATTAAGCAATCAGTGCCTCTCTCTGCCCCTGCTCACAGAGGCTCTGATGCAGTTGGTTTCGGGGTGGAGCTTCCTGACAAGCAGCCCAGCTTGCAGAAACTCCCCCAGCCATCCACGTGGACAATTCCTTCCAGGACCATCTGTCCAGAGTGAGGTCAGACAGCATCTGCAGGAGTGAAATCTCCACACAGGTGATGCTGCGCAGCAGGGCTGGGAACAACCGCCTACACCATGTTGCCCCCCCCCCTCTCTCTCTCTCTCTCTGAGCTTTATAAATGGGAAAGCATCACTTTCTAAAAATAATCCCATCAACAAGGATGAGAATGATCAGCCGTGCACAGCCGAGCAGGCTTTGAGGGGGATACATTGCAGAGGAAACAATAGGGCTGCTGTCACCTCTTGTGATCTTAATCGGTTTCGTGGTAACTTGTTCTTTGATTTGTGTCTGTCAGGGGCTGTTTGGAAAATGATTTGTGAAGCTGGTAGATGAGGACCTTGTTGTGCAGCTTGCAGGAAGATAACAAGCATCCTGAATGCCAGGCTAAGGGGTACCTTCTTACCTCCTAGAGCTTCAGTGATAAATGCGTGCAAACGTTTGAACACCTGTGGTGGGCATGTCCTGTTATGGGGACAGGAGGGAGAGTAGGGAAGAGCCCAGGAGAATCAGCAACTCTCTGAGCATTTCCATAGAGGGGCAAGAGGGAGGAACAAAAAGAATGCCTGTAGACGCACCTCACATATGTTTAGTCACGCTTCTAATGGTCTGGAAAACAAAGACAATTACACACGATAGGCTTCTGTGTTGTTAGCTTTAAACGCGTTCGAAAGTGCATTACCCCGACTGTATCAGGAAGCAGTTTAATATTAATGAGACAGGTTCTTATTATTCTGTGTAATAAGCCCAACCAAGAGTCCGTGCAAGAGACATTTCCTTCAGAATCATGTTGGCGTTACATAATTATTATGAACCCATAAAAAGCAGCTACTGCTATGAAGCAAGATATGGGATTGCTTTAAAGAACAAATCATTTCAAACTTGGGGGGTGGGAACCCCCTCTTATATGCACCATGACATGTGTGTGTAATTAAAAAATAGTGACATTTGCTGAGTGTTTAGTTCCATGCCTGGGAAGCCTTTGATTTGCTTTTTTTGGTATTCCCATTTCATGCCCCAAACCACAACAAAGATACAAATTAGGTGCTGTCTTATATTCTCCCTTTACTTATCAAAGTGAGGCACAGAGGGACCAAGCAACTTGCCTGAGGACACATAGCTAGGAAGCAGTATGGACCGATAAGCAGGCAGGCAGTTTTTATAGCTCATCCTTCAAACCTGGACAAACCAGAAACAATGTTTGCTCTATACTGATGTTATGTTGTTCTAAGCAATTGCATCCTTTTACTTCGCATGCCTTGGCAGATGGCAATCAGAAAAAAGAAAAAAAACCCAGATTTCTGGAGGGAAAGCAACCATCACTTCATCCCAAATTTAACTCTGCGTCCCCTCCTTCAGTTTTTGTGAGTAAATCCAACTTCTGAAATGCCTGTCTAGTGGGATCCAGAGCAGCAAATGTGGAAAACATTGGTTGAGTGTGTGTGCCATCAGGCTTGGGAAATGGAGAAGCCACCTTTGTCTTTAAGGTTCTCTTGATGGGCAGGGACCATGACTAGGGTGGGAAGGTGCTGGCTGTGCAAGCCTGAGGATCTGAGTTCAAGCTCCAGGCTCACCTTTCAAAACCAAGCATGGTGATGTTTGTAATCTTAGGACTTGAAAGGAAGAGAAAGGTGCATCTCAGGAGCTCACTGGCCAGACAGATTAGCCTACTCAATGAGCTCCAGGCTAATGAGAGCCCTGCCTCAAATTCATGAGGCAGATGGTACCTGGGGAATGATACCTAAGGCTGCCTTTCACCTCCATACATATCACATACAAGAACACACACACACACACACACACACGAGAGAGAGAGAGAGAGAGAGAGAGAGAGAGAGAGAGAGAGAGGACTAAAAGGAACACAGAGGGGGAACGCACACACAGAAACAAAGAGACGGAGAGGAACACGGGGACCAACACACGCATAGACAGAGGGGAGAGAACACACACACACACAAAGAGACAGTGAGGAACATGGAGGGGTGTGTGGGGAACAAACACACAGAGACAGAGAGGGGAGAACACACACACACACACACACACACACACACACACACACACACACCTGAAAACAATGCAGGCAGAAGTTGGCATCCCCATGAAGTGACAATCCTGTTAGCAGTTGGTAGTTCATCTTGATAGTAGTTAGTAAGACATAATCAGGTTTGAACATTGTTAATGACAGACCTCATAAACAAGAGCTTGTAAAACCAGCAACTGAAAATGCAGTACTTTGATTGTCGGTCAGAAGAAAGTGATGTGAGCCTCTGGCCCCCAGTGGCCACAGGCATTCCGTCCCCCAAGGTCATTAATAGATAGCTATCTGAACTTGATGAGGTGACTAACTAGCTGGCTGGAGGCTTTCCGATAAAGAATAAGGACATGCCATTTCTCCTCCTGTGTGAGTCGTTCAAATGAGCCTGCCAGTCACTGGGCATCGAGAAGGTTCAGAAGTGTCATGAAGCTTACTGGAGTGTAGATGGACATGACAGTCCCTTTGACCATTGTCTACTCTCCTTACCCCCCCAATAGTGTTCCACTTCCCTCCAGAGCAAATGCACCTGTCTTCTACCCCATGCTCTGAGTGTGTCCTGTAAATTCTCTCCACAGCGATTACAGAACAGGAGAGACGAGAAGCGTTCAGAGTGAGATCCTGGTGGCTATCTGGTTCCAAATCCCCATCCCTGAAGACGAGAACAGGCATGCTTTGGTCACTCTGCAGACTGGGGCCATGCCCCTAATTCCAGTTAGGTGAACTTTGGTCTTCCTGATCTTCTCCTGCAGCAGCAGATGCTTCCAGTCCTTTGCAGACCAGCTGTGCTCCCTTCTTAGGGTCTCACCGGGTCCCCTGCCTCCCTTTCCTGCAGGTGGAAACTCCCCTACATTTATTTAGTAGCCTCAGCCCAGCCAGCACTTCCTCTGCCCAGTGGGGCAGGGGCAGAGGCAGGGAGTGGTGGAATCCCTCACAGCCTCTGGCTTTCCTGCCTGCGATACTACTTGTGCTCTTGTTTGTTCAAGGCATGTGTCTCCCACCTGTCTGCCAAGTCCCAGTGGAGAAAGGGAGTGGTCTTACACTATTCTATGCACCCAAGATGGGCTGTTCTATGACACCACAGAATCCCAGTATCTGTTTTAGGATACAACTCTGTTTTACATACCATCTGTCCTAGGATACAGGACAGCAATGGTGATGTTGTGGTGGGTCCCAGGATTCTATACATGCTTTGTTCTTCCTCCACAAGTCGTCATTTAGCCTAATTTTCATGTGTCACTTGTGTCCAGCTGTGACTTAACTGATGCGTATGTGTGAGTGTATCAAAACCAAAAGAAAAAGAAAAGGGAAAGAACAAAGTGGTTCAAACAAAGGCAGAGAGAGAACTGAATATTCTTAGGATTCATTTGAATATTTTCATTTAAATTTCTAAACATCACAACGGCTAAACATTTGTTTAAAAACCAAATGCATATTTGAGGAGTCAATTGCTATCAAGGAAGTTATATATTATTAGGCGATTTAAAAGCATAATTTGGTTCATGTGAAATGGCTCCAATTTAAGCCTAACCAAAGCAGAAAGTTCAATGGTCCAAACATCTCAGTTCCTCCCACATCCCTGCTCCTATGGCATCTCTCTTTTCCTGCATCCCTCCTTCCTGCATCTATTTCCCTGTATCCCTGCTCCCATTGCATCTTTCTTACCCTGCATCCCCCTCCAGCATCACTTACTCATTTCCTATCCCCATCCTACTTGGAGAGCAAATGAGGATTGGAAGCAGAAGCGTGGTATGACCATTCACCAGAAGCATTCACCAATCTGAGATGTTGCTGTAGAAGTTACAGGAGTGGCAGGTATGGCCAAGGTCTTTCATTTTTTAGAAGGATATTGATCTTTACTATAGACAGAAATCCAGTCATTCATCTCCCCAGTAACTTTCAGCTTCTTTGTAAACATATTCATGGTAAGAATCCAAGGAGGCCACTTTCCTCTCGTTCCTCATGCAGACTGAAGGGGGAGGGGATAAAACAATGAAACATGTTCTTCCTTAAAACAACAGAAAGTATTTGTTGACAGTCCAGGAGGACAAGAATCTGAAATCAAAGCCTTGGCAGGCCTGCTGGCTCTAGAGAAGAGCACTCCTCTGGCTGTCTCAGAATCTGGTGGCTTCTGGCCATCACTGACATTCCTTGGCTTGGAGATGCTTCACTCTGGTTTCTGCTATTGTTATCACAAGACCTTCTAACCTCTGTGTACGCCTACCATCTTCAATTCTCCCTCCATACAGGGATGCCAGACATTGGACTGAGAGCATTAGCTCATCCCCAGGGCCCGGTTTTTATTTGATTATTTTTGTGTAGTCTATACAGCAAACATGGTCATTTGGAGAGATAATCAGGGTTATGACTTCTGGACCACTTTTTTTCCATGACACTTTATACATCCGTTATTCTTTTTGTACTGTTTTTCTATTCTTTATAAAGAATAGAGACCATTGTAAGAGCCAGAGGTAGTGAATTACTCCAGAAACAACAGGACTGGTGCCCGTGTGAACTCACAGACACTGTGACAGCCCCCACACACAAGACCTGCACAGGTTAAAGATAGATGCTGTCCCAGCACTAAGGGAAGTGCACACCAAGTCCCGCCCTTAACTGAGAAAGTATTTTCAAGCAGAGCCAAAGATATTTTCAGTCTAAAACTAAAATGCAATATGTTTATCTTCTGGAGAAGAGAAAAAAATCCGTTTCAGTATGCGTACAACTACATGCCAGTGCAGGCTCCATGCCAAGGCTGACTAACACAAAATGGACTCCATGTTTTCTGTGTGTGATTTACTTTTTGTTTGTTTGTTTTGCTTTTGCTTTTTTGTTTTTGAAAGAGAGAGGGAATGTGAAGCTGGGTGAGTAGAGAGGTGGTGGGCTGTGAGGAGTTGGGGGAGGGGAGACAATATGATCAAAATACATGTGTAAAGAATGATTTTTACTCATCCATTGATAGACATATAAGAAGTTTCGATGTTTGGCTATGAATGATACAGTGCTTCGCATTTGCACTCATGTACCTGTTTATGAGTATGTATCTTTCCTTTTTTAATTCAAATTAGAAACAATCTTATTTTATATATCAGTCACTCTACCCTCTCCCTCCCATTCTCTCATGCCCCCCAGAGACCCTCATCACATAGAAATGGTGAGGCCTTCCATGGGGGATCATCAAAGTCTGTCACATCATTTTGTGTGGGGTAGTGCCTAGGCCCATCCCCATATGTCTAGGCTGAGAGAGTATGTGGAATTGGCTCCCAATGTCCATTCGTGCACTAGGTATAAATGCTGTTCCATTATTGGGGGCCTTATAGATTGCCCAGGCCTCCTAACTGACACCCAGGTCCAGGGGGCCCTGGTTCCATCCTATGCTAGCTTCCACTCTGTCACTCTGGGGTCCATGAGCTTCCAATTGTTCCAGTCAGCTGTTTCTGTGGGTTTTCCCAGCATGGTCTTGACCCCTTTGCTCATCACTCCTCCCTCTCTACTACTGGATTCTAGGAATTCAGCTCAGTGCTTAGCTGTGGGCCTCTGCTTCTGTTTCCATCAGCTACTGGATGAAGGCATATAAGGTAGCCATCAATCTCATTATAGGGGAAAGGCATTTAAGATAGCCTCTCCCCTATTGCTTAGAT
Organism: Phodopus roborovskii; assembly: GCF_943737965.1. NCBI lineage: Eukaryota > Metazoa > Chordata > Mammalia > Rodentia > Cricetidae > Phodopus > Phodopus roborovskii. The sequence continues at coordinate 16,051,011 of NW_026126482.1, read as the reverse complement.
TCTTAGTTGGAGTCATCCTAGTATATCTCTGGACATTTCCCTAGTGCCAGATATCTCTTTAAGCTTATAATGGCTCCCTCTATTAAGGTATCTATTTTATTGCTCTCCTCTATTCCTCCCCTGGTTCAGTCTTCCTGGTTCCTCAAGTCTTCCCCATCCTCTTCTCCCCATTAGCTTCCTTCTATCTCCCTCTCCCCTCCCCCCATGCTCCCAATTTGCTCAGGAAATCTTGTCCTTTCCCCTTTTCCAGGGGACCATGTATGTCTCCTAGGGTCCTCCTTGTTTCCTAGCTTCTCTGGAGGCATAGACTGTAGGCTGGTAACCCTTTGCTTTATGTTTATTATCTATATATGAGTGACTGGGTTACCTCACTCAGGATGGGTTCTAGTTCCATCCATTTGCCTGTGCATTTCAAGATCCTGGTTTTTTTTTTTTTGTGTTTTATTTTAAACTACTGAGTAAATGTACTGCATTTTATCCATTCTTCAGTTGAGGGGCATCCAGGTTGCTTCCAGGTTCTGGCTATTACAAATAATGCTGCTATGAACATATATGAATAGATGTTGTATGAATGTGCATCCTTTGGGTATATGCCTAAGAGTGGAATTGCTGGATCTTGAGTTAGACTGATTCCCAATTTCTTGAGGAACCGCTGAAAAGAAAAATAAAGATGACTGGCCAAATCCCCTCTCTTTGTCTTGAGCAATCAAACTACAGGTCTACCCATTTTGTTTGACTGTTAACTTATAGTTTGGGTTTTATGTTACAGAATATCTGCTGGAGACCATGAGTAGGCAGATGCAGGATGAATACCCCCCAGCTGTGACAAGTAGGAACTTGTACATTTTCTTTCATTGATGAGGATCAGGGCTAACTCCAAGTTCATAGCGTTTAAACTAGCCACAGGCTCGTTTCTTTGCGTTTTAGTTTTGGAACTGTTCATGCATGTTTCTTCAGGCTGACTGGTTCTTTCCACAGCTGAGTCCAGCTTGCTGATGAGCCCATCAAAGGCCTTCTTTATTTTTGTCATGGTGTTCTTCATTTCTGTGTTTGCTTCTTGATTCTTTGTTAATGTTTCCACTTCACTGCTATATTTGAGTTATTCTTGACTGTCTGGCTGTTCTCAAGCTTCTGTCACCTGAATTTGGTTCTGTGTTGTCCTATGTCTTCAGACCATGCTTGTTGCATTTTGCCATGCCTTAATTTCTTTGGAGAAAGCCTGGGGTATTGACAGGCAACAAGGCCTTTGGTATGAGCTATGTGTTTGTCCATACTTAAGGAGATGGCAGAAAGGATGTACCAGCTGGAGGGTGCTCTGAAATGCTGGCTGCTGGGTCACTGCAACTGTGGATGACTGTCTTCACAAGACCTGTACAGGATCACACCAGCAGGATTAGGCAGCATTCCAACAGGCAGCTCTAGTCGGACTCAATGGGTCACCACCCCCCACCCAAAGACATGAAGGTGGAAAGGGGCATTTGAAGGGCATAAGGGGAGGTGGGAAGGGAAACTGGACTCTGATATGATCAGGTTATATTATTCACAACTCTGAAATTGCCAAGGAATTAATAAAATATTTTAAAAAGAGGACAATTAAAGTAAGAACACTGCATGTTGACCTCTAGCTTAGATAGACAGTCATGGGCATGTGCAATAACTACCCCCTGACACACACACACACACACACACACACACACACACACACACACAATGAGTTTTGACATCACTTCCTCTTTGCCTCTGGGACACCTTCTCCCCTTTCCTTTGTAGGCAGAATTAACTGTTCCATCCTTTGTGTGTTGTTCAGGAGGTTCTCATATGAAAACTCACTTCAAACCTAACTACAGAGCATCTCTAGTTGAGTTCATGTCTCCTTTCAGGTCTGAGTTCTGTGAGCAGAGGCCATATTGGCCTCATCCTCCCAACTCCTTTTCCCCTCCAAACTTAAGCAAACAGTATGGACCCAGACTTGCTATATAGAGAACTGTCCTTCTGGCACTTTACACATTCCTGAAAGTAAGTGCTGATCTGATTAATGCGTGAAACATTTTGTTATTGTTGTTACATCACATACTTCTGGAAGTTTCGCGATGGGTGTTTCACCAGGGCATGACCATCAAGCTACTTTGGTTAAAATGGCAATCCATTCACTGCAGGCTATAGAAAAGACATATTAAACAAGGGACATGCCAAATTAGAAGGGTCCCTGTAGAGGAATGCTAGAGTCTTCCATTTTACAGAGCAGGAAGACTGTGAGTTTGATGGTCTCAGCCAGAGAGGATGAAGAGAGGAACACAACTCTCATCCCAATCAGGAGACCCTCATTAAATCAGAACTTTGAAATTCCGAAGCTGTGATTAAGACTGCTGTTGATTTAAATTATTATTTTTCTCTCAGGTAGTGGAATTAAGAAGTCATAGCTGCCACTGAATTTGTTTCTGTTAGCTTTTGCAAGTTGTCTTGGGATACATTGACCTACTCAAGTTCAGGTGAAAATAAACCCAAGGATCATGCCTCACCACCTGTTATCCAAGGATTCTGTCAACTTGACTGGCTTTATGCTCACCATGGAAACACACCTTTGGGTATGACTGTAAGGGTATTGTATTTCCACAAAGTTTTAGTTGAGGAGGGAAGATGCAAGTGTGGGCAGCGCCCTTGCCTGGGCTCAGATCTGGACTGAACGTAAAGGAGACTAGCAGAGGAGCATCAGTATTCATCTAGCATTCATCTCTCTCTGCTTCCTGAGTGCAGATACAAGGTGACCAGCTGCCTCATGCTCCTACTCCAGAATGCCCCCAACTTGATTAACCGTATACACACACACACACACATACACACATGTAGTGGGATATTCACTTCGTCTCCTTCTGTGGCACTGACCACGCCCATTGGGGGGTGGAGCCATGGGCGGAAGTGACCTGTGGAAGGAGGTCGGAGGGGGCCAGGAAAGGCGCTCTCTTTCTGGCGTGATTCGGATAGGAGAGGATCGGGTTGAATTTCCTGGTGTTCATCTGTCTAGGTTGTAAGTTATTTCTCCCTGAATAAACATCTATTCGGCCTATTTGTTTATCCTGATCCTTATTTACCGCAATACACACACACACATGTAAAACTAGAGTGAATGAATGAGTCAATCAATGAAAATTTCTGTGTATGGAACAGTTATACAAATTCCATGACATTTTATGATATAGAACAAGTCTCTAAGGCTGAACATGCAAGTTTGTGCTAATAGCTAAAGTGGCAGGGGGAGGGAAACGAAACATCTTTTAGACACATGTGATGTGAGATAATGTTCTTGTTCCCTGTAAAGATTTGCCACTCATATTGGTTTTAGTAAAATGCTGATTGGCCAGTAGCCAAGCAGGAAGTGTAGTCGGGGCTACCAGACTAGGAGAATTCTGGGAAGAGGAAAGGCAGAGACACAGTCGCCAGCCAGACACAGAGCAAGCAAGATGAGACCACCTCACTGAGAAAAGGTACCAAGCCACGTGGCTAGACATAGATAAGAATTATGGGTTAATTTAAGTTATAAGAGTTTGTTAGTAATAAGCCTGAGCAATAGGCCAAACTATATAATTAATATAAGCCTCTGGCCTCTGTGTGTTTATTTGGGACTGAATAGCTGCAGGACGGGGGGGGGGGGGGCAGAAATTTCATTCTACACAAATATTTGACTACAAGTAACTACAGAAAAATTTCCTCTGCAAAGTGTTCAGTTTAACAAAAATTGTTAAGGCTGTCCTTAAGTACAACTTCTGGGGTAATTTCCAGAGGCCTTAACTGAAGTTACAACTTCACACTGCAACCTTCTTACTCAAGGTTGGGGATGGCTAAACATGAAAAAACAAACCAAAACAAACAGGCCTCTGTTTTGTAGGAGAGTTCCTCTATTATTTTTTTTAACTTGAGTCTTATGATACCATTGAGGAGTCACACTAAATACTGTGTGTTTGTACAACTTATGAAATATATAGCCATCAAAGTATGATTCTCTGCTTCTTGTTACTCCCAATAGTTTATTGTATGCTCTATTTGAGCATAGGTAATTTTATCTCCAAAAATCTGAAGTGTTTATTTAATATAGCCATATACACATAAAATGTACATAAGTGTGTGTGTGTGTGTGTGTGTGTGTGTGTGTGTTCAGCCAGTGGCTGTCTTTGCTTCGCCCATGAAGGTGGGAGGAGGGTGTTATCTTTTGTTCTACTTCCCTCCACCGTATTCTTTTAAGACAGGGTCTTTCAGGAAGCTTGGAGCTAGGCTGGTGACCATCAAGCCCCAGAAACCCTCCTTTCTTTGCTTCCTACAGCACTGGGATTGCAGGCATATGTGACTGTGGCCTGCTTTTTCTATGGGTGCAGGGGATTTAAAACCAGTTTCTCTGGCTTCTTCAGCAAGTGGTGTTATCCAATGAGCCACCTCTCTAGCCTCATCATCTACAGATGAATTCACGTATATGGTTCAGTGGGTAAAGGAGCCTGTGCCCAAGCCCCAGCACCCGAGTTTGATTCCTACTTGATAGAAGGGGAAAACTGACTTCCCTAAGTTGTCTTCTGACATCCCCACACTTACTGGTGCACCCTCTCACCCACCCACCCACCCAAATATACAAAGTAAATAAAACAAAAAAATCAAGTGTATGAAAGAAAGTGCCTAGAAAATATGCAAATATTACATATGCCATTTGCATAAGAGAGTTGAACATCTGTGAATTTGGGGATCCATTGTTGTTCTAGAGCCAATTCCCACCCCCACTCTATTGCTGTACATGTAATATAGCACCTCCCCCTTGCATTTCTCCAGCTTTCCTCAGCCTGCCTGATGCCTGGTAAAGCCACCCCAGTCCTCAGATCGGATCTCAGCTTCAAGGCTGCTAAGGTGGCTGTGAGAACACATCAGGCACCTTTGCACTTGACTTTATTTCTCCCAGCTCAGTGGCACTGTGCACGTCGAGACTTGGCAGCCACGGGGTGAAAAAAAAATAAGCTAATCTTTAACTTTTTTCTCCTACTCTTCTCAAATGTGCTAGACAATGAGAACAGACTGTGACCTCTTTGTGAAAACAAAGTAAAACTTGAAACGACACCACTCCCAGGGTTGTAAGTTTGCCGGGTTCTCCTGAGTTCTGTAGTACGTTGCCCAGCCCTCCTCGGGGTGCTTTTCTCTTTCTCCTGGTTGAGTCTTGCTGAGGAGTCTGCTCCTAAGCCATCCGTGCAATGCTTGGTTTGAGCCTGTCTTCTGAAATATTCACACTCCCGCAGCCAACTCAGAATTGGGACTAGAGTTTGTTCTTAGATTCTACTGTCCGTATCGATTGGATCAAAGGGAGATTCATCTGGAACCCAGTTGAAGTTCTTCCAGATGGTAAGCTTGCTTCCAGATGGTGTGTTTAATAGGAGAGAGAGAGAGAGAAGGGGGTGGGTGGAAAGCTGCTACATACCAGCCTCATGCTAAACAAGGCCCTGTGACCTTATTTCTCCCCAGCCTCTTCCGCACGCCGAATGATCTCAGGTGCATTAGGATTTCCTGGAAATTCTTTTCCTGATTTTGTTATGAAATTAGGGCTCTGGCTGGTTTGAGTGTTGTTTAGAGCCAAATACTGATTTTCCTCAATCACATGCTTGCCTGTGGTAGCATAGTTCTTCCTCTTTTTGAGTTGAGATGAATTAAAAGCCCCCCTCAAGCTCCAATCAACATCCAAGAGCTGTCCAGGAGTCACCTACCAGATGTTCAGGTTTGGCTGACCTTAAAATGTAAATGGATTTCCACAAACCCGAGCTGTTCTTCCAGTGTCTTAGAATTGAAAAGCAATCATTCCCACCCATGACATAAATGGACCTGGCAAACATCACTCGGCTGTGGGGGCCGGGAAGGAATACAGTGGACTCTCTTTTGGATGTCATGTGAACACTGAGTATGTGACATGTGGATTCAGAGGTAAACTTCCCATACAGCCAATGTACTCTACTTCCTCTATGTTATCTTTTATGTCCTTTGTCCTAGACTTCTCAATACATGCCTTTCTGTGGTCTAGAATTTTCTATTTGTTTAAGAAGCCAATATTCATTCTTTCATTCATCCGTCATAGCAAGGGCTTTACCAAATTCAATTCCTGAGTTTGAAGGCAGGGACACAGAGTGACAGCAGTGAGCAAACTGTTGGTGGAGCCCAGACCATTCAGCCTAATGTCCCTTCTCCGGGATACTCTTCTGGGTCAGCCGGAGTCACATGGTGGCACTTGAACCTCTGCTCTGTGCTTATCTGTGCTCCTTGCAAACACCAGGCCAGTCAATACAAAGGTCATTTTGGGGCAACCCTAATTGACCATACCAGCTACATGCCTGTGCTCATAGTCCACTGGCTGCCAACCCAGCAACCAGGAATGAAAGATGTGAACCTCGGGTAAAGTTCCTGTAGGCCTGGCTCCATAGACAACATCAGTGGCTCATTCAGTTTTATTCGATTTCCTCTTGATCAGTTTGATTACAGGGGTTCATTAGGAGCTCAGCTGCCAGCTGCACTCTGCTTAGGGGCAGTAAGGGAGAGGTCACAGTATACTGATAAGGCTAGGCTCCTCAACAAAGCCTCAGCCTTCTTGGAGAGTGTGTAGTGTAGGACCTATAGCCTGTAGGAATAGAGGATGGAGACACTGGAGCAGAAGTTACTGTAACTTGAGTAGGACTGGAGTTTGTATTTGAAAACCTTTGAAAATAGCATTTTCTACCCAAACGATAAGTAATGCTGTCCTTGTCGATCTAGCCATATACAGGGGAACCCCAAACTCTTGAAACCATGTATACAGAGAATACAGGCTTTCAAGAACTTGGGACTCTGTCAACACCCACTCAACTGTACACAGAAAGCAATCACTTGCATCTATTTCTCTTTTTCAGACTTTTAGGGCAGAGTCGCCCTATGTTACCGTAGATACCTAGGAACTCACTGTGTAAATCAGGTGGGTCTAGAACTTATTGGTTATACGTCTGCCTCTAGCCCCAGAATACTGGGATTATAGGCATGTGCCATCATGCCTGGCTTTATTTACACCTGTTTTTCTTTTCTTTCTTCCTTTCTCCAGGCATGTGTATTTGAGTATAGGAGTAGTAACAGAACCTTTTGGACTCTCCTTGAACTCCTGATACCTCTGAGTGCAGGGTATGTGTTCTGCTACATCCTCCTCTATGTTTTGGAGCAAATGCCTTATAAAGATTTAAGGTTATTTAAATTCTTCTTAGCTAACAGGTTGGCTTTTTGTTCTGGTTGCAATAAAGCCTGTCTCTTCTTCAATTCACATGGGCTCTGCCACTGGGCTCTGCCCTATTATTCTGAAATTGATGAGCCTGTACTGTAGTCATGGAGAATCAGAGTGTTGGAAGGTGCTTTGAGGTCATTTGGCCTCTGGGCAGAGCTGTTCTTAAAACCATTTTAGACCCATGGTGGCTGATACTGTTATCCTGTATCCCTATCATCATTCCTATTAGGCGATGCCACCCTACATGTGTCATGCTTTATTTTTCCCAAGTTCCCTGACCCTCGTTTAAATTATGCTCCCCATGGTCCTCACAGGGTGACCTGCTGCTATCCAGTAAGGAGTCAGAGGCATTGTGAGGCCTTGATTGGCTGATGCTTCTGAAGATACTAACTATAAAGTGGGGATGGAAATTGTTCCATGTAACTCATGTGAAACAGTGCCCAGACGCTTTACTCAGTTGAAGCTGCCTGCTCACAGACACGTGAGACATAGTTTCTGCCTCTGCAGTGTCTAAGACTTGAGAGCATATTCCTTAGGTTCTGGAAGATGCCCCAGTTTCTGGAACACTGCCCCCTACTGTTGACATGGAAAATTCCAAGCAGGGTGGGGGAAAGAGCCTGGAGCAAGTGAAATGTACCAGGGACAAAACAGGAAGCCTTGCTTATCTGATGCCCTTGTTCCTGTGGAGTAGTGGCAGATGCTGTCCTTAGACATCTTCCTCACTGTCCACCCAGACACAGGCCTATGCAGCACTAGGCAATTATTTCAGTGGAGCATTGTGCCAGTAAAGAAATAATAAAGCCAATTCTTGTGTGATTGTTAAATAGGCAACATGCTGGGCACCATCCCTTTTCATCCGCACATGAATCACGGAGGTCAACCATATTACTCTTCCCAATCTGTAGAGATAGAATTGAAATTAGAAAGATAGAAAGTAATTTGCTACAGACCCCATGGCCCATGCACTGTCTGACTCTAGACCTAGCTCTCCACCAGGGTTCTGAACTGCCTCTCCCATGATCCTGAGAGCAATGCATCAGCCCAGTGCAAAGCATGGTCTACTGCTCATGACATGCTCAAGTCCCTAGTGCATTAGACACAGGCACTTCACCCGAGCTAAATCCCGGCCTATTGAGTTCATAGTGCTATCCCAATGCCAAGTCTGTGAGCTATTGGCATATCTGACATTGTTTGTAGTTTTGACAAAACACATTGTTCTGTTCTGTTTTGTTTTGTTTAGGATGGAACACTTATTTTCCTAGAGAACCTTAGGCCTTAGATGGGCATGCTGCATCAATCCTGGGAACTCTTTTGACATGTCTCTTGGCAGAATATAGAATCAAGAATTTCATAGTCTGAAAAAAGTGTCAGAGCCTAGTGTTTAAAAGAGTGAAAAACCACTTTCTCTTGAGTTTCATTCATTCTCTTACAAACAATTGTCACAAGAGCACAAGCTCTGTGCTAGGTATAATGCTGAGCAGTAAACATGGGCAGGGACATGATGGTTCAGTCCTTGTCTTTCATAACTTGCTGTCTAGAACAGTGGTTGGGAAATGATAGCTACTGTTTTGTAAATAAAGCTTTATTGGAACTTAGCCATATTTATTCATTTGCATATTGCCTATGGTGACAGAGTAGCTTTGACAGAGATCATATGGCCTGTGAGGTTTAAAATATTGTGTATCTGACCCTTTATGAAAAAAGTTTGTCAGTCACTCTCTGTGAGACAGATCAGACTCACACCTTCCTAGGTCATAGGGACAGAGGTTAAACATGATTAAATATTCTTGGTCACTGGTAAATGTTGTTGAGAATGTCAGTTGGGTTATTTATTACTCTGTTTCTTTGACTGAAGCTGCTGGAATAGACCTTTGACAGATCACTCTTCTACCTGGAAGCCTTGAGAGGGCAGCTGTCATCTGAGTAGCTATCCATGGTGTGTGTGTGTGTGTGGTGGGGGGAGTGTGACTAAGTAGCCTGTCACAACCACAGTCCAGCTATTTCTGCATGGACACGGTAGAAGACTCCAGGAGCTTCGGGAGATCTTGCCCCAGTCAGCCTACTTCAGTGTTGGAAGGCAGCCTTCTGGCAAGACTCCAGATGACCCACAGGTATTCTTATTTAGTCAGTTACCTCCTTAGTAACTCAGGTAGTGCAATACAGGACTTGCTATTGGCCCGTCTGAGGGGCCTGTGATTGGTAGGGTCACAAGTGTGCTGTCACTGATGCAAATGCAATCCTCCCTTTGCATATCACACCCAAGCCACAGCCTCCCCTCCCCCCAGTTATGTAACCTGGCTGTTGAGTTCACTTTCTTTTTTTCATTGATGACTTATTTATTTTTCTTATTTTACATATCGATCCCAATTCCCTCCCTCCCATGCCCCCGACCACCCTCCCATCCCATCCCTCCCACACTCCACAGGGAGGATGGTGCCTTCCAGGAAGGGGTCAATAAAATCTGTCAAGTCATTTGGAGTAGGGACTAGGCCCTCCCTCCTGCCTCTAGATTAAGGGAGCATCCCTTCATGGGGAATATGCTCCCAAAGTCCTTTTGTGCACCAGAGGTTCCTTAGACTGTCCAGGTCTTCTGACTGAGACCCATGTTCAGGGGTCTGAGTCAGTTCAATGCTGGTTTCCCAGCTATCAGTCTGGGGACCCATTGGCTCCTCCTTGTTCAGGTCAGCTGTCTCTGTGGGTTTCTTGTCCTCCCTCTCTGCATCTGGAGTTTACTTTCTAAACCAGTTAGAAGATAACTTTCATGGGATGCCCTCCGGTGGTGCAACAGTAAGCCCTGTAAAAAGCAGCTCTTCCAGAATGGTCTTCCCTGGCCTGCTTGAGACTTGTATTACGGATAGAGCTACCTAAGCTGATTGATAGGTCCTGAGTACAGGGCCCTGAGAGTTAAGGTCCAGCCCTGAACCATCAGCACCTGAAAGAGTACCCAGGGCAGCAACTCACTCTGCCTCATAGCATCCAGTTCAGGACCCAGGGCCACAAGCCGATGGTCCATTAGTCCAGCCCACATAGGAGACCTCAGCATTCAAGAGCTCAGAACCACTGACTCTGATTCAACCAGGCTTTACCTATTTACAGATCCCACCTTGATAGTACAAAAGATTCTCCAGCCAGATGATTGGTCAAGCTGGAGCCTTCTTTTCTAAGCCTGGGCTGCAGACATGGCTCAGCAGGTAGAAAGCTTGCTTAACATACACAAAGCTCTGGGTTTGAGCTCTAGCATGGCACAACTAGTGTGGTGGTGCACGACTGTGAGTCCAGCACTCTGGAACCCTGGAGAGTGGGAAAATCATGAGTTCAAGCCCTTTTAGATACGGAGGGATGTCAATGTTACCCTGAGCTATAGATGGTCTAAAAGAAATACATGTGATTATTCCCAAACTGGTCAGCCATGATGGTTTCTTAATTATAAGAATGAAGTTACCTGTAATACTTACTGGATGTTTGCTACCTTCCAGGTAGTGGTTCACATATTGCCCAAGCATTACTACAGTTTATACCATAACCATGCCTATGGCAACCAGTATTGTTTTCTACATCTTATTTAGTTTTATTGATTTGGCATCCTGGAAGTTGATCCCAGAGCATCACACATGCTCTGTGAGTGAGCTACACATGCAACTCCAGACATCCTCAATTTTGCAGCTAAAGACTGGTTGAGCAAGCTAAGAGCCGCAGCTCTGGTAACCTGGTGTGTGCTCTTCTCTACTACTCTGGAAAAGACAGCAGGGTGTGGGCTGTGCCCAAGCAGATGAGAGAGAAGTGGGGAGGGAAATCTGCCCAGGAAGTGACCAGGCAGTGTGGGCTTAGTGTCTGCTGGGCCTGTTTTTAGCACCAAGAAAACCTTGGAGGTTGAGTCTCTGATGATGAGGGGATGGAACTGTGACACTTTGCTCTCTGGGTCCCTCCCTGAAGTGAAAGAGCTTCTCAGATGCAGATGTCTGCACTGATCCTGAGCAGCCCAAGATGCTTTGGAACTCAGTGGAGGTGGCAAGAAGAAGCATGGGGTCACTGTGAAAAAGAACTGGAGTGAAGAAGGGCCCTCCTAGGGGCTGATTCCCATACTATTTCTCTGAGATGTTCAAGATCCTACAAGTATGTATTTCTTTCTGTCTGCCCCCGTCCCCCCACACCCCTGCATCCACCTTTCAACCCATATTTAGCACACCATCTCCCCTTTCCTAACAAGTTTTATCAATGAAATGGGAGGCTTTTTGTGAGACCCTTGGTTGTGTCTGCAGATATTAGATGTTTCTTGGGTGTTGACTGACCGTCCACATTGATTCCTTGTTAGTTTTTTTTGGGGGGGGGAGGCATGGTATCTCAGTGGGCTGGAGTTCTCCAAGTAGGCATAGGCAAGGGCGGCTGGCCATCAAACTCCTTCTCCCTAGCTTTCATATTACAAGCGCAACATGCCTGGATTGTATAGGTATATACTCAGTGATCCAACTCAAGCCCTCAGGTTTGCAAGGCAAGAACTTTACCAAATGAATTATTACTCCCCTCTCTTCTCTTGGAACTATTGGTACATAATGTTAGCATCAAAAAATGGTTCATGAGTAAGTCTCATGTCTCATCAGGTTGGTAGTTTGCTGCATTTAAAAGCAAGGAGATACAAGCCCCAGAAAGCTTTGCACTTGCCATGAAGGCAGACCCAGGCTGCTGACTTGCTTATGGAACTGCCAGTACTTTACAACTGTCTGGGTGGATTTGCTCACACTGTAGCTATCCATGTAGCACCGTTGGTTCCAGCTGCAGGGACTCATAGACCCATATTTTACCCTAAGATTCTGCTTAGGTTCTTGCCTGCACCTCCCATGTACCCGGTCAGCTGGAAAATGACACATAGTGATGGATGACATGGGAATCCAGAGGATGCCTCACTGTGGGAGTCTGCATTACTGAAGCCTTCTCTGGATATGGCTTTCTGTATCTACTATTCCTTGTAACCAAAGCCCCATACTACAGGTACATGACACTATGAATTGTCTATCATACATTGCTTGTTTCAGAGGTTAGCCTAGGCCTTTGCTGTAACTTTGACAGAACATTTGCCTAAGAAGCCTAAGAAGCCGTTTAGTCCCAAGTAAACACACAGATGTTTATATTAATTGTAAACTGTTTGCCAGTGGCTTGGGCTTCTTATTGCATAGCTGTCTGCTAATTATTAACTAATTTCTATTAATCTATGTATCTCTATGTGGTCTTGGCTTACCAGAGAATGTTTGGCCAGTCTATCTTCCTGGTAGCTACATGGCATCTCTCCTGGTAATCAGTCACTGCATTCCAATCCCAGAATTCTCCTAACCTGGTAGTCCTGCCTATATTTTCTGCCTGGCTATATCCTGCTTGTCCACTAGCTAAAATAGCTTTATTCATCAAGCAATACGAGAAACATATATTCACAGATTCAGAAGAACTTCCCCCATCAAGAAGCAAATGTTCATACCTCTGCATGTGGCATGGGATTGGAACAAAGCCAGAGGCACAAGCTACTCACTCCATACCATGCTGTACTCACTGCAGCCCCCGCCATCCTGGAAAATCTTTGGTAGCACTACCAGCATGGTATTTGCGGAATACCTAAGAAGCCTGTCTTTATAGAATTAGTTAGACAGACAGGATTGGAGAACTCCAAAGCTAATTATGCCTCCTGTAAAATGAAGCTTCACTCCAACGAGGAAGAGCGCCAGGTATAATTTTTTTTCCTTCGTGCCTTGTCTGTTTCATGCCAAGACACATTCCAAGCTGCCCCTTTGTTCAAGTTTCTCTTTGATGAAGTGACTTTATTCTCTCACAGCTCACTAGTAACTTTCACATTAAATGTTACAGAGTTAAGGAGAGAGAAAGTTCATCAGTTAAGAGCACTATACTGCCTTTGCAGAGGACTAGATTTCTGTTCACATCCCCCATCTTGGGCAGCTTATAATGCCTGTAACTCTAAATGTAGCAAATCCAACACTCTCCTTCCACACTTCAGGTCACCTGCATTCACATGTGCACACCCACTTAAAAATAAAATTTTATATGCATAGAGACAGACAGAGATATATGGAGAAAGAGAGAGGAAGGGATGGAGGGAGGAAGATTGATTTAATATCTCCCAAGATTTTATTTGGGGCTTGGGTGTATGTATCTAAGCTATTTACAAAGAAGTTTTCAAAAACATGATGGTTTTGTCATCTGCCTTTGATCTCCTCCCTACGTTTTTGACACAGGGTTGGTTAGAAATATATGTAGCCTGTCTTGAACTCCAGATTCTTTGCCTCAGCCTCCTAAGTGTTGGGATTAGCAGTGTGAGTATTATGTATAGCTTCCCAGCTTCCATTTTTTTTTTTTTGGTATTTAACACTCAAAATTAGCAAACTAACAGATAGAAATGATTCAAGTTTTCTAGTTTGAATGCATGCCAAATTGATTCCAAGTTAACACACTTTTGAAAGGGCTATCTAATTAAATCTTCCATGTCTCTGGCTATTATGTAGTGCCATTTCATATTTCTACTATCCTGTTAGGCTTGTTTGGTTTCGTCTTTAGAAATCAAGATACAAGGGAACAAGAAGGCAGAAGAAAGGGAGGGAACAAATAATTAAAAATGAGTTAAATGCCATTTACATAGTACCTTTAATATTAGGCATCTCAAGGCTCAGGGGACAGCTCAGTGGATAAGAACACTTGCTATAAAAATGTTGACAATTCAAGTTTGGATCCCAAACACCAACACAAAAATCCAGGCATGTCTATGTGAGTCTGTAACCCCAGCGCTAGTGTATAGGGAAGGCTGGGTCTGAAGAATTTGTTGGCTAGCCAACATGCTCAGTGGCTTGCTTCCAGTCCAGTGAGTGGCCCAGTCTCAAGGCAACAAGGTAGACAGAGAGGTATAGGAGAAGAAGCTTGACATCATATTATGATTTTCTGACCTTTATGTGTACATGTATACACACATGCTAAGAGCAGATTTTTCCTGTCGGCCTGGTCTCACAGCCACACCAGCCCCAAATAACACACAGAGACATTGTATTAGACATAATTTTGTTGGCCAGTTATTAGTATTTCTTATTGGTTAACTCTGTCTTAAATATTAACCCATTTCTATTAATTTAAGTATTTCCACGTGGTCTCGTCTTACCGGAGAGAGGGCCAAGAGTTCTGCTCTCTCTGTCCTCTGTGTTGAATTTCCTCTCTACTTCTTCCTCTCTCCACCTAGTCTCCTAGCCCCACCTATCTTGTTTTCCTATTGGCTAACAGTGCTTTATTCATTAACCAATAAGAGAAACATATTTATAGAGTGACATCTCCCATCACACACGCACACAGGGGGCAGGTACACTCGCACACTCACAGCGACTTTCATATATTTAGTATGAAATGAGTAACAAATATGGTAGCACACGCCTGCAATTCCAGCACTTAGGAGTCTGCGTTAGTAGGCTATCTAGTGAATTCCAGGTCAGCCTGCACTACAGACTAAGATCTTGTCCCAGAAAACAAAACAATAAAACAAACAAAAAAACAAAGAAGAAGGAAGGAAGGAAAAAAGGAAGGAAGTAACAGAGGTATTCTCAAGTTAAAGTATAACAAACAGAACTGACTTCAGAGGGGGGAAATGGGATGAGTTGGGTGGGGAGGGGCCTTCCAGAAGTTGTGGGCTAAGTTCACCATAACTTTATAGAAGGGCTCCTTTCTTACCATATGTGTCCTGCTGTTACAGTTGAAATATGAAAATATCCTTTGTGCCATGTGTTCAATACTTTATTGCCAGCTGAGGCTGCTGACAGGTGATTGGCTCCAACTGAGGGCTGGTGACAGGTGATTGGCTCCTCAGAACTTTAACTTCTTCAGCTCACACACTGTTAAGTTCATAGCTGGATAGGTTATCAGGATATGAAGGAAGGGTATGGAGGAAGCTAGTCCCAGGTGGTTGGGAGGGGGGTTGGAAAGGTCTGTCTTGCCTCTATTTACTTTCTCTCACTCTATGCTTCCCGCTGCCATGATCGAGCAGCTCCAAGACTTCCAATCTCAACTTGGGCCCTAAAGTAATGGAGACAGCTGGTTGGTTGTAGATCAAAAGGAAATGTTAACTGAAACTTCTTCCTTTTGCTTGTTTGCCTTGGGTATTTGGTCACATCAACAAAAAGGTTAACTATGACCTAACGCTTGCTCATTTTCTGAGGTCACATGGATTGGGAAAGAGAATATCCAGGAACTCTTAAGGTGGCCCCACACAGAAAAGATGACTCTCAGGGTGACCATGTCAACCCTAGACAAGTGCACTAGAACTTTAAGATGCTATGTCAGCAGAGGGAATAGCAGAACCACACAGAGTTTATCAGTTTCTGGTATAGCCCTGGGTGAAAAACACGTTCATTGCCCAAGTCTGAGTTAAATACTGGTTATCCACATAGTTCATTGATTCTAAGTACTAAGTATTAGCACCCACAGAGAGGTTGAAACACTGTTGAAATTACCAAGGACTACGGACTAGGGATGAGGACCATAACGAAGTACTCCTATCATTATTTCCAAAATTTTCAGCCCTTTCTGGGAAACAAGATGCTTCAGTCCATACTGTGGATGTGATTAAGTCAAATTTATGTAAATAGAATTCTATCTAAAACACACCCAGAGGACTTATTATTTAAAGAAAAAATACACAGTCATTAAAAGGACTAATTTCCTTTCATCAAAATTGTTCAATAGACAATCTTGAGTACCAGCTTTCTCTCTAGCTGTGTGGGAGAACTCTGGATGCTTATGAGTTTCTAGGTGTCCAGTACATGTGTTTGTACAACTAGTTAGTACAACTAATTTCATCTCTCTTTCCAGATTCTCCTCTCAATATAACTTTCCTGACCTATAAAAGTGTGTGTGTGTGTGTGCGCGCGCGCGCACTTGCATGGGTGTATATATGAGTGTGTGTGTATGAGTGAGTGTGTGTGAGTATGTGTGTGTCTTAGTTACAGTTTCAGTTGCTGTGAAGAGTCATCATGACCACCACAACTCTTATAAAGGAAAACATTTCACTGGGGTGGCTCAGTTACTTCAGAGGTTCAGTCTATTATCATCATGGTGGGTCATGGTTACATGCAGGCAGACATGGTGCTGGAGAAGGAGCTGAGAGTCCTACATCTTTCAGGCAACAGGAAGTAGTCTGTCTCACTGGTATAGTTTGAGTATATACGAGACTGTAAAGCTGAACTCCACAAGGACAAACTTCCTCCAACCCAGTAAGACCACACCTACTTCACTACTTCAACAAAGCCACATCTCCCAATAGTGCCACTCCTTTTGGGGGTCATTTTCTTCAAACCACAACAGTGTATGAGTGTGTTTGTGTGTGTGTGTGCGTGTGTGTGTGTGTGTGTGTGTGTGTGTGTGTGTGTGTGTGTGGTGTTGTGTTGCATGCCTATGTCGATGCTTACAGGCATGTGCATACCCACTTGTAGAAGCCAGAGATTGATTTCTGGAGGCTTTTTCACTTTTGAAACAGTCTATTCCTGAAGCTGGAGCTTAACCCACTGGCTACAGGAACTGGTCAGAGAGTGTTAGGGATCTTCATTCTCTTCCCTAGCAAGGACTGGTGTCCTGAGAATGCATCTATGCCTGGATTTTATGGATCTAAACTAAGGCCTTGTGAGTATATGGTGAGCAGCTTCCCAGTTGTCCCATATCATCACTACCTGTCCCATGCAAATCTTAACCCAAAAACCAAAACTAAAAGCAAGAATTTCCTATTCTGCATCCTGATGCTCTTTGTACAAGTAGTAAGAATATTTAGAGGACTAAGAATTTATTTATAAAACAAACAAACATTAGGTAAATGCTTGGAGTTAGTTAATACTTTTGGGACCCCCAGAATGTTTCCAGTGGTCCTACAATAGAGCATTGGGGGTAATTTTAGTTTGGATGTTTTGAGACTTTAAGTATCCCCATAATGCCTCACTTTGTACTTGGCCTACATAGCTATTGGGGAATTTGAAATCGTATGTGCTTTCTGTTACTGTGACATACTGTCATCGAACTTCTTATAAAAAGACAAGGAACTCACAAACAGGATAGGGTTATTTTGGATCACCATTTTTGAGTTTCTATTTCCTAATCACTGGTTGGCCTCAAGATTTTAGACCTGTGAATGAGGCAGGGTAATCACATGGTGGAGCAAACTTGGGGTGTTCTAAGGGGCTAGGAACCCACAATTCTCCTCAGGGTGAACTCCTGATGACTGAAAGTTCTCCCAATGGATCCCACATCCTAAAGCATTCACCATCTTCCAGAACCACAACCCTGGGGCCAAGCCTTTAATATAGACCTTTTGGGATCTAAGCTGTGGTCTACATTGAACAGATTCTCTGTCTAGATACTTCTGATCTACTCTGAGCCCCACCATGGAAAAACTTCAAAGAAAAGCAATGTCTCCAGTATTGGAAAATAGTTTAGGAGAAAACATTAAGCGCAACAAGCTCCCCCAGACTGTAGAAAAGTATGCTAGAAAGGGAAGAGCCCCAGTGGTTTGGACCATGTCCAGCACAACATCATCTAACAGAAATTGTCCCATCCGAAAAGGAATTAGCCACAGGAGCCAGGCATGCAGCAACAGGCAAAACTACTCTATCAATACGGTTTATTTCACTCAACAATTCAGAAATGTCATTTCATTAAAAGGCAACTATGATTTTTAATGAGAGTTAAAATTCATTTGTTTTGATTGTCTTTTTCTTCCGTAATTACAATTTGTGTGTGTGTATGTGTGTGTGTGTGTGTGTGTGTGTGTGTGTGTGTGTGTGATTGTGACAGTGTACAAGCGGTGGTCAGAAGACAATTTATGGGAGTCAGTTCTCTCTTTCTACTCTGTAGATTCCAGATATCAAAACTCAGGTTGTCACTCTTGGAGGAAAGCACCTTAACCCGCTGACCAATCTCCCCAGCCCTTTGCTCCTTTTGACTTCTGTTCATACTCAATCTTTTACATTTACATTTATAAATTTATACTATACTTATACTAAGTCAGTGTGTACTTTCTACTGAAGAACATTTTGAATTGGGCAGCTGACCTAAGCAACCAAGAGGGAAAAACAAGAAGGAACTTGAGTTGTGACAGTGGCTGGAAAACAATAATGAGGGCTTATCTTATCACCTTTAAGCCTGCCATAGCAGTCTGAGCATGGGCCTGGGCATGGCTTTTTTTTTAATAAAGCTCCCAGAAGATTCTGATATTTCAGGGCCGAGGACCACTACTGAGCAAGGGAAAGAATTTCTACAAAGCAAGGGTGCACACACAGTTGGCAGACAGACTTAGGGAGGGCTTGGCATCTCCTATGTCTAAGTGTCAGAACAAGAAAAGGAATGTTGTTTATCATGAACTCTAATTTGTCTTATAGATCATGTAAGCCCAGGAATGGATGCTGCAGGAAGGACGCTGGCCTCAAAGAAGACAATGTTTTCTTGCTATGTCCTCAGTCCCCAGTCCTCCCCTCTCTCCTTCCATCCTTCCATCTATCTATGTTCTCTCTCTCCCTTTCTCTCTCCCTCTCTCTCTTTGTCTCTCTCTAAAGCCACCGTGTCCACTTAGTGCTGCCTGTATGTGGTTATCAGTAGGACCATCTACTGGAGCACGATAGCCTTTCAGGACCCACAACCATGAAGAAAACTGACTCACCTTCCTCCAGCAGCCATCAACTGCTATCAGATAGGGATGCCGTGGGACTTCACGAGCCCATCTCCAATACATGCTGGAGCTGTAAATGACTTACTCTTGTGTAGGCTTTGCATTCTGTCCCAGACACTAAGTTCATGTGTGCAACTGTGTGTTGTTGTGTGAGCAAATGCCTTGTGTCTACATGCATCCATTCCCTTTGGTTCATCTTTTCCTAATATAGAAGGGATCTGAAAATACATCTCAACTGGGTTGAACTTAAGAGAAGGTGCTGAGGACTCCCAAGCTCTACCCAGATACCTCTGCACAGTGAGGAGGATGGGGAGTTCTGATCCCTGCTAATCCTGGCTACTTGCCATGATCTCATCTGAATCTCCCCTCCCCAATTCCAGACCCAACTTTTCTCTTTCCTTTCCTTCCCTTCCCTTTCTTTTCTTTTCCTTTCTTTCTTTCTTTTTTCTTTTTCTTTTCTTTTCTTTTCTTTTCTTTCTTTTTTTTTTTTTTGAGGTAGGGAAGGGTTTAGATCTGTGGGTAGGATTTCTGGCCCTTACTGCAGGACTGTTGTACTTTCGTGAGTTTTCACACGCTCTTGCCAATGCAATGAATAGTTTTTGGCAAAAACTTAAAATATTTAAAACTAATGGGCCAGCAAGATAGCTTAGTCAAGGTGCCTGATACACAAGCCTGATGACAACAGTTCAGTTTCCAGAGCCCGTGCGAAGGTGGAAGGAGATAATTGATTTCACAAAGTTGATCTCTGACCTCCACACTTGCGCAGTGACATACCCACAGCCACCCACCTCCCTATACAGTAATGACAAATGTGATAAGGTTTCAAGACAAGAAGTGCAAAGGGATGCTCCACTGAAAACCAGAGCAATCTGATGCAGGGGACATCTGGAGTCCATGGCTCTCTACAGAACCTCAGTAAGGGCTGAGTCACAAACAACACTGTATTGTGTGACAAGAACAGAAGATACCCTGTTATCCCACCTAGGATGACGCAACCCCACCTCCCCAGCAGCCTAGGGAGCAACTTTCTCCTGTTCCATACCTAGACCCCCTCAATGCTCTGCATGTGACCTGAAGGCATTCTCTCTTGCTTGCTTTTGTTTCCAAAAGTGGGTCACTCTCCAGCTCCCCTTTCAGTTCCTGTGGAATGTCGCCTGCCTTCTATACTCTTGCTTAGCAGCTTAGGTCAAAGAGAACAAAAGAGACAGAGCCTGGCTACTTAGGTCATAGAACAAGCATGCTGGAGTTTTGTCCTTTTCGCCTTAAGGCTTTGAAAGAAGTTTCTATGGGGCCAGGCTTGCTCCAGAAGGGCCCAGGAATAGCTCATTGTTTCTCTTATAGTCCCTGATTCTAATGGGTCTATTAAATAAGAATCTTCTCTAAAGTCTGAAAGAAAACCCCAAAGCAGCAGTAATTACTATGTGGAGCCCCTTCCTGGGCATCCTAGAGGAGGCTGACTGCTGATCAATGCTGGAACCCTGGAACAGAACAAATTGGTCCCACAAGCTGCGAGTGACAGCCTCTCTGAATACAGCTGCTTTCTTCATTAGGCGCCTAAAAATAGCCCCATCCGCACAGGCTGGTTTCGCTGTGAGCCTTCTGCCACATCCATTTGTCTGTTTCATTCAGAGTTCCTGTATGTCTGTGACACCCTGGTACTATTTCAGACCAAAAGTGCATTGAAGACATGTTTGCCTGCCTCCCCCAGCAGCCACTCCAGCTCTCCATGACTGCCCAGCGACACTGTGTGCTGGGGAGACTCAATGAATCTTCCCACATCTTTGCCATCTCCATCTGTGGCAGTCATTTGAACACCATCCACACTGCTAGGCTACAATTATTACTTTTCCCACCGAGGAAGTATTCGCTACACATGTTCTTTTCTTTCTTGTTCATGGATGGCTCCTGCAAAATAGAGCACAACTACCCTTTCCAGCTGACTTGGGGTTTTACTAAGTTTTCTACTCCAACTTCACTTAGAAGAGAAGCAGCTTCCTTTTCCTCCAAGGGATGGCTTTGAGGCCAGTACCTGTTCCTATCTCTGTGCCAACAACTAAATGTGATACAGGGCTGGGGAGATGGCTTGGTGTCTAAGGGACTTGCCATGAAAATGTGAGGACCTAAGTTCGAATCTCCAGAAGCCCTGTTAAACAAGCAAACAACAACAAACCGAGAAAAATAACATGATGCAGTATCATGGCTCTGTAATCCTAGTACTCCTCTGAGGAGGTGGGAGGGGACAGATTCCCTAGAAGATCATAGGCCAGCTAGTCTGGAATCTAGCAAGAGAAACCCTGCCTCAAACAAGGTGGGACTATTGCCAATGGTTGGTCTTTGATTTATACACATGTGCTATGGCACCTGTGCATACCCCCAAACACATCACATGTGCATACATGCACTCGTGTGGGCATGCACTTACACACACACACATATTATCATACACATACACACAACTTTTTAAAAGGTGATGCAGAAACCCAGTGTGGACCCAACTACACAACTGTGCTACTCTCTCTGTGACCATCCTTGCCTTTCCCAGCTTGCCTCCTGGGAAAATTGGCTTTGTATTTTCTTGGAGGTAGCACCATGGATTACAAGAAGATAACTTCCTAGGGAGATCATAGCAGCCACATCATTATCCTTCTCACTTTTAGAAACCAGGATACCAAAGAAATGGGACATAGAGGGAGAGAAAGCAAGAGAAGAACAAAAGGAATCAACCTGGTGCTTTATTCTATCCATCTGCCCAAGGCCCCTCCCTTGACCCTATGACACAGGCATGTCCACCCACAATAGGAGGAACTACTTATAATTAGAATATAGAAAACAAGCCTCCACCTTAAGTTCAGCCACACTCTGTGCACACTGGTATATATAACTGTATGAATTTAATGCCTTTAATAGGACTGAAAATCCTCAAGATGAGAGCTAATGTTGCTATGGAAACATTGCATGCCTTGACTGCAGGACTCAATTTAAATTTGCAAACTTAGTACCATATTATCTTTTTTTCATATTGGGTTTCTGGTTGATCTTTTCGGAAGATAAAAGAAGAAAAACAACATGTCTTTCTTGTTACACTCACAGCCAGAGAAGGTGGCTTGTAATCCCTCATTGCCCTCAACACAGATATGCACATAAATATATATGCATATATTATATATTACCCATGCAAAATATATTTTATATTTCTTACATATATTGCCCATATGATATATTTTACTCATATACATGTACATATGCTATATGTAAAACATATACACACCTATACACACATGGGAGCCTCCACAAAGAGATTACATAAGAGTTAGGCAGGGTGAAGTTTTTGTAGCCGAGCAAGATTAATTTAGCTCTAAGTTTTTCAAAATCCCCATGATTTCTTGTTCTCATAGAATTACATGTCCAAAGCTTGGCTTGATCACTAATGGTTCTTGCATTCAAAACTACTAATTTTACAGAGCTCAATGCCTTTAAAGAATCAGAAAGGCAGGAGAGCAGAGAACCCAAATGCCCGGTGTTGCCTGCAGCTCTGTACTCATTCGTGGACACCATGTACTCTGCTAAAGACAAAATGGGACCTGCAAACAGGCAACATGGAGCAAACACCATTTGTAAAATCACTGGAGTTATTATGCAGGAGGCAGAGCGTCACTGTTCCCAACCCCTTCTCCAACTATCCCCTGTTGCTGCTGCCTGGCTCACAGTAAGTGCTGCCAACTCTCTAACAAACTGTCACTCTTCAGGCTTTGGACTCAAGTGGGCTTGGGTGTCAGAGCTCATATTAATGACATTGAACTTCCATGCTCTCACTAAGTGGAGACAGCCATACTCACACCACATGACTCTTGCAAGAAATGATTGACAAGACATATGCTAACCCCTGAGTACTCTGCCCACAATCAAGGGGTACCTCAAGGGATCATGTTTGCCTGCAAGTGAAAAATGTGCCCTGTCAAAAGTCTTTAGGGACAGTGGAGGGATGCACTAGATTTGGTATGTATCCACAGAGTCTTTGGGGATTGACAAACACCCTTTCTTCTCTCATCCTGGTAGGGTGGTTTTGCTTGAATTGTTCCTAGTTGACTTAGTCGATTATTTGTCCTGAATGCCTAGTTTGTTTTTTTCTCCTAATGTCTTTGTGGTTACCACAGACCAGATGATAGCATACACACTTAATTGGTACAAGAGTGAGATCTGGTGCATAATTTTGCAGTCCCTTTTTAAACTTTTCTTAGAGTTCAATACAAAATTCTGTCTAGAGGTTAGCAGGGGCAATGGGCATCACGAATCTCAAACTCCATGGGCTTCAGACTAGACTCAGTTTTATCCAGGGAAACAAGCAGGAGCCTGAGCCATTTCTGATGAACATTATTCCTTTACTGTGACCTTGAGCTGAGCCCCCTTCAGCCTGTGGTTCTGTCCTGCGCCTATGTTCAGGTCCTATGCTAATTTACCTTAGATCTGCTACTTGAGATATTGAAAACCTCAAGAAGCCATCACTCCCCCCAAGGTGTGTCCAGGTGGTGTGGAGCGGTCTGCCAGGAGATTTTGCATGATGTAGGAAAAACCTAGAATCTGAGTTTCATCAGTGATAATTTATCCGAGGCTGTGATAACTAAATTTCACAGCCTAGTTGACTTAAAAATCATTTACTTGTTTCCCAGAATTCTTGAGGCTTGGAAGTCTGAGATCTATGGCCAATTTCTCCTGGTGTCCTCAGGCACCCTTTGTTCGGTGTGCCCAATAAGGGCAAGATCACATTTTGTCCCTCTTCTTTTAAAGCCACCAGTCTTATGGATCAGGGCACTACAGATTCTGTGGTCCCATTTCATACTGTTTACATTCCAATGACCTGGTGTTCAACGAGTTTCACTTGAGCTTAGAAAGCAGGTCTACTGCTGGGAAATGGCTTCCTTGGCCTGGGATTCAGCTTTGTTTCCTAGTCCTTCCTTCCGTTTCTCAGCCTCATTTTGCTTCTCTGCTCGCTTGCTCCCTTCCTTCTTCCTTCCCTGTCCCTCCCACTCTTCTCTCCTCTCTCCCTTCTCCTCTCTGGCTCCACCCACTTTTCCCTCCCTTCTCCTTCAAGGGAAGGTAGACTTAGTCACAGTGGCCCTTGGTCCTTTTTAACTCATTGTCTGCATGCGTTTCCACCACTTAAAAGGGTTGACTCATGGATTAAGAACAGGAAAGCAAAGAGGGCAGACTCAAGCAGCGGGGAGGGGTGTTGGTGAGGATGTGTGGGTCATGTTCTATGAGATGGGAGCCATGGTCTGTTAAACTACTGTAGGGAAGTCCTGTAGGGTAAGAAATGCCCCATGGGATATGGGTCCATCTCAATTTTCCCATCAGCTTAAAAAAAAAAAAAAAAAGGTGGGGGAAGCAGAAAAAGCTCAGGGTGCTCCCACCCTCTATCATCTGGAGTCCTTAGTGCCTTTTTTCTACTTTACCTTACAGGCAAGGGACATTGATCAATAAAATCCCTCCTGTGCCCTGTTAGAAAAGTCATCATGTAATTTGAAAGTATTGCTCAAATTAATTCTGATGAGCTTCAAGAGGGGAGAGGGGAAACAAGCAGCAACCAAAACTCTTTAATAAAGTGTTCTAAAAAGGAAAAAAAAAAAAAAAAAAAAAAGAATTATCGCCCACTTCTGCACTTCCTGCTTTTGGCAGGGAATAGGAGTGGAAGTCTGAAAACACTGTGAGACAGCCTGTTCTCATGGTATTTCTAGCTGAGAACAGGAAGGAGGGGAACTCTCTCTGAGTGAGAGAGCCTGTTTTGCAGTGATTAGCAGGCCAAAAAGTTTCGCTGGGCACCTAGGCTTGACAACACCTCCGAAATCTTCACCTTTATTGGGTCAGCTGAAGAGATTTTTTTTTTAATTTTTTTGGTCAGGATCCTCAGCAAAACTAAACTATCACCAAGGAGACAAGCAGCACAGGCCCCCACTCCTAGGTGGCCACCTCTCTCTAACCCCGAGTTAGGCACCAGGGATGGAGATGGAACCCACGTGGCCCCTACCTTGCTGGAGCCGATGAGAGAGTTGGGAGGATAATGCAGCCGTAAACGAAAAATATTTGGAAATCAAAACAATGCAAGATTTGTGATGCCCCAACAATGCTAGGGCGGCACCTTCCACATGCTGGTCAGGGCTCCTGGTGAGCTGGCATCTGTTCCCCATCCCACCTTGGCCCTCTCATCACTCACCGCTGGAATATTCTACACCTTCAGGCAAAGCTCGTTTCTTGACTAATTCTCTTGCCCATCTCCAGTCACAACAGACTTCCCTGTGTGTGATGCCGATGACTCACGAAGGCTGAATCACATTAGCAATAAGCATGGGATGATTAATGCCTATTGATTGGCTGGGCGTGCTGGAACCAGAATGATTCTGAAGTCTAGACTAGTTCATACTGTCCCCTAATTACCTGCAGATGGTTATATGCTCTGGTGTCTAACGCAGCAGCAGACATTCCGGCGAATGCCCTCGGTCACCATAACACCAATTAGATGGCACAAATCCCCTGAAGGCATGTACCAGTGATGTCTTCACAGGCAAGACCAATCCAGGTCTCAGAGAGAGGTCAACTGGAGACCACGCTCTCCCTCCTTCGGAGGGAAGGAGATGGGATTCCCCATTTATGAGGGTAATTTTTTTTTCACTTATCAACTGAGAAAACATTTTATTTGATTTTTTCCCCTTTGATAAAATGTAATGATAAAGATAATCTTCTAACAAAGGATTCATATCCCACAATTGATTGAAATGGCCATCGCTATGTTTAATTAATTATTTAAACCTGGAGAGTATGCTTACACAGTGAAAAAGATAATATTTGCTAAAGCCATGTCAGTTAGGCTGGTCCACTTGGGACCTGTCACATAGAATTTACTATAACTGTTGTTTTGTGTGTGTTGGAGGGTTTCTTCTTGTTTGTTTGTTTTTTAGATAGTTCCTTACTCAGCCAAGAATGGCCTGTTGATCCTTCTGCCTCAGCCTCCTTAGTGTTGGCTTTATAGGTATATACAACCACATCTGGTTTACTATGATATTTTGACCATCATGGCTATTTAATATACCCAACTGGATGGGATGATGAGGAATGTGCTCAGGGGAAATAAACATGGATTTCAGGATATGTCTAGGTTGACACTTTCCTGGATCTCTGGATAAACCCAGGATGGCTTCCTGACTTTTTATCTTTTTCATGCTGGGGATACGGAAGTTAAGAAGAAAAGCATATGAAAACACCAGGCCTGTGTTGAGAAGTACAGCAAGCAATACCCAAATGGTACAGCATGGTAAGAGGGCACTGGGCAGTCTCCGCAGAGCAGGGCATGAGTGGAAAACCTGGCAATCTTTCATAGCCCAGATCAGAATGCTGATAGCTGGCACTGGCTGGCTTGTTTGTTTGGTTTGGTTTGCTATCTTAGAATAACATACCATTTTTTAAAATTACAAGTTCATTGTAGTAAATATAAAACAGAGACTGGCACAAAGGTGAATGCCCATGTCTCTTCAATTTGACTCAGCGTTGGCAATGTGACCCATTGTTCTTTTTCACTGAAGGTGATTTTTGAGCACCCTATGCATGTAAAAACAAGAACAGGATCCCTTTACATAGTTGGTCTTCAGAATCTGTGGGTTCAGCATTAGCAGATTTCACCAACCCTGGGAGGAATTGTTGGGAAAGAAATTGTGTCTGCACGCTGAACATGCACAGACCTTCCCATCCTACCCTTGTCATCACTAAACAATGTAGTATGACAAATGTTTGCATAGCATTTGCATTGTATTAGCCATTGTGAGAAATTAAGAGACTACTTAAAATACATGGGAGGGCTAGGAATAAAGTTCAGGGGCAGAGTACTTACCTAGCATGTGTGAGGCCCCGAGTTTGATCCCAAGCACTGCACACACACACACACTAGTGCATGCACACAAGCAACACCCCATTTAAATTCTTTTATAAGAGTTGCATTGATCATGATGCCTCTTCACAGCGATAGAACATTGAGTAAGACAATGGATGTGGGTTATATTATATTCAGAAAAAACACCTTGTCACTTTATATAAGGGACTTGAGGACCTGTCCATTTTGGTATTCATGGGGTCTTATTAGAGTTAATTTCTTTAGATATGGAGAGATCTATAGCTATAATAATTTACAAACCTTTCTTTTTGTTAAACAATATGCAGTGAGATACCCTGTGATTATTTCCCTACATAACATGAAGTCTTTGTGTGACCTGCTTTTTAATGGTGTCATAATGTACTGTCTGGTGGCTACACCACATGTGTTTGTCCAGTCTCCTAGAACAGGAGTTTTAAGTGTTCTTTTAATATGCACAATGTTGGGATAAATATAATTGCCTTTATATATTCGCATATATCCCTGATGATGTTATTAGAAAGACTCTTAGAAATAAAATTGTGACGTTATAGGCATGACTATCCAGGAAAGGTAAACGGGAAAGCGATTTATGTATTTAAGCAGTGCTTGTGATTTGGTTGTAGGGGACTTTTATATTATGTAAACCTTCACACTAGAGATAAAGTGTCCATCACAGAAAATCTTCCTTGGTTTTTGCTGCTGTTTGTAAACAGCAGGAAACGTATTCTGAAGGGGCAGGCACAGTGAGAGTCTCCCCTGTCTAAGATGCACAAGTAGATCTTCACTCACTTTGGATTTGTTGCCTTTCAGTTCTTTATTGTGCTATTGTTTCACAGAGCCACAGTTGCACTTGGGGGCTGACATCAAAACAAACTAAAGAGAAGATAATGAGTTTTATCACAGTGTCAGTTCGATACTCTTGGTGAGCCCTGGTCACCATTAATCTAAAATTTGGAAAGTTTCAGAAATTAGGGATTCATGTTTTAACTTTCAATCATTCTTAGTAACTCCATGAAATTATACATCATTGGCTGTATCTTCCCCAGGACAGGAGTTATCATATTTGCCCTGCATATCTACACTGTATATGTTGCCAGCTTTGAGTCACTTAGTAGGCTCCTCAACTATCAAGACAAACCATCATACTATCACAATGATGACTGTAGACAGACTTTCTGTTCCACAGGTCCCACAGCCTTTTAGTTCCAAGTAAACACACAGAGACTTATATTAATTAGAAACTGTTTAGCCGATGGCTCAGGACTTCTTATTGGCTACCTCTATTTTAATTATTAACCTACAACTATTAATGGCCTTATCTTACCAGAGAACTCCTGGCATGTCCTGTCTTCCTCCAAGATACATGGTATCTCCTCTACCACCTCGCTCTGCCTCATCTCCACAGAATTCTCCTAGTCTGGTAGCCCTTCCTGCCTGGCTACTGATCAATTAATATTTTATCCATCAGCCAATAAGAGAAATGTATATGCAGAAGGACATCCCCCATCAGTTGACATTGAAATAACCCTCATCTTGTTTAATATGGTTCCGAAGTGGGCCAGTACCAATGATGGTGATTTGGATGCCTTGATGTGCTTCCTCTAAGGCAAAGGTGAAGCCATCTCAAGAAAACACATTATATTCGTATATAGTGCAGTTAGCTATTTTCCAAGAGAAATCACATTGCTCTGTTTTATTACTTGTTATGGGGTACCAGAAGAGAAAAACTCCTGAAAGGTGAGAATAAGAATGGAGTCCTTACAGCCTCTGGCAAGGCTGTCCCAAGCTGATCAATGGGAAGTAGCCTAGACCTCCAACTGGCTTCAGTTTTTAAGGGGAAAAAAATGCAATGGTGACGTACAAAGAAAAGCAGCTCTGGTCATACCTACAGCAAGCAGAGCATTGTTTATGAAAGCTGAAAGATAGCAGTTAGATGGTCAGACAGTTAAAGTTTAGCTCAGAGCTAATGTATAGGAATTTATGGCTGGTCCAGAGACCAGCTCACCATAGTACTTTATGGCTGGTCTAAAGTATTCTTAATAAAACTTCAATGGGAAGGTATGACTATAGTTCAGTATCCCACTACATACTAGCTATTGTTAACTTATTATTGTGTCTAGTTATAAATTGAGCTTTATCAAGAGCTTTGTGTATTTACAGGATAAACATAGTAGATACACAAGTCAGTACTAGCCATGTGTTTCAGGCCTCAAACTGGAGGCTTGGGGTATAACCCAAGTAGAGAAAGGGTCTGCTTTGCATATAATGTGTCGAGATATGTTTTTTTTTTCCTCAGCTACATGCAAGGTATATTTTAAAATGCGAGTAACAACTTCCACTAGAACACTCCATCTTAGAAGTCACATAGAGGGTTAAATTGTCACCTGATTTTCAGCTGAGTACACTAGTATTTTCATAAATGTACCAGGAAGTATGCCTCTGAAACAACATGGCATGGGTACTAGGACTGTTCGTTGATCCTGTTCCCTCCACAGCTAGCAATTGAGTGTCTGTTGCAGACTTAGAACATGATTGGCCCAGAACCCGCAAGGCTCAGGATGAATTACAGGAAGAAGAACAACGAAGGCTTCATTAACCTGTGTGCTAATCATTATGGCAAAAGTAAAATGCAACAGTGGCTTGGTACCTTTTAAAAGTCTTCTATCCCTGTCCTTTTCCTTCCTCCACACCAGAATTTCCAGGAAAAGGTACAGAGAGAGTGGGGACAAAATGTCAGCTGAGGGATTCTTGGGACTGCACATGCTGGAGCAGGCTGTCTATTGTAACTGCTCCTAGGGGTACTAGAATAGTCCAAAGTACATGCCGAGGTCACTTACTATTAATTGAAATATACAAAAGTGCAAACCAAGTTAATAAGCTGTAAGTGGAAATATAGCTTCAAATGGGCTAAGTTGGAAAAATGTGTAAACTTGTGGGTTTTATGTGATGGTAAATTGAAATACTATTAAGCAATAGGCAGTAATGACCACTCATATATGGGGCTTTCGGGGTGAGCTAGATGAGGCTGGAGAAGTAGGAAGGGGATACACACCTGCTCCAGGGAAAATAGGGATGGTCTCTGGGAATTCTGCCCAGGGGCATGAGTCTTGCTCTTTGATTAGATACATTTTTTAAAATGATGACATTATGTATGCAATTTTATATTCAATCTGACTTTCTGCTTTTCGAATTTCTAAATTAATAACTTGTTGCTTAGGTAACTTGTGTGAAAATTAACTAGAAAGAAACAAGGCCTGAAGACCACTCAGCACTAGAAAGACATCAAGAGAAAGGTTATGGTTAATTATTTTTAGCTCCACAGGAATATGTTGCCCAAAGTTAAAGACCTGACTAAAGTTTACCTCAGAAACTTCAGGAGGGACCAGGAGACCACATAGCTACCACAATAATTACAGCTACAATATTGCAAGTAGGTAACTTGTGCTTTAAAAAGAGAATATGTGGTCACTTGGCCATGTTAGACCCTGCTTTACAGGTGATCAAATGTTTATTTTTCAGTGACCTTGGCATTTAAGAATCTGGATTGTTTCTATAGTAGCAGGTGAGTTCTATTATTTAAGATGCTTCTTGTCAATCCCCTCACTTTATCTTTAGAGCCATCTCAGAAAATACCCTCTCATCTTTCATGTAAAGAAAACAGGGCCTCATGTATTAAGATGGGCCAACTCGTCACACAGTGAGTGCCTAGTGGAACAAAGACCCAAGAGTACTTATCTTGGCTCTCGGTCCTGCTCCCTCCCTGTGAATACATTTACACAATGAATTTTCTGGACTATCCATTCATTTCTCAGAAAATTTTGTTACTGTTCCCAGTGTATTTCAGTATTTATTTGTTTGTTTGTTTATTTATTTAGTTTGATACATATCTTTAAAAGACTTCCAAAGGTTCTGGATAGGCCTCTAAGATTCCCCAGGGCCCTTTTAAGAGATGCTCAACCCCCTTATAAGTAATTCACAGGTCAAGATCTTTGTAGGAATGGCCAATAGTTCTAAAGACCTTTAGAGATACCCCCTAGGCTAATGTTGGAGGGTGTACCAAGTGAGGAGGAAATGACAATAATGGCCCCTCTGGATTCCACTGATTTTCTGTGATGATTATGGACTCTCTTGCTGAAAAATACACACAAATAGTGTGTTCCTCTTATGGTGAGCAATTAATTTTCCAGTTCTAACTGACAGTGTCATGTAATAGTCAACAGTTTGCTCAGATTATAGAAAAAAAATCAACTTGGTAAAGGTAGTTTTACCTTTTGACAATGTGTATGCTTTACATATGAATCCTGTTAACCCTCAGAATACTGTAGGTTAAAATGTAGTTTTTTCCACGGGGGCTGGAGCAATGGATCAGCCATTAACAGCACTTGCACTTAATCATGAGGTCGGGCGTTCAGTTCCCACCCCACCATCCATGCCTGGCAGATCACAACTGCCCATAACACACACACACACACACACACACACACACACACACACAGGCATGCTTGCACGCACACATGCATGCATCTTTCAGCATATTTCTAGCTACTTGTCATGGATTTAATAAAATACAGGAAGAGTGAAAGTCAAACAACTTCCCACCTGTTTCGTCCAACACAAAGGCCAGCAGCCATGGGGACTTGAAGCTGTCATGTCCATGGCCATTAAAGAAGATCTACTGTGAGGTAAAAGAGAAAAACTCTGTTTAACTGGATTTAAACATGGAATAACCTACTCGTGAATTGAAATAACCTGATAGCTATAAATATGTATACATTTTAGGTTGCATGCCTTGGCCAAACAAATAAAAGCTTAATTGCAACTCCACCCCCATTGCTCACACGTCTATGTTGTTTAATGTCAAAATGTGCCTGAAAACCTGGAACTGTATGGAAAAAGCTTTTGCTCAATTAAAAAACAAAACAAACAGCAGCATAAACCCCCCTTCTTCAGAATATCCAAAGGAACAATTAATTCCCCAGATCAACAGCATCTCTGGTTTACTTAGAAGGGGCATTTGATCCGCAGTTAAATTCATCACTGAGCTAGCTATTTTGTCTATTGTAAAGGAGAACCTTTTGCACAATGAAAGATATTGTTTCAGTCTTATGTGGCTTTACTAATTTCACGGATGACCTCGTTTTAAGATCTAAAGATTCTTCAGTCATGGCGGAACTATGGGCAAGCGAGAATCTGCATGCCTTTGGCCCGACTGTTTCAGCCTGATGTCATGGAAAACCCAACTGCTGGTATCAAATGCCAGCTCTATTGTCTACCGAACTCAGTTAACCATCGGTTACTGCCTCTCCTTGTCTGGGTTTTTAAGTCAGCTGTTGAATCACAAGGACGTTAAGCAAGGAAAGAATAGCAAAGATGCTAGAGAAAGTGATTGAGTGACATGTTTCCTTAGGAAGGCACAGAAGCATGTACAAAAGAGATGGTACCCACTGCACTGCTGGAGAATTGCCTAATTGTACTTCTGATAAGAGAGCTGGAGTCACCTAGGTAAGGTTAAGGTGAGTACTGGAGTCTCCAGAATGCAGATACTTACTTGCTTTTGCCTATGATGCTTAGCAAGAAGGACACTGAGGTTTATTGCTTGAAAACAGTGGAACTTTGATCCATCCACACTCCATGTTCTATGTGGTGGCCCCAGGCTAGGGCACAGGCTGCGTGTGCTCTTGGAGTATGAGTAAGAGGCCAGAAAGGATTCTCAAGAAGCTCACACCCTTGTAGCCCTCCTACTTTACAGTCTCTCTGACCTTTCCTGCAGTATGGGAATATTGATTCAGTATTCCCTTTGTCTCAGTATCCTTTGACTGGGGTATTCTGGGGTATGCATGTTTGTTTCTAAAGATGAACAGTATCTTAGTATCATACCACCTCACTGTTGCCATGGTTGGAGATTTAAAAAGCATAGGCATCAGACCTTTCTCTCTCAAGGGCAGAACCCTACGGTGTCATAGGCAAAGTTGTTTTCTGCTTGCCCATTTCTTTCATTCTTGACTTTGGCACAATTATGTTGATACAGTAATGTAATTAAACTGTTCTCATGGGGAAATGTGCAGATGCCTCATATGGAGAGGCCTCCCTTTTCCACCTCCCTCATCCACAGTAGCAAAATAATTGTAGTAAAAAGCTGGCAGCAGATCTTTGAATTCACAGTGGTGGGTTTGTAACTAAACCAGAACCAGTAAGGCTGGTGAAGGGATTCCTTGGTGGTGCTGACTTGGAAAGCTTGGGGACCAGAGTTTAATCCCCAATACCCATGTAAACAGGCAATGTAGTGTCACATGTCTGTAACTCCAGTACTGGGGAGACAAAGATGGGGATTCCTGGGGTTTCCTGGCCAGCCCCCTAAGCTAATCTGTAAGCCCCAGGTTCTGGTGAGAGACCCAGATTCATCATCATCATAAATAATGATAATAATTTGGAAGGCTCCTGAGGAAAGATGCCTAGGGTTGACCTCTGATATTCACACACACACACACACACACACACACACACACACACACACACACAAGCACGCATGCACACACAGACACACACAGAAATTCTCTAAAGAAATCTAGTGTTAGCTTTCAACTGCGGTATTTGTGTAACACTGGAGAGAAATTAATGCATCTGTCACTTTAACTAGGCACCAGCCACTGAGCAAGCTAAAAGCAGCTATCTATATCTTAACCTTTGAAAGTTTTCTTAGCCGTTGACTCATGTATAATTCTCTCAGTTGATGGCAACCTGACTTTTAGCCACACAAACAACACGCCGCGATACGTAAACAAAATTGGTCTCTCTCATTTTTATAGTTGAAGGATATATTTAACAAGATCTATAAATTTCCACAGGCATAAATCGCTAAGCTCCACATTTGGGCTGTTTAAAAATCTAATAGTACTGGAGTGATTTCTCAGGGCAGGCTATAAACCCAGGCAGAGTTATTTGGGCAGAGCAGATAGTTTGCAGGGTGATTTAAGCACAGTTATGGCTCATAACTGTCAACAAATAACACAGCACCTTACTCCCTTAGCCAGGAAATCTGAATTTCAGGTATTGAAGTTCACTGGGGAGCCACTCCATCTACTAGCTTTGCAGAGTGTAGACAGGCATGTCAAGGCTTCGTCCCTGTGTTCTAGAATTTCTGAGTAGCTGCTTCCCACATTCAACTGGGTAGCATGGAGGGCCTGGCAGCAACACAGCCTGGCGGGGGGGGGGGTTAGCATAATTTTTAATTCCTGTGAACATTCACAGCATCTTTCCTGGCTTGGTGGGAGGGGCTTTGCCCCTCCCCCCAGCACTCCATCTCCTGTAAGTGAACAAGCAATGCACTTGCTGTGGAAATGAAGAGCCCAAAGTCTCCTTCCCAGCTCTGAAGCTCATCAGCTCCATCCACAAAGGCTCTCTGTAGTGAGAGACTGGCGTATGTGCAACTATTGACAGATGACCCAAACCTTAACCTCCTCTTAGAACTTCCTGATGACGTACGGCCACAGGATAAGCCAGACCCAACTATATCCTATGCATTAGTAGGAGGTGAAGTCTAACTTTTAAATTTTTAATTCACCTTAGCTGTGAAGTTTGCATGCGAGATTACAGAGAATGTAGCATTGCTATTGTACAGGCTCAATATAGTTTATTCTATAAACACGTTGTGCATGTGTACAAGCTGTGGGCAACTGTAGTGAGTTCAACACTCGTGTACTATCCTCCAGGAGCTCCCACAGGACTGGGGAAGAAGGAAGGAATTCAGAAATATTGTTTGGCAGTGTTAAGGGAAGTTCCTTGAGAAAGCCTTACTATCTACGTTGAGGAATATGCAGACTGATTAAAACTTAGTGACTATGGGAAATTGGAATGTTGCAGATCAAGAGCCAAGATGATCATCGGCTATCCTTAGTCTCCTAAATTGCCATTTATTGCCTACCTAACCTGACCTGACATCCTTTGAAATGTGTTAACTTAGGAGACTGTTAGCTTAAACTAACCCAAATTGCAGAATGTCAACAGCTTTTGCAGCTGAGACCAATAGCAGAGATTTATTTCCCTGCTCTGCTGGACATCCACTCAATGACCTTACCAACACATTTGCCTGGCACCTTGATTTCTGATTTCAGTTTGTCCCAGGACTGTAAAGCTTGTGTAACAGCTTCCCTAGGTGAACCTGTCACTTGCAGCAACCTGAATATGTGTTCTTTGTCATGGTTATTCATTCCGCTCAGAATAAGCTCCCTTTCTGCAAGAGCTGTGTTTTGTGTCAAAAGTAAAAAGGACAAAGTTATAAAGTTAGAGTATCTGACCCAAGGGACACAGTGAAACCATATAGTCAGGCCACACAGTCAGGCTGCACAATCAGGAGTATGGCATACAGAGGAATATGGCATACAGAGACTGGGAGAACTTCCAGGGAAATCTCCAGAAGCCAGGTCCCAAAGCATGTGTGGGTGTAGTCAATGAGTTAGGGGAAATATTCCAGATAGAGCAAAGCCTGGGCTTAGAGGTCAATGTCATGCAAGCTACAACTACAAAGGGCCTTGCAAAGTCAAGTCAAGAACACAGGACTTGGCTTTATAGTAACAAGCATTAAGGGCTATGGAGATTCAAGATCAGTGACAGATGCCTGGGTAAACCTACTGCTATTATTCTGCAAAAGGATGTAGTAACACACTGATCTCTATTTGTGCCCCCTGTGCCCGTAGGTCAATGCAGTTCTCAAACCCCATCAGAGAAGATTCTTGGGGCAGTGAATAGTGGTTAAGACAGACCCACAACTGATCAAAATGCAAAGAGTAACTGTGAGTGGGGTACTCCGTCCCAAATGGGACATCTGTATCATACTCACTCTCCAAGGCTCAGGGGTCATCTCTGAAGAGGGGACAGAGAGATGGTGAGAGCCAGAGGCCCAGGAGGACTGCAGGCAACAGTGTCTTCTGGACATGACAGGACCACTGTACTCATGAACTCACAGTAGCTGTGCTCACATGCACAAGATCAAGCCAGTACACATCCCATCATGGTGCGGGAAGGGGCTTGTGAGCCCTCACCCCTAACTGAGGTGCTATGGACAGTTGATGCCTTCTGGGGGAGGAAGAGTTGGTTTTCTTTAAGGGTGAGGTTCCTGGGATGATAGCCCTAAATCCAGAAGGCTATGAGCAACACAAATCAAAGCCCATGGTTATTAAATTTAGAAAAAGTTTGTGTGTGTGTGTTTTAAGAGAACACAAAACTGGGGTGGGTGGGGAGATGGCTTAGAGCTGGTAAGAGTCAGGGGAGGAGTTGGTGGTTAATATGATATATTTATTCATCATAAGACATTCTCAAAGAATTAATAAAAATACTTTTTAAAAAGATCAGTGAGGGATTAAGTCTGGATTTCTAAACCATTTTACACATGGAGCTAATTTCCAAAAGATGTGAATTCCCGTTCATTGGCAAAACATGACCACCCTGAATGGGTACATTGATGTCTTTCTCATTGTAGGAATACCATTGCTTTTAATATGCCAATCTATACTGTTCAGTTTTATGTGACTACTACATATACAAAATGTTAATGGTAATAACAAATACACGTGAATGGAGTGCTTACTGGAGACCAGGAACCATTTAAGCTTTAAAAATTGAACTAACTTAACCCCTTTGAAATAGTTCCTGCACCACCCAAAAAGGTATAAATAGGTCTTTCCCTGGGCCCGTAGGAAGGAAAGGGTAGTCTCAAAATTGCAGTTTAGACAACTATTCTCGCCACCATAAATATAACATGTGATCCATTATGCTACTGCTCCACCTCTGAAGAATGTCTCTCTAGACTACCCTGCTGTGGAATAATCATTTTGTACACCATGAAGACTATGTTGATACCATTGTTAATAAAAAAGAAAGCTGATTGGCTGGTGGCTGGGCAGGATTTTGGGGACAGAGAGAATGCTGGGGAGAAGAAGGGTGGAGTCAGTGAGGACATCACGAGATGCAGCGTGAGTAAGATGGAAAGTAGGTACATGAGATAAATGAGCCTCAGGGAAGCAGATAGATTAATAGAAATGGGCTAATTTAGGTTATAAGAGCTAGCTTAAAATAAGCCTAAGCTATCAGCTGAGCATTTGCAATTAATATTGAGTCTCTGTGTGGTTATTCAGGGAGAAGCTGGCAGAACAGAGCTGATCAGCTAGACTAGAAAACTCCACCTACACCGCCCAGCTCTTGCGGCCCCTCTACCACCTTCACATGGAAAACTTGAACGATGGCATCAGAAATGTTCCTCGTAACTAGTTGGGAAGAATTTTCACCAGAATTATTGATGTAGTTTTCCTAAACTTTGTCTGAGTCAGCCAGACCATTATAGACCAAACTTGGTTGTGGACACCATGAGTCAGTTTGTGTGACTAGAGCAAGTGAACATCAAGTTAGCCCATGGCCAATGGGTCAATGTCCTATTTTGGTGTAGTGGCTTCAGGAATTTCACATTCAACTCCTGAAAAATGCTAGTAAGACATTTAGAAGCAGTGACACTGGAATGTCTTCATCTTAATGAGACTAGGAGTGGGCCAAAGTTGGATGGGAGAGTGTGAAGCACAGGGCACAACAATAATTTTCCAATACCTTTGGGCTGGGCTGGCTGAGCTCTAGATGACTGTACCATGGACATATCTGACCCATGAAACAAACAATATCACAAGCAGAAATGGGATTGGATCCTAGCTAAACAACCAGATTTGCTTCTTCAATGCCTACTACCTTCGTTGAGTAGATTTTACCACTGCATGCTCGCATTTGGAGAATGACCCATCTTCCTAAGGTTATGCACCACAGAGGTAACACTGAGCAATCATTAATTGCACGCTTTTTCAGGCTGACATTTCTAAGCCTGTGCAGAAAGGCCATAACTTTCGGTTTAAGAATATTTCAGCCTGACTCTGTGAGCGTGTAACTGCTGACACACTAAATGACAGGGCTGAGTCACTCTTTAGCCTGGAACCAAGGCTTTTCTCTTGGTGTTGCTCTCCAGGGCCTTGGTGTCCATAAAAAGAATCTGCCTCTTCCCGAACTCCTGGGAGCATCTCCATCCTGTTCCTTTGGAATCTGAACAAAGGTTAAATCAAGACAATGGAAAACCGTGTGTCTTGGCATCAGAAGCCCAGGAGGCTAAAGAAAGCAGAGCACCTCCCTGATAATCCTTGGATTGAATGTCTTACTCACAGGACAGCTGGTGGAGAAAAGGAAGCGGCCAGGCCCACCTGCCGCAGTCAGCTCTCATCAGTGGTCCTTCTGTTGTTGGTGGCTTGGATCCTAGGCAGACAGTCCCCATTTGTCCCCTCTTCGTCTTGTGTTGGAGCCCAGGTGGCCGAGACTTTGCTAAGGGAGAAGCACAAAAGAAAATGGGGAAATTTCAAACCAGATTTCAGGATGGAATCCATAAAAGTGGGCCCCATGGGGGTGGTGTGTTCCTAGGCCTCACTGAGAAGAAGCAACAGAGAAGGGTGTAAGAGGAAAGGGTCATATTGTCACCCTTTCCAGAGCGAAACCTCTCCCTGCCCAGGTTAGTCCGTATGTGGTGGGTGAGCCAGGCAGGCACTCAACCATCTCTCTGCCCTTAGAGTCTGTTCGCTGAGGCTCTAATTAAATGGACTCATAATCACGTCTTTATTAGGCTGAGAGTTAGGGCTGGAGATGTAGCTCACTAGTAGAGCATGTGCCTGACAGTCAGGAGGTTCCAAGTTCCATTTCCCAGCAAAACAAAATGAATGAAAGAATGAATGAATGAATGAATGAACGAACGAAATCAAGTAAATAAACATGGCCCCAGTTTCTGTTCATTTGTAAAAATTCATATCTTCCCATCTTCCATCTAATTGCTTTTGCCACTGCCTGGAGGCTGGTGTGGGACCAGCTTTTTTTCTTACCATCATTCGTGTGCAAAACCAAAACCAAACAAAAAAAAAATCCTGTTCATTTTCTGAAAAGTGCTTTACATTTCTATGGCACAGGAAAAGGGATGTTCCTTCAGGATGCCTTTAGAGATGATCACTCTCATTGTTTAACAAGCTTTTCATTGTTTGTGATTTTCATTTCCCTCTATAGTTCAGGGCACTTTGGAAAAATAATTCTATTCAGCACTTTTTCCACTCATAATTCAAGCAAAGAGAGTCACGAGGCATAATAAGGATAATTAGCGCGACTGAAAATAATAAGCCTGGCATCGCAGCGGCCCCTCCGTGCTCACAGTATCCATTTATCGTTTTTTGTGTACTCTCTGTCAAGGCTAATTACTACTCCTGTAATTAGTAACCTGTTGAAAGAACAAAAGAAAATGCAGCGCTGTCCTTAAATAAATAGTGCTATTTCTTCCCATATCATCTCAATAAAACCCATCTGGAGCAGAGTCCGTCCTCACAGTCATACAGTGAGCTGCTGTCGTGGGTCCTCGTGAACACAAGCTCGCAGAAGAACGATGTTCAGCGTGCACACACAGGAGGGAGAAGCTCTCTAACAAAGATAGCTGACAGCGGTGATCTCATGTTTAATAAGGCTCAACATTTATATTGCACTCTTCCTTTTCATTAATTTGTTAACCTTGGCGCAGTGTGAGAGCAGGCTCTGTGGAAATGACCATATGTTCCCCCTGCTAATGTGTTTTAATCCAGACCAGCAGACATGGTCTTCCTTCTCAGAGGAGAGATCGGCTCATTACACCCAGGCAGAGTGCAGAAAATAAATATAGTTCCTTTTCTCTCCTACGGGTGACGGGATGCGTGCTGGGAAGGATTTCAAACAATTTCCTGTTGTTATATCCATGTCGCTGTTTATTAACCTACCTGTGGCCGCATGGAGTGTTCTTGCTCTGGGACTCAGCTTACCTGATCATTTGGACCACAAGAACAAGGTGGCAGACTCTGAGTTTTCATGATCATAAAACTGTTGTGGTAACAACCCCCTAATCTGAGTTTTGCTTGGCTTACAGGGAGTAGGGTTCATACTAGACACAGATGGCCCCGCAGTGGTGCTTGGGAGATGGAATCCAGGGTCTACCACCTAGGTACACCCCTACCCTGTCTTACTTTGAGACAAAGTCTGCTGGCATACCCAGGCTGGCCTCAAACTAGCATCCTTCTGCCTCAGCCTCACAAACTATGTGTGTTGGTCACCTGGCCCAGTGGTTTCATCTTTGTTGGCAGCAGAAGTACAGGCCAAAGACACAGCTCCATGCTGTCATCTATAACATCCAGAGGAGTTCCTTTATAAGACCTTTTGTTGTCATGGTTTGAGTGAAAAAATGTCCCCCGTAGTCTCCACCATTTGAACACTTGTGAGATTCCCAGGAAATCACACATTTTCATCCATATATGCTTAGGTTTAAGCATCCATTGCTGTTTTAACATTCTTCCTTTCTTTCTTTCTTTGTTTACTTGAGTGTGTGGTTTTGTTTTGTTTTGGGGGGTTTTAGTTTGTTTGTTTTTTGTTTCTTTTTGAGACATAGTTTTTCTGTGTAGCCCTGGTTGTCCTGGAACTCACTCTGTAGACCAGGCTGGCCTGGAACTCACAGAATCCACCTACCTCTGCCTCCTGGGTGCTGGGATTAAAGGTGTGCACCACCACCTCCTGGTTTAACATTTGCATTTGAATCTCTTTGAGAAAAAAACAAAAGAAAACAGAAGAATATTGTCTCCATGAAGGCAAATGCCACTGCAAATATTCTTAATCAGGCTGGAATTCTTGCTGAGGGGCTTCTCCTAGGTTCAAATCCTCTTGATGCACTATTTCACTTTAACTGGGGTGGGTCATCTTTTTATGAAGAGAAGAAAAAAAAGGGCGAGAGAGAGATCATTTCTGGGGAAGATATAGCTGAGTCATTGTCAGGAATCTGTAGAGAACAAGGAAAGTCTGAACGTTGAGGTGTCCTTCTGATTATCAGGGAAGGGCTGAAACTATGTCCTAATCCAAATGCTAGGATGGGTTATTTCTGTAAAGAAGTCTTTTCTGTCAACAAGGGCTAGCCCACTGAAGACCAGTTTCTACAAACCCCTGTCACCATGTGACACTCTGTCTCTGGCCTCTTGGGCCAACCCCGAGAGTGGATTCTGTTGAACTCTTTTGCCATCACACTGATTATGAAGTTCTCATTACATCACATTGTGAGGCCAAGGCTCCACCAATGGGGTGAGGCATAGTCACCATCCAGGCTTAGGATAAAAGTAAATGAACTCACAGCCCTAGTGTGCTTGCTGGTCCAGTTTGGGTCATTGCACAGACTTTTCACTTTGTGTCTTTTTGTGTGACACCAGAGACATTCTTTCTCCAACAGTATCACAGAAAGAATGCTATGGCAGGAGTAGCCCTGGTTTGCAAGAAAACTCATGGTAACGCAGATACTTTCTTTCCCTGGCAGTGTCACCAGGGTTGCAGACTCACAAAGCTAGACTTGGGACCTTTGTTCTTAGTCCTCATTTTGACTTTGATTAAGTCTCACAAAGTGGGCCTGGAGAGATGGCTTAGCAGTTAGGAGTGTTTGTTTTTCCTGCAGAGGACCTGGGTTCAGTTCCCAGCACCTGCACAAGAGCCCATGTTCATATAGTTTCAGGGGATCCTGGTACAGCCTTCTGACCTTTATGGGTACTGCATGCTCACAGTGTACACACACACACACACACACACACACACACACACACACACACACACACATACACACAAGCAAAATATGCATAAAATAAGTAAATCTGAAATTTAACAGAAAAAAATGTTATTTCTAATATCCTTGTAGGAAATACTGTAAATATTTGCCGAGACTAAAATTGAGGCATTAATGTTAATTATTAACTAGAAACATTCAGAAACAGAAAAAGAAAATGATGAGTTGATGGATATCAACACTCTATGAGAACCGATAGGAAAGATGGTTTGGTTCAAAATATGTCTTTAAATAGACATGTAATCATTATGTGGAAGGGGGATTAAACTTTTAGATGAAAATAATGGTGACATTTGGGTTAGAGAGGGGAAAGTAAGAGGGAGTTAGCTCCCAGCAAGCATTGTCACTGTAATTCAGAGGTGTAATGAGCTCCTTAGAAGACACTACCCCCCCCCCCCGCTGCATTGTGAAGGGAATTTAAGCACCAGAAGGGTGATTGGCTAATATGACTTATGTGGGATCTACTTCACAATGGAACAGACTTTTCCAGTTGACACAATCTTCCCAATCTTGTCTTGAATCCTTCTTGACCACCTGAAACTCCATCTCAAGCTCAAAGGATCTCTTGGAGACAGGGCTGG
Source organism: Phodopus roborovskii (assembly GCF_943737965.1). Classification (NCBI taxonomy): domain Eukaryota; kingdom Metazoa; phylum Chordata; class Mammalia; order Rodentia; family Cricetidae; genus Phodopus; species Phodopus roborovskii. The sequence goes on along the minus strand of NW_026126482.1, from coordinate 16,008,915 downwards.
GCATGCTGTGAATGGATGTGATCTTGGGCCCTTGTGGAGGGACCCAAAAGGGAAGTAGATACTATGTTTGTCTTCTTAAAAAAATCCTGAGAGTTTCTAAAATTACCTGGAAAAGATCTTGTTTAAAGAGGAAGTGGAGAGCCAGCCAGAGCCTCCTCAGAGCTGTTCTGTAGCTGACCCTGCATCGTCACACAGCAAGGGCCATGGAGGAGTTAGGCAGAGGCCTGCCTTCCAAGACTATAGGAAGAGCACTAACGTCTTCATTTTCAGAAGAGGAACTTGGAAGCAGGCTTAGGGCAGAGCCACATGGATGTCACATTGGCCTTCTGTCTCCCAGAGGCATCAGCGGGCCTTGGTATATATGAAAACATAGGCACATGAATAGTTGTCAAAGAAGCATGTACTCTGTACACTGGTAAACTCTGCATTCCCTTCCCATTGCCTGGATTCCCATAGTCCTTGAGCTGTAGGTATTTTGAACCCTATGGACTTTCCCTTTGACTCATCTTTATATCTCCTATTTACTATGAATTTGTGACAGAGTTAATCACAATAACAATTCTTTTCTTTTTCTTGGATTTTATCTCAAAACCATGCTAGATGCTCATGAGTATTATCATGGCCTATTTGTCAGAAGGACAAAGAGGCTCATAAGAAGAATTCCACATTCATTTACTACCAGGCTGTGGCAAATGCCTGGAACTTAGTACAAACTATAGGATATATCTATATCTATATCTATCTACACATATACACACATACATACACACACACACATACACACACACACATATATGTAGAGAGAGAGAGAGAGAGAGTACTTGGGCTCACACATCATGGAAGCCTTCTTAAAGACAAGAATTGAACTGAGCCACTGCTGAGAGGTCATACAGAAAGCAAGCCTGAGAAAAGTATACCTGAGTGGCTTGTGAACCCAGCAAACTCAAAGTACAGCCATTTAGTTGTAACATGGCACAGCCCAGAAGCCATGTGCTTTGTTTACTGGGCATAGTCAACAGTCTTTGTTACTCCTCTGTGGCCCACTGTGCTGAAATGGACCAATTTTGTATAAATGAGAATTGGCTATAATTGTAGGTGGCTTTCAGTGAGGAAGTCAAAGCTAGGTGAATCAAAGCAAGATAGAAACATCGATGAGAAAGGAAATGTGGAGGCAGGTTATCTGGAAACAGTTGAATTGTCAGGCATACCACAAGTCAGAAATCAAATGGCGAGAATAAGACTCAAATGGGACCTAGTTTGCTTTGAGATTCAGCAATGTTGTGACTGTGAGATGTTGGGCATCCGGACCCTTTAGAGCAGGGTTCATCTTCCACAGATTATTATGGACTTTGTCATGGGACAGAGTCTAGGAAGAACTGGATCTATGGAGTTATAAAATAGAGACCAGCAAGCTACTCTGGGTACTGACCCCTGCAGCTGTACCTCTTGCTTCCATGAGCTTGATCAACTCCAACTGAAAGTGTTTGGGGGTTTGGAGAGATGGCTCCATGCGTTAGCAGTGTGTAATGCTGTTGCTGATCACCTGGGTTGGTTTCCCAGCACCCACATGAAAGCTCTCAACTATTTGTAACTCCATTTTCAGGGACTTATTGCCCTCTTGTGGCCTCTGTGTGATCCTGTACACATGTGGCACACAAAAACGCACACAAATGCACACATACACATATAAATGGCATATAATATGCATTAAACAAAACAGGTTAAACTATTTGGAGGAATGTGTCTGCCTTGAATATATCTGAATAATGGACTTTTATTATTTTCTAAGCAATACAGTACAATGACTATTTACAGAGAATTTACATTGGAAAGTATAAGTGGTGATCAAGGAGGGTAGGCCATGTGAAAAATTTAAACCATTTCTTGTGAGAAGCTTTCATTTCCTAAGGATTCAGTAATGATTGTAACAAGATTGTAATGAAATCCATGGGGTGTTGCGGGAGTGTTGCCTCTGCTGTTAAGAGCACTTTCTGTTCTTGTAAAGACTCTGGGTTTCATTCACAATACCCACATGGTGGATCACAACAGTCTATGAGTTTGGTTTCAGAGGATCCATCCAATGCACTCTTCTGGGCTCCAAGGGCACTGAATACAGATGGACACATGCACACAGGCAGGCAAGCACTTATACACACAACAGAAAAATAAATAGATGGTTAAAAAAAGAAAAAAGAAATTCTTCAAGGTTGGTGGTTGGGAAAATGGCCCAGTGTATTAAACACTTGCCTTGAAAGTGAGGACCTGAGTTTGAATCTCCATAAAACAGGGTGTACTGTGCTGCATCTGACATCCTAGTGTTCCCACAACCAGACAGGAGAATCCCCAAACTCTCAGGCTGCTAGCCTAGGACATAACACTGAGGCCTTGTCTCATAGGACAAACATCTGAAGTTGTTTTCTAACCTTTGCACATTTCCTGTGCTATTCCGTACTCACACCCATGCACAGACATGAACACACACACACACACACACACACACACACACACACACACACACATGCACATACACACACACACCACAACGTTTTTTAACAAGAAATAAGTCCAATCTAGTCTTTATATTGAACATGATTTTAAATAAAATATGAAGGTGGGTTTATAGGAGTCCACAAATACCAGATAAAGGATTAACAGGTATTTTTCAGGGGAGCACTACCGTGTCTTCCTGCTCCTGGAGATGCAGTCTTTGCCTTTCAGGATGCTCCAATAACAATGAGAGAGAGAGAAAGAGAGAGAGAGAGAGTCCTTCTCCCTCCTTTTTGTTATAAAAGTATAAAAGGGCATATCCGCACACCTGAAGGCATATCCTAGGATGCAGCCACCTCCCCAAGTTCACTGGCGGTACAAGATGCCACTACAAGAATTTAGTTTGTCTAGTAAAATTTTAGATGGTAGATCAAGAAAACATGATATAGTTTGCTTGAAACTTGGCCCAGTTTGGGAGGACTTGATCATAGTGGTCCCAAGACAGGTCATTGGGAACGCACATAGAGTGCTGGACCTTGATCTATTTAACACAAAGGCCTACTGGAATTTCCAGGTCAACTTTCCTTGTGTCTCTAATTGTAGCTTACATCTTCTCAGTGCAGAGAAGCTTGTGATTTTCCACGAACATGCTCACATAAGACCTTTAAAAACCAAGACCTGTGCGTTCTTCATGAAAATGCAAGAGCCCCTGACATTTAGGGTAACAGAAGGAGTTGCTCTGATATTCTTTGCTAAATTTACAAGGTTTGGCTGAAACCCCAAGCGTCTGTCCTATCACAGTGAGCATTACTCAGCCTTTACAGCTTTCTTTAGCTTACTGTACTCTGGGCTCTGTGTTAAATGCCATAAACTATGTGACTGGCCGGCAGAGAACACACCCTGATGCAAGCAACTTTTTGCAAATTGTTTTATCTTGTATGTATGAGTGTTTTGCTGCATGTATGCCTGTGTACCACACATGTGCCTGGTACCCATAGAAGCCAGAAGAGGGAGTTGGATTCCCTGGAATATGAGCTACAGATGATTGTGAGCTGCTATGAGCATGCTGGGAACTGAACCCAGGTCCTCTGTAAGAGCAGCAAGATAGAAGCAAGCCATCTCCTCAGCTCCTCGAGTATCTTTTTATATTTAATTATTGACTATATGAAGTCTTTCAGGAGCCACTGTGAGAACTGGACATTCAGATGCCCTTTGTGTGAGGACAGGGAGACTCGGGAGATAAGGGGAGAGGACCTCCATGGCCATTTGAGTTAGAACAGTTTTTAAAGATGGTATATTGTAACATTCCCAGATCATGTTTCCAGTAGCTCTGAGAGATACAATCTATCATTAGGAGAAAGTTTCTGAGATCAAGTAACTTGGAAGACAGCAAGTTAAGCAGGGACAAACTCAGCTTTGTAGAGACTTCCCTACCTTACTTCGGGTTAAGAATGAAGGCCATCAGCTTAATGCACCAAGACCTATTTCTCATTTCATAGACATGGCATTCCAAGAAGGAAGAAAGAGAGATCCAGAGCCTTATAAGGATTAAGCTGAGGAAACTACCAAAGTTAAGTAGAGAATTCTTTCCCAGTGAGGGTGCACCATGGTGCTACAGCGCCATCCAGAAAATCTGAGAAGAGTGGTTGGTGGGTTCCTCAAGCAATTAATTCTCAGATTTGTGGTTGTGTATTGTTTGTTTGGTTGATTTTTGGTTTTGTATTTTAGACAGGGTCTCATGTATTCAACTTTGGTCTCAGAATTGCTATATCACCAAGGTTGGCCTTGAATTTATGAACAGCCTGCCTCTACTTCCTGAGTGCTGAGATTATAGATGTAACACACCATGTTGAATTTCATATGGTGCTGGGGCTCAAGCTTAGGACCTTGTGCATGGTGGGCAAGTAGTATACTAACTAAGCTAGGTCTCTAGTCCCAGATATGAGGTTTAGAGGTGCATTTGGCAAGGAAGTATGGGAACACCAGGAAGGGTCATGACCCCATTGGATCAGGATGTGGAACCTACCAGGCCATACTGATCCCCCAACCACCAGAGGGCCTTGACATTTTCCATCTTCCTATAGTGATGACCTTTCCACAGGCAGGTTGGTTTTCCAAAAGGGAAAGTATGAGGAACTTCAATTAAAGCATTACCTCCCACAATGAATATTTCTGTCAGTTTATCAAATTTCAGGACATGATGCGCATTAATAATACATTTTGTTTGCTCTAGTACTTGGACTTGGGTATTTTCTGAGTGCATTTGTGAAAGCTCTGTTAGAGGGACTTCACTTTCCATTAATAATTTTAGGAAGCAAAGCTTATAGTAGGATTTGTGACCCACAGATCCCTAACTGTTGCATAAATAATCCAGGAAACTGCAAAGTGGTCTTATGTAAAGTCACTCCACAAATGCATGTTTAATTAGCACCTACTGATGTAACAGATGCATTGGAAATAAGTTAGGATGACATGTACTATTCTGAACAATACAATATCCGCTCGGCGGGACTAAGGGCATGTAACATAACCTGTTTTTAATTGAGCAACTTGTCACCCAACAAAATAAGAGACAGCTTGTGTTTTATATGTTTCTTTAGTGCATCATTATCCAACAATAAATGCAAAAATAAATTAACAAGGAAAGCTTCTCAAATTTTTCAACAAGAAACAAAAATTTAAAGGCACAGTTTTCTTTAGATTTAGCTGTTGGAAGATTTTATATGAAAAGAAGTGAACTTATACCACATTAGTTATTTCAAAAGCAAAACTTTAGTGTCTATAAAAACTGATCACAGAATTTGTGGTTTTGTGTGTGTGTGTGTGTGTGTGTGCATGCGCGTGCATGTGTGTGTGCGTGCATGTGTGTGTGTGAATGTGCGTGTGTGTGCATGTGTGTGTGTGTGCGCATGCGTGCGTGTGTGTTAAATGCATACGAGTGTGCTTTTGTGTCTATACATGTCTATACAAGCATGAGGAGTGTGGAACAGGACTTCTGATGTCTTCCTCTATCACTCTCTCCTTGTCTTGAATTAGAAGCTCTCTGTTTCCAACAGGCTGGGTGACCTGCAAAGTCTTGGGATCCTGCCCTGTCCCCACAACCATATTATGCCTGATATAAGAATACCTCTGAAGGATAGCCCAGATAATTGAAAGTTATGAATCTAAACTTTAGAATTTATTTTAACTTTGTAAAGATACAAAATGGAAGCTTGCTTTTAGTCCAAATAGGTTATTGCTTCACACAGCACACACAGCACACACACACACACACACACACACACACAGAGAGAGAGAGAGAGAGAGAGAGAGAGAGAGAGAGAGAGAGAGAGAGAGAGAGAGGATTAGCTGTAAAATTATTGAGGAAAAATAGCAAGGAGACAGAGTAAGAAAGATTGCCAAGGGAAGGTTCTGTGTCTGAGATGCCCTGGGATCTCACAGCGAGGGGTGGGTTATTCATCTTTGGTGTCTCTAATACTGGTGATTAACAGGATGTCAAGAGCAGTCTTGCAAGGGGAATAAGCCTTCAAAGGAGTATCTCTGCTTGGGAGATAGATATAGAAAGATCAAAGGTCAAACAGTCCTTCTCTTTGCCTGGAGCCCATCTCAGGCCACTGTATGGCTATAGCTTATGGTGCTTATCTGACCCCCCATGTATTTTATTTCAGGGCCAACTGTGTCCCCTCCATGTCACCCAGTAATTTGTCTCTTCCTTTCCCCCATATCTCTCCTCTCAGTTTGACTGCCTCTTCTATACTGCCTGGGGCACCAAACCACAGCTTCAGTATGGGCCCTGAGCCACTATGTTCATTAAATCCCTATGAATTCAGAATCAATAAGGAATTCGTTCATTTGGAATCAATAAGGAATTTGTCCAACCAATAAGGGATTTTATTCAATAAGGAATGTGTTCAGTTCTTTCTGTGAGTAAGATTCAGGATATGCAATTCTTCAAACCAGCATGTACCTTTGAAAATAGTTGAATTCTGGCCTGATTGGACAATATTCTGACTCTCTTCTCCAGATGGATCTAAATCCTTTCTCATGTTGTGTATGTGCTTGTCCATACATGCATATCTGCACATAGGGGCCAGAGGACATCCTTGGGCATCACTTTTCAGGCAACATCCACTAAGTAGACTAGGCTAGCTGGCTGGCTAGCTGGCTGGCTAGCTGGCTGGCTAGCTGGCTGGCTAGCTGGCTGGTGTGTCCGGGGGATCTTTGCTTGTTGCTGCTTCTTCAGTGATTCAACTGTAAGGATGCAACAGAAGCCTCCACCACCATGCCCATCCTTCCTACATGGGCCCTTGTTCTTGATAAACTTGATAACACTTTTGTAAAACTGAGCTAGCTCCTGGGACTGTCTATGTCTCAGACAGATTCTCTGGAGTCAAGTTGTTGATGTCATATCCTGACATGGCAACCACACACTAACATATCACACAACTGAAAATATTTATTTATGCTTCTCTTATAGCTGAAAGTGTCCCATATAGCAAATCTGAATCTGGAGTTTATCTATGACAGCATGCGTGTGTTCTAAATGCAAGAGCCCCACCACTTAAAGAAATATAATGATGAATTGTTTTGTAAACTGAAAAATACATTTGAAATGTAAATGTCAGCCTCATAAGTTCTCTGCCTTCGAAGTCCAGATTTGTGTATGTTTGGTTCTATAAAATATGATATACACATGAATATTTCATAGAGGAAGCATCCTAGGACTGGCTTATGACTTTGCTTCTTCTTGAATTCCACAGAATCTTGAGATATGTACTCATTTTCCATTGCCTTCAGCTTTCTCACTTACTTCAATGGATTTTCTTTTTATACACCAAGTCTAGACCAAAGCTGCCCTAAGTCCCTTTTTTTTAAAAAACTGGATGGAGTACCAATTAATACATAAAACAAATGCGGAACATCATGGGATGCCACCTTCATGTTGGTATACTAGTTTAGATGCCAAAGAACCCTGTTGGGTTCTATTAAAACATTCATACCATAAAATGTTTGTGCTATTAAAAACATTCACTAGCTGTGTGCCAGTTGAGTTTTGTTGTACAACTCAATAGGAATACTTTCTGTTAAAGGCCAAAGTTTTTTGTGACCCTACGAAACAGGACATTGGAGATGGAGAGATGACTTGGCAGTTAGGAATACTCACTGCTCTTGCCAAGGACTGGGTTTGGTTCCCAGCACCCACATGAGGCTCATGATCATCTGTAACTCCTGTGCCAAGGCATCCAATGCCTTCTTCTAGCTTTCATGGGCACCAGACAACACACAGGTTACAAGATACACATACATGTAAAGCAAAAATAATCTCTTTTTTAAAAAACAGGTATTGTTATACTTGAAGACTCAGTTAGCATGTTCTAGTGGAAGAGTGTCTCTGTTGTATTTTTTGCATATGAATAGGAAAAGAAGGACAATCTAAGCCACAAGCTCTGAAGCCTCCTAGAATATGGGAGGCCGGGAAAACAGCATTGTCAAGCCTTACACATATCAACAGAATAAAATATTTTGAAGATACACTAGTCACATATGGTTATCCCAGAATATCACCATCCACAGATATGGGTGTTATTGTTTTTCTGTTCTGCATGAGAGCTTCACACACTTTCACAGATATGCCAAGTATAGCTTGACTCATGATGCATTCATAATAGATACTGTGAGCTGAACACACGAACTGCCTGCAAAGTAGTTAACCATGTTTTCTTTGCCGTTGACAAAATCAGAAGTGTTTTCTTGCCTTGAAGTGGAAATCAGGACATTTAGCTAGTAGTCTGAAAAGTTTAGCAAAATTTGAAATTGGTGTAGTCACATTAAAAAGTGACTTAGCTATGTTTTTCCTAAGGGATCCTTTGTTTAAAAAGTTCAGTTACCCCTCAGGATACATAGGTGATGGCCTTCAGGATGCCCATGGCTATGAAAATGGTAGGATGCTTGAATCTGTTGCATAAAATGGCATAGCATTTGTGCAGAAATCATACATACCCTCCTGTGCATGTGGAATAGTTAGACTATCTAATGTAATGTAAATTCTGTGTAAATAGTCATCATATTGCATTGTTTTGGGAAACTGTTATAAAGAAAAGTTTGTAGATTTTGAGCTCAGACACCATCTTTCCCCTAAATACTTTCCAACCATAGTTGGTTGATTCCACAAATGTGGAACTGCAGTTACAGATGGCTTTTGTAACTATTGTTTCTTTTAACAATTTCTCCCCCATTGGAATGTAAATGATGGAGAGAGAAGTAATCTAAAAACGAAAACCAATAAAACCATTTAAACTACATGCAATTTAAAACACATATCTATATCTAGCTTTCGTCTATCATCTATCTCTCTATCTCTATCCATCAGTTAATCTATCTATCCATCCATCTTCTCTCTGTCACCCATCTGTCATCATCATCTATATATACATGTATCTATCTATCTATCTATCTATCCATCTATCATATCTGTATCATTTAATTAGCATCTCTATCTATCATTTATGTTATTTATATCTGTACCTATAGCTATCTATATTTGCCATTTATCTCTATTATCTATTTCTATTTATCTATAACATTTTTATCTATTCACCATCTATATCGATTGTCCATCATGTTTATCTACCTATCTATCATATCTATCTATCATCTATCTTTATCTATTTATCATCTATCTATCTATCTCTATAATTCAGAAAACTCAAAAGTCTTATTCACAGTCTCCATTCCGCCATCACTCAGCTGTCAGCCATTGCTTACCTGGACTTCAGATGACCCTCTAGTTCATTTATCCCAAACTTTAGTAGCATGTTCAAGACAGTGTTTCCAAGTAGAGAACCCATTTGTTAGAACCCCAGTTACTTCAATCTTATAATCACTAAATTATAAGAAGAGACAGATGGATATAACAAGAGCATTTAGAAGTCTGAACAAAGGTATTTTGTAAGATCTGTCCTGATTTGGAGATCATATTTAAGCTTTATTCTACTGAGAAGGTTGTTTTACTCTTTTTCATTGGGTTGTCTTTAGAAAAAATGAGTAGATTGATCCTATTAGGAATGGAGTGTGCCAGTGAATCTTACAAACTGTTTGATAGAGCTGAGAGGAGGGTGGTAGGACATGCCATTAGGTTTCCAAATGGGGAAGGGAGAAAGAGTAGAAACTGCTGCTCACCATCAAGGTAAATGTTAGGATATGGATCTAAGACAGCAACATACTGAGGTGTTGGCTATGGCTGGAAAATTCCAAGCAGAGAAAACAAAGAATTGACACGGAAAAGGTCATCCAAAGGAGTCAGGTCTGTAGTTTCAGATAAGGGAGAGATGACAGAGGATTTATGGCCGTGGCTTTTGCACTGGAGAAGGAGGATGTGGAGACCCATAATCCTGCATTTAATGTTCCACCATATCCAGGAGCGCCACATCTGTAGATTCAATTAACCTCAGATCAAAGATATTTGGAAAAATTACATCTGTATTAAGCAGGTATATTCTCATTATTATTCTCCATCCAATTCCGTATAACAATTGTTCACACAGCCTTTAACATTAGGTATTGTATGTCATCTAGAGGATAAAGTGTACAGAAGGACATACACAGGTTATATGTAAATCATTTACTATACTGACATGTAGAATAGACTTGAGTATCTTCAGGTTTTGCTATAGCAAGACTAGCGATGTCCTGAGATAGACCCCAGAAGAAACCAAGGACAGACAGTTCATCCCATTAGGAAGTTAAAAGCTAGAATAAGCGGCAAAGCTTGGCTGTGAAAACTGAAACTAATGCATAATGAGAGTAAAAGCAAAAGTGATGTGAGGTTAGACATCAGACTGTTCTCTGGATGGGCTCGAGTCTCTGTGGAGACAGTGATGGTGTCTGGGATGTGAAGAGAAAGCAGTGTCTGAGGAAAGAGTCAGGGTGAGACTGAGACGGGAGTAAGAAAGGGGGCTGGGGCTATATGAGGAGGAAATTAGACAAGAGACCAGGTGAAAGCAACTGTTAATAAGCTCTTCCCTCGGGTATAATAGAGTTTCTCTTCATGAATGGCTGGCTATCCTAAATATGGCAAGAGGAAACCTCCATCACATGGGAGCTGGACCTCTGAAGTTCTTCCCAATGCTGACATCCTGTGTTTCCATGTGCTGTATTTCTACTTCATCAACACTTGTGCTGATGAAGTAAACTTGGGCCCTACATCCCTGTAGAGCTTTTGAGATCGCCTCTTTAACATTCATAGCATCTTTCTGTTGTCAGGCATCCTGATTCTCACCCCTCCCCCAGATACGCTCCCTAAAGTGTCTGAGGCAAACATTGTAATTCCATTCATGTACAGCATTTGTTAAGATGGAGGCATTGAAGGAATTTGTGACCCAGTTAAGCCCATGGGATCAAAGGGAAGGCTATTGGGGATTCCAGGTGCTTCCTTGTCTTCAACGGAGAATGGAGGGAGGTAGTCTTCTCTTGCTTTGGACCTGTTAGAATGCAGATGGAAGGCCCAGTATCTCTGCTACTTTCCACTATCAGCTTAAGCATAAAGAACAGGGAAGAGGGGTGGAGCCATGGACTCACATGAGACAGACCAGAGACTGGTGCTAGTTAATCTCAGTTGTCAATTTGAGATTAAGAATTACCTGGAAAATGGGTATATCTATGGGAAGTTATTTTGGTTGCACTAATTTAGGTGGGTAGACTTGCCCACCATGAGTAATACCATGCCTGGGTTGGGTCCTAAATTGCACAAAAGAGGAAAGCTGGCTAAGTAGAAGCATGCATTTCTTGTTCTGTTTTGTGATTGTGAATGCAATGTCAGTAACTGCTTTGAGCCCCTGCTGCCTTGACCTCCCCTCCGTGAGGAGCTGTACCCTTGAACTGTGAACCAGAATAAGCCCCTTCTCCCTGAAGTTGCTTTAGTCAGTGTATCTCACCACAGCCATGGGAGAAGTAAGTAAGGCAGAGACACATGCTATGTGTCACACCACACCTTTTGTTCTGCTTTAGTCAAGAAGGTTATCCATGGGTTCATGATTTGCACACTTGTCCCTCAGGTGGTACACAAACGTGGGAGATTATAGAACTTTTATTAGCTGGGTGCTGGTTGGAGGAAGTGGATCACTAGGGTTCTGCTTTTTTGCCTGATGCCATATGGGACTCTGTACCCCAAAGGAAAGTACCTCTAGACTTCCATTTATGGGAACTAATGGCATTCCCTATCCAAGTCACTTGGCATAGGTTCTCCATCACTCACGTGTCTATACACGTCCTTAAGTCTTGCATAGTGCAACCCTTGGGACTTGTATTAGTTACTTGTGTAGCTGGGACCAAATAGCTGAGTAGACAACTTAAAAGGAAGAAGGGCTCATTTTGGCCTACAGTGAAACTGTTTAACCTGTCATGGATAGAGGCCATAGGCCTGTCAAATTTTCAGAAAAGGGAGACATAGAAAGAGATGAGGAAAGCCACAACCCCAAGGACATGCCTCTAGTGACCTACTTCCTTCAACTAGACCCCAACTTCCTGCTTTTCAGCACCTCCCAATGATGGTAATGAGTAACCACTCATTATATCATCGTCTGCACAGTCTGATTGTCTCTGAAATCACCATCGTAGACATCCCCAGAGGTGCTCCACTAATCTCACCATGATTTAGTCACTAGCAAGCCAGAGTACAAGTCATAGTTCATCAGAGACAATTCTCAGTCTCTGTGCCCACTGCCATCTTAAGACAGTATGGAAAAGTGATGCACCTCACTTGGCTTTTAGCATTGTCTGTGCTATTCATTCTCTACCTATCAATGGGAAATCTACTGGGTCCTTTCCAATTACAACCTGCTGTTAAAAATCAAATGAAATTCAACAAGACAAGAGACAGCACTTACGTGCCAGGCATCGTCCTACTCATCAGTGATGTAATATTAAGGCATGGCTCCTGATGCCTTGAGGCTACTCTGTCCAGAGCAGCTAAACTGACTGATAGATGAACATGGAGACTGAGTATAAGGGCTGGTCCTGATGCAGTGTACATGAGGACTGACTGAAATTATTAGTGTTTTTTTGGTTTGAGTAGAAGAAATGTGAAGGTGATTTACTTGGAGAAACTAAATTAATATAGGTATAGACCTTCATTCCCATCCCCAAACTCTTAAATCTCAAAATAGCAAAGTGTAGAATACATCACTAATTCATTCACTGCATGATTTAGTCACTGTAGTTACTGACTTCCTTCCCCTGTCCCTAAACAGTGCAGAGTGTCGGGAGATCTTTGAGAAACAAAGCATCTTAGAGGGGATCTCATGGTCTATGGGGGTCTCATATCTTAGCACACAGGAATACCCAGCACTGAGTACTCTGGTTTGACTCAATGGCTATGAGTAGGCAGCTTCCAGATGCAAGATTACTTAGAACATTTAACATTGAATTCTATGGTTTTTGCCTCTGCTGGCCACACCAAAGGTCTCCTGTGAGACAAACCCAGATGTGCTAGAAATAACACAAACCATGGAATACAATTAGATTGAATTCCTTGTGCATTATATGATTGAGTGCATCCAAGGAATGACACAGGATAAAATATGACTATAAAATATTCTTTCAATCTACAAAGTCACTAAGAGACTGTAGGGTGTTTTAAGGAATTTCTTACCCTTCGAGGAGATTGAAAATAGAGAGCCGCCCTTTTATTCCCTTAATTAAACCAGAAATAGCACAAATAGTGTTTCATACCAATATGGCAAAGCTAATGTTTTCGTGTATTGATTTTATTCTAGCATTTGTCAGAATTGTATTACATGACCCAGTGTATTATAGTTTCCATCTTCTGCTACAAAGCCACAGAAATGGATACTATTGTCAAGGAATTACAAAGCAAATGGTGTTTCAAATGAAGCAGGCTTTCCTGGAACACTGGTATTATGTCAGGCTTTTTGGAAGCCTTTTCTAGTGAATAACATTTTGGACTGGTAATGGCATTGTTCTGCTCTCCACAATTCTACAACCTGCAGGTGCTTCTGTTTATCCACATTTAAAATAAGGACAAAATAGTGGTCTGTGTGTGTGTGTGTGTGTGTGTGTGTGTTGGTTGGGGGGCAGCTGATGCAATCCCACTGAGAAATACAAAGCACCTTCACCATTATTTGATGACACAAAGGAACATTTTTCCCAGGCAGACACATTATCCCCAGCACCTGTGACTACACAGAGAGAGCCCTTCATGGTGCAGTCTAGAGAAGAAATAGCCTGAAACATGGGACTAAGAGTTGACCAGCTGGCAGATCTTAAGATAAAAATCAAATTGAAAGGGAAGTGGAAATGTTGAAATACTGAATTTATCCTGCCCTTAGCTGTGGAACCATTGGCAGTTGATGGCTGCTGAGGCAGTTGATGGCTGATGACATTGAGTGTCAGTGTCCTTCAGGGCTATGACTCCTGGTAGGTTGTCTGTGTTTCACTGAGTGGCCCTATGCTCTTGTTCTCTCCTCTCTCTCTCTCTCTCTCTCTCTCTCTCTCTCTCTCTCTCTCTCACACACACACACACACACACACACACACACACACACACACACACAGCATGGATGGAACTCAGTAAATTACAAACAAAGAACATGAAGCTGGAAAGGGATTTAGTGGTGGGGGGGCAGGGTTGAGAGAGTTGGAGGACAGAGTGGGACGTGGATGTGATCATACACGTGTATGAAATCTTCAAAGAAGAAATGAAAATGCATGTAAAAAATTCATTGGATGTGACAGTTCTGCCACTGCCCCCAAAAGGTGAGATGGAGATTCTACTTGATCTGAGATATCCTTGGCCTGGAGCAATCTAGAGTGTTACATTTATCCCTACTAGGCATCTCCAGTTCATGGCAAGAATAAAATCAGATGGTATCTTCAGTACATTCTCCATAAAGTAGAGTAATAAATAATGAATTTATCTATGGAAAGATTTATCAGTAGGTTAAACATACTGCACTTGCGACCACTCAATGAAACATAAAAGAAAAAAAAGTCCTTAAATAGTGGGCAGAAATGATCTAAACTGCAAACATGTGGGACCTATAAGGTAGCTTCACTGTTAGCGAATGAGATTTTGGGGTGGTGGTGGAGAATTATCTTTACAGGATTCTAAGCTGGCTTCACCTGGAGGAGAACCGTGTTAACTCTTTACAACTGTTTAAATGATTGAATTAACTGTTTAATTCCCAGAAAGGCACAGGTGCTAGCCAATTAAGAGATTCGGCCCTCTAGGCCCTGCCTAGGCATTCTCCAGCTATTCTCAAACCACATGCCCCCCTTTTCTCATTGGACCCCACCTCTGCCCTCTCCTTTTCTGGCCAACATGGAAGACAAGAAAGCACCAGTCCCATCTCCCTGGCCTTGAACTGTTTCCTGTAGTATCAGCCCTACTAGGTAGCCATAAGGTTAGCCCTTGCTAAGGGCATCAGGAAGGCAGTAAGAATACTGATTGACTCTTAATTTTTTACAATGAAAATAACAGTTTGCTAGAGCAACAGGAAAACAAATTCACATTTGGCTGGGGAGGTGGGGGAGGGGAAGAAAGCCCAAAGCTACAATTATTCTCTGGTTTCTCACACCGAGGAATTTGGGGAGAGAGTTAGTCACTGCTCATCTGGAGTGCAGAGGGCAAAAAGAAGAATAGCATAAATGAATGGGGCTCACAGGAAATTGGAGCTCGTTGAGTAAAGAGTCACTGTGACGCTCTGCCAGTCTTTTCTAATGTGCTGCCAGCTATCTCGGGGAAATAAGCCCAATTATCTCTGTGAGTTTTGCCTTACCCAGCAATAGCCATACCCTATGGCACCATGTTAAATCCTTTGCCTGATCTTCTCCAGCATTTCTGACAGCCTTGTACGACCAACTAGGACTGACACACAGGTGTCCAGGAATCTATGCTCCTGCTGTCTCGCTCATGCTCATGGCGGGTGGTGGCCTTCACACCACAAATGCTTGTTGTTTGTAGAAAAGCATGCTTCCACCACAGAGGCATGATTGCTCTTTAGAGGATCAGAGTTATCTTCCTGGAAAGTCCAAGATAAGCATGATGTTGTTTGTCTTGCCAGTGTTGCTCAGACATTTGGAAGACAGAAAGTTTTTGTTCTAATGGAAACATAGAGTCCTCAGTATGATAGAAAAATTGCAAGAATTTTAAAGATGAAGTAAGGAACTTTAGAAAAAATTAATGCTCACCTCTGCCTGCTTTAAGCTCTGGCCTCAGACCTTGAATTTTCTATAGTTTTGCTCTTAAATGTCCATTCCAGGGCCACATGCGAAGGTCTGGTCATCAACTTGGTGGTTTAGGAGAGGTGAACACATTTTTGTGAAGTGAAGTTTAGCAGAAGGAAGTTGGGTCACTGGGTATCTACTTTGAACGGGATGATGACTCTTCTGGCTTTTATGTATCCTGGCTATATTAGTGACCAGATCGCCTCTGCCACATACTCTAGTCATGGAGTACTTGCTACCACAGGCCCAAAGTAGCAGGGACAAGCACTAATTGCCAGAAACTATGAGCCAGAATAAATTGTTACTCTATTAAGTTAATCGCTTCAGGTATTTGCATGTGTAATTTTCAGCCCTGCCAGCTAGTTCCCAAATAACCACACAGAGACTTGTTATTAATTATAAATGTTCAACCAATAGTTCAGGCTTGTTAATAACTAGCACTTACAACTTAAATTAATCCATATTTCTTATCTACATTCTACTATGTGGTTTGGTACCTTCATTCCTCATGGCATGCTCATCTTGCTTCTTCCCACATCTAGCAACTCCAACCTTCTTCATCTCCCTGTCTGCATGTCCTGCCTAACCTCTTCCTGCCTAGCTATGGGCCATTTAGCTCTTTATTAAACAAATAGGAGCAACACATTTTTCGCAGTGTACAAAAAGATTATTCCACAACAGGCACTTTATCACAGTAACAGAAAGTTAATAGTTATTCTTTATTCTCATTAGTCATTAGGGGATAAATCAGAAGAAATTGAAACACAACAACAACCAAACCAGACCAAACCAACCAACCAACCAACCAACCAACCAAATAAACACACTGCACTGAAAAGCATTTTTTCTTTTGCCACTATATCCATCTTTCTTATAGTTGCAGCACCTAACTCATCCCCAAATTAGAAGGTGGAGAATCACTACAGGGTTGTGTTTATAACAGCAGCACTCATGGCTTATTTTCCACCATGAATGGTAGACAGGGATGTAATGCAATGGAGAAGCCTGTCTTCAATAGCTAGGAATAAAATTCACATCAGTAGTGTGAATCAAATTGCACCTGACTTCTTTGGGAAGACCCTTGTGATAGAGCCTGACATTTTCCAATTCTGCAGAGTGAAATTAACTAATCATTCTTAAAATTTCATAGACGCCTCCATTACCTGCAGACAACGGAGGGGGGGTGGGGAACCACGTATTCCCCTGGTTTATCTGTTCTTTGTTTTGATTCTTAACTGGGTCATCGTACTGGCAGGGTGCCTTCGCTTTAAACTGCGTCTTTTCACAGTTTCTAGTCTTTTCCATTGAAGGAGAACCTTCAATCCTTAATGAAGGCTCACCACAACCTGTTATGTGGAAGAAATCTCAGTTAGAAATGGGTCATCCTTAGAAAGAATCTGGGGGGAAAGTGGGTTCAGGGAGTGAAGGAGTCTCTGAAAGAAGGTCACTTTTCACTGGTAACAATCGAAGTCCCTGTGTTTAGGGAGCTGGACTGTCTCCAGGAATCCCTCTTTGCTCTCTGACACTATTATCATGCCAGTCCCAGCCGCTGTGACATAGAAACCTGCAATGTCATCATCAACACCAGAAGCATCTTCCAGTTTGCACACACACACACACACACACACACACACACACACACACACACTGAAATGGTTTTTTAAACCAGAAACACCATTGTGTAGAGGGCCTCTGTATGAGCTGCTTTTCTTGTTATTGTAACCAAGTGCCCGTCAAAAGCAACTAAAGGAGGTAGGATTCATATGGAGAGGTACAGTCCTTCAGAGAAGGCAAGGCAGGGCAGCGAGGGGCTTTGTGCTGAAAGGAGCCCAAAGCTGGCTCACCTCACCTCCTTCTGCATTGGCAGAACAAGAAAGGGCAGATGGGAAGTGGGGCCAGCTGTAAAACCTCAAGGCTCACCTCTGCAGACTCAAGCAAGGCTCTTCCTCCAGAAAGCTCCACAGCCTCCCTAAACAGCTCCACCACCTGGGACCAAGTGTTCACACTCATGAGCCCAAGGAGGACATTTCCCATCAAACCACAGAGGTGTCCCTCCCCTAAAAACACAACTAATGATGAAGTGTGGGAGTACGCATCAGACTCATACGGCAATGGGAGCTCAGTAATGGGCACCAGACTGGACATGGTGGGCTTTGCTGAAGGAAGGAGTGAGGTGGTGGCTCCCTGGAGGATGAGCTGCAATCTGCGGCCCTCTTCTACCTCACCTCCCTTCTCTCTTGCCTATGCTTTTCTTCTCCAACAGGCTGTTTTGTTTTGTTTCTCATTTTATGACCCTTTGTGCAATTTCCTGGCTCACAATTCTCACTCCTGCTGTTCTCTCTCAGCAGCCTGTGGCTTGAGTGACTCCTTTTGCTGGAACTGCCTCCTTAGAGAAGCCTTTTCTAATCTCTGTTACATGGTGTCTTGTTACAAGCGGGTTTTCCTGCCCGCCTGGTCCCACAGCTGCGCCAGCCACAAATAACACACAGAGACACTATATTATATATAAAGCTGTTTGTCTATTACTAGTGTTTCTTATTGGCTAGCTCTGTCTTAATTATTAGCCCATTTTATTAATCTAAGTGTTTCTACATGGTCTTATCTTACCGGAGAGAGGATCTGGAGTTCTGCTCCCTTGATCTGACATGTTGAGTCTTCTACCGCTCCCCGAAACCTCCTTGTCTCATAGTCCCGCCTACCTTGCTTTCCTATTGGCCAACAGTGCTTTATTCGTTAACTAATATGAGAAACATATTTACAGAATGACATCTCCCATCAGTGTCTGGTACAGCGGATAAATCATGCTGAATATGGCTTAGGTATCATGAAGCTTATGTGACACTCGTGGTAGGCCAGTGTGATATCTTGTGTCATCTCAGGGTAGCCATTCTAGTTGGCAAGTAGCTTTCTTAATGTAAAGATTCAAGGACCCACTTTGCAGCTTTGTCATCTTCTTAGGCTTCACTGCTGCCCTTATCTAACTGGAACACTCCATGTCTTCAAAATTCTAACCCGCCAGCATGTTCCCTTAGTCTGAACAGACATGTGTGGGGGCAGAAAGAGGTGGGGAAATGTCACCTATCCACATGCTTGGGAAAAAGAAGGAATGGACATGTGAGAACCTATAGTGTACTTGTGTGTGAAGCCTGTCACATAGCCTTCTTTATTAACTATCAACACTTTATATCACTGTTTTTCCTAAGTGTATGTCTGTGTATCATGTGTATGTAGTCCTGTGGAGGATGAAAGAGGGCATCAGATCTCTTAGAGCTAGAGGTGTGTGTGTGTGTGTGTGTGTGTGTGTGTGTGTGTGTGTGTGTGTGTGTACATATGTGTACAGAGGCCACACGTTGACATCAGATATCTTCCTCAGTTGTCCTCCAGTTATTTACTGAATCAGGGAGAGACAGAGACAGTGATGCTAGGGAAAGCTGGCTAGCTAAACTGGATGACTCTGTGAACTCTGTGTCTGTCTCCCATTTACAGAGTTGAGGGATGAGATTCCATGGGGATGCCATACCTGCCTGGCTTGTACATGGCTACAGACCTGAACTCTTATCCTTACATCTACCCAGTTAGAGCTTTATCCACTGAGCTACTTTCCTGGACCAAAGAGGGGAAATTTTTTTCTCAATAACATGGTGGGAGAAAATACCATAGTGTGTGAACAAAATTGCCAACACTGGCTAGCAATCTTTGAGTGAGGGAGTAGCTGTTAACAGCATCATAGAAACAGAGGGATTAAACCTTTGTCTATTCCAGTCTTCCAAAAATTTCATATTTAATTTTAGTTCTATAATGTCCAGGCATTTTAAAAAATGATATCTCTCTGTCTCCATGGTGTGTGCACGCTCATGTGCGTGTGTGCGTATGTGTGTGTGCACGCGTGTGCATGTGTGTGTGTGTGCAGGTGCCTATGAAGGCCAGAAGAGGGCATTGGATCCCATAGAGCAGGAGTTATCTACATTTAAGCTGTATCTCCCTTTATTTGCACTCCAGGACTTTCTTTGATCACTCCATGCCTTCTTCCTTAAAATTTCTTTTATATATTTAATGTTGATTAAATAAATAAAAACAAGTAAAGCACACACATATAAGACTCTCCTACAATTTTCTTATTTTCCTGGAAATTTGATCTCACTGACAACTTTTACTTCCCCAGAGGGAGTGTAGAATATGTCTTAGACTTTTGCTCTGACATCATGCATTCATTTAACAAAATGTACTATGTGTCCAGCATCACAGGACAGTGGGTATAGTCTTTTCAGCCCTTCATTTCCCTGCTGTGCTGCCAACAGGGACAGATATGGCTAATGTAAAGCCCTGTAAGACAGAGTTTTTATTCTTGCCATATACACAGCCCGATGGCAGACATGGGTAATTGTAGAAATAGTTACAATGGAATGGAGAGCTATTTCCTTCCAATTGAGGTCTTGGAAGTATGTGTCTCAGTTGTAGAAAGAGTCTAGTGGGCTACACACCCACTTGTCACCCCTGACAGTTCTAATCCTATGGGTAGAAAGAGAATTGTTGTAGAGCCTAGGTAATGACCCCATTCATATTGTTTTAAGGCTTTCAAAGGAAACTCAACTTTCACTTAAGTTTGAGGGAACAGGCATTAAGACTCAATGCAATGTCTGTTGCTTCATGCTCATGTAACACAAACAACAAGCCACTTAAAAGCAGTCATCAATAATTACTACTCAGCTACAATAGCAGCATAATTATATGACAGTATCTGCAAACATGTCAACAGTCATCCACTCTTAAAGTGCCCTTCTCTATAGTTCTTGTTCAGAAAGATTGTTGTTGTGTTGTTTTTACTTGTTTGTTGTTGTTTTGTTTTATCTTTTGTTCTGGATAAAACTTGCTTTAGACTTACAGAGAACATATTGTATGATCCAATAAACAAGAGCTTAGTCAACTTGATCAGATTTTAGTTACTTTAGAAGACAGTAATGAGCAAAGCTCCTTGAACAGTGGACCAGACCAGAAATGAGGTTGTATTTGTTTTTACATTATAATCAGGTGTTGCGTTTTGTCAAATCCTTTTGAGGTACTTGTTGAGATATATGTGGTTTTAGTTTTCTATTATTTGAATGGGGTTCATTATCATCATTGGTTTGGGGTAATATAGCCTGTCATAGTTACTGATGACTAAATCAGAATGTACATTAGAATGTTGATCGAGCCTTTTATTTTCCTTACTGATATGTGTAGGGTTCTAGTCATTCCCAAAGGTCTGGTATTGAAATGTCCCTTATCATAGTAGAATTGTACACTTTTATCTACATTTCATGTTAGCTTTAATTATCAAATTGATATACCCTAGAGTCATCTAGAAAGGGAATCTATTAGGAGTTACATAGAGTAGGATGGCTGGTGAATATGTCTATAGGGATTATCTTTATTACTAACGTTAATTGATGTTGGAAGCCCCAGCCTACTTTGGGTGGCAACATTCCCTAGACAGGGCTTCCTAGACTATATAAGTGTAGAGAGGGGACTGGGCATAAATAAACATGCCTGCACTTACTTTTTCTTTGCTCTTGACTGTGACTGTGACTAGCTGCTTTGAGTTCCTGCCTTATCTTCCCCACAATGATGCACTGTACTCCAGATGATGGGATGCATAATTTTTTTTCTTCCCTAAAGTTGTTACTGTTAGGGTATTTTATCACAGAAACAAAAGTGAAACTGGGATAATTCCTCTTAATATTTTTCCTGTATTTGGATGTCTCTGTTGTGAGGTACATACGTGTTCATCACCTTACTAATAGATCGACCCTTTACCAGTGTTTTTCTTTGTGTCTTGTAAGAGTTTTTTTTTTTTAATTGAACTTCATTTTGTTTCATACTATAATATTTCACCCATCTTTCTTTCAGTTGCTATTCCACATTTCAGTTATGATTAATTTATCTTTGAATTTAAATTATGCTTTCTGTAAACTACATGTTGTTAAATTCTGTAATTTCTATCCTCTATAATAACCTGTTTTTAATATGATTGTTTAATTAATTTGTATTAAGTTAATGCCCCCCATAAGCCCCTTTATTTTATAAGTTTTATAGTTCCCATAGCACTTTTCATGTCTCTACTCTCTTTAGCTGGTGCCTTTTGTGCTATGTAAATACTTTGTAATGTAACATTTCAATCCCACTAATAATTCTTTCACTCTGAGTTATTTTCTTCTGGTTGTTTCAAGGCTTACTATTTGGATCTACACTTGGCAAAATCAGCTTGAGATTCATATTAACTTAATCCAACTGATGCCTATATAATTCTATTTCCTTTCCTCACTTTCTATTTAATACTACTGTACACATTGTGTCTATAAATGCTGCATATGTATGTATAAATGTATAAACACCTTGTTATAATTATTGCTTTGCATAGTTTTGTAACTTTTAATGAAGTTAAGAAACTAAAAGGTAAAAAATTACATAGTTGTAGCTTCTTCAATATTAAACTTCTTATTTATAATTTCTGATTCTTTTAATTTGTTCCTGTGGATTCAAGTTACCATCTGGCATCATTTCCTTAGTGCAATGTAGTTTTGTTCCCACCCACATCTTTTTTTGCTCTTATTGGCAAATCTAATACATTCCAGTATGTTGAAGGTTCAACAAAGCATTATATACTGTTATATGCATTTGCTTTTAAATCAGTGGAGAAAGGAAAGGAGACCTTTGCAATTATTGTGTTTGTTTTTACAAATACTCTGTTACCTTTACTAAAGTTCTTTGTTTATTGGTCAGAACTTGAGTTATATTCTGGGATCGCCTGCTTTTAACTTGCAGCAATTTCTTCAGTACTTTTATCTAGTGAACACTAAACTATTTTTACTATTTTGCCCCCTGGAAAAAAACTATTTCCATGTTTGCTCATTTCAGGATTTCTTTGCTTCCCATTTAATTTTGGAATGAGAACCTTACTGGTTATAGAATTTTTTTGATTCTCTCTCACACACGTGAGTATGTATATATGTATGTATTTTGAGACAGGGTCTTCCTATGCACCTGGGCTGGCCTTGAACTCTGGATTTCCATTCTCCAGCTTTCTATCTCTTGGGAATACAGGTGTACACCACCACACCCAGCATCAAACTTTTCCTTAGGACATTTTGGCTCTCTTATCTCACTGGATCATCCATTGATCTCATTGGGGGTTCTTTATTAGAAATAAGTCATTTTGCTCTTGTGGCTTTGGGCTTTGGAGAGTCTATCCACAACTGGCTTTCAGGATTCCCAGTATAACATGTGTGTGTGGGTTGCATGGCATTTTTGATACTTGGAGTCCATCAATTTTCCTGAATGTATAGAAAATGGTTTTCAGCACATGTGGGAGACATTAGGCCATTTTTTTCAGGTCCACATTTTTCATTTGTTTCTTTATATTTTCCATCTCTTTACTAATATTCTACATTCCATGTGATTTTTACATTTATGTGTTCCTCTAATTTCTTTCATGAAGTCTTTCTTAAACCCAACAATTCATTGCTCTTAAAGCATGTTTATGTTGCCCATATATTTCTCTAATCTATGTATCATGAGTTACCATTTCTTTATATGTCTAATGACTTCTTGTTGGTGAACTGGATATTTTAGATAATATATCTTACCAGTGAAGGTGTGATATTGTCTTCTTTTCCACCACCATCACTTCTCTCATTGATGAACTGGACCCTCAAATGGTGAGCCTTAATAAACTCTCTGTTTTTTAATTGCCATTCATCAGGTATTTCGTGGGAGTGGATGAAGTCCTGAGTGAATGTGTATTGTTGACAAAGGTACAGCCATGTTAAGGACCCTAATGCCCCAAATTCTATAGAAGTGACAATGCCTTCCTGGGGTGAGGCTCAGGGAAATGGCAAAGCCTTTCTTTGCTTCCAATACTATACTGGTGTTTATGAATGATCACCCTTCCACTGAACTCAGTGAATGTGGAAAGTATTAACTGCAGCTCCCTTCTCCTGGATGTGACTGCTCTCCTACAGAGACCCCTCACAGAGACCAGCTAACCCCTCCTCCAGGCACTGTACCTATTGAACAGACTGAGTTTCCAGGCTGCAGAGTAGGTGCCCTCTCTGAGGGTAAGCACAGCCCACCCAATCCCAGCATCTGGGTGTGTACTTGTTATTTCTTCAATGTGTCATTTCTTCATTCCTTTGTTGCCCCAGGTTTCTAGAACCATGCCATCCACGACAAGCATGTTGTAGGAGTAGTTTATGCATTGGACCCACTGCCACTGTTGAGTGGGTGCATTGTGCAAGAGGACATGGTGTCTTGACTCTACTTGCCTGGAGTACGGTTTTCATCTCACCGAGCTTGGAAGGGAGAAGAAAGAATGGCTGTTAGTTCAGGTGCCACAGGTTCTCATTGCCCTTACCCAATTTTGTAGCTTTTCTGGAATTCTTTACATTTAAAATGCATGCATTTGGAACCATTTTTTAAAAGATATCAAAGTAGTTTGTTTTGTTTTTGCTTTTAAAACCAATTTTAACTAGTTTTAGGGAGAGGCAGTTGTGCAGGGCTCTGGTCTCATGGTTTTTTGGCAGAGTAGAGCTCATTTGTTTGCTTTTGGTGTTTCTAATATCTAGCCTAAAATTTAGCACATCATAGGCGTTCATCACATAGGTTGATGGAAGAGTCTGCGCACGTCTGTGTGATGACTAACAGAAATTGCCATAGCTAATTCCATATGTCAGTTTATCTGTTCTCAGGTACCTGGGGAAACATCGCCTGTGCCTATGAAGGTATCAATAGCTGGACTGATGTCCTTCCTAATGAGGGATGACATCGGCCAACCAATTGACAACACAAAAGTTTGACCCTGTTGTGAATAAGTGGGAACAAATTCAGCCATTCGCTGTGGAGGAGGGACAACACTCTTCCTTCTGTCTTCAGACTCAAACTGGAACTATGGACCTTCTGGTCCAGCCTGCCCACTGACAGGCCACACACCACACACACACACACACACACACACACACACACACACACACACCTCTGATTAATAAAGGAAAGAAGACATACAATCAACATTGCTGACATATATGGGATTTCATGATGCAACAGCCCTGTTCTGTCACCCCGTAGATACCTAGAACAGTGTCTTCCTATGGGTGTTAAGTTGATATCTAGGCAGCTTCCAGTCTTCTTTTGTAATTGTGTGCATCCATGTCCATGTGTGTGAAGGCACATGTGTGGAGGGGTGGATTTGGGGTTTAGAGGTCAACCTTGGCTGTTTCTCAGGAGCTGCCGCTTTGTTTTATAAGACAACGTCTCTCAGTGGCCAGGGGCTGTCTGATAGGCTTGGGTGGGTGGTCAGCAAGCCCCAGGGTCCCTCCTGTTGCTGCCACCTCTATGCTGGGATTATAAATCTGTGCCGCCACATTTGTCTTATTTATGTGGACTCTGGGGTTTGAACTCAGGTCCTTCTGAGCTCTCTCCTCCACTCTATTTTTCCTTTTTAAGGAGACTCTTTTTCAAGTGAGGCCTTCCCTTGATTACCCAAATAAAATCAGCCATAATCATATCCTCATTCTTCACCTCAATACTATATTCAAACAAGTTCAGATAAAGCATACAGATATTATAGATGAGCTATTTGTGGGAAAGGAACATTAAGTTTCGTGTCTAGACATGACTTCTTGAGAATTAAGTCAATTTTGGTTTAAATCTTTGGAGAAAATGGCAGTCGAGAGTGGCATTTTATTATGAGCCTCTGTAAATACGAGTCTCTGTTGAATAATTTCCCATCAGCATTAGCATGCTGGCTTGCTGCTCCCTTTCTACTTTGCATTGCACACACACAGACCCTATTATCTGATCCTACAGAGATCTTGTTTATAGTACACAAAACTCCCCTGGAGGGCTTTCCGTTTAAAGGGGAGAGAGGAGAGCAGATCAACAGTATGCTATAGCAAGATGTGGAGCCAAGAACTGAGCTTGAGTGTGTGTGTGTGTGTGTGTGTGCGTGTGCGTGCTCCCGCACACGCACACACACATGTATGTCTCTGTGTGAGCATGTGAGTGAGTGTGGGGTGTGGGTGTCTGTGTGTGAGTGTGTTTGTCTTTCTCTCTCTCTCTCTCTCTCTCTCTCTCTCTCTCTGTGTGTGTGTGTGTGTGTGTCGTGTGCTATTTGTCTGCTTACCAGCCTCAGTTCAGAATCAGCAGCTAGGCAAAGCCAGAGCAGCGAGCTGCCTTCTGAGAACACCAGGGAAATAACAGCCTTTGCCCAACCATCTATTTTCTGCCCATTTTTTTTTAACACTGAAGGCTTAGGCAGAGAACTGACAACATTTTCAATGCGAAGCTTATTCAACATTTCTGTGTTGCCACAATTAGGCATCTCAGAAGCACGTGCTGCCTTCCATTCAAACGCCAGCGTCCGCTCTGACAGGTCACAGACTAAAAAACCAGGATAATGATATTCTATCTTGATCGCAAGATCCAGACGCACCAGTCTGGTGTAGATCAAAAAAGAAAACAACAACTCAAGTGCTGATTTAATTTTCTTTGCCTCAAATATTGAGTTCATATTGAAATGGCATACCCAGTGTGAATTTTGTTAGGAATATAGTTTCTTAGCAGTCTGTGAAATCTACAAAAGTTTCAAGAAATATAAAGTCCTATTATATGATGATCCATGTTAATTTGTTTTGCTAGTGGTTTGTATACCTGGGTGGATATTTTCATTAAAGTGGATAGGTAAGATCTTCTGAGTAATTTAGAATTTCAAATGGTTTCTATGTATCCAGGAAATTGTGAGGAGAATGATGTAAAATTTAAAAACTGTATGTATGGTGTACTGTGTGCAGGTACCTGTGTCAGCCAGAAGAGGACATAAGATCCCCTGGATTTGGAGTTAGGCAGTTGGGAGTGGCCCAATATGGGTGCTTGAAACTCTTCAGGAGTGTAGACCCCACCAGGAGAACTATATCCTCTTAAGCACTGAGCCATCTCTCCAGCCCTGGATATACTTTGACTGGCAGACAGGTTCCATTTGTTTGAGCATCTCTTTGGTCTTACTAGTTCCATCCCTGTTACCATTTGAAGTTATCAATCACCCAGTCTTAACAGTTATATTGTAGATACAGTTTGCCTACTGAACTTTCCTTCTGGGATTGAAAGACTACTGCTCTCTTCTCAAGCACAGAGGACTTAAGGAGTAAAGAGATTCTTCCTTGCCTCTGAGTAAAGGAAGGCTGGCTCCCTAACTCCGTAGTAAGAAGAAGGGAAAACAGCAAACCCCTAAGAGTACTAAAATTATATGGCCCTGAGAACAATTAGAAGGTAAATGATTTCCAATCTAGATGATGATTTTTTTTAATTCCATAATGTAAGAATTCATGCAGTGGAGTGGAAATCAGGAAATTCAGCCAGGGAACTCTCATGCATGGAAAGAAATCTCAACTGGGAACCTCAGCTGAGGGTCTTGACTACTCTTGTTGGTTTCTGCTGGATGTCATGAGGACCTGATTTGATGATGCCATCTATCTACTGACATTTGTTCTTTCCCTTGGAAGCATCACTGGGGTCAGGGGTGGTAGGAGGCACTCTGCTGACTGCCTCAGTGGAGCCTCCACAGTGGATTTCTGCTGGACATTTGTACCCCTGCCCTGGTTAGATGGTGTCCTTTGGATGCTTGCTCAGTTGGGCCACTCCAGCCACCTCTGCTGCATGTTGTGAGCACCTGGTTTGAGAAACTCTCTGTCTCTTGGTTTCTATCTGCTACTCACTCTCTACCCACCCTGTAACTTGATCTGACCATACAATTACTTAATGAATGCACTCATCCAAAACAGAAAGCACACTACTCCAGATTATTCTCCAGAACATATGGAACATAATTGGCACAGTCTGTAGGATCTATTAGATTCCACTTCTAAATACACCAAAGAAATTAATCCTCTTTAACAATTCATAATCATCATGCCAGTTCTTCTCCTCCTTGCTTCTCATTCTCTAGCAAATGTGAACATGGTGACTTACAGGACCAAAGGGACCTGCAGATGTGGTTAGTAAGGAGATCTTGGACCATCCGTGTATGTACAGTGTCATCCCGGGAGTCCTTATCCAAGAGAAACACAGGGTCAAAGAAAGAGAAGGAGGAGGCATAATGCAAGTGGGGGGTGGCATGATTAAAGAACACGAGAAGCTTCTAAAAACTGAAGAGACAAAGGAAGAAATTCTTCCCTACACTCTCCAGAAAGAAGACAGCCCTGCTGAACCATATCGGGTTCCAACTCCCATCATTATAAAATAACTAATACCTGCTGTTTCAAGGCACTGTATCTCAGACACTCTGTTATACCATCAACAAGAAGCTTATACACTTCACTTCTACAAGTCCAATCAGTAAACCTTGATTTATTTCTCTTCATTCTTCCAGGAAGACTCTTCAATTGATTTAGGGTTACCACTGCTCTGATGAAACACCATGACTAAAAGCAAGTTGGGGAGGAAAGAGTTTATTTGGCTTACACTTCCACGTCACACTCCATCACTGAAGGAAGTCCGGACAGGAACTCAAGCAGGACAAGAACTTGAAGGCGGGAGCTGATACAGAGGTGGGATGCTGCTAACTCGCTTGCTCCTCATGATTTGCTCAGCTGCTTTCTTACAGAACCCAGAACCACAATCCAAGGGATGGCACCACCCACTATGGGTTGGGCCCTCTCCCACATTGATCAATAATTGAGAAAATGCCTTACAGCTGGATCTCATGGAGGCATTTCCTCAGCTGCAGCTCCTTCCTCTCTGATGACTCTAGCCTGTGTCAAGTTGACATAAAACTGTCCAGCATAAATATCAATCTGCTTTCTAAAACTGTAGATTTTGTCATATCCATTTTTTTTTCTGGAAAAGGATCCATATGAGCCACTGAAAGTGATCTATGATCTCAGCATTGGAAATGTCAGTCTTCCTGGGCACTTTCAACTTCCCGCATTATCCCTAGCAGAGTGTGATGGAGATACAAGAAGAAAGGGCTGAGAAAGAGCATGGTCACTGTCCTTTGTTGGTGGTCCTTCCTCCAGGTACAAGGAGGAGGCAGGGTGAGGTTTCCTCTAAGATGGCACTCTTCTGTGCCCTTTAGGCACTGTTCTTTCCTACTTATGCCAAAATTAGTCCTCAGAGGAATGCCATAGCTGCCCATAAGTTTGCTGAGCAGGCGCCCAGGGGATTTTGCTGTGCTCTCTGCTGTGCTGGACACAGTGACACCGAGGCTGGCAGTATACATGGGTGGCATCTGTAAGGACCTAGATTCCCTCAGTTCTTGTCCATAACCACAAATTATATCTTGACCACTACATGGAGTTTAAGGGCATCTCTGTGAGTTGGACCATCTTTTCGTACCTGTAAGGTTGTGGGCAGAATAGGGAGCATTTCCTGTCTGGTTCTCACATGAGCTGTTAGCAGTAACCTCACAGGAGCCACCAGGGAAAGATTATCCAGAGTGAACCAGAGGCACAGAACTGTATGGAGACTGTTGCTGCTGTCAGTGTGTAAGTGTGTGCATACATTCGTGTGTGTGCATGTGTGTGCAGGTGTGCAGTTGCTAGTAAAGGCCACAAGACAGAAGATCCTCAGGGACTAGCATTCCGGATGTTTGTAAGCATGGAGCTAGGAACTGAACTCAGGGCAAGAACAGTGCATGCTAAGCCATCTCTTCAGCCCCTGGCTGTCTTCCGTCTGAAACAGTGTCAACAGCAACCCAGCTGTAGCTTGCTTTCAAGAAAGCTGTAAGTGTAAAAGAAACTGAATGTATTTTGTTTGCTGAACAAACTCGAAAAGAAACCATAACAATGATTTGAAAGTACATAAAAAGACAACACAGTTGCCAAGGACTTACCTCTCAGCTCTGTGTCATATTTTCGATATTCAGAACCGCTAGCCCATTACTCTCCCTGTCCTCTGAGAGATTGGAGGCCTAAGGAAAGGACAGATCCAGACACAAAACCCAACTGTTCTGATTCTGAGTCATCCCCTTTACTCCCAGCATCTACAAGGTCTCTTTCCCCAGCAAAGAGATTTCAAGCAGCAGGTGCGATGTCTGGCATTAATATCTTGTTTGCTTTCGTGGGGATGAGGGAGTGAGACAGTCCCTGCTTTATCTTTTCCATCTATGAAACATTTACTCAATACAATCTCTATACAGATGAGTCATAATTGACAGTGGTGGAGTACTCAAGTCATCTAGGTAAGTGCTCAATTGAAGCAAACTACTTTATTCTTTGCCTGTGAATGCCTCATGGTAAAAGGGCAATGTTTTCTAAAACAGTTTGCCTTTAGGTATTAATGTAAACATTAGAACCACTGTGTCTTGTATGTTTATATATCTCAAATTGTGTATATGTACAATTATTTACACAATCGCATCTATAATTGTATAATTAGTATATGGTTATATGTACTTGTAAAATATATGTCAATTGTGTATCTACCCAAACACATTATATGTAATATATGCACAATTGTACATGGAGAGAGAATGAAATGATAAAGTTCCCTAGAACTCCATCGAACACGAATAAGCATATGGACTGTTCCCTTACACCTACTCCACAAGTTTGAGTATTGAAGATTTATATAGTTAGAGACTATGTGGTGTAAATATGTATAAATTTATATTGTGCTAATTTATGGCATGCGGTACAGAAGGCTGCTTGCAAGTTGCAGCGTATTTCTTCCCACGTTTCTGCTGAAATATTCATCTCTGGGTCCCTTCCTCATGCTTGCCTTTGTCTCCCCGCAGATGTTTGGAGCAGCTTGTTTTCAGAGGAATGGAAGTTTGCTTCCTGAATGCGATTCAGGTAAAGAATGCACAGTCTCAGCTAGGAGGCAACTGAAGGGGACCCCTTAACTTCAGTTCTACCAGCTTCCCTTTGGAAGACAATTGCTTTGTATCTTCTATCCCCTGTCCTCCATGCATGAAGGCATCTTGTCATCTATATATTAGAACTCCAGTGGAGATGGGAAACCTCAGATTGTACACACACGCACTCTCTAATACATACGCACCTGCACACACTCCAACACACAACACACACACACACACACACACACACTTGCACACACCCTACATACACACACACAGTTTTTATTTTTATTTTATAAATACACACTGTTGCAGTTTCACTTGTATATTAGACACAGAAAGAGACTAAAAATGATAACCAATAAAATACAGCAATAATTGCAGCCTATCATGACACAAATTATTAAAACCAATGAAGTGTTAATTTCTGAAATGTTCTATTTAATATTTTTTGGATCATGGTTGATCAGAGGTAACCTAAACCACAGAAGTAGGCAAGTCAAGAGAGGAAAAAAAAGAAAAGTATATATAAAATCTGCTTTGTGAGCCAACACACGCACACACACACACACACACACACACACACACACACACACACAGAGAGAGAGAGAGAGAGAGCACTAACTTATGTTAGAGGTACTCTGTCTGGTCCACCCCTAATTATTTGTGGCTGTACCAAAGAGGAAAAGATGGCCGGAGATGAGAAGTTCACAGAGGCCTCAGACCACATTCCACTTAGCCCACACTTGCATCCCTGTAGATTGTTGAAAGTCATCCAATTGACCTACTTGAGTTAATCAATGTATGTTTCTCTGGTCTCTCCACCTGGAGGCGTGTTCATGGGAAGTGGGATGGCTGAGAAGGAGGCAGTGGGCAGGAAGAGGAAGAAGACCAGAGCCCCAAATTGATTAAACAGACCCCAGATAGTCACCAGCTCGCAGGGGATGGTGAGAAGTTTTAACCACTCACAGCTCTCTGTAGCCCAGAGAGTCCCTTCCTGGGTCAGTTCCCACTCTTGACGCAGGGAAATTAGTGAGCATCTATTTTTAGACTGTTTACTTTTCATCTCCTGTTAGAACTGTGTTGCTAGAGCAGTTTCAGAAGAGATGTACTTGTGGTAGTAATGGAAACATCTATTGATCGCACGAAGATTCAAGAATCAGATCTACTCTGCAGGTCATTTAAGTACTGTACAATCACTAGCCCTCTCCCAGTGTTCCACCAAGACAAGCTAGCATTTGCACAAATCTTCAACATTTTGGAACCTTTAAAAAAATGCATGTTGCCACATGAGCTTTGCTCAATTGCCTTGTCAGTTTTAAAGTTTTTGCAGTGGAAAAAAAGAAATCAGTGTTTATAAGGGTAAGTCTTAGAGTCGTTTAGCTGGGAAATGTCACAGACATAACACAACCATAGTCAGTCTTTCCAGTATAAGAGGGATGAGGATGTCCTCTTGGCCACCCTGGGTTGAGTAAAGCAAGCAAACACAAAAAGTCCTGTGTCTGGTCTGGAATATTTTCTGACATGCAAGGTTTGCTAACCTTTCTGGCACCCCATCTGATCTCTTCACTGCCAGGAGCTTTTCCTGGATACTGCCATCCATGTTGACCACATCCAGTGAAAAGGTGAACTCCCATACTCAGCTAAAAAAGAAAGTTCATGTTGAGGGGAAATAAACTGAGACATGTGCTTGTGTGGATTGTAGAGCCCTGGTAGAGTGTGAACCTTAGGAAGTTGGGGACCATAGGACACTGTGGCAAGTACAGGAACACTATTGAGAGTTACGGCATGAAGGCACAACCTCCTTCCTGGGCCATCTCTCACCTTCCCTATAATCTCCCAAAGAAGGAGAAATGTACTACTATTCCATTGTTATTTTTCAAGTTTGGGGAAGATGTGATGTTGCTAGAATGGATATTGTCAATGACAAAACTGAATCTCTGATCCAAGTGGCTGTGATGGTTAGTGTTGATTCGCAACTTGGCAGGATCTGAAATCATCTAGGAGACAGGTCCTCAGGCACACTTGTGAGGGATAATTTACATCACTATAGTCTCTGGGCATAGTCTAAGGGATTTTCTTGGTTAAGCTAATGGAGATGAGAAGAACCATCCTCTTATTGGGTTGTGTTCTGGACAGCACCAAAGAGAAGGAAGTCTACCAGGGGTATTCACCACCCTATTCCCTGTCTGTAGATAGATGCAGTACAACCAGCTGCCTCATGCTTCTGCCAGCAGCATCTCTCCACCATGGCAGATTTTGAATTGTGAATCAAAAATAAATAAATAAATAAATCCCTTTCTCCCATAAATTGCTTTTGTCAGGATATGTTATCACAATGATGGGAAAAGAAACTAATTCGGTGATGTTTGCAGAAATTTGATCAAGAGACGGCTTGAAGAATCTTGAATGCATTCAAAGGAGTGGATCCTTTAGCAGAGCCTGAAGAAACACATGCAGTGGATTTTAAAGTTAGACGTCTGAAAATATCAACTCTCAGGGCAACAATTTGAGTTGTTATGATTCTCAGCAGGATGGGAGGGAGGAGATGACCCCTGGTTCTAAAGACAGGTGCCATGCCTCCATGAGTCTTTCTCTTCCTCTGACAGATCCATGAGTAATTGACTTCATTTACCAAACAGGCTGAGCACAACGTAAAATTAGGCTACTCATCTGAACGGAAAAAAAAACTCCTGTTTCCCGGCGTACTCTCAGAGCACCATGTGTGAGAGAACATGACAGAATAGAAACTGATTATGCAAAATGAGCGAAAAGAGAACTGCATCTCTTGGTGGCATGTGGCAGCCTTGTGGGGAAGGCAGAGCCCAGGGACACTGGGTGCTATCTCTGACAGCCATGTGTCACAAGCTGAATGGCAGGATGGGGCTAAGATATGGGCTTGTATGTTCTTGTACACAGCCCTCTGAGATATGTATGCATTATACACAAACTGCTCACACATTCAGAAGGTGCCCTGAGGGGCCACTAGTGACAACACCCACATGGAGGTAAAGAGGAAGACAGTATTCACTTTCTCCCTATTTTCATGTGTTATTCTACTGTCTCCACTCTGGTCTTTAAGGATCCCTCTAGAGATTTGAATAGCCTTTGAGAAACCTGCCCACTCAGCACAGTGACAGCAAAAGCTCTGAAGAGGACGGAAATGATTGCTTGCTTGCATAGAGAGGTAATAAGGAGGTGAGGATGGATAAAAGCTTTTTAGTACTTTGAGAATATAGACAGACAGGGAATCCAAGCAGCATTCTGAAGTTGAGGATGCTTGCTCAGTGTGTCTATCAAGGGCTCTGAGCCTAGGAGCTATCCAGGGTCCTGGGTCCCTACTGCAACAATGAATAGATAATGCCTTACTAAAGATTACCTGATTTCTCCCCAAAGTTTGTCTATAGATATTTATGTGCTTACCACTGGATCCAGACACTAGTGACAGTGTATAAAAGCATGTGTCCTCCAGGAAGGTTTGAAGACCTATATAATAAACTCTGTATGCTGATGCCTAGTTCCAATCATGGCTATATAGATGCACCATGAGAAAATGATGTGATTTCAAGGCTGGGTGCTTTGACAACAGACATTTGATTTTCTGCCCCTTCATCATCTTGGTAATGGACAATAGGATTCTGAGGGTAGCATCTCAGAGCATAAGGATTCTCTATTCAGATCTTGGAAAATCTGAATAATAAGAATAATAAGATAAATGGAGTAACAGATTCCAAACTACTGCAGGGGAGGGGATATTACAAAAACATGCATCCATGTTGATCCTAAATGGAAAAGTAATTCAAGGAGAAGAAAGCATTCTTGTGTATAGCTAAGTATTCAAGACTAGTTAGTAAACTTTGGAAAACCGTGATTCTTGTAAGCATTATGGTGAAGACTGGAGCAAACCAGAAGTGTCACTGAATGCTAAATCTCATAGGAAACTTCAAACAGCAGGGTATCTTCATGGTTTAAAAGTGTGCATGTGTGGGAAGGAGAGTTTTCTGAAATATAGAATGTTGGCTGACAGTACTGGGGAGCAGGTTGGCCATACTGGGCCTGAGGGAAAACTGGGTCGGCCCCAGACTCCTTCTTCTTGGTCTTAAAATACAGGAGATACTGGAAGCAACAGCCAAAGGCTGTAAAGAGGATGGTGATTCATGAATTCTATATGAAGCCAGATCATTGTTCTGTGAAGGGAACAGAATGTTATTTTAAGCTGTGCGATGACTTTAAAAAATACACAACTCATGTACTCTTTTTGACAACTACTCTAGGTACCTGAGTGACTAACTGAAGACAAGACTTTCTTGGCACAAAAGTCCTTGAGTGAGTCTTCAAGCCATCTAAATAAGAGTTTCTCTAACACTTTGAAGTATTTTTGAGGGAACTGAATGCAAGATGTCATCAATACCTCTTAAAATATTCTCAGCATGAAGTAATATTGGTAACACCAATACCAATTTAAAACCATGAGATAAAATAAAAAAAAATCCCATATTAACTCACAAGAAGATGGGTTTAAGGGGAAGTGGTGAGAAAGTATATATTAGTTGCATAGTTTGCTGGGAAGGTTATGTGAATCACAATTTTGACAGGAAGGAGATCATAGTTCACTCCAGTGCTGCAACTGGTGAGAGTTTGATGAAGCTCAGGGTCACGTGGAACCTGGTGAAAGATGATGAAACACCCTTGCATGGTCACAGTAGCTGACTATAGTTAACCCCTAGGCCTTAAAGCAGTGGCTCTCAGCCTTCCTAATGCCGTGACCCCTTAAAACAGTTGTTCGTATTGTTTGTGGTGACCTCAACCATAAGATTATTTCCATTGCTTCTTCATGGCTGTCATTTTGCTATTGTTATGAATCATAATGTAAATATCTGATATACGGGTTCTCTGATATGTGACCCTTGCAAAAGGCTCTTTCAAACCCAAGGGGGCCATGACCCACAGGTTGAGAACCACTGTTATAAAGGTTCTCCAGGAAGGAGGGATTGCTGTAACTATGGGAGCAATGGCTTTAGCCATTTGGAGCCATCTTTAGGGGAAGATTATGGCACTACACACTTGGGATTCTTCAGGAAGCAACTATGAAGTGGTTTCACTGGGCTTCTATTTTCTGCCGCAGCCAGTGGCCAGATGCATGGGGGAATCTGTGATTAAAGAAGCCTGTTGAAATCCCTGAATGTCACTCTCTGAGCCTCCAGGACCTCAGGAGAAATCACACATTCAGTACCAACAGTAGATACCTTCATTTAGGGTGTTTGTCTCACTAAAAATACAGACAAAACGAGTCAAATCAATTTGACATGTGGTGTGTTTCCTACTCTAGGAGCCTAAAATTCTTCCATCCTCTACAAATTGTAAGAACTACAGTGAAAGGTTCATTTACCCTGATTCATCTTGAGTTTCTAAAATGTATTTCATGGTAGAATTTGCCATAAATGACAACTCTTGATACCCATGGAATTTTGAAAAATACAATTCTAACATGTTCAAGAACGTGCTTTCTACTCTTCAAACCACAACTAATGAAAACTCATAAAAAAGAGAAAATAATAGCAAAAGATCCTCTAAAATTAGAAAGCTCCATAGCCAGCTAAGCCAAAATATAAAGGGCACAGCTCCCTTAGAGAAAGATTAAAGTTGCTAAACTTAATTTTGAAATAATACAGTTAACAAGAACCTTATTTCATTTCTTTTTAAAAAACAAAGTTTTAGAAATTACATGTAAATGGTTACTATTTGGAAGTATTTCAAATGCCCCTCACTTTGGAATTTGCTTTTGCCTGGGCTTTAAGAAGATCAAGGAGATATGAAAAGACAATTGTTAAAATGAAAAGAGGAAAATTAATGCTGAATTTCTAACATCTGCATCTAGAAATCTTAGCTGTATTGCTAGAGGAAAGTGTTCCAGTGTCTTTTTAGATCTCTCTCCTAAACAGATCAAGGGCTAGTTGTGACGGATCATTTTCACATTGTATATAAAACTCAAAGAGAGAGCATTTAATACAGAGGGATTGCAAGACAAAAAAAAGTTATTCCTTTCACTTCAAAATGAAAGAAAATAAGGGCAGAAGAGAAGGGAGAGATTGGTGGAACATGGTGTCCTGATTCCTAGGCTGGGCACTGATCTGGAGAGGGCATGATGAGGAGTGAGGGACTAATACCGTGACTCTACAGAAAGCTGAGGGAGATCTGTGAAACTAAACTCAGACACATCATGTGGGTAAGCAAATGAAGGGGCTTATTTTAGCTGTAGAAGAGTTCTTATGTTATGAACAGAATAAGGAATTGACAACAGTCCCTAGGGAGACTCTAGGCAACCTGCCTCACTGGGTCTTTCTTTGAGCAGTGGCCTGCTCTTGAGGGGGTCAGAGGCTCATGGCTAATCATGACTGAAGAATGGAAGTCCCTACCAAAACCCTTAGTCTTCTTGGGCCAATGGGAGCTAAAGCCCTACCATGTAGGGTAGATGGGTAGTGTTTCAGTCCTAACACAGTATCCAAGAGGCATCATAGGGGTTGTTGTTGTCCATCTCTGACCAGTGATAATTCACAAGTCACCTGATTCTTATTCAGCCTATAAATTGGTGAAGCTGTGAAAGATGGAGGATGGACTGAGATACCATCTGAGAGTAGATTTGGAAGGATATTGTGACCCACTGTTCCCATTTGCCTGGTCAGGATGTGGGAATTTTAGTGCCTGTACTGAGACCACATGAGCAAACCAGTAAAAGCCTATCACCTACATGGGAAGCCATACTGAAAGATTGGATGCTATTTTCTCATCCAGGCTCAGCTTGAGCTGCTTGGAGACCACTTAAACTAATATACTGGAGCGAGTCATCCAAATCAGGCTAAATTTTACTTACTGATCTTCCTTTCCCCTTCCCCTCGGTTCTTTAGTACTAGAAGATCATAGCAATTTCAGACCAATGTCATCACACAACTGAAAGTAATAAGACAGAGTGTGCAAAAAATGCAGTCCTCACAATAGTAAAGCTAAATAATGGCATGGCACCAAGTGTAGGAACTGCTTCTGAAGGGGAAATTCGTACAGAATTCATCACCCACCATGACAAATAGAAAATGCACAGCTACGATGGGATAGAAGAACCATATTTACATGCTGAGCTACAGGGAACGTCAGGGCATGGCCTCCCTAGAGCTGCTGATGTTTCTAACCTGGTGGTGGTGGGGGGGCTTACTGACCAGTATACAAGAGGGGAAATGCAGCACAACCCAGCAGCTCTCTTGAGAAAGCCAAAGGTTGGAGACCAAGGATGATAAGGTAGATATAATTTCTAGGACAGATGATAGAAAAAGTTGTTCTGATTTGATTTTTTGTCTCAGGCACTCAGACCAAAATCAACTTGGGAAGGAAAGGGTTTAATTAATCTTCTGCTTCCAGGTTACCGTTCTTCGCTGAGGGAAGTTGGGACAGCAACACTGCTTACTGCCTCACTCTTTGTGTGCTAAGCCCTATAACCAGGACTACTCACCTAGGGACGGTACTTCCCATAGTGAGTGTGGTCCTTCTACCTTAATTAGCAATCATGTAGATACCCCACAGACATGCCCATAGGCCAGTCTGACCTAGGCAGTTCCCCAATTGAGATTCTTTCCAGGCTACTCCAAGCTGAATGATAAAACCCAACTAGGACAGGAGAGAAAGACAGATATCCAGAAAAGTTCCCTTAATTCAATGGTCCTCAACCTTTCTAAAGCCATGACCCTTTAGTATACTTCTTCATATTGTGGTAGCCCCCAATCATAAAATTACTTTCATTACTACTTCATAACTAATTTTTCTACTGTTATAAGTTGTAATATAAACATCTGATATGCAACCCCTTCTAAAGGGTCATTAGACCTCCCCAAGTGCTAGCAGCCTACAAGTTGAGAACAATTGCCTTAATATGTCAGCAGAAAAGAAAATGGGAAGAAATATAAGTGAGAGTGATGAAAATTTTCTAGCTCATATAAAACTGGAAACGGAGCACATTCCCAGCTGTAAGATGGGAGCTGTGCTGTAATGAATAAGCACGTGACCAGAAGGGGTTACCCCTGGTAGTGGGACTAACAACATCTCTGGGCTTATCCTAGCAAGGTTAAAACTGAGGTGTCCAAAGGATTAAACTGAACTGAAGTCACCTAACCACATGCCAGAACAAAGTCCCACATGGGAAGAAAACAACCTGGCACTTGCAAATATAAAGCTCACGGTGACCAGTATCTCATAAAAATATCAACAAGGATTCAAAGTCACAGGAAACCATACCTCTTAACAAGAAGAATATGTCATTAGTAGAAAGAGATACAGAAATAACAGGTGATGGGAGTAGTGGAAAAAATACTCAAGGCCACTATTAATGGGTAAGTATTATAAATGTGGTCAAGCATCTTAAGGATGTTATGTACATGAAGAAGAGAAAACAGAACAGTTTAAGAGCAAGCAAATAAACCCTATAAAAACCCTATTTAAAAACCACCTGTAATAAAAATCATAGTGAATAGGATTAACGGCAGAGTAAACATGGCAGTGAGCTGGTATCATAGCAAGAGAGACTCCTCCAGATAAAATATAGGTGTTTTTTAAGTTCCAAGAAAGTGCACAGAGAATCGGTGACCTGGGGAGAATTCTCAGGAAGTTTGGCATACATGTAACTGAGCTCCAAGGGAGAGAGAAGAAAGAATGATACAGTTTCTTCTGAATTTACAGGAGATTTCTATCACAATAAATGCCTCCAGAAGTGGAAACTATCACTAGGTCCAAAGTGCATTTGATCCACTCCTACCGAATATCATAACCGCTCCCACAGGAGAGTGTGGTATGAGCTGTTTTCCCTAGTGTTCATATGTCTAATTGGAGCTGTGGGTCACAGCAGCTGTCAGTCCTGAGATGGGATTGCACTGCATGTCATTAGCAGTGAAAGACTCCAAATTCAAAACTTGAAGCATAGTTTCTACCTAATGCCAATCACTTTTGCACTATTCAACTGTGAGCAGAGTTAGGAACAACAAACGAGAGTCTGTGACTTGACACGTTAAGTCTTTACTACATAAAACAATACACAGCTCCCTGAAAAGGAAGGGTGGAGAATCCCAAAAGCATGTGTGTAAACACAGTCACTGCTCTATTCGTGGGGATACACACCAATAATTTATCATAAATTAAAACACGCAAGGCAAAGATGCATGTAGATAGCTAGGTCACTGAACACGGTAGCTTAGCAATGCAGCATGACGTAGAGTGTCAAATTCTTTCCTCTTGTGATCGCATGGTCTATGACTTGCTACTTCTGTTTAGGGTCAAGAAGGATTGCAGGGTATGTTGCTCACCCAGGCAAAGGTCCAAATTAAAATAGACTTT
Organism: Phodopus roborovskii; assembly: GCF_943737965.1. NCBI lineage: Eukaryota > Metazoa > Chordata > Mammalia > Rodentia > Cricetidae > Phodopus > Phodopus roborovskii. Next base: position 15,968,990 of record NW_026126482.1, on the reverse strand, counting down.
GAAAAAGAAAAGGAAATATTACAATATCAGTAAGCCTGCAGAGAAGGGACGAGGAGGGCCAGTCTGAACACATCCTTAAGGGCTTCAAATCTTAGTTTATAATCAAGTCTTCAGTTTGTTGTGACTTCAATAACCCAAGTGAGGCAAACCATGAATAGGAATGCTTTTCGGTGACTCCGGACAGACCTGCTCATTTTCCTGTGAGAACATGCAAGTTGAAAGACTAGAGAGACTATGGTGAGTGTTAGAAACTTTTACTTTGTTTTCTTTTATTGAAAATAGATTCTTTTCTCACACATACTTGTTACAGTTTCCCCTCCCTCTTTTCCTCCAAGCCCCCCTTCCATCCTGATTCACTCTCTTCCTGTGTCTCATAAGAAAAGGACCGTCTTCTAAGAGATAATAGTAAAATATGACAACGTAAAAATAGTAAGATAAGAGAAGGAAAAGAGTCCAAGAAGACACAAGAATCAGAGACCCTCAAATCCTCTCCTTAGAGCTCAGAGGGTCCTGGAGAAGAAGAGGTAAAAGGAGTGTAAGATTTCAGTGAGGATGGGCACTAAGGAAACAAGACCTTCTAAGTCAACATGAGCAAAGCTCACATGAACTCACAGCCTGAAGCTCCATGCACAAGGGCTGCACAGGTCTGCTCTGGGTTGTCTGCATATATAGTATGGCTTCAGGTTTAGGGTTTCTATGGGGTTCCTAAGTGTGTGAGAGGATTTGATGGAGACATCCCACTCAGGGTTGAGGGTCCCAAGGCCTCTCACCCTCTATATACTGATTGTGGATCTCTGTATCGCTCCCATCTTCCGCAGGAAGAAGCTTTTCTGGTGATGGCTGAACAAGGCACTGATCTATAAGTGTAGCAGAATGTAGAGAATGTCGTCATTAGGAGTCATTTTATCACTATGTTTTTTGTTGTTTGTTTTTTTAGAGCAGTAGTATTTGGTTTTACCCTGGGAACCTGGGCTGTCCAGTCCTTGGTTCTTGGTCACCCAAGCAGGGCCAGTTATGGGTCTCATCTTATTGAGTGAGCCTTAAGTAAAATAAATTATTGGTTGGCTACTTCCACAAGCTTTGTGCCACCATTGCCCTAGCATATCTTGCATGCAGAACACCATTGTAAATCACAGTGTTTGTGGCTGGCTTGGCAATGGCATTTCTCCTTTGGAAGCATGAAGAGTACCTTTCAATACCAAAGACACTAGGACATAGGGGTGAAGGTTCTCTGTAGGCCCCAGCTTGACTTCTCCATGTTCAAGAGTTGTGTGGGTGTTGTCTTCAGCAACAGGGCCTTGCTGTCAGTTTGTGGAGAACAACCTGTTGTCTTGGCAACAGCCTGGGTTGTTTGGAGATTCCCATGGGACTCCTGTATCCAACAAGTCCCTTATATATAACCCAATTCCAGTACTAGAAGCTTCATTTGGTTACTAGAGATAGTCATTTGAAACTCTGTCTCCCTTATTATTTGGTGATATCATTTAGATCGCCTTCATATAAGTATATAATTCAGGAAGTTTCTACTCTATTGGGTTCCAATTCTGCCCCTCAAAAGGTCCATAATTTTAACTACCTCTCCCAATACTCTCTCCCTCAATCCCCTTTCCCCTCCCCACTTTGATTCTCCCATTCCGGCCCCCCATCCATCCATCCATCCCTAATTAGAGAACAGATAATAAAAAATCTTTTACTTGTAAAGGTCAAAGGTAGATTGCCAAGCAGAGAGTGGGAGGGAGCATCACCACTGCATTTGAGTAATTTCACAGGCTGATACCTGATTTTAAAGGAATTTACCATTTAACTGACAAAAAATGGCCTGGAAAGAAAAGAGAGCCAGAGTTTCACAGTGAAGAGGGAAGGACCAGGCAGATTCTCCTCCTGTACCACCCTCGGGTCCAAGGTTAACCCTTATGTGCACCATAGGGTCTGAGGTTAGCCCTTCTGTATACCCTAGGGTCTGAGGTTAACCCTTCTGTGCACCCTAGGGTCCGAGGTTAGCCCCTTCTCTGACACCCTAGGGTCCCAGGTTAGCTCTTCTGTGCACCCTAGGGTCCCAGGTTAGCCCCTTCTGTTCTCAATGTGAACGGTTGCCCCCTAAGCTTCCCTGCTGTTCATTCATTCTCATCCCTGTAATAAATGTTCATAGTGCCTGAGGTACAAGCAATGGCAGAGTTTCAGATATAAATTAATTAGGGTAAAGCCATTGCCCTACAGGGCCAAGTATCCTACTCTCTCTGTATAAGCAGTTGTGACTAAGAGAAAACACATTCAAAGTGTGAAGCCAATAGTTTGCAACTTAAAACACATTTACATTTAACATAACACTATTGAACTGGCTGGAATATAAAGCCTTTTTAATCCATGTTGCACCTGAACCTGAAAAAGGATTTCCCACTTATATCTTGTTGTTTTATATCTTACTGTCTTACTGAAGGCCACAAAAGATTAAACTATGGGTAGTCAGGCTGGAGTAAACTGTCTTCTAGCTACATTTATTTATTTTGAGTTTTTAAATTGCCTTCATGTATCTATTATTTTTAAAACAGTTTTTTACTTTCTAACCCAGGCTGGCCCCCTCACTCTGAAGTTCAAACTTGCTTTGAATTCAAGACAGTCCTCCTGCCTCACCACCCTCCTGAGTGCTGGGATTTCAAGGGTTAAGTTTCCATGCCTGCCTCACTTACCATTTAAGTATACGATTAGGATATGTCCTTTGTTTCTCTTATATCATCATACAAGGTAATTAAGTGTATTGTAAAGATCTAGCCATATTCTTCATCCAGTCAACACTAGCCCTCACTAGGGTAAGGGGTGGACACTGGTGGGTGGCAGTCGTGGAAGCTAGCCATTGATAAATGTGTCTTTGAGGTCAGGCATCTGAAATTCTGTGTCCTCTCAGCTGGCTCAGTGAAGATGGCAGCGAACAGCTGTGTCCTGTAGGCTGCCAGCAGATGGCACACTTCAGAGGGTCTGGAGAAGCCTCAATGAGGGACTATATACGCTTGTGTTGATGAAGCGGCAAGAATCAACAAGCGATCAACTTGCAGGCTGACACCAGTGGGAAGCTGTTGCCACCTCAGTGTCTACAAGGCTGAAAGGATGTGGTACTCACATTCCTTCAAACACAGTATAGACACATGCACACGTATGAGTGTGCAAGTGTGTCTGTGAATATGCTAGACCCATTGGTATTTTTTTGCTTTTCTCCAACTTGTCCTCTGCCCCTGGTATTTGCTCCTCTGCCTGGCAATATCACAGGTGATGCTTTCTATTTTGTGTTTCATTTCTATTGTTTTTCCAAACTCAAATTCCGTTGCTGCAACTGTCTTCTATCTTGTTAACATTTTCTCCCATTTTTGCTGATACCCTCCCTCCCCCATGTTGCTCACTTTCTTCTCCAGGGTCTGGACTGAAATGATCCTTTGTGTTCTCATTGAGGTCATCAGTCATTTTCACTAGTAAGCCTTTGAACTCTTTGTCTGGGGTTTTACTTATGTTGAATTCAGTAGTGCTAGAGCTTTGCTTGTTTGCAGGACTCACCCTGTCTTGCCTTTTCTGTGATGCAATGTGCAGATCTGCTGTTTGAATGTCTCTTCTGGTTTTATTCGGGGATCTTTTATTTAGCAACCTATTCTTGAGGCTTCAATGCCAAGTACCACTTAGTGAGGAGGAAACAAATGCTGTAACAGCAGGCCCTTCAAACCACAGAAGATGTAGAAATCCACACGGAATTGATTAAAGCTACCAATGGCCATAAACTAGACACTGGGAAACTAGTGCAGAATGTGACATGAAATTAAAAATTATGCCGGGTAAACGTGAAAACTAAGAGAAGAGGCAGAGGAAAGGGAAGCGGAGAGGAAGAAAGTTAAACAGAGTTGATAGCGCGGAGAGCCATGCTAGGGGGAAAGAGTGACAAGAGACTAGAAAGGATATTTTTAAAATTAAAAATAGACTTCCCAGTTATGATAAAGTCCAAAAGCAAAATTAGATAAACATAAAAAGGGAAATTTAAAAAAAAACATGAAATTATTTCTTGTGAACAACACATTCAAAGACAAATTTATAAACCCAATCCAATAAGATAAAGTCAAAATACCACCAAGCATATGGGAGAAATAGAAAAAAACAGGAGGGGACAACCCAGAGGCAAAAATAAATAAAAATTACTCAATAATGACAGGTGTAAATAAAGTTAGAAGGATCTATGAAAGGGAAATTAAAAAAAAAACATGATTTTTAAACATGATATGCTACAACGTGCTGCTGAAATTTTCTAAGGGCGGGTAAGCTTTACTTCAGTCATTGTTCTCTTTTATTTTTTCAAACCAGAGGCCTCTGTTGGCCAAGTTCAGCCTTTTGCATCTCCTTGGTGGTGCACACTGGGATGACTACTCCCTCCCTGGGGTTGTGTGTTTTACAAGTGCATTGGGAGTATGGGAACCAGTCGTGACACTCAGTTGTGCAGGTGCTGGGCCTGTCTTTGTCCTTTCAAGATTGAAATATTTGTCATCTTGCTAACGGATGCAGCTACAGGGGTCAAACTGGCAATTGGATATACAGACTCCACAGTAGTGGATGGTAAATGTGGAGTCAGAGGTGGGTTTCTTCCTATGTCATCTCTCAGGACAGTCAAATTCCAGGGTATGTCTCTGTTGATGAGATCCACTCCTGGCAAGTGGGCAAGGTTTGGCCTTTCCCTGCATGCCGCTGCCTAAGCGCTTTCCACCTCTGCCTTTTGACTTGTCAGCATCTGGCAGCTCAGACCAAGACAGTGAGCACAGCTCTCAGTGCTGGAGGTAAAATAGCCGCTGCCATCTTGGATAAGAACGCCTCTAACACAGCTATGACTTTCAGTTTTCCAATGTTGTTGTTTACCAGATAAAAGACTCGTGGCCAGAAAAAGATAAAGATTTACAGTAAAGACAGATTCACATTAAAAAAAAAAAAAAAAGCGCTAAAGGTCTACAGTGTGTTCTAAAATATATGTAGGCTTGGAAGAGAAAAAAAATAAAATGGTTTTAAAAATACAGCAAGGAGCTGGGTATGGTGGCACACGACTTTAATCCCAGCACTCAGGACACAGAGGGAAGCAGATCTCTGTGATTGCAAAGTAAACCTGGTATGCAGAGTGAATTCCAGGACAGATAAAAGTTACACAGAGAAACCCTGTCTCAAAAAATGAAAAAAAAAAAAGTAAAAAATTAAAAAAAAAAAAAAAAAAAAAACAGAGTAATAAAAAGACCACATAAAGATGGAGAGAATCTGCATACTGTACAGCATTATATTGTCTTTGTATCGTTTGGCTGCTGAGGAAATAACAACAAATGTTAAAACAAATGCTGCTGGACCAATCCAACTTATATATTTTAAAAATGCTTTGATTCCAAAATTTAAGTCTAGGGACAGGTTACTGGGGAAAAGGATTTCTATTTTTGTTTCCACAGAAAATGAAAAGCTATGGATTCCTTCCAGATTAATGTGGTTTGATCAAACCAGACCCCCTGAAACAGCGTCCCAGGTGATCAAACATTCAAAACAGTTGGGACAAGGCAGCCTTGCAGACTACAGCCAGGATTTCTGTATCTTCTTAGGATCCCCATGACAATGCCCCCTAACAGCAGGAAGTAGTTTGGAAAGAACGACGCCCAAATTCCCAAATATCATTTATAAATGTTTGTTTTCATTTAAATGGGGTTGGTTATAAATGGTTAATGACCACAACCAATCTCTTTTTAAAGGTAAAAAGGGGATTATGGTATAGATATGATTACTTTGTTTTGGAATAGATTTTCATTTATTGATACAATTTAAGGTCAATTTTGTGATATGAATATTTCTACTTTTGTTTAGGTATTGTGTTTATATAGCTCATTTAAAACTGTAATGTATGATTCAATACAGATTATAGAGAGTACTTATGATAGTCAGATCTTATAGTTAAGTTAGTTAAGATTTCTAGATATACAGACATGTATTTGAGATAAATAGGCATTCTTCAAACCTTTCAAAGACCTACAGAATATGGCATTTAAAATGGTTTAGGGTTTTTCTTGACAGTGAGACATAAATGCTCCTGGCAATAACACCTGCATCAGAAAGGAAGATGGACATTGAAGAACCGTGTTATGAAGTTTACTTTCAATATGACAAGACTAGCCATTTAGGCAAGATACTGCTCTTGTCTGGACTGTTCGACATTATGCTGTATAAACTGGACATGCAGGACCCGCAGAAAAGTGACTGCTGATTCAAGATGGACATTGCTACAGAGTTCCTGCTTCATGGAAGAGTCTGCCAGACAGTCTGCAGGACACAGAGAAAAGTGTGCCAATACAAGAAGACAGTTTAAAGTTTCCTGCTTTGCTGAAGAGTCTGCTAGACACACTGTGGCCTATGGGCTGTAGATGGAAGATTACAGAACTTCCGGTGACTGACCAGGCAGTGAGTTGTCTCTGCCATTTCTAAAGTTTATATATTATCCTTCTGTGGTCTTTGAAGGAGTTGAAGACAGATAGTTATGGTTATAGTTTTCCTTAGTTAGGATTAAAGATAAGGTACATATAGGACTTTAGGCTCAAAAAGATAGGATAGATGATGAAATATATTCTTTAAATCTTCCTAAATGTTAATGGACTTAATATTGTTAACTGTGATACTTACTTGATAACTGTTGTGTGATATATTTTGCTGTGCTAAGGTTAAAACCCTTCTTTTTATTTATACAGAAAAGAAGAAATGATGGGAGATGTCATTATGTAAATATGTTTCTCATACTGGTTAATGGATAAAGCAAGATAGGCAGGACTAGGAGACAAGGAGGATTCGAGGAAGTAGTAGGGAGGAGTCAACATGGAGAGATTGGGGAGACAAGACCCCATTCCCCGGTAAGATAAGACCAAGTGGAAATACTTAGATTAACAGAAATGGGTTAATACTTAAGACAGAGCTAGCCGATAAGAAACTAGTACCTGACCAACAGCATTATATCAAATACAGAGTCTATGTGTGTTATTTGGGGCTGGCGCAGCGGCAGGACAAGACCAGTGACAGGCAGAAAAACCTACTCCTTACAGTCCCCAGCTGGTGCTCTCCATGCTATGTGGGGTAATTAATGGGGTTCCTGTGCACTGCTGACCCCACCTGATTTTGAGGGTTCTCAGCTCTGTTAGGTGGCTCCTGGGGTAAAACTGCCTATCTATTTTCATCAAGGCTACCTGCTTGCTTTAGGGAGGTGTCCCTTTGAAACCTGGTTTCCTGTTGGGGAAGCCACACAGCTACACTGCACTGTCATTCATCCCAGATTCTTTTCTATGCATGGCACATCTATTTCTATCTAGCACTGTCTACCACTGCTTTTGTGAATTTCTGAATCAGTCTCTCTGTCTCTGTAACCCCTCCTCTGTGTGTGTGTGTGGTGTGTGTGTGTTTGTGTGTGTATGTGTTTGGTGTGTGCATACACACATGTGCATACACACAGAGACTATATTTTCTGTTCTTATCCTGCTCTTTTACCCTGTCTTCTGAAGGCCCGCCTCTATTCTGAGGCTTACCCAGAAGTCACTAACTGAAATGTTAACTTTACTAAGAAACAGCACATGCTGGGAGCCTGTGATGAGTGGTTGAAATTGAATCTAAGTAGAAATTGGCTCCATATCTAAGTACCTGTAGCCTAATAAAGTTGACACAAAAAAATTAGTCAAGCCTCGTGTGACCTGAGTGGTGGATCTTGGAAAAGAATCTGTAGTTAAGAATGAAAAGCTGTGCATGTTGGTTGAGATCTATAATCCTAGCACCAGGGAGGCAGAGACAGGGGGACCTGTAAGTCTAAGGCTAGCCTGGGCTACAGGGCTACCCAGTGAAACTATCTAAAAAAAAAAAAACAAAAAAGGAAAAAAAAGTAGAGTATAAGCCATGTACAGTGGCTTAAACCACTTGGGAAGCTGAGGTAGAGGATTCCTATTAATTTGAACGCTACAGAACTAGTCTAGGATACAGGGGGAGACCATGTGTTTAAAGGGTGAGATGTAGATTCAGCGGCTGTTAGAACTGCTTGGGGCAAGGAAGTAGAGGAGATCAATTAACACTCTCCTCCATCCTTCATCTCTGCACTCCTTTACCACCTCCTGGCCCTGCCTATCATTGACCTAACACAGCCTAAGTTTAATTGAAACGGATGCAGAATGGTGTTCTTGCTGGACCAAGAAGGGGTTAAATCCTTAGGACATGAACAGGCATGCAAAAGAGAAAAACATACTGGGGAAAGGACAATGAAGGTATCATACAGCAATGTCCAAGCTTTGCTGGAAATACTTACGAAGTGAAACCCTGAGGAAAATCTGTCATTTAGGGAGTGAGGATAGGAAGGTCATTTTGGTCTTAGCATTAAACAACATTAAGCACTATCCCTCCCCATAAAGACTTGGAACATGTCAGTTGCATGTGGATTTCTTGTTAGAGATCAGTAATTCTAAGGAATACATATCATCTTACAGTTCAGTGGGGCATGGCCATTGTAGATGTTGCATAAGTATTTGTTAGAAAACCATTCCAATCTCTTTCCTTTGAATCAAGTAGGAATGGATAAAATGAAATATAAAAAATAAGAGCTGGCTCATAGGGGTCAAGTGGAATCATACAAGGAGATTTTTTAGCATAGCAGGTAAAGAATGTAACTAAAAGCTTATTCATTCAACAAATAGCCTTGAGGTCTACATTTTGACACTGGGCTAAGAGACGCTTAAAATGGAAATTATCTTTGATAACTTTTTAAGGAAAAATATGTTATACATAGGAAGCATGAGCTACTCAGTGTTATGGTATTCAACCAGCCAGCTAACTCACAACGGGTAAGAATAGAGAGACATAGCACAGGCTAGCTGAGAACTCACTATATACTCAAAGATCTTGAGCTCCTGATTTCCCTCCTTCTACCTCCCAGGTGCTAGGATTATAGGTGTGTAGCACCATGTCCAATAAATAGCCTATAAAGACCTGAATCAGTTATATCAATCTTGTGTTTCTATAACATCCTTGATTTTGTGACAGGTACACCCCACTAATATGGAGCACACTCCTTGGTGAAATGTGGCCTTTCAAGCTGAGTGTCACACTCCATTCTCAGAACCTCTGAGCACAGGCCCCAGTGGGCGGGGATATCTGAGACAAGCTTCTAGAAAAGTAGCAAACCACAGAGCACTTAGGCTTTTCTTCAGCAGTGTTACAGCCTGGTCAACTTTAGTGGAAACATTGTTCGCATCTGCAGACAATGGTCCACCCTCCCAATGCCTTCTGCTAGCTTTTCTTCTGTACCTTGTCTATCCCAGCATCATCAAATTGGCTATTGAGTGGGATTTTTTTTTTAAGAACACACACGGCAGCCTTTTGTCTTTGGACTTTTGTAGAACCTCACATTGCCTATTCTACAATGCAAGGAAAAGTGGATCTATGTTCCTGCTGTTTGTGTCAAATATCAGTTCTTTTATGTTGCTCCATTCATTATAAATGTTACCTATACATTTGAGTCAAACTGAAATATCTGTTCTTGTCCTGACATCGTCTATTCTATTACCAGATTTAAGATGTGAACAATCTTCTGTGTGACCTTGGTTAGATTATTTTTCAAAGCCAGGGTGAAAGCCAAGTGTGTGATTTCCCCAAAGAGGCTATGCCAGTAGTTGAACATGTACTTTTTAAGATCAGCTTTATTTAATTTCAATATTGTAACAAGATGAAATATGTACTTTCTACATCTAAACTTTATGTCCCATCCATCATAGCCTCTGAGATATATTAGAATCATTTGGCCAATGTCAAGCAAAGATTTGTCTGAGTTGAGTCAGTATGGATAGGATTTTTGTTGATTTTTGAGTATATGGTCATCAGCAATATTTTAAAATTAATTTGCTTACCTCATTAAATAAATTTTTGGTTTATAAACAAAAATAATAGTGATAAATTTTTTTCTTCTGTATTTTTAAGATCTGTTGACTTGAAAAGCATTGATTTTGTTTCATAGACATTTATTCATAAATTGGCAAGTTATTAGCTTTTGAATTGGCAAATGTATTTGCTTCTCATCCCATGACCAGCCAAAATATAATAAGTAACATTTGATAAATGCTTTATAAACATTTGTGGAATTGAGTCGAATACCACTAGAAATGATGTTAACAGAGCTAAAAATATGGAATAAAACATAATCTTGGAAAAGTAAATTTGAGTAAATCAGAAAGGATCAAAAACAACATAAATAATAAGTATGATCCTAATCATTCTTGTCAATAAAGGAGTCAGATATGGGTAAAGACTGGAAGGATCAGAGGACTAGGTGTAGCCACCAGTTGCTTCCAACCTATCCGAATTCTCCATCCAAAACCAGCCAAGATCCTGTCTACACTCCATCTTACTACTACCTGTCTTCACCTCCTGAGTGCTGGGATTAAAGGCAGCTGTGTGCCACCCCTGCCCAGCCTTTATGGTTAACTAGTGGCTAGCTCCACCCTCTGATCTCCAAGCAAGCTTAATTTTTCAGAACACAAACAAAATATCACAAAATATAAATATGTTAATAAAGAAATAATTACATTTAAAGAGAGTAAAAACAATCTAGTAATAAAGGGGAAAAGGGGAAACGAAATGGGATGCATTGCCAATCAAATTGTACAAGAAAAATGTTAAATATCAAAGAATGTGCATTTGTAGGCTAAAATGACCCCAGCGGGGGTGGGGACACACATTAGATCAAATTACTTTGAAATTCTAGAGAGAAGAGGGTGCTGAAGACTGATACTGTCTGTACTCATATGTGTTATGCTCATGACATTTATCACCAGGAGTCTGAGTCTGTGTGCACAAGCAAAGGGCTTTTATTGCAAGCTTGAGCTTGGCCCCTCTGTCTGCTCTGACACAGCAGTTCGATTATGGAGACCTGAGCTCAGGTATGGCAGGGTTTTTAAGGAGTAAAGGATGATGGAGGGGAGGGAAATTCCAGGTTCAGATGGGGGTTGAACTCCTGGCTGGGCAGGAGTGGGTAACAGGAGTCTTATCAAACAGGGATTGGTACTGGCATTGCTGCAAGGAGATTGGCAACCTGTATACAAGTTATGTAAGCTATTCTCAATATTCTGGAGCATCTAGTACTTGTTGCAATTCTGATTGGTCCCCTGCAGTGTAGCAGTGCACAGTCTGTGGTTTTTCCTGGTTATTGTAAGAGGCCTAGTCCCAGTACTGTTAGTCTGCAGCCTGTCATGGGTACACTATGTTAAGTTAGGCCTTTTCAACATGGGGCAGGGGTTTAAAGGCAAAATAAAAGCCAGAATACAACAGGATGATACCTAGCAGATCTGAGGAGGGATTGGTTCACCCTAGAATTCCAGAGAATGACGCTATTACTAATCAAGCTACAAAAGAACTAAAGACACTTGGGGTCACATAAATTTTCAAGTTCTACTTTTGTGTATTTGCTCTAATAGTGCTACAAAGAGATATGCTCACTCCAGGTAAGAACGTAAACCAACGCAGAGGAGTTCAGTCACCCAGGCCAGGCCAAGAAGGTCAATACAGAACAGAAAGTTGATCATGCCAGTGTTGTAGTGTAGAGACAACCCCAGGTGAAATAGCTCCAGAAAATAGAACAATGGATTGGTTGTAGTTCACTATAGTTTATTCACGCAAAGATTTGTTTTCCAGTGTAGGAGTGTTAAGGGGTAAATGTGGAGTTTAGGTAAGATCATGAAAACAAGCCAATATTATAAAATATATTGATATAATTCTCAAGAACTAAAACCATTTAAGAAAAAAATCAAAGCAACTGTAAACTTTAACAGAGACAAAAATGTTACTCAAAAGAATAAATGTCAAATCATGTCAATTTGAGCAATTTTAATATAATCATGTGCCTGTGTTTCCTATTTTTGATATTGTAGCAAAATATCAGAGACTGCATAATTTATTATAAGTTTATTAACCTCGCCAGGTAGTGGTGGCACAGGCCTTTAATCTCAGCACTCAGGAGGCAGAGGCACATGGATCTCTGTGAGTTCGAGGCCAGCCGGGTCTACAGATGGAGATCCAGGACAGGCTCCAAAGCTACAGAGAAACCCTATCTCAAAAACAAAAAAAAAGGTTATTAACCTCAAGTTTGTAAATAACAGGAAGTTCAAAGTCGAGGGTTTGACTCTGGTGAGAATATTCTGACTGTGAGGAGTCTGCAAGAGCAAACTGGCTTTTACTATAGATCCGATTTCATGAAAATCAATAGCCATGAAATTATTTATTTACGAAGATGAAGATGATGACCTCATCTTTTAAAGTTTCCAACTTGTCTCATCTTTAGTATTTCACAATGAGGATCAAATATCATGAAATCAAAGCACAAATCCTGAAGATGGTGGAGGAGGGAGCATGTATGTATCTATAAGACAGAGGTGTAAGAGCCAGCTGCTACCTTCACAAGAGAAAGACCAGAATAGTTTAAAAAAAATCATGAAAAGCATGGTGAACCTGTTCCTTAAAAGTACTCTAGTGAAATCAAGACAATATTCTCATTTACCCAGGTGAGCAGAAGTCTCAGAAGGGTAGTTGTGGAACTGGGCTAAAATGAAAATTACAGATTCATGCATCTATTTTTACATAATGTATATTTTGTTTGAACAAGTCATTAAAATGTGCTACCTAACAATGAATATTTAAAACTCATGTTTGAATTATGCCAACAGGCCAATCTCAAAACTTATTACTTGCAACTTTTTGTATTTGTTTTAAAAAATAATTCAGAATGTTTAAACATTAAAAGTTATATGAAGCATTAACTTAAAAATATATAAGCCTTACTAACTTGGAAACATAACATTGTCAATTAAAATACAAAAATGGAGCTACACTTAGCATTTAGCATTCATTTGTGCTCTAGCTACCCACAGAAAGGACAAATTATTTTTTTTTTTAACTTGGGGAAAAGAAGAACACAAATTAAGGTAGGGAGTTAAACTTTTCTTGGCATTAAATTCCCAGAAGTATTTAAGGCTTACATTATTATAAAATAAACACTTATCTCCCATGTTTCATATGAACCCAGAGAGCTAAGCTAATCTCTTTTAACCTTTCTTGGGTGTTTTCTTCTCATCCCATACACACCATCACTGCCTTTGTCCACGGGCTTGTCATCTTTTTTTTTTCTTAAGGATTTACTAATTTTTAGATGTATTTATGTACACTTGCAATAGTTTATGTGTAATATGTATGTTGAGGTGATGAAGGATGCCAGAGGCTGTTGGGGCCCCTGAAGCTAGAGTTCCAGGTGGTTGTGATCTGCCCAACCTGGATGCTGGGAACCAAACCTTGGTCTTCTGCAAGGGCAGTGCTCTTAACTACTAAGCCGTCTTTCCAGTTACAGGTCTTGTCACATTTAACGTAGGTTAATTTTAGATTGATCATTGACAAACAAATTCAGGAAATACTTCAAGACATTAAAAAAAATCAATGAGAAGATTGGTAAAACTTTAGATCAAGACCACAAGAAGGCAAAAATGTGGAGATACAGGGAAGAAAGCTTAACAGCAAAACACACTTCAGCTCCAGAGTCATTGCTGATCTACAACAAATTGGTGGGAGCTTTGCTTTGTGGACACTGCTCAGAGGATCACCATTGACATAAAATTAATTCTGGAGTGAAAAAACACATGTTCGAGGAAGGAAAAGTGAAGCTGAAGTGTCAGAATCCTTGAGCTTCTTCAAGAGAAGTGTGTTAATTATGTAACATTTGACCTTTATTTAAGGTCTTAATGTGATTTAACTAAAACCATGGGGACTACTCTAGTGAAAAGCAATGTTAAAGTGGAGAAGTTGATCAATCAAAATGTAAAAAGGGGAGAGAAAATAAAACATGGAAGAGTTGAGAAAAACAGGAAGGACATAATATGAACATAAACTTCAATACAAACCTCAGTCTGTGAATGTTAACACTAAATGTAAATGGCCTAGAGATTCATAGAAAGAAAAGAACGTTGTTAAGAAACATAATGAACAAAGATATCAAAAACCAAAGTGGAAAGGGGTGTGGAAGAGAGAAAGATGATGATGAATAAGCATTGGTCAGTCAGTAAGAAAAAAAAAAGAGTTGTATGCTGTTATTTGTTTACAAATGTCATAATTAATTTTATATGCAAAAAGACTTATGGATAATTATTGAATTTATAAATTAGATTAAGAAAGCAACTGATAGCCATACAGGCTATAAACAAATGCTTTGACTCCAAAATTTAAGTTCAAAGACAAGTTACTGGGGAAAAGGATTTCTATTTTTGTTTCCACAGAAAATGAAAAGATGTGGATTCCTTTCAGACAAATGTGGTTTGATCAAGCCAGACTACCTGAAACAGAGTACCAGGTGATTCTACATTCAAAACAGCTGGACAAAGCAGCCTTACTCACTACATCGAGGATTTCTCCATCTTCTTAGAATCCCCCATGACAGCGCCCCTTACCAGCAGGAAGTAGTTTGGAAAGAACGACGCCCAAATTCCCAAATATTTTCTATAAATGTTTGTTTTCATTGAAATGGACTTGGTTATATTATATATATATATATATATATATATATATATATATATATATATACACATACATATATATATATAGCTGAAAGCAACACCCACCCCCACCCCCACCCCCCACCCCCCACCCCCGCAAAAAAAAAAAGGAAAAAACCTCAATTGAGAAAATGCCTCCATAAGATCAAGTTGTAGGGCATTTCCTCAATTAATGACTGATGCAGGAGGGCCCAGCCCATTGCAGGTGGTGTTATACCTGGGCTGGTGGTCTTAGCTTCTATAAGAAAGCAAGCTGGGCAAGACACAAGGAGCAAGCCAGTGAGCAGCCCCACTCCGTGTCCTCTGAGTCAGCCCCTGCCTCCAGGTTCCAGCCCTGCTTGACTCCTGTCCTGACTTCCTTCAGTGATGGACTGTGATGTGGAAGTGTAAGCCAAATAAACCCTTTCCTCCCCAGCTTGCTTTTAGTCATGGTGTTTCATCATAGCAACAGTAACCCTACTACACCCACAATATACACAGGTAGGTATTCATCAACATCACCATCATCAGAACATTTTAAAAGTTTCCACTTCTCCTACCCTCTCCTGCTGTCTCTTTCAGGGGAAAAAAAAATCAGCTAACTTTACATAGACATAACAGAGGTCAAGAACAATGAATCTTTTGGAGAAGAAAGTATTGAGAATCCTGCTTCTACTAAATATCTTACTGTAAGAAGCTGTTAAGTAAGCCCTATGGTGCTATGTTAGGGCAATGGATCAAATACAGAACTAGCAACGATAAATATAAGGACACTCAAACTGTTAGAAATGGCTTAGGCAGGGGAGCAGAGAGGAAAGAAGATCGTCTTAAAAATGGCTCTGACATCCTAATAAATTATACAGAATTGGGCCGTATTTTACAATTTGCACAGACATCAGCAGCAGGTGAACTTTAGGTCTAAAGAAGAAAGGCAAGCAATGCAGAAGTGGTTTGGAGAACTCAGCTCACATTTTTTTCTACATAATGGAGAAAGTAAAAAAACTTAAATACGCATATTTATAAATCACCATTGATTTTTGCTAGCTGTGGCTGCTGTACAATTAAAAATGGTGCACGTGGCATACACGATCTTTTAAAATCAATTCCTTGTTCTTTGAGAGCAGGAGTCATATAAACTATTTCTCTGTGTTTAGCAGAATGTTAGGTAGATAGTGGGTGACACAGATGATCTATTAGTCATAAAGTAAACCAATGACTATTAAGATTTGCTATCGATTAAACCCCATCACTCAAAATAATAAGAGATTTGAAGTTTACTTCTCACTAAAAAATAGGTCAGAGATAGAAAATATTGAGGGCTACTGAGTGGCTCCCTAATTTTTTTTTGGAGGAATAGAGGCCCTCCTTGTTTCCTATCTTTCACTTCTGGTCTTTAAATATGATTATCACATATTTAATTACAAGCAATGTCAAAACAGCCCACAGTGAGTATGTATTTACCTTGATTGTGACTCATCTTTGCACAAGACCTTCTGGGAGAGGCTCCTAGAGATCCCTTGTTTTTGAAATATTTACATTTAAGCAAAAAAAAAAAAAAAAACATTTAACTTAGGTACCTAAAGGAATGAGGAGTTAGTTTGTATTATAATTTCCCCTTCAAATATCAGATGTTGTAAGTTAGCTTTTGCCAAGTGCTAGATGGGAGGCAGGCCTGCAGTCTCCCAGGAGTGCCTGAGATGCCTATATTTTGTGTTGTTGATTAAGGATAGCGCCATATGCTTGTGATAACAGGTGTGCAGGTGGCAAAGCCGACATACTGTTGTACAAATTTAGCATCCTGACTTGTATGCCAGCCCAGAGAGGGCTATTCTATTTGTGCACAGTAGTCAATAACTAAGTATGTATACAAAGACAGTTTTCACTAAGGAAAAAAAAAGAAAGGAAAGGAAAAATAAAAAAAAAAAAAAAAAAAAAAAAAAAAAAAAACCAACTTTGAGTTACTTCAACCCTTTCATGAAGAAACTGGTTCAAAACCTTGCCCCAAGTGAATTTGTGATAGTTTTAGAACAATTTGACACATCCTATCATAAAACAACCTCTGTATATAGTCTAAGATGAAGATTGATTTTTATGAAAGGGACATACCTGATGAATAAGCTCCAAAATATTTTCTTAAAGATTTGCTTGAGCCTGCCTGTAGTGACAATAGTTTTTATTAATCAATACTAGCCAGATAGCAAATTCTACTCAGACTATCAATTTTGATGTATGATACAATTTTTTAGTATTTTTCTTATTTTACATACCAATCCCAGTTTCCTCTCCTTCCCATTCTCCCATGCCCTCTGAACCCCCCTCTCATCCTATTCCCCACCCACTCCACAGGGAGGGTGAGGCCTTCCAGGAGGGACCTAGCCCCTCCCTCCTGTCTCTAGACCAAGAGTATTCCTTCATGGGGAATGTGTTCCCAAGGTCCTATCATGCACCAGGGATACATCCTGGTTCCACTGTCAGAGGTCCCTTAGACTGTCCAGGCCTTCTAATTGAGACCCACGTTCAGGGGGTCTGAGTCAGTCCAATGCTGGTTTCCCAGCTATCAGTCTGGGGGTCCATGAGCTCCCCCTTGTTCAGGTCAGCTGTCTCTGTGGGTTTCTGTAGCCTGGTCTTGACCCCATTTTCTTATCACTCCTCCCTCTCTGCAACTGGATTCCAGGATTTTTGCTCAGTGTTTAGCTGTGGATGTCTGCTTCTGTTTCCATCAGCTATTAGATGAGGGCTCTAGGGTGGTATATAAGTTAGTTATCAATCTCATTATCAGGGAAGGGCATTTAAGGTAGCTTCTCTGCTATTGCTCAGATTGTTAGTTGGGATCATTCTTGTAGGTCTCTGAACATTTCTCTAGTGTCAGTTTTCTCTTCAAACCTATAATGGCTCCCTATATTATGGTGTCTCTTTTCTTGCTGTCATCTATTCATCCCCTAACTCAACCCTCCTGGTCCCTCATGTTCTCCTCTCCCCTCCTCTTCTGCCCTTGTCTTTCTCCTAACTCCCTCTCCACTCACTGCACCAGCAGCACAGACACTGAGACCTACAATTAATAAATGGGACCTCCTGAAACTGAGACGATTCTGTAAGGCAAAGGACACAGTCCAAAGGACAAAACAGAAGCCCACAGAGTGGGAAAAGATCTTCACCAACCCCACATCTGACAGAGGGCTGATCTCCAAAATATACAAAGAACTCAAGAAAACACCAAATAACCCTATTTAAAAATGGGGTACAGAACAGAATAGAGAATTCTCAATAGAGGAATCCAAAATGGCTGAAAGACACTTAAGAAAGTACTCAACATCCTTAGCCATCAGGGAAATGCAAATCAAGGCAACTGAGATACCATCTTACCCTTGTCAGAATGGCTAAAATCTGAAACACCAATGATAGTTTATGCTGGAGAGGATGTGGAGAAAGGGGAACACTCCTCCACTGCTGGTGGAAGTGAAAACTTGTACAGCCATTTTGGAGATCAGTTCCTCAGGAAAATAGGAATCAGTCTACCACAGGACCCAGCAATTCCACTCAGGCATATACCCAAAAGTTGAACATTCTTACAACAAAGACATCTTTTCAACTATGTTCATAACAAAATTATTTGTAATAGCTAGAACCTGAAAAAAATCCTAGATGCCCCACAACCGAAGAATGGATAAAAAAGATGTGGCACATTTACACAATGGAATACTACTCAGCAGAAAAAAAATAATGAAATCTTGAAATTCCTAGGCAAATGGATGGAACTTGAAGAAACCATCCTGAAAGAGGTAACCCAGTCACGAAAAGAGGAACATGGTATGTACTCACTCATATATGGATTTTAGACATAGAGCAAAGGATCACCAGCCTACAATTCACACTGCTAGAGAAGCTAGGAAGCAAGGAGGACCCAGGAGATTCATGCAATGTCCCCCACAGAAGGGGAAAGGGACAAGATCTCCTGAGTATGATATAAATTACTGGGGTCATTTCGTAAAGTGCTTGCCACAAGCATGAGAATATGAGTTCAAATCCCCAGCACCAATATAAAGCTGAGTGCTTTGAAACTTGAACTGTAATCCCAGTGTTCCTTTGGGCAGACAGATAGTAACAATTGGAGATTCCATTGAATTTCTGTCCACCTAACCTAGTGTACACACTAGGTTCACAACGAAAAGACCGTGTCTCAAATAGGGTGGAAGGTGAGGACCAGCATCACAGCTTGTCCTCTGATTTCCACAAATTCATTTTGTATGCTACTCAAACACAAAAACATGTATATACACATACATATGCATACACACATCATATACACTAACATTCATACATCATACAGAGAGGGGGGGAGGAAGGGAGAGAGGGTGAGGAAGAGAGAGAATATATAAATTTGCCATTCTTTCCCTAACAGATCCTCTTCATGGACTAGAGCCCCTCATCACACACAACCACTAAGGACCAAGGTAAAGCATTTGGGAGTTTTTGAAGATAACGCCTTGGATAGCTTGCTTCACACTTTGCTACATAAGCCCCTTGTCAGCGGCTGAGGTCCACATCTTCAGAGAACCACATCTGTGCTTCTCTTTGAATCATATTTGTGATACACTCCAACCTTCCTTCACTAGATCTGCAGAGGAAGCATGTTAAGTAAGGTCATTTACTTGGAAAGGCAAGTAAGGAAACTGCTTTGAACTTCTCAAGGACAAAGCTGAATTTCACATTTACTCAATTCCAGCAGTTTTGTGGTCAGCCCCACCTTGGCTGTCCTGTAAACTGTAAATCTGCTGAGAGCAGAGCCATGCTTGTTTTCTTTCTTAGAGACTACTTTATGTGCCCAGTAACCACCTGTAAATATTATTTTGACTGAAGAAATAAACCATGAAAAATCTGATCACATACAGGTGGAACTTATTAGTCTAGATGACTCAGCTTGTAAATACCCACTACATTTTCGCCTTCTGTCATGTTGAGAAGAAAGCCAGTGTAGACCCCTGAAAGTGAGTAGAGTGTGCTACGACCAAGACACCCAAAACAACATGAAAGGAAGAATTATTCATTTCAGTTCACAATGCCCAGACTTTGCCAGTGACATGTGACAACCTAGCAGTACAATGTGTGTTACAGTAAGATACAAGGCAGGACCAACTTGTTCCCTTTCAGGAGACTTGGATTCTACCCATCTGATGGATGAATACGTTCATGTGATTAATGGATTAAAGCGTTAGTAGGTTGAGAAAAGGCCTATGATAAAAGCTCATATTCTCCTCTTCTCTGTTGTCTTTATAGACTGTATTTTGCCTCACACCTCTATGAATTAGAAGGCCAACACCAGATACAGTCTTCCTGCCTAAGGTCAGCAAGAGGCCAAATCAACCAGTTTTCTTTGTAACAGGCCCAGGCTGTGGGATTTCCTTATCAGCTGTGGAAATGAGGCTGAGACAGAATCTCTCCAGATCATGTCTTACAGCTGCGTACGAACCCACAATTATCTCAATAAAATTCCAAAAAAAGACAAAAAAAAAAAATGACACAGAGAGAAAATTGTGACAGCACTCATCAAAACTGTCAAGATCACTAAATTGGGGACCACCCAGATTTGATGGGACTACAGTAGTTCTGACTTATTTCTGGAATTTTCTCAGCTTTCGATGATGGAGCAGATGCTTACGATGGATTATTTTTTTTCCAGAGTCAAAACTGGGATTCACAAATGTTAAAAGATTATGAGAGATTTAAAAATAAAGAGAAGGAATTCATAAATTGTCAAGAAAATCTGGCATGTCTATTTTTATTGAAAATTTCCAGTATTTAGTTATCTGCTTATTATTTTTATGATTAGACCCTTTTATTTTCTGTAATCGATTCACACTTGTTACCTTTGTTTTGGCAGGAATCATGTTGGAGGTGATTACAACTTCCTCTCCCTTTCTTTTCAGCCTTGACAGTTAAATGTTTTATGTTTGAAGTGTATATAATTCAGGAATTCAGGTGCTATTTTTTTTAAGTCATGTCCATCTTCCCTTACTTTACCCTATTAAAAACCTACAATATAGGATGGATCATTTACCAAAGAGAACAGCCCATTTGGGTTACACTTCATTCACAAGTCTTTGCTACATCTTGATGATGGACATCTTCAGAGCAAGTTTTGAGACTTTGCCTATATTGTTTCTTTACCTGGTAACTTTTTTCTTTTATCTCTTTTTGAAAGCTAGTACTGAGGACTAAACATAAGTCTCTGGGTATGCTAGCCAACCTCTGAGCTCCAACTCCACCACTTAGCTCAGAATCTTAAGTATCTAGTTTGGTGTATAATTAGATGGTTCGGTTATAAGATGTCTTTTGTTGCACTGAGATTTAGATGGATCTGTTGGAGCATTCCTTTCCATTTGATTGCACAACAAAGCCAATGTTTCTGTGTATTTGTGGTATATTTTAACACTGTCGATATGCACATTACTTTTTCTATATTTGCTATAACATTATAGCTATAATTTTATCTTTAAATTTTATTGCATATGCTTATAGGGTAAAATTGATGCTTTAATCACACACATATTATGAATTGATTAAATAAAAGCTACAATTTAAACTCCACATTTTCACTTCATATTGTGCTTTAGAGATAATTTCATTTTTTGTGATTCGTTTATTTATTCAATTAACATTTAAAAATTATTAGGAGGAGACTAATGATATTTTAAAAAGAGCCAACCATGGTGGTATATGCCATTGATTAGTCCTTGGGAGGCAGAAGCAGGCAGATCTCTGTTAATATGAGACCAACATAGTTTACATAGTGAGTTCCAGGCCAGCCAAGTTTACACATTAATAATACAATATAATAGCCAATAGTGAGGATTTCTCACTAATCAGTAATGTTGCCCTTGATTAGTGATATAAAAGCAAAACTGACACTAAAGTCACCCAAAATTTCATCATGGAATCATGGTATTCATTCACCAATATATACAGACAATCATTGTAAAATGACCAATAGGGAGAAACCACCACTATTCTTATTTTCTGCAGATACAATTTTAGCAGAACCATTGCCAAGCCTGTCACTCAGTTTCCTTACAAGTGTTCAGTAAGCGAACATATGCTGAAAACTGTCGAAAGTGTTTCCACACATAAAAGGGATGTGTGTTCCCATCAGTAGGTAGGCTTCCTGTAACAAGACAGACCAACACAATCCCAACAAGATGCTGAGCAATGAGAGATGGTTAACTCTTGATAGCAGAATGTGCCTCATGATACCTGGTATGGCACAAGCTGACACTCTAACAAAGACAGCATTCCATGTAGTTAGAGCTCCTGCCTTCGCTAGGGTTCTCTTGCCCAGCATCTTGAACATAAGACAAACCAAGCATTTGAAAAAGAAGCATTCTCTCAAACACTGGGCTGCATTAAATGAGTGATGTTAAGTCTGAGAAACATTGGAAGTCAGAATATACTTGTCTTTGTGCTCTCTCTTGGCCTAGATTACAGAAAAGATGGGTTGTTACCCTCACAGCATGGTATGTGCTTAGATATTCAATAGTGGTAAATAAAATAAAATAAAAGTATTTCTCCCCCCCCCCAGAACTTGGCCTCAGATGGCTTGCTAGTTGTTGACCTGTGGCTGGGGAGGCCTGAATTACTCAGCCCACAGATGCCTGTACAAAGGAAGTCACGGGTCTGTCAGAGCCATGTGAGGAATGACAGGCTTGCAAAGAGGTATAACAGATGAGATCTGGCTATTTTCAGTGTCTGCTGAGAGGGAGACTGGCTGAGGGTTCTGGTGATGCCTCTCATGGAGGGATGAGCAGATGAACAATTTGCCTCAAGAGTTTTCTGCTGATGAAAATATCATCATGCAAGA
Source organism: Phodopus roborovskii (assembly GCF_943737965.1). Taxonomy (NCBI): domain Eukaryota; kingdom Metazoa; phylum Chordata; class Mammalia; order Rodentia; family Cricetidae; genus Phodopus; species Phodopus roborovskii. The sequence goes on along the minus strand of NW_026126482.1, from coordinate 15,946,565 downwards.
TTTACCTCAGAGAGTCATCTGTGGGGAATGTTGGTTACAGCCATAGCCATTTTGCTCTGTTCCTCAAGGTGAGAGACAGTCTTTGGCTTGCTCTTATCAGGACACCAAGAAGACTTTGACCTCTTCTTCATCATGCTGACTCAGTTTCCATTCCTGGGAGATGAGCTTAGCATATCTTGGATGTGAAACTGGCATTTCTCAGGGGGCTTCAGCATGCTGTTTGTGGTCTTGTTTGTGTTCCCAAAGAGCGGTATCTAGGCAATGTCTGCCTCTGTCTTAAAGATGCAATGCTATCCTAGCAAAACTTTTGTTTGTTTTGCACAGTGATACAAGAAGGTATACAAGTTATTATGTGAGACTTAAGGCTGTTAGAGAGAAGGGATTGGTTATTCAGGGTTTTGTTTTAAAGATTGGCATTTGAAAGATGGGTTCCAATAGCACTATGAAATATATGAGTTCTCTAGGACCAATGACCATATAGCCTGATCAAAGTAAAAGTCATAGGATGTATGTAATATCTAACACATTCTGGCTGTGAGGTTTCGTATGACTCTTCTTCAATCCATACATGAACATACTGGAAACCAAAGATGATGGCAGGAATCGCACACACACACACACACACACACACACACACACACACACACACACACACTCCTACACTTAGTGCATTTTGAATCATCTTATTTACTTTCTTCAGGTCAGGGGTGTATAGGCCTGAATTATAAAAGCATTAAGTTTTTTAAGAGCTCATCTGACTATCCATTGTAACTGGTCTACCTTGTGGGTCTCAGGGAGGAGCTATAGCTCTTGTTTACCTTGTGAGACTCAGCGAGGAGCTATAATTTTTCTTTCCAGAAACTTTGATTTTAGCAGGATCAGCATTTCCAATGGAGACCTACCTCCTTCTCTTAAATGTTTTAGGTTATGCATTTTTATTTATTAACTTTGTGTGTGTGTGTGTGTGTGTGTGTGTGTGTGTGTGTTCAAAAGCTTGATGGGACTGACAATGGTGTGTGCAGAGGTCAGAGGCCAACTTGTGGGAGTTGGTTCTAGTCACCTACCATGTGGGTACCAAGGACAAAACTCCTGTCATCAGGCTTAGCTGCAAGCCCTTTTTCTTTCTGAGCCTTCTCTCCAGACCAGGAAGATTAGTTCTGTGGTTGGAGGATCTTTCAGATCTGTTGTAAATGACTGTTTGGATCTGCCGCAGCCGAACACATCTCAATTCACTGAAAGCAGTGACTGGCCCAGAGAGACACTAATACCAACAAGTTGTATCAACGGAAAACTAATAATTAATCAGATAAACAAACAGCTCTCCACAGTGCAGGTTTATATGGTAGAGGGAAGTATTTGGATGAAGTCTGTAATAGTAATCTCCAAGGGCCTTGATGATTGAGTCCATGGGTGTGATTAAAATGGAGACTGTTCAAACCTGCAATGGAAAAATATGTCAGAGCCTAAGGCAAGGTGGGGACCTGGGGCCCAGGTCAGCTGCGCTTCCTCTGATGACAGCTATTTTGTAATTTGGAGCAAGAAACTGTGTAGTTTTTCCTTTTTTCCTGAAGCCATCTCCCATACCTCACAACTTCATGGGTACAAAAGGATCTTCCTCCTGATTTGTTTTATACACACAAGGTTATGAAGAAAAACATTGTTGATCAAATTTCCAATAAAGCATCACTTTTGTTAAGCCATATCCTTAAAATCCTGACAGGTTTTGCATAAGAAATTTGTCTTTTCTAACTTTAAGATGTGCTAAATGTGTGTTAAGATTGAGGCCAATTTCTTCAAATTCATTAGTGGCTACACTGTTGCAGTTAAACTGAAATCAAATTCAGACATTTAAAAACATTCTCAGTAGCCAGGTAGTGGTGGCATACGCCTTTAATTCCAGTATTCCAGAGACAGAGTCATGAAGATCTCTGGGATTCAGAGGCCAGCCTGGTCTACAAAGCAAGTACCAGGACAGCCAGAGCTGTTACACAGAGAAACTCTGTCTCAGAAAGAAAAAAAGAGAGAAAGAAAGAAAGAAAGAAAGAAAGAAAGAAAGAAGGAAGGAAGGAAAGGGGAAAAAGGGAAAGGCAAGGAAGGAAAGAAGGAAGGAAAAGAAAGAAGGAAGGAAAGAAGGAAGAAAGGAAGAAAAAACATCCTCAGAGAACTCAGAAAATGCAGATCTGAGATTCCCAGAACAAAACAAACGATTATTTTCATTGGTTTCTAATTATTAGGGCATTACATCTTTGTTGTAAACTAATTGCAATTATAGAAAAAGTTAAGACTCAGTTTGAATCCATTTTCAATAGTGTCAAAAAATAATAAAGTACTGATGAATAAATATAACAAAAGAAGTATGAAACTTACTGAAAAACTAGGGAAAATTGTTGGGAGAAACGAAGAGATTCAGCTAAAGGAAAGTGCCCTGCTCTCCTAGACCAGCACTGTCAGGGTGGGCATGTTTCCCAACCAACCCACACATGTGATGCAAACTCGGCCAGAGTAAAAACTACCCACAGTAGCCAAAATAACTCCAAGAAAGAAGTACAAGCTTCATTCAAAAAGATAAGAATAAGGCACAAAGTGTTGACAAGAAGCTGGACACATCAGTCAGGATGACAGGATTGAGAATTCAGAATCAAACCTTCACATTTATGCTCAACTGGCTTTCAGTGGGGACACCAAGGCCAGTCAACAGGGGAAGGACAACCTCAGGTCTGGTGCTTTCTTTCAAGGATAACACACAGGGAAGTTGAACCCTGTATCATTCATGTTTTTCACTCAAAACGAACAACAGAACAATAAATTAGAACTAAGTATAAAAGTTTTTAAAGAAAACAGATCCCTGGGTTCCACCTCTCATATCTCACAAAACTGGACATTGTGCCTCATGTCACATGTTGGAAAATAGGAAGGCAAGATAGGCGGGACTAGGAAACAAGGAGAGTCAAGATGTAGAGACTTGAGAGAAGAGGTCTGGACCTTCCCTCCAGTAAGCCAAGACCATGTGGAAACACTTAGATTAATAGAAATGGGTTACTATTTAAGACAGAGCTAGCCAATAAGAAATGTAACAGTAACAGTAACAGGCCAACAGCTTTATATCTACTACAGCGTCTCTGTTATTTGGAGCTGACACAGCTGTGGGACCAGGCTGGTAGGAAAACTGCTCATAACAAAATGGCGCCTGCAAGGTGGGTACTAAGAGCTTCCACTTAAAACTTAACAAAAGCTTAAGAAAAGATTTTAAAAACAAAATAACAGAGACAAACAAATCTTTTTGGTAGCAGCTTTATTCTCAGGTGGACTCTGTTTTGCTAGAGACAAGCAGAAATTTGCCCAGCTCCTTTAAGGGATGTTTCCTGACCCAGCATAAGGAACAAACCCTGCTAACAACTTAATGGTGTGTAAGAGAGCTGGCAATGGTAGTGACCACATCTCCAAGCCAGCAGCATGCTGCTGGATGGGAGTGTAGACCAAGGCGGTGAGCATAGCTCTCACTGCTGGTGGTAAACATACCCCCACCATCTTTGGCTAAAACAGCTGTGGCTTTCATTTTAGCAATGCTGTTTAGCAGATAAAAGACTCTTGGTCAGAAAAAGATAAAGATTTACAGTAAAGACAGATTAACATCAAGAAAAACCTCTAAAGGTTTACAATATGTTTTAAAAATATATGTAGGCTTGGGAGAGAAAAAGAAACAGGATGAAGTAGTTAAAAAATAGAAAGAGAGAGAGAGAGAGTAGCTGGGTGTGATGGTGCATGCCTTTAATTCCAGCATTCGGGGGGGGGGGCAGAGGCAAGCAAATCTCTGTGATTTCAAAGTGAACCTGGTGTACAGAGTGAATTCCAGGGCAGCCAAAGTTACACAGAGAAACCCTGTCTCAATAAGTGGAAAAACAGAAGTAAAAGAGAGTAATAAAAAAGCCATATAAAAATGCTATAGTGGTGTCTTTGAATTGCTCAGTTGCTAAGGAAGGAACAATAACTGTTAAAATACACTTGATTATCAATGCTGCTGAATTAATCCAATTTATATAGTTAAAAAATGCCTTGACTTCAAAATTTAAGTCTAAGGACAGGTTATTGGAAAAAGAATTTCTATTTTTGTTTCCACAGAAAATGAAAAGCTGTGGATTCCTTTCAGACTAACATGGTTTGATCAAGCAAGACACCCTGAAACAGTGTCCTAGATGATCCAACATTCAAAACAGCTGGGACACTGCAGCCTTGCAGACCACTACAGCCAAGATTTCTGCATCTTCTTAGGATCCCCCAAGACAGCACCCCCTATCAGTAGGAAGCAGTTTGGAAAGAATGACACCCAAATTTCCAAATTTTGTTTATAAATGTTTCTTTTCATTTGAGTGGGGTTGGTTATAAATGGTTAATGACCACAACCAATCCCTTTCAAAGGGTAAAAAGGGGATTATGGTATAGAAATGAATACTTTGTTTTGGAATAGATTTTCATTTATTGATACAATTTAAGGTCAATTTTGTGATATGTATATTTCTCCTCTTGTTTAGGTATTGTGTTTATACAGCTCATTTAAAACATAATGTATAATTTAATACAGATTATAGAGAGTTACCTATAATAGTGAAAACTTATAGTTAAGTTAGCTAGGTTTTCTAGATATACAGAGATATATTTCAAATGGATAGGAATTCTTCAAACCTTTCAAAGACCTATAGAATATGGCATTTAAAATGGTTTAGGGTTTTTCTTAACACTGAGATATAACTTCTCCTGGCAACACCACCTGCGTCACAAAGCAAGATGGACATCAAAGAAACTCGTTATTGAGTTTACTTCCAATATGGCAAGACTAGTACCTTTGGACAAGGTACTGCTCTTGTCTGGACTGTTTGACTTTATGCTTTATAAATTGGACATACAGGACCCACAGAAAAGTGACTGCTGATTGAAGATGGACATTGCTGTAGGGTTCCTGCTTCACAAAAGAGTCTTCCAGACATTATGCAGGACAAGAGAAAAGTGACTGACAAACTACCAACACAGGCAGACAGTTTGAAATTTCCTGCTTTGCTGAAGAGTCTGACAGACACACTATGGCCTATGGGCTGAAGATGGAAGATTACAAAAGAACTTCGGGTGACCAGGCAGTGAGTAGTCTCTGTCATTTCTAGAGTTTATATATTATCCTTGTGTGGTCTTTGATGGAGTTGAAGACAGATAGTTATGGTTATAGTTCTCCTTAGTTAGAACTAAAGATAAGTTACTTATAAGACTTTAGAATAACAAAGATAGGACAGATCATAGAATATTTTCTTTAATTTTTGATAATGTTAATGGACTAAATATTGTTAATTATAGTTCTTGCTTAATAACTGTTTTGTTAATGTAGTTTTACTATATTAAAGTTCAAACCCTTCTTTTTATTTAGACATAAAAGAGGAGATGATGGGGAATGTTCTTCTGTATATATGTTTCTCTTACTGGTTAATGAATAAAGCACTGTTGGCAAGTAGGAAGGCAAGATAGGCAGGACTAGAAGACAAGGAGGATTCTGGGAGATGTAGTAAGGGAAGTCAAGATGTAGGAACTTGAGAGAAGAGGTCAGGACCCTTTCTCTGGTAAACCAAGACCACTTGAAAACACTTAGATTAATAGAAATTGGTCAATATTTAAGACAGAGCTAGCCAAAAAGAAAATGCTAGTAACAGGCCAACAGCTTTATATCTAATACAGCATCTCTGTGTGTTATATTGGGGGCTGTTGCAGCTCTGGGACCAGGCTTGCAGGAAAACTGCTTGAAACAACATAGTTAGTTCAAAGCCAGTCTGGGCTACAAGGATTCTATTCAGGTACGTAATGCCGCACGCGCACACTCGCGCGCGTGCGCGCGCGCGTGTGTGTGTGTGTGTGTGTGTGTGTGTGTAATTAATAAAAATTATAGAAATTTGTGTTTCAAACATACAATCAAGAAAGTAAAAATAGTCACAGTTCACAGAATAGGGTAAATATTGTGGATTATATATATGATAAGGAATGAGGGTCTAAAATATATAAAGAGCTCTTACAACTCAATAAGAAGAGGCCAGAGGGTTAGGCATTCCAGGATACCCTTGACCATTATAGAAAGTTGGAGGCCAACATGAGATCAGAGGCTGAATACGTTCCCATCTCATAACCCAAAGCAAAACAAAAGCAAATCCTAGTATATTGCTGGTGGGGTTGTAACATGATGTAAGCACTTGGGGAAAATACTTGGACACTTTCTTCAACTCTTTCACATAGAGTTACCACTACTATATGATCCTGCAACTCCTCACCTGTGCGTATGACTGAGAAAGATTAAAGAATATGTCCAGAAAAAAAATCCACATCCACAATTGTGGGGCTAGGGAGATGGTCAGTGGTTAAGAATATGCACTGCCCTTGAAGAGGATCTGGGATCAGTTCCCAGCACTGACATCAGGCAACTCATAAATCCTCTGTACTCCACATAGGGGAATCCAATACCTTCTAGCCTCCAAGGGCACCTGCACAGACACAGACAAATACACCTAATCAAACACACATATGCACACAGACGAGAAATCAATGAAAAACACACCTGCATGTATGTAGCAGGATTATGTACAAAGGCCAGAAAGAAGAGAGGCGAGAGTGAGCAACAATGGATGACCAGGCAAAATGTGCTACGTCTTGTTTGCTGCCTGCTACTTCACAGCAAGGTCTGAGGCACTCCATAAAGCAAGCGGCGGAGGCAATCGCCCTCACAAAGTATGCTAAACAAAGGGTGCCAGTTACAAAGGCCATATTTGTATGGTTCTGTTTTCAACAAAACTCCATTTTAGGCAAATCTAGAGAGAAAGAAGTAGGTTGGTGTTTTCTCAGCAGTGGGAGGGAATATGGGAAGCAGTGGAGAGTACTTGATAATGGTCACACAATTTGGGAACATGGAAAGTCATAGCAGTGCATAGCTCTGTAAACAAACGGCAAACAGTGAATTTTATGATAAAAGCATTGAAAATTTTGATATGAGAATTCTATTTCAATAAACTTGGGGGAGGCATCTCATGTTTTCTCTCATATCTGGAATTTAAGAAGGGAGAGGACATGGAATTTTAAAAGAGAGACTGTTAGAGACTTAGAGGGAGGAAAATGAAGCAGAAGGGTGAATAAGCGAGAGGGGTAAATATGATCAAAGCACATTGCATGTATGTATTACCATGTCATAGTGACATTTTGCAATTAAAAGTACTTCAGTGACTGGTGGATGGCTTATGGGACAAGGACAAGCTGCCAAGCTTGATGATGTGAGTTCAGCATTCAGGACCGACATGGTAAAGGGAGAACATGGATTTCCACAAGTTGTTCTTCGATGTCCATGCATGTACCATGGCACAGCCTCCTACCCCCATGTACACACACAATAAATAAATAAAATGTAAATAAAAGCTCTATTAGTAAGATAGGAATAAATTAGGACTAACCGACCGCTTAGTACTTTCATCTCATTGACCCATTTAAAAGGTGATTTTCTTTCTTGGTATTCTTGGGTGACTTAGAACTTGCTCTGTAGACTAGGCTGGCCTTGAACTCACAGAGACCCTCTTGCCTCTGCCTCCCAAGTGCTGGTATCAAAGGTGTGTACCACCACCATGAATATATATATATATATATGTATATACATATACATATATATACATATGCACATACATACATATATATGTATGTATGTGCATATGTATATATATGTATATGTATATGTATATGCATATGTATATATGCATGTATATGTATATGTATATGTATATGTATATGTATATGTATACGTATATATGCCTATGTATGTATATATATATAATTTTTTCTTGTTTTACATATCGATCCCGGTTCCCTCTCCCTCCCTCCCATGTCCCCCAACCCTCACTCCCATCCCATTCCCCCCTACTCCACAGGGAGCATGATATCTTCCATGAGGGATCATCAAAATCTCTCAAGTCATTTGGAGTAGGGTCTAGGCCCTCCCTCCTGTCTCTAGGTTAAGGGAGTATCTATCCCTCCATGGGGAATGTGCTCCCAAAGTCCTTTTCATGTACCAGGGATACATCCTGGTTCCACTGTCAGAGGTCCCTTAAAATGCCCAGGCCTTCTTACTGAGATCCATGTTCAAGGGGTCTGAGTCCATCTAATCCTGGTTTCCCAGCTATCAGTCTGGGGGTCCATGAGCTTCTCCTTGTTCAGATCAGCTGTCTCTATGGATTTCTGTCGCCTGGTCTTGACCCCTATTTTTTATCATTCCTCCCTCTCTACAACTGGATTCCAGGGTTCAACTCAGTGTTTAGCTGTAGGTGTCTGCTTCTGTTTCCATCAGCTACTAGGTGAGGGCTCTATGATGGCATGTAAGTTAGTTATCAATCTCATTATCAGGGAAGGGCATTCAAGGTAGCCTTTCCAATTCAGATTATTAGTTGGGGTCATCCTTGTAGGTCTCTGGACATTTCTCTAGAGTCAGTTTTCTCTTCAAACTTGTAATAGTTACCTCTGTTATATAATCTCTCTCTCTCTTTTCTCTTTTCTATTCAGCATTATTTGTAATAGCAAGAACCTGGAAGCAACCTAGCTAGATGTCCCTCAACTGGAGAATGGATAAAGAAGATGTGATACATTTACACATGGAATACTACTCAGCAGAAAAAAAAATTGAATCTTGAAATTCGCAGGCAAATGAATGGAACTTAAAGAAACCATCCTGAGTGAGGTCACAAAAAGAGGAACATGGTATGTACTCACTCATAGAAAGGAGGATATTTATAATCTGAAAATTTTCCTTTTCTCTGCTTAAAATTATACCCACTCATTCTGTCATGGTGTATATAACATATAAATTCTATTTCTGTTAATTATGCCTGAACATCCTTTTCAGGAGTACTAAGTACTATAAAAAGGATATTAAGAAGCTGGGTTATATAGTATGGGTACTTTGTTAAGTTTCTATTGTTGTAATACAACACCATGACCAAAAACAACTCAGGGATGAATGGGTTAACAAGATCTTAATTACACTGGCACATACATCATAGCCCACCATCCAAGGAAGTCAGTACAGGAGCTCAAGGCAGGAACCTTGGAGGCAGTAACTGAAGCCGTACAAGAACACTGCTTACTGGCTTGCTCCTCGTGGATTTCTCTGCATGTCTTCTTACAGAACACATAACCTGGGCAGAGTGGGCTCCCATACCAATCATTAATAAAAACAGTAGCACCACAGACTTGCCTGTACGTCAATCTAATGGAGGCGTTTCCGCAATTGAAAATCTCTCTTCCCAAATGACTCTAGTTTATGTTAGGTTGACAAAAAATTACCCAAAAAGCTGCATCTGGAGATGGAACTTGGGTTCTCAGGTCCACAGCAAGCGATTTCACATGGTGAATCATCTTACTGGCTCCCTTAGGGTATGGTATGTTGTTCCGGGGATATCCCATACTTCTATCTCTAGTGATGGGCCATTGGGTTGTTTGTCATCAGGAATTGTTCCCTGATGAGCCTCTCCACAGTGTTGTTGGAATCCTCCTGGTCATGATCAGTCACGAGTGGTCACTGAACACTAAAGAAGCCATCACTTAAAGTCTTATTAGTGATGGCTAAGGGATGCTTCACCCACTTTTCCCATCACTGTGGCAAAATTCGTGACTTAATGGAAGAAAGATGTATTCTGGAACAAATTCCTAGTTTCCTGGTCCCTGTGCTTGTGTAGAGAGCACAGTGACAGGAGGGATGTTTACTCCACAGACAACTAGGAAGCAGAGTGAAACAGGAAGTGACCAGCAGTAATGTACCCTATGAACCCACATCCAGTGACCCACTTCCTCCAGGTAGGTCCTGTCTCCTAAAGTTCCTAAAACCTCCCTAAATAGATGGTGAGCCAAGAATTCAAAACATTTCATACTCAAACCACAATACTAAGGGATCACTTGTATACATTTAAAAATGCAAATTTACCTGATGTGTGTCCTTGAGTATATTTAAAGCCATTTGTCTTCATGATGAAGAAAGAGAAGACAAATAGACATGATGAAGCAAAGCATTTCCCTCCATCTTCATCCTCTCACGCCTACACTCACCTCTAACATGTAGATCCAGAACCGCGGCCAGAAAACCTCAGGGCTTTCCCCACAAGACACCTGTTGTACTCACTGTTGCCCTGAATTTTGTCATATCCTTTGCATGCTCTTCCAAGTGAAGAGACAGAAAACCACAGGCCCACTTGGAAGAAAAAAAAAAAAATCTGCTCTTAGAAGGACAAAATGCTCAGGCAGCGTGCAAAAGGAGGCACCGTGTATTTAGAAATAACCTGTTTTCAGGAAATGCAGAACCATCTCCTGCAAGTTATGCTGGAGATAGCCGATTTCTCTTTTAGGGTCACTTGCTTGTATTAATAGAAATCCATCTGCATAAAGTGACAGTCTACGTTCCTGTTTCCCCGTCTGTCACCAGATGGAGACTTGGTCAATGTGGGATGCTGTCTTCCACACGGATGCCAGTATATATAAAAAGACAAGTTATTGGTAGGAATTATAAGAGATGGAGATTAAAGACCATTCTAAAACAGACTTGGATCTCTGCTTTTGACACAGGAAATGTTGTTTACGCCATTTCAGCGGGGTTGCCTAAAATATACCAGTTCCACACGAAAGATAATTACTTATACTACTTACTAACAGATAATACATCGTTCCAAGCAAGTGTGAAAAAAAATGCAAAAGAAACTTCTAGTTAAGAGTTAATTAGGTTTTAGCTCACCTTCCCTTAACTCTGGGTATCTTTAAGAACTAATTAATGAAAGTGATGAAAGAAGTTGGGTCATTCTAGGAGTATGTTGGTAGGAGCGTGGTGGCTCCTCCTTCTTATTCTCCACTCCTGGATGCAGGATCTTTGCTAAATCAACCAGCCACTGACACTGTGGTCAGCTGGATGGAAATACATCTGAATGTGATGTACTCCTAGCAGAGACAATGAGGCTGAAAGTAGATGCGTAGATGCATGACTTCCTTTATCATGACCGTGAAGAACACTGGAAGCCAACCTTAACCCCATGGGCTGAGGACCCAAAAGTCATTGATCCTGGGACAAGTGGGAAATAATCTTTCATCCAATTTTACATACCACCAGAAGCCACTGTGACTTGTTTTTATCTACTGCACCTTCCAATATGGACCAGGTATCTCCTGGGCACTTGAGACAATCCCTTGCAGCCTCAGTTTACCCATGCCATTTAATTCATTTAAAGACCCCCACCACCACCACTCAGCAGGATCATAGCCCCTTGTCTAGAACCTTGCCAGCTCTTCCTTTTCTCTACCTGGAGCTGTGGTTGAAGACTCTGAACTGGGCAGGGTTGCATTTGATCATGGAAGTCTGATTATGGCAGTGTAGCCAAGCAAGGACAATTGTCTCATATGAGATATTCTTCAGAGGGGGAATCCATCTAGAATTTCTAAAGCTATTCTATCCAGTAGTTTTATGGGACACGCTGAGGGCTGTGAAAATGAACCGATCTCCAGGGTTAGGGAGATGAACACCCTCGCCCACAGTTGGCACAGGAGATGCTGTGTAGTGGTTGCACAGTCGAGGTGATACAGGCAGTCAGCTCAATGGGAGGACCTGCAATTTTATTGATTTTCATTAAAGACAATCTTATTTTACACACCCATCCCAGTTCCCTCTCTCTCCGGTCCACCCACTCCCCCAACTATCTCCCCATCCCACCCCTCCCCATCTACTCCTCAGAGAGGGTGAGACATCCCATGGGGGGTCATAAATGTCTGTCACATTATTTGGGACAGGACCAAGGCCCTCCCTCCGTTTCCAGGCTGAAAGAGTATCCCTCCATAGGGAATGGGCTCAAAAAAAGCCAGTTCATTCGCTAGGGATAAATACTGGTCTCACTGCCAGTGGCCCCATAGATTGCCCAAATCCCCTAACTAACATCCACATTCAAGGGGCCTGGTTCTGTCATATGCAAATTCCCCAGCTGACAGTCCAAAGCTCCCACTTGCTCAGGCCAGCATTTTCTGTGTGTCTCCCCAGCATGGTTTTGGCCCTTTTGCTCATTACTCCTTCTCTACAACTGGATTTCAGGAGTTTGGCTCTGCTTAACTTTGAATCTCTACTTCTGTTTCCACCAGCTACTGGATGGAGGCTCTATGATACCATTAAAGGTAGTCATCAATCTCATTATAGATGAAGGACATTTAAGGTTGCCTCTCCACTATTGCTTAGATTCTTAGCTGGGGTCACCTTTGTGGATTCTTGGGGATTTCCCTAGTGTCAGGTTTCTCTTTAACCCCATACTGGCTCCCTCTATTAAGGTATCTCTTTCCTTGCTCCCTTTCTCTGTTCTTCCCCCAACTTGACCTTCCTGATCCCTCCTGTTTTCCTTCCTACTTCCCTTTTCTCCTCCTCTCTCTCTTACCTCACTCCCCCCATGCTCCCAATTTATTCAGGAGATTTTGTCCATTTTCCCTTTTCAGGGGTTCAAATATGTCCCTCTTAGGGTCCCCAGAGAAGCTAGGAAATGAGGAACTGCAATATAGGAAATGAGGAGCTGCATTTTAGGAAATGAGGAGCTGCATTATAGGAAAGGAGGAGCTGCATTATAGGAAAGGAAGAGCTGCATTATAGGAAATGAGGAGCTGCATTATAGGAAAGGAGGAGCTGCATTATAGGAAAGGAGGAGCTGCATTATAGGAAATGAGGAGCTGCATTATCAGGGGTCAAACGTATTCATGTGTGTCCTTATGCCTCCATCTTCCAGCCTGCCTCAAAAGCCTAAGGGTCGGAGAGACCCTGTACACTGACTGTAAACTATGCACTGGCATGCCAGAATAGGGCATTGCACAGAAATTCCAGATGGATTCCCCCTCTGAAGAATCTCTCATATAAGACAATTGTCTTTGCTTGGCTGAACTGCCATAATCAGACTTCCATGGTCAATATGTGAGCTTTCTGAGGAGTGGACTGGGGCGTGGGGCCCACAAGGAAGGGGCAGAGGTGGGGGGAAGGGAGGGAGAGGGAACTGGGGTTGTTACATAAAATTTAAAAAAGAAATAAACAAAAAGAATGCTACCTGACGAGGAGCCTGGGAGGAAGCCAGTGAAGCCTGTTCCTGCATAGTTTCTGCTTCCGCTCCTGCTTGACTTCCCTCAGTGATGAATTCAAACATAGAAAGTATGTGAAAGCCAAATAAATCCTTCTCTCCTCAAGTTGCTTTAGGTCAGTGTTTTATTACAGAAGCAGAAAAGTAAAAGAGACACACAAAGCTGAGAATTATTTAATGTATTTCCATTTCTTTATGGTTACCCATAATGCTACAGTAACCTTTGTACAATGGACTTTAACCACCTCTGTGGAAATATGAGCTGGATGATTTCCTGTATGGATGATAAAACTCACATTTATTGAAAAGAATCAAATTAGGATTTTTTTTTGCCAGAAATTCTTGGTTATACAGCCAGATTTTTTTCCCCTCACAAGTAGCCATGCAGATCTAAGTGAGATGTGACTTTTTCCATTCACCATAAGCTACAATTGAAATCTCAGAAGAAAATTCCCTTCTTTTGGCTTTTCCCTAGAGACTAAGAATACTTAAATGGTATTCCTGTCCCAGAAAAACTCACAAGTTAATTAAAAAATATAGGATTTTCTTAGTAATATTACACTTTTTGAATAGTGCATAATTGGTTTGGAAGGTAATTAAAACACACACACACACAACAAAACAAATTTGTCTTTAAAAAGCCACAATAGTAGACTGAAACTATTGTTGTTTTTCCATGTTCTACTGTACTGTAGAATGCCATTTTAAAGATGTATTTCTGGAGTTATTGTGCATGCATTCACTCGAGCGCGAGTGTGTGTGTGTGTGTGTGTGTGTGTGTGTGTACGCGCGCGCATGCATGCGTGCGCATGTGCACATGAGCAGACACTTGCAGAGGCCAGAAGACAGTGTTGCATTCCTGGAGCTAGAGTCACATGCAATTGTGACACACCTGATGTGGGTGCTAGGAACCAAACTCAGATGCTCTAGAAGAGTAGCAAATGTTCTTAACTATTGAGCCATCTCTCAAAACTTGGAAGTCCAGTTTAGTGGGAAAATTTGAGGGGAAACCCCTATTTCAATATTAAATGTTCATGTGTAATGGCATACAATTCTTAAGTGATACAGTCTTAGGTGATAAAGGACTATCCACAGGTGATTCTGTGACCCTATGACCTGGATCTCTTATACAGTACTGATGTAATTAATTAGTAGTACTTCCATTACAGGGGATTTCTAGATAAACCCAATAATTTTCATTTTATTTATAATATGTCCATATGTATTCACAAGCAGGTGTAATAGAACAGTAGAAAGGCGATCATGACCAAGTGCCCGGAAAAGAGCTTGGAGCATTGACAATGTTGACTATTGTTAGAATAATGCACTGACTTGCACAGAGGCCAATAAGCACCCAAGTCCAGCCAAGTGGGGTGATGACTTATAGCTAATTCCAGCAACGGGGAAGCCAAGGCAGAAAGATCATTATGAGTTCAAAGCCAGCCTGAGATACAAAGACACTGTCTCAGAAATAAATCAAGTTCAGGGCAGTAAAATTAGATACAAACTTTCAAAACGGTGTTTTTCTTGTTTGGGTTGATCTTAGGTCAACACAGACTAGACTGAGGTATTTGGCAAACTTTTCAAAACAGAATTTGGAAGTAAATGAAAACTAAAACTTTATATCTCTATCAAAAGGACTTTCATGATGTCTCCAAGCATGTGTTGAAACTAGAAACAGCATTTCATAGGTGGCTTCCCAAAGCTTTGCATTTTGCTGTGGGGCTCCAGGCCTGGGGAAGGAGAGCTATTTCTTTCCCTTGCACTGCTGTTATGTAAAAGCAAGCTCTTTCCTTCCTTGCCTTTGTTCCTCTGTCTCTTTTTATAAAGATGAAGGATGACCTCATGACTTTTGAACATCAGTGGCGGGTTATTTCCAGACTTTTCCCCCCAATAGATCTGCCTTCTGCTTCTTCAAACCTTTCATCTATTCTGAGTTAAGTGCTGACAGTATCACCTTGGCCCTTTTACTTCAGGGATGACTAAGAAAAAAAATCAACTTCTTAAAGATTTTATTTTCTTTTATGCTTAGAGTTCTTTATAACACCCCCCCACATACACACATACATACATACACACACACACACACACACACACACACACACACACATACACACACTCACAACACATACTTTTATTTCTACTGGAACCTAAAATCTTTTACTGAGTAGCCAGTTGATTTGTATCCTACCTCTGTCTCCATGGCGACTAGACTTTCCGACATCATTTTACAAGTGAAGACACTGATGCACTAGAGGTACCAAAGCCTTTTGCCTTGTTCTTGTCTTGGGTTTTGATAGAACTGAGATCAGACATGCACTTTTCTTTCCAACTCTGCTTTTCCTCTTGTTTCATAACCAGTTCCCTCTGAACTCTTTGGTCTTTTAAGCGAAGGGTTTATAAACTGTGAATAGAATAAGTGGGTGGTGAGGTAGGAGTGGCTGGTGTGCTCAGCCACAGACGTGCAGGAAGAGCTTGCTGAGTGACAAGGCCACTTTCACAAGAGCCTCTTAATCTTCTAGGAGGGAAAGGCCAGCATTGTCAGTGATGTCAACCTCCCTCCCTGCTTCCTCCACTGGACTGGTCTTCCAGGCTTCCGGTACTACGGTACCTCAATCCACACCTCATACACGATATCGGGTTAAGGGAAGCATGAACTTAAGGCAGTCTGGAAGGCCTGGGTTTTAGTTGAGTTCCATTAGCATAGTCTTAGCGGGAGACTCAAACTCTCTGTGTTTTACTTTCTAAAATAAGGGCTTGGGTTTTGTGTTTCTGCCATGCTGGGGCTCAAACCCCAGGCTTCAGGAGTGTTAGGCAAGCACTCTCCTGTTATGTTAAGCCCTCAGCCCTGAGTTCTCAGCGTGAAGTATTCTGTGGTTCTTGAGAGTGTGAATACATTTAAAAAGTGATAAGAAATAACTGGGAAATATCAGTGCATTTATTTTTGAATTTTTCTCTTATTTGCTAATTAGAGTCAAGAATTGTTTTAGTAAGTGATTTTTAAAACCACAAACAATTCATATTACTCTTTATGATTGGTAATATACTAATGGTTTTAGAAGGAGAGGAAACGTTTATTTTTTTCCCATTAGATGTTCTAAAACAATGATTGACTTTAAGTTTTTTATTACATATGCTTACTGTGTGGAAGAGAGGGGTTTATGTTATACCTTGATACATGGGTAGAGATCAAAGGACAACTTTTATGTGTTAGTTCTCTCTTTCTACCATGTCTGTCCCAGGGATGTAACTCAGGTCACCTTGCAGGTGAGTGCCTTTACTGGCTAAGCCATCTCATCGGCCTCAAAATGAATGTCTTTAAGTGACTTTAGTAGACACTGTTTGTAACCCAAAGAGGAGTAGCTCTAATCCTCAGGTAATATAGAGGGCACAGGTACATGGCTAACTAATGCAAACAGAGTTTAATGAATTGATCTGAAGATTTGGTGGGTAAATGGCTTTCAGTAGGAAGATATTGAGAATCTGTAAGGTCAGGTTCAGCTCCTGGGAACATCAGATGTATCCAATACACTCCTTTCTATAGAGTAGGTGAGGCTGCATGGGAACTAGGCCACTGAGTTAGGTAGGACTTGATCATACTGAATCGAGAAAGAAGGAGGCAAAGGCCAAGGACACTGTGTGAACAAAGGTAACACTTTGGACATGTTTGAGAGAGAGCTCCTGTCCAGCCAGGTTTGACAGTCCCAGGACCTTGCTCTCCTCCAGCTGTGACTGTTTGAATGGCTGCTGTCCCTTTTCAGGATGGTCACTCAGACTGTCTGTGTGCATATGTGTGGGGTGTGCTTGTCTTCTCAGATTTGATGATCTGACTTTCAGAGTGCCAAACAGACCCACGTTAACAACTCACCGCTAACCTCCACACTTCTGCCCCACTTCGCGGTCCTGAATCTTATTTCTCTAATCCATCTCCAAGCTGTCTTATAGATATTAGTTCTCAAATGATTCTTGGATTGAAGATATATATATATGTATATATATATATATATACATATATATTGTTTTTAACCATTGGTTTTTGGCATTTTGATTATTATATATTAAACATGATTTCTCTGAATTGTTATGATCTATAAAGTTACTTTAATTGCTAATGTTTTTTTCCAGGATTGGCAAGATATCTCAGTAGGTAAAATCATCTGCTACCAACTATGAAGACTTGAGTTCAAGTCAAGATCCACACAGTGGGAGAAATAGAGCTGCTATAAGTTATCGTCTGACACGTGCACTCTGTAGCAAGCAAATGCCCATGCACACACACACACACACACACACACACACACACACACACACACGTGCACATGAAATAAATACACATATAGATAATTTTGTTTACATTATCTTTCTTCAACTGTGGAAGTTTTCAGCTTCAATTTGCTTCTCACACTTGTTTGATATTCCAGTGACCTATGTGTTAGAACATTTGATAGTTTTCTACAACACCCAAGGTTCTAGCTTACTCCCAATGCTTTATCTCTGGCCTCAGATTGGATATGCTGATCTGTCTTTAACTCTATACTCATTTTTTCATTTTTGTTTGTCATTTCTTATCTTCTCTTGAACTTATCTGATAGTTTTTTTTTTTTTTTGCAAATTTCAGTTATGTTTTTCAGTTCTGTTGTTTCCAGTGAGTCCCTTCCATGCTTTCTGCTTCTCTGCAATGAACTCATTTCCTTCCATCCTTAGAAAGAGTGTTTAACTGTGCCTCATGGACCATGCTGATAGTAGCTGCTGTAAAACTTCTGCCTGAGGATTTTAACATCTGGATCATCTCAGAATGACACATACAACTGTTGTTTCCCTGAAAATTGGTGTGCTCTAGGTCCAGGCAGTGCAAAGTCTCTGTCTTTGACATTGCGGACATCCTGGAGCATAGAAAATATATGTGTTAAGTTTTCACACTAAGTTCTTCTGGTTTCTGTGGGTGGTGGTTTTAATGCATTCAACCTTGCAAGCCCTTAGTATGCCTCAAACATGTGTCTTGCCAATATTAACTCCATGCATGCCATCTGTTTACAATCACTTTAGTTTTTACAGCCTTTGCTGTGTATCTTAGGCCAGGCACTTAGGAGGTTCATAAAGAGAATTATGGGACTTTTCTCTTATGTTCTCTCCTCTCCACATTTGCTAGCTCTTACGAACCCTCCTCCCCATCCCTTTAGCCCAGAAAGTTGGGTATTAAACTTGATTTTAGCAGCCTAAACAGCTGACCTCTTCCAAGCTATGCTTGCAGCTCCCCCATGCAGAGTTATAAGAAAACACAGAAAAGGCGATTGGAAAACTGATTGTCTTACATATCATCTCTCCAACTTCTTTGGCTTCATTTTCAGGGAGCCAAAGGATTTGATTTCTTCATTATGTCTAGCATATGCATTGCTCATATGGTTGATGGAGTCTACGTTCACGTGGAAAGGTCATTCCCAAGAATTTCAGCAAGAAAGGGGAAGAAAACAAAAAACAAGAAGGTGAACTGATAAGGAGGCAAGGTAGAGAGAGGATGTTCCTAGAAAGGGATGGTGGGGTCATTTGCTTAACAGCTGATAGCAGGGACCCTAGGGGAAGGTTAAATGAGGATGATCTGTTTCCCTCGGAGATGAAGGGATGCTTCTCTAGAGAGAAATCTGAAAACTAGGTCAAAGCCTGCAGACTTTGGAGGGAAACTGAAACTTGGAGAAGTGACTTGCAAGAAATGAATCTCCCAGGTGTCTGTTTTTCCCTTCCTGGCTTTGCCCTGTGGGTGGCTCCAAGCAGAGCTGAGAAGGTGACTGCAAGGAATGTCTGCTAAAGCTCAAGTGACAATTGCAAGCAACCACATAACATGGTGTTTGTGGGCCAGAGAGGAGACGATTAGGAGAAATGATTCCAAAACCTAGTGTCAGTGACAACAAGTGCATGAGTGAATCATACTGCTAATTGGAAAAGGAAGAGATGGTACCCAAGACACAAACCCTGGGTACAGCTCACAGGATACTAGAGACAGAGGGAAGGGGATGTTGATGAAGATGGTTTCCACAACTTTAAGAAAGCTGACTTAGCTGGCAGCTAACTTCCTGCTGTGATGCTTTGGTAAGAGCAAGACCAGAGCAGGACTGGAGTCCATGTTTGTTTAAAACCTCCTGGAGTAGAATAGGACCCCGCTCCAGGTGCAGAGTTGGCACCCATTCCTCTTGGACTGAGGCAGGCCGTCCTTACACACCATGTAAACCACTGCTGTATCCACAGCTATTTATCAGAAACATGTTGTTGGAAAAAACTAGTTCTAAACCTGGGTAACATGTGGACTCCATATTCCCTCCATTTCTTGAGTTGAAAATGGCTTTGGGGGAAAAAAATACAATTATAATATGTGGCCCAAAGAAGGAAGAGGAAAAGTTAGCAATGTTCTGGGAGCAGTGCCCAGCTCTTTTATGATTCTGACTAGTAAAGTCCTGGGGCACTGCATGCAAACTTCCTGGCGTCATGTAGACTGAAGCAAAGCTCAGGCCAGGCCCCTCATCGTCCACTTCTTTCTCTCCTTCTTCCTCTCCTTCTCCTTCTTATTACTCACATTACTCTTCATCTTCTTCAGCCTCTTCCTTTGCCCCTCCTTCTTCTGGGGTGAGGTGTGGGGAGTAGCACAGGTATATTAGTCCTAATGTAACTGTCCATTATCGCTCTTGCCATCTCTTTCTTGCTGTTTAGAGCCCGCCCTCCTTCCCACTTCCTGAAACCTGACCCTCAGCACTCTGGAGCTAGATGCCTTCAAAATGTGGACTCATGTGAGATCAAGTGGTCAAATGTCCTCCTTCTTGGCTCTTTAGAATGTCCTAGGCTCCCAGTTTCTCCTCCTGATGGGGAATAGTCATCTAGTGATGTTTCTGTCCCTGTTCATCATGGGCCAAGTCAATACTTCCCCTAAGCAAAGAAATAAATGACACGTTCTTTATCAATGTGTGGTTTCTGTGTATGAAGTGTTTTTTGTTAAGACAGAGCAAACTCCACTTCCCGTGATAATCACTGTTTTGTTGCTAGATGAGGGGGTCTTATGCTTCAGTGAAGCATCCACTGGTCTGAAGACTACAGAGTCACCCTGGAATGGAATGTAAAAGAGAGCCTCAGTTGAAACTAGAGAATCACGAGAAGAGAAAAATAGCTTAGGAATGGACTTTTACCCACAAACTGCTGAGGTGATTGATGCGTGATGGGATTAAGACTAATACCTCATCAAGCAATGACCACTCGTCCTTTTTTTTTTTTTTTTTTTATCTTCATGTCAATCATCCAGGTAGTCTTGACCTCTTTGGGTGAATCCTAATATTAGATGAGAGTAGGACACTTCTCTCATAAATGAGTCTTGAGCTCCTAAGTTAGGGTCTCATGGATGCTGTTGGAAAATCTGAAGGAAGACTAAGTTACAGAGTCCCTGCTATTTGTGGGTGGGGAAAAAAGAGGGGGCTGGAGACAAAGACTCAGTGATTGAACAGTTGCTGTCATTACAGAGAATCCAGATATCCAGATTCCATTCTGAGTACTCACATGGCAGCTCACGGTCATCTGTAACTGCAGTTCCAAGTATCTCTGGTGCCTTTCTCTGGCACCATAGGCACTGTACACATATGGTAAATACACACATATACAGGAAAAACCATACATATACAATAAAAATAAATGCATCATTTAAAAAGTGAACTCATTTCACACAACTTCCAGATATAGAAATGTAAAAGAAGTTAAGCTGCTCAGTTAAGGTTACACACCTATGACTGCCACAGCCACAGCTGGGATCCACCACTGCTCATTCCCTGGCTAGCTCCTGTCTGTGTACGACCTTGAGGAATCTTGCTGACCTTGAAGCCTTGGCCTTTTCTCTTTTGACAGGAAGTGTAGGGTGGGAGGAAGGAGAGAGGCTATAGAAAATGCCTTGAAAAGATGTCAGTCACTTCCTCCAAAGGAAATGGCTTGAAGAAGACGATGCAAGTTTAGGGCAAGGTTTTCATTCATTCATTTAAAAAAGAAAGAAAGAAAGAAAGAAAGAAAGAAAGAAAGAAAGAAAGAAAGAAAAGAAAAGAAAAAGATTGTACTCTTCATTTCTGAAAGAGACTACAGAGACTTCTAGACCCTCTCAGTTTCCCTACAACTCCAGCATTAATTGCAGATCAGTAGACCCCTGAGCTCACCCATGGGAGTTCCTGATGTTCCTTGAAGGTGCACATCCCCCCTCCTCCTCAGGAGGTCAGCGAGCACAGCTCCCCTCCAATTGGAAGGGACTTCTTACAAAATGAAAGTTAAAAGATTTTGCATGATTTGGATGCAGTTCTCTGAAAAAGCTCCTCTTGGAAAAAGTCTCGTTGTCAGTGCAGTAGGAAATGTCTGGAGGACCTCAGGCAAACTAGGAAATGTGGGTTTTATTTAGGTTTTGAACAGTCACACTCTTTCCTAGATGCACATCCATGAGCCAATCTGAACAAGGAAAAAGCAGGTCAGCTAAGAGTTTTGGTGCTATTTCAAAAGGTGCACTACCCAATGCTATGCTATTAAATTCCAATAGGCAACAAGATTCCTTTTTCAAAGAAATGTTAGAGAAGACAGAATGCAGGCGACCCTGAAAATTCATTCTCAGGGCATGGTAGCATCAAAGCTGAATTGCCCTCCCCCACCCCTCCCTGTCACTCACTACCTCCAGGGATTCTGGAAGTTCATAGTATCTTCTCCTGAGCACTGGGCCTAATACCTTCCCCAAAGTCCTTTTCTTTAAGCTCAGGAACCATTATATGACACTTGGGAGGTGACTCCAAGAAATAATACAATTCATTATACTGAGCAAATGATGAGACCACGAAGAAGGCAACTGATCCCCTACTCTTGCTTGAGGTCTCCTTCCTTCAACCCATAGATATACCAGTGGCCGCTTTTCTTGATGCTGCTTTCCACAGATACACAATATTGTACATGTGTATGGGGCAAAAAGTGGTGTTCTCATATGTGTCAACATGGTGTAACAATTCAATTAAAGGAATGAGTTTGTCCATCAATACATAACTAGGTATAGGGCCCGGAGAAGTACTTTTAACTGTTGTATCTAAGCACACCGCCTCCCCCTAATTCTAAAGTCATTTTCAATTGGAGATGTTATATTTGTCACTCTGTTATAGCTGTCCTTCCAGACATTATAATTTCACCCAGATGGAGCCTAACCCCAATTCCATTTGGTGCTTCATGCTTTCTCTTCTTATTCAATATAGTTTCCTCCATCCATGGTCAATGGAAGGTTATTTTGGGGGTTCTATGTTTATTTTTTTAGGTTAAATCTGAAGACCTTCCTCCAGACTCCCTGAATCAACATTTGCATTTAAACCCATGGTTCCTGGGTGATTGGCACCAACACTTAAAAGCATGATGGAATTGGACTCCTTGCAAAGAAGTTTGCTTAAAACTTTTCATCAACCTAGGTTCTGTCTAGAAGGTAGTGATATATAAAATATATGCTTCCTTGATGTATAAATACATATAAGAAAATAGCACATAATAAGACTAGCATTGCAATCCATTCTTCTGATAATTGAGATGGCGCAATATGCCACACCCTAGTTAAAAAGACATGTGCAGGGTCAGGAAGATAACTCCTTCAAAGCAGTGGTTGCTATGTAATTGAGCACAGGGGACCTGGATTCAAATCCTTAGCATCCACACAAAACATGGATCAGATGGCATGCACTTGTCATCCCGTGCCAATGAGGCAGAGACAGACAGATCGCTGGGACTCTGTGGCAAGACATACTAGGCCAAATTGGTAAGCTCCAAGTTCAGCCAGAGATTATGTCAAAAATAAACTAGAGGGACTTGACATCTATCTCTCGCTTACATACACACACACACACACACACACACACACACATGCATCCACAAACATGTACACCGAGACACCCCAAAAGGCAAGCAAAACATTCATACTTTCTTTACTTGAATTTACAGTGAATCTAATGAGAAATTCTTATGATGACTAGAAGATCCATCTCCTCCATCTTCTGTCAGAGGTCTATAACTCAAACAATGAAGTAAATATTCAACAAATGTTCTTAAATTAAAATCACAATAGTAGAACTGGTGAACATGCCTAGACTAATATTTTGCGATTGTTTGAACTGTTTGGACAAAGCTCATCATAAAGCTGAGAAGAGTGTGGTTAGCTTTTTAATTTATTCTGCTTCTTCTTGCACTATCAAAGTCTGAGCAGTTTGTCAGGTTTTGTTTATAGCATGTAACTTTCCTAAAGCAATGTATCCATGTTTCTCATTATGCATGAATAGTATTTGGTTAAATATGGTCTACGCTGCTGTCTACCTAACAGGAAGAAATGATTTTAGCAGGAAAAAAACATCAAGATGTGTGGTTGAAACATACACTCCTCTCTCTCTCTCTCTCTCTCTCTCTCTCTCTCTCTCTCTCTCTCTATCTCGTTTCTCATTTTTGGCCTTTGTTTCAACACATTTGTATCGGAGAGGGAATTTCTAGACGACGATCTTTTGACTGACTAGCAGCAAGCAGAGCTCCACTCGTCTTATCTTTAATTCCTCACAAGTTAAACAGAAAGATGGAAGATAATTTGGCTTCAATAGTGACTTGAAAATGCCTGCCTAGAAAAAAATTGGCCAGAAAATGAAAAGCTCTGGGAAAATCAGAGTTGGAAGAAAACTTAGGTAAAGTCTAGTTATGTTGGAGAAAGCCCCATGGGAGGTGGGGGTGGGCAAGCTCACCTCCACTTACTGACAAGGAGAAAGAAACACAAAGGCAGAGACAACTGATCTAAGGCCAGTTGGGTTTTAATAAAATAGTACAAGCCTTTAGCTTGTACAAAAGGTCCTGGAGTGAAAGCTCTAATAGACCCCTCTCCTTTCTTTGGTCCCTTGTGTACATGTGAGGTGTTTGTGTGTTTGCATGTGTGTGTGTGTGAACACACCTGTCTGCAGGTGCATATGCACATGTGTGAGGAGGCCAGAGGTCGACATCGGATGCCCTCCTCTCTCTCTCCACCTTATATATTGAGACAGGGTCTGTCACTTGAACCCAGAGCTGACCGACTTGGTTTGTCTAGCTATCCAGCTTGCTCAGCTGCCTCCTGAGCCCTGGGATTGCAGGTGGGCTCACTAGGCCTGCGTGGGGATCCATGTACTTATGTGGCAAATGTTTTACACACATTTTACACACATCCATCTCCCCAGCCTCCTTCATTTCTTCTTTCCTTCCTTTTTCCTTCCTTCCTTCCTTCACATTTCCCCTTTCCTTTTTTTTTTTTTTTTTAAACTAGGCAAGTGCCTTCCTATTGGTCTATATCACCACCAGCCCTGGATAGTCACGTTAATTACCCAGGTATATAACAAAAGCCAAGGGTAGGTGATAACTGTCTGCAGCATTCCGAACATTTTGTTCTTTGATCTATTCATTTTCACATCACTCTAAGGCCTTTGCCCTGTCTCCCTGGCTGATTTTGTCTCCCAGCTCTGTCAACCACTGACGTGTTCTGAGATCTCTGTGCATGTGGTGTGTCTATTTCCCTCTGAAGTTCTTCTCTCTCACTCTCCTGTATTTTGAAAGTCTCGTGTAAAGAGCTTGTGTGCTCAGCATCTCTTTATAGTGAACTGCTCTTCCCATCACAGCGTAGTTGTCTACAGCTTCCTCCCCTCTTCAGCAGCCATTGCCTTACTCCTCCTGCTCAGCATTCCTTCAGTTAGGGTTTGCATGCATAGACCTTGTATTTTGACTTTCTACCTGTTTTCAGGTTGAAACTACACCTGTGTTGAAGTGACTTTTGTAGCCAGCATACAGCTCAGTCCCTTTCTTAAACCCGTGGATCCATGTCATTCAGATGGTTTATGTTGAGATTAAATTTTAAGAAGAACTTTGATGCTATTGTATTTAAATATGTTTGCTTGCTTTCTGCTTGATCTCTCTGTTTTCCTTGGCTTTTACTTCATTCCAGTTACTTGAGTTATATGCCATTGCAATTTTTTTTATTGTATGTTTGACTATATCTTTTATTGCATACTTTTTTCAAGCAGTTGTTCTAAGTAGTAATAAGAACCAAACTTTACGGGACCTCTGACAGTGGAACCAGTATTTATCCCTAATGCACAAATGGACTTTGGCAGCCCATTCCCTATGGAGGGATGCTATTTCAGCCCAGATACATGGAGGAAGGCCTAGGCCCTGCTCCAAAAGATGTGACAGACTTTGATGATCCCCCATGGGAGGCCTCACTATCCTTGGGAAGTGAGTGGAGGGTGGGTTGGGGGTGGTAGGGGACATGGGAGAATGGAAGGGAGAGGGAATGGGGTGATTGATATGTAAGATGATTGTTTCTAAATAAAAAGAAAGGTAGGTACGTAGGAAGGAAGGAAGGAAGGAAAGCAGGCACTGCAGATGGAATGTGGCTGGCTTTCTTATGGCTGCATAGAAGCCTTTACTTTCTCCCATTACTGCTGTGCTATTCTGTAGTGATGACTGACATCCAATGTCCTCTTGCCAGAGCCTGGGATCAGCTCGGAAGATAAGGTTGGTTGAAAAGTTACCTAGGTCAAGTGGGTGTGACCTGTCTGTGAGGCTGTTCCCGGAACTGTATCAGGGAAGGGAACTGAGCATCATCTAAAGCAGGCAGGCAGCATGGACGCTTTCCTTTCTCTTGGCTGCTGTGTAATGTGACAGTTGCTTAAGTGTCCTGCCTTTGTTTCCCCACAGTAATGGTCCATAACCTTGAGCTGCGAGCTAGATAAGTTCTCCCTCCCCTAACATTGCTTTGGGTTTGGGGTGTTAGTCACAGCAACAGAAAGAAACTAGGACACATTGTATTATACTCACATGTTTTGAAAGTATAATTTGTCTGCAGGTGGCGTTTCCAGAGAGGATTGTCACATGTGATGGTAACAGGTGTGTGGGGGCACCCATCCTGAATCAGGGCAGCACCTTCCAAGGGTACATAGGAAAAGGGAAACTGGAGGCAAGAATAAAGGGACCAGCAGATGCCTTTCTTTCTCATTGTTCCTGTCACTGTGCCATCCACTGCCAGCAAACTCTGGCTTCTCTGTTCTTACAAAGCCAAAGCGTCTGCTTTTTTGGTTAGGAACCTGCTCTGCCTGTCTATCTTTCAGATTGCCATTGTTGGATTAAGTTTCCATGTGTCTGGCAACTCAAGGCCCTCCTCCTGGAGAAAAGCATGCCGAATACCACCCTCCACTGTGCTTGCCTGCCTATCTGTGCTTCCTCTTTTATTCCTAATACTCCCAGTTTCATTTTGCTATTATTTTTCTTCTGTCTGTTGAGCTTTTTCATGAGCAGAGTAGGTACATTAGCTAAGAATCCCCTCTGAAATGTGGTCTTACTGTAAGGTGTGGAGGCACCCAATATCATTGGCAATAAATAGACAGTAATGGCTGGGGTGTCTTTGTGATTCATTTGATCAATAACTCAAATATATGCAACTCATTCTTGGTGCTGGGCATTTTATTTCGAAGTATATGATGTCTACTTGGAGCATTGTCTCTGTTTAATTTCCATTTATTTTGTTCATATTATCTCTCCTCTCCCAACTTTTCTGAGCCCCTCTCCCTACCTATCTCCAACTTTATCTTCTTTCTAACTCAAAAACATGTCCCAAACCAGCACAAAACTAAAGCACATACAAAAAAGAAAGAAAAACAAACAAACAGACAAAAACAAATACAGAATCTATTTTGTGTTGTTTTGTGTTGGCCAATTACTCTTTTGCATGAGGTTGCATGAGGGTGAGGTTGACATACCCAATGTTGTTCCATTGAAGAAATGTGATTTTCACTTTCCAGCAGCTGTCAACTGCAAATAGCTTCTTGGTTGGAGATGGGACTTTATAGCCACCCCCACTTCTCCTTGCTGGGATTTTGTCTGGTTTGAATTTGTGCAGCTCTCGTGCATGCTGTCATAGTCTCTGTGAGTTCATAGGAGCATCGACCCTGTTGTATCTAGCAAACACTTTTTCCTTGGCATCACCCACCACTTGTGACTCACACAGTCCTTCAGCCCCTCTTCTGCACAGATCCCAGAGCCTTGAGGGCAAGAGTGTGACACAGACATCTCATTTGGGACTGAGTGCTCCTAGGTCTCTCTCTTCATGTCAGTCATAGAGCTCGATGTAAACTCCTACCTACTGCAAGAAGAAGATTTTCTGATGAGGTCCGAGCAAGGCACTGATAAAGAGGATATAGCAATATGGTGTTAGAAGCCATTTTATTGCTATGTTCATTTAGCAGAATAATTGTAATATGTTTTTCCCTAGGACCCATGGCCTATCTAGCCTCAGATTCTTGGCCTTATTAACAGTATCAGGTATGGATTGGGCCTTAAATCCAACAAAAACATACCTGGTTACTCCAATAACACCTTGTGCCACTGATGCACCAGTGTATTAGGTTATTATTGTAGCTTGCAGCATTCATAACTGGGTGAGACTGAGAATTATTTTTCTCCTCTAGTAGTATTATGATTCTTTCCAGCACTATGGGTGCTAGCCAGTAGGGTGAGACTTCCAATAGAGCACCAGCTTGATTTCCATACTCAGAGGTGGCTTAAGTATGTGATAATCAATAGGCTTTTACTGATATATCCCATGAAAAGAATTTAAAAAAAATGAAAGGATATTCTTTGACTACCTTCTCCTGAGAATACTTTTATTTCCATTTCAGCCCCCCGCCCGCCATAATTTATTTTGCTAATCACAGGATTCTGAGAGGAAAAGTTTGCTTTTGCACTTAAACATTGCCCTGCCACTTCCTGGTGACTCCAATTCTTTCGATGAAAAATTTATAGATACTTAAATACTAACACGACACTTTGTCCTGTTTTCACAGTTTCTTATGAAAGAACCAATCAGGAAAACTCTATTTCCCACTGCGGAGGGGACAGCAGGAAGGGTGTGAAAAGTCTCTGTAAAAGGTAAGCAGTGGACTGGCAAGACAGCCCAGCAGACAAGGGCAAGCCTTCCCCTAGAACCAGCAATCATCCAGATGCTTCATTGTCTTACCAAAATAAAGAGACGATCCAATCATCCAAAGTGTCCATGGGACCATGAGGGAGATAAAGCTTCCTCCAGAAAGCCCTTGTATTGTGTAAGCAGAGACAACCATGGGGAGTTCCAGAAACATCCAATGACTTCTTTCTGTATGTGCATACAGAAATTTAGCTTCCAGGCAGAGCTAGGACTTGTCATTTTCCTTCTGCCTCACTAAGGAACAGTGGTGCATGTGTGTGTGTGTGTGTGTGTGTGTGTGTGTGTACACATATGCTTATGTACACATGTATATGTGCATGTATATATTATGTACATATGTATTGTGTATGTGTGTGGATGCATGTAAGTGTATTGTGTATGTATGTGTTATACAGTGGTTTGCAGGTACTCCGGCTACATGGTTGCTAGACATATGGTCTGTGTCCACGGAGAGTACACACTGTGAACAGCATTTTTAATTCATGTGTACTGTTTTATTATCTAGTGAATTTTAAATTAACAAGGATCTTCTCCAGGGTTTCCTAAATTAAAAGATTCACATGATGTTTTAATTTATTTGGTTCCCAAAATGCACATTTAATTTTACTTTTTCCTATCTATTTCTTCCCTTCTTACCATTCTTAAATAAGAAAACTGTGCTTTTCTTATGGAATGGAAAAGGTTCTGGTCCCCTTCTGAAGGGAGGCTCATCATCACACACACACCCTTTTTGAGATATAGTGTTTACCTCTTCCCCTTCATCAGGCCATTTATTAATAGGGACAGTTCTTTGGGGGGTCTTTATTCCACCACATGACATTCCCAATGCCATAGGTGTGCACTCTAGAATAAACCTAATATGCCATTTAAGCCCCTGAGCTGTGAGTGTTCACTAAGACTGTGTGTGCAGGAGGAGATGGGGAGGCTGTGGCACCCTGAGAGGGTCAGGAAAAAACAACCACACATCTAGGGGTAGGAGAGGTAGCTCTGGGTACTCAGATGGTAAATGTCAATATTTCCCAAAATTCAAATTTAACATTCAGAACAAATCTAACTTCTGTCATCTTTATGGAGCCGTGACAAGTTCCTTATTTAGTCTTTTCTAATTTTTCAGCCCTCAAACAGCAGCTTTCGCTTCTCAGTCACCTGCCCCTGGTAACACACAGTGTCGAGTTTCGGCTCTGTCAGACAACGGCCTCTCGCCATCAACTGCATCTGGTGAAGTCGTGCCACAAAGAGATTTTGGCTGTGCGGCCCAGTAAATGGCTCTCTCTTATGTTGCCACATGCACAGATGACAACATGGTTTGAACGGGGGGCTCTCAGAAACCATCCGTGACACAGCTACTGCGAGCCAAAGGTTTTCTTGGAAAAGGTTGCGTACGAAGCACTACAAATCCCCTGCTCTGAATTGCACCCAAGTGCATGTACAGCGCACAAGAAACGGATTTGGCTCCCAGAACCTAACACCTCTGTCAGGCAAGCTCTTCTCACAGAGGTTAGGGCAGGATGCACGGCTTTGTGTGAGCACCAGATTGTTGTAGAAGAGAAGCAAACGTGCCAGTTAGGTTTTGATTTTCATGTTCTAAAAGTGTAACATGGAGGGCTAGGAGTAGTTGTGTCTGGAAAGGAAAAGACAGATGTCCACAGTGGAACCCACCCATACCCCTGTGGATTTCCCACTCTGTGGTATTTGTCCTGCCAATTCTACATTTTCTTAGCAGATAATATGGAGGAGGTATTAAAAGCTGGAATTAACTAGACTCGGCGTTGGGCCTCCTGTTTTACTAGCTATTCAGGGGCTACAGTTGTCTGTGAACTCACTTCCTCATCAATAAAATAGGAGGAAATCAGATGGGTGTGGTAGGGTACACCTGCAATCACAGTCCTCAGAAAACTGGGCAAGAGGGTTGGATCTCAAGTTCGAGGCCAACCTGGGTTATATAGGGAGTCATAATCTCAAAGAACTAAAATCAAACACAACAGGAGAAACCCAAGTTTGAGGTTATTACAATGATAATGAGAAAGCCCTTAATGGTTATTATGGCCGTTAGAAGTTAGTATTTCCTCTTGAGTCCATTGCTGTGTTTACACACAGGCACATGTGCAAGTGTAAGTCAGAAGACAATGTCCAGTGTCTTACCAATTGTTCTCCACCTTAGTCTTTGAGACCAGGGTCTCTTGCTGAGCCTTTATCTTGCCAGTCTGAGTCAGATGAGCCAGCCACCAAGTCCCTGAGATCTTTCTGTCACTGTCTCCTAAGCATTAGGATTATGGATGCATGCTGCCATGCCAGGCTGTGTGCATGCATGCATGCATGCATGGGTATCTGCATGTGTGTGTGTGTACTGCAATATAAAGTCAGGCCCATTGGCTGTCACAGCACTGTATTGAGTGATCTCTCTAATGCTCTCCACTTTACTTTTTGAGATATAGTCTCTCACTGGAGATGATTCTTCTAGGCTGGCTAACCAATGAGCTCCAGAGATTCCCATCTCCACTTGCCTAGCACTGACTTCAGGAGTATATTACTACACCCAAGCTTTTTACTGGGTGCTTCATGGGGGATTGAACTCAGGTCCACATGCTCACACGATAAGCGCTTTTCCAATGAAACCATCTCCCTGGCTCATGAGTCCATACTTAGAATAATCCTGAGCTTCTAGCAAGACGGCTCAGTTTTAAAGGTAACTTTACAAAATCTGACTGCTCAGATCGCATTCCTGGACCCATATGTTGGAAGAAGAAAAGCAATTCCCTGAAAGTTGTCCTCGACCCTACACACATGCTGGGGACATGCATGCACTTGTGTATGTCCCCACGCGCTCATAAACAAACAAATAAATAAAAATATAACTAAACCACAAAAATTTGAAAGCCATATGCTCTAAATATTTTATGGTAATAACGGCTAGTAAACATGATGAGCATTTATAACAGTAAACATTTATTGAATCCTTACAGTGTATCAAATGAACCCTTGTCATACTTGCTCTGGTGTGTGGTTATCATAGCAGAACAAGTCTCAAGCATAGGGACTGTGACTCAGCAAAGGCTAAGAGCATGTGTTTAGAGGAATTCATGCATTGAAATTTGTAAATAAAGACCCCCACACCCTCTGAAGGCAGAACACAACTCTCTCCGGGTCACTGGTATCCCTGTCCTGAGTGTCTAAATATATTTTGATCAGTAGTTCTTAACAGGAGATGGTTTTGCCAAGGCGGGGTGGGGTGGGGGTATTTGGCAATGTCCGGAGGCAATGTTTGTTGTTACAATGACTGGAGCCACTGGCATCTATGATCACAGGATTGAGGTGCCACTCAGCGTCCCTCCGGATTTGTGCACACAGCGATGAAAGCATGTGTCTGAGCAAAACAGTCACATCTCAAACTAAAGGTGGGAGAGGGAGCTGAATGAGGAGGACAAGGAAGAGAGGGAGGAGACGATGAGGTCTGAGCTCCAGTCACCTTGAAGGGTGACCCCAATGACCTGAGAACCCCCCCCCCAAAAAAAAGAAGACTGAAGTTTTCTCCATCTCCCAACAGCACCACCCGGAGACCAAACTTTTAACTCCTCAGTCTTTGAGGGACAATGGCAACCCGAACTGTAGCATCATTTATTCCTGGGAGATCACATGCCTTCCCTGCCCTCCCACAGGCTACTTTCCTGGAACAGCCTTCTGGTGTGGACCTGGCCAGACAAAAGGCCGATGAAATGCTGCTGCCATAGCTCAGTGCTCCCCTGCTCCAGAGACTACTTCATGTTCTATATTTTGAGTCTGAGATAGTCTCTAACCTTCTTTATATTTTACTTTTCCAAATAACTCATAATTCAAAGAGATCCTTGCTATTGCCAAGACAACAGTTTACTCTTCACAAACTGACAGCGGACCCCATGGCTGCAGACAAAACCCACACTATTCACTGAGCATGGAGAGGTCGACCTGGAGCCGACACAGAACCTTCATTCCCATGTTCTATTGTCCATGACATGGAAAGGTACCCTACAGGCTATCAAAAGAGAAAATTAAACACCAATTCAGCCACAGAAATCTTTGATCTACAATCTGCCCTGCCTACAAAATATACTAGTGGCACAAACCTTGTGGGATTAACCAGCTAATGTCTGATCTGATTTACGGACTACTCCATGGGGTGGACACTCATGCCTGTCACTGCTTGGGTGACCAAGAACCAGACTCTAGATATCCCAGATACCTAAGGTCTACTACTTGTCCGGAAAAAAAAAAGTAACAATAAAATGAATCCTCATGACATTCTACAACATTCATAGATTGGTGCCATATTCAACCATCATCAGAGAGGCTTCCTCTTGCAGGGGATGGAATCAAATACAGAGGCCCAGAGTCAGACATTACAGAGAGAGAGAGAGAGAGAGAGAGAGAGAGAGAGAGAGAGAGAGAGAGACCTTGGGACATACAGCTCTAAACAAGGTAGATGTCTCCATCAAATCCATCCCCCTAGGACTCAGGAAATACAGCTGAAGAGGAAGCAGAGTGTGGGGAAGACGGTGGATGGAGGACACCAGAGAACAAGGCCATCTAAAACAACTGATCAACTCTCATATGAACCCACAGAGATGGAAGCAGTAAGAACACGGCCTAAACGGGCCTGTACCAGGTCTTCTGTGCATACATTATAGCCTTCAGTTTAGTAATTCTATGGCGCTCCTGAGTGTGTGAGCGGGTGGGTCTCTGATTCTTGTGCCATCTCTTGGGGCTCTTCTATTTTTCTGTTTGTCCAATGCAATATGATGGTTTTTGATTTATCTTATTATATTTTATATTTCCTATGCTTTATTGTTATCTCCATGGGGCCTGTTCTTTTCTTGAGACAGAAAGGGAATGGATCCAGATGGGAGGGGAGATGGGGAGGAACTGGGAGGGGCAGAAGGAGGGGAAACTGTACTCATGTTATATTGTTTGACCAAAGAACCTATGTTTAATAAAAAGGGAAAACATCAAAAACGAGAGAGAGCCTTAATAATTGTTAGCACGGGACACAGAATACAAAAGTAAATTCAATAACAGAAAGAGTTTTTACCAAGGCAACATTTCTAAAGAAACTGTACTCTCTGCATTTGTATCTATCAGCCAGGCTACTATTTACTTTTTTCCCCACTAGGAATCACTAATCCAGCCAAAAGCAAAACAACAAACACAAAAACCAAACAAACAAAAAGACAAACCCAAACCTTTGATTTCTTTGCTAGGGGAGCAAAGGTGAAGGAAGGGATCTGGAGAGACCAGGGAAGTTATAAAGATGCTTGATCCACATTAAATTCTTAAGTAAAGAGGCTGGAGAGATTGTTCAGAGGTTAGAGCACTGGCTGCTCTTGCAGAGGACCTGGATTTGCTTCCCAGCACCCACATGATGGCTCATGCTCACTTGTCACTACAGTCCCAGGAGACCCTATGCCCTCTTCTGGTCTCCAAGGGCACCAAGAACACACATGGTGCACAAACAAAATACTCATGCACATACAGTAAAAAATATATTATAAAAATTAAGTAAAATATACAATTTTGTTTATTTAACAAATGGAAAAGTACAGGTACATGACAGGACATACTTACGGAAGAAATCAAGGTCGGTAGAAGGAGTCTAGAAGATAAAGACAAGAGCAGCAAAGCACACTGAATCCCACTCACCCATGCTACCCGCCTTTGTGTGCTCAGCACGCTTCTTTTACTACTGTACGTTTCAGGGCCAGAGCCTAAGAAATGGAGCCACTTGTTTTCAGGGATTCCAATAGGCCACCCTGATCTAGATAATTCCCTGTTAAGACATTCTTCTGGGTGACTCTAGGCAGTGTTGTGCAGTTAAAACTAGCCAGCATAATTTCTTTTATTTAGGATGGCAAAAATAAAAGCTTACTGTAAACATGTGGCTTTGTGACACTCCAGTAGACTCTTTCATCCTGTGTTTATGTTTGTAGTGTGTGTTGATATCATCATTCTCTGGTGCTTGATTTAATCTCATGTTTTGTTCATCATGGACCCTAAATAGAAAAATCCACTGCTAATGTTGCTAGCAAGAGGTCACCTAGAGTAATTGACCTGGAAATGAAATCTAAAGTGATTAAGGGCTATGAACATGGAAAATCAATGATGGTTATTGCTCTCCAGTCAAGCATGCCCCAGTTCACAGCTACAATCTTGAAAAATGTGAACAAAGGGATCGAAGCTACTTAAGAATCTGATTTGTGGATGGAAGCTGGGCATGGTACTCCCCCAGCATCCGGGAGATAGAAACAAGAGGACCAGAAGTTTAGTCATCCTTGGTGAGACAAGGAGGTCAGGGTCAACCTGGACTCTCCAAAACCCTATTTCCAAGAACTGAAAACTACCTAGATGAGTCTGTATAACATTTGGGAAAACCCTCCAATGGCTTGGATGGAAGACCAGGCAGAGCTACAACTCTCTCAGGAGAAAGACTACCAGGGCCAATCGCTAAGTTGAAACTGAACCCATCCACAGTGTTGAGGTTCCAGGTGCTGTGAGCTAGGCAAGGAGTGTTATGACAAGGAGTGTTATTTGTTACTAGGTGTTGGAATGAACAGTGAGTTTCCCAGGGTTGGCGACTCTGGGACACTCTGGGCAAGCTGATTGTGGAAGGGAACTACTTGTCAGAGCAAGATCTCCTGTGTGGACGATGCCTCTCTGTTCTGGAAATGTAGGCCTGAAAGCAGCTCCACCTCCATGGAGGTGGAGTTGGTGGCCTGCCTCTTCACGGCGTTAAGGCAAGGGCAGAGTCTTCCATGACTTCAGTGGTGTTATAAGGTGCAAATCAAGGCCCTTTGGGATCTAGCATGGTGGGGATACCAGACCCTTCCACTGTGTCAATGTGCACACTACTGGCCTGTAGGAGCAAAAAGATATCAAATGCAAGCCAATTCCTCTTCCAGGTGCCCCACCAAATCATTCAGCCAGAAAAGCAGGACCATTTGGAGAACACAGTTTTTGGTATTCTGCTTGTATAGGTGTGTGAACACAAGCTGACTCCGTGATGTCCCCTCAAGGGAGGAACTACTTTCCAACTCAGCAACTACTTTCCACCTACCTGTGAAGGTAGGACTCATAGCCCCATTTTACAGGTGAGCACACTGAGTCACAGAGGGTTTAAGTCATGGCCAATCAATGCCAGAACCCAGAGAGTCTAGCTACATACACTCATGATCACAGGGTCATTCCTTTGAATTTGCCAGCAAATCTAAATGCTAGCTTAGAAACTACCAGCGGCATGCTTGCACTTGCTTTTAGGGGGTTGAGAGTCACAACTTTCACTCATCCACACTGTGCTAGCTTGCTTGTCAGCGACCGCACACCTTAAATCTTTATAACTGAGATATTCACTTGAATCAGTCTCAGCTCCCACCAGCACTTTGGCCCCGAACGTCCAAGCAACATCATGCTAGGCTCGCGGCCATGCAAAGTCTGTTTTATACAAGAGCTACCTTTGTTTCTTCTCTTCCTATCCATCTGTAACCTTTGCCCAATCTTCATAGTGCTGCTTTGGGCTCAGTAAGTCCCTCCGATATGAAGCCTGGCTCATTTGCCAGGGCTTGTTTGCAAAGGCCAGTGCTGTTTTTAGTACAGTGCCCTGCTCAGAAACTCCCCAGAGATGAGGGGAGAGGCGTGGGCATGGAAATTGTTTTCCACACATCACCAGTCTGAGGCACAATCTGTAAGCACGCACTCACAATGCATCCAACGGTTACAGGTTTCTTCCCCTACTTCTGGAATATCGAAGCAGGGAAAAATATTCAGAACCTGAGCTGGGCTCCTGAAATCTCCGAAGCAGAGATTTCAGGCGAGCACTGGACGTGCAGAGCAGAGGCAGTGACCTTTGTGATTTGCAGTGTTTTCATTCTGCAGCTTGCACGGCAGGGACCCTGACATCAGAAGCTCTGATGGCCCGAGGCTGTGTTGGAGAGAAAAAGAAATAAAGCACAGCCTGCCCTACTTCCAGCTTGTGTAGTAATTCGTGTGCAGTGCCTGGGCCAGACAAGACTGTGTGGATGAGCGACCTCTAGTGGCTGCATTTAGGAAGTGCTTCCCTGCTTTGAAGGCTTTTGATGGGTTTTGAGTGTCCCATACTTGTTATATGTATCTGCTCTTCTTGGTAGGAGGATTTAGAGGAAATATAAACAGGCAAACTTAAGGAGCTTCCCCCCCCAACCTGAGGAAGTCAGAGAACATACAGCTCCGCTATTGAGTTGATTATATAGGAACTTCCGAAGGTGCAAAGTAGGTAACTCGGGAAGCTGAATTCAGAGGGACAAGGAACAATCGGAAGGTCATCATTGCATAGAATAGCCCAAAGCAGGCGGGAGAGGGAAAAATCCCTGGTGACTTCAAGTGAAAAGGATAAGGTTGTCTGAGGTATATTGGGTTGTGATGGGAGATGTCATTCCGTAGATACAGGCGGGAAAAACCTTACTCGTAACAAGGTTGCCTGTAAAATTTGGGAGCCAGGAATAGATCAGTACTTACAGGCTCTGTGGCGTGTGTGTGTGTGTGTGTGTGTGTGTGTGTGTGTGTGTGTGTGTGTGTGTTGTGTGTGTGTTCACACATGTGGGTAGTCCATGACATGCTTATGGAGGCCAGAAGACAAATTACAGGAGTTGCTTCTCCTCATCCAGCACTAAGTCTGGGGAATTACACTCAAGTCACCAGGGTTGATGACAAATGACTTTACCACCAGAGCCACCTCTCTCTTCCCCTTGGGCTCTTTGTGAAGCATCTTCCTTGCAAAACTGTCTTACCTCCCAGCTTGGGCAACTCCTTTGTCCCAAAAGTATGTGTGGCACATTATGTTCCAATGACAATGTCAGGTCTTAAGCTCCACCCCACCAGGGCTGAATAGTTAACACAGATGCATGAGGCGGACCACAAAGAGGATTCAAGTATTTCAAGGATACTAATTTTAATTTTCAGCTCTTAATGACACTGGCCAGCCTAGAGCAATGAGCACAAATGGGAGAAGTAGAGGTGATGGAAAAAAAAAAAATGATTTAAAACTTCATGGGGTTGGGGGCGTGTCCCTGCAGGCTTCACAGCCCAATGAGACAAGAATGACACTTGATTCAGTTTGACTTGGTAGCCATTACTGGTTTAAATCTCAAGAATTGGATATCACATGGTTTATGTTAGCCATATTTAGCACAGCACAATTTTGAGAAAAAAAATTCTGGTAACAATGAACTCAGTCCCAACTGAACAACAAATTTAGACATGTTTGCATTGAGATTCTTTACAAAGTACATCTGGTTTCTTTCATAAATATGGGTGCTGTTGCTCACAGATATTACCCAGGATTTGAAGTCTAGGGAGAGTGGCTGAGGTAAACATGATGCCCGTGAGTGTCAGGATCGTTGGCCTGGCCCTATGATAGCATAGAAGTCACTTAGGCTGTTATGGAGTGCCG
The DNA here is from genome assembly GCF_943737965.1 of Phodopus roborovskii. Classification (NCBI taxonomy): domain Eukaryota; kingdom Metazoa; phylum Chordata; class Mammalia; order Rodentia; family Cricetidae; genus Phodopus; species Phodopus roborovskii. The sequence continues at coordinate 15,908,971 of NW_026126482.1, read as the reverse complement.
TGACATCACTCATAACGATGGGTTTCCATGGCTTAGAATGACTGAGATTTGGGGATAAGCAAATGGTAAATCATGGGTATTATTGGGGGAACCTGGCTCAACAGATAGCAAAGGGTCTCCAGCATTCTGGGAGAGCAGCTAAGCATCTTCTTCCTCCAAAGAGATAGGCTATGTGTTTCACTTTTCCTGGCTTCTCCAGTGCTTATCTATATGCACAAGGGCTTTTCACCTTCTACAGAAATGCCTATCCAGCAGGCAGTGGCAGCTCAGTTCTGGGCAACTGTTATGTTCCAGAGCACAGCTCTGAGCTGTGAAATAGCATAGTGCATAAAGGCGCTTGTTGTCGGGCTGATGATCTGATTTTGACTCCCGGAACCTACTTGGTGAAAAGAGAGAACCAAGTCCTGAAAGTTGTCTTTTGTCCTCCAAAGGAACACTATGGCACATGTGCACCCACATACCAACAACACACATGCTCACACATGCATGCACATGCAAAGGTAACTTTTATAAAAAAGCACAGATATTATGCCAAATGTCCCAAGTACTTAACCGAAGTCTGTTCTCATGTGGAATGTCTCCACATCAAATGAATGTTCAAACAAAATGTTGCATGGCTCCAGTGAAATATTTTACCTGGAGTCCTCACTCTAGGAACTGAGATCTAGTTTAAGAAAGTTTAATCCGAGGGAGAAAAAAAAATAAGACTTTAACATGTTTGAATTAAGAAGCATGACAAATCTTGTGGTTTGAAGCTATTCCTTGGCTTTGGTGTTTGTATTTCTTCTACATATTTATTTTTAGTATTTATTTTAAGTGTATGGGTGTTTTGTCTGAATGCTTGTCTGCACACCAGATCTATACATGGTGTCCATGAAGGTCAGAGGAGGGCATCAGATCCCCTGGAACTGGAGTTACAGACAGTTGTGGCCTGCCAGGCATGTGATGGGAATCAAGCAGGGTCCTCTGGAAGAGTAGCCAGTGCTTCTAACTGCTGAGCCTCCCTGTTGTGGGAGATTCTTTCTTCTGCCAGGTCCTGTGGACCTTGAGCCCCAAATAAACACACAGGGACGCTATATTAAGTAAAACTCCATTGGCTGATGGCTAGAGCTTCTTATCGGCTAGCTCTGTCTTAATTATTAACCCATTTCTCTAAATCCATGGATTTCCACATGGTCTTAACTTACTGGAGAAGGGTGTGGACCTTCTACTCCTTTATTGTCTACATGGCAATTATTCTGGTGGGCTTTTTCTATCTCCCTTTCCCAGAATTCTCCTTGTCTCCTAGTCCCTGCTATCTTCCTACCACATTGGCTGAACAGTGTTTTATTCATTAACCAATAAGAGAAACATATATACAGAAGGACACCACCCTTCCAGCCCTGGTACCTATATTTCGTTTTTTAATGGGTCATGAGAGTGTGTTGCATAATGGGTACTCTAGGAAAAGCCCAGGGCCCTTTGCTCCTGCTCTATTGTTCCTCTTTAATAAGTTAAGGGTTGTTTTCTCATCAGTGAAATTTGTGATCTAAAGAAAGTCAGTTTGGCCCAAATGTTCTAATTCCTAACCTAGCACCCAAATCTAGAACTCTATGATTTTTGCTCCCCTGTGAGAGAGGATTCATGGTCACAGATCCTCCCTCCACTCTGATTGAGTTTCATCTGTGCCTGTGATTCTCCAAGGCAACTGCAGCAGCACCAGCTTCAAGCTAAGCCACACAGCAGAATGAACTGGAAAGTGTTGCATCTCATTCTGATGATCCTAGGGTTAGCAGTTTCTAAGGAGGAGGACTGAGGACTGCTGGTATAGACAGAAACAAGGTATCTGCCCAGCCTCAGACTTGTGAGACTTCTACAGCAGTAAGCTAAGTCAGAAAGGAACCAAGATGCCCAGCACCATGTGTGTGTGTGTGTGTGTGTGTGTGTGTGTGTGTGTGTGTGTGTGTGTAGATATTATTGGACATCTTTCCTCATTTCCAACCAAGCAAAGAAAGTCAATAAAATCTGAACATTCAGAAGCCAGGACTACATGCAAAGGCTATGTTTCCCAATACATCCAATGCTGTCATCAACCCTTGTTAGCCTAGCTGGAGATCCAATCGATGTTCCTTGTAATAATCAGGCACCATGGGCTAATGGGACATGCTGATTCCTGCTACACAGTAACACTTGGTCACTTACTGTTTGGGTAAGTGAGTTACCCCTTTGGAGCCTCAATCACTCGTGGGTATGAGGTGGCTGATCACCAGTGCCCACATTTCAGGCTGTAATTCAATGGGGCCATGTAGTAAAGTTGCTAGTGCAAAATTGGGGCTCCCTAACAAGTGCTAGCATGGGTTGGCAAATATTCCTTATGAAGGATTATAATGGTTGCCATGGTTTCTGTTTGCTGGCTTATTTCAAGATAGCTTGGATTTACAGGTTGGGGGTGTGTCAAGGATTGGAGTTCATAAGCCATCTCCAGCTAGGATTCTAGGCTATAGATGCTCAATCTCTCACATAGAACTCAATACAAAATACTCATGTGTTATCTACACGATAATGTGTGCTCTCTCTCTCTCTCTCTCTCTCTCTCTCTCTCTCTCTCTCTGTGTGTGTGTGTGTGTGTGTGTGAGAGAGAGAGAGAGAGAGAGAGAGACCTAATGGGCATTTTTGTCTTAATCTTTGCAGTACATTGAAGGAAGAGATATACAGACTTAAAGTAATAGAAGGCTACTTTTCTAGATCATATTTTAATGACAGTGAGATGGAGCTATTACTTTAGGTACTGGTAAGTGGGGGACAGCGTGCAGGCCCCCTTTTTTCCATTTGGAGCAAGCTTTCAAACAGGACTTGTTGTGGGTCTGAGTTGATGATTTAATGAGTGAAGTCCTTGCCATGAAATCCTGAGGGCCAGAATTTAGACCCCCGGAGCTCACAAAAATCCACGGGCTTATCAGCTGCTCTGGAACCCCAGTGCTTAGGGAAACAGTGGAGACAGTGGCTTTCCTAGGCAAGCTGCCTCCTTAGACCAGCTGAGTCAGTGAACTCTGGTTTGGGTGAGAGACATTGCCTCAATATACAAGGTGGAAAGCAATTGAGGAAGACACATAACATCAACTTCTGACCTCCCCACACATGCCCACATATGTGTACCTACACATGCACAAACATACACAATGCCAATAAAATAAAGTGAAAATGATACTGGATATATAATGATGTATACCAGGCCTGGTGTGAATGAAAGTGTCAAAACCCCTCGTTAAATAATTATTAATAATTTCAGGACACCAACTACTAAGCCAAATGTGGAGTCCTTCTGAGACCTTACATTCAGGAAACTCACCCCAGTCCCAGAACAGTCCTAGAGTGTGAGTCTACAGCCGCACTCCAAGTAACGCTTTGTCCAGCCAAGCTTTCTGTGTCAGTGGTACCTCTGGAAGTGTCATTCTGGAAGCCCCCGAAGTACCTGTGACCACTAAGCACTTGAGGTATGGATATTGTGACTAAAACTAAACTTTTGCCGACTTGCAGTTACATTTTAGTGTCCCGTGTATCTTGTGAAGTTCACGTCGCCTGGCACAAGTTGGGTGTCAACTTTGCCCCGCAGGTTCCTCCTCTACATTTGCAACCTGTCAACTTCTAAACTGACGGAGAGCTTCGCTTCAGACCCAACAGATAGCAGACCAGATCTTTTTTGTGCTTCAATTGAGCTATTTAACTGTTTCTTCCATCTGACAGGCAATGCTGTTGTGATTTTTCTTTTTCATGGAAAAGAAATGGCCTGATCTGGGAAATAATTTTCTGCATCAAGAAATTCTTCTTAATTGACTTTAGATAATATTGGCAATTCATAATTTAAACGTTTCTTGTCTACTTTCATAGGAAATGATTGACAGACTTTAAGTGCTGTCTGTCTTGTCACCCAGAGTGACTGACACTCTTGCAACAGATGCACTTCCTTACAGATTGGAATATGGCTTGCTCTCCCTAATGTGTAGGCTTTCAGGTGTCTGGTTTCTCCTCAGGCATTTAGCCCTCTGTGTACAGACAGGATTTAGGTCACTGGGATGAGCCTCAACTAGAAAAGAAGACTTACAGCTGAACCACCAGGCTGCTGTGACGAGACACTTGGATTCTGATGACTTTTGTTTTCCTTGTTCTGGATTTGGGCCGAGAGACATATTCACATATGTCTCCAGGGGTATTTTTCTGATTTCCAAATTCTGTTCAAGAATTTACGTTTTGTTTTGGAAACAGGATTAGTAGGGCATTTGGTGAGCGAGAGAGAAAGAGAATGGGAAAAATTAGACAAGGAGAGAGAAACAGAGGTGGGAACAGGATGGGAGATGAAGGACCGAAAGCAGAAGGGAATGGAAAGAGGACAAAATGAAATGGTAGAGAGGACGAGGGAAGGAGAGAGGAAAGGGGGGATTTATTAAAGTTCTGGACCCTGAGTTCAGTGAGGAAAACTAAGAAGAAGCTACCAGAGGGTCAGGAGATGGGGATTATGAAGTGGGACTCAGTTAACACATACAGCCCTGAATCTCAACCCCATCCTCTGAAGACTTACAGGTACCAGGGAGAATGATCTTCGGTTCCTACCACAGTTTTTCCCTCTGGATCTGGAGTTAGTTCATCAAAGCACAGTGCCCAGAAAGGATTACACATTCTCCAAATGGGCCACTGGTTGACCATTCCAAGCTACACTGGAAACATGGGAATCTCTGTGACGATAGTAGAGCAGAGGGGACAGTGAGCTGAAGGTAGGGCCAGACATAGCATGAGCTCAACTGGTCAGACATTTTGGAGAATACAAATGTTGCTACATCTTTATCCCCTGCAAATAAATCCCAGATAGATGAAACATTTATGTGATAAGAGCAAACAAAAACCTCAGACTGTCAAAGTATTGGGAAATGAGTAGAATTTTCAGGGTCAGGAGTGCAAAGTGCACTTAACTTGACCAAGCACTGCTAGGCAATTCTCCTGGATGGCTGCACCTCCCTTTGCCGGTGCAAGAGGGGTTCCGTGTCTACAGATCTGTAGCAGCACTTGGCATTGTCTGATTCCTGGTCTCTACCATTCCAAAGAGACATGCAGTGTTAGTTCACTGCTTTAAAATGCATTCCTCTGATTAATGAAGGGGTTTGAAGATCTCTTCACACACTTGCTAGTTTGGGACAGTTAAAGTCTCATAAAATTCTGGCTCACATCCACTTCCCAAGTTCTTTGGGGATTCCATCTGTCTCTCCTATGTTTTAGGTATTAGACCTTGCTGGTGCAGGTACTGTGAGCCATTTTTTTTTCCTTGTTATCAATTGACTCTCTCTACATCTGTCTTTGATGAGGAGAAGTCCTTTACTTTGATATGACTCCCAAAGACGCACAGGTACATAGTGTGTTGTCTATGAGGTTGGGGAACTGATAGTGAATAAACACCCATCACTAGGAGATTGGATTGGCAGAGTGTGACAGACAAACACCATGGGTTCTGCCTTAGTTATTTTCTCACTGTCTGGACAGAATACTTGAGCGAAGCCCCCTAGCGAAAGAGTGCTGTACTGTAGCCTGTGATTTCCAGCAACAGGAATGTGGGTGGTTAGCTCGCATCTCAGGGGCCAATCAGAAAGTAGCGACCGCAGACAGGAGCCAAGGTTGGAAATATAATTCTCGAACTCCACTCCTACAACCCTGCTATGTCTACTAGCTAGGCCCCATTTCCAAACAATTCTAAAACATCCCCACCACACATGGGCCTGTAGAGGGCACCTCACATTCAGGCTGAGAGGAGGAATAAGCAGGGTTACAAACAATGGGCTCAAAGTGCACGGTGCTAAGGGTGGGCCTTTAAAACACGGTGGCCACTATTTTCAATGCTGAAGATAATCAAGACACATATTAATGGCTGACTAGATGAAGAAACCGTGTGCACGCGATTACACACACGGGCGTGCCTGCACATGAGTATGCCAAGGCATACTTCACTCGGTTGTTTGTAGGTAGTCACTGTGTAAGCAAGGCTAATTGGCCATAATCTTGTGGGAAATCTCTTATCTCACCAGGGACCTTGCCATAGAAAGATAAGGATGACAGACACATGCTACCACATAAAGCTTTATGTAGGTCCTGGGTACTGGTGGGGGTGTGAGGTCAGGTTCTCAGCTTGGATGCCTTTATCTGTCACCTGGCCATAGTGTTTCGACCAGGCAGTAAGCATGTCTTATATGAATAACTACCCATAATCCTCCACCTCTTTTGAGATAGGTAGTCTTTGTCATCCTCATTAGACCAGCTGACCCACAGCATTACTGGAAGGTCTGTGAAGTGCCTTACCCAGTGCCTGGTATATTTGCAGTACCATGCTAACACAGAAACAGCAGACCTAACTCCACCGGCTCCTTCCCACCCATCATGACAGTGCAAGCATTCTATGGTACCAAAGACAGGACCAGCAGAGATGCACATTCATTGTGTGTTTGTCCTTTTTCTAGATTGGATTTTCTGAGTCCCTCATGTCCTGATACAGGCCTTGTATCTTGAGGACAAGAAGCTTAGCGACACATCCCCCAGATAACCCTGAATAGCTGTGTTCACACAGTCTTAGTGAATGGGGAAATTTTGGCAGAGGAGCTGAATCCCAGCTGGGCACTGCCTGCCAGCCAGGCTTGGGACAAAGCTTCCCCAGGTGCCAAGCAGCTGCTTTGGAAAGAAACAACAAGGGGTGGGTGGGACTTCAGATAATGAAGAGCTTTGGGTCCTCCCAGCCTCAGGGCTCGCCTTGGCAACAGTTCCTGCCCCTGTCCTCTTTTGAAAGGGAATTGTGTCTGTTGGCACTAGGCAATTATCATTTGTGAACACTTTTTTCTCTCATGTCATGTCAGAGGAACACACACACACACACACACACACACACAAGCCTTCCTAGTGAAGAGTGAAGAGCGCATTCAGGAATTACAGGCGTGAGTCAATCTAGTTTCTAAAATGATGTTGCCACCTAAATTCTATTAACCCTACAATTCAATCTCCCTTCGACCAAAATATTGCAATTTCCTTCTCTTTTCACTTTCTTTTTCTCCAATGTAATTTGATTTTTCACCCTCTTTGGAAGATATATAGTAATCGGGTTAGGCCATCGTCTTCTTCGGTTTGCCCTTACAGCGCCTTCCCTTTCTATTTCAGGCCATTCTCTAGCTCTTCCTTAATCCACTTTCTTTCCAGTGACTATCCCAAGAAGAACTGGACAGAGATAAATCATTTTGCCTTGGAAACTTATCAGGCTGGGGGAAAATAGCAACCGTCTCCCAGAACTAGAAAATCACGTTAGCCTGAGGTACTGGGTTTGTTTATTTTCTTTATCTTGGGGATAAATTTCATTGTGAAGGCTGGGTCTGACCGAACGGCCCAAGAAGTCCTGAATGTGAAGAAAAGTGACAGAAATAATAAAGAAATTTGTTTGCTATTGCAATAGTCCAAACTGGGTTTCAGAAGGGGTTATATTTGGTTTTTATTTGGGGGAGAGAGAAAGTGTGAATCATATAGGTTTTAAATAATGATTGTGCAACCTCAGCTCTTTCTGAGGGCATGCAGAATTCTTTGCCAACTTCAGAAAGCCCAGAGAGTAATTGGTTTAAAAAGACTGAAGCAATATTGCTTTTTTTCTGCAACTTAAGGTATAAACAAATATTTCCTCTTAAAACACTTGTGATGTTTGGTCTAATAAAATGTATCAAATTGCATGAAACAGAGACACAGAAACAAGCCTGGCCTGCTTTGGTTCTGTCTCTTTCCATGTCCAAGAGAATGGAGAATGGAATTAAGAACCAGAATATTGGGGTTTGTCCTTTCTTTTTTCTTCTTTCTTTCATTCTTCCTTCCTTCCTTCCTTTCTTTCTTCCTTCCTTCCTGTCCTCTTTCCCTTCTTTCTTTCCTTTTTTCTCTCTCCCCATTTCTTACTTTTTCTTTCTTTACCTCTCCCTTTCTTCCTTCCTTTCTCCCTCTCCCTTCCTCTCTCTTTCTCTCTCCCTCTCTTTCTCCCCCTCTCTCTCCCTCCCCCCCTCTTCCTTCCTTATGTGTGTGTGCTCACATGCATGCATGAAGACTGGAGATAACTTGTGGCTGTCTTTTCTCAGGAGCCACTTGCTATTGTTTGTTCAGAGAAGGTCATTTCCTGGGACCCAGGACCCATACATTAGGCTAGGCTGGCTGGCCAGTAAAGCCCAGGGATGCCCCTGTCTTTATCTCCACCCCCAGATGTGAGATTGCAAGTGCATACTTGCATGCTTTGCTTTATATGCAAGAGCTTTATATGTCCTCCTGCGTGTGCAGCAAGTGATTTTTCTGTTGCGCTGTCTACCCAGCCTTCTTTCTCATACACCCTGGTGACACCTTGACTTGAAAGCAAGGGCTTTGCTTTCTGCCTGAATGATCTAGTTAAAGGTGTCTTATTTATCCTTTAGGAAAGGAAGGTCTAGAATAGCAGATAATCTTTCTCATTCTGGCAAGTCTAGCCCAGACACGGTCAGCTTGGGGAAGGGGAGGGCTGTGTTCTAGACTCATTCAAAGAGCTGTTGATTGGGAAATGCCATCGCCAACCTCTGGCATCCTGAGCTGTTCACTGGTCCTGAAGCCTGGTCAGCTTTCCACCTTTGCCGCCTGCCTTCTCACTGGTGCTCTCACCCAGTGGAGCCCCACTGCATCTGGGCGAAAGGACTTGTAATCGGATGGCCTTGCGAGGTACCTTTCTGGTAGGGAGTAAGTTCCAAACTCCCTCACTGATCGTCCCAGAAGTGTGGCTTGGGAAAGACCCCAACAAGAAAGACTAGACAAGAACCAGTGGGTCGGCCCTGTGGTTCAAAGGTGGAGTCTCTGCTCACCCCCAAAAGAATGGGGCTAAGAAATAACCACACGGGTCCTTCAGCAGGATGTTTACTACCTTGCAAATCTTAGAATTAAGTTGACCATTGGGATAATAAATAGTTCTGCCTAGGCTAAGCATAAACCAATATTAACCATCTTTCTGTGTCTGTCTGTCTGTCTGTATGTATGTATGTATGTCTGAATAGCTCTCCTCTTTATCTATTTGTCTGCCATCCATCAATCTGTCATCTATATCAGTTTTCTACTTCCTGTATGTCTATCATCTATCTACCTGTCTATCATCTATTACCTATTCATTCTGTTGTGATACATAGATACAGTTTATACATTCTGCCAATATCTACACTGTATTTACATGCTTTGACTTAGCATAACACTGCCAGGATATTTGACTTCACTTTTTAAATGGGCAGAATTGCTCCAAAAAAAATATATTTTCAATTAGTCCATGAGGGCTGTGGAGAAGAGCCTTAGCAATGGGAGCTGAGTGGAGAGTGAACTTGTACACTTTGTGGGACAGGCATGAGTGCTGTTAGAATGTACCTCCGTCTTTGAAGGCGGCATACCTTTGAATTGTTGTCAAGCAGGGAAAATGCGAGCCTAAGGACACTTGTGAAGGGAACGATCAGTGTTGGAGAAGAGAGGACGCTGAGAGCGAGGAGAATGGCTGGCATGCTGATGGAAACACCACCTCAGCCTGGTGTTCTTAACGCAAATACAACAATGGAAGGAGGACCGCGGAGGCAGAGAATTCTTCCTGTTCCTCTTACCCCAACGGTCGAGCTGCCTACCTGTTGTTATTTTAAAGTAGGAATTTTCTTTCTTCCTGTTTTTAGCATTATGTCTAACACTAGGGTGCTGCAATAATGCTCTGGCAAAATGTGCTGGAAAGGAAGCAGGTAAAGCCTGGGTCCTTGTTCACAGAATATTTGGAGGTTTTTAATATAACTAGAAGCACAACACAAGACATATAATGATGCTATGACTGGCTGTTTTCTTTATTAAGTACTTCCCTTAAGAAGCTTGGCTATCTCTGTCTGATAAGTGCCTGTCTATTTACTTGTTCAAATAGAAATTATTCTGTTACCAAAATTATCTGAAACCAGTGTCATCCACTCAAAGGCCTTCATGGACTCTTCTTTCTGTTGTCCATGCCTACAATGACAGAGGACAACCTGGGTCCTAATGCCGCTTACTACTTGTGAAATAAGCCAAGGGAAAGTCCTCGGCTGGGGTGATAGGAGATAGTGCTATGGGGGAATTTGCCCTAAATCCAGGGCTGGCAGCCTCTGTCTCTTTAGATCCTGGAATGCATGGAAGAGGACAGTTTAGGCACTCACAGATGGCATCCTCCCTTGATTTCCTCCCTTAAAGAATGAATCAGTCACCGTGGGAAGATCTAGCTGGGAAAAGAAGTGAGAAAGTAGAGGGTTATGGAATTCTAGGTGAGGTCCCCTCGGTCCTATGTCTCTCCAGAAATCTACTTCTGGGGTAATAGTGGATGGCTTTTCAGTCCATGCAAGTCCATTCCAGCTCAGTTTGTACACGCACAGACACACACATGCACGCACGCGCGCACGCACACACACACACGCACGCACGCACGCGCACACACGCCACCATCTCCAGATAGGAAGGAAAGGGAAGAGGGATGAAGAGCGAAGCCAAGGGAAACTGAGAAACTATGAGAAGCAGAGGAGCCAGCACAGAAGGAATGAGGGAGGCTGACAGAAGGAACCTGGTTTCGACTGCTGTGGTTTGAACACAAAATACTCTCATAAGCTGGTGCCTCTGAACACTGTTTCCCCAGATGGTGGTGCTGTTTGGGAAGGTTATGGAACCTTCTGGGGGGGGGTGGAGCCTTAGAGGAGGAAGGCTTCATGAGGGGAGGGCTTTGAGGGTTTATAGCTTGGCCTCACTTCCTGTTCTCCTCCCCGCACTTCCTGTGTAGGAATAATAGAATCTGAGCTCTTCCTGCTCCTGCCTTTATGCATTCCCTGTTGCCATGTCTTCCTCACCCTGATGGAACTCTTGTCTGCCTGGGTCTCCGAGCCTAAGTAACCCTTTCTTCCCTAACTTGCTTTTGGTCACAGCAACAGGAAGGAAACCAGGACAGGTGTGAGACACAAAGGATACAGAGGGAGAACCTTGTCCCATCCATCTTTCTGACTATTGCTTCCTGTGCAGACCCTGCTTTTGGGATTTGCTATGTTGGCAGGAATTATCACATCATCCCGGAGGGGAGTGGAGTGGAACCTGGGGAAGAATTGGGAGAGGAAAGAACGAGGCGGAGAGGGAAAGTACTGCTGTCCTTCTTTGCATTCTCCTGAGCTCCACTTGGCCCCCTTGTTTACCCTGTGCAGAATGTGATCATGCCAGCAAGCTCTGCACATTCATCAGCCACTGCATGAAAATTGAAATTACTCACCTTTGGAAAGGATGCCTTTGTATTAGAGGAATAAAATGACCATGTCCATTCATCAGAGGCTGCTCTGCAATGGCTTTCCAGCTGGTTAGCTTCTAAATAACAAGACACACTATAGTGAAGGCTGGAGGGCACGTGAGCTTGGAGTCTCCTGCTATAAAAAGTGTCAGGATCTGCACTTTTATTAAGGTTGGAGGGAGCCTCTTGATATAAAGAAACAGCAAATGGCGGCAGCAGCCCTTTAGTTGTGTGCTCAAATAGCTGAGAAATCAATGGCAGATATAAATAAAAATAAAAGGACAGACAGACTGGTGTAAAGGGGAAAGGCAGAATGGGAAGAATTTGGTAGGAATTATGCAAACATTGCATTAAGATATTCTAAGAATTAAGGCAAGTCTGCGGCCCAATCCCCCTACCTCCTAGCAAGGGGTATGACCAGCAATCAGACCCTATCCACTAAAAGTTCCAACCTAATTTGGATCCTCCATTGAACAACCTTCTTGAGGTGGCCTGGCTTTCTGGGGAGCTATACTAACAGAAGCAAGATGGTATTTATCAGGTCAGGGCCAATACCCAAGCTATGCAAAGTTAAGCATTCTTCTGCTGCCAGATAATACAGTTGGGTTTTATGGATTTGTTTTAATATTCTAGTTGAAATTCCCATGTCTTTGAATTAAGTGTACAAAGTGCCTTTTTTTTGTATTGGGGAGAGGGCTCAGTTAAAAGTTCTTGCTGTATAAGCAAGAAGACCTGAACTCAGATCCCCAGGACCTGCGTGCAAAGCCAGGCATGATGGTGAATGCCTGTAACCCCAGTGCTCTGGAGGTAGAGGCAGGGGGGTCTGGAACCCGCTGGCCAGCCAGCCTGGTAGACCTGGTTAGCTTCAGGCCAAAGTGGAGACCCACTGAGGAAGGCATCTGACATCAACCCTAGGCCTCTCTGAGATGCACATTCCTGCTCAATGGTCATTCTTCATATTCTGATCCATGTAGAACTTTTCATCCACAACTGAGACTTGCCCGAAGGAACTATCACCTGATCATCTGGCCATTTCCCTCTAAAATCCCTTTCACTTCTACTCTGCCCTTGAGCCAATGTGTTGTCTTGCTCACCAAATCCATCTCCTTTCTCTAATCTGGATCATAGTATCCCCCAAGTCCTGTAAGTATATCTGTGTTCCTGTCTCTTAAAAGCTGCTGGAAATTCTGTCTGAGCATGTTTACTTCAGCCTCATCTTCCTGTTAGACATAAGTGAGTTCTACAAGGACAGGCAATATGTCTCCATCTTATCCATGGTCCGACTGTACTGTACGGAGTCCTGTATAAAATGGAAACCTGTGGGAAGGAACTAGCCAATATATCCCTCAGTTTATCCTATTCATGCATTTTTTGAGTAAGTGGTATAAGTATTAGGTGGATCTAGAGAATCGATGTGTAAGAGAAGAACATGTTGTCTCTCTTCTCTTTAGCCTCAGGCCAGCCTGACTAGCCCACACCCAAAACCACACCAGTGATACTGAGACAGAACCAGTGAAAGACAGGGCTTCAGATGCCCAGCCCAGGTGTCGCCAGAGTTGAGGGATTCAAGGGATCCCAACATCATTTTTCTTAGCTTCTGTGCTGGGTGGGAAAACATAGAAAGATAATGAGTGGCTTGGAGAGGATGAGGCAGTGCCTCACCACTCACCTGGAAAGCTAGGGCTTGATGGAGGTCATGAGTGTGTGGAGGGAGGAGTTAGAAAAACACGAAGTGCCCTGAGGCACTGGCCAGGAGAAAACCAGCCTTCTGCAGCTGTGTTCTTAAAACCTGCTCTGTCCTTGCCTGGTTATATACTTCCACAGAAGTGATGGAAGTCCAAAGCCCTTCAAGGTTCTTGAATGAACAGGGGCTAGGAAAAGGCAAATTATCATCATTCTCGTTACAAAGAGCCTGCCCTAGAAGAAACAGACACCGCAATGCATAATTTCTTCAAAAATAAGTAGCATGCTGTCAAATTAGAAGCTGACTGGCTGTTAGATAGTCTTAGATAATTTGGCAGCTGTAGCAGAGTGAATGCTGAGGAAGGTGAGTATTTTTCCACTCTTCCAGAAGCTTGGAAGCAGAAACAGCAACTTTTTTCTTTTCTTTTCTTTTCTTTCTTTTTTTTTCTTTTTTGCATCAGTCTTTCAATATTGTCCATCAAATTAAGCTCTCAAATTCAGGGCTGGGCAAAACATCCTGAGGACAGCAGGGACTGTGCACAGGGCAAGCATTTTGAAAAGACTCAGTAGAAGACTATGCAGGGTTTGAGTGAATTCCGCAGTCATAGAAAACACAGCACATTAGGAATGAAAATAAATAAACAGACACCAGTTCCCGAGCTTGCTCAGTGCCTTCATTTCACTGGTACAAAGGGGAATTTGTGTTTTTACTGCAGGATGGGCTGTCATGGCAGGCCCTAAGAGTGCCAGGGAGAGGAAGAACAGTTTGCTGGACACCCCGTGCTCTGTGGCAAACCAGGACATTCCGCAAGCAGTGACAAGTTATACAATAGCTATTATGTCCCCCAGACGGGCCAGCTATTCACACCAAGCATTCGCACAAGGCAAGCAAGATCTGCTGTGTTTGCCAGGGTTTAGGACCAAGGGCATAGTTGGGGAAGGGGAAGTAGTGGCGTCTAGCCACAGACCTACCCACGAACGAAGAGATTGGCTAATAATAGTTGTGTTTATACTAGGGAGAATTGAAGCCACGGCAGAAGGGGAAACTAGAGACATTACATTTTAGCAGAGCTAATTTTGGAAGAACGGAGCGAATGCCGAGGGAAGTAAAGCAGGATAAGGCTATTGAGGAGAAAGCCGCAGAGGAAATAGAAAGTGTTCAAAGGTAAATTGATGCATGGCCAACAGCATACGAGCTACTAAGTCATAAATATTCCAGCAGAAGGGGAGAGGGCCGGGTGGATTAAAAGGGAAAATCAATGCTCAGAGAAACAGAGGTATTGTAGAACACGAATTTGTGGGAGTACAGGAAAAATGGGACTGACCAAAAAAATGCTCTTTTGGGCATTCATGAATGAAAATAAAAACATGGAAAGACAATTCCTTTGCTGAACAAACAGCTCTGCTTACAATTCCCTCCCGGGGCCTGTCAGTCTGTGAATAGTTCTTGCTGAACTGATCTATCTGATATCCACCTCAGCTCTCTGGATTCGCCTCATGTGTTCTCATGCATGCTCTTAACTGATGGAAGGACACTGTTTCTTTATCAAATGGCAAGTTGCAGGGGTAGGGGACCCGCTTCAGAACTGCGGGAGACGTAGGTAGCCTTACTTGCTGCTTTTCATGCAGTGGTCATTCTGCAAGAGCAGGGATTGCAAAGTCCTCAGTGAAGGACTGTGTTAGTCAGCTTTCCACCACTCAAACAGAATCCCCGAGAAAATCAACCCACATAAGGGAGAGGTGTGTTTCGGCTCTTGGTTTCAGTCCTCCGTTCACACTCACATAGCACATTAGGATAGAAGCATGGGGAGGAGGCCTGTTCATTTCATGGTGGCAGGAAGAAAATCAGAGAGGGAGGAAGGGGCCAAGATCCCAGTGACCCCTTCAAAGGGACCCCACCCCCAAAGATGGTAACTAGCCCCACCTCCCTGCGTAACTAGTGCCCTGGCCTGAGGACTAAGTTTTCAACATGGGCCTTTGGGGGCATTCGGGATCCAATCCACACCACTGATGGAAGGACAAATGCATTTGTTTGTCTTGCTGAGCCCTCACAGTTCTCTTGAGTGAGTGGGAGATGGCCAAATCTCCCCTAGTGGCTCTATCCAAGGAGAGGAAGGCATGAACCACCTCCAGCATTAAGCCTTGACTCCCAAGTAAGTGAGCCAAGGAGAACTCTGGAAACTAAAAAGGAGAATTAAAGAAGGGGAAAATTATACACCAGAGCTAAAGTGCTGGCAAATGGCTCTGGGTAGCATAGCAAAATGAGGGAAATAATTAAAAACCATCTCCTGATTCACAGAAATCAAATCCAGCTACCAGCAAGCAAGTGTGCCCTGTAAGCGACCAATAGCAGAAACTATGATGTTTCATTTTAATGAAATTTAGCAATGTAGGGATCTATATTGGTTAGATAGCTTTCTTTTTTGTTTTTTCCCTAGAAAAGGTTATTTATTTGGATTTTTCTTTTATATGTGAGTAGCGTATTTATATCATTTCCACCCCTCCCTTTCTACCCCACAACTCTTCCTGTGACCTTCACATCTCTTCACAGATGCATGACCTCTTCTTATTTAACTTTCATTATTAGACACACCTATACATGCACACATACGTGTGTATAAATACAGCCTGCTTTGGTTCATTAGGTTTTGTGGTGTGTGTGTGTGTGTGTGTGTGTGTGTGTGTGTGTGTGTGTGGTTTGGGACTGGATGACCTGTCAGAGAGCTTTTCCCTGGAGAAGGCTTATTCTTCCTCTCTCAGCAGCCATTATTTGCTTGTAACTCTAAACGCTTTGTTACAAGAACTCAGGGAAATTATTTTTAGGATTTATAGTTACTAAGTCTCTACTGCTCCATCTAGAGGCCAGGAGAGGAAGTGCTGGTAAGTTGGGCCTCCCTTAAGCCCCACCATCTTTGCAGGAGCTCTGCTGGGAGGAAAGCACCGAAACTTGTTACAGTTTCCACATCTTACCTTCATGATTGAGTTATCTGTGTTCTCTGATCAAGAAATCTGATGACTAGGGTCCCTGAACAGATGCCCGGTCGCAAAGCCAGCTTGAAGACTAAAGATGGCCGGTGAAGAAGAGAGCACCTGTAGTTCACAAGGCATCCATCCGTGATGGGTGTGGAGACGAGGGCGTGATGTGAATAATGTCTTCCCACACAAAAATGCCCATCCAGAACCTCAGAATGTAATATGAGGTAAAATGAGGTGGGTTTATATATAATTAGTTAAAATGAGGTCATGCTGCCCCAAAATGGGCCCTACATTCAGTGCCTGTTATTCTTATGAAAAGGCCATGTGAAGACAGAGACATTGGACAGCCACGCCCAAACAGAAAAGGTCACATAAACACAGAGCAAAAGTCAGAAGGACATGACCACAAGCCAAGGGGTTCTGAAGAATGCTGGGAATCGCCGAAGGTTAACGAAGCCTTCAAGTGCGCTCCTGCTGGGGGCCTGATGTCAAAAGCTTGGACTTGCAGAACTCAGAGAGATTGTTAGTTCAATCCAGTCATTTGGGAGAACTTTGTTACACAGCTGCAGCTCTTAACAGACAGGTATTCTGACCACTATGAGGAAATAGAATAACTTAAAAATAAAATATGGACAAGGACCTTGAAAGCATCGCCTCCCAGGATACTTTATCCTTCCTCTGCTAACCCCAGGCTTGCCTACACACTGCTGAGGATAGCAGGGAAAGTCAGAGGCCCTTTTCCTAACTGATTTCTGGTTGGATATGAGGCCTGCTCCATGGGAGGGAGTCCATGCCTGTAGACCTGGGCAAAAGCCAGGTTGGGGAGACCTTAGACCCAAGAGGGAACCTGTCATTGCCATCATATTGCTTTCTGCATGCTTAGGTTCATACCCATAGATCTATGCTGCTCAGAGAAGCTTCCTGTGGGTGGTTAATGACCCATGACTGGTCAACGCTGAGGATACATAGCCATGAGTTATCAGCTGCAGATGAAGCATCTATATTAACCCTCCCCATCCAAGGCTCAGGGATACCACAGAAGAGGGGCTGAAAGAATTAAGGGCTGGCGGGTGGGGAGGAAAGCTGTGGAAAGATGACTTCTAGACATGTCTATTCCACGTGTGGAGTCACAGTATCCGTGGCTTTCCACACAAGACCTGCTTAAGATAATGTCAATCAAAACTCGGGCATGGATGGGGAAGAGCTCCCAGAGCGAGACCTTGCCATTGGCAGAGGAGCCATTGCCAGTTGATGGCCGCTGAGGGAGGGACAGCCACTGTCCTTTAGGGATGTGGACACTGTTAGGTTGTCAGTGCCTCAAATAATTGGCACCACACCCTGTGTACATAAGCAGAATTAGACGCAGACATCTTTTAATAACAAAAAAAATAGAGGACATGAATTTAGGAGGAAGACATGATGGGAGACAGTGGAAGTTGGAGGGAGGAAGTGGTGGTAGGTATGATCAAAATACCGTGTATGAAATTTTCTAAGAATAAATACAATTAAGAAAAGTAAGTTCTTCCTTTCCCTGAAGAGGAGGGGGGAGGAGAACATGAGGAAGTAGGAAGACTGAGTCAGGGGAAGAATAGAGGAGAACAAGAAAAGAGATACCATAATAGAGGGAGCCATTATAGGTTTAAAGAGAAATCTGGGACTAGGGAAATGTCCAGAGATCTACAAGGATAACCCCAACTAAGGATCTAAGCAGTAATGAAGAGGCTACCTTAAATGCCCTTCCCTGACAATGAAATTGATAACTACCTTATAGGCCATTGTAGAGATCTCATCTAGTAGCTGATGAAAGCAGAAGCAGACACCCACAGCTAAACACTGAGCCCTGGAATCCAGTTGCAGAGAGAGGAATGATGAGTCAAGACCAGGCTACAGAAACCCACAGAGACAGCTTACCTGAACAAGGGGGAGCTCATGGACCCCAGTCTGATAGCTAGGAAACCAGCATAGGACCAACCCAGACCCCCTGAACGTGGGTCTCAGTTAGAAGTCCTGGGCAGTCTATGGGGCCTCTGACAAAAGAACCAGGGTGTATCCCTGGTGCAGAAACAGACTTTGGGAGCACATTCCCCATGGAGAGATACTCCCTTAGCCTAGAGACATCGGGGAGGGCCTAGGCCCTGCCTCAAATGACTTGACAGATTTTGATGACCATTCATGAAAGGCCTCACCCTCCTTGGATAGTGGATGGGGAAAGGGATGGGGGGTTGGTGGGAGACATGGGAGGATGGGAGGGAGAGGGAACTGGGATCAATATGTAAAATAAGAAAAAATATTAAATTATTTTAAAAGAAATGAAAAAAATCGTGTGTGTGTGTGTGTGTGTGTGTGTGTGTGCTGGTGTGTACATGTGAATGAATGCAGGTACCTGTGGAGGCCAGGAAAGGGTACTGGATTCTCTGGAGCTGGAGTCACAGGCAGTTGTGAGTCACCCGATACAGGTGCTTTGAACTTAACTGAGGTCACCAGCAAAGACATCGTGTACCCTTAACCATTCGTTCATCTCTTCAGACCCACAAACTAATTTTTGAATGAGTTGAAGGACAGTTTTGGTGTGCATGAAGGCTGTATTTTTAACCGGATGCTGAGAGGGAAAGCAGTGGCTAGGGACAGGCAGGAGGGTCACCTGCTTCCCAGGAACAGTGTTTCCAGGTGCACTCTGCTGGAGCAATTCCACCCTACCCTAAAGCACAGGAGGGTATAAATTGCTCCCTGTGCCAGGTTGTGAGGAGAGGCCATAGATACAAAAATGGTTGCTAGCATTATTGCTGGGGATTAAGGCACTTAAACATAACCCTTAAAGGAAGCCAGGCGATGGTGGCACACGCCTTTAATCACAGCACTCAGGAGGCAGAGGCAGGCGGATCTCTGTGAGTTCAAGGCCAGTCTGGTCTACAAAGCTACACAGAGAAACCCTGAAAGTCAGGCTGGGGAGGTGTGGGAAAGTGCTTCTCAGGCGTTTGCTTGCAGCCCAACCCTGCCTCATTCTCCACACAAGGCTACAGCTCTTCTTGCCTGTCTGTGAGGACTTCCGCCTTTCTTTCATGCTATTCTTCCTTGGCTTTGTATACCCTGGTGTTTCACTTCCCTAAGAATATTCTGGCCATCTACATTAGTTTCACTCAACTTCCTCCACATCTTCCTTTCCTATGGGGTGTGTGTGTGTGTGTGTGTGTGTGCACATGTATGTGTTGGAGGAAAGCCTCCATGTACATGTTTATGTGTATATGTGTATAGAGGCCAGAGATTTATGTCAAATGCCACCCTCAGTTGCTCTCTCCACCTTATTTATTTATTCATTTTGGGGCATAATCTCTGACTGTACCTTGAGCTTACCAATAAGACTAGATTTATTTATTTGCTTATTTCTCTATCTATGTATTTACTTAGAGACATAGAGACCTCCCACTCACCAATGAGACTAGATTTCAGGCCAGCAAGCCCCAGGAGTCCTCGTGCTTCTGCCTCTCTAGCACTGGCATTACATGGGTGAACCAGTGTACACACCTTTTTACATTGGTGTTGGGGGTCAGATATCAGCTCTTTATGCCTACGCACCAAGCATTTCATTTACTGAGCCCTCTTCCCAGTCCCCCTTCCCATCTCCTACAAGGACCTATGACATCCAAGTCTAAGACGTTCTCTGTCCTGGTGACAGATATATTCCTACACACATGTTACTTGTGTTCTATACCTTTTACTCTTCACTGGGACTAAGACACATCAGTTACATCCTCTAATGATCCCTATCACTTTCAATAGCCACCAGATCCTATCACTTTCTTCCGGGAAGGTTCTAGAAGGAACAAACTACATTTAGTGGATATACCAATCTTTGTAACCTGGCTTCTGATCCTACCATTGTCTGGAAGCCATCTTTATCAAGGCGGCAATTATGTGCAATAGACTTTCTGCTCCTTATTTTGTTCAACCATGATATTTGGTACTGTATCTTCCCTTGAAATTCTATTCTTCCTTGACTTAACTGATATTGGGAACAGTTTGTCCCAATCTGAACACATAATCCATGCTGTCCCAGACAGACATCCAAATCACCTGTCTTTTTCCTCGTACTCACGTCCCATGGAGTTTCCTAATTTAACAAGCTCCAGTGTAAGCTACCAGCTCCGTTGTACCAAGCACTAAGTCAAACTGATGAGTCAGCTCTTTCTCTTCTTGCCCACCCCCCCCTTTGCTTCTTTCCCGTGTTACTGGTGATTCAGCTAAGGTTTCTTGAAGCACCAAGTGTCTAGTTGCTTGATCCCAAGTTTGCAGAGATAAATGAGATTTGAGAAGACAATAGAGGAGGAGATCAGGAACAACAGAACAACAGAAACAACACTGGAGGGGAATCCTGGGGGAGGGTGGCAGAAAGTGATTGTCAAAGGAGGAGTAAGTTGCTAGGCTAGTTAACACTCCCATGGATGAGTAGATCACTTTCCTCTCAGCACCAACCACCACATCATCACCCCCTAGGGAGCCTGGGAATTTCCTTGGCAGTACCTCCAATGTCTAGAGTCCTGTCTACATCAGACATGAAAAAAATCTCTCACAAATTCTGCTGGGCATTTGACCTAACTTCCATTCTATCTCCAGTTCTAACGCCACCAGAACAAGGTGCCCATCCACTTTGTTCACATCTCAGTCACCAGGACTCATCAATCTCTTGCTTGCTGGGTGCTTGGTCTATGGCTGCTGAATGAAGAAAGTTCCTGGAGCATAGACTTAACACTAAAAGCCAGATCCCACCTCATTCCTTCACTGTTCCTGACTCTTCAGACATCCTCAATGGATGTCTGGCACGGGGGAGGGGCATCAGTAAGTAAGGCGCTTGCCTTAGAAGTACAAAGAACTGACTTTGATCCCCAGAGTTCATGTTTTTAAGAAGCATGGTGGCACGCACTTGGAATCACGGGGGCAGAAACAAGAGGGTCTCTAGAGTTTGCTGAGAAAGTAAGCCAGTGTACTTGATGAGTTCTAGGCCAGTGTCTCCAAAAGCATGATGGGCTGCTTGGATGGCTGAAAAGGTAAAGGCACTTGCTGCCAAACCTGGCAACCTGACTTTGATCTCTGGATTTCAGACAATGGAAGGAGGGAACTAACTGTCACAAGTAGTTCTCTGATCCCCACACATACGCTAAAATATACCTGTGTCCTCCAACCCCACAAATATGTGTAAAAATTTTAAAAGAACAGGGGAAATGATGCCTGAAGAAGAGCTGGTTGTCCTCTAGCCTCCACATGTGTTTACATATACACGCTCATGTGTACAAGTGCATACACAGACATGCACACAAAGCCAAGTGAGTTTGCAAATGACCCTTCACCAGATAATCTTCTGGAATTTTCAACAGCCTCATCCACATGAGTTTCTCCATTCACTGTTAAATTAGTTACCAGTCTGTCAGGCAGACATAGAAAACTCTTTCATGTCTGTGTGCCTTTGATCGTCCCGTGCCTTTCCCTGAACTCTGTGCACCTTCTGATCCTTAAGATAAACTGTGCTCCTCCTCTGAGACTCTGTTCCGGATTCTTCATCTTTCTCTCATGCATCCCATCTGACCAAGTAAGTCAACTGACTTATAGTTGACCCACACAATTCTCTGACTCTCTCGGTGTTAATTTCTAATTATCTCTCTTACATATTTACATATCCTCTTCTTCCATAAAATTGTGAGTGTCTTGAAGGCAGGGCCTGGGAATCAGAGCACAACAGCCTAATTAATGTGGGGTGTCACTTTGGGGTCATAGAGAAAACCAGAAGTATAAGCAAAGGCAGGATGCTCCTTCCTCCTTACATACATTGCAGTCTCTCTGGGAGGAATTATATTTTGCTTTTAGAAGGATGCAGTCAGGTGTGTGATATATTTAGAAAGATTTCTATTAAAATGGTTGGGATTCTGAAGAATGTATTTGGGCACGTTCAGAGGGTGAGCTTCAATTATCAGTACAGAACATTTCACTGCCTTCCAGTGCAAAATGAAAGAATTCAGGCAAAGGGATAAAACACATGAAGGCACCCTAAACCCATGCAAGGCGACGTGTTCAGCCTGGCTCCAGCACTGCTGATGCCTCAAGGAAAAACTCGAAAGCTGATGGATAAAAGCTAGGACATGGAGGAGACTAGAAAACATTCAGAAGGACAGGGGGTCGGGAGCAATGCTGTTGGAGACCCGAAAAAGAACTTTCTTCCTTCCTGTTGCTGATGACAGATTTTCACACTCACCATTCCTCCCATGCCTTTCAATCTTTTGATTAAAAAATCATGATTAGGAATATTAATAATCTTAGGCAATCAATAAATCAACCTGAAAAACACTCTGTAAATTTCAGCAATACTGAATGCCAATTGAAAGGGGCCAAATATGCCTGGAGTAACTGCATAACCCCCGGTAGCTCAGTTCATGTGCTTGGAAGTGAAGAGGTTGCCTTTGTAGATATTCATTAGTTGGGTTTTATGATTGGGCTAGTGCATCTTGAATTCTGGAAAGTTCATGAAATAAATGTTCTCAAAGGACAGATGTTAGAGAACCTGGCATTCCAGCACATGTGCAACCCAGGAGGCACTCAGCATTCAGAAGTTTGAAATCATCTTCATCTGCACAGCAAGTTTGAGACCGGCCAGGGCTACATAAGAGCCTGTCTCAAAAGAAAAATAAATATAGCATGAGTAGTTTTAATTTTAATAATTGGTTATTTTATTTGACTTTTATTCAGTTACACAGTACAGCAACTTTGTCATAATTTCAGCTGCTTAAAATCAGTTCAAATAATTTCAAAATGGGGTTGGACAACGGCTCAGTTAGTAAAGTACTGAGCCAGCATGTATGAGGACAGGCGTTTGATCTCCCGAATCTATGTAAATAAAAGCTGTATGTGGTGGCACACCCTATGGTACCAGAAATGGGGAAGTAGATTCCTGGGGCTTGCTTGTCAGCCAGCCTAACCTGTACGGTGAGCTTTGGGTTCAGTGAGAGATAGTGTCTCCAAATAGACAGACAGGCAGGCAGGCAGGCAGACAGGCAGACAATGTGAATGACTCCCAGGGAACAACATTATCCCCTGGCTTTTGAATATACATACAATTAAAATGATTAATCTTTTCAAAGAGAAAATGGTGGTATTAGTGTCACATGTCTATGGTGGAGGCCTCTGTGCTGATAAATGAGTAACTAATATTTGTGGAAAACAAAATGAATGCAATGCTCCATCTCAGTTTTTCAATCTGCCTAATGTCTCAGTGCACAGCCAAAAGATTATAAGTTTGCCATCCAGTGTTGAAGAATAAAAGAAAGGGAGGATGATATGAGAATAAAGAAAGCAATAGGGAAGGCCTTGCATACAAGTTCTAAAAGCCAATTACAGACACTTGAAGAACGTTTTGAATGCAAGGGACCCGGCAGTGAACAGGAAGACGCAGCTCTCCTCTATTTAGAACTTGGCTCTCTTGAGTGGCCTGGGGAGACAGGCGTTGCATTTTCCGGAGGCATGCAGAGAAACAGCAGCCACTTGGCATCTTTCTTGTCGGCATATCTCATGAACAGCACACAGCAGCAGCTCAATTGAACAGCAGATAGCACCGCGAAGCACTCAGAGCCCAGTTCTGTTAGTGGAGAAAAGAACCCCGGAGGCGCTGACAAAAGGTAATGGTAGACTTTTTTTTAACTTCTTGTTTTTTTTCTCTTGATTGAAATTACCCCTTCTAATTGCATGCTTGTGGTTGATAGGGATTTAGCAGAAGAATCCAGAATGAGAAAGAGGAAAAAAAAAAAAGGTGTCACTGATGTATTTCTTGTCAGTTCTATAAGATTTCTGGAGAGACCAGAGATGGCTCAGTAGACCAAGTGCTTTACCATACAAGCCTGTCAACCTGAATTCAGTCCCCAAAATCTACATAAAAAGCAGGATGTGGTGCGCGAATGTGTAATCCCCGCATCCCTGTAGTGAGACGGAGACAAGAAAATTTCCTGGGAACTCCCAGGCAAGCTAACTGAAGTATGCAGTGAGGTAAAAACAAGAGAGACCCTACCTCAGAACAGGGTGGGAGGGAACACTGACTCCAGAAACATTTCCTTCATATGCACACACGCCATGGCACGCATGTGCCTGCACTTGTATGATGCAGTAATAATGGTGATAGTTATTTGCTTTGAAAGGGGATTGCTGAAGAGGGAGCCGGGGACTGCATAGGGCGGAATAAAGAGCAGGCTTCACTGCTCTGCTATCGCCCGTAGGTGGGTCGACATTTGGAGTCCTTAGATAGTAATCATGTCTGGTCACCCAAGCTCAAGTTGCCAGTGCTTCCAGAGGAACTCGGACCTTTCTGGTTTTCACGACGCAGCTAGTTCTCAGTCTTTGGGAAACGTCTCTGGTTCCTGTGGTTTTCGTGAGGCCAAGGCCCTGGTTTCTACAGTACTTCCTCCTTCCATTTCTCTTTCTGCCTCCCATCCTCTCTTCCTCCTTCATTTCATCCTTCCCCCTCTTCCTAATTCAAATACTATATTGTTTAGCAATCAGTGATTCAAAAAGAAACTTTGTTCTGTTCTTTGTCTTAGGGCCCTGGGTTTCCTGGAGAATCTTCCTGGGAAGATGGGCAGAACTCTAAAGGCACCACAAATCACAAACAACACAATTTTGATGTTAAATGTCTGTGATTAATAATAAGGTGGATCGTGGGTCACAGTTAAGGGGAGCAATTTTTTCTTTGCACGTGGTACACAAAAAGAAACTCTCTGAGGTGAGGGTGTTAAGCTGAACAACAAATGGAAAGATCTAGTAGATGAGCAACAGCTGCATAAGCAAAGACTTTAAGAGAGGCTCCTAGATACTTCACAGGCAGAACAAAGGTCACAGTCCTCAGTGGGGATGATAATGGTAAATTCAAGATAAAGTAAAAGAGGGAAGCAGAGTTCTGGTCCTGAGCACTGGGGCCACAAGCCTGAGCCACCACATCTTGCTTCTTTGGGCACACTGGGAATCTGAACTTAGATTCTCCTGCCTGGACAGCAAGCACTTTACCCACTAATGAAGTGACACTCTGCTGCCACTAACAGTTCACAGTCATCATTTTGGAAATGGGTCACCTGTGATTCTGTCAGACTGTCTTGTTAATTTTACCATCAAAATACTTCATGGTTTTTCCTCTCCTTCCCCAGGCTAGCGAATTTGTTCTGCTTTCCACTGCTTTCAACTGATAGTAATAGTCACTCACCCCTTGGTATCTGGGAAGGATTCCTTCCAGAATTCCTGAAGATACCAAAAGCCAAGTATACTCAAACCCCTTCCTAAAGTTACATGATATTTACCCATCAGCTCTACACTCCTTCCATGTATATTAACGCAGTTCCACATTCCAGTTCTACCCAATATAATGCAGTTCTGTGTAAACAGTTACTATGCTGTGTGGCTTAGGGGATGACGACAAGGCCATAAAGCGACTGCCAATCTTCAGGGCTTTCTTATTCTGGTATATTCTCGAAGTGAGGTCAATTAAATCTAAGTTTGTGGGAGCCATGAATAGAAATGGCTGGACTCTTAATAATCTTCTAAACTTAGCCATGGTCTCTGTTTGCTACTCAAGTCACTGTTTCAAAAACAGTGACTCTGATCACGATGAGCATATGAGTCTCTCTGAAGCAGATATTCACATGTCCTTTGCAAGTACCCATAGCCTTCTTGAGTATTGCTAATAACTCGGTGTGCTTAGAGAATAAATCTCAAGTTGTTGTCATTTATGTATCTCTCTGCATAGCTCCTCTTATGTTCCTAAGACCACCATATTGACCTTTTCCTACAATCACTTCTCGGTTCTAGGACATTCTCTACCTTTCTCATCTCTCTGTCGTCTCATGTTCTTTTTTGTGTTTACAGTTCTCCATACCCTGGGCAAAATTCTCTTGCTTTTAAACTCCAGCTCATAGGGGTCCTCTCCTGGACGCGTAGGTAGGCCATTATCAGTGCATGTCTGCACAGGACTTAGACTTTTATATCATCAGTACTCCTTGTTTTGGTTATGAATATTTGTGTTCCCAAGGGTGGAGACTAATTATTCATTCCCAATGCCTGAGACGGTATCTGGCACAACATGCACAAAAGGCAGTCATGAAATAGATCAACCATAGGCTATCTCCCCCCACCCCCTTTTTCCATTTATTTTGATAGCCAACTTCATTTTGCAAGCACACAACAAAATAGCATGGTGCAAAGTTGCAAGCCCATGCTGCTCCATGGTCCATGGGTTCCTCTCCATCACAGCTTTGAATGTCATGCGTTGTTGCTCATGCAGCACTCTGGCCCTGTCTGGGCTCTAAACTGAGTTTAGGCTAAAAGGTTGTTGGGTTTTTTTTTTCCCAAACCATTTGCCAAATGGCTAAAACAGAAACGTACACCTTGCTTGGAGAACAGGCTGATTCCTCTTTGTTCAGGGAGTGCTGATGCACTGTAAATTGAGTCAACGACAATTTCTCTAAGTGTAGAATCAGAATAGCCATGCCATAGAGAGATACTAGAAGGTTTGAACCCTTTGCTTTTACCAGCTATGGTATGTCACTGAGAACATTCTAACAAGAAAATGTTTTTCTTAGTGTGTGTCTGTGCTTGGAAGCTTAGGCAGAGTCAGTGGCATCTGTGAGGAAGATATTGGCCTAGCTGCTTAGACAGAGGTTTACCCATCACCCTCACAAAACAGCAGCACACAGACCTAAGTTAGCTGTCAGGCTGAGCTGTGTGGCTTTGGTGCATAACCCCATTGCAAGCCAAGCAGACACAAGGAGCAGGGGTTTGCCTCTGCACACACTGTGCTGTTTGCTTGGATTGCTCAGTTGTGCCCATCTTTGTCCAGACAGTAGAGAAGCAGCCGAGATGTCGTTATCTGGTAGAACGAGTGGTACCCAGCTTCCGGGTCATGTCAACCCCATACCTACCAGTTTCTATTTTCTCATCTGGAAAAATCGGGGCATTCAAGTGGAGGAGAGGCGGCTCTTTAAGTTCAGACGAACCAAAGATTGCTGACAAGGAGGTGTGGTGCCTGTCAGAGGAGGCTGCTCAGAAGCAGTAGGCTGTAAGCAGTACCTGAGAGAATTCTCAGGATTGCAGAGGAGCTGCAGGGGTGGAGGAGGCTGCATCAAAGGGCTTATTAATGTGGAGAAGAAAGAAATGTAGCTCTGAGGACAGCAAGTAAGTTTACTGGACTGGGGATCTGAGTCCTAACAAATCTAGGGCTTAAATCTTTTGTCACACAGCACTAAGCATATTCCTGCCATAGTTGAGGATCCCAAGGAGACAAAAATGACAAGTTTCACATCTGCAAAGAAGTTGGAATCAGGAAAGAAGCCAGACTGCTCCTCAAAGCCAAAGCGTTGTGAAGGGTGCTATGGTGAGTGGCTGGAGCCAACAGGTCCCTTAAGCTTTCACTTCATCTCATCAACTTCATTAGTTGAGGGACCTGACACCGCCAAGCTGTGCAGAGATGTGCCAGTGTGTTTCTGGGGCCTCTGCGTTCATATCTTCTTGAAGGAAAGAATTCTATCAAAAGACGCAACTTAAGCAAAACACCCTAGGGCAGCAGTTCTCAACCTGTGGTTCATGGCCCCTTTGGATCACATATCAAATACCCTGCCTATCAGATATTTACATTATCATTCATAATAGTAGCACAATTACAGTTACAATGTAGCAATGAATTAATTTTATGATTGAGGGTCACCCAGCATGAGATGTACTAAATATATACAGTTGTGTTAAAGGGTCACAATATTTAGAAGCTTGAGAACCACTGCCCCAGGGAGAGATTGGAGTGGGCTATCCCCAAAGACGGTAGCATCACAGTGAGGTCTGTACCATTGATTTTATCTTATATTTTTGTTTGTGATACTCTTCATTTGTGTGGATGTGTGCTTGTGCGGGTGAGGGGGTTGTGGGGGCTAAGTGTGTGTGAAGGTGCAATAGAAGCCAGAGGTCAAGCTTACTTGCTCATCCTCCATCACCCACTGCATTGTTTTTGATACAGTTGCTCACCCCGCCTGGCAGGTTGACTGGCCAGCACGCCTCACAATTTTGCCTGTCTTGGCCTCCCCAGCCTCCCACACACCACACACCACACACTATTAGTTAAACTACCATTCTCATGCTTGCAAGACAAGCATTCTGCTGCCCGAGACTATGTCCAGGTTTATTGTGTTATTATAGGGTGGCCCTTTTTCCTTCCTAAATTGAAATGGATCAGATCTTTGGAGTACTCCAGTAATGCTCCAGAAAATCCCATAAGGGCAGTGGGACAAGGCATGCAGACTATAATCTAAATGACATTGTAACAAAGTCAGATTCTTTTGAGGACTTAGGACTTTTGTTAGTGCACATGTGTAGCAATTAGGAAAGAGCCCCAGTACCTAGGTTTCTAGTGCAGTGAG
Source organism: Phodopus roborovskii (assembly GCF_943737965.1). Classification (NCBI taxonomy): domain Eukaryota; kingdom Metazoa; phylum Chordata; class Mammalia; order Rodentia; family Cricetidae; genus Phodopus; species Phodopus roborovskii. Next base: position 15,880,585 of record NW_026126482.1, on the reverse strand, counting down.
AACACCTAGCTGTAGCTGCAAGGATGTTTAACCACAAAGAGGCATCTGACTATTAAAGAGACACGACTGCCCAGATACAGCTGCAGTTGCCTTGGTTACCTCATATCTATCTCCTTGCCTGTCCAGTATCATAAGGGCTAGTATAAATATGATCAAGGAAACTGCTTGGCCACTGAGGTCCTTCTATTCCTTCTCAAAAACATTCTAGAACAAATTATCTAATCACTGTTGCCTAGGATGCCCTCATCCTACTTGGAAATCATGAAACCACATTCATCTACACTGGCTACAACCTAAGTAAGGTAACCACAAAACTTACCTTAAAAACTAGTATCCTCGGCAGATAGGTGTATCTACTGACAACAGGGGCTATTCTACATGAACAAGGACCTATGCTGGATTGTTTATATTCTCATCCCACGTCTGTCTTTTTCCACTGATAATCACTCAGTCACCATGTTTGGAAACTGTCCAGTTCCATGTGCTTCCTGAAGGGGAGGGGAAGTCCCGCTGTACCAACCATACTTCCTTCCCCTCTTGCTTCAATGGAGTAGGGCTTCCAAACACAGCTTCCTGCCAACAATCTCCTCAACAGTCTACTGTCTCCTAACAGATCAAACTTTCTAAACTATATGTTTAGTCACCCTTATGCTTCAGAACTTTCCAATGATTTTGCATACAGAGTAGACTATATTCTAATATATTAGAATAAATATGTTTCATATAGAAAAGTGTGTGCGTGTGTGCGTGTGTGCGTGTGCGTGTGTGTGTGTGCGTGTGTATGTGTTAGAATAAAGTTCATGTTCTTCAGTCTGGTCCCTATTCCCCTCTTTAACGTCATTTGTCATTGGATAGCTTGCCTTTACATCATTTCTACAGTCTTCAGAGTGCTTCTATCTCACTCACCCTCCTCTAAACAAATGAAATGATTTAAATATAAATATATCTATCTCACTTCATCAACTGCACAGTTCTTTAAAATAAGCATAGCTATTAAGTATTCCTCAATACGTTTCAATGACAGTCCTCCACTTGGGACAAATTTGAGCAAAGACCATGAAAACGTTAAGACATCTATCAATCCATCATCCACCCATCCATCTATCCTCCATGTATCCATCTATTCGTCTACCATTATTCTCTCTTCTCTCATTCATCCATCCATTGATCAAGCTATCTATCTTCCAGTCATTCACTAATGTCAACTATGCTTAACTTAGTTGTTTGAATAGTATTTACATTCTGAACTCTTGTAGACTCTAGCCATTTCTTATACAATTTCTATCTTTAAAAGTGAAAATAGGGTGCTGGAGAATCAGCCCTTAAGAGCACTGACTGCTCTTGCTGAAGTCCTGGTTTGGTTTCCAGCTTCACATGGTGACCTTTAACCATCTGTAACTCCAGTTTCAGAGGATTTTATACTTTTTTCAGGCCTCTTTAGGCACACATGTGGTGTGCATGAATTCATGCAAGCACAAACACACACACACACACACACAAAACAATAAAATAAAATGAGTAAGTAAATAAATGTGAAAATAGAAGGAAAGTAGATAATATAAATAACTAATTTCTTAGCACATCTATTATTTGTATTTTATCTAAGAAAAACCCTTTTAGAAGAGTTTAAATTAAATATGCCATGTTTCTGGGTAAAGTTACCTTTTAAAGAGAGCATAATGTTTTGAATTGCTTTGAGAAAGCAAACATGAGTGAACCGATATGCTCTAGTAATTTAATGAAGCTAGAACCTTGGGACCTGAGGAACAAATGGCGAGAAGTGATCATATGGTTCTAAGTTAAACAGTGAATTCCCCACTGCTCACTTGGCAAATTGTAATCATTAATAGAGCCAAGTGTGCTGATAACATTAATAAATCCAACCCCCAAAATCAAATTTAATTGACTCAGAATAATTACAGAGAGTACCAATCATATGGTAGAAGGGAAAATGCTTGTCTTGAACTCTTCCTGAGTGTGTGTGTGTGTGTGTGTGTGTGTGTGTGTCTATGTGTGTGTCTGTGTGTGTGAGTGAGTGCAGGTGCCTGTGGAGGCCAGAAGAGGGCGTCGGATCTCCAGGAGCTGAAATTGCAGGTGGTGTGAGCTGTGCACCTTGGATACTGGGAAGACATCAGGTTCTCTGGGAGAGAATTATGCACTCAGCTTCTGAGTCATCTCTAACTACTCTTCATCACTTCCTTCTAAGAAGCGACTACAAGAGCATTTCCACCATCACAGTTCAAGGTGTTCGTTCAGGTCTTGCAAAGTCTTATTGATCTCTTTCAAATCAAAAAGATCAAAGTTCCGTCCTCTACGCTTCTTTTCCTGAATAGTTACAGAGCTCCACCTACTAAACAAGGCATGGACCAGCATCACACCAACAGCCAGGGAACCTCAAGGGCAAGGTAAAACTCCCATACGATCTGTGAGGACAGGGAAGAAATCACACAGTCCTCACATGAGCCAAAGAGCGTGAGCATGCATGCTAGCTGTGAGGTAGGCTAGCTCCAACAAACAGTACAAATTTATGCTGTCATCTAGCAGAGTGTAGTGTGTGTGTGCTTGTGTGTGCCTCTGTGTGTGTGTGTGTGTGTGTGTGTGTGTGTGTGTGTGTGTGTGTGTAGTTAGTTCAGCTACAATGCCTATTCATCAAACCCTTGGGTTTGTTCTGTGTCTCTCCTCTTTAGCTCTAGGGTTGTAGGTGTTCACAGCTGGGTGCCAAGGAACTGAGCTCAAGTCTTTAAATTTGCATGGCAAGCACTTGACCCGTAGAGCCATCTTGTTGATCCCGCTGTTTCTTTTGGAAATTACCTTTAAAGTTTGGAGAGTGAACTTAGGACCTCACAGGAGCTGTGTGGGTGCTGTGACTCTGAGCTGCACTCCTGGTCCCTTCTGCACTCTATTTCTATATAGATTATTAGGAATTCAGAGGAGCACAGGGGAATTCTTAGACCTCTCTCTTCCTTCTGCAGGCTTTGGGCCCTTATTCAGATTCCTATACAGAGTCAATACAGATTGTCTAATGCCAAATGTCCGATGATATCACCGCAGACAAGCTTGCTTTCTCTCTGCCCAAAACTGCTGAAACTGTTTCCAGATGTTTCCCTGGAGAATAAACCATGAGCCTTGCACAGCATGTGCTGTCTCCCAGCTCTTCCAGAAGCAGCAGCCCAGGAACTCGGCAGCAATGTCTGCAGTGATTGCCTTCCATGGGGTCCTTTGCAGAATGTGCCTCATCTTCAAATCTGAAGTGGCTGTAAAGTGGGACCTCCTCCTCTGTGGAGGTCCTTAGGGAGATGTATGAGAGGACAGCCTGCAAACCCTCCCGACAGCACCTTCCTGGCAGATACTATTCCTCATTGTTGGTTATTCATTGTTTCCCGGGACTCCCCAAGGCTTTCTCATTAGCTGAAGAACATAAATACTGCCTTTTGTTATCTAGTCTACTGATTTTGCTTCCTTGGTTTGAATTCTGGTTTGCCAATTACATATTCTAGAATGAACTAACTGAAGAATCATCAGCCCAATTCTTGCATGCCTCTCCCATCTGTCATCCAGAAGCAGCCATCTGCCTGAAGGTGACAAGGGGACAAGGAGCCAGACTGCTGGGCATTCGCCATCAGGAAACACTGAGAGAGAAACCATTTGCACCAGGGCAGCTTTTTAGTCCTGGAATGAAAGTAGCTGCCATGAATTGGGCCACAACTAGTGTACCCCACTCACTCTACAGCTTATTCATTCTTCATAAACTCTGGAAGCCTAAAATAATATGGGATTGGGGGAGGAATTGATGTTCCTGTAGCCCCAACAATGGTACAGCCCACTGTCAAAAGTTTCTGGAAGACTGGGGACCAGGTAGGCAATCATCATCAAATTGATAACTTCATGAGGCATGATGGAGAAGTGGAGTCCAGACCAAAGCTGTCAGGACTCCGGTGAAGGCAATTCTGACAGCTTTAGAATGTTAGAGAGATCCAAGACTAAATATTATAAGGTTTTGATTCAGGATTCGATACGTTTCAAAAAAAATACCTTAAAATTGAGGTACTGTATCTAGCCCATCCCTGTAGCCCCATGCAACTGCTGCTTCGCTGTCTTGGGAAACTTCTGAGTGGAATGGAAACCCAGTCTTTGTAGTTGAGAGGCAACAGTGGAGGACTGCTAAGACACAACAAGAAAATATCTCCCAAAATGATCAGAGAAGACAATGGGAGTTGTGAGAAAACTTTCCTTTCATGCATTTATTAGCTCAAAATAAAAATATTCCGAGTTGGGAAGTGGCTCACTAAAATAGTAGTACATAGGTGAAGTTTCTAATTTTGAAAGAATAGATCCAAAGAGAGCTTGGCTTTTACCTATTTAGTATACATATTTCCAAGCCAGGAATATCCGGTGTTGTCAATCACTGGAAAGTTGGAGTTGAGAAACTCAGTGGATGGCAATTATGCATGGCTGCAGAACTGCCAGGTGGAACATGGAAACCTTTGGAAACCTTTATATCCAGTGACACAGTAATAGAACTTCTGGGCAAACTTCTAAAAATACATTCTGAAACAGATAAAATATTAATGCAGAGATGTTCTCCACAGGCTTATTCATTATCAAAGAAGAAAAATTGGATTAATATCCACCATTAGGAACTACTAAGAATAAACAGTGTGTGGAGAGTTTTAAATATAGGAAAATATGTATGTTCAAACACTCAGAGAAATAAAAGCAAATGATGGAATGATCTGGACTTGACTTTTGTGCAGCAAGTGAGGTAATAGGATGATAAAAATGATTCCGTCTTTGTAGTGGTTCACAAATAAACAAACCTGGACACTACATGGACACTGCATTCCTGAGTTCACAGCAGCTGAGGTCACAAGCACAAGACCTGTATAAGATCTAACCTACGAGCCTGTTAGCACGAAGGGGAGGGGCACATGAAACTCCACCCCTCACCGAGGAGCAGTTAATGGCTATTGGGGAAGGGTCATTTTTCTTCAGTATTTAGCCCTGACAATTTGCTTATAATGCAGTAAAATAGCCCCACATCCATCTACCTACAGGCAACCCTCTCTACTTCTGTGGGCTATTTTGAAAGGAAGACATGAAACTAGGAAGGATGTTACAGGAAGGGTCCTAGGAGGTGGGATAAGGAGAGGAGAAGAATTATGGGTAGAAATAATCAAGATATGCTATATTCATGTGGGAAGTTGTCAACATTTTTGTGTAAATGAAGCTATTTTTAAAAATAAAGGAAGGTGTTAGAGAGATGGCTCAGTGGTTATGGATGCATATTTCTTTTGCAGAGGGTCTCAAGTTTGGCTTCAGCATCCCTGTTGGGTGATTCACAACTGCAGCTCAGAGAAATCCAAAACCCTCTTCTGGATGCCTAGGCCACCCGCACTCATGAGCACACACCTATACACAGCCACATATACATACATGCAATTTAAAAATTAAATCTTTAAAAGAGAGAGAGAGAAAGCAAGCCATTTTTAAAGGATTGCAAAGTCTTTCTCCAAACATGAAATGTTGCTGTGGTGAAATTAGCTGCAGTATGAGAATTATGGCCTCTCCTCTGAGCCGATGGAGATCTTGGAATTTCAACCCTTCTACCAGCTCAAAATCTTGATTAGCTAAATTGTTCATTTATAGAATTAAAATAATCCCCTTGGCTTAACTCACCACAGCCTCCTACTTTCATCCCAGGAGAACTGGAAGCTTGAAGGCAGAAACTGAAACATGCACAACCCCCTCTAAGCAGGCTCGCCAAGCAGTTCTCTGAAGTATGGCTCCCCGAGAAAAGAGACTAAATAATTGCTGCCTTCTAAGAGCCCAAGACTCAGAACTTTCTATAATTATCCTTGATTGAATAAAAATAATCACAACCCTGATTACCTCCCCCCAACACACACACACACACACACACACACACACACACACACAGGGTTATCAGAAATATTTAGGAATACTCTCCCTATCTTCCAAGGTTCTCCACAGTTGCTGAATCAGAAGGTTTAGCTGAACTGATATTGTATAATAGCACAGCTTTCCAAGTTGGCTTGCAGAAGTTCTCTGGAAGAATTTTAGTAACCATATTTTGGTGATGAGATGGAACCAGGATAGTGTCACAATAATGGTTTTGTCATTGGTAGGAAAATCCACCCTTGCTTGTTGAGAAATATATCTCTGAGGCCCCAGAGTGAGGTACCTTCAGATGGCCATATGTACCCACTTCTGTCAAAATATAGTATGCATTTACAGAATCTATGTGTCTGATGATGCAACACTGTCTTTGGCTTCTATGTTATAGATATGTATATTTATTAAATATGAACACTTGAAATACTTTCCCTTAGTTTGTGCCTTTATGATTCATTTTTTTTTATTTCACATGATTTCTAATGTTTTTCTTGAAGTTTTGGTGTTATAAGGCATTTTTAAATGTCACAAAGGTGTTCTTCTCTGTTATACATTTTGGTATTGTATTTATTTATTAGTGTGTGTGTGTGTGCATGTGTGTGTGTGTGTGTGCACATGTGCATGTGCACACCTGCATGCACGTGTGAGTGCATGGGCACAAGTCCCATGTCATGATATAGCACTTAGATGATATTTACAACATTTATGAAGGCTGCCCATGCTGGACCTGTATATCAGATGGTGGCATGTCACCCGTAGGGTGAATGCAGATAGGAGGGGACAGGAGACCACTCTCCCTTGCACCAGAAGAGATTGGCAGCCAATTTACTTGGACTCACATTGAGGAGCTACAGATGATTCATTTTCATTAACAAGTTTTGATAATCCTGACCAAAACTTTAAACACATTTTTGGCAAGGAAATATAAGGTGAAATATTTGATAGAAAATCAACTTCCCTTCCCTGAAGCTAATTCCTGAGAAACATCACAATAAATAAAGCAATGATGGTGGCCACTGTTCTGGGGCTGGAGAGGTCAGGGGCAAAGAGCAGTTGCTTGTCAGCCAGAGAATCCCAGTTTAATTCCCAGAACCCACATCTATTGACTCACAACCATTTGTAACTGGAACTCTTATGGGATCCTATGCCCTCTTCTGATCTCCATGGGCTTATGCACGCACGCGCGTGCGCGCGCGCGCACACACACACACACACACACACACAGAGAGAGAGAGAGAGAGAGAGAGAGAGAGAGAGAGGAAGAGAGAGAGAGAGATTTTGTGTGTGTTTGTATTGTCTTTTCTAAAGCAAGTTTAAGACAGCATTACCCACCGTAACAATGGTGGGCAGTGGGCTTAACAGCTCTCTCTCCCTCCTTCTCTCTTTTTTCTCCCCATGAGATAACAAAGCAAGAAGCATCTTGCCCAATGTGAGTCTTTGACCTTGGGCTCTTCCATCTCCAGAACTGTAAGAAAATCCACAACCCAGTCTTGGGTTCTCTGTGAGAGCAGCATACAACAGCCTTGGCTGACTGGAGTGCTGTTGGAAGATGGAAGCTGAACATCAGCCCCACAGGAAGAATTTGCTTATAAAGAGAGTGAGAAGTTGGTCATTCCGAGGTAGTAATAGAGATGTAAAAACTAATGTTATCTTATTTTCGATATCAGGAAAAAGAGGTTTGATTTAATGTATCTGCTTAATTCACTCCTAAGTCAAAAACTTGCTGTGGGCATTTAATAAAACTGTCAGTAGAGAACATTTTAATGTAGAAATGATTGCTCCATTTCCATCTTTCCTGCATGCAAAAATAAGTTTCTTTCCACTGTAAACCTGCCCTCTCTGCTGTTCTTAGATGTTCCCGCATTCTGTTTCATTTCTAATTAACACACAGTTGTACATACTCATCAGTACGCTCACACAAGGACCATTTTCTAACGAAGTCTTAGATTGGATGTGTTGTCCAACCACTGTTTACACTAAAAGTGAAAACTAGAATGACGGGTCCAGGAGCAGACACATCACCACAAAGTCAAAATGTTTAAGTTGAATGATCCTACTAAGCCAGGGGCCATCTTTGCCTCAGAGATTCCTTCTGATGTCCTCTGTTGCTATCCGAGAGTGGTCCACTGTCATCTCTCTATGATTTTATGTCCATGACCTAACTGTTCTCATCCTTTTCTTCCTCTGGTCTATACAATGCAGATGCATAACGTCTAATTCCAAATTCCTCTCACAAAACTTCCATCTCAACACTGCTAGACGGCTATGCTGTACCCTTTCTCTAAGGTCCCAATGATTGAGCATTTCCTACAGGGCCTGTGAGATCTGACTGGGCCATGGCCTTTGGGCCCTTTAATAGCCACATACCCTTGTCATATCCCTGGTCTCTTAATCATTAGTGATAATATCTTGATGCTCCAGTCTTTAGACTTTTTCCTTCCCAGCATCCCTGTGCTCGAGAGTCTTTTTCATTCACCAGAACCATCAACTTTACCTGGAGGAGATGTTATATTGTCAAAAGAGATTTATAAAGAAAAAAAAATACAGTAAATGTTTCTTTGGGGGAAATGTGTATGTAAATAATGAATAACCTCTAAAGCAGATTTAACTATCTGAAGGGAAGGCCTGAGGGGTTGAGAGAGCAAATTTTAGAAGTCAGAAATTGAAATAGAAGGAATATGGAAGAAAACAGAGAGATTCCAGACCTTACAGAGATGTGAAAGCCATTGGGGCTGAGGAATGGGAGTAAGGGGTGCCCTTCTGCCTTAAAGGAACTGATAGCAAGAATAGAGATTTAAACTGATAGGACAAAATAGGTCAGGACAGCCAGTATTAGAAGGATTGGTGTCAATTGTGGACAACACCAAGGACTCATGATAAAGCCCAAATAATGCTTGCAGATCATCTTTGACTTTCTAAGGTATATCTCACACTACCTCTCCCCTAAACCAAGCCCTAGTCTGTCAGGATGGCTCAGTAGTAGGTAATGGTACTTTATAAAATCCAACGACCTGAGATGATTCCCCAGTCCAAAGACACACACACACACACACACACACTCACACAACACACTCACACACACTCACACACAATCCCCCCCACACTAAATAAATTAATGTAACAAAAATTATAAAATGCAGAGGCAGGCTGATCTCTGTGAGTTCAGGGCCAGCCTGGTTTACAGAGTGAATTCCAGGACAGCTAGAGCTGTTAAAGCCGCAAAACCTTGTCTTAAAAAAAAAAAAAAAGTAAAATAAAAAGTCTTGCCAGCCTTCTCTTCTATTATAATAGTTCAACTTTGCTCACTTTTTTCCCTGAAATATGTGGGAAGTCACTGTCCCTCGCCCATGTCCACTCGTTGTCAAAGGCTTGTAACACTCAGCAGGTTTTCTCCCAGCAAAGCACGATGGGGCCTGAGCCCCAGAGATGAGATGGTGGCAAGGAAGGGGTAGTCCCCACGCTGAGGTTAGACTATAACTAGGACAGTGATGAGAAACATTCTTACACATTGCACAGTACACTGTGTGGTGACTTCTTGTTTTTCTCTAGCCAAAAAGACTACATGTTCATAAAGGTAAACTCTACATTGGTATTAGTCAAAATTATGCCCGAATCCCAAGGTCAGTCCCTGGCAAATTATGAGTGTTAGTATTTGTTGGTTAGACCAATGAGTCAATAAAGAATGAGTGATTTAAAGTCATTGGTCCCTTTACAAAAGTGAGGAAATGGAATCAAGACGGTGCCCAGTTTTATCCTTACTGTCTGCATTCGTCTATCTTCCATTGCTATGACAAATACCTGAGTGAGAGCCTTTTAAAAGAGCCTATTGGATGCCACTGCTCACATTCAAGGTGGGTCTCCCCCTCCTTAGTTAATTCTCTAGAAACATCCATATGGATGCACCCCATGGTCTATCTCATTACTCTCTTAAACGTGGCTCGATCTAATCAAGTTGACAAGATTAGGGTCTAAACTAATCCTATTTTTAAAGTCATTTTAGAGCTTTCTTCCTGATGTTAAGACTGCCCACCTTCTGGGTCTGTTACAGCTTCTTCAGCACAGTCAATAAAATGCATATATCTAGTGTAACCTGTGGCTGGTGATGTCCAGAGTGTGAGCCTGAACACGGGCTCCTGTGAGCCCACTCCATTTTTTACACCCACAAAGAAAATTCTGATTTAAAGAAAAACATGTTATCCTTTTTTTTCCCCTTTTGCTCCTTTTAAAGTCAAGTTTTTAATAACGTGCATGGGCTTCATTACATGTTTAAGAGGCTAACTTCAGAGATGTAATGTTTTCAAGTATGTTTCCTTTTCCATAAGCTGCCTTATAATCTTGCCAATTATTTCTTTGGTTTTCTCTGAGTTTTGGTATGATGTAATCATACTTTAAAACATATTACCTTCATTTGCCCATGCTTCCAGTTTCCAGTGAGATATATATGATATATATACATATATATACATATAATATTTAAATCAGTAATTTATTTCAAGAAAATTTTATTTACTATGTAAGAAAATGACCACATATCATCCCTTTGCATGTGATGACCCATTTTCCCTAAAGTGTTTAGTCAAGAGAACTTCCTTAAAGCCTGTTTAAGTGAACAGAAGACCAGGTCATCATATGGACAATAGCATTTCTATGCTCTCTGTCTCATTCCATGGTTCTATGTGGCTGTTCTCAAGCCAATAAGACACTGTTTTTATTACCCAAATCAGGGAATGTGATGCTTATAGTTTTGGTTTGTTTTTTTCAGGCAATTTAGAGCTTGTACAGTTCTATACACATTTGAATGAAGGATAGGAGTCAGTCGGTCATCTCAATGGTCCTAAAAAAGAATTTGAGCAAATCCAGCATCTTTTCATGATTAAAAGCATTTGAACAAATTAACAAATGAGAAAGTTTACCTCAGCAGAAAAAATGAAATCCACGATGAACCTGAAGCTGCTGTCGTGCCCAGTAAGAAACTGTACATTTTCCCCATAAAGTCAGGAACAGGGCCTCTGTGTCCATTCACCTCTTCCTCTCAACATATACTGGGAGTCCTGGCCAAAGAAATAAAACCAAAGATTATATTCTATCACACACATGCACACACACACACACACACACACACACAATCCTGAAACTTCACAAAACTCCAAACCTGTTAGAATTAATAAACAAGTTCAGTAAAGTTATTGAATGCAAAATAAATACACAAAGTCACACATGTTCTATGCACTAACAAGTAACTTTCAAAAGTAAAGTAAGGAAACGATCGCATTCACATTTAGCATTAACAAGAATAAAGTAGTTGGGAATTAATGACATTGTTCTTGCCTGCTTTCTGATGTTGTGGTCAACACCATGACAAAAAGAAATTAGAGAGGAAAGGGTTTAGTTCATCTTAAGGTATCATCAGTCTACCATCTATTACTGAAGAAATCAGAGCAGGAACTCAAGCAGGACCAGGAGCAGAGCCTATGGAGGAACACCAAACTGCTTGCTGGCTTGCTTGGTCCCTGAGGCCAAGAGCAGTTAGAGTGGTCCAACAATTGACTCATACTGGCGTGGCCAAGAACTGGGGAGTTGCTTAGTTTATGAGGGTGGATCCAACAGCAGGCCCAGTGTGGTGTCGAACCCTGGTCCCAGTCAGCCATGGAAGCTTGAATCTTGGTTCTGTTGTCAGCAAAGGCAGCAGCAGCAGTAACAGCAGAAACCAACTAGGTTATCTTCCTTCTGCCATACTCTTTGCTTGGTTGGGCTGCTACAAGAAGGTACCTCCCACATTTGGGGTGACCTTCCCACATCAGTGAAGGCGAGTAGAACAGTTCCTCAGCTGAGGTTCCCTACTTAGGGCAAGCTGACAGTAAAACCAACCAACACCAAGGTAAATACCTAGACACTACAAGACATTGATAGAAGGAACTGAATAATGATAATAAATAAATGGAGACACATGCTATATTCATGGATTTAAAAAATTTATATTATTAAGAAGCTCATGCTAGGACTGCAGGGATGGCTAAGAGGGTAAAAGAACTTCCTAGAAAAGCCTGGCAATGGGAGTCGTTAACCCAGTGCACCCAAAGAAGAGCAGAAGCCCTGTGGTCAGCTAGCCTGGTAGATGCAGCCTTAAAAAAAAAAAAAAAAAACCCTATGCCAAACAAGGAGCTACAGCAAGGACCAGGACCTGAATGTCGTGCCCTGACCTCTAGCCATGAACAGGACATGTCCATCCCTGCACACATACACATACTCTCTCTTGCACACACAGACATACATGATTTTCGCACTGCTCATTCTACAGAGTCAGTGGCACTCTTACCTAAATGTAAGTGCCATTTGTCACAGAAGTGGAAAGAAATCCTAAAACTCATGTGGGGTTTTTTCCCCAAATCTCTAACCTTCAGAATTGTGAGGTGACACATTTGTGTTGTTTTTAGACTAGAAAATGAGTGTTGTCCTGTTACCCTTATGAGTTGCAGTCTGTCTATTCACTTACTTTGCAGAGCTTGGCTGAGGGACGGTGATGAGAAGAGCCTCCGTGGGCATGCTTGACTAGGATGGAAAGGAAACGCTATAAACAGATCTGGTAAGGCTAAAGAAGTTAATGTACTTGTTTATGTATGATTACTCATGAATATTTATAAGCATATGTTTGTCTATTACACACACACACACACACACACACACACACACACACCTCACGCATATGCATCATCCTGAGAGGTGTAAACAGGACAGTGTGATACAGGAGCATCTAACCCATTTTGAAATGATACACTCTTTATAAAGATCTCCCACATATAGTACTTTAGTTGAAAAACAATGAAGTGTTACTGTAGTTTGTTGGGGGGGGAGCATTGAGTTCTTGGGAGATGACTGAATTTATAATGAGCTAGGCTGAATGCAGTGAAATGAAGACAGTCCAGTGTTTCATGATGGGCCAAGTGTTGACTAATAGTTTCCCTAAGGCCATGGAAAATCCTGGACATTTTATGGATTCTACCTTTACTTAATAATCACTAGGGACAAAGCCAAGGGTATAAAGAGATTCCTTGATTCTGATGCAGCTTCCAAACCTAAGTCCCACTCCAATTATAATCCTTAAAGATGTGTCTACCACTTTAACTCTCCTGTCAAATTGATGCCCTACCCTCATCAGGATGGATGAAGTTCAGTTGCAATGTTTTGTTCCATGAAGATGGCTGGTCTTTGTATTCGTTACTTTGTGTTGCTATGGCCAGGATGTGTGATAGGAACAGCACAAGGAAGGGAAGACTTAGTCCAAAGAATGGTTTCTGAGAGATTCCTGTCCATCAAGGTGGGGAAGACATGGCAGAGTTTGTAGTGGTGGTGTTACATGGTGAAGGCTCTTCACATCCTGGTGGACCAGAAAGCAGAATGTACAGGATAAAACTATAATGGGATAAGCATCAAAGGCCCTCCCCTAGTCAGAGCCTATGTTCCAAGGCTGTGGTTCTCAACCTGTGGCTCTCGATCTCTTTGGGTTAAAATGACCCTTTCACCAGGGTTGCATATTAGGTATCCTGCAAAACAGACATTTACATTACAATTCGTAACAGTAGCAAAATTACAATGTGGCATAGCAATGAATAATTTTAAGGTTGGGGATCACCACCACATAAGGAACTGTGGTAAAGGGTCACAGCATTAGGAAGGTTGATAACCATTGCTCTAAAGCATCCACAGCTTTTAAAATGGTGCTGAAAGCCAAAAACTAGATGTTGAAAGTGTGAACATTCAAACTATGAGAGCCTCCATTTGCTCTTAAAATGTCAACATTCACAGGCTGAATAGATGACCAACTGGTCATCACCAACTGCCCCAGCTGGTCATTAATTCAGTTTCTGCTGTAGGACAGTAGGAGGTGAGAAGGGAGAGGAATACTCCCAAGAGGAAAGAAAATGCCAGAATTTTCTTCACACTGACCCAAGAAGTCTGCACACAAATTATGGTATTACCAAACTTAATTTCAAGCAAAACCTCAAATTCAAATTCTAGACAGATTGGGGGCATTGTCTCATTTTTATCTGTGCAAAAGAAAGGTGCATTTATTAGCTGCTAATAAAATCTCAAATTTGCAAGTGTAGAGAGTGGGAGATGAAGGGAGAGTTAAAAGAGTTGGGACTGAGTGGGGGGCCTGTGGGGTTCACTACAACTACACTGCCTTAAAGTCTCATCTTCCTCCAAGCCCGTCTCTCACACCACCCTTTTCCTCTGCTGACCTCTGACCTTCCATCTTGGATGTTCTGCCTTTTCTAGTCAGGACCTCTTACTCTGGATGTCCCCATTTCAGGGGACTTAAAACTGAGTCCTATATCCCTCTTTCCATGGCAAAACTAGGGTTGGTCTAACTCAAAATGCCTTGCCAAAGGAATGGAGAGATGCAATAGAACTTCCATAGGGCTTGACAGGGAATTACCAACAGCAGAAAGTGAGCCTTGAAGTTGGCCAAGTAAAGATGTTTTGCTGTGCTCCAAAAGCAACAGCAGCTCTATGTTGGAACTGAAGTGCAGGAAACTAAGCAAGAGTTCTGGTGCTACAAAGGACTCAAGGTGAGGGTTGCCCAGGTAACAGGCTTCCCTGCTGCCTTCCCAGGATGTGGCTGGTCCACATATCACGAGAGCTACTTTTTATGAAAACTGCAAGGCCCATCCAATAGTCAAAGATTCGCTTTATGCCATGCAACTGGTGCTCTTCACAAGAAATAAAACAGAATGGAACAAAAGGACCAAAGAAATAGCATGCAATGAAACTAAGAGCCTCGGGTTTGGGAATGTGTGTCTGGCATTGTAGTGTAAAATACAGTTCTTGGGGCTAGAAAGATGGTTCATGGTTAGGAAAAAATACTGCTATTCCCAATTACCCAAGTTTAATTCACAGCACCTATGTTTGCAACTTCCAGTAACTCCAGCTCCAAGGGATCTAATACCTTTTTCTGGCCCTCTTAAGGTACTCACATACACAGTACACACACACACACACACACACACACACACACACACACAGAGAGAGAGAGAGAGAGAGAGAGAGAGTTATGTATTTATTAATGTTAATATCAGTTTAAAGGGTGGGAGATATGGCTCAATAGGCAACATGCTCACTGTGCAAATACAAGGAATTGAGTTTGATTCCCCAGACCGCTTACAAAAGAACCAGATGTGGTTTGTAATCCCAGCACTGGGAAGGCAAAATCAATAGCACTGGGGCCCTGGGACTCACAGGCCAACCAGTCTAGCTGACTCATCAAGCTTTGGGCCAACAAGAAATGATGCTCAAGGTTGTCCTCTGATTTTACATGCACATGAACACAAATGTATAGCCACACATACACAGGAACACACACACACACTTAAAAAAAAAAAAAAACTAAAACCTTCTGGCTTGAAACTGAACTATGATGTACGGTGGGAAGCTAGGTTAGTTGTCATGTTTGAAGTATTTTCTGCTTCTCCCAGATGACTGAGAGCTAATGTAGGAACTGTGGTGTGGCTGGATATGAATGAATTAAGGATTGCAGCTTCCCTCCAGGAGATCTTCCACTTATAACCCTGCTTAAGAAACAGAATTTTAAAAAAAAAATAAAGATAGCACACTTTAAAAAGATTTTTTTAGAGCAGTTGTTGGTTCACAGCAACATTGAGAATTTATGGAGATTTCCCATATGGCCCCTTATCCCACATAAGCATAGCCTTCCCTAGTACTAACTTCCTCATCAGAGTTAAAATTGATGAACCCATATACTGATACAGTGTTATCTCTCAAAGTCCATCCTTTACATTGGGGCTTTTACTAGATGCTGCGTTTTTTGTGAGTTTATACAAATGTGTGACAGCATGATGCAGAGTCACTGTTAATTGTGTCAAAAGTACGTCCGGAATTAGTGTCAGTTGCTTTTCTCCTTGCTGCAACAAGACGCTTGGCAAAAGCCACTGGTGGGAGAAAGGTCTGTTTTGGCTCACAGTTCGGAGTTACAGTCCATCATGATGAGGAAGCCTGGGTGGCAAGATTTTGAGGCAGCTGTCACACTGCATCCACAGTAAGGAAGCTGGAGGGAGGAAGGCAGGAGGAAAGCTCTCCTCTTTACTCAGTCCGTGATCTCAGCCCATTGAATGGGACTGTCTATAGCTTGGGTGTGTCTTCCCACCTCAGTTAGCCTAGCTGAAAAATCCCTTGCAAACAAGCCTGGAAGTTTTTCTCTTTGGTGACGGTAGATCCTGTCAAGTTGTCAATCAACATTGACCATCACACCACCCCAAGTCTTTCCCACTCTGTCTGTCCATTGCCTCCTTCCCTAAACTCCTGTAAATCCACAATCTCTTTGGTGTTCATATTTTCCCCCTTCCCGGGACGCCACAGAACTGGAGGAACACAGTGTGTGGTCCTTTCAAATCAGCTCCTTTCCCACAAGAACGTGCAGCTGGATGTCAGCAGAGTCTTTTCATGCCATGATGCCTCATTTCTTTGTAGTGCTGAGCAACAGTCTAGACTTGACACGCTGGAGTATGTCCTTTCTCCTAATGCAGAACACCTCAACCTCATCCAGTTTGGGCCAATCACGAGCAAATCTGTTTTACAACTTTATGCTAGTTAATTTGTGGATGTGAAATTTCAACTCCCGTGGTTGAATGAGAAGTAATTGCTGCATTGTATGTATTTGGTTTTGTGAGAAACCAATAAAGTACCTGTGCTATTTACTGTCACCACCAGCCATGCAAAAGAGCTCTTGAGCTCTGTATCTTTGCCAACATTTAATGTTGTCATTGTTCTGGACTTTGGCCATTACAATTGGTGTGTGTATCTCCCTGTTGTGTTATTTCCCTGATGACATAAGATGTGGAACACACTTTTTACACACATTTCCCCCTCTGTGTTAAGGTCTCGGCTCACTTTCCAATTAGACTCTTCATTTTCTCATTTTGAGATTAAGTGTTCTTTATATGTTTGGGGCAAAAGTCTTTATCAATATGTTGGATGCATATATGTTATCTTCCCCTGTGGTTTATCTTTTAATTTTCTTCCCAGAGCCTTTCATGGAGCAGAACCCTCAGTTCTCATGGCTTGCACTTTTGGCGTGTCACTAAACATGCTTTATCAGCTGTCCATAATTGTAGGAACACCGGCACTGGTGAAACACTGTGTATGGACAAGGGACACAGCAAGTGTTTGTTCCGTCTGATGACCCTGTGAGGACAAACACCATTCCTCCCCACATTCTCTGCCCTGTTGGTTCTTTGAGGAGAATGACTCTGGGAGGGGACTACAAAGATTAAGAACAGGTTGCAGACCATCCTTGCCCAGTGAATCTGCTTGAGAGTGTGGAAGGAAAGCGATCAAGTTCCTCAGGAAAACATGTGGATCCTTCAGATGCAGTTACCTACAAGACCTGATGTGGATATCAGCTGGACAGACATGATCTTTTATGGTCATGGGTTTAAAAAAAAAAACAATACCTCCTGCAAATTTAAGATGAAGAAAGTGAATTCTTATCTGAGCACGAAAGCATGCAGGTAGCAAAAGGGTACACTGATGTGTGTGCCACATCTGGGGAAGGAGGACACTGCCATTAAAACTTCTTTCAGATCATGCAGGGTTAGAGGGCTCGTATTTCTCTGGGTGTAGTGGCATACAAAATGTTATTCCAGGACTTGGTAGGCAGAAGCAAGAAAATTAAGACTTTGAGAACAGACTGGACTATAAGGCAAGATTCTTCCCGGGAGAGTGGGAGAAAATAGGGAGCCGGGGAGGGACAGACTGTGTGTTCAAGGCCTGCCAGCTACTGTGGGTCTTTGGAGTAAGTATTGCCTGAGTAATGAATGCAACCTTTCCCATAAGGACTCTGGAACACAAGACTTGTGCCAAATAGTAGCCTCAGATCTGACTCTTTCCTTACAGAAAAAAAGAATGGAGAAGGGAAAACCAGGCATAGGGCATATTCTTCTTGTATTACCTACCTGAAAATGGACAAGTAAAGCCACAGCCCATTCCAGGAATATCAATAGCAGAAGGGGATTGGGAAAGTACATGAGCCATATGCCAGGGTTGCAGATACACAGTGCAAGGGCTGTAGAAGACATTGAACTTGGGTGCAGGTATGGACCAAACCCCAGAGAAGTATGTTAAAGTCCAACTTTCCAATAGCTGACAATGTGAACTTGCTTGACAAGGGGGTCAGCATGGCTCTTTGGAGATGGAGTTAGAAGAGATGAGAATGAATCCTAATCCAACACTGTTAGTAGCCATATGAAAAGAAGAATTTGGATACAGACTCATGTCCATGAAGCAAGCATCACATGGTGCTAAAGGCTGTAAGGCAAGGAATGCCAAAGACTTCCAGCAACCCTCAGAAGCTGGGACCAGGCAGGGAACTTATTGATCCCTCCCTCACAATCCCCAGAAGGATGCAGCTAAGACTCATTTCTGACTTTCAGGCCCAAATCAGTGAAGGTGTGTTGTTACTGTTGAAGCAACATTCCCCTTGGCATATGGCTACAGAAGGCCTGGCAGAAACCAATGCAGGCTCCAGAAGAGTTTGCTCAAGCTGCCTTTGGTTCTAAAGAAGCCTAGAAATGACCCTGTGCTAGCTTACTTCCCTATAAGGTCAAGGAGGAGCTGCCCTTTCTATAGACTCCTAACCCATCTCTCTGCTCCTAGTAGAAAAGTTGGTCCTAGAGGATCGGAGGACGCATGGTGATAGAGAGGTCAGAGTGAGGATGCCATAAGGAGTGATTTCTATTCATTTGTCCTGATTCCTGTCTGATATATGACACGTGTGGCTGGGAATACAAAACCAAACCAAACCAGTGACCTTGATTGGACGGAACCTCATCAAAATACCAATTTCTAAGGCCAAAAGGGACAGCTCTAGGAAACTATGGGGATATCAGAAGTGACCCCCATCCTCCTCCCTTGAGCACTAACTTTTGCTTGCAAGCCTTTTCATTAGAAAATGGAAAAGGAGAAAGCCAGTGAAGGCATGCTCTTCAAGTGTGTTAGCTATTACTTCACTGTGATCGAGTACCCCCAAGAGGGACAGCTTAAAGAGGGCTTGCTTTACTCACAGTTGCAGTGAGTTCAGTCTATTGTAATGAGAAGGACATGGGGGGGGCTCAAGTCACTGGAAGAAGAGACAGAACTCCAGCTCTGCTGGCTCTCTCTGTTTCCCTTTTTATTTAGTTCATGCCCAGCTCCTGGGGATGGAACTGTCCACATTCAGGGTAGATTTCCCTCAGAGCCATATTCAGGAGTGTGTGTTACACCCTCACTGCTCGCCTAGATGATTCTAAATCTAGTCATGTTTACAATGAGGGTTAACCATCATGGCTGCATAAAGACTGTCTTTCGTCTGACTGCCCTAGAACATGGGCTGGTTGGCAATAATAAAATGCCGAAAAAAAAAAAAAAAGAGTTAAGGAAGGAGAGTGTATTTTGGCTCAAAGCTCCAGAGAATATAGTCCATCAAGGCAGGGAAGCCCCTGAGGCTGCAGCTGGAGGCAGCTAGTCACAGAAGTGGCTTGCTCTCTAGCTCAGGTTTAGCTTGCTTTTCTAGACAGCCCAGGATCTCCTGCTTAGGAGTGGTGCTGCCCCAGCTGAGCTGGGCCCGCCTGTGTTAATTAATAATGGAGATGCACACACACCCTCAGGCCAAAGTCAGGAAGCAGAGATGTACTTGCACATGTGCTCACCTTTCTTTCTCATGTTTTGTGCAGTCCTGTCTGGACCTTCATCCATTGAATAGTGTTGCCTCTGTCTAGAATGAGTCTTTCCACTTAACTTAGCCCAACCTAGATAAACCATCACAGATATGCCCAGGTGTTTGTTTCTTGGTCATTGTAGAGTCCATCAAATTGACAACCATTATTAACTTCCTTGGCTGCCTTGAGTGTTTAGAATGCAAATCACTCACACATAGCTTTTCTGTGTAGACCCAGTCTGCCCCACCCCTGCAATGCTGTACTCCAGGCCTTACAAAGTCGGTGGCAAGTTTAGAAACACTTGGCAAGCTGAATTTTCTCTAGACTGTAGACTGGGGCATGGTGCTTGCTTTCTCATAACACGTGCAGCTGCCTTTGTAGCAGGTGGATACTACAAGATTCCCCCATAGGGAAATTGTCATTTCCATAATAACCCCTTACACACAAGATTTCTAGTGAGCCAACTAACCAGGGTCCAATTTCAAAATGATGAGAAAAATAGAACATGATCGGAAAATCATGCCATGCCCAGCTTTGCCTTTCACCAAAGCGAATAAATTCTTGAATGAGAAGTGTTTCCTACTATTTTCCAGTCTTGCACCGGAGTATCTGTAGCCACACATCCCTGCTAATGTGACTCGGGTATAGCTGAAATCAAGTAAGCATGAATGAACTTAAGAACCTAAGAACAAACTCAGCTCAAAAGTCCAAACCATCAAGCTGAAAAGAAGCAAGTGACATGATATGCCGTCATCTATCTAGAAGAAGCACGGGTGTTTTGTGCATGCATATATTAGGGGAAATGTATATGGTGGTTGATGATC
The DNA here is from genome assembly GCF_943737965.1 of Phodopus roborovskii. Classification (NCBI taxonomy): domain Eukaryota; kingdom Metazoa; phylum Chordata; class Mammalia; order Rodentia; family Cricetidae; genus Phodopus; species Phodopus roborovskii. The sequence goes on along the minus strand of NW_026126482.1, from coordinate 15,860,139 downwards.
CAGGAGGAAAAAAAAACTGAATCTACCCACTTGTAAATTCACAAATGCACTTGGAGTGGAAAAACCAAGTCTGCCTCCTGAAGGAATTGCACGAATGAGTCACACGATGAGATCTGGCTGGGTGCCTGGAAGCTTCTGAGGTCACAAAACTCATTACTCAGAAAATAAGCCAGGAGCCAGGTGCTCTGCCGATTGGCTTCACCGCGGAGTGGCGCTCCCCCCTACGCTTCCCGCCTTCCCACCTCTGCTGATTAAAAGCACTAACTAATGGCTGCCTGTGTGACTTCAGGAGTCTCACAGAGACTCATCACGGACCCCTGCATGTCACATCCTAGTTTTAGCCAGGCTGTTTCTTGCTCTGTTTAGAGGTGCCTCGGCAGTTAATGGGAGTGATCTGCTCCAGTTCCCGCTATTTTCGGCTCCTTAGCTTTTCTTAGCCATGGATTTCTTCTGTCTAAATCCGCCTGACTGAACTGGAAGCGGCCCAGAATCTTATTCTTTAGAAATCACATTTGTGCATCGAGGGTATATATTTGTCGTCCCCGCCCACGCTCCAGCCACTTTCTGAGAAGTGCGGGCCAGTCACGTGACAGCCATCAGTGTATTTGCACCCTTTTTTTTTTTTTTTTTTTTTTTTTTGAATTCTGTCTAAAAACATAATCTGCATTACAAATTGCACCGATTCCTGTATGGAGTAAGTCATCATTCAATAAAAAGCACAAATGTGTGCCTGTCACATTCCGCATAATAAACTGCAAGTAAATACATCTTTTCTTAGTCCAAATCAGTCAGGAAACGATGTCTTTATTTTCTCGGTTATGCACCAAGTTTGCAATCAGTTTTATTCTTGATTCTCTCAGGCCAAGTTTGCACAGCTGACAAGCACCGAGTAGCTGTGCTTTTACCCACAGCATTTAGACACCTGAGTGCAGGAACATGTTCCCATTTCTCCACATTTCTCTTCCATCATCATCATCATCACCATAGTCACACCATCACCTTGCTCCAGGACTTCTAGGAAGCATTTGACATAGTGTCTGTATCATCAACAGCTTTAATTATCCATTTGACTTAGCCTAGAGGTAGCAAAGTGGAAAGCTTTAGATTGAGACTAGCCCAGGTCAGTTTGGTCTGAGGACATTACTGTGGAGAAGTTTCTTGATTATTAATTAATGAATGGAGGGCCCAGACTCATGGTGGGCAGTAGTGTCCCTAAGCAGGAGACTGTAAAAGCAAGCTAGCTAAGCATGTACCAGAGAGTAAGCCAGCTGGCAGCAACCCTCCCACCATGATTTCTGCTTCAAGCTCTAGCTTGAGTTCCTGCCCTGGAAGTAGAAACCAAATGGTTCTCTCCGTCTCTAAATTGCTTTCTATAGCGGCGTTTAGCACATCCTAAAAGAAACTAGATCAGTATAGTTGTGTGGGTGTGACTACACCAAGAAGAGCCACTGCCCTCTGCCTGCCTGGGCCAGTGAGTTCATGGCTTGCAAGGGAGCATGGTCTAGAAAGAAAAACTGGGTTAGAATCATGTTCTCACTCACAATAGATGCGTTCATCTTGGGAATATTATTTCGCCTCTGAGACCTTCAGTTTCCTCATCTACAAAATGAAGATACGTGACGCCTTGTGAGATAGATGCAGTAGCTCTAAATGGCATGTGTGTTATGTTGGTTTTGAGGTCCCTGATCAATTAAGTGCTAACTGGTGGTTCATTACTAGTGACATGAGCATGTACAACAGTGACAGGCAAGCTGGCTGAACTATGTGAACTGTGGACATGTTATTGATGACAATTGAGCTTCTTGCCATGGTGTGGCCTTTTAATTTCATTGCAAGGTTGGCCTTGTCATTCTTCCTTCTGAAATAAAGGTAGTAATCCAGAGTTCTGTGTCTTCTGTTTGTATTCCCAGCCTGGGAGATGGCTCAGTGGGGAAAGCCTATGCCACACGAGCATCAGCAAGCCTGCAGTGGCATCTCACCTTGCCAGTGAACTTGTAGTAGACACTATACAAGCATAAGCATCCAAGTGTGAATCCTCAGAACCCATGTGAATATGCAAACTGTGTCACAAAACTGCAACCCCAGCAGTCTTGAGAGGAGATGGGGAGTGGAGATAGGAAAACTCCCCAAGGGAACAAAAGAGGAAGAATCCTGTCTCCAGGTAGATCAGAGCCTGAGGTTGCCCTTTGACCTCCAGATACCAGCCCTCCATGTCACCACCAGCCCCCATTTCACACACCTGAATGCACATGAGAACACCCAGAGAGACAGCTTTCTTTCTGCTGGGGGGGAGGGGTTGGCTGTTCTTCCTGGGGAATCCTGTCTTCAGATTCTCAAGCCTTGAGTACCTCTCATGTTTATGACCCAGATGTCCCCACCATAGGGAAATCTGGCTGTAGTGGTGTATTTGACATGGGTTCCACATCGTAGCCAGACTCAGCACCTCCAGCATTTTAAATCCATTGCCCTCAAGTAAGACAAAATTTCTTGGTGACATAATGGTTGAAAATGTGAAATCAAGGATTTTGTGGTGGCTGGGTGTGCAGCTCAGTCAATAATGTAGTCAATAGGATCCATGAGGCTCTGGGTTTCATCACTAGTGTTGCATAAAAGGGCACAGTGGTACAGGTGTGATACCCAGCACGCCTAACCAACCCAGAGGTGGAGGCAGGGGAGTGAGAAGTTCAAAGTCAAGATCAGGTACACAGTCAGTGTGATGCCAGCCTGAGCTATGTAATACTTCATCTCTGGGAGCAAGGGGGGAAATTGCATGGTCTGGGTTTGATTCTATCCTTACTGATATGACTTCTTTTTTAATGTCTTTCCAATGTCTATAAGATGGGTCTATTAATTTCTCTTACAATATACCATTTCTGAGTGGGGGATTACACAGACAGCGTGAAAGTCAACAGCTGATGCAGAATGAACACTCCATGCATGCTAACTAAGCTGTCAAGGTGAATTGCAAGGAACATTTCACTCTCCCATGTCATCTCAGTTTTTGTGTTCTACAACAAACAGATTGAAAAACCTACTAACACTTCCCACACATGTGTCTGAGTGAATACAGAGGCACACTGGGATGTGGCTTACCATGCATGCATCAAGAGTGTGATATCTTGGCAGGCCTGTTTTATATACACATGTATTTTATATACACAATGGTCTCTTTTGCATGTGTATGTATGTGGTATGTTTTCATGTGTATATGCATGATTGCACTTAGTCAAGCATGCTCTGGAGATCCCTGTCTCTGCCTCTGAACATAGCAGTTACATTTAATTCAGCATTTACATGAGTGCTGGGAACCCAAATTCCAGTCTTCGTGCTTCTGGGGCAAATACTTTGCCTAAGCTGTCTCCCTTACCCCACCCTCACTGTTGTTATCATTAGCCCCTGAAGATCAATGTACTGACCCTCAGGAGCCTCTCAGAGGCCATCTATTTGCGTTCTTGTCTCTTGAGTAAGATTCTAATTCTCTGAAGCAGGAAACAAGCTTTGTAAGTTCTCACACTTCACCTTCTACCCACTACATACATGAGATGACTATTTTCTAACTGTGGGTATTCACATGCCTGGGCTTGGGAGAGCTCAGTGCTGGCCTGCTTGCCTACCATTCAATCCTCGAGTAATTACTTGTTCTTTTTTTCATACATAGGAAAAGTCTTGCATATATGGGGGGGGGGGCATGAAGCAAGTGTGTAGGGAACATACACTCAATAAATAATAGGCAAGTGGTTGGTAGGTTTTAAAATGTTTGGGGGAGGAGCAATAGAGAGGGGAATGGTAGGGTACAGTGATCTGAAGGGAGACATGGAATAAACAGGGAGTCTTAATTAAGAATTGGGGTGACAAATATAAAAGAAGAGAGGAGGATAAAATCACAATGAGAATGTCTGAAAAAGTCAGGAAATTTTATTATTGTTTCCCTCAAAATATCTATAATACAAGTAAGTTTTGTATACACATGCATGCATAGTTTAGATGAAAATTTCCCATCTTGGCTGACCATGCTCCCACCCCCCAAGCCATAGACTGTCTAACAAAACCTCACCAGGCATGAGAAACCTTTTATTAAGTCATTGCTCGAGGTTATCCAGCATACTTCCCAAATATTATAGGCTATTGCTTTTGGCTGCCCCTCCCCCCAGAAGTGAGCCATACATCCCCTATTGCTGAAGTCACCATACACTGGGATCACAGGAGCCAGAGGACCTGAGCTGGATCTGACCCAGAAGCTTCTTCCCTGATGACTAACTCCAGAAGGTGCTGTGTGAGCTCTAAAGGAAGGAAGCAATGGTTAGCCTACCCAGTATGATCATATGGCACAATAACCCTGGAGTGCCGAAATGGCACACACACTGACGACTCTCCAACCGGATGTAAGGCCCACTCAACAAGAGATAAACCAGTCAAGGATCTTGGAGGAGATCCTACAACCACTTTCCTAAGCCAGCATAATCCACAACTACTTCCTAAATACTTGTCCCGATATCCACAGATGAGTGTAGCCTTTAGCCCTCATCAAAGAAATGCAATAGAGAGGAATCACCACCGAAGATCACGAGCCATCAGACTGCAGAGTTGTGAAGCCACATTCCAGTGGGTGCATCCACAACCCAGCTCCTGGATCTCAGGCTCGGGACTCCTTGTAGAAGAGAGGGTGGGAAGACTGGAAAGGGCAAAGAGCCAGGAAATTGGCTGTGAGACGGTGTCTCCTAGAAATGTCAGAGAAGCTACACTCATGAAGTCTCACTGACATAAGAGCCTAGATATCACTGGAACAAGCATAATACCAAAATCTCATAAGATCTGAACCCTAGGAATTTCGGATTTTGTACTTATTTATCCACATCCTCATGTGTTTAGGCTCCCTTCAGGGGAAAAATGACAAGAGAAAAGAAACTGATACCCGGTCACTCCCCACACATCAGCATGATGGGTTCCTTTTCCCCATTCTTCTGCTAGAGAGAAAGGCTCTCCCTCCACAGTCTGCTGGCTCAGCGGAACATGAGTGCAGCCATCTTGAGTCATAAGCACCATGCCTGTCCCAGAGTGACCCTGGCCATTGGCCCCAAATGCGTTCCCAGTTCACTATAAATAGACAAAAGCATTAGCGTGGCATGTGGAGCTTTAGAACCTGACCCTGGTGCCGGGAATGTGCCCAACTTTTTGATATTAGCTTAGGATAAACCAGTCACGATATGGCTTGGATGAAGTCACTTTCGTCCTAACATATATGTGCCCTCCTTGTGACTCTGTAGCAGGGATCTACTTAGTCTTTCTGCTTCCCAGGTCATTCTTCTACCAGAGGTTTCCCCAGTACACTGAGGTCTCTGTAGTTCTGAGACTGTCACCTCTTTTCTTTAGTCTCGTGACACTTTGGGGCTGGTTCTACCACAGTGGGACCTGGACCTGGTTGTTTCAGAATACCTAGAGCTTCAGTGGGTCCAGTGGAAGAGGGAGAGAGGGAGAGAGAGAGAGTTAGAGAGGGAGAGAGAGAGTTAGAGAGGGAGAGAGAGAGTTAGAGACCCTGTACCCATGCATCCTTAGTGCCCCACCCTCCATGAACCACTGGCATAATGGGATTTTCCCCAGAACTCCCCCTACCTGTATATGGTGCCTGAGATTTACTTCCTATGATTAACCAGGAAGCTCTGTGTAGGAAGCAATGGAAACGTCCCCACTGTGGTCACCATTTCCCTTCTTCTCTCCACTATCCACATGTTTTACACAGGGAGAAGAAAGCAAGCTGACTCCCAATGAAACCAGAGCCTGTTTTCTCACTTAAAACCAGATGTGCTTTAGATGTCTCTTAACCCGTGTGGTGTGAAGCTCTGTCCTTCTTCCCTTCCTTTTCCTTCCCTCCTGTCCCCTCGCCTCCCCTTCCCATCTTCTCTTCCCTTCCCTTTCTTTCTCTTTCTTAAAGAATGTGTCCTGTAATGTGTCCCCCACAGTCTAAACTTTTGCAGGTAAAGTCTCAGATTGCATTTCTTTTGCATGACAGTCAGTGATGGTGTACCCTTCCAGTGAATGACCCTGTGTCCTTCTAATGGGTGACAAATAGTGTCCTAAATTTTTCTGTAATCTTCATGGACAATGGCTTGATTAGGGTTTTACTACTGTGACGAGATACCATCACCAAAAACAAGTTGGGGAGGAAAGGGTTTGTTTAGCTTATACTTCTATCACTAAAGGAAGCCAGGACAGGAACTCCAGCAGGGCAGGAACCTGGGGGTATGAGCTGATGCAGAGACCATGGAGGGTGCTGATTACTGGCTTGCTCCTAAGGGCTCGCTCAGCCTGATTTCTCACAGAACCCAGGGCTACCACAACACACTGGGCTCCCACATCAATTGCTAATTAAGAAATTGACTACAGGCTTGCCTACAGCTGATCTTTTGGAGGCAATTTGTCAATTGAGGTTCCCTCTTCTCAGATACTCCAGCTCTGTGGAGGTGACATAAAGCTAGCCATCACAGTCAATATAGTAATCCGTAGGTTCATTAACATAGTAGTGGATCTAAAATGACAGTGTTAAATTATGACTTCTTATTTCGTGTGTGTGTGTGTGTGTGTGTGTGTGTGTGTGTGTGTGTGTGTGTGTGTGTGCTATGTGTGACACTGTTTCCTCTGGAGCTGAAGTTGCAGGTTAGGTAGGAGCTGTCTGAAGCAGATGATAGAGGAAATCTGGGGTTCTTTGGAAGAGCAGTGAGTGCTCCTAACTGCTCAGCCATCTCTCTAGCCCCTCTATAACTTCTTTATTTATTCACTTTGGATTGTTTTTAGAAGAGGCACACCCTGTATGTTAGTTTCTTGTCCCATTTCTGTGACAAAGGCAACTTAAGAAAGTAAGTCCACCCTGGCAGGGAAGGTATGGTGGGAGATGCAGAAGACAGCTGGTTACAATATGTCCACCATCGGGATGCAGAGAACAATTAATGCTGTGCTCATCTGGCATCCCCCTTTTTATTAAGTCTTCAACCCCAGCTCATGGACTGACAGCACATTAGGATGAATCTTCTTACCTCCACTTACCCAGTCTGGAAACTTCCTCAGACTCCCTCACAGACACACCAGAAAATTTGTCTCTATGGTGATTCCAAATCCCATGAAGTTGACAATTGTGGTTAGCAATCACCTCCTTGGCCCACTATTTGGTTAGTCTGTGGTATAGTTTTTCTACAGAACAGTCGATTTAAGTTCCCAGGACTTTGTCCCTTGCGATCTTTTTAACGGAGCTCAAATAGTTCGATATTTCGTCAAAAGGAGTCACCTTAGGTAGGTTCCTACATCCTTCACCATGAGTGCTGTAGTCTTTGAGGATGTCCTTGCTATCTGATAGCCTGTAAGAGAGAGTGCTCTGGACATACCTGGTGAACCTCCTATTCCAGAGAATCAGCCATTTTCCCAAGAAATCTTGCTATCCTTTGGTGGAGAATCCAGTGGTATTTAAATACCATCAGCTAGTTTTTAGGGTATTGATTGCAAACATGACCAAATTTTAAGGGCATTTTAATGGGTAGAGCTATGACATATATAGAATTATATACATATTTAAAATACCTAATTAATTCATACAGACTTTGGTTTGAGATTACTAGGTCTCACATAAACTTTTCTACATTGTATCACTATCTTCTTCTTTCCACACCAAGAATCCTGGTTCATAAATACAGTGGAGTTGACAGAATAAACCAGTAGACCATAATTATTTGTTCTAACCACATGGTATGCATAACAGTCTCAGAAAAGAAGGCTAAATAAAGCTATCACCACCTTGCTGAAAACATTACTTAAAATTTTTCTAAAATTGCTGAAAACATTTTTCGCTTACTGAAAATATTTTTCAAATATTCACATGCTCACTCTTGTTTTAATAGTTGCCTAGCGCTTACCTCATCGGAGCCCACATCCATTACATGCTATCCTCTCTTCCTCTTGAATCTCATTTACTCTTGGCTGTTGTTACTACTTTCTTTCTTTTGTTAAAATTAGGTTTGTTAAGATTCATTTTATTTTTGCCTATGTGTATGTGTGAGTCTGTGGTGAGGAGGGAGGGGTGGAGGGTGGGGGCAGGGAGTGCATTGAGTGCAAGAGCTGAGAGGGACAGCTGTGATGCTGGGAACTAAACTCCCTTACTCTGCAAGAGCAGTACGCACTCTTAACCAGCTATCACTTAGCTCCTTAATTATATTTTTCTTAATTAGCCTATAAACATAATGAGTTTCCTTATGGTATTTTCAGACACCTCTTCTCTGCTCACCCTTCCCCCCACCCACTAGTCCCCTTTTTACTCCCAATGGCCCCTTATGCTTTCCTGTCACATGAGTCCCATTGCCTTCTCATGATCTTCCTTCTTTAAACCTTGTTTATTTTTAATTCTAAAACAATAAACAATACTAGCCAAGTCTCCTTTATGTCAATTTGTGGGTAAACCATCATTCTGAAGCTGACTTCCTGAAGAAGAATGTGTGAACAGTATTTCCCAACCTCCTGCACGGTTACGAGTTGGTTCCAGGTTTATTTGAAAGTTAGTTTAGCTAGATATAAAATCAATACCTCACATTTTCCTTAATTTGAAAATAAAATCATTTATTGTGAAAGTCTTACTATGGTATAACAGCCAAAATTTTCCTTTATAAATTGCACGTCTTTTTAACTGTGTGTACAAAAGGATTTTTTTTTCCTTTTTTTAATATAGCAGTTTTGATAGAATGTCTCAATATTGATCAGTCTAAAACAGTTTTTTACCATACTTCACACAAGTTATTTTAAATGACAGGGCTTGGAGAATTAATGAAATAATACATGTACAGTGGCTAACACATTGACTTACATAATTAGCACCTATTTAATGATAGGTATAAGTTAAATATCGAAATTCTCCTCTACCTGAAGAAACGAAGAACCATTTCATCCTCTGGTTTCTAAGATTCCCATTGCTCAGTAGACAAAAGAATTCAGTCACAGCAAGTTTGAGTTTGCCACTGGGTCTCGGGAACTGAAGTCTCTCTCTATTATGCACCAAATGGAAGAAAAACTGCAAATGTGTCCTGGCTTTGGTTTTTCAACTTTGGAGCTGGAATTTATCCGTAAGTTTATCCAAGTCCTAGAGTGCACCTAGGACCCCAAGCAAAGCAGATAAAACAAAGTGTCTCTTTACTCTATGTGGGGCTGGTGCTCTCTCTGGAAGTGCAGCTGGGAACTGGAGTTGACTGTGTCTGTAGGCTCACTGTGCTGCTTATCTTTCTCTTTTTGTCTCTCTTAGAACACTGGTCAAAAGTCTCAGCTCTTCCCTTAACCTTGCCAAGGAGTCCTCAGGGAGCAGGTGCATTCTGGGATATGAACGTCACTCCAATAGCAAAATTATCAACATGCCCTAGTTGCCATCACATAATTTTAGGCACATAAAAGAATAGCAATATATTGGTGGTGCCTATTTCCCCAGCCTGTCTTGGAAATGAACCACACATTTTACCTTTGGTTCCTCATTGCCAAACTAATACTTCTTTCCAGTGGTGCTTGACTTTGTAATAAAATGCAGTCCATTAATTGTGGCTGTGTTAACTCTGGAGGAATTCACCCCACAGATGCCAGCCAGTGTTTGCCTGGTTTTCCACTCTTGCCCTTGGTCCTGGCAGATGCTTGAAAACAGCATGAAGAGCCATCTTGGATTTCCCCTGCCAGATGGAATGGTGCCTGGGAGGGTGCTTGGCATTCCAGAGTCAGGGGACATTATTGGCAGTCACCTTCCAGGGTTTATGCACAAGAGTAGGGGTGTCTCTTTCTGCAGAAAGTCATTGACTATTGTACAAAATGATTGGAAGACCTCAAAAGTCAAATAAATATTATATATGCATATATATACATATATGTATATATATGTATATCCCAACCACTGTACATATTAAAATTGTTAACAGAAAAATCATGTTAAAGACAAATGAGTAACAGAACATCAGATATCATTTTGTGAGTCTGTCCAAAATGTGGGAGAAAGGGGGAAGAAAATAGTGTTAAAAATGAACCAAAACAAAAGATTATGTTGAATAGAATAAAACCCAAAGACTTAAATAGCATTTAAGAATGTACATGTATATGTGTAATAGTTACATCCATACACATATACAGATACATGTACTTAACTAATCCCATTGAATGCATATTCTATTGTATTATATTCGGTGCATAAATTCAATTCAGTACAATATTAAATATGCCTACAACCGTACTCACACGCGTGTATGTGTATGAGTGTGTGTACATACGTGAAAGAGGAAGAGAAGTGAAAAGAAAAGCTTCTATCAACTCCCCTTTTCTTTTCTCTCTGTCCTTTTCCAGCCCCTTTAGCCATTCCTGTTTCCCTCCTATAGACACTGGTGGATCCTGGAAGTGAATCTCAGGACCCAGACCTGACTTCCACCACCCAGGCACCTCCTCATGATAGTCCAATGGCCCAGCAAATCTCTGTGCTGTCTCAAAAGATTCCTGGGTCTCTGAGAGAGGCCTGAACTAACGAATGCCCCCCATCCCCTCGCCCCCTCCACCCCACCCGCATTCACTGAGAGTTAGGCCACACGTGATCCTCTGGATGGAAGTGGTTCCTTCTCATAAGAATCACCCTGGGGAGAGTGAAGAATGGGAAGGAAAAGAGGACTCAGGTCAGATCTGAATGTGGAATTGTGGGAAATGCTCTTTCCCTGTCCCTGGGGCCATTAAAGTCCCAGCTCTGAGATATGGACGACTTTGGGGCCCTTCTGTGGGGCTGGCAAGGCACCTGAAATTTGGCTCAGGATGAACATAGCCTTACTTTGTTCTCTCTGAATTGTATTTTTCACGCATCATTGCAGAAATTCCAGCACTAAGTCCTAATTAAATTCCAAACTGACCAGTGCCCTGAAGGAAGAAATAAGAAAAAGAACACATCCTAATCTGTTACAGAGTTGCTGAGTGGAGATCATTCCTTCACTCGCAAACTCCCAAACTCCCAAGGGCATGGCAGTTTCATGGGCAAAGAAGAGAGGTGGGCCAGCATAACACTCTCCAAGTCATTGTAGGGAGCAGTGGCAGTGTTGATGGTGACAAGAGACAGATGTGGTGGGTTAAGTCCTTAGGTACATGTACTTATTCCCCAAATTGTCTTCTTAACATTCTGAGAATGGCATTTAAAAAAAAAAAAAAAAAAAAAAAAAAAAGGATGATGCCCACATCATTGAGCAGCTACACATGATGGCTAGTATAGATTATCAATATGACAGGATCTGGATCACCCCCCCAGGCTCATCTTAAAGGGATCACTTAGAGTAAATTAGCCCATAGCCATTCCTGCACCAGTTTTCCTTGATCAGGTTAACTGAGGGGAAGACACTCACCCTAAAAGTGGCATCCCTGGTTCCTGGGTTTGTGTCCTAGGCAGCATCAAGCTTGCTGGGCACTAGCATTCACCACTCTCTGCCCCCTGAAAGTGGATTGGCCACTGTGACTTTTCCACATGTGGAACCTTGCCCCCTTCAGTTGCCTCTGTCGGGGAATCTTACCACAGCAATGGGACAAGTAACTGATGACATCATAAGGTCACCAGGTAATTCTTTATGCAGAGGTGCTTTCCATAAACAACCCTTCTTCAATGATAGACTCCCTTGCAAGATTAAGGTCTCGGTTGCTGTTTTTCAGATGGGAATGCATTACTGAAACTCAGAGACAGCAAACAGCTGGCAAATGACTATACACTTGGGTCCAAGGCTCCAAAGCCACTTTGTGCTACCGAAGATGCCTCGCCCTCTACCAACCTCATCACCAGGCAGGATAGGAAATCACCTGAGAACAGTGATAAGGTTCAGGAAATGAACAGCTGCAAAGGGAATAGCCTAGACTCAGGCATTGATCCCCATATTGTAACATTTAAAGGAGTGGCTACAGGTTGCCTTTCTGTTTCCACTGTGTTCAGATAATTAGAGGCAGGCACGGAAATACAGACTCCACGGAAATACAGACTCTTGCTTGCTCTCTGTTTTGTGCAGAGCTCTCACTGGAAGCTGAAGAATGAACCTGGCTCCGAATCTGAAGATTCCCCAAGTCCAGTCGGACATGATTTCCTCTACTAATTCCATTTGTAGAGACCTGGCCTTCGTGTAACCTGAGCAACTGCTGGACCACTCCATTTTGTGCTGTCACTTGCTTCTCTCCAGAGTCATTATCCCAGCTCTTCCCATCCCTGGCTCAAAGTAAATGTTAGTTACTGAAAGAAATTAGCATGCCACAGAGGTTTCCTCTAGCAACAAAGAAAGCATTGCAGTCACGATGCTGTGCAAGCAAGCCTCTAATTCAGATACATGATGTTTAAAACAGCCCTTAAAGACGGACCTGGGAGAAAAAAAAAAAGGATGACACAAAAATATAGGTTTGGAAACTATGTTTGTTCTGGGTTCAATATATGCCTTCCCCCTCCTCAGACATGAACCCTTTCATTTTATATTTACTACTGAGTTATTCATGTCACTTTGAGTTGCAATTATCTCATGAGATTCTAATAACACTTCTATTTGTAGCTTACATGAGGTATCTAATGACATTTAAATGGGGACAATATTTTATACTCATTGAGCAATGGACGAATAAGGTACGCTGGTTAGCTTTTTGTCAGCTTGACACAAGACTGGGTCACCAGGAAAGGGGGAACCTCAATTGAGAAAACGCATCCATAAGATTGGCCTGTAGGCAAGTCTGTGTGACCTTAATTAATGGTTGATATGGGAGTGCCCAGGGTAGGTGGTGCCACACCTGGGCAGGTAGTTCTGGGTTGATGACAAAGCAGACTAAGCAAGCCATGGAGGAGCAAGTTAGTAAGCAGTATTCCTCTGTGGCCTCTGCTTCAGTTGCTGCCTCCAAGTCCCTGTCTTGAGTTCCTGCCCTGACCTCTCATCACAATGGACCAGAGCTTGTAAGATGAAGTAGCTGTCCTCCATAAGTTGCTTTGGTCACAGTGTTTATCACAGCAATAGAAATCAATCTAAATCAGAAGGAAAATCTCCTGAAAATTTGGATAATGACCTCTTTTGAGTGCAAAGTGGCCCATAACCAGGGTACCCATCTCTGCCCAGTAAAAAACCAAAGATCTGAATGCATAAGGTGTTAGAATAACTGTAACCTCTCCTTCTCGGGTGTTGCGACCCCATCTCACTTAAATGGAAGAAGGTCAAATCACACTAGAGCCCTCAAGGTCCCTAGTGAAAGGACATTAACTGGCACTTCATCTGAATATTAAATAGAAAGCTATAAAAATTATTTTCTTTTAGGAGGCTCATATGGATGTCGATCAACACAACAGTGTCCTTCATGTAGTGAGGACAAGTTTTGGAGTGTTGAACTTGCAGACATGAGTTTTCTACTGAAAACATGTTGCCATTGCGAGAGCCTCCCTGATCAGTTTCCACTGGTTGGTTCATTTATATCTGCTCTGTTCCCCTTCAAGAACTGAGGACATCTGACTCTTGCTGTTTAGCTAACATGGCAGCCAGTTAATTATTAAATCAATTCCTTCACTCTAAGGCTGGGGATGACACAGGGCATTCTGATGTTTTCTTGGTGTGTCTTTAAGGTATCACTCAAGGGCAAATCCCAAAGTGCTTCCTGTAAGAGCTTGGGGACCTGGATTTGAATTCTAGAACCTACATGAAGGAATACAGGAGTGCTATTTCATGTTTGTAATCCAGCGCTGGGGAGGCAAAGATGGGTGGATTTCTGGCTGGCCAGCCAGCCCAGCCAAATTGGCAAATGCTAGGGCAATAAGAGATTTTGTCTCAATAAGGTAGATGGCGCCTGAGCATTGATAGCCAAGGTTGTCTGAGCTTCATATGCACACAAAGATGTCACACAAGCCTCATCCTGTCACTTCCAATATGTTAACACATGCTATGTGATCTTCTTTTAAACACAGATGCTATAGTTTTCTTATAAAGGCCTAGCAATCCTTCCACGGCCACAAGTAATGCAAGACAACAGGAAAAGGACTTAAGTTAGTCAATAAGCAGACAGTGTTAATGGCGGATTTCTTTTCCCTGGGTGGTTCCACGGGAGGGAAGCGGAAAGAAGCAATGAGCTTGGCCTGTATTTGTAATAGCATCATTAAAGCCAACTTCCAAGGAACAAAATTGAGGCTAGGCAAGCCAGGAAGCCAGCAGGAACTGACTCAGCTGTATCAAGGTTCATGCTCAGGTTAGCCCATCTCTGGGCTTCTCCCTTCACCATGATGAGGGTCCACCTCCCATCAGATGATGTGGTAAAGCACAATGGGGTCATGATATCTTCATCTGTTCAAAAGAAGCAAAGTCACCTTCATTCAAGTCAAAGTACAGCTCGGCCGCCATTTGAGGCTAAGGCTGGAGTAACTGCAACTGCCAAGGTTTCCATGTGAATTAGCCATTCTTTCAAACCTCCCACATAAAGTGATGAGGTTGCAAATAGCATCACAGACAACATGGACGGTGAGTATTCTCCTTGCAGTTTGTGCTCATTAATTGAATTAACAGTGTCAGGACTGCAGAGGCCAATGCCAGGAGTATTTGACTGAGAAAAGATCTGAGCCGACACTACAACAGTACTGTATGCCAGAGTCCACTTTGCCCCCACCCCTGACTAGCCAGCATTTTAAAAATCATTATTGAAGTTGTTAATTTATTTGGTGTGTGTGCATTCATATGTGCATGTGTGTCCCCTTTTTCTACCATGTCAGTTCCAGGAATTAAATTAAGGTCAATAGGCTTGGCACCAAGTGCCTTTACCTGCTAAGCCATCTTACCAGCCCCAAGAGGCCCTTTTCCTATAATCACATTCACTACAGCTCTGTGACAATCCAGATCCAACCAGACTGTAAGAGCCACTTCAGGCTCAGCTTCTACAGGGGATCGACACCTTGGTCCCCTGTCCTATTTGTATTGGTTACTTTTCTCATTGCTACGACAAAATACTCAAACAAGGCAACATAAGAAAGGAAATGTTTGCTGGGCGGGGATGATTTATGCTTTTAATCCCAACACTCAGGAGGCAGAGGCAGGTGGATCTCTGTGAGTTTGAGGCCAGCCTGGTCTACAGAGTGAGTTCCAGGACAGGCTCCAAAGCTACACAGAGAAACTCTGACTTGAAAAACCAAATATATATGACTTGGATAAGAGATTCCTACTGATACCAGAAAAATGTAGTCCTAACTTCTTAGCATTTTAATAATGCGGCTTGAGCCTTGAGCTGACTGAGCTGTTGTCACAGAGTCAGCTTTATCTCCTGACAGGATTTGCATCCCAGTCCAGGACAAAGAAGCACTTAGAGTCTGCTTAGTACCCCTGCTACTTACCCCTCATTGCTTCCACCATGAGCAGGTCTCCCTTCAACTCCAAAGCACAACAGGGCACCACACTTTTCTTTGATTACCTGGGTAATGTGCCACATTGCACTTCTTTAACCAATGTACTGGGTTTGGATATGCAGTATCCACCATAGGCCCACATGATTGATTAGCTGGTTCCCAGTCAGGGCCAATGTTTTGGAAGGTTGTGGAACCTTCTGCAGATATCATCTCTTAAAGTACCCAGAATCTGGCCTTCAGATTGCTCAGGGCGGCTCAGCTTCCTGTCCACTCTCTGTCTTCTGTCCCATCAAAATGTGAGGAGGTGAAGATCCCAACTGCACACTCATTAAACCATTTCCTGCCATGCATTCTCCTCTATAATAGACTGTAACTCTTCAAACTGTGAGTCAAAACAAGCCTTTCCTCTCTTAAATCACTTCTTATTGGGTCACAACAGCAGGAAAAGTAACTGGCACATAGTAATTCTATGTGTACTTACAAGACAAGTTGAGTCCAACATCATGAAGATCATCCTCAACGCTCCTCAGAGCAGAGACCCACTGAAAGCCTTTTCTGTGGGAAATCAAAGCCTTAGCTCTTCTTTTCCCAGTACAGACTATCTGGTGTTCTTAATCTCTCAAATATGCAAATCGAGACTGAGAGTCTTGTCTGTTAAATATTGATGAGACTCTGCCTTCTCTCAGGCAAAGCCTGTGTTCCTGGTGTGTGAAGGGGAGCACAGTTCTCACAATGCGTTCTCTTCAAACTTTCCACAGCTTCCTCAGAAATAGATCATTTAGTCCCATGTGCTTCTTTTTTCTAATTTGATGACAAAAATAAGACATAAGTAAAATGAATATTTTTCCAATGAAGAATGATTCCTCAAGAGTAGAGAGAATTGCAAAGAATCTTGTGTTCTCTATAAGAAATTGTGGAATTAAGATAATTAGCATTATAATGTGCTCATGGTAAGGAACAGAGAGAAGACTGGAAGCCTCTAAAAGGACCAGGTGTAGAGGTGCATGTCTGTGATCTTAGCACTCAGAAGGCAAAGGCAGGAGAATTGTCATACATCTGGCTGGCCTACACAACAAGTACCAGGCCAGCCAGAGCTGCATAGTGAGACTGTGTCTCAAAAAAAAAAGGAAGGGAAGGGAGGAGAGAAGGGGAGCAGAGAGGAGGGAAAGGGAGGGGAGGGGAGAAACTCCAAACACAGCCTGTGATGGCTGTTCTTGGTTATCAACTTGGCTATATGAAATTAACTACAATCCAGAAATGGAGGACACAGTTGTGATCCAAATCTTGAGGCGAGAAGACAACATGGCATGCCTTTGATCCAGATCTTTTCTCTCTCTCTCTCTCTCTCTCTCTCTCTCTCTCTCTCTCTCTCTCTCTCTCTCTCTCTCTCTCTCTCTCTCTCCCCCTCTTTCTTTCTTTCTGTTTTATTTTGTTGTTTTGTTTTGGTTTTTCAAGACAGAATTTCTCTATAGCTTTGGATCCTGTTCTGGAACTCACTATATAGACCAGGCTGGCCTCAAACTCACAGAGATCCAACTATCTCTGTATCCCAGCTAGTATTAAAGGCATGTACCACCGCTGCATAGCTTGTTCCAGATCTTGAGGCAGGAAGACACATGCCTTTAATCCAGATCTTGAGGCAGGAAGGCACACCTTTAATCTGGGCCACGCCTTCTGCTGAAATCGCCTATGAGACCAAAGGAAGAAGGAAGGGGTCATTCATACTTTGCCTGCTTGGAGTTCATTCACACTTTGCCTAACTAGGGTTCATTCATATTTTTCCTGCTTAGGGTTCATTCATATTTTACCTGCTTGCCCTCACCTTGTCAGCACATCCATCCCTGTATTGACAGTGGAGCTTACATATACAGAAGAAAAGCTGAGACATCCAGCTTTGTGGGACTGGGTAATCACTAGCTTCTTGAACTTCCCATTCACAGCTAGCCTGTATATCATTGCCATAAATTCCCATATGCATGGAGAGAGAGATATTCATTCCATAAGTTCTGTGACTCTAGAGAACTCTGACTAATACAAGACTCTGTCTCTGTATGACTAATTTGATGGCTGTGCACATGCATGTCATGGGAATGTTAATTATCATGTAGATAAGCTGGTTGTAAATGTCATGGGCACAGGCTGGATTTGCTCTTCATAAGTAGGATTTGCAGGTAATTACAGTGGCTGCTCAAACATCTCCACAATAAAGAGGCAATATTTTCAGCCTGTGCCAAGCTCTACTCACTTTCCAAAATTGGTACCGCCATTTTAGGAGGCAAAGTCAAAAGGTAATATTGTCCATAGTCACTGTGACAATAGTAACAAGCCACCCCACATGTCACTTACATTAAACATACATTAGGAAATCCATCTTAGGAACAACTTCACAACTGAAGGGTCCTACTCTGATCTTCTGCTGCCATGACACCTGGGTACAGATCCCCCCTCACCAAAGATCTGCTCATCTGGAAGGAGCTGTGCACAGGAAGAGGTCAAGGGCATTTCAAAGCAAGTATAAACAGCTGGACCAATCATGAGCAACGGGGAAGGTCCCTGCATCTCTCTTTCCCACCTTCCCTCAGGCTTCTGGCTTATTACTTCAATGTATACACCTAATGGTAAATACAATAACATTTTTTGAAACCCAAGCTAGAAGCTACAAAAAGAAAAAAAAGAATTTGAGAGTTGATACTTTGATTAAATATCAAGGCAGAGATTTATGGCATAGTGTCTAAAAGAAGGCATTGCTCTTCCTGCCTATTCCAGATGGCTTCTTATGAGAAAATAAATTTAGACTCAGGAACAAAAGGATTTATTAGAAAACACTTGGAAACACACAGGGATTACACTGGCAGAGAAGATACTTGTCTCTACACGTGTCGATAATTCATATTCATCTAGTATTCAGGTACATCTCCAAGTGTGTTGCATAGAAGTATTTATGTTTGCATAATAGTGTTTACAGAAATTATTTCTACTCCACGCTGTGCCCCAGCAAAGAGAAGTGGATATCTGAAAGAGGCAAGACATGAAACCCAAGGACAACAGGAAAAATGAAAGCGATATAAAAATATCAACCTGTGTGCCGTGTAGATACAATGAGACTTGAAAATTTGTTAGCCGTTGTCCACCAATAAATCATAATTTGAAATTGGTCATTAATAAAGAACGTCAAGTCTGGGGGAACTGTACTGTCAGGGAGTTCCAAATGACACCTAATAAAGAAAGAGATGGGAAAGGACACTCAAAACATACCAGTGTGATTTCTGACTAAAAAACAAAAAAGTCACAGCAGGCTGGGGAGATCGACTGCATGCTAAGAGACTCATACTGGCACACGCGTGTAACCCCCTCCCTGGGGATGTGGGAAGAGGCAGATCTCTGAGGCTCATGGGCCAGCTAGCCGAGGAGTTGTTGAACTCCGTGTACATGAGAGACCTTCCAAGAAGGTACATGATGATCCTGGAGGTTAGCACTCAAGGTTGTCCTCTGGCTTCTGTATGCACACATGCACACACAATCACACACATAGATAAATAAGCAAGATTTCCTAGTGGCAAAGGAGCATTTGTACACCCTCCTGCACCTGTAGCTGAAACGAGGGAATGAGCAGGAATAATTTCAACTTTGCAGTCTATGTCTGCTTGCATGAGACAGCTCTCCACCTTCCCTCAGCAGGCTCCCGTTAGTACAAATGTCTGTTGTCCAGATGTCCTTCACAGGACCATCTTCCTTCTCTGAGAAGCAAGTCAAACTTACTTAAGACTCCTCAAAGGGTCTACCACCCTCTTCCTGGTCCAGCTGGATCCATGAGTGACTGACAGTTTACCGGGTTCATAGAACAATAATTCCATCTCTTCTTCTCTCACTATCTTATATCCCAAGGAGTAGAACCTGGGACATCCCAATGTCACACCCTCTCCCTTGACCAGTAATATGTCTGCCATCACCAAGCACAGAGGGAGATTTCAGTGCTTCTCAAAAAGAAAAGGGAAAGGATACCTACATTTGTTGCATCGGCATTTTGCCAGATTTGTGGGGCCCATAATCAGCCAGCACCTTCTGCAAATGTGTTTTTGCTGGTAGTTCATGGCCAACTCATCAGGTGTGTTTATGGTATTTAATCTCACGTCTCCTGGCTACAGCTGATTGACTGGGAAGGGGTAGATAGAAAGTTAAAGGAGTGAATCTGAAAGCTCACTATGTCAATCAAATCAATCAAAGTGTGTGTGTGTGTGTGTGTGAGAGAGAGAGAGAGAGAGAGAGAGAGAGAGACAGAGAGACAGAAAAAGAGAAACAAAGGATAAAGGGAAACTGGAGAGAGATTTAGACCTGGTTTCAGTTCTTAATACCCACATGGTGACTCACAGCATCTGTAACTGCAGTTCCAGATCTGACACTTTTCTTCTGACCATTGCGGACACCATGCACACACATGGTATATACACATACATGCAGGCAGACACCCCTACACATAAAATAATAAATAAATGAATTTGGGGGGATAGGAAGAGGACATTTCATACTGGGTTAGAGAGAAGAGTTGAGTGATATGCTTGTTATATTAAGAAACGTGTACATTTGGCATAGTAGCCCTGGGCTGGCAAGGGCCAAACTCTGCTGGTACCCTTGACCTGAAGTGGAAGAGGAAAGCTGAGTTACTGAAACTCAGAGTAAAGTTGCATCAACGGAGCCCCCTGGTAGGAAGTGCTGCCTTTGATGACAGATGTGGCCAATCTGTGGCAAGCCAGCATGGGACAGACAGAGAGCATGGAATCCACGCCTGTTCTTTCCCATCCTCTCATTAGCCAAGCTGAGCAAGAAGACGGTGACTAGGAACCACTGAGAGTCCATCTGGGCCGTTTTGGCATGACAGAGTAGGTAGAGTGAGGCTCAGAGGGGCAGTGGGTCTGCAGGAGTTAACTGTAACATCCACCACACTCTACCTCCTCTACCATCCACACCTCATGGCTGACCTTCTCAAGGGGAAGCCCTTATCTCCAGCAGTACAGACACAGAAAAATGTATTAATAATTCTGTCAGTGGACGACATACAAAATTAGTTAGCATTAGTGATGCTCCTAAAAGGCCTCAGGAGAAAGCAGGGGGAAAGTAATTATCACGTCAAATGGAGTTGCTACAGTCCCTGTTCTGCCAGGTGCTCACGAGGTTCAAGCTGACATTCATGGGGTCCTTGCTTCATGCAACATTCCCTCACTGCAGCGAGATGTCTGTAGAGTGGCTTGAGCCTCACTCCCATAGGATCTGACTCCTCAGTGGATCTTTCTTTGTGAGGTTCTCCAGTACCTCATTGTCCAGGTCTAACAGATATGGGGTGGTAGAAGGGTGCCAATACCTGCCAGGTTCCAGGCACCAACTTTCTTACTCCAGTTGATTATGTAGCAATAACTTAATATCCCTTTTGGAATCAATATTGATGACTCATGAAAGGTCAGTGAGCTTCTTTTAATCAGTCTAATGGCATGTGGAGCCCTAAATGCCCATAAAGGGAGTTTCAGCTTTCCCCTATTGAAAACTGTCTTCTGATCCCTGGGTGTTAAGGTCTTCTATTGGGTGTTAAGGTCGCCATGACCACTGAGCTCAAGTTTGTAGAGATGGAAAGCCAAAATAATATATCACCAATGCAATGGACCGTTACTGCAAAAAGTCCTAGAGGAATAATGTCACAAAGGAGGAAAATCAGGGTATCACTAGGTCTACACAAAGGCAGATAGACCTCCACAAATGGCAGTTATACACACAAATGTGTCTTTTTTTCTTATGTTTAAAATGATTATGTAAAGTAAAGTCAAATGCCATGTAAATAATGACAGCAATAAATCAGAAGGGAGGAATGGAAATAGCTGTTTTAAAACATTCTTGATATTTATAAAGTAGGATAATAGTGTCTAAGTATGATGTGGCACAATTTAAAGATGTAAGACATAAACTCTAAGATAACTAATAAACACACCCAAATGCAGAGAAGCTACAGGCACTATACCAGTGAAGGAGGGAAAGAGAACAAGAATAACCCAAACAAGGCAAAATCAATAAACAGCAGTCCACTCATTTCCCTACAAATAGTGTGAATGAAATTTCTTAGGTAAGTACTTAGGTGTAGTATAGCTCTATTTTTTGGTTTTTTGAAAAACATCCATATAGGTGTCCATAATGGCTGCACCAGTTTTCATTCCCAACAATGGTATGCAAGGGTTCCTCTTGTGCCATCCTGCCCAGCATTTGTTATGTTTTAAAACCAAAGAATTTATAACCAAGTTAAACCTGGATATTAGCTGCCTTTCTCCTGGCTATGAGCAAACACCTGGCAAGGAGCACCTTAAAGGAAGAAGGGATTGCTCTGGCTCACAGTTCAAATGGGTCATCCCATCCCAGCAGTGAACGCATGGCTGCTGAAGGACAAAGCATCTCTCAGCATCTGCAGATAGGAAGCAGGGTACCACCCAGAAGTGGGCCCGGCTATAAAGCTTCAGGGGCTTCCCTCAATGACCCATTCTCTAGCAAGGCCCATCTCTTAAAGATTTCACAACTCCCCCAGAAAATGCCACCAGCTTGGGACCAAGTGTCCAAACAGAACAGCTGAGGAAGAAATCGGAAGGAAGAATGATTTGCTGGAGCTCACGTTTTCAGTCTGCGGTTGCTTAGTCTTATCACTTTGTGTCATGATGAAGACTGCTTAGTTTGTCAGTTAACACCTTCATGGTTTGAAAGTAGAGACAGGAAGAGTCTGGTACACATGGTGAATCCTTCAAATGCATGTCCCCAGTGACCTGCTTTCTCTAATCAGGCCTCTCCTCAAATAGGTCATTCGGCCACAAACTTGCCAATTCATTAATCCCCAGGTGAAAAGATAGCTCCCTCCTGTTGCAGTCCTTTTAGTGCAACTGACTGAGAGCCAAGCCTTTGACTCATAAGCCTCTTGGATTATGGGTGGATATTGGAGAGCTTTAATACAGTTACTGTGGTAATCTTAATTGTCAACTTGACCGGGTTAAGAATCACCTGGGCACATGCCTTTAATCACAGCACTCAGGAGGCAGAGGCAGAGGCAGGCAGATCTCTGAGTTGGAGGCCAGCCTGGTCTACAGAGTGAGTTTCAGGACAGTCAGATCTACACAGAGAAATTCTGTCTCAAACAAACAAACAATCAAAAAAAAGCCAAAATAATCACCTGGGAGATGCCTCTGGACATGGTGTGGGATCATTTTTAGAGAACCTTAACTGAGGAAGAAAAACCCACCCTGAAAGTGAACCACACCATTCTAAATGCTGTGGCATCAAAAAAACAGAAATGGGGAAAGGGGAACTGGACCTTGTCCAGAGCACTGGCATTTACCTTTCTTTGCTTCTTGACTGCAGATGTCACCTTGTGTTCCTGATGTTCTGCCTTAGTCACCATTATGGGCTGTGTCTGTCCCCTTAATGCATGGGCCAAAATAATCCTTCATTCCATCTGTTGCTTTTGTTAGGTATTTTGTCATAGCAACAAGACAAGTAACTAATAGAGTTATCATCCATTTTTTTAATATTTGTAGATTAAGATACCAGGTTCCTGAGCCTACATCCTCTGGTAAATTTCTGTGTGCTTCCTGGAGGAATCAACGAACCAATGGCAATATGGTTATAATCCATGAGAAGTGAGATGGTATTACTAACTAAATCTCCCCAGGTAACCTGGAATCAGAGAGAATAAACTCCAGAACTATTTGAGACCGCAGGAGCCATTCGGACTACTAAGGGCTGTCAACCTAACTCAAGGCCAAGAATATATTGGTAAGGTTAACAATCATGTCCCCATGTGGTAACTGTTACTGCTCTCACTCCACACACAGAGAAGGAAACTGAATCACAGAGTAGTGGCAGAGACTAAAGGCTTGTGTTCCCACAAATCCACATATCAGAGTCCTAGCAGCCAATGTCATGTGAAATTTGGTGCTGGGGTGATGGAGAAGCAATTAGCTCATAAGGTGGAGGCCCTTATTAATGGTATTCGTGCCTTTATAACAAGAGACATGAAAGATATATTCTCTATCTATCTATCTTCTATCTATCTGCCTGTTTGTCTGTCTTTGACTTCATCTTTCTTTCATTGAAACAAGAGCTGTCTCCCAAGTCAAGTGACAGCCCTTATAAGGAGCACAATGAATGAACACCATAAGTGTGGGTTTTGAACCTCCGGAAGGGTAGGGGAATATATAATGGTCATTTAAACTGCCTGGTACAAGATATACAGTTATAGAAGCCTTGCCTAAAGCAATTAGCTTGTCCATAGTTTGTACACGGTGAATAGAAATGGTAGGTTTAATCAAGAACACCTTCATGGGATCTATTTTCTTAGCCTCTAAGCTAAGAAGTCATGCCCCTTACCTTCATACATACTGTGATGGTTTGTTGCTGCTTGGTCTTGCCAAGCAAAGGATGAGCCTGCACCTAGCTCTCCCAGGTAGTGGGGCAGGGGATACTGTGCACGAATCATTCACAGATCGACACTTCCCCACAGCACAGATGATAAAGAAATCACCGTCCAGCTAGATGCCTCACCAAACTTTCTAGAACCTTGTCTGGGAGGGGGGGAGGCTGTGGCTAGAGAGGGTCCAAGGACAGCAAAGTGGAAAATACTAAAGAAACAAGAGAAGCGGAAGGAAGGTCACAAGGATGGAAACAAAGGAACAGTCTGGAAAGGTTGGAAAGCAGAACAGTGTTTTTCCACATCCCGAGTTCATCCAGTTTCATTAAAGCAATATTCCCTGGCAACAAACTATTCCAGTATCTCAAGCTATTTATGAAATGCTAATCCAATGGACCAGAATGAATGTGGCTTCAATGGGCAAGCTATCAGCACAGGCTGGGAGATCTTTTGCTTGTTTAAATTAGTATAATGAGATTTGACCATAATGAGATAGATATTCTCAAAGGCAATATGTGTGGGGTTTTTTTCCTTCTAAATACTCTTTATTCAATTGTTAGGGATTAACATTACAGCCACTTTCAGAGAGATGCTGATGTCAACTTCGCTGGGGTGAGAAACTAGGACTTTGGCGAAGTACTCCTTCAGATAAGCCCATGAGGCTGTTCCCAAAGAAGACTTGTGGAAGGGGGAGAGCCTCCCCGAATGTGGGTGAATCATCCCATGGGCTGTGGCCTAGGACTGAATAAAACGAGGAACAGGAGAAGGTGAGCTGGATACAGGCCCCTTCTTCTTTCACTCTCTTCTTTGACCCTGGTCAAGTATCTTTCCATTTGTTCTCACTACAGTAGTGTCAAGACAGAGGTGTCACTGGTGACTTTGCCCATATGTCCTGCATGAATACAATGCCTCTTCTTTTATGAAAAACGCAGTGAATAGAGATTGAGGAGACAGTTCAGGAGGTAAAATGTTTGCTGCACAAAGCATATGGACCTCAGTTTGGATCACCAGGGCTGTAAAATGACAGACACGGAGGTGACGTTTTTACTTATATTATTGTATTATTAAATAAAGCTTGAGAGTCAGATATCAGGGTAAAAACCTGACTGATCACAGGAGTGGCCGAGAAGAGACCGGTGACCTCCTCTCTCTCTCTCCTTCCTTGATCCAAAAGAAAAAAAGGGCCATCAAATCATTTTAAGCTCATCCTTATTCCTTTCTGTGTCTCTATCATAATATGAGTCCTCCAAGAACTCTATGGTTAATTCTGATCAGCTAGTCGCTAACTCCGCCCACTGAGTCAAGGACACTTTATTGGCAGTCTCAGGAGTGTCAGGGTGCAACCCAAACATCCCGCAACACGGGGGAATGTGTCCATAGCCCTAGTAATATAGAGTAGAGGAAACAAGATCCTGGAAGTTCACTGACCAGCCGGTCTACCTGACACAACAGGCTCAGACTCAGTGAGAGACCCCGTCTCAAAAACATAATGTGGAGAAAGGTTTCACAAAGACATCCAGATGTCAACCTCTGGCCTTCACATATGCCTGCATGGATGAGTGCACCCAAATGAGCATGCATTCATTTGAACACACACACACACACACACACACACACACACACACTCCTACCGCCTAAACTGTCTTTCCTCTACTTTCTGAATCACTGAAGAAAAACACTGTAGAATGCCGATGGCACCCTTTCCCAGTCGGCCATTTCCTGTCAGTGACACACTTCCTCCTAATCTGATTACAGCTATGTCATGAGAATCTTTTTTTCATATTTTCTACATTTTTTTAGCATACAGAAGGGATTTTTCAGAAGGTTTATTCTAAAGATTTAAAATAATCATTACCACTTTAACCAGCATATAAATGCCTTTTCAGTGATTGTTACTATGTCCTGATGAGATTGGGTCCCTCTGGTCCCTTTCAAAGGGCATGGTATTAAGGAGGAGCAGGTTTTGACAAACTATTAAAGAAGTGTTAAGTTCACAGATCCCACGGTATTTTTCTAGCTTAGACTTCGGGTTCATACTTTATTTCATTACACAAGGCTTTACCATGTAACCCCATCACCTGGCGCCAAAACCCAAGGGACCTGGAGTGTGAAAAATCCTGGGATAGTAATCTGGAGGTTGCCTGACAGATCAGAGAGCATCTCTGAAACAAAGTGGAATTTCTTTTCTTCTTCTCCCTCCCCACCAGTCTCTGATCATGATAACCAGAAATGGAAAAGAACACTGAAGCAAAAATCGTAGCACCATTTACTCTGATGGAATAGGAAATAGAAGTTTCCTTTTGTGGCTTAGGATCTGGAGCAAGTGACACCTTCGTGACTCCTTTTTACTCATCTGTCAAACCGAAAAGACCGGTAAATGTGAACGTATTTCCCTGAGCAAGGCCAGAATTGAGGCAATCTTGAATCCAGTTGTATAGCTCCAAATTTCACCAAGAGAGTGGCCTCACCGAGTGGAGCAGTCCACCCGGTGAATAGCAGGCAGAGATTGCCCCGGGTTTTAATAAAGTCCTATTTATAGTCAGGATTCTGAAGCAGCTTGCAATGTCTGCTGGATCAAATAAATATATTCTTACTGCATGCCCCACTCAGAGCACAGTGGACTAGAACACTCTAACACAGAAAGGAACAGTCTTAAAGAGTTATGCTGTGCAGGAAGGTAGAAGATTTGCATGCTTCCAAGTCCCAAAATATGACTCCTCTTCTCTGCCTGGCTTCGGTGTGACTCTCACACCCACTGAAGCCTCAGTCATTAGCTCTCTCAGATTCTTCACACAGTAACCCTGTCTGCAAAAAAGAAGCAAGGCATCTCAAGCCTGGGGATTTAGAGGACGTCTTGGAGTCACATCTTGTAATCATAGCATCTCATTTACAATGTAAAAATCAAACAGAACTTGCCATTTGGATCCACTGTATGTTCTTGATTTTGAAATGAAAGTGTTTTCAATCCACTTTTCTCTTATGCAATATATTCTCTAGAATAGCGTTTGGGGCTTTGAGTGGCCATTGGGACACTCCAGGTTAGGGAAACAGGGGAAGTAAGAAATGTGTGAACCTCACATTACCATGGTTTGACAGGGATTTCTTTTGTTTTAAAATGCCACAAAACATGCAGGGCTGGTGAGATTGCCTAATCTGCATAGTGCTTGCTGTGCAAGTGTGAGTTCAGTCTCCAGAACTCACATAAAGGTCCAGGCATGGTGGCAGCCAGGTGTTCGATCCTAAGCTGGTAAGGCAGGGATGGATGGATGGATCCCTGGAGCTTGCTGGCCAGCCAGTCCAGGCTAATTGAAGAGCCATGGGTCCCTGTGAAAGACTATTTGAGAAACCAAAGTGGATGATTCCTGAGGAACAACATTTAGGGTTAACCTCTGGCCTCCACAGATGCAGCCATGCACCTAAACACACACATGCACTGACATGTACACATATGCACATATACACAACCTGCACGCACACATTCCACATACAACATGATACTCCATTAAAAAAAAAAAAAAACTGCTCTGCAAATTGTGACTTCTGATTCCCTGCCCTTGAGCTGGAGCCCCTTTGAGAAACTCCTGAAGCTCAATGAGTCACAGCTACCCCTCAGCCACATGATCACAGAGGGAACAAAGGCCAGTGAGCAGAGTTGGCCTGTCAGGCTAGTCAGTGTACAGGTGCATTAAATGCGAGTTCCAGCTACAAAATTTCTAACTTAACAATGGATTTATTGACACATAGTCCCATCATGGGGTAAGAAGCAACTGTGTCCTACTTTTTAAAGTTCTGGCCTAAGAAATTACAGAGATGAGAAAATTGAAACCAAATGGATTTTGGAACTTTTCATTTAAGAAAACCCAACCAAACAAAAACAAAAGTAGTTGAAAATAAATAACATCCCTGGGGCCTGTTACTCTCTTCAGCTCACTCACCTGTGCACACTTCCATCAGAATGAAACTCTCTCTCTCTCTCTCTCTCTTTCTCTCTCTCTCTCTCTCTGTGTGTGTGTGTGTGTAGGTCAGATGACAATCTTGAGTCTTGTCCCTCAGGTGCCATCTACCTCTTTTGGGGATGGGGGTTGGGACAAGGTCTTGCACTGGCCTTAGACCTTACTGAATATGCCAGGATGACTGGCTAGTGAGCTAGCTCTAGGGGGCCTGCCCATCTTCACCTCCATAGCCTGGGGACTACAAGTACATGCCACAAGGCCAGCCTTTTAATACAAGCACTTAGGGATCTAAGTTAGTTTCCCATGCTTCCAAGTCCAGAGCTTTACCTATTGAGTCATCTCTCCTTAACTCATCGCCCACTGAGATTCTTTCTACACTAAAAAGATTATATATGTATGTATATATGTATGTATGTATGTATGTATACACAGATATATGTGTGTGCGCGCGCGCGTGTGTGTATATATATATATATGTATATATATATACATATATATATATATATATATATCATATATATGGTTTGCTTTGCTGTTGTGCTGGTTGAATAACCAGAGCATGCTCTTTGAAAGCTTAGCTTCCCCTCCCTGCTATTTGAGCCAAAGTCTGCTGACCATACACAAACACTTGCAACTTATTTTAGCTGGTTCACTGAAGATTCACACTTGCATTTCTAGACAATAATCTCAAACTCTCTGTGATGAGACACACAGCACGCAGATCTGCTCATTAAAATTTTTGTCCCACATTGTGGGTATCAGACAGTGTATGTAGTTTCTTCCCTTCCATTACAGGCTGTGTTGTATAGCTTTGGTTTCATACTTGGCAAATATTTGGTTTCATATTTGGTAAATATGCCACAATGAGTTACCTTGAGACAGCTGTCTGAGCTGTTTCCAGGTTTTCGCCAGTATCAACACAGACACTATGACCATTCCCAGACTTCGGGCAGACATAGCATTGGAGAATCCCTAGTGAAGATACACTCTTTTTGATTTGTGACTCTGTGTGTGTGTGTGTGTGAGAGAGAGAGAGAGAGAGAGAGAGAGAGAGAGAGAGAGAGAGAGAGATGTATGCGTGCGTGTGTGCGTGTGGTGCCACACTGGCCAGAAGATTGTACTGAATCCCCTGGAGTTGGAGTTATACCCAGTTTTGAGCCTCTTGGCCTGACATGGGTTCTGGAAACCCAACTCTGGTCCTCTACAAGAGCAATTTGTACTCTTAACAGCTCAGCCATTGCTCCGGCCCCTATGAAAGAGGCCCTGACTTTAAACACTAAAAGTCATATTTATCACAGTTGTTCTCTACTTGTGTGTTAAAAATGTGTTTAGTGCTCTGAAATCCTGAAAACGTCCTTCCAAGTCTTAAGGTTTTACCTCTCACATCTAAATCCATAACCCATCTGTTATAGTTTCCATATGAAATATCCCCCACAGGTCCCTGCCGGAAAGCACAGCTGTTGTCACTATTTGCAGAGTTTCTGCAAGCCTCAAGAGGTGGGGCCCTAGCTACAGGAAGCAGGTCACCTGATATGGGTCCTTTGGAGTCTCCTTTCTCTGCCCTCTTCCTGTCTGCCTCCCTGTACTTCCTGTCAGCAATGAACTGACAAAGTTACTGGGCCCTGTGCTTTAGCCCAAACTCATGAAGTCAAGTAGCCACAGACAACATCCTTCCAAACAGTAAGGCCAAATCAAGTCCTCATCTTTTGGGTTGCATATGACGGGCATTCAGTCACAGTTATGGAAATATAATATAACCTCTATGAATCACTTCAGAGTATTGTGTGCTTGTATGCTCTCTAAACTCCAAGCTGACTTCTACGTCCTTTGGTTACCCGCTCACGTTCTTGTGTCACTGAGGGGCTCCACAGTGTCCTTATAAGTCCCCTTGACACAGCCAACTCCATCAGCCTGAAAAGATCTCCCCTTGCTCTGCATGAGTCCCCATCACTGCATGCCAGGAGGGTCTCCATAGTCATAGCTGCATGTATGCATGTCTGACCTACACATGTCGGTGTCCTCCTGGGTTCATGGTGAACCTTCCTTCGGTTCTCTGCTGTCCCTAGGGCTAATCACATCTGTCTCTGGAGCTCTTCACTGGTGATGCCTAAAACTACCTTACACCGCTCCCTCGGTTGCTTAGACCCCCACTTGAATGTCTCCTGATCACATTTAAAACTGAGCCCTGAATCGTCCGTTCATTTTTCTGCTTTCCCTGGTTCATTAACTGTCACCACCTTCTGCCACAGCCCATGTTACAAGCTAGTGGGTCACCCTTGACAACTCTCCTGCCTTGCCTTCTTTGCTCCTGGCATGTCTGGAACCTGGTTCCTCCTCTCCGCCCTCACTTGTCACGTATCTTCTGATGATGTGACTGACTCCCTATCATTCCCCACCTCCACCTTGGCTCCAGTTCCTTTCGGTCCTTTTCCCTAACAGAAGTCAGACTGACCTTACAAAAACATTAATGAATCAGCATTTAATTTTCTGACTAAAGTCCTTCCTTAGTACTGTGTTTAGGATCAAGACCTCAAACTCTTAACATTATCTAGAGAGTGCCCAGTCATTAAATGACATCACACTTCTCCAGATAGTTCAAGATTCCTTGAGGTCAACCTAAAACACCCTTCCCCAAGATGCTCCTTTATCTATCCCTCTGGCCTCAGCTCTCAGTTTCTGAGCATCCCTCCTCATGGGATGCTACCTTAACAGTGACTTGTACTCTCCCTCATATCATCTGTGGGATTTGAGAGTAGAGGTTTGTTAATTAATCCACTGTCTTCATCCTCACCAGATTCTGGGACCCTGAGGCAGAAGCCACACCAGTATCTCTGCAGGACACAGTGCCCAGCCTACATTAGGAAGGTGGTAAGGCCACATTAAATGTGGAGTGCTTGTGGAGAAGCAGAAGGACAGACAATCTGCAGGAGCTCTCAGGAGACAGGACTCTGAATCTCCAGCTCCAGTCCTGTGTCTTTAAAGGATGCTGGGGGATGACCTCATGAATGCTCTCATGTTTTATAGATAAACTTGCCTATCCCCTGTTTCTGGGCACCTCCACCTGCTGCCCAGTCCCCCACCCCCTTTGCCAGGAGATTCCCCTGTAAAGGGGAAACAAGGGAAGGGAGTAAGCATTCCCAGCTTAGAAGTGGGCCCGGCTGTACAGGCTGCTTACACTGATTATCGCTGTTGCTTTGGAGAGGAGACATAATTAGTGGATTAGTACTTAATTGTAGAGTAGACAGTAGTACCAGATCATCCACCTAAGTTTATCCTCAGGAGCCTTGGACACAGTGAACGCAGGAGGAGCAATGCTAACCTAGCATTGCTATGGTGTTATCGCCCCCTAGTGGCTTCTAGTAACTTAATCCCGGGCATCTCAAAAGGTGCTGTTTGTACAGACATCCTCCAGCTTCCCTGGAAGGTTAGGATAGGTGGTGATGGCCTTTTCTTCTCTCAGATTAAAGTTGGAAACAGAAGCGGGAGTGTTTCCTGGGTCACCCTAGCCAGCACGTTTTCCTTAAAGGAGACTTGAAGACATTTTGTGCCCTCTCTGGCACTGGCATAGTTGGCAATCGGCATAGCTGAGAAGACTAAAAAGAACACACAGGAACCTGCATGTCCATGCCCTGACTTTCAGACAACAAATATTGTCTGCAAGATCACAGAACTATTATCAGTTATCAGACATGAAGTCGCGACTGATCATGGCTGCCTGTCTTTGGGAACTGTCACTGTTCAAGTGTTGCATGTTTCTATGACAAGTCTCATTAAGTAGCCCAGGCTCGCTTAGAGCTCACCATGTGCCCCGAGCTAGCTCAGTCTCACAGCAGTCCTCCTGCTTCAGCCTTTGAGCGTTAAGACACCAGGCATGAGCTACCTACCTCTCAGTTACTGGGAAGAATGTTGGGGGTGAGGCGTTGCTTGTTTGGCAGATGGTTTTTAAATCTTTGGGGTCTTATCCAAAGGTATCATCGGGCTTTTCTCTTTACTTGACACTTATTTCCATTTCTCCCCTCCTGACCTTGTGCTATGATTTCCTGTCACACACTGTATCATACAGTTACATGTCTTGGGGTGTATGTGAAGTCGTCCTTCAATTCTGACACTAGTCCTTCGGCATTTTAATCTTTTCCTCCTTGGGTTTGATTTGGGATGATTTTTTCATTGCTATGTCTTCTAGGTCACGCATCTCTTCTTCAGTAATGTCTAATAGTTTATCAGTCCCATTCAATGTGTTTTTTAAAATCTCATGCATGGAAATTTCAGGTTTACTTGGATCTTTTTACTGACCTTCATGCTCCTACTTAACATGTTCATTCTCTCTAATTCTATGAGTGTATGTGATACAACAATAATAATGTGTGGGTCCTAGTTGGCTTTTACTATCAATTTGACACAGCCTAGAATCACCTGAGAAGGAAGTCTCAGTTGAGGAGATAGACAGATCAGATAGGCTTGTAGACATGTCTGGGGGTGGGGAAAATTGATTATTTATAGTTGATTATTAATTGATGAAGGAGGGCCCAGTTTACATGGAAGCAACATCCCCTGGGTAGGTGAAGCATGGGTCTTGGGACAAGCCAGCAATCAGGGCTCCTCTGTGACATCTGCTCTAAGATCCCGCTTGACTTCCTGCCCAGACTTCTCTCAATGATAGGCTGTGACACCCTGCAAGTGCAAGCCAAATAAATCCTTTCAAAGTTGCTTTGGCCGCGGTGTTTGTCACAGCAACAGAAAGGAAACCGGAACAACATGTCAGTGTCTTTGTCTGCTAATGCAAACATCTGCGTTATTCGTGGATAAAATCTGACTGATCTTTTCTCCTAACTGTGTTTCCACACTTGCTTT
The DNA here is from genome assembly GCF_943737965.1 of Phodopus roborovskii. NCBI lineage: Eukaryota > Metazoa > Chordata > Mammalia > Rodentia > Cricetidae > Phodopus > Phodopus roborovskii. The sequence continues at coordinate 15,827,546 of NW_026126482.1, read as the reverse complement.
CCTGCTTCATCGTACGCCTAGCAAGACACTGAGTAGGTGTCAAATATCGTCAGTCTTTATCTTGGTGGTACCAGGTTTGTTTTGTGTTCAGCATTTCTGAACTGGGTTTTGGTGCGCAATTTCATTGCTTGGGCCCAGTTTCAGGTCTTGCTTCTTTCTCTCTTACTTGACAGTGGGTACCGAATTCAGAGCAACTTGCACACACCCATGCAAGTGTTCTGCCACTAAACAGCATGCAGTATGTTAGGTAAAAATCACACAGCACTGAGTGAAAGGTTAACTCTCCCCACCACTAAGTCTGTCCTCCGTGAGGTTTTTCAGTGTGGCTGGTGTGAATAGACATGGACGACTCTGAGCCTCCTTCTCTTTGCTTCTCTTTAGTAATTCCCTCTCTGTTCTGGGTACCTTGTCCTGCGCTCCTGTAAATGAGTCTTTGGTTAACTACTCTACAACCCTCCCTCTGTCTAACCTGAGTTACTGTGCACTGTGAATCCAAGCCCCTCGTTTCATCCCCAGCCTCCCTTCTCAGCCAAGTCCCTTGTCGGCTTTGCTCCTGTTTCCTCTCCTCTGGGCTTTCTCTAGGCAGACACTTGGGCACAGGGCTCATCCCATCTGTGTCCATTTCACAGGGATCCCTGATCCATGCTGCCTGGTGTCCAAGGTCCAGCGTCTTACCAGCCAGGTTGCATATGCTGTCACTTGTTTCCAACAACAGAAAATACTCCTTTACGTGAGGAGGTTGAAGTCTCTCTGGATCAGGATGCATCAGGAGGAAAGACACTACAGGACATTATCAAGATGTCTCAGTATATGGTAACTGTACAACTGAGGTCATATTCTGCTCACCCACTCCTAGAATTTGGTTGGTTGGTTAGTTGGCTTTTGAAGACAGTCTCCCTAAGCTCTGCAGCCCCGGCTGACCTCAAAGGTCATAGGAATCCTCCTGACTCAGCCTTCTAAGTGCTGGAATTACAGGCTGTGACACTATGCTAACATTCACTCTCTCTGTTTTATAAAACAGATTAAGGGAAAGGAGAGAACCAGTAGCCCCCCCACACACACACACCTCTTATCTTGTGAGAAGCAATTTTACATTTTTTTTCTAGATAGAGTGGGAAATAAAAATATCTTAAAAATCATTGTTGAATTTCTTTCAGCCAAAGCATAAGAGACTAGCAAGCTGAATACCTCCCTGTTGCAGTTGGAGCTATCTATCCATCTGTTGGCTCCGAACAATAGAAAACACAATCTCACCACACTGTTCTGTGCCCTTTGCAATTAAGATTCTCCCTGCTAGGCGAAGATCTTTGCTAATATCTCAGCAAATGACTGTCCCTCCTGCCCTTTCAGCACTTACTGGTAAATGTTCCGTCTAATTGCCAGTCCACCAGGATTAACTCTAGAGGGGACAAGAATAAACTCAGCAGGAAAGTTTTAGGCCTGCCTATTCCAGATATTTCTTCCATTACTCCTTTCAAGTCTTCAGAGGATCTGTGCTGCAGAGAACCAGGGTGGCTGCTTGCTACAAAGCCAGCCAGGAAGAGGGATGGTCCCCACCGCAATGCTTTCTGGGAAGCCTTAGCATCTGATTGTAGTCCCGCCCCCAGAAGCAGTACCTGCTTGTATTCAGCATCTGGCTCTGTTGAGTTCCAGGGGAACTGGATTCGGGATTCACACAGACAGAATGAAGGCCATTGGGGGGGGGGGGGATAATCACAGTTCTGTCCTGTAGCACAGATCACCTTGGGCCTTTTATCTACTTAGTGCTAACACTTAAATATGCAGTAATTGGTAACTAATGACAGTTCAAACCTTCAGCCACTTGGGCTGTATATAAAACCAACCTGGAGTCTTAGGTTAGCATCCCTCCAAACAAGCACTGGCTTTTGGTTTTGGTTTTGAAACAAGAAATGATTGATATTTTCTCATTTTTGGTCCTGCAATGTCTGCAAGTCCCCACTACTCTGTTAATGGTTGTAACTTTGTGAATTCTGTCTGGTGAGGAGAGCTCTGGTGAGGAGAGCTGTTGCTCAGTGGGAAGGCACTTCCTCTGCAGCTGATCCACAGCTGAGAAGTTGGTCCTAAATGGCCATGGACCCAAATGTGGTCCAGAAGAATATTAAGTAATGCTCACTAAATATTTGAGGAATAAATCTAGGGGTGTGAGAGCCATTTCTGTGAGCAAGGAAGGTTTCGCCATCCTATAAGATCTATCCAACCATCTATTTGCCATCTAGTGAAGGGACCAGACCCTCACCCAGTCCCCTGCTTTGGCAGCCATGACAGGCTGCAGAAAAGATCCAGCAAGATGTAGACCTCTGGCTCAGCAACATGTGCTGAGCTCCGACCTTCCCTAATTACTGGGAATAAACCACCAGATACTCTCCATGTGGCAAGGAACCAATCAGAAGTTAGCTGGCGGGCTCTGGATGTGCTTTACTGACAACAATGGAATGCTGAGCATAGCAACCGCCCTGGGAGGGCCTCTAGGCCATAGCAATCTTGCTGACCAATCAACTCAGGACAGGTTACCCAAGCCCAGAAGTGCACCAATCCTAAAACTGTTGTGCACCCTAGACACTCCCTTTGCTCTACCCAATATATTCCCTGCCCCACTGCTGCTGGAGGTCCCTCCTGGTGCCCACCTTCTTCACCCTCTGTGTCAAATGGATGGGGGGACCCAAATTAACTCTTAAAATTAAAGACTCTTTGCTTTTGCATTGTATCAGGTCTCTTGGTGATTTGGGGGTTCAGAGTTTGGGCACAACACTAGTCATTACCTGTCTTACTGTTGGTCTGTCTATCCATACAACTACTTATCTATATATTTTTCCTACCTCCTACAGTCATCTGTGAGTCTGATTTTTCTCCATTTTCTCTTGTTAGGAGTAGGTTTTCCTCTGCCGGCCTGGGCCCACTACTGCGCCAGCCCCCAATAACGCACAGAGACTCTGTACTAGATATAATGCTGTTGGCCAGTTACTTGGTTCTTATTGGCTAGCTCTCTCTTAAATATTAACACATTTCTATTAATCTAAGTATTTCCACGTGTTCTCATTTTACCAAAGAGAGAGGCTGGCATTCTGCTCTCTCTGTCTTCCATCTTGGAACCCCTCCCTACCACTTCCGGAATCCTCCTTGTCTCCTAGTCTTGCCTATCTTCCTTTCCTATTGGCCAACAGTGCTTTATTCGCTAATCAATAAGAGGAAACATATTTACAGAATGACATCTCCCATCATCCTCTCTCCCATATGTCTCTAAATGTATGTCTCTCTCATAGCTCTGTGTCTCACTCCCCTCCTCTCTCCTCCATGGAAAACTATATTTGTCCCTGAATTTTCCAAACCTCTTTGAGAGAAATCAGCCCCCATGTGAGGCTCACCTGGCCTTCTGGAAGACCCCTTGTTGTGGAATATTTGGTCACACTCTATGTTTTACCTCACCTGTCTAAGGCACCTTCTGATTAGTTTAATAAAGAACTAAATCGCCTATAACTAAGCAAGAGATGATAGACGGGACTTCCAGGCAGCAATAAGAACTCTGGGAAGAATCTAGTCTGGGGGTGGGAGTGGGGGGATCCAGCTAGTTGTGAAGGAAATCAGATGTACCATACTGAGGAGAAGTAAGGAGCCACATGGCAGAGCATATATTAATATAAACAGGTTAATTTAAATTTTAAGAGCGAATTGGGAGCAAGCCTAAGCTAAGGCCAAGCTTTCACAATTAACATTAAGTCTCCAGTGTCATTATTTAGGAGCTGATGGTCCAAAGAAAGTCCAACTGAAACATCTAATTTCCCTCCGTGTCATTCTGATTCCCAGGCCTTTGCTGCAGCAATTTCATAAGAGAGTAGAGAACAGGCAGTGTGAAGTCAGATTAAAGAGAAGATGGGAAGGGGTGTGTGAAGAGCAGTGGAAAACCCTACAGCTATGCGAAGCCATCCCTACTCAGGGGTTCCCAGAGGGAAGAGGGCAGGGCTGGAGTCCCAGGAGATGAAAGGAGACAATGCTGGCTCTGTGGTTTGATCTTATAGCCTTTTACTGACACATCAGGCCAGAGGATGACTGGGCTGTGTTGGTATAAAATAAGATGAGAGGAATTGGAGAGCAGGGGTTGGATAAGATCTAAATATAATATGTTCATCTGTGAAACTACCAAAGGCTATATTTTAAAATGAGATGGAATCAAGCTCATGGGTTTAAAAAGAAGCAACTAGCTCTAACTGAAAACTCAGTTTATTTTACTTGCAAGGAAGTGAACTTGATCACTTATGGGAGTTCAGCCAGAATTTACAATTTTACCAATTTTCCAATTTAAAAACAAAAATCCTTACATAGCCAAGAAAAGTCTAAGCCATTTCAGAGTGAAGTCTAAGCCATTTGAGTGCCCCACTTTGCATAATTACAATGAGGGAAGGCACTTGGCAAGCATCCCTCCCCCTTAAACTTGGTGAATTAACAATGCTAGGAAGCAGCTACTGTGGCTCTATTTTCCGTGTGTGTGTGTGTGTGTGTGTGTGTGTGTGTGTGTGTGTGTGTGCGTGGTGTGTTTAATAGTGTATGTGAGGTGTTGCACATTTGTGTGAGGGAGGGCGCATGTGCATGTGTCAATGTAGGATACTCTCTACCTTTATTTTATTTATTTATTTTTTTTTTTTATAGCTCACCAATTGGGCTAGAGTTGGCTGGCCAGTGAGTTCCAAAGAATTTTGCCTGTCTGGCCAACCCTAAGTACTGGGGTTATAGATGCATGCTGCCACACCCAGTTTTACATGGGTTCTGGGGATCAGAACTCAAGTTCTTTTGCTTGCACAGTGATCAGTTTCCCAGCCAGCTATCTCCTATCTTGAAGAAAAATAACCAAAACAGGAAGATGCAATAACTTCCCAGGTTCAGAGGTGAAAGCAGATCTCTCTTTCTGAGGGCTGAGTTCTTTTCTCTGTGGCATGTGCCAAGCATCCATTTGTATCAGAAAAACAGGTATCTGAAGAGTCGATGAGGCCCTGGCTTCCATTGCCAGCACAAAGGAATTAAGAACACAGATTTAACCTGTCCGTTCATGTTTTTGAGAATCTGTACCCAGGACAAGCAGCAGAGTTGCTTCTAGAACAGGATCATAGGTCCAGCTTTGAGAAACAACCGAGCTCCAAGAGCTGCTGACTCCCCAGTCCCCTAGGTCCAGCTCCTTGTCTGAAGGGGGAAGGGCTAGTACTCAAGGTCAGTTGACTGTAAAGGCTAGTCTACAGAGTCTACAGTCCAGAGCAGGGCTGGACCAGAACCTCACCAGGTGGCCCATCGTTCTCTCAGCCCCATTCCAGCACTAGAAAGAAAGAAAAAAAAAAAAAAAAAAAAAAGAATCAAATGTCTTACCGAACTTTTCTTTTTTCATTTTTATTTCCTAGTTCCTTAAGCGGCCAAACTCCCCTGGAGTGTCAAGCAATATGTTGAAGTCACTTAAATATTATTTTTCTTTCGTTGTGAGGGTATCGGTGTGTGAAATTGCCACAGGGATCCTGAAGGAGTTGTTGCGGGTTTCTGAAAGGCGAGCTTGCCTCCCTAGTTGCTGTTTAGCAGAGGCTGTGCCTCCTCATCACTTCCCACCAAGCTCTCTTGCACCCTGTAATGTTTAAGCAGGGTTCACACCAGAGTCACAAGGGTAGCTGTCAATGGAAGTCTCATGATTCTGCGAGGCTTTTCCAGCTACATTTCCTCTAAGCTGCCTTCTCTGATTGGTGTCTCAAGTGGTGCTTTCTCTCTGTGTTCCCCCAGTTTGTGCTGAATGAGCAAACATCACGATTGTTCAGCAAACAATTGTTACCCTATTTATGGGCTTGTTTGTTTCTGCTTGCCCTGTGCTTGTCACACCAAGTCCCTTAAAGGGACAATGCAAACATGCCTGCCTTGCATTCTGTAACAGGTTGGCTGCTGTTACTGCTAGGGCTGGACTGGGCTTTGTGTCGCCACTTTGTGTGAGGTGTTCTGATGCAATTTTTCCTTAGTGATAATAGTTTCTTCACACACACACACACACACACACACACACACACACACACACACATGCTTGTGGAGTGAAATTTGATGGGGTGGGTTAAGGAGCCTGAGAGCTCTGAGTAATGCCATGAATGGATGCTACAAGGCACGCTTTTCAGAACCACAGTGGTGGGTTGGAATGGTTGTAAGAGGGATGTGAAGACCTGGAACTTTAAAATGAGATCTTTGAAGTCAAGGTGACACTCCTACTGCTACCCATGTCTGACAATATGGTACTTTCTTTTCTTGCTTCCAGAAACTGTAATACATCCCCTCACCCCATAATCCCCCGCACCCCACCTCTCTACCCTGGCTCTGATGAAAACCAGCAAATCAACCTGGCAAGGTTCCATTCAGTACTAAACAGTCCCCCTGTGGAGAAGGGCACTCCAGCAAAGTGTGTGTGTGTGTGTGTGTGTGTGTGTGTGTGTTTGTGTGTGTCACAGACTCTTTCAGGCCCTCAAGTCCCTGATAAAAAGCTGATATTGAATGGCTTATGATCATGACCATTTAAAGTCAAAGTCAGGGGCTACCTAAGTTCAGAAAGCTTTTGTCTTAAAGGAATGGAACCTGAGTATGAGTCTCAACACCCCTGGAAGAAGCTGTGGGGGGCAATGTGCTGGGAGACAAAGGCAGGAGGATCCTTCAAGCTTGCTGACCCACCAGCCTAGCCCAATTGGAAAGCTCTAAGCCAAACAGAAACACTGTCTCCAAAAGGAAGTAGATGGACATGCTTCCACATGCCCTCTCACACAAATGTGCCTAAGCATGCATGCAGGCGCACACTGCACACATGTGCGTGCGCGCGCGCGCACACACACACACACACACACCAGCTTTTTAACTTATAAAATAAAATCAAGATCTATCTAGCCAGGCATTGTTTTGTATGCACAGAGGAGGGAGGCAGGAGAATGGTGAGTTACACAGCAAGACCCTGTTTCAGAAAACCAAAATATAAACAACCCAAGAAAATCAAGAGCTTTGAATAGTTTCTATAAAATCTAAATACTAACTCTCTTAAGTTTTACAGGCCATATGTTCACTGCCACAGCTACTTAGTCCTGCTCATGGTAATACAAACTCAACCATACATGTATGTAAACAAGCCAGATGGGCCGAATTCTGGTAAATTTTATTATAGACACTGGATTTTGAATTTCACATATTTTTTTAAATCACTAAATCATCTCTTCCAACCATTTAAAAACATAGAATCTATCCTTAACTCATGGGTCACATAAAAGCAGGCTGTGAGCCAAAATTGGCTTTGGGTCCTGGTTTTGTAACCCTTACTGAGCCAGGAATAGATTGATGTAGTAGAAATAACAGTCATCAGCTTCATGTATTGACCCCATCCTTAGCCAGGACTCAAAGTGTCAGCTACTGTTCCCATGCCTGGAATGATTGGGGTTGAGAGTCAGCATAGGGTCTTGCTATGCATTGAAAGAATGCAAAAATAAACAAGCCGTAGTGGGCTGGAGTTGACTTCTCTGCTTCATTTCCCACTTCGTGCAAATGTCCTGAGTTGGGACTTAACCTGTAGGCTGTCAATGAGGAGTGGGACTTGCCTCACCCCATGTGCCCCACTCTGCCTGACCTAGTGGTGTCCTGAGGACTAGAATGTCTCTCTGCAGGTTACCTGTCCTTTCCAGGCAGGTGAACTTCCCAGTAAATAAAGTGCGAAGGTACACACCTGTAATCCTAGCAGTCCTAGGAGCCTGAGCTGAAGGATTGCCCTGATTGGCCACATAGGAAGGGAGAGGCCAGCCTGAGCTAGAGTGAGGCCTCCTCTTGACAAAGCAAGCAAACAGAAAAGAAAGGGAAGGAGGGAGAGGGAGGGAGGGGGGGAGAATGGCAGGAAGGGAGGATGGAAGGAAGCACAAAGCAGCAGTATATTCTGTTCTTTGCGAGCCATCTAACAAAGTCCCCTTCTTTCTGCCAGGAAGAAGTTGTACTGTCACGGGTCCTACTTGTAATTGTGATAGAGAGATCTTTCCAGATAGGCAATACCTACTCATATGAAGCCAGTGTTTCTCTTCCTCTAATAGACTTTGTGCTCTTCCCTCTTCGCTCCTTCCTCCCTTTCATTGTTTCCTCTCCATCTTTTTTTTGGTAATAACAGATGATCTACACCATTGCCTCTCATAGTGTATCTCTATTGTTTGCTGTTGTTTACAACATAATTCACTGTAAGGACATGAGATGTAATTTTGATACTGCCTGTGTTTAGCAATTGGCCCCCAACAGTGCTAGCAAGGGGCTCTCAGGAGCCAGAAGGAGTTGGCCCCAGTACACTCCTAGGAAAAGGCTATTCTCACCGTTTTAGACCACAGTCCTAGGATGCTGCAGAAAATGCCTGCATAACACATTCTGGTGCCACCCCATTCATTCCCTGTCTACATATCACCTCAAAAACAAACAAACAAACAAAGAAAACCCCACAAAGGTGTCTGCAACATTTACCCTCTAGTTTTATCAACACCCTTTGAACTTTCCCAAGTGCCTTTTGCATTGTATTATCCTAGGAGAGACTTTCCCAGAGTACCTTAGTTACTCAAACAGCCCTTGGCTTTATTTCAACTCATCATTCACAAATTTCGGGTTTCGTTGTTTCATAATTATAAGACTTGAACTTGGGGTTCATCCATCTTCCTCAAAGTTAGTAAAACTTGACAAGCAGCATCAAGAGGACAAGAGAGTGAAAAGAATTTAAGTGCTGTCAAACAAAGGTCAGGGCGGCAGCTCAGCCTGTAATCCTAGTACTTGAGAGGCTGAGGCAGGAGGAGAGTTGTGAGTCAGAGGCAGGCCTGGGTTCTGTTCTGAGGACCAGGCTACATAGGAAGACCCCCATCTCAAAAAGGGCCAAAAATAAAAATAAATAAAAATGGAAAATTAATTACACATCCTTTCATCCCAAGACATGTGAAACAGAGGTGCGAAGAGCCAACCTAAGCTTTGTAGTAAGCTGAGGCCAGACTGGACTGCAATAAATTAAATGAATGTATGTTATAAAGCAGCTGTAGTCTAACTACTTATAACAGAGCTGACCTCTGGGTTCCTTGGGAAGATACTGGGAGGTTTGCATTTTCAGGAAGCCTGGGTTGCATTTTCCTGTTGTTTTGAGACATGGAGGGACTGAGCAGGCCCCCTGGGTCCCAGTCCCAGCTCCCTCAATAACTAGCTCCCTGGAGATCTTGGGAAAGTCACTCAGCTTCTCTGAGCCCAAATTCACAGCCTTGAAAACGAATGGCTGAGACATATCAACTATCTTTCCGACTCCACCTCCTCAGCGCTCAAAAAGGAAAACAAAGTTGAAAATAGGATGAAAGGTTCGGAAGTTCAGGAAGGAAACTTACGCTGCTCATGTGAGCAGCCCGCAGTGCCCTGCTCTGCCTTTCTTGACGAGTGACACCATGTTTCTTTCATTCTCTACACAATGTACATATACCACCCCCAGCAAACCACTCCTAATGTGCAGTTTCCAAGTTTAAAATGATTTCAAGACCGACTGGCAGCCGCAGAGCTATTTGTGGTCCTGTGTGGTTTTCATCATGGGGTAGGTTTGTCTTGTGTGACCATCCTTTCTGAGGTGGCACCCTGTGGCATTACCTTCTGCTAACTATCCCCATTGCCTCCCACACGCTGTGAGGCCTGGACCAGGTAAGGGGAGTGGGGGCGTGTCTTCGTGGCAAAGATAAAGGAATGAGCACCCGGGAGGATGCTTGGACTCAGCTCTTCCCTCCCTTCACACGTGGAGACACACCAGTTCGAGTTCTGGTAGGGATTTCGATAGCTTCTCAGACCTTCCAGTTATCCCTTGCAAAAGTCCCATCGCTGCTCAGGTCCCAGTTCTTCATGACGCAGTTTATTGTGGCAACAGTTCCCAGCAACTGCCCAGATGCCGAGCACTTCCTGCCCAGCCTGGAGGTGGGGGAGGAGGAAGCACTGGGCCCCCGGACTGGAAAACGGGGACTCAAGGACCAGATAGGAGCTCCCAGGCACAGCCAAGAGAGGAGGAGCAATGGGCTGTGGACCGTCCCAGCAAGCAGGGGACCAGAGCCAGAGCCGCTGCGTGCCCTCGCCCAGGAAGGGCTGGGAAGAGGGATCCAAGGTAAAAGACAATCACAGACCAGACCAGACCTGTTATGAGTAAGGTTTTTTCCCCCGTGTGCTAGTGCACGCCTGAAACCCCAGCATGCAAGAGGCTGAGGCAGGGGAAATGCTTCCAGTTTGAATTTGAGGCATGCTCGGATTACATGGTGCATCCTGGGGCTATATAGCCTGACACTGTCAAAGAAAGCAGGAGGGAAGGAGGGAAGAGAGGGGAGAGAGAGCGGAAGAGAAGGAAGATAAAACCAGCACAGTGACAGAATTCCCCACACTTCCACTCTTAGGAAGGTCTGGAGCCAGTCTGCAGGTAAGAGACAGCGTGAGAACCAAGGGACAGCACGCTTCTTCTGCCACTATTGCCTGATGGCTCCAAATGAAGAAAGTGTACATATCTCTATGTATCTCTGTCCATGCAGACACATGTATGAGGCCATGCCCCGGGGCAGATGTGGAATAACGGGGGGGGGGGTGATTTCTGCCCATCACCCTGATTTCTCGGGGGATGGTGGGAGTTCCTGAGAGCTGCCAGCAACTGGTGGTTCGGAACTCCTGTTCTCTGTATTTATTCACAGCACAGCGGGCTCTGTCAAACATCTAGCTACATCCTCTGGGCTCTGCAGCTTATCTGGGACAGAGCTGGAGAGAACCTGATTTGTAAGTCTCCTTCCAAGCCTTCTTTTCTACCGTGCCTCAAACTCGTATCAGTGTTATTTCCTGGAGATGTTAGGGGGAAATTCCCACAGTGCAATGGGACAGATCAGCTGAGATGTTTGTCTTCTTTCTCCCACACCATATGAATGGTTAGGCCCTGCCAGCCAAGCAAGCCAGGCTTGGCCCCCTATACTCCACCAGCAAAGGACAGGCAGAAAAAGCAAAGAGAGGTCCAGCGAGTCCATCTTTGGGGTCCTGACATGGGTGTAGGTCCAAACAGAGAATGACGTGGTTCAGTGGATAAAAGCATTTATGCCAAGTCTAGACTAGAGACCTGAGTTCAATGCCTTGGTCCCACTTGATGGAAGCTAAGACCTGAAAACTATTTTCTGAGCTCCACACATGCATAGAAGCACAGTTTAACATTTCAGGACAAGGAGGACTGATATCAGATATGTTTCTGCCCATCACTGACCTTGTATGGTCTTAGCCCCCGGCTCTCCATCAAAAGTGGTCTGACACCACTGTGTGAAAGAGACAAAGCCTGCCTCTGACTGACACCAATTCATCTGTCCTGTCTCCTAGCCTGAGACTCCAACTTGTTGGGGACCATTGTCCCAGTGGCCTGATTCCCAGAGGGAAGGGCACAGGGGTCTCTGCAGAATGACTTCTCTTCTGTCAGGAAAGGTATAAATTCACCAACAGAATGGACATCTTGTTTACATCAAGACCCCGTCTTATCTTATAGGGATGACCAAAGGAATGGTCCGCCATATATTTCAGCATCAAAATCGAACTTTTGAAGGGTGACAGGGAGCCTGTAATCCTGTTTCCCAGGCTGGTAGGAGCAGCACACTGGCACTCAGGGCCACCCTTCCCACAAGACATGTGTGAAAGCCATGCACTCTTCTCGGCAGACACAGTGTGAACACGGTCAGGGGCCAGTGATAGCACCCAGCATATGGGTGGCACCTCTGAGCTCCAGGAGTGCATCTGAGAAGCTAATCTGAAGGGCATGGTGTGTGGCTTGGTTGGTACAGTGTTGACCTAGCATGGGCAAAGCCCTGGGGTTCATACCCAACAAGGTATAAATGAGGTGTGGTAGTGTATTCCTGTAATCGCAGTACTCAGGACATGGAGGCGGGAGGATCAGGACTTCAAGGTCCTCTTCAGCTACATAGTGAGTTCAAGGCCAGCCTGGGACCACCTGAGACGCTATCTTTAGACAGATAAATAGCCAGACAACTGGGATGTGCTATGAGCTATGAGTTCTAAGTCAAGTCACCACAGAGCCTAGAAGGGGTCCTGGATGTCTCTCCAGCATTTTATTTTTTAACTATTGTGACATATAACATGACCAAAATAAGGCACTTGAGAGGTGGGATTTATTTGGCTTACATTTCCAGGTCACACAGAGACTTAAAGCAGAAACCATGGAGAAGGACTGCTTTCTGGCTCATTCATAAGCTCATGCTTATCTAGCCTTCTTATACAACCCAGGACCATCTGCCCAAGGAATGATGCTGCCCATGGTAGGCTGGGTCCTCCTAGATCAATTGACAGTCAACACAATATGCATAGACATGCCTATCAGCCACCCCTTTAACTCTACATCTCCCCAGTTTCCTTATCTATAAAACAACAGAAATATTAATACTTAACTTTGTTGAATTCTTATGAGAATTAAGTGAATTTAATTCACGTAAAGTACCCACACCCATGCTTCACACAGAACAAGAGCCAAAAACAAGTTATGACAACGTCATTATTATTCTGACATAAAATCCTTAGCATCTTTAGCATAGCCATCCATGTTCATCCTTGAGCTAACCCCAACACCTTCTCCAGCTTCCTCCTTCCCACATCCTTTTTAAAGTAAACCTTCAAAGTTCAGCAGGTACTTTCTTTTCCTCCTGGGGGAGTCACTGCCACAGCTGGCTTTTACCATCAGGTTTTCCCTTCTCACTGTACAGGTCACACATCCCCATCTTTTAGGGAACTCCTAATCACTCCCTGCTTAGCTTCTTCTGGACAGATGCTCCTGGCCACCATGATGGTGAGGTATATCCTTCTGTTGGACTGAAGAAAGGGCTCACATTGTCCTCTTATTGTATCCATTCTGCCTCCAGTCATGAGCTGCCCCTAAGGCAGGTAGTCTGTCATTTTATTTATAGCATGCTGATTCAGACAAACCAGACACTAATGAACACTCTGTGAGTGGTTCTCTCCCAGTCCCCCAGATTCCTGACAGTGTTCTTGTCTTCTAGTAGCACAGAGACTAATGATGATAACAAAGAGGAAGCTCAACATTAAAATTACTGAGCAATAGACTTGCTTGACTTCTGCATGTGTCTTCTCTTCCCATGCACTTGACTTTGGAAATATGAACTGCAAAGGGTATGGTTATTATTAATTAAACACTCGGTGGCCATCAGAATAATGACTCTACTATTTCCCAAATGCAGAGGACCTAGAACAGTGGCTCTCAACCTTCCTGATGCTGAGATCCTTTAATACAGCTCATTGCTTCTTCATCACTATGGTTATGACTCATAATGTAAATATGTAATATATCGAATGGTCTTGGACAACCCCCATGAAAGGACCATTTGACCCACAGATGGAGAATGATTGACTTAGAGTTTAGGAGTTCAGATATGGCTTTGAAATGAGAAGGGCATGTTTACTTGTATGAAGCATTTACCTTTCTTAGCATTTTTAACGTTAAAATATATTCTAAATTAAAATTCTTGGGAGTTGTCTGTAGACTTCCTGCTCACTTTTACCCTAGTCAAAAGAGATATGAAGGCAATGCAGAAAAATAATGCATCACAATAGGAAAAGCATGGGCAATACTTCTCAGTTACAGATCTGCTCTTTTTCTGTGTGATTACTCAAAGTTCCTGGCCTAGGATTAAAGGAGGGAGCTTAGAATTTAGTGAGTGTGGCGATTTGAAAGAAAATGGCCCCCAAAGGGAGTGGCACTATTAAGGGGTAGATTTGTTGGAATGGGTGTGGCCCTTGTTGGGGAAAGTTTGTCACTGTGGAGGCAGGCTTTGAGGTCTCCTATTTGCTTGAGCCACACCCAAACTCTGAGACTACTTCCTGTTGCCTGTTGAGTTAAGGTGTAAGAAGTCTCGGCTCCTTCTCTAGCACCATGTCTGCCTGCATGCCATCCACCCTGATGATAGTGAACTAAACCTCTAAACTATAAGCTACGATCCCAATTAAATGTTTTCCTTTATTCGAGTTTCTGGGGTCATAGTGACTCTTCCCAGCAATAGAAACCCTAAATAAGACAGTGAGTGGACAAGAAGGACCCTTCTTAGGTTTTCTCTAACATCTGATACAAGTCTTGCTTTTTTAAGGTAAAAGGACTAGGTGACTTGTTAAAACAGTGTGTATGTGCAATCATGTCTGTGTGCATGCACGTGTGTGAGGAGGGTGTATGCACCCATGCTTTTGTTGATGTCCAGAATCTTCTCCTATTGGTCACTACAGTATTGATGTTGCATTTTCACAGTGTGTGCACACAGCAGTGGAGGTCAGTAAACAGCCTGTGGAAGTCAATTCTCTCCTTCCTCCATGCGGGTCCCAGGGATCGAACTTGGGTCATTGGGCTTGGCAGCAGTGCCTTTCCCACTGGGTACCTCACTGACTGTCTCTCAATGACTGGCACTCATTCATTGGCTAGACTGGATAATCAATGAGCCCATGGGAAGTCGGTGTCTCTGTCTCCAGGCACTGGGGATACAGACATATCCCACCACACTAGGACTTTTTATGTGGATGTGAGAGATCCAAGTGCTTCACCTGCTCAACCATTTCTCGGTTTTGCTGAAGAGTCATTCCTGAAAGTTTTTGAGGGCTTGCTCTTTATAATTATACTACCAAGAGGAAATTAGCAAAAATTCCAGTTCTGAAGAACAAAGTCTTCCCATAGGTCCACAGGCAAATGTATTTACACAAGCTTCTGCTCGTGAAGTGATTGAAGATTTCAGCTCAGGGAGTATCAACAAGTGATGCCTGCCAAGCTGTTTAGAAAATATGTTTCCCAAAAGAAGCTTCAGAAGTACATACAGTACTTACACTACACACACACTCACTCACACACACACACACACACACACACACACACACACACACACGCATACATACGCCACAAAAGCAAACAGCACACACCTGTCTATAGTTGAAATCAGTGCCTTTTTTTTAGAATGCTGATAACTTTCTCACAGTCATCAGCTTGGGACTTCTGTTTTACTGTTAAACCTGATAAAAATGTTACCTCCAAAGCATTAAAGAATACTAAAAGGTATACAAACAGCCGAACACATTGAGCCTATGCTTTGACAATTTCTTCTTGGGGACAGGATAGGACCCTCCACCCTCCTTCTGTCATTCCACCCAGTGCCCTTATGCAACACAGGTAGTTTGATACAATATGTAATGCATACTGATATAAAAATATAAACCTTGCATGCATAGGTAGACCTGAGCACTGTTGGCCACATCCCCAGTGGGTACAGATTCAATTATTGATCAGTATCGCTGGTGTCTGACTTACAGCCACCTCAATCCAGATTATGAAATGGGGCCAACATTCCTACAACATGTTACAAATTGACATGAATTTAAAAAGATGCTCTTAGTTTTCCAAAGAGAAAAACCTTTCATCTCATTCTAGAAACTGAAGGCTGGTGTATGTTAGGAGATGCTAAAAGATTGTTCTGTCTGTTACATGTTTTCTTTCACTACCAGGACTCAATAGCATCTGTCTGTAAATGCAAATGGATAGAGTTCCTCGCTGGAGTTCCCATCCCAAATCAAGCAGCCCAGTTCTGAGGCAGCCATCAGAAGGCCATTTGAAGTTGTAGTGTTTGAAGCTATTCCAAGCTGTAGGTTTCAGAATGTGGGGGAGAAAGCCAACTCTTCCAGTCTATTAACACTCACAATTTCACTCAGTTCCTAAGTGCCTTATCATCATTTTTCTGGTGCTGTGACTGTCATTAAACCTCTTACATTTTCAGTAGCTCTACTTAGAAATGTTATATGACAAAATCAGTCCTTACTTGTCACATGGTGCATTGCTGGTTTAAAAAACAAGAGTGGGTCTACAAAATGCAACTGACTTGTGAAAATACTCCCCTCACTATTGATGGCTTTAAATATCTGAAAGCTAGGAAAAGAACTCACAATAGGGCTTATATGCGGTCTTCAAGTTCAATCAGAGCTCTGAGCCCCTGAGAAGAAAGCAATACACAGTCTTGCATAGGGTTGTCAGCTGACGCATCCTAGAGTCACCCAAGAGGAGAAGCCTCAACTGAGGGATTGCTCTGATCACATTGGCTTGTGGACATGCCTGTGGGGGAACTGTCTTGATTGCTAGCTGATATAGATGTAGATTTGCATACCGCTCTGAGAGGCACCATTCCTAGGCAGGTAGTCCTGGACTGTATAGAAAAGGTAGCTAAACAAGGGCCTTCCGGAAAGCCAGAGAGTGAGCCATGGGCAGAATTACCACATGATTTCTGCTTCAAGTTCCTGTCTTGAGTTCCTGCTCTGACTTCCCTTAGCAATGGGTTGTGGCCTGGAAGTATAAGCTAAATAAATCCTTTCCTCCCCTAAGTTACTTTTGTTCAGAGTGTTTTTGTTATAGCTACAGAAAATAAAATAGAGCAATCTTGCTTTCCTTTGCTATATATATCCAATATATATGCACATTCATGTGATATATTGTGTGTAGGCATGATGTATATAAAGGCTCTTGCTCTGGCTAGCTTTATGTCAACTTGACACAAGCTACAGTCATCTGAGAAGAGGGAACCTTGGTTGAGAGAATGCCTTCGTAAGTCTGGGCTGTAAGCATGCCCGTACAGGATTTTCTTAATTAGTGATCAATGGGGGAGGGCCTAGCCCATTGTGGGTGGGGCTATCCCAGGGCTGGTGGTCCTAGGTTCTGTAAGAAAGCAGGCTGAGCAAGCCAGGGGGAACAAGCCAGTGAGCAGCATCCCCATGGCCTCTGCATCAGCTCCTGCCTCCTGACTTTTGTTTAATGATGAACAGTGATATGGAAGTGTAAAACAAATAAACCCTTTCCTCCCTAACTTGCTTTTGTCATAGTGTTTCATCCCAACTAAGGCAGCTCTTCTCCAGAATCTGCTTTCTTAGTGTTGATGATGATGTCATAACGATGGACAGGTGAGAAGAAAATCCATCGCATTTTTCTTCTTTTGCTGTGAGACCAGGGACCAATGGATCAGTGGCTTACAGACTATATCAACAATGCAGCAGGGTTTATGAGTTGGTACAGTGCTTATTAAGAACCTTCTGGGAATACCTACAGTATTGAACATGCTAGAATGTATATACATCTAGGAATGGTCACAAAGTGAATCAGTTAATAAAGGTGTATATGAGCAAGTATAATCCTAACCTGGCTTATACTATTGGAAACTTAGAAATGCCCAGGAATGGATTAAATAAAGTATGGTATGGCTACATGGTGAACTATGTAATGAACTCACACTATTGTTCATGAGCAACTGCTCTTCACCATTAAATAGAATGAGGTCGAATCTACTATATTGACAGTGGGGAAAATATGTTCTACAAATCACAGAGAATCTGATCTAGTTTGTTTTAATAACATTTTAATTGTAGTACAATCGTGTACTATACAATTCACCCTTAAAATATGCAGGTGACAGCCATTTGTGTCATTTATTTTTAGTACATCCCTCCCCAAAGAAATGATGACTATGACCAGCCAATCCCACCCCACTCACCCTGTCCCCTGGCCCTCCACAGTCTCTGAACCTATGACTCTGAGGCTTCTCTCGTTTAAGAAAGTTTTTAAATGTCTATGTTATGACATGTGTCAGTATTTAATTTCCTTTTATTGTTAAATAATATTTTGCATGATTACACTACATTTCCTTTCCCTAATTATCAGTTGATAGATATTTAAGTTGAGTTGTTTCCACCTTCTGAACATTATGAATAGTAATTATAGGTACCGTGTTGCAAGTTTTGAGCTGAATATTATTTTCATTTTGCTACTGTATAAAGTTTCCAGATCTTGCCGTTACTCCATCATTAACTTTCTGCAGGAACTCTTAAATTCTTATCCTGAGTAGAAGCACTGTTCTGTGTACTCATAGCAGTAAATGCAGGTTTCAGCTTCCCTACAAACTCTCCACCACTCATTATTTTTCATCTTCTTCATTGAAGTTACTTTGTGGGTGTGAAGCATTTATTGTATTCTTTTCTTTTGTGGCTGCACAATTCTGAACTTCTCTTCATTGGCTTTTTGGCAAATTCTAATTTACCTTTTTAAATTCTTAATATGGGCAAATCCCATAATATCAATGCTTTTGTCCAAGGGGTGGCACTTATCATCTTCTACTGAGTCTCTATATCTGTTAGAATGCTACCACAGGAAAGGACCCAACAGAATGAATGAGTGAATAAGAGGATGGCTAGGTTGATGGGTGGAAAGATACATGTATGACAAAGGAATACCTACATGAGACTGGACAGCCATGTCCAAACTCTGTAGGATAGGACAAAGAAAGGGCAGGCTACAGTGAAACTACAGTCCCTAGACAAAATTTCTTTCAACTGTCAGAAGAGGTCCACCTGCCAGGCAGTCGTGGCAGCATGCCCCTTTAATCCCAGCACTCAGGAGGCAGAGGCAGGTAGATCTCTGTGAGTTCAAGGCCAGCCTGGTTTACAAAGCTACACAGAGAAACCCTGACTCAAAAACAAACAAACAAACAAACAAAAACAGAGAGAGAGAAAGAGAGAGAGAGACCCACCCTGATGGTTTAAGGAATCTCTTCTACTTTAGGTCAATTGGTTGTAGATGCAATTATATCTACAAAATACCTTTGCTGTAATACTTAGATTACAGTTTGACTGAAAAACTAGTTACTACAGCCTCTCCTAGTTGACACAGACTTGACCATCACAATTGTCTTTTTTTTATTGCTTGGCTATTTCAATGGATTGTTGTTGTTGTTGTTGTTGTTTTACATCTTAAACTACAAAAATAGGTGTTTTGAAAAGTACCCTTTTTTAAAACAGGGGTATCTCTAGTTTCACACCTGATTGATGATTGTGAACTTACTCATCTTGGTGCCTCCAGTAAGGCTTCAGAATGATGCTTTGTACTTATCAGTCCCTCCCTTTGGGTTAGACTAAGACTTCCCTCAAGCCCTTACCTCTGAGTTCACATAAAATTACATGATCTTGGGATGTAGCTCAATGGTACTACATTTACCTACAACCCACATACAAGACTCGAAATTTGATATCTGGTAATGATAAAAAAAAATAAAATAAATGATTAAAAAAATATATACTTCTCATGTGCAATTGCACAGATGGAACATTTTTGTTCCAAAGAGAGGAATGGGAAGTAAGGGGCCCAACCAGACTGGAACTCCTCTTCTTCAGGTTGGACATCAGACACATGTGGTGGCAAGATGTGGACCTCAAGGACTTGGTCAGTCCCACCCCCACAGCTTTGTTGGCCAAAGCCCAAAATGCCTGCCTCGGCTGTCCATGATGCTGGAAGCAATTTCCTCAGCAGATGTTCCTCGCTGGTGTTTCCCTGTCATCCAATGGTCTCCACTGCAGTATAGGCTTCACCCCTACAGCTTTTCACTGTGCCCTTTCAGGGGCACACCTGCAAGCATTCCAACCTTGCCATGCCATTTCCCGGCTCCCTAGGCTTTCCTTAGTAATCTTGGTGGAAGCCTCCATCATCCCATCATCTTACATTCTAGATGCCTGGGAAACTAGCATCATGTGAATGATGTTAAGGACTGTTCCCAGGGGGGGGGGAGTACCCAATTCTCCTTGGAAATACCCTTTGATGCCTGTGACCATGGACAACTGAACACAGAAAACTGCTTTTCAGGTGGCTGTGTATAGGCAGGTCCTCTAGAGCTATCATTTGAATGCAGACTTTTCAATAGTTATAATGAACTACTGATGGATGCCACCAGGCCAATTGCTGATGGTTTCCAGGTACTCTTCCTATTATCTTATCTCAAACCCAAGTAGTAGGCTTCCTTTGTTTGTTTTTCAAGACAGAGTTTCCCTGTATTGCTTTGGAGCCTGTCCTGGAACTAGCTCTGTAGATCAGGCTGGCCTTGAACTCCTTTTAATGCTCCTTACCAGCCACAAGCATGGTCGTTTTCTGTCCATATCACAATTTTTTTTTATATTCTCTTTGCTCTGATTTTTGCTACCAGGGTTCACTGTAAATTGAGTTAAAAGAAGTTAGTACTACCTATGGTAATAGAACTCATGCTACAAATATCCATGCCACAATGGGAATGTTTTATTCCCTTGCATGTTGTCTAGCAGATTAGTTTGTCAACTTGAAATTTAGCCTTACACAAACTCTCAGAGGAGAATGTAGAGTCCTTTGCCAGAATTTAAACTCATGGCCCCTTGTCCAATCTCCTGTAAAGTCATTATTTCCATTTGAAACCTTATAGCAACAGTTTTTACTATCAGCATTTCTATTGGTATTCTGGACTTCTGAGCTACATTCATGATTTCCCACTGAACTCTGTTTACAGCATTCTAGGGTTTCTCTAGCTTTTATCTCCAAACTTTTCCAAGTTTCTCCTATAATCCAGTTCCATAAGGTTCTGAACAAGAAGCCACAGTAATGAGCCTACCTCTCAGGCTCAATAAATTTCCATGTTAGTAGTTTTTCTGTATGTATGTATGAGATAAACTACCAAAAGTGAGACTATTTTATTTTTGCTAGAAGTTTCAGAGGTTTCGATTCATGGGCCCTTGACAGAGAGTTTGAGAGAGCAAAGCTTCTCATCTTATTGCAGATAGGAAATAGAGGGAGCCAGAGAGTGGAAGTATAGAGACAAATATACCCCTCAATGACCTATGTCTTCTAACTATGTACCACACCCTAAGCCCATTCAGCTATGGCTCCTCAAGGAGTCACTGTATTGGTGAGATTATCATTCTCATGATTCAGTCACATCTCAACAGGGTTACCTGCTGGGAACCAAGCCTTAATTTAATACATGAACCTTTAGAGATATTTCATATTCAAATCATAACCCTTTCTCTGCTTCTCTCTCTCTCTCTCTCTCTCTCTCTCTCTCTCTCTGTGTGTATGTGTGTGTATGTGTGTGTGTGTGTAGTATGTATGTGTGTATATATAATCATGATTGCATCTGGGGTTTATGTGAATAATTCCAATAGCCTGACTATCTTGAGAGCTTTACTTAATCACATCTACTCGGTCACTTTACTGTGTAACATAGAATCCATAGGTTATGATTATCAATCAGACTACTGCAGACACTAATTAGTAAGTGCTCTCAAAGCAGACTCTTCTATATTGTTCTTATTTTCCTAAGAAATCTTACCAAGCTGTTCTCTCTTCACAGGCTGATGTCAGAGTGACTCCTTCCAAGAATTGCAGCCCCCAAACTGAAGCTACATGGGGCAAGGACACTGTAGATAATGCTGAAAGTCTTCACCAACAAGCCCAGATGGAAAGCTTGCCTGGGACTATTCCAGAAAGTTCTCCATGTAAAACAAATGGAAGAGTAAATTCAGGTAACCTTTGTCTCTGTTCTTGTTGATTTCCACCAGATATCTGGCAGACCTCTAAATATAAAGTATATGTATCTGATGGTCCATTGATCACTTCTTGTGGGGTCTTAGTGTACTTTAAATGGCAAGATTCTTATCTCTAAGACATTAGAATTTAGTCTTGGGCCTTTATCGTGAGTAAATAATGTTAGCTATTAATCTTGTGGATGAAGTCATTAAAGCCATCTTAAAATAACAGCAACAGCAAGAGCCCTTGTTGAGAATTGGAAACACATTTTAGGAGTAGAAATCACATGGCTTAAGGGAGTGTATGCCTCCACTGTGTTGTCATCTTCTTAAGGGAAAGGTTTACATTTGCACGAATAAATAAAACCTTCATTAAACTGTCCCTCTCCCTCTCCCCATCCACAACATGAGCAAATACACAGTAAAAACATAAAAGAAGTAATTACGATCTGGTGTGCTATTTAAAAAACTATTTGTGGCCCTTCTGATGCAATGCTGTGGTTTCCCTTCCTTTGAGCTCTTCCTTGCTGTTGAGTGATGACATCTTATTTATAGTTGCTCTGCCTTTGGAACAAAGAGAACAGCACAGATCAGGAGGGAAAGGACATTGGTTCAGTTTAGGGGAAAACTTTTATTCCACATCCCTGTTGTTTCTCCTCTCACTACAAGTTAAGATTGGAAACCAGCTGGGATGGGGGCCAGAGTGTTGCCTTAGTGGTTATGAGGACTTATGGCTGGTACGGAGGACCTGGGTTTATTCCCAGCACCCGTATCAGGCAACCTACTAACACTAGTACCTCCAGTTCTAAAAGATCTGGCGGATAAAATAATGTTTGTATGCATGTGAGTACATACAGGTGCATGTGTGTATATAGAGGCTTAAGGCTGGTATCAGGAATCTTCTTCAACTAATGCCTCCCTTTGTCTTGGGAAAGCCAGAACTCACTGTTTTAACTAGCCAGCTGGCTCTAAGGAGTCCCTTCCTGTGTGCTGGAATGCCAGGTGTAGTATCACATTCGCCCAGCTTTTTGGGTTCTTGGGCTACAAACTCTAGTCCTTATGCTTGTACAGCAAATTCTTCAGCTGCTGCTCAGCCACCTTCTCCATCCCTGATCTTCCTTCCTTCCTCCCTTCCTCCATCCCTCTCTCCCTTCCTTTTTTTTTTTTTTTTTTTTTTTTTTTTTTTTACAAATGATAAATTTGTGATTTTAATGTGGAGAAAACAGATGATTCCAAATTGAGAAGATAATTAATGCTATCATTACCAGGAATAAGGCAAATGTGCACTGTCTCTGCTGACACACACTGGGGAGGATGCACACATGTGGCATCCTCCTTACTCAGGATTTTGCACCATGTAGTGTCAGCCCCTTTTCTATATTTTAAGACTGATATAGTCTGGCCATTCATTTCCTACACTGCTCCTCCATATTGGGTGTTTTTATGTTCTCTAAATTGACTATGGTAATTAAGCACCCCCTCCATATGATGGTTAATCACAATCGGGTTAAGAAAAACCTAAGAGATGCCTGAGACAGATACATTACAGCTGCATCTGTGAGGACCATTTCAGAATGGCAGGACTGAGGAGAGGAGAGGAGACCCACAGTGGATGTGGGTGGCACCATCCCATGCACTGGGGTCATGGAGGAAAGGATAGCAGACCAAGCTGCTCCCAACATTTATGCCTGCATCTTCGTGATGACTGTACTTCTCCCAACTGTGAGCCAAACTACAGCTGCCCCTCCTCCCTTAAGTGGCTTTTTGTTAGCTATTTGGTCACAGCAATGAGAGAATTCATGAATGTACTCCACAGCAAAAGAGAAACATGGGGTTATTTTTAACCCCAGCCCCAATATGCTCCAATGTTTAAAAAACAAACAAACAAGAGAATGAGTTTCCTAAGAATCTCTGCCAAGGGTAGTTAGTTACTATGCAGATTAAGACAATAATTTAGTAGACTCACAAGATAGCTTGGAATGGTCACATTCATTTCTTGATGTTAGTGGCATCCTTTCGGAAACATCTGGGAGAGAGACGGAATGCTGGTGGTTCAGCTACTCATATGTCATAGTTAGGAGAGAAAATAGTGAGGATGAGAACTTGGTGTTAAAATTGGATTCAGTCCTAGTTACCACTCTAACTAGTCATCCCCTTGAGCAATTAGCCTGTATCTTATCAGTGTGCCTATTGGTAAAATAGAGACAATATCACCTCTGTCACAGATCTGTGTCTGAAGTGAATGTGATACAGAATATAAAGTGCTTAGCACAGGTGAATAGACAGTCAATAATTAGTAGCTATTACTATGTTAATGGCCCTTCCTAGTAAGTCCTTTTTTTTTTTTTTTTTTTCATTTAGGCTTTGAGATAGGATCTCATATAGCCAGGGATGATATGAAACTCCTGGTTCTCCTGCCTCCACCCTCTAAGTTCTAGGTTTACAGGCTAGCGTCCCCATTCTAAGCAAGCCCACCTTTTTAATAATAATGACAATGAAATCATTCTGATTCCATGGAAGCATTTACCTGTGACCTCCATGTTACTGAGGTTCCACTCCACTTACATGTTTGAGCATCTTTTTGTTGTTTGTTTTTGAGACAGTGTTTCTCTGTGTAACAGTCCTGACTGTCCTGGAACTCTCTTTGTAGACCAGGCTGGCCTTGAACTCACAGAGATCTGCCTGCCTCCCAAGTGCTGGGATAAAGGTGTGCACCACCAGCGCCCAGCTTGAGCACATTCTATAAGCCGCAGTGCAGAGCTCCATCTCACACACCTACAAGGCTGAAGAGCCAGCCATGGAAAGCACTGAGCTGGTGGGTTCAGTCAAGCACTACTCTCTCATGACAGGTGGACTAATGGTCTGAAATGAGAAACAGCTGGCCAGCATGTGCGCCATCTCTGCAAACGTTTTCAAACTACAAAACTCCATGAAAGCTGTCTTTGTAACCACAGAGTTTAGAACAGCTGTGAAACACAGCTCCATCTACTAAACACAGTGGATCCTTTGAAGAGAGCTCCCTTAGGAGGGCTCAGCACAGTGTCATTTCCAACTTGGGACTCAGAGCCATCTTTGGGCCAACAAACCTGCACCCTTTATTGTATAATCTGATGGTGTGGAGGTGGCTGTTCCTGCACATGGATGATTTGCAATGAGGCCTGCCTCAAGAGTAAAGTTCATAAATCCATTCCTATAACTGGGTTCATCTTTAAAATCATTAATAAGATTTTGGCTGATAGCGCTCTAGCTTCAGGTCTGGTCCCGTTCAAGGGCTCTTTCCTAAAAGGCCTGCTTTCCCTGGGTAGATTTAGCAAATGGTGAAACTGTACACCAGGGCTGCAGAACCCGATAGACCTTGGCAACTTCGTGCTGTTTACCATTTGTATACAAAGCATAGAAACCAAACTGCAGCCCAGAAGAGTCTCCAGCCTCAGCTGCAGTGGAGCGGTGTAATTAGTGAAGCAAGTCTGTGTCATCTGACCCAAGTGTTGTGACAACAGAGAGGCTGTACATAGCAGCATGGGGACAGGACTTGATTCTGCTCGGATGAGACTGCTACATAAAGAATAGATTATGCTGATGTGTTTGCTCTGTTAAGGCAGCAAAAGCCTGCACTTCAAAGAATCACAGAGCTTGATATGGAAACCAGATACTGGGGCTGAGGAGACGGGCATTACCAACCTAAGTTCAGTCCTTGGAACGCGCATACTGGACGGGCAGAACCAGCTCCCTCAGATTCTCCTCTGACCTCTACTTTCACAAAGTGATGCACATGCATGCACTCGCACGCATAAAATAAATACATAAATATAAATAAAGAAATGATAAGTGTTTTAAAAGAAATTAGATATTTTGACAAAAGTGTTGAGGCAAGATTTAATTCTGTGACTTGTATGAGGCACCCATTTTTAAATTATTTATTTACTGTGTGTGTGTGTGTGTGCATGTACTGTGTATCCTAGAATGTGTGCAGGTGAACATGAAGCTAGAAAAGGGTGTCCCTGTGTCTGCCTTGCTCTATCATTCCCCACCTAGGGTCTCTTGCTGGACCCAGCAAGCCTGGTGGTCCTCTTGTCTCTCTCCCTGGCCCCCAAGGGTATTGGGGTTGTTGGCACGATAACTATGCCAGACATTTTTCATGGGTGCTGAGGATTTGAACTTGGGTCCTTGTGATTTTGCAATAATCTCTTACCCACAGAGCTACCTCCCTGACCCCAACTTATTTTAGCATTTGAGTGATAAACTCTTTATTCTTAAATCTCTCTTTATGCTTTTCGTTTTGGAAGACCCAGTGGCCAATGGAATTATCAATAAACCCCAACTCCTGGAAAGTCGGGAGCGACTGAAGTCATCAGACATCCTGGAGGAGTTAATTGTCCAAGGAATCATCCAGAGCCGAAGCAAAGTATTTAGAAATGGAGAGTCTTATGATGTCATGGCAAGTGATTTTGTAATTAACATTTGCTTATACTTAAAATTAGCAGTAAAGTATGATTGATCACAACTCATTATTTCAGTATATGGGACCTACAGTATAAATGATAGCATTTGTCTAAGCCAGATTTTTCCCCTGTAAATTCACTAATTTCTCTGCACACTGATTCTTGGTGGATTCAGAATCACCCCAATCATTAATGATTAACGAAGCCAATAAAGCATTCCTTGGGCTTTACTAAATTTGGACATAATAAATCCCAGGAAAAACTAGATTTCATGCTCTCAGCCATTTTTATTAAGCATTGCCTTGTAGAATATAAAACTAAAGTGTGGTTTGCCCACAAGGAAAAACTGCTGAAGCTCCAGCAGTTATGCCTGCTTGGAAACACTTGCAATCGTGAGGGACTAAGACGGTTCCAGAAGCTGTCATGCTGTTTCTATTCTTTGTTGATTCATCTTGTTTTATTTGTTGCTGTTCTACATCAATGTGAAAAATACTTTTCCTCTGATTTTAACAGATTCAATGGACGTCTCCAGCTATATATTTTTATTTAGTGAACGTGTGTGTGTGTGTGTGTGTGTGTGTGTGTGTGTGTGTGTGTGCATGGCATACCTGTGGAGGTCAGAGAACAACCTCAGATGCCAGTCCTCCAATGCTTTCCATCTCTATTTAAGATAGGGCCTCTCATTGGCCTGCAACTTTGCCACATAGGCAGGCCCACCAGTTTCTAGGGATCACCCTGTTTCCTACTACACCCATCTCATGTCTGGGATTACAGGTGTGTGCCACAATGTCCAGCTTTTTAATAGGAATTTTAAGGATTAAAAAAAATTCACTCTGCAGCCCTAAATTTTCTAATAAGTTCTCTATAAAACTCTGAAGAGAACTAATGTTGTGTTTGTTCCTTTGTTTTTAAAGCAAGGCTCCCAGTTATCACTTGACACATAGACAGAAGAGAGGTTAGACTGAGGCAGAGTAGGAAGGGAAGCCATGTAGAGGAGCCTGAGGGGAAATGAATGGAAAAGAAAATAAACAGAAAGGTGAGAGTAGAGAGACATTTAATCAAAGTTGTATAGGAAACAGTTGGTAGTGATTACCTCAACACAGTTCGTAGGTCGGTTCACTAAATGCTTAAGCTAATATGGGACTTTGTATAGGGAAAATTCAAGGACTAATACCAAAGTGACATTCTTTTTTTTTTTTTTTTTTTTAAGATTTATGTATTTATTATGTATACAGTATTCTGTACGCATGTGTGTCTGCATTCCAGCAGAGGGCACCAGATCTCATTACAGATGGCTGTGAGGCGCCATGTGGTTGCTGGGAATTGAACTCAGGACCTCTAGTAGAACAGTCAGTGCTCTTAACCTCTGACTGCTCTTAACCATCTCTCCAGCCCAAAGTGACATTTATAATTCAGAACAAAGCAGGGCCTACAGAAGGCAAGTGCAGAAAGGGAAAGAGATTGCCAAACATTCAGACTACAATCAGAGAGCCAACAAGAGGAAAAGGAATGGGTAAAATGGGAATCCTAGAACTCCATTTGATGATTAATCTCAATTGTCAACTTGATAAGGTCTAGAATCACCTAAAAGAAACTAACCTTTGGGCATGCCTGGGAGGGCACATCTTGATTACATCACTAGAGGTGGGAAGAACTGCCCCCTGTGGGTGGCACCATCCCCTAGGCTGGGCTCCTAGACTGTATGAAAAAGAAATGAGCCATTTATTGCTCTTTTTGGCTGTGGATGCACTGAGACCAGCTGCCTCATGTCCCTGCAGCTAAGACGTTCTGGTTTGTACCTGGAACTGTGAGCTAACAAACCCTTCCTGAAGTTCCTTTCAGTGGGACATTCTATCACAGTTATGGAAAAGTAAAATGTCATTTGACATTCCCACAATACACCATGATCTATGGTTTGTGTGGTTATATCTGGTTGTATTTGAAAATATGAGAAAAAAAAGTAGTTCTGTAATGAGGAAGGGGTGAGGCTTTTCTGAGCTATGGATGAGTCTCTGGGGGACAGGAAAAAGAAAAATGATGTCAAAAGATGAGAGAGCAATTCAAATGGAGGAAGATATGGAACCAGTCTGTTGCTAAGTGATGCCTCCTTAAGGGAGGTACAGTAACTCCTTAATGCTAACACTGGTGGGAATAAAATTACAACTTACCTTAGTAAGCCAGTCACCAGAGGCGAATAAATTCTGACTTTTATCTAACAAGGGAGTGCACACACAGGATGATTAGCATAAGATATTGTGGAGGAAATCTATTCATGACAATGATGGGCTTGAATTTTGATATCATTAAGTGAATTAAAGGTTAATTCTGTTTTAATATGGGATATGATAGAAGAGAAGAGAAGAGAAGAGAAGAGAAGAGAAGAGAAGAGAAGAGAAGAGAAGAGAAGAGAATAGGGAGTATGAGTAGGACTTCCTCAAAAGGATTTCATGTCATGGGCCACAAGAATACAATTATTTTTCTCTAAGCCAGGCTTGCAATGGGCCAGCTCACCAACACACAGCCCTGTGTGTTTTGTATCTCAGTGTCCTGGGTTTTAACCTGATATTGGAGTAAGTCACTTAGGAAGATTCCAAAACTCCCAGGACTCAGACTCACCTTGGACTAGTGCCTGAGCATCAGGCTTGGCTCTCATACTTTTAGAATCTTCTAGATGACTGTGAGAATGCCAGCCAAGACCCCCCCCCACACACACACACACACAAACCTACATTCAAAGCTGGGTGCATTATCAGATGAGAAGAGCTGAAACACTTGTGGTTGTCGTCTCCTATCCTTTATTGGGAAAGAGAATTCTAAAATGTCACTGGAAATACATTTTCATGAAAAGGGAGCAAAATTGTCTCCAGAAAACCTCTGGAAGGAGGAGGCAACATGGGAGCTGGGGCCAAGCCTCTTCCAGCTCACAGGAGCTTGAGTGTGTAACACAGCACATGCCTTAGGCTTTTGAGGAAAAGTTAGGGACCAATATAAAAAGATCACAGTCAAGATTGAAGGATGGGTGGGGTCATATAAGGTCTGAGAACTTATACTTTGAAGTAGCTGGTATTTTAGAAAGCTTCATAATTGACTAAGAAATCACACCAAGGTATCAGGGCAAGTACAGAGGAGATGATTATAAAATGGACACAATTGCCAGCAGATATCCCTTGGAAGGCATCACTACACTTGACATGTCTAGCCTCCACCAATCCAGAAGCTAAGTGTATTATCAGGCAGTGTCTAAACAGGCAGGACCAATTTTTCTGCTTTGTTGAGCAGTATGTTTGGTAAATGCATTGATTCATGACTGTCTTTGTTCTACTGCCATAAGAGACGATGTAAGGACTTTCATGAGAGAATACATCATTCAATGCACCCTGAATCCTTGTGTGCATGTCGTGGCCATTCATGTTTTGCTCAGAATGAATTAGCCCTCATTTCCATTGGAGCAAAAGCTGTTTCATGTGACAGTAGCTTTTGTGCTACTGTGCAGATTCTGTGCTTGCATGAAAGTTAAAATGGTCAGAAATAAATATTAAGAAAGAGTTGAGTTGGGGAGATGCCCCAGTAGGTAAGAGGAGCTTGGTGTGTAAGCATGAAGACCTGAGTTCAAATCCCCAGCACCAATGTAAAAAGCCAGGCTTGGTGGCTCAAGACTGAAATCCAGCTCTTTTGAGAGAGAAACGGGCATATCCCTGGAGCTGACTGATCAGCTGGTCTTGAAGAATTGGTGGGCTCCAGGTACAGTGAGAGACCCTGTGTACCCACTAGTTTTATGTCAGCTTGACACAAGCTAAAGTCATCTGAGAGGAGGGAAGCTTAGGAACCAAATGTCATAAAACTAATATAAATGAGGGCTGGGGGAACTTGCTTGCATGAATAGCACAGATCCCACCTAGTGGGAAACCTCATGCTACACAAAAGCATCTGATGGTTGTAAAGAGCTACGATTTCAATGAGGGTTCTCCTTTTCAAAGACTTTCTGAGATGGGGCTAGAAGAATGGCTCATTGGTTGAGAGAACTGGCTGATCTTCCAGAAGTCCTGGGTTCGATCCCTAGCACCAGTGGTTTATGTCATAACCATTTGTAACTCCAATTCCAGGAGACCAAATGCCCCCTTCTAGCCTTTTTGGGTACAGCATGCACACAGTACACAAGCATACATGCCAACAAAATACCCCTAATAAAATGAAGAAGGCTTTAAAGACTTTCTGAGGATCGTGAAGATAGAAACAGCAATCCTCTGTCCCGGCATCACTGTATAGTTAAGAGAACTATATTCCAAAAGAAGAACTGTTCACTTCAGACACACCGTGGCTGTTAGTAACAGAGTCCACTGCTCCATCGCCTCCTGTCCAGTTTGTCACCTGCTCTGGGCACCCTTCCTCTGTGCACACACTATTGTGACAATTCTGCAGGTGATTGTGATGCTTTGTTAATCCTGAAAGCAGGCCCGGTCTCACTGAAAAGTAGCTGGCTTTACTAAGTAGGCATTGCGGGTTCCCTCCTCCCTTGAAAACAAGAACGAAACTAGATCCTGTGAAGTAAGGATCTTTAATTCCATGTTGCTGATGAGGACATCAAGCGCACAGAGTGTAGGAACAGCTCGTGAAAAGTCGCTTTCGGGAGCGGAAGGCAGGTCTGGGTCCCATCCGTTTGCCTTTCTCTGCTATGTTAAATGGCCTCTCTTTGTCTGCCTGATTTATTTTTCTTATTCTGAAGAGTCAGTTTTTAGGAAATTATAAATATTGATGGCTCCATTGTCTTTAAAGAGCAATCTCTAGAGAGATTACCCAGAACAATATATTGGTTCATTTTATAGGGAAGACTTGGAATTCATTAAAAACTTCCCCTGGTCATAATACAGCTGTGTATGCTGACCTAGATAGATGTCTATATTAAATGAAAGATGCAAACATGGTCAGTGTGTATGGTAAATAATATTTAGATACTATTTAGTATTACAGATGCCATGTATCTGTATGTGTGCATTTACATTTATATATACATATATATGCATGTGGACATGCATTACAGACAGTATCTGTAAAGTCACAATAGACTCTTTACAAGGCTCCCACGGAGGAGCTAGGGAGACAGCTTAGTTGGGAAAACAATCCCTGAGGACCTGAATTTGGCTCCCCAGAGCCCATATAGAGGACGATGTAGTCACTGGTGTCTATATAATCCAAATTTCCTAAATGGAGGCTCTTCCTAGATGGAAGGTGGAGACATGGAGGTCCCTAAATCTCTTGGTCCAGCTATCCTGCATATACAGTGAGGAGCAAGGCATCCAGTCTCAAGCAAGATGGAAGGCAAGGCTGGCCATCTGAGGTTGTCCTCAAACCTTCATCTGCACCATAGTGTGTGTGCATACCTGTACCCACACATACATGAGCACACACACACACACACACAGAGAGAGAGAGAGAGAGAGAGAGAGAGAGAGAGAGAGAGAGAGAGAGAGAGAGAGAGAGAGAGAGGACAGGAAGAGATTTTAACAATAGGTTCCTATTGAGGAGTATGGGTGGAGTGATTAAGTAGAGGGTAAGGAGGATGTTCTCATATTGTTTTAATTTTCCATTGTAAGTGCGTGCTATAAAACTATTTTTGGAAGAGAATGCAAGCTAAAACGTCATAGTCCTTTATTATAATTTTACTTTTTGTAGCTACATAAGTAGCTAGAAAGTCATCATCACTTTCCTGAACCACTGAAAGAGCAGTCATTCATATAAAATGGGAAATTTTTACTGTTGTCACAAAAATATTTGTCAAGTACCAATAGCAAAGACGAGCATAGAGTCATTGCTCAATAACAATTACTAATCTCCATCATAAGATCAAAAAGTAATAAAAGCTAATTTCTACCCAAGTGAAAATAATTGGTAACACACGGAATATTACAAAATCAATTGCTGTCATTGAAGATTATGGTAGGTCAATCAACTAAAGTTAAACTGAATTTCTTACATTGAGCTAGACTTTCACATACACACACACACACACACATACACACATACACGCACACATACACACACATACATAAACATACATACATACATACACATACATACATACACACACATACATACACATACACACATACACGCACACATACACACACCCCCACACACAAACACACTATAATTCTCCTTTTAACAGATTCCACGTGTCTAATGCATTCATCTGCCACTGGGAAATTTATATTTTGAAATTTACATTTTAAACTTTTTCTCGCCTGTTTATCTCCTAGGTCAAATTAATAATCGCTTCTCCATTAAAAGCAAAATGTCTTCCTCCAGGTGGATGCGCCTGAAAAGCCACTGAGAAAACCACCAGCCAGGCTGAAAAAACTGAAGGTGAAAAAAGAGGTAAAGGATTTCACAATCCAAGACATAGAGGAAAAGATGCAGGCCGCAGAGGAGCGCCGAAAGGTAAGGGCTGGCTGTGGGTGCCAGTCTGAGGAGCTGCCTGCCTGCCAGACCTTGCTTGTCGGCAGTCTTAAGACAAAATGTGTGCACTGATGCACTGCGCCCCAATGCCTGTACGTGGCTTGTGCTCTGTACTTGGTTTGTTCTTGCAAATTATTAAATTATTTTCATGTTGTGCAGGGATGAGGCAGCACCATGAACTCGATTGAAATGTGTGGTTTCATCTATACAACCTAAATAAATACTGTTCAATTCTCTGAAATAAGTCAAGTTTGGTGGAAATTTCCATCAGGGTTAGAGGGAAGAGGACAATCAGTGCAGAGGTTGGTGTTGAGCCAAGCGTGGGTTCTGAAGAGCATCAGATCAGCTCCTGCAGTTTTAAGTAGCAAAGCCCATAACCCAAGCCTGTCATTCCTCAGGGATACAGCCTTTGCCTCCTTCATTTTTGCCTCCATGTTTGGCAGCCTTGGGAGCAAGGGCTAGACTATAAACTATGAGAGTAGACCCTATATTTGCCTCTTTAAACTTGGGTTCCCCAACATCTGTTCCAAGACTAGGTAGTTGACTAGAAAAGTAAAAGTGATCGCGACACACAACATGAGTGAGAACGTGGAGAAAATAAAATCACCAGGCTTCTTTTTCATTCTTTAATACTACTTTTCAGACAAAGAAAGAAGAAATAAGAAGACGGCTACGGAGTGACCGACTTCTGCTCACCGCTGAGCCTTCGGATGTAGCTGAACCAGAAAGGGTGAAGAAGGTTCCATTTGCAAAAGGCCTTCCAGATGTGAGCACCCCTGCTTTGCAGAGGCCCTACATGCAGGAAGGAGAGCCACTCAAAAGAAAGAGTGAAAGGGATGTAGCCCAGATGAACAGGAACGACCCCTGTACGGGTTTGGGGGTTGTGGAGTCAGATGTGTATTACAACCAAGACGATGACATATTCTAATATTGCACTTTCAAAATGAATCTCACAAAGTGGTCCATTCTCTCCAGTGTGACGGTCGTAGTGTGTCTCGTGGTCTTTAAAAAGTGACTGTTCTCTACTCCCTCACACTTGTGCCCTGGGTGTAAGGACGGATGTGTGAGCAGCAAGGGATGAATTTTAGCTATGAGAATTAAAGGGGTTGGGGGGGGTGGGTCACAAGGTTGGTGTTCTCCTTCAGAGTGCCTTCCAGCATTAGTTAGCCGTCTTAGGTTCGGAAGTCTCTGCCAGCTTCCACTGCTTGTGCCAAAAGAAATTCTCCCTTGTCAATTCTGACCTTGGCTGCGCCCACTGATGAGTCCTTCATGACAAGTTGCATCCATGTGTGTTAGGTATGGTAATACTCTGTGTGTTTCTTGAGTTTTCATTCTTTGCTGTGAAAAAAAAAATAAAGCAGTATCTTGAAAGCTGGCTTAATGATAGTCTTATCTATACAATTTAAGTAATGTGTGTCCAGTGGTCAATGTCAAGTGTGAAGAGTGGGTAGAGTGCTCAGTGGGATGGCCCTCACCCACCATGTGCGCTGCCTTGGTTCCCACCCTTACCACTGCAAACAACCAAAAACAAAACAAGGGAGAACTGTGTAAAGTATCACCTACTGTTCATGTTGAAGAAGAAGAACCCTGATTAGGGGAAGAGTAGGAGGGGCTAAGAAGACTGAGGATCTGCCCTGTGGGTCCACTCTTCCCCGCAGGCTCTCTGAGCTCCAGAGCTTGCTACTCTCAATTTACTGGACTTATTTCTTTACTCTCCAATCCCATTTCCACCCACATCCAGTCAAGAATCGGATCTTCCACATACACATTCTGAGGATTTCGTCCATTGGTTTTTACACTTTTCTCCTGTGCCTACCTACTTCACACTACCTTATCCATCCTCATTCGACAGTCTTCTCAACCCCTATACAGCTTAGGTCTAAGACGTTTGCTTTTGTCCTATTCCGTCAGCCCTTGCATCTTAATTGTCAAAATAAAAATACATATTGCTGGTGTATGTGGCTCGACTGGATGTTGGAGTATACTGCTAACTGGAAGATCTGTGGTTAGATTCTACTCGGGCTAGGGTTGTGGCTGAGCTTGTAGAGTGCTTGCCTTAGGTTCCTTCCCCAGTACTACATAAACTGGATAATACATGCTCATGATCTGAGCACTTGGGCAGTGGAAACAGGAGGATCAGAAGTTTGTGATGGACCTCAGCTACATAGTAAATTCAAGGCTGGCCTGGGCTACATGAGAGACTATCAAACAGTTTCTGAGTTTCTGGTAAGGAACTTAAATTTTACAGTTCACCCATATTGGACTTCTCCTAGTTCTTTGGAGTCAATGTTCATGTACACACACACACACACACACACACACACACACACACACACACACACGCCATGCCCTATTTTCTCTTTCCCTGTCCTCTGCCAGTAAATAGGCAAGGTCACACTCCTTGCTGTTTACACAGACAGGCCCTTGAGTATGTAATCCTGGCCTAGTAAGATAACAGAAGATGCGCTAACTAACCGGTTATCTGACTCTGTAAACTGCTTGTGAAACCCCTGCCCCAGTGACCTATGTGTGGGCTTTGTTGTAAACCCTATAAAAACTGTCTCAGTTCTGCCCTAGAAGTCCTCAGTCCTATGACTATGGACCCCAGTGCAGTTGGAATAAAAATTCCTCATGCTATTTGCATCAAGACCACGTCTCATGAGTGATTTGGGGTGTCACCTTTCCTGCGTGGGAGAATGAAGGTCCACACTCTGCGGGTCTTTCGGTAAAAGCGCTGACAGTGACAGTGACCACATTTCCAAGCTGACAACATGCTGCTTGATGGCAGCATAGACCAATCTGTGAGCACAGCTCTTAATGCTGGCGGTAACTGTACCCCCTCCATCTTGGATAGACTGTGGCTAACACAACTATGGCTTTCATTTTAGTGATGTTGTTTAGCAGATAAAAGACTTGTGGCCAAAAAGAGATAAAGATTTACAGTAAAAACAGATTCAGATTAAGAAAAAAACTCTAAAGGTTTACAGTGTGTTTTAAAATATAAGTAGGACTGGGAGAGAAAAAGAAACAGAATAAAGTGGTTAAAAAATAGAAAGAAAGAGAGTAGCTGGGTGTGGTGGCTCACACCTTTAATTCCAGCACTCGGGAGACAGAGGCAAGCAGATCTCTGTGATTTCAAATGGAGCATGGTGTACAGAGTTAATTCTAGGACAGGCAAAAGTTACACAGGGAAACCCTGTCTCAAAATATGAAAAAAATAGAAGTAGAAAAAACAGAGTAATAAAAATGCTACATGAAGATGGAAAGGACACAGAGAGTCTGGATATCGTATGCTATTGTGTTGTCTTTGTATTGTTTGACTGCTGAGGAAATAGCAACAATTGTTAAAATAAATGCTGCTGGATTAATTCAATTTATATATTCTAAAAATGTATTGACTTCAAAATTTAAGTTAAGGATAGGTTACTGGGGAAAAGAATTTCTATTTTTGTTTCCACAGAAAAGGAAAAGCTGCGGATTCTTTCCAGACTAACATGGTTTGATCAAGCCAGACCCACTGAAACAGTGTCCCAGGTGATCCAACATTCAAAACAGTTGGGACAAGGCAGCCTTGCAGACCACTACAGCCAGGATTTGTGTGTCTTCTTAGGATCCCCCCTAAGCGCCCCCAGCAGGAAGCAGTTTGGAAAGAACGACTCCCAAATTCCAAATATTGTTTAAAAATGTTTGTTTTCATTTATATGGGGTTGGTTTTAAATGGTAATGATCACAGTCAATCTTTTTTTTTTTTTAAGAAAAAAAAAGGGCAAAATTATATTGCATTGGAATGGATTTTAATTTATTAATATAAATTTAGGGACAATTTTCTGGTAAGTATATATTTTTCCTCTTGTGTTAGATATTGTGCTTATATAGCTCATTTTAAAATATAATATATAATTAAGTACAGGTTGTAGATAGTTACCTATGATAGTCAAAACTTATAGTTAAATTAGTTAGGTTTTCTAGATATACAGAGATATATTTCAAATGGATAGGCATTCTTCAAACCTTTCAAAGACCTACAGAATATGGCATTTAAAATGGTTTAGGGTTTTTCTTAATAGTGAGGCACAACTGTTCCTGGCAACACCAACTGCATCAGAAAGGAAGGTGGATATCAAAGAAACAATATAGGTGTCCAATACAGGAGGACAATTTAAAGTTTCCTGCTTTGTTGAGGAGTCTGGCACACACTATGGCCTATGGGCTGAAGATGGAACATTATAGAAGAACTTCAGGTGCCTGACCAGGTAGGGAGAGGTTTCTGTCATTTCTAGAGTTTATATACTATCTTTCTGTGGTCTTTGATAGAGTTGAAGACAGATAGTTATGGTTATAATTTTCCTTAGTTAGGATTAAAGATAAGTTACATGTAAAACTTCAGACTCACAAAAATAAGATAGATAACGGGATATCTTCTTTAAATCTTGCTAAATATTAATGGACTAAATATTGTTAACTATAGTTCCTAATTGATAACTGTTTTGTTATATTTTTTACTATGTTAAAGTTAAAACACTTCTTTTTATTTAGACAGAAAAGAGGAGATGATTGGAGATGACATTCTGTAAATGTTTCTCTTATTGGTTAATGAATAAAGCCCTGTTGGCCAATAGGAAAGCAAGATAGGCAGGACTAGGAGACAAGAGGATTCTGGGATATGTAGGAGAGGAGAGTCGAAGGTCCAGACTCTCTCTCCAGTAAGATAAGACCACATGGAAACACTTAGATTAATAGAAATGGATTAATATTTAAGACAGAGCTAGCCAATGAGAAGCGTTAATAACAGGCCAACAGCTTTATATCTAATACAGCACCTCTGTGTGTTATTTGGCGTTGACACAGCTGTGGGACCAGGCTGGTAGAAAAACTATTCATAACAGTCTATCCTTAGTGTGGCTCTGGAAAGGCATACAGACTCTGTGTCTCTGTCTTGTCTGCTCATTGAAATAATCTCCATTAGAGATACTATCAAATGAAATCACATATTTAAAAATACACTGTAAACAAGAATATACCCCAATATTTATAGAACATTATTTAAATGTTGCTCCATTTGAGCAACACATTGTTTTATTATTCATCCTAGGATTCTTCTGAGAGGGTGTTCCCACAGTGACAAGTGCCAGTCTCACAAAATGGTAGACTAGCTAGAACAATTACATGAGGAGATAGGACAAACTGAGTATTGCTGTCTTGTCTCTGAATAACATGGAAACCATCACAGAAATATATGAAGTCAAGCATATAGAACCTGAAAAATTAAATTCACAAATTCCATAAATACTGAAATAATGTTTTTTTCTGAAATCCTGTGCTCTGCTTTACAATTCATAAAGTGGATTGAATGACATGTTTATTGAATTAAAAGATGACAGTGATTCCTCTGTATCTATGGATATTTAATTCAAGGATTCAACTAACTGTAGGGAGAAAATATTCAGAAAGCCAACAGCATCTGTGCTGAGCACATACAGTCACTTTTCTTGCCATTGTCCCTAAACTACCCAGTATGACAGATATTTCTATGGCATCAAAATGGAACTAGTTGCTGTAAGTAATCTAGAGATGATTTAATGCGCACAGAGTGTTCGCCAAGCATGCAGCATTTTACATGAGGGATAAAGCAGCATCCTTAGACTTCAAGACCAATGGATGGCTCTGGATCCAGTCCTCCCATGGATGCAGAGGGCTGACAATGTAGTAGATGTAAACATTATCACTGGCACACTGGCTCGAAACACTCTCTACTTATGAAGAGTTTAACATGTAAAAACGTAGCAGAAGCAAAAGCTTTATGGTCAGCAATCTACCTGGAAAGGCATGTGGACTCTGTCTCAGTGAAGAATCTTGACTAATAACTGCTTCTGTTTGTAATGGTACCATTCACAACAGCAGGGTGGAAGAAAGATGATTAGACCGTCCCACAGCTAAAGTAGTTTTAATGAAACTATCTGTAAATGTTCCAGGTAAATAACACTATTTAGGATATAAATGCACCATTCTTAATTCCCTACATTATTTAAAAAAGAAAAAAACATTTTTTCCTGTCTTTTCCTCATTCTCATCTGTTTGATAAAGCTTAATTCAATGACTCTTGAGGCATTCTCTGAGATCCTACAGCAGCTGCAGCCAGAGAAGAAGGTGGGCTAAGCTCAGACCTTCACCTGTCCCTCAGGCCCCTGGCTCTCAGCCCTAGCTCTGCAACAGACCCTCTGGAAAATCAGTAACCCTTTCTTTCTACAGACTACCATTTTAAAACTTAAACTGTACTATTTTCAGCTACCGTCTCTGCCCTCCTGAAACTTGACTGTCGGATTTTATTTTCAGCCTATTCTCCAAGTACACAGTCACTTGTCTACAAATGTTGATGTGGATCTTTTCCTCAAACCGTTGAGATTTTTTACTTTACTTATTTCATTTCTGTGTGTATGAGTGTTTTGCCTACATGTATGTATGTGCATTACACAAATTTTTGGTGCCCACAAAGATTGAAGCAGGGATTGGAGTTATAGCTGTGTCTAGGTATTGGGAACTGAACCCCAATCCTCTGTGAGAGCATCAAATGCTCCTAATTGCTGTTCCACCTTTCCGGGTCCTGGGGTTACTGTTTCCTCTTCAAGTCTCAAATCTCTTTTTTTCTACTCTTTTTTAGGTTTGCCCTAAAGTCAGTAAGGACTTCTAATCCTCTTGCCTTCCAGGCATGTGCCATAGCCATGTATGGAGTGGCGTCACATTTTAAATGTCTTCTCCATATAGTAAAGACTACCTACATTCTTTCTTTCTCTCCAACAAACTGTTATATCCTACAGCAGCTTTTCTTCTGGACAGGAATTCTATTTGCAACTATGTATCCCCTTTGACTGTAAGAATCCTCCATAATGTGTTTTTTGTTTGTTTTGTTTTGTCTTTGCTGTTGGATGTTTGATTAGAGCACCAGGCATGGCCATTTAAATGCCCTAAGATGCGATTGTCAGAAGGAGGAGGCAAGCAAGTCTCCCTATGAAGCAGTTAACATGGAGAAGCCAGTCAGTCTGTCTCTCTCTGGTGTAGGTGGAGGAAGATGCCCTGACACCGCTCTGTGTGTTCCTCAACAGTACATGCAGTACGGTATGCTTAGCCGGCCTCTTCGACTTCTTCCTGCCTTCACAGAAGCCCTGTAACCAGGTACACTTGTCAGGGTGGGTGGTCATTCTCCAGGGGCTCCCTTTTCTATGAATGTCCATCACTGTTCGCCTTCTGATCCTGAGCACTGGGATGACAGGTATGTGCTGCCATGGCCAGCTCTTACTGTCTCTGCTGTCTGGGATAGATGATCACTGGACATACAGAGTGCCACCATCATTCCTGAAAGAAAGCTATCACTCCATTTTTCTCTGTCTATGAATTTCTATTTTCTTCTCTTTTCCACAGATCACTGAGAAACTAAGCTTCACTGCCTACAGTGAAATTCTCAATTGACTTTTCTGGGGAATTCCAGTCTGCTGAGAGTTTTGCTGTGTCTTCCCAGTTGCTGTGAAAGTTATTGGTGACCCACAGATTAGAAATGCTCTTTGTAGTTAGTTGCTGCGATGTCTCCAGCAGGTGGTGCCAAAGTATAGTTAATAGATGTCAGTGTGCATTTTGAGGATAAATAGTTTAAAAATCAGTGGGGGTTTTTGCAGCGTTTTTGCACCTTCCTCTCTTTTGCATGCTTGTGTGTGTGCACGGTAGCATGTGTGAGTGAGTGCAGGCGCATGTGAGGTGGCCTGAGGACAATTTCTCTTGGACGGCTTTCACAGTCTAGCAGGCCCAGATCTCGGGATTTCCTGCTTCTGCCTCCAGTCTCACCAGAGAAACACTGTGATCATGGGCCCATTTCTATACTTTATGTGGCTTCCGGGGATCTTAATTAGGGTCTACTCCCTTGTATGTCAAGTTCTTTACCCACTGAGCCATTCCCCAAGCGGAGCATTTTGCGTGTTTCTATTGAACTGAGTACTAGTCAAAACTCAGTCCACCCTTGGGTGGCTTTAGCTCCTGGAGCACACTAACAGTCACCAACATTTCTCTCATCCCCGTACTTGAATGACCCCTCTCTGAGTTCCTTGGCATTCTCTCCTCCAGTCAACTCTCCAAGGCTTCCCTGGACAGACTGGTACCGCATTGACTTGATCATTGCTAATGGCCGGTGGGGTCCTAACAGGACCTGCCTGTTTTCCTGATCCACTTTCTCACCGCTACCCAGGTCACTTGCAAGATGGCACAGACTGCAAGGCTTCTGCTGGTCCTCACTCTGCTAAGATCAACCAGACCTCAAGGTCTTGATTTTGCATCAGACTTCACGGAGAAAACAGAAGCAACTGAAAATGGCCTTCACACACCCTGGCCCCCACACATGGTACACGGCACGCACCTGCCTGTATTTGTAGCCACATTCTGCTCCTTCCTCCTTGTCTATGTGCCTGGAGAAAGCCTACCCTTTCTCACTGGCCCCAGGTCAGCAACTGCAAACATCTCCCCTGCCTTCCCTATCGGTTTCCGTTTCCTTCTAACCCTGTCCCCTCAGCCCCACATAAGCATGCTGTCTTTTCCTAGACCATGCCCTCCTTTGAACTGCTGGTTCCTTCTGACCCACTTTGCCCCTCGGGTCCCCACCCCAGGTCTTGGCTTTACAGCTGAGTGTACTGAAAGAGCGCTAACGGCCCACGGCACCAAGTTCCTTTCTGTTAGTTGTTCTCCTTTAGATACCTTTGGCATTG
Organism: Phodopus roborovskii; assembly: GCF_943737965.1. NCBI lineage: Eukaryota > Metazoa > Chordata > Mammalia > Rodentia > Cricetidae > Phodopus > Phodopus roborovskii. The sequence continues at coordinate 15,786,502 of NW_026126482.1, read as the reverse complement.
GCTTCACCTCCATGATTTTATCCAGTATCTTCTTGCTGCAGTCGAGGCTTGCTGAACCAACGGGGCAGTTCTAAACCGGCATTGTGCTTGCTCTCTTATCATGCTCTCTTTCTCAATGCATCTCCTTGCCATGTTCCCCTCGACTTCAGGAAGTGCACTGGCTCTTCTGTGTTGGGTGGCCCCACACTGAGTAGCCCAGGATATACCCAGCTGAGTGGCTTCTCATTTCTGTCTCCAGTTCATTCTGGAGTGTGATAGGAGCAACTATCTACACACATGGCTCCCTGCTGTTTGTGATACTGCATACGTCCTACCCAGGCTCCTCTTGGCTTCCTTGTGAGCATCTCAACAGAATATGCCTGTAGGACAGCTTGCTGCTTCTCCTAACAATACTCCCTTTCCCTCACGACACATAATGAGATGCTTCCTGGGATTCAGGACTGAAACCTTGAAGCTGTCTTTGAGCTCTCTCTCATTTTCCCTCCCCTGTGTGGGAGGATATGCATGTTGTAGCCAGAGGAAAATCTCGGATGTCATTCCTCGAGTACCATCCACCTTATATTTTTTGAGACATAGTTTCTCATTGGCCTGTAACTAACTGACAGAGTGGGCTAGGCTGCCTGACCTGTATGCTCAGGAATCTGCGTGTCTCTGCCTCTCTCCTGCTGAAATTAGATTAGAAGCATTTGTCACCACTTCAGAATCTTTTTTTTTCTTAGAGTGTGGATTCTGTGGGATGAAACTCACTCAGGACAAGCCCTTTACCAATGGTGCTATTAACCCAGCCCTTTTATCTCTCACATTGTCTATCTAGCTTTAGTAAAACCTGACAGGGCTTCTTTGTCCCCCAAAGTGTATTTGAGTCTTTTTAACCACCTCCATCCTCTAATCCTTGTCCAGATCATCACCGTTTCTGTCCTGGACAATCACAAGAGCCTCACTGTTCATCTGCTAGCCCCGCCTTGTTTCCTTCTGTCTTTTCTGAACATGGCAGCCAGAAAATACAAATCTCCTAAACACCAGAGTTTTCCAGATCGAGCCAGAATGGTTCCAGTGTCCTATGTGGCCATGAATGACCAGTTCCCTGTCTTTCAGGCTTGGCTTGGATAACTTTCATGCTCACCCACTTACTCTAGGCATCTTATCCGCTGCTATTCCTTCCTTGTATCAGGCTCAAGTCTCATTTCAGGGTTAATTCTGCCCAGATGGCGTCATGAGCCATTCTTCCTTCTCTTTTGGAGAGAGGTGTTCTTCTCAGACCATCTAGTTGAAAGCCTCCATCTCACCACTACTGCCGGCCTCAAAACCGCTACCGCCATTGCTCATCCGCTTACCTCTACCGTGATGCTGCTGGCTTCACATATCTTCAGCGACTGCCGCTGCCTCATTGCCTCTCTCCAACTAGAGAACAGGCTCCGTGAAGACAGTGACTGGTGTCTGTTTTGTTCCTGGCTGCATGCCCAGGCTGACAAGAGGACCCACACGGCACTGACCCTCGTGCAAACCTGTTAAGTGAATGAATTAATGAATGATTACTCCACACTGAATTAGCAGTTGGATCACAAGAGTCTTCTCAGCCCACACAAACATTGCCCATCTCTCCTGCCATGACATGCAGAGCCTTGCCTTTCTCAAGAACAACACAGGCAGATCTCCAAGTCCTTGGTCAATGTTTTATTGAAAGAGGAGATTAAAACTCAGAATAAACCAATTCATATGCTTCTGTAAATCATTTACCAACATACGCGCTGCCAATGATCCCTTCCCTCCAGCCAATTTCTGTCTGAATGTACAACTCAGAACGGCTTAAATTCTTCAACACTGAAAATGAAAGATGTGTTTTATAAAATGTCATCTGGAGACGGAACAAAACTTCTCATGCTCAAAATCGTCTACAAATCTAAGTTCTCCTCAGCCTAGTCCTGATTTTAGACACCTGAAAATGGATGGCTATAATCTATATTTTTAATCATGCTGGATTTCTTCCGTGGCTGTGCCTGTGTCTTTAAACCCTAAGATACTTGCATCCATCTTAATAAAAGGAGATGGCTGGTGTTCTCCATTCTCCAAATTACAGTGTGCCTTATGTTTCAGGAGTGACTAGTTTTATTAAGTCATTGCTCCACTGTTTGACAGGTGAAATAACATGTCAGTTTATTTGCTTCATATGGGTGATATCACAACCCACAATCTCCCTTGTAGCAAATACATTTCAAATACTTAACATTCAGGGAGGAATGCATAGAAGATGGGAAAACCATATTCACTCCTGCATAGAGATATGGTGGCCCAAGGAAATTGTTTTGAGACATAGTCATTCTTTTTATAGTATCTAGCCTTAAAAGTGACCTCCAAATTAGGCTAAACTGATTAAGGAGTGGACCTGGCTTTCTAAGGAAAAAGCCAGCCAACTCTTTGTTTATGTAGCTGGCCCTTGGCTATCTAGTCTTTTGTGCAATAAAAGTTTATTTAGTGTGTATTATGTGATGGCCACTGTGGGGGGAGGGGTCTTAGGGATGAAGAGAATACAGAGATTTGAACAATAAAACTTGAGTTAACTCGTAGGTGCCTGGGGTCTATTCAAAAAAGAGAGAATGAGGCAAACGGGAGTGGAAAGCACAGAGAATTGGACGGAGCCTAGGGAGAAGGGGGAGAAACTGCACTCCTTAAAGGGCTCTGTGAAGGGTCCGTGGAGAAGGTGGCATGTACATGGAGCCTAACTGATGAGTAGGAATCTACCCAAGATAGATACCGGAGCAAAATAAATAAATAAAAATGAAATAAAGCCCTCCAGGAGCGGATTGCGTGAAAGAAGACTGGAGATGTGAAGGAAAATGGAAAGGTGGGAGCAGAGGGCAGTGTTTGTGGAACTAGACTAGACTAGGGATGCCAGATAGAGGGATAGATATGTGGCAGACATACCGAGAAGCCTGAGAACTGCACTCAGTGGTGAGGCGTTATCCCATAAGCAGCCAAGCCTTGCAAGCAGTATAGGAAGGTGCTCGTATTTGAGAACAGCCACGGGGCTCCTCTGAGTGTGGCCTGAGACCGCTGCAGGGTGTCTGTGAATCCTGTGTAATTCAGACCCTCAGACCCTCCCAGTGTTAGCAGTCAGAAGATTCCATATACTGGTCGTGGAGATTGATTGGAAAGAAGCCTGCAAAGGAGACTGGTAATCACCCTTGACTGAGAATTGCTGTGCTAGTACCAGATGGTGTGCGTTAAAGGCCAACAGGAGCTCTGCAGACATCTCCAAATATCTCAGACCCAGGGATAGAAAGCTGGATCTTAGCTCAGGCAAGCCAGGATGGATTGTGGAGAGGCAGAAGACACCTAAGAGGCATTTACATGACTGTCTTAGTTAGGATTTTATTGCTGTGAAGAGGCACCATGACCACAGCAACTCTTACACAGGAGAACATCTAGTTGGGGTTGCTTACGGTTCAGAAATGACATGGTGCTGGAGGGGTAGCTAAGAGTTCTACATCTCTATCCACAGGCAACAGGAAGAGACACTGTGATACTGGTCTGGCTTGAGCATCTGAGACCTAAGGCTCACCCCCAGTAACACATTTCCTCCAACAAGGCCACACCTCTAATAACGAGTCCCTATGAGTCTATGGGGGTCATTTTATTCAAACCACCACAATGACTATTGCTGAAGTCTCGGCAATTACCAGAGTGTCCTGTTATGAGTAGGTTTTCCCTGCTGGCCCACCTGGTCCCACTGCTGCGCCAGCTCCAAATAACACACTGAGGTGCTGTATTAGATATAATTCTGTTGGCCAGTTACCAGTGTTTCTTATTGGCTAGCTCTGTCTTAAATATTAACCCATTTCTATTAATCTAAGTATTTTCACGTGGTCTTATCTTACCAGAGAGAGAGGCAGGCATTCTGCTCTCTCCGTCCTCCATCTTGACTCTCCTCCCTACTCCTTCCTCTCTCCTCCCAGTCTCCTCGTCCTGCTTATCTTGCTTTCCTATTGGTTATTCATTAACCAATAAGAGAAACATATTTACAGAATGACATCTCCCATCAGTGTTCAAGAGAATAAAACCCATCTTCTTTCCCCCAAGCCCTGCCTCTCTACATGGGGTCATCTGTGTTATGGCCTTCTCTTTCCCTGTAGTTCTCACAGTTTCCTCAGACTTTGAGATTTCTATTCATGGAGAGTTCCTTCTTGCAAAGTTGTTCAACTCATTGGTCTCTGGGAGTTTTTGGTACCTTCTTCCTTCTTCATAAAGGATATCTTCCTCCTACAGCACGTGGGCAAGGACAGGTTATGACTGTCTAGAGGTGAACAGCTCTTCATTTTGGCCACTTATTAATCATTTCAGGGAGAAAATAAAATGTAGGTGTTCAGGCTTACCCTCAGGGTAAGTGCATTAGAATTCCTGGGAGTGTAGTATTTCTAGAATGTTCTCTCGGTGATTCTAATATGCAAGTATCACTGAGAGCTGTAACTCTATTTTAATAAGGTCAGAAGAAGAGGCTCTAGGGCCCTGGGAGAAAAGCCTGTTCTGTAAGGTGGGTCCCGTAAGGGTAGCGTGTATTAAATGCTGGATAGATGAAGAGAGAGGTGCTGTTGACCCTTCTGACACAGGTGTAAGACAAAGGCAGCTCCCATGTCTCCACCCAACAGTGAATGGAATGAACAGAATATTGGGGAAAACACAAATGCAAAAGAAAGTATAAGTGCTTATTTTATCCGTTACTATTAAATAAGAAGCAAAAAGGAAGTACTTGAGGTGTCTCAGGAAGCACAGGCTCATTCTGGAGTCGTGTAACATAGTATACTGCTGTACATGCTACGCAGCACATCTATACATAACAGTACCACACACGGATGCAATGATGGGGCTGATATATTTTATAATTATAAAATAAATTTCACAGTTATAATCACAGATATAATGCACACACATACATGCATGGTTATGAAAAAGTCATAAGGTCTACTGTTTGATCTCCACATTCTGAGGGCTGGCATCATATGTGTAAAACAATTTCCATTCTTTCTGATGGAAAGAAATCCTAAAGGAGCCGGCCCTGCTTTCATTATAACTTCATTCCACAATGTAAAAGAGAATTTGGATTTTTGTAGTGGCAACTTGTTCTGCCAGTGGATTTGGGGTGGTGGCTACACCTTAGGGTGTGGCTTCAGTGTGTGCAGATGTGACCCCTTATGAGGAAGAGGAGGGCCCAGCCCACCCTTTCTTGGGTTGTGGTCGGAGCATCCTGAAGGGCAGAGGCTGCATCTCCAGGAGCAGAAGACCATTAAGGTTCTTTACCATCACTGTGTGAGTCCTCCCTAAATAAATACTTGCTAATTCTTTATCTGGGTATATGTGGACTTCCTTTAACCCACCTTCAAACATTCTAAATCATATTTTAATAACTTTAAAAGAGATTTGTTGTTTTAATTTAGTGTGTATGTGCGCAGTACGCATACAGGCAGTGCCTGCAGAGACCAGTTCCCTGAACCAAAGTTAAGAGATTGTGAGCAGCCATGTGGGTGCTGGAGACTGAATCCAGGCCTCTGCAAGAGCATCAAGTGCTCTGAACTGCTGAGCCATTTCTAACCCCAATTTTAATAGTAAGCTACAAGCGTTCTGCTATAGTTTAATTTTCATTAATCTCAGTAAGTGTTGACTGGCTGTTTAGTTAGCTGTGGTGTGATTTGCTGCGTGAGCTAAAAATATTGGCCATGTTCCCTAGCAGAAGAGGACTGTGGGCTCTGTACAGACAGAGCCTCAGCTTTGCTCTCTCATATCACCCACCCCCCCCACACACACACACACAGGCGCGTGCGTCTATCTATCTATCTATCTATCTATCTATCTATCTATCTATAATACACGATGGTTTGGAACCTAATGATAGAGATAAGTTCTAGAACTTTCTAATGTCCTTACGTGCATTCTTTGATTTCTACCAGCTACCTGTGGCTAGCATTTTGTTACCACAGCATGACACTCACGTTGTCACATGGCCACAAGCAAGTCCCCCAGAATCCCTGAGTTTGTCAAATTCCTCTTTCTTACACTGCCCTCACAACATCTCAGAAAAAATGTCACCGAATTCTGTGTACCTACAGAATTAATTCCTAATTTTGACCACAAATTAGAGTCACCTGGGGAGCCATCACAATTCCCCAAACCTAGAACGTTGTAGATACCAATTAAATCAGAGTCTCTGCAGGTCCAGTAGGACAGCACTGTCTTTGAAGACTCACCCGAGGATTCCAAAGGTTAAGCCAGTTCTCAAACGCCCTATTCTGAGGAGCCAGGTACTAAACAAGGGTTATGTGTCCCACACAAATGACCTTTGACCCCAGGCAACTCACAGCAGATGGTGGGGAAATGAGGAGGCATGTCCAGCAAAACACACCCTGAATGGCTTAGAAGAGTATGCAAGCATGCACACAGGTAAAGATACATCGACACACCCTGAATGGCTTAGAAGAGTATGCAAGCATGCACACAGGTGAAGATACATCACCACATGCAAATCCTTTACATTGTTTCATCTTACTTTACTTTTAACTATGTATATGTTTGTGTTTGTATGTGGGCATGTGCACTTGAGTGCTCATACCCTTGGAGGCTAGAAGCCAGATCCCAGGGAGTTGGAGGTTGTGAGACACCTCATGTAGATGCTGGGAACTGAACTGGGGTCCTCTGTAAGTAGAGTACATGCTCTTAACCACTGAGCCATCTCTGGAGCCCACACACACACACACGTATCATTATTTGCTATAACTTTGTCCACCAGTGGGTTCAAACTAAGAAACTTTTCTGCATCTAGTTTGTGCCATTATGACATAAGTTGTACACAACCTGAAGCTTGTGGCTGGGCTATGGATCAGCTGGTAGAATGCTTACCTAGTTTGAACAAAGCTCTAGATTCCTTGTCCAGGATGACATAAAACTTGTGTCATCATGCAGGCCTGTTATGCTAGGTCTTTGGAGGTGGAGACAGGAAGATCAGAAATTCAAAGGTCACCCTTGTCTACATAGTAACTTTGAGGCCAGATTGGTTTACAGAAGATATTAAAGGAAAGAAAAAGGGGGGAAAAAGAGTCTTGTTACAAACACAGAAGCACACATCTGGAATTCTGGCATTCAGGAGCTTGAGGCAGGAGGATTACTATGAGTTCAAGGCCACCCTGGCCCCCATAGTTAGTACTAAACCAGCATTGCAAGACTCTATCTCAAATATACACACATACCCACACACACACACACACACACACACACACACACACACACACACACACACAAACCGAGGCTGAATTCATGAAGATCTCTAAGCCTTTAGCCACAATTAACCTACAAGGCTGCTACAGGTGAGTTCTCTACACAGGGAACTAATTTTTAAAAGGAGCAGTTAAGCTCTGGATATGAAACCTCTCCAACAACAGTCTCCTATGTTTGAACACCTGGTCTTCTGGTGGTAGTGTTTTTTGGGAAATTGTGGGACATGTAGGGGATAAGGACTTGCTGGTATAAGTGGGCCCCTAAGAGCTTGGCAAGGAGGGTTATAGTTCTGTCTGTTTCTAGCCCCAAACCCTCTTCCCTGACCACGGAGATGTAAGCAGCCACATGCTTCCACCCCCACAGAGACATGAGCCACCATGTCAGATTGTCTCCCTCTGACTTCAGGACATAATAACCCTTTCTCCCATAAGTTGTTGTTTTAGTCACAGCATGAAGAAAGGTGACAATGACTTTTGTAGTTGGAGTTTTCCTGTCTTGGCAGTCAGCTGCCAAATAACCACACAGATAATTAATATTAATTATAAATTCCCGACAAGTAGCTCAGGCTTATTACTAACTAGCTCTTACTACTTAAAATAGCCCATATTTCTTATCTACCCTCAGCCACAGGGTGGTACATTTATTAGCACAGCACATTCATCTCCTGCTCCCTCTGCATCTGGCTGGCGAGTCCTCTTACTCTGCCCTTCTTCTTCTTCCCAATATCCTTAGTCTATTTCTCCCACCTAACCGTATTCTATCCAGCTATTGGCCAGACAACTTCTTTATTGAACCAAGCACAGTGACGAATCTTCAGTGTACAAAGGGATTATTCCACAGCAGGCAGTCACTGTCAGAGTTGCACTGGCTGAGGGGATGGTTAGTTATGTTAACTCCATTCTATTCACAGATTAGAAATATAGAGGTTGAAGGGCATCTCTTAACCCTAGGCTCAGGTGTTTAGATATTTCATCCCAAGTTACTGGTGCAGCATGGGAAGGTTAGAGAACCTTTAAGAGGCAGAAGGACATCACTGAGGTAGGCTCTGAGAGTTTATAGCCTCACCCCTCTTCCAGTACACTCTCTCTTCTTCACAGTCAAGGTTGAAGATATAGTCTCTCAGTTCCCTGTCCCTGACACTGCTGCCATGCCTCTTCAGCACTGCAGATCTTCTCTATGGGACGCATAGGTCAAGATAAATTCTCTCTTCATTGAGTCGATTTTGGTTATGGTGTTTTATAACATCAACAGAAAAGTAGCTAATACACTTCTCACAATAGGAAATGTAATTCTTTGCCCTACCCTCATGTCCTGGGGCACCTGAGGCCATGTCTATCTGTCCATACTTAAACAGATTAATTAATTGTTGGCTTTGCCATGTACATGGCCCCACAATGCCTCTTTAGACTCGACTCTTTCTGACAGAAATGACAATTCTTTCACAATCTGGATAAGAATCAACTTGGAATGTTTTTCTCATCTTTCTTCTCTTTTCCCTTAGAAGACTATTTTCCAAAAGAAAAGAGGGGAGAAGAATTTAAAAGAAGATAAGAGACATCCTTTTTTCTAGTGGAGAAGTAAAGTTAGGGGCACTTGAACACTATCACTATTATTGCTTATCCTCTCATTAAAATAAAAAAAATCTAGTGTATCGTTTTGTTGTATTCTTATGTTTCCTCCCAGTTATCAGAGCAATGGTGGATTTTTAAAGGACTTGATAAGCTTCGCCTTATAGACATTTAGTTCCTGTTAAATATGGCTCACACTATCCACATATAAACACCCAGACACACAGTAGACCTCAAGCAATTGGATTTATTTTTATAGATTAAGCGCTCTGAGTGTTCCGTCAAGCAATATTAAGTATTAAGCATCCTGATTCTTAACAATAAAAATACGGTCACACCTGGTCCTGGGCATGGTGGTAGACTCCCAGCAAGCACAGTATGCAGTATTCAGTGGGGACATGAGGATCTCAGAAGTGTGACCCAGGGAGGTATCATTATGCATAGCACTTGTACAAATTCCCTGGAAGCCAGATAAGAATTTCCAGAGGCAGCTGGGTTGGCCATCTTTCAGTTCCCCTGGAAAACTTGGCCATCAGAAGCTTACATGCTCAGAGTATACATCACTCATTACCTGATAGTCACACTCCCTCCCTGCCTTGCATGATTTCCCTTCTGGCATGAATAGGGATAGACTGTCAACTAAAATGACTTTGATAGCAAGTTTGGCGTCAAGTGCTAGAGAAGGCTGAAGAGTTGTGGTTGGGTTTTGTTGTTGTTGTTGTTATTGCTTGGTGGTTGGTTTGGTTTCGTTTGGCTTCCCTCTACTCCTAGAAGGAAGAAATACTATGTCTAAAGAAACTAGATGGTAATGGATGAGAAGAAATGATGGTAATGGCTCAGCCTCCCACTGGTGTGGCCTGGAGTCTCATTGGTCTTTGATCTTGTCTTAGCAAAAGTAAAGCACTTGACATTCATAGCAGATTCTTCTGAGAATATCAGTGTCTAAGTGTTTCTGTGACACTCTTTCCTCTAGGGGCCAATCCAGCTGTAGAAAGGATAAGCTAGCCTTCACACTCCAAAAAAGTAGTGCCCCTTCATTTAGGTGGGGCCCATACTTGAGTTCATTCTCTAAGAACCATTTCTCAAGGAAAATGCGGTCTTGGATTGACTGCACGATTAAATACGAAAGGAGAAAATCAAAGAGAACTAGCCATGGCTTCTGAAGGAGAACAGCATTCTGCTGGAGGCAAACTTCTCACCTTTGGACATATGACACAGGTAGCCCTCTAGGATATAAGAGCACTTCCCAGCCAGCTAAAGGAACCTCTCCCTCACAGTCCAACAACAGGCTGCAAGAGAAGCTGGAGTCTGCCACACTAGCCTGTGTCCCAGTAGCTAAGGGGGCAGGGTGGGGTGTGTGAGTAAGTTCTTCCTCACACTGGGGGGAGAGGAGGGGAGCCAAGCACTTTACAGATGTCAGTCTGTATAATGCAATCATCCCAGTGTTCCAGATCAAAACTCCAAGGAACATCTCTTATACTCAGCAATACGCCTTGGGACCCAGATCTGCCTGCCTCCAGGTCTTGCTCTCAGCACAGTATACCAGGATGTTTGGTCCTCGGCATCAGGTAGTAGGGTTTAGAATTGATATAAGAAATAATCCCTTAAGGTTTATAACCTGGTTCCACGTCCTGTCAGGTGTCTGTTTCTGGTTCCAGGAAGAGGAGAAAGTGAGGAGTACCAGCCAGCTGCTCCCACAGCCTCAGGCTGTTCCTGCTGCCACGTCTGTGCCACCATGGTGGGCTGTACCCTCCAGTGTGAGCCAAAATAGACCCTTTCTCCTTTAAGTTGCTTATTTCAGGTGTTCGGTGACAGCAACAAGAAAACTCACTAACAGGCATACTTCAAAACAGACTGACTCTCATGGTGGCCACGATATTATTCAATAGCATTTATTAAATCAATAGATTCTCTCTAATGCAAAATGTAGTTCACACACTAGCAACATGGGATGTTGAGCAGCAGCATATCTGACCCACCTTCATAAATATAGACTGGAAGCCTTCATGGAGTGATGTGCATTTCAACTAACTACAGAAACATTCTGCCAAAGGAAGTAAACAACATATTCAAAACTTGGATTTCTTTTAGAGAGAGAGAGAGAGAGAGAGAGAGAGAGAGAGAGAGAGAGAGGGGAAGGGAGAGATGTGCATAGCAAAAATCACTAAGATTTGCATGGCATTAATGAAGGAATGACTTAGTTTTTAGGATCAAAGACTTTAACATACTTTGAATTACTATTGAAGGAAGTAACTCTAGATAGCAGTGCAAGATGGTTCTTGAATCTAGGAGGGGTCCTCTCACCCAAGATGAACCCAGTGTGGCCATTTCCAGGTATTATTTTCCATTCTGTTTCTAGGATTGAAAAAAAAAAAAAAAAAAAAAAAAAAACCCTGACAAAAGCAGTTTAAAGGAGGTACAGCTTACATTGGTTTAGAGTCCCAGGTGAATGGAGTTCATCATGCTGAAGAAAGCATGGTGGTCCAGCAGGAAGCTGGCTGATCACACAGCATTCACATAGAGCACAGAAAATGGGGTGAGGATATCACACCTCAAAGCAAAAGCATGCCCTCAGCGACTACTTCCTCCCACAATACCAGTCCAACCCCCAATCTCTCCAAACAGCACCACCTGCTGGAGACTAAGATCTGTAACACGTGATCCGGTGGGGGATGTTTCCATTCAAGCCAAAAGATTTTGCAATGAAAGAGAGACCAGACTGAATCTGTTCTGGCTGTACCAAATGAGGAGGGGACATTTGGGACTGTCTGTAGCAGGGCACAAGAAGAAGGAAATGGAGACAAAGCCTTTCCTCAGACAGTGCAGCCTCTCCTAGCAACTTTTCCTGGGAGAGACCCATCTCCTGGCCCTGTTTGCTATTTGTCTGTCCATTTAAGCTTTCCTTATATAAGAAATTGAGGCCCTATTAAATCCCTTTATGTGTGTAAACTAATTTGAGTTAATCTTTTATCATGTTCAAAGAGGGGAAAAAAATCCAACCGTGATTAATGTATCATCCAACTGAAAAACATCAACCATTTGTCTCAAGGAATTTCAGGGCTGTGTCAGGATCCATGCTTTTGGTATCAAGAGGCCAACATCTTTGATGGAGTTCCCAAGTGATCAGTACCTTAAAAGGGCCCTGCAAGATCTGCGTGAGATGAAAGCCCTCGGAGGACGGTGCTGTGTGGACCAGACATTTACATAGAAGGAAAGTATTTGGCACAGTGCACAGGAGCACACAGCCTGGCTGGTGAAAAATGCTAAGAGTCCCACGCTCTGCTGGGCTCGCTGCGGTGCCCATAAAGCAACCACAGTTGGCAGATCAGCAGATGCAGCCCTGAAGAAGTTAGGTCTTTCACGCCTTAGGTCCTGCCACAGCCCAGTGGGCTTCCACAACTCTGAGAGAAGTGATGTCCACTTTGTTGAGCTATAGAAGTTGTGGAACGGGTTCCAGTACTTGCTCTCTAGACACCCCGTAGACTTGCTTTTCCCCACCAACCTTCTTCCCTAACTTTTCATTTCTGCCCTCCACTTTATCACTCCCATACCCAAGTCCACTTTCTGAAATGTGGTGCAGACCACTAAAACATTAAAGAATAGTAACTTGATCGAACCAGTTACAGAAAGATGGCATTGTCCTTCACCAAAATATTACCAAGTTGTAGGTTGTTTGTTTATATAACCCATTCTGGTTATATAACCTGAACTCACAGTAATCCTTCTGTCTTCTGCCGTAGCCTCCTGAGTGCTGGGATTGCACATGTGGGCCACCGTGCCCATTTTGACAATTTTAAAGAGAAGAAGGAGGAGGAGGAGCAGGAGCAGGAGGAGGAGGAAGAAGAAGAAGAAGGAAAAAGAAGGAAGAAGAAGAAGGAAGAAGAAGAAGAAGAAGAAGAAGAAGAAGAAGAAGAAGAAGAAGAAACAAAACCTTGTCTATGGGGCTGGAGAGATTGCTCAGTAGTTAATAGAATTTACCTATTGCAAAGGACACAACCTCTTTCTGTTTCCTCAGGTACCTGCACTGACATAGACAACCGCCAACACACACACACACACACACACACACACACACACACACACACACACTAAAACCATAAATCCTCAAAACAAACTATTGTGGGCTTTCTTGGACTACCAACCAGCTCCCAAATCAAGACACAGAGACTTATTATTAGTTATGAATGCTCATAACTTATATCAACCTGTTTCTCTTCATCTACATTTTGCCTCAGGGCTTATTACCTTTCTTTCATTCTCTGTGTGTGTGTGTGTTCAACTTTTCCTATTTCATCCATGGCTGGCTGGTGACTGCCTGACTGGGTGGCCCCAGGTCTCTCTCTCTCTTTCCCCTCCTTTTCCCTCTTCCTCCCTGTCCTTATCTCTCTCTCTTTCCCTCTTCCTCTCTCCCTCTCTGTCTCTGTCTGTCTGCCCCCTCTCTCTCTCCTAAATCTCTCCCCCTACGACTTATTCTTTCTGCCTGACAACCCACCTATCCCTCTACTCCCTCGCTATTGGCCATTCTGATTTTTATTAGACCAATCAGGTGCCTCGGGCAGGCAAGGTGAAACAAATGTAAGGCATCTTTACATAGTTAAAGTAATATTCCACAACAAATCATTAGAATTTCATATATGAAGGAAATATTTGATGACAGACATTATCTATTCAGCTCTGAGGTCTGAAGGTTCAAGACTTGGTGTCTTGAGATGGGCTTTCAAAACAAGAACCCATCCTGTTGACTCCCATTGGTCAAGATCATGTTGAAGATGCTTCTCCAACCTTCCTAGAGTGAGGTCTCTAAGCCAGGACAAATGACTAATGGAGGTGCCCATGTAACCTATCAAAGTGGACCAGGCCTCCAGGTTCTCCCAGCATCTCCCAGCTCCTACCTGCTCCAGGGTAGGGCTGGCATACCCTGCCCCCTATCCTGAACTTCTCCAGCTCAGGGCTGCCTTTTCCCCAGAAGCCCATTGCTATATAATGTAGCCATTTTGGTTACCTGGCCCATTTTGTCAACCATTTACTCTCCTGGCTGTCTCCTCTCCCTACTCCTCTATGCTCACACGGCCCAGCTCAGACTCATGTTCACTCTAGACTATGTCAGCTGTCCCTGCCTCTGACTATGTTCTTTCTATTTTCTACACTAAACCTTCTCCACCACCATACCTAGGAGAAGTCATGTCCTTCTTTTTTATTTATTTTTTCACTCATCTATCTCTTCACATCCACTCCCCAAGGGTATGAGAGTCAAAAAGATTATGAACAGCAGCTCACACAAAGCCCTCACTTTATCCATAAGGAAAGAAAGACCCAGACTGCATTGCTGTTCTGATGTCACATAGTTCTCTGGACCAGGACAAACCCCATGGACTCTCTGACCACAGATACAATAACTGGCATTTCTGAATGCTTCTCCTATGCCAAGTATGGTGTTTGGCACTTTGGAAAGAGTTTAATTCTCTTTGAGATATGCACATCCTTCATTAAAATCACAGTATCTGTTAGAATGTAGTAGGGTTGTCCGTTATCAATCTGTCTGCCTCCTGAGTGCTGGGATAAAAGGCTTGAGCTGCCCCCCCCCCACACACACACACACTTTATTTTTAAAAGCAGACTTATTAAATGTTTCTTCCCTTGGAGAAAAAGACACACATGGGCAAACAGTCTTCCCAATGCTGTCAGGTGCCTGCATTGTGACAGTCGGTATTTGGTTTTACAATGGGAAGAGGCTAGCAGGAAGCAACGTGCTATGTTCGCCCTCCTTTGATTCCATCTAATGAATTCAGCCCAGCTCTGGCAAGACAGTGTGAGCCATATGGGCTGTCATGAAACCCAGTGAATATTCATGTAGCTGGGTCCTCTCAGGTACCAGCTATCAGCAGAGATCTGGCTGGGACCCAGCACTGAGAAGGAGAGTCCTGTTAGAGAGGGATGCCACAGACTCAGTAGCAACCCCCCCCCCCCATCCATATGCTGAAGGCTCAAGCCTCATGAAGATTGTGTTTGCAGATGGGGCTTCAGGAGGTTAAATGAGGGCGCACAGGTGAGGTGCTTACCCTGTAGGCCAGTACCGTTTTAATGGGAATGCCACATATGTAAGAAGGTAGCTTTCTACAAGTCAAGCAGAGAGTTCCAAACAAAAATGTAATTTGTCAGAGCCTCGAGACTGGGCTTCCCAGCATCTATAACAGCAAGGAAGTAAATCCAGTCTGGTATTTCCTTACAATGAACTAAGTGACTAATAGAGGGAGCAAGGTGCACAGTCAAGGTCTGAGAGGTAACACTGAAACAACATGGGGTGATGTCAATCCCCAGGCCCTTCCAGACCCTTTAGCTTAAAGCTCTGCCTGCCAAGGTAGGCTCACATCTCAAGGCTACAAGCTGGCTTTGGCAGATGGGGAGGAAACATTGCTGATATGAATGACATCTCTTTCCGACAGCCATTAGAGTCAGGAGTATCAAACATTTCAGAGCAAACTTACATTGCCCTCTTTTGATTGGAAAAACAACGGCAGTATCCATACTAGGCACTAGTTTTCATTTGTGCCGTTGGTTATTTATAGCTTTTCTTAAAGATTTGTTTTATTGTATGTGTCTGAGTGCTTTGTCTATGTGGATTTATATGCTGAGTTTCCAAGGGAGTTAGAAGAAGGTGTTGGAGTCCCTGAAACTGGAGTTCCAGGTGGTTGTGAACCATAATATGGGTGCTGGGAACTAAACCTCAGGTCCCCTGCAAGAGCAGTTAGTTGAAGGAGAAAGTCTTTATTGGAAATGAGTAACAGTGTAGCCATGTTATATATTGAAGTAAGTGTGTGTCTTAGTCTTTGAGGGTCACGATACCAAAATACCACTAACTAGATAGTGTGTAAATGAAAGAAAAGTACTTTTCATGTTTGGGAAGCTAGGAAGACCAAGGTCTTGGATGAGAGCTGCGTTCTCTTCAGAGATCTTCTCTTAGTGACTTACTCAGTCTGGGTGAGTGGACTGGGTGTCTCTCCTTCCAGAAATGCACTGATCTCATTCCTAATGGCTTCACTCTCATGACCTGATCATTTCCCATAGGTTACCACCTCTTGAAACCATTCCACTTGGGGGGGGGGTGTTCAATACATGAGCGTGGAGGTTGGAGACAAAATTAATCAAGTAATAGTAAGTTGACAATAATGGTTGTTTGTAGTAACTTCAAAGATGAAAAAAATGATTGGAGATATCACTTTATAAATATGTTTCTCTTATTGGTTAGTGAATAAAACACTGTTGGCAAATAGGAAGGCAAGAGACATGGGACTAGGAGACAAGGAGGATTCTGGGAGAGGTACTGAAGAGGAGTCATAATGTCACACAGGAGAGAAGAGGTCCGGACCCTCTCTCCGATAAGATAAGACCACATGGAAACACTTGGATTGATAGAAATGGATTAATATTTAAGACAGAGCTAGCCAATGAGAAATGCTAGTAACAGGCCAACAGCTTTATATCTAATACAGCATCTCTGTGTGTTATTTTGGGGCTGTTGTGGCTCTGGGACCAGTCTGGTGGGGAAAGTGTTCCTAACAGAAAAAAAGGTACATGGTTTAGGGACACTTGTAGCTGTGACTAGAAAGATGTCCATCAATAATAGTGAAAGTATCAGTGGGTCTTTATTAGCAGAGCATGATGAGCTATGCAGTTGATAATCAGAGAGATGAGCTAAGAGAAACTGCTTGACTTAAACATAAGCTCCAACAACACTTTAATGCAGTTAGGATCTACTTAGTCATAAAATGAAATTATTTCTTGCTCTCAGAACTATGGTCTAGGTAAGTGTCCACCAAGGCCCATGTCTGAAAATCCTGGTCTCAGGGTGATGAAATTGGGAGACTCCTAGGTCGTTTGAGAGTAGGCTTTCAAGGGAACTGTGAGAACCCTTCCCCTCCCCTTCTCTCTTAACTTCTTGGCAATGGAGCAAGCAGTTTTATTTTGCTGTGTGCTTACCAGTTACCCCAAAGCAATGGGTCTACTGAGTTACAGCCTCACACTTCCAAGCTAGTGAGCCAAAATAACCCTTTCCTGCCTGACTTAATTAGTTCATGTATTTTATTACAGTGATGGAAAGTTGGCTTATGGGCTTAGTTTCCCCAGCCAACAAAAAAAAAAAAAAAAAATGTTCCCCAGGTAACAACCTGAAGATAAAGATTAAATCAGGGTGTGGCCGGAAGTTTCTTATTGAGATCTCAGGAGAATGAAAACAGTACTTAATGGGCTACATGAGCCAGAAATATGGGCCTTGGAGACTCTAACAGTAGCTTCCTGCATCTGGTGTAGAAGGATTGTTCCTGGGTCTCCCATGCCACCTGAAGCCTGCCCAACCAACAGACAGAACTGTGTTTTTGGGGAAAAAAATAGACCATTATTATTTTAGGTAAGTACTTTTGGAGTTGTTATGTAACAATGGATGATTGAAACAAGCAATTTCTCTGGATACAGACTCACTTTTGGCACTGTGCGTTTTTTTTTTTTTTTTTTTTTTTTACCATAATGGGTTCCTGATTTCCTTTTTGTTACATTGTGCCATTTTGTGCTTCTGACCTCTTGTGGTGATGTTGTCTCCATTCGCTCTGCTCTTTGCCATCTGACTAGCCAGGGCAGACCAGATTCTCCACCCCTGTCTGTCTCTTCACAGTTTCAGATTTTATCTTTGTCTCTGTCTACATCCCATAATTTCTCTACAGTGCAAGTTCAAAACCCAGCCCAAGTGGTTGCTTTAATTTTTTTTAACTTTTTGATACAGAGTCTCATTCACAATGAAACTCCTGCCTCTTCAGTACTGAGACAGACTTATGCCACCACCACCAATTTGAACTTGAAGTCTATCTTTTGAATTCTTTATTTTTTTCCCATCTTTTTCTTCCTTCATATTTCTCTTTTCCTTCCTTTTCTTTTTCTCATCCTTCTTTCTGGCATGTGTTTATGCATGTGTGTGCAAGTGTGTGAGGCTGCACTAACCATCCCGGCACATTTGGAGGCCACAGTTTGACATCGAGACCTTTCTCTGATTACTTCTCAGTATATATGATAGGCTTCTCTTCATCCATTATAGTTGGCAGTCAAAACTAACCATTGTGTCCACAAAATAATTATTTCTCTTCTTGGCTCTCCCCTAGCTCCTGGTAACTCTGCCGTCTGCTCACTACCTTTTCCTACTCTAAGTCCAAGTGGAATCACACAGTGTTTGCCTTGGTACATCTCTTCATTTCAAGACCTCTTCATGCCATGGCATACATCATGGGTATTTTCTGCTGCTCCTTCTGACACGATCTCTGCTTTGCCTTTTCTAGAAGCATTAGCTATGAGGGTCCCCTTAAAGTTAACTGTTTAGTTTTGTTTTGTTTTTTCCTCTGGCTCCAGTAACATTGAATTGATTGCAAATACTCAGAAGGCCCAGCCATGGTACAATAGCTAAGATCCCAGGATTTGCTTCTTGCTGTTCTCACTAGCCATACACTTCTATGGAGGGTGTACTAGTCTGCTACAGCTGCCATAACAAAACACCACAGATGAAGTGGCTTAGAAACCAGACATCTGTTTCTTCTAGTTCTGGAGGCTGCCAGGGTGGACCTTCTGACATCTCTGTTGGCCTGCAGATGGCTGCTTCCCCCTACCCATGCCTTTCCTCATGAGCATTCTCTGGGCACATGTGTCCCTGGAGTCACTTTGTGTGTTTTCCTATAAGGACATCTGTCATTTTGAATTAGAATATACCCTTACGACTTCATTTTAATTCAATGGCTTCTTTAGAAATGTCATCCCAGATAGTCAGGCTCTGAAGCACTAGAGTGTGATGGTTGATCCTCATGTTCCACTTGATGGGATTATAATCACCTGGAGACGCATCTCTGAGTGTGTCCATAAGAGAGTTTCCAGAATGGCTTACACGAATTCTGCGCATGGACAGCACTATCCTATGGGCTAGAGTTTGGTGATGAATTAAAAAGGAAAAGCTGTCTGAGCACAGACACCCACCTCTTCCTGTTTCTTGACTACAATGAGCCCAGCTACAGCAGTACCATCCACCCATGATGGGCTGTGTCTGCAGGCTGTGAGCAGCCGAAGCCTGTGAGTACATTTATTTAGTAAATGTATGAGTCCTTTGGAATTTCACTCATATTTCCCCCACAATACTTGTGTTTTTGTTATCTTATTTCTAAGTATCTTGAAAGATGGTGACAAAGAACACCCAAAACTTGACTTTTGAGATCCAAGCTTGTGGCAGAGCAAGAGTTCATTGAGTAGTTTTTGGGCAGATGAGTGTTCTAGGTCATCCATGTAGTCAAATGTGCTAGTCTTTTCCATCATGAATATGCCTACTTCAAGACTCCAGAGTGAAAAGAGTTACTGCTTCATCTAGACATTAAATGTAAGATAGACTGTCAATAGTTCTAAAATATATGTAGTACAAACACACATGAAATTAATGTGAATCATAACTTTATTAACCAACCTGCTAGTAATTAAGTTCAGGCCCCTCTGCCCAGTGGTGGTAGTGGCACATGCCTTTAATTCTAGCACTCAGGAGGCAGAGGCAGGTAGATCTTTGAGTTCAAGGCCAGCCTAGTCTACAGAGTAAGTTCCAGGGTAGCCAAGACTATGCAGAGAAACCCTGTCTCTCACACACACACACACAAAATAAACAAAAAGTAAATTCAGGCCCCTTGAGGCCCTCCATGTCTTAAGACCTGTTTAAAGTGCTTAATACCTTCACTTGTGTTTGCTTGCTAACTAAAGCAAGTCCATCATGCCAGGAGGCCTGAGTGCCGCACGTACTCATTGAGAACTATGTCTTTCTGAGTCATGTCTAACCAAACCCATCTTAAGACATGACCTACCAAAAGAATTGCCTTTCCAAGGGTTTCTCCGCCTCTGTCTGTTTCCATAATCCCTCTTGAGCTTCCTACTTGCAATGCCTAACGAGAGAGGAACCCTGGAATTCCATGCCTGTGACGGTCACTGCCTCTGAGGGAAAAGGGCTGTTTCTTCCAAGAACGCCAGCAGCACACTCCACTTTGGTGAGGGATCCTATTTATACAAGTGACCTTCCCCACTTTCACGACCTGAACAGCTGCACAATATATATAACCGAATGGACAGTAACTTGACACAGGCTTCAAAGACAAATCAGGAAAGGGATATGTGTCCAGTGTTCCTCCCCAGCATGGCAGGGCTTAGCTTCTGAGTCTATAGCATAAAAATAACAGAGAAAGCAGCATGGAACGTGCTGAGGAGGCTCTTCTAGAGATCTCCGATGGGTAAGGCCAAAGTTTGAAATAGAATGAAATGTTTCCCAGCTAAGTATTAACTGAACCCAAGCTGCCTTGCCTTCTGCCATAAGACAAGAGAGGGTGCACTTGGGAGGATATGGCCATGGACAGAAGGAAATGTTTAAGAAAAAATAGTAAAACTAGGGCTGGGCAAAACAGCTGACTCAGTAAAGTGCTTCCTGGCAAAGATAAGGACCTAAATTCAATTCTCAGAAGCCTCATCAAAAGCAACAAAACAACCAACGAACAAAACATCAAGAGTGGTGGCATGTGCTTATACCCCAAGCACAAGGGAGGTGGAGACAGGTAGATGCCCAGAGTTTATTGACCAATCAAGTGAGCCAACCTGGCATCAATGAGGGATTATGTCTAAAAAAAAATCAAAAACAAGGTGACAAGGTGAATTGCTCCCAAAGAATAACACCCAAGGAGGTTCCCTCCAACCTCCATATATACTCACACACTTGCGAGTATTTGCACACATGAACACAACATACACATACATGTGCACACACCTATACACACTAGTAATCATAATGTTATAGATAACATGTTTAATGACATAAGTATGCTCTTTTAAAATGTGACGCAGCACATTTTAAAAAGTACAGGTCATGCTACTCAATGCATTTGAATGAATTATGCACTTATGTATTAATGCCCTTAAAATCCAGAAGCATGTCTGTTTGACCTTGGTATCTCTAGGACCTGTCTAACACAGCGCTTCACATGCAATAGTCAGCCAGTCCACACTTTGTTGTTCACTAACTGACAATCTCAACAGTGGTCGTGTCTGTTCGATATATCATCAGTTTTCACGAGGAATTGTGCATGTGAATGGTGCAGCCACTGTTTACACAATCAGCTACAGAGATTTGGATTATAGGGAGATACTACCAGTCTAAAGTAGGCTGTGCTGGATAGCAAGGCACCGAAACCGACAGTGTAAAGTATGCTAAGCCTAAACTTTAATGCTCACATTAAGGCACTGGAAGGAAGGTTCATTTGGTAAGTGCTTGCCTCACTATTGTGAGAACCTGAATGTAGATCCTGGCATCCTCATAAAAGGTCAGCCAAGGTGGCCAAAGTCTGTAATCCTAGGACTCAGGAGGCAGAGGCAGAGGTCTTGCTGGGGATTGATAGTCGTCTATTTTTGCCAAACCAGCGAAGTCCAGCTTCAGTGAGAAACGTTTCAAAGAATAAGGTAGAGGTATGTGAGGTTTGGGGGGGGGCATACACTTGTCATTAACCTCTGCGCCCACATGTGTGCATACACACACACACACACACACACACACACACACACACACACACACAAGCAGATTCTCTTCTCTGTAAACAAAGGACCTCCTCTGACCACCGAACTCTGCTCAGGACTACATAGCTGAAGGCCGAGGTCAACAGGGCTCCATCTGCCCCAAGACTGATTGTCTTGTTTGCCTGGCTTCCTACCATTTTACCCATGATGCACTTCTCAAGCAAGCATTGTGCTGCTTGCTCAGATTGCTGGATTTGGCCCTGGAAGACACCATCCTACACATTCATTATCCTTGTCTCTGAAGCATGTTGGCTTTCTCCAGGTGGAGGGAAAGTAGCAATGTTGTTTTGCAGTTATTAAGCTGTCAGCGCTGCTCGGCAGTGAACACAAAGAGCACAGGAACCATGAATGTGTGCAGATAATTTGGAAATAAGTTTGTTTTTCTTCTCATCTTGGAAGAACATGGGGACTTGTTTCTTTCTATTACACCACACCCAATTTTACCTGCAAGCCATTTTCTAGGACATGAAGTTAGTTTTACTTCCTCTTATTACTTCTCTTTCAGAAGAAGTGGGTTCTGAGTGGGAAAATAGGAAAGTCATTTTCCCAATATGAAGTGAAATCTGTTCCCAGAATTCAGAGGCATCAAGGAGGAAACACAGGGAAGGCATACCCATGTGGTTTCTATAAAGCCCGAGGCAGTAGCAAGATAGTCCCTTCAAATCTAGAATTGTGTTGTTTTTGTTTGTTCATTTGTGAATTGTATTGTTGTTGGGCAGTGGGTTGTGTGTTTGTTTGCTTGTTTGTGTTTTGAGACCAGAGTCTCACCATATAGCCCAAGCTAGCTTGGAACTTACTATGTAGCTCAGGCTGTATGTAGCTCAGGCTGGCTTCAAACTTATGATCCTCTTGCCTCTGTGCTCTAGGTGTTGAGATTATAGGCATGACCACCACCTGCATCCCTGCTCCAAAATTCTAAAATTCTAAAACCCTGTAATGTCAATGAATGGAGATAATGGGGCGGGGGTGACTAGGATGTTTGGAGTAACCTGGTATTCCCTCTAGTCCATGGGACACCAGGCTTGCAGGAGGAATTGGAAGTTAAGGTGGAGCTGAGCATCATCTATTTGGAGCTAAGAAAGGGTGTTAGGAGACTCAACCCAGCTCTGGAAAGTTAGACATTACAGGAGCCAGCAGAGATGGAAGTCTGACTGCTCAGATGGTGTGCAGTGAATATCGTGGAACTCTGGAGCTCTGAGTCTCAGAAGCCCACACAGCAGGTGAGGATCAGACAGCTCATGCAATCCAGACAGAGCTGACAGATCTGCACATACAGAACCTGGTGAAGGGCTGAAGGACACCTAGAAGATGGGATCAGGCTCAGGGTAGACCTTACATCCTCAGGGGTGGGAAAAGGCCACTTTTCAGAAGTAGGTGTAAATGAGGTTGGGTGGTGAATCCACAGTAGCCTACCTCTTCTATCTATTTGATTGACAGTGGATAAAGGGAAGACCTGTTATACTGGTTTCTTAGCCCAAGGCCTTCAGCGACTACCAGCTTCTACTGTCTGCTTCTTGACACACTTCCTCTTGGGAACTAGCTGTCATGCTCTGAGGGAGTCTCCACAGTCATAAAGAGGTCTACATGTAAAGAAAACAAGACACCTGTCCAGAAATCCCAGCAAACAAACGGCACTAACTTTCTGTCATGAACTAAGACATCTTGGAAGTGGCTTCTTCAGCCCAGCTGGTGTCACCCCAGCTGATGGGAGATGGAGCAGAAAATGGCTGTTTCTATGGAGGCTAGCCTGAGTTGTGTGTTTATCAGAACAAAGGATTGTGGCTGTTTTTAAAGACATAGATTGTAAGACTGTGTTAGTTGGTTTCCTATTGCTATGATAAAACACCATAGTGTTTATTTCACCTTTACAATTAAGTCTTGGGTCACACTCTGTCACCCAGGGAGGTCAGGTAGGAATAGGTAGCCAGAACTGATGCAGAGGCCATAGAGGACACAGCTTGCTGGTTTGCACCTCATGACACTTGCTCAGCCTGATTTCTTGTACCATCCAGGGGCTACATCAGCCCCTGTGGGATGAGCTTACCAACATTAATCAGGGAAATGCCCCATGGGCTTGCCCACAGCAATCTAGTGGGCACATTTCCTCAGTTCACACTCCCTTTTCCCAAATAATTCTAACCTGTGTGGGGTTGACATAAAAACCAGCTAGCATAAGGGTGACTCACTCTATGGCAATAAATGGCCAGAACATTCATTGTACTATTATCCATGTTTAAGTATTAGTGAATTTCTTAGGGTAAAAATGTTTTGAATGGGTTCCAATGCCCAACACTATCTATGGCTTGCCTGAGTATCAGCACTCTAGGAAGGAATTTTTCCCAAAGGGTGATTTGGGAAGTCTACATATCGGCACTCTCTGGGGTGCTTGCAAGATAGATTACTGATCTGGGTGAATTAGACTCTTCCAGAAAAGAAACAAAATCTGTATTTTTCACAGGCACTGTCATGAAATTCTGATACCCATTACATTGTAAGACATTTGCTTCAACTTATACTTGGCCAAGGGACTGTATAAAACACCGGGGAGCAGGCCCCAACCTTCAGAACGACTTTGAGGTGGATCTAAACCCTGGAAGTTTTTAAAAGCTCTTTGAATGATTCCTAAATGCAGTAAGTGTTTAAGAATGCTGAATAAGAGGGCAAAGATGTCAGCATTTGCGTGTTCGAAATGTGTAGGAGAGTACTGACAACACGTATGTGAAGAAGAGGACTTCAGACATGGGAGCCCATGCAAGAGGAGATGATCAACACAAAAGTGCAATGGGAATTTTTTCTTACCCTGCACGACAATGACAGAGTTCACAATAGTGCGGAAAATAAAAATAAAACATGAAATGTTTATAATCATGAACAAATAGGAAATAAAGATACCTGTATTCATTTTTTTGTTGTTGTTGTTGTTGTTGCTGCTGTGATAAAACACTGAGAACAAGCAAGTCAGAGAAGAAAATGTGTTTTGGCATACAGTTCAAATGGGATAGCATCCACCGTCGTAGGGAAGGCATGGCTTCTGAAACTTGACACCAGTCTGATAGTCAGGAAGCAGGGAAGTCAAGATTCATTCCCACATAGGAAGCGGACAGGACACATTTCACCTGCACACAGGAAGCAGAGATTGAGAAGAGGAAGTGAGCCAGACTATAAACCCTCAACACCTGCCCCAGTAACACACTTACTTCTTCCAGCAAGGCTCCTAAAAGTTTCATAACCCTCCCCAAAGAGCACAGCCAACTGGGGACCAAGCGTTCCCATACACGAGTTTATAGGGGACATTTCTCGTTCGACCATGTTATCTGAATGTAAACATGTTTTCCTTCATGGCTAGGTAGGAATTGGATCTTTATCTGCTGCCACAGTAGTCTGATTTCCTTTTCAAAATGACCTCTGTCTCTGTCTGTCTATAACGTCATGCCTGAGCCCCTGACTCTGAGTGCTAAGGGTAAGTGCCAGGAGTGTGCCAGGTGCTTCCTGAGGGTAGAAAGGCCAGCAAAGGGGATGGGGCACATCACTACATCACGTTTGCATGCACTGGGAACCTCCTCTCCTACCTACCCCATTACTCTGGACCATTTTGTATTCGTCTGTTTGGTTTCAGCACTCTTCCCCCATGCCCCCAGCCTTGAAGACCATCTAGATGTGTGAACTGGCAAGAGAGACAAGATAACAGAAAACGGCTGGCTCGGGCTGCCTGTGGAGGGACTTCAACTCTAGTATGTGGGAGGATTCAAGAGAGGAGAAAGGGGGTTGTGACTAAGTGTCACTATGAAGGGAGTTTCCTGAGATTCTCAGAGAAATCCAAGAGGATCATGCTGCCTTTTAAGTGCTTTGGTTTGTTTCCCCAAATCCATCCTGACACGCCCCAGAATCATGAGATTTGGAAGTGTCAGGCCTACCCCAGGGACTTCCTGTTTCTCTTGTAAATTAGACACAGAACCCTTGAGCCAAAACAAAAGCTGCCAAGAATGACTATATCTGTATTTGACTAGTCAATTTTTTTTTCAGTACCGTAATAGAAAAAATGAATTTAACTAGGTCAAATCTATGTTGTACCAACCAATCTCTTGTGAGAAAAATGAACTCTCATGGGAATCAAAATCATCTGTTCTCCACCTGTGGTTTTCAACCCCTTATTGGGGGGGGGGGGTGCGTCAAATGACCCTTTCACACACAGGGTCACCTAAGACCGTCTGAAAACGCAGATATTTACATTACGATTCACAATAGTAGCAAAATTACAGCTGTGAAGTATCAATGAAAATAATTTTATGGTTGGGGGTCACCACAACACGAAGAACTGTATTGAAAGGTCACAGCATTTGGAAGGTGGAGAATCACTGATCAAAATAATCAGAGACGAGAGTGACAGGGGACAGTGCTTCATGACCTTGGAGGCAGAGAGCATTAACATTGCCCTGACACTGGTGAGCTCCTCCAACATTTCCCCGGCCCCTTACAGGTGAGCCGAGGCCGCCTGACTCCATGCTTCAACAGCAATGACATTTGTCGCCTAGAAATGGCACCAACTGCATGACAAGGTCTCTGTGTCCTAGATTCCTCTCCTCTCCTTTGTATGTTGACTGGGATGCCATGGCATAGAGACAGCATCTAGAATCTTAGGACATCAGGACCAGCCCAGACTCTAGAGTCACTGTGTAGATAACAAAAGGACAAGAACAAGGAAAGCCTGGTTTAGGCTGTGACAGGAGTGAGAGCCCTGCCTTTGTCATGGTAAGCTACTGAGCACCTGAGGTTTATTTGCTGCTGAAGCTTAACACAGCTTAACCTCACTAGTTCATTGCACAGGGCAAATGGAAGCCGGCTCTGTTACCCTTCCCGGTAGAAAAACAACTAGAGAGGAAAGCCTGTGGTTTCTTATATCAACTGAGAAAGGCCCCTATGCTATTTGATGAAATGCAACATCAGGACCCAGGAGGACTTTGCATCTATTTGCAAATTTGTCCACATTGATGTTATTACCAGTTCAGGGTCAGAGTTTGAGGAGTGAAGGCCCTGATAAGGCAGGTTCAACAACCTGCGGTCAGTAAGCCAATTAAATAAGAATGAAAAACGGAAAGGGGAGATTTATCAATGTGGTGTCATTGGGAAGGGAGGGAAAAAAAACAAAAACACAACACACACCCATCTCCTTCCCAAGTCCATCTGGAAAATTCTTGACTTGAGTTTAGCAGAGAACCGGGGAATATGTAGAACTCAGCAGTCCAGGTCAAGGTGAGGTCTCGCTACAGAGTGACCCACAGCCATTGTGTGCTCCACACAAACCAGCAAAGTGTTTCAACAAGTTATCAGAACTGTGTGAAATCTCTATCCTGGAGACAGATCCTCCTCTGTCTGGCACCAGGCTTCAGCCTTTTCCTTCTCCCGCCATGAGGTTACCTGGAAAATTCCAATTTCTTGAAGACATAGTCTCACAGGCAAAGGGAGGGACACAAATCTTTCTTTAGAACAGCTTTCTTCCTGCAAGGTGGATAACATCTAGGCTCAGAAACTCTTTGACAAACTTTTCAGGTAACGTTGTTACTTTTGCCTAAACTAGAACTCTATATAGAGTCCTGTCCAAATTTTTAGAAAGGCATTGCATTACCTTTGAAAATCTAGTCGGTTTTGACCCTGCCTTACTCACTCAGTTCGTGCTGACCACTCTCTATAGACTTGCTCTGTCTACCCAACAGCCCCAGTCCCCAAAGACTCTGTGGGCAAGGCTGAGTGATTGGAAAGGACACTGGTCTCTTCAGTTGAGACTCCCGGAATTTTAAATTATTTCTGCTTGGAAGCTGGGAATGTAGCTCCGTGGTAGGGCAAGTACCTTACGTGTGTGGGACCCTGGGTTTGAATCCCAGCACTAAAAATAAACATGTAAATAGTTTTAAAGTACAACTTTGCTTCTGACTAAAGGATATTTGTTTTTATGTTTATACAAGTAATAACAGCAGCTAATTAAACCAGATTGAAGTATCAGAAATACATATTTGTTTGCTTAAAACTAAGAACCTTTCTTAAAGTCATATTTGTGAAGCCCTCATTGGATAACATAGGATAAAGTACTTCACAAACCACATTTGTTTCAGGGTAAAATCTACAAATCTCTCTGTCTTTTAATTTCAGAAAAATAATAGAAAACAATATTTTTATCTTTACAAGGCTTTTCAAGCCAACGGGAAGTTGAAACTTGTTTAAGTGAACAGTTGCTTGGTAGGTGCTTTACCCCTAAGGAATGGAGATGCATGCCTCTCCCACACTGTCTCTGTATCAATCACATACAATCTGTTTGTTATGCGAGTATCTTACTTTTCTAAGCACCCAAACTTAGCATTGGGCCTGGGTTTCTTTATTTCCTTCTAGGGACTTCTGACAGACTGGAGCCATCTTTCCCTCTGACAGACCTTTAAATGATTCTTCATGCTCTTGTCACATAATTAAAATTGGATTACTTCAACTCCCTGCTGGGATGGCCGAGTGGGGGCCCTTGGGTAGCCTCCAGCTGGCCGGAGGCCTTTGAAAGGAGGAATACGGTGGGAACACCCTCTGCCTGGGAGTCATTGTGCGCCTTGCCAGTCACACAAGATTTACCCTGAGTGCATCAATGGACACTTATTTTCTTCTGGTTGGATTTCCCCCTCTAAAGAACCTGGAATCAGAGACATCTGCGTGTGTCCTGCCGAGGAGCGGACATTGTTTCTGCTCCCGGTGTCCATAGTGCTCGCCTTTGGCTGGTGTGCCCCGCAATTCCGCTGAAATGATCGAGTGGGGACAACAGAGAAAGATTGAGAACAGGCATGCATGTTTGCTTCGGGTAACTGGTTTCCCGCCAAGGCTTCCCTGGGCCTTCTTTAAACCTCCTCCAGCTTCTGCCAACTGTGCACTGGCCGGCTGGGGTTCTACAGCCGGGCTTAGGGCTTCCCGCAGAGCAGACAGCACTCAGTTCTCTTTCACACACCTCCTGATGGATATTCCACATCTGCCTCTTTATCTCTCCTTGTTTCCCTGCAAAAACTAAGGCAGGAAAAGCAGACTAGTGCTATCATCTGTCAAGGAACCTCAGTTTGCGTCGGCTGGAAGATCAGCCCTTGTCGGTCCCTCTTGGCGTTTTCTTTGGCCTGGTGCCTCCCCGCAGCCTTTCCCTGGGTCATTTCAGTTCTCTGCAGTCTGCCTGGTAAGCAACCGCTTTCTGTTACCCGGAACAAGTACATGGAGAGGAATGGGGTCTGGCCAGACGTGGGCTGAACTCCTGGGTTCACTACTTACTGTGTCTCTGCCCCTAAGCCAGTGGCTGTTTCTTTATCCTAGAATTGGGGCTAATAATACCCACCTCAAGTGGCTGCGAGGAAGAGCCGGGAAAATACAAATGTGCCTGGCCCCCAGAGTGGTACCTCAGCGTAGGGACAATCGACTTCTTATGCCACCTTAGTAAACCCTGCCTCTCCTTTCTGTAAGAGGTAGTCAGGCCACTTCCCTATTTGTTATTGTTTGCTCAAACCTCCCAAGGCAATGTGGATCTCCTTAAATCCCTCAGAAAGGCACTCATCACTGTATTTTCTTCTGGAAAATCTCAAGGTCTGATGGGTACTTAAGAGGGGTGTGTGTGTGTGTGTGTGTGTGTGTGTGTGTGTGTGTGTGTGTGTGTGTTTATGCAGTTTATGTATAAAATTCCGTGATAAGCACTTCACATAGATTCTCCCATGGGATGTAGCCTCTATTGTTGTATTTCTGTCTTACAGATGAGTAAAGACAAGTCTAAGAATCAAAGTATTCTAGAAGCTGCAAACAGCAGGTGAGAAAGCCAGCACTGAACCCAGGCTGTCGACTCTGGGGCTCACGCTATCTGCATTTCTCATTTGTGCATAGAGGATTTCAGAAAAGCTGAATGAACAACTCTCCATAAACCTTGGGAAATCCTTTACCATCCTGTTGCTGCAACACAACTCTATTGCTTCTGGATTCTCTGCGCTATCAGTTCGTCAGGAGCACATTGTTCCTAAGGGTGCATTTGGCCATGTCTGGTGATAGTTTTGGTTATCACCTAGAATGGATAGGGAACGGTCATGTGGTTGGTGAAAATCAAAATGTTCCACAGTGTCCTGTAGTGAGGTAGTCCTTCTGTAGCACTGACCACGCCCATTGGGGGGTGGAGCGATGGGCGGAGAGGACCTGAGGAAGGAGGTCGGAGGGGGCCAGGAAGGCGCTCTCTCTTTCTGGCGTGATTCGGACAGGAGAGGATCGGGTTGAATTTCCTGGTGTTCATCTGTCTAGGTTGTAAGTTATTTCTCCCTGAATAAACATCTATTCGGCCTATTTGTTTATCCTGATCCTTATTTACCGCAATAGTGTCCAAGAAGGCTCTCTTTCTCTGGGCCCCCAAATGCACCAATCCAGTCCAAAGTATTGAAAATGCTGAGCGAGGTTGGAAACTGTGTTGTGCCTCTGTGTAATACCTTTGATGCTTCATACAGAGGAGCTGGGATGATGGAGGGGAAGGGACCTGTGTATTTACTTTCCACAAGCGCCCAACTGGCATAGAGTGCTCAGGTCAGAAGCAATCCCATGTAGCAATCCCATGTATACAGTTTTATCTGCTCCAAGTTAAACCATTCAAGAGCAATAAATTCCAAGGCTTTGTTTAAAACATTCAGAGGATAGTGCCAAGGTGTTTCAAAGTTACAACATAATAGTTACGATGCATAGCATGGAATTTATGTTAATCATGGCTTAAAAGATATTGCAACCTTTTAAAAAACATTCAGGAACAAATGAAACCGGTGTATAGTAATTCAGTGCAAAATTTAAATACAAGCAAAGACTTGCTTTGCTAATTTAGAAGCTATTGTTCCCTGATACAAACTTTGGTGCAGTGTGCAACTGGGCAGTGAGAAATGGCTTAAAATGAAGAGGAATGAGTGAATATATAAAGAATCTGCAAATGCCTCTTATTATGAAAGCTCGGGTTTTAGAAAAGAAAGGAAGAAAGATAAAGAAGACAGAAGCAAGGAGGAGGAAGAGGAGGAGAAGAAGATGATATATGTGGCATTTGCCTTGTGTTTTAAAAGTTAATTCTTCTGAATAATAAATTACTACAGACACATTTTTAATGGCTGTTATTAAGATAAAGTTATGATTTGTGCTAAGCCCTTTGAGAGGTGGGGCAGGACCAATTTATCCATTAGAAGAGCTTGGAAAAAAATTTAACATTAATTTCTTTTAAAATCAGAAGAAAAATGAATATAATAACATTAAATCATAATATTATTCTATTTCAATGTGAATGATAATGGTCATAAAAATTAATAGAGGAAAAAAAAAGAACCCAGCTTGGATTCTATTAATCTTTATGCCAACACAATCAGAAAGCATCACTTAAAATATTTTTTCATGGAGAAATGGGCCCGTAACGGGGTTAGGCACACACTGAACACTCAGGATAGAAGCACATGTTCCATTCATCCAGCAGAGCCAACTAGTGAACTGTCCAACATCCGTAAAGTGCCCAGATACCTGGAGATTGCCCACCGAAGCTGCAAACATGAACCACCTTCTAGGGGGCAGAAATGTAAAGTATCTTGAACATACCTCTGCCTTCTGGCACCAAACATCATTAAGGCTTTTCCTTGATGGTTCATGGTCTGTGGCCTACATCAGTGATGTAGCAACTTGCATGGGCTCTGCATAGTAATCTACAATTGCCTCACATTATTAAAAGTTCAGCTTTAAGAAAAGAAAGGAAGAAGGATAAAAAGGAGAGCAGGGAGGAGGAAGAAAAGAGGGAGGAGGAGGAAGAGGAAATACAGGACCCTCTCTCACTGCTGGTCAAGCTTCAGGATTCTCTATTTCTTCCATAACCCCTTGCCATTGATGTGTTTATTTCTGTCACATCCAAGTTCTGATTAGTGCGTGTATAACAAAAGACTGCTAAGATGGCTGAAGTCTTAAAGGGAGGCATCAGTCCTGAAGGACTCTCTGCAAGTTCACACTCTTTAGATTCCTCCTCACAGATAACACATCAGCCCTTAGGTTCTCATCACATTGTTGAAGAAACAAGGTAACTATGTAAAAGCAATTACAGGACCCTCTAAGAAGAATTATCTAGAAAGACTATAGCATTTAACATGGGGGTCAGTAAGGGAGCAAAGGGTGAATCAGTCTTCAAGTTTGACAAAGGGGAGGAGCAGGGCAGGCAGAGGCAGTGGCCTAGAGGTTAAGTGCCCAGGCTTCATCCCTCCCTACAACCCTCTTGCTCCAGGGCCTTGAGGGGATTCATAATCTCTCATGCCTCGGCTTCTCACCCTTGTAATCCAGCTGAAATTCTGTGTGCTTTTATGAGAACTGAATGAGGACATTTCCTGAGTTTCTTAAGTGGGCGTTGTCACACCACAAATGCTCCCGTGTGTTAAATGCATTGCAAAAACCTAGGGGCTGAGTTTGTCTGCTAACAGAAGAGGGCAAGGGATCCTGCCAGTTCCCTATTGATCAGGACATGGCTGAGTCCTGCTCTAAGAAGTAAGAACATGTCTCTTTCCACAAGGCCATAGAACCTTTTATTCCTTCTTCAGACTTTCCATGTCCTTGAGTCTTGGAGAAAACCAAGGGGATATTTTTTGCCATCCTTAATTACATGGGCACACCTACAAGGCAGTGATTTGGAGCCACCGGAGAAAATATTTGTGAAGTGGGGCTATCTGCCCATGACTGAGCTAACACTGTATGCCTAAAAGCATCTTTGGGACATTCATGCTGCTGTAGCCTCAACGTCCACCTCAGTGTTACTGTAGGTACTGGAACACCTCAGGACTGAATGACCGGCTCTGTGCTGTTTTCCTTATTAGTAGCTGTGGATAAGTAGAAACGGTGAGTGACATTCCAGAAGCCCAAGGATACCCCCTGCATGGACATGGAGAGTGGCCTGGTTATGCCATGCCTGCATGGACATGCAAGTGTCCTTGGATTCTGAACTGATTGAGAGGCCAGTCCGCTGTGCACAGCTTCCTATGGGACTCTGCATAGACAGCCCCAGCTTCCAGGAAAGAGTAGACACGAAGAGCATGTGTGGGCTGAAACTCCCCATTTTGCCATGAGTACCTAAAAATGCCACATCTTCACCGATTCTAAAGTTCATTGCTGAGGTAGAGACAACATGTAGTCGGTGGCTGAGGAACAAGTTGGGTAGATTTCCTGGTGTATATGTGAGTATAGCATCATTGATGCAATCTACCTTCTCAGCACCCCCAGCTGCTCCGGCTGTAGCCCAGCATATCCACTTCTCTTAACTCTTCATCATTGCTTGTGTGGTACCCAGGGAAACCACCCACCAACCTTGCTATATAAAATACTGTAGTGAGCTATCCACCCCGCCCACACTTGTTGCACTGACCATGCCCACTGGGGGTGGGGACAGGTGCGGACATGTCCTAGGGGAACTAGGTCTGGGGTCAGGGACCCCAATAGTCTCTCTTTTGCTTTCTGGTCAGAGATAGATAGCATCCATAGGCATCCTTGGGAAGGAACCTGCTGGTGGTCGTCTGTTTCTGTTGTAATTGATTTCTCCCTGAATAAACATCCATCAGCCTATTTGTTTTCCCAGATTCTAATTTATCCATGATACAAGACTCTAGGATTAGCGCAGGAGAGGACCACATCACTGGAGGGCAATCCTTGGGAAAAAGAGGCAGACACCAAAAGTTCCTCTTTTTATTGCAGATAATACTTAAGAATATTCTAGGTTTCTTCAAGGGTATGCAATGGGCTAGATGTTCAGTGGTCACTCCAAAGTCATTTGGATTTCCCCACCTCATTGTCCCCAGGACCCTTTCCTATCTTATTCTATGAGCCCCACCCCATTTCTCAGGCAGAAACAGTAGGCTGTGAGGAAACTCACAAATGCTCAATAGCCCTTAATTAAGACCATAACAATGTCACTGCACAGATTCCCAGAAAGAAAAACTGATTTCCAACACCCGGGATGTCAGCCTATTATGTGCTTTGAAACAACTGAGTGTCCACAAATTGCAGGCTGGCAGAATTCAAGGGAGGCCAACAAAAGGCAGAGAACACGTCAGATGGTTCCAGAAGGGATAAGAGGAAAATTACCATGATTAGGGAAGAGGCAACTTAGTCCATCCCTCTTATTTATTAGTTTGTTGGACTTGATCCTTTCATATTGAAATACTATTACAATGTTTTGGTGTTCTTAATCCCCGCTTTAATTCCTTGTATTTAATTCCTCAATGGAAAAGTGCCAGGGCTTCATACAAAGTCTCCTACAAGTGTGTTTGAAAAAAATGTCTTCAGAGCAACAGAGAACCAGCCTTGTTCTAGCTCTGCATCCCGTTTAGTATTATCAAGAAGCTGGGTATGGTGGCACCCACACCTGTGATCTCAGCACTCTGGAAGCTGAGGCAGGAGGATTGCCAATTTGAGTGACTTTAGTCATCTTTAGTAACTACATAGTGAGTTCCAGACCAGTCTAGGATATATATCAAGACCATGTTTCAAAAACACATAAATCAAATACTAATAAATATCCAAAAATACTGAAAATGAATACCATGACAACATATAATAGAAACTTATGATCCTGTGTTAAGGGATATATTTGAGCTCAATTTTTGTGATATACTTAAAGAGAAAACTACTAACAAGGCTATTAAAAAACATTACTTACATACTTTAAGTTTTGATCAAAAAAGAACACAGGAAATGAATAAGCATGCTAAGGTAACATGCATGACAAGATAAGGAGCAATAAGGATAGGGACCAGTGAATGACTGTGGAAACCCAAGAAAGGATGGGAAAAGAGGAAGAGAAGAAAGAGGAAGGGGAGGATGGGGAAGTAGAAGTCTAATTTCCAAATTTAGACTGGACTGGGAAGGTCTAGAGCTAACTGATTCTGGGGAGTGAAACCTTGCAATATCATGTTCTGAAAACCTAGTCTCTTCTATAATTTCTTATCCCTCCATGCTGGCTGGTTTTTGTTTCTGTTTTGTTTTGTTGCTAACCTAACACAAGTTCGGGTCCTCTGGGAAGAGTGGGCCCCAGTGAAGAAAATGCCTCTATAAGCTTGGCCTATAGGCAAGTCTGTCATGCTTCCTTGATTAATAACTAATGTGATGAGCTCAGACGACTGGGGGCAGCACCAACACTAGGGTGGTGGTCCTGGGTTCTATAAGAAAGCAAGATGAGCAAGTCCTGGGGAGCAAGTCAGTAAGCAGCATTCCTCTATGGCCTCTGGTTCAGTTCCTGCCTCCAGGTTCCTGTTTTAAGTTCCTGTGCTGACTTCCCTTCATGGTGGACTATAACTGTAAGAGTAAATAAACCCTTTCCTCCCCAAGTTGTTTTTGGTCATAGTCTTCATCACAGCAAAAGAAAGTAAACTAAGACACCCCTTTAATTACTCTTTGTTTAAGGTGTTATTTGGATTGGGGAGCACATAAAAAGCAAGAGAAAACTGAACCTAAAGAAATGTCTAGAGACCTACAAGACTGCGGCCAACTAACAATTTGAGCTTCCGTGGAAAGGCTACCATAAATGCCCTTCCCGGAGAGTGAGATCAACAACTAACTTATCCATGGAGCCCTCATCTAGTACCTGTTGGAAACAGAAGCAAACACCCATACATAAACACTGAGTCGAACTAGAATCCAGATGCAGACAGAGAGGACAAGACCAGGTTGCAGAAACACATAGAGACAGCTGACCTGAACAAGGAGGAGCTAACGGGCCCCCAGACTGATAGCTGGGAATCCAGCATGGGACTGACTCAGACCCCCCTGAATATGGGTTTCAGCTAGAAGGACTGAGAAGTCTAAGGGACCTCAGACAGTGGAACCAGGATGTATCCCTGGTGCACAAAAGGACCTTGCAAACACATCCCCCATGGAGGGATATTGCCTTAACCTAGAGACAGGAGAGAAGTCCTAGTCCCTACTTCAAATGACTTGACAGATCTACATGACCCCACCTGGATGGCATTCCCCTACATGTGGAATTGGGGTGGGGGGATGGGAGGGGAGGGTGGTCAGGGTGCATGCAAGGAGGCAGAGTGTAAGAGGGACGGAGAGGGACCTGGGATCAACCTATAAAACAAAACAAAAAAAAATAAATAAAAACAAGCAAACAAAAACAGATCGAGCAAACCAGGAGGAGCAAGTGGCAGCCCATCAATGGCCTCTGCATCAGCTCTTGCTCCCAGGTTCCTGCCCTAACTTCCTTTAGTGATGGAGAGTGATAAGAAAGTGTAAAGCTAAATAAATACTTTCCTTTCCAAAAAACCCCCCAAAACAAACAAGCTCCAGTCTCAAAAATGCCATCATCTCTATTTCTTTTTGTTTTTTTAAGAGTTATTTATTTATTTTAATGTGTGAGTGTTCATACACTTACATGTGTATGTACCACACTTGTGCCTGGTGCCTGGGGAGGGCAGAGGAGGGCTCTGGATCACCTGGAGCTGGAGTTATGAACAGTTATATGAGCTGGTCCTTAGGAACAGCACCAAGTGATGCTAACCACTGAGCCAACTCTCCAGATCTCTTTATATCTTTGTATCACAGTATCAGGTTAGCTGACACCTGCAGAAACTCTGAGGGGGGAAAAAAACAAGTAATTTGGAGCCATTTTGGTTATTATCAGAAAGGTTCTTGCAGAGATCTGGTAAAACTCACCCAGAAGTTAGCTAAAATCAACTAGAGGATCTTGGTTAACTGAGAGGTGATGGAAGCTAGGGTCGGATGCCTCAGAATTATAATATCATCTATTCCAGAGGATAGGACAGGAAGACCACAAGTTCAAGACCAGCCCAAACTACAGAGTGAATTCATGTCAAGCCTGGGCAACTTTTAGAGACCTGTCCGTAAAATGTGGCTTACAGGTCAGAAGTAGAGTGCTTGCCTAGAATGCACAAGGCCTTAATCCCATCTGTAATCTCCACAAAACAAAGATAACAAAGACAGAGGAGGAAGAGAAGGAGAGGGGGAAGAGGAAGAAAGAAAACAATAGAATAATGCAATAAATGGAGCTTATAGCTCACATAGGGAATTTTAGTGTATAAAAGTAACATTTGAAATAAGGGAGGAAAAGGTCAGTTATTCAATAAATTATATCAATCCAAGGAAGTAGTCACCCACAAAACATCAAAATAAATCCATGTCACACTCATTGAACCAAAATAAAGCATATTTAAATATAAATAACAAAACTATAAAGTATTAAAAAATAAAATTATGGAGCAAAAGCAAAGACTACCCTGTGGCTCAGAACAGAAACAATAAAAAGAAAAATTTAGCCATGTAGTGTTTCTTTAAAAATCTCCAATACAAAAGAAAATATTAACAATCAAATACCAACAAGTACAGAAATGTGTGCAACCCTTGTCCCAGACAGTGAGCTAATCTAACACTGCATTCCTCTGGTGTTCCAAGACCCCTGTAAATTCTTGAAATTTCAGAACATACATACTCCATATATATTATTATTTCACATACATACATATATATATACATACATACATACCTAGGATAAATGTTAACCTTTAAATACAGCACAGTAAGGTTAATATCAACTGATAACAGAACGGAACAATATGTATAAATTTTAATATCAGGGTATAAATGGAGTTGTTCTCGAACAAATCAAGAATTGTTCCAGTGCTCTGCTGCACAGCAATGCCTCTTAAAGGAGCTGTACCCATTTTTTTAAGCTTTCTCAGACCCTATGTGGAAATTTGGGGCCCATGTTGTACATCGTTTGTAGTTGGAATTTTCTTTGGGACACCAACTAGCTCCCAAATAAAGACACGGAGACTTATTATTAATTATGAATTCTCAGCCTTAGTTTAGCTCTTTTAACTTAATTTAATAAGTTTCTATTCACCTACATTTTGCCTCGCATTTTACCTTTCTTCCCTTCTGTATGTACTACTTTCCGGCTCCTTTCTTCCCCCCTTCTCATGTATAAATTCCCCCTCCTGTTTATTCTCTCTGCCTGGAAGTCCTGCCCATATCTCCTCCCTTGCTTTTGGCCATTTAGCTTTTTATTAGAGCAGTCAGGTGTCTTAGGCAGGCAAGGTAAAAGAGCAACACATCTTTACATAGTTAGACAAATATTCTGCAACAATTATATTACATGAAATAA
Organism: Phodopus roborovskii; assembly: GCF_943737965.1. NCBI lineage: Eukaryota > Metazoa > Chordata > Mammalia > Rodentia > Cricetidae > Phodopus > Phodopus roborovskii. The sequence goes on along the minus strand of NW_026126482.1, from coordinate 15,748,900 downwards.
GCCAGATTCAGAAAGACAAACAAGACATGCTTTATGTAGGGTGTGTGTGTGTGTGTGTGTGTGTGTGTGTGTGTGTGTGTGTGTGTTATGTATGTATCTGTGGGCATTATGAGAGAAGAGGTCTAAAGGCAAGGGAACAAGAGCGGATAACAGAATACAAGGACAGAAGAGGTGACCCTTTGAGGAGAGGAAGGGATGGGCAACGGGGGAGAGGTGAGATGATGGAGGGAATATATTGGTATGTATGTATGTATGTATATATATATATATATAAATTGTCACAATGAACCCCATTTCCTTATATGTTAACTAGTAGAGAATAAGGAATCAAACATTTTCAAAGTATCGGATAAAGGAAACTGACACAAATATGTGTTCAAACGCTTGAACAATTGTTTCATTGAATGTGCTCCCTAGTAGAAAGGAAATGAGGCAAAGGAAGGAAGGAAGGAAGGAAGGAAGGAAGGAAGGAAGGAAGGAAGAAAGAAAGGGAATAGAGACAGCTCCAGGCTCAAGTCCGCTGAAGCTCTCCTAGACTTTGAGCGACCTGCCTCCTGACTCCAATTTGACACAGAAAAGAATTTTAAGGTAGCCACTTTATGAAGCAGAGTTGGTTTTTATTAAAGGTATTTTAATACAGGCTTAAGTATGAGGGCTGTGAGAAAGAGAGGGGCTAAGAGTAAGTTGAGACATACCCAAGTGAGGATGTTGCTCTCAAACTAGGAGAGAGAAAGCCATTGCCAAGCACAGCTAAGGGCTCCTGAAGGGCAGGTGGGCAGTTAATTATCTCAGCATTTAACACAGACTGTGTTTGTGGTTTCAAGTGACATCTTCAAGGTTGCTAGGAAACCTTCTCTTACTCTCCCTTTTGATGAGCAAGGGATGTGAGGTGGCTCCATAGAGGCCTTGGATGGAGCTATAATATGATTGATTAAAAGTAGGAGCCACTGGGGTTGATCAAGGGCCTTAGTACACTTCCTTCCCATGGGAATGGGGTTTGTAGTGAGAAGCCTAGAATGCAGCAGGTTTATGGCTGGGAAGGAAAGAGACCTCAGGTAGCTCTTATTTGTGTCCTTGCCCTGTTGAAGTCAAAGGCTTCTACCAAATTTCTCAGCAAGGGGCTCCTTTTCCTTCTCATGCCCTGCCCCTTTTTACCTGCCTTCCTATCATTCTTCAAGCAAAAGACAGCCATGGTACCTTTTTGTACTCCGTGCCCTAGTTACCTGCTGCCTCTAGATGAAATCTCAGATTCCAGAACTTTCTCAGACATGCTGCTTCCACACACACACACACACACAGAGAGAGAGAGAGAGAGAGAGAGAGAGAGAGAGAGAGAGAGAGAGAGAGAGAGAGAGAGAGAGAGAGAGAGAGAGAGAGAGACTCCAATCTAGTTTTTCTATCTCCTCTACCACTCCAGGCAGATGACCTGGAACTGGTCATATACCTGTGGTCCATCATCATCCATGAGTCTCCTAAACTACAGACCCACACCAAGTTCTCTAGACAAATCTTTAAACATCCTCTTCAGTCTGAGGATCAGAAAGGAAGTGACTTCCATCTTGTTGAAAAGATTATTTCCCAGATCTCTGCTCCTTGCTTTATTGCAATGTAAGTGGAGAGAGAACCTGTGGGTAAAATCCCTGATATCAGAGATGGGAAACTAACAGCAGAGGCAGTTTATTGCCCTTGTCATCAGCACCAAACTTAAAATTTCCCACAAACCTCCAGATATTTGGAAATCGAAACTAGAGAACAACTCAGGGTATGCATGTACTCTCCCTTCACAATATTTGGGAAGGGACAAGAAAGATTGTGTAAACATCCTGCCAGGAGTAAGATTATTCTAGACACTTGTGCCCCACCGCTCAGCTCTCAGACAATTGAAGCAATGGATCCTGAGAAATTAGTCTTTTGCTGGAAGAATGAAAAGGCTTGGAGCCCTGGGGACAGCTAGAGAGGGGCTTATCACTTAGAAAGAAAGTTCACACAATTCTGACAACTTGTGAGACCACCTTGCCGGAGAGACTACCTTGACCAGGACTGATCAGTCACTGTGCCACTCTCTATGTATTTAAACCTAAACCTCAATATCAAGACCCTGAAGACGGGCTTGGGGGGCCCTGGGCCACTTTTTGGTTCCTCTTCCTATGTGGCCATGTTGAAAACATCTCCTTTCTCTTTCTTTTTTTGATACCATTTGCCTCTTTATCTCTCCTAGCCATAGAGAACGTTAACAATAGAATCACCACCCCACTACCTCCAAATGTTTCTCTTTAATTTTATCCCACTTTCTTCCCTCCAAATCTAGGAAGTGTTTTCTTATCGCTGCAAGTTCCACTCTTTAGATAGAATCATTTACACTAAATGTTGGTGACTTATATCCTTTCGGGGGAAAAGTAACAAGAAGCAGAGAGGCCTTTCCATGATGAAGTCCAGCGTCTGTGGAGTCCACCCATGTGGAGTCATCTATCCCTGTGGAGTCCAGTCACTGTGAAGTCCAGATGAAGGAAAGAAAGGCCGGGTGAGGGATTGTTCTCTACCACCCCGCCAATCTTTAGACAATCGTTCCTTCTCACTTGATGCTTGCCAGCTAAAATCTTTGGTCCCGGTGATCAGAGCAACTATTCCTTTATGTTACTCTGACTGACGGCTTGTTAGGAAATCCATGCCCTAGCTGAATTCTTCCTGAGGAAAAATGATAGTAATTTATGTAATTTGTTCCTACTCTGGGATGGAATTCTCATGTGACTTAAGAAAGAAGGAAGTGGGGAAGGAAGGAAGTGAGGAAGGGAGGAAATGGGGAAGGAAGCGAGGAAATGGGGAAGGAAGGGAGGTAATGGGGAAGGAAGGGAGGAAAAAAAGGATATTAAAAAAAAAATAAAACTCGAGCACCAACTTAGCCACATCCACAGACAAAAAAGGTTCAGGAAGCAGTTTTGTTTTTGTTTTTGCACTCTGAAATCTTAACCCCCATCTGTGAATTTGTGCGGATTGCTCTGAGAGTATTCACATTTTGAAAAGAGATCTGACAAGGCAAGAGAATGAGAGAGAGAGAGAGAGAGAGAGAGAGAGAGAGAGAGAGAGAGAGAGAGAGCACAACATCAGCAACAGTAAAAAACTAAAGAATGATGAGGTGGCTGCTTTCAAAGGCTTGAAATGCCACCATGAAGATGCTCCTTGGGGGTGAGGCCGTGAGGCCTTGCTTGCACCAAAAACCAAGTCAGACGGACAGATGGGAGTTAAGGAAGGGGAGCTAGAGAAAATGTTGGCTCAAGAATTGAATATAACAGCTACTAGATAGAGATGGAAGGAAAACAACTTTCCCTTTCACCAAAAATCTCTGAGAGAGGCTGTTCAACCATCTGTTCCCAATGCTATAGAAAGAAAGTGATTTCCTGGCTGCTGGTGGCCTGATTTGATTTTTGTTGGGACTCTTGAGTCAAAATTCCACATTTGTATGAATTCCGACTTGCATATTGTAGAGAACTGTGAGCCAACGCATACAGTCACGGTAAGCCTGGTACCTGTTCCACTGGACTTCAGCAAAACCACCCAGGTCCTGCAACCTCCCTGACATGTTTGAACCTAGCATCTGCCCCTAGGGAAGCACACAGTTTGGGTCATTTCATCTCTAGGCTTCTTGCAAGTGAGCATTTAGTATTCTTTGTTTGCCACTAAGCATGAGAAATGGATTTTTCACTCTGCAGCTTTTCCCCCAAGTGCTCTTGCAAAGAAAATGATGTGGCCAATTGTTTATTCTGTGGATAGCCTTTTTCTGTCCTCAGAATGTGGCCAACATATCCATGACTCACATTCACAGGACAGAAGGGCTGTTCTGGCTTAAGATTTTACTTCTTTGGGCCAATTGAAGAGTTATTTATAAACATTTATTGATTTAGATTCATAAACCCGAGAGAGAGAGAGAGAGAGAGAGAGGAAAGAGAGCTTGCTGTGCTTGTTGCTATGGTAACTAGCATTTCACACATGTATTGGCCAACAGTAATGGCTCAGAACAGAATTCCAAAGCCTACCTGTAGCTGCTGGCTGCATACTCATCCCATTTTTATTTCAACTGAAATTCAGCGATATTTTCCCCACTGACTGCCAGTGATAGCACCATACTAGGGCAGAAACAAAACTGATTCCTGTGGTGATTCTTGGACCTCTCTTGGGAGTACTTTCCTGATGACATTTAATCAGTTTTCATTGTCAAACCTAACAAGAGTCCCACAACAAGTTGGGTTCTGCCATATGCTTCAGGTGATGGGGGAAAGTTGGGGCTTTGTTCTTCCACCTTCAAGGGGCTTATACCGCACCAGAAGTGTAGGAGCAGAAATATAATGCCACAGACAGTTGTTCCAATATGAGTCACACGAAACAATATAGGGAAGTGTGAATCGCTACACAATGGAAGGTCACAGAATGAAAACATGCTGGGTGCAACAAAGGCTGCACAAAGAGGCAGAAGTTGGTGATCTCAAACAGATAACTCCTTCCTTTCTTTCCTTGTTTCCCCCTCCTACTCCCTCCTTCTTTTTCTTTCTATTTTCTTTGCTCCCTCCTTTCCTTCCATCTTCTTCCCATCCATCTCATCTTCCTTCTTTCTCTCCTTTCTTTTGTAACTCATTGAAATGAAAACCATGCTACGTTATCAAATTATTTTAAGGAATCAAGAAGAGAGTTATATAAAATGCCTAGAACAATTTCAGATCCATACAGGCCCTCCATTCATAGGGATTCTCATGTGTGTGTTGGAATGGTCTTCAAAATAATAAATTACATCTTGTTTTTGCCAGGAAAAGACCCTGGCTTTATGAAAGAGCTGAAGATTATGTAATTTTTGGCTCTACTTTAAAGACATGATGAACATTTACTAATATACAACCAGGCACAGAGAACCACTACAAATTCAAACCTTAAGCTAACAAAAATCTAAAAACAAAGCCTACCTTTTTAGTATGGAATTGTCTAACACTACTGTCTCACCTCTCACAATTCTTTCTTACTACAAATTCTGATTGTATGTACCTTGACTGCCTCTATGTGACATTGACTTGGAAACATTGTTTATCAAGAAAATAGAAAGATCATTAGTCACTCTAGAGGAGCTCAATGAAACTTGCTCTCCTATATCTATTCTGAGATGTATAAACCACATGACTTCATACAGAGATATAGGTACCATTTATAGAAGTGCTCCTGGGTTTACAATTTATGACCATGGGAAATCTGTAAGTTCTAACTTACATAGTTATCATAAAATAGAAGAAACCAGGGTGAATGGATACTCTTGTATGTTACATTAGCAGCAATAGTGCAGAGAAAGTTGTGATTTTGGCCAGGCATCTGTAAAACTCAAATATTTGATTTACATTTTCCTACAGCTGGTGAATGGAAGAATTTTCTGCAGTTGCCTTTTGGTTCAACTTATCTTCACATTTGTTACTCCAGTTCTAGGATAAAGACATGCATACCTCAACTGACCCCTGACCTTGCCCTTCAAGAAGTTAGCAGACCTGGAGATAAGACACGAAGAAGCCCATTTCTACACAAAATTGCCCTACTTCCCCATCATGTATGGAAGTGATTGTCTACCATACAAAAGCAAGTTCCTGAAATCAAAACTGAATGCTTTCTACCATGACTTCCCCCAAGCTGGACATTCAATCACCACCTAACACTAAGAGGAAAATAGCTTGTTTTTGCTAACTTTGCAAAGGCCTTGAGAACAGATTGCTGGAGTCCCTGCCAGGGTCCTGGGAAGAACCAATGTACTCACGAGACTGGGAGATCAAGCTTCAGTGACTCACAAATGCCTTCAGTTCTTACTGCTTGGAGGCAAGAAGACTTTATCCCACACATGAGAAAGAATGTGAGCACGAAGCCCTGGGGAGGCTCACAGATGTGTGGAGCCCTAGTCAATTAGACTCAAAAACTACAGCTCTAGAGGACATTGGAGGGCAGATAGAGAAAGAAAATGGAGTGGAAACCTTCAGACAAGCTAGAGAGTAAAGGAAAGCATTTCAAAACTTGAGTTTGAATGATGATTACTGAGCCTTGTGTATTTACAGACATCCAAAGAAACTATGCAGAGCTCATCAAGAGGGAGAACTCCATGAGCAGAAGGAGGTGAGGGGACCAAATGGGTTCCATCTCCTGACAGCATGCTGTATGTATGGTCTGTGGATCTGGGCTACAGAGAAACTACTTGGTTATAATTTCCATGATCATGTTTCATTGGAAAACAACCTTTGAACCTGTAAATACAGAGAAAACAGAAAAAAAATATGATTAGCAGTTCTCTGGGGCACGGCTTCTACTGGTATTGTACATCAATATCCTGGCTTGTCCTTGGTCAAGATGCAGGAGTAGAAGTCAAAGAGAAATCTTGCCCTATAGTTAGTATCCCATAGTGACTGAAGCCTCCCAGTTGCCATCTAAAGTACCTGAATGTGACAGATGACTACACGTATGGTCTTCTGAGGAGATTTAAGAGAAAACAGGCCTGTTATAGAGAGTGCGTGATGGACAAAGAAGAAAGAACTAAGAACTGGGTCCACCAAAAAGGGAGATGACTAGCGAGACCTAGCTTGAAAGGGCTTGTAATGAGAATGACAGGATAGCAGGAGTCTAGGGTTTTGTTATGTTCAATATTGAGTATTGGCAACACAAGTTAGTGAAGTAGAATGTATGTTCTATATGTTGAGGCCAGAGGCTTGGATTTTAAATTACTTCTATTGAGTAAACAACTACAACTTTCAGTGTGTCAATTAGTATTGCTGTTGGCAAAGGAGGAGACAATCACGACATAGTATATTATCCTTTGGATCTTGCAAGTCTCAAATAAGTTCATGTGTTAAGGGCTGTGTCCCTAGGGTGATGGCATCAGAGGAGGTGAGCCTTTAAGAAGAAATAGCTTGGTAGAATGTCTTCAAGTCATCGGAGGTGTGCCCTTGAAGGAAACCATCAGACCTCAGTGGCATCTTACTGTGCCTTTGCTTATTGACTAAAAAGTGAGCGTTTCATCCCTGCATCATCATTATGTTGTCTACACTTTCCCCAGGCTGAAAAGGATGTGAGTCAACTAGCCATGACACAAAGCTATCTCGAACCAATTCTTTTTTTTTTTTTTTTCCTTTATAAGTTGTCATCACAGGTATATTGTTACAGTGACACAAAGCTGACTGACATTCAAGGGTCCTATTCCCCGTGGAGTTCACATTTTTAGACAGAGAAGGGAGGAATGTAAATGATAATAACGGCATCAGATACAAAGTGGCTACAAAAATGCAAAATCAAAAATTTAAGATTGAGTTTGTGGCATGGTTGGAAGGGTTCTGTTTATTTCAGCTCTGGTGACCAAGAAAGGATGGGTCTCTGGTCAGAAAGATGGTAGTCTACTATCAACAGAGCACGCCCAGAAAGAACACCAAAGATGAGACCTCATGACACTACAAAACACAAGCAGAATAGCTCAGTGGATGGGCAATGCCAGGAGTGACTGTGGGATAAAGGCCAGGGTGTGCAGGGACTGTCATATTTGTAACATGGAAAGCAAGGTAAGAAATCTTGGTTTAGCTCTGAATGCACTGGGGAACCAGAGAAGGATTCTGAGCAGGAGGTTGATGTGCTCTGATAGAAAATTTCAAGAGATGGGATTCTAGAAACGAAGCAATTCACTAAAGAGGTCTAGAGTGGAAGTAGGGGAAGCAGTTAGAATGAGGGCTAATGGAACCATTTAGGCAGGACATAATAGTAACTTGACTGAGGGTGGTGTGTAGAGTCATGGTATGAATGGCCTCAATTAAAGGTCTTTCAGTAGCTAAGCCCTTTGGTCTATAATTCATGGTTTCATTTCATTCTGATTTTGCACTTTGAGCAACCTGGTGCAAGAAGAAGTTGTCAACAGACATCTGAGTCAGGGGTTGCTCTTGTAGAATTAGTCTTGCTTTCTCCAAGAGTCTTGCTGAAGCTAAGAACAGACCTAAGCTAGCTGCTTGCTGGAGGAATAAAGACTGCATGCAGCAGAGATCAGGCATCCTGGAATAGCTGTCTCCTGACCAACTTTCAAGTTGAGTGAAGCTGATTGAGACAAGCAAGTCTAGCCTAGACAGAAATGTCCAGGCAAACAAAGGTACACAGAACCCCTGATCATTTCAGTCTTGTAAAGAGTTTGTTACTCTGTATTGAACAAGTGATGGAAAGAACACTTAGATCGGGATATATTGAAATTAGGGAATGCCTATCAGAATAGCTGTGCATTGGATATGTTAAAATATATTTAAATCTAGCAAAAGTGTGTTTTCTATGTGATTAATGCACAGTGTTTTAGTGTTTTTATTCACTATTGTATGCATTCATTCTGAAAGTCCAGATCTAAGATGCTCAGAAGTGAGATCGTGGTGACTTGGGACAAGCTACAACTTTGATTGTGGAGTCAAGTTTTTGAGAGCTTAAGAGTTCAGGAGCCCAAAGTATGAGAAACCCAAAGAATGACTGTTACGAGTAAGGTTTTTCTGCCAGTCTGGTCCCACCACCACGCCAACCCCAATTAACACACTGAGAGACACTGTATTAGATATAATTCTGTTGCCCAGTTACTTGTTTCTTATTGGCTAGCTTTGTCTTAATTATTAACCTATTTCTATTAATCTAAGTATTTCCACGTGGTCTCATCTTACCAGAGAGGGGACTGGCAGTTCTGCTCTCTCCCGTCTCTCCATGTTGACTCCTCCCTACTACTTCCTCGAATCCTCCTTGTCTCCTAGTCACGCCTATCTTGCTTTCCTACTGGCTAACAGTGTTTTATTCATTAACCAGTATGACAAACATGTTTACAGAATGACATCTCCCATCAAATGACAGCATAGCCTTCCTGAAAGAGAGAGAGGAGCAAGATTCAAAACCAATCTCACAGAATTTTGGCTGAAGGCCAAGTGAAGTAGGTCTGATTCCATATGCCATAAGTAAAATTATTCAAGAAAATAAACTAACTCTGGGCAGAGAGGACCTACAAATTGGGACCCAACTTCATCTGTTGCTCTGAAAGCCTAGCCAGGTTTGTGTTTGGAATTGAGACTAATGAAGCCCTTCTGGACTTGGATGTGTCCGGGAGGAACTGAAGAGGTACAAAGTAGGATGAAGCATGAGGACATCTGGGTTCTATTACAGGGCGACTGACTATCACTTCCTCAAAATGCTTGGGAAGGGCAGCGTTCTGGCTTTCCAACCGATACTTGGAATATTTTCACACATACAACAAAATGTGTTAGCAGCAGGAACCAAGGCTCAACACAAACTCATTTATGGTGACTTCATATAGAACTTAAAAGTCTACGCACATTGAACTGTCAAGGTCGTGATGTCATGTTTGTGCTCAATGTTTCTGATTGGGGAGCATTTCAGATTTGAGAACCGGAGACTAAGTTTACTTACTCTGGAGCAGTCTCTGGAGAAACACTTAGCTGCAAGGTCCACATAGAAATGGATATTTGTTTCCTGGGAGGTTTCTGTAAAGTGCTCAAAGAAACATGCATTGGGAAAGAGAAAAAAAGTAGATTTGGTCAAAGACGTGTTGAACTTGGAATGAACTTGGAACAGTGAAGCTCATGGAAAGCTTTGAGGCTTGGATGATACTTCAAAGATGGCAAGAGGCTTGGTCTGTGCTCAGACCAGCAAATGAGCAGATGTAGCTTGACTCTGGAGAGGAGAGAGGCCCAGGTGAAATAGTTCCCTTCTCTTCCAGCAAAGATTAGGGAACAACTCTGTGCACACCCACAGCTGTGTGACACTCACACAGCTGAGAACAAGGGCCTCGGCCCTGGAAAGGACCTCTTGGTGTTAACTACAATATCTAATACAACCTGCCAATATAACAACAGGTCAATCAGAGCAAAGACATCCTCCCATCTCAACAGAGAGGGAAGATCATGGAGTTCATTTAGTTTCAACCATGGGCAGTGTTTCCACTGTTCTAATGGAGTTGAAGTCAAGCCTTAGTAAGCTAAGAAAACTGGAGGAAAGACAGGAGGTAGGAAAGGGGAGAAAAGGCAGTAATACCGTGGAGTAAAGAAATTCAGACACATTTTTAAAAAATTGGGAGAAATCTCAGCATAATAGAATAAAGAATTAAATAAAGATACTGAAAATGTGGAAATGAAAACAATAATTGGGAAATTACTTAACATCCTATCCAGTGTCTTAGGGTTCCTATTGCTGAGAAGAGACACTATGGCTATGGCAACTCTTATAAAGTCAAACATTTAAGTGGGGTGGCTCACTTACAGTTTCAAAGGCTCAGTCCTTTATCATCATGGTGGGACATGGTGGCATGCAGGCAGACATGTGCTAGAGAAGGAGCTGAGAGTCCTACATCTTTCAGGCAACAGGAGATGGTCATGAGACCTCAAAGTCTGCCACCATAGTAACACACTTCCTCAATAAGACCACACCTACTCCAACAAGGCCACACCTCCTAACAGTACTGCTCCCTTTGGGAGTCATTTTCTTTCAAACCACCACACTCAGGTTAAACGTAATCAAGGCTGTAAAGGCTTGACTGGTGGGAGACCTCTGACTATACATGTATTGGCTCTACATGCCACCCTTGGTTGAGTCACTATTAAAATTGTTTCCCAGATTAAAGTACCAAAACAATGGAAACAATTTAGAGTTGAGGATTATGTCTCAGAGGAACAGAGATACACATTTCTGAATGGAGAAAGGAAAGGTTGCTGTAAAGAGGGCAACAAGAAACACACAGAAGCCCATTGCCACTGTGTAGTTAATGGTCTTCCTTTCCTCTCAATGAAGCAGGAGCCCGTCTTCTACCCAGAGTGGCAAACCCAGTACACTTGAGATTTGAGGCAAGAGATGGTATTGCTGCCTTGGGAAACAGTTAAGTTTGCTGAGAATGACAGAACATTAGAAGAGGCTGGGGAGTGGATGATGATCATAGAGCCAGGCCTGGCACACTTTTTGGTTTAGGTTTTGCCTCTGTTTGGTCTCTACACCTCCAGTAGCATATTCTACCTTGGGGCACATGAATAAAAGGTGTGAAGGCTTGTGCTAGCTCTCAGCAACAGATTGAATGGCCAGTATGATAGCATCACAGGGGAAAGAAAGCTAAGACTGTGCCTGAAGTCATGAGGACAAGCAAGGAGAACCCAGCCAGGGGTGATACCCTTGATGCTACCAAAGTGGTTAGTGGAACAGATCAGGGAAAGGAGAGGGTGTTTATCTACTTCTTTTATTATTGGGTTTCATATAGCCCAGGCTGGCCTTCAACCTTCTATATAGACAAGGATAATGTTGAGTTTCTGATCTTCACATCTTTACCCCTAGGATTCTGGGATTATCAACATTCACCACCACACACCGTCTTTCTATTGTTTTGTCTTCGTGCAGTATTGGGGGTTGAGTTGAGATCTTCATGCCCTCTTAGTGTGCCCTCTACCACTTGAGCCACAATCCCACCCGTGTTTTTGTTTTCTTGAGACAAGGCTTCATGTCGCTCAGGCCTGTGTGTTAGTCACTTTCCTCAATGTTGTAATAAAACATCAGACAAAAGCAACTCAATGACAGAAGAATTCATTTGGCTGCCAGTCTAATCGTACTACAATCAGTCCATCAGAGCAGGGAAGGCACGGAATCAACAGCATGTCACATTGCACACAAACACACATACCCCATATGGAAGCAGAGAGAGGCAATGCTGCTGGTTCATTTGCTGTCTCCTTTATTTAATCAAGGACCCTAACCCATAGAATGGCACCACCCTTTCAGAGTGGGTCTTCTCCTCTACCCCTGTGAAACCACACAGGCCCCCCTCCCTAAGAAGCCAATAGTGATCCCAACCTACCCTGTGGTGGCAGTCATCTCTAAAATGTACCCACTCACTCTCAGGTCTCACTGACCTTCTGAGGGCTTCTTAATACTGGGCCCCAAAGGATTCTGTTGTTGCAGGTAGCAGAAGGACTATAGGTCCTAGAGCAGTGGTTCTCAACCTATGGGTCATGATCCTTTTAGGGGTCAAAAGGCCCTTTTCACAGGGGTCGCATATCAGATATCTTGCAACCCCTATGAAACAACCTTCCTACTTTCCTAATGCTGTGACCATTTAATACAGTTCTTCATATTGTGGTGATGCACAACCATAACATTATTCTGTTGCTACTTCCTAACTGTAATTTTGCTACTATTATGGTTGAGACCCACTGTCCTAGGAGGAACATGGCAGTTTGCTATTGTCCTCATGGCAGACTGGCCTTGGTTTTTTTAATTCCACCTCTTCTTAAAACCCACATTTTCTTACTAATCACAAGATGAGAACATGCTGCCTAGCTGAACTGATTTTCCAGAGACAAAGTTGTATGTGCTGGATAAATGCTTTTCTTACAGAATGTGGCCAAATGCTGCAAGAATGAGTTTGTGTCTAAACTTGGAGCAGCAGACACAGGGACAAGGCGTATGCTGCATGCTGTATGTATACATATGCATAAAAACCCTACAACAGCTTCAGATGGTGAAATATGCCTGACCTACGGGACCACTGAAGATCAAGGTGTTCCTTATCAAATGGCCTGGACCAAGGTAACATGAGAACTGCCATGGCGGTTAGGGACAGCAGTGGAAAGAGGGGATGAACAAAGCCATTTAGGTCACCAGGATGCTCCCCACCCATACAGAGAACATCTCAGGCCTCCTCAAAGGGGCGGTAGCTCGAAAATGAGATGCCATGAATAAGTAAGGCACCCCAGGTCCAATTTCCTTTGTTCAGTTCTAAGTGTCCAAATACCATCTTGTTTTATTAATGTCGGTGTCTCCTTGCTGTCTCAGTTTCAAAGCAGAGGGAATCAAAAAACAAACAAACAAAACAAAACCCCTTGTACCTGCTAATGAGCCAGACTCCATCATGCCCGCCTCAAATGTTAGCTAATCTAACTCACTGAAAAATATCCTATCAGCGTTGTCTCCAGTTTGATTACTTGGGGTGCAATCAATCGTTTCTGTTCGGTTTTACTACTCAATGCTTTCAATAAGGGGAAACCATGCCTGCTTTTATGTGAAAGGGGACTATGGCTTTCATCCAGTGGAACAGATAATTAAAATGGCCACAGACACAACAGAGTGTTGGGAAAGGGTGGAAGAGAAGGCTTGTACATTACCCAAGGTAGAGCCTGGGATTGGGATTATTTGAATGTATGAGAATTTCTGAGTCAATCTCAACTAATAAAGTAGCTGATGCCTCTAAAAACATGCACACATTTGTTTTGCTTTGCTGAAACAGGGTCTCCCAGATATTCTTAACCTTTTAAAAAGATTTTATTTTTATATGTATGTGAATGTTTTGCCTGCGTGTTATCTGTGCATCACATACATATAGTCCTGAGGAGGCCAGGAGAAAGTGCCAGATCCCCTGGAACTGGACAGTTGTCACCCACCAAGAGGGTGCTAGGTACTAACCCAGATCCTCCCAACGAACAGCAAATGCAATATGCAATCTTAATTGCTGAGCCACCTCTCCAGGCTCTAGCTTTACTTTTGGAAACAGAGTTGCTATATAGGCCAGGCTGGCTTTGAACTAGCAACTCTCTCATCTATGCATCCCATGGTTGGGATCATAGGCAGGTACCACCACATTCAGCTCAAGTCTTGTGATGGCATCACAAAGCAGCATCCAGTACCTGATGAAACAGCCTAGGACGGTGTGAGGACACATTCAGTGATGTTCTCAGTAGACAAAATCAGCAAACACCATCATCAAACAGCGGGGCTGTCGGCAAATCAGTGTGCCTCCTATTTCACACATCATCACCGAGCATGCTGTTCTCAGCTCACGCTAAGTCACCAACATGTTATCAGTTTCTTTGCCTCTGACTTCTTGACTCTCTTTTCCATATGCCTACAGCTTTCCTCTCACTTAAACACATCTTTTAAGTTATATGAGTAAACACGCCATCTTGTTTTGGTGTGAGAAGGCCCTGAGCATACCTTCATTCCAGCTTTAGTCTCTCCAAGGAATTTAATGAGGAAAGATTTAATTTTTGTTTAGTTAAAAAATGGGATTGCATGGGCTGGGCTGTGGTAGGACATGCTTTTAATCCCAGTTCTCAGAGGCAGGTAGATCACTGTGAGCTCCAGGCCAACCAGGTTGGTCTACAGTGTGAGTTCCCAGATAGCCAAGGTAACACAGAGAAATCCTGTCTCAAATCTTTTTTTTTTAAAAAAAGGGAGGGGGAGAGGGGTGTTACATGACTTGCCTGTCCTTTTTTTTGCTGATAAAATGTCTATTAGTCTAATTGTCCTATCTCCATGGAGACTAACTCCCAAGCTGTGTCATGGAGGCAGGCAACACGAATTAGAAGATCAGAGTGACAGTATGTTCAGAGACCTGTTCCTTGACTTCTTGGTCATCCAGAGCTACTCTGGAGAGCTAGCTGGCTTTTTATCCCCCTCCCATTTCTTGTCTGAAATCTAGTGAATGCATAAGAGCGTGTGCAGCAGTCTCAACTAATAAAGAATCTGGTGCCTTTAGCAATACACGCTTTTGTTTTGTCAGGGTTTCCCAGATCCCAAGCAGGCCTTACACTTAGCTAAAGATGACCTTGAATTTCTGTTTTTCCTTCCTCCACCTCCCCGGTGGTAGGGTTATAAGGCAGGTGTTGCTGCAGTCTGTGTAGGTAGTGGCAGATACAAGAGACTTTTGTGCATACTAGGCGAGCACACTACTGAGCTGCATCGCCAGCCTTAGACTTTACTTTTTAAGGACCATTTGAGGTCCACAGAAACCTGAGCAAAAGTGCACTGTGTACTTCCTGCTTCCTTGACAGGCATAGCCTCTGCAATATCAAAACCACTCATCACAGATGTACATCTACGGCAGCCGATGTACCTGCATTGCCACAATCCCAAGTCAACGTTCAGATTCAATCCTGATGTTATGTGTTTTGTTGATTAAGAAAACACATAGCATCACATGTAGCATTTTGCTATTCTATGTTTTACCTATCCATCCTGCCCTCCTACCTACCGCTGAGAGCCACCTCTCCTTAGTGCTTCCTTACAAAGCCTTTTCCTTCTAGAGAATGGCATATGGCCGGAACCTCACAGTGTATGTCCTTTTCAGATTAGTCTCTTCATAATGCTCAATGACATTTCATTGTTTGTACAGATAATAATTTTTATATCTATAATTTTTATTATAAAATATGAATGTACATGATGAGGGTTAATGAAAGATGAGAGGCATCAAGGACCCCATCAAGATGAAACTCAATGGTAATAAATAAGTGTGCAAAAGTGTGTAAAAGCAGAACAGCACAGTCCTTTCAGAAACACTGCTGATTGATTGTAAGAAGCAATATATCTGGAAGTGAATTGGAATGGCAAGTCTTAGCAAAAATAACCAGGAATTTAAAATATCTCATAAATGGCCAGATGCTAATCCAATTAATTGTGAGTTTTTAGGTTTTAAATATAGCAGAGATAACATTTATTGAGATTTAATTATAGGGTAATTTTCTGCTGAGAGCATTTTTCCCCCTCTTGGGCCTCTTTCTGGTTTACAGCCATCTACACTCCCTCCCACACGGATGCACACATGAACAGTAGAGGCTGAGATAACCAGATGAGAGAAATCACGTGGAATTTGTCTTTGTGGGCCTGGGCTGTCTCAATATGATATTTTCTAGCTCCGTGTATCTCCCTGCAAATTGCCTGATTCCATTTTCTTTTGTGGCTGGATAAATTGTCATCGCTTATATCACACCGTCTATTCATCTATTGGTAAACATCTACGTTAGTTCCATTTCCTGGGTATTGTGAATAGAGCGGCAATAAACAAAGATGAGCACGTGTCTCTGTAATAGGACAAAGAATCCTCTGAGTACATGCCAGGAGCAGCATAGCTGAGTAACATATCACAGCTTAGCAGCTCGTCTACTGAAGGGCATTTAGGTTTGCTTCCTCACTTTGGAGACTATGAATTAAGATGTTTATCAACATCCACATGCAGGTATGGACACACATTGTCATATTTTCTGAATAAATATCAAGGGTCAAAATTTCTGGGGTTTGTGGCAAGGGTGCATTTCATTTTGTCCGGAAGTGGCCATGCTGCCCTATACTCCCATCAGCAGTAAATGAAGGAGTCTTTCTTTTGTTCCACACCCACACCAGAATTTGGTGTGTCAGTCTGTGCATTCCGTCCCTTCCTGTTTCAGTCTGAGATTCCCTATATTACATGGGCCTACTGCTAGCTAGAGTGTTTATCCTGTCCCATTAATCTATCTGCCTTATCCCTCACCACACTATCTTAACTCTTTCAGTTTCATAGTAAATCTTCAGGTCAGGTAGTGTCGGTCTCCCAGGTTTGGTCATTGGTCTTGTGTCTGTTTACTCTGGATCCTCTGCTTGTCCATATACACTTTAGAATCAGCTCGTACACATCCAAATAATTACGAGAATTCTTAGTGAGCTCTCCTTGACTCTCTAGTTGAAGTCTGGGAGAAATGACATCTTGAAAATACAGTCCTCTTGCCCACGAATATAGAATCTCTCCCTCCCTCCCTCTAGATTTAGTGCTTAGATGCCCCTCATCAGAGGTGCAGCAAATTATATATATATATATATATATATATATATATATATATATATATATATCTTTGTGTTCCATTTCAGGGGAAAAACTAATATAAATAGTGCTGTGTTTTAAATTTCAAATTGTACTTTTTAATTCTATGTAGGAAATTCTATATATCCTACAACCTTTATATATTTTTTCATTAGTTCTGGGAGATTTGAGGTCAATTATTTTGTACTTCCAAATAGAAAATCATGGAGTTGCAGAGCAGCAAGTACTTGGAGAGGACCTGGATATGGCTCCTAGCACCCACACTGGAGAGCTTACAACCTGTAACTCTAGTTCCAGGAGATCCACACCTTCGTCTGGCCCCCAAGAGCACTACACTCATATGATGCATATACATGCATACAGGCAAAACATTGATACACATAAAATAAAAATACATCTTTACAAATAGACAATGATGACATCTATGGAAACAGTTAAATTTATTTCTAATATGCATACTTAACCTTGAGACAGGGTTTCATATAGGCCAGGCTGACCTCAAACTCACTATGTAACTGAGGATAATCTTGAGATACCATAATAAAGGAAGCCATTATAGGTTTGAAGAGAAAACTGACTTTAGAGAAATGTCCAGAGACCTACAAGGATGACCCCAACTAACAATGTGAGCAACAGTGGAGAGACTACCTTAAATGCCCTTCCCTGATAATGAGATTGATAACTAACTTATATGCCAACCTAGAATCTTAACCTTCACCTAGTAGCTATTGGAAACAGAAGCAGACACCCACAGCTAAACACTGAGCCAAACTCCTGGAATCCAGATGCAGAGAGAGAGGAGTTATAAGCAAAGGAGTTAAGACTAGGCTACAGAAACTCACAGAGACAGCTGACTTGAACAAGGAGGAGCTCATGGACCCCCCAGACTGATAGCTAGGAAAACAGCATTGGACCTACTCAGACACCCCCCACCCCCACCCCGAACATGGGTCTCAGTTAGAAGGCCTGGGCAGTCTAAGGAAACTCTGACAGTGAAACCAGGATGAACTATTGATGCACAAAAGGACTTTGGGAGCTCATTCCCCATGGAGGGACACTCCCTTAACCTAGAGGGAGAGCCTAGACCCTACTCTAAATGACTTGACAGATTTTGATGATCCTTCCTGGAAGGCCTCACCCTTTCTGTGGAGTGGGTGGGGAATGGGATGGGAGTGGGGACGGGGGGGGGGGGCATGGGAGGCTGGGAGGGAGAGGAAACTGGGATCAATATGTAAAATAAAAATAATAATAATAAAATAAAAAAAAGAAACTTGAAGAAGGACAATGAGGGTTGACATCACTGTTGTCCCCTGCTTCTTCTCTAAGTGACTTCCTAGATCCTGGAGTGGGAAAGACACACTGGTATTGATTTTCTGAAGAATGAAGAAAGCCTGTGTCTTTAGGTTCCTGTTGCTGTGAAGAGGCACCATGACCACAGCAACACTTACAAAGGAGAAACATTTAATTGGGGTGGCTTATCTTTTCAGAGATTTAGTCCATTATCACCATGGTGCAACCTGGTGGCATGCAGGCAGACATGGTGCTAGAGAAGGAGAGAAGAGTTCTGCATCTTGACTTGAAGGGACAAGAAGTGGTCTGAAATATTGGGTGTGGCTTGAGCATATAGGAGACCTCAGAGCCCGCCTCCTCAGTGGCACACTTCCTCCAACAAGGCCCACCCCCTCCAACAAAGCCACGCCTCCTAATAGAGCCACTCCCTTGGGGGAGCTTTTTTTTTTTTTTTTTTTTTTTTTTTCAAACCACCATAGACTGGAAGAAATTTTTTACTCTGCTCATAGATTCTGGTCTGGCCATGGCTTTCTAGGAATTTTAGTGGGTACTGCTGCTTATTTTACTTGGGAATAATGTGGACTTTTTAGTCCTCCAGTGAGCCTCGACATGATAGTTTCAGCAAAGGAAATATACAGGTTAACTCCAGCCACCTGCCCACGCCTGCTGCCTGGAGTGCTTAATCATACAAACCTTTCACCACTAGGTTCGCCTCACATGGGCAGCTCTCTCCCTTGCGCAAGTTCCCTTCAAAGATGGCTCCAGCTCAAGAATTTTCAGTGTCTCTTCAGCCCCTAGGAAATAATATCTACTATTATTATCTCCAAGTCAAATGGAGAGGCATTCCAAATATTACTCTTTGTTCTTCCCTGGCACGTCCCCTACAAGTGGTTAGGGGGAAGCCTGACGCGAAAATTCGCCCTGAATTCCAGGGCACAAAGTCAGGATGTCCCAGTTATCTTCCCCGAGTGTCTTTTCCTGAACTTATGATAGGAAAACTCTGCCCTGCTTACAACACACACACACACACACACACGCACGCACGCACGCACGCACACACGCACGCGTGCACACACACACACACACACACTATGCGCTTATGGAAAACACCCATGGCCTTCATAAGAAGCTCTAAAGCAAACCTTCATACTCTAGAAACTGATTGGAGTCATCTCACAGATTTCTACACTGTTGTCCACAGCCTGCTGAGATAGCTCGGCGCCTCTCACATTCTTGGTTGTGAGCCTACCCGTTAACAGCTGAGCCATTCCTCCACCCCAATGCCTCTCTTTATAATGAAGACACATGCTACCAAAAGAATGGACCTCAGCAGAAATTAAGGGGAGAAAGATCACTCTTTGCAGTTCTTAAAAATCTCTGGCTTTGTAGCTTGTGTCTGCATATTTAGTAGATTTTTTTTTTGTTGTTGTTGTTGTATTTACAATGGTGTATACATGCATATCTTTCTTTATTTTGGGAAATGTTCACCCATTATGTCCTCAAATGTGGCTCTGATTGAAATGTATTTTATCTGGAAGGGTTGTGGGACATATTCCGGGCCTTCTTGCTCAGTCTTTCATGGTTCTCCTCTTTTTCAGGTACTCACTGAGCATGATTCCCATCTTGCCTCTTACTCTTTCTCGGTGGGCTTCTCAGTTCTGTCTTCTAGGACTATTCCCCCTTCATCTATATAAAAATTCCTACTTTTAAATTCTTTTTTTTTTTAACTATGGAGGCAAGGCCGTTTTTTAATATTCAATTATTTTTACAGTTCATTTCTTAAATTACAATTCCCTACCTTTCAATACAGACCTAATTCTTGTTGTTGTTACTGCTTCTTCAATGTACTTATTTCCTTTTTTGTGGTGCTGGGGTCAAACCCTGGGCTTCTCCTCCTGCTGGGCAAACATGCCCTCATTGACACCCTCTTCCTCCTGAATAATTTGAAATCCATGTGGGGTGATTCCCCACCTGGTGTCCATATACTACCTGTTTAATCTGATGACTAATTCTCACAGTGTTGTAGCTATTTTGATGGTGGTTCCTTCTGGATTTCACCTCCCAGCCCCAGGGCATTCACTATATCTCAGGAGTGATTATCTCCATGCTGCCTTTTTGGTCCTGTCTCTGGCAGCTTTCTCTGCCTATAGGTAGTGTTATGTTATGTTGGGTTTTACTAATGCTGTAGGCAATAAAAGTGTGGGCTTCGCTTCTGCTTGTAGCACAGGTCTGGAAATTCTTCTCCCTTAGGTTTTTCTCTCCTCCCCGACGTTTACAAAGATCTTCACAACATTTACATTTGGTAACGTTAACAATGTTAACCAAATAGCACTGATGCAAAAAGAAGTGAGTGGCACTTGCCCTTTTGTGTTCTGGAATATTCTACAAAATTGTTTTTTTCCAGCCTCTTTGCACACACAAGCTGTTAACACTCCCAACTTTAGAAAGCAACCTTTCTGCAGATCCAAGTTCATGGATCATGCTCCCATGTAGGAATAAAATTCCCATCCGGACTTCAGGGTGTGCGCCTGGACTTAATGTGCCCTTGAAGGTGTACTTCTTCAGTCTCGTCTTGTCCCTCTGGTCTTGCCTTCTCTGGCCCTGCACGCAGCAGTCAGCACCCTTCCTCCTAGGCTGGGTGTTGTACTACGTTCTATTACGGCTGGTATATGTTGTTTGGTGTCATGTAGAAGCTAAAATTCTGGAATTAGACTGAATTCAGATCTCAGCCTTGCCACTTGTATGTGACAGAGTTCGAGGTATGTTCACCCTATTTAGTTGCAGCAATTATAAAAGGAGAGCGATAACACTAATAACACCACCCGGCATATATAGTATGGTAGGCAGACTGAGGTGTGACACAATAGGGCAAGATCACCATAGGAAGAGATGTCCGATGGTGTTAGCTCTCATTGTTATTGTTGTGACTCTTATAGTCACTGTCACTGTACACATTCAGTGTGTTCCCTTGACTTTTTAAAAAATTCTTTCCTTGAAGAAGACTGCAATGCCTCCATATATTTCTCTTCAGTCCCAAAATAGTCTCACCCTGCCATCTGTGACACTAAGTAGGACTTCCATCTCCCCAACTTATGTAGCCTCAGAATTGCAAATCAGCCTTAAATTTAGTCTGGGCACACAGAAATCAGAAAAGGCGGAACTTTTCAAGGCCAATTGACTTATTTCTGAACTTACTGTAATTTCTATGGTTTTCTCCTCTGAAGAAAAACAACAAAATGTTCAGACTCACACACAGCACACTGCACCTCACAGTAAACTGGCAGGAAGCAGTTGCAGGTTAGCCACAATTTCGGAGGCCCAGTTACCAAAGAAAAGTGGCTTTCATTTAGCACGCAGGGTGACCCTCAAAGGCACAAGGTCCTCAGGAGGGAAGGGCAGCAAGAATGAACAGGAGGAGCCCTGTCGTGGGGTAACTTTGTACTGGGGTGTACTGAGTGACTGCTTGGTGTTTTGTGATCTCTGACATGACAGGCATATGGTGTTTATCAATAAATAAAAGGAATATAATTACGTGGAGGCTGAAGCATTGAGAGCTTGGTAACATTTGGCTAGCTGGCAGGCTGTTGGTGCTTCTCTTTATCCTAACAGGTGGACTTCAAAAAAAGAAAAAAAGAAAAGAAAAGAAAAACCCTCTGTAAAAATCTATTCAGCATACACGATCGTCTTCTGTTGTTTTCAATTTCTCTGAAGAAGCAGTAGGTCAGCCTCTAACTATAACAGTAGATGTATGCTATAATATATTATTTAAATGATGCTTCGGGTGATGACAGTTCTTTTAGTCCACAGCTCCTTAAAGAAGCCGGAGGCCTGGTTGACTGAAGTTAGCCACAACTAGAATACTATTGCTGTGTTTTGCCTGTAAAATATCTCCCATAGACTCAGGGATTAAGCACTTGGTCCCTTGATCCTGGTGCTGTTTTGAAAGACTATAGGTAGAGTCTTGTTGGAGGAAGTGAATCCCTAGGGGCCAGGCCTTGATGCTCCATAGCCCTGCCCCACTTCCTGTCCGCTCTCTGCTTCTTGACAGTGGACTCAGAGTGACTAGTCCTGATGCTATCTATACTTCCTGGCTGTGATGGAATACCAAAAGAAATCCTTTCTCCATTAAGTTGCTCCTCCTTGGGTATTTGGTCAAAAAAAAAAAGCATCAATCCGGTGACTTTTTTTTTTTTTTACCCCCTGTGGCTTCTATTAAAATCATAAGGGCATGGAAAGCTTTGTGCCTTTCAACTCTCACTGTGGTCAAACAATGATACATCAGACAGGACACTCCGATAAGAAAGGTACAGGACACTTCTGTCTATTTCCTGCATCAAGGCTGTCTCAGAAAATGTTTCAAATTCAATCAGCCGTGGCAAGTGAATCTTTAATTCCATTCTGGTCCACAGATTTGCCAGGCCCTTAGACAGGAGTCATTAGAGTTATTCGGAAATCGCCTTCTTGGATAAAAGCTTTGGAATAAAATCCTGTCTTCTACATTCCATTTCCATCTGTGGGCAATCCTGTGGGATAGCTCTTCAATATATTCTCCCTTGTCACACTTGTCTACTGTCACCACCTTAGGAACAGTTGTGCTGTCTCCCACTTAGAGGACAATGACCAGTTTTTATGCCTTCCTAGTTTCTCTCCTTGTCACCACAGAGTGAATTAGTCTAACCTAGATAATCCCTCACAGACAAGGCCAGAGGCAATCCTAACCTAAAAACCCCTTCACAGTACTTTTAGGAAAACACAGCATCAAAACTAAAAGCATTCAAATGAAAAACCCAATTATACCAGCCACATCTCAACAGCATAAAGTTTAAGCGTTGTACATTACAATAATGGATAATACAGGTGAGGTATGCCAAGCCTGTAAATGCAGCCCTTGGGGAGCTGAGGCAGGAGGATCACCATGAGACTGAGAACAATGCAACATTCCACAACCAGATGAAAAACGTATTGGGGGGGGGGAATCACATTAGGGTGGAAAGCCAGAAGTCTGCTTTAACTGCTGCCATCTAATGTGTTCTTGAAGGGCACGTACAGAAAGATGAGTCCCTATACATCTAACCTTGGCTGCCCTTCCTAATTACCTCTGGTCCCTCACTATTTATGCTAAAGAACGATTTAACGTCAAATATCTCACTTTTAAAATAAGATTTTTCAAAAACCCATTCCATCTTTAAACACCTGTGATTCTGTAGGAAAGTGTAATAGAGAGAAAAGTAAGTTTTTCTACCAAACTGCCAGAAGCCTTGTATGCCAGTGAATCCATGAGTCTGTTCAAAGATGGCATCCAGGCTCACAACATTTTGGCAGTTATGCTCCGCATATTACTTGGAGCAGTGTGTGTGTGTGTGTGTGTGTGTGTGTGTGTGTGTGTGTGTATGTTGTATGTGTGTACACGTGCATGCGCACAGTGTTTGTATGTGTGTATGTGTGTGTGTGTATGTGTATGTGTGTGTGTATGTGTGTGCACATATGTAGCAGAGACTGACACTGGGTGTCTTCCTCTACCACTCCCCACCTTAACTTTTGAGGGAGAGTCTCTCATTGAGTCTGGAGTTCATCACTTCAGTCAGATTGGCTGGTCAGCTGGCCTCCAGGAGCCGCCTGTCTCAGCATCCCAGTGCTAAGGATACAGATGCAGACTTTTGGCCCAGCTTTTACATGAATGCTAGGAATCCATACATAGGTCCTTAAGCCTGCTCAGGAAACTGAACCACCCATCCCACCCCCTTTTAGCAGAGTTCTACTAAAGAAATATCGGCAAGTGTTTCAATGCATCCAGTCACAGACGGAGATGTGCAAGGGCCTGGGTAGCCTGGTAGCCCCATCTGTGAACTTAGGACCTAGGGTACATGTCTATTAAGGCAAGCTACATTCCTAGTACAAAGGAGTCTGTTAGCTAGGACCGATCTACCTGAGTTAGTCTTATTTTTTCAAAATCCATTATGCTATATTTTAACACAAACATTATTCAACTGACCCCTTTAATCTCCTGCACTAGTCATTAAATTTGGCTATGAATAACTTTAATTGGTTGTAAAAAAAAAAAAAACTTGCCTATCTTTAATTAAATGTTCATCACCTAACAAGGTCTAAAAAAAAATTTCCACTTAGATGTAGGCACTCACCAAGAAATGAAAGTCAAAAGCCATCTACAGTCATGGCAGCATCATTTAAATAAGAAAATATGTTACTATCAAAATGCCACTCACGGGAATAGGGCACTTCTGTGAACAGACTCACTTTTACAAGTCACCTTATTTATAATTAGTTAAAATTTAGGTTGCTATAAAATGCTGTGCTGCCCTGGTAGACCCCTTCCTACCTGTCCAATAAAAGATATTGCACTCTAGTATATTCTCTTGTAAAATTTATACTATAGATTTACTTATTTTTGCTTCACACGTGCACGTTTTGCCTGTGTGTGCATGCATATGGTAAGAAGAGGGCATCAGGTCCTCTGGAACTGCGCTGTGGATGATTGTAAGCCACCATGTGGGTTACATGCTGGGAACTAGGGTCTTCTGTAAGAGCAGCGAATGTTACTGCCCACTGAGCAATCTCTGCAGCCCTGCACATTCCTCTTAGCAGGGAGAAATATGACTTGCATTATATATAGCTTTCTTCCTTAATATGGGGAAGCTCAAGCCAGATAAAACCCCAGCCTGGAGGGAGGAGGTGGGTCCAAGTTCCCAGTCCTGTCTGAGAGGCTATTATAAATGCTAGCCATTCAAACTATGAATCTGCCTAATACAAAATGGTAGTTTAAGCCCATGCTTTCTGCTAAGAGTTTTCTACAGTTGCTTCTTATATTTAGGATTGCCATCCATTTGTAGTGAGTTTTTCATATGGTGTAAGGTAGGGGTCCAAGTGGATTTACTTGCATCCCTACTCAAGATTCTCTCTAGAGGAACAAGACAAAGAGAAAGTCTATATATTAAAAAGTGAGGGTTCTTTTGGTTTTGTTTGTTTAGGTTGGCTTAGTCGGTACAGGTAATTCAACAATGGATATGTGCTGGGAAGGATGTGAATCCAGTAGCCCATCAGTCTGTAAGATGAATGCAATCTGGTAGTAAAGACCCAGAAGATTTCTGAAGAGCCACTAGCATTAGGTCAACCCCAGGAAGCTGAAGAGGCTATGGTCTGATGTCAGTGGGGGGCAGAATCATCAGTAACAGACACACTAGAGAAGAAGGAAAGGCAACAGGCAGGGGCATGCCTCCATTCCCTCAGACCTCTTTGAACCCCGGATGTCTTTTGAAAGGTGCTGCCCACATTGAGGATGGGTCTTCCCCTTCTGTTAAAGTCTGTTTCTCACAGACACATGGTGTTTCCTAGTTGTCTCTGAGTCCCATCGAGTTGACAGTGAAGACAAGGCATCACAGACAGCTGGTGGCCACAGAACACTTGGGACAAACACCATCCTTTCCTTACTTAGTTTTGTTTTTGTTTTTTTGTTTATTTGTTTGTTTGCGTGATTGTAAAAATTCAGTTACCTTTTGATTGTAAGTTCTTCCTCGTGCTCCTCCCTGCCATCATTACATGGATTTTTATTAAAGTGCTTTTTTTTTTTTCAGCTTTACTGATGTAATTAACAAAAAAGTATATATTTAAGAAATGTACAATGCAGTGTTTTGTTATACATATACATTATGAACTGGCTGCCAAACCAAGATAATTACTATATCTATCATGTCTCACTGTGTTTGCGTGCATGTTGTAGTAAGACACTTAAGATCCTGTCTCTTAGCAACCTTCATTTACACAACCTTCAATTATTGACTCATATCAATCTGATATATATATATATATATATATATATATATATATATGGTTTTCTATAATGTTTGCAATGTTCAGAGGTGATTTATTTTACTATTTGACCAAAATCTCTGCATTTCCCACAATTCCTGGTCCCTAGCAACTGCCATTCTGTTTCTGCTTCTGTGAGTTTGATATTTTTAGATAGCACGTCCAAGTGGGATTGTGTACCATTTGTCTTCCAGTTAGCTTATTCCGTTTGCACCATAATGTACTCCAGTCCCATTGACATGTCAGAAATAGCAGGATTTCCTTACTCTCGATGCTGAATAATATTTTGTGCTTTCTGTGTTCTCTTCCTCTCTCCCTTCCTCCCTCCCTCCCTTCTTCCCTGTCCCCTTCTCTCTGGTAAACTTTCTTTATTATTCATATTGACTAATGCTTACATTGCTTTCATATCCCAGAGTCCCCACAATGGTACTTGTGTCAAGTGATAGCTGATAAGTGCTCATATCAGGGAACATGCACTGGAGATCTCCTCTTCAGCCATCTTTCTGGTGTTACTACCACCAGGCTATGGGAAGTATGAAGTCGGGGAATATGAACCTTTCTGCTCTGTTTTCTTTTTCAAAGTCATTTTTAGTGTTTCTAGACCTCCTGCAATCCCACATAAATTTAAGGGTTAAATTGCCAATTTCTGCAAAACAAAAAATAAAATAACTCTTGAGATGGGAATTTCAAATAGTCTTACGATTTACAGATCTAAGATGTTTTTGCTTTTATGTAGGTCCTTCTTGAGTTTCCTCAATGACATTTGACAGTTTTCAATACACTTATTGCATTCATTACAAAAATTTTGTGAGTCTTTTGTAGCATAAGTGAAATTGGAACACTCGTTTTGCATACAAAGGAATAACTGATCTCTGTGTTCTGATTGTAACGTGTTAATAGTTTGCCCTTGGCTTTCGAGAGTCTTGTAATTTTTCACATGTGCAGTTGTAGGTTTCACTGAGTTCATCCTTAGAACCCACTGGGCTTTGTTGGTGCATAGACTATTTTCCTAAAATCTGAGACTTTTTCAGGCATCATTTCTTGGACTACCTTTTCTGATTTCTCTCTCTCCATAATTTTTCTTTTAAATTTTATATCTCTTGGCCAGATGTGGCTAGCACATACATTTAATCCCAGCACTCGGGACCCAGGCATAGTAGATCTCTGTGAATTTCAGGCCAACCAGGGTTCCATAGTGAGACCCCTGTCCAAAAGCAAATGAGCAGTCTGTCTTCTTACTGGTAATTCGATTTGCAAGGTGTCATTACCATACTTTGTTTTATTTGCTTTGTTTTGTTTGGACGTGTGTTCTTTGAAAACGTGCTGGTTTACAGTCTGTGTCTGCTTAGCTACCCAGCCTGTGAGCTTCCTCAGAGACTTCCTTCTGCTGCCTCGTGTCCCCCCCCCCTCCACAGGAGCTCTGACATTCCCTGGTACAACAGAAGTTTTATTATACATTTGGTAATGCTTCTCTTTTATATTAATATAGCATGGCAGTCCAGGAAATCAGTTCAGCTCTCCCTAGGATCACTCAGTTCTTTGGTATGGCTGTTGTTGCCGCTGCTGTTTACTTAGTAACTTGCTGGACTAAATACAAATGGTAAAAACACATATATCCTTTGAGATGGACAACCACTGAAGTATCTGACCAGTTAATAGCCACCACTTGTATCGCTTACTGTCCCATCCATCACTGTAATGAAATGCTTGTCATAAACAACTACAGGAGGAAGATTCATTTGGGCCCACGGTTTCAGAGGGTTCGGCTCACAGTCACCCAGCTTCCTGTTCCTGGGATACAGAGAGGCAGTACTCACACTGTAGGGAATAGATGGGAGAGACTGTTCACCTCATGGTGGCCAGCTCAGCTCACATCATGGCAGAAAGCAAGCAGGACAGAGCTGTAATAAATAGCAAGCAGCCAGGGTGAGATAAACCCTGATAGGATACTGTCGTTGCCCCGCCCCTACCCCGCCTCGCGCGCGCGCGCGCGCGCACACACACACACACACACATACACACTTACACACTTACATCTTCTAGTCAGGCCCTGCCTTCCATTATTGTTGCACAGACTCCCAGTGTTCTACTCACATTTTAAATCCATCAATGGGTAAAGTATCCAGTAGGTCAGAGCCCTCATGAGCTGTTTGTCCCTAGTGTCTTAGTCACTGTTCTGTTGCTGTGAAGAGACACTATAACCAAGGCAACTATTATCGAAGGAAGCATGTAACTGGGGCTTGCTTACAGTTTCAGAGGGCTGGTTCATTGTCATCATGGTAGGGAGCATGGTAGCATCCATGCAGGTGCTGGAGCAGTAGCCGAGAGCTACACCCTGATCCATACGCTGAGAGAAAGACCCTGTGTTTGGCATGAGCTTTTGAAACCTAAAAGCCACACCTTCTAATCCTTCCAACCCTTTCAAATAGTGCCACCCCCTGATAAAAAAAGCATTCAAATATATGAGCCTATGGGGACCATTCTTATTCCAACCACCACAGTGGGGAATACCCAGATGTGTGCTATATTAATCTTCAAGAATTTCCCACTCCACTGGGGTTGATAATCAAAATTTACCATCACATCATGTAATAATAGTTGGCCTTCATATTCCTTAAATGTCTTGAACCAATAAACAAGTCTCTCAGCATTTGTGCTCATTGGGGGAACCTATTCATTGTTCTGGCAATTTTAAACTCCACTCAGCCTTTACTTCCTGCTATAGAAAGACTCAAATTCACCCAGAGGAGTCTAGCATTTCTTGGATCCTCCCTGGGTAATCCCACAGACCTCTACATTTGTCGGGCCATGTAGGGTCCCAAGAGTGTGGCCAGCCTTTTCAAAGCTTCTCCAGAACACCTGATTATAGCTTTTTTTTTTTTTTTTTTTTTTTTTTTTTTTTTGATGGTTTTTGTTTTTTGAGACAGGGTTTCTCTGTGTAACTGGCTTGGCTGTCCTGGAACTCACTCTGTAACCCAGGCTATCCTCAAACTCACAGAGATCCATCTGCTTCTGCATCCCAAGTGCTAGGATTAAAGGCATGTTCCATCACCACCCCGCTTCAAGCTTTTTCCATTAATGTGTTTTGGTCATTGTTACTGTCTTCAATGAGCTGAATGTCACTCTTCCAAGAGTTATATGCAAAATAACAGTTGTATTAAGAGATGAGGCCCTTGAGAGGAGACAGTTGTATTAAGAGATGAGGCCCTTGAGAGGAGATTAGATCATGAAGTCAAAACCCTCATGAACGAGATCAGTGCTCTTAAGAAAAGAATCTAAGACATATCTCTCATAGCTTCAATAAAATGCAGTGGGAAAGTGTTGCCTAGGAGGCAGGCCCTTATCAGACACTGAACCGATGGAGTCTTGATGTTGGACTTGTAGCCTCCAGAACTGGGGAAATAAACTTCTGGTCTTTATGAGTCACCTATCTATGGCTCGCTCTTTTGTTGTAGCAGTCTGAACAGATAAAGGTCACTTCAGACAGCTACCACATTAAACATTGCCACTGAGAATTTTTGACAAGTACCCCAGGAGAAGAAGCTGCCTTTGCTGAGTGAATTTTGCCTGAGGTCAAATAAAAACAGGCTCTGCCTGTGGAAGTCTTCAGAGAGATACCAGACAGGTCAAACGAGGACAATGCTCTGAAAATGGTGACCTTGGGGGTGATCCAATACCATTTTGTCCCCTGCAGTGACTGCTAGGCAGCTCCTTCTAGCACCTGTTGTAGCTGTGAGACTCTTGGTCTCCGTGGCCACTATGTAGCTAGAAGCAGGACAGATTTAAAGTAAGATAAAATGCACACTTTAGTAAGCTCTCCCTTTGATTAGCGTTCAAAGGTTGTTTTTTCATAATTTTTCCTTGGTGTTTTTAATACATTTAAAAGCGGGCACATTTTGTACTCCTGATTCCACCATTCCCAAAGAGTTTTTCCTCCTCTAGAATGTTCTTAAATTGGATTTCTAGACCCTTTGAGTCTTCTGGGCCAAGAAAGACCAACTGCATGTAGGAGGTTTAGCATTTTCTTTTTAATGCAGAGCGCATTGTATGTTGTGTCAGACCAGCGCTCCAAATAGAACCCTCTTATGTGGGGCCTGTCCTTTGGTTTTGACAAATGCAAATGAATACGCTGAGCAACTTGCTGGCTTCCCTGTGAGAAAGCAGCCCTTTCTTCCTACATTTGGCTGCTGTATAGAGTTAAACATTTGTTTTCACACGTGGTCCCTATGAGATCTTCATGGTCTACCCACTTCCCTCTGGTTGGCATAGAACGACAGGGTTTCGCTATTAAAATATACCACAAATGTGGCCACCCTGTTAAAGCAATCCGCATGCACCAAATCCAGCAATCACTTTCCAAAAGAGTCTCAAACAAATGTGACATGAAGCAGGGCCATGCAGTCTGTGGTTTAAAGCTCATCCAGTCCAGGACGAAAGGGTGACTCAGGAGATAGTGGGGATAATTAAAAAGAATTCTTGTTAAGAATCCAGCATGGTTATAAGAAAATGAAGAGATGGACTTGAATATCCTACCTTTTAAAACTTCTGCAAGCCTGTGATACATACTAATCATAAATACTTTATCCCTTCCAAACTTGCCAGTCTAGCTAAGACACCAAGTAAAATATATATCACATATAAAAAATCACACTCACATGTAATTTAGGAGTAAATTTTCAAGAAAAGGTAAATGTGTAATGGTTAAACATATATAATTTTATTTTGGATGACCATACTAACCCACAAAACACAAGAAAGTCTTAGAAAAAAAAATTTTCTACATATGAAATGGCTTGGTGTGTGTGTGTGTGTGTGTGTGTGTGTGTGTGTGTGTGTCCTCTGACCTCCACGAGCACTCACAAGCACATACATACAGTAAAAATACTATCTAAATATTCTCCCTAAATTAGAAAAACATCCAAATGTGACTTAGTTACTTATTATAAATTCCTTTTGTGGTATGACTGTGAAATGTCCTGCCTAGGCTCATATGTTTGAACTCTTGGCCCTGGTGGGGCCTGACTTTCCAGGTAGTAGAACTATGGAGAAACAGGCTAGAGCTAAAGGAAGTGGACCACTTGGGGAGGAGCTGAATGATTTGGAGCCCAACTCCATTGCTGCCTGCTTTTATTTTGCCTCACCAGCCCTATGATGGACCATAGCCTCTCAAACTGCAAGCCAAAAGTCCCCCCCCCCACACCCCTGTGTTTCTTGTTGTCAGATCCTTGGTCACATCAATGAGGAAAGTAGTGAATAAACTGATTCATCACGTGGGTGCCCTTTTAAGTTAGAAGAAACACTTCTTTAAGATGCCATGCTGAGATTAATTTCCAGTGCAAACAAAATGGTGTCTTTCCAGATATACATACAGGGGCTAAGGACTTGCTTTTTTGAAAATAGATTTTTAAATATAGTATATTTTGACTAGGGTTTCCCTTCCCCTGGCTCATCCCACATCTTCCCCCACCTACCTCTATCTCTCATTAGAATACAAACAGGCATCTAAAAAATAACAGGATAAAATAAAATCATAAAAACCAGAATAGGACAAAACAAACAAACTACCAAGAGAAAAAGAGCCAAAGGAAAAGCACAGGAAGTACATATAGATGCAGACTCAGATATTCACACATACAGAAATCCAAAGAGACACAATACCAGAAGTCAAGTAAGCAAAAGACCTGCAAGGGGAGGAGGAAGAAGGAGGAGGAGGAGGAGGAAGAAGAAGAAGGAAGAAGGAAGAAGAAGAAGGAGGAGGAGGAGGAAGAAGAAGGAAGAAGAAGAAGGAAAAAGAAGAAGGAAGAAGAAGAAGAAGGAAGAAGAAGAAGAAGGAAGAAGTAGAAGAAGAAGGAAGAAGAAGAAGAAGGAAGAAGAAGGAGGAGGAAGAAGGAAGAAAAAGAAGGAAGAAGGAGGAGGAGGAAGAGGAAGAAGAAGGAGGAGGAGGAGGAAGAAGAAGGAGGAGGAGAAAGGAGGAGGAGGAGGAAGGAGGAGGAGGAGGAGGAGGAGGAGGAGGAGGAGGAGGAGGAAGAAGAAGAAGAAGAAGAAGAAGAAGAAGAAGAAGAAGAAGAAGAAGAAGAAGAAGAAGAAGAAGAAGAAGCAGAAGAAGCAGAAGAAGAAGAAGCAGAAGAAGAAGAAGATGCCAAGGCAGAGCACTATAAGACAAGGAATCTTCAAAAATGCAATTGAGTTGGTGTTATGTTATCCATCTACTGCTGGGCCTGGGATCTGTCCTTAAGTGTAGTCTCCATATCCAGTGAGACTCCATTGCAGAAAACTAACTTTTCCTTTGCAAGTGGTTATAAGTTGGAGAAAACTCTTGGGTTAGGGATAAGGGATTGTGTCCACTTCCCTCTCAATGCTGAGACCCAGTCTGGCTTAGACCAGTGCAGGCCCTGTGCAGGCTCTGTACATGCAGCCAGTCTATGAGTTTACATATGTAAGGGTCCTTGTGTGTTTAGAAGACTTTGTTTCCTTCATGTCCTCCATCTTCTCTGGCTCTCACAATCTTCCTGTCTCTTCTTCCCCAGGGCTCCCATATCCCTGAGGGGAGGAATTTGATGGAGACAGCTCATTGAGGACTGAGTGTTCCAAAGTCTTTCTCTTTCTCTGCATTTTGTTCCATTTTGGGTCTCTGTTTTTGTTCCCATCTACCGCAAAAGGTGCTTCTCTGATAATGGCTTATCAAGTCACTAATCTATGAGTATAGCAGATTGTCATTAAGAGTTGTTTTTATTGTTACATTTCTTTAATAGAACACTAGTATTTGCATTTGCCCTATTTCCCTGGTCTATCTAGTCTCAGGTTCTTGGCTACTTCAGCAGTGTCAGGTATGAGTTCCATCTCATGGAGTAGGCCTTAAATCCTTTCGGACATTGGTTGGTTTCTCCTACAAGGTTTAGATCACTATTGCACCAGTGTATCTTGCAGGCAGGTCACCTCTGTAAACCCAAGGTTTTGTGGATGGGTTGGTGTTTATGTTTCTCCTCTGGTAGCATGCAGAGTACTTTCCAGTGCTATGAACACTGGTCAGTAGGGGTGAAGGCGCTAGGTAGGCTCCAGCTTGACTTCTCCATGTTGAATGAGCTGTGTAGGTGTTGTCTTCAGCAGCAGGGCTTTATCATCAGTTTGTGGAGAGCAACCAGTAGCCTTGGCAATAGCCGAGTTAGTTTGGAGGTGTCCATGGGTCCCCTTTGGTCAACTCAATTAGTTGTAACCCATTACTGGCACTAGGGGTTTTCATTTGGTAGTGAGAGATGTCTAGTTGGGGCTTTATCTCCCCTGTTATTTGGTGATTTTGTTTATATATCTCTCACATGTGTATATATTTTAAGAAACTTCTACTGTACTGGGTCTCAATATAACCCTTCAAATGGCCCTTAGTTTTAGCTGTCCCTTTCTGTATTCCCTCCTTTACCACCTACTTCCCACCCCTTCCAAGTCTGATCCTCCTCCCCATCCATCCATAGCTATTTATCCTATTTCCCCTTCCTTGGGACATCCATCCTTTCTTCCTATCTCCTTACTATGTAACTTCTGTGGTTACATGGATTTGTAGCCTTATATTGAAGATTTAACAGCCAACATCCACAATAAGTGACTATTTATCTTTTTAGGTCTGGATTACTTCACTGGGGATGATTTTTTTTTCTAATTCCTTCCATTTACTTTCACATTTCATGATTTCACTTTTTTAAAAAAATAGTTGAATGACATTCCATTGTGTAAAGATACCACTTTTATTATTATTATTATTCATTCTTCCATTGATGGCTATCTGTGCTGTTTCCAACTTCTGGCTATTATGAATCCAGCAGCAATGAACATAGCTGAGCAAGTGTGTCCCATGTAGGATGTAGAGTCCTTTAGGTCTGTGCCCAAGAATGGAATAGCTAGATCTTCAGGTAGTTCTATTCCCATCTTCCAGAATAAACAACACACTGATTTCCATAGTGGTTGTACAAGTTTGCCACCCTGCCCCCAGCAATGGATCAGTGTTCCCCTTAGTCCATATCCTTGCCAGCATGAGCTGTCATTTGTTTTATTGATCTTGAGCAGCCAGGGGGCGGAGAGGGGGGAGGATTTGATGCAGTGTAGAACAGATAAAAACAGAAAGACAAACCAAAATAGAGTGTTTTACAAAATGTTCAGATTGTCTCCCTGTGGTTCTGTGGGAGTAATAATGTGAATCGTACTTTGTAAATCAAAAGAGAGAGGATGAATTCTTGATGTTACATATGTGTATGCTTTATAATGCTGTTCTAATTATTTAGGTGAGTTCGAACTTAGTTCAGAAAGGTCTCTGGATTTGCACAAGACCTCATCAGATATAACAGAAATCCCAACTGTGTTTTCATTCTTCAGTGTGCTTTTTAGCTAATTTATTGGCACAGGCTGCTGAATTGCTTTCTAAATGGAGTGCTTTAAGCACACAGATAGGCTGCCCGCTTTCCTTATTTGACACTTCTGCATTCCATCAGCTGGTAGCTATTCTGTCCTTTCTATTTCTCTCTCTAGGTTGCAGATGCCCTGGGTACCTCTCCATCTCTGATCACATGGGAATGCTGCTGGGGAAGGACAGAGAAATGTTCAGACAGCAGTGGAAGCATCACAGAGGCGGGGACAAGGCGTTGTCTAGATACACACCCAGAAATCTATCTGCCTTCATCTTCATACTCCATCTCAGCCCAGCCACGGCCTATATAAGGAGAAGGCACTTGTGAATATATCTTTACCAACTAGCACTGTACATCTAGGCAATGCTTGTACTTACACTAACAAGCACATCGCTCCTGTGTTTGGAACCTCAGAAATGTCGGCAAGGATCAAACCTAGACATCCAAGAAGAATGAACCAAACAATTCTGAGGCCATGAAAATTTCTCTTTCAAGCCAGCAGGTCTCTTCAGACTTCTGTCCAAGTTTTGCCTCTTAATGTTGACCTTAACTCATTTAACTCCCTAGATTTTTAGAATATGAATTCTTGGAAAATCCAATTAAATAAGCACAATAATTGCAACACAACATTCTTCAATATCTTGCTATGTGCTGATCTTAAAAATGAAGAAATACAGGGGCGGGGGATGGTTCAGCAGTTGAGAGCACTTGCTACCCTTGCAAAGGACTCCACTTTGGTTCCAGTACCCACTGATGGGAAATGTCATTCTGTAAATATGTATCTCTTATTGGTTAATGAATAAAGCACTGTTGGCCAATAGGAAAGCAAGATAGGTGGGACTAGGAGACAAGGAGGTTTTGGGAAGAGGTTAGAGAGATTCAAAATGTAGGATCAAGAGAGAAGAACTCTGGACCCTCTCTCCAGTAAGATAAGACCACATGGAAATACTTAGATTAATAGAAATGGGTTAATATTTTAGACAGAGCTAGCCAATAAGAAACACTAGTAACAGGCCAACAGCTTTATATCTAATACAATGTCTCTATGTGTTATTTGGGGCTGGCGCAGCTATGGGACCAGGCTGGTGGGAAAACATACTGTAACAACCCACATCTGGCAACTCAAAACTGTCTGTCAGCCCAGGTCCAAGGAATTCTGCCTCCTTAGGCACCTGCACACACATGATACATATGCATACACTCAGGTACGCAAGCATATACATACAATAAAAAAATTAAAAACAAACTTTTTATTTATTCTTGTTGTATGTGAATTGGAGTTTTGCCATGGGTCTCAGATCCCCTGGAACTGGAGTTATAGACAGTTGTGAGCTGGCATGTTGTGCTGGGAATTGAACTCGAGTCCTCTGGAAGAACAGTCAATGCTCTTAACCCCTGAGTCAACTCTCCAGCACCACATTACTATTTTTTTTTAAAAAAAAAATAAAGGCACTTTTACCAAAAAATATCCATTCTGTGATTGATTTTTAAAAGCCAGATTCAAACCATAATAAAGTAGTAGGCTTCATATTTACCTTAACATCAGGACAAAATATAGAAAGCAGTTGTTGGAAGGCATTGACCAATAAGCGATCCATGGATACAACTCTCAAGAGTAGAAATAGGTCAGCCGAGTCTTGCATTGCTTAATTTGTTTCTGAAATTCTTTTCAAGGCTTAGCACAGGGAAAACAAATCCAAGTAAAGAAAGCCAGTTTTACGCAGTGATCTGTGAGGAAGGCCAGGACTTCAGCAAGAGCCCAGGTGCAGGGAAACTAAAGAACGCAGCTCAGAAAAATCTACAAACCGTCTTCATATCTAAAGGTAAATGAGGATTTACAAGTTGGCACACACACACACACACACACACACACACACACACACACGTGCAAGCATTTACATACAGGCACAGGCACACATGCATATGCACTCACACACAGAGACACATTTTTGAAAGAAGCATTGATAAATAAAGATTTAAGATTTTTCAAAATGCTAAGAAATTCTAAAAAACAGCAATAATCCAGTCCAAGTGAAGACAACGTCCACCCATCCAGTAGAGATTCCTAAAAGTCACTAAGGAAGAAAACCCCTTTCTCAGAACACAGCTATTGGTGAAAACCATTTACCCTAGAAAAAAAGGAAATCTTCAAGCCAAGCTATGACATAATTGAGCTGATCTGTCAATCATGTAAGTGCCTACCAATACAAATTCAACAGACATTAGAGGGAAACAACATAATACAGAATCTTAACTGAGTTAAGAGATTTCTAGACATAAGAAGAGGCAAGGAAAAAGGCAAATGCAGAAAAAAATAATAAAAGCACATACAGAAAAGATCTACGTATAAGGGTTAACATTCAAAAACCTCAGAATAATTGCAAATATTATGATAAAACAAATTCATGAAAATGTAGCCAAGATTGATAAAATAACGTCATTTCAGAAGGGTTTTATGGGTGTTATGAGGTGAGATGTCATTCTGTAAATATGTTTGTCTTATTGGTTAATGAATAAAGCACTGTTGGCAAATAGGAAGGCAAGATAGGTGGGACTAGGAGACAAGGAGGATTCAGGGAGAGAGGCAGGGAGGATTCAATATGTAAGACTGAGAGAGCAGAACTCTGGACCCCCTCTCCACTAAGCCAAGACCACATGGAAATACTTAGATTAATAGAAATGGGTTAATATTTAAGACAGACCTAGCCAATAAGAAAGGCTAGTAACAGGCCAACAGCTTTATATCTAATACAGCCTTTCTGTGTGTTATTTGGGGCTGGAGCAGCTGTGGGACTAGGTGGGCAGGAAAACCTACTCGTAACAAAATGGCACTGGCAACTTGGAACCCAGAATTTTCACTTAAAACTTGCCAAAAGCTTAAAAAGGGGTTTAAGAAACAAAAGAACAAAGACAAGCAAGGCTTCTTGGTAGCAACATATTTCTCCTTTGGACTCTGTTTTGCTAGAGACAAGCAGAAATTTGTGCGGCTCCTTTAAGGGAGATTTCCTGACTCAGCATAGAGGCAAAAAAATCACACGACTTTTAAAAAGTTCTGCTAACAATTCAACGGTATGTATGAACAGCTGGTTTAAGAAAAAAATAGAAAGAGAGTAGCTGGGCAGTGGTGGCACATGCCTTTAATTCCAGCACTCAGGAGGCAAAAGCAAGCAGATCTCTGTGATTTCAAAGTAAACCTGGTGTACAGAGTGAATTCCAGGGCAGCCAAAGTTACACAGAGAAACTCTGTCTCAAAAATTGAAAAAAATAAAAGTAAAAGAAATAGAGTAATAAAAAAAAACTACGTAAAGATGGAAAGCACAGAAAGAGTCTGGATACTGTATGGTATTGTGTTGTCTTTGTAATGTTTGACTGCTGAGGAAACAGCAACAGTTGTTAAAAGAAATGCTGCTGGAATATAATTTATATATTTTAAAATGCTTTGACTTCCAATTTTAAGTCTAAGGACAAGTTACTGGGGAAAAGAATTTCTATTTTTGTTTCCACAGAAAATAAAAAGCTGTAGATTCCTTCCAGATTAACATGGTTTGATCAAGCAAGACCTCCTGAAGCAGTGTCCCAGGTGATCCACCATTCAAAAAAGCTGGGACAAGGCAGCCTTGCAGACCACTACAGCCAGGATTTCTGTGTCTTCTTAGGATTCCCATGACAGTGCCCCCTACTAGCAGGAAGCAGTTTTAAAAGAACAACGCCCAAATTCCCAAATATTGTTTATAAATGTTTGTTTTCATTTAAATGGGCTGGGTTATAAATGGTTAATAATCACAACCAATCTCTTTTTAAAGGGGATTATGGTCTAGAAATGAATACTTTGTTTTGGAATGTATTTTCATTTATTGATACAAATTTCAGGTCAGTTTTGTGATATGTACATTTCTCCTTGTTTGGGTATTGTGTTTATAAAGCTCATTTTAAAAAGTATAATTTAATACAGATTTTAGATAGTTACCTATAATAGTCAACACTTTAGTCAGGGTTTACCTATAATAGTCAAAACTTATAGTTAAATTATTTAGGATTTCTAGATATACAGAGATGTATTTGAGATGAATAGGCATTCTTCAAACCTTTCAAAGACCTACAGAGTATGCCATTTAAAATGGTTTAGGGTTTTTCTTAACAGTGAGACATAACTGCTACTGGCAAAACCATCTGCATCAGAAAGAAAGATGGACATTGAAGAATCACGTTATGGAGTTTTCTTTCAATATGGTACGACTAGCCATTTGGACAAGATACTGCTCTTGTCTGGACTGTTTGACTTTATGCTGTATAAACGGACATGCAGGACCCACAGAAAAGTGACTGCTGATTCAAGATGGACACTGCTACAGGGTTCCTGATTCATGGGAGAGTCTGCCAGACAGTCTACAGGACACAGAGAAAAGTGACTGACAAACTGCCAATACAGGTGGATAGTTTGAAGTTTCCTGCTTTGCAGAGGAGTCTGCCAGACACACTACGGCCTATAGGCTAAAGATGGAAGATTACAGAACTTCAGGTGACTGACCAGGCGAGTTGTCTCTGTCACTTCTGTGGTCTTTGAAGAAATTGAAGATAGATAGTTATGGTTATAGTTTTCCTTAGTTAGGATTAAACATAAGTTACATATAGGACTTTAGACACACAAAGATAGGATAGATGATGAAGTATTTTCTTCAAATCTTGCTAAATGTTAATGGACTGAACATTGTTAACCGTGGTTCTTATTTGATAACTGTCTTGTTATATATTTTGCTATGTTAAGGTTCAAGCCCTTCTTTTTATTTTAGACAGAAAAGAGGAGATGATGAAAGATGTCATTCTGCAAATATGTTTATCTTATTGGTTTATGAATAAAGCACTGTTGGCAAATAGTAAGGCAAGATAGGTGGGACTAGGAGACAAGGAGGATTCAGGGAGAGAGGTGGGGAGGATTCAACATGTAGGACTTCGAATCCTCTCTCCAGTAAGCCAAGACCATGTGGAAATATTTAAATTAATAGAAATAGGTTAATATTTAAGACAGACCTAGCCAATAAGAAAGGCTAGTAACAGGCCAACAGCTTTATATCTAATACAGCATTTCTGTGTGTTATTTGGGGCTGGTGCAGCTGTGGGACCAGGCTGGGGGAAAAACATGCTCGTAACAGTGTTAAATGAACATTCTAAACCTAGAATTCAGAATTTAGAAGTCACTGGGTGGGTCTATCAGAACAGAGCAGAAGACAGGCTTAGTGAGCACAAAGATAGGATGATGGAAATAACAAAATGACAGCATGGGATAAGAAAAGAAATAACATGAACAGAGTGGAGAGGCCAAGGTCATGGCTAAAGGATGCAGCTCTAGATACCACGAGATCAGAAGTGTAATGTTTCTTCTCAATGGAAAAGAGAATGAAGTGTTGAAAATATTTAAGGATATGAGACTCAGAAAAGAGAAAAATGAAGAAATTATTCTGACATTCTTTTGTTAATGTGATAAAATATTCAAGTTCCTGAATCTCCACTAAACACACCCAGGAGGAACATAGCCATATTCACACCATTCCCTGCAGCGCTAAGACACTGATAACAAAGGGTATAAAGGATGGACCTTAGAAACAGTTTCAAAAGTACACACCTTAACGTCAAGGAAGAGCTGAGAGATTATCAGCTGACTTTAGCACAGACTGTGGAAGCCAGATAGGCCATTTCCATAGCACCGAAAGAAAAGAAATAGGATTGGGGTTGTAGCTTGGTGGTAGAACACTCATCTGACATGAGCAAGGTCCTGGCTTTGAGCCCCAGCACAGAAAAGAAAGGAAAGTGGAGGGGGAGAGAGCCAAAGGGAGGAGTAGCTGGGAACTGGCAACCTAAAATCCAGATATTTGAATAAAGGAAAACAATTTAAAGACTTTCAGTAGTCAAAGCACATGAACCAAAGGAAGGCTAACTCATTTTAAAGAAAATGTTTAAGGACATTATCCAAGATATAGCAAAAGTAATTACTTCAAAGAAGAGCCTTGATAGGGTAAATGTATGGGTCTGCAAAAGAGACTGATGAAATCTTAAAGCAATACTAATAAAGTTTCATATGGTATGAGATATATTTCAAAATAAAACATATATACAATCAAATGGGAAAAAAAGAAAAAAAATAAATAAAAAGAAGCCACAGAGGTGTTAAAATTTCCTGCCAACT
Organism: Phodopus roborovskii; assembly: GCF_943737965.1. Lineage (NCBI taxonomy): Eukaryota > Metazoa > Chordata > Mammalia > Rodentia > Cricetidae > Phodopus > Phodopus roborovskii. Next base: position 15,708,579 of record NW_026126482.1, on the reverse strand, counting down.
AAAAGTAACTTGAAGTAATTTCAGAATGCCATTCTTAATTGTTAAGATAGCAAGTAAAATAGATACAATTTTAAGGGAAAATAGGAGAAAGAAAACAGGAGTCAGGTGGAGCAAACAGAAAATAATCTGGTAGAGTCCAATCCACTATACCCACAATGAACTCAGAAAAATTAGATACTCTAAAACATGCCAAGTGATGTCAAATTGAATATAAAGTATAAACAGATTTATAAGATATTACAGTATACATACAGACAACACGGTTTAAAATAACAGTAGAAAAAAATGCAGCAGCTAACATAAAGCTTGTTCTGCTAATATCTAAAATGGAATTTAAAGAAAAATAATTTTATATGATAGAGACATCTCAAAACAGTCAAAAAAGATGAAACCAGGAGGAAAGAATCATACACCTTATCGCCTTAATAATACTGTTTTAGCCAGGTATGGTGCCACACACCTTTAATCATAGCATTCGATAAGCAGGGGCAGAACGATAAGTATGAGGCCAGCCTGGTCTACACAAATGGGTTCCAGGTCACCCAAGGATATGTAGTGAGGCCCTGCCTTAAAACAAACAAACCCACAACTTCAAAACTCATGAAGCAAAAGCTGACAGAACTAAAAAGAAATAGGTACCTACGTTCCTAATGGAGATTTTAGAAACTTGATCTTAGTAACTTGAAGGATAAACAAAGAACATCCATGCTATTAAGTTGTAGAAGTTTAGTTTAGGACAACAAGCCTGGATCAGTACACCTATAGTGTACTAGAATGTGGTGAGTGTAGGATGAAGATAATTTTCACACCTACATGGATTATTTAATAAAATAGAACATTTCTGGACATAGGAGGGGGGAACCTGCATTTCTGAAATGATGAAGGGGATAGAAATCAAGAAGTTTTGTTTCTGTTGTTGAAGTTAAAAAGAAGAAAAAAATAAACAGAAAACTAAATAGAAAATCTCCAGTGCTAATAAATTGACAAATGTACTGGTTTCACAAGGCAAAATGAAATTTTAAAAAGATTTGAAGATAATGAGGATGAACATAAATATAACTCATCAAAACTTTGATGCACAAGTTTAACTGTTTCTTAAAACATTAAGAAACAATCCCTATCTAATAACATAGTCACTTGGCATGCTTACCAAAAACTAACAAAAGGATATGCACACACTTTTGTACATACACATAATTGCAGATTCGAGGGGCTTGGTGTTTGTTTTGTTCTGTTTTCTTGATACTGCATCTCACTAGGTAACCTAGCTGGTCTGGAACTCACTCTGCAACTCAGGCTGACCTCAAAATAGTGGCGATTCTCCTGCCTCAGACTGATCTTGTAATCGCGAGCTCTACTGTCTGATTTCAGATTTGTTTTAAAAGAGGAGATGGAAAATAGATGAAAGGTTTGCAGGTGGTAATGGGAAAACAGATTGTACTAAGACCAACACAAGAGAGTGGGACTCAAAATTGTAATGTTACAAAATGCTCATGCAACATAAGTGAACCTCGACAATAGTATACTGAAAAGAACCAGGTAATAAAAGAGGCACATCTTCTACATCAAACCTAGAAATCAACTAATCCATCGCTCCAGTAAGCAGATCAGTTAGAGCAGAGGGCAGGAACATACAGAGATGCCGATTCGCACTGGAAATGTCTACGATCCTGACCGAAACAATAGTTTTGCGTAAATATACTTATGTGCAAGCCCTGGGATGCACAGTTAAGAATTCTCAGATTGTATGCTCCAGATATGCATAGTTATGATTGATTGTATCTTAATTTGCTTTCTACTGCTGTGATAACACACCAAGACCAAATGTAACGTGTTGTGCCTTACCATTTACAGATCCGCATGAAGGAAAGTCAGGGCAGGAACTCAAACGAATCAGGAACCTGGAGGCAGGAACTGATGCAGAGACCGTGGAGGGATGCTGCTTATTGGCTTGATGAAGGAAAGTCAGGGCAGGAACTCAAACAAATCAGGAACCTGGAGGCAGGAACTGATGCAGAGACCGTGGAGGGATGCTGCTTATTGGCTTGATCCCATGGTTTTCTCAGCTGCTTTCTTATAGCTCCCAGTGTTAGATCAGAGTTGATGGAGGCGATGTGGGAATGAAAGGGAAGACCAACCTAAACACAAGCGTTATGCTTTGTTACAACAATGGAGGGTGGTAGTCTCTGCATGGGAGTGGAGGCTAGGCCAGGCACTATGTGCTTGAGGGTTTTATAGGGCAGAAGGGGAACTTTTGGGGGTAAAAAACTCAATCTGCAAATGTCTTCCTTGAAGTCTCAGGGTCATCGTAAATAGCAGCAGAGGGTCTCATGATGTGTTGATTTTCACATCAGGAGTTTCCCAGCTCCTAATTGCCTGCAGATGTTTTCATCACTATGTGGACTTTTTTGTCAGGCAGATGTTCTTATCCGTATACCAAGTTTGGGTTTTCTCAGCCCACAGGAGGTCATTAACCCTGGACTAGCTGCTCAGAAGTGGTACCCCAGCAGTGGTCTGGATTCTCCTCCATCCTCTACCATTTATCAAGAAAAATGCCTCCCCCCACACACACACACACATGCCAATCTGATAAGGGCATTTTCTCAACTGAAGTTCCCTCTTCCCAGGTGGCTCTAGCTGCTGTCAAAGTCCCATAAACCTTAGCAGCACAGACTGTAAATCTATCATATCAAAACACAGCTGCAAATTTTCTTAATAAGCTTTTGAACTTGAACTTTTCCAACGGAAGATTAATCAATGTCATTGTAGCTATTTATTCCTAAGCCATTCTAATAGTAGACAGTATTGAGGTGCTATGTCCAGACACATTCGTGAATATACATTGCAACCCCTACACTCCATAGGTCTAAAGTGTAGTTTTCTTGTTAGTGGTGATGTTTTGAGTCAGGATCTCACATAACCCAGGCTGGCCTCAAACTTGCATCCGATGCTGACCTTGAGTGTTTCCACCTTCAACTTCCTAGGTGCTGGAATTTCAGGTGTGAACCGCCACACCCCATTTATAGGGTGCTGGGGATCGAACCCAGAGCTTGTTTCACCTTAGGAAGGTACTCTACCAACCGAGTTAAGCCCATAAACCCATTTGGTTTTGGTTTTGGTTTGTTAAAACAAACAAAAGGCAACAACAGATGATTCATTCCTACCAGGGTAAGGTAAGAGAGCCCATAAGGACAGAAAAGATGAGCCAGGTACATGTGGCTTCCCCTATAAAGCATTGTGGTTTACATCATATCTATACAGGACCATGCATTTGAAAGCTTACCAGAGAGTCCTAGTCTTGGAAAAACAACTTACAAGAGGTCAAGCAAGTGTTGAGGGTCATTGAAATTTCACTCTTGCCTATAACTCATTAGCAACCTATTCTAGTCTAAGGTCTGCTCTGGATTTATCCAAAAAGAGCTAAAATTATATTCAGACAAAACCTTCAGGGGACAAAGTATATGTATGTTGCTTCCTGCCAGGATTCCAGAACTTGGGGAATACTTCAGAAGTACAACCTTAATAAAGTCTGAAACAAAGCCCTCATATGTCTAAGGCAGCAGCTGTTTAACCCGAAAGTCAATATTCATGAAAGAGGCATATCAGAGATTTTAAAAAATGAAATACCAGTTGCCAAAGGCCTTTTTCTATAATTAAAAAACATTAGAAATGTTAAGAAATTGAGAACTGTAGTCTCTAGTCAGCTGGAGTAATTGATAAGATTCAGTTTCTGAGATGACCCAGATATTGATTTAGCAGGCAATGACTGTGCAGACAAATATATGTATGTATGTATGTATGTATATACATATATATATATATGTATATATATATATTCTTTAAACTATGATCTTGATGAGTGAACAGAGGTAGTCTAAGCAAAGAAATGAACACATTTAAAAACATGAAGATTCAATTGTAGAAAAATATAACACTGATTCAGCTTAATGGAAAACTAGAGGTGGCCCAAGAAAGAATTGCTTAACCTTAAGAGAAGCCAATAAAAACTGTCAACCTGAAAGTCAGAGACAGAAAAATTCAAGATTAAAAATGAATATGTGCCCAGTGTACTCAGGGAACTATGGAAATAGTAAGGATAGACTTGGATTTTTACAAGGCGAGGGAATGAGAATGGGACGAGAAACCATCAGACAAATTAACATCTAAATGCACGCCATGAAACTGATAAACAATTTGCCTTGGTCTGGGTGGGAAGAGTCCACCACAAGCTCCTGTAGTGGTCATACTGTTTCCAGCTGGTGAGCCTTGGAGCAATGACTGCATCCTAGCTGACTGCATCCTAGCGGGTGTGGTAGTATCAAGGAGTTAATTCTTTTGATACATCCATGATACAATGAAACTACAGGGGATGGTAAGAAGGAGCAGGTGGGGTCAAGGTGGAGAAGCAGGTGACTGGAGGCACCCTTGACTGGGTGGACCTTGTCCTCTGCTCCTCCTTCTCTCTTGTGTAAGGTGTACGGTTTTTCCTCCTGCCGCCGGTCTTGTCCCGCCGCCATGCCAGCCCCAATTAACACACAGAGACTCTGTATTTGATATAATGCTGTTGGCCCGTTACTTGTTTCTTATCGGCTAGCTCTGTCTTAAGTATTAACCCATCTCTATGTATTTCCATGTGGTCTTACCAGTGAGAGGCGGCTGGTGGTTCTGCCTTCTCTTCACTCTCCATGTTGACTCCTTACTGTAAGGAGTACGGGTTTTCCCTGCCGGCCGCCTAGTCTTGTCCTGCCACCGCACCAGCCCCAAATAATGCACAGAGACTCTGTATTTGATACAGTGCTATTGGCCAGGTGCTAGTTTCTTCTTGGCTAGCTCTGCCTTAATTATTAACCCATTTCTGCTGATCTATGTATTTCTCTTACCGGGAGCCTGCCGGCATACTGCTTTCTCCTGACTCTCCATCTTTGCTCCTCCTTACTACTTCCTATTTCCTCCTTGTCTCTCCTGTCTTCCTTTCCTATTGGCCAACAGTGCTTTATTATTAACCAGTATGAGAAACATATACAGAATGACATCTCCCATCATCTCTCTTGCTCCATGGCTGTCCCAAGAAGAGCAGCCTTTCCCACTTGCTCCCTGCTGCTGTTGTTTTCCGCCTCAGCTCAGGCTGGAGCCAAAACAAATGTCTCTTAAATGATTCCTTTCAGGTATTTGTCACAATGGCAAACATTCTGACTGACACACAAAACTGGTAACAGGAATGGGGATGTTGCAGTGATGGCAGGGCCATGTGGTTCAAAACTTTTGGAACTGGCTTGTGGGAGGGATCTTGGAAAGTTTGCAGATGCAAACTACAGAAGCCTCTGAATGCTGGGAGCAGAGCCTAATGGCTGACTACTGTGGGGGCTGGAAGAACATAATGGTGCTATGGCCACGTGGAGTAAAATTTATGCTCCTGAGATTTCAAAGGGGCTCAGAATCTTCTGGAAAAGAACTCATCTACAATTTGTCTATGCCCTCATGGACACAGATTATATGTCTGACAAACATCGAACAGACCCTCAGAGTGTCAAACCATAAAGAGAAGCAAAGGTGCCGGTGAATGCATGGCTTTGGAAAGAATAGAGATATATCCCACAACTGTCAAGGAATTGGCAATGTCAGTAAAAATTTTAGACGGCCCCTCTGAAATAAAGGGAAAAAAATGTATCTACTACCTCCTAGCACTAAGAAAACAGTGCCTGGCAGGGCCTCATTGGGTTATAGATTCAGATATTCTATGCCTGGGAATATTCCCTCAGTCCATGCAACAGGAAAGATGAAAGGCTACAAGATTTCAAGGAGATCAAAAGCACCAAAGAAGACCACATCAAACCCAGGCTGTGAGGACGAGTGCTGTCACTAGGGTCAGACACCTTGAGGTATTAGACATATCTGATAAGATGTCATCTGGCTATCTTAGTTAAGGTTTATTATTGCTGTGAAGAGACACCAAGGCCACGGAAACTCTTCTAAAGGAAACCATTTCAATAAGGGTGGCTTGCTCACAGTTTCAGAGCTTCAGTCCCATATGATCATGACGGAGAGCATGGTAACATGCAGGCAGACATGGTGCTGGAGCTGACTGTCACACAGAAAGAAGCTGTAGAAAAAGAGACCTCAAAGCCCACCCCCACAGTGACACACTTCCTCCAACAAGGCCACACCTCCTAATAGTGTCAGTCCCTTTAGGGGCTGTTTTCTTTCCAACCATCATACCAACATATTATGGAGCATCCTCCTAAATGAACCACAGCACAGATTCCTGGGGATACAGGATAATGAAGTTCTGGTTGCAACAGGCAATGGTACAGCTTTTGAAACATAGCTCTTGGCATGATATTGTGTCCCATCAGAGGCAGAGTGACTGACCCAGTGACACTAAATGACCATGCAGCCTTAACTCCTAACTGTAAGCCAGGTCTCTTAGCACCACCAAGTTCATGCCACTTTAATCACCAACCTCAAGTGGGGACCCCAGATGCACCAGACCCTCTGCTGTTGACCACACATTCACAGATTTCTACAAATTATTGCCTAGCTCCAATTTTTTTTTTTTTTTTGCCTCATTAAAAAAATAGACAGTTATTTTAAAAGAAAAACAGTTGGTCCAGAAATATGTTAGGGTGAAAAATTAAGTAATAGGGTGATAGGAGAACATTTTTACCCAAGAAAGTAAGTAAATTGTTGTAGCCTGTCTTTGTTGGGCTTCAGTCAGATCCAGCCAACTTGCCCAGTTCATACCTGAGATGGGGAGTGTGGGTTAAGAAATGGCAGGTAAAGTAAGAAAAAGACAGAGACACAGGATAGAGTCAGGAGGGCAATCAGGTGGATACCAAGTTTATTCTTCACCATTCTTAAATACCCCAACCAAAAAGGGGAACATGGCAAAAGACTTTGATATCATGTACAAGGAATAGAATTTCTTCCTTAGTTCTCCAAACATTTGGTAACCACACCTTAGACTCATTATCTGGACTTGAGGGTTAAGAGTAGTAACCAACCCTCAGCCTAAGGTTGTTGTTATTTAGATAAGGCATCTTATCTAGATCAAACATCCTACAGTAGCCATGCCTTAGACCTTTAGGCCATAATTATGACTTTACCCTTGGAAGACTAAGGATAGTTTTGAACTCTGTGACCTTAAGATGAAGTGGAGACATCTCTGTAGGTCCCAACAGTAAATTTTAAAAATTCAATGCCAATTTCTAATGTACTATTTTTTTGTTTCAAAAGTATGTAGTATACCATTTCTGCACACCCAAGAACTTGGAATCTCACAACCGTGGGTCTAGTGGGATTATGGCACTTTTAGTTCCAGGACTAAGTCATCAGAAGTGTTGTGTTCAAATTCTGAACCCGCAAATCACCAAGAGACCCTATCTGATGCAAAAGGGAAGAGTCTTTAATTAATTAGCGAGTTAACTGTATTAACTTGGGATCTCTGTAAGTTCCATCCATCAAGTGTAGTGAGAAGGACCCCGAGGGACCATAGGTCAGGGAATTTTTTGGGGTAGAGCAAGGGGAGTGTCTGGCATCTGCAACAGTCTCAGGATTGGTGCACTTCTGAGCTTGGGAGGCCTACCTTATTGTGATTGGTCAGAAATGGTTGCTATGCTAAGACCCGCCCCCCCCAGGGCATTTACTATGCTCTGCACTCCACTGTCCTAGAAAAACACACCCAGAGCCCACCAGATAACTTCTGATTGGTTCCTTGCCACAGGGAGGATACCTGGCTTCCTAGTGACTGAGGCAAGGTTGGGAAAGGTAGGGAGCTCAGCACATGTTGCTGAGTCAGGGGCCTTTGTCTTGTTGGGTTTTTTCTGCAGCCTGTCATAACTGTCAAAGCAGGGGTCAGGGTGAGGGTCTGGTTCCTTCAAGAAGTCACTGCACTTTGGGAGGTTCAATGATTTGTGTCAGGGTAGGAAGCTCAGTGGAGCTTGATGTCTAGTCAATCAGCAGTCCCTTGACCTTGGCATCTAAGAGCTTTTGAACCCTGAACTTGAAGCATGGGGGCAGGTGGGAGGGGTACAGCCCAAAGGAAGGTCAGACTTAAGATATTTGGGTCTGGCCTGCCTGTCCTCAGCCTGCATTTTCCCATTGCATCCCATCAAAATAGCTTGTATCCTGGCCCCTACCTTGAGAGGATCAGCTTAAGGACAAGCCAATCAGAGGATAGCAAAAGAAGGCTGGGAGGATACAGTGTTTGGTAACAGTATGACCTCATGCTCATGTCATGCTTGAAGCCTGACCTGCTTCTGCACTTTTCGATCTTAGGGTCAGAAGTTCAAAGGCATTTGCTACATTGTGCATTTGAAGGCAGCCATGCATGCATAAGACTCTGTCTAGGAAGAAAGGAAGGAAGGAGGAAGCAGAGAGGTAGGGAAGGAAGAATGGAAGAAGGGAAGAAGGAAGGAAAGAAAAAAGGGAAGGAGGAAGGGAGAAGGGAGACTAATTCTGATGTTATTAAATTGAGTACAATATTATGTGTCAAAAGCTCTAAATATGGTCATACCCTTCGATGTAACACAGAAACTTGTAAGAATGCACTCATCAGACAAATATTTGATTGCTGAAGTTAGACAGCAAGCAAGACAAACACCCTCACGGAGCTAGTCTTAAGTAATGACTAAAGATGAATATAAAGCCTTGTGTACAAAGGTATCGATTTTGTAGTCCTTTGTAATAATCAATAAAGTAACAAATACCCAACAAAGTAAAAACAAATAAATGTCACAGCACTGATGTGACAAAATGGTATTTTTAATGAATTACAGAAATCACTTCATATAAGGAGAAGTATTTCTGCTTATAATTTTTTTAAGCTGATGGTAATATAGTGTAGAGTAGAATGGACCAGTGTTTGTACACTGTCTTGTGTGTTAGTTATTTGTATGCAGGGAAAGCCCAGAATCGACTGCTCTGAAATGTCAATAGTTATTCTGAAAGGGAGAACTGTGGGTGAATTTGATTTTCTCCTGTGTGTATCTTGCTATCAATCTGTAATTTTCTATAACAAACATGCCATTCCATTGTTACCAGAGAAAACATAGCTTTGGCAGAATGACCTTGAATAGTTTACATTAGAGAGGAAATAAATGACACTCAAGTATAAGCATAGCATTGTCTCCTAAATCTGGGGTAACCGATAGACATCTTTAAATAAGGGGGGTAGCGCTTTCATTCTAGGATGGGTACTTCTTGCTCCTTCCTGTCCCTCTAATGCCCCCTTTCTTTTTGCTAGAGGGGAAGTATATGCCTTGCCCATGACATGACAGTACTTTATCACTGAGCTGTGCCCCTAGTCCTATGCTTGTGTTTTCTAACTGAGAAAACCAAACATGTTCTGGGAGCTGGTTAATGGCTGTCTGGACCAGGCCCCATGGCTCCTGTCCCCAGGATTCAAGGCTATTACCACCACTGCGCCCTTTGCCTAGCCCACAGTAACATCACCAGGATAACACTGTCATCAAGAGCGGTCATCCAATACATTTGGAGAGTACCATCAGTGCCCTAAAAATAACTCGGCAGCCTAGAGGCTCTCTGTGTACCGACCAGCTTGAAACCCAAGTGCACCCTGAGTTGAAAAGGCAAGCCACATGGTGGGTTAAATGCTTGGATTCTCTCCCTGGCCTTCCAAATTTAAACAAAAATTCAAGTGTGCTCACAGTCACAGCAGAGGGAGATTGTTTGCAAGGTGAAATTAACAATGAACTTTTTCTTGTACCCCTCGCTTTCATTTTAACTCTTGTGCGATCGTTTTAAATAACTACAGCATGCTTTCCGGTGTTTTCTGTGTGTGACATAAAATCAGTGCTGAGGCTTCAATAGTTATACCTGCCCACTTCGTGCCATTTATCAGCCTCACTGAGGTGAAATGCAACATGAAAAGATTTCTCGAAGATAAGGCTGAGCTGCATGAACTAGGCCTCCAATTGCCAGTTCTGTGCACAAAAACACCAGTGGGGCCCATTATATGTGAGTGCTCCTGAGACTAAGGATCACCAGCCAGCCCAGAAAAAACAGGTGTAGCTGCTTAGGGTTGTTTCAAGGGTCGGAAAGCCTGTGAGCCTGTATCAGAATGTTCACGGGGACTCGAAACAGGACAGAATATTCCCAAGCAAGCTAAACAAAGGCTTTCCTGAGACCATACTTTATTTTCCAAAAAATGTTAAGTACCTAGCCTAAACATCCTGAAAGCAGTCAGTCCTCTCTAGGTTATATTGGCTCATACCAAGCATGGGACATGGGTTATATGTCTTTAATATGGTATTTTCAGTCAATGTTTCTTGTGTGTGTGCCTGTGTGTGTTCCAGGGTGGATGAGCATGTGCTTATGGAGTTGACCTCTGGCCTTAAGCTCACCTTGGTTTTTGTTGTTTGTTTGTTTGTTTTTTTTTTTCTGTTGTTTTCTCTCTCTGGCCTGGTATTCACACACCAGTCCAGGCTGGCTTCCTGGTGGTCTCTACTTCTCAAATGCTGGGATGGATTGCAAACTCACTGTACCACAACTAGCTTTTTTTTTTTTTTTTTTTAACATGGGCTCTGGAGATAGAACTTGGATCCTTCTGCTTACAAAGTAAGCCCTTCACTGACTGTGTGATCCCCCAGAACCTGGCTTTTGGTAGACATTTCTTTAGTAACATAAGGTTCTCTTCAGCATGGGTTTGATGACCTGCAATGACAGCAAAGGATTGTCCCTACACCAGGGTAGATTTTTGTCTATGGTTTTCAACCTTCACAAAATGTCATTTTCCCCTTCAAAACTCTGTCCAGATGTGTGTAAGCCTGGACTTATTATCCCTGATTAGAGAGGGAGAAGTAGAGGGGGAAGAAAAAAATAGATAAAATGAAGTCCAACCTTTGAGTTTGCTTCTGGCCTTTAACAGGTAAAGATTTTGAACAATGTGGATGGTAATTTACCGTAAGTAATACAATTATATCAATCCTGCCAAGGATAGTGGTAACCAAGGATTCAGTCCATCCATGTGCACTAATTTGGATATGGCAAGCTTGAAACTTATTTTTATAACTTTTACAGTATTTTACCACTCTTTCTTTCCAAAGAAGCACACATCATGTTGCACAAAGCATGTGGGTATCTGTGTCTCCTCTGCCAGAGGCAGCTAGGAAAAAAAAAAAAAAAAAAAAAAAAAAAAAAACAGTCTTCATGTATTGTTAGTTCAAGCCTGAATTTGTGATCGGTCACTGGACAGAAATAGTTGGTGTTTAGTAAGCTTGAGGCTTGGATTCAGATTCATCTGATGGCTTAGGAGCATACATGGTTTGATGGCGCTGGTTCATAAATCCACGAGAGTGGATCTGGCCTTTGCAACTGTGCTTACTTTGTGTGTCTGTGACACCAAACCCATGGTGGGCAATGGGCATGCTGGATGGTGGCTTCTATTGATGCAGATTTAGGAGACTCACCATTTCTCTTCACCCTCATTCTCAGTAACTCATGCAAATTGATGGGGATGCCTTGGTTATTTCTGGAATTTCAAAATGTGCCAATGACCAGGTATCATCTTGTTCCAAATGAAACAATTTCAGACAAAAGTGTTAAATAGTTTCTACAGGCACATTGTTGCAGACCCCTGGGCTTGAAGGGAGTGCTATTAACCTGTGTATTTTGTTTTTCCTTTTGTTTTTGAAATAATGGCATACAAGCCTGCCTGTCCTTCCCCTCCTTTTTCTCCCCCCCCCCCTGTGTGTGTGTGTGTGTGTGTGTGTGTGTGTGTATGCAGAGGCCAGAAGTTGACCAAAATGTGCCAGCACATTTAGCTTTCCAAGGTGATACTGGGTCTGAACTCAGGTCCTAGCACTTGCATAGCAAACATTTTACACATGAAGCTGTCTCCTGAGCCCTCAAAGTCAACAGTATATTTCCTCCCCAAGGCTGAGCTCTAGGATAGCTATCCCATTGTAGGGTAAGAACTTCCTCTTAGCTCTCTCTTTGCCTGGTGACCACCATCCAAACTGCTGGCTGCACTCCCAGACACCCTCCTTCCTGAGAGTGTCACAGTTCCCTGCAGGGTGGGCTGGCTTCTTACCCATTTAGGAAGACACAAAACAGCCAAAGTCACAGGCCTGTGAGACTTCTTGAGAGGCACCCCCTGTCTCTGAAGCTTTTGCCTGAGCTTCAGTGAAGTGCTGTGATTCTTAAGTGACACCGCATAACAAATGTTAAGTATTAAGAAAGCATACTTAGTCTGCTTCAGGGCCTGCTTTCTTACTTTAAATTTTATCCTTTGTCATACGAGCACAGAGTTCCCTCTAAACTAGTGCTTTACTGAAGCGTTGTGGAGATGGTTTGTATTTCCACGTTCAGGTTTTCATCTGGAACATTTCATACAAAATCTTGTAATATTATAAACTACTAATTTTTCTCAGGTGGATTAACAATAGGTAGAGTTCTTAGTTTTCCTTATCTCTCACTGGGGGGTTCAAAGTTAGAGGACCTGGTCATCTCAGTCAGCCTCCTGTGGGAATCAGCAAGATGAAGATTTTCTACAAGAATATTTGCTAGTGGTTCTTGTTCACATTTGCAAACAGCTAAGGTGCCCTGGAAAGGAATTGAGGTAGGCCTGTGGGGTTCTATCAGATTAACACACTGACCTGTTTAAAAGGAAATAAAAGCTCAGGGGCAGTCAGTGTTGGGACTGCACTGGACAATCCAAGCAAAACCCACTTAAACAGAAATCATTCAGTGAAAGCAGAGAGTGGAATGTTCTGTGCACATTAAATGCTTCCATCCGGGCCTGGGTTTGTAGCTCAGTTGGCAGAGTGCTGGCCTGGCAGGCAGGAAGCCCTGCATTCCTCCCCGAGCATCACATAAACCCAGAGCAGTGACTGTGCCTATGCCTGTAATCCCAGCATTCAGGACTTGGAGGCAGGAGAAGCAGAAGTTCAAAGTCATCCTTGAGATACACGGAAGTTCAAAGCCAGTCTAGGATATGAGACCCTGTCTCAAAAAAAAAAGAAAAAAAGAAAAGAAAAAGAAAACAACAGCAACAACAAAAAGAGAGTTTTAATCCAAACCTTAAATATGACTGATTTCCAAGCTTCTTTAATTAAAAGTCCCACTTAGTAAAAGAGGTGACAGGGAGCTGGCTTAAATTAATAAATATATACTACATTTAATGTGTTCAGCGAATGCTTCCAGATTTGCTGGTAGAAGTCAGTGGTTATGTAACAGGTTTTTTTTTTTTTTAAGAAATCATACTTTTTACAATTATATTCAAATAAATAAATGAGGTAAATTCACTAAATGCTTTGTAATTCAAATAGAGACGGACTCTTTGCTTGGTGGGGGCAGGCTGGGGTGGGATCGATTTATGAGACAGACATTGTACCCATCTTCCTGAATAACTAAGTTAAGCAGGAAGCACAAATTTGATGATTGTGGGAGGCACAGTCCTAATTCTTGGTCCACTAAAGCGGAAGCCACAGCATGATTGACACAGGCACTCTTTGCTGGCTGTGAGCCATTTCTCAAGCATACCCAAATGCTAGGATGCTTGCTAATTTTTTATTATTAACATGCTCTCTCTCTCTCTCATACACACACACACACACACACACACACACACACCACACCACACCACACCACACCACACCACACCGGACTCTACCTCTTGGTTCCCCACAACACCAGCTTTTGGGGGCCAAGAAAACTTGAAGGCTCTTCCCACGGTCCAGACCCCTAGAGGAAGCAGATCTCTTTGGTCCCAGGTGTCTGGGAAGGGAATGCTCTCTCTACAGATCGCCCCAAGCCCCAAGGGACTCTCAAATCAGTCCTGCCATGCCATCGAGGCCTAGCGCGAAGAGCTCTCATGGTCGGCTTTGGAGAATCCAGCAGCTCCCCTTGCAGGCTTACTGACTGAGCGCTCTGGGTCCCTGCCGGAGTCGCCAGGGGTCTTTGCGACTTTGACCAGTAGGAGCAGGCAACAGCAGAGCCAGGCCGCCTCCAGCCGTTTCCAACTCTACCCCGGCAACAGCGCCTGAGCCCCAGCCAGGCGACCCAGCGCCGCGCCGCGCAGTGCGCGGGGAGAGAGCAGCTGTTCCCAACAGCTGGGGGGCGGCGGCGCCGGGCGCCCCAGGTGCTGTCCCGGCCAATCGCAGGCGTCCGGCCCGCCCCCTCCCCAGCCGGGCGTCGACCCCCGGGCCGCTGGGGAAGGGAGCAAAGGGGTGGAGAGCTGTCCTCAGTCCACACTAGTCTGGCAGCTTCCCCTCAGGAGGGACTGTCCCCAGCCCTAGCCGGGCCCAGCACCGCGCCCCCAGCTGCCACCTCCGCGCCCCGGGACGCGGTGGCCGCTGAGCCTCTCCCCCTCCCACTCCAGTCGTTCGATTTTTTTTTTTTTTTTTTTTTTTTTTTGAGAAACATCTACCTCTTCTGGACTCGGAAACCACCACCACCATCCCTCTTTGCATTTATTTTATTTTATTTTTTTTATTTCCAAGGGGGTATTTTGCAAAAGGCTCTCGCAGTCCACGGCCGCGGAGCTGGTCACCGGAACGATCGGGAGGGTCTGGACAGTGACCGGACGAGGGGACAGGATCAGAGCATCCGGGCGAGTGTCGGGGGCCGCGGGCCACTCGGGAAGTCGCGCGCTCAGCGCCCACGCCGCGCCCTCGCCCCCGCGCGCGCCCTCGGCCCCCGGCGGCCGCCGCGCGCTGCGGGAGACTCGGAGCCCGAGGACCAGGCGCAGCCGCAGCCGCAGCCGAAGCCCGAGCCGTGGGGCCGGTGCGAAGATGCACACGACTCAGAAGGACACGACGTACACCAAGATCTTCGTGGGAGGGCTGCCCTACCACACCACCGACGCCAGCCTGCGCAAGTACTTCGAGGTCTTCGGAGACATCGAGGAGGCGGTGGTCATCACGGACCGGCAGACTGGCAAGTCCCGGGGCTACGGATTTGTAAGTTATTTGAAAGGAGAAATCGGGGTGGGTAGGGGGCAACTAAGAGAGGTCCTGGAGGAGAGATCGAAGACAGGCTAGAAGGGATCAAGTGGTCCAGGCCCTCGGGGGTCAGAGGTTGGGTTGAGGGGCAATATGGGAGCTCGCGGGATGCCAACTCCACTAGGAGCAGAGCTGAAACTTTAAGCTTGATGGGGCTTGAGCTGCGAGGGCCTGTGTCTGACTTGCAAGGTTCCGAGAGGCCCTCAGGCGATGCCCTTTTGGGTGGTCGGAGAGCTCGGGAATGAGAGCCAGATTTGGGATATAGGGAGCTGGGAGGGAGAGAACGAAGTCCCGCACCGTGGCTTCTGGCGTTGGTGGCTGGTTGTTAAGTGCTCTGTTGCTTTGTTTAAAAAAAAAGAAAAGAAAGTGTGTGAGTGTGTGTGTGTGTGTGTGTGTGTGTGTGTGTGTGTGTGTGTGTGTGTTGTGGCGGTAAGGCTGGGGCTGGATAGGGAAGAGACACCCATGAGGTCTGGAGCTGCTCTCCCCTCTTGTCCCACCCTATCTCTTAAATTGCAAAGGTAGGTTCTCAAAAAAAAAAAAAAAAAAAAAAAAAAAAAAAAAAAGCTGACCCTCTGGCTGTTTGCCTAACTGAACAGCGCATTAAGCTTCCTGGAGATTTAAAGGGGTGAATTCAGCTCTCAAAGAGCTGAGAGCCCTGGAACAGGACAATCGCTATTGTCGCTGGGGAGTGTTTGCCTGTTGGGAGCAACTGGCTGTTTGAGACTAGACTTTGTTTAAAGCTCACAAGGTTCTCTGGGACCAGGGTGAGACCCTGGGAAGGGGGTAAATCTACAAGCAATTTCAGAATTGTGGCTTCCAAATCTCTATTAGGCCCCACATTAGCGCCCTTAGGGTTTTGGGTGGGGGCAGAGGGCTTCTTCCTTCCTCCTTTCTTCTTTCTGCTTGTATTTTTTTAAACAGAGATAAAGGGTTAATAATGTCCCAATCTCCTTCCAAATAAGAAAGAAAAGGAAAGAAGCAAGCTTGGTGACTTTAGTATTTTTCCTTTAAGGGTTAACTGAGGGCTTTGTGTGTATGTCTGTGTATGTTGCTAAGGTCACCATGGCTGACCGGGCTGCTGCTGAAAGGGCCTGCAAGGATCCCAACCCCATCATTGATGGTAGGAAGGCCAACGTGAATCTGGCATACTTGGGAGCAAAACCAAGAATAATGCAGCCAGGTGAGCCATGCCCCTCCCCTCCCCTCCCCAACCACTGGGGGGCAATGAGCCCATTATGTTCCCCAGCCCAGAAAACACTGGCATCCTGAAAATCCATAGTGGTGTTTGGTAAAACTTGAACGGTGACTGGTTATTCCACCAAGGCGTTAAAGATACATGAGCATTCTGAGTGCTGCTGGGTACTTGAGATGTATCTATGTGCAAAAATAAATCTTAGGTTCTACATAGCTTACACCCAGAAGTTAATTCATGCATTTCCTATCTGATGATGCATATTTTTGTCTGCTTTCAGTTTTTGCTAGCCACTTGTAGCTAAAAGGGTAAACTATGTGGTCATTGTCACCACCAGTCAGTAAGCCTCCCTTCTTAATGTGGTCTAGGGCAGTTACACTGTACCCACAGCAGGCATGATTAAAACACATATTTTCACATATAAAATACTAGCAATCAAATACTTACACCTTCGCAGGTTACAGATTTTATTTTTTAAAACCGATACTTAGAGATGAGAAACAATTTCTTAAAATCCCTGTAGCTGTTAGTTGACAACGGGAGGTGGTATTTTTGTCTGTGTGAAAATAGGACCTGTTGTATTATTTGCTACTGACCTTCACATTCATTGAAAGTAACTCAGTTGACAGTAGAGCGAATGTATTCAATTCCCTGGGCAAGTATCTTCCTTGACTAAATTATGTACTTGTTCACTAAGTCTTTCCTATGGAGGTTTAAAAAGAGGTTGACATTTCCACTCATGGGCTCAGTTGTCAGAAAGGGAATACACAGAGAAATGCCCACGAACATTCAAAACTATGTCTTTCTAAAACATCCTTTGTGTATGCACTATTCTTAAAAGAATGATGGGGAGATTAGTTTTTGTGAAAACTTTTTTTTAATACTACAAGCTGTTTCCAGAGCATTCCAGAATATTCCAAATTGCAAAGACTTTTTCTCATCTATTCTTTTTTTCCCTACTCATGAATTAGAATTATAGGAATATTTGTGAATATAACTTTATTGTTCTTGGGTCTTCCTCATGAGCAGTTTTCTCTGGTCTAAATTTTTTAAATCTTTTTTTTTATGCCTGTTAACTAAACTTTGCCTTTTTTTAAGTTTTCCAATCTTAGTCTATCCAAATGTTTAGGATGAATGACAACATTTATAAAACATATACTTTCCATATGTAAAGAACATGCCCACATACAGTCTAATGTATTATAGGAGTGAGTGGTTCTTTTTGAATCAGAAATTATGACTGTACTTTCTGCATAGGAATAGTAAGTCACTAATTGTGTACAAATAGAAAATGTGTGTTTTATTGTTAGGTTTCGCCTTTGGTGTTCAACAGCTTCACCCAGCCCTTATACAAAGACCTTTCGGGTAAGTCAATTCATCAAACCCTCCAAAGTTTCATCATGGCCACCATTTGTTTCTGTGTCTCTTTGTTATGAACAGACAAGATTGACAAGTCACAGGATGTTCTGGGGTACACATATTTATATATGCTTATGTGTGTTTTCTTTTTAATGCTGATACTATAAATATTTTTAGATGAGTCAAGTTATCTGACCAAGTATGCAGTCTCCAAACCAGCCAAATGTTGAGCTTATGCTTAACCAAACCAAACCAAACAAAAATATGCCAGGTATGACTTGTGCACAAGACATGTGTCCCATCACCATTCCTGCTGTTCAGCTTGACTCAATGTTATTTATCTCTTTCTAACCTGACAGGGCTCGTATACAGTTAAGCTAACTGATGAGAAGGATGCCATGATAAGAGGTGGACTAGTTCTCTTTGGAATTAAACTCTGTAACCAGTAGACTCAGACACACAAGCTCAGATGGTGATTAACCGTGCATGGATGTTGGTGGTGTTGTTTTTATTTTTTCACTATAGTCCATAGCCCTCCGTGTGTTTTATTTCATTGATTACAATAATGAAGTGGTGTTGATAGCTAAACTGTGTGCTTTGACTTAATTGAACAGAGCTGTAGTGAGTGTTTTCTTTTCTTTGGGGAAGGGGGCTCTTTGCCGTTTGTTTTTGGTGGTGGTGGTGGTGAGTAGTGTTGACTTTTGACTTTGCCATGGGAAGCAAAGGGCCTTTTTTGTTCCCCCTCCTGCTTTTAAGCTATTAGCCTGTGACTTCCGTTTAACATTTTTGTAGTGAGTGCTAAATCGTGTGATTTTTTTTTTTTTTAATTTTCTCTCTATATATAAGAATCCAGATTCACTGCTTGCATGTTGTAAGTCTCTGTTTTCTGGGGGCGGGCTTTCTTTTTGCACTGTATGCCCACTTCCAGGTTTTCTGATAGAGGTTCAGCGGGCTCTAGTCAGATTTCATTAACACTCACCCGTTTGGCCTCCCCCCCCCCTCCACTTAACTTTGTTTGGTTTTGTTTTGAGTAGCACCTTACTAACTCCCACCTTTCAGACCTCCCAGGTGAACAGCCTGCTCTTATCTGGGTTGTCTCTGGGTTGTTATTGCCAGCTCCTGAGGTCCTCTAATCTATTAATAATTCACTCTCTTGGGGACATCTACAACTTTTCTTTTAAAAAGCTATAATCAAGTATAGCTATGTATCAAAGCCCCTTCCAAGCCAACTTGGATATGGACAAGAAGTAATGAATGAGTTAGTTGCAGTATGCATTCTCCCTCCTTCCTCCTCCCCTCCCTTCCTTCTCCCTCTGTTGATATTTCATTGGTGTGGACTATCAGTCAAGGTGGGACTATGCAAGAAAACATACCCCTATATACCTGAACGTGTCATAGTGAACTTAGTCCTGACCTCCCAGGAATCATTGTGAAAGAGCGTAAAGCCAAATCAGTTAACAGCTGTTGTTATGTGCTCATCACTTTGTAAAAAGAAGCTGTACTTTCAGTTGTGGGGAGCAAGAAGATAGCAGACAGCCAAGAATTATTGACTCACTTTTAAGAGGATTCGGACTCACAAGAAAACCCATGGATTGGGAGACTTGGACAAGCTGTGAGGAAGGGGCTTGAACTAGATGAGGGCACTGGGTGTGTCTGAAAGTTCTGATGGGATGAACTAGCAAGGGGGCCCAGGAGAGAGGCTCAGTGTGTGGAGAGACTACAGTGTACCAGAGGGCTGGCTGAGTAAATCTGGTCTGGCTGTGGTAGTCCTTCTAGATCCTTGAGAAAGAAAGTAACTCATAGAAGAGGAGAGCCACCAGGGTGGTATGTATTACGTGGAAATCTTAAATCAAGTGTGTTTTGATAGTAACCTTTTGTTTTTCATCTCTTCTGATAGTAACTGTCATTATGAAGAATGGTGATTGTTACAGTGTGCATAAATTGTTTGAACTTGAGATGTAAGTTGAACTTGAGATTAGAAGCAGATAGCATTCCAGGTAGACCAAGTAAGGGTTCCCTTTCT
Organism: Phodopus roborovskii; assembly: GCF_943737965.1. NCBI lineage: Eukaryota > Metazoa > Chordata > Mammalia > Rodentia > Cricetidae > Phodopus > Phodopus roborovskii. The sequence goes on along the minus strand of NW_026126482.1, from coordinate 15,689,045 downwards.
TTTTTGAGTGGTTCTTAGCACTGCCCTGATACCAAGTCTGTTACCAGCAAATCACATCTGGTCACCCTAAACGCCATTTGAATGTCACATTCTTATCTTTGGCCTGCCTGAAAGCAAGCTTGAGAATTCTTTTTTACTTGTTTGAAAGGCTAGTGAGGAGACTATTAGTTTTCTGTGGTCCTTAAATGGCCCCTGGGTTACCTAAGGTCTTTTAAGACAAAAATATTGGCTGAAAGAACTTCTGATTTAGCACAGAGGGCAGATATGGGGGAACTTGTGGCCTCGATGAGCACCAGCTTCTAAATGGTCTATGTTGGAGAGAGGTGTTTTCTCATCACAACTTTGGAAAGGAAATACTGCAGGTTTGTGAGAGGAGACTTAAGGCGTAGTTTACACCAAGTTAATCACATACAGAAGCTTTCACTGAGCACACTTTCAGTGCTTAGGTATAGGCAAGAAGAGGTGACCCGGTATACACACACACACTCACACACATACACTCACACACACACACTCATACACACTCACTCACTCATGCACACTCACACACACACTCACTCACACACACACATACTCACACACACACAGAACCAGTGAGTATGTTAGAGTGTTATTCTAAGTTCAGTCATGGTCTACCTAATCTTGGAAGCTGTGCCCATTGATGTTAAGCTACAGCCAGAAAAGACATAAATGCTGGGAAGGGCCTCGGACAGGAGCGAGACAGCACATCAGTGGGTCTCAGGGAGTCTTCATGAAGAAGATTAGCTAGGTCTTGGAAGGAGAGGGAAGATGGGGAACTATTTGATCAAGCATCTCCTGTACTAACCACTGGAGGGCCCCTCCCACAGAGAACTTCATTTCATGTACAGCTACTCTGGGCTGGAAAACAATCTCTTTCACATAGGAACAGTGTGAGATAAAGAGGGAACGTGGACTTCCAAAGGTTCTTGTGCGCTGAGGGCTAGAGCTAGGGCGGATGGGGGAGGCAGAGACTGGGGGAGGGTTGTAATCCTGGATGGAGAATGGATGGCATGTGCTAAAGAGGGATCCTGTGATCTGTGGCACCAGGAAACAGTAAGATGCCCTTCTGATCTGGTTCCAAAGGAAAGTAAAAAGAAATACTGGGAAGGTGTTTTGGAGACAGATGCACAAAAGCCCCAAAGTGATGAGATTTGGGAGGTGGTGACTCTGATGAATGAATGTATGAGATGAAGGCTTGGTCACCAGTCTGCACAGTAGCCTGGAAGAGCTGAGTTTGCTATTACTTTGAAAGTCCCAGAGACTAGCCTGGCATGGCGGCATATGCCTGGAATAAATAACAGAACTCTAGAGGTTGAGGCAGGATGATTGTAAGTTTGAAGTCAGCCTGTGCTATGTAGAGGGACCTTGTCTAAAGAGATGGAGATCAAAGGAAAATGTAGTTTTGGGTTTTTTTTGTTTGTTTGCTTGCTTTTTTAAAATCACCCAAGGTATCCACTTGGGTCTTGGGTTTGTAGCTGCTTGGTGTGAGCATTCCATAGTGAAGTAAAGGACTGGTTGTTGGTAGCTTTCTAGTAGGAGGACCATTCCCAATTTGCCTTACAGAGTTCCTTAGAGTACTAAAAGAACCTCCAGCACACCATTCAGCCAGCCCTCTGCTGCCTTCTCCGTGAACTGAGACCCTAGTCTCTGGGCTTCTTTCTCCGTCATCCTTTGAAGGCCTCAGGTCTTCATTTGCCCTTTGAATGTCTTCCTCACCCTTGCCAGCCTTCATGGAAGGATCTGATCTTCTAGGGAAAAAAAAATGACTTATGGTGGCTTCATCCAATCAGAAGCAGTCACTAACATAAATACAGAGACAGTAACTCTCGAAGCCATCCTTTGTATGTCTTAACACATTCTTCCTACACATATTTAGCCTGCCCTTTTCTTCTGAACTACTCTGCTATTTGAAGTTACAAACCTACCAACCATTGCACTATCCTCAGAATATTGGGAGAAACCAAGGGTTAATGTCTCCCTATCAGTGAGGTTCAGACTGGCTGGCCTTTGGAGCTGATAGATGTTTCACTTTGGCCTTATAAAGACATTTTATCCGCTGGAAACCCTTGTCGCATGACAGGATCAAAAATAGCCTGCTGCAGCCTCTGCTGTCCGTCACCACATGTAAACTGGCAGGAGGAGGGGGTTCTGTTAGCTGTGTCTGCACATTGTGGACATATCAGCGCTGGGGACAGTGTTATATACAGCCACACCTGTCACCAAGGGTGAGCCAGTCTCCTGAGCTTCCACAGAGTTCACAGTGTGTGCATGACCACGTGCCTGGTGTCTGACATGCAGTTAAGAACATCTCCAAGTGTCCTCAGAAACACTTGGTGACATGGTTTCTGCTGGCACTGGGAAAGAGCTATGATTCTAGTAAAACTGAATGTATTTTTATCTCGGGGAGACAGAGTTCACCACCCTCTCTGATAAATTCATCTTTTCCATGGATGTTCTTAACGGGCGCTTCCAGTAGAATTCTGAAGAGACAAAGCAAAAAAAAAAAAAAAAAACTGATTTTGAAAAAGCTTAAACATGCTGTTTTGTGTCGAGTTCTTTAGAATTTGAAGATGGTTATTTGTGCTTGTGCTACTAATAAGTTGGTTTTGTTGACAGCCAGATAGCATGCCTGCGTTCTATTTTTAGAAAGATAAGGGGGTTGTGAGGGAGATTCATTTAAAGAAAGGCAAAAATAAGCCAGATATTTGAGGTACCACTTCACAAAACGGCCGCAACGAATTGCAAGAGTGGCAGCTTCAATGCACGGGATCTTGAAAACAAACCTCTTGTGATTTTTTTTTTTTTTTTTTTGATCAACTCTTAAGTGAAGTCCTCAGGTCTGTCCTGCACCTGAGCCGAGAATGTAGCCTCTTTCAGACGATACTTTATTTTCGTTTCGTGTTCTTGGCTGTTTACAGGGTGGCCTGTAACCATACAACTGAACTGTAATGTTAACCAACTGAGCAGATTGAAAGCAGATAAGCTAATACATCAATTTCTCCTGACTGGGAGGCTAACGTAAGAGTTAGTGGGCATGCAGAGTAAGTGTCGCCTTACAGTGTATATCTTCTAAGTCTCTGTTACGTGCAGAGACATTTGGTTGTGTTTTCCTGTCCCTAACTGCTCCACCAACCTCATCACCCCCAACCCCTTTCTGTCTGTCTTGCATAGAGACAAGCAAACTGGCTGAGCCTCAGTTGCCTGACAGTCGCACAGGTTTGATTGATTGTTCTGTCCTTATGGGAAAAACAATAAAGTAAACGAGAGAGTGAAAGCGTGCTGCACACCTCTTTGGGAGTCACTGCCGGGACTGTTGATAGCATTTTGGTAGCTTCCCACAACAGCTGCACCTACGGCCGTTTGAGGAGTGTGACTGCTGTGTTTCCACACTTGTGAACTTTTAAACTCCTGGTTTGGGGCTTTTCATTTTTTTATTTTATTTTGTCGCCTGCTTCCTTTGTAATTACGGTTTTTAATCAGGGTGACTGAGGTTGCCGAGAGATTAATGTGTGCTGAGTCTGCCTAGCGATTTCAAATAGGGTTGCCATGATAAGAAGAGTCGCAGTCTATTTCCCCATGAACAGCCAGGCCATCTCTCTCACAGAACCATGTAATGTCAGACAACCTTCTGAGTCCTGTGCTCACAGCACGGGTTTTCCTGTCTGTTAGCCATGTCTTTCTTACATGAACTTGACCAATTTCTTTTTAGAAGCCCTCTTGAAGCCCCTGTGAAGTATCTCTTCCATGCACAGCTTTGGCAAATCAAGATTTATTCCCCAAACTTGGCATGCATGATACTGCATGGTTCAAAGTCATTAAGTGAAAATTCTAGCAAGGAGAATGTCATTCTGTTTTTGTTGATGAATTCTCTCAAGGGTGCATCAAATGGACCACTAAAAAGTAGATATTATGGCAACCCTATGTTGATAGCAACCACTAAATTTGAGTTTGTCTCCATCTCTGAGCAAAGGGTTCCACTAGAGCTCCACTGTTGCCTGACTTTACTTTTTGTTTCTTAACAGGATCCCTGCTCACTACGTCTACCCGCAGGCCTTTGTGCAGCCTGGAGTGGTTATTCCCCATGTCCAGCCCACAGCAGCTGCGGCTTCCACCACGCCGTACATTGATTACACTGGAGCTGCCTATGCACAATATTCGGCTGCAGCAGCTGCAGCCGCAGCCGCTGCCGCCTATGACCAGTACCCCTACGCAGCATCCCCAGCTGCTGCAGGCTATGTGACCACTGGGGGCTACAGCTATGCTGTCCAGCAGCCAATCACTGCTGCTGCACCTGGGACAGCTGCAGCTGCAGCTGCAGCTGCTGCAGCCGCAGCAGCCTTTGGCCAGTACCAGCCTCAACAGCTGCAGACAGACAGAATGCAGTAGACCCACCTTCTGATCAAAGTCAAGGGTTTCTCTTTCCCTCCCAATTTCCCAGTGTTGGGTAGCTGACGAGAACGATGTTGACTTAATAGCTTTAAAGGGAGAAAGCAAAGTTATTGGGAAAGCAGAGGCATTACTTTTTTCATACTCCGGGTTGTGCTGCGGATGAAGAGGGGAGAGTGGGGTGGGTGGGTGGGGGGGCGACAAGCAGTTTTTGAAGTCAATCCCAAAGAGCCTGAGTTACACAGAATAGCCACTAGGACCTGATGGCAGGGTTATCAATGGGACTTCACTTTTGTATTGGGATTTTTATTTTTTGCTCTTTTTATAGTATCAGGGAAGCAAACTGCCTTTTCCAAGTTAGAAAATGCTATGTGAATCTAGTTGAACCAGGGAATATGGAGTGAGCAATATGTAGCTTGCGTTATGTGTAAAAGTAGATTAAAAAAAAAAAAAAAAAAACTCACGATGGCAAAAGCGCTGGTTGCCCTTCGTTGCAGTCACAGCAGCCTGCAGAACTTTATTGAGGCAGAGAGGAGCGTTTGCGCTATCTCAGAAATGGGCATCGAACAATCAGTATAGTGGCAGGTACAGTGGTAGGCAGGTACCAAAGCTGTTTTCTCATCTGTCCTGTGGACTCATGGGATTGTGGAGCAATTGATACTGCACCAGCCGCTCAGACAATCAATGGCACACAGTTCTAGAAGGGGTCCATCACTTGTGCTTGCTGAAGGAGCTTGTCACATACTAATCCCTCTCCCCACCCTGTTTCACTTGGGGAAACTTGCATCTGCTGGTCAGGCTTTCACAGCCTCCACTTTTCTATTTATTGAAGGGACTGGGGATTATGGGTAAAGGCAGGCAAGGTTTGCAGACGCTCAACCCTTCAGGACTATCTGGAGGGCCTTTATTTTCTTCCCCTGTTTCAAATAATTTTACACTTTCTAGTAACTATTTCAGAGTCCTATTTAAAACTATTTATTAGTGACTGCAGTACCTAAGACAGCGAGGTTCTTGGCATTACAATTCTGTGATGGTTGATGGTCGTGTACTTTCTAATGTGCCTTAATAATAATCTTATTTAAGATATTTATTTTTAAGTTTTACTATGCCGCACTCTAAAGGAAGGAACTTTAGACGTGACACTGTAAAATTATGTATTCATCTCATGGCATAAGTTATTTAGTAGGTCTAGATGTAGCATATTAAATATTAACCTATTCAACTAAAGACGTTGGCTTGGATTTATTTAAATTCATATGTGCACTGTTCGAGAGGGTACTCTTACCTGAACACATTTGAGTCTATTTTAGTCTTGAGATTTTTTTTTTTTTTAAAAAAAAAAAAAAAAAACAAGCTACGTTGCTGGTTCTGTGCTTCCTTCTCTGGGTTGTTTTACCCCTGTAGGTCTCATCTATCAGGAACTTAGGACTCCCCCCCCTTCCCCTGTGTAATGTATGTAGGTTTAAAGTACTGCTCTATATTTTCCTTCTGAAAGTGCGATACTTGGCAATTTTTACTCTTAAACTAAATTGAATACTATTTTACACTGTATTGGACTTTTATACTTGAAGAACTTCATACAAGGGACAACAGGTTAGCGTTTTTATGGACTTTCTCCATTGTCACTGGATTTAAGTATTCCCGTACCAGGCAGTGGTATGCAATGGAGACGTGGCTCTCCTGTGCAAATTATTTATTTGTTGTGTATATCGCTTTATAACATTTCAGATCTTCTAATCTATTCACTTGTATTAAATATAATTTTTAAAAACTGCTGTTGCATTGGTTATTTCTAGTCTTGCAGGAAAAAAGGAACGGTTCTCTTTATAATCAACTTTCTCATTTTGAGAGAGGTTGACTATGAACTCTTGATGCAGCCAAGGATAACTTGAGGTTTGATCCTCCTACTCCTGAGTGCTGGCAATGCAGGCATGGACCAACATGCTTAGGGCTTCTCAAACTTGGGGCAAGCACTCTACCAACTGAACTATATTCCCAGTTCTTGGCTCTTTAAAAAAATAAATAAATAAATAAATAAAAACTAGTTTGATTAATCATGCCTTGTGGAAAACTTACAGTGAACATTCAAGTCTCCTAGAGGTCCTATCTTTAGCCCTTTAAATTATATTCCACTAACTGCCCACCTTATGCATAACAAATAGGCCACCCCCCTAAACTGAATCCCAATGGACCAGTCATATCACTGGAAACTGGGGGTGGCCGGGAAGGAAGAAGTGGGATGTTACCCTTCCCAACCTGATTCAGGACAGTGCTGGGTTCACGTAAACTAAGGGTCGGAGCTTGTGTCCACATTGTCATAAAATGCCAATGAATCCAAATGCTCTTGTTTATTTGTTTGGGGTGCTAAAATTGAACCTGGGGCTTCACATTGCCTAGCAAGTGCTCTACCACTGAACTACATTCCCATCCCCTTTTGTGACTTTTGACAGAATCTCATGTATACCAGGCTGACCTCGAACTCGTTATGTAAAAGAAAATGATCTTGAACTTCTGATCTGTCTTCAACTCCTGAGTGTTGGAATTACATGTGTGCACCACCACGGTTCATGTATGTGGTCCTGGGGTTTGAATCCAACCAAGCTCCGTCCCCAGTCCCAGCTTCTACTTTCCAGACAAGGTCTCACCAAATGGCCCTGCTAGCCTTGCACTCACTCTCTAGAATAGCTTTAACTTGAGATCTCCCACCTTAGCCTCCCTACAGGCCTAGACTACCAGGTCCCAAATTACTTTTACTAAGCCCCTTTTTGGTGATGTTTTCAGACTTCTTATATCGATGCTTGGAACAAAAGTGCCAGCCTCGAATAGTCATGAAAGTGTCGTATAGCAGCACCTCGATGCAAAGCCAGAGGTGGAAGGAGTAAATTAATCAAGAGCTGTCATGCCCTATAGTGATGACTAACCAAATGGAAAGTCCCCAGTGGGGATTTTTTTTAATAACAATGTTATTTTTTAATAACAATGCAGTAGTAACCAATAGGGTATGCAGCAGTAAGACAAGTGAACAACGTATGTTAAAATGTCAAGGGAGTGACTTCATTGATTATCTTCAAGAGTATGTGTTACTTTCATTTTACTGTGCATAGTTTGTGAATTCTTTTACACTCATGTCTCCCAGATCCATGGTGTATCTTGAACTCTATTAGTTTTCAGTAGTTAGAGGCAACAGAAAGGTATAGAAACAAGCCACCGTGCTTTCTAACTATACTCCCATTTGGAATCGTTGCAGGTTCAGACTTCAATTGCCTTTCATTTAGAAGAAACACAGCCAACAGTTTCTTCCCAGTGGGAGGTGGAAATGTACCTTGGGGCACTATCAACAATCAGCAGACTCATTTCTGAGCTGCTAAGTGCACTAGTGGCCTTTTTAATTTTTCAGATTTAGGAAAGGTCACTTACTTGGTCCTCAACAAGTCATCTATTGCTGAGCTTGAAGTAATGTTTGATTTATTGATTAAAAATGGGTCAGACAGTTCCAGGGAAGGAAAGCATATTAAAAATAGCCAGCTCAGGAAAGCCAAAAGTCCACTGATTCTGGCTAGCCTGTACATTTCCTTAGAATATTTCCTGATATAGAGTAATAGAAAGATTGACACTTTGTAATGTTAATGCGTTCATTTCTTAAAAGAAGTGAAAAAAATACCATAAAAGAAGTGAAAAAAAAAAGAGAGAGATACCATAATGCAGCATCTACACTGGTCTGCCAGGCCACTGGTATTTGAGAGGACAACGAGTCTGAGATCCATGGTGTAGAATGAGCCCTCTATTTAGCAGATTGAGTTTCTCTGCTTAGCAGTGGAGGGTTACCTACCATAGCCGCTCTACCTCTCATACCATGCTGATTAAATGATGAAGGCTATGGCCTGTCTCTTCTACATCTCATGATGAGAGTTAATTCTCTTTGTGAGATGTTCGGAGGTGAATCCAGATGTGATTGTCAAGAGGATAGAGCTCTGTGTTCACCAATAGAATCATCCATTCTTGTGGATTTGTGGATTGCTGGGTTGAGGGTTTATCTCCAAGTGGATCTGCTACAGAAGCCACTTTGCTTAAGTCTTTCGTGACTCCCTTTCTCTGACCACATGATTGCTCTACATTGTCTGAAGGCTGCCCCCAAGAGAGCCATCGCCATTTGGGACCCTCCGGGTTAGGCCAGAACCATGAGCCAATACAAGCCTCATTTCTTTATAGCATACACAAGCTGGCAAAAGAAAATGCACTAATGTGTGGGCTAGCTGACAGGAAAGCATTTTGGAATTTTCTTCAAGTAGTGGGCAAGTGAAAATTAGACTGAGACAATGTAGTTTGGGATTTGTTTTGTTTTGTGTTTTGTTGGTTTTTTGAGGCAGGGTCTTACGTAGCTCGGACTGGCTATGAACTCACTATGTAGTCAACGATGGTCACAAACTGTTGATCCCCCTGCCTCCACCTCCTGAGAGTTGGGGTTTCAGTTGTGTGTCCACCATGTCTGGTTCTGGAACGTATTGGAGATGGAACCCGGGCTTTTGCGTGCTAGGCAAGTGCTGTGCCAACTGAGAGCCACACTCCCAGCCCTAATGAGGCAAAGTTAAAATATTAATTTGGTAACTGGCTTCAATCATCTCATTAAATGTCATTTCTAAAGAAGACAAAAATTGTGTCTCATGATGTTTTCTTCATTTCATGCCAATCTAATAATAACCAAGTCATCAAATAGCCAAATTGTACAATAGCAGCAACTCAAAAGTAATGGTAAAAGAGAGAGAGTTTACCATCTAGGGGAAGGGGGAGTAGACGTGAAGATTAAGAATACATTTCTCTCACAGAGGTTCTATATTTAGTCCCTTCCTTGCTCCTGTCAAATGTTCCTAATTCCTTTGGAGTCTTAAAAGCTTTCATTAAGATGACAGCCCAAGGTTCCAGCAGGGCAGAGGTGAAGACAAACAAAAATTAAATAAATAAATGCTTTTTCATGCTTACTTTTGTCCTCGCCTCTCCTTCAAGAGTTCCCTTCTGTTTCCATGGAGATTCTAACTTTGTTTTCACTTAAGCACTTTGTATAAAACAGATTCACTTTGGGGTTTGGTACTGAGTGGGATTTTAATTCAATAGTCATTTTTGCTTAAGTCATTTGCATGACAAGCTCTTTAAAAGTTCTGTTATTTTTAATTAGCATAATAATTGTACATATTTTTGGGATAAATATGATGTTTTGTTGCATGTGTATATGGTCTTATTATCTAATAAGGGTAATTTCAAAATAATTATCATTTGTTGTGGTGACACTATTTGAGGTTTTGAATTTGTGTCACTTGAATAGCTTAGGCTATTTTGCAATATACATTACTGTTAACTTGAGTTACCCCACTGTGCAATAGGACACCAGAAATCATTCCTCCTATGTAACTTTAACTATCATATTGTTCAGCCTCTGCCCATCCTGTCCTCTGGCTAACCAGCAGAGCCTTTCATAGCCAACATTCTTCCCTCTATTTCTGTAACATCAATTTAAATCCCATATGTGGATGAGGCCACATTTTATTTGTTCTTTTATTCCTGGTCTGCTTCATTTAATACCATCCTGGCCATTTCATATGACGGGACCTCACTCATCAGTAAGGCTGATAGTATTTAGATAAACATATATTCATATAGGCATCATATTCATGTGTATGTCTGTACATCATGGTTGAATTGGCTTGAATTGATGTCACATCCTGGCTGTTTTGCACAGTGCCATTTTAATCAGAAAGGCAGCCATCTCTGCTGTAAGACAGACAGTTTTATTTGGCATATTAAAGATTGTCTTCACTAGGTCATTTGGCGGTTCTCACTCTGACTTTGTGAGAAGCTGCCACCCAGCTGACCACAGTGACTACTATAATTCACATCGCCACCAACCACAGTTTATAACACTTCCCTCTTTTTCAGAGAGCTGCCTGCCTCTGCCTCCCAAGTGCTGGGATCGAAGGCTTGTGCCACCACAAGCCTTTAATCCTAGCACTTGGAAGGCAGTGATAGGTGGATCTCTGTGAGTTCAAGGCTAGCCTGGTCCTCAGGGTGAGTTCCAGGACAGCCAGAGCTACACAGAGAATCCCTGTCTCAAAAGAAAAAACAAAATAATCCATATCTTGAACTTACAGTCTTAAGCATGCTGGGCAAGCAGTCTACCATCAAATATATTCCTAGCCTCCTCCTCTGTTTTCCCTTTTGGTGAAAATCATTCTTAACTGAGAGGATGTGCCATGTCCTTGTTGTTCTGATTTGCATATCTTCCTGATAATTGTTGATGCTGAGTTTTTTTCCCCATAGAACTATTGAAATTCCATGCTTAAAAATTATAATGATAATTATTAGTGTGTGTGTGTGTGTGTGTGTGTGTGTGGTCTCCTGTGCTATGGTTCATCTATGGAGATCAGAGGACAACTTTGTAGAATCAGTTATCTCCTACCTTACATGGGGTTCAGGAATTGAACTCAGGTCTGCATTACATATCTAAGTCAATACCTCCTATGCCATTTCCCCGGGCCCCAAATTTCAGGGTTTCTTTGAAGTCTCTGTTGTAAATCATAAGAAGAAAGGAAGAAGACAATACATATGCAGCCTTTGGTATTTTTAGATGAGAAAAATGAGAGGGTCTAATATAAAGTCATTCTGTTCTTTACACAGATGTTAACTAATAACACCCTCAGAGATGTCCCTCATCTCTCCGATCACTTGCCTCCTAGAAGACAAATGCCATGTCCCACTAAGCTACTAATATGCTTTAGGTGGAATGGAAGAGGCAGTTCCAATTATATTGTAACATAGACTGGATACAAATTCTGATTTCTTTTCATTAACCACCCAAATAGTGTGTCCACAGAAGGGTACACATCTGAAACTATCTTCCAAAAGGAGTTTTTTTTTTTTTTTTAAATACAAAAGCATAGCCTGCCAAGTGGAAGCATGTACCTTAGCTCTGACTACATAGTGCTCATCTGTCCATCTGTCATCTGTCCATCTGTCAGTCTCATCCAGATAAACATGTTCACTTTTTAAGTGTCCTGACTCTGCCATCTGTCCCTGTAAGGCAAAGAGACACAGGATGACGTTTGAAGACTCTTAGGGCATATACACATCTTCCCTTCCGCATTCATTCGTGGGGACACTGATTTCAATGTTTTAGATTCATTTATGTTATATATATATATGAAAGTTTGCCTGCATGTATGTATATGCACAACATGCATGCCTGGTGCCCAGGGAAGTTGGAAGAGGCTGTCTCTGTTCCAGTAACTCCTGATAGTGAGAAACCGTGTAGGTTCTGGGACTCCAACCCAGGTCTCTGCAAGAGTAACCAGTGCTCTAAGCTGCCGAGCCATCGTTTCAGCCCTAACTTATCTGTACTTTGAAATTAGAGGAAAGGATGCAAAGAAAGTGTGTCTCAGTGGGTAGAGAGCTTCCCTGGAATGCATGAGGCCCTGGGCTAATTCCCAGCACTGAATAAGCCAGGAATGACAGTGTGCCAGCATAGAGGTAGTCAGGTCTGAAATTCAAAGTTATTCTTCATTAAAAGGGATACGTGAGACCCAGTTCTAAAAGATAAAATAAAATAATGAAAAAGGAGGTAACTACAGTTAGGGGCATCTCCTAAAAATCAACAAAGGGGCTGAAATGATGTGTGAGTTATGTGGGTCAGACAATGTGAGTTGAGGGGTACAATGGGGTGCTGTGGAGGGAAGAGAGCTGAGTGGCATGATCCTTGATCTGAAAGCAGCTAATGGCATCATTGAAATATAGCAACCGGATGCACAGTTTCCCTCTGAGTTTTAATTAAAGACATTTTGGGGGAAAGCTGTTATTTTAAATTTGTTACTTATTGTTTGTTATTTTGGGTGTGGTGTGTGGGAACAAATGTGTATGCATGCCTCCTGTGTTGCCCCTAAGACAACACCTTTCTTTTTTGAGACAGGATCTCTCACTGGCCTAGAACTCACCAGGTAAGCAAGGCTGGCTGACTAGCACCCGCCATTCTCCTGTGCCTAACCCCTCAGCACTGGGAGTCCAATTTGAGCCGCCACATCTATCTTGTTTATGTAAGGTTTACAAAAGCAAAAAATTGTCAAAATAAAGGACTTCTGAACACAGAAATCTGAATGCTTAATCCAAACCCAAATACAGAATGAACCCAAAGGGTCTCTAGTAGAGCTCCTTGGTGTTGAATGGCATGGCTTCACACTGCACATGCTAAGCACACACCACAACAAACGCTGCTGAAAATCCTCAACTACAGACTATCAGTGTCATGAACACCAATGATTTTACTGCACATACAAAGGATTTTGCTTTTATAGGAACATAATGGCTTAGTTGTGGGAAACAAAGCCTTTTAATGTTTCCATATTTCCATTCCTTACATGTATCAAATTAGTACATCTTCAGAGTGTATTGGGCTTGAAGGTTTGACCCAAAAATTTTCTATTTGAAAGCAGGATATGGTGGTGCATACCTTTAATCTCACAGCACTCAGGGGGCAGAGAGGCAGGAGGATCTATGTGCATTTAAGGCAGACTGATCTATATAGTAGGTTCCAGGCCAGTCAGAGTTACATAGAGAGACTCTGTTCAAAAAAGAAAAGAAGAAAAAAGAAGAAAGAAAATGCCATTTTCCAACAAAGAGTCCCTGTCTTCAGACTAATAATGACCAACACTCTAGGTTTTCTTCTGACCACCACACATATGTGGTGGTAAACACAAGCCTGTACACACACACACCCCACACACGAGCACACACACACACACACACACACACACACACACACACACACACACACACACTGAATTACTGGCTTGAATTTCATTAAAATTAAGTAAATTTTTGGCATTGGGTTAGGTGGGTTAGGGTAGGATTTCCAACATTTTCTGGGATAACCTTAAAAACACATCTACCATTGTTGAGTTATGTATTTATCAGAAGCAACATCCTCAACATTGACAATCACAAAATCGGAGTATGTGCATATGTGTGTATGCACATACCTTAGACAACAAAAGGAGAAATACAGGTCCAAAAGCATAAAGTCTTAGGCAGGAAGAAGTCCTGGAAATCTGTTGCAGAGCTTCTTAACTTTTTCTCTACTTTCAGCCTCTTTTTGTCTGAGAAAACTTTACATAACCTTAGGGAAACAGTTATGTGAAGTTGGTACACAGTTCATACATTTGCTGACAGTAAACCACAAAGAGGTTTGTTATGAAATAATTGTGTGTGTGTGTGTGTGTGTGTGTGTGTGTGTGTGTGTATGTGTGTGAGTAACTATCACTAGTGAAAAATGAAAGCAAAATTGCCCACTAATAAGATGGGTTACTTAATTTTCTATACCAGTTAAATCTTGCTCAATGTTCCATGCTTTTACCCTTTCTGCCCTCTCACATGCACTCTAACCACCCTCCCATCCCCCCACCCCAATTCCATATGTAGGGGAATGCCATCCAGTTGGGGTCATGTAGATCTGACAGGTCATGTGAAGTAGGGATTAGGGCTTCTCTCCTGTCTCTAGATTAAGGCAGTTATCCCTCCATGGGGGATGTGTTCGAAAAGTCCTTTTGTGCACCAGGGATACATCCTGGCTCCACTGTCTGAGGTCCCTTAGATTGCTCAAAGAGAGAGAGAGAGAGAGAGAGAGAGAGAGAGAGAGAGAGAGAGAGAGAGAGAGAGAGAGAGAACATAAACGAGGGAGCCAATATTGGTTTGAAGATAAAATTGAACACAAAGAAAGGTCTAGAGAACTACAAGACTGCTGCCAACTAATAATTTGAGCTTCCGTGGAAAGGCTACCATAAATGCCCTTCCTGGAGAGTGAGATCAACAACTAACTTATCCATGGAGCCCTCAACTAATGCCTATTGGAAACAGGAGCAAACACCCATATATAAGTCGAAGTAGAACCCAGATGCAGATGGAGAGGACAAGACCAGGCGGCAGAAACACATAGAGGCAGCTTACCTGAACAAGGAGGAGCTAACGGGCCACCAGACTGATAGCTGGGAAGCCAGCATGGGACTGACTCAGGCCCCCCTGAATATGGGTCTCAGCTGTGTCTTCTACAGTTATCATGCTGTCAAAAGGAACAGGACTCCCTTTTAAAGGCTGAGTCACATTCCTCTGTGTATGTATGCCACATTTTGTCTGTTCATTTGCTGATGACACCTAGGTTTATCACAAATCTTTGCTAGCATGAATCATATGCCAATTACATGGGAAGCAAATGTCTCTTCAACATACTGCCTTTGCTTCCTGTGGCTGTTGTAAACAGACGTGGGAATTCTGGATCATATGATAAGCCTATGTTTACTTAAGTAGGCTCTTGAACTACATTTGTAAAGGTTTAGACATTAACAAAAATAAATGCATTCAGTTTAATCTAAAGGTTTTAGAAACAGATAATTATGACATATAAATATGTACCTACACACACACACACACACACACACACACACACACACACGAAAACACACACACATGCAAAAATAAAATAAGTCATTTGTAGCTGAGAAACTCAGGCTCTTAGTGTCTGTATTTGTACACTCTGTGTCTCTGTCTCAATAGTGTCCTGTTGTTGACAAGCCCCAGGAGAAATCATGGAAACATTGAAAGGAAAAGGCCTGCGCCTTCTCTCCATCATCCCTGTCTGGGGGTTCTTGTGTTTCATCCTCATAATAACAACTGGAAGGCAAACCTGTCCCATTACTCAAAAAAGAGTTCAAAAGCATCAGTGAGCAGCCTTCCCAAAATTATCTGTCAGGATGGCTCAGACCCAGATTTCAATATTTTTTGTGGAATATTAGTTTAAGATGTCTTACAATCGTTTATGCTGTGGAACATTTGTTTAATGATGCAAAGGTGCGTTGCATCCTTTTATGTTGCATTTGTTTAACTCTGCCAAGCTGTGTTACTTTACCTGCCTGATTGGTCTAACAGAGAGCTGAATGGCCCATAGCGAGGCAGAAGAGGGATAGCTGGGGCTGGAAGGCAGAGAGGATAAGTAAAACAGGAAGAGGAAATGGGGAGTGAGGAAAGAAGAGGGAGAGGAAGATGCCAGGGGACAGCCACCTAGCTACATAACCAACCACTGAGTAAGAAGTAAAGAAAGGAACATAAGAAAGAGAAAGGTAAAAGCCCAGAGGCAAACAGTAGATGGGATAATTAAAGAAAAGCTGGCTAGTAAGGAAGGAAGGGCATTTATAAGAATGAGACTCTGTATTTATTTGGGAGCTGGGTGGTGGCCCCCAAAGAGCAGAAGAAAAAAAAAGAAGCAACTACACAATATGGTGTGTGCTGTGATTTAGAGCTACACTGTCCCCCGGCAGAAGGCCATGGGCTACAGGCTTGGTGGTCAGCTGACAGGCTTTGAGGAAGTGATTTCATCGTGAGGACTCTGAATCTACCAATGCTCTAATCCACTGACTGTTTCACAATTAATGGACAACAGGAGGTAGTAAAACAATACAGGATAGTGCCCAGTCAAAGGGTGTGGGCCTGTGTGGGCACGCCCTTCAGATCACAGTAAATCTCGCTTTTGCCCTAACCATTTCCTGTGTCACTTCCTCAGTTTCCTGGTTGCTGTGAGGTCAGCAATCTCCTCCACCACACTTCCCCAACACTGCGATGTTCCTCTGCCCTGTCTGGACCCTAAGCAAAGGAGCCCATCAACCATGCACCAAAATACCCCGAGCTAGGAGGCAAAGTGAACCCTACTTCCTTTTAAATCGTTTTCCTCTGGTATTTGTCACAACAACGGGGGAAGAGTTAATATCGGGGAGCTGACACCCGCTGTGTGCAATCAGCTTGTATGCTGTGTTCTTTCTTTCTTTCTATCTATCTATCTATCTATCTATCTATCTATCTATCTTTCTAAGAAGCCCTTCAAACTTCTGTGTGGTTCCTCAGGGTTACCAATTCTACCTCCTAACCCAATCAGTCAACCACTGGCAAGTGGACAGGAATTCCCTCCATGGGTTTGAAACACAGAAAACAGCAACAGAAGATTCCAGAAGTCAGTATCTTGTGTAAATCGTATATATCAATCTTCATCAATCATAATTTATAACACTCCACGTGATCCATCATCCCTCATGGTAAACAGTGTTTAACCAGTGTCCGGCAGAGTGATACCATCCATTGGAAAAGTGTGAAAGGGTGAATGGGAATCAGGGAGGAAGAGTATGACGTCCCAGGAGGACTCAGGGAAACGGTGGGTGTAAGGTAACTGTGAGCATGCCATGTCTCTCCTAGACACTGCCTTGTGGATTTCTCTCGCCCTTTTACAACCAATCTACATCTTATGCTTATATCATAGAAGACACGTCGGCTATAACTGCTGTCAAATTGGATACTGTTTTATCACCGTTCTGTAAGGAGTATGGTTTTTCCACCTGCCGCCAGTCTTGTCCCACTGCCACGCCTGCCCCAATTAACACACTGAGTCTCTGTATTTGATATAATCTGTTGGCCATTTACTTGTTTCTTATCGGCTAGCTCTGTCTTAAGTATTAACCCATTTCTATGTATTTCCACATGGTCTTACCAGCGAGAGGCGGCTGGTGGTTCTACCTTCTCCTGACTCTCCATCTTGACTCCTCCTCACTACTTCCTATTTCCTCCTTGTCTCCTAGTCCCTCCTATCTTCCTTTCCTATTGGCCAACAGTGCTTTATTCATTAACCAGTATGAGAAACATATACAGAATGACATCTCCCATCACCGTTCCCTCCTTTTACATGAAGTATCTGGATTTGGGCTACTACGGTGCTGACTGTTCTTTTATGCCAGGCACCGAATACACCAAGGGCATTAAATGGCATGGCAGGCTCCTGTCACCTTCATTTTAGAGATCAGTTAACGTGATTTGCCCCAAGTCACAACTAAAGACGGTAGAACCATCGAGAATGGCAGCCCAGATGTGAGTGACAACTGCTGCTGGACCGTCTTGGCAAGCTTTCCTTGTGGCCATAGGAACTGTGTCAGAAATTCTATGGTGAGCTTGATAAATGAGCTCTCAGTTCTGGGTTTGAAACTAAATTTGAGGAGCCCAAGGCAAGTTCTATACATGATTAAAACACTTAATAAAAACCGTGAAACATTAGATTTTTCTTCAGTTTCTTTGGCAACGTCTGTTTCCTGACAGTACTACTTATTCCAATAACTATTCAGTCATGATGACCTCAATCCTCTGAAAACTTGGGAAAATAGACCATTGCTGTGATTAATGATAAGGAATGTCTGTAAAATAGTAGATTGTAGTAAAATAAAATGAAAATAAATACAAGTCATGCTGTGGAGACAAAACTCAGTCAATAAAGCGCTTGTTCAATGGAGCTTGAGCTCAATCCTCAGAGCCCACAGAAAAAGGGCCAGGTATGGTCTCGTGGCCTTATACTCCCAGGATAGGGAGGTAGAGATGAAGCATCTGTGGGAGTTGATGGGTAGCAGCCTGCCTAGCCTAGTGAGCCCTAGGCCAACAAAAGACCCTGTCTCAAAAAAAAACCCAGGGGGATAGTACCTGAGGAATGGCACTCGAGCTTGTCTCTTGGCTTTCACACATGCAGGCACATACATGCACACACATTCACACACAACAACAAAAATGGATACGAGACAAACTGACTATGAGTTGATGACAAAGGCTATAGAATAAGGAAGGCTTTAAGTAAAGACCTTTGATGTTAATGATAATAGCATTTGATTTCAATGCGGGATAGAGCAGCCAAGCTGCATGGATCAATGTGAGGATCATTCAAAGTGTGTCTGTGGTAGTTAAAATGGAGCGATGTAAGAAGGAAGACCATGGGAAGAGCTAAGAGCAGGCAGAACCCTAACTTGAAGAGAGTTTGTGGAGCAGACACGTGGTCTTCCCAGCATGCATGATGAGCGTCTACATTGCAGGGGCATCAGGAGTCCTGATCATGCACGCTTTTGTAGTAATTGTTTTTCTTATCCCCTTTGGCACTTTCCTGCAGCTAACACAGCTGTTTATCTCACTAGCAGCCTCCCCCTGGCAACTGCTGCCCCCTCAGCTGCTGGGGGCCATGTCCTTTAAATCTCCCAACTGTCTTTCGTACCTCTCGGCCCTGGCTTCTTTATCTGCAGGGTTTTGCCTAATCTTTCCCAGCTGCCACTTTGGGCACTATGGCTGTCTCTGGGATCTTTCAGAGTGAAGTGTTTCAGTCAGGAGATGGAGGGAAGGACAGGGACACTACAAATGATGAAATGCATTTTCCAAATGAGCCTTGAAACTACCAAGAAAAAAGAATGTCAACTTAGGGACAAGTTACGCTCCATGAATCAACCCACGCTTTTGTACAAGGCTGAGATTTCCCCCCCCCACCAGAGGCTCAAAGAAATATGGGTGTGATGAGGGACATTGAATTATCTAGAATAAGACATGGCTGCCCATAGGAATATAGGTCGTGGCTCAGCCAGGCTGAGTTTCTGCGCCACTCCCTCAGCATCAAACAGGGCAGACCAGAGTCTCCAACAGACTCAGAAATGAAAATTCTGGAAACAGGAGAGAAATGTCACATTGGAGTGTAAGTACTGACAAGAAAATTTGTTACCAACTACTTTTCATTAACTTGAACCTTCTTCAGTCACGATTGTCATCCTTCCTGGTAGAGATGTCTCAGGTTTTCTTAATATGATGAGTTCGGAATGAACTATTTTTTATAAGGTTGTTATTGAGGGAGGTTGCAAGCTTGTAAATAAAGACTCACTGGCTCCTACAAGCATAGGGAAGCTCTCAGGCACAAGCAGAGAGGGCCAGCTCAGGTTGCATACTGTTAGGCACAGCTAGACTTTGCCTTGACAATGGTCACTCCTTAATTACCACTTAAGAAAATGCCCAAAGACAACCCAAATAGAGCAATGCTCACCTGCAACTCTGCTCATTGGGAAGCTGAGGCTAGTTGGTCTTAACTAGGAGGTCAGCCTGGGTTACATTGCCAGACCCTGTCTTAGACACTACAAATGTCTTGGGAAATAATGCTGAGGTTGGCCAATGTTGCTTTCTCCTATATTAACAGAAGAAATTTAAACAAATTTATTAGAATACCTTTGCATTAATAGCATGCTATTAAGTTAATCATTGTCCCAGAGAATGACTTCAGTTACACAGAAGTAGTTCCCCATGATATAAAGAGAAGTACATGGGAATTTTTCTGTATGTTTAATTAATTCTAAACCTGGGGTGAGGAATATCAACACAGTAAGGCCTAGCCATGCTGATTGACTTGTGTTGATAGTCTTGTTGCTGTTGTTTGTTGTTCTTCTCATTGGTTTGTTAAACTAATAGATTTATTGTGACTGTCAGGAGGCTACATCACCAAAAAGTCTCCTGCACAACTCACAGACGCTGTATCACCAAAGAGTCCTCCAGCCAGAGATTGTCTATTCATCCTGTAACCCCTGGGAGAGGCCTGGCTTATCAGTGCTGGAGATTAAGTACAGGACTTCAGGCATGCTAAACGAGTACTCTACCAACAGAATCACATTCTCAAGCCCTACATTTTCATATTTGAAGGGTGGAAATTGGTATATTGAGTTTCGAATGTCAGATCCCCAAAATATGTCTGTGCAAGAGATTACTTCTGACCCAGTACGGATGATGAGTTTCAATAATAAAATAGAAACCACATGTCAGTATGTGACATTAAACAGTTATCAGATGTAACTCAGTGACTAACTCTGGGGATGACCAATTTGCTGGATGCTGGGATGTTGGTGTTGTAACCTGGGAAAGGCAGAAGCTGCAAGCTCAATGCATGCTCTGCTGCTGACACTGTCCTGTGCTTGTACATCTCACCTTACTGCTCTTCATCTATAGAGTTCAGGCTTGGAAGCCTCAGTAGTTCCAGCACTGGGATTTTAGCTCAAGTCCTCCTTCTTCCCCCATGGAGCAGCTCCTACAGTAGCTGTGAAGAGGAAATGGAAAAGTTGATTGGATGAGCATCCCTTTGCCAATCTGCTTTGTGTTTCAACAGATCTTCTAGACCTCTGTGCATCTCAGGGCACACCCACATATATACAAAATGTCTAAATTAATAGAATAAGAATATGAGAATTTGAAAGAAAGGTATTTGGCTACAATCAGCTCATCACAGTCAAGGCTTGTCCAGGGAGAACTTCCTGGTCAACCCAAGAGGCATCTAGTAATGGCATCTGTCCAGGACATTGACAGTCACTGCAATGTCCCTTTCTTCTTTCCCTAGATCACCTGATACCTCTACTATTCATCCAGCCAGAGAAAGGGCTCTGCCTTTAAGGCGTTACTTGAATACAACCATCCTCAGATTGCCTTAAGTGACGATGGCCAAGGGCTGCCATGGGGACATCTGTGCTCACCAATGTGAGGCTGACCCTCTGGGTAATGTTTGGTTAGGGTGACAGAAGCCCTTACCTAACAGTGAGATGCATCAATAATCAATGGCCCCACAGAAAAAGAACCTCATAAATAAGAGATGCTTCTGTTTGAGAAGACAGGCCAATGGAGCTCTTGTTCCAGGGAAACAGAATATGCTCAGAGTGACACAGCACTCTCTGAACTTTCCAGTCACGTCACCAGATAGCTTAGATCAGAAGTACTCAACATAGTGCCACCCCTCAGCCAGCCAAGTTCTTTGGGGTCAGAGCCTGTCAGAGGCACACTTGCCTAGGGATTTTCCCCCCTCAGGACTGGTGAAGGGCACGGAATTGTGTTGGCACACTGGACATTTTTTTTTCATCTCTCACTGTTTAAGTATAGCCACTTTAATCTAGGTGGTTTTACATCCAATGTGGTGGAAGACTAAAAACCAACACAGTTCCCAAATATACTTTCTATCCCATTTAAAGCTCGCCATCTTCCAGGTCTATCTAGTTTTCTTTATGGTCACGTTTAATTATTAATCCCTCCTGACTTGTAGGATCTAATTTAAGACTGCATTAATAGATTGCTCTCTAGGGAGTTTGCCAGAATGGTGGCAGGCCAAAGTCTATTAGAGTCTGCCCACGACCGGAGTGGACCTGGAGGCGGGATTTGGAACTGAGTCTGCACCACATGTCAGAGGTGGGAGCGGAGGGAGACACATCTCTCATCTGAAGGTGTGTGCTACATCTCGCGAAGTGTGGAAACACAAAGCTTAAAGCAAGGCAAGTATGAAACATTAGATACATGTTGGGTCATGCCTGTTGCCTATGTCCATGTGTGTATCCTTGTGTGTGTGCACATGTCCACACAAGCACACCCGCATGTGAGAACCAGAGCCCAGTGTCAGATCAGATGTCTTCCTCTTTTGCTAGCCATTTTCTTTTTCGAGACAGGGTGTAGTGGCTTGAAAGAAAATGACCCCAATATGTTTGTTGGAGGAAGTGTGTCACTGTGGGGGTGGGACTTGGGGTCTCTTTTGCTCAAGCTTCCCTCAGTGTGACAGCCAGTTGACTTCCCATTGCCTGCAAGATGTAGCATTCTCGGATACAGCACCATGTCTGCCTGCACAACGCCATGCTCCCCATCATGGTGATAACGGACTGACCTCTATCTCAATTAAATATTTCCTTTATAAGAGTTGTCATGGTTATGGTGACTCACAGCAATAGAAGAAATCCTAACTAGGACAGGCTTTTTTTTTTTTTTATGATTCTGGAGAGCATCATTTTGGCCAGACTGGATGGCCAGTAGGGGATACACTTGTCTCCATCCATCCAGAGCAGGATTACAGGTACAAGCTGTCATTCCCAGCCTGGGTTTCCAGATTCAGGATCAATTGTGTACATAGCAAGCACTCTGCCTACTGAACTACTTCCCTTATCCCACGTTAGATATCTGTTAACCACTGGTTTTCTATTGATCCAGAAAGTATTTACTAGATGTGTTCTAGTTACTGGGGACATAGACCTGGAAAATCGCACAATTTTGGTACTCTTGGAGCTAACATTTTAGGAATGGAGGAGACATTCCCTCAAAAGCTAAATATGTTTTTCTTGATGGTTGAAAAGAAGTAACACAGAATATAAGATGAAAAGGACAGTGACCACGGGCAGGAAGGGGGCTGGCATCCTCTCTGTCTCTCTAAGGACATTTAAATAGAGAAGAAAAGATGAGAAAGCAGGGTCTGTGAACACTTGAGCAAAGATTATTCCAGCTGTCTCGGTGGATGAACAAGGAAGAAGGTATGGCCAGAGTGGGAAGGGGGGGGGGTGTTTGGGAAGAAATGGGGCTGGGGTGGTGAGAAGGTGCAGAAAGCAACAGCCTGTGAGGGCACTCACATCATCACCAGTGTGATGATCAACTTTGCCTACTTGACCTGGGGAGAGTCTCCCTGGTTTACATAGGAAACCCCAGCTCACTGTGGATGGTGCCTTACCTATGAATCCTTTTCTCTTTGCTCTCGACTGTAAATGAAATATGACAAGCTGTCTGACATTCCTGCCTTGATGTCCCCACATGTGGACTGGATCCTGGAACTGGAAGCTCAAGCAAACCCCTTTATCATCTAAGTTGCCCTTTGTCAGACTATTTTTGTCACAGCAACATAAACTGGCAATGAGATAGGAAGACATCAGCAGATGTGAGTCCGGAGGATCGTGGTACTACACTGTTTCAGGACTACTTTCCCGTAGTTTGAAGGAAAGATTATAGACATGCAGAATGGGAAAACAGTTAGCAAGCTGTGCCAGTCCCTCAGGCAAGAGATAATGCGTTTTTGTGGGCTGGGGTGCCCATAAAGAACAGGTAAGAAGAAGGCAACCTCCCTACATAGTTTAATCAAGGTACCACTGGGATTTGTACATGGGTAAGGTATAAGGGTTGAGAACAGAAAAGACTCAGAGGCGCCTCTGTGTTTGTAGCCTGTGTAGCAAATCCATCATCAGGATGACAATAAGTGAAGCCACAGCCGGTCTGGACTACAGGGAAGAATGAGAAATAAGTTGACAGTTTTGATTTGGATTCAGTGACTTTGTGGTGTCTAGAAGAAGGCGGCTGGTGGGCAGGTTGATGCATCGGTCTGCAGTCTGGTGAAGATTCCAGAGCCTGGAGCAAAAACAAGAGGCCTTTTGCAACCAATTGAGCAGTTCTCTGCTCGGCTCACTTCCTCGGCACAAGGTGTGTTCCCTGCTTCCTTAAAGATGGGCATAGCCATATGACTTTTCTCAGCTGATGTCAAGAAAATCACTATGTCCCATTTTCCCAAGGAGGGGATGGCAATGTGATGGGTGTCCTGGGCCCCTGAGTGACCACGAGAGAATAAACTTGTTGATTCTACAAGCATTCTACAGCGAGAGAAAGGAAAAACAAAGTTGTCTCAGGCCATGGAGATGTGAGGGCAGTGTGCTGGAAAGTGTGGACGAGACAAAGGCATAGGATGTACCAAAAGCCACAGAATGGGGTGACATCACCTGGGTACTGGTGCAAAGGTCCTGAGAGCTGAGCCACAACTGGATAGGGAAGAAACAGAGGAAACTCCAGACAAGGAAACTGCTCTCATGAGAGACCTCAAAAAGCAACCGTCCTTCCTGCTGGGCCCTTGCTGGACACTAAACATGCATGTATCTTGACCTTGGATTTCTTGACCTTGACCTCTAGAACCGTAAGTGACCCGTTTTCTGTTATTTCTAAGGGTCCAGCTGCTGTAGCTCTGCTGTCACAGTCCAAACAGACTGGGTCAAAGCTGCTGAGGAAAACCAAGAGGTCCAGAGAAGAAACTACTTCATGACGTGTTCAGTGTGTCAAACACAGTCAGCAGGCAGAAAAAGCCGTACAGAAATGTGTGGCTTGACCACAGTTGTGAGCACCTGCCTTTCGTGGGTTCAGAAATGAAAACAATAAGAGGGATGGATGGCAAATATAGACAAGGCAGATAAAAGATGTTTTTCTGTTCAGGTGCACAGAGGAAAGAAGAAGTCAAAGAAGGGCATTTTACGGTAGAAGATTTTTGAGCTGGAAGCATAGTTCAGCTGGTACAGTACTAGTTCAGAATGGAAAAAACCCCGGGTTCCGACCTAGCATTGCACAAACAAAGTATGGTAGCAGAAACTTACAATCGCAGCACGTAGGATGTAAAGGCATAAGGATCATGAGTTCAAAGTCTCCCTCTGCTACATAGCAAGTTCAAGGCCAGCCTGGGGTGCATGAGACTGTATCTCAAAATTAAACTGATTAATTGACTGGCTTAGAAAGATAAAAGATCACCAATTTTGTAGTGAAAAGAATGGGAGCAGCATGGACTGGGGTTGGGGGCAGGAGAAAGAGAAGGAGGAGAAAGGGGAAGAGAGGCAGAGAGAACCACTCAGGATCAACCAAAGCCACACCCCAGTACACTCCTGCATCTGGTGCCTATGGCTTTCCACTGCTACGTCCCAAATAAGGCTTAGAGAGATAAAGCCATAGTGAGGGACAAGCCACAGATGATCTGCAAGGCTCTCTGCTAAGCCTGTTCCTCCAAAGTCAGAGGCCAAGCCTGCAAAGGTCCCTCCAGGAAGGGAGAGGACCTAGAGGGAAGAGGAGAAAAATTGATGCTGGCAGGGATGAACCAGCTCTCAGAAGAGGCCAAGTAAACCAGGCATAGAGAGTCCAGGCCATGGGCATCACTTTTGATAGCTGTGCGTTTCTAATGACTGTGCAGTCTGAAATACTATGTCTTATCACCTCTTAAAAACATGCAGAATTTTGTTTTATTTTTGAAAACTGTGTTGTTAGCACATAGAAGACTTCCTTGTTTGGAAGGTGTCCTGGCTTGCTTTCGATTGCCGTGGTAACAGCATGACCAAAAGCTACACGGAGAGAAGATGGTTGGTCTGGCTTACATGTCCAGATCATGCTGTATCACTTAGAAAAGGCAAGATGCCCACTCAAGCAAGGCAGGAGCTACAGCAAAGGCATGGGGGAAGGCTGCTTGCTACTTTGCTCCCTGTGGCTTGCTCAGCCTGCTTTCTTACAGGACCAACTGCCCCAGGGTTGCACCGCCCATAGTGGGCTGGCCCTCCTACATCAATCATTAATCAAGAAACACTCCTAGGCTTGCATACCACCCAGTCTGATGAGGACCTTCTCTAAATTAAGATTAGATTTTCCCAGATGACCCTAACACACTGGGAAAGGTGGGTGTGGGATTTGTCACTAACCAAATGTCGCTCAAGCCAGACTGACATGGGTAAGGGCTTTTCTCTGGTATTTTCCAAAGACTCCTCTTGGATCCCCAGGAAGATTGCCTGATAGTGACACACCTGGCTACCTCTGCACAAAGTCCCTTGTGATATGAGGATACTCAAAACTCATTCTTGTACCCTACCCCATCGCCATCACCAACATAGACTTAACTTCCTTAAAACTAGAGACCTCTTGGGACCTGACCAACCACCCCCAAATTGTTTTTTTTCCCCAATGTGTCAAACTGTCTGGGCTTTGCCATGACACCATCAGGATAGTGAAATCCTGACATCATCAAGATGGTGACAGTACGCTTCCTTTTCTAGGAGACTGTGTGTGCTCGGTTTTATTATTCTGTCATGCTCACTTCATTTCCTGAAACTCAGAGTCAGTTAGTGAATAGTTGTTAAAGGGCATGCTTATGTAAAATGTCAGCTGTACTTTAAACTTGCCCTGTGCAGAGCACCGCATGGGAACGCCATAGTGTTGCATAGTGGCTTTCTGAGTTAGGTTGTCCATCCAGGAAGGCAAGCTGGAAGGTTTTGTTTTTGTTTTTTTTTGTTTTTTGTTTGTTTGTTTGTTTGTTTTTGGTGCTGTTAATGATTACCTGCCCGTGTGCTGCCCAGATTACCGTGATTGTTAATGGAAAGCATCGTTAATAAAGCTAGGCACAGTTCGGCTTAGGAAAAAGAAAGAACACATGGATGGTACCGAAGGGCGGGTGCCTGCAGGACAGTGAGAAGATGGAGTGTCCAACTGGAGAGACTGTGATGTGGGAAAGGGCGAGAATCACACTGGCAGGCGCAGCTGCAGATAGAGTGGCGGGAGCATTGGGCGAGTTTGAGATGCATTTGCTTCAATTTTCTCATAAGAGGTAAAGGTAAAGCTATTAGCTGATTGTGACAAAGGTAAGGGTGAGCTACGAGGTTCTGTGTGTGCTGGCTGCTCCTTGCTACGTCCCTGACCTTCCTGACCCCACCTCTGCCATCACGCCTGCCATCACGCCTGCCATCCCCTGCCACTGTCTGACCTCCCCCCTAACACACCCCTGTTACTGTTCCTACTCTACTTTCACTCTCTTCCCTGAGCAGAGAAAGCACTCCTGCCCCAGGGCCTTTGCACACACAGTCCCCTGGACTTGGCTGTGGGATATTTATTCACACTGACACTCCGAGATGGCCAATAAAGTTTACCTTGAATCAGCGGGCAGAGTCAGCAATTGGCTGACGGGAATTAACCATAGAGGTTTTGGAGGACCCAGATAGGGTGAATAGAAACATAGGGAAGGCCTAGAATGAGGTGTGGTCTTTTTAATCTGGGAAGTGTGGAGAGGCAGGGTCAGCTAATTGCTCCACTGCTGCTCCTTGGATCTATCAGATTTTTACCCCAGTGTCTGACTTGTGAGTTTTTATTAATAATAGAACAATGTAAGTAGACACTTCAGATAGGGCCCTCAAATGTCTGCATATCCTGCTCTCTTACACACACTTATATCCATTCAAAAGTCACCTATCGGAGGATCGTCCCAGAATAGCCAGTTCACACAGCCCCTTTCTCTGCCCTCACTCTGCTCCTACCCCCCACACACACACACTCCATGCCCTCACCCTGTCCCTTCCCTGCTTTACTCTCTCTATTGCCTTTATCACCTACCCGAAAACACATCTGTTTGCCTACAGAAATCTTTCCTGGCCCCTAGAATTTTGTGTTTCAAGGAAGACAGGTTTAGAATAAAACCCTTGGTTTCGTGTTAGTGTGCCAAGAAATCCAATGAAAGTGTCAAGCAGCTCTTTAAGCATTGCTAAAGCTAGTGGCCGTTTACACAAAGCACTGTATCTTTAGAAAATGACGCCAGTGCTTAGAATCATTTGCTCTCTTTTTGGAAAAATGGGAGAAGAAATAGGGAAAATCCACAGAGCCCATGATGTAATGATTTGGGTAATACATGATGGGATTACAGAATGTAACCCCTGAGTCCTAAGGCCAATATGTCTGCCAGCTCTCTTGTTTCCAAGATGGCTTCTCACACCGATATCATTCACCTCCAAAAGACACTAGGATTTTCTGTTTAGGAAGTTGAGAGGAGGAACTGGAGCAAGTGACATACTTGATCATCTTGCAACTGAAAAACAATAATTCTAATAGAACATCCAGCCAGGCGGATAGATGTACACATGTATCCAAGAGACTGAGGCAGGAAGATCAAGGGTTCAAGGCTAGCCTAGGCTACATAGTGAGTTCCTCCCCAGCCTGGATGACACAATGAAATACTGTCTCAAGAACAAGCAAAACACTGACAAGCCAGGCATGTTTGTGTGTCTCTATAACCTTTTCCCACTTCAAAGGTAGAGGCAAGAGAACCAAGAATTTGGAGCAAGCCTTGTCTATGTGAGACTGTCTCTGAGAGACAAATGTGGCCGTGTTTTGTTTCACTGTGACACTATCATATAGCCCAGGTTATCCCTGAACTCACCGTGTTTCTACTTTATCAGCATGCACTGCCATAGTCATGCTGTGTTTGTTTGCTGTTGTTTATTTTGTCTTGTATCTTAAGATAAAGCCTCACTGTGTAGCTACTCTATTAAATGTCTAATTTAAACTCTTTGGGGATGGAGACACATGAGTCGGGGACAGTGTTTGTTTGTAAGACATCTCACATAAGCACAAGTGTGGTTTTGTAATAGTGGAAACTAATGAGACAGCATCCAGCTCACTGCACAGTGAGAAAATGTGCTCTTCTCTGGAACAAGGTTAACTATCTCTATGTCGTGTTCTCTCCTTTCCATTTGAGTTTCAGTGTCCACAGGTGATGCGGCTTTCTGCCTCTCAAGCCCGTTTTTATTGAATCCTTCCTTTCCTTGTTTTTCTGTATGCGAGACACAAGCAGCCCAATATCGCTGCTCAGTCTTCATAGAAGTTGATTTCTTCTAGATTCTTCTGGGTCCTACGGTGAAGACAATACTTAGGGACAGAGCAGTGTCAACCACAATGGCCTTTCAGCAGGAGTGACAATCCAGTTTGTATCAGCAGCCACTACCATGGGGCTGGCCAGTGAGAAGGGAAGTAAGGCTGCCCTCATTCCTCTCTTGAGCATTCCCATGGATATCACAACCGTTGCTTCGTGTAATGCCATCAACAATGCTAGTTTCATTCCAAGATTGTCTTCAATTAGTGCGGAAAGCCAAATCTTCACCCATGGAAGACAGGACATACTGGTCCATAGCACAAGCTAGCAAAGAGCCCTGCTCTTCCCAGAAGAAATGCATCTCTGCTTTCTCTGGGCCAGTTGAGAATGGCTACATGTCTAAAACAACTAAGTTCACTGTTTGCATTGCTGTAGCTACAAACAAGTCAGGGAATTTATGATGATTAGCACTGTCTCCTATTGTCTTGTCACTTACTCAATGCCTGGAACATAGTCGACATACTATTGAATTAAAGGGAATCAGATAGACAAAATGAAATGAGCTATATTAGGTGGGCTGGACAGGAGTGAATCGGAAGAGCTGAATCCATGTTCTTGGGTGTAAATAAGTGGCTCCTCTAGAATACAGCATAAGACGAAAAGAGCCTTGGTAGGGCTTGACATGCAGAAATTTGTACATTCAATGATTGTGCTTTACTGGTGACCAGATGAAAGAAAACCTCACTAGGAGAAATGGCTTGTCCCACACCAGACCTATCAGTGAAGTGAAGTGATCAACTTTCTATTCCTGCTTGAGTATGGCTTGGCCCTCAGTAGGTCATGTGCTTAGTTCCCAATGTAATGATGTTAAGATGAAGGTCAGACCTTTAAGAGATAGAGCCTAGTAGAAAATGGTAAAATCATTGAGGATATTGTCTTGGCAGGAACTGAAGTGTTTCTCGTGAGACTCTGGTCCTTTCTCAATAGATAGTTGTTGTAGATGAGCTGGAGTGGTCCCAGGCTCTCTGGCCTCTGTCTCTACATAAGGTCTCTTTTTCACTTATGTGCTCCAGCCACAATGTCATCCTGATGTTGTGATGTAGCCATGAGGCATGAGGCTTGCACCAGAGTTGGTACCATACTGTTTAGACTTCGAGCCTATAGAACTGTGAATTAAAAAAAAAAAAAAAAAAAGATTCAGTTCTATTATGGCATTGGAATACACTGTATTAGTTACTTCTCTATTGCTCAAATAAAAAAAAATCCCCATCACCAAAGTCACTTATAGAAAGCTTATTCGACTTATGGCCCCAGAGGGACAAGAGTCATGGGAAGCAAGCAGAGGCATGATACCCGGAACAGGAGGCTGAGCACTCACATCTTGGACTACTAGTAGGAAACAGAGAGGGCAATAGGGCTTTGAAACCTCCAGTTACATACTTCTTACAGTAGGACACGCCTAAACCCCTCAAGTAGGGGCCAAGTATTCAAACATCTAAGCCTATGAGGGTCATTCTTATCCAAACCACCACACTGACAAATAAGAGTACCTTGTGTAGAATTAATACTCCCAGTTCCTTCTGATCATTGCACCTGTGGGAGTTTAAATTACACTTTACTTCTGGGTGCCTTTTATCTAGTCTGTGGGATCAGATTTATGCATTCCTGTTCCTTGCTCTCAACTATCAGCCTTCCCCATTTCTCAGACACATGGAACACTCCCCGCCTGGCCATCCAAACACCCCAGGCCTTTTGTGTGTGTGTGTCTCTGCTCTCTCCTCCTTCCAGCACCTCTCTCTCTGGACCTCTTGTTTCTTCTATTTGTTCGTTGCTGTCCTTTGAGAATCCCGGATCTAATAAATTCCTAAGCCTTGACTTGAATCAACTTTCTTCTTGTGTTTGTGCCCTGCAGGTAGCACATGGGCACTAACAACCTAGGACCATTTAAAGTAAACCCTTTCTTTAACGGAATATGCATTTTTCTAACCTTCTATCAACCATCAAAGTTAAATTACATTTTCTCACTTTCATTTCTTCTTCCACTATTTTATCATGGCTGACCTTACTTTCTCACCCAGTCAGTGCATCCATTGTCCTTCTGCACCCCCAAGTTGTCTAATGCATTTGAAGATGTACATGGTATCTGAGAATTCCAGCGTGCTTACCCATTAGGTGAATATTTGCTTCCCTCTTTAGGGAAGATAAAATTCAAATGCACTGGCTTGCACAAACCCGCAGTGTTTTAATTCTGTCAGGAAACTGAGCATTAACACAGCTCAAGCCCTCATATGGAGTCAGCCCCTACACCACCTCCAGTGCCATAACCTTGCATTGCTCTGTTTTTCCCCCTTTTAGATTGGTTTTTTGGTTGTAGAATTTCATATTAAATACAATTTTACCACTTATGCTCTTTTGTGTGAGGCCTCCTTCACTCTTCATAACTGTTTTTTGTTGGTGCTTTAGGCTTGTCTATGTTTCTTACACATCTTGATATTCAATCCTCTTTGTTGCTGGCTAGTGTTCTCCTGCATAGACACCACAATTTGTTTATCCACTCCTGTGCTGATGAACATTTTGGCAGCTTCCAACTTTGGGTTATGATAAACAGAGCTTCTATGAAGTCATTTTTGGACTTGTACTTGTTATTCTTGGGTCTGAAGAGTAGAATTGCTGAGTCATAAGAGGGGAATTATGATTCGTTGTCTAAGGATCTGCCAGACAATCTTCAAAAATGGTTGCATTATTTTGCATTCCCACCAACACTGTGTGTGGACGCTGGCTTTTCCTCTGCGGTGTGGTAGTTCCATTCTCATTCAGTCTTTGAAGAATCACTCTTTTTAAGCCAAGTGGTGGTGTGTAACTTCAATGTCAGCACTCAGGAGGCAGAAGCTGACTGATCTCTGTGAGTTCAAGGGCAGCCTGATCTTCAGGGCAAGTTCCCCCACAGCCAGGGCTACACAGGGAAACCCTGTCTCAAAAAAAAAAAAAAAAAAACAAAGGATCTACTCTTGTCCCCAAGGATCAATTGGGAAAATTCCCTTTGGTCAAGCCAGATGCAAGTAGATTCTCTCTCTCTCTCTCTCTCTCTCTCTCTCTCTCTATATATATATATATATATATATATATATATATATATATCTTTTAATGCACACACACACACACATACACACACACATACAAATAAAATACATTTTTTGGAAGATATACATGATGCTTAGAATACAGCCTCAATGAAAAACAACAGTATTGGGTTTTGACCATATTTACAGTTCAGGTACCAATTCTCCTTATTCCTAAAACAGTTGGTCACTCCCATGACATTCGTGTCACTGTGACACCAGTGGGATCACCTTACCTAGCAAGTCAGTATTTCAGCACCCATTGGACCCCCAAGTGGCCTGTGCAACCCTTTCAGCACTATTGGAAGCTATGGAGTAGAAGTTTCAGGTCACTAAAAATAGGCTGTTTTCCATTCACTCCACATTTGAAGAATCCCTGGATTCTTAAAAGTTGTGTTGAATATCTATCAATTGTAAAGGAATCACTAAGTAATTGTTAAGTGAAAGAGAATGTGTTTCCACGGGCTTGTGCTGATAGATCTTCATTCTTGAAGCATCAGGGTTATCTTCATCTTGAATTCTACCCTCCCCGCCCCCTTCATTCTCAGTCAGACTCCAGGTAGCCTTCCAAATGTGTTATAACTAAGCTGAAATGCTACAAGTGACCTCATCTCATTCCTCCTGGGCCTCAGTTCCCAAGTGGCACACCTTTCTGTCGCCCTCTACACACCACCATCTAACTGGTCACAAAATAGTCTATCCACATCTTGCTGTTCCTTTCTGTCCCTGACCATGCTTTGGTTTTCATGCTTATAATTTTACCCTTGGAGCCATGGAACCCCTGTCCTCTGATGTCTTCTGCCACACTTCTGTGACTTCCATCCACACATTCCATAAGCTGCACTACTCATGTTATTGGTATCAACTAACGGGACAGCTACCCATGTAATGAGGGGCCTCATCAGTTGCCCCAAGCTCTCCCTGCCCAAAGCTATTCCAATGCCTTCCCTATCACACAAGAAGCCAGAAATAAATCTGTTCCCTTCCTTGAGTTGCTTCTTGTCAAGTAAATGTGGTTATAGTGACAAGAAAAGTAACTGATCTGCATAACATTGACCATGTCACAAAATCCATATTACACAGTTATTACTATAGAAACTCAAATGGATCGGCTCTGTAGCTATGTGTGCCTGTCTTTCCTTGCAAAACAGTGTGTGTGTGTGTGTGTGTGTGTGTGTCCTTCCCTGCAACACTATGTGTCTGTCAATTCCTGCAACAACCATCCTTTATAACCGACATTATCGTAGTTCTTCAGCCTTATCCTCCAACCCTGACCTCATGACCCCAATTGTCAGTGTACACACCATGGCTGCAGACCTGAGAATATGATTCTATGCCCCCAGAAGGATTTGACCATCTTATTTCCTCACCCTTATACACCCACTCGGAAGATTCCCAGACATCCTTCAAAGTACAGCTCAGCCATTGCTTTTCCTTCAATTTAGGCTGATGCTGCTTGCGCCACTCTTTTCTCTGACCCAGCCTTGCATGGCTGAAGCCATTGAGCTTTGTTGGGGTCTGCGATGGACCCAGAACCAGATGTGCAGCCATCCCTAACAGTATCCCTAGAGTAGCTCCATGACTCCACCCTTGTGAGTCGTTTGTCTCCTAGGAGAACCATTTCCACTGTCAGCTTTATGAGGTGGAATTGAGATTTTCCCATCATGTTTTCCCCTGGTACTTTAGGCCACGCTTTTCCTGCTTCTTTTATCGGCCTGCAGAGAAGGATTTAATTAAACCGTACTTAATAGAATGGCTGCCTCTCTGCCACAGGCAGAGCAATCTGGTCTTAGGGGGGAAAACCCACAATACTTAAAAAAAAACACCCACAATACTTAGTGTGGTAATGATCACGCAAGTGTGGAAAGACCTGGGAAGATAACCCTATGGGGAAAAGAACTTGCTGCAAGAGCACAGGGACCTGAGTTCGAATCCCTCACACCTATGTAAAAAAAAAACTGCAGAGGCATTAATTCTGTAACCCCAGCACTGTGGAAGGCACAGACAGGGACATCACTGAAGCTTGCTTGCTGCCAGCCTAGCTCCAGTTTCAGTGAGAGACTCTATCAAGGGAATAATGCGGAGTGTAATAGAGCAGAACGCCTCCTCTGGCCTGCACATGGGTGCATGTGTGCCCATGCACGTACACACACACACACACACACACACACACACACACACCATACAAATAATAATAAAACAAACGTGATGATAGAGACAGACTGGCATTAGTCCGGGCATATATAGCACAGAAAATTTCTTAACTTTCCTTTTATATTTGCAGTCTTTGGTGACCAAATGGTTGTTAACACTCCAGGTGTCAGGTCTCCGATCTGCGCAGGAATGAGGGCAAGAGAAAGACCCTGGTAAACACTTCCATCTGGTGTTCTGTGGACAGCAAGCATGGTGACGTTTCCCATCAGAATTCTGATTTCTCGAAGGCCATGACACATATTATCACTCAGTAGGCAAAAAGCTGCTCAAAGTAAAATGTTTTGTCTTTTAAACTTTTCTAGCCATGGTAGGGGGGTTGGTTGGGGACTTTGGAGATGGCTTGGCAAGTAAAGTACCTGCTGTGCAGGCCAGAGGAGATGAGTTTAGCTCTAGCAACCACATAAAGACCTGGGTGTGGTGACACATTTGCGATCCCGGTGATTTGGGAGGCAGGAACACCAGGGTCCATGGAGCTTTCTAGCTAGCCAGCCTAACCTAATAAGAAGCCCCAGGTCCCAGGGAAGGACTTTGTCTCTAAGAAAACTGCTCAGGACCCAAGGAACAGCACAGGCATGTATTACACATAGGCGCAACACACAACCACCCACAGGCACGCACATCCAAATGTGTTTATGTACACACATGTAAAAGTCAGCTGGAATATTGTGTTAATGAAAAATCAATAAGACCTGCCAAGAGAACTTGTCACTTAAGAAGAGATTTTAAAGCCAGGTGGTGTTGGTACACATCTTTAATCCCAGTGCTTCGGAGGCAGAGGCAGGTAGATCTCTGTGAGTTCAAGGCCAGCCTACTCCTCAGAGTGAGTTCCAGGACAGTCAGATAAAACAGTGAGACTCTTGAACTCAAAAATCAAACAGAAAGAAGAGGAAAAATAGAAAGAAGAGATGTAAAGGACAGATGGGAATTTTAAAGCCTGTGCAGTTTGCTATATGCTCTAATCTCTGCACCATGTAACAGTGAACTTCTCCTATAGAAAATTAACTAGATCTGATTGACTGGGCATGTGTGCCGGGTGTGCGCGCGCGCGCGCGCGCGCGCGTGTGTGTGTGTGTGTGTGTGTGTGTGTGTGTGTATACGCGTGTGTCCAACTCCCCCTTCTTAACTCGCTGATAGCTTGAGACTGACCTTTGACTGTGGGAATTTGTGACTTGAGTCATGAACTCCATTATTTTGGCATTAGCCTCGGGGTAAAAATCCACTACTAACCTGACCCTTATATCTATTTCTCCTTAACACCTCAGATAAAGAAGCTTGGACGAAGCCTGCAGACACACTGAAGGTCCTGGGGTAATGAAAATGGAAGCATGAAGACTCGGTGTGTTCTTTATCATCTTTAACAGCTCCAGTAAATGACTGACTATTCCCAGAGTCAGAAATAATCCAGATTTAATTGGCCAAGGTATTTTAAGGTTCTATCTTTTTCTATTTTTCTCCTGCCTTGGTAAAGCTAGGAATTATGCTTCAAGCATTGAGCATCTTAGTACAGTTGTTACTAAGACAACGCATTAAATGAAAAAAAAAAAAAACCTCTCCCAATTCACACATCAGCATCCAAGTGTTGCAATTCACAGTTTGTCTAGGCACCACTCTGTTCTTTAGGTCTATAAGTTACCATTTCTCCTCTATAAGTAAGTAGAATGCTAGTCTTATAAAGAACCCTCCTCCTATTACATATTACAGAGACGTGTTATCCATTTGTCAGTGTGTACTCAGGCTAGCCTGACAAATCTTAGTAAATGCAGTTGCCAGTTAATACCTGCTGGGGACTGGTCCCGGTCCCTACCCAACACCAGAGCCTCATCATGCTCAATAAAATAATGAGCATTAATTAGAATAAAGCCTGTACACCTGTTCCCTTATGTTTCAAATTATCTCTCTAGGTTATTTCTGATAGTGACAAGATGTAAAACCTATATCATTTTCTGAGGAACCACTCAGGAAATTCAGAGAGGAAGACAAAAGCCCATACATATTCAGGACTCACATTTTTCCCTATATGTTTTGGATCCCAATTTGGTTGCATCCCTGGCTGCCATGTGTGGATGGCTGTCTGAAGCCTGGACATTTTTTTTTTGTCTGTGTGCTTTCTTAATTTCTTGTGAGGCATGTGGAGCTGAGCTTTAACTACAGGCCACCAGTTTGGGGGGGGGGGTCACAGAACTAAATGAAGAAGTCATCAAAAAAACTGTCAACAATAAAGGTTTCTGAAAGTCTAGACCTCTAAATCAAAATTATAAGGGATCTGAGGAGCTCCTGGCAGCACCCACCATTGCCCTCTGCCTTTGCTGTAACCCTGGGTTCTGAGCACACCACATTCACACTTTGTGCAGTACCACCACAACACGCAACACCCAGAAATACTGGCAGAAACACCTCAGATCAGACCCCAGACTGTTCTACATAGGAACTGCAGAGTTTTTATTGTGCAGGCAGTTTTTTGCTCTTATAGAAACAAAATGGATTAATTATGGGGGGGGGACTTTTAATATTTTTCTACTGTGGATCTTTAGTCTGTAAGCATCCAATTGGGACATCTGTGAATTAAATGGTGTTAGAATGTTTGATTTTAAAAAATTGTTTAAAAAAAACTATTGGATGGATTTTGACTTGGGATTAGGATAGAATTTCCAACATTGTCTAGTCTAAGACAGCCCTCAACTTTACCTCTGCCATTTTGTAGTATGCATTTATGCAGAATAGCAATTGACCATTATGGTAAGACATCAGTAAACTCTGAAAAATGACAAATATAATCTATATTCTACATTATCCAATATTTAGTCAAGATTTAATTCTTCATGTAAAAATAGAAAAGCACAGCCAGATATCTCATTAGTACGCAAATTTCTTTTAGCTTTCCATAAATTGTGCAATAGATGTATACTTTAGAATTACTTAGAATTAAACCTCTCTATGATTTGTTATCAGTAAATATTTTATTTGTATGCTTTATTTGTCTGTATGGTCAAACAGATGTAAAGATTTCTCAGGTAGAAAGGTGTCACAAGTGAAAAGTTTTAATAATGTGTCTGAAGTCTGAACAATTTTGCTACAGGTGATAAGAACTAAGTCCTCTAGTAGGATAGAACTGATCTCCATGGAGATGCAAGCCTTCCTAAGACACAGGAAGTTTGTAGCAGAAGATGCCATAAGAGCACATGGCTCAACCTGTCTGATGTTCCCTACAGAGGAGCGAATTCACTCCCGGAAGCGAGCACACAGGAAACTAAACCCCATCTCTCCTGCACCGTTCTGAATGGTTAGGCCAACAGGCTTCTTCCCTGTGCCTGGACTGGGTGCCATGTGTTATGAGAGGTGCTGGAAACACAGAAGGGACAGAGATAGGGTCTCACCAGAACCGACAACATTAGGAGTCTATGTGAGAGGAAAGAAAAGTGGAAAGGTCTTGATTTGTGTAAATGTCTTCTCTGTCTATTGAAGGCAGAGAACGGATGACAACTGAATGGGCTGGGGATGTAGATGGGGGTACAGTACATGGCAAGCATGTATGTGCAAGGCCCTGGGGTCAATCCCCAGGACCAAAATGCTTTTTAAAAATGTGGTGTGTGTGTGTGTGTGTGTATGTGTGTGTGTGTGTTATATGGGCAGGGCCACATTTGTCACAGTGCACATGCAGAGGCCAGAGGCCAGCTTCTTTGTAGAGTGAAACCTCTCCTCCCTCCTTTGTGTAGGTTCTGGGGATGAATTGGAGATTATCATCTCTACCCACTGAGCCATCTCACTGTCCCCAACGTTACCGCTTTCAGAGGCAGGAAGCAGCTGTGTGCCCATCCGCCTGAAGAAATGAATGTGGTCTGGAGGTGATGGACTGAGTCAGGTGGAGACTGTCAGAGGGAGATGTCACGTTCTACTGGAAAATGAAAAATGTTAACATATGAGCAATGCTTTGAAACTTTGCCATCTTTTCATCACAGGCATGCCCTTGAACTGCCAGAAAAATTTTGAGTTGAATATGGCTTGTTAAAATTAGGTTAATGAATATTGAAGTTTTAGCCTTGTTTCATAGAAAGTGCTTTTCTTGGCTTAAGATTTAAAGTGTTAAAAAGCAAGCACAATGGCTCCGTGGGTAAAGACACCTGCCACCAAGCCTGAGGACCTGAGTTTGATCCCCAGGACCTCACCTCCTCCACACTCAGTATGGCACTGCATGTACTGTACCCACACACATACAGATATGTGTGCAGAACAAACAAACATAATGAAATAAAGTGTCACAATGATGATACTAATTGCTTTAAGAGACTGTATTCACATCACTTCAGGCATCTTGATGGGATATGTTTGATCTGCATCATGATACAACAATATCCAGTCCTATATGCATACAATACAAAAATGAATGAATGCCTCAAAGAGTTCAGAGCCTACTTGGGGAAACAACAAGCCACTAATGCCAGAAGCTGACCTCATTGTCCTACTAGCAACTACTGACTATGGCCCAAGACTCTAAAAAAAGACATCCCAACACACAAATCAACTCTATGACAGGAGTGATTAAATTATGGAAGAAATAATGGCTGTACTTTCACCACCAGTCCTACTGACATTCTCTCTCTCTCTCTCTCTCTCTCTCTCTCTCTCTCTCTCTCTCTCTCTCTCTCTCATGCTGCACTGCACGACATCTTGGTAAGGATTAATGACGTGACTGGGACTTCATTCTACTCACATACTAAAATGAGGAATTGGGGAAATGACTCAGAAGTTAAACATTTGGGGCTTCTAAATTATCAGATTATCCACAGAAAATTTTGTCTAAATTACCTAAGTATCTGCCTTGATTTCTTTTGTTCATTTCTGTAAGGGGACCCACAGGGTAAGATTAAGTCAGTCAAAGGAATGTGTGTTTACCTACTTGTCTGGTACACTGGGAAGGGAAGGTATATTTATCCAAATCTGAGTTGCTTAGCAACCTCATCAGCTTTCCATTCTAGTTAACTAGCTGTGGATGGAGCCTGACTGAGTCTCAGGCGCTGGCGAAGATTCTCGTCTTCACAGGAGGCGTAGAGCCAAGGTCAGCAGCGGAGCTGCAGTGACAGTACAATCAATGCCTTTCGTGTTTGGAAAGTAACAGGCCTTGGGTTGTGAAAGGGGCCTGGAATGTCGTTTTAATCTAAGCGCCATCTTCTCTGAGGCTATGTAGATTCAACTCTACCTGAGCATCCACCAAATTTAGTGAACTACTCAGTTCAAACCTTTCCCTCACAAGTACTGGGCTACTTGAATCTCAACAGATCTCATGGCTTGAAAATATCAACAGTGTTTAATCATTTTTGTTCTGTGATTTTTTTTTTTTTTTTTTTTTGGAAAGGACATGTTTTATTTTTCTGATGGAAAAAAAAAACTACCAAAGTTTATCCATTATTTTACCCAAAGCCTTCTCTCTCATAATGACCTAAAAATCTCTCTACTAATTGTGCCCCATCAGTCATAGTTGACCTGCTGGTGCTTCATAGGTCAAATCAAATATCTTTCTGTATGAGAACCTGGCAACATCCTATCACCACCAGGTTTCCCTTCTAGCAAGTGCCTGTTTTCTTCAGTCACATTTCACAGGGAGTGTCAAATCCCTTATGATCTTCACCAATCAGCTCTGAACTTCAGTGAAGATTTGCATGTTGGTTTTGAGCCAGGAGGGAGAGCAGAAAGGGAGAGCAAAGGAGAAGGATGCTTTGAGCTGGGTGGGTACCAGACCTCCATTAACATTAAAGACAGAAGAACTTCAGAGCCTAAGACTGTTCGACAATTCTTTGTTTTGGGATTTCTGTGATTCAAATGCAAGAACTTAAGTTTATTCTGCTAAATAGATCTCATCCTAGCTCTTGTGCAAAGTTATTCAAAACTTCCTAATTCGGCAGTGTCTCATTTCTTTCAGTTTGATGTTATTAACCACACACATCGTTTATATATGTTTATTTATTTTCATTTTATGGAGACGTGTGTGTTTGTGTAAGTATGTATATGTGCACCATATTGTAGTCAGATGCCTGTGGGGGGCAGAAGAGGTGTTCTATTTTCCTTGTTACTGGTGGTTATAAGCAACCATGTGGGTGTCAGGAACCAAAAGTAGGTCCTCTACTAGGGCAGCAAATGTTCTTAACCCTTGAACCATCTCTCCAGCCCCTACTGTTTATACTTTTACCAAAATGAAAGGAAAAAATGGTTTAATTGTTGAAAAGGACATAGTCCAATAGTAAATCTGGAACCCATTGGCAGGCTGAGAGAGAACCATTGATTAGTAACTCAACTATAGTCACCAAAGCGGTTGTGAGCACACTGTGAAGAAATTTACCAAGTGCCTTGCAGGAACCAGAGAAGAAAATTAGGATATTGGTTATCTTCATTGTTACCTTGTTTAAATGAATTATTCACCAAAGATTATTGAGGAGCTTTTATATGTCTGGTGCTAGTCTAGGCTTGAATAATAGCATATATTTACTACATATATGCTAAATATATGTTTCATATATGTGTATATATGTAGCAAAATGAGTTGTATATAGAGTGCTCCTGTGTCCATTTCATTTCTGTTGTGATAAAATAGCCTGGGTGTGGTAGCAAGCGCCTTTAATCCAAGTATTCAGGAAGCAGTGGCTAATGGATCTCTGTAGTTTGAGGCCAGCCAGGTCTACATAGCAAGTTCCAGGACAGTCAGAGCTACACGGTAAGACAAACAAACAAAAAAATACAAACAAAATAACAACAAAATTATGACCAATTCAAAACAAACAGGCTAACTTCTGAGGAAGAAAAAGTTTATTTGGCTTCCAATTCTGTATTATTGTCCATGACTGAAGGGAAATCAAGGCAGGTAAAGCAAATTACATTGAGAATCAAGAGCAGAAAGAAATGCATGCATGCATACTTGACACTCAGGTAGCCCTCTCTACTCCTATAATAACTCAGAGCCAATGTCATGGGATGATGCCACTCACCGTGCACTGGGCTCTCCTACATCCATTTACAATCAAGACGATCTCCCACAGACGTGTGGATAGGACAACCTGATCTAGACAATCCCTCAATTGAAGCGTTCTTTCCAAGTGATTCTACGCTGTGTCAAGTTGATATTTAAAGCTAATTTAAAGCTAACAGTTGTGTGTGCAAATACTAGCATCATTTTTTTCAAAGCAGGAAAATGAGAGTCAGCAATGGGAACCAACTCCCATGGCCAGCATTTAATGGTTGCCGGGGCCACCATTTGTTATAGTCTCATCTAAGTGTCCACAGAGATAGATGGACCATATCTGATTTCAAGCCTGTGTGTAATAAAGTTTTATTGCAATTGTCCCAGTCCCAAATCATACCTTAGAGATGATATGAGCTGAGGAGCCCCTGAACTGCCCTTCAGTTCCCAAAGCAAACATACAACACTCAACTGTACCCACTGAGAAAGATGCTTCAGAGTCCCTTCTTAGAAGATAAAAATGAAGACATATCTTTTTCTTCTTTCTCAGTTATCCTTTTCTGATCCTAACAAAATCACAATTAACTGGATCGTTATAGAATGAACAACAACATAAAACAGTTTAAACTTTTCAGTAACATCAAGGTGTGTCTACTACAAAGGATGCCACTTGTGCTCCCTGTTCTCTATGACTCTCAGGGTCACCTGTGGACAGTTACCTAGGTACTGGTCCACATGGGCATGAAACATATGCATTCATTTTCTTGAAAGTCTTTTCATGTCAGGTTCTCCCATTAAAAAATTCTGTGTATACATATATGTGCCTGTGTGTGGGTATGTACTTGTGAATGCGAGTGTCCACAGAGACCAGAAGAGGGTATTGGATCCCCTGGAGCTTGAGTTACAGGTGATTGTGAGCCACTCAATATGGGTGCTGGGAACCAAACTCGGGTCTTCT
This sequence comes from Phodopus roborovskii, assembly GCF_943737965.1. Taxonomy (NCBI): domain Eukaryota; kingdom Metazoa; phylum Chordata; class Mammalia; order Rodentia; family Cricetidae; genus Phodopus; species Phodopus roborovskii. Next base: position 15,647,340 of record NW_026126482.1, on the reverse strand, counting down.
GCAAAAGCAGTATGCCCTGTTAATCACGGAACCATCGCCCTGCCTGCCCCCCCCCATTCTTTTTAACACTTGCATTCTCCCATATGAATATCTGTTTTACTGCACCAGCTTCATACTTCCAGTTTTCACATCGAAAAACATGTTCTTAGCTATTGAATTCAGAATATCCTTATCTGGTCTGTATTGAAGGCTCAGCTGTGTTCCAAGCATCGGATGAAAGTGAACAAGCACCTTGAACCTCTGAATTACCCTCGTCTCTGTTTTCCAGATGAGGGAACTGAGACTAAGGCAATGATGTCGATTGTCCTAGGTCATGTGGCTGGTAAGATACAATTGTCATTTGAGTTCAGGGGGTTTGACTCAAGACTCCATGCTGACCTGTACAGGCTCTGGTTAATCTTCATAACTGCAACACAGTTGTCTGTGCCTGGAGCTGAGCAGCCGCTGAGCATAAGATACTTTCGATGCTGGTCATAGTGGCACAGGATTCGGATGAACTTACAGAAGGAGGGAGAGCTCAAGTTCAAGGTCAGCCTAAGCTAAGAGGCTGTGTCTGAAGGAAAGAGTGAGGGAGGGAGGGAAGGAGGGAGGAAAAGAACTCAAGATCAGGGAGATGGTTTAGTTGGTAAAACACTTGCTTTGCAAACATGAGGATCTGACTTGAGGTGCCCAGCACCCACATAAAATGCTGGGTATAGTGCATGCTTGTAATCCTGATGAAACCAAGATGGAAGGAGGAGATAAGCAGATGCCTGGGAGCTCACTGGCCACCTAGGGTAGCACATTTGGTGAAGTTCCAGGCTAACAAGAGACCCTGTCTCAAACACAAAGGCATCTAAGGAAAAGTACACTCAAACACACATGTGAGTTCTTACACTCGCACACGTGTGCATACACACACTGTCCTTACATGTGTACACTTGCCTGCACATACAAATGCTTCCCCTAATTTAGGTTATCATGGAGCACATCTTTAATCCCAGCACTTGGGAGGCAGAAGAAGGCAGATCCCTGTGAGTTCAAGGCCAGTCTGATCTACAGAATGGGTTCCAGGATATCCAGGGCTACACAGAGAAACCCTGTCTCAGGAAAGAAAAAAAATGCCAATGCTTTTCCTAGAATTTTATGTGGAACAAGCTGAGAAAGAAGGCAAGGTGATGAAATGCCGTGCCCATTCTGACAAGCTGCACACAGCTTTCTGGGAGCCAGACAACTGCATCCTCCTGCAAACACAATCAGCTCCCTGCAAATAGGAGTCCCTTTAACCAGACATGCAGCGGGAGCAGGGGTGACAGCTTAAAGAGCTCTGGCTTTTTAATCCTGCAGGATGGCAGCTCAGGCTTCCCACAGTTTTGAACAAAGCTTCATGTGGCACATGGTTTTAAATCAATGGTAAACACAATCTAAGCAGGCCTTTAAAGGAAGAGTGTGTCTCAAGAAATCTTGCCTTAAAAAAAAAAGAAAAGAAAAAACAAAGGCAACAACAGCTAAAACCCCAGCCCCACAGACAGAAGACAAGCAGTTTTTATGCCTCAGAACAACTTAAAAGCCGAAGTACATTCAAATCTTCCCCCTGGATCTGTTGTTTCTGTGATGACGATTTTCGTATTTTGTAAGGATGCTCTTGCAGGTTGCCCTTAGTGATTCTGATTTCAGAGACTTCAAGAGAACCTTGCCCATGTTTTGGGCGTTCGGCTTGGCTCTACCCTTCCTTTGCAAAGTGCAAATATGACCTACAGCTGCCAGCTCCCTTTAGCAACTCAGTGCTAAGTAGCTCTCTGCTCTAATTTGACCCATGACCTTCAAAGCAGAGGAAGCCCCCGCTGGTGCCTTAGCAGTGATATAAACATGTGAGCATTTCTGAAAGTCTGAGGGTGTGAATTGCCAGGAGGATGATGGCTTTGATCTGAGCATGAGTGCTCCCTTGAAAGGCTTCGCTGCTATTGGCTGTGGTACTGTGGTACAAAGGAGTTTAGAACCTCATGCCAAAAAACAAAAAACAAAACAAAACAAAACCATAAAGAATTAATGAAGAAAGGTCAATGTGGAGTATATGCACTGTTTGGATCACACAATCAGATGAGGAAAGTCCATCATTTCTGGGAGGCATGGTGGCAGGACTGTGAGGCAGTGGGTCACACTGCATCCACAGTCAAGAAGCTAAGAGAGACCACTGCTGGGACCCATTGTTTTCTTCTTTTCTCTTTTTCCTTCAGTCTGGAAGCAGAGCATAGGGAATAGTAACACCCACAAGTAGGATAGGTCCATCTTTGCCCATCAAATCCCTCTGGAAATGCCTCTCTAGCCATTCCCTGGCATGTGTCTTCTAGATACTCTAAATCCATTGAGTTGGCACTCAGATTACCCATCACACCTGCTTCCATCCCTTTTTTATTATTATTTTTATATTTTTCTTATTTTACATATCGATCCCAGTTCCCTCTCCCTCCCATCCTCCCATCCCCCCTGACCCCCCCTATCCCATTTCCCATCTGCTCCCCAGGGAGGGTGAAGCCTTCTAGGAGGGATCATCAAAATCTGTCAAATCATTTGGGTTAAGCCCTAGGCCCTCCCTCGTGTCTCTAGTATCACTCCATAGGAAATGTGCTCCCGAAGATACATTCTGGCTCCATTGACAGAGGTCCCACAGATTGCCCAGGCCTCCTAAGAAGACCAATGTTCAGGGGGTCTGGGTAGTTCCTATGCTGGTTTCCCAGCTATTAGTCTGGTGTTCATGAGCTCCCCCTTGTTCACATCAGCTGTTTTTGTGGGTTTCCCCAGCCTGGTCTTGACCCCTTTGCTCATCACTCCTCCCTTTCTACAACTGGATTCCAGGAGTTCGGCTCATTGTTTAGCTGTGGATGTCTGCTTCTGCTTCCATCAGTTACTAGATGAAGGCTCTAGGATTACATATAAGGTAGTCATCAATCTCATTGTTGGGGAAGGGCATTTAAGGTAGCCTCTCCATTATTGCTTTGATTGTTAGTTGGGGTCATCCTTGTAGATCTCTGGACATTTCCCTACTGAGAGATTTCTCTTCAAACCTATAATGCCCCCCTCTATTATGGTATCTCTTTTCTTCTTCTCCTCTATTCTTCCCCTGACTCAGTCTTCCTGCTCCCTCATGGTCTCCGCTCCCCTCCTCATCTCCCTTTCTCTTTCTCCTAACTCCCTCTCCCCTCACTGCCCCCTCCCAATTTGCTCAAGAGATCTTGTCCTTTCCCCTTCTGTGGGGGACCATGTATGTCTCTCTTAGGGTCCTCCTTGTTTCCTAGCTTCTCTGGCGGTGTGGATTGTCCTGCTTCCATCTCTTGACACCCCCTCATGGATGTTAGTCACCCTTGTCTAGTATGCCATCAAAACTCCTACAGAAGACACACTTTCCATGACAGATTTAAGCTCAGCGACTATTACACCTTTGTATCATCCAACAGGTGTGTGTCATGTATTCTATAAGGTGACTTCTGCTCCTTGTAGAGCTAAGAAATTGAGACAATTATAGTAATGGTTCCAGAGAAGTGTCAGCCTTCACCTTAGCCTTATGTCTTCTACACAGGAAAAACACTGAAGAAGACACCAAAGCAGACGAAAGAACCAATTGGCATCTTCATTGAAATTAATGGTTTGCCTAAAGCTCGTGTTTCTGCATTATCTGGTTTGAGGAGAGCTTTTCATTGCCTTTAGGCTCTTCTACAATTCTCTAAGTTGTAGAAGAACAAATTCCATGGCAATTTTTAGAAATAGATCTGCAGATAAATTCTGTCTGCTGGAGAGACAATTGACTTCTCTCTACATTCTTGAGAAATAGCCAGTTTTGTGTCTTCTCATGAATTTATATCATGGCCCACGCATGCTTCCTCTTTGGAAACTCTCCTTGGAATCGGTTATAAAATCATACTACTTCCCCCACTAGCTAATGAGTTAAATTCCCTAGCAGCTATTCATTTTGCATGTGTATGAAAACCAAGATTTTACCTTTTTATTGCATTATCTTTAACAATGTATCCAAGTGCTATTAAACATTCTGATTCAAGACATTTATAAAACTACTCAAGCCATCACTTCCTTCCCTGCTCATAAAAAGCCCTAGCTTCTCCTCATAAGAGAGGCATATGCAAATGTGGTTATTCCCCTGAGCCCTGCTCAACTTCTCAATCTCTCAAATAAATTTAAAATTCAATAACAAAAGAGAGAATCAAGATATTTTCCACCATTTTCCATCATTTATTCAATTCTCAAATTTCCATTCTGGAAAATGGCCATGTATGCCTGTGAGAGAGATGCCTCAGGGGTTACCTAAACCGACCTATGTAAAGCAGTCTCTGGAGTGTGGTGGGTGCTAAGTAAACATTCATTAGTGGCACAAAAATCAAAGAATGACTCAAAAGACAGCACATACTGGGTCAGATGGGCCATAGGCTAGAAGCCACCGCAGCTCTGTGTTCCTTTCCTAGCTCCAACCAGAACAGAAAGGCTCTTTGCTTTGACACACAGAGCAGGCACAAAACAGAAGGGCCAACTCAAAGGAAGAACCCACCAATAAAATTCAAGTGTGACATCTGTAGGTATCTGTTAAAGGCTCCCAGAAAGCAGATTGTGCAAAAGCAGAATACAGACATCTCAAATCTTCTTGCTGGTCTACAGGATTACCAACCCAGATAATCTATGTCCCAGGAAGCAGAAGGACCAGCATGAGCACTTTCCAAAATAGTTTTCAGGTGCCTCAAACAGCTCTTGGAGAATGAAAGCCATACCAAATATTAGGAAAACTGAAAAAATATTGTCTTCATACTCATAAGGATAAATATTATAAAATATCAACCCACACATTTAGGAGAGATCCTAGGAAATACTCTGGGGGGGAAGGTAATAGAGTAATAGTTTACAAGCGCTTGGAAAATGAAGAAAAATGAACAAAATTTTTAGAGATTGATAATGCCCTGTTTGAGCAAGCAAAGAATTATAGAGAAGATTGTTTATCAAAATTTAAGAATTACATGTCGTTGGGGAAGCTGGCTCAACAGCAAAGCCTCATTCAAAGAGTCTAAATGAAGCCTGCAGTTGTTCAGCCCTTACAAGTTCCCAGATGATGCCAATTCTGTTTGTCAGGACCATAATTTGTGGCGCTGGGCTCTAGAGTACCATAACACGTGCTTGCAATACAAACTGAAGAAACTGTCCTTAGGACTTTAAAAGTGTGTGTCTCTTGATTCAGCAAAGCTATTCCCAGCCTCACCACCTGAGTTGTTTTTATTTACTTGAAAATGGATGTAAAAGAACACTCTGAGCAGTTTCCAGAAATTGAAACTTTGGCAATAACATAGATGTCTACTCACCGCGGAGGGATCAGGCGAATGTGGGGAACTGAAGACTCTTTTAAGAACTTTAAACAGAGTATGGGCAAACATGGGAGAACCTTGAGTATTTTATTCAGCGAATATATTAGTTGCTATTCTCATTGTTGAGACAAAATATCTGACAGCAGCAACCAAAGGAAGGAAAGATTATTTGGCTCATGATTTGAGAGGAGGCACAGACCATCATGATGGGGAAGGCATGACAGCGGGAATGGAAGGTGGCTGATCAAATTGCATCCACGGTCAAGAAACCATGAAAGCTAGCCATCAGCGCTTTCTCTTCTTGCCCTCCTTTTATTCTGTCTGGCGTCCCAGTGCACAGGACTCACCTTCAGTTGGGTCATCCTGCCACAGCTACACCTATGTAGAAAAACATTCATAAATAGATTTTTTAGGTGATTTCACATCCACTCCAACTGATAATGAAGATTAAGAATCATGGTGAGGAAATATGCAATATTATCCAACACACGTTTTGAAGACATAATAGGTAGATTATTCATATATTTCAAAATATCCAGAAGGATAAACATCAATTTCCTACTGATGTCTCTGAATGAGGGTGTAAAGTGAGGTGTCGGGGCCCATAAAAATGGCTCCACTACATCTTGACTTAAGGTCAGAGAGTTCAAACCCACTATTGCTCTTTCAAGGTTAAACCAACAGAATGTTTGGCCTAAGGTGTGACCATTGTGTGTCTTACCTTGACAAGAGGATATTTGGTTTAGGGGGTAACTGTGCTTAATTGTTCTTTGTATCTTGGTAAGGAAGTCTTTTGCCTCCCTTTGATTGGGGTATATAAGAGCTCTGAATAATAAACTTGGAGATGATTCTGATAGTCACCAGATACCCTCCCAACTCTATCTCTTGTCTCTTGACTGTTTCTTTCTTCAGTCCACACTCCCCCTCTCAGGTGTGGACCAGACAGGTCAGCTGGACACAACAGATGATGTCCTGCCACATGTGTTACTACAGTGAGGTGAGGTGATGAATGGGTAGCTGGTAGAACTGAGGGATTTTTTTGTATGTTCATTGTGAGAATTCATTTCCTACACGTGTCATTGTTTCTAACAGAAAGGAGCACGATGTCCTATAGAAGTTGCTGTGGGTTAGTTACCACATGTGTATGCATAGTAGTACTGCAAGGGGCTTAGATTTCAAAGGCAATGAGCTGTGTTTGTAATTGTTAGAAACATCTTAATCAGGTCCCATTCTCTCTCTCTCTCTCTCTCTCTCTCTCTCTCTCTCTCTCTCTCACACACACACACACACACACACACAGCAGATCTTTCATGGAGCGCTGAAGGACTCTGTTTTAGGTCTTTTTAAAAAATGTATGCTTCATAAGAAAAAAGGTAAAGTAGTAAATTTTTGAATAATATGAATCTAGGAAATATCTAATTATTTGGATGACAAAATGTTACATTCAAAAAAAATTCTTAACTATTGGGAACACTAAATCAAAGCCACAAGACTGAAAATCATTTAGAATAAGTGTCAGTCTTGGGCTCTAAAGTTTAAACCTCCAGCTACACAATTGGAAAATGGGAAAACTGCAATTTAATAGTAGTCTCATTGATGAGACAGGGGCTTTAGCTGATTAGCACTTTGTCATTGATGAGACAGGGACTTAAGCTGATTGGCACTTTGAGTTAGCTAAGAATATAATTTGATCGCCATTGATACTTGGTTAGATTCCGTGCCAATAGTAGGATTGGTTCCTAGTCAGATCACAACCAATGTGTTTGTTTGTGTTCAGTACTGAATAAAGTAATTTCAACCAATACCAACCATTCACAAAAGTGCAACCAACATATGGAAGGAATGTTTAAAACCATGTCATTTATGAGTCTTTCTGGGAGGATTTTTGAATTACTGAGTCACTGGAAAAAATGCAGGGGAGGAAGCCAGTGCATCAGTTAAAAGAAGATCCCCCAAAATTCAAAATAGGGCTACACTTGCACAGGGTAAAGTTACAGGAAAAAAGCTAAGCTGATCTAGCAATCAAATAGATTGTTTTTGTCAGCACATATACAAAACAGCAGTGGTTAAGTTCCCTTCTAGGTTCTGTGATCTTTGCTGAGTTTCAAGTACCAGGCATGAATTCTCTCCTTTGAAACAGGCCTCAAACCTAACCAGAAAGTGGTTGATTACCCAATAACAATCACACCAGTATAGTACCAGTGGGCACATCTTGCCTGACAGGTTAATATTGTACCTTTTGTGAGGTTGTAACAACAACTGGATATGTTTAAGCAGAGACAAAATCTACCTCTTGCCAGAAGTAGGAGAGCATCAGATACAAGGTTTTAGAAGCCAGTACTGGGACAATGAAATGTGTGCATTTAACCAGTGATTTTTTTAATGTTGAAAAGGCAAATAAGACAACATTTCTTAAACAAATAATTTTGTCCATAAGATTAATCTTTCAGAGAACAACAAAGTCTTTTGATCAGAGGGGGAAAGGTAGGGTAGACACTGTAAGAATTTTTGCCTGTGAGGCATGGTGTCTGAAGTACAGTACAATGAGATTGGGTTGCATGCCTGCAGGAGGTGGGATCTTCCACTGACTCCCAACTTAGTGGAGATGAAGAGAACTCCTTTATATGTCTTTATGCGTTTCTACACACTTACCACTCATTCCAAGACCCCTAGCAATGGGGTGTGGTGTTTTCTGTACAATTCCTGTATACACAGACAGTAAGCTTTAGTGGTATCCAGAAAACACAATCCTAACCACCAAGCTGCATCTATTAAGTCTGGCACCTTAGACTACTTGGCCATCCTGACACCCACTTCTAAGCAACAGAAACCAGTGATGTAGATATTTGTCTCTGTCCCAGACATGTGCCCCTCATAGAGGACCACGCGTTATTTTTTGACAGGTACCTTGTTGTTACCAATGATAATATCTTGCACAAGGATTTCTACATATCCCTAACACAATTTTTTTTGAGATAAATATAGACTGTTTTTTTTATTGAGACAGGGTCACAGTCTGCAACCTGGGCTGGTCTGGAATTGAGCCTCCTGTCTCCACCTACATGCTGGAACTACCCATGTATTCCCATTATTGTGAAGATTAATCTGTTTTTGTTTTTTTTTTTTAATTAGGAAAAAACTTGCATGAGGAAACTATGTGATTGTAAAAGAAAAGAAGAAGAAAGTAATTTTAAATCTTTGGAATCATTCAAATATCAGAAACCCCTTACTATTTACTCATATAAGCTTATGCCATTTTGTAGAATGACACCAGCCCATCCTTCAGAGGAATAGGCTAAAAGAGTCTTGCTGGATATCCCAACACCCATTCACAACCCTCTTCCTTCTTTTCCTGGAAACTAATAATATCTCTCCCAGGTCTCCTGGAAAAGTCCATGTTTAAAATTCTGTCCCATTAGATGTAAGTTGTAGCTTCCAGAAAAGTTTGTTTTCCTGGCTCTTGCTACTTCTACCCTTTCCTATGAGTTGAACATGACATTATTGACTTCATTGGTAGCCTAGATCCTAGAACAAGTACCACAAGGATGAGGGCTGGCAATGCTAGGACTGTGGACTGGAAGGGGAGGAAACTAGGTAGCTCCCAACCACACTTTGGATCTCTGGCTACTGCATGTGCCTCTAACCCTCTCATGTGGGCAAATAACAAAGACTCCTAATAGCTTCATGGAAGTGTAGCATGTATTATAAAGCCCGCCCACTGCTGAGTAGATAACTCCATGACTTTCAGTAAATTTATTGAGCTGTGCGAGCACATCACTACTCGATTTTTTCTCCAATTTCATTTTCAGCTTCCCCCTCTGTTCCCACCTGACCCTAAGCAGTTATCTGTTTATCAGCATCCTTTCTCTAAACATGCCCTTTCTGGATGTTCCATTCATACCAGCCAGGCCTCTCTGGATAAAGAGAACCACTAGAATAATTATAGAGGAAGCATAATAGATTGGCTCACATGATCAAAGGCAGGACAGCTCCACCTTTACAGGCTGGGTGGCCTGCGGGTTGGAGAGGCAGAAAACCAAGAAGCCACACAGTCCAAGAACTAAAAGCCTCACGACAAGGGGGACCCATGGTAACCCCAGTCTGAGGCCACAGGCCTGGAAGTTCCTTGGAGAAGGATGATGTGAGTACACACTGACAAGTTGGAGAAGTCAGAGTCTGACATCTGTAGGTGATAGCAGCAGCAGCACATACATCCACTGAAGAAGAGTGAAGCCTACACAGTCTGGAAATTTCTGCTTGCCTTGTGCCCATACTCCCTCCAGGCTGCTGCCCTGTGATGGTGCTGTTCACATTCAGGATGGGTGCCCTCCTTCTGTTACTGTCCTACATGCCATGCATCCCCAAAAATGCCTTCACAGTCACAACCAGAAAGTGTGCTTTACTGGTTTACTAAGCATTCCCGAACCCAATCCAACTGACAGTCACAATTAACCATTCGCCCAGATAAGCAACCATGCAGTACAGACTCCTTTGCATCTGGATTTTGAGGTTTAGCTATGCTGTAGCATGGAAGGATAGTGTACTGTCTCTTAAAGCTGAACACCATGATATTATTTGTCAATAATACCATAAAGGCTAAAGCTTTTGCAAATAATAATCGACACAACCATTGATCTGTTTATCCCGATGTGGGTTGGCTTTTCTTTCTCTTGCCTAGACATCTAGGAGCAAAAAAGGAAGATCACAGAGTTGAATTATGTCTTGCTTTTACAGAAATTGACAAGCCACTTTCCAAAGGGGCTGTTCCATTTTACATTCCTATCAGCAATATGTGAGAGCCATATTTTTTCTCATCTCTGCCACCAGCTCTTGTTTCTTTGAATATTTGTTATTATAACCATTTCTTAGTAAATGTACAGTAGCATCTTATTAAGGCTCTAACTTACATTTCCTTGAAGACTAATATGGAGTCCTTTCATGTGTAATTATTAGGTATCCATGTCTTCTTTAGTAAAATATCTGGGTCTTGTCCAATTTATATAAATTACTGTATCTCTTTTTTAACTAAGAATTCTTTATAGATCTGTACACCTGTCATTAATTAGAAAAGTGATTTGAAAATGTTGCTCTCTCTTTCCAGATGATCGTCTCATTTTCTGAATGTCAGTTTTTGTACAAGTGATAAATTTTGAGTAAGTTCAACTTACCAATTTGTTTTGGTTTTGTGGCTTGTGCTTTTGGTGTCTCATCCCACAAACTTCCTTACTAATGCAGAGATGTGAAAATTTAGTCCCATGGTTTTTAAAGTCCCATGGCTCCTTTTGCACTATTTCCATTGTAAAGATAAAATCCCAAGCTTCCTTATTCACACAGTCTTTTGCATTTAATGCACAATGACTTCATTGTTCTTATTTGAAGAAGAGCCCTTTCTTTCCATATGGGCATTTTTGTTGAAGATGGATATAGCAAAAATCGAGGGTCTGCGAAGTTTCAATTCTGTTTCTTTGATCTGTATTAGGGATTGTTTACACTCTACCTGCCAAATCCAGCTTACTGTATTTTTTGCAAGTAAAGTTTTACTGGACACAACTTGGGCTGCATTTGTCTGAGGGAATTGCAACAGATCCTCTGACCTCTCAGTCATTCACTAGCTGGGTATAAACTTTGCCCATCATTTTACCTGGCAAAAAGCAAGTTAAGGGAGGAAGGATTTAGCTTAGCTCATGGTTTGAGGTTACAGTCATGAGGCATGATGAGAGAAGCATCTTGAAGTTACAGCAGCAGAAGCACAAGTCTGCTTGCCCACGTGTGAGTGAATCAGGAAGCCTAGAGAGGGTAATAAACGGCTTTATCCTTTCCCCTTTTGTTAAGTCTGGGACCCTTGTCCATAGAATGGTAACAAACAAATCTAGGATGGTCTTCCCAGTTAAACCTCTTTGGAAATGCTGTTACACACCAAGAGATGTGTCTCAGAGGGTGGGGGGAGCTCTAAATCCCACCAAGGTGACAGTGAAAATCAAGCATTTCAAAGACTCTTTCTAAGAATGTTTCCAATCCATACCTAGGCATTTATCCTAAACCAACACGATATTGTCTTGATTGTTAACTATGCTTTAGAATTTGCCATGAAATCATCCAAAATAAATCCTCCATCTTTCTACATAAAATTGGGTACTTGGGACTTGCATATACATTTTAGGAACTTATCAATTTCCTCAAAATACTATTCTATATGATAGGAATTGTGTTAAATCTATAGATCCATTTGTATATATTTTCCTTCCACTTTTTTATAAGATGGGAACTAATAGTTTTATTTGCCTTTAGAAACGTTGTACTTCCCATTTGCTTCTACGTCTAGAGTACCAGTTAAATTTTGAGCAAAATCATTCATGAAAAATGCATGAAAGCCTGTCTTCATGTATTATACACACATGTGCCTTACATCCTCTTGACCTGACACTTCTGAACTACTTACTGCCTGGCTCCTTAATGTGAGTAGTGTAAACTTAGTCGAAGATGATATCTGCCAGGAAAATTAGAGATTCGTCTTTTCTGGGAAATGATGAAAACTCCAGCACCTCAATAACGTTTATGCACAATGCCTAGGTTTTAAAGGAAGAGTTTGAGGCATCTCTAGCAGTACAATCAAATGACTGAAAACCAAGAAAGAAAGCAGACAGTAGAAAGTCCAGATAAGGAGCTGTGAAACAAGAAGCTATTGAAGTGAAAGATATAAACGTTATCAGATATTTGGTCCACACGGGAGGTTTTTCTAAAAATCACAATATTTATAACATTGACAAGGCAAGCTATGAAATATGATAAAACAGCTCAACACATTGGTTGTGGTACAGGGTATGCCCCTCTTAGTGTCATTGTTGTTGGTTTATGTGGTATAAGATAGAAATCCCATTTCTAGCAAACAATATTATAGTTGTGTTACTATGTTGTTGAATATATTGATATTAGAAGAAAACTTTGCTTTTGATCAGAAGTCAGTAAGATTCAGTTCCCAATTTACATTTTGAAATTTGAAATAGTTTTCCACGTAATTTTATACTTTATATACCTAAGCCTTTGTTTTTCTTCTGTTACATATGTTTTCCTAGTATCATATGGACTGTGTCATATTCATGTAGTGACACAAATGATGACCCCATGCCTGTCTAATGAGGAAGGTAATTCTTCACAGTGGACAGAGGGAATATTCCTAGAGCCTGCCCCTGTGTTAGAACACCCACCAGTAACTCACCTATGCATAAAAGACCTAAAGAGCTCAACTCTACCCTTCTAAACATAAATCAAGTGTATCACTGAATCAATTTTCCTTTGACTTTATTTGAAAGCTGGGTCAACCACATTAGGTTACATCCCAGACGAAGAGTTATACTACAAAGGAGAAGCTGGGATGGAAGGAGACAATGGTTTAATTCTGGGGAATTTTACAGAAATTCGTCCTGTAGGCTACACCATCTTGGACTACAACCATAGCACTACAAGGGACCCAAGCAAGTGAAATGCCCTCATGCCATGCCTCATCAGCTGAAGGATCCTGGAGAAATGGATAAAAATGACTGTGCACCAGAGTTTTAGAAACCAAGGAAACAGGATGGAATTTAGAAACTTTTTTCTATGCACCACAAAACGAAGGTTCATTTGGAAGTGATGGCAACAATATTGTTAAATGAACACCACCAGGAAACTAACTTCCTAATTAAGGGGAAAAATTAGGAGTTGATATTGATGGGAGATGTCATTATGTATATATGTTTCTCATACTGGTTAATGAATAAAGCACTGTTGGCCAATAGGAAAGGAAGATTGGAGGGACTAGGAGACAAGGAGGAAAGAGGAAGTAGTAAGGAGGAGTCAAGATGGAGAGTCTAGAGAAAACAAAATGCCGGCCGGCTCCCCGGTAAGAGAAGACCACGTGGAAACACTGGATTAACAAAAATGGGTTAATAATTAAGACAAAACTAGCCCATAAGAAACTAGTAACGGGCCAACAAAATTATATCAAATACAGAGTCTCAGTGTGTTAATTGGGGCTGGTGCGGCGGCGGGACCAGACCAGCGGTGGGAGGAAAAACCTTACTCCTTACATGATATTACTAATAAAGCAACATATCCAACATCTCCAGGGCTGTCAGACTTCAAATAATCAGTAAGCAATGAAATAGATGGGCAATCTATTTCATCTATGAAATTTTATCTTATGTTCATTGACTTTCTGTCTTTCCCCACATGGAGGATGTTCACAACTGTATGCCGAGATATACTGAAGATTCATAATGTAAATTCATGGACACAAATGTTCTGCTATTGTAAATGCAAGAAGTATAGAATTCTAAAGTTGCTTTATACCCTTAGCCACATGTCTGCTGAGCACTTGAAATACAGGTAGCCCCTGAGGCTGTGACATAGCTCAGCAGGTAAACAGTTTGCCACCAAGCCTGAAACCCTGAGTTCACGTCCCAGGACCCAGTGAGAGGAAAGCAGGTTGTGCTCTGACCTCCCTAAGTACGCTGTGGCACATGAGTGCCCTGCCAACGCCCAGCCAATGCAAAAGTAATGTAGCTTATCTAATTTGAGATGCGCTATAAGAAAAATATATACTGCATGTTAAAGGTAGTATAAAGAACATCAGCATCACAGAAATACAATTTATTTTAAACATTTAAAATATTGGATTAAATAGAGCATATTAAACAATATAAAATAGCATTTAGAATATATGTTGAAATACTAACATTAAATTGGGTAAAATAAAATACCTAAAATTAATTTCGCCCTTTTTTTAACTTTTTTATATTTTTTATTATAAATCATTTTATTTTACACATCAACCCTCTCCCTCTCATCCTCCCATACACCCCACCAACCCCCCCCCCAATTCCATCCTCCATCCATTCCCCAGGGAGAGATCGGCAAAATCTGTCAAGTTATTTGGGGTAGGGCCTAGGTCCCCCCACCTTGTATCTAGGCTGAAAGAGTATCCCTCCATAGGGAATGGGCTCCAAAAGTCCATGCACTAGGGATATATCCTGGTTCCACTGCCAGAGGCCCATAGACTGCCCAGTCCTCCTTGCTCACACCCATGTTCATACGATCTGGTTTGGCCAGATGTTGGTTCCTCAGCTGTCAGACTGGGTTCCAATTCCCTAGTGCCAGATTTCTCTTTAAACCTGAAATGGCTCCCTCTGTTGATGTATCTCTTTTCTTGCTCTCCTCTATTCATCTCCCCACCCAATTTTCCTGTTTTGTCATGTTTTCCTCCCCCTCCTCTTCGACCCTCCTCTTTCTCCTACCTCCCTGTCCCCCCAAGTCCCCAATTTGTTCAGGGGATCTTGTCCCTTTCCCCTTTTTCTGGGGGGACCGTGAATGTCCCTCTTACGGTTCTCCTTGTTTCCTAGCTTCTCTGGAGTTGTGGATTATAATCTGGTAAACCTTTGCTCTATGTCTAATATCCATATACGAGTGAGTACATGCCATGTTTGTCTTTCTGTGACTGGGTTACCACACTTAGGATGATTTCTTCTATCTAGTACCATCCATTTACCTGCTAATTTCAAGATTCCATTGTTTTTTGTTTGTTTGTTTGTTTGTTTTTCTGCTGAGTAGTACTCCCGATGTGTCCATCAGGAAAATGCAAATCAAAACAACTCTGAGATACCATCTTACACGCATCAGAACGGCCAAAATAAAAAACACCAGCGGCAGTTTATGCTGGAGAGGATATGGAAAAACGGGAACACTCCTCCATTGCTGGTGGGAGTGCAAACTTATACAACCACTTTGGAAATTAGTATGGCAGTTTCTCCAGAAAACGGAACCCGTCTATCTCAAGATCCAGCAATTCCACTCTTAGGCATATACCCAAAAGATGAACATTCATACAAGAATGACATCTGTTCAATTATGCTTATAGCAGTATTATTTGTAATAAGCAGAACCTGGAAACAACCTAGATGCCCCTCAACTGAAGAATGGATACAGAAAATTAGGTACATTTGCACAATGGAGTACTACTCAGCAGAAAAAAAAACAATGGAATATTTTTTTTCTTTTTAAAATGTAACAACTGTAAAAACTAAAAGTGCATATGTGGCTCACACTCCAGTACAATGCAACAATGTTTTGCTGAGGGCACACTTGATTTTTCTAGTTTGTAGAGCTACTGAGAACATCTTTTGACACACCTTGCCAGCTTGATCACTTTTCCAATAAAGAGTTAAATTTCAAAACAGTAAGAGCTAAAAAGTCTCCCAGAATGAGAAAATTGCATATCCATCATTACGCTGAATCCCTCTATTAAAGTATTATATAATTACTTTGTTCTATGAGTTTGAGATCAATTGAAGAATCTCTTTGAAGTAATGAGTACTTTCTCTAAATAGTTTCTTGCTTTATGCCTCTCTAAAATATTTTAAATCATAGGAAATCAGGATGATAGATTTCCATATCACCTAAATAATCTTATAAAGAAAATGTAAAAGCAAGAAAAATACATAGAAAATCAACAGTCTTCCTAAGTGCTCAAAGTTGTTTATTAAATACAGTAAGCTTTGTACTGGTTCATCTTTCAGTATCAGTAAGTCTACAATTCAAGAACAAACGGCGTAGTTCATACCGAAAAACAGCGAAGGTGACATACTTCCCTAATAGGACAGAATGTGATCATCTCAAAGAATAGCAAAGCAGAGTTTGCTTTTTTGAAAAGATAAACAAAATTGGCATGCTTTAACTAAACTACCCAAAAGAAAAAGAGAAAAAGACCCAAAAACTAAAATTAGAGAAGAAAATACCACTGAAATCCATATTAAAAGGGAATATTTTGAAAACTCTATGTTAGTTAACTGGAAAACCTGCAATAAAATGAACAGCTTTCTGGGCATATATGACTCATAATGAACCAACACAGGGATTTTTAAACCCTAAGTAGACTGATAACAAGCAATAAAATTTACCCAGTAATAAAACATCTCCTTTAAAATGAAGGGAAAAAAGAAGAAGAAAAAGTGCTCAGGATGGGAGCGATCCATCACTGGATTTCCATGGACATCCAAAAAAATTATTAACAATTATGATGCTTCTCTAACCCATCTATAATTTAGAAAGTGAAGAAACCCTTTCAAGACCACTTTACAAAGCTAGCATTACTCTACAGAGGCTTGACAGGAAGACAACAATAAAAGACAACTACAGGCTAATAACTTTGATAAACACAGCTGCAAGACCTTCAATGCTCATAAATTGAAGTCAACAATACATTGATCATACACTATGATTGGGTTGTTTTCATTCCAAGTATTAAAGGAATGGAAGGAGTCAAGGATGCAAGAATGATTCAACATGCAAATCAATAAATGTTAATGCAGCATAGAAATAGAACAAAAGGTAAAAATCATATGATTATTTTAACAGATCAATGCAACATGGGAGAAGCTTTTGACAAGATCTCGACATCCCTGATGATCAAGATTTATTCAGATATGTCACGATAGTGAAAGCTATATATGACAGACCTGTGCATGACATCATAATGGGGATGGGGACAGAACTATGCACAACATCATAATGCGGGGGGAGGGGAGACTAAAGACATCTGCTCTCAAATCAGGAACAAGCCAAGAGCACTGCTTCTTACTCAACAGAGCGCTGAAGATGGAAGCCAGAACACTGGGAGAAATAAACAAATAAATGAAAGGAACACAAATAGATGAGGAGGAAGTTAATCGACCTTTGTTTGCAGATGATAAGATTCTACACTTAGAAAACCCCGAGACTCCACCAAAAGGTCCTTAGAATTAATGAATCCAGCAACATTAGCAGGATCCAAACTGTAGTAGCTTTGGTATATGTCCATAATGAACTTGCTAAGAAAGGAATTCGGAAATAAATCTCCCACCCACAGTAGCCACAAATGCAATAAAATACATTAGCATCAGCACAACCAAGGAGGTGAAAGACCTCCTCTACAATGAGATTACCCAAACACTAACTGGAGACACTGAAAAGGGCATTAAAAGGTGGGAAGACTTCTCATCTTCATGGAGTTGGAAGACACAACTATTAAATGGACACACTACCAGAAGTGCTTATAAGAATCCCCATGAAAATATCAAGGCCATTCTTAACAGAGCTAGAAAAGCAAACATAAAATTCACATGAAAACAAAATCTTAAAGAAATCAATACTAAGCTAGAAGAGCAATGCTGGGAGGGTTGTCGTGCCTGCTTTCAAAATAAATGACAAAGTCATTGTGTCAGCATGGTGTGGGCATAGCAGCAGACTACAGATCAATGGAGTGGAATAAAGGGTGCAGCCACAGACATCTGATATTTTCTTACAAAGGTACTAAAGTGTGTTGGAGAAAAGACATCCTCTTTGACCAGTGATGCTGGGAAAACAAAATGTTCAAAGAGAGAAAAGCTAGTTCTCTATCTCTCAGCCTGTACACAAGGCAATCCAAAATGGATCAGAGATCTGTATGTGAAATCTAAGATGTAAGAGCTGCTAGGAAAAGCCATAGAAAAAACAGTTCAAGATACCAGCAAGCGATGATTTACTAGAGAGGATTCTAGCAGCCAGAGAAACAAAAGCAAGGATTAACAAATGGCATTTCACAAAGTTAGAAGGTTTCTTCATACAGCCAAGGGAACATGCAGTGACCAAACAGACAATCCACAGAATGGAGGCTAGTTCTGCATCTCATCTGGTGAAGAATTAATGTTTGGGTTATAGAAAAAAACTCAAAAATTAAATTTTAAAAAACAGCCCGACTTAATACTGTAAAATAATCTGAGAACAAACTTCTCAAAGAAGTAAAAATGGCCCAGCTATACCAATCTTGGGCATATACTCAAAGGATGCTCAATCACACCACAAGGACACTTGCTCAACTATGTTCATAGCAGGGTTATTCCTAACAGCCAGAACCTGGAAACAACCCAGATGCCCCTCAACCGAAGAATAGATAAAGCAAATGAGATACATTTATGCAATGGAGTATTACTCAGCAATAAAAAAAACCAATGGCATCATGAAATTGGCAGGTAAATGTATGGAACTAGAAAAAGATATTATCCTGAGTGAGTTAACCCAGACCCTGAAAGACAAACATGTACACACTCATAAGTGGTATTAGCTGTAAAGAATAACCAGTCTACAATCCACAGTCCCAGAGAAGCTCGGTAACAAGGAGGGCCCAAAGACAGACTCATGGATTTCCCTGGGAAGGGAAATAGAAGAGATCTCCTAGGTAAACTTTGGGCAGGGGGAGAACATGAGGGATCGGGTTGGGCTGTTTGGGGGATCAATGGACAGGGAGAATAGTGAAGGAGATGTCTTGATTTGGGGGAGCATTTTGGGGTTAGGGAGAAACCTGGTGCCGAGGAAACTCCCAGGAATCCACAAGAATGACCCCAGCTAAGACTCCTAGCAATAGTGGAGATGGTGCCTGAACTGGCCCTCTCCTATAATCGAATTGATGACTATCCTAATTGGCATCGAAAAGCATTTATCCAATAACTGATGGAAGCAGATGCAGAGATCCACAGCTAAGCAATAGGCCACACTCCAGAAGCCCCATTGAAGAGAGGGAAAAGAGGGAGGAAGGGTTGTATGAGCCCAAGGGGGGTCGTCAAGATCATGACAGGGGAACCCACAGGGACAGCTGACCTGAGCTTGTGGGAGCTCTGGACCAGGAGCTAGGAAGCCTGCAGGGGATGGACCTTGGCCCTCTGCATGTGCATGACAGTTGTATAGCTTGGTCTGTTGGTGGGGCTCCTAGCAGTGGGATCAGGACCTGTCCCTGGTGTTTCAACCGGCTTTTAGGGACCCAAACCTCATTCTGCTTTGCCTCAGCCAATCTTGATGAAGGGGGAGGAACTTGGTCCTGCCTCAACTAGATGTGCCATATTTTGTTGACTCCCATGGGAGGCCTGTCCCTTTCTGAATGGAGACTGAGGGGGAATAGATGTGGAGGGGGGAGAAGGGATGTTGTGGGAAGTGACTAGATGAAAGAAGGGAGGGGAAACTGTGGTTGGAATGTAAAATCAATTTAAAAAATGCCTTAGAACAAAACCAAGAAGTGATAAATGTTCAATACATATATGAAAAATGGTATCTTTTCTTCATGAAAATGCAAGACAAAGTACCCTGAGATTCCACCTCACTCTAGTCACGATGAGGATTATCAAATAAATGAATGAATTATTAACAAATGTTGTGGAGAAAGAATCCTTATACATCCTTACTGGGAATATAAATTATTATAGCCATTTTGGACAGCATCAAGGTGTTTACTGAAGAAAACTGAAAATAGAGAGTCTGGGGAAATGGCTCATTTGAGACAGTGCTTGTCCTGAAAACATAAGGGACTGAATTCTGGTCCTCAGCAACCACATGGAAGCTGAGTGTGACAGCAGGCACTTGTAATCCCAGAGCTGGGGAAGTGAAAGCAGGCCGATCCCTGGGGCTTGTTGGCCAGCCAGTCTAGCCAAGTCGGTAAACTCCAGATACAGTGAAAGGCCCTGCCTCAAAAGATGGGGAGCTTGAGAGCTTGTTTGGAAGTCCTAGCAGGGGAGCCAGCTACTTGTATACCCTTGACCGAAGACCAGTCCTCCTCTATTCAGGGAAGGTTGGTGGTGCTGGTGCATGCCTTTAATCCCAGAACTTGGGAAGCAGAGGCAAGCTGATCTCTATGAGTCCAAGGCTAGTCAGGTCTACAGAGCAAGTTCCAAGACAGACTCCAAAGCTACACAGCAAAACCCTGTCTCAATAAATAAATAAATAAATAAATAAATAAATAAATAAATAAATAGTGGGAAACTCTTCACACAGCATACAAGGAGTGAAATCATACAAAGCCAATTCTAGAACACTGTCAGAAACAGACAGACTCCAAAGCTACACAGCAAAACCCTGTGTCAATAAATAAATAAATAAATAAATAAATAAATAAATAAATAAATAAATAAACAAACAGTGGGAAACTCTTCACACAGCATACAAGGAGTGAAATCATACAAAGCCAATTCTAGAACACTGTCAGAAACGTGTCCAGTTATCGTTCTTTCCCTTTTAAGTTGCTACCTTTTTCTTTTGTTCTCATTGAGAAGTGGGGAGGACCTCTGCTCCAAGGGATAAATCATGGAATGGCAGTGAGGATCATGTCAGAACCTTTCCAGTCAACTTGGAGTGTCCTAGCTAGCATTAATTGACCATCTGTCACAGCCTAGAATCACCCGAGATGAGAAGATGCCGTGCTGTGGACATGTTGATAGGAAGTCTTGGTAATTACCTGCTGCAGGAATGCCTAACCTACTGTGGATGGTGTCATCCCTCGCAGGTGAGTCTAGGCTGCATAAGAAAGCTAACTGAGCGTGAGCCTGTGAGAGAGCAGGCAGGAGACCGAGTCCGCCAGCAGCATGCCTCAGTGCTTCTTGCTTCCAGGTTTCCACTTGACTTCCTGCCCTGACTTCCCTCAGTGATGGACTATGACCTGGAAATATAAGCTGGGACAAACCCTTCCGTGCCCTCAGTGCTTTTGGTCCTCGTGTTTATCACAGCAACAGAAAGGCAATGAGAGCAGATGGCAACCCCTACATCATCACATTCTCCTGGACCTCTCTACCTTCTAGAGGCAGGTCAAAGGTGTTCACACATGGCCAGCTCACACTAACACACAAAGTGGTACTTGCCTTCTGCTTACTTCCAGAGCCAAGAACTAGAAGAGTGAGTGAACTATGCTTGCTATGAGTCTTCAGATACATCAACAAACACTACAATGACTCATCCCTGTCCAGAGGGTTTCCAGAACACAGGCTTGTAGTCCTCACTCTAGTAAAAGGGAAAGGGCTAGGATTTGGGGCACTAATGCTGCATTTGGGCAGATAGTTGAAGAATTGTTTCCAGAATGTGTCCTTATGTAATAGACAATCCTCACACACACTGATAAATGCCAGTTTTCCAGTGGACCATAGAAAATTGTCTATTTTGGGGCCACTCCGTGGGAGTCCACAAAGTTCTTGCTTGTATTGTGAAGAACCATGGAAATTTGAGTCTGCGTCTGAATTTTCTGTCATTTGCAGCCAGTTCTCTGTCTTGGGTGGGTAGGTGGGTGGGTGGGCGGTGGATGGGGATGAAAATCTCTCAATGGAGATTTGGAATAGGATCAAAATAAATGAAAGGCTTCTGCTGTTGCTATTCTTAGGACACTGGGTGGACAGAGTAAAGGGCTGGTGAAGCTTTCTGCACAACAGCTACTTCCTGACACTGGTTCCTTCTAGAGTCATGGTTACTCACCAGTGCAGTCTTTATTAGCCCCCTATCAGAATTCTCACAAAATACCTGAACAGGGAAGACGTGGGATGCTGGAATCAGTATGAATGAAAAACATGAGTTATTAGATCCTAAGATATGGGTTCTTAAGAATCATCTGTTATTGCTGTTATTTGTGTGGTGTGGTATGGGGTGTGTGTACATGGGTCCACTTTCATGAGCGTGTGTGGGTGTGCATGTTCGTGTGCATGTGTGTCTATAGAGGTCAGAAGGTAACGTCAAGTACACTGTATTGATCCTCACCTTATTTTTTTTTGAGACAGGGTCTCTCCCTAAACCTAGAACTTGTCATTTCTGCTGAACTGGTTAGCCAGCAAGGCATCCTGTCTCCCCTCCCCACTTCAGTATTGCAGATGTGTGCTATCCAATCCCAAGTCCTCGCGATTATTTGGCAAGCACTTTA
Organism: Phodopus roborovskii; assembly: GCF_943737965.1. Classification (NCBI taxonomy): domain Eukaryota; kingdom Metazoa; phylum Chordata; class Mammalia; order Rodentia; family Cricetidae; genus Phodopus; species Phodopus roborovskii. The sequence continues at coordinate 15,625,290 of NW_026126482.1, read as the reverse complement.
CCCATTGAATCATCTCCCCCGCTTAAGAACGACCTTCTAGATCAACTGGCATAGAATAGAAAAATGTTCAGAAATATGCTGGTGCTCCTAGAAATCTTATCAAGCATGGAGCATGGCTAGGTGACACTGTAGTCATACAGCCCTTCTGGAAATGAAGAGTGCCCCAGTCCTACTTTATAGACCACCTTGACATTTTTTTATGAGACAGCAGTAAATCATTCCAGACTGTCTGAAGATTGGCTTCTATTGCATAAAGAAAGGGTTTCACTGTAAGAAATCCATCACTTATTCATCAACAGAGTCAGCTTGGGTCTTCATCCCAAGATTCCTTTTCTTACCAGGTCAAAAGCTAGAGTTAAACATTTTATTCCCTTCTGGGCCACAGATGCTGCCCTTCCCTATTTACCACTGTCTCCTCAGGCGTTTCTCACATGTTCTAGTGATGTTGTTTTATCCACTTTTCCATCATCATAAACCTGTAAATCAAGAACCCAGATGTTCTGAAAGTCAATGCCACAAGTGAAAACTCCACATCCAACCTCACAAAATGGGTCAAAGTCCAAGTGCCCTATAAAGCTGGGTGAGGGGCTGGAGAAGATGGCTCAGCTGTGAGAAGTGTTTGCTGCTCTCCCAGAGGACCTGAGTTCAGTTCCCAGAAGCCACATCAGCCATCCCACCCCTGTCTCTCTCTCTCTCTCTCTCTCTCTCTCTCACACACACACACACACACACACACACACACACACACACACACATTCACACACACACACACACACAGGAATGCATGCACACACACACATCAATTAATCAATTATAATAATGTTTAAAACTGTAAAATGATGTTTGAACTGTGTCTACAACATGTATGTAAAAAAATAAATGAACATTATGTTGAAACTTTGGGCTGTGTTTTCCAGGTATCTTATTCTGTTTGTAAAAAATATTACTGAGATGGGGAAAGGGAATCTGAAACTGGGCTCCAAACATGTTGGAAAAGGGATACTAAAACTGAGACTGGAAAAATCTTCTACATTATAGATAAGGACTCACTAAAGTTACAAAACAAATGATTGCATTATTTGTGTATTTTCTGTTTTTTAAAATATGAAATGAAATATAACCTCTCTAAATTATTTATTTGGGTGTATGTATGTATGTATGTATGTATGTATGGATGGATGGATGGATGGGTGGGTGGGTGGGTGGATGGATGGATGGAGATAGGGTCTCCTGTATGGCAAGCTAACCTCAAGCTCTCAGAGCAGTAACTTCTTGCCAATAGGCATTATTCCCTAAAAGTTTCATCACCTCCCAGTAGCATTTCCATCTTGGGACCAAACCTTTTTCATGTAGACCATCCAAGACCCAAACCATGGCACTTTCTCTGATGCATTCTTGATGCACTGCCCACTCATGCACAGTCAGTTGAGTCAGCGCTCCATCACCTTCCTGACCTGTGTTACTGAGGCTCCAGGTTCCCCTGCTTGTATGATCTCTCCAAAGTTAGAACAGAGGCTGGTTGCTCAGTTTACACTGTGCCTGTCCAGCATGCAAGAAGTGCCACATAACCTGGACAGCATGGCACACACTTGTAATCTTCCCATTTGAGCGTGAGAGTGGGAAGCAGGAGAATAAATTGGAAGTCCAAGCTCATTCTCAGCTACACACCAAGTTCAAGGCCAGTCTGGGCTACATAAAACTCTGCCCACCCTACCCCCCAAATATTGCAAGCACTGAAAGAAGGTCACTGCAAAGCAAGGACTCAAATTCCCTCCAGAACTGTGCCTGCCCCTACATTCATTCTACAATGTACCATACCTAAAAGATCCCTGGGACCTTTGGAACGGCACCCCGGGAACCACCCTTGATGGCCTGCCTAGTGCCACTGAGACCTCAGTCAAGACTGCAGGAGTGCAGATGTGAAAGCAACAACTCCCCTCTCCCACCTTTTATTAAGATACAATTTGTTTACAAAAATTATATAATCACAGTGTGGAAATGATACATATAGATCGATCTTAGGAAAATGGTAAAATGATAATAGGAGTTAGAGTGATAGATAGCTAGATAGAGATAAATGATTAGACAGAAAGACACACAGACGGGTTTTCCATTGTGTAACCTAGGCTGGCTCTGAGCTTGCAATCCTCCTGCCTCAGAACTCCAGATGGCTAAAATTACAGACATGTGCTGCCATGCCCATCTCCTAATTCCTCTTTGCTCCTCCCTATTATCTCTCCTTCAATGTGCTCACCCTCCTCCCTGCCCCTCCTCAGTATCCCTCCTTCCATGTGCTCACCCTCCTCCCTGCGCCTCCTCACTATCCCTCCTTCCATGTGCTCACCCTCCTCCCTGCCCCTCCCCAGTATCTCTCCTTCCATGTGCTCACCCTCCTCCCTGCGCCTCCTCACTATCTCTCCTTCCATGTGCTCACCCTCCTTCCTGCCCCTCCCCAGTATCCCTCCTTCCATGTGCTCACCCTCCTCCCTGCCCCTCCCCAGTATCTCTCCTTCCATGTGCTCACCTTCCTCCCTGCCCCTCCCCAGTATCTCTCCTTTCATGTGTCCATCCCTCCTTTCTGCTCCCTGCATCCACCATTCTACTTTCTGCATCTGTAAGTTCAGTGTTTTTAGAATCTACAAGCAGAATCCTTAGTGTAGCTTTGAACATAGAACATAGAACATAGAAAAACAAAGAGATGTACCCTCTAAATAGCACCACCAAAAATCTGTGTGCTGTATACCAAATCACGTGCACCAACTGTCCTTAACTGGGGAATGTCCGCCTGTGGATCAGGTTCTTGTGTTGGCAGCTCAAGAAGCCAGAGACAGCTGGGGAGTTATTTTCTCCTTTAGTCACAGGATGATGGAGTTAATCTGGACTGGAAATGTGAGGGAGAGGGGGAGGGACAAATGCTTTCTGCTCTGACCAGAAATGGGCAAGGTGGCTGCCTCTGCCTCCGAACTCTTCCTTTTCTGTAGATGAAAAGCATACATACCAAGGGTCCTATCCCTCACAGTTAGCGGGAAACAACTGGATCCAACCACCAGCCCCCAAGGTGTTAGACAGGATTGGGATTTTAATAAGTCTTATTGTTGCTTTAAGGGATCATTACAAAACACTTTATTAGGATTGCATTGTTTCTAAACACTGGGAAATCCATAGAAAGCAGAGCATTGTTCTCCACATCTGAGGTCTGGCTGGGAGAATGGTTTGAAGTTAATCCCTCTTGTTCATGACTGTTGAACTAAGTCAGACAGAAACTTGGATAGCTAGAGATTTTCTTTATAACAATGTCTGTAACTGTCCTGATTAGGAAAATACCTGGCTGGAGGGAGGGATAACCTGGAAATTTTCCATTCTAAGATGGCCATCTTAGAACTTCCATGAAGTTGTAGGCCATTTTATAAATACGTATATAAAAGTATATACCTATGCATGCATGCATATATACACATGTATATACATATATATACATATATATAAACACACTTAGTACATGTTAAGAAAAATATAATATTTGTTTCATAGGCCACCCCTGACATATTTGTTTAAAGTAGTTGGGAGAAAATTGTAATTTCTTCTACCAGACTTGCCCAACTTCAGGCCACGGGGCCACACCCCATGAATGTGGTCTAACACAAAATTGTAAAACTTAAGACCTTATAAGCTATTTTGCAATTTTTTAATAACTTAATTGTGCAGTTCTCAAGCATGAGTTTTGGAGATGACAATATTGAATTGTGATGTCAGAAGCCTGACAATGCATATTTTCCAGATTGTTCTCTGGCTGTTGGGTGTCACAGTATTGTGGTCAGCCAGCATTGCCTGCAAACATTCTATGTGCCACATAGGTGGATTCTGTGACATTCATTTCACTTCAAAGGGGTGCTTGTTTTGGCTAACTCATAGACATGCCTCTCTGGGCTCCGACACAGTCTTTCTTGTCTGTCTTGAGTTGCTGCAGCAACATATAAACATTTACCTCTGGCATATCTAAGTGAGTGACAGGAAGACTCCACTTTATAAACATTATTTTTAAATACTTGTTAAATGTTTGTTTGTGGGTGTTTTGGCTGTATGTATGAATGTGCACCATGTGTGTGCAGTACCAGCAGAAGCCAGGAGAGGGCATCAGATGCCCTGGGACCAGAGTTAACAAACTGGTTGTGAGCTACCACGTCAGTGCTGCAACCCCAACCTGGGTTATCTGGAAGAGCAAAACATGCTCTTAACCACTGTGCCACCTTTCTAGCCATAACTTTAAAATCTGAAATCTAGTTCTCTATTTAAACTACACGTTATTATTTTACTTTTAGTGTATGTAAGAAACAATACATAAAAATTCTGTATTCATTACCGTTCTTGTGATTATGACCAAATACCTGTCAAACACCGATGCAAGGGTGGAGATGTTGACCCCAGCTCATATTTGCGGCTATGCAATCGTGGCAGAGAAGGTATGATAGCGCAGCAGGTGTGGCCATGGCTGTGGGAAGGTGGAAGATTGCTTCTCGTGGCTCTGCAGACCATCAAGCATTGCAAGGGACAGAAAGTGGGGCTGGCAGCTGCTGCACTCAGGAGGCAGGGCCCCACACCTGGCCTAGGCGGTGTGGTAGAGCTGGCCCCGATGGCATAACTGGTCTCCACCCCTGCCAGCTGCCACAGGCAGGAGAGCTGATCCCACACCTAGCCTGGGTAAAGTGGGAGAGCCAGCCCTGGTGGCTCGGGTGTAGGAGAATGGGCAGGCTGACCAACTCAGCTACCACCCGGGCCTGGATCCAGGGCTCTGAGTTGGCCCAATCCAACACCTACAGCATCCAGAAACTGCTGGAGCATGTGAAGGGGCTCAGCTGGCAGAACCAAAGCTTCAAGTTTCTCCACTACACAGGCAACAATAGGATATCGGAGAGCAGTTCCGGGGGGGGGGGGGGCTGTACTGACAGCGTGGCAGAAGCCAGAGGCCTTGAACCAGACCAATGACTCATTGCAACGAACATTTGTAAAGCTGTTGAGCAAAAGGGTATACTGTGTGACACACCATGACACACTACAGCATCCCCAGCAAGATTATTTTATCTTCATGTTTTTATTATTAGTAATAATTTAATTCTTCGTTTTCTTTGGGGGGAATTGTAAGGGCAGAGGACAGATTTGGATGGATGGGGAAATGAGTGAGACTGGGGTGCATGATGTGAAATTCACAAAGAATAAATAAAAACTTAAAAAAGAAACAGAGAGAGAGAGAGAGAGACACCTGTTCCCCCAAAGGTCCATTTCTCCCAGCCAGATACACTTCCCAAAGGCCTCACAACTTCTCCTCAGCAGCATCACCAGATGGAGACCATGAGTTCAAACACACAAGCATGGAGAGGGCATTTCACACTCAAAGCATAACAAATACACAGCTATTTGTGTGGTACATGGATGTAATCTATATTGTCACTACTCTTATTGTATTCAAACGGACAATAAATACACTGGCCTTTTTGCTAATAACTTCATGTCTGACCATCTAACCTTGAACTTTTTCTCTCTTAAGTCTATTTTCCCTAAGAAGACAGGACCAAGTATCCTATTAGTGGCCTTTCTGTACTCATTCTACATTTCATTGGCTTACAATTTTCGTATTCTATTGAACAATATCTCTATGTTTTAAAAGACTGGTTTTGGATGGGCCTTTTCTTTTCAAAATTTTTATTTTAGTATATGTGTATGCATGTATGTGTTTGAATGTGGGTATGATACTGCCATGGTGCACATGTAGAGGTCAGAAGACAACTTGCAGGAGTCGGTTCTCCCCTTTCACTGTGGGTTCCAGGAATCAAACTCATGCCATCAAGCAAGAATTCTTACCCACTGAACTATCTCATTGGCCATGAAGATTCCTGTTCGAAAGTGTATTAGTCAGCGTGCTACTCCTGTGAAGAGATGCCATGACCACAGAAACTCTTGTAAAAGAAAGCATTTAATTGGGACTTGCTTACAGATTCCTAGGCTTAACCCATTGTCGTCACGGCGGGAAGCGTGGTGGCAGCAGGCAGATGTGGTGCTGGAGAGGGAGCTGAGAGTTCTACATCAGGATCTGCAGCCAGCAGGAAGAGGGTGACACTGGGCCTGGCTTGAGGTTCTGAAACCCCAAAGCCCACCCTCCGTGACACACTTCCTCCAGCAAGGCCACGCCTCCTAATGGTGGCACTCCCTGGTGACCAAGCATTCAAATATATGAGCCTGAAGGAGCCATTGTTATGGAAACCACCACAAAGGGTGTCATCCGACACATATTTTGCAGCAACTGGACTTATAGTGAATGAGCAATAGTTATTTCTTGTATGGATTTTAGAAACAAAGCCCAAAACGTGTTCATTTCTCTAAGGCCTGACTTTTAAATCTGGATTTGTTTCATTAAGCAACTCTTAGAAACACTTACTGGGGATTGAGTGCCACGCACTGTCTTTTCTGGTGTACCAAAGAGGGTGTCCCCAATTCACAGGCACAAGCCTAATGGGCGGATGGAGAATATTCAAGAATACATTCCAAGGGTGGGGGGAGGGGGAATCAATTGGCCCTGAGTCATCCTTTCTTTCCCATTGAGTAATGACATAAAATAAACCTGATATTTGGATCCCGGCTTTTAAATATCAACACTGGGAACTTCAAAGGGGGAAGCGTTTTAAAATTGAGAGCCATTTCTTTTTAATTGAATGAATAGACTATCCATTTAAAAGGCATCTTAAAAAAAAAAAAAAGAAAAAGAGATAGCTATGAACTAAACTGTTTAGGTATGGCTCTAAAGAGTCCTTGGAATCCTAAACACATCTGTGGGCTTGTAAAGATCTGCTGTCATGTGTATGTGACAAATATATCAATCTAGAACATGGAATTTGTGGAGTTCAAAGTCTGTTAAAAGCAAAACAATACAAAACAAAACAAAAACCCTCTTCACAGGCTGGAAGTGGTGGCTCAGGGCTTAAATCTCAACACCCAGGAGGCTAAGAAAGGAGGATTGGGAGTTCGAGACTGGCCTGCCCTATGTAAAAACCTTTAAAAAGAAGATAGATGAATGTGTGGAATGCTGGATGGATAGACAGACAGAGTAAGAAGAGGATGGCTAGAGGTAGAGGACTAGGAAGGGTATTTTCTAACTGTCCACAACATAGAGAGGCACAGTAGGGTAAGAATGGGTGACAATTGCTTGAATACTCCAAAACAGCTAGTAAAAAGAATGTTAAATGTTTCTACCAGTAAAAATGATGTATGCCTGTGATGACACACACACACATCAATCATTCTGATATGACTGAGCATTGCACGCTATGCATGGCCTGAAATGGCACATTTTACTCCCTAACCGTATATAATGTTATTTATTTATTGAGATTAGGTCTTACTTGGAGTCCTTCTTGGTTTGTAACTTGTGATAATCCCTCTGTCTCTATGTCCTGAATATTGGAATTATAAGCATGCACCACCATGCCTGGTTTCTAGAAAGTGCTCTTTGAAACCTAGCCAGGAGTTCCAAGTTCAGAACCCCTGTTCACAAGGTAAACAAAACATGTTACTATGGCATCTGTGGCGCCCGAGGAAGTCCACTTTTGGTGCTGTCTATGTATAGTTCATCCATCCCTCCTCTGTGCCCTCACCTTCCCAGACTCCAACCATTTGTGAGGGGATATAACAATTGAAGTGATGTCACAGAATCATCACCCTGGAAAAGGAGGAGGATTTCCTGTGACACCCCATCATTTCATATGACAGATCTAGTAACCCAGTGATATGGAGCCCAGAAAGGATTTGTCTGGAGATGGTGGGGACATGGGTGATGGATGTGATGGGGAGTGGCATGGTTTCAGCACTTCAAGATGCTCCCTCAAGGGAGTTCTCAGCATGGCTTCTCAGCATAACTCAACATCACATTGTGGACCACAGCTACTAGCTGGGAGACTGAGGTGGGAGGATTACTTTAGGCCAGGAGATTAAGGACAATGTAGTATGGATAACGTAAATCCAGAGACAGGAATTGGGGTTTAAAATGAAGATCAGAGTGATCTTCTGACTGCCTGAAACAGAGTACCAGGTGATCCTACATTCAAAACAGCTGGACAAAGCAGCCTTACAGACTACAGCCATGATTTCTGCATCTTCTTAGAATCCCCCATGACAGCGCCCCTTACCCCAGCAGGAAGTAGTTTGGAAAGAACGACGCCCAAATTCCCAAATATTGTCTATAAATGTTTGTTTTCATTTAAATGGACTTGGTTATATAAAATAAATAAACAAATAAATAATAGCTGAACAAAAAAAAAAAAAAAAATTGAAGATCAGAGAAGCAAAGCAGACATCCACTAGCTCTTACCCCTACCTCAGGCTGAAAGGGCTGTCCTGTCCCAAGCTGGAGAATACATCTCTGAAACTGAGTCCTGAATGCCCTGCTCCTATCTTAAATATCTCTCTAGAACTGGCATTAAAGGCATGGGATCCCAAGTGCTGAGATCTCCTTTGTGTGAGATGTTTCTCATTTTGACTGGTTCACTCTAATGTGATCCTAGGTGGTCTTGAACCCACAGAGATCCATCTGCCTTTGTCTCCTGGGTCCTGGGATTGAAGGTGTGTGCCACCACTGCACAGCTTCTATAACTAACAAGTGTGGCTGCTGGAGTTAAAGGTGTGTGTCACTGGTACCTTACTCAATGGCTGTGACTAGCTTTGCATTTTGATGTTCACTGGCTCTATTAAATCATAAACAATGTGTCACCACAGGACAACCTGGACATCTTTGAAAGACCCCCAACACACACACGGGGGGGGGGGGTGGGAGACACATGACAAAAGCCTGGACTATTTTAACTTTGTTCTAGGGGTCTTTACTTCTTTGGCATGGTTCCCCCAAGCCTCCTCTTTCATGGGGCAGAAGAATCAGGATGCAAGAGCTGAGCCACCCAGTTTCCCTCCTTGAGAAGAAAAGGATTCTCCACAGTCAGAACGGTTAATCAGCTGAGGGAGCCTAGGTTTTGCATGGGTAAGGCAAGGCTTAGCACCTCCTGTCTGTCCATAGTTCATGAACTCCAGAGGACCCCCCCCCACTACCTCTTTCTCTGCCTTTCTGATCCTCACGTGCAGAGTTACCCCCTCTGAACCCTTGGATTCTTCTGTTTTAGTTATTGTTCTATTGCTGTGAAGAGACTCCATGACCAAGGCAACTAGAAAAGGAAGGCATTTAATTGGAGGCCTGTTTATAGTTTCAGAAGATTAGCCCATGATCATCATGGCAGGAGTATGGTGACAGGCAGGCAAGCTTTGCACTGAAACAGTAACTAAGAGCTTATTTACATCTAGATCACAGGGAACAGCAGTAGCAGCAGCAGCAGCAGAGAGAGAGAGAGAGAGAGAGAGAGAGAGAGAGAGAGAGAGAGAGAGAGAGACAAGACTGGGCCTCTCATGGGCTTTAAAACCTCAAAGCCTACCCCTAGTGACATACCTTCTCCAAAAAGACCACACCTCCTAATCCTTCCCAAACCATTCCACCAACTGGAAGACCAAGGATTCAAACATATAAGCTTACAGGGGCCATTCTCATTCAACCCACCACATTATCTTTGTGTGAAAACTATACTTCTGTGTGTTAAAATACATTCGTACTGAATAGGGAGGAAGTTTCTCCTTTATCATTATTCTCTAAACAAGGCAGTATGGTAACTTTTATAGCTTTAGTTACTGTATGAAGTATTTCAAGTAACCTAGAGATTACCAAAGTATACAAGAAGGGTAATTAATATCCAAATATTATGAGATTTTTATATACTCAAGGATCTGAGTGTTGTCTGGAGTCTTAGAACCAATCTCCCATGGATCCCACATGAGCTCAGTAAAAGGGAGATACAACCATTTTATTTCAAGATTCTTGTGCTGGTGGTGGTGGTGGTGGTGGTGGTGTGTGTGTGTGTGTGTGTGTGTGTTTAAATGTCCATGTGTGGGTATGCATGTGGAAGCCAGAGGACAAACCCAAAAGTCATACATTCCTTGAGAAACATCTCCTAGTTTATAGTCTCATTGCCTTGCATCTTAACAAGTAGGCTAGGCTGGCTGATCAGCAAGCCCCAGGGATCGTCCTGTCTCTGCCTCAGCAGCCCCAAGATTACAAACAGATCTCACCACACCTAACTCACTCATAGGGATTTGGAGGCTTGCAAGCCAAGCATTTTTTTCAACTGTCTCCCTAGCCCTAACACTGGATAGCACAGACCCAAAACTAGTCATAGCTGGTGAGGCATTTGTAGTGATCTTTTGTCACACAATAAATCGGTAGCTCCCATTCTTTCTTATTTCTATAAAATGTACTGCTTAGATTAAAAGCCAGCCAGGCTCCTGGGTCCAAATCTCAGGTGATATTCTATGATCTTAAGAAAACAGCTAAACCTTTCTATGATGAGTTCTTCACTTAAAAATGGAGGATAATAGCAGCACACAAGTCGGGAAGCTGCGGAGTTAACGAACATATAAAATACAACAGGTGATAGTGTAGGTACATGACAATGGCTTAATTATTTATTTTATCAATTACAGTTTCCTCTTAGTATTCCAGGGCCCTCCCACACACCCTCACTCTTGATATTCAATTCCTTATTATAAAATGGTGCAGTGTTTGCTTATAAATTAAACTCTCCTATAGTGTGCTTTTCTTGCTTCTAGTATCCAGTCAATGAAAACATCACAGAAATAGTTGCCACACCGGATTGCTTAGAGATTAATGACAAGAATAAAAACTGTGCATGTTCCCTGCACACTTTTTATTTCAGAGACTGTAAACCTGAGTTGGTTGGATCCTTGGATGTGGAAGCTGTGCAGACAGAAGGCCAATGGCATTGGTACTCTCATCCGTACAGTGCTGCATTCTGGGTACCCGGGATGAGAGCAGCACGATATAACCTCAACTATTTGTAGAACAAATGTTCTCGGGCCGTCTGCTGGTATAAATGCCTACTGGTAATTTTCCACTGGGAATTTGTTAAAATAAAACATGAAGTCCTACAGTACACTGGCAACATACTCTTTCTGTCTTTTGACTCCAGAAAAGGAATGTTAGTGGAGCAACATCGTCATCTCCTTGGCTTCCTTGGGAACCAGGAAAAGCCTTGGGGAAGAACTGTGTTCATTGTGTTTTCTGTTTGCCTGGGAGAGACCCTACCAGTAGAGCAAAAGAGATTGCGACCAAACACCAAGGACCAGTGATCCTGTCATTGATTGTAGCATCCCTGAGGGTAGAACAGGATCACAGAGTGATCAGGTCACCTAGAATAGACTCATTTGGGGGAACATTCTGAAACACAGGGGCCCTCTGTCTGCATGGGTCATCATCACTGCTGCATAGCTGACACTATTTAAAAAGACTCACTGGTTTTCATTTAATACACTGTTACAAGGGGAGAATTTTCCACCAAGCAAGTTCAGCAGGGTTAGCATCTTACACATCAGTCAGACATACAGTTGCTTTGGAACCTGCCAGTGTTGAATGCACTCACCTTCTGGAAAACATACATGGATCTACTACCAGATGCCAGAGTATTACAATATAAGAGATGATAAAGTGGGGGAGTGTGGCGTTCCCTGGCCCTCTGGGCTGGGGCCAGAGTTTGCTTGCTGCCAAGTCTGTCACACTGAGCTCCATCTCTGGGACACATGCAGTGGATAAAGAACACCAACTCCTGCAGGTGCACATGATCGCAAATATGCATTCACAAAATAAATACATGTAATAACATCTTTTAAATGAGACGGTGGGAGTACTCATCCCTTTTGATCCTCGACCCTGAGTGGGCACACCATGTGTCCCTTTGCCCTCTGCCTTCTGCCATGTGAGCAAGAGCACCAGCTTGGAAGCAGTGAGCTGTCAGCAGACCAGTCTCCTGGGCTTCCCACTTCCCCACCTCTAGGACCAGGAGAAATAAATGTCTATTATTCATAAACTATCTAGTGGGAGATGCAGTCAAGTTGCCCAATCTTGGGAGCTCAGTTACAGCAACAAACAGACTAAGACAAAGTCTCAGGAGATTCTGGAAACCACAGTGTGTGTGTGTGTGTGTGTGTGTGTGTGTGTGTGTGTGTGTAGTTGCTGAGGAGGTCAGAGGACACCCATGGGTTTTGACCCTCTTTATTTTGAGACGGGTCTCACTGGTCTTAAGTTCTACAAATAGGCTACTCTGACTGGCAAGCAAACCCTGTGGAGCTTCCCGTCCCGTCTCTGTCTCTCCAGCCTGGGATAGCGAGTGTGCACCACCACACCCATGCCTCTCCAGCCTGGGATTACAAGTGTGCACCACCACACCAGCATTGTAGGTGGCATCTAAAGATCATGCTCAGTCCTCAAGCTTGCAGGACAAGCACTTTACCAAATGAGACATCTCCCCTGCTCCACCAGGCTGATTTTCAAGGTGCTAGAACAGATCAGGGTTCATTCAAAACTTTTGCCCTTTATAAAGAAAAAGAGAGATTCCGTTCCATGTTTTGGGCTCTTCCTTTTCCCTGTGAGATAGGGATGAAACAGAAAAGAAATAAGAACAGAGGAGAAATGTGGAGATAGAAGAGGTTGAAGCCATCAGAATTCGCATCAGCTTCCTTGTAAAGATGCCATCCGCTCTGGACAAAGGCAGGTTTGGGTTGCAGTCTCAAGATGTGTCAACAAGATTTAGGAAGCCCTCGCTCAGCCCTCTCTTCTTCCTTGCAATTCTGCCCCATTAGAACTGATTCTATCTGAGAACATTATCAGCGAAGAAGGCTCAGTGATACTTCTGTGGGCAAAGCCTTGATCCCAGAAAATGCCGTCTCTGGTTCCTTAGCCTCTTCAGGGATGACTGGGAAATGTAGACCATCATTTTAGAGTTTTGAAGAGGAAAGGCTCATGGGAAGTCTGTCCATTTGTGATGTACTGCATACCGGTAGGAGGGACTAAGTGGAGACACACCTCACATGGGTCTTCCTGTAGGCGGGGCTAAGCGGGAACCATGGCGAAGACTGCCCCATCTGCTATTTCTTTCTGGTCCTGTGAAGCACCACAGATTGACCATCGCTATCTCAACTCTGCTTTTTAAAAAGCAGTAGTAGTCTCCCAGTAGCTATCATGAAGGGTTTAACATCTCAGGGTAAAATCGAAGGCCTCTACCCATCAGCTGAGCCTGCACTTTTTCCACAGCCGTCTAATCCTGCATCCTTTATGGTCTGGTCTACCCTCCCCCTTCCTCCTCTCCATTTCTCTCCCCAGCCCCTCTCATGTACTGAGACAGAATATTGGGGTGGCCTCTAATTCAGTACGTAGCCCAGGCTTCTTCAGACTTGTTGCCATCTTCCTGTCCCAACCTCCTAAGCTCTGGACCATTCTCTCTTCAGTTCTTGCTTCCACCTACAAGCCCAGCTTTCCCTTGTACTAGAAAACACTCCTGGACCTCTGGACCCAAGTCAGCCTCCCCTCATCTATGCTTCCAGGACATTCCTCATCATCTTCCTCATTCTGTGCGTACATACACATTCTCCCACCTTTCTGTTCTATTATAAATTCAGTGGCAGCATCTGTGCCTTTCTCCATCTGACACTCCATGGTGCATCATATTCTAACATAAAATCTGCCCTCTGTGGAGTCAACTAGATGTGGGTTTGAACTGCTGGGGGAGGAGCTGAACGTGCTTCAATCGCTCTTGTGTTTGCTGCCCCTCAACAAGTTATTATAATGACTATTTACATATTTACACACCACTGATGCTGTATTGGGTACTGTTAAGTCACCTGGACATGGCCAGAGTGCAGGAAGGTTGCAGCAGTATGCAAATGCTGTGCCATTTTACACAGCAGTCTTACACATCTGCAGAACTTGTCTGTGGCAGGCCCTGGGTCAACTCCCCAGAACTGAAGGATGGCTGGGTTAAGTGAAATGAAGCCTTCTGTTGGTAATTTCAGAAGTTGGTGCTTTGAAAAATGTATTCACAGGTATGATGCATACCTGTAATCTCAGCCTTTAGGATGTGGGAGCAGGAGAACTGGCATGAATTTAGCGAAGGAGAGTTTTATATATAACAAGAACCTTGTCTCAAAAGCCAAGTATATGTGTATTTATTCGAGTACATGCTTAGAAATAAATAATAAATAAGTACCCATGTGAGAATTGGTTGTGCTTTCTGCATTCATGAAACACAGATGCTCTAAATACGTATATAAGCCACGCATCTATTTATTCACTCACTCACTCATCCATTTTGTCACTCAACACAGATTTACTGACTGCTACCCTATATGAGGCACACGGCTTCAGGCCGTGGTTCACATCCCCAGATCAATGTTCACATCACTGTTTCCCTTTACTCCGGATGAGAGAGTGAAGTGCTTTTCCTCAGAGCATCATTGTTGGCCAAGAATAAAGTGTGCCAGAGATGGCTTCACAGTTGTGGGCTTTTGATGACACACGGAACTGAATTGAATGTGACGTGAACATTGCTAGAGAACGCTGACTTTGCCAGATTCCGCTTTGGCACACTGTTTCGAGTTTGCTTTAAGAATATCTGTAGGAGCCAGGTATACCTTTAATCACAGCACTCAAGAAGCAGAGGCAGAAGGATGCCTGTGAGCTCGAGGAGTCTGGTTTACATCGTAAGTCCCAGGCCAGAGGGCTAAGCACTGAGACGCTGTCTCAAAAATTAAACAAAGATGGTAAGCGATTACATTTCTCCCCTTTCCCCTTCTCTCTTTTGTCTGCATCTCCCCCCCCCCCCGTATTCATCAATAAAGAGCTTCGTGTCCAGTATTCCAGGCTGAAATAACCTTCAATGAAAATCGAAAATCAATCCTTTCTAGCTAATATGCTAACCGGAGAGAAAAACTCCAAGTTTTGTGAGCATGGAACACACACATAGAAGAAAAGGCGGTGCCTACAAATAAACAGTTATAGAAGTAGGTTGACCGGGGTTGTGTTTGTTTCTAAATAATCAGATGACTTCTTAAAGTTGCTGTATGCAAGTTACTTCTGAGCGACATTGTAAGGGAGTATCAATTGCCCTGGATCTACAATCTATCTAACCAGATAGATGCATCTGAATCCCTTTATCCTTTTCTTCGAGCTGGAGGACACTCGAGTTTACCTCATCCCTCTCTTTGCGTGGGTCACTGAGCATCTCCCAGCAAGGAGCCACTAGACCTTTCCAGACCTCTTCGCGGGTCTGGAGGCAAAGGCATTTCCTGCTTGCACTGGCTAGCCTCTCTGCCCTCCCATCTCTCTTCTCCCACAGCCCATCTGCGCCTCCTCTCCGCTCCCTTCGTTGCCACCCCGCCCTCAGCTGGGCGCTCCCAGCCCCTCCCGCACGCGTCTGTATTTGGAGCTGCCGGAAGCCGCGGGCGACTCTCCCCGCGAGCAGCGTGACCGGCTCAGGCTCCCGTGCAGGGGGGAGGCGGAGGCAGCGCAGGGCCTGCGGGGAGGAGGGCTCCAGTGACCGAAGCCGGCTTTGCATCACCGAAACCGGGACCTGGGTTCCGCAGCAGGTCAGACTGGAGCGCGGGGGACCAGGGAAAATGGAGTGGGGCAGGGGTGAGGTGGGGAGGGCTTGCTTGGGCTCCGGGCGGGCGCTCTTAAGTTAAGCGCCCCGGGTCGGGTGGGAGATGGCCAGGACGCAGGAAAGAAAGGCTACATGGGCTCAGGGACTTGAGGCCACCCAGATGTGAGGACTCGAGATGGGAAGACCCGAGATGCCTGCAATCCAGTGCCAGGCCGGTCCTCATCTGGGTCAGTACAGCCCAGTGCTCCAGCTGCTCGCCTGACGCTGGGACCGCGAATTCCTGGCTGGAGGGCCACCCATAGCCTGTCAGCCAATGGCCACTGTACCTTGGGGAGGTCTTAAGTTCTAGGGGTCTCCAGTACTCTACTTTGAGCCTCCCAAGGGTCCCTGGGTAGGTTTCATTGAAATGGATCTTGCCAGTGCCACCTCTATCCGAAGGTGCTGGAAGGAAAGAACCTGGCTTCTCTGCAGAACCTGACTTGAGGCCATGAGTCACTTCTAAAAAATGCAAAGGCAACTGAGGCTTTGAAGGGACGGCTCTGGAAATGGTACTCTGCAGCCTCTCTCTCTCTGACTGCCCCATAGGGGCTTCTTTGTGACATCAACAATCTTGTCATCACCTTTAGGCTGACGGTCTACCACGCACGTGAGAATATTCTCATCAGCATCACAAGAGGTTGAGCCTTAGCGATATCGGAATCCATGCATTAAGTGAGTCTGTTTTTTAGGATGTTCTGGAGTTGTTATTTAGAATTAGATCCAAAAAGGCCAGGTGGAAGTGAACACTGAGCAGCCAAGAGAAGGTCTTTGCCTATGTAGTCAGGAGAATTCAGAAGCCCAGAAAATCAGGATAAATCTTGGTTTCTCAGAATTGCTTGCAGAGCACTGGGGTTTACTTCCTGGTTAGTTTGTTCGTAGGCAAGAGCCTCACTATGAAACTCCCACTCCTACTTCAGCCTCCAGTGTCTAGAGGCACAAATACCTCTAGCTTGTTTACTTTCTGTGAGGCAGAGTCTCACTCTGTACCCAGGCTGGCCAGGAACTCACCATTAGCCCAGGCTGACCTCAAACTCAGTCCTCTTGCTCCGGTTTTCTGAGGGCTGGATTACCAGTGTGCATCTCCACACCTGGCTAGGTACCTTTCAGCTTCAGGAATTTGCCTCAGAAGTCTTGCTGGCGTAGCTGGGACCGCTTGTGTGAGGTTGCAGTGATGTGTCCCTCTTTGGACTGATTTCTGGCTGCGGGGGTTTAATTAGAGCACAGGCCAGTGTTCTGAGAGTTCCTTAGCTCTGAATGGTTGTGCACTGAGACCACGTTAGAGTGCACACGGTTCTAGACTGAGCTCACCAAATGCAGGTGGGGATAATTAAATCAATATCTTGAAGCCAGAACGTGCTTTCTTGACAAGATTGCACATTGTTTTCAAGACTTATTTCTTTATGAATTCTCAAATCTGAAAAATCCCTGATGAAATTAGGATTAAGTGTTGACACAAAGATAAAGAGAAAAAGAAGCTGACTGTGCGAAATCATGACAATTACCAACCGGTCTTGCAAGCAGGGAGTAGGTTCTCTCCATTTGTCATTGAGACAAGGCATTGTTTGGCTCGTTGATGGGGCATGGTGTGGAGTTTGCTATACTTCCTGCTGAAGAGCGGAGAAATCAGAGGCTTTGCAGCCCATACAGTCTGTTGAGTAACTACTCATCGTGGCTGTCGTAAGTCAAAAGTGACCAAGGAGAGATGGGGTGGGGTCAGGGAGATGGCTCAGTAGTTAAAAGCACTAGCCACTCTTCCAGCACCCAAATGGCAGGCCATAACCCTCTTCTGGCTTCCTCAGGCACACAGGTACACAGCCATACATGTGGAAAAACCACTGTCATAGGCATAAAATAAATTTAAAGAAATAAAAAAGTGACCAAGGAGAATATGGACAAGGATGGTGCTACCAAGTTTCATTGTATTAACAGATATTGAAGTTTGAAGTTTAGTTGATTTTCACCAGTAATGGTTTTCCTCACTAACACACACACACACACACACACACACACACGAGAAGCAGAATTTTTTTCCTCCTGATAGTAGACAGCTCCTTCATACCTTGAGCCTCTGATGGCTAGATTCTCCAACTGCTTAAATTACACCCAGAAATTAAATACTCACAAGAACATTAACTTCTTTTAGACATGATGATGTTTTATTTTGCTTTGCATATCTCCTCACATATCTTTATTATGAGGGTTAGTTTATTCTTAATTCATTAACTACATATTATATATCAGAATATGCCCAGCCTATGTAAATTATGACCATCATATTTAAAGGAGCAGTCATGAATATATGGCCAAGTTTAAAAGTAGGACTTGAGAAGAGAGTCATGAAAAGATAACTCTCGAAGTGTAAATATATATCTATAAGATTGTATATCTGATAAGGGATCCATATCCACAATATATAAACAGCCTTTCTAATTTACTAATAAAAACATGGTGTAATGTCAAAATATGCCAAAGAAGATGGTAAATGACTATGAAAGCCATAAAAAGATGCCCAACATCATCATCCATCAAAACCACAATGAGATTTTATGTCATACTCACTCATGTGACTATAATTAAAAAAAACAGATAATCCCAAGTGTTGGTGAGAGTATGGAGGAATTGCAGCCTTCAAACACTGCTGATGGGAATATAAAATGCTGTGTTTAATTTGAAAACCCATGGTCATTTGAGTTAAATACAGTTACTGTATGACCTAGCCCTTCCACTATAATAAGTCTATTTTCAAAAGAAATGCGGACATAGCCATGAAAAAGAAACATGCACAGGGTTATCAGGATAGCTCAGTGGAAGAGCATTTGTGTTCTGTGAGCAAGGCCTTGAGGTCCAATCCCAGTGCTGCACACAAAAATAAATTTCGAAAAGGAACAACAAAAACTATATACAGGTTCATAGATGCACCAATGGTAACATCTAAGATGTGGGAACACACACACACACCCATCTACTGGTGAATGGACAGGAAAATATGAAGGATCCATTCAGTGGGTTATTATTAAAAGGAAGGCAGGGCTGGGGAAATGGCGTGGTGCTCAGTCAAGCTGAGCTGAGTTTGAGCTCCAGCACCTATATAAAAGCTGGCTGCAGTGGCTTGAGCCTGTAATCCCAGGGCTGGGGAAGCAGATTCAGTGAGAGACCCTGTCTCAAATAAAAGGTGGAGAGTGACTGAGGAAGACATCTGACATTGACCTCTGGCTTCCACACACATTAGCACATATATGTGCACACAGAAATGGGTGCAGTGCTGTACGTAACATGCTACATGTGTGAACCTTGATAGCATCTCGCTAAGAGAAAGAAGCCAATCACAAAAGACCACATATTGTGTGAATCAACTCCTAGGAAAATGTTTCTAAGAAATCCTTATAAACAAATCAGTTATTGGTTAGGATGGGGGAGGAGAAAAGAGTATGAGGTTTCTTTCTTTGTCTTTATAATTTTATTTTATTAGTTTTTCAGCCTTGGCTGTCCTAGAACTCACTCTGTAGACTAGGCTGGCCTTGAAATCACAGAGATTCACCTACCTCTGCTTCCCAAATGCTGGTATTAAAGGTGTGTGCTATTAACACCCTGATTATTTATTTTTAAATATTTTTTTTAGAATTTTGTACAAGCATGCAAAGTATTTTTACCACATTCATCTCCCACTCCTGATCTTAACTCCTCCCATATCCACCCCCTACTCTCTACCCTTTCCTAACTTTGTATCTTTTTTTTTTTTTTTGAATATAGTCCACTGATTCCAATTTGTGCTGTCCATATACTCATGGTGTAGGTCTATCTACTGGCTCGTTGTCAACCAACCAGGGCCCATATCCTTAAAGACTACTAACCCTCACCTAGAAGCCATCCACTGTCAATAGCTCCCATGACTTCCCAGCCCCCACCATGCTGATCATCCATGGCTGCTGGCAGTTTATGAGTACAGTGGTCCTGTCGTATCCAGAGGCCCCAAACCCAATGTATTTCCCTCTGTTCTCCATGGCCCCTGAGCCCTTTCTAAGCTGATGGAAAGGCTATAAAATCAGTTGACAGCTGCACAAGTCTGTGAGTTTTATAAAAATAATTGAACTGGACAATTTTAAGTGTGTGCATGTTGAATGTTGTGTATGTTGTATCTCAAGCAGGCTACTAGAGAGGGCTTTGGTGAGCGAACTAGACTGCCACCTGGCTTGTTCAGACCTTTGCCTTCCCTGTCCTGTGCTGCTCCCTAGTTCCCGCCAACCTTGAATTTTGTGTTACTCACCCTGATTTAATTGTGAAGCAATTTTATAGCATGTATCTCAAACAACCATAGTTTAGATCTTATTTTTTCCATTTATTTTAAAGGTTTATTCAATATTACCTTTATTCTCTATCACTTTTTGTTTGTTCATTTGGTTGTCTTTTGTTTTTTGGTTTTTTCTTATTTGTTTGCTTGCTTTTGAGGTAGCATCTCAGGTAGCCTAGGGCAGCCTTGCACTCCCTATAGAATTGAGAGTGTCCTTGAATTTGAGATCCTCCTGCCTCTGTCTCCCAGGTACTGGGTTTGCAGGTGTGGGCCACCATATCCTGCTAAATCTCACTTTCTTAAGACTCGCCATTACATTTTTAAGAAGAGCTTGTATTGTCACCCGGAAGTCATGTTATGATCTTTGACAGATATTCCCTGATCCCTATGGTCCTTCTCTAGCTGATGGGCACATAAGCTCTTTCCCATGGTATCCCCTAAGAAGAATGCTGCCTTGGATATCTTTTCCATGTGTCTTAAGAATGACTGTGTTCTCCCTCCCTCCCCCACTCTCTGTGATGTGCACATATGTGCAAAGGGTACATATTCACATGTGTGTGCAAATATGGAAAACAAAGAGCAACCTTAGATATTGTTCCTTACGTGCTGTCCATCTTGTGTTTGAGACAGAGTCTCTCACTGGCCTGGAACTTACCCAATAGGCTAGGCTGGCCTCGGGGACCCATCTGTTCCCACCTACCTCACCAACTCTGAGATTACAAATGCCTGGTCCCATGTTTAGGCTTTTTGAAATAGATTCTGGGTATACTTGGGCTCAGGTCTCATGCTTGCAAGGTAAGCACTTTATCAATTATTCTATCTTCCCATTCCTGTGCTAGGAATTTTAGTGACATATCCTCTGAGGACATAAGCCTAGCATATTCCTTCCTCCATCCCAAGATAACATGACACGATTCAAGAGTTGAAATCCTGACTTTCTATCTATTTAAATTCTAATGTGATAACTATTTTCTGAAGCATGGAAACACTAAAGTTCACAAGCGGTGGTGGAGGAGATGGCTTGGCATACAAAATCCATCAACTAAGTGTGATTCCATAGGACCGGCTCTTTGTCGTGTGAGTTTTACGTCTAAGGGAGTCTTGCTTTCTATTTGTCTTTATAAATCATTTTCTCACTTGGGAAAAAAACCATGGCTTCTTTCACTATGTAATTATTTGACAGGCTTCTCCTCCCTTTTCAATATTAAACCCTGCATAGGAGTTGTGGAAACCCCAAAGGACAGTCCCCGGTTTTTATGAACACGTGTTATCTACCCTAGCTAGTAACTAGACATCCATCTAACGGTCCTGGCTTCTTGCTGACCTCTCAAACAAGCAGAGGAGGAGATCAAGGCCTTAGCCTTTAAGATTTCACACATGCCTGGTGGCTGGATGAGTCACGTCAGGGAGACACTGGGGTTCCTGTTGGCCTCCAACTGCTCAGATTTAAAGTCTGCGCTGTTATCAAAACCTCTGTTAATTTGTGGAGAATAACCCCTGGTACTTTGTATCATAACATGGAGAAATCCAGAGAAATTCTGGGACTCCTTGGAAATGTATTTGTTGTTTTGAGTGGCAGCTGTGTGATAGATAACAGCTGTCACCGGGCCAAGAATGAGTACCACTAAACGGAAGCTATTGTCTAAGCTGTGAGTGCACATTTCAAAGGATCTATACTTGGGATTTCCTATCTTGTTTTCTGTTTGGTTTCTATTCACAGTAGACTCTCTGGTATTTATGAGATAAATTCTTTTTTAACTCTCTAGCATCAAGAATCAGTCAAACTGGGCCACACCGATAACTGGCTGTGTGATTTCCCTGTCTCGTTGTTGTAACAAAATACCCAAGTAATACAACTTAAGAAAAGGTTTCTTTGGCTCACAGTTTGAGGATACAATTTTGTGGTGGGGATGGCATGTTGGGCAAACAATATGGTCACGTGGCATGTACAAGTGGGAAGCAGGGAGGGATTCATGTTAGCTCATCGGGCTTTCTTTATTCAGTCTGAGCCCCCAGCCCTCACTAAGTGCCAGCCACACTTAGGGTGAGTCTGTCTTCTACAGTTAACCCAATCTGCAAACTCCCTCACAGACATTTGCAGAGATCTGTCTCTGTGGTCACTCCATGCCCTGCCAGATTGACACTCAGTAGTCACCATTGCACAGGCCAATCCTACTTTTCAGAACCGAGTTAAATAGGCTTTCTGGTTGGTGGGCACACAGCTCAGTTTGATTCATCATCTTTGTACCTGAACCTGACCATTGTGGAATCTCAGTTTGGGAATCCTTGTATTTGTCCTTTACAAATCCGTGTGTTCTGTTACTTACCATAAAGTTGCTGGTGTTTGGAGGGAGCCTTTGGGAGGTGATAGGGTCCTGAGTGCTACTCTGAGTCCTTGCGGTGGACAGCCCTTCCCTTCGTATATTCTGTCTTCCTTCAGATTGGCCTGGAATAGGCCTCTGATTCCTCCAATGTCTTTCTAAAGGAAAATGAGCAGTTATCTAGTTAAACGTCTATAGAAATGGAAAATGTTTAAAAGAGGCTTGCTAAAGCAGGGGAGCCTCTGACAGTATAGAACTGGGGGTGTTTCTTAGTGTATTTTGTGTCACTTAGAGCATTTGTACTATCACAAAATACCTAAGGTTGAGTAAGTGAAGAAGAAAACAGGCTATTTGGGCTCACAGATCTTGTTGCGGGGCAATTTGGGACCAGGTATTTGTACCTGGCAAGGGCCAGATGCTGGATTAGTAAGTAAGATAGAAGTAGACTAGAGACGGCTAAGCATGTGAAGTAGCCTGGCTTCACACCCACCTACTCTACAGTGGTCCCTCAAGACTTCATCCCCTAAGACTTAAACAAAAGTCTCATAAAGTGTCTACCCATCATGAGCGTGCCCTCACTCCCTTGGATCATGAGCATGCTCCCAACCCTGTCACCTAAGCACCTCCAAAAGGCTCCAGTGAGAATTTCCATTTCAATTTGGACTTTATAAGAACAGAAGTACTTATACAAAGCCATCAAGGGAAACTGGTCTGTATGCTTCTTATGTTAGCAGTCTTCAGCCTGTGTACGTGGACATGCAGAAGCCTTCCAGAAGCGCCCGAGCACAGTGTTGAAGAGAGTAAACATCTGACTTCTTCTTGTCTGTGTGAACTGTTTCCTGATGCATCTTCCTGATGGTGGGCCTGTTATGGCCCTCTCCTCTTTACTTACAAAAAGCTTCCCTCTTGCTCCTCTTAATACCCACCTGTTTCTGCCTCACTTGAGTAAATTGTTCTGTTCAATGGTGTAAAGTTCTAGCAGGCTGGAAGAAGAGGGCTGTGTTTGAGAATGCTTGTTTAATTTTATGAATGAGGACATTGAGTGATTCTCATTTCTAAGTGGGGATCCTCTTATGAATCATGCGTGTTCTCAATCTTCCTTCAAAAACAGTGAAGGCAGGGTGGCTCACCAGTGGATAAAGGTGTTTGCCACCAAGTCTGATGACCTGAGTTCCATACTTGGAATCCACATGGTGAGGGAAAACCAATTCCTGCAGGTTGTCATCTGTGTTTCACAACCTAATACATACATACATACATACATACATACATACATACATACATACATATCTTTAACACTGATGCCAATCTACAATCCAACCAAACTTATTGAGAATAGAACCACCACTATCATCCAGATAATAATGAACACTTCTAAGCTCATAAAATAACCAATAAAATAACCAGAAATGTCTGCTATGCAGTTTAAAAGACACGATTTATAATACAAGAATGAATTTATTTAGTGATGTTAAATTTCCCAGGAAGGGAAGGTCACTGGAATTTCCATGGGGGAAAAAAATGCTGCAGATGTATTTGTTTTTTGTTTTTTTTTGATTTTGATTTTTTTGCAAGTCTGTAATTAATAACTATATGCCCTACTATCATTTATTTTACAAGTTAACATCTGTATCCACAAAGATATAAAGTAGCCGGAAAAATGATGAGTGTCTAAAATAACCCAGGTAGATGAATAGTTACAATTCTCGATAGATATGAGTCTCTACTTCCCCTGACACTGATGATTCTAACATTTTTGATAATTTACCACCATATCGTGCTTGTCATGTCTCCTGGGGAGGTTTTGAGTGACATTTCTGTAACAGCATTTTTCATCCATTCCCATCTCTTTATTTAAGTAGTACACTGATGTAAAAACAAAACAAAATGAAATTGCTACTTCCTCACTTTAATAATGGGTGTACTTATCCACACTCACGAAATAACTTACTAAAACTCATCAAAAGAGGTGGATTCCAATAGAATACTTTTGACTTATATTTAGTAATTACTTGTCAAAATTTGTAGTGTCTTGTGGGTTTTTTTTTTTTTTCAGACGTTGGATTATAGGAATCGTAATAGCAATAATGGCAGAAGAGTTTTTTCTTTAAATTTAAGCTTCATAGCTTTTTTCTCCCCCATGGATATTTGCCAGCATGTGTCTCCACACCACCAAAGAGGCCAAAAGAGAGAAGCAGATCCTCTGAGATTGGCATTACCAATGTTTGTGAGCCACTATGTGGGTGCTGGGAATCGAAGCTGGGTCCTCTGGAAGAACATGTCCTGAACCACTGAGCCATCTCTCCTTCCCTTTACATCCCATACAAGAAAGTATGATAGGGTAATCAGTAGGAGATATTAAAACAGAGCATAGGTAAAATTAAGACAGTGTCCTGTAGGACAAACAGAACTAAAGCATAAATTCAAAAAGAAAACGAAAGTTTGCCAAGTCTCAAGTGAAAGTTGATGACTGCTGAGAAGGCCCCTGTTTATGTGTCGTTCCTTAGTGATGCTTTCACCAGGCATGTAACTGTAAGAATGCCTTTCACTGTCACTGAACGCATGTACTGACTAACTCCTTGCGCCACTGATTTAGCAGGGATATTTAGGAACTAACAGTCTTGGTATTTATTACAGCTCTCCAAGAGGGATCATCAAAGCATGTCACTCTTCCTTCCCTCCTTCCTTTTCTATCTTGGCAATTGTTTATTCATTTACTTGTCTTTATTTTTTCTCCTCTATAGGCCTCATCTGTGTGTGTGTGTGTGTGTGTGTGTGTGTGTCTGCACACAAATTAGTCATTGTTTGAATCCATAATTGTATGTCTTCCATTCTAAATTTGTGAAATATTTAGTTATTGCATCTCTCTCTTTCTCTTTTTCTTTTCCTTTCCTTCCTTTCATGTTTTTCTTTCCTTTCTGAGACTCCGCAGTCCAGGCTGGCTTGGAACTCACAATGTAACCCAAGGTAGCCTCAAAATTATGACTGCTCTCCATGTTCTGTAATTACAAGTGTGAGCCACCATGCCAGGATGTTATTGTTTCATAAAAACTGGATCTCTTCCTCAGTCTCTCTGCTCTCATGGGGCTCCAGGGATGCTAATATTAGACCCTTAGTGTGGCCCTGCAGGCCCCTCAGACTTCATGCCTTTTTCTTCAGTGTTTTCCCCCCTTTCTATTCTTCAGATTAAATCTGTGTCATCAAGCTCAAGGCACTTTCCTCAGCCACCCCCATTCTTCTGACAAGCCTACCCAGTGCACTTTTGTCTTTTGTTGTCGTAATTTTCTTTCATTTCTAGAATTTCCTTATGGTTTCTATGACTCTGCTAAGAACTCCTGGCTTCCAGTTGTTTCCGGGATCTGAAGCTTCATCTGCAGCACAGTTCAAGCAGCTGCTACAAACAGCTCCAGAAAGTCCAACATCTGTGTCAACATTTGCAGGTTGACTTTCCTCAGAGTTGAGTGTGTTTCTCTGGTCCCTTTTGCATACCAATCTGGTTTTTGTATGAATCTTAGACATTTTGGTTTTGCTTTGTGAGACCCTGGGTCCCTTGGGAAATTTTTTATGCTGTTGTCATTTGGCTTATGGGTTTTGCCAGCTAATCAGTTCAGTTCTATGTTGCATGCCACGGTCAGTGGTCCTGGCATTTCCTCTATTTTCAAAGCCCCTGTGTTATCTGTGTGCACTATTTAGGGGTTAGTCTTAGTTTAGTTCTCAAGGACTTTGGGTTTGTCCCACACATGCGCAACTCAAGGGTGAGATCAAAACATCCCCTGAGTTGGGGTGTTTCTTTCATCTCTCTACTCTCTGTGGTTGTCCACCACGCTCTCCTTCCTTCTGCCAGGAATATTGAATTTCTCTGAGAAGTTTTAGCTGTTCATCTTGCTGCAATATAGTTTCCCAAGTCTGGGTTACCCTCTGGTCAAAGTGGTGAGATGCAAAAAAATAACAGCCAGGACAGAAGACAACTCAAAATGCATTCCCATGCAGTGTTCTCAAGTCAGTGAGTGGTGATGAAGATTGGAGTTCATTCATTTCAAATGGGGAAACCCAGCCTCAAGCTAGTCATCCACCAGATTCCCACAATATGTGGATTACCACTTATGGGGTTGTGTCTCAAGGATGCTCTGATACTCATAATTTGTTTTCCGCTATTTCTCATGACAAGACCTAGCTTATAGTCAGAGGTCCCAGTTCAAAGAATGAGCCAATGGGAGTTGGTTTTGAGGATTGAACCTGTCCCAAGGAGGAAACGTAAGCTGGTGAGCGAATCACTGTTTGTGTTTTGTCTTCATGCACTCTGATCAGGATTGGTGGAGAAACCATGCCGCCATTACATTAAGGGGGATGTGGGGCCCTGGAAGATTCCAAACCATTGGGTTGGAAGAAGGAAGTCCATGGTCCTTTGGCCTTCCTGTTTCAGAGCTGTGGTAGAATGGTGCACTGTGGCAGCAATGAGGCCATAGATGCCAAAAGGAAAAGAGATAGAAGGGGCGTGGTCCAACATCCCTTCAATTTCCTTCCACTCACCCCACCCCCTCTTAAAGTTTGTACCTCCCATAGCACCATGGACTGGGGAACCAAGCCTTCAACATAAATTTTTTATATATGACATTTAGGACCCAAACTAAATGGTGACTGATGTTTGCTGTTTGGTGAAAAGCAAGTTCCAGGAGAAGTGAAAAATTCAAAGATGGGCTCCTTGGTAACATGAACATCATCTCATGGTGACCCTACCTGACTTCTTCCCCACTCCCCTCCGCCCCAATACTGTTCACTTAGGAAGATATTTCAGATGAGTTTCTAGATATGACCATTGTGCCTAGCGGAGAGTGGAGACTGGGGACAAACCAAACCAGTGTATTAGTTGGCCCATCAGATGTGAGTGAGTAAATGCAATGATGGTGGGTGAATCAATTAGCAATGAATCACAAGATGACTTCCCTCAGTGACTGGTAGGAAAGAAAGTCGCTGCTGCACTCATGTCTAAGAAAATTAAACTGAGACAATGGTTTAATAGTTGAAGAGATGCTCTTAAATTCTGGTGTACTTGTAGAGAAGTTAGTCCACCGTGACTTGACTTTTGCAGAGAACCATTTTATAAGTCAGTCATCTGAACATCATCAGAAGAAAGGTTTAAAAGTCTTCAGCATCCTCCCACTTCAAGTCTATTTCTGGCTGACTCTTAGGCTCCTGAGCACAGAATCCCATGGATCTGAGTACACTTCAAGGGACCACCTTGGTGCTAGGAGGTGACTCGGCCTGTAAAGTGCTTGCTCTTCAAGTGTGAGACCTGAGTTCAGTCCTCAGAACCCATGAAGTAAAGCTGGGCTGGTGTGTGTGTGTGTGTGTGTGTAACCTACCCCAGTGCTGGGAAGGGGAGACAGGTATATATCCTGGGCTTGCTAGCCAGCCAGCCCAGCCTAACCCACGAGCTCTAGGCCAAGTTAAAGACCCTGTCTCAGAAATGTAATATGGAGGCTAAGGGGATGGCTCAGTGGGCCAAAGGGCTTCAAGTCCTTAGCACTCATGTTAAAAGATGGGCATGACCGACCATGCACGCCTACAACCTCAGCACTGTGGAGGTAGAAATGGGTGGGGGTAACACAAGACCATTTCAGCTAGTTGGCTACCAGCCTAGCTCCAGGTTCAGTGAGAGACCTTGTCACAAGGGAATGAGATGGACAATGATAGGACAGACCCCTGGCTACTTTCTCAGTCTTCTTTAACTGCATGGGCACACATAACCACACACACACACACACACACACACACACACACACACACACACACACACACGTAAAGTCTATATCTCCTGAAGAATGATGCCTGAGGTTGATCCTAGCCCCTACATTCACATGCATGTATATGCACACCTGGTCAAACACACACACACACACACACACACACACACACACACACACAATCACCAGAGAATCTCTCACCTCAGTTGCTTCTCCATCTTTTATCTAGGAATGGGACCATTGAGCTGGCTATCAGGAAACCCTAAAGCTCTTACTCTCTTCTATGGAAAACATTATCAAAGTAACTTTCTTCTTCATTCATTTTATGAACTTGCTGTGAAGAATTGCAAACCTCTTTGAACAAATTATATATATATTTGAAATTCTAAAGAAAAAAAAAAAGAGCCGTGGAGCCATGGAGGCAACAAGGGCTTGCCTTTGGCGAGAGCAAGCACACACCTTTGATCTTGGAAGCCACTGTGGCCCCAAACAAGAGGGATTAATCTAGCACCCACTTTTAAATGGAAATGTCTCCTGTGAAAATCTGGCTTCCAGCCTGATCTGGGACTGCGCCAGCGAGTAGGTAGCAAGGGAAAGGCATCGAGTGGAAGCCAATTCATTAGTCAATCAAAAGTATTTATAGACCTTCCTAGGTGTATGGCACCATGCTGTCCTCCGTGGGAGGATGGAGGGGAAGTGAGCCCAGTCACAGCTCAGGCAGAGCATGCTGCCTGGCCCTTGGGGAGGCAGAATGGACGCGTGCTAATGGAAAGGGCAGCACAGGGAGTACTTTCATTGGACAAGATGTCTTAGAGCTGCTAAGAATACGATCTGGATAAATAGGCTGTTATTCTTACACCAGCTTATGTGGCCGTGGGGTGCCGGTGTTCAGAGTAGCTGGGAGCACTGTTCTTCGCACTGACTAGAGTGGGAGAAGGCTCAACAGGGAAGATCGATGGCTCTTTTCCAAAAGCGTTCTACGAAGAAGATTGCTTGAATTCTCTGTGCACGGTGTGTGTGTGTGTGTGTGTTCCTGTATGCAAATACACATGTGTGCAGGTGCATTTGGAGGCCAGGGGACAACCTCTAGTGTCATTCCTCAGATGTCATCCACTACATTATTGAGACAGATTCTGTCATTTGTTTGGAACCTCTGACATAGGACTGTCTAGCCTACGAGTTTCCAGGTATCAGCATGGCTCCAGCTCTCTAGAGATAGGATAACAAGTGTATGCCACTACACCTGTTTTTCCTTCCTTCCTTCCTTCCTTCCTTCCTTCCTTCCTTCCTTCCTTCCTTTCAATGTAGGTTCTGGGGACCTAATTCAGCTCCTTATGTTTGCAAGACAAGTGTTTTACCTATGGAGCCATCTCCCCAGCCCCTGTGAAGGACTATTTTAATGTCAAAGAATCACTGTAAAAACATTTAGGCAAAAAAAAAAAAAAAAATGTGATTAAGAATCTAATTACAATGATGGGTAGTGGTGGCACATGCCTTTAATCCTAGCACTGGAGAGGCTGAGGCAGGTAGAGGCCAGCCTGGTCTATAGAGTGTGTTCCATGACAGAAGGCTAGACAGAGAAACGCTGTCTAGAAAAACAAACAAAGACAAAAACAAACCAACATGCAAACGAACAAAAAAATAATCTAATTACACACCATGCCTTTCATTTTATGGCAATCAGCACACATCAACAGAGAAAACCTTGGTTAGAAATTGTGGAAGAAGGAGCTGGAGAGATGGCTCGGCATTTCAGAGCAATTGCTGCTCTTCCAGAGGACCAGGATTCACTCCTGACACCCACACGATGGCTCACAACCATCTGTGACTTCACTTCCTGGAGACCTGACACCCTCATCTGACCTCTGTGGGCACTGCATACACATACATGCACAAACATACATGCAAGAAGAAGAAGGCTTATATGTAGAAAATAAAATATATAAGCCTAGAATTTTTTTTTAAATGTTGAAGTAATCTATAGCTATGCCACCCTGAAGACGTCTGCTCTCCAAACTAAATAGGACCAAGCCTTGTTAGAATTTGGATGGGAGAAATATCGGGAGAATAAGTAAAGGAACAGGAAAAATGAAACATTTTAAAAATCTTTTTCACTGGCCAGACTTTCTCAATGACCTCTTAACAGTCCAAATACTGTAACTCTTGCCACTGTGACACGGACTGTCTTTGTAATCTTAGCCAGCCTGCTTATCATTGTCTGTGTCCTGGGCTGTATGTCTTCTAGGATGCCCGTGGATAGATAGTGACATAGCAAAGCAAAGTTAAGCACTTTCCTCAGAGCTCCTTTTTAAGATGCTCTCCTCATGGTTGCTATGAAATGACTTACTGGAGGAAGGGTTTATTTGACTCACAGTGTGAGAGAGTACAGTTCACCATGGATGGGGGTGGCTAGCGCAGGAGTGTGAGGCAGCTTGCTCACACCTGAGTGGGTCAGGAAGTGGGGAGAGGACCTCTGGTTCTCAGGGTACCTGCTCTTTTTTATTCAGTTCAGGACTCAGCCCATCACACAGGGCCACCCACACCAGGATGAGTCTCACTGCTCAGTTAAGCCTCTCTGGAAAGTCCCTCACGGACATGTTTAGAGATGTGTCTCCTCGGAGATTCCAACCATCACATTCACAGTGAAGGTTAATTTAATCATTACAGCCCCCACTTAACAAGAGCCAGAGGACCAGTTTGCAAGGTGTCTCTGTGCTCTCCCTGCTCACATTTATGTGAGCACAAACGTGGGACCTTTGTGACACTCTCAAAAGTGTGTTGGAACTCTCCTTTCACAGGAATCTGCCAGGGAGGTAGCACAGACATTCATTCCCTTTTTGTGTTGTATGCAGACTGCACTGTGGACATGCAACCATGTCAGGGACAACGTACCAGTACTGTGAGGATGGGCTTTGCAAACGAGTTAGTGAAAACAGCAGCGCTGATCATCTTTTCTCCTAGAAAACGTTTGTTCATTCTGGGTCTCTGCACACACTGGCTACAGGAAATATTTCTTTATTCTAGGTCTCTTTATTGTTGCAGTGCAGTCTAAGGGCTAGCACACACTGGCTACAGGAAATATTTGAGATCCAAGTTTTTTTTTTTTAATTTAATTTATAAATTCAGACACAAAGGCACCATGTAGCATAGGAAGAAAGGAAGGAACTCCATAGAAGAAGGTGACACCAGAGGCCAGGTCACAGGTGAAAAGCATGCCTACAGAACAACGGTTCAGACAAAAGGAGGATCCACCCTGTAAGACGCACAGAGACCCTAACTGTGCTGGCTCTGTTGAGTGGAGACTCAGATGAGTGAAAAGAGGGGTCATTTTTCAGTGCGTACAAACCAAAGCGTGGGAGTATACACCTATAATTTCAGTTCTCAGGAAACTGAGGAGGAGAATTGCAAGTTTGAGGCTCGCCTGGGGTACACCACAAGACTCTCGTCTCAAAAGACAAAGAGATAGAGTGAGGAAGGGGAAAAAAAGAAGAAGCCGTTTTTGTAAGGAAGCTCAAAGTCAGCTCAAGACTCCCCAAGTCCAAGGCCTCAGCACAAAGGAGATTTATTACCCCAGAGGGACGGGGAGCAGAAAATACGAGACAAAGACAGGAGATAGAGGATGAGGGCGAAGGGGAAGCCAACAAGGGATATTTGTCCTAGAGGGACAAAGGACAGCATCTGGATAGAGAGGGGACACATGTGGTCTATAGGCAAATGGTAGATTATAAAAGTAAAAGGGATTTTTACTTTTGTTTTGGGATGAGATGTTTAATTTTGATTGGGCATGTTAATTAGGTGAGTCAAAGAGGACTTCTGGCTGCTGGACTTCAATACTTCGATAGCTGGACCTTGGTAGTCAGCCTCAGGAGGAGGGATTGGCCAAATCAGGATGCTAGCTTCAGGAATGTAATTTAATGGTTTTCAGCAAGGTAGAGGGAATGAGAGAGAAGGGCAAGGCCTGACAGAGCCACATGCCCAAGTAGGCTGGTGTCCCTTCACTGTTAACAACAGCTTTAGGAAATCAGGCATGCCAACAAATAACCAACCAAACACTCAGATGTGATTCTCCGTGAATTACAACAGCTCACTTAAAAGATGAACTTGAGGAACTATGTAGGCTCAGAGGGCTGATGCACACTGTAATCCCAGGACTAGGGAAGCAGGGACAGAAGATTGGGAATTTGAAGCCATCTTGAAGTTTGCTGTGAGTGTCAGGCAAGCCCATGTTCTATCATGATACCCTGCCTCAAATAGATAAATAGTTAAATAACTTTAACATGCCTGTGTGCATCGTGCACTGACGGAACTCAATGGATAATGCCTTAAAATGGAAGAACACCAGACAAGGCATAGAGATGAAATCATGTTACTTGGAGATGAAAAGGTAATTGTCAGAAGAAATGGCTACAGTAATTGAAAATGATTATCTCTCAAAATAAAAAAGCTATGAGCAGGGAGCTATTGTGTTTTTGTAAGAATTACAAACTATGTTTTGTAAAAAGGTAGAAGAAGAATAGCCAATGTTTTGCCATGAAGAAATAAGTACTTAAAAATGTGGATAATTTTAGCCAGATCTAAACATTACACAGCATCACATGATACCCTTTGAGTCTGTGTACATCTCACCTTGATAAAGGCAAAAATTAAACTCTACAAAAGGAAAATGAGGCAAGATATGAAGTCAACAAGGGCATATATTTATAGGTGCATGAATAAAGAAAATGAAGAGAAGGCATGTACTCGATATTATTCAGCCATTAAAGGAATAAAACCCCACCATCTGTGCCAATGGATGGGATAGGAAGAAATCATATCAAAGGAAATAAGCTAGATACCCCAAGACAAAACCCCATGTTCTCAGATCTATGTGGAAGCTAAAAATATTAATCTGAAGGTAAGAAAGAGCAAAATGGTGTTGACTAGAAGCTAGGGAGGCTGGGGGAAGGGATAGAGTGTGGTTGGCTAATGGGTACCAACATATATAAGGAAGCATATTTTGTACTGGCTGGTTTTGTGTGTCAACTTAACACAAGCTAGAGTCATCAGAGAGGAGGGAGCCTCAGTTGAGGAAATGCCTCCATGACATCCAGCTGTAAGGCATTTTCTCATTTAATGAACCACGGGGGAGAGCCCAGCACGTGGTGGGTGGTGCCATCCCTGGACTGGTGGTCCTGGATTCTGTAAGAAAGAAGAGCAAGTCATGTGAAGCAAGCCAGTAAGCAGCATCCCTCCATGGCCTCTGCATCAGTTCCTGTCTCCAGGGTCTTGCTCTGTTTGTGTTCCTATTTGGTGAAAGTGCAGCCCAGTTGCAGCAGAGACCCAGCATTTTGCAGATGCCAGTCCGTGGGATGACCACCAAGAACAGCAGCAGCAGTGGAGAGGAGCCAGCTGGAGCCGAGAGGACAGCTGTGTGTGCTGCAGAGGGCGGAGCCGGAGAAGGGAGCCCAGAGGACCATGAGTGGATCCCAGAAATTGGATGGTTGGGATTTGGTTTTGCTTTGATTTGATTGTGCCCTGATTTTTCCCTCTTGAAGCAAGGAAGTATTTTACTGGAGCCCACAGTTGTGAGACTTTGAATTTCAAAAGACTTTGGATTTTTAAAAGAGATTGGCTATTTTAAAGGGGCTGACATTTTAATGTGTTTGAATTTGTAAAGACTGTGAACTTTTAGTGTTATTTATGTTTTAACATGAGATCTTGTGGATGAATAGTAAAGGAAGAATCGTGGCTTAATAGTGATGTGTTTGTACATCAAGTTGATAAGGGGTCAGTTCTACTGGCTGGTTTTGTCTGTCAAGTTGATGCAAGCTAGAGTCATCAGAGAGGAAGGAGCCTCAATTGAGGAAATGGCTCCATGAGATCCATCTGGAAGGCATTGTCTCAATTAGTGATCAGTCGGGAAGGGCCCCGCCCATGGTGGGTGGTACCCTGAGCTGGTGTCCTGGATTCTATAAGAAAGGAGGCTGAGCAAGCTGTGTAAAGCAATCCATTTAGAAGCAAGCAGCACCCCTCCATGGCCTCTGCATCAGCTTCTGCCTCCAGGATTCTGCCCTGTTTGAGTTCCTGTCCTAACTTCCTTCAGTGATGAATGGCAATGTGCAATGAACCCTTTCCTCCCCAGCTTGCTTTTTGGTCGTGGTGTTTGATTGAGGCAATAGAAATCCTAACTAGGATAGTGTTCTATAACGCAGTACATTAAATGTAACTTACCACAACCTGTTGTATGGTTCGTGAAGAACTAAGAGGGGAACTTGAAGACCCAAACACACAAAATAATGACTTGCTGTATCAGTGGATGGAGATGCTAACACAGTCCTAATTCAGTCATTATACAATACTGAGTTCCCATACTGTCTCCTGTAACTGTGTTATGCCGACTACAAGGAAAAGACAGAATGGCAGAGAGTAAGTGAAGGGAGAGTTTGAAACAGAGAAGTAATGATGCACAAAGATGGCACTATAATTAATTTTAAAAGGTGCTTAAAAATTAATGCGCAGGGAATTAAGATCAGTGTCAAGTATGGGCAAAGTGGTGTGTATCTGGAATAACCTCAGGAGGTGAAGCATCAGCTGATCAAAATCAACCATGGCTATAGAGCTAGTTCAAGGCCGGTCTGATCTACATGAAGAATTCCAGGCCATCTAGGCCTACATATGGAGACTCTGTCTTGTTTGTGTTTGTATTTTAAGAAAGAAAATTGTCTTTCTTAAAATCTTCAAGAGGCTGGAAAGATAGTTCCGAGGTTAAGAGAACTGGCTTGTTCTTCCAGTTCTCAGTACCCACATGGCAACTCAAAGTTGTCTGCAACTCCAAGCCTAGGGAATCCAATGCCCTCTTCTGGCCTCTAGGCATCAGGCATACACATGGTGCATAGACATACATACAAACAAATCATCCATGCAAATTAAGATAGTAAACAAACACAAACTAACTTTAAAAGCATGAAATGTCAGAATATGACACTTTTCCCTTCGGAACACCCTCTCTGGTCTAATGTGCAACAGGCAGTAGGGTCCCTTCTACATGAACAGGATGGCTAGAAGTTTGGAGAGCCATGTTTGAGCTATGCCACCTGACCCAGACTCTTGATTCTACAGTTGGAAATCTGTCCTCCTGTTCCACTTCTTAGACTATCTGTCGTCTAGCTAACTTGCCCCTCACCACATTCCACTGGCTTCCCGTCTTAACCCTTGTGTCTGACTCCCTTGCTCAGATCCATTCGTCACCAAACCTGATCTTCTCATTTGCTGTGGCAACTCTTTGCCTTTTCCCGGCTTCCTTCTTACTTCCCAGATCCTGTCAAAAGTTGGCTAAGTGCATTTTGAAATGCCAAGGCAAATGGGCTAGAATGTGTTTTGCTTATTCTTGATGGTCTGGACAGCAGCTGAGGTCAAATGTAGAAAGAGTGAGAAAGTTTGGGTGGGCTACCTGGCTACTTCAGAGCCAGTGGGTCACCCTGGGCATGCCAGTGTGCATCCTACTGGATTCTTCCTTCTGTCTGTTGCTAAGTGTCTCTAACAAACTGCTCCTAAATTTTAAACCTAGAGCTATCTTTCCAGCCTCCTTAGAGGCTGTGACATGGCTTGGTGATTTTACATGAAGTGGCATCTGAGTGGCTTTTAGACCACATTCCACAGCAATCTGCCTCACTCTGCAGTTGACACGCCGAGTCCTGTTGTCTTTCAACATGTGTGACACTCACTATTAGATAGCTTGAGTCTGGAACCAGTTGAGGAGTCTGATTAAGCCCCTGGCTGGGAAGGCAGTCCCAAGTGTGAAATGTAACAGGCTCTCCCAAAACAGCTTGCCCTGATGGGGGAGAGCCAGAGGTGGTTTGGGGAGCTGGCTAGCAAAGTAGATGCCTTTCCCTCCTATCATAGTCTAGGGCCGTGCTGGTAACATTTGGCAAGTTTGACTAACAGGGAACCGAGATAACTGAACAGATGGGCAACTATTAAAAGATTTGAGGGGTTCTCATCATTCCTCAAATGGCCTTCGCCCACCTACGAGATACTCAGTCTCCCTGCAAGAAGATTATGTAAAGGGTTCAGTTAAATCTCTCCTCCACCACCCCCCCTCAATTGCAACAGCATCAGAAGCTCTGACGTGAAGAGGAAAAGAATAGCTGAGAAACTTCTAATTTTGCAGCCCCTTGGGATTAGATGCTGGATTCAGCTCTGCAGCAAGTCCTGCTCCATATTTTGAGAGAGCTGCTTCTGGCAGCTTCCAGAATGATGTGTTTCCAAAATAGACCATGAGTTTTGCCTCCATCTCTGGCTACTGATGTTGGGATGCTGATGTACAGAGCTGGGCACATGGACATATGTAGCTGACCTTGCTTTTGGATACTGGGGTGACCTGTGATTGTTGTATTTAATCTGCAAATGCAGGGACACACGCTCTCCTGGCTTTCAGGTAGAAAACTGAAATATTCATGCATCCCAGGGTGATATAGCTTACCCATGCTCCCAGGCAGCTGATGATTTGGAAGTGCAATGCCTGTCCTTTGCTCAGAATGGAAAGTTGGAAAGTTCCTGAGAGTGGAAGGAACTATAGGTCCTGGCGAAAGAAAGCATGTTTTATTATCTTTGGGGGCAGCAGACTGATTTTTACCAAAGGCTGTCATAAGTGTCTAGAGATACAGCTCATAGACACCAGTAAAAGTAATCATAGCCTCCAAAAGGAAAACAACCACCTTTAATCTTTTAAACTAAAACCTCTGCAATTCAGAATCATTATAATTTCAGATAATTTCACAACTGAAACAAACTGATAATAATTAATACCCAGAGGTGGTGATATCTCTTCGATTGCCAAATAATGCACAATTCTATAAACTCATATTTCATACAATTAGGTGAATAAGGATTATCAATGGGTTTAGAGTTGCCTAGGTAACCATACTTTATCAGAATGACTGGGAATGGTTAAAATGTGTTCCCACCACTTAGCCTAGTAAGCATTTCTGATATTAATGTTAGGTTATGTATTTGTGGCTTTTAGGTAAGTGCCATACAAAAATGGTGTCGGCAACAACATTGGAAGCATGTAGGCAGACATCTGGGAATAATGGAAAGCTGGATAATATTAGTATCTTAGATTTTATACTATGTAAAACAAACCAACAAAAAAACTATTCCAGGCATGGTAGTACAAACCTTTAATCCCAATGCTGGGTACAAAGAAGCAAGTGGATCTCTCTGGGTTCAAGGTCTGCTGGTCTACATAGCAAGTTCCTGGAGAGTCAGAGCTACATAGATCCTTGAAAATGGATAAATACATATCATTGTACTGAGTAGAAAATGAGCCCAATATAATTTTCATTTTTGTGTAAGCTCTTTTCTCTGTTTGACGTGTTTTCACGACAGGGAGGTGATACGAGTTATTCTGAAAGTTTATCTTCTCTCCCAGTGTTCAGTGGGGGTGATGTCAGTTTTCTGATTCTCAGTGATGCTCACACGATCTCTCTGCCCCTGTCCTTCTAGAATGGCAGACATGCTGGGACTGATAGAGAGACTGGAGTGTGCAGTCAGCCGGCTGGAGCAGCTGTCTGCGTGTTCACATGGGCCTCCTGGAGACTGTGGAGAAGTCAATGGTGTCAATGGAGGTAGGGCTTTGTCCTGATGCCATTACTGGTATCATGTGGGTCACTTACTCCTGCCTTCAACATTCAGTTTCCAAAATCTGCCTCCTTCCTTTGGGAGTGATCATAGCCTTAGCCAACGGCAGGCAGTCCCTGGGAAAGAAGGTGGGGGATGTGCTCTCCTTCTCCTGCAAATACACACAGATTTTATGCACCAGCTTAAAAAGCAAACTTTAAACGTTTCAACCCATAATCCACAGAAGTGATCAAGATCTGTGCCTCTGAGGAATGTGATCCACAACCAAAGGAGGGTTCCTATTCTGTGTTGATGGGTAACTATGTTATTGAAGTAATTATCGAAGCTAGAATGAGCATGCTCAGTTAGAATGCAAATTGAAAGGGCTTGAGGTGTTGTGGGTTTTCACCGTAAGGATATTTTGGGCACCGCAGCTTTGACTGCACCTTGTCCCAGGTTAAGCCAAAGATGGAGCTAGTCCATGACCACAGCATGTCATCTGACCTCTGACCACGGGAGCAAGTGCCAAGGAGAGACCCCCAGAGTGCTTTTCTAGAAGGAGCTTTTGGGTTAGAGAGATGACTCCACGGGTAGAGATGCTTGCTGCATAACCCTGTTTGATCCTCAGGACCCAAGTTTGATCCTCAGGACCCACATGAAGGTGGAAGGCAAGAACTGACATCACAAAATGGTCCTCTGATTGCCATGTATGTACTGCTGCACAGGTGTCCTCCACACAGGCTATACGCACATACATGCATAAATTTTTTAAAAAATTCTCAAAACTTGTAAGGTCAAAAAGTAGAGTCAAAAATTTTCTTTAAACCAGGTGGGTATGCTGGTGCACACCTTAAGGAGGATCAGGAGTTCAAGGCCAGCCTCTACTACATATCTGATTTGAAGCCAGCCAGGGTTACATAAGACTCTACAAAAAAAAAAAAAAAAAAAAAAAAAAAAAAAAAAAAAAGAAAAGAAAGCAGATAATCCATATGGTAAACTAAGTTACCTACGGTAATTTTCCCACTTCCTTTTTGTGTAAAATTACAGTAGCAGAAATAAAATGAAGGATACCTATTAAATTTGAATTTCAAACGGAGAAACTTTTTTCTATCATTGTTTCTCGAATACTGGGCAGCACATAATTGCCTTAACAGTCTACTCATTGCTCATCTGAAGTCAAGATTTAACAGTGTGGTCCGTATTGAATCAGCTCTGTTCTTGACCTGTGTGGACACACGTGCAGAGTTCCTCTGGCCTGTTTTAAAGGCCGCCAGGCTTTGGGTGCTGAGAAAAGCCTTGGGCGAGAGGGGATTCCAATACCCCTTTCCCCAGGGGGGGTCTGCACTGCTGCTTCTGGAATGCTGGACGTCAGGGGCCTTAGCTCCCGTTCCATGCCACAGAACAGAAAATACTGTGTGAACTGAGACCTACTGGTTGTGTCTTTCCCCCTGAAAACAAAAGTGACCTGTAACGAGTATGGTTTTTCCGCCAGCCGCCTCTGGTCTTGTCCCGCCTCCGCGCCAGCCCCAATTAACACACAGAGACTCTGTATTTGATATTATGCTGTTGTCCAGGTGCTAGTTTCTTATCGGCTAGCTCTGTCTTAATTATTAACCCATTTCTATGTATTTCCATGTGGTCTTACCAGCGAGAGGCGGCTGGAGGTTCTAGTCTCTCCAGACTCTGCATGTTGGCTCCTCCTTACTACTTCCTATTTCCTCCTTGTCTCCTAGTCCCTCCTATCTTCCTTTCCTATTGGCCAACAGTGCTTTATTCATTAACCAGCATGAGAAACATATACAGAATGACATCTCCCATCATCATCTCTTTTCTGTCTAAATAAAAAGAAGGGTTTTAACCTTAACATAGCAAAATATATCACACAACAGTGACCTGAACAGGTTGAAAGGACATTGCTTAAAGAGAGCCTGGGCGTGGTCAGAGCCCCACCCCTACCCCCATCTAAGATGTGCCCTTGGCTTCATCTTAAGCCCTTTCAGTTGGCAGCTGGGCCTCATAAGCCTCATTTCTATGGCAAGGTCTTTCCATCATCTCTAGCAACTTTGTTTCCTTATGCCCTTGATAGTGACTGCAGATATTTCTTTAAGGTCTCTGTCTTTCAATAAAAAGCCTGTAAGTGCACAAAATAAAGTTAAAATCCAGGAGATTATAAAAAAAAAAAAAAAAGACGAACAACAACAAATTCCAGGAGACAATGGGTAATTAAATAAAGAGAGAAAGCCCACCCAAACTTTGAACCTCACACATTCAAAAAGGTAACTGACAAAACTATGTATTTCCTTTATTTAAAAAGAGGGAGGAGGATGCTGGGAAGATGGCTCCGTTGGTAAAGTAGGATCAGATCCCCAGAACCCATTTAAAAGCTGAGCCTTAAAGTCCCAGCACTGGATACAGAGATCAGGAATTTATCTAGGGAACCTCTGAGCTCTGGGTTCAGCAAGAGATTCCTGCCTCATAAGGTGGACAGTGACTTAGGAGGGCTCTCACACCAACCTCATACCTCTAAATGCAAGAGCACATGCATGTACACCCACACATGTGCAAACCTGTACATGTATATGCACACATACCAAATGCACATAGACAGGCATAAGAGAAAATTAATAGTCTCTAAATAAAATTGAAGAACGAAACATTAAATTATTTGACATTTAAACAAATATTTTCTAATACAACAAATCGGTTCCAATCAGTTATTGAAGCAAAGGCCTCCTGGAAAAATTGGCTAATGACTTATTTTACTTCAAGTGGCGTCATTAGCAAGTAGGATAACTAGGGAGGCATCTGAATGGTACCCATTCTTAAAACACCTTATTTAAACTAAAATAATGTTATTTCCTCACCTTAGTCAGCATTGGTGATTCTAAACCCTGAAGCAGGCTCTTAGCCAGCTAAGGGGGTACACACCCAGAACCCCAGCACCTGAGAGATTGAAGCAGGAGGACTGTGTGAGATATTTACTAATAAATTAACTGTTTTCCCCTAAACATAAACACTATATTATTATCCTACATCCTATATTGCTGTATTATGTACTATGTTATATAAAACTATTTCTTTTATACTTTAAAGGAAACTTTGAGAAAGAACACAGGCCACTATAAACACATATCATCCAAACATCATGAGCCTCTCTACGATAAGTTTGGGATTTGTTTTTTGTTTGCTTTGTTTTCCTAATGATCGGGGAAGATCAGCTCTACAGCTAGAGACGTTCTTTTGCATCCCTGCC
Source organism: Phodopus roborovskii (assembly GCF_943737965.1). Classification (NCBI taxonomy): domain Eukaryota; kingdom Metazoa; phylum Chordata; class Mammalia; order Rodentia; family Cricetidae; genus Phodopus; species Phodopus roborovskii. The sequence goes on along the minus strand of NW_026126482.1, from coordinate 15,584,515 downwards.
CCGTGACAAGCATGGTCCTGGGTGCAGGAGACCTCAGATGAATTATACACAGTCCTAGTCCTCCAGCATCTTTACTCTGCCTACATAACTATTCAGAGAGGAAGATGCTTTGATTAAGAGATGCTCAAAGGATACAGTCTGAGGGAAGAACAGGTCATTAAAGGCTGCCCGGAGGAGGTGCGAGGAGAGTCCAGGATGAAAGGGAACTGGGAAAATAGTCTCTTTCATCATTTTACCTTTTGCTAGGCAGCAGCATCCATCATGTTTCTAATTTTTTCTTCCCCTTAAAACACTCCACAGAGGCCTCTCACACCTCCCTTAAGTGACAAACTGGGCTACAGGATAGCTCCCCTTCAAAGGGCTGCTGAGTGGTCTGGTCTGAAGTGTGGGGAGCTGTCAATCACTGTTCCCAACCCACCTCACCCCAACTGCACACTCCAACCCCTCCTTGGGGCTGTAAAAATGGGCAGTTGGAATAAAAAAGGAAAGCAAATCTTCTTTGACTTACTTGAGAAAAAAGGGGGCTTTGGTTTGGTTTGGTTTACTGCAAGGACAAATTTCTCAATATTAAGGGAGGAAGGTCAGGCCTTTAGTTTAGCTTAGTTTTGTGGGTTTTTTTTTTTTTTTGTTTGTTTGTTTTTGTTTTGTTTTGTTTTCAGTTAATTATAAAGCAGAGAAGGAAGCAGGCCATGCTCGTAGGAATGCTGCCCCTTCAGCTTGCACAGGGCATCACCTAATCATGCCCTGTACAGATCCATCCATATGATGCCCATTCTCTTTCTGCCCGTGTGTCCTCACCCCCCCCCCAGTATGCAAAGGAGGAAGAAAATTAGTGGGTTTAGCTCTGTTTCCCCCTTTCCCAGACTTCACTGTCCTCTGAATCCCTGGGGACCCTGAGTAACTCTGTAGGTTGGTGTTGTGTCTGGCAGAACTGTGGAGGAAGAGGCAGTGACTTCAAGGAAGCTGGGCCAGTTCAGTTTGGGCATCTGCCTTTTGTTTGGTCTGTGGTTCTGACCTGTCACCTGCCCTGTCTGCATTTCTGTTCCTTTATATGTGCCATGGTGATGCCCCTGCTGGGGAATGCAGTCCTTACTTTTCTCATCCATGTAACAAAATGTCTGATAAAAGCCAAATTAAGGGAGGGGAAGGGCTTGTTTGGGCTCAGCTGAGGCATAGCCTATCCTGCCAGGGGGTCTTAGCAGGAGGCAGTGGTCACATGGCCGCCACAGCCAGGAAGCAGAGAGATGCACTGATTGGCTTTCTTCTTTTCATTCAGCTTAGGGCAGCAGCCATGCCACCCACATCCGGAGCATCTTGCCTCCTCAGTTAAACATCTCTGTTAAAGCTCCTCCTCAGCTGACTTTCCCCCACACAGAGGTGTGTCCATTCCGTGGCTGTAAAGCCAGTTGAGCTGTTAATGAAGACAATGGTCCCAGGAGAGAATGAAATGAATGATGTTGGGGAAAGTCTTTATTGAGGAAGGAGGAAGCTGGGCAAAGAGAACAATATCCCTGAGTACATACGGGGTGCATGGAGGCATGACTGACTGACATGTGATGATATTCAGCCTTTACATGACCTGTGGCAAGCCAGTCCCAGCTTCCCACCATACTGCCAGGGAGTAACAGAGCTGTTCTCTTCAGCAGGCATGGCACCGTCTGTGGAAGCCTTTGACAAGCTGGTGAACAGTATGGTGGCGGAGTTCTTGAAGAAGAGCAGAGTCCTTGCCGGTGACGTAGAGACTCAAGTGAGTACTTTCTCGCCCCTCAGACAACCCTGATGGCATCATGATGTCTCCTTTGTTTATTTTTCCCTTCACTTACATAATCAATGATCTTATCTGCCCTACAAGTGTCTACTAATTCAAGCATCAAGTAGGTATTGTTCTAGAAGCCAGGATTTCGGGGATGAATAGGACAGGAGAGTCCTCCCCTCTCCCACCTCAGAATGCTTTACCTTTGGGAAATAAAAGGCATAGATACCTATATAACCAACTGAGGTGTTATAGGTATGACCAAAAAAAAAAAAAAAAAAAAAATTAAGGAAATAGACAATGATGTGGAAAGTTCTGGAATCGGGATTGTTGGTATAGGGGCTATATCTCAGGAGGGGACATCTGAGCAGAGCTCTTACTAGAGAGAGGGAGTGGTAGAAGTGATTATGGAGCAGGGGAGAGGGTTCGAGAAAAGGCCCAGTGGATGCTGGGACAAGCTGTTCTCAGCAAAGCAAAAGGGAGGTGAGTTAGGGAGATAGGTAGCTTGGAGCCAGAGCCCGATATAGCCTGTTGGTCACAGTAAAGGACTTCTTTGCATGCCTGGTGTGACAGGAAGCTACAGAAGGCACTGAACAGGGGGATTAGGGTGAATTCCTTTCTCTTTAAGAAAAGCTCCCGCCAACAGAAGTGACTCAGGGTCAGACTGAGGCTATTAGGAACACCTGTTAAGATGTTTCTGCCATCAGAAAATAGAAAGTGTTGGCGTGGATGTGGTGAAATCGGAACCCCGTGTCCTGTTGGTGGGAATAGAAAATGGTGCACCCATTAGAGAAAATGGTTTGGCAGTAGAGTAAACATGTGAGCTCTCATTCGAGCACATACCCCAAAGCAATGTAAACGGACTCTCAAAGTGGTATTTGTACACCCAAGTTCAGAACAGCATGAGTCACAACAGCTAGGAGGTAAAGGCAACTGAAGTGTCGACAGACAGACAAGGGCATCAAGGCCCTGGGTTGTTTAGGTACAATGGAATATTACTCAGCTCCTAGAGGAGAAAATCCTATTATGTGCTATAAGATGGGCAAACGTTGAGGACATTGTGCGAAGGGAAATAAACTAGCCACAGGAAGGGGTCCACTGCATGGTCCATCTGTACGAGGCATCCAGAGAGGTAAAATTGATAGAGACAGAGAATTGGATGGAGATCACCAGAGGCAGGGATGGGACGCAATGAGGAGTTGTCTAGTGGGTGTGACCTTTCTGTTCCGTGATAAGAAAATCTAGAAATCTCATAGCAGCATAAGTGTGATAGCACTGAATGGTAGAGTTAAGAATGGTTAAGACAGCAATGTGCTTTTTCATGTGTGTGCATATTCATGAGTGTACATGTGTGTGGGGCTAGAGGTCCTCCCCAGGTGTCTTTCTTGGGGTGAAATCCACCTTGCTTTTGAGACAGGGTCTCTCATTGGGGGCCTGATACCTACTGCATAGACTAGGCTAGCAGGCCAACATGTAAGCCTAGGGGTCACCCTGTTGCCACATACCCAGCATGGGGACTGCAACTGGGCACATGGCTGGCTTTTTACACGATGCCAGGGATCAAACACGGTGTTGATGAAGCTAGCCCATTACTAGCTGGGGTATCATTACTCCAGCCCTTTTTCTTACTGTGTCTTTAAGTTACCGTGTAAAGTCCTATGTTTCATGGCGGCATTTTCAAACCTGTGCATCGTTATACTATGTTCCAGGTTGTCTCCCTTCCCTGCTGCCCTTCTCCATGACCCCTGTCCCTCTGGCTGGTTCCCTTCCTCAGACTGTCCCTACTTTCTGCTTTCATGACACAATATGCCATTGTTCTCTCTTCACGTCCTTACTATCTCTTCCACCACCATGACCCCCTTTCTAACATACACACACACACACACACACACACACACACACACACACGTTTTCTTATGTCTTGTTTTCTCATGACTTTTTTCTTTCAAGTACAGCCTGGGAGAAAGGAAAAAATCCTAGAATCTGGAAATTCCCAATTAGAAGCAACCTTTTAGAATGCATGCTCTGGTCTGCTAGCCACAGACAGTTTTGTTCTCCAGCAGTTAGTCATTATTGACATTTGTTTAGTGGAAATCCAAGTCAGGCCAGTTAAAAAACTTAGGGCTGCTTTTCAGGGCTCGGTCTTGGAGGGTCGAATGCCAACTCTTTCTCCCTGGAGATGTCTCTCCATCAGGAGGACCCTGGCAAAGACCCTTTTGGCCTAGGATTATAGAAAATCTGATGCTTGAACAAAATGGTTTGAGGTTAGGAAAAATAACTGAAAAGGATTCCGTCTTTGCTCCTCTCCTACTGCTAGCTTATTCAACACTAGCCACTGGTCCTGCAGGGGTGTCTGGTATTTGTCTGCCACAGATGCCCTATGCTGCTTTTAAATATCTCTCTTGAAATACTCACTGATGGAAATGGGGAAGCTTCAGCACATCTGAGATCCAGGGAAGTATATTCTGAGACAGCCACTTGCACAGACTCCTTCCTGACAATGTCACACTGGTGTCTTCACACTGACCCTTTTATTTCTGGTTGTCTTTGTTTCTATGAAAGTTCATATACAGCAAAATGGTGTTGAACTCTTCATAACTTGCCAGCACAATCTACCCAAAAGCTAAACGCACAAAGGAGTGGCACCCCAATATGAAGAAGTTCTTGAGTGATGCTGTCTCGGTGACTCCTGACTTGTGTGACCTTCAGTTGTTGACATTATGTTCCTGGGGTAGGACAGTACAGCTGATCTGTGGCTAATAATATCTCACACAACCCTAGGAAGAAGATTTAGCCAGAAAACAGTGAGGCTTAGAAATAAGTCCTTAGAAATAAGTCCTTAGAAATGTGGCTTTGCAGGGTGAGCCTCCCAATCGCACAGTGAACAGTCCCCTTGAGTTCCTTTGAGAATAAAGAGAGTTGTAAGTGTAATTGGATTTAAATGAAGGGCTCTCTCGTCCCCACTCATCAGCTTGCAAACAGTGGGACTCGTTCTCCATAGTGAACATGGGATGTTTTACGAGTGTTGTGTTTATTTTTAATAGAAGGGAAGTCTGAAAAGGGAAGGGGGGAACAGTGGAGGGCTGGAGAAGAGAGGAGCACCCAGAAGAAAAGGAAGGGGAACAAGGGAGAGGGAAGGAAAGGAGGAGGGGGGGAAGAGGAAATGTAGGGGAAGCAGGGGGCAGGGAGCAATAATTGCGAGAGAGAAACACTCGCCATCTGAAAACTTCCACCCTGGCTCTGTAACACAAAGAAAAGTGCAGGAGGCCAGAGCCCAACTGCCTGTTGCTTTAATAACATGAACGAGAAGTTTGGGGGCTGCCCCATCACAGAGCCCTGTGTCATTGGAGCTAAGCCTGCAGCTGCCACTTCTCCCGCAAGCCAAAAGTGGGGGGGGGGGGTTGAACTTTGTTCCAAGAACACACCTGTTGCCTAGAAAAAGGAAACCTCACATACCTGATTGTACAGTATGGAAACCCGAGAAGGACAGCAGCATGCATCATGTTCAGTCCTGTCCCCTGGCTTAGCAGCTATTTCACAGATCCTAATAATGAGCACAGGCGGGCAGGCCACGATTTAACGTCTGTCTCCATGTGCCGGCTGCTGGTCCAGCTTCAATTTACCAAACACTCAATAGTCTATTGACAGAATAGACCACAAAAAGGGGGAATTAATAGTGACAATTAGGCCGTTCTGTTGAACCCAAGACATAACAGGTTTAGAAAAGATTAGATCTGGATAAGCCTCCTTGTATGCGACATAAACCAGAGGGCTTATTTAAATTACTCTCCAACCAGAGAATAATGGTGCAGCTTGTGCCTCCGTTAGAAGAATAAACAATGCATAATTTTATAATAGATCTTCAGGGTAAACATGGTTGATGCCATGAAAGGAAGGGGCCCTCTATAAATGGAGCCCATATATCATCCACACGGTCTTGGAAGTCATGACCCATTAGCAAGGGACTGCTGGGACTTAGATGTTGTGTTGTGTTTCATTTCTTAACAAAAACTTTTGTAGAGCTAGGGAAGTAACTCCGTTGGTAGAGTGCTTGTCTAGCATGCACAAAGACCTGGATCTGTGCCCCACCCACCTCCCCCACCATGTAAACCTCGAGTGTGGCTACAGTCAGTCCCCAGAACTTCAGAGGTGAGGGCAGGAGACTCTACACAGGGGTGGGGGACCAGGGTTGGGGCCAGCAGGGGCTATATGAGATCTCGACAAACAAACCCCCAAATCGGTGACGTTGTTACTCCCAGCGCATGGAATTAATCTCAGGGCTGCTGATGAGTGACTTGACAGTTGCAAAACAGCTGCCAATGACAGCTGGAGATCCTAAGTCCTTCCTGGACATTTCTTCGACGTGGACTATATATTTATGTCCTTTTCTTGATTAAAATGGATTTAAAAGAAGAAGCTCGCATTGCTTGTTTAGTACAATAAGAGAATCACAATTTAAACAAAAAGACAGTAAAATAACTATGCATGATGCACTCGTAAGGTGTAGAGCCATGCCTTTGTCTTCCCTGACCTTATAGCATAAGCATTTCTAGACAATTACTAGACAACCTCACTTGATGGTTGTTGGGGTGGTGTTTTGAGACAGAGTGTCATGCAGTACATGTTGACCTCAAATTTGCCATGTGGCTGAGCCTGGCTTTGAACTCCTGTTCCTCCTACCTCTGTCTCCCGAGTGCTGGGATTACAGATACACACCCACAAAGCCTCACTGTTGAGGCCCGTCCTCACTACCCGACATGCTAAGAGTCCCAGCTGTCTGCTTAATTCACCTGTAGAATGGTTGGGTCATGCCGTGCCTTGCTGGCTAGCAGAGGGATTCTGAGAGTGGCAGAGTGGCCTCCCTGCCCCCTTCTTCAGCATGTTGACCTTCCAGTTGACTTCCCTTTTCCTGCTTGTTGTCATAGCTAATGTAAACACTCGCCTTTAGTAAGGTTACCACACAAGGTGTTTTAGTAATCACAAGCCAGTTTCTCCAAATACCAACTATCAAAGCGTGATCTCACCAGGAATTCTGACTCCGGGGCTCCCACATGCTACAAATTCAGCATCGCTGGCCCTACAGCCTTAGCTATTAATGAGAGGCCCAGCTTCCAGACAAGGAAACATTTGGGTATCATTCCAATGATACCTTCTTATATCCCTCCTCCCCTTGTTCTATCTCACATTTCCTTTCTTCCTCCCTCTTTTCTCCTCCCCTTCCCTCCTCCATGCCTTTTCTCTGCTGTGTTTCCTTTGCCCTCCCTCGTTTCATGTCTCCTTTCTCCCTTGTTCTTTCTTTTCTTCCTCCCTCCTTTTTCTTCCTGTCTCTCTCCCCACTCCCTCCTCCCCTCTCTCTTTCTCTCTCCCTTCCTTCCTGTCCTGCCCATCATTTTCTATAAAGAAGAATCTATACCCTAGAGAAAATGAGTAAGCTGGGGGTGGATTAAAGGACAGCCGAGACTTGCAGCACAGCTGGGAATCTGATCCCAGAGTCCCCTCTGTCACATTAGCTGATGCCTGCTTTGACTTTTTGGGCAGCTGTGGCTCCCACGACCTTTCTCCTTGTAAGAAACAAGGTGGCAGAATACAAGGCGGGCACAGGGCTGGGGAGGGACAGAAGGCCTCCTACCTCATGGCTTTCATACATAAACTCAGAGCAGTGACCACCGAGGGAGCTGAAGACCTCCAGGGCCTCCATTTCCTCTCTGCCACACAATCCAGCCCAGCCCAGTCATCACCATGCTGCTGGCTCCAGAGGTACAGAATCCAGGAGCACCTGCCCACCAGCCTGTTATTGTTTCTTTCCAAGATGAAGGAGACTTTTAAATTCTGCATCCAGGGCAAAGCTGGCTTCCAGATACGGGCTTTGACTCACAGCCCGCCTCCTGTTGGGTCGCCACCCTTAGGTCGCATAGTGGTTAAATTTCACTGTCACACTGACCGGGTTTTAAAATCATCATAGGGACACATAGTTGGCATCTCTCTGAGGGAGTTTGCAGAAACGGTTGCCTAGGATGTGAAGCCCCACCCTGAATGTAAGGGCATCGTACCAGGGGCTGAAGTTCTAGACTGAACTTTTTAAAAAGGCTAGAGGAGCCTTAATCTCCCTCCATCTCCTGACTGTAGACATCGCCCAAATGCCCTTGTGATCTCTGATGGCCACGAAAGCAGCAGGAAGCATCTGGGGGTGTCTGGGTACCGCAGTGCGTATATGGAAGTGAGAAGACAATGTGTGGGTGGGTCAGTTCTCCCTTTCCACCATGTGGATCCAGGGAATCAAACTCAGGTAGTCAGGTTTGTAAAGACACCGAGTCCTCTCCCCTGCCCTAGTTATTGCGTCTTTAACGTGTTTTTCTTTTCCAGCACCTTTAATACAGTAGCAACAAGACATTGATAATGGTTTATCTTTTTAACAACATATATTAAGTACACGTACTAATGCATTTCGTAAGAGATTTACTCAACTATAGAGTGTACTTTGACCTAATTCACCCCACACACCCCCTTTTCTCCCACCTCCTCTTAATCCCTTTCATTGCCCCAATTTCGCGTCTACTGTCATCACATACATAGATATGATTTTATGTGTTATAGAAAACCTAAGGTCCACAAATCAGAGAAAACACACAGTATTTGACTTCCTGAGTTTTGCCTTATTTTACTCAGTTTCATTCACACGCAAACAATATCATTTCTCCCTTCATTATGGCTTGGGGAGTCCTGCTGTGTGTGGAGTGCTACATGCATGGCCAGATGATGTCCTGTTGGGCATAGTGCCACATTTTCTCTATCCTTTCATCTGCGATTGAGCACCCAGGCCCATTCCAGCCTGGCTCTCGTGAATCACTCTGAAGTAAACACTGGCCTGCAGGTATCTCTGGTGAGTTGTTTTAGGGACGCTCACATCACATCCCAGGACTGGGATAGCTGATTCCTACAGAGCTCTGCTTTGAATTTTCTGCAGAACCTCCATTCTGATTTCTACAGTGTCTGGAAGAGACTGGTTTGCATTCCCACAAGCTTCTTTCCTGCAATACAGAAATCTCTTCTTCATTTCTTCCTTCAGTTCCTCACCAGCAGTTGCTGCTATTTGTTTTCTTAACGATATGGCTTATCCAAAAAGTGTGTGTGGGGGGGGGGGTAAAGTGTGTACATGTATTTGTGAATGTACACTTATGATCTCATACATGTTAGACAAGCATTCTGTCTCTGAAGTACTTCTCAGCCCAGGATAATCACTTTTTAGCATTTAGTTATTTATTTATATGGGGTGTGTACACACCATTGCAAGCATAAGGAGGTCAGAGGACAACCTACAGAGTTGATTTTTTTTCCTTCCGCTGTGTGAGGTCCAGAAATAGGGTTTGTTCAGGTTGTCAGTCTTGGCAGCAGACCCCTAACCCATTGGGTTCACCAACCCCCAGGATACTCACTTTTAATGTCCAAACCTGTGCCTTCTCCATGTAAGGAACAACAATATTAAGTTGTGTCCAAGATTGGCTTGGGCATCCACGAAGGGAGACAAGCATATGATTTTTCTTTTTAAATGTTTAACATGATGGCTGATAGTATTATAGCCCATAACTCTGAGCCTATCAGGGGACTAATTTTATCAAAGTGCCACTTTCACGATGTTTGACAAAGGAATAAAGGAAGTTTTATGAGCCATAGGAGAGTCACCTTGTTCCATAAAACATGCAGCCTCGGCTTATTATACATTATACCCAGCATGACAATTACAGCCAATTGGGAATCACAAAGCTTGGGAGGCTGAGGCAGGAAGACCAAGAATTCACAGCTGGACTGGGTTATATAGAAAGACTATGAAGAGGGGCTTGGAAGAGTGTAGACTTCAAAGCCTTATTATTACTATGCTATTAAATAGTAAAGTCATTTTAAATTCCTTCTTTATGTTTAAGGCAGTTTATACATATGATTTATTCTTACATTGAATCTCCTGTTCAAATAAAAAGCAGTATTTTCTGCCATTGAGCTAAGGTGTAGTCTACAGATTTGAATTTTGTCTCTTCTTTTTCTTGGTTGTTTGTTTTGTTTTGTTTTTAATTGTGTTCAAGACATGGATTTTCTATGTAGCCCTGGCTACACTCTCTCTCTCTCTCTCTCTCTCTCTCTCTCTCTCTCTCTCTCTCTCTCTCTCTCTCTCTCTCTCTAGACCAGGCTGTCCTCAAACTTAGAGATCTATCTACCTGGTTCTGCCTCCTGAATACTAGGATTAAAGGCATGGGCCACCACCTCCCCGCAAACTGTGTTGCTTTTGAGAGAGATATGATCAAATTAACTTTAAAATAGCAGTTACATTGTTTTTTTTCTCTTATACATGTTAACTAAATTTCCAGATTTTGCGAATTAAAAAAAAAAAAAGCCATCATAGTATGCAGGCACTGTAGTGAGCCCTGTTTCTTTCCCTCCATTCATAACCCTTTTGGCCTGTACTGATGAGTTATGTTAGGAAAGGAAGAGCCTTCACAATGAAATTAGTCCCTGCAGGCAAGACTGCATTTAGTAATAAATTGTTTTGGAGCAATTGAATTCTTTGGTTGAGTAAACCAGGCAAAGCTGAATCCCCACCAGAACTGCTGCATCTGAGGGAAGAGTCTTGTTCTCTACAGAGCTGGTGATCAGTGAATGGGATGGCATACGAGTGGAGGAAATCGAGGTAGCACTTCCAAGTTGGCTACATGCTTGTTTCACATGGTTGTTGGGGTGAGAGGCACAGATCACATTCTGAAGTTTCTACAGCTTTGACTTCTCATGGAATGATAAATGCTGCCAGGGATTCTGTGGGGAGTTATGGTCTTGGTTCTCCATTCCCCTTTGCTTAAGCAAAATAAACAGCCATCATAAACAAGAATTCAGAGCATGCCCAGGCATACGTGTGTGTGTGTGTGAGAGAGAGAGAGAGAGAGAGAGAGAGAGAGAGACTTGATACCTCTTCAGATGAACCTAGGAAGAAAGTAGATAAATGAATCCTGGATTGATTGTATCACTCTGGAAAAGAAAGGCATGTATGAACATTTCAGTCCAGGTCAGAAGATTATTGCAACACTATCTGCAATGGCTGAGTTATAGAAGCAACCTAGGTGTCCAAAACAGGAATGGACAAGAAAATGTGGTAGATGGAAACAGGGATTTATTGTAGCCATAAAGAAGATGAAAGTTATTCTAAAGAAAAATGGATACAACTATAAACAGATAAATCAAGGCAGTTTCCAAAAAATGTACATTTCTCTCATTTGTGGTTCTTAGTTTTATAGAGATACACAAAACCATGTATGCATATGTGTAGAAGGTGAACTGTCCAGGGAAATATGGGTAGCTAATGGGGAAGGGGGGGCTGAGTAGAGGGAGAAGAGGTAGGGACATGCAGGGAGAATATACTCAACATATAATAAGTATTACATGGAAATGTCCGTATGTATTCAGTGAATATACACAGTGAATTTTGGTTTTTTGTTTTTCAAGACAGGGTCTCTCTGTGGTTTTGGAGCCTGTCCTGGAACTCACTCTGTAGACCAGGCTGGCCTAGAACTCACAGAGATCCACCTGCCTCTCTCTGCCTCCTGAGGGCTGGGATCAAAGGCATGCACCACTAATACCCAGCCACAGTGAATTTTTAAAATAAAAATCTGTGGGTAACTAGCATTTTTTCCCCTAGACTTTTCCTCCTCAGAAGCTGTCACACTACCAGGGACACAGAGTGTCCCTTTCATTGCCATTCCATTGTACGTTCCTCTCTCGCCTCTCCCCATTTTTCTGTAACAATGACAGTGACCGGGACATTTACTGTTTACCCTTTTGCTCACTTTGTTTTCAGTTTGTTGTTTGTTTGTTTTTTGTTTTCAAAACCAGGTCTCATGTCTCCTGGGTTGGCCTAAAACTCAAATAATTGCCTTGAACTTTTTTGTATTTTAACCCTGACCTTCTTAGCCTCCTGCATCTACCTTCTGAGTGCTGGGATGGCAGCTATATGCTGCCATGTCTGTTTTTCCTGAGTGCTGGGAATTGAACCCGGGCCTTGCGTTTGATAGACACTCTACCACCTGAGCCACATCCTGTTCTTTTTTAAATGTGGATTTTAGAATGATACATCCACTTGCCCGGAGGATTTTGGTGTTGATGCTTTGTCCTAAAGAGATGACTTCTTTCTATTCCAATTTCATTTAGATAATCTTGTTATGTCCTCATGAAACACACACATCATTCTCTCAAAAATCCCTCCCAATACCCTATTCAGTGCACACAAGGGAACCCACTGTGTATCCGCTATGTGGGTGCCTGGCCCATGAGTCACTCTAAGAGAGCATCTGTAGATTTGTTACTGTGCACACGGCAACAGCAAACTTTGGTCTCCCATCTTGACTACAGTTTCCCCTCCCTAGGTGTATTTAGATAGTAGATTAACATTTGGAACCTTTTAAACATTGGACATTTTAAAACATGACAGTTAACATGCATATTCATAAATATATGTTTATCTATATATGTTTTTAACATGTTATAAGTCAAGTCTTTTTAAAATGTCAAATGCGTTAGTGATTGAACAGGTCATTCAATGAACTAATCATTTCCTACTCATGTGTGTTTGCTGTAAAATGTTTCCCTTTCATAAATCTCTTGGAGGAAGGGCCTTACTCTGTAACACGGGCTGGCTTCAAACTCATGACAAATCTCCCGCCTTAGCCTCCCGAGCACTGGGAATTCAGGCCTGAGCCACATCTCTTAACTAATATTTGACTCTTAGCTGTTAGATGAGATTTTTCAGGTCCACGTGCTGAATGCTGGGGTTATTGTAAGATTTGAGAAGCAAGTGGTTGTCCTGAAGACCTCTCAGTATCCAACACTGGGACTACCACAATAAATGATTAATGAAAGTTTGCTAAACAGTTAGTAAAACTGAGTATTTAGAAAGAATCAAATCATTGCTATGGAAGTGAATCAACAGATGGGTTGACTTGCTGTAGCTGGTGATTTGAATTAAGCCAAGTCTAGACTAACAGTCAAAATAATGACCAAGGCCAGATTTTTTGTTTGTTTTGTTTTGTTTTTGTTTTGTTTTCAGAGACAGGGTTTCTCTGTGGCTTTGGAGCCTGTCCTAGAACTTGCTTTATAGACCAGCTGAACTCGAACTCAGAGATCCTCCTGCCTCTGCCACCTAAGTGCTGGGATTAAAGGCATGAGCCACCACTTATGGCCAGAGTTTTAAGCCATAAATTAGCAATGAAGTATTTAAAGAGGGAGAGTGTTGGATTTTGTATCTCTGTAGAGGTTGTGTATGTGTGTGGACACACACACACACACACACACAGACACACACACACACACACACTGCATTTATCAGTACTCTCACAATCTAGTAGCTCCCCCAGTCTTTTCCCTCTTATTTCTGTTTGGTAGCTGCGTTGGGGAACAGTTGAAAACCAGGCTCTTAGGCAGCCTAGGAAAGCAAGACTAGAATTCTTAAGGAGTAGACTCATCAATATATCGAATGCTAACCACGGCCCATAAAACCGTCTGAGCTCAGTTGGAGACAAGGTGTTTCTCTCATCCTGATATAAGTGTTTCCAACTGAAGGTCAGAGTTAAAAAGGAAACCAACTGCCAGACAGTGGTGGAGGTGATGCACACCTTTGATCTCAGCATCCAGGAGCCAAAAGCAGGCAGGTCTCTGAGTTTGAGGCCAGCCTGGTCCACAGAGTGGGTTCCAGGACAGCCAGGGGGACACAGAGAAATGCTGCCTAGAAAAAAAAAACAGAAGTGGGGATAGGAGGAGAGAGAGGAGGGAGGAATGGAGGGAGGGACAGAGGGAGGGAGAGTAGAAGGGGAGGGAGGGAGGGGGAGGAACCAAATTTTGTGTTTCTCTTTCTTTGGACTGGGGCTTGGCATAATGATGATCAAGTGCTCCCTCCCTCCCTCCTTCCCTCTCTCTCTCTCTCTCTGTCTCTCTGTCTCCCCCCCCCCCAAACACACACACCATTAGTGTTCAAAAGGATAGCTATCAGGCAAGTGCCAACTCTGGAGTCTGGAAGTGTAGGTTAAAGAATGAAACTTTTAGCTGGGATTTCCCTGTGTATTTCTAACCTCCTTGGTTTCCAGAGAACATAGCTGCATATATTTCCATAATGACAAACATCTGGAGGAAAGCAAAAAATCCACTAGATTGTCTCAACACATCCAAATGCAAACGTCCTATGCTTTTCAGCCAGATGCTTCACTCCCACCAAAATTCAACTGGAGAGTCATTTGTCCCAAGCCCTAGTGGAAGCTACGGATGGTGTGCCAGGCCACAGACGGGACTACTCTGTATGCTGGCCTGGCTACCCTCTATGCACTGTGCAAGCAATGCTGCCCCAAGCCTGTTTGCTAAGTGAATACAGGAGCTGGAAGATGCTGAAGACTTTTACAGCAACCCACTAGGGTGGTTTGAAGTGTCCTAAATTTAGTAATTGGGGGGGGGGAATGAAACTTTGTCTGGTGTACTTAAAGTGTATATTTTTTCTGATATTTTAAGTTTTACAAGCATGTCTGTGACTAGCGATTAAAAGGAAGGATATATTTTTCCCAGACAGTGCCTATGTTTGACAAAATGCTAGGAAAGAAACCTTCCCACCATGCTTTTGGCTAAATGACAACACCATTGAATGAAAAACGGTCATTTATTATGAATGCTGATACCCGGAGGATTGTGCATTTAATTAGAGGAAGAGAAGAAATGGGGGTTTCTGTGGGGAGCCGGCACGCTTTCGGCTGAATGGAAGTCTGGGCACTGTTCAGCATTCACTACCAAACCGCCTCTCCCTTCCCTGTGTGAGTGTAGAGTTACCCCTTTGATGCCTGGCAACCATTGTGAGGCTAATCTTGGAACTCACAAGTGGGACAAAAAGGACAAGGGAAGAGGTTTTCTGCAGATAACAGAATGGGATTAAAAAGAAGTGTGGGGAGGATCCATGCAAGAAGAAAGATTTGTCTCATTAAAAATAAAGTCTAGAAGGGTAGTCACTGGACTGCTGGTCGTGGGTATCTTTTGGAGGTCGGATTACCAAAATCTTTTGCTTTCTAAAAGTCCATGTCTTTGTACATTTTATAACAAGCATTCGGGATGACTATTGGAAGAGGAAGAAAGGACTACTGAGTTCTAAAGATAGATTTGTGGAGGCAGTGTATCACTTGAAAGGGAATTTACTAAGAATGCCAACAGCAATGCAAAGTAAAGGGAAACAGCACCAGGAAGCATCCCTCGCCTAGCACGCACGCCTGCCCTGGTCCTGGGCAGCTGCGACTGGGCAGCCTGTCTTGTGGCAAGGACTTTTTCCCCTTTCTTTCTTTTCTTTCTTTTTCTTTTCATCTCATTTTTAACTTATTATCTTATTCAACATTTAAAAAAATTATTTTTATTCCACATGCATGTGTGTTTTGCCTGCTTGTAGGTCTGTATGAGGGGGTCAAATCCCCTAAATTGTTACCGACAGTTGGGATTTACCATGTGGGTGCAGCCAGTGCTCCTAACTACTGAGCCATCTCTTCAGCCCCACAAGGGACTTTTCACAGTCAGGTGTTTATGGTAAGATCTGAGGGTTGATGCTGGTGGACCTGGTTGGTGAGTGAAGAGTATTGAGTGCTTAGCTAAGTTTTCCAGCCACTAGAGATCAACATCATTTCCCTATATCATATTTATCTCTGTATCTTACATTTGCTTTGCCGACTAGTGAGACAGGTGATTGCCAGGGAATCTAGCCATTGTTGCGGCCTGTTGTATATCTGGACCTTGTATTGTATCAACAAACATTTAATTTGATCCTTGGATAGGAAGGAATGATGTCCTAAGGTAGGTGACTTTTGAGATGAAGCAATGAGGCTAAGGAGGTTGAGTGACCTGCAGTGACCATTGTTCAGGACCATGTGCTCCCCCAGCCCACCTCCAGCAACTCAGTGGCAGCAGCCACATCATCACCAGCCACCAAATTTCCACTGTCACCATGAGTCTCATACCCTTTATAAAGTATCTCCACTACCACACACACCCTTGTCCCCACTCAAAAGTGGCCTTTCTCACTCTCCCCAATAAATCTCATACCTGAGGTCTGTTGTGTGGTGTGATCTTTGTAGCATTCCTTCACCCAGATCTGCCGAGGTACTTGTCTGCTGCAAAACCCTAACAACCACGCAGCTCAGGCCTGTGCGCATTTGAAGTTCATCGTTTCCCTTCTACATCACCCTGCTCTCTCCTAAGTAATCCTGTCATAATAAAGGGCCTTCCCTTCTCCGTAACCAAACACAGGCTTACTCCTTCACAGCTTACTTTCTACTTAGGGACACACATGAAATTTTTGATAGGAATAAAGGTTAAGGAGGGCTAGGGGAATGGCTCAGTTGTTAAAATGCTCACCTTGCAAGTATGAGATCCAACCCCCCCACG
The DNA here is from genome assembly GCF_943737965.1 of Phodopus roborovskii. Taxonomy (NCBI): domain Eukaryota; kingdom Metazoa; phylum Chordata; class Mammalia; order Rodentia; family Cricetidae; genus Phodopus; species Phodopus roborovskii. The sequence goes on along the minus strand of NW_026126482.1, from coordinate 15,568,329 downwards.
TGACACATACAAAAAGCCAAGTATAATGATAGGCACTTGTAATTCTAGAGCTGGGGAAGTGGAGACAGGCAGATCCCTGGGGCTCACTGATCAGCCTGCCTAACCTAATCAGAGTCTGGGTCTCAGTGAGAGACCTTGTCTCAAAACACAAACGGGACAGAACCTGAGAAATCACACACACACACACACACACAGAGAGAGAGAGACAGAGACAGAGACAGAGAGAGACAGAGAGATAATATGGTTTAAATAATACAAAGGATAGTGATTAGAGCCATAGTGTGTTCTAGAATGAATGTTTTATTGTCCCCGACTTTCCTTTGTGACCTTAAAGCAGTCAAGTGTCCTTTACTCATAGGGACCCAAGAGCTGACAACCATGAAGCCATTGCTAGCTTCCTAAGTCAAAAGAATTGGTTTAAACATGTTGATAAAGTATTTTGATGCTTTAAATGTTAGGAAATAAGTGAGAGAATTTGGAGAGGGGCCAGACTACACAATGTTGACTCTGAAAATGAAGTCAATTTGGGAGCATAGTTCTATTTAGAATACAAACTGGTAACAATATTCCTGCCTGTCAGAAGAGCAAATGGCTTGAAATACACAGTGGTGTTTTCTTTCTTTTGCAATTCCCAGGCCCTGAGAAACAATAATTTTAACTCTTTCTTTGCTGGTTTCTAGTGCAGTTTCAGACTTCTCTGTGTATGTTTTCGTAATCTACTTATTTGGTCATATGACCATAGGTTCAAAACCTCTTTCTATGTCAGTGGATCAAATTCTCTCTATATTGTCATTTATTATACCTGCATGATATTTTATTGCATGGTTATGCTAAATGGATTTGAACAGTCACCATGGTATATAGGCATATTAATGTACTATAAGAATGCAAGGCCCCAACTAGGTTGAGATACATGCACCAAGCCTAAGATATGACCTAAGGGACAGGGACCCTCTTAAACTACATGCTTTAGCTCCTTGCCTGCCTCACTGTGGCCCTGTGCTTTTATGACATTTGACCAAGTTGCAGTGGGTATCCTTTCAAAAACATTATTTTATAATTGTGCACTTGTTTTCTCAAAGATGATTCCGGTTACTGGAAATGATAAGCCAATGTCAACTATCCCCCTCCTACAGTTGCCTAATTCTCCCTGCCTCCTATACATTGTTTACTGACCCATGTTTTCACATGACTCAAAGTGCACTAGGCTTTCGGTGATGATTAGGCATTAAGAAAATAAAAGTTTTAGGGAAACAATGTGTGATTTGCATGCACATTAATATTCATGATGATGGGTGCTTAAAATATGTTGCAAATTCTGCTGGATATTCAGGAAAATGAATGCTCATGTAAATCATGCTTCTATAACACTAATAATAATAATAATAATAATAATAATAATAATAATAATAATAATAATACATAGAGACTGATACTGGGATTCAAACTGAAAGATCAGAAAAGCAAAGCAGCCAGCCACTATCTCCTTCCTCTACCTCAGACTGAAATGGCAATCCTGGCTCCACGAATCCTCAGAGTGCAATCCTCAGAGGCAATTCAGTCTCCACAAATCCTCAGAGACAATATACAGACTGCTCTGTTCTCCACCAAGACTCAGTCTACAATCCCAGACCACTGTGCTGTCCTCAACGTGGCTGGGGACTCATTGCCTAAGACTGACTTTGCTTCTTCCTTATAATCCTCTGTAGTTCTAGGATTAAAGGCATGAGCTCGGTTATCCTTTTAGATCGATTCACTCTCGCGTAGCCCTGGGTGACCCTGAACTCACGGAGATCCATCTGCCTGTCCCCTGAGTCCTGTGCCACCACTGCCCATCCTCTATGGCTGTGGCTGGCTTTGCATTTTGATCCCCAGTGGCTTTATTCGATCATAAACAATGTATCACCACATGCTTCTTTGCAAAGAAGTCATTTATCAGTGCTACCTTTCTTTGATCTATTCCACATACCAAGAAATTTGTTTAAATTTGCTCTTTGGGGGTTGAAAACGGTGCATTTGGGGTAGAGTTGGCAGGATATTGAGGTCACCTTAGCTGAGACCACAGATATGTCAGAGAAGATTCCAGGCACCGGTACAGAAAAAGGCACGTGAGAGCCATTCCTTAGTGTCAAAACCGTTCACTGGACTGGTATAAATACTTCTATGAGCTGGAAGTTGCCAAGGCAACAGTCCTATTAATGAAGAATAACCCTCATTTATTATCAGTGCCTGGATGATTTTTTTTTTTTCTCAATAACGTGTCCCTAGTATTCTAACACTGACACACTTGGTCTACCTCTTCGGTTTTCCTTTCTAGACAGCACAACTGTTCAGCCATGCTCAGTATATGTGCCTCCTTTCCTGCCACTGGGAATAGAACTGGAAGGAAAGAAACCCAGAAAACTGTAAAGGCATTAAAAATATTAATTTATAACAATTACCTAACAGAAAGTAAATTGCCTTTTTTGATATATGCTTTGCATAGACAGAGCTTGCAAGTAGCCGTGACTAAATCATATTTGAGCAGGCCGGGTCATTAAATTAACTCATCTTTATGATTTAGTGGCTCATAGCCAACATGTATTTTTTTTTAAGTAAGTGGAGTGTGTGACATTAGCGATTCAACCCCCGCCCACCCCACCCCAGTCAGGCTGTAAATCTCATCTCCATTTTGTCATACACACTCAGGATGTCGCAGAAAGGCAGCTGTGGCTAAGATAGAAGTCTTTTGGAACCTCTATTGTTCTGAATAGTTAGAGAATGACTTAGAGAGATGATGGCTGGAAATGACTGAGTACCACACTTGGTGGTATATGGGCGGAAGGAAATCATTTACCCAGAAGGAATATTGTATTAGTCACTGATTCACTGCTATGACAAAAGCAACTTATGAAAGAGAGGGTTTACAGTTTGAGCTCACAGTTTGAGGGGGCACAGTTCATCATGGTGGTCACTTTGCATTCCCATTCTGAAAGCAGAGAAGGTGAATGCTGGTGCTTGGGTTGCTTTCTCTTTGTTTTCTGTTCTTGCATTCTTCTTGTGGTGTTGGGGATTGAACTCAGAGCCTTGTACATTCTAGCCAAGTGTTCTATTACCGTGCTATAGCTCCATGTTTCCTCCTTTCTACACAGCCTAGGACCCCAGCCTAGGGAATGATGCCACCCATATTCTAGATGTGCCTTTGCTCCTCAGTTGAAACTCTCTGGAAATACGTTTGCAGGCATACCCAGTTGTCTCACAGGTGATTTTAAATCTAGTCAGGTTACATGAAGATGAACCATCACAAATGCATTGTCCTTTCCACTGTGCTTTGTCAAACTGACCAAATGGAAGAACTTACCTTTCACCCATCTTTGGTGATACCAACAGCCCTTTCCTGTCCAGACTGGATGATTGTTGTCTGCTTACAGCAAGCACTTCATTGCTGCCTTCACATCTTGTTTTGGTAATCCCAAAGATGGACAGAGAAAGACCACCAATCCAAATCATCATGGCCAAATTAATTAGAGAAAGCAATTAATTAAAGGAAACTTTTTATTCATTTACATGGACCTCCTCCCCCTAAAGCAGAGTTTGAGAGGTCAATATTGGATGTAAGGATGACAAGGCTTTCATAGCTCAGGGGTAGGGGTGTTTCCAAATGGGGAATTTGGCAGGCAGAATAGTCAGGGTTACAGGAGCAGAACGTAAGCATAACAAGTGAGTCCTGATGACCTCCTGAAACAGACACGATTGCCAGGTGGCCGTAACAGGTAGTCATAACAAGGGAGTCATAACAACCATTTTGATGCAAAGGTAGGGTTGCAAGATGATTATTAATTCTTTAAACAAATAGCATTCCTGGAAGAGGCAATTTAAAACCATTTGTATAGCCCAATGCTTGAGAATCAGACTTAATCATAAACAGGAATGAACCTAGTTTGTCTTTACTATAAGAAGGTGTTTAAGCCTGAGATGGAAGCAGGCTAGTTCTTCAGTCTCTCTTGATTTATATCTAACTTGGTTGTTAGGTTCATAGAAGATGCTCAAGAAAAATAATATATATGTAAAGGTACTTTTATATTATGTGAACTTTTCCTGAATGTATATCACATGCATGTGGTTGTAACATGATAAATAAAAGACTCAGAGACAGGTATTGGGGTTCAAGCTTCAAGCTGAAGATCGGAAAACCAAAGCAGCCAAGTCAGTAGATCTTACCTCTACCCAGCTCATTTGGCAGTCCAACCCCCCTCTAATCCTCAGAGACAAAGGGCTCTCAAACTCTGTCTCCTCCTCCTTTTATTCCTTTCTCCTCCCCGCCATATCACTTCTGCCTCCACCTCCCTAGTGCTAGGATTAAAGGCCTGGGATCCCAGGTACTGAGAACACCTTTGTGTGAGCTATTTCTTTTAGGACTGGATCAATTTCGTGTAGTCACTACGATCTAACAGAGACCTGTCTACCTCTTAATCCTGAGTCCTGGGATTAAAGGTGTGTGCCTGGCTTCTATGGCCAACTAGTATGACTGCTTTGCTATCTTGATCTCCAGTAGCTTTAATAAGTCATAAACAATATATCACCACATGTGGTGCCCATAGAGTCAAGAAGAAGGAGTAAGATTCCTTGGAACTGGAGGTACACACAGTTGTGAGCCATCACGTGGGTGCTGGGAATGATCCTTGGGCCTCTGGGAAAACAGCCAGTGCTCTCAACTTATGAGCCATCTTTCCAGCCCCTCAAAGAACTTTTGTTTCATTGTTTGTTTGTTTGTTTGTCCTTTGAGACAGAGTCTATGAACTAGTGTAGACCAAGTTGGCCTCAAACTCACAGAGTCCCACCTGTGTCTGCCTCCCAAATGCTGAGATTAAAGGTGTGTGCCACCACACCTGACCACAAAGGACATTTTAATTGTGGAATTAAATAATAAGTCTCTAGTTTATTCAGTTATATTTTCCCCTAATAACTCTTTAAACAATCTGATATGGGAAAACATGACAACTAATACAGGAAGAAAAGAAACCACTTAACAATCCCAACACCTAAAGATAGCTTGCATGAATATCATGGGCTACTGGTATCATTCATAAGGATGTTTTTTCAAAAGTCTTAAAAACCAATCTATTCTGGGCATAGTGGTGCATGCTTTTAATCCCAACACCTGGGGAGCAAGCGGGCACATCTCTGTGAGTTTGAGGCCAGCCTGGTTTACCTAGTAACCTAGTCCAGCCAGGGTTACATGGTGAGCCCTTCTCTCAAAAGCAACCAAACAAAGCATTCATTGCATAATCCTGTTTTCTTCTATTAGATAGAATCGCACAGGGCTGGAGAGATAGATCAATTTGATAGAATCACACAGGGCTGGAGAAATAGATCAGGGGATTAGGAGCCAACATTGCTCTTGCAAGGATCTGAGCTTGGTTCCCTACACCCATGTCAGGATCACAATGCCTGTAACTGGAACTTCAGGAGAGTCCATGGCTTCTACCCTCCACAGACAACTGGGCTCATGCACACATACCCCCACACAGACACACATATATACACAAAATTAAAGATATAACCACACTACAATCTTTGCTGACTGTGTAGGAACAAAGGATATGTACCAAGCACTGCAGGGCCCAGGCATCCCAGGTGTCAGGTTGTGTGAAGGCGCTGATGGGACCAGGCACACTCCTTCACTATGGAAGTTTCAGCCAACTAAAACCAATCTGATGTCTTAAGCCTTAGCTTCTGACTTACCCCAAGCACAACTTTCAGCACCTGCATAAGTGTAAGTCCCTTTGTGGATGGTAATTCGGGTTTCTCTGTGCCCTTTCCTGCTGGCTGTAGGACAAGAGAGATGACTTTTATGGTGCAAAAGTCCATGAGAACCAGAAGTCACAACGAAGAAACGTTCTGTACTTCTAAGTTTATTTTTTGCTATGATACTGTAGAGGGGTCATTTGGGGTGTTGCCTTAGCCTCCTCCCATTCCCTGTAAGCACCTCCAGCCATCCCCAGATAAGCATGACAACAATAAGCAGAGAGAATCAAAACCTTATGTAGTGAAGATAAACATGTCATTAGAGAGCTTGGCTATTTTTAACAACGACAGTAAAAACCGTGCTTATCATGGTGGCTAAATGAGCCTCCCACATTACAGGCACGCCCTCTTTTCCCCCCAGATAACTGCAGTACCAAGCTCATCAAACTCCCCACCTTGCTCATAGTGCCCTCCACATATTGCTAGGAGATTTCCTGTTGCCAAAAAGACAGAGCCAGGATGGAGATTCCATAGTGTTGTCTGAAAACAGAAATTGAATAAGCTTTGTCTTGTTTCTAGAAAGTAGAAGAAATGTGGCTCGAGTTGGTAGATTCCGACATAACATGCACAAAGCCCCAGGTTTGAATCCCCAGAATGTCTATAATCCCAGCAATTAGAAAGTGGGAGCAGGAAGCTCAGATATTCAAGATTATCCTCCAGTGAGGAGTTTGGGGCCATCCTGGGCTACAAGAAATCCTGCTCCCACTCCCAAATAAAGTAGTAGGAGAAGACATATATTAGCTGTCAATCATGGCAGTTGTGAGGCTAGAAAGCATGCTAGTTTTTCCATCAACTTCTCATAAATCAGCACCATTGGCTGAACAGTTAATATGTTACCCTCGATTTACATCCTACCCATGCCAACCCATTCCTGTGTCTGTCTGCCCACCAGTTCTTAAGTAACTGTCGTGTGTCTGGTGGTAAATGGGGTAGGGTTGGAGATTCAAAGAGGGTAGTGCAAAGAGGAGACACTTTGGAGACTGAGTGAAGCAGCTAAGACAACGCCATGCAGGGTGGGAATCACTTTGGGCACCTTGAAGAATATCTGTATTCTAGGGTAGATAAGTGCTTCTTAACGTACGGCATTGTTAACATTACCTGGGGGCCAAAGACAGCTGTGGAGTCCATTTCTGCCCTGATTTTGAGGATGGGAATAATCTCCATCTATTGATCTTTGAGCCTTCACCGTGAAGTTGACTTCCAGACTTAATTTCCTACGAACTAATGAAAACCATAGTAAGTGGAGTTCATGTCAAGCAGAAAGTAACTATGAGATATCTGCTGCATGTAAGTCTTCATGGCTCACAAAAAAAGACAGAAAAATAAGTAAATTCTTGACTCTTCAGGGACTTCTGTCATTGAGGAAGCAGAGAGGAGACGTCTACCCAGTGTTACAACAAAATACTAGTGCCTGGCTAAAGAGAGGACAGTAGCCCTGTCCATAGACTTGACTTGGATCTGACACTTGCTAACCATGTTAGGAGCTTATCTACCTTCCCTGGGTCTTGGTTTCTTTCTCAAGGAGATGAAAAGGCAGGCTTAGAGTGGATGGGCCTGTTTCTTGTCCCAAACTCCTTAACAAGGAGTTATGGCCTTAGTGTTGATGAAGTTGTGACTCTGCAAGACTCTGGAGGACAGACAACATCCTGGACTCAGTCCCATCCCTTTCCAAGAAACAAGGACCTTCAGTGTGACTATGAGAGACTCTTGTGAAGATGCTCTGTGCTCTGTGCTCTGTATGTGTGAAGAGCATGGTGCATAGACTGAGTATGATGTGTTCCCTCTTTGGCCCTTGGCTTAGGCTCCCAAACACCATGAGAACATTTTCCCCAAGGCTCTCATTGTCTTTCCTTTCACTGGTCTGTTGTGTTCTTCCATTATGAGACTGTCTGGCACTTAGCACAGAGGCGCATTACTCATGCAGAGCTCTTATAAATACTTCTGAGAGGTGAGACTTCTCAAAACTAGCTTAGCTTATGTCCATGTGTCCTCTTCTACTACAGAAGTCCTGGAAAACCTGAAGTCAGTCTTTCTGGTGATTTTCAGAACCTTTCTTGGCCTGGCTCAATTATATCCAGCCCCTCGGACCTTCATTCATGTTTGACAAACTTGCCCATTTTTTTGTACTTTGGGTCCCTCTCTTAGGAATTAAGAAGGAATCAGAAATTAGAAATTTTTATACTGGGGCTGGGGAGATGGCTCAGTGGCTAAGAGTGTTTACCTTGCAATCATGAGGACCTGTGTTCAAATCTACAAGGCCCATGTAAAAATCCAGGCATGGCTGTGTTTGTCTATAAACCCTGCATTGACAGAGATAAGCAAATTCCAGAAGCTTGATGGCAGCCTGAATAAATAATGAATTTTAGGTTTGGCAAGAAACCCTCTCCCAAGCAAGTGATGAAAAGATGGATAAAGGACAACATCTGAGTCTTTCTCTACTTTCTGGATGTGCATGCACACATGTGATTTGTTATACATGTGTACATACAGCACACATGTACACCATACCATGCACATAGGTGCACACACACACACACACACACATACATGCACATGTGCGTGCCTACTCATATCCAAACACACAAATAAAAACATTTAGAAAGAAATTCTTAGTTAGGTGTGGTAATAGTAATCATAGTACTCAGGAGGCAGAGGCAAGCAGCTGTCTGTGGATTTAAGGCCAGCCTGGTCTACATTGTAAGTTCCAGGCCATCTAGGGCTACAATGTGAGACTCTGATTTTAAAAAGAAATGAAGGATGGATGGAAGGGCTCTTGTCTCAACTTGGTTGCTCATTATCTATTCACTCTGGGCAAACATCTTACCTTTCCTCGAGGGTTGAGTGGCATGACCTCCCCTTGGATGCAATAAGTACATCCAAAGTTCCAAAGTGGACAGCCTCTGAGTTATTTTATCAGTTCAGCTACTTGTGAAAATGAAATAGATGTGCAAGGAAAATGGTTTGGATACCATTTAAGCCAGTGCTTTTCCTGTATGGTACCCTGACTCCGAGAGTGTGGTGCCTGGGACCACTTGTAGATTTGATTCAGGAACTCTAAATGAAGCTGAGCACAAAGGCGAGATTAACAGACCTCCCTCCCCCCAATGACTTGAGTGCTCACTGGAGACTCAGAAGTACCAGCTTAAGCCCTTCCTGAGGTTGGTAACATGTCAATCCAGATGTCTTCCATCATGAGGCTTTATGGGCTAGAGTTCGTGTTCATGATTGCAAGGTTTGCTTTAAACCAAACCATGAAACAAGCCGTTGAAATCTGTTCTTGCCTCCCATTCATCCATCCATCCATCCATCCACCCATCCATTCATCCGTTCCCTCTTTATCTTTTCACTGGCTAAAACTCAAGGAATTCCCTCAGGGTAGAGTAGAGGAAAAAGAATAAATAACCCTGAAATGCAGTATTTCTAATTATGCATGTAAAATAGTGGCCTGTGACACGGGAGGCCAGAGAGTATTGCAGTCTCAGTGACCTGCCCAGGACCTGGTCCAAACCTGAGGGAACAGATAACCCTGGCCCTTGTCCTTGATCAGGGAAGTCAGAGGGTCTTTTCCATTCCCCTTCTGGTCCTGGCAAAGGACCTAGAAATGCCTTCAGTACTTCATCCTGGCTGGACACTTTTCCATCTTCAGAGCCTTAACCCTGCCCTTTCCCTGAGTTGTGTCAGTTTTTTTGGCTACGAGCATGGGACTCTGCAGCCTGGGGCTTTTCCAGAGAAACTCCACAAAGCTCTGATGACCACTCAGAGATCAGCTGGGCTTCCCCAGGGCGCCAGCTCTCTCCCAAGAGGATTAGATGAAAATAAGTCATGTTTAGCTGCTGTCTGCTTGCCTGCCCCAAAACTTGCTTTCCACTGATCAGAGATTCGTGTTCCTGGCCCTTAACTACAAAGACAGAACAGGCCCAGTAGCTGTCTTGAGAGCCCCAGCTGCCAGAGTTCTTACGATGATACACTTCAAATAAGGTATCATGCCTGAGCTTCAGCAGAATAGCCCACATTCCCTCCGCACACACGTACTCACAGATAGACAGACACATGTTTCCCTGCCCAAAGATCATGCCTGTCTCCTTTAAGGGTACCTTAAGGGCTTCCAATACCCCAAACAAACCTAATAGGCAAAGTCAGCAAAAAAAAAAAAAAAAAAAAAAAAAAAAAACCTTAAACCTTGGTCGTTTGTCATTCCCCAAAGTCTCTATGTTTGGCTTTTTTCTTTCACAATGTGTCCAACAGCCTGAGTGAGCCAATCACTCCCCTTTCCAGATACCAGACTCAGCAGGTTCAGAAAAGTTAACCCTAAATCCATTGCTGTCTGGTGGAGGGAACTGGCAGAACTTTCCAGAAGGAAGAAGCAAATGGGTGAGAACAGCTCAAGTTTGTAAATGTATGTAAAGTTGATGGAATTCCAAGTGAATATCATTTGAGATTGCTAACTATGCCCAGAGTTCCGGGGAGCTAAGAGAAGGGTCTCAAGTCCCCAGCAAGGCATTTCCTACATAAGTCAAAAGAAAGAGCTCCACTCCAACCTCAACCCCTAGCATGGAGCAAAAGGCCATTTGCAAGAAGGGGCTAATTAATGAAATCGCCCATCTTCCATAGTCATGCCTGCCAGCAAAGTGCTTCATTAGGAGCAGGCTCAACATTGTTACTAGGGAAAGGAGAAAAGGCTAATGACAGTGTTCATTGTAGGACATTGTGGGATGACTACAAAAAATATTGTTAATACCACCTCTGAGCTGCCATTTCAGCTGTTGAAGTTGGGCCATCCTGAATTGCCGTTACCATGGCAACTGGAAGTCAGACTACTGCTAGGCATGGATGGGGATGATACCTCTGCAGTACCGTTGCCGAGAGAAGCACAGATATTTTATTTATAGACAAGCCGTGGAAAGTTGCCTTTGGTAGTCCTTTTGAGAAATGTGGTCATTAGACGACAACAGACGTCTTTTTGAGGCACTAAAAACGTGTTTTGATGGAAAGGCATCTCAGCTCAAAGCTCCGTATTCGTGAGTAATAATGGCTTCCAGGCTGGTGAAATTTTAATACTTTACTCTTTGCTGAGAGAGATCTATGAGATTTTTCAGCAACTTAGCCTCAGCAATGGGATGACAAAGGGACAGTGGTGAACTTCAAAATGACCTATAGAAAACATTCACAAGACTTGGTCTGTTATGTTAATAATGATGGGTTGGATTTGTGATTTTTGAAATTAGTGGCCTATCAATTTTGATTTGAATTCAAACATTTTCTTGGTGGAAGAAAATCTTTAGATGAAAATTATGGTAAAAAAAATTGTTTTGTAAAAACAAAACAAAACAAAAAACCTCAATGTTCTATAAAAATTGCCAGATGTCAAAATAAACAGCTAGAATAACAGAGACTCACCGTTGCTGGTTTGGTTGATATATTACCCTTCTTGCTTAGAGAAGAGCCTAATACTGATGCTGGAATGAACATAACCCAATCCCAATCTTGCCATTGCCATTCTAGCAATTAGTTTTTGAAAATGTATGAAATTGATTCCCACCTTTTATATCAGGAAGTGAATTCCAACTCAGCAGAGGTAGAAACTGCTCCGAACAGATGGGAAGCTAACAAGAAGAGGTTAGAGATGAAATTAGTAAACAAAAGGAATATTAACATTAGTATAACTCAAGACCACATAAGACCGAATCACTCTTTTCAGGGAGGTTTCCTTTGGGCAAAGCATTTTTCTATTCCACAAATGAGCAAAGCCAAAAGGAATGGAGAAAAACAAATCTTGCAAATGAGAGAGAACTCTCAAGTGGGAGAGGCTGTGTGCATGCAGGGGGTGGGGTGGATAGCAGATGGGAACTCTACTCTGAATTCAATTTCACTACGAATACAAAATTACTCCAAGGTCAGGCGTGAAGATACATGTCTGTCATCCCAACCCATGGGAAGAGAGCATTGCTATAAGTTTAAAGCTACCCTGGGCTAGCTCCAAACCATACTACTGCAGTATGAGACCCTTTCAATCAAAACACTTCTTTATAATCGTCAAACCAAAGAGTCAGAATCTTCAACGACATCAGTAACTGACAGGTGAACTTTTTCCATCCCATAAAGACTTCCTTAGATAATATGACAAAGGAGAAGAGGAAACCCTAGGCTGCTTCCCTCTAAGCTCTGTCTCTAGGTACTGCTCTGGAGAAATTACCTAAAACCTGAGACAGCTACTTCATCCAAGTGTCATATGTCCCAAGTAGATGGAGTAAGTCTTGGTCTAGGTTATAGGCCAAATCCCCAGGACGAGCAACACCCAAAAATCTCTAACTACCTCCACTGAGCATCTCCTGCTGATGGCTCCTTGACAGCGTGCATGCATTATTTTTCTCTTGGCTGTGACTAAATGTCTGATAAGAAGTGGCCTAAGGAAGAAGGGCTTGTTTGGGCCAGCTGTCCGAGAATGTAGCCCATCATGGTGGGAGAATCATGAAAACAGGAGCAGTTCACTGCTGTTGACAGCAGGCATACAAGGCTGCTTGCTCACATCTCTGCAGACGAGGAAGCCGAGAAAGGGCAGGCTATCAGCCTCGGGGCCCACCCTACAAAGACCCACTTTTTCTAGCTACTTCCCTCCTCAACAAACAGCACCACCAGCCAGGAGTCATGCATTCAAACACGTGCTTCTATGAGAGAGATTTACTTCTAAGTCATAGCATACCAGGTCCTAGAAAAACAGGTCTTGATCATAAAGATTTTGCTTTCAAACTGTTGCTTAGAAAGGAAAACACTGATCTCCAATATGGCCACAAAAGACTAAAAGGAATCACCATGTTTTATGAGAAAGTTTTAAGTGTCAGTGTGCACACAAAATAATGAGCAAGATCAAACGGGAGGGCCAGCATTGGCAGCTGCAGGCAGCATCAGAACAAAAATAGAAGGGCACAGGCTCTTGTGTTGTGTTAATTTCCATTGCTGTAATGAAACACCTGATATTAAATCAAACAGGAGAAAGTTTGCACTCACTCTACTGCTTTTAGTCCCAAGGCCAGATAGCTGACGATGGCAGTGTCTGATAGAATCAGAGCCGTAAGAGACTGAGGTACCAGAATCCTCTTCAAGGACACCAATAACCTAAAAGCCTCCCATTGAGTCCCACAGCTTACGCAATATCCCTTCAAGCTAGCAAGCCAGCCATGCACGTAGGGGAAGCAGTCCTGTTCCAAACTTTAGTGTCCTTGAAAATAATAAACTAGGGCACAGAAACAAATGTCCCACGATGACTCTATCAAAGTATAAAACACCCATAGACATTGACAGGGATATCAGATAACTTTTTGACAGCTTTTTAAAAGTGGGTGATGAAACCATAAGAAGGAAATAAAAGGCAGAGTTAAATTAAGTCAAGAAATAAAATGCAACAAGTGCAGAAATGATATGTGTGTTGTAAACAATATTAAAAAAAAGAAAAAACTCCAGATGCAGTAATGCACTCCTTTAAACACAGACCTGGGGAGACAGGGGCAGATGGATCTACTTGAGTTCTAGTCCAGTGTGTTCAAGTCCCAGGACAGCTAGAGCTACACAAAGAAACCCTGTCTCAGAAAAATCAAACAAAGAAACACTAAGTATATAAGAGTTGTTGAAATTATATCTATTGTCAATAGAAGGAGAATAAAACAGAAAACAAACAAAAAGCACTGTTCATATGAGCCCAGTGAACTCAAATCACAGACCAGGAAATAAAAGACAGAGAGGATCCAGAAGCTATGAAGACACTCAAATATTAGCCCCTGAAGACTGTTGTCAAAGTCCCTGGATGAAGACTCACAAATGAAAGACTTGAAACATGCTATAAGGAAACTTCTGGAAAAGAAAGAAGGAGGCAGGATTATAATATAGGAAGTTCAAAATACAAACATAGCTCAGTTAAGCTGTTAAACCCCAGCTTTGAACCAGAATAAGCAAGTTTCCTTCAGGGAAGAAAATCACACAGCTGTGCTCAGGGCTGGGGAGGCAGCCCAGGAGGAAAGGGTTGTCTAGTAGTTTTTTTTTAAAACTTCCATCATTGAAACATCCTGCCTTAAAAAAAAAAAAAAAAAAAAAAAAAAAAAAAGGAGGGAGAAGAGGATGAGGAAGGAGGAGGAGGAAGAGGAGAAGAAGGAAGGACAGGGGAGAAAGAGGAAGAGGAGGAGGATGAAGAAGAAGTGTTCTGAGGTTCTGAGCCTGGTTCCGTCAGGAAAATGCCTACTGTGCAAACATGAGGACCTGGGTTTGGATCCCCAGCACCCAGTTAAAAAGCTACACATGGCAGCTGATCCTGCAACCCTAGCCCTGTTGGGGAAGGGGCACAGGTTAGAAGCTAAGAGACAAATCTTTGAAGATTATTGGCTGGCCAGCCTATCTGAATTAATGGACATCATGTTCATTGAGAGACCCTGTCTCAAAAAATAAAGAGCAATAGAGGAAGTTACCCAACATCTACCTTGAGCCCATACACACATGTACATATGTGCTCATGGACCCACCACACACGCATACACCACATACACATATAACACCACACATTGGTTGCTTTCACTTACTAAAACAGTGATGTGACTTTTCTTAAAACAGAAATAATATGCTAAGCAGCTAACTAAGGTTAATTGCAGATGGTATAGAAATTTAAAATTATTTGTCTTACTATACTTAAGTAGAACTATTTAATTAAGAATAGAAGATGAGAAAAAAAATGGCTATGTATTCCAGGACATTCCCACATATACAAGTCCTTTGTGTTGGGGTTAGAGGTAGGGGTGGATCCAGGTGACCAGGTCCCAATGAGACACATTTTGAAAACTTTGACAACCAAACTTTTTTCTTTTTAAGGCAGCCTCTCACTGTGTAGCCCTGGTTGACCCGAAACTTACCTTCTATGTAGATTAGGTTGGCCTCAAACCCACAGAGATCAGCCTGTCTCTACCTTCTAAGTGTCTATTTCCATGCCTAGCCATGAATCAGCCTTTTAAAAAGCTTGAAATACAATTCATATATCCTAATATTCACACTTTTAGAGGGTATGATTATGAGGGTTTTAGTATAGTGAGAAAGATGTGAATTTGGTCTGATTAGAGAACCCAGGCTCCGTGTGTGTGTGTGTGTGTGTGTGTGTGTGTGTTTGAGAGGGAGAGGGAGAAGAAGAGAGAGAGAGGCGGGGGAGATTGTATGGATGCATGTAGCTGGATACTTGTGTGGATGTGTCTGTGGAGACCAGAAGTCAACTTCAGGTGTAGTTTCCCAGGAGCCATCCATCTTGATTTTTTGAGACAAGATATCACTGGCCTGGAGTTCACCAAGTAGGCTAGACTGCCTGGTGAACCTCAGAGATCTGCCTGTCTCTGCCTCTCATGTGTGGGATTCCAAGTGAGTACCACCATGTGTAGTCTTTTTACATGTGTTCTGAGAGCTTGCCTCTGGTCCTCCTGCCTGCACGGCGAGCACTTTGCCAACTGAGTCATCGCCCCAGCCTTAATTGCAGAACATTTTCATCAACCACAAAAGGAATCCTCTGTGGTCTGTCAGCAGTTTCCTGCCCATTCCTAGTCCCCTTAGCCCCTGCTGCCCACTATTCTACTATCTCTACAGATCTGCCTATTCTGGACATTTCTTATAAATGAGATCACACAGGCATGCTCTTTTGTGACTGGTTGCAGTCACTCAGCATAATGTTTTGAAGCCTTGCCTATGTCACAGCCTGTGACAGCACTTTGCTTTACAAGCTGCATAACACACCATCTCGTGGCTAAGTCATTTTTAAAAATCTGTTTATGAGTTGATGGACATTTGGTTGTTTCCACATTTTGGCTATTATGAATAATGATGGTGTGATTATGCGTTTGCAAGTTCTTATGTGAACATATGTTTGCATACTTCATGGTTCTGTTCACTGCTGAGATGGAGTGGATGGATGTACAATGTGTTTGATACTTGTTCAGAGTCCAAACACTGAAATGGCTGCCTTCTTTCTGTTTGCAGGCGGAAATGGTACACAGCGCTTTCCAGGCCCAGCGTGCTTTCCTTCTCATGGCCTCCCAGTACCAACAGCCCCAGGAGGTAAGAAGCTGTCCTAACAAACAGGACTGCCTAGGGAGCGGGCAGGGTGAGACTTCAAACAGAAAACCACAAGAGTTGTTTCCTTTAATGCTGTCTCTGCCCTGGACCACAATAGAGCATCCCATCTTTATAGCCTTGGTGATTATATATATATATATATATATATATATATATGTATGTATGTATGTATGTATGTATGTATATATATATATATATATATATATAGACAACTTTATGTGTGAATGTGTGTGTGTGTGTGAGAGAGAGAGAGAGAGAGAGAGGGAGGGAGGGAGAGGGAGAGAGGAGAGAGATACCTGTATAGGATAAAAGCCCCTATAATATATCCTCTTATTACTGATAAATTATGATTATCACTAAGCACATACAATGACAATGGACATCACCACTTTAAAGATGATTTATATGTGACATCTATGTCCTGTTCTTTCCTATTTTCATGATGAAGAAAAAGTTGGCCCTAATTTTGGTTCCAAATTTTCATTGCCTTCAGATCGGGCTGCTGGTCTTTGAGTCCCTGGAAATCCCTAGTGTGGCTTTGGTGGGCTTTTGCATCCTAAGTAGCATTATAAGCTGACTTGGTGCTTCCCAGTGCCCTGTTCTGGCCACAGCTAGGGAACTTCTCTGTAGTTTCTGACTCAGTGGATCATGAATATGGTGAGACTCTGTGTCATTCAATAAGTTCCTGAGTGATGCCCCAGCTATAATATAAAAATTAGAAACTTTGTGAGTCTGTAAGGACCTGTGTGTATCCTAATCTGCCATTCCCTGCCACAGCAATATTGGTTAATCTCTCTTAGATTAAAGGTATTTAAGGACTGGGCAAATAACTCACTAGGTAAAGCACTTGCCTAGCAAGCATGAGGCATTGAGACCAGTTACTAGAACCCATGTACAAAAAATTGGTGATGGTATTATACACTTGCAATCTTAGCTCTGAAAAGCTGAGACAGGAGGATGCCCAGTCTCCCTGGCCAGCCAGGCTAACCTGATCTACAAACTCTAGAACAATGAAAACAGTCTCCAAGAAAAAAAAAAAAAAAAGTGAATAGCACCTGTAAAAACAATGTGTGAGGGTATCCTCTGGCTCCAACAGACACACAAACACCAGCGTCTGTGCACACACACACACACACACACTCGAAGATATTAGAGGATTTACCACTCACTACAACAGTACCATCCATGTAGTAATTTCAATAACCTTTAATCCATCATAATGAATCTATGTGATGCCCAGAGTAAATCTTAATGCATGCACCAAGGAATATAAAGGTAAGAGCAGATGTTAAGAAAGAACATTCGTCACAGCGCCTTCCCATTTTTCCAGTACATCATGTAAATACATCCTCACCACATTCCCTGAACCCAGGCCCCACCACCAACAGCCAGACTACCAGCATAGTGTCGTGGAAATGTCTGCGCTCCCTTCACCAGCTGTTCATAATCACATTTCAATCTGGCCCACGTTGTAATAACGATATTGTCAGGAAAATGTAAAGATGAGATAGGAACAATTGTCCTGATAATCGTGTATCTTCTGTTTGTTAACATTCATATCAGTAAAACAGAAAAGCTGAGTATCCTTATGACAAAGTCATTCAAGGCACTTGTTTCTTTTGACTTCTAAAGCAAATTCCTAAAATCTAAGCAGTTGCGATGGGCAGATTCCTGGGAATCCAGGACTTGGCCTTCAGAGGACAGCAGCAGGGAGACCCTCAACCCTCTTTAGAGATTCCTTCCCTGCCTTGGATTTCCTTCATTCAAAACATCAATTTAATTTTTCATACAACATATTTTGACCATATTCTTTCCCCCAACACTTTCCAGATCTTTCCCTCCTCTCCATTCACCCAAATTCATTTTCTTATGCTCTCTCTCTCTCTCTACCTCTCTCTCTCTCTCTCTCTCTCTCTCTCTCTCTCTCTCTCTCTCTCTCTCTCTCTCTCTCTCTCCTGTCTCTCAAAATAAAAATGAAAGTCAAAACAAAAGCAATGAGACAAAAAAAAAAAAAAAAATACCTGTATTAGCACACAAAGCTAATACAAAGCTAGGGGCACTCTACAGGGGGGATGGATTTTCCCTTTCTCAGCAGGTATCAAATACAAATAGTTTCTTGGTGAGGAGTGGGACTCTGTCCACATCCTGTTGTTAGTACTGGAATTTCGCCTGATTTGAACTAATGAAGGTCTGGTGCTCCCCCCCCCCTTTGGAAAAATTTTAACTACTTTTCTTGTTGTCACAAAATGAATGAGAAAGGCAACTTAAGAAAGGAAGCCTTCATTCGGGCTCCCAGTCTGAGGGTGCGGCCAGTCATGGCCGGGAGATACGGTGGCCGGAGCGGGAGGCAGATGGTCACTTGAATCCACACTAGGGAAGGAAGAGAAACAAGTACTGGTGCTCAGTTGGCGGTCTCTTTTTTCATTCTGTCTGGGATCCAAGCCTGTAGCATAATGTCACCCACACTCGGAGTGGGCCTTCCCTCCTCATTGAGGTCTCTGTAGAAACACCCTTACAGACACACCCAGAGACATGTCACCTGGGTGATTTAGCCAGGTTGACCTTGAGGATGAACCATCACAAGTCCGGTCACATGGGTTCCACCCCAAGGAGTTCCCACTTGGCTCCAGTACTAGGGGTCCATGAGTGACTTTAACTTGTAAGCAGAGCTGTAAACCCTCCCGAGATGGGCATGCCTCTCCTTCTCTGTAAAAGAAGCTACCACGAAAGCTGGGTGGGTCTGAAAGCACGGAAATATCCCAAGCTCCAATCCAGATGAACTGTACTCCTCGGCCTCTCAACCCCAGCTTTGCAAAGGAGACAACTGAAAATGCCTTGGCCTGCCCTCTTTGACCACGGTGGAAGAAGCCGTTTCCATTGAGTCCAAGATGAAGGAAGAACAGACTTTTCTCCCTGGTATCCCCCTCCGTGGGTGCTCTGAATGGAACAAGAATCCTTTCTACTTTGCACTGGGAAAAACCCATTCTGTAAATATTAGATGATGACTAGAACTAATGAGCAAGTGAATGGATGTAGCATATGGTAGAACATATATTTAGCAAGAATGAGGCCCTGAGTTCGCTAGCACAAGAAGAGAGGGAACAAGGGATATGTCCACATGAACTTGGCATTCCAAGACGAGCCATGGTCACGGATACTGGCTTAGTGTGCTAAATATAGCGTCTGCATGTTCCCCTCCTTGCTCTGCTACATTCTTGTTAAAAGGTACTGAGATGGTTTCAAGGGAGGTGTGTACTGACATGTCCCATGAGCTTGGGTTCCCTATGTCTGGTGCAGCAAGGCCCAACAAGATCAGTAGGTAAAATGGAAAGCTAAGGTTTTTGTTTCCTTTCGGTTTGGTTTGGGTTGGGGTTTTTGTTTTGTTTTGTTGTTTTGGGTGCCCATCTCTCGGTCTGACCCCTTTCTCTACTTCCTTTCCTCTTAACCCAAAGCACTATTCTGGAGCTTTGTCTGACAGGAAGGCAGATACACAGGAAAAACAGTGTGAGGGTGGGCATTGGTCTTCCCAGTATGTGTTCTAGAAGCATAAAGAGTATTACCACAGGGAAAAAAACTGCTGTAATCTCCCATCACACTGCCATCCAGCAGAGCTTCTCAAAACTGTGTAGTGAGAATCCCCTGAAGGGTTTCTGGGTTACAACTGGCCCCCATTTACTGAGTTTCCAGGTCAGTAAGTCTGGAGTGTGTCCCGGGAACCCACAGTGTCCTGAAGTAACAGGGAGCCTGCTGGCCCAGGCTGGCCTGTGGTGTGTGTGTGGCTTGCTCTCTCCACCATGTCTCAAGCTCAGATTCATTTCAGGGCCTTCAAAGTGTCGCTTCCAGCTGCTTCTACTGACCTGGGGAACTTGCTGGTGAATGAAACAAATGAAATAAAAGGACATAGCTACCCCTAAAGTATGGAGAAGATTCTTATTGTAGATGTCAGGGCGGGAAAGAAACAGAGGAAAGAGTCCAGGGTCAACATGGACAGCAGACAAAACCAGACCATGAGAGGAGAGGAAGAGCCACTGACCGTGTGTGCATGTGTGTGTGTGTGTGTGTGTGTGTGAGAGAGAGAGAGAGAGAGAGAGAGAGAGAGAGAGAGAGAGAGAGAGAGAGAGTCTGTGTGCCTGTGTTTTGTGTATACATGCATGTGTGTGAACAGTTGGAGACCAGCAATCCACTTCCAGTATTGTCTTCGAAATGCTGTCCATCTTCTGTTTTCTGTTTGTTTGTTTGTTTGTTTGTTTTTGTCTGTTCTTTGAGACAGAATCTCTCAGTGGCCTGGAACTCACCAAGTAGGCTAGGCTGGCTGAGCAATTTGCCCCAGGGCTCTGCCTGCCTCCAGCTTCCCTTTGACTAGGAGTATAAATAAGTACATGCCACCGGCTTCTTCATACATGGGTTCTTGAGATAAAATCCAGATCCTCATGTCAGCCCTATAACAGTCACCTTCCAAGAATCAGCCAGGGCCCCGTGGGAACTGTTTTAACCCCCTCTGAAGGCAGCTTCCCAGGTGACTCAGTTTCTTCCCAATACCTCTCACCCCTGACAGGTTCCAGCACCTCTCACAGTGTCACACTGAGTATTAAGCTCACGACACATGAACTCTTAGGGGCCACACTCCAATTGTATCCAAATCACACCGCCACTCAAAGTCCTTCACACACACGCTGCATGTAAGATACAGTGTACAAACATGTACAGTTGTATGTCCAAATAAAACTGTAGATAATGGTTGCTCGAATAGGAAGAAGAGATGTTTTTGTTTGTCTGTTGGGGACCTTCAAACATCTCTTTTCACCTGGAATAGACGAGCAACATGATCTTTAATGACCTCTAACATGAGTGACCACAAAGTTTCAGCCTGGAATTCCAATGCAGCCTTTAGTGGACCATTGCCTCTACCTCTACTGCCTTAGAAGGGTGCTGCACCTATGGGTGACATCACCAGGGGAACTGCCTAGCAACCAGGGGAGCAAAGATCCACCACCCAGACCCTACCATGCAGCCTCGATTAATCTGCAGGAACAGTTAAGACGGACTTGGATGTGGAGACCACAGCCACTGGGTGTTAGCGCCACACACCCTCCTTTTGCACAGGCTTTCCACATTTCCTCCGGCAGTTCTTATATTCATATGCCGTGAAAACTTGCCAATAATGTGTGCATGTGTATTTTCATGAGCTCACAGGTACCCACAGGCATGAATGCCAAATGTGCATGGATATGTGGGAGGGGAATTAAAATGTCCAGCTTCACCGAAGTGGGTTCATAGTCATTGAATGCTCAGCCAGCTGTGCAACTTCACTGTGAAACCCTGTATCATACACTCACCTCACAAAATGAAGAGATGTTTTCTGTTAAACAAGCCACCCGTGTCCTGAACTTGGAAGTTGAGAGAATGAGGGTCCCATGGGCCCTCTGAAGGGCATGCTCTCAGTGATCTAAGACTCTTTCATCCTAAATGTCTACAGCATTTGCCAATGTTGCCATCCTAGGGCCCAAGCTGTTCATGAGGACCTTTGGAGCTCTATCTTTTAGATCTCACTCTCCCAAAGAGACTCCTCCAGGCCAGGAAGGGCACACCTTTAATTCCAGGACTCTGGAGACAGAGGCAGGTGAATCTGAGTTTGTGGCCAGTCTAATCCACATAGGGAGTTCCAGGCCAGCCAGGGCTACAGAGTGAGGCCCTGTCAAAAGCAGGAGGTGGAGCTCTTCTACCTTGTCTCTCCTTGTCTTTATTTGAACTTGTACTCGTTGCCCTTGCTGACACATGCCAGGCAAGCACTCTACCTCTGCGCTGTGGCCCCATTCCTTAGACTTCCACGTTAAGGTGAAATGGTGCCTTCCTCTGCAGAGAGCAGGGATTTAGGGTTCATCCTTCCCTTCCATTGTATGTGTGCACAACCTGAAAAGATGAGAATGGAAAGGAGGTGCAGAACTTCCTGCTGGCTGCTCCTCATCTCTGAATGTGTGCCCCTCCCCCCCCCCCAGCACAGCCTCTGCTCAGCATCCCTTCATGAGGATTTTCCGGTGCTTGGAACACCCTTCAAATTTGTTAATATTCACCCATTTTAAACCAAGCCTCGCAGGCCTTAGGAACTTCAGCTAATCGTTTAGGCTCCTGAGAGCTACAGAACTCCAGGAAGTGTAAATATGCCTGGGATTTAAAATATTTAATAAGGAATGACAAATGTTTGCAGAGGTAGATGCATTTACCCTCATTTGAGCATTATACAATATATTGTAATGTATATATATATATTGAAACATCGCATTTTATCCCATAGTGATGTTTCATTTTTATGTTCTTCTCTATCAATTAAGGAAATGAATTTTGTTGTGTACTTGTGTGTATTTTCTTGATACAGTTGCATATAGCCCAGACTATATATGAACTTGCTATGCAGTTCAATTGTCTTTGAACTCTTAATTCTCCTGCCTCTGATTCCCTAGTGTTGCATGACCCACCCAGCTCCAAATATCAATTCCCCTGCTTCTACTTCCCTAGAGGTGGGTGTCCAAATCTGTAAGGGTATTCTAGAGCAGAAACTTAGGACTTTGGCCATCCTGACTTGAATCCCAGGTCTTGTACACATTAACTTCACCAATCCAAACACGAGAATAACAACGTGTTCCTGTGTCTTCACCATTAAGAATCTTCTGCCTTTTTCTAAGTAGCTACTGGAGAATTAACCAGGCTAAATCCACCAAATGTTTCCACGGAGGCACTCTAGCCAAACCAACTTGTCAACTCTAGCCAAACCAACTTGCCTGCCTGAGGTGTGGCAGTTAAAGCTTCCAAACCATAACGGTTTTCTGGGCTAGTACTCCATTCACCCAGCCATCCAAAGAAAGACAAGGAGGACCTAGCTATTAGTTGCTTTTCTCATTTCCATAGCAAAATACCTAAGAAAAAGCAACTTAAATAAAGGATTTATTTTGGCTCCCAGTATGAGAATGCAACCTATCCTGACAGAGAAGGCAGGACAGTGGGAAGAGGAAGCAGCTGCGACATCAAAACTGCAGTGAGGAAGCAGAGAGATGAAGGCTGTAGTTTGCTTTCTCCTTCTTGTCTGTTTTTGGTTTGGTTTGATTTGGTTTTGTGAGACAGGGTTTCTCTGTGTAGTCCTGGCTGTCTTGAAAGTAGCTCTGTAGACCAGGCTGGCCTCAAACTCAGAAATCTACCTGCCTCTGCCCCCTCGGCCCCCCCACCCCGCTCCACCCCGCCCCGCCCCGCCCCTGATCCCGCCCCCACCCTGTCCCTGCCCCCTAGGGAGTGCTGGGATAAAAGGTGTATGCTACCAGCACCCAGCTTCTTTCTCCACCCCATCAGGTGGAGCTGCCCACATTCAGGCTGCATCTGTGTCTCCCCTCCTCAGTTAAAACTTTCAGGAACTTCACATATGCTCTCAACATGGTGTCCCCTACTTGACAAATCCAGTTGACAATGAAAATTAACTATCACAGCTTTAAAACTCCAACACATGAATGTGTTTGTTGTATTTGCATATGAATAGAGCTGTGTGTACACAAATAACTTTCACACATAGTGAGTCCATCCTTGTTTGCCTGTGGTTCACTGAGGCCGAAGAAGTCTCATTATTGCACAGGATTTTACAATGTCAAAGTAGTCGTGTGGCTTTGATCTCAGAACATGTCTGGGGTAAATTAGTTGGTGTTAGTGGCAGGTCTGGAAATTGTAAAGGAAAAGCAAATGACTGAACAAAGCCAAACTCCGAAGTGTTTCTTAAGTCCATGCCCAGAAAATGTCATGGCATCTCTGATAAATCTTCTTGAAGGACTTAACCATGATTAGTTTCACTAAGTTCTGCTGTCAGGGCCCATATGACAGAGAACACCATGCCACAAATAAAATTGGGATTTTTTTTTTTTAAAGGATTGGGGTGGCGGGGAGCATGGAGACCATAGATTGACATCCAGTATCTTCCTGTCTCCCTTTGCTTTTTTTTTTTTTTTTTTTTTTTTTTAGACCGTTTCTCAATGAACCTGTTGCTTCCTAACTGTGCTAGATAGGCTGCCCAGCAAGCCACCTGGGATCCTCCTGGCTCCACCCCGCACCCTCCCACTCCCCACCCCACCTCAGTCCACCCCATCCCCGAATACAGGGATTGCAGATATACAACACCATATCTGGCTTCTTCATGAGTGCTGGGGGATCTGAAATCAGGTCCTCATGTTTGCATAGCAACACTTAACCAAACGAGCCATCTACCGCCCATATTTCAATGGATTTTTTTCAACTTTTTTTTTTTCATCTATCTTGAAAACAGAAAAAAAAAAAAAACTGTAAGGGAATTTTAAAAAGTAAAACATGGTCCTGTTTTGCCTGTGCCATCATGCTGAAATGCATTCTTACTCCATAGTCATTTTTCCCAGTGGTCTGGATGGACCGTTCTGAGGAATAGCACCTCTGAATCTAGCCTGGTGGCTCGTTTTCAAGTTGGCACGATATATTCATTTCATAAACTTGTACACATGTCTGCTCTCACTGTAACTGCTAAGTCAATTTGTTCCCTTCATGACCAACTCAAAGGCACCCAGGGGCAGTAATGCATCCTTTTAATTTCTGAAGAAACATATAAGCTTAAGCTAAATAAAATATACATGCAGCAGGTTAAAAACAAAACACCCATGTCTTCCTGACAAAGGGCTGGATATTGCTTCGTTTTGGTTCGGTTTGAAACAGTCTTGCTACGCATCCTTAGTTAACCTGGTACTCACTGTATACACCAGTTTGGCTTCTAAGTCATGATAATTCCCCTGCTTCAGCCTCCTAGCCCTGGAATTAAAGGCATGCACCACTAAGCCTAGCTTAGCAGGTTGGCTTTTATAAGCAGCAGCCTTATGGGCAGCATTTCACGTTGTAAGCAGAGAAACGAGGCAAAAGAAAGCCTCTGCTTTTTGTGTGAGTGTTGCTACACATGGCCCGATAATGACCTTGATAATTACACCCTGCCTAGCATTGAAGGCTGCTGCCCGAATCCGATATAGATGCCCGTTAATGCAGAATAAAACACCCTGGAAGGAAAGAGAGGCGTCAGTTGTGTGATAGTATCAGGGTCTGCTGCAGTTGACAGCCTGAAGCTAAGCAGGCAAGACTGAATCCCAAAGGAAAGCTAATCACTGGCTTATCAGGATGCAGGGGGGAGGCTGATCCGAAAAGAGAGTGATGCTGGCAGTCTTCTGCCCAGACTGTTTGCTTTAGTAGCATAAAGCAGTGAAGAGCTGTGAGCTCTGGCTGAGACTAGTAGCTTTATAGCTATTTGGAAGCTCGGGGTTGTGGAGGCAAAGAGGATTTGCTAAGATCCTGTCCCGCTGAACTGTCACTCAGGGCAGCTTTTTGGTTGTTGTTTTTAATCTGATAAGGCACACATTAGCTCATCTCTCTTTGTGCAAGACCTGAATCGGATGATAAATGGCTGCCCAAAGGAAGTGAGGTGATTATCACAAACTGTGAATCTGAGAGATTATCTGAGGGGTGAAGGTTCATACAGAAAGATGCTGTCCTTTGTTTTATCAACTATCTCATCCTAAATTTGTTAGAATTCCAGACGGCCTTGGTGATAAATGCTACATAAAGGATAAAACGCTATTTATTTGACTAAGGCACTTTTCATTATCCTTTTTTGTTCCGTGTCAAAATCATTTTGAATTCTTTTATAAAAATAATTATCGGCTATTTATCATTCTTTAATGCAAAACCAAATGGTCTCCCGCCTGTCATTGTAAATCTGATACAAAGAGCTGGAAGGGGTTACAAAATCTCTCTCTTAAGGCTGAATCAAAAATCAAATTTAAAAAGAAGTTGCTGACTCATTCACCAAATCTTAAACGCCTTGGGAGAGCCTGCTGGGGCCTTTTCTTCAGATGTCCTTCTTGGCTCCTGCTTCAGCAAGCCATAACCGAAGTGGTCTTTTCTGGACAGATCTTCCCGTCGTCTGTGCAGAGCTGTGTATGTGATCCTTGCCAGCAAGGAGAAGGGAATTCCAGCTGGCATTCCAAACCGAATCTGCTGTCATAAATTAGTTAGCTGGGGCACAGTCCATTACTTTTTATGGTCATGTTCTATATTTGTATGTGCTGGGAGATAGGTCACATGACCAAACCCACGCTTGATAGCAGTGTTTGTGTACACCAACAAGGGTGGGCCCCACTGATGTTTCACTGTACCATGCCTTCGCGGCGCATCATCCACTCTTAAATTGAGAATGTGGAGTAAACTTTGTATAATTGTCCTCAGAATGAGATAAGCTGCTCTACGTGCAACTCATTGCGATGCCCTGTGCCTTCCAGAGACTTCTACACCTGTGTTCTGAAAATGAGAGAACCAACCCTGCCAAGAGAATGAAGACCAAAGTCCCTTTTCCACATTTGAAAAACTTATTTCCTGACTTGGATGCTCATGTCATTTGTTTGAGAGAGACAGAGAACTTTTTAAAACAGTTGAGGGAAACTTTTGAGAGAGAGAGAACTTAATTCTTTCTTTTTCTATTCTACGTGTCTCTTCCTCTAGCATAGCTTAATATTTAGTGTCTGGTGGCAAACACCTAGAGGATGTCCCCCAGTCATTCTTATTCCCTCTTATAAACTAAGGTGGGGGTTGTCAGATTTGGATAACTGCTTCGGGAGTCATGTCCCCATATCTGGATCACTTCTGAGGTAGGTGCGCTCCATCTTTGCAAGGCCCCCGTTCAGACTCCAGCCTGCTGTGATTTCTTCAACCCTGTGTTTTTCTTTCTCTGAACAACAACAACATCAACAAAACCCTTTTTAATTTCCTCAGCCCTGTGGATTTCTTTCTCTAAGGGGGAAAAAAAGCAAACACAAACAAAACAGCTATTGGTTGTCTACTCCATAAGGGTCAGAGCACTTGGCACCTGGACGTCGTTTCTTATTTCATTTGTGTGATTACTGCTGTCTGTGAGAAAAGGGTGTTGGCAAAGTGATTTTTCATGGCTCATGCATCCCTGTGTTTTGGGATGGTGAGATAGCTCAGTAAATTAAGCACTTCCTTCTAAACCAAATGACCCAAGTTCCATCCCCACAACCCAAGTGATGGAAGGAGAGACTTGACTCAAGCAAGCTGTCCTCTAAAAACTTATAACATGTATGCACATGTGTGTGTGCGCACACACATAGACATGCCAAATAAGTAAAATATAATGCAGGGTTCTTTTTTTTTTTCTTTTTTTAGCAAATTCCTGTGCTTTGCAGTTGTCTTGGTGCTGCTGCCATTATGCTTTAGACCCCACCAGCAAGACTCTCATACTTAAGAAACATTTAATGTCCTTTGTGTGGATGTTTGTGTACATACATGTGTATGTGTACATACATGGGAAAGCCAGAGGTTACCATCAGCTCTCTTCCCCGGTTGCTCTCTATCTTACTTTTATTTTTTGTATGAGTATGTGTATGTGTGAAGTGTGTGTGCTTTTTGTGCATATGTGTTAGCATGTATGAGGGAGCACATGTATGTGAATGCACATGAAGGCCCCAGAGGCCACCGTTTAGTACCAGACATCCTCTTCGGTGCCCCTCCATTTTCTGTGCCAGGGTCTCTTGCTGAATGTGAATTTTTGAACTCAGCTAGTCCAGCTAGTCAGTTGTCCCTGGAGGCCCCCTGTCTTTGCCTCCTAAACACTAAGATTGCTGACATACTGCCACACCCACCCACTCCTTCTGTGGTTGGCGGCAACCCCACCTCAGGCCTTCATGTTTCTAGGGCTATCATTTCGTCTTGGGAGCCCTCTCCCTAGCCCTCACCTTATTTTTTAAGGCAGGGTTGCTCACTGAACCTAGAGCTCCCTGATTCTGCTAAACTAGATGGCCAGTGAGCTTCAGGGACCCTCCTGTCCCTCCTCTGCCTCCAGGTCTAGGGTTACAGATGTGTGTCGCTACACCTAGCCTTTAGGTAGGTTGCTGGGAATCCAAACTCAGAAGCTATCCACATTTTTATTTTTATGGACTGAGTCATATCCCCAGGCCCTATCTACTATCTACCTTCTGCTGCTTTTTTATGGTAGCCTTGAACTTCCTTGGCAGTAGGTAGTTAACACTCCCTGTGACCACACAAATGACTTGTTCATGTGTCATTTGGGAGACATCCCAGCGCTAACTGCTTTGTGCACATTTTCTACCTCCTCAACAAGACACACTAAGAGTTTTAAGGACCTTCAAGCTAATGTGTCTTTGTTGTTATGACACACTGTAATCTTTGCAATGTTTTATTTAATGCCAACTTTAATACAATGATGACTCAGGTTCCTGGTCACATTTGATTGGTTTACAGAAAAAACGCTGGATTAATGAAGTACATTGGCTCAGGCAGGGGAGCAGAGCAAAGCGACATTTTTATTTAATATCATCCAGTTATTACTACACACACGCACGCACCCCAAAAAAGAAAAGCTGGTGTTTGGAGGTGTATTTGGTAAAGACTGAAATACCAACTTGGAGTATAGCTGGAGAAATTATAATTGCATAGTGGTCACATAATTAGAGCCCTGGAAGAATATTACTCACAGGGATTTAGGTAAGGAAGAATTAGAAGGAAAAAAAGCCTGTGGTGTTCAGAAAGCACTTCAGCTAGAAGACATCGTTTCCCTTAAGAGCCTTTTACAAAATGAGAGCATCCGAGGTACCGTGGGATGATTCATTTCTGGACGTGGAGTGCTAACGATGACAAATGATCACAACCAGATTTGGGTGACAGATGTAGCTCAAGCACTGGGTGATTATAGACTATAGGTTCTGGGAAGGGCGTGCTGATTAAATTCACAGGGGCTGTGGGGATCCAGCTGGCCTGATATTTAAATGCTACAGAAAAAAAAAAAAAAAAAAAGAAATGCCAATTAAAGGGTTTCTTTCCTGTGAGGCGTCTTCATGTAAATGGTGAAAAAATGACTCTTGTGGTGGTGAGGTTGCTGCAAATGTCCAGTGTCTAGCCTCCTGAGCAGGTAATGATGCAGTTTCAACTATAGAAAGGGCAACACAGGACTTGAGCGTTTACCCCATCTCTGTGCAGATGGGCTCTCTATATGGGATAATGGCCAGCACATCTCACAAATTGGATTTGAACGAGTCGAACAACAGGGGTCCCGTCATTTTCTTTGGCTGAGCTTCCTAGAGTTGAATGTGGACAGGCTTCTTCTTGGAAAGTCATAAATTGGATTATCTTTTCCCTTAGGGAGAGGGCTATAATTTGAAACTTTATTTTACCAGCTGGAAAGAAAGCACAGAGCAGGCCAACTCTACATCATAAAAGCTGAGATACAATCAAACTTTTACAATGACTTAAAATAGGGAAGGTGACTCCAAGTCCTGGACACGGTTATAAATATACTAATCACGGTTATTGGGGATCCTAACATATTGTAGCTGCATATTATTAGCTCATGGAAAGTCATGGGCTGGAGAGATGGCTTCAAGAATAAACTGCTTGCCATGCGAGGTTGAGGGTCTGAGGTGGAACCCTAAGAACCTACAGAAAGCCAGCAAACATATCTAGCACTGGTGCTCCCGTGGCAGAAGGAAGGCGGAGACAGAAACCCCTAGAAACTTGTGGGCCAGCTAGCCTGCTGT
Organism: Phodopus roborovskii; assembly: GCF_943737965.1. NCBI lineage: Eukaryota > Metazoa > Chordata > Mammalia > Rodentia > Cricetidae > Phodopus > Phodopus roborovskii. Next base: position 15,538,843 of record NW_026126482.1, on the reverse strand, counting down.
ATACAGTGGAGAATAACAAAGGGACACCGCCACAAACAGGGTAGAAGATGAGCGCTGACATGTGAGGTTATCCCCTGACCTCTGTTCATGTTCCGTGGCGTGTGGACCTGGCATCTCACTCATATTCTCTCTCTCTCTTACATACAAAACAGGTTTTAAAGGTCTGAAGTACACCTAAGGGCACGTGGGACTTGCTCATTTGCAGAGTTATGGGACCCTTCCTTGTTGTAAGCCCTTCTTGCACTGGTGCTAATTTCTTTTGAGATAAAATGTGATGTTGGGGTAGTCTGCATGAACCTTTTCTTCAATGCACTTCGGGGGGCTCTGCCCTTCAGTGCACTTCGGGGGGCTCTGCTCTATGCAAGCTGCCACTGTCTCTATCACGAGGTTTCCAGGATCATTCTTGCATTTCCCTTCTACTCACATGCTACACCAGTGACCTGCAGGGGTTCCCTCTGCAGCTGGTGTGACCTTTCTTGTCATTCTATTTCTCTTCATCAGGCTTGCAATTGAATCAAGAGCAGTCCATGATCCCAAGAGCAGTCAATTTTCAGCCCTCCAAGCAGACTGAACAAAGCCCCATACAGTGAAAATTGAAAAAAATAAATCTGTGTATCATACGTTTCCCATCTGAAACATATAAATAATAACTGAGGATGATGGAAAAGAGAATTCCGGTTTAAGGTTGCTTGCTACACAACCGTGAGGACCAGAGTTCAAATCCAAGCACTCCTGAAACAAGCTAAATGTTCCACAAATATCCGTAACTCCAGCTCTGGAGGACTTGAAGTCTTTTCTGACCTCCAGATTTACACACACACACACTCACGCACGCACGCACACCAATAATTGAATATTGCTCTTCAAAATCCCAAAGGCTTTCTGTAAAAATTCCATTGGTCATCAGTGTCTTTGAAATTCTTTTTCTGCAAAAGTAGGAACTCTTGTGTTTTGTTTTTGAGGGGGGAGAAGCTAGCTATGCTGTCCCAGGTGATCTCAAACTCCTGACCTCAACTGATCCTCCTGCCTCAGCCTCCCAATAATGAGCACAATAGACATGCCATTCTGTGGCTGGCTGCTGTAACATGGAAAATAAAAGACCCAGAGACAGATATTGAGGTTCAAACTTCCAGCTGAAGATCAGGGAAGCAAAGCAGCAGCCACTAGCTCTCACCTCTAGCTCCGGCTGAAGGGGCTGATCCACACAGGAGCTGCTCACCAAGTCTCAACCTGCTGCCTCTCCTCAGCGTGGATAGAGAATGAATGCCTCATACCGAATGCTGAAGACCCTGCTTCTGTCTTTTATAGCCCTCTAGTGCTGGGATTAAAGGTGTGTGCCTGGCTTCTATGGCTTGTGACTGACTTGGCTTTCTGAATCCTCAGGCAAACTTTAATAAATCATAAATAATCTATCACCACAGGCTGCTTATCCTTATTTTCAGTCCCTGACCAGCATCTCTCCAGCCTAATGAGAGACATTTAAAAAAAAAAAAATCTGTAATTCTTTGATGCTGTATCTGAGATTGAATTAGCCTTCTCAAAAGCAGCCACCACAGAATCTCGGTACTGAGAGGCCTCTCCCAGGAAGGCCTTGAGGAAGACTCTGGACACAGAAACTCTTGGTTTTCTATCCCTCAAGCTCGAAGGGGAAAAGAGTGAGGGCCAGAGCAATGGAAGGCATGCAAGCTTTGGTTATAGCCCTATGTCTTACAGGAAGACAGGCTTGGGCCAACGCTCTGCACCTCAGAAGCATTCTGCCCTTACTTGCCTCTTGGTGCCTTTGTCCATCGGCCTCCAAGGCAGGAAAAGCCAAGTGTAGGAGTTAATTATTAAGAACACAGTGCTGAAGGGCCGCCCACACCCTCACAGCTGCTCTCGTTGCCTTCGCTTAAGTTTTCCCATTATTTTGTGTCAGGTTATCCTAAACTGAGTTGTTTCTCTAACACCGACTTCTTTCTTTCAGCTTAGCTGTTTTCCCTGGCATTCAATCCGTTTAACCATTGTCATATCCAATGAGTAATCATGGGCAGAGTCCCCAGAGCATCAGACCGGGGTCAGTGTAATAGAGTGTGATTGGCTGTTCTGTACATCTGAGCAATGAATGCCTACCCTGTGCTCAGTGCTTTCAGCAGGGCCCAAAATACCTGCTTTATTTATTTTTCTCATTGCTCTGATAAAAAAGCAAAACAAACTTCAGGGAGAAAGGGCTTACGGTTTGGAGGCAATGTCTATTGTGGTGGGAGAGATGTGGGGACAGAAGCTTGTGGCAGCTGGTCACATGACATCTAGTCAGGAAGCAGCCTCCTTGAAAACCTTCTCCCATGAACCAACTCCCCCACATTTTTCTTTTGTTTTTTGTTGTTTACCTTCGCTCCTATAGTAAAACAATTCTAAGTGGTCTACTCCAATCAGTTTTTTTTCTCTGTCTTCCTCTTGCCTTTACAGTATGTGTCCCTTTAAATTTTCTTTCCTTACCATCAGAGAAGGCCCTAGAAAACCCAGTCTCTCCCTGATCCACAGCATCCAGTTCCACGGGGTTAGTCACTGGCCTGCTGCCGCTGCTGTGTGTTTCCAGACGGAGGGGGACGTCTTCACTTTAAACTCCAGTGCCCCCAGTGAACTCCCCCCCCATGCCGTTGGTCTAGAACCACACACACAGCCCCAGCACTCTCTGTTCTCATCTTTGTTTCTTCTCTCTGGTTATGAAACCCCAAGCTCTGTGGACTTGTATTCGCCCTCCCCAGGCCCCTGGACTCCTTTTCCCTTCACTCCTGCATTCAGGCCCTGTGTCCTGAGAGTGCTTTGACCTAGAGGTCTTTAGAATCCCTTTATTCCAATTCACCCTCGTTCTGTTCTGAAAGGAAGGGGGGGATGAAGTAGGATAGAGAGCAAAGGATGAAAATAAGACGGAAGTTGGAGAGAAAGGGAAAGCGTGGAGAAGGGAAGAGGAAGAGCACCAGAGCAGGAAGAGCAAAGGAAGTGGCGGCTGCTTTTTTGTTGCTTGATATGAATGCGATGAGGACTGGCTTATTTTAATGCTGAACTAAAGCACATGGAAAGAGAGCTGCACCTCCCATTGGCAAACACTGGCCTGGCCTTTGTCTGCTCTCAAAGCTCCCTCTCCTCCCTCCCAGGCCTTTCAGCTGCTATCACAAAACAAAGCAAACAAGCAGAGAACACAGCTAATCCCAAATCCTGCTGCTGATTCCCACAGCCTGTGGGAAGCTTCCAGACTGCAGAGGATGATGTCGGCAGTCCTTTGCGGTCTACTGTTTGCAGCAGGCCCGGATGCCAACCTCTCGAGGGCAGCCTAAATTCTCTGACCATATATACTTGGCCGTGTGAAGGGATGGTGGTGGAATGTCCACCTTTCTCCTCCTGGTCAATGACATTTTCCTTTTAATAGATGTTTTTGTTACCTACGCTTGGAGAGTCCCACAAACCACGTGCATTGTGTTGAGTGCTTTGTCATAAATGCTGAGCTGGTAGGGATCCCATGGGGCCAGGGGCTAGGGGAGCTGGACCAGAGGTCACAGGGAAGGGGCCTCTTGAGCCTGACCATGCAAGGCAGGGAGACTTCACTAGGAGGAAAAACCTGGAGTATTTTTGCTCTGGTATCACAGACCTTCTCCAACCCAGCTAGCAAAATGACTTGGTCCAAATTTAAACAACAGATTGTTGACTTTATTTTCATTTGGTGAATTTCCTTTCTTTTTAATTAAAAATTAAATTGGGACTGTTCATATTACTTCTAGAGTAGGTGTGTGCTTGTGTGTGTGTGTGTGTGTGTGTGTGTGTGTGTGTGTGTGTCATAACTTTCAGGAGTCTTTCCACCATGGGAATCCAGGGATTGAACACAGGTCTGCAGGTCTGTCAGACAAGCGCTTTTAACCACTGGGCCATCTCATCGGCCCCGCATTAACCTTTTGAGATCTTATTTGTCCATATCCCGCTTCTCCATCTCTGTATTATCACTGTTTCTTTCCTTCTCTTTTCTGTTCTGTGGGTCCTGTGGTAAATGCTAGTTTTCGTTTCCTTTTGAGTTAGGTCAAAGATAACTTTAAGTGGCATCTTGTTCTCTTGTTCATATTGATGTATTTCAGGGGGGAAAACAACATAATTGCTTAAATTTATTTTCACTAATGAAACTGGCTCTCTTCTAGGAAACAAAAGGAAGGGGTCTCGTTCCTTTCCTGCTATTTATTCTCATTATCCAAGAGCCTCTGCAGTTCTCATAACTTACCAGCTCCGCTCCTTATACCATATTAATCTTTGCTTAGTACTCTAATTTATTTACTTCACAAAGATACCCTTGATTTTAAAAGTGTGTGTGTGTGTGTGTGTGTGTGTGTGTGTGCGCGCGCGCGCATGCGCGCGCGCGTGCGCATGCGTGCTTGCATATGTGCGTGCGTGCGTGTCAGCTGTTAGGCAAGTACTTTTCCTGCAGAGCCATCTCACTGGCCCAAGCTATTCTTAAGTTTCTGTCCAGTGTGATAACTATGCGCTATGGTAGTAAGACGGACATCTGGTTTTGGTGATCAGTCTGATGTTTTAGTTGGCCCATTGCTTTAGTCTTAAAATCATCTCTTCTGCCTCCAAACGCACACAGTGGCCATAGGCCAAGTACTGTCTCTTAACTTAGTCAAGAGATTTTCCTAAAAGTCTTTTGCTCCAAAGTCTTAAGAAGGAAGTCTAATTAAAGTGTTATCCTCTCTTCATTAAATGCAACATTCCTTTGGTGTTGTAGTAGGTTTTTTCCTAATGTGAGAAACCATCAAAAGCATTTCTCTGGGCCCTCCTGTTGTCCAAGCCAAAGTTCTGTTTCAGTTGATTCTACGGCTTACTCCCTGTCCTCTCTCCAAGCCTGCACTTATCACAATTCTTTCATGATACCATTGGTATCCATGTCCTTCAAAGCTTGGCATAGTAGCCAGGTCCAACGATAGACCCTGTAATCCCAGGGATTACAAAACCGAGGCTGGGGGATTGTGAGTTCCAGGACAGCCTAGGATAGAAATAAAGACCTTTCAAAAGGAAAGACAGAAAGGCTGAGGTTCCTCCCTCCATGTGCTAAGATAATACTTCTAAAGCACTACTGCAGCAGGCACCACCAGCAGAGGGTCCCACATGTAACATTGCTACAGCAGACACTACCAATAGAATGGTACACGTGTTGGAAATCTCTCCTCACATAGTTCTGAGATCTACAAGTCCCAAATTGTGCCAGGAAAACTCTCTGCTCCGGGGATATCCCTGGGCTTCTATTTGTTTGCTGGCAGTGTGGTGTTCCTTGGCTTATAAACACATCTGTCTCTGATCTCTGTCTTCAAGTTTACCGAGCATTCCCTAATATATGCATGTTTCTGTGTCCAAATTTCCCTTTTCCAGAAGCACAACATTTGTCTCAGACAATTTGTACTGTTATAACCAAATGCCTGAGAATGAGTACATACAGAAGGCATAAGTCTATCTGTACATTTCTAAACGCTGGGGTGTCCAGAACATCTGGTGAAGGCCTTCTAACTAGGTTATAACACAGCAGAAGACCTCACTTAGTTTAAAGAAAGGCACCGGAGACCAGACTTATACATTGATAGGAATCTGCTCCCAGAATAGTAGCATTAACCCATTCATAAAGGTGGGATTCACATGCTCAAATAACTTTTTTGAGGTCCCACATTTAATACCATATAATTACATTTCAGTGGGAATTACAGAAGACTTGAAACATAGCCATGGCCACATAAGATCCATGGCCCACTGTCCTCCAACATGTCCATCTCCCAAGTGATAATAATGTTCTTTGTTTCCAAGGTCATGTCCCCAGATACCTGGGAATAAGCTGTCAACATATGAACTTGGGGGCATGAGAATAATTCAAACCACAATACTAATTTTGTCAGAAAACATTTCCCCATCATTATCTATGGGTGTAGATGCCCTGATTTGTGCCAGTTGTCCATTCTCACATTGTCAAATATTCCTCCATAATGACAGGCTCCTTCCCTTCGGGAAGCTGTTGGTATTATCTGTTCATTCAGGTGACTAGCTCAAGGCCACTTGTTCATCTCCCTTTAAAGATCTGAGCTGTCAAATGATGGCATTTTATTTGTGGGACCGGTTTACTGGTTATCAAACCTGTCACAGTATCTGAGCTATGGGTTGCTGTGCCTGTCTTCCAGTGATCTTATAGCTGATGACCCAGGAAAGTGTTGCCACTGATACAATCCATTCTTATCAGTCCAGGGCATATAACAGCCAGTACAAATTTTTAATTCCTTTTTTCACCATCATTTCTTTTCCTGTATTGATAGACAACCTCATAAACATCTTCCTTAAGATGCATCACACACAAGTGAACACATAAATGCGGAGGAGAGGTTGCTGCTGAGCAGCCGCCCACATTGCAGGAAAATATATGGAGTTCTACAGGGTACAGAGAAGGTGATGACAGAGGATGTAATTGGATGGGGATTGTCTGTGACAGCCAGAGAGCATTGGGCTTAGGCTCTGTGCAAAAGAGGCCAGAATACATAAGGGGAACGTATGAAAAGTGTAGCACGAATAGTTGGTCTTAATAATAAAAACTCAGAGAAAGATATTGGGGTTCAAGCTGAAGGTCAGAGAAGCAAAGCAGTCAGCCTCCGGCCCTTACTTCCACCTCAGATCAAAATGGATGATCCTGTCTCCATGAATCCTCAGACTGCAATCTGTCTCCACCAAACCTCAGACTGCCTTGAACTCCTGGCTCCTCCCACCTTATATTCCTCTCTCCAACTAGTCATATCACCCCTGTCTCCACCTCCCTATTGCTGGGATTAAAGTGTGGGATCCCAAGTTCTGGGATCGCCTTTGTAGATGCTCCATCTCTCTTTAGACTGGATCAAGTTCATGTAGCTCAGAGTAGCCTTGAGATCCATCTACCTCTGTCTCCTGAGTGCTGGGATTAAAGGCGTGTGCCACCACTGCCTTGTGGCTATAGCTAACTAGTGTGACTAGCTTTGCGCTCTGATCTTCAGGCAAAATTTTTTATTTGCCAGATCAAAAACAAAATATCACCACAGAAAGGATGAGTGTTCATACCATCATGGAACCCAGGACCCTTTGATATAGTGTATTCACATGCCAGCTCCACCCCCTGGTCCACGGAGCCCTCAGAAGTCTCACCATAATGGCCTTTTGGGGATTTCAGTATCTGATGTGTTGACAATATTATTTTCATACCAGGAACTACCAGCTCACTGATCAATGATATAAAAAGTGTTAATAGTCATAACCTATACACAGGAGCATCCTGAAAACAAGACAGGAATAGAGGTGCTTGCTCAGGAAAACAGCCCCAAGGATGCTGCCCTCCGGCCCCTCCTACTTGGAGATGTGTACATCCAATGAGAAACTGTGGAGAACATTGAGAAGAAGGTGCATGCCCAGACTGTGTATGGCAGGAGGATCAGGAGTTCTCACTACAAGACTGATCGACTCACTTCACTTCTGTTCCCTAAAACGCTTCTCTGATGGTGATGATGTCTGTGGCCAGGAAAAGACAGACAGATACCAACAGTTTCCACCTCAGTTTCACGAGCCTGACAAGCAGAATTCTGTGTGTTTGACTCGGGCGGGGCTTCCTCTCAGGTAACCGGTGCTTCTGTAGTGAATTGTTGGAAGCCACAGTCTGGCTCAAATGATTACCCGCTGCCTCTTTGTCAGACGCACGCTATACATCTGGTGGCATCGCCCAGGGTAATGTGATATGCCTCGCACTTTTAATTTTAACAAAAAAGTACATCTGCCAGGCTTGTTTCAACCGACAGGATAAATATCGTGTTTCATTGCCGGTTTGTAAACACCTCCCATTTCATCCCTACCTAACATATTCCCTGGATGGCTTACAAGTGGTAAGTTCAAGTGGAACACAAATGGGCCTGAGAATACAGGTTGTAGTGTCGATTCTGGGGGCAGTGTTGGCGCGGAACAGAGCCCATGCAAGTAAAGCACACAGGGCTGAGCACGAAAGTGTGTCGCATGAGAGCCCCATTGAAAAAATAGCCTCTAGAGTGGTCAGCACCTGCCCAGGACACCTGGAGCTGTTTTGATTACAGGTGGTGAGTGCATTGTTGTGCCTTTGTCTTAGGAGTCACATCCCATTGCTTCTTTGGCCACACACTGTCCCCAGGCAACAATGTCATTTCCTCTTGTCTTTGGAAATTGTTTTTTATTAGTATACTGTGGACGGCCTCCAAAATGGATCCACCATGCAAAACTCAAATGGTATTGTCCAAATTTTCTCTCCACCCATCCAAAAGAGCGGATCAGCAAATAGGAACAGTAATAGATTCTCAGTCCTGGGGAGGGATTCTTGCCCTCACCCCATCCTGATAGAAATACTGATGGCATCTTATGTGAGGAACTTTTAAATGCAGAGATCTCGAACTTCTTTTATCACCCGTATGTTAATTTCTACAGCGTCATGCGAGGTAGTAATATTATACTCCACAGACAGATGGAGAGATCAATGTCTGCAGATGTTCAATTACAGAACGTGTCCAGAGACCAATTGTGATCCACAGAACTTCTTCTAGCCTCGAACACAAGCATCAGGTTACTGATGCCACTCACTTTCTGCCCGCCAGCCTGGGTGCCTGCAGTGGCTGAAATATGAAATGTCCCTCATAGGCACACACGTTTGAACAGCTGATGGCTCCCTTTGGGTAGATTGTGGATCTGTAAGAGCTGGAGCCTTGCTGGGGTGAGTGAGTGAGTTGGGGCGGGCCTTGAGGCTTTGCAGCCCAGCCATCCTCCACCTCTCCTGTCCTCTCTCAGCCTCCTGACCATGGACCAGTTAACCAGCCTCCTTGCCTTCTTGTGGCCATGTCTTCCCTGCCCGTGATGAGCTGTGTTTCCTCAATCTGGAGCCAAAATAGCTTCTTCCTCCATGATGTTGTTTCTCCCCAGGTTTTTAGTCATAGTGGTGAGAAAAGTCACCAACACTAATGCCACACCAACCCCAAAGAAAGCTGGTTCTGAGAACCAGGTCTGGGGCCTGGGCAAGGACCCAGTGGATATGGTGAGTGAGCCTCAACCTCCCAGCACCCGTGATGGCTGTGATGTGAGTGCCTACCTCCCATACACTCATCCTGACCCTCCGGAAACCCCCTCTTGCTCTGAGATGCTTCCCACCGGCCACAGAGAAGGGCTCACTGATAATGAAAGGGTTAACAATTACCAGTTAAGTCATTTAAAAAGGAACATCTCAGGGCCAGCCAGGCCTTCCACTGACCTCCTTGTCCATATTTTAAATGTTCTTTCCCTTCACTGTCAGAAAGCAGAGCCCACTAAGAGCCTTCATCTCTCAGGCAGAACCCAAGGAGGGGATGGGAAGAGGAGAGGGTAAGGCCAGCTCTGTGCCCCTGTGGTCCAGGGTGTGGGGGAAAAGATGAACTTCATTCACTGCTGCTGGGAACATGTGAGTGACTGGACACTTGGCATTCCAGCTCTAAAAGTCTGAAAGTCCCTCATACACAATTTCCTATGTTTGTGGCCAAATGTGGTTTAAAAGCCAAGAAGCCAGAAGAACCTTACAAAAGAACAGGACGTGAAATTCCCAGACGCCGTAATTTAAGCTCCAGTTGACTGTTAATTTAAGTTCAATTTGAATATTTTCAGGGAAGAAGCATAGATAAAAGTTTTACATTTAAATATGATGAAGGACATCCTAAAAATACTCAACATGTTCCTTACCAAGCAATCAAAAACAGTTGTCCGAGGCCTGGGAGACCAAGCATCTCATCCCTCTCGCCTGTACCCCAAAGGGCTCGCTGGCCACCATTCTCACTAAGATTCAGGTCAAGGGGTGGATGTGAGGAAGTGGAAAGCCTATTCGCTGCTGATGGGACTGTAAACTGTTGCAGCCACTATGGAAATAAATATGGCGGTCTCTCAAAAATGAAAAATAACTGCCATATAATCCAGTTACACCACTCCTGGTTCATACCCTGACCTCTGATCTTCATTCATGTGCAAATGTTCCATATACAAGTGGAAATGTAGATGGAAGTTTCTGTCCAGCCCAGTCCCACAGCTGTGTAGTCCCAAATAAACAAAGAGGCTTATATTAATTATAAACTGTTTGGCTTATTGCTCAGGCTAGCTCTTATTGGCTAGCTCTCTCTTAATTACTAACCCATTTCTATTAATCTGTGTATCTCCATGTGGTCTTGTCTTACTGGTGATGCCCAGGCCTATTGCTTCCTCAGCAGCTACATGGCTTCTCTCTAACTCTGCCTACTACCTTTCTCTATCCCTGTTTGGATTTTGTGCCTGGCTAAATTCTGCCTGTCCATTGGCCGAAACAGCTTTATTCATCAACCAATAAGACAAACATATTCATAGCGTACAGAAGGACATCCTCCGCCCCCCCCCCCCGTTTTGGAAACATGCATACACCTAAATAAGGCAGGGAATGATTAAGACAACCGGCATCAATCTCTGACCAATAGACACAGACACATAGGCATAAGCATATACACACATGTGCTCCTTCCTGTACACACACACACACACACACACACACACACACACACACACGCACACGCACACACTCACACACACTCACACACACTCGGGGAGCTATCTGGGTGAAAGGAGAAAGAAGTCAGGGGGTTGAGGGAGGGTAGTGGGGAAAGGGGCTGAATGAGAATAATGTGTAATGATAAGTATTTTGAAAATAGAAAAAGATTGAGGAAAAGATGCCCCCAACACTTCACTACACGTCTGTGGGCTTCCCAGCATGCCATGTGTTCTCATGATATATTACTGTGATGTCACTGTGGCCCCTGAGCTGTTGCTGGGCACGCATACCATCTCTCTTCAGCTCCCAGAGCCAGCAGGCTCCTTTGATCTCCTTAGCAGATGGCAGTCACAACGTTTGTTAGCAACCTCCAAACAAGGCACCTTAAAATAGTCTTCTAGTGCCCTCTGCCATGCCATTCACATTAGCCCAGTACTCCACTCTTGTTTTTTTATACTACCCATGCATCGTCTATACTAATATATCTGTGTGTGTCTGTATGCACACATGTGTATAGGTATGTGCTCACCTGTGCAAATACAGAAAACCGAAAATTCCTTCAGGTGTTCTCTTCCACCTGTCTTTACCTATTTCTTTAAGGTGAGGTCTCTCCCTCAACCTGGGGCTCACGGTTTCTCTGATAGACTGAAAAGCCAGCAAACCTCAGAGATTCTTCCATCTCAAGGCCCCCTAGGGCTGAGGTTACAAGTATGGGCCATATGCCTGGGTGCTGGGATCTGAACTCTAGTCCTCATTATTGCTTACTAAGCACTCTTAACTGCTGAGTCATCTCCTCAGCTCCCGCTACTCCATTCTTTTTCATGTTCTCTTTTTTATTTAAATTTCCTTCGAGAATTCTATACGAGAGTACTGAATGTACATCATTTCCATCCACGCCTTTCCCCCTTCCAACTTCTCCCAGGTCCCCCCAACTCCCTATCAAATTATTGACCTGTTCTTCCTTAGTTACTATTGTTCACACACACACACACACACACACACACACACACACACACCTGTTCTTATGTATAAGCATAACCTGCTGAATCCATTTTATGTTATCCATTTATGTATGTGCTCGCTGTATGCTAAAGACACAATAGAAAAAGAAACAGAATCCATCACTGTCCCTGGGGAGCTCTGTCCCTTGTCCCTTACATGCCCCCAAATCTGTGCCTTCACCTCCTTACCCTTGCCATTGACTTCCTCAGTCAAACTTCCTTGACTGGTCTTTGCCTCTGACTTGGAGCTTTCAGTGAATGTCCCCTACCTGCTCAGCCCAAACTTGTAACCAACCCACACAGGGCTCCTCAGTGACTCCATATTTCTTAGTAACACAAACAGGGATTCCCCCAGGATCCCAACCCTGTCTGGTTTAGCAGCCTCATCCCCCAGAAGGCCCCCTAGGGGTTCTTGATCTTTGCCATTCAGGAAAGTGTCTGCAGCTCTCTTCCTACTGGCCTAGAAATCTTTTCCCCTCAGATTCCTTCTCATCCTTAAAGAAAGAACACACATTGTCCCTTGGTCTGCCCTGTCTGTCCCTCCCTCTTCCCCCCACGTTCTGTGTCTCAGCCAAAGAGGACCATGGTGACTGTTCCTTTACAGAGCTATTGCATTCTTCTGTGTGGAACTGAGGGCCAGGAATGTGGGAATTGTGGTTAATGTGGTGATTCATAATACTTCAATGAGTTTTATGTCCTGTTTAAAGGAAACATGCATATTACAAGCCACAGTTAATCTTTAAAATGAAATATCAGTCTAGGAGGTAGGTCAGCAAAAGAGCCTTTACCTAGCATGGGCTAGGACTTGGATTTGATCCCAGCAGATGGAAGGAGGAAAGGAAGACAAGAGAGAAAGGAGGGAGGGAGGGGAGGAGGGAGGGAGGAAGGGAGGGAGGGTGGGGAAAGGAAAACGATAAATCTTCCTAAACCTCAGTTTCTCCTGCTCAAAAACAAGGGAATGCTTAACTACAAAGTCACTCTAAGACTATACATTTCTGTGGGGAAGCAGTGTTGATTGCCCTGTAACATCTCTAGCTAAGCCTGATTTGCCTTAGTTGCATTGCGGTTTGCGCAAGGTGTTAGCACTCTTGGCATCTGACTGAACCCCTAGAAGTCCAGCAGAGAAGAGCCTCAGGAGCATGGAGCACCGGCTGCTGCATGCCCATTCTACCCCGTGCATAATATTATTCTCATCTCAGTCAAGACCCAAACTCAAGAGTGACGGGGGTGACCGGCACACAGAACCAGCTCTGTGTGCTGTATCCCAAGTGGCCAACACACTTGCCTCTGCCGGCCCTATCCCGAGCTGCATCATTTTCAGTGATTATGTGTATAACTGCAAGTCTGAGGCTGCAACACAGCTTCCTGGTTGGCTGTGACTGAGAATTTGCATGTCCCATTTAGAGTTGGGATCTCTACAGTCTCTTGTTCTCTGTACCTTGACCCATAGTGGGTCTCTGTGTTAGTCACCATCTGCTGCAAATATAAGCTTCTTTGCCAGAGGTTGGGAGATAGACTATGAGTATAGTGATGAGTCATTGGCAGTTGGTTTAATGCTGTGTCTGTTTAGCAGAGTAATAGTAAGAGGTTCTCCTCTGGGGCCTTTGATCTGTCAAGTCTTGGGTTCTCTGGGGTATTTTATCACAGCCACAGAAATGAAAGTAAAGCACTCATAAATTTTAACAACCTACATCAAAATGAAGTAAATTATTACCTTCTATAGATGAAGTATTTCCTTTTTATTTAAAATGTTTTCATGTAATACATTTTTACCATTTTCTCCTCCAAGATCCTCCCCAGCACTGAGAAGGAGAAGGAGACACAATCCCACCCCTTACCAAGAAGCAATTTGTGATTGCCAGCTGTTAGGAGGGGAAATCAGTTTTCTACAATGGCTGTGTTTTATTTCTGCTCCCTAGATCATATCTGACTTTCTAGGAGATTCATTTTAATTCACCATTTCAGCCTTGGTTTCTGTTCATTCATCTGTGCATCCTGTCACAGTGCCACAGGACACTGTGTTTACTATAAAAATGTAAGCTGTGTCCTGAGCTGCTGCTCATATAACATGACTGGCTCAGCAAGCCAACCATCTTAAATACTGCACCTCCATCCATTGCCTCAAGTAGTTAAAATACGGTGCTGATGAAGCCAAGTTCAAAGATTTAATCTCTGTATAAGCCTGCTAGTCTCAGGAGATAATGAATAACTGACCTGGGAATTTAATAAAAATAAATTCACCGCCAGCCACACACTGTACCCATAAACTCAGGCTATTGATCTCTCAAAGCTTTGCTGCCGGCCGGAGGGGGTGACTGAGCATAATCCAGGTCCAGGAGAGAAGCATCACAGTGCCTACATGTGGTGGATAGTGCCCCAACCTTGCTTGTGAGAAACAGGAAGTTTATACACTGCAGCAACCTGGATTGGAAGCGAATTACAGTGAGCGTGGGAACATACAACTCACTTATATGCCCATTAGACTAAAGTGGAAGTGAACTGTACTGAACATCGGAGCAACCAATACGTTGATGCCCTGAGCTAAATAACACTGGAACTCTGTTGAGTGGAGGGAGGAACATATAAGATGCCACAGGTGTGGTGATTGGAAATAGAAGTTGTGCCCAAGCAAAGGCTGTCGTCGGAGATGCTTCTCTGCGTGGTGGATGGTGATTAACACTGAGACCCACAACAGGTCAACATGAGGAGAATGGCAGACCGCAGAGTGTGCAGCTCCAAGTAAGACATCTATACCGCATCCCATGTCCCAGCATGCGCATGGATCATCACAGGAGAAGGGGTGGAAATATTGTAAGAGCCACACAAAGGAAACATCTACAACTAAACAAACAGGCCTTGCCCGACATGACAGCTCAGTTGCACACATCAACTGAAGTTACTGGGACTGGATACACAGAACTTGTACAGGATCAAGCCAGCCAAAACACCAGCTCGGACTGAGGATGGCCTCGTGAAGTCCCCACCCCAGGCTGAGGAGCTGTTGTCAACTGATGGCTGCTGGGGGAGAGAGTTAGTTTTCTTCGGGGATGTGCCTCCTGGGAGACTGTCTAGGCTCCTGTGCATGGTCCTACACCCATGCTCAGACAGGCAACACTAAGTGGATTCTCTAGGTTTTTTTGTTTTGTTTTGTTTTGTTTTGTTTTCATGGGCATGCTAGGTTTGGAGGGGAAAGTGATGGAGGTATATTCTCAAAAGATTAAAAAAGAGATATAAAAACATAAAAATGAAGTCACCCTAACGAAGACTAGAAGGGTGCTGAGTGGAGTATGGTGGGGTGGAGGAGACACTTATTGTGGATGGTGTTAGTGAATTGTCCCTCCACGCCTCACATCCAACATGTCAAATGACTCATTTATTTATTATGTATTGACCTTTTGCTATGATGACCTTTGCATCTCAACTTGACTGGTGCACACGGCATCCAGATATTTTGTCAAATATGATGCTGGCTGAGGCTAGACAGTGTGTCTAAATATGGTCCCCTTATCCTTCTGCTAAACCCTGGTCCTCTTGCCATCCCCTCTTCTTGGCCGATGGTGACAGCATCCCCCTGGTTGCTCAGTCAGAGAAGAGTCGCCCTCCACTGCTCATTGCCTCTGGCTCTTCATCCATCCTGGCCCCTGCTTCTCCCCTCTGCTCGCTCAAACCCCGAGGGTCTCCAAGATGACCTCCCTGTTTCCCTTCCCCCACAATCTGGTGTAAGACAGCATGCAGATGACTCCTGGGAAAGTCATCTGTGTGGCTCCGCTGGAAACTGTGCCTACTCCCTTTGTTTGGGATGAAAGCCGGGCTCCTTTCAGCAGTCCGCAGACCAGATCTGTTTCTCCTGTCTGCCTTGTCATCTCTGACCTCACATTGTTTCATGCCAGCCACACTAGTTGCTTGCTATTCCTGGAACACAGGAGACAGTTGCCAGCCTTAGCTCCTTCGCCGTGGCTATTTCCTCTGACCGGAAGCTCTTCCCACAGGCACCCACATAGTCAACTCCATGGAAGTTATTCAACTGTCACTGTCTCAGAGAAATCTGAAGTCCATACTATTTTATTTTAAACAACTGCATCCTCCTCCTTCCCTTCCTCCATCTCCCTCCCTTTCTCTTCCTTTCCCTCTCTCTCTTCTCCATTTTCCTCCCCTCCCTTCCTCTCCTCTCTGTGTAGCCCAGGCTGCCTTCTAATTCATTATATAACTGAGAATGACCTTGAACTTTAGATCCCCCTGCCTCCACCTCCCAAGTTCTGGAATCTCAGCTCCATTTCACCCATGTTATTCAGTACTGAGGATGGAACCCCGGGGGCCTCCTGCATTCTAGGCAAGCAGTCTGCCAGCTGAGGCAACTCATCCCTCACCCCATCCCATGGATATTTCTGGACCTTATCACTGAACTACTAACCCCCCCCCCACTCCCAGTGGCTTTTAACACTTAACGTGTTGTATCTAATTGAGTTATTATGACTGCCGTTCTTTGTCCCACCTCCCTCCCCCCTCCTGTGATGGATAAGTGTGTGTGTCAGTTTGACTGAACCCAGGTCTCACACACAGGGCGCCTTATCTACTTACTAAGTGAAGAGACAGACAGGAGTGAATGACAAGCTAACTCTCTTTAGAGGTGTATGGGTGGACAAAAACCAAGCAATCTGCCATACGGATCAGGGAGTCTGTCCCTGATTTTGATGCCGGGGTAAAAACATTCTGACCAAAAGCAACTTAGGGAGGAAACAATTTATTTGGCCCATACTTCCAGGTTATAATCCATCATTTAAGGATGTCATGGCAGAAACTTGACATAGATGCCATAGCAAAATGTTCTTTACTGACTTACTCACAGACCCAAGCTTAGCCAAAGCTGGCTTTTGTATACACTCTAAAACAACCTTCCCAGGGAATGGTGATGCCAGCGGTGGGCCAGGCCCACCTACATCAATTAACAGTAAAGATAATCCTTCATAAGTATGCCCACTGACCAATCTGATGCTGGCAGTCTCTCCAAGTTGTGTCAAGGTGACAGTTAAAGCTAGTTAAAACAGGAGTCCAGTATTTGGTAAGATCAAAGAAAGCAGCCAGACAGGGTTGGCAACAAGAAAGGGTAATGATCAAAGTACATCATAAATATACATGTATGTATATAATGTCACAGTGAAACCCACCTTATGCATAATTAATATATGCTAATAAAAACTTTAAAAGCAGGACTGGAGAGATGACTCTGTCACTTGACTGCTGTGTAAGCATGAGGAACTGAGTTTGCACCCACAGCATCCACCCATCTAATGTTAGGGGTGGTGGCCCATGCCTATAATCCCAGCACTGGGGAGACAAAGGCAGGCAGATCTGGAGCCCGCTGGCCATCCAGGCTCAGAGATGGGCTCTGTATCAAAATACAAGGTGGAGCGCAACTTAGGAAGGTGAACATCAACCTGTGACTTCTGTGTGTACACGAACACATGTATCTGTACACACCAACACACACACACACACACACACACACCACGAGAGAGAGAGAGAGAGAGAGAGAGAGAGAGAGAGAGATTTGAGTCATGTGATCTATTCAATAAAGTTACTTTAAATCAAGAAAAGCACAGGATTTTAATTATCCATGTCTTCTTGGCTGTTTCCAAGGAAACTGTCTTTATTGCTTTTCTTTTGCTATAATAAAACCACTTAAGAGATGGAGTTGTTTGTTCTGCCTTATATTGGAGGCTGCGGTCCATCACAGCAAAGAACTCACAGCAGCAAAGCTTGAAGCAGCTGGCCATGCTGCACCCACAGTCGTGAAGCTGAGAGCTTGTGCTCAGCTCGCCTTCTCCTTTTCATATAGTTGGAGAGCCTATCCTAGGGAATGGTACCACCCACAGTGGGCAGGTCTTTGTACCTCAGCTAACCTAATGAAGATAACCCCTCCGGCATGCCCAGAGACCTGTCTCTCAAGTGATTCTAGAGCTCATCAAGTTAACCATTAAAATTAACCATTAAGACTCCCAGCTCCAGACTTGAAAACAAAGTCTATAGCCAACGGCTGTCAGTTGGCTCTGTCGGTGCTGACAATGTACCAGTCTGGGGCCTTGGCTTCAGCCTTGGCTTCTTCTTAGTTGGCCTTTACATACTCAAGGACAGGTGATAAGAACAAAGAACATAGGAGAGGAAAGAGTGGCTCTGCCATTGGTGGGGATGGTTAGGAGTGGGCACAGGGAGGTCTCACCAGACAATGACAGCAGAGATGGAAATAAAAGACAGAATCGAAAAACCAAAGGAGAAAGTCTACACCCTCACTCCCAGGTGATGACAACTTTTGAATACAGCCTCCTGAGAATGAGGTAGATGTCCACCAAAACAAATCATTTAAAAATGTGTAGATGCAGCCACTTCAATCACCACAATTTCGTACAACACTATAAAAATGCATCCCACATGCCAGATGGAAAAAATATGCAGATATTTAGATCTGATGTATTTTTTAAAATAAATTTCAATTAATGTTCTTAAGTAAAAAAAATTACTGAGACTATTTTTGCTTGTGTGTGGTAAAAACATAGCAATTCAAAAAAATTAAATAACCCTACAGCCACTTTTCGGGGTGTGTGTGGCAAGGGGGAGGCTTCTTTAACCCCATTAAATGCCCTTAAGAGCATCTCCATGGTAATGACAGAAAATATCCAGAGAGGAGGCGGATGAGCAAAAACAGGGTGAGCAACTGACAGATCTCTGTGGCTCCTCCAGCCACCCACAGGCTTCCTGTAGATGTGTTCTGTAGAAATATGGTCCTGAGAATACTGGAGGGAAGGGATGAAGAATTCAATTCAATGGGCAAAACCAACCAAGAAGCATCAAGTGAAGAAAAGGAGTGAGCTTTAGCAGCCCCACCTGAGATGAACTGAGAGCCAAGAGAGGGAAGCCATACCCAGCACCCCTTCTTCCGGCCCAGTGGACCAGGATGCCCTTGTTTGTGTTCATGTTAAGGCTGGTGTTCTGCCTTTAAGAAAAACGATGGAACCGGGGAACGATTGTGCTATCCTTCTGGTTAGAGATGATTGACACTAAGGTTTGATGGCTAGGTCTGATGGTCAGATAATGGTTGATCTAGCCTTCCGGGTGTCTTAAGACTCCTAAGACATTGCTAAAGTTCCTTGCACTGCTTGAGTTGCCACAGCTTGATGTGATCTCAGCTCCATTCTGCAGGAGCCTCTGAGAAGAGGCCTGCCCATGCTTTCAACACAGCCACTTAATTCAGGGGATAGAAAATGGCTCCTTGGAGACACGTGTGACTGTGCTAGAATCTTCCAAATGGGGCCTTGGGTAGTTTAAGCTGAGATGTAGCATCAGAAAGTAGAGACAGTGGGTAGGCAAGCAATCACCAATCTGTGTGGCATGCAGCCAGCATTCAAGGGATGTTGGTAAAATAAAAATAAGTAAATAAAATAAAAAAAACTGGATGCTTGTCAGAAGCCTTTCTATTCTTGCTAATTCAAAGAGCTCGCTTGTGATTACTGTATACTGCCTTTGGCTTTAGGAAGCTGGTGAACGAAGCTGCGTTAGCACTTGTCTCCAGTGTGCAAAGCCAGAGACAGCTGGCAAAGGCCTGTGGAAAGCCCTCATACCTCTCAGCTGCGGTGTGCACAACCTCAAAGTAAACATACAGGTGATTATAAAGTCCGTCACTGTCAGCAGCCAGATGGTACATCCCAAACAGTGCAGAAGCTGACAGTCGCTCAGCACCACCAACCCAATAATTGTCAGGATAATAAAATGGAGGGGGAGAGTTCTCAGCCTCCCTGATTGGTCCTCATGGTTGATGGTGGATAGCCCGGTTAACTCTTCATTTTCAACTTCACGTCTTCCTCCTGTGTTCTCTCACTACTGATTCTGATTGTTCTTATTTGTTATCACTCAGTACAGACTCCCTGCTTCCTTCTTGGATCCCAAATAATCTATTCATTCCATCCTCTACCCCCACACACATACTTATACACACACAACGAACCCAGCTTTTACAGGAGCGCATTTTGTCAAGTACAGATATAGGAGAGAGAGACACTGGATTCCGGATTCTGTCTGTGTCCTTTGTTCTTGTTAGCCAGCACACCGGTGCAGGAGTGGAAAAGACATGTTTTCTTTACTAAGAGTCTTGTCACCTTCATGTAGTCACTGAGTCACCGTCACCGTGCCTACCACTACAGCCTGTCATCTGATAGCCCTAGGAGTCTGCTCTAATGTGAACTATTCATATTCTGATAGAACTAACCACAGCCACATCTCAAAAGCTACTAATCTTAATCTGAACAGGCAGCTAGTGTAAGGGATCTGTGGGGGGGGGTTGTGTGTGTGTGTGTGTGTGTGCATGTGTGCATATGTGCGTGTGTGTGTGTGTGTGTGTGTGTGTGTGTGTGTGTGTGTGTGTGTGCTGATTGACCGCTGCCCCTCACTATTGCTTCAAGAGTCAGGGGATAAGGTGAGTACCCAAGCCACTGTGGTGTTTAATATTTGCGTAGCCCCTGAACTTGGCTGCCTCTGTCTTACACCTACTCATCTGAAAACGTCTGGCAGTGAGCACTTTGCGAAAATTATGGCCCATGTGTCACATCGGTAGAACTGTGCTCTGGTTGTTTGGCTCCATTTGCTTTTGTTCTATTGCTTTGTGTTTTTTTCTGTTTGTTTGTTTGTTTGTTTGTTTGTTTGTTTGAGTCAGTGTCCCTTGTAACCTAGACTTGCTTTGCACTCCCTGTGTAGCTAAGGCTCACCTTGAACTGACTATGTAGCTAAGGCTAGCCTTTAACTTCTGATCCTCCTGCCTCTGTCTTCTAAACACGAGATGACAGTCAGGAGCCACCAAACCTCAGAAGGTTGGCTGAGAAATTGCAGAATGTTTTCACAGAGAATACTTTACACTGAAAATGCCCATTTTGTAATGGAGAATTCAACCATTATAAGGAAAATGGAACAAGTTGACATCAAACTTCAATGCCAGCCCCAAGGTTGTATCTACATAGTGCTTTGTTGCTGGCTCCTGACCTCTTATTTCCAGGTGTCCTTCATCAAAAGCCAGTGAAGGATGTATCACTTGACCCTGTCATCATGGTTTTCTATGCTTTGTGATGGCTGGGAAAGTTGCTTTATGAACAAAAGCGAAGGCTGTCGCTGAAGTGAGATGTGCTTGTGAGTGTAATGTGCTGTTAAGCCTTTCCATGGAATGATCAGATACAAGAGTGTGGGCGTTACAAGCTTCTTTCCAGCGGGGAGAGATGATTCAGCAAGCAAGAGCGCTTTCTGCTCTTGCAGAGGACCTGGGTTCGAGTCTCAGCAACACCAGGCTGCTCACATCTGCCTGCAACTCCAGTTCCAGAGGACCCAACACCATCTGGCTGAACACTAATGGTGCATGCATAAACCCATGTAGGCATGCACACATGCACATCACACAATATCACATTTCTTGGAATTTTAAACATGTAAGTTACATGAATACCTTGTTGTAAGATGACTAAACCAGGGGACTGGGAGATTGTGAGACACTTGACGTGGGTGCTGGGAACTGAACTCAGCTCCTCTGTAAAAGCAGCATGCATTCTTAACTGTTGAGCCACCAATCCAGCCTAACCTTGGGCCTCTTATCATCCTGCCTCTTCCTCCCAAGCACTGAGATCAAAGGCCCACCACCATGCCCAAAGCTACATGCATACAGGCAAGCACTACTTCCAACCGATCCCCAGACTCCACATTTTGCTTAATTTCCTGAGCTGTAATGGTACCGCCTTTGTCTGAAACCATCCTTTCTAAAATGATGGAGTTCTCACAGTGCCTATGCTAGTTTGTTTTTAGCTTATCTCCCAAAGGTTTGTGTGCTGAACACTGGATCCCCAGCTGGCCGCACTTGTGATAAAAACCACTTGAAGTGGGGCATAGTTTCAGGAAGTAGGTCACCCAGAGCATGTGAGAAGTGTATTGGGGTCCTGCCTCTGTCCCCCATCACCATGCTTCCCCACCACCCTAAGGTGACCCTTTGTTTAGTGTGTCATCCTACCCAGCCTCCCCAGTGAAGTTCTGCCTTGCCTCAAAAGCAGTGGAGCCAGCTAGCCATGGCCTTAAACCTCTGCATTCTGAGCTGAACAAACCTTCTTCCTTCCTTTTGAGTTGTTTTCCCTCAGGCATTTTGTCACAGCAACAGCAAGCTGCCCAGTACAACTTACTAACAGTGTATTGATGGAGTTTTGTCTATTGAAATGCCTCCTGGTTTTGAACAGCTTTAATTCAACACAAATGCTTTGTTACTTTTTTAAAAAATATTTTTTGAGATTATGATTACAATATTTCTCCCTTTTCTTTCCTCCCTCCAAAACTTCCCATATACTCCTCCCTCCTCTCCTTCAAATTCATGGCCTCTTTTTTCACTGTTACTGAGTGCACATATACATACATACATACATACATACATACATACATACATACATACATATATTCAAATTTAGGAGTGTGTGTTTGTGTGTGTGTGTGTGTGTGTGTGTGTGTGTGTGTGTGTATTCCCAAATCTAACCTATTTGGTCCGTATAATGTTATGTGTATGTGTGTTTCAGGGCTGACCTTTTGAAACTGACAAACAGTTGATGTGCCCTTCTCTAGGGGAGACCACCTATCCCCTCCCAGCTTCCTTCAGTTGCCTATAGTTCTTTGTGTAGAGCTGAGGCCTCACAGGCTTTTTCTTGTCTAATTCACCATGGTCAGTGGTGTCATCCTTGTTCAGCTCACATTTGGATGATGTTTGGTCATGTTGTTGAGACTTTATGGATGTAGTTTCTGATGTCACTAGGAGACACAATCCCACAGCAAGCTCCCTAATCTCTGGCTCTTACCATCTTTTTTTTTTTAATTTCTTTATTCTTGAGAATTGCATGCATGTAAACAATGAAATGTATTTATTTCCCATTTTACTCCTTCAGCCCCCCCCCCATATTTTTCCAGTACATCCACCTCCTGGCTTCATTCCTTTTATTTGGTCTTATTTTTATAACCCAGTAATGCAGTTAGTAATGCCCATGCGTGCATGGTTGCAGAGTCACTCTTTGGGCCAAGGAATCCTACCAAACTGAATAGCCATTATTTTTTTATTATTATTATTTTATTTAATTTTATATAACAAAGTCCAATTAAATGAAAACAAACATTTATACACAATATTTGGGAATTTGGGCGCCGTTCTTTCCAAACTACTTCCTGCTGGTAAGGGGCGCTGTCATGGGGGATTCAAAAATAGCCATTATTTTAAAGACAATTATTTTTATTTTTGAACACATTTATAGTACTCCCCCCCTACAGAGATTTTTCTCCATGGTAGAATTATAATATTCTGTATTTACTTGATTTCTCATCTATATTTTCCAGTGATTCCAATGAGCAAATATTAATTTCATAATCAGAAAAAAAATCCTTTTACAAAATGATTTAGCTATTTTCTACTTGACATGAAACTAAAAAAGAGCCATGCATTCTAGGATCTGGAGAGATAGCTTAGGGGTTAAGAGCACTGGCTTTTCTTCCAGAGGACCTGGGTTCAGTTCTCAGTGCCTACATGGTGGCCCATACTGTTTGTAACTCCAGTTCCAGGGAATCCAGTCCAATGGCCTCATCTCCCCTTCAGACTTCTGCATGTATGTAAGGCATATACATTCACATAACTACATATGCGTACACTAAAAATAAAATATTAATAAGTTTTAAAAGAACCTTGTGTTTCAAAAGTTGACAAAATGGCTCCGAGGGAAAAGAGCCTACCACTGAGCCACATGACCTGAGTCTGATCTCCAGACCGGCATGATGGGGAGAGAGAATTGACTCACACAAACTGTCCTTTGAAATTCACTAGTACACACAAAATTAGTAAACAAAAAAAATGTCATTTAATTTTTTAAAAAAGAACCATTGGCTCTAGAAATAGCCGGTTTCCTTGTTATTCTGTGCCCATCTTTAAGGTCAAGGTCCAGTTTGTTGCATCTTACAGAACTGCCTGAGAGATTCAGTTTGCCTTTTTTGGGTAGTTTCTCCAAAGCTTGCTGATAAAAACCCTTCCATTTTATTTTCTGCAAAAACAATCCAGTTCCTTTTGGAGCTAAGGAGATGGAGCTGATAGTACAACTCAGTTCTTCAAGTTCAGACCAGTTTCGAGGGCCATAAAGACACAGCCTGAGATAATCTCCCAAGCACAGCCCAGCTAGGACGGCCTTGGAAACGCGGGCTGAAAACACAGCCATGCACACACGCCTCTTCCCTTCGCGTAGGACCATGTGTGACTTGGTCTGCTACACAGACACCTGGGACAGAAAAGATTTGGAGGCTTGTCTTCACAGCTTGAAAATGTATTTTCTTTCAGGAAATTGTCTTAGAAAACAGAAGCCCACAGGAAACGTGGGTTTTGGTTGTTTTGTTTTGGAAGGAATTTGAAGTCGTTCCAAAATATACCAGCCGTGTATTTTGTGTGTGAGTTCATGTGTACATGTGTGGGTGTATGTGTGCATGAAGAGCGTCTTTCTCGATTACTTATGTTTTGAGCCAAGGTTTCTCATTGGACCTGGAGCTCACTAATTGCTAAGACTCGATAGGCAATGGTGCCACCCCACCGTCCTCGCTCCTTCCCACCCTCCCAGAGCAGCAACTACAGGCAGGTGCAGCCACACACAGCTTTTTTTTTTAAGAATGTGGACATTGGAGAGCCAAACCAAAATCCTCAAGCTTATGTGGCAAGCAATTCACAGACTGAGCTATCATCTCTCCAGGTTCTACAGCTATGTCTTGAGACCACCACCATTATACTCTAAGAAAATAAATACACAAGAAACCAGGACACTGGGCTCAGAAGATGTCTCAGTGGATTAAGCCCTGGCCTGCCTGCCAAGCAATGCTGAGCTTGGATCCCCAGAACCTACATACTCCAACATACATATACATGTATGTACACAACATATACAAGCATATGCCAATAATAATAATAATAATAATAACACAGGATGCCTTTTAAATTATCTCCTCCTTCCTGGGGATTCAGCTCAGTTGGTAGACTGCTTGCCTAGTTTGTGCAAAGCTCTGGGTTTAGTTCTTAGCAACACACACACATACATACACACACATACACATACACACACCACACATACGCATACACATACTCTCATACACATGCACACACATCACACATACATACACACATCACACACATATACACACCACACACACATACACACACACCACACACACACTCTTACACACATATATCACACACATTCTTACACACACACACCACACATACACACACAATCTCTTTCTCTAGCGGGAAGTACTTTTGTAAGCTTAGCTGGCACTGATGCAATTCAACCCGTATTTATTGAGTATTCCTAGCAGATGCCTAATAAGCAGGTAGAAGGGTGTCTAAGGTCTTCTGCACTGCCTTTCTGCTGACATCTGCACACTAAGCTTTGATGGAAATCACATGTTCACTCTGATTATTTGTAGTCCAGCTATGAAAGTTCAGGATGAACTTGAGGAGATAAACCACTTTATAGCACAAACGCATCTACTGGCACAGAATGAAGGCTGAAATGTTTGTTAGCATTGGTAGAAATACCAGTTGTTCTTTCTTCCCTTGACACTTTTTAACTGATGAAAATTCCTCATACAATTGCCAAATTAAGGCAAAAGGGAAACTTTCTCGATATTTATGATGCTCTCATCAGATAACCAATATAAAATATATTCCAGAATTCTGTGTCTCCTCAGACTTCAGTTTGTTCTTGGGATGTTGGAGATAAACAAAGTTGGTCTCAATAAATCTCTCCAACGTTGTAAATACACAGTTTCTGGTTCTTTCTCTTCTTGGGGCAAGAGGCCAGGTCCCACCAGCAATTTAGATATTCTGGCCTTTCTCAAAGGTGTCATTGCATCAAACATACTACAGTTTAGCCAAGTACTAAGAGGCAAACGGGCCTTTTACATGGCTATGCACAACGGAGCATCGCCCCTTAAACCTAGTCACTGAATCTCAACTGAGAAAAAGTTTCTAGAGAGAAATATTTGCTTTCTAAAGACTAGAATTCCAAAGCTGGTATGTTGGGGGGCACCTGCAATCCTAGTCATCAGGAGGCAGAGGCAGGAGAATTTCTGTGAGTTTGAGGCTAGTCTGGTCTGCATAGAAAGTTCCAGGGAACCCCTCCTCCCTCAAGTTGCTTCTTGACAAGTATTTAATCACAGCAACAAGAAACATACTACTACTCTGATGTGACCAATTACAAGGCTGCCAAAACCACCACTTGCAATTATTGTATACCTTCCTGGGGGCAGAGGTTTAAAGTATAGCATATCCTATAACCCAGAGGCTATGGGACTTGTTATCTTTTGTTTGTGCCAGATGCAACCAAAGATTAGTGAAGAAATTTGCTCAGGGCCCCTGGATGATAAGTAGAAGAGGGGAGATTTGAACCAAGGTTTTTCTAACTCTTAAGCCCCTCTGTATAGCATTGCCCTTAGGAGAAGGCACAGCGAGGAGTTGACAGTTAGGAGCAAATCCTAGGAGACACTGTGGCTGAGCATCACTTCTTCTCTACAGTCTATCATTCCTGTCCCAAAGGAATATCCTTTGGCCTGTGACAGAGCACTGCATCAGTGACTGTGATCACCTAGGGGATTTTCCCAGTCTTCTCACTCCTGCCCAGGACTCCCCAAGACCAGGTAATGAGCATTTGGTGGGGAGACATGGCAGATGGCTCCAGTGTTCAGTCAAGGTGAGGAATCATTGCTCTGAAATGTTTAAAAAAATAATAAGAGAGTTGTACAGAGCTCTTCCATTGTCCTTCCTACAAACAAGACTGAGTCAAACCGTGCTGAAAGCCTCTGAACCGCTCGCTCCCACGAAGCAGGGCAATTGCTGCTTCCTTGGTGTATGTGTGCACGCAGACCCCACCCAGTGTCTGGCTCCTCGGCCCTCCCGAAGGAAGCAGAGAACACTCGAGTCAGGGGTGAGGGCTTCAGAGCAGCCGTGGTGCAGTGGGGCTCTGGTCTCTGTGGTTCTTTGTACTCTGCTCACGTAGTTTTGAACATCGTTTTAATGTAACTAGAGGAATCCTTTGTGAAATCAACCAGAAGTGAATGTGACCATGCGTGGGCTGAGGACCACGTAGAATGTCGAATCAGACTAAGAACATAAAATACGATAAAACTTTAAATCATAATGGTCTTTTCTGGGTGGTGGTAGGAACAGGGTTTTACCCTCTAGCCCAGGCTGGTCTCAGATTCCAAGCAATCCTCCTGCCTCGGTCTCCTAAGTGTTGCAATTAGAGGTGTTAGCCACCACATGTCTGCCTTTGTTGTTATTTCAAGTCAGAGTCTCACTTTGGTACCTAGGCTCTCAATAAGCCTCCTCCCAAGTGCTGAGGTTACAAGAACGAGCCACCATGTCCAGGTTCCTTGTTGCTGCTGCTGCTGCTACTACTATACTACTACTACTGCTGCTGATCTTTCTGTCACCCAAGCTGTTTATTGTAGAGTTTTCTACCCATATTTGGTTGAACCCACAACAGTAGCACCCAGGCATACAGAAGACTGTTCTGTATCAACATAACAAAGAGGAATGGAGGGAGGAAGGGAAAGAGAGAGATGGAGAATGGAGGGATGAATGCAAGAAAGAGAGGGTTAGGGAAGGAAAGAAATATTTCATAATGCAATAAAGAAAATCACCCTCTTCTGCAATCTGGTCACATGTTCCTTGCAAACCCTTAACCCGTGGCAAGCCCTGTGTGGCCCTCTCAGGCCAGGGTGCACAGAGGGTTCTGTCTGTCCACAGTAACCAACCCAACATTTGCCTGCAGAATGAGGTGGCCGTCCTTCTGAAACCCATATCCGAGAAGATTCAAGAAATCCAGACTTTCCGAGAGAGAAACAGGGGGAGCAGCATGTTCAACCACCTCTCCGCAGTCAGCGAGAGCATCCCCGCCCTGGGGTGGATAGCTGTGGTGAGTCTAGATGGAATGCCACCCTCCACCTGGTCACATTGTTGGGGACCGCAGGGGCCACCTTCTGGCTCCTCCATCCATAGTCTGGTGCACTGAAGGAGGGCTCCTTCCAGGCTGGATATGTCAGCTTTCTCTTAACCTGCACAAGACCAGTCCTTGCTCCTCTGAGATGGGAAAGTGTCTCTCCAGCCTTTACCAAAGACACATTGCCTCTGATTCTACCCATTGTCCTGTTGCTTTTCTTCTGCTTCTTAGAGGTATTTTCTTTCTTATCCTATTTTTTTTTCTTCTATGCTTGGGTGATGGTCCTGTTTTCTCAGTCCCCCAAACCTGGTCCTTATGTCAAGGAGATGAATGATGCTGCCACCTTTTACACTAACAGGGTCCTGAAGGACTACAAACACAGGTATGTACTTCTTTTCCTGGCTATGTTTTCAGTTGACCGTTCGTCAGACATTTGATCCTAAAAGTTAGTATGTTTATTTAATCACCAGTCCCTGCCCTAGCCCCTTCATTGGAACACCGAGTAACCTTGAGATTAAATCCCGTATTTGAGCTTTGAACCTGTGACCTAGCACTTGAAAGGCAGACACAGAAGGATCAAGAATTCAAGGTCATCTTTGCTACATGGCAAATGTGAGATGTGCCTGGGCCACAGAAGACCATATCTTAAAAACAAACAAACAAAACAAAACAGGTTGTTGAGATGACTCAGTAAGCTTCTTGCTACCACATTTTGATCTGGTTTCAATTCCTGCAACTTACATAGTAGAGTCAGCTCCCACAGGTGTCCTATGACCCCCACATGTACACCTTGGAGTGCATACCAGCACACACACACACACACACACACACACACACACACACACACACACACAAATGAATAAATGTAACAAGAAAACAAAATAAAGGACTAGAGATTGCTCGTTGCTTAGAAGCAGTTGCTGCTCTTCCAGAGGACCAGCAATTCACAACTTCAGCTCTAGGGCATATAACACCCGGGTGTGGCCTCTGCAGGCATCTACATGAACCTGTACATACCCATTCAAAGGGACACACTTATGAGCATACATTTTTAAATTTTTTAAATTAAAAAAAATACATTTTAGCCAGGCATTGTGGCGCACACCTTCGATCCCAGACTCAGGAGTCAGAAGCAGATAGATCTCTGAGTTTGGGGTTAGCCTGGTCTACAAAGTGAGTTCCAGAACTATACAAAGAAACCCTGTCTTGAAAAACAAACAAACAAATACATTTTAAAATTCCAGTTTTGTAGGGAAAGCCCCAAGGAGAGGAGCATCAGATTCCTGATGACACACCCATTTATAAGGAAAGCTGCCTCTGATCTCTTTCAGGTCAAACCTGTCCCTGTTTGACCGTATGTCACACACGTTATGGATGAGCCGATATGGTACAACCTTTTTTCTTCCATGTTTTGAGACAGTCTCTTGATGTATCCTGGGCTGGCCTCAAACTCACGGCTGTTCTCCTGTCTCAGCCTCCCAAGTGCTGGAATTGCAGGCATGTGCCACCAAGTCCAGTGGAAATTTCCACTGGTCAAAGTGGAGGTAATGAGTGACTAAATAAAAGGAATGGGGGAGTCCAAACCTGAGGTGGATGAGACCCTGAACCAAGCAAAACGGGGGCAAAACCAGATTGAACTGAACTGAAATAGGATCTGGAAGGCAGGCAGCTGTTGTCTGAACAAAAGTCAACAGCTGTTGAAAGGACAGGTGAACCAAGGGGTTTTGTCTGGAGAACGAGCTTGGAAAGATCTGGTTTCCAACAGCCCAGATAGTGGATCCTAGAGAAAATGATCTGAGGTTAGAAGGAAAATACAATCAAAAGGAGATAGACCACATTCTTGCACCTACACAAAACAACCCCAGTCTGTGCCCCCTTTGAGGCTGGTTGTTGCAGTAGGAATTGAACTCAGGACCTTCCCTATGCCAGACAAACACATTCCCACTACACTACATCTCCAGCCCTCTTCACTTTGTCTTCATTTTGAGACAGAATCTCACCAAGTTGCCCATC
Source organism: Phodopus roborovskii (assembly GCF_943737965.1). NCBI lineage: Eukaryota > Metazoa > Chordata > Mammalia > Rodentia > Cricetidae > Phodopus > Phodopus roborovskii. The sequence goes on along the minus strand of NW_026126482.1, from coordinate 15,509,240 downwards.
CTAGCCTTGAACTCACTCTGTAGTCCAGGCAGGCCTTCAAAGAGACTGTAGTCCAGCCTCAGCCCCCTTTGTGGTTGTAACTACAAGACCATGCCAAGCAGACCAGCTCAGGCTTTGCCCCTTGACCTCAACTTTTAATGAAAAAGATATAATGAGCCAGAGAAATGTGGCCAGAGGTGCAGATCAGGTCATCCGGGTCCTGGTCCCTCTTGAATATCTTATCCTGGTGAGCTAATGGGAATGGGAAGCCTCACATGCCCAGCATCCATCTGTAGGTAGGTCCCCCAAGTTCCCCACAAGTTCTCTGTGTCACCCGTGTGGCAGGCCTGTAGGAGAAGCTGGGAGACAGGCTGCGCTGGGTTGGAACAGAAGGGCTGTGGGCCACAAACTCTGCTTCTATGCTTCCCAGGCAACCAGCTTGGCAAGATTTTCTGTATGAACAGAGCTAGTCTCTTGCCTTGGCTTTGCCCAGCTGTAGCTTCACAACTTCCAGGGCCAATGAAAACGGAGGGAGGTTTCTCAGCTTCCATGTGTTTGGATCCTGCTCAACTAACCTCCTAGAGACTTAACTTCAGATAAAAGATACCATGCACTTATCCCTTCCTATAGTTGTTTCTCGAATTTCCTTTTGGTCAAAATAATACTGTGTTGGTTAAAGTGAGAACACATTTACATATGTAGATTTGGCCTTTGTAAGTTGTTAGAATTTTCCATGCAGTTATTCCCTCCTACCACTTATTCTGGAACTTTCTCCAGATCTGAATAACACTTTGTTGGTTAAAAGAAAAACACATTCATTTATACAGGTCTGACCCTCATTGGTTGCTAGAATTCTTAGTAGAAACCGTGTCAAATGTATAATCCGGTATGTCTGGTGTATATAAATTGCAGTGTCTGTGTGTTGTATAAGGGCACACACAGAGATGAGACACATCTGCATGGGCAGAGCATGTATGTAAACACGAGTGCTAATTTACACTTATGTGAGTTTCATCCTTTTATAACTGGTATGCTCACTGTTTCCCACGTCCAGGGCACTTATTAAAGGCCTCAGGAAACCCTATATAACAAGACGCTGATGAGGCAGTGTAGGAAGCTACACTTAACTTGAGGGTTTTAACCATGAGAGTGAGGCAGAGAGAGCTTCACAGACAACTGTCATATAGCCAACAAATCTATACCTGTAGGAGAAAAGAGCGCTGATAATGTCCCCTTTGAGGAGTGACCAGGATTCCAACCCTTACACCCGTTGCTTCCTTCTTGACATCACAACTCTTGACAGAACCAACCTAAGACAGGAGAGGTTCATTATAACTTGTGCTTCAGAAAATACAGACCATCATAGCTGGGAAGACATGGCCATAGGGCTGGCTTGGCAGCTGAAACCATGAATGGTTGCTCACCTCTGGGCAGGTCAGGAAGCAAAGATAGAACAGAAAAGAGGGGTAGGTTATAGACTGAAGGGCCAGCAGGTGCCACCTCTTAAGGGGTGTACAACCACCCAAAACAATGGCAGGGCCTTGGGATCAAGTCTTTAAACATGACTCTGTGAGGGACCTGTCCCATCCAAACCATGGTCATCTCCTCGCTCACTTCCTCTGGCGGTATGGCTTATTGCAATGGACTCTAGGCATGCTGCCGGCATCTAGAATATTTCAAGGAAAACAGTACATTTTCAAGAGGTTTCCTTCTATGGTTATCTTCAGATCAGTGGCCTAAGTATATCGTTGAATTTATGCAAACTCAAAACCCAGTGCTTCCTTCAAAATGGGGGAAAGAAGTTATGGAAGCAGAAATTGTCCAAAGAAATGCAACAAAGAGGGATGGATGTGATTAAAATATGTAATTCTCAAGAAACTAATAATGATACATTTTGTGAAAGAAATCCAATCATTTGCCCTCTCAATCCTGTGTCCTAACCCTCTTAAGGCAAGCTTTCAACTAGCTTTTCATTCAATAAAACAACATCTGATCGAGCTCCACATAGCTTGCATTGTCAAGAGCATCCAGTTAAGGTACTTCACTTAGAGTCACTTTAGGAGTATGGTGTCTTGCCGGCTGGTAAGAAAACATTTTTCTTACAATAGCAAGTGTAGTGAGTAGACGTCTCTAGACAATCGTACTTCAGAAACCAAGTAATCCTAAATTGTTCGAAAACAAGCTGAATGGCTTTGTTCCCTCTTTTCTCCTTATGCTGGTCTCACTCCTAGAACAGAACTCTGTGTGTTGTCTGGGAAGGAGGTCAGAAGGGGTACCCCGCGCTCCGTGGTCAACTCTACTAGGAATGGTGCACTTCCTGTATCAGCTCCTGGTGGCCAGGTTCCCCTTTCTGTGTCTGTCCTATGTGAAGCTGAGGGCACTCGGGACCACCCACCTTCTCAGGGTTCTCTTCTGGCTAGAGGACAATTGATCTGGACTTGTCTCCAGATAACCGAGTGTGAAATTGTATTTTCCATCCTAACTCTGCTCTCGTCCGATCTCTTTTGTAACAAAAGTGACCTACGCCATGTGGACTGGGTGAAGTCTTACCTCAACATCTGGAGCGAGCTTCAGGCCTACATTAAGGAGCACCACACCACAGGCCTCGCTTGGAGCAAAACAGTAAGTACCAGGCCCCCTGGTGGCCTTTCACCTGAGCATCAAAAGGTCATAAAAACACTCGTGAAAACACGTATCATGTGGCCTAATAGTCATAGGCTTTAGAAATTACCTCAAAATAGGATAAAAAGCTTTGTGGAAACAGAATTTGCTTGATGAAGCTCTGAGAACTGCCTGCATGGCATAAGTTAAGGAAGTGGTTCAGCTATCTATGATAAGGCTGCAAAAGGAGTATAATTCAGACAGAAAGGACAAGATCGTGTCATTTGAAGGAAAACTAGATGGAACTGTAGACCACCATGTTAAAGGAAATAAGCTAGACCCAGAAGTAAAATTCTCTCCTGTTTTCAAACATGATAAACATCTGTACTTAGAAAAATATCGTAATGAAACCTATTATCTTATACAATTCGTGTATGCCAATAAGAAAATTAATGGAAAACCAACACAGTGGATCCCACAGCCATTAGGATTAGCCTGGGTGGTGATTATATGGAAACAGTCCATCACTTATCATAGAGGGCTCAACCCATGCACAAGGGTTTACAAGCACCAAGATGGCATTAAGAAGCAGGAATTAAAGGGAACATGAGCTTTGAAAATAAGCATAAATAAAATATCAATTAAAAGTTTTGAATATTTCTTTTGAGATAGCAAAGTTTATTGAGCATCTTTTTTTATTAGCTAGATTATCCCGGTGGGTTTTGTTGTTGTTGTTGTTGTTGTTGTTGTTGTTGTTGTTGTTGTTTTGTCTTGTTTGGATTTTGTATGTTGGTGGGGTTTTGGTCAGGGGAGGGTTGAGACAGTGCCTCCTACCTTCCAGGCTGCCTGGGTAACCTTAGATGACCTTGAATTTCTCATTCTTCCTGAGTGCTTGGATCACAGTCATTTTCTACAATTCTCAGTTCATGTAGTACTGGGAATTGAACTCAGGGTCTCATGCATGCTAGACAAACATTGCACCAACTAGACCACACCTCCAGCTCAATCCTAGCACTTTGGCTCTGCCTTAGCAATGGGGTAAGCCCAGCTTAAGTATGTTCCCATTTGCATTACTTATAGAAACCACGGTGGCCCTGGCCTCCTCTCCAACCTTGTCTCTGCTCTTTCCTAACTCGCTGAGCATTTCAGAGATCTCTGGCTGCCTTAGCATCCAAGCATAGGCAATGCTTAGATCGATCAGTAGTTCCCAATCTGTGGGTCACGACCCCTTTTACAAGGGTCCCGAATGGTCCTTTATATACTAAATATTTACATTACAATTCATGACAGTAGCAAATTACAGTTATGAACCAGCAACAAAAATAATGTTTCATCTGGGTGTCAGCACAACAGGAGAAACTGAGTTAGGGGGCCACAGCAAAGGAGGGTTGAGAACCACTGGCTTAGCTAAAAGCCAAAGAACTACTGTTGCCAAATTTGATATACTCACACTGGTTTGCAACAGTTGCAGCGTCCCGAATGGATATTGTGTATAACCTTAGGTTCCCAAAGGTCGCCAGCCTTACATCTTCCCCTTGGCTCAGTTCGAACATCACAAATTTGAAAGCCGTCTCTTGCTCTTTGCCAGCTCCCGCTCAAGGGTGGTGTCTCTCTGTGCTTGTTTTGTTTCCTGAGTATACCTTAGCTAATGCAGTTATGGTCTCTGTCCTCACCTGCTTAGAACGTCTTCTCTGTGTCCAGCTCCTGACTTAGTGTTCAGGGTGTGTGCTCTGCAAATGGTATCATGTATACACAATGTGTATTCTGGGACCCTCGGGACCTTCCCTGCCTCCTGGAGTCTTCCCTACTTAACTTCCCACGGAAAGCCCCTTCCATTACAAATGGACATTCCCTTTAAATAGTCAACAGTGTAACCAGAGAAAAATGAAGTGACACATTTGTGAATTCCATCCATCCGAAGTCCCACTGACAGCTGTGCTCCAGGACACAGCCCTCAGTGAGTGCAGAGGGAAGCAGGCTCCACACTGAGATGACTCATTTTCAAGTTTTAAGTTCAGGGTGGGGTTCCTCCAAGTATCTCACAACAAGTACAACATGTTATCAGTGACCCTCTCCAGACAGAGGAGACTGTGTTTCCAACTTTGCCTCTCCTACCCCACAGCATTGTAATGAACCTCACAAGACACAATTAAGTTGGTTATTTTTCTTCTACCTAAACAGGATGATGTAGACAACGGATTTCATGCATTTCTAAATGGTTTTAAGAAGGAGGGGATGTGTGGAAGGGCTGAGTGTTTTGTGGACTGATTAGAATTCTTCATCTGTTTCAAATGAAACACTGTTTTGTTATAAATCTGTGTGTCATAAAAGGGGATTGTCACATCTTGGCCATGGGGATAAGTCACTGTTGGAGAATGGTAAGCTGAAGATTAGGAGTCCTTGGATCCAATATTGTTTTCTGGTAGACAAGTATAAGAGGAATGACAATCCACTTGTGGAAAATAATGTCAACAGATGCTAATTCTCTGAGACTCATAAAAAATGGTTAGAAAACTTCTTTTAAATGGTTTGAATACCCTTAATACCACATACAAAGCTAGGCGTTCATTTCTACGAATATAAAAGAGAAGATCTGATTATTAATGAAAGGAAAATATGTAAGTGTTTTCCTTTGTTCTAGAATGAGTACTCACTTTATCATGTTCATTAAAAGTATGTGCTTCTAGAGACTGGAGCTGTAGCTGAGTGGAAGAGCGCTTGCCTAGCACATCTGAGGTGTGGGTTCATTCCCTATTATCGAGGGGTGGGGAAGAGTATATGCTTTGGGCCAGGAACTTTCCAAATTTTTATCGCAACTAAAGAAAAGACATACTTTACAGATGCATGTTGCATGCATACAACTAAAATAAGTTTCACAGGCTTTCTTTTTCTTACCTACAGTGTACTCAGATAGCTTTTCCTTTATGTCACTCTTGATAAAGCTCTTGCTTGATGAAACTCACAAAACCAATCTCACCACATCCCACATTTTAAAATGCAATGTCATAAGGTGTGTTATATATTTACACAAAATATAAGCAATCCCTAGAGCAAATTGGGCCTCACAGATGGCCATACTAATAACAGCTATTGTTTGCTAAGCATATGGTTTTAAGCCTTGGGAAAATTCTATTTGAAAGAGTAAATATGGGTGCATACTAGCTAGCACCCAGCCACACTCCCAGCCCTATGCTACTTCTTCAATGGTGTGGTGAAATGATAGTCATAACTAGACAGTTACAATAGGAAGGTGTTTATTCAGAATCACACATGTACAGTCTTTTAAAAAGCTTCCAGATTGATGCATAGATTTTTTCTGATTTTTATTCTCCTTGTCTAAAATTTGAGGGGGAAGCCATTAAAAAGTATAAGGTTGGAGAGATTGGCCATTAAGAGTATTTATTGTTCTTGCAAACAACCCAAATTCAGTTCCCAGCACCCACACAGCGGCTCACAACCGTCCATAATCGAAATTCCAGAAGGATCTGCCACTCTCCTCCGACTCCCAAGGAAGGCATCAGACACTCAATATGGCACACAGACATCTATAAGAACAAGACACTTATACCCATAAAATAAAAGGCCTTTTTAAAGTATATTCTAAAAGTTATGCTTTATAATTTGAAATTTTAATTTCTATTTGAAATTACTAAAAACTGTCTAAGATCCCAAGTGCAATCTATTGCATAAGTCAAACTAATTTCTCCTCACTTGTTCGTCCAGCAAAATGAATTTTAATGGGAAAGCCAGATTCATAGTTCTTGCAGAGAGATGGGACTATTGGAATTATATGTCCTTGGGAACAAAAATAACAAGAACCCTTCATCTACTCATCACAAATATGCAAAAAAAAAATTTGTATTTATGAGAAGATATGCATCAGAAAGATTGGAGAAAGGCATATGGTGCTGATGTAAAACACAAAACTCGGGCTTTTGCTTTTTACTGTGTGTGTGTGTGTGTGTGTGTGTGTGTGTGTGTGTGAGTGTGAGTGTGTGTGTGTATGTATGTGTGTGAGTGTGTGTATGTGTGTGTGTAGGTTAAACGACAACTCCGGGGAGTCAATTCTCCTCTGCCACCATGGGTCCAGGGTTTTAACACAAGGCATTAGATTTGCATGGCAATTGCCTTTACCCACTGAGCCATCCCACCAACCCATCTCTTCACAGACACAGCCCACTGCAGTACTGCACATTCTACCCAAAATTATGGATAAGCAATACCTCAAGGACCTGTCATTGTTGTTTTCTTCCTTTTTCAAGTTGAATTTTGACATTTTCCACTCTGGGTCATTTGGTGTACTTCTAAAGACCCTGGGTCCCTCCAGTGGTGCACTGTGCCAGTAGACACCCACCCCAACTCCACGATAGCAGCTGGTACTGAGTCTCCCAGTTGCTCCCTCCTAATCTTGGCCCTCAGAGTGCAGCTGTGCCAGGCAGCTGCTGCTCCACCTGTCCATTTGTCACTGACAAATGTCCGTTTGTCTCTCTGAGGACTGGGATTGTTTGGTACAGTAGTTGGGGAAGCAATGAGTATGTGCACAAGTGTGCTAGGGTATGCTTAGGTGTTCTGGGGTGGACAGTGAGTGTGTGCACAGGTGTGCTTGGGTGTGCACAGGTGTGCTGGGGTGGGCACAGGTGTGCTGGGGTGGACAGTGAGTGTGTGTACAGGTGTGCTTGGGTGTGCACAGGTGTGCTGGGGTGGGCACAGGTGTGCTGGGGTGGACAGTGAGTGTGTGCACAGGTGTGCTAGGGTATGCACAGGTGTGCTAGGGTATGCACAAGTATGCTAGGGTATGCACAGGTGTGCTGGGGTGGGCACAGATGTGCTAGGGTATGCACAGGTGTGCTGGGGTGGGCACAGGTGTGCTAGGGTATGCACAGGTGTGCTGGGGTGGGCACAGGTGTGCTAGGGTATGCACAGGTGTGCTGGGGTGGGCACAGGTGTGCTGGGGTGGACAGTGAGTGTGTGCACAGGTGTGCTGGGATGGAAGCAGAAGCATTTGGGTCTTCAGAGGAAGCAGCCATGAAGTCATTTTTCTGTATCTCTTATTACATTTACTTTGGTCAGTGGAATTTTGTCATTTTTCTCAACACAAAGCCAACATGTGATCTAGCAGCAGTCCAAACCGTATGGGTTTGAGTTTTCTGTTAGTTTCCTTCCTCTGGAGTCTTTCCGTATTGATCTGTGTTGTTTCTTCTGGGCTAAGAAGAAACAACAAGTTTCGTTGACTTAAGTTGATCTTTTGGCACAAACCTGGTAGAGACACCGACATCTGCCAGCCCCAGGGAGTTGGATAGAGATGTTAGGAACCACTAGCAAGGCCTTCAAACCAGGTACCTGCGGCTGGGAATGGAAGCCTGGTCCTAACAGTTGTAATTACACAGATGACTGAACTTTTTCTTCGAGTTGTCCAGATCTTCCCAAGAATTGCACAAACAGCATCAGTTAATAGGCTGAGCTTATTGACACTCTGGTCTGGAGTTTATGGAGACATTTCTGTTCGTTTGTGTCTTCTGAATTACTGTAGCTTTAGAAACAGGCCCAGTTATCTGCAAAGTAAAATAAAACCACACTTCTGCGATGGTTTTAACAAATCTCTGGTTTTGTTGTTACTGATGATGACGGTGGTGTTTTAGACAGTGTCTCATGTAGCCTGTGCTAGCCTCTCTATGTAGCCGATGCTAGCCTTAAACTCCGGATCTTCTAGCTTCCACCCCCCAAGGACTGGGATTTCAGGCACTTGCCACAACACTTAGCTGTGATACAGTTCTCTCTCTCTTTCTCTCTCTCTCTCTCTCTCTCTCTCTCTCTCTCTCTCTGTGTGTGTGTGTGTGTGTGTGTGTGTGTGTGCATGTCAGATAGACAGACAGACAGACAGACAGACAGACAGACAGACAGACAGAGACAGAGAGAGTATGAGTGGTGGCACACCAGGGTCATGTCATTCAGGCAGCACAGAGGACAACAATTTAGAGTCAGTTCTCTCCTTTCACTTCTACATGGGTTCTAGGGATCAAACTCAAGTCATTAGACTTGCACTGTTCAACCTTAAGTGCCTTTACTGGTGGAGCCATCTCAACACACGATCTGGTTTTTAATGTTAACCATGTTAATTGACATCCATCAGAAGCTCCCATGAATAACTGAGAAAATAAAAGTTGTGGCTTAAAAAGATGATGGAAGGTTTCTTTCCCAATACAAACCACTTAGCATCATTTCTTTCCTCCCGGGTAGCCATTCTCCCTTCAACTCATTTTTCAATATAAAACCAAATGTCTATTAACAAAGCAGCAGCCTAACCTTTTGCTTGTGATCCAATTAAAATCTGCCAGAGGGTATCCCGACTTACTATAAATAATGTAGACTCCACAGCATGTTGTTAAATATGTATAGCATGTAAGTTGCAGGTCTTCTGGCCTCTCTGCTCCCCCACTTGATTTTTGCAGAACTGGTCCCAACCTTCTATTTCTAAGTTTCATTTAGAGCTTGTGTAAATCTGGTATAGTGTCACAGGGAGTGGCTGGGCCTCAGGTGGAGTGTCACTACTGCATAGCTAGCTGCTGTCTTCTGGTGCCCTCCCCTCCTAGTAGCTCTAGCCGGTACATCTGCCCACAGCTGCACTAAATAGGCTTCCTTACTCTTGCCCCTCCAGCTCCTTTATGGTCCTTGGGCAGCCAACCACAGACAGTTCCCTGGCTTACAAGTACTCAGCTTAAGATTTTGTTATGGTCATTATTTTTTTTCAATTACATTTATTTATTTGTCATGTGTGTGCATGCATACAGTGCCACAGCTCACATGTGGAACTCAGAGGATAAATTGCAGGAGCTAGCTCTCTTCTTCCACCATGTGGGTCTTAGATGAAACTCAGGTGGGCAGGTACCTTTGTCTGAGGAGCCTTCCAGGAGCTCACAGGTTTTCACATTCTCAGATGGTTAGCTTGCCTCTCAGAGTCTCTGTGACTCCCCTCCTTTCTGGAGAGGATGTCTCCATTCAGAGGAAACTGATATACAACAAGACCAGACCACACAGGCAACAGAATGATGGCCCAGGGTGAGAACCCTTCTAGGACAAGCCCAAAGAGAAAGGCTTATTGGACCAGGAAGACAGAGAGGTGCCTACCATCTAATAGCGTGGTTGTGTGCCTTCCTGCCATGATGGGCTGTGATCCCTTCAAACTGAGAGACAGAGTAAAGCTCTTCTACCTCAAATTCTGTTAGCCAGGTACTTTAAAATAGGAATGCTAATGTAAGTAACATGCCCAGAATTGCCTTGTTACTAGTGTGTGGTAGAATATTATTTTAAGGTGTGTCACTTCTTGTAAGAAGTACGGTTTTTCCACCTGCCGCCCGGTCTTGTCCCGCCGCCGCCAGCCCCAAATAATACACAGAGACTCTGTATTTGATACAATGCTGTTGGCCCGGTTACTTGTTTCTTATCGGCTAGCTCTGTCTTAAGTATTAACCCATTTCTGCATATTTCCACGTGGTCTCCTTACCAGAGAGTGAGGCAAGCATCTGGTCTCCCTGGTTTCTCCATGCTGACTCCTCCTATCTACTTCCTCTTTCCGCCTTGTCTCCTAGTCCCGCCTATCTCCCTTTCCTATTGGCCAACAGTGCTTTATTATTAACCAGTATGAGAAACATACTGGGAGATGTCATTCTGTATATGTTTCTCATACTGGTTAATAAATAAAGCACTGTTGGCCAATAGGAAAGCAAGATAGGAGGGACTAGGAGACAAGGAGGAAATTGGAAGTAGGGAGGAAGAGTAAAGATGGAGAGTCTGGAGAAAGCAGTATGCCGGCCGGCTTCCCGGTAAGAGAAATACATAGATCAGTAGAAATGGGTTAATAATTAAGATAGAGCTAGCCGATTAGAAACTAGCACCTGGCCAATAGCATTGTATCAAACACAGAGTCTCTGTGCATTATTTGGGGCTGGCGGTGTGGCGGCAGGACAAGACCAGGCGGCGGGGAGAAAAAACTATACTCGTTACAACTTCTGTTTATGCTGCATTTGTTTAACTCTGTAAAGCTGTGATTCCTTGCCTGTCTAAAAGACCTGACGGTCTAATAAAGAGCTGAACAGCCAATAGCGAGGCAGGAGAAAGGATAGGCAGGGCTGGCAGGGAGAGTATAAATAGAAGGAGAAGCAAGGAAGAAGAGAAGAGGTACAAGAGAACAAGGAGAGAAGGATGTTAGGGGGCCAGCCACCCAGCCAGCCACGGAGTAAGAAGGAAAGTAAGATATACAAAAGTAAGAAAGATAATAGCCCAGAGGGAAAAGGTAGAGGGCTTAACTTAAGAAAAGCTGGCTAGCAACAAGCCAAGCTAAGGCAGGGCGTATAAGTAATAATAAGAATCCATGTGTGATTTGGGACCTCTCCAAAGGCCAAAAGAGTAAAACCTAAAACAAGACTAATGACCTTCAAGGAGGGGGCTTCAGGAAGTGGAGGAGGGGCTTCAGGAAGTGGAGCAGGGACTTCAGGAGGCAGGTGCTTCAGGAGGCGGGGGAGGGGCTTTAGGAAGTGGGGGGGGGACAAGTTTTCACCTAATGATCTGTTGATTATCTGCAAAACAGTTGTCTAAGTTGACAGACTGCTGCTTAGAGATTCAGTGTCTGCCTGAAAGTTTGAAGATCAATGTGGGTAAGTATGGGTGTGTTTTAACCCATGGCAGATCTTCAGTAGACTGTATGTATGTCCACAGCAGTCACACAGCCTCAGTTTCATGTATAATGAGCAAAATTGTGGAGCTTTGAGTTCTGTGTTTATAGCTGTTTCTATTATCTCAAAAACATCTTTGAGTTTTAGTGTTGATAAGAATGCATAAATATTTTAGAGTGTTTGTCTCTCTCCATAAATTAGAATAGTAGTAGCTTTTAAAACTGCCTGATTTAATAGTAAAGATTATTTTATTTACTAGGAAATTTTCACAACCAAGAACTCAAAGTCTCTAAGTTTGGGGGGGGGGGGTCAGAAGTTAATTCTAATTCCTAACTTGTTTGTGCCGTTATCCTGGGAATGTTTCAGTAAGGCATATCCAGTTAAAATTCCATAATTTGAGGTGGGCATAGTGGAACATACCTGTAATCTTGGCACTTGGGAGGCTGAGGCAAGAGGATTGTTGCAAGTATGGGCCAGCCTGAGCAGCATAGCAAGACCCTGTCACAAGAAAAAACAAATATTTGTATTTTATATGCATTGGTGTTTTGCCTGCACGTATGTCTGTGTGAGGGTGTCAGACCTCATGGAACTGGAGTTATAGACAGTTGTGAGCTACCACATAGGTGCTGGGAATTGAATCCAGATCATCAGGAAGAGTAAGCAGACATGCTCCTAATCATTGAACTATCTCTCCAGTCCCAAAATATTTATTTATTTTTATATTACATGTCAAAGGTAAATTAAATAAATAATTTCCTTATTTATAATGTTGACAGCCATGGTGTAACTAGGGATGTCTTGTCATTTACTCTTTCACGTTCCACAAGACTATCAGAAGCTTGTGAGTTGAGGAAGTGGCCAGGAAAAAGCGTCCTGCACTGTAGATTTGAATGTGTTTATTTGTTCATTTTCTGTTGCTATAACAAAACACTCCAAGCTGGGTACCTTATAAATAAAAAAAAAAAAAGTGTTCTTTAGCTCACAGTTTTGGAGACTGGAAGCCCAAGGTTGGGAAGCCCTATCTGGATTCTGGTGATAGCAGGAGAGATGTCATTATGATGGGAGTGACATAACTGGAGAGATGATGTCATCTTAATGGGCGTGGCATAGCAGGAGAGATGATATTATGATGGGAGTACCTGCAAGGAGGAGGGACCACATGGTTAGGAGATAGTGTAGCAGATGAAGCCGTCAGCTCATCCTTTCCAGTACACTATGGGGTAGAAAACCAGCCTCCTGCAGAAATGAGTTTTAGCCTTTCAAGGGGTGAAATGCACAGAACCACCAAAGGAGACATTGCTTCAGAGAATTCTCTGTTCAATCCAGGGAATCAGAGCAGAGTACAAAGCATGGATGGTTATTTCATGTGTGTGATCACAAATGGATCTGGAGAACACTTGGGTAGGTTCTGAGGATCCAACACGGGGCCTGATGCTAAGTGAATACTCCCTGACTGAAGTGCCCCCAGCCCTGAAAGACATTTGAAAGATGCCTTTCTGACTAGTGATTCATGAAATGGACACCATCAGAAGGCAAACTTTGGAAGGACAATAGTGGTGTGACTATGTGTTCTCATGTGGTCATTAACAACAGCTTTTTGGGTTGTTTCTTATAATACCAATGTTCATGGCCCCTGCTCTAGAATTACCTTCCCCTGGTTACCTGTGACAAGGATCCTGCTCATCTTCCAGGGTCTATGTGATTTTTAGTTTTCATGGCCAACTTGATACGATCTAGGGGAAGTCTAGAAAGCGGTCTCCATGAGGGATGATCTGGATCTGGTTGGCATGTCAGTGGCAGGTTACCTTATGTTAATTGGGGCAGGAAAACTACCCACATGTGCCACTGTTCACAGGTGAGAGATCCTGAACTTTGTACAAGAGAAGGAAATGAGTTGGATGCAAGTGCGAATGCATTGATTCATTCCTCTCTGCCCTTGACAGTGGATGTGATGTTACTGATTACATCAATTGCCCATCACCTTGACTTCCCCATTATGGATTAACCCCGGAAATGTGAGCCAAATAAACTCTCTCTCCCCTAAATTGCTTGTGTGGGGTATTTTACCACAGAAACAGGAAATGAGACTAAGATAGTTTAAAATAATCCTGTCTTTCGAAATTCCCCACATCTCCATATACCACCATGCCCTGCCCCAACTTAGAATGTCCCGTCTCTCTGCAAAAGTGTCTGAAGACCTGTGCTTCTTCTGTGATGCCTGTGTCTATAAGTGATCTATTTATACTCATAAATATTGATGAGACACCTACTGTACCTCAGGTCCTATGCCACATTACTGGTGGTCCTGAGATGAATAAGAGAGGAACTCCAGATTTCCTTTGGAGATAACCAAACCCAGATTAACTAGCAAATGATTATTGTATGATGTGAGTTCTCCTAAAAGTGTTCCAGAGAGTTCAGGAACTAGAGGTACAGGGGTACAGGGACTGTCCTCCCAGAAGAGCTCTAGAAGGGGCTGGGAGATGGCTGTTGGTAAAAAAGGCTTGCTGTATAAGCATGAGGACTTGCACCCATGTGAAAAGCAAGGTGTGGCAGCATGCACTTACAATGCCAGTTCTGGGGAGATGGGGACAAACAGATTCCTGGGGCTCACTGACCAGCCCAGTGTAACTGGAAGCCCCAAGTCCTGGTGAAAGTCCCTGACAATAAAGTGGATGACTCCTAAGGAACAGTTCCTGAGGCTGACCTCTGGCCTCCTCAAGCACATCCACCCATGCACAGGCACATCCTCCCATACCCACATGAATACATAACACACACACACACACACACACACACACACACACACACACACACACATGTTCTACTCCTTAAAACCTATAAAAAGATGTTGAAGTTGAACCTTGAAGGATCTGTAAAAGTCTTGCAGTTAGAAGACCTTTAATCCCAGAACTCAGGAGGCAGAAGCAGGTGGATCTCTGAGTTAGAGGGCAGCCTGGTCTACAAAGAGTGTTCCAGGAAAGCTAATACTACACAGAGAAGCTCTGTCAAAAAATGGAAGATATGTGTTATCCTGTAAATGTAAAACAACCCTTCATAAAATACTTCCCAGAGGTGATCCCTGGTCACAGTCTCCTGACTGTGCATACTGAGCACATTGCAATCCCTGGGGATGCGTTCCACGGTAGATCACCTACCAGGCTCTCTCAAAGCCATGTGTTCCAGCTGCAGCACTTCAAAGAAGGAAGGAGGGTAGGAAGAAAGGAAAGAAAGAGAGGGAATGATGGTGGGAAGGGAGAGAGGAAGGGAAACAGAAGGAAACTCAAGTGCCAGTTGACCTTTTCCCATGACTTTGGAATTGGAATTGAAGCACGTGCTACCCTACATCTAAGCTCAAGAGATGACACCTCTGGGTATTTTCATTAAAAAAAAAAAAGAAAGAAAGAAAAGAAAAGAAATTCAGGTAAAAATGCATATACAGGGTAAAAAAAAAAAAAAAAAAATCTCTCTGGCATCACTTAATTTGCCTTTGTGTTCATGGGCTGCTACTTCCAAAGCACTGATCTTCCAAGGCAGTATAAGCATTTCCTTAGGGTCCAAAACTCCAAATGAAAACAAAACAAAACAAAACAAAACAAAAAAAAAAAAAAACCCTTGAATTCAGTGACAGAGTTAGGCTCATCAGGCCAAATGCAGTCGTTGTCCAGCCAAGTCAAGGCTCATGTCACCCTTGGCATTCTGCCTGCCATTGGCCACCCCCCACATACCCCTATCCCTCCTCCCCAGCCCCCCCAAGCCACCCTCCACCCCCCCACCCCCGCCCAGCCAGCTCTCTTTGATGAGTATACTTGGCTATCTTTAACTCTGGGAAGTTTTCCCACAGAAATTTTATTTTTCCTCCTTTTATGAGAAATTGTATTTTCATGTTGCTGATGCTGGCAGTCAAAAAGAAAAGACAACTTGGAGATTCCAGATTTGGTCTGGGTATCAGTTGCAAAGCCAGTTCAGACTCTTAACAAAGGCCACTTACCAAGCCGATTTCTCTCAAATGCCTAGATCACACTAGTGAATTAGCCTGCACCTCTATTGTTTATTGTTTCTAGTCCCTGCTGGCGTTACCTGGTCCACTTTTACCAAAAAAAAAAAAAAAAAAAAAAAAATCTACTTTGGGCATGTCAAACAAGCTATCTCCTACAGTTTTAGAAGGGCTCATCTAAACAAACACCAAGCACGAATTTTTACTAGTATTGACTGGGTATGTCTCTCTCAGGGTGTTTTCCAATATAAAACTGTTACTCCATCGCTGAAGTGACTTGACTTCACTTATTCTATTTTTCTTTAGTTGTCAGTGCTTTGATTTGTCCATGTCACCAAAGGAGCAACATACAAAATCCACAGGAGGATAGCCTTCCTGGGATAGCAACGAGCAAAAACCGTGAGACTTTAGGGTGAAAGTTTGAGGTTCAGGGTTCATGGTTTTGTTCTCTTTATTATTCTGTTTTGGTTTTGAGATGCGGTCTCGTGTAGCCCAGGCTGGATTCACACTTCTGCCTCCAAACCCCAATTGCTAGAATTACCGGCCGGCGTGTGCAGCAACAACATGCTCATGCCGTGCTGAGGATTAAAACCAGGGCTTCTTGCTGAACGAACATGCTTCAACCCAAGCCACATCCCTCATCCTGAGATTTAGGTTCCTAATGAGCTTCCTTTTCACATCTTGCAACAAGGCTGTTTGGAGCCTTGACTCTGAAAAGAACTAATCCAAATGGACCCGATGCTGTTTCATAGTTGTGCACCTTTGGATATCGATTGCTTAATCAGAAATTTCCATAGTGTTCAATATCTATTAATAAAATAGAAAATTGTCTTTAAGTTGACTTTCCAAAAGTTATTAATTAATAAACATATCCTTAAAATACTATGTGGCACTTTTCTGTGGTATCATTAACATTTCTGTTGTCTTGGAATGGTTCCCAGAACCTTTATTTTCTTTGGCAGTGGTCTCAAAATCTAAATAAGTGATAGAAGAGGATCCAGCAGCCTCAGGTCATAAATCCACATTGGCTTATACTTCTGTTGCTAGGATGGCCATCCTTTAGTGGCTCTGCAGTCACTCCGTCTCGTTACCTTCTTACCTCTATGTGTATGGAATGTGCTATGGTGTGGTGTGTGGTGCATACATCTGAGCGTGTGGAGATGTATACCTATTTGCAAATATGTGGAGGCCAAAACAGGACTTCAGTGTCTTCCTCCTCTACTACTCTCTATTACCTTGAGATGGGAGCCTCTCTTTCCCTGGATTGGGGCTGACTAGTCGGTCTCTGCTTTCCCCAGTGCTGGGGTTACACACACACACACATACACACACACACACACACACACACAGAGAGTCTTTTCTGTGGGTGCTGGAAACTCAAACTCAGATCCTTGTGTCTGCAGAGCAAGCACACTTAACCCACTGAGCCATTTTCCCAAGATCATCTTTCTTGCTTAGAATTGTAATGGAACTGTGACACTAACATGAGTGTAAAATCTGCAGGTTCTGGAAGAAGTCCTTTGTTTTGGAAATGTGTGGATTTCACTGCCATTGATCAGAGTGCAGAGAGGAATAACATAAAGCCTAGCACAGTGGCATACACCTCTACTGTCCTCCACTCTACCAACTGAGCTATGGAAGGATAGTGGCATACACCTCTGATCCCTGCACGTGAGGGGCAGAGGCAGAAGGGGCACTGGTAACCGGTTCTAAATAGCAAGCTTCATGGGCAGCAAGTCACACAGCAAGACCCTGGTTCAGGATTCGGGGTGGGGGTGGGGGATAAGTGTTACCAGGCATCATGATGCATACCTAAAGTCCCAGCACCTGAGAGAGGCAGTGAACTTCAAGCCAGCCTGGACTATGGGAGTCCCTGTCTCAAAAAAATAAAATAAACATTAGAGAGAAAGCAAACCCTACATGATGAATTTGCAGTCAGAACACTTTTTAAGGACTGGCTTGGTTGAGTGCTTACCCAGTGTGCTTTAAGCCCTGGGTTCATCCCCAGTCCTGCATAAGCCAGGCTGAGTGGTACATGCCTGTTATCCCAGCACTGGGGAAGTAGAAACAGGAAGACCTAAAGTCCAAAGTCATTCTTAGCTACATAGTGAACTATATCTTCATGGGTGAGAGAGGGGAGGGAGGGGGAGAGAAGAAGGGGGAGAGAGAGGGAGGATGCTAAGATATTTATTCTTTAGCCACTGACTCCTATTTTGGGAATGAGGGGTTTATTGCTGTTATGTTTCATGTGTTGTATCAGGTTGTTTGGGATTCTTTGTCTTTAGAAAAGTTAATCAACAACATTTTATATAAAATGTTAGCTGTAAAACATAGTGAGCCTCTGTGGTAGCATAAATGTGATTGAAATGGCCTGGGGACTTTTAAACATCTGAGGGTATGACCAGGCACACGTGAGCTGTCACTGCTACCTGGGGACTGTTACTGGTAGGCTACATGATTAATGGGCCAAGATGGCTCAGCAAAGGACAGCCCGAGAGATTCTCCCCAGAAACAAGGGGGTCAACTGTGTGTGTCCAGGAAGGAGGGAGGGGAGAAACCAGACCCATAAACGCGTCAGCTGTTTCATTCCTGTGGCCTTATCTACCATCTCCACAAATACTTTTAAGGACAGGTGGCTCAAAATATTACTGTCACTAAGCTAGTTTCATAGACGAGAAGTCTCAGCAAATGCCCTATTGTAAATAACATAATCCACCTGTTCCAAGAAAGGATCACGTGACAATGTAATTCTCTGGCTCCCTGCTTCTTAAGTGATGGTAAAAATGCCAATGGCCACATTGGTTGCCTGACCTATTCTCAGAGTTGGAGGTCAATGCTGTCTGTATACATGTCTGTGCTTAAATTCCCTCTTCAGGATTGACCTCCCCTCTTCAGGATTGAGGGACTTACAAAGTACCCGATAGCATGTCCATCTCTAAGCCACAACAGCCCCAGGTCTGGCTTCCTGGCCCCACCCAAATGAGCACCATTGGCGCTTCTGTTTACAAACTCAAAAGGTTGGATAATAGGAATAATTTTCATAGCTTATTTAGATGTAAGTTTATACCATATCTGACTGAACCGGTTAATTAAGAAGTAGTGTTGGGAGGAATAAACATGTATGTTGACTATATAGAATGACCATATAGTTGACTATATAGAATTTCAATTCTACTTAAAACTGCAAGTAATTTCCCTTACCAGTAAAATTCTTAAGAGGCCGGCATGGTGGCTTATGCCTGTAATCTCAGCACTTGGGAGGCTGAGGCCGGGGCATCACTGTGAGTTTGAGGCCAGCTTGGGCTATGTAGTAAGTTCAAGGCAAGACCCTGTCTCAGAAACACCAAAATATAAAGCCTGATTCTTGAAGAGATGAAATGAGTAGTAACTGCTCTGAACAGTAACCATCAATGGGTTCACTGGCGCACAGCTACAGTGTATGTAGTGTAGGCAAGACTGTAGGTAGCCAAAAACTTAAGAGGGACCCATGTGCTGCTAGGATGTCTCTTGGTTTTCTGCCTACAGTTCGTAGCTTTAAAAATGGAAGAGACAGCTGTCCCTGAGACAGTGACATCAATTTAGAAAGATTTGTAGAACATTAACTTTCTTCAACAAGTCTTTGTGCCAGAAAGAAAACAAAAAAAAAAAAAAAAAACCTCCATAATCAAACATCTGCTCTCGGGATTAATCTTAATAGGCCTTAAAAGCCTCATTTGGGATTTTTGTGCTGTGTTCTTGCAACATAAGTGAACTTTTGCACCGGGAACACAGCCATTGGAAATCATAAATATACTGTTTCTCTTTTTCCTTTTAAGTGGCAAGCCATTGTTACACGACTTTTATAGACGCTCTTTTTTAATTGTGTCCAGCCTGAAGACTCCGGGGCACTTTGTAGAATCCTGTCCGGGGCGTCAGAGAGAAGGCTTACGTAATTGTGTGGGGGAGAGAGGGGTCACTGCCGCTTTGGTAAGGTAAAGCCTGCCTTCCTCAGAGCTCACACCCTGAGCTGCCCACCCTTCCTCTCTCAGCATCCCTTTCTCAGCTATATGTTTGATTATGGAGGGTTTTTTGTTTTGTTTAGCTTAGTTTCTGGCACAAAGACTTGTTGAAGAAAGCTAATGTTCTACAAATCATTCTAAATTGATGTCCCTGCCCCAGAGACAGCTGTCTCTTCCATTTTTAAAGCCACGGGGCATGCTAGCAGCACATGGGGCACCTCTTAAGTTTTTGGCTACCTACAGTCTTGCCTACACTACATACACTGTAGCTGTGCACCAGTGTACCCATGGCCTGTTTCCATTGATGGCTATTTCTCAGATTTCTCATTCCAATCACATGACCTCGCCTCCTGGGTTCCAGGCACTAAGATGTGTGACTCTTCACAGTGGCTATCAAATGAAAGTCATTGTTCAAGTCAAACATATTATAAAAGAATTTATTATTGAAAGCTTCCTCTGAGCTCAGGCAGTAGCTCAGCCAATGTAATACTTGCCTTGAACACATGAAGATCTGAGCTTCACTCCCCAAGGCCCATGTTTAAAAAAGAAGAAAGTCATGGGATGGGCGGGACTGGCCATATGACTCAGTGAGTAAAGGCGCCTACACCAACCCAGACGACCTGAGTTTGAGGTCTACGACCTGCTGAACAAAACTGTTCCCAAGGGTTGCTCTTCAGTCATCAATCAAGGTAGATGGTTCCCGAAGAACAAAGCCTGCACCTGCACCTACACACACACAAACACAGGGGTGGAGGGAGAGAAACCAAGGGAGGAAGGAAGACGAGCCTTTGAGAAATACCCAGAATGTCCAGGTAATTTGCATGTACACCACACCTCTAAGCATCCTGTGGACGCCTGACACAGATCTGATCCCAAAGACTCCACTCAAGAAATGAATGACGTCTACATGCCAATATAGCAGTTTCCCAAGATCTGGGTCACACCTGGCAGGGAAGGGAACCTTCTCCAGAGCCATCGCCCTCACGTTTCCAAGGCAGGACCTACCGCTTCAGAGACACCTCTAGACAGACCTGCCCCTTGGTAAGCTCTCCTATGTCTCTATGAAGACCCAGCTCAAATCCTGAGGAATGCAAAATCTGTGCTGCTCTAGTACCCTGTGCTCTGAACTCCCCCCACCCCGAACTGCCACCACCACCCACAGCCTCACTTCCCATTGCTGTCAATGGGCACCCAAGGCACAAGGCCCTGGTGATCTCGTTCCAGTCTAGTCTGGACACCCTGGTATGTCAGTGACCTTTCCTGTTATGGCAACCTTACAAAGGTCATGTGCTGAGGATCACTGACTTTCAATCTCCGTGGGACATCAAGACCTCACCCCAGAACAAGCTGAGTAGTCCATCGGGAACCCGGGTCCTATAGTCAGTGAGTACAGAAGTAAGACAAGAGGCCGGGCTTTACAGCAGAACCCTAAAGCATGGCAGAAGAGTGTGAAAGGTGACTTATGGTTCGGTGCCGGTGCCAAAAAAACGCCGAATGAAGACCATCCCAGACCATTCATTCATAAGACGACAGCCAGGTGCAGGTGTGAGAGGCCAGTGAGCAACAGTGGAGACTAAAACTAAAGCAAGCCAGGCACAGTGACACACACCAATGGCCTTGCCCTAGGAGGGCTGAGAAAGGAGGAAGAGGATAAGGCCAGTCTGGGCTGCATAGCACGATCCTGTCTCAAGAGGGAAAAAAAGTCAAGAGTGTTGTAAGAGTGTTGTTTCCCCCAACACTTCAGTCACAAGTGTTCTAAGCAGAGACCCAGAAAACAGAACACTATTTCACAAGGTGATCCCTGCCTCTCGTCTTTAATTTGACCAGTGACTTTGCTTTTTTAATATAACGTTTGTGTTATATTGGTGCGTGTCACTGTGCCCGGCTTGGTTTAGTTTTAATCTCCATTGCTCCTCGTGGGTCTCTGAGACTTTCATACATGCTTACAATATGTTTTGATCATATTTACTCCCAAGCCCCCACTCCTCTCCCTAACTTCTCCCAGACTCACCCTTCCTCTCCCCATCCCCTCCCAACTTTGTGTGGACCAGTGACATTAAACAAACAAAACCTAGAGCGAGCGGTGAGATGGCTCACAGGGCTGCCCCAAGCCTGACCAACATTCCCAAGACCCAGGGTAGCTGGAAAGGACTGACTCCTGCAAGTTGGCCTCCACCCTCCCCATGAGCACCATGGCAGGCATGAGCATAAATAAAGAAGCGTCATCTTCTGTTAATGTAGCTGGGTGTGGTGGTGAACACCGGTAATCGCAGATCCAGGAAGCTGGAGGCAGAAGGACCAGGAGTTCAAGGTCATCCTTGGCTACTTTGTGAGTTCCAGGCCAACACGAGCTACATGAGACCCTGTCTCTGAAAAAAGAAAATCTGAATATAGAGAAAGGATTTCTGTAAAGAAGGCTTTAAAATCAACAGACATGTGCTACAGCTGTGCCGCTGGCATGGCATTGGATGCTGGTTTCCTGTGGAGCGCAAACAGCTTTTCTGAGTTTTTTTTTTTTCTGTCAGCAGGATTTCAGTACAGCCCAGGTGACATTGTACAGCCCATAGTACAAGGTAGTTGTTCCCACACCTATCCCCACACTACCTACAATCACCCAGAGCAGTGAATAGATGGATATGCACACACGCACGCACGCGCACACACACACACATCCATTCCCCAGTTACTGTTTCTGCCACACAGCCTGGGCTTGGAAGGTTTTAACAGATCCATAGGTACTTCAACTGTCCCAGTAAATCTGACAGCCCTGGCCCAGAGCTGGCGTAGCTGGTGTACATGAGCCCTGTCGTAGTTGAGTCCTGGCTGAGTAAATACTAAATCAATGAAAACAATCAGCACCTGAGAGCCCTTCTCCAACCCCCGGTGCCTGCTCTGTCTCTCCTTCACTGGGTGCCATGCAGGATCAGTCTTGCTGGCCACTGTCTCCAAATGCCAGCTCACAGGAGGCTGTAGGGAGCATGGAGGCTGTGTGGTCTGTAACAGTACAGAAAGACAACGCCAGCAAAGATAAGTTCCTCCCCTCCTAAGCTTTCGGGGCAGCCCGAAGAGATTGAATTCAGGGAAGGCCTAATCAGTTTGGTTTCGAGTCCACCGTTCAGTAAAGCCCCTGCATGCTAATTGCAAAGTAACCTTGGAAACCAGAGCCTGATACCCAGCGAATGATGCAGAAATGAGGCTGTACCTCAGAAGGGCACGTCCAAGGCAGCATTTCACAGGCCCCAGGCACCCTTGATTTGGGAGATTTTATTTTCCACATTGATCTCAGTAAGCCCTCTGTCTGCTGTCACCAGGCAAACCATCGGAATGTGTCAGCATCCCCAGAAAATGGGATGTGGTTGTTGTTGCTGCTGTGCCATCTCCCAGCTCTTGGATTCTGAGAATGATGATGGAATATTTTCTTCAAATCTTGCTAAATGTTAATGGACTAAATAGTGTTAACTGTGATTATTTGATAACTGTTATGTGATATATTTTGCTATGTTAAGGTTAAAACGCTTTTTATTTAGACAGAAAAGAGGAGATGATGGGAGATGTCATTCTGTATATGTTTCTCATACTGGTTAATAATAAAGCACTGTTGGCCAATAGGAAAGGAAGATAGGAGGGACTAGGAGACAAGGAGGAAATAGGAAGTAGTAAGGAGGAGTCAAGATGGAGAGTCTGAAGAAAGCAGTATGCCGCCGGCTCCCTGGTAAGAGAAATACATAGATCAGCAGAAATGGGTTAATAATTAAGGCAGAGCTAGCCGATAAGAAACAAGTAATAGGGCCAACAGCATAGTATCAAGTACAGAGTCTCAGTGCGTTATTTGGGGCTGGCGGCGTGGCAGCAGGACAAGACCAGGTGGCAGGCAGAAAAACCGTACTCGTTACAAATGGCGCCCACGTGGCTAGGAAGAACTTCCACTTAAAATTTAACAAAAGCTTAAAAAAGGGTTTTAGAAACAAAAGAACAGAGATAAGCAAAGTTTCTTGGTAGCAGCATTTTTCGCGGTTGAACTCTGCTTTGCTAGAGACAAGCAGATATTCGCGCAGCTCCTTTAAGGGAAGATTCCTGACTCAGCATAAGCGGAAAAAAACCGCACAGCTTTTAAATAACTCTGCTAACAATTTATTGGTGTGTATGAGAGATGGCAATGGCAGTGACCACATCTCCAAGCCGGCAGAATGCTTTCTGGGTGGCAGCGCAGACCAAGGCGGTGAGCACAGCTTTCTATGCTGGCGGTAAAAGTACCCGCCACCATCTTTGGTAAACCGCGGCTGACACAGCTATGACTTTCATTTTAGCAATGTTGTTGTTTATCAGATAATAGACTTGTGGCCAGATGAAGATAAAGATTTACAGTAAAGACAGATTCATATTAAGAAAAACCTCTAAAGGTTTACAGTGTGTTTTAAAATATACGTAGTCATGAAAAGAAAAATGGTTTTAAAGAGACAAAGAGGAACTGGGTGTTGTAGCACACGCCTTTAATCCCAGTGCTCAGGAGACAGAGGCAAGCAGATCTCTGTGATTTGCAAAGTAAACCTG
Source organism: Phodopus roborovskii (assembly GCF_943737965.1). NCBI lineage: Eukaryota > Metazoa > Chordata > Mammalia > Rodentia > Cricetidae > Phodopus > Phodopus roborovskii. The sequence continues at coordinate 15,485,445 of NW_026126482.1, read as the reverse complement.
GTATGCAGAGTAAATTCCAGGACAGATAAGAGTTACACAGTGAAACACTATGTCAAAAAATAAAAAAAATAAAAGTAAAATAAGCAGAGTAATAATAAAGGCACATAAAGATGAAAAGCTCAGAGAGAATCTGGTTACTGTATGCTATTGTGTTGTCTCTGCATTGTTTGACTGCTGAGAAAATAACAACAACTGATAAAGGAAATGCTGCTGGATTAATTCAATTAATATATTTTAAAAAATGCTTTGACTCCAACATCTAAGTTCAAGGACAAGTTACTGGGGAAAAGGATTTCTATTTTTGTTTCCACAGAAAATAAAAAGCTGTGGATTCCTTCCAGACTTATGTGGTTTGATCAAGCCAGATCCCCTGAAACAGAGGACCAGGTGATCCTACATTCAAAATAGCTGAACAAAGCAGCCTTGCAGACTACATGATCCCCCATGACAGTGCCCCCTGTCAGCAGGAAGTAGTTTGGAAAGAACGACGCCCAAATTCCCAAACATTGTTTATAAATGTTTGTTTTCATTTAAATGGACTTGGTTATAAATGGGTAATGATCACAGCCAATTATTTTTAAAGGTAAAAAGGGAATTATGGTATTGATATGATTACTTTTGGAATGGATTTTCATTTATTGATACAATTTAATGTCAATTTTGTGAGATGTGTATTTCTCCTCTTGTTTAGGTATTGTGTTTATATAGAAATATAATGTAGTACAGATTATAGATAATTACCTATGATAGTCAAAGCTTAGAGTTAAGTTAGTTAGGTTTTTCAAGATACACAGAGATGTATTTGAGATAGATAGGAATTCTTCAAACCTTTCAAAGACCTACAGAATATGGCATTTAAAGTGGTTTAGGGTTTTTGTGACAGTGAGACATAATTGCTCTTGGCAATACCACCTGCACCAGAAAGGAAGATGGACATCGAAGAAATGCATTATGAAGTTTGCTTCCAATATGGCAAGACTAGCCATTTGGACAAGATACTGCTCTTGTCTGGACTGTTTGACTTTGTGATGTATAAACTGGACATGCAGGACCCACAGGAAAGTGACTCCTGATTCAAGATGGTCATTGCTACAGAGATCCTGCTTCATGGAAGAGTCTTCGAGACAGTATGCAGGACACGGAGAAAAGTGACTGACAAACTGCCAATAAAGAAGACAGTTTAAAGTTTTCTGCTTTACTGGAGTCTGTCAGACACACTATGGCCTATGGGCTGAAGATGGAAGATTACAGAAGAACTTCGGGTGACTGAAAAGGCAAGATGTCTCTGTCATTTCTAGAGCTTATATATTATCCTTCTGTGGTCTTTGAAGGAGTTGAAGACAGATAGTTATAGTTTTCCTTAGTATTAAAGATAAGTTACTTTAGACACACAAAGATAGGATAGATGATGGAATATTTTCTTCAAATCTTGCTAAATGTTAATGGACTAAATAGTGTTAACTGTGATTATTTGATAACTGTTATGTGATATATTTTGCTATGTTAAGGTTAAAACGCTTTTTATTTAGACAGAAAAGAGGAGATGATGGGAGATGTCATTCTGTATATGTTTCTCATACTGGTTAATAATAAAGCACTGTTGGCCAATAGGAAAGGAAGATAGGAGGGACTAGGAGACAAGGAGGAAATAGGAAGTAGTAAGGAGGAGTCAAGATGGAGAGTCTGAAGAAAGCAGTATGCCGCCGGCTCCCTGGTAAGAGAAATACATAGATCAGCAGAAATGGGATAATAATTAAAGGCAGAGCTAGCCGATAAGAAACAAGTAACCGGGCCAACAGTATAATATCTAATACAGAGTCTCTGTGTATTATTTGGGGCTGGTGCAGCGGCGGGACAAGACCAGCAGCGGCAGGCGGAAAAATCCATACTCGTTACAGTACCTCAGAAGGGCACGTCCAAGGCAGCATTTCACAGGCCCCAGGCACCCTTGATTTGGGAGATTTTATTTTCCACATTGATCTCAGTAAGCCCTCTGTCTGCTGTCACCAGGCAAACCATCGGAATGTGTCAGCATCCCCAGAAAATGGGATGTGGTTGTTGTTGCTGCTGTGCCATCTCCCAGCTCTTGGATTCTGAGAATGAAGACACCAGTGTTTCTAAAATGTAGACACCAAGGCCGACCCTGCTTCTCACAAAACGGGAGTCCGGCAAATAGCAAGTTTTCAGATGTCGGGGGAGGGGCTGATCCTTCACCGGCTGCATGAATAATGACGCAGTTATGAGAAAGTAATATTTCATGGCTCTTGGTGTCTATCACCAAGGCCTGGAATACAGCTTGATTCGAAAAGCTTGTACTGTGTGTCCCTTGTGAGTCTGAGCAATTCCTCAGATTTCACCTCCGTAACGTGATAGATAGAAATCATTTAGAGTCCTGGGGAGAAAAATTGGCTTGGTCTCAAGAACTGGGAAATCATTTTCTGCTTGACCCCAGAACCTTGGCAGAGTCAGGGTGCTCCTCCTTAGTAAAATATAAAAAAAGGCAAAAACAGAAACCAAAGTGCTGCGAATCACAGACCTCAGCCTGCTGAGGCTCAGTGACACGTGTCCTGAATGAGGGAATCTTTTCTCTTCCCAGCGATTCTGTGATGAATAGAGATTATTATGTAAGTACTCAAAAATAGCTGTTTTAAAAGACAACTGAAGATTAAAACTTCCTGACTTTGACATCTCATAATGCCAAGCTGTTTATGAAAATAAGATTATGCCATTCTCATTAGCATTTGGTACTTATATAATGTTTCAATCTTTGTATTTGGTAGTGAAAACACATAAACTGTTCTGTTTCTCCCAATTTCTTAGTTTACCATTACATCTTATTTTAAAACAGGGTCTCACTATGTGTTCCAAACTCGTCGCCATACAGTAAGCCCAGGGTTGTCTAAAACTAGTCATTCTCCTGCCTCAGTGCCTGAGTAATGAAATTCCTGATATGGCCCGTTACCCCTGGCTCTGCCTCTTTAAAATTTAACCGGCTCCTAATTCCTTCTCGTAGGTGTGAAAAAGAGATGGCTCCATCCAAAGAGCACTTGCTGTCCTTCCAGACCTGAGTTCGATTCCTAGCACTGTGTCAAGCAGTTCACAACTGACTATAACTCCAGGTTCAAGGAAACTTAGATCAGCAGACACCCACACACCTACTACATATACCCAAACAAACACATATACATTCATATGCATAAAAATAAAAAGTATATATTAAATGTGGGAGAGAATGGCCCTCATAGCCTTGCAGGTATAAATGTCTGGTTCCCATTGGGTAAACTATTTAGGAAGGGTTAGGAAGGCTGTGGCCTTTTGGAGGAGGTGTGTCACTGGGGCTGAACTCTGAGGTTCATGGCAGCAGGCCTAGTCTCACTCTCTGCCTGCTGCCTCTGGACCAGGATGTAAGTTCTTAGCTACTGCTCTAGCACAAAGCCTGCCTGCCTGCCTGCCGCCACCATCCTCCCCACCAGGAGGGAGATGGACTAACCCAACAAAACTGCAAGCGAACCCCAATTAAATGCTTTCCTTCCTAAGAGTTGTCTTGGGCATAGTGTCCCTTCACGGCAGTAGAACAGTAACGAAGACATGAAAAATAAAAATATAATGGCATATGCATCTTATGTTGGTAGTATATTTAAGTTTCTATCAAACTGGTTTTAAGTCCTCAGAGGCTGGGCAGGTGGATCTCCGTGAGTTTGAGACCAACCTGGTCTATAGAGTGAGTTCCAGGACAGCCAGGGCTACACAGGGAAACCCTGTGTCAAAAATAAATAAATAAATAAAAAACAAACAAAGTCCCGTGAGAATATCATCAGTGGGGTCTATATCAGGTGCTTTTCGAATTGCTGGGACAAGAAGCAGCTTAAGGGACAAGGGACTGATATGGCTCACAGCTTGAGGACACAACCCATGACAGTGGAGAAGGCATGGCCGCAGGAATGTGACGTAGAAGGTCACATGCTACTGTAGTCAGGAGGCAGAAAGACAAATGCTGGTTCTCGGCTCCTCTTCACTTAGTCCTGCCAGCCCCTGGGGTTGGTATTCCCTTCTCAGCTAAATCTTGCTGGGATTATCCTCAAAGACACAGTCGGAGGTGTGTTTTCATGGGGATTCTATACCATGTCAATGAAGACGAGCCATCACAGTGACAAGAAGACCCCTCCTTTGTATCTCCTGGTCCTACCATTTGAATTTGTCAGACCTTTGAGCCACAGGCTGCATGCCATTCAATGGAGAAAGTGAGGATGCATGCTGGCCTTGGCTAAGGGTCTGGTTTCTAGTGGCCTGTCAATCCTGGTATTTGCAGCGCAATCAGAGGGTTCCAGGTGCCTTCTACCTCTGGATCTGACAATCAGCCAGGTCACAGATGGCCTTTGTTTGTCATTGGTTGAGGCATGCACAATTGTGAAGTGAGTTCCAGAGAAGTTCAGTCTATCTTTAGCTACTCAGAAGTGCTTAAAAAAAAAAAAAAAAAATGTTTGCTCTCCCACCCCACCCCTCCTTTGGCTGTGGTTTCCACTACTATCCACAAAAAGTTACCTTTCTTATCCTTTCAACCACCTTTTCTCATGATTCTGGTCATCAAGGCTGGTTCCATTCTTATCCAGGGCCTTGGGCATGAACTTGGGACTGTGGGTGTTTGCTGAAGACCTGGCAATGGCATTCCTAAGTATATAGGGCCCGCCTGACATACTATATGCACCCAGCATAAATCCCACCCTGATCCAGGGCCCTTCAAACAGGCTCACCGTGCTTGTTCTGCCAGTGGGACCCTGCTTAAGAGTCTTGACCCCGACAGAATTCCAGCCAGACTTTCAGTCTCAGACAAGCCCCCATCGTCTGTCTCCCACAGGGCCCTGTAGCACCCACGGCATCCGCGTTTTCCGTCCTCTCCTCTGGGCCTGGTCTCCCACCACCACCTCCACCACCACCTCCTCCTGGGCCGCCTCCACTTTTTGAGAATGAGGGTAAAAATGAAGAGTCTTCTCCTTCTCGCTCAGCTTTATTCGCCCAGCTGAACCAGGGAGAAGCCATCACAAAAGGTAAGAAGATAAATCCTTGAAGCAGGTTCCCTTTCCCTCTGACTCTAGGCCCAGGTGAAATACACAGCATCCCACCCCGCATTAGGACACAGGGAGAAAGATCTGCCTTTGGGAGGTGGGAGCTCCAGGGACGTGGGCTCCATGGGGTGCCACATGGACCGTCAAGAAGAACTCACAGACTCTGTTCTCAGTTGACCAATGAGTGCTACCCTGGTGGGAGATGCCCTTCTGTACATAGGTTTCTCTTATTGGCTAATGAATAAAGCACTGTTGGGCTAGTGGTCGGGCAGGAAGGATAGGTGGGGCTAGCAGACGAGGAGAATTCTGGGAAGTATAGGCAGAAAGTAGCCGTCATTTGAGCTCAGAAAGAAAGGAAGCAAGTCAGGCGGTAAGATAAGACCATGTAGAAATACATAGATTAGTAGTTATAGGTTAATAATTAAGGCAGAGCTAGCCAATAAGAAGACCAAGCCACCGGCCAACAGTTTCATAATTAACGTAGCATCTGCGTGTTCATTTGGGGCAAGGCGGCTGCAGAGCCGGGCAGGAAATCCTGTAACAGTACCAGCTCAACCCCGGGGCTTCCCCACCACCCTTCAAAACTAAGTCATCAAGATCAAAATGAAATGAAAATGCTAAATGGTACCCCCCACATTCTACAATATGGCAAGTAGTTGATTTTTTTAAATACAAATTTTAAAATTTAATATTTATCAGGATCAAAAGTACACACATGCTAAACAATATAGTCGGTGTTGCCAGTATTTTCTTTTTTTCTTTTTCTTTTTTTTTGCACAATTTATAGCATTGAGGGTGTAAGTGACTCTCTACATGAGGCTGAGAGCTAAGAACTCAAACTTTCCAGACTTAGCCCTGGCTCAGACCTGCTTTACTGATGCCTTCGAAACTCACTTGCAAAGTAAAGGAATGAGCTTCTAACTCTAAAGCTGGCTCCGAATTCTGAGAAATGCCTACTAGAGTATCATCACCTTTTAAACCCCACCTAGCAAATTATATGGCTGTGAGTAAGCCAAGAAGTCTTTGGGAGTATGATGGCTTGAGGATTTGTAGGGATTTTTGTTTGCTTTTTTGCTGAGGTTGTCATCTTCATTGTGTTAGTTACTTTTCATATGACTGTGATAAAATTTTTCACAAAAGTACCTCAAGGAAGGACCCTTTTTGGGCTCACAGTGTGCCATCAAAGGGAAAGGCATGGCTGCAGGAACACAGAACTACTTGCTCCCATCATAGTGGGTCAGGAAGCAGAGGGCAGGGACACTGGTGTTCAGCTCACATTGTCCCTTTAGTTGAGTCTGAGGCCCCAGCCCATTGCACAGGGCCACCCACCTCAAGGTGAGTCTTCTCTGTTCAGTTAAGCCTCTCTGGAAATTTACTCTTGCACATGTCTAGAGTTGTGTCTCCTAGGTGATTCTAAATCCAGCTGAATTGACCCTTCACCTCCTCACATTTTGGTAAAACAGGAAGTAGAAAGTAGACAGGAAATAGCGCCAGGCTATGAAACTGCAAGGCCTGTTCCATGACCCACATCTTCCAGCAAGGATTCACCTCAGCAACTTTCAATCAAACCTAAAGGTTTCACAGTGCTCCCATAACCCCCCAAAAAGCACCATGATCTGGAGACTACATTTTCCATGGGCCTTGAAGGACATTTACATACAAACAACAATGCTGAATTTTCTTTCAGTCTTAACTCACACAGAATGCAGCCTCTGCATGTTGACCTTGAGCAATGGCATGTTAATGAGAACAGTGATACCAAAAGTTCTTATACTTTTTCATGAGATGGGAAGAAATGTGCCTCTATTGTGCCACCCTCTGTTTTAGCTTCTCTTCTATTGTTGTTATAAAATGTCCTGGTGACAGTGACTTTGATGAAGGAGATTTATTTAGCTTAGGAGGCCAGGTTACAGCCCCTCATTGTGGAGAAGTCAAGGCAAGAACTTAAAAGCAACTAGTCACATCCAAGTCAAGAGCAGAGAGAGAGAGAGAGTAAACACACAGATGCTTAGTAAACAGCTGGTTTTCTCTACTCTTAGATAGTCCAAGGTCCAAAACCAGGAAATGGTTTTGGTGCCACCCATTTGGTGCCACTGTTCCCATATCAGCCAAGGAAATCAAGGCACTCTCCCACAGACATGTGACATGTCCACAGGCTAACCTGATCTGCAATCAAGACCGTCCCTTGTTGAGATTCTCTTCCCAGGTGATTCTAGCTTAGGATAAGTTGACAATTTAAACTAACCAGTTGTCCCACATTCCTAGGGCTCCGGCATGTCACAGAGGACCAGAAGATATACAAGAACCCCAGCCTGAGGGCTCAAGGACAAACTCGATCGCCAACCAAAACCCACAATCCAAGCCCTACATCTCCAAAATCAAATTCTCCCCAGAAACACGCCCCAGTGTTGGAGCTGGAAGGGAAGAAATGGAGAGTGGTGAGTGAAGTCCTTTAACATTTTCTCTGATTCACTCGGCTAAAACTGACTTCACCTAAACAGCTAAAACCACCTCCCAAAGACACAGGGATTTCTAGGTGAAATGCCAAGATGAAACACACCCAGGTATTTCTGCAGGCTTGAAGATTGCTTTTCAGTAGTTCCCATGCATTCTTTCCTTCTACTTTCTTAGAACTATTTTTAACTGTGGTTAAAAACAAAATGCACATAACATTTACGATTAACTGTCTCTAAGTGCACATTCCTATGGTGCTGGGTATGTTTACACTGTACTCTCTTTCTTGCAGAACTCTAACCTTATAGGCCCTACTCACTGCTAGTATGCTTCCTTTCTATGAATATGACTACTGATTTCAGTAGACAGGGGAGAAGCCATCATCAACATGTGGCCATAGGAGTCTGTGCCTGTGGTGCTTGGCTGATTGTTTCGTTCATAAGAATAAGCCACTGCTGCTGCCCACCATTCTCAGGGTTAATCGTATGAGCAGGCCATAGAAGCTTTGAATGTGGACAGTAGCTGGAGTCCACTACTGACCCAGAGAGCTTCCTTAAAGATTAAGGAACAGAAAGTCCCTAGAAAAGTTGCCAGAGCCTGAATAGACACTGGAGCTTAGACCACTGTTCAGACATCACCAGTCCCATCTCCCAATAGACACAGCAGGGTCTGATACAGCATCAGCATCCAAGTCTCCATAGCAACCACATCCCTGTTCCAGCCCTGCCCTATACGCAGTACTGCTAACATCTGACTCTTGGCAAACCGATAGCCACTTCCAAGCTATGGTTCACCAACTCCCATGATCATAATCAACAGTTAACACCTGGAGGTTTCTCCACAAGGATAATGTTCTGGAAGAAAACACACTGGAAGGCACGAATTCTGTTGAAACCTCTAGCAATGCCAGAACTCAATGGATTCAGTCTATCTTTCTGTTTATGTTTCATAACCATGCCCGCTTTACTTCTAGGAATACCAAGAGGACAAGAATGACCTTGTCATCTCAGAGACTGAGCTGAAACAAGTGGCTTACATTTTCAAATGTGAAAAATCCACTCTTCAGATAAAGGGAAAAATAAATTCCATCACTGTTGGTAGGCAAAACTGAGGCTGTGTGTTTGCTGTAATGAGCTGTGCTACAGAAACATGCCATGTGCATTTACTGGAGTTTTCTTTTTCCCTTGTAGATAATTGCAAGAAATTTGGCCTGGTGTTTGACAACGTGGTGGGCATTGTGGAAGTGATCAACTCCAAGGACATTCAGATCCAGGTGAGCAGCATCTACAGACATGCTCTGTGCTGTCTTGGCTTTGCATGAACCGCTCATCCTCCAGCAGAGGACAAAACAAGGGACTTGTTCCTCCTGCCCACCCAGACAACATCTAATTCCCATCCTTTCTAAACACAGCTCCATCGTCACCTCTTTGGGAGGAGCTCTGTCTTTATTCTTGATCACCGTTAATCTGTCTCCCCCCACCAGCCATTTTGTACTGCAAACATGTGTCTTACCCTCTCCATCTCACCGATGGCTAGTAAGCTGGGGACATAGCTCAGTGGCCAGTGGCCCACTGCACAAGCACACATAAGACTTTGGGTTCTATCCACAGCACTAAGAAAAAAAAAAAGTGAAGCCAGTTATGCAACCTTTACAGTTCTAAAGACATATAGCACCTGAGTACCATATGGACCCATAAATGTTGCTGAACACATGATTGGGTGAGTCAGCCATTATATGAATAAAGGGTATTGAGAGTCTGTCCTAGGATGATAACAGTCCCTTGCTAAAGAGAATTTTGCCCAGGCAAAGGGCCCTGAGGAAGAAGGGGGGAAGGTATAGAATCTGTGAGATAATCAGAAAAACAGCCCTGGCAGTAGGATTAGAATTGAACTTTCAGAAGCGAGAGAAAAATCTGTGCTCCTTTAGTAATTTTGATTTTATTAAATAGGCTTTTACAACATATAAAATCTACAGACTTCTGACTTTGGGCCAAGTCCAACCTTTCCTCATTGATCATACTATTGGCATATTGTTAATTACCCTTTACAATCTGGTGTTTCCTCCTGATGATTGACAAAATTAGATTTCAGTTTTATAAATCTTTCTCTTTCCTGGGCTCCTCTCCATTCACACTATTAATTAGAACTCATTTAACTGTACAGATCACATCTGTATATTTACCTTGTTGCGTAAGAAGCTGGTGTTGTTTGTGCCCATTGTGTGGAGACAGCCCTGATTGGACTTCCTGAAGCTGGTAGGAATGCCAGCTGTACATACAGGTCTGACAATCCCAGGGAAAGGGGAGTTTACACCACACGCTGTAACCAAATAAAGGGTCTCTCCTGAAATCCTACAGCAAAGGCCACCTTTCATTTACAAGAAATGCCATTGACACCAAAAACAAGGGTTTTCTTCCTGTCCTTACTTACCTCCATCGTGCATTAAAAGGTCCTAACTCCTGCAATAAGATAAGAAAAATAACCAAGAGAAATAAAATGGAAAGCAGGACCTAAAAAAGTCTTTATGCAACAGTGAAATGATTGTTTTACGTAAAAGCCAAGAGACTCAATAAGCTAAAGAAATATACAGCAAGACAGTTAGGACTACTGTCAATGGGGGGAAAATCAACATCATTTCTTGACACCACAGATAAGCATTAGGAAATATAATGCAAACTAAAACTAAACTAAACTAAAGGGTGCAAACTAAAATTCATAATGGCAACAAAACTAAAGGGGGCCAAGTAATGCCTTAACAAAACCAATGAAGACATTTATAAAAAAAACACAGAACAGTTGCAAGTTAGATGTGCAAAAGGACACCAGTATATCCTCTCTCTGTCTCTCTCTCTCTCTCTCATCTGTAAGTCCAGCAAAGCTCAAATATTTCAACAAGGTTTTTTTTTATTTGAAAACAAAAAACCTCGAAATTCATTTGGAAGCTAAGTGAACAAAAAGAATAAAGCTAGATGGTACAGAGCGAACGCTGCTCTTGCGGAGGACCTGAATTTGGTTCCTCTGAGGCACCAGGCTAAGCTGCTCCCAACTGCCTGTAACCTATGCTCTCCTGACCCCCACAGGTATTGCACTCACGTGCACAAACCCGCACATATGTGTGGTGCACATAATTCAAAAGCAAAATAAAGCCGGGCAGAGTAGGTGCGCGCCTTTCATCCCAGCACTTGGGAGGCAGAGGCAGGTGGATTTCTGTGAGTTTGAGGTCAGCCTGGCCTGTAGAGCAAGTTCCAGTATAGCTAGGCACAGAGAGACCATGTAGATGAACAAGGGGAATTGACTAATTCTAAGGTTTTACATGGTTGGAGATATTAAAAAAAATAAAGGCTAACCAACCCAGAAGTAGGCAGGTATATACACTGAAATGGACTTTAGAACAGTTGGTTGTTTGTGTGGGAAAACAATAGAGATGGCTTAGCAGTTAAATGCACTGTCTGCTCTTCCAGGACACCCAGATGTAGTTCCTAGCACTTGGTTCTGGCTCACAACCATCTGTAATTCCAGTTTTGGGATCTGACGCCCTCTTCTGGCCTCTGCAGGCACTGCAGACCCAGAGACACATGCAGGCAAAACACCCATACACATATAAATTTTTAAAAGGAATAATTAAAAATGAAACAACCCCTGAATCCCAACCTCATGCCATACATAAAGGTAAGGTTCTAATTTAGGAATGAAATCATTTGTAACACTTATAATAACAAGGGAAAAGAAAATGCTATGACTTCATGGTACGACATTAATTTAGGATTCAAAACCACAAACCATAAAGAAAACAGCTGGTTAATCTAAACCTATTAAAGTTAACATTCTGGGATGGGGATTGTGTTCATTGGTGAACTGTTTGCATAGCACAGGTGAGCTCCTAAGTGAAATCTCCAGTAAAACACACACACACACACACACACACACACACACACACACACACACACACCACAATTTCCTTAATATATATTCAACAGAAGTTATAATGCAAAGCTGAAAGGCCAGCTATAGATTGAGAAAAGATATTCACAATGTAGATAATAAAAAAGATTTTGCATCCAGTGCGTAAAAATACTAACAGAGACCAGAAAGTGAGACTACTACTCTAATAGAAAAACAAACAGAATATTAACAATTCAGAAACATAAAAAAATGAATTGGTGCCAGGCGGTGGTGGCAAACACCTTTAATCCTAGCCCTCAGGAGGCAGAGGCAGCAGATCTCTGAGTTCGAGGCCAGCCTGGTCTAGAGAGTGAGTTCCAGGATAGCCAAGGCTACACAGAGAGACCCTGTCTTGAAACACCAAAAACAAAACAAGCCACCCCTCCTCCTCCCCCCCCCAGAAAGCGAAGTGGTTGACACACACATGTGAAGATGCTACACTAGCCTGCCTGACAGAAGGAAGGGTGTAAATGAACACCTCAGTCACAGATTCATTTTCCACACTCCTCTGTTACGTTCAGAACGTCCCCAGCCTGCAATGTGCCTCATCCACAAAATCCAGTGTGTAAGGGAGCTGCAAGCACAAGACTAGGTGTATGCTAAAATGTCTGCTGTTCCCAGCTGCCATGGATCCCAGCTGCTAAATCCAGGTGGCAGTGAACCTGGCACACTCACCACACGACAAATTGGCACCATGTACCCATGCCACACCCATAGCCTGTGGCTGAGTCATTGTGTGCTTATGTCCGTACAGTAATGGCTGAGGAAACATGGAAAGCATGGATTGTGGTGTTGTGGTAATGGCAATGAGAAAACAAAACATAATTGTGTCCACCAACTGGCAAATTAATAAACAAACCTTTCTATTTGAACACCATTCAACAGTTAAAGTGAGTGAACTATACCTGCAGGCGTAGAAAAGTAGGTGAATTTCAAGCAAGCAAATAAAAATAGGCAGTAAGCAAAAGGGTGAGTTACAGGATGGCAGGTACTATGTGATACACTTATTCATTAAAACATGTTAGAGTGTGCAAATCAACTCAACATGACAGGTCAAGGTGGCGCCCTGGGCATTTCACCCAATAGACAGCTCATAAGCAAAAATGAAAACAACTAGGAGGTTGTCCCATCCGGTAGGGGAGGGATGAGGAGGAAGTGAGGGGAAGTGAGGTGTGGAAGTCCGGGGGACTTGAGTGGTACTGTGAGATTTTAGTTCTTGGGGAGAAAACAAAACAAAACTGAAGTTGAGTGTGGGCTACACAGCTGTAATCCCACCACTTGGGAGGACCCCTTGTAGCTAGAAGCCAGCTTGATCTGTATAGCAAATTCCGGGCTAGCTAGGGCTGCATAGTGAGACCCTGTCTCAAAAACAAACAAGCCAACGCAATAAAACAGGTATAATAGTGCACTCCTGTGCCTGCAGCACTCGGGAGCTAGAGACACAAGGGTTAGCAATTCAAAGCCATCCTTGGTCCCCGTAGTGAGTTCAACGCCCATCTAGGCCACATAGGACCAGTTAGTTGGAAGGCGGGAAAGGACGAAGGAAGGAAAGAAGGAAAGAAATTTTCACAAACACCAAAAAGGGAATAAGCTAAAATGAAATGCTGATAAAGCAGGAAGTGTATGCATCTATTGTTCTTTGTTTCCATGCCTGAAAAATCGTGAACTGTCGTTAAGGATACGAACCTATGCCGTGAACAGTCGCTTCTAGCAGGACGAACCATGGGTTCTGGGTGTAGGGAGATAAAAAGAGCAATTCACAGACAAGAGCAAGACATTTGATTGAACACTTAGTGAAGTTTTGGCTGTTCAAACCAAGGGAGTTATGTTGCCTAGTTAAAGTGCCTAGTAAATTGTTTCAAAAGGGCCTGGTACGGTTGAAGCAGAAACCAGGTTACCTGCCTAGGGCTGAGATGGGAACCGCCTGTAAGTGGCCATTAGCGATATTTTTAGAATGGTGAAACTATTCTGAAAGTGGCTTGTAGTCCCGATTGCACAACTCTGTACATTTATGAAATAGCATCCAATTGTACACTTAAAATGGGTGAGTTACTGTATATTTTCAGATTTTACTACAATGTTGTTTTTTAAAGAAGGAAAAAGCTAACGTTCATGTAATATGGCCTAGTAATCCTATTTTTGGCCAAATGTTCTAGGAAAACATACAGATTGGGGAAGATAGACAACAATGGTGAGCAGAAACTTTTTAAATTATTAGGAAGAAATAATACTTATAAACCAGTCCTTTAGGTCAAACTGACAGTTCATCGCTTTCCTTTGCTTGGCTGGTGATATTCGTAGTGTTCAGGGCTGGCATGTAAATATAATGCTTTTCATCATTAGAACATAAGCAGATCGCCAAAACATGACTACTGGCCCATTTTTAAAACACACGCACACACACACACACACACACACACACACACACACACACACGGGCATTTGTGCGCACACACTATTTTATTTTATTTTAGGCAGAGCCTTGCCTGTACTTACCTGACCTTGAGCTACCCAGCTCTCTTTACCTTTCTCTAAGCCTGGGGTTCAATTCCAACTCAGTATCCAGTTTCTATGGGTCGAGAGAAGAAGAGATAGATGCATGGTGACATAGCTAGACGTTTCCCCCAACCCCCCCACCAAGGAATTCACTAGGGCACCTACACCACCAACAGGATTTGTTCCTTTAGTTTTCAGACTAGCCTTTTCTTAGGGTTGAAAGGAGAGATGTCTTTATTACTTTAATTACCATGACAAGAAGGAAACTTCTAGAGTTCTAATAAGGTCTTTGGGAGAACCATATATCCCTGCGGGGTTGGGGGCAGGTCTGGACACTGATTGTTGGAGGAGAAACTTAAAACTGACCTGCATTTTTACTGGCCTTAGATATTTGTAAACAGTACAAAGCGCTGTCCCCTGTTGCACAGGGTCCTGATTATCTGTGGGAATGTCCTCCGTTTGAGCTTGAAACGAATACATTTCGAAATCTTTCTCATACAAGCTTCACCTCCAGCCCTGAGAGTCTTAGCTGGCAAATGACTTACGTGAGAAGAGTGGTAGGGTTTCTTCCTTATTCTGAAGTTCGAGAACAATCTACTTGGCTTCCATTCAAAATCAGCCTTAATTGTGTAGCGTCTGCATGGATGTTTGTTTCAGGCCCAGTCTCACAGATAACTGTCAAAACTTAAATTTTTAAGCAAATGAATCCTGTCCCTCTTATGGTGAAATCGGATATGCATCTCAGATTCACTAACCAGGTTGTGAGGCTTTTATGAACATGGTAGCTGCTGCCTCCAACTTAATCTTTTAATTTTATCTCAAGAAAAAGATTCCCTCCTGTATAGTCCTTTCATTTTCTCCCCAAATGACACCTATCCTGCTCACACGAACACACACACATACACAAACACACACATACACACACACAAACACACACACACACACACACACACACACACACACACACACACGTCACATACTGTCCCAGTGAGTCCTCAAACTTAGCTTAGCTGAACTCAGGCTACAGCTGGAGGAATACAGGAGAGTCTCTGCTTGGGTACATGGTCGTTTTTATTTTGTTGCTCTGGTCTCTGCCCACACACACACACACAACCCACTTCTTTCAGGTAATGGGGAGAGTGCCAACAATTTCCATTAATAAGACAGAAGGCTGCCACCTGTACCTCAGTGAAGATGCACTGGACTGTGAGATCGTGAGTGCCAAGTCGTCTGAGATGAACGTCCTGATCCCTCAAGGTGACGATTATGTAAGTACCTTCCAAAAGCCTGTCCAGAAACATCCTGCGGCTCGCTCACGTTAGCTCGTCAGCTACCGTCTAATGAGCTCCGTCTGTAGACAACTTCACAGGCAGGTGAGGGAATTGGGAACACCTTCCATGTGGCCCCTGCACTGTTAGCTCCTGTAGTGGCATCTGGAGACACTTTGCTAATCGTTACTAGCATGAGCTGGCTCTTTGCATCTGCTTTCCTTTTATGTAGGAAGGACTATGTGTTTCCCTTTTCTCTGATGGAGGTAAACAAATGAGATGCTCTGGGGGTTTCAAGGGAGGGAGGAGAATGAACAGTCAGTACTGTTCTTGTAACAGTCAGAACAGTTTCTTGTAACACAAGAAATGAAAGCCCGTAGACTGATGTTGGGGTTCAAGCTCCAAGCTGAAGATCAGAGAAGCAAAGCAGCCAGCCACTAGCTCTCACCTCTACCGCAGATCAAAAGGGGCGATCCCGTCTCCAGGATCTCTCCACCAAGCATCACTGCTGCCTCTCCTCAGCATGGCTGGGGACTAAATCTCAGAGTGCAGCCTGGGACACTGGGCTCCTGTCTTTTATATACCTCTCTAGAACTGGGATTAAAGGCATGAGCTCTAATTCTCTTTTAGACTGATTCGCTCTTGTGTAGGCCAGGGTAGCCTTGAACTCAGGGAGATCCATCTACCTCTGTCTCCTGAATCCTGGGATTAAGGATATGGGCTACCACTGCCTGGCTTCTATAGCTAACTAATGTGGTTGGCTTTGTATCCTGAACCCTCAGGCAAGCTTTATTAAATCATAAATAATATATCACCACATGTTTCTGTGCACTGAAACCAAACATGTCATGGTCGGTGGAAGCTCGGTGGAAAGTTGGGCTCCCAACCCTGGAAAAACCTAGAATTCAGGAGCCTCACAATGGAGCTTGGGATCTGGCTTGGGATTTCCTATGACGTGCCGGTCATAGGAAAACCTCAGGGGTCAGACTTGCCTTCCCCCTTATTTGAGACTGGGTTTCTTGTTGTCCACCACTGTCTAAGCTACACTTCTAAGATGCTTTGGGTTATCCTCTCTCCTCTCATCACCGAAGGGCTTAGATTGCAGGCATGCAATATAGCATCTGCTTTATGTATGTGTTTTGGGGGTTCAAACTTAGGTCAGAGGCAGATATTTGGGTTCAAGCTGAAAGATCAAGAAAGAAAAGCAGCTGGCCACTAGCTCTTACCTCTACCTCTGTCCTCAGTGTGGCTGGAGAATAAATCTCACACAAGACTAGGGTTCTTCCTTTTACACCTCCCAAATCCTGGGATTAAAGGCATGGGATCCCAGGAGCTGGGATCTCCTTTATGTGAGCTCTGTTTCTCTTTTAGACTGGATCGATTTCATGTAGCTCAGTGTGGCCTTGAGCTAATAGAGATCCATCTACCTCTGTCCCCTGAGTCCTCATATTAAAGGTGTGTACCACCAGTGTCTAGCTTCTACAGCTATCTAGTGTGGCTGGCTTTGCATCCTGATAGTTCAGGCAAGGTTTATTAAATCATAAATATCACCACATCCTCCTGCTTAGACAGATAAGCACCTTGTCCATCTCCCCAGCTCCAGAATCATGTATCTTAGCGGGCTCCCAAGTATCTTCTCATACTACCAATCCTCATTCAGAAACACTAGCCCAAGTAATTCAGCCAGAATTTCCTTTCTTTACATCTCCCCCAATGAAGCAGCTTTAAGTAAAAAAAAAAAAAAAAAAAAAAAAAAATCCTCACCTCACATGTTAAAGTTGAGTGAGCTTGAATAAATCTCATTTTTTGAATTCTGAAATATGGCATCTCTGCTGGTTGTTACTGCACGGAAGTAGTAGCTGAATGAACACATGGAGAATTCTGTGCGGGGCAGGAGGAGGCAGCAAATCAAGAGCTTTAACAGGCATGCTTTTAGGAGAGGGGCCACACCAGCCAGATGGGTCAGTTAGCAGTTATCTCGAGAGCAGTCAACAGACAGGTTGATTTCCTTAAGCAGAGACTCTCCACACCCATCGGTGCTTTCCTCAACTCTACCCACACATACCACATGCTACCGCCTAGAGTCCCTCATTTGTGTTCCCATCACGGTACTCTACAGACAGTGGGCATTGATTCACCACTTTGGGTACAGAGACTCTGACCTTGAGCTGGACAAGCATTCCCTTGGGTCCTCAGCCAATACAGATAGAGTAGGGCAGCAGAGTGGGTCAGCCGTACATATGGTGGGCCATCCCTGGTCCTTGTAGCTGTTTAAGCAGAATGTTCATCTGTATGGGAACCGGATCAACTAAACAGATGAGCAGTGAGGTTTGGATGAGCACATCGAACTCATTAAGCTTGCTACCAGGCATCTGTAATTGTTAAAGATGCCCAGATGGATTCCAGTATGGAGCCCAGAGTGAGACCCATCAGCCTAGAGAATGACTATAATCAAGGCTTAAGCTTTTGTACTAAAAGGTAGGCTTGCCTATTTGGGTACCTCGAGTCATTGGACCTCTTTACACATTTTCCAGCAGGACACGGGAGGGAGGAATGAAGACCCTGCTTTGGGTGTCAGAATGATGGAATAGACAATGGACATGCTTCATCCTGATAGAAACCAAGCTCCCAGAGAAGAGTGATGGGTGTACCAGTCTCTTTGATGCTACATCACCTTACTGTCAAAGAGGCCCCTTCATGACTGGGCATGTACCTAGCATACAGTATACCCTGGGCTCCATCCCTGGCTCTAGGTCTCTTCTCAAGCTGTTCCACTTGAGAACAAACACAAAGCTTTGTTTACACTTGAGAAAGAGTGTCACAAGTGGTACCAGATACACACATGCATTAACTCACTCAAGATGTTTCTATTATAGGCTAAAGACCATAATGTACATTTGTAATCTTAATACTTGGGAGGTTAGGGTAGGAGAATCATGAGTTCAAGGCCAGCCTGGGCTACATAGCATAAGACCCTGTATCAAAAATATTTGATTTTTCCATTGAAGCTTTCGTCCTAGAATTCTTTCCTTATTACAGCAAGAGAAGCAAGTAAATCACTTCTCAAGACCGTAGAGGAAGTCTAGTGAAGATCCAGAAGCCAGAACTGAGGGGCATGAGTGTGTGTGTGTGTGTGTGTGTGTGTGTGTGTGTTTGTGTGTGTGTGTGTATGAGTGTGTATATGCACGTGCATGTCCTCATACCCAAAGACATCTTACATTGTCTCAAAGAGTAGACAAAGTCTGGGCTCCATTCACTCTAATGTCCCCTGAAAGTTTGATGACCAGAGCTTTCCAGTCCCTTCCCCAGCCCTGCCAAATCAGAATTAATAAGACCCCGGGCTGATTCCGTGTATGTTCAGGTTTGATGAGAAGCAATGGTGAAGAGACACTGCCTGGCCTTATACAGTGGCTATTCTGTTCACTGGTGCTGCCATCCCGAGCCAGCTGATGATAGCATCTCAGCAGCACTGAGCTCATGAGATCTTTGGAGATTGCCTGAGTTGTGTGTCTGGTTCTCATAATAATGCCTACTTCAGGACTCGGGGTATAGCTCAGTTGTAGTATTTACCTACCGTGAATGAGGCCCTGGCTTCCACCTCCAGGAGCACATTAACCCATGGCACACTCCTGTAATCCCAAAACTTGGCATCAGAGGTTGAATGAAGGTCAGCCTCACTCAAGAACATGAGTTCAAAGCTAGCCTGGGAATGTGAGCCCGGTCTCCAAAATCAAAATAAGCCTGATTCTGTGTAAATACCAACTGCCAGGATGACCCCAGTATGCAGTCACAGAACACGTGGGTCTGCAAGTGACTGGGCCCTCTATAAGGTGCGGGATGGGATTTGATGCATTTTCTTTTACCTATCAGACAACATCTGTCGGCCTTCTACCTGTTTGCAAAAGGAACCTTTCATGTAAATAACTCTGTCTTCTCAACTTTTTCCAGAGAGAATTTCCCATTCCTGAGCAGTTCAAGACTGTATGGGACGGATCCAAGCTGGTCACCGAACCCGCAGAAATCATGGCCTAACTTCCAGGAGCTGTCCTTCCCTGAGACTCCTCTAGCAAACAAACAGAAGCAAGCAGCTACTAGGAACTAGATTTCATCCTCACCCTCTGTCAGCCCCCTGCAGCTCCGTGCTGTGGAAACAGTGTCTCTTCTGGTACGCTTCTGTGGGCATTTTGAAGTATTTAACATTTAATCATGATTTGTGTGTGATTTTAGTTCCACGTGAGCACAGCAGAATTAAAGGAGAAAGAATTCTGGTCCCACCCTATCATGAATGCCACAACAGATAGTAAAATCCCTGCTCACGTCTTTACTTAGGTTTAATTGCTAGTTGCAAACTGAAGCCTTAGAGCAACCATGTGTGTTTTTACCTTCTAGACAATTTTAATATGATAAAATACTCTTGTGCCCTAAAAAATATGACTCTATTTTTAATTTTTACATGTTCATCTTTATCGGTGTGGCTATCTAGTCAGCATGAATACATATTTCAATCCATGCTTTTATAAACACACACACATACACACACAGGAAAAGTCCAAAGACCAAACTTGGTTTCTTGGTCCTGGGAAGAACAAACACCTTTACAGTTACTGAAAAACGAAAGAAATTCTAACTTTTTGTGTTAAATACTTCCCTGATACGTCACTTGAAAACCCTCATCTGTCTGCATATCCTGAAGCCAAAGGGCGGGAGGGGGACACAGTCCTCATTTTGCTTTCTAATACCTCACAGCTCTGCTCCAAGAATAGCTCAGCCTTTGCTTTCCAGTTTTAAAGTCGCTCATACTTTCCAACGCCCCATACCCGCTGGAATGCTTGTTAAAGATGTCCTTTTCTGTCTACTGGGCTCACCATTGCTATCCAGCCTCAAAGATGAAGGCCAGAGAGCCAGACTATTGCCTCTTGCACTGTTTGTGGTTTGGCTCCGCTCAGGTTTTCTAGTCTTGATAGTTCACGCTTTTTCAAGTGAGTAATGACGCTCCTCGGCTTCTCTTCTCTGCACAGCACTGGGAACTCTGCGGTTCCTTGGGTCATATTGTAGCGTGACACTTTTGGAACCAATAGGAGCATCTAGATTGTGCCTATGAGTATCATTTTCTCTGAATATCATTTTCATTTTTTTGAATAGCTTCTATATCCAATTAGTATCCAGATCACTGATGTTCGTGTATCAAGGTTTTGCTATAAGAGTTCTGTCCTTATGAACAACATTGTGGCTTTAGTAAATATCATTTTTGAACAGTAAACTTATACCAAGTAAAAACTAATTGTTTAAATCCTGAGATGAATTCCGGCTGGCTTTGTTGGTTGTTGCTGTTGTTTGCATGCTTGTTTGTTTGTTCATTTGTTTGGAGTCAGGCAGGGATACAACATGAGACATTGTCTAGGAGTCGGGGTAGTAGAATGCCTTTAATCCCAACATTCCAAAGGTAGAGGCAGGTGAGGATCTCTGAGTTCCAGGCCAGTCTGTTCTACAGAGTGAGTTCCAAGACAGCCAGAACTACACAAAGAAACCCTGTCTCAAAACCAAAGAACAAACAAAAAAATTACAGAACCAGAGAGATAGGTCTGAGGATGGAGATGCTTAATGTCAAGCCTGACAACCCAAGTTTTATCCCCAGGAACCCTGTGGTAGAAGAAGAGAACTGACATATACAAGTTGTCCTCTGACCTCTCTCTACATGTATATCGTGAATATGCAATGCCAGTATACACACACACACACACACACACACACACACACACACACACACACACACACGCACAAGCAAAAACAAAATTACTTAAAAATGTCAAAATGGAACTGGAAACGTGGCTCAGCAGTTAAGAGCTTTACTGTTCTTGTAGAGAACCCAGGTTCGATCCCAGCACCCACATGGTAGCTTATGGCCATCTGTAACTCCAGCTCCAAGGAATCTGACATCCTCTTTTGACCCTGGTGGGCATCTGTATGCATGTAGTGCACTTTCACACTCAGCCAAACAAAAATCACTGTCAGAATGTTACATATTTGCATTTAAATGGCCTTATATAACCCAGTTCTTAAAAATTAAAACCTAAAATAAGAAGGAAAGAAAGTAACTGGCAGGAAGTCAAGCACCAAGCGCCGTCCATGTCTCCTTAGTGTTTCAGGGTATAAATGAAAACCCCAGAGGAAGCCTTTATTGTAAATCCCATCCTGGATAACTCTGCCCCCAACCCAGGTAAACTGCTCCTGAATGTTCTTTCACAGCAAGCCATCTTGAAGTGAGTCCATTCTAAGTCACATGGCCATGGAAATAATAAGGAATGCGTACTAAGTAATTCCTTTATTCCTTCACTCATTGGAAGTGTTTACATCAGCTTCTTAGGAAGCATGACTCTGTCTCGGGAATGCTGTCGTTTTAAAACCGAGGAAGCTGGGATTGAGGGACATCAGCCGCTTGCACAAGGAGTAACAGCAGGTCAAGTGAAGGCTGCCTCAGCTGGCTCATACTCTGCTCAATCTTGCATCTCTCTGAAGTGCTTGACAGGCACCAGATCCAACAGTTCCTTCCCAGTCATCAGTGAAGTTCTAGACACTGCCCTTTCCTGGTTGTGTGTTAAGTAGCTTTGCCTCCTCCCTCCCATCTCTACCTCCTTAGTTACTCGGAGTGCATACGTCTCCCTGAAGTTCATTGCCTGTGTAGATGACTCTCACATCTACTTGTTTCTGAACCCATCTCCCCCGCTCCTTACTCTTCCCAACCCCTCAGTGTGACTCTAGTCACACACATTTCCCACACCCATCCAATTTTCCTCAGCTACTTTACAGCTCTGTATTAGTCCCCTTGCTTAAATACCTTATAAGCAGTTTCAAAAGGGTGGGTTTATTTTGGCTTACAGATTTCAGGGATACAGTCCATCTCAGTGGGGAAGTTATGGCAGCAAGAATGCGAGCTAGCTGGACACACTGCAGATAGCTAGACAGGGAGTGGGGCCTGGCTGTCAAATCTCAAGGCCAGACACCCACAGTCCCTAGCAAGGTTCTGCCTCCTTCGAAGGTTCTAATACCTTGAAAAACAACATCACTTACTGGAGTTCTCAAACATTTGAGTCTGTGGGAACATCACATACTTACACCAAAAACAGCTCCCTCATACATCCCATCACATATTTGTAATTACCTATTTCCTGTGGTAGGACACATGGATAGGAAGGGGAAATAGGGGAAAACAGTCTGGTGTTCTTTTGTAATAGTATCTGAGACAGTCTTTGTAGCTCAGGCTGAACTGGAATAGCCCATGCTGGCCTTGGATGCATGGAATTCTCCCACCACATCCCTGTGACCCCTGAGATTATAGCCATGAGCCATCGTCCCGGCTCATGGCTCACTCTTAGACACGTGTGTTCAGGATGTCTATGTGGCATATAACTGAAAATGTCAGCCAATAGATTTTCAGCTCTGGAGCCCTTGTCTCTTATACCAGCTCCTTAGGAATTATTTGATGAGCTAAATATTCCAAAACTGAATCTCATTAAACAAGTCTATTACAAAGAATTTATTTGAAAATGTCGGTACTATCTGTACCACTGTAAGTACAGGTGCAGTTTTGACAGCCATTTTGAGGGCTTTTGTCCCTGCAATGGAGACACGCTGGTTTTATAATATTAACCCACATTTCAGTAATTCTGTGTGCAATGAAGCTTCTGTCTGCTCTGCATGTAGAAGAGAAACCAGCCCAAGTCACCCCAGCGACGTTCATCCAGATTTCTCCAGATGGCTTTTGTTCCTCTATTTGTTTAGTAACTTGGCACAGAATATACAAAGAACAAAAGGTTATGCTGAAAAGAATTTGTGTTCAGGTTTCCCTCTAGTACAAAGTCTGGTTTCATAGTCACAGATAAGTTTTTGCCTAAAGCTGCAACTTTAGATGTGTGGAGCTTAAGTCCACTTCCTTTCTTTTAATACTTTGCATTTTAGAAGCAGTGTGTGGTGACACATGCCTGGAATCCCAGCACTGGGTAGGTGGAGACAAGAGGATCAGGCTGTCAAGGTCAGAGTCAGATCCCTAGTGAGTTCAAGGTCAGCCTGGTCTACCGAAGATCATATCTCAAAACAACAACCAAACAAAAAACATTCTTAGGACCAAAGAACCAAATGAAAGATACATCCCTCATTAAACAATAATGCCAAATTTTAAACTCCATTTACCAACATTACAGAAAAAAAAAAAAAAACTTTTACAAAAGTCAGCTAGCCAGGCAGTGGTGGTGCATGCCTTTAATCCCAACACTTGGAAGGTAGAGGCAGGCAAATCTCCTAGTTCAAGGCCAGCCCAGTCTACAGAGTAAATTCCAGTACAACCAGGGCAACACCAGGGTTACACAGAGAAACCCTGCCCTGAAAAACAAAACAAAATAAAACAAAAAAATCTGATGCTGCTGAGAAGGTAGCTCAGTAGTAGTTTTTGACCTTCCAGTCATGGAGTCCTGGATTCAAACAACATTAAACAGATACAGAGGCTGAGTTTAGGAGGAAAGAGCAGGAGGATCTGAAGTTCAAAGCCATCCTTGGCTACTTAACAAGTCTGCAGCCAGCCTTGGGCTACAAGAGGCCAGATAGATAGATAGATAGATAGATAGATAGATAGATAGATAGATAGATAGATAGATAGATAGACAGACAGACAGACAGACAGACAGACAGACAGACAGACAGACAGACAGAAACTCATTCTGGCAACTAAACAAAAACCATGTCTGTTAAAATATTTTTAATGGCAGTCTTATGAATTGATTAGTTTCACTGAAAAGGCAGTAAACTTACTGAGGAAATCTTTCTATGAATATAACAATTGTGTAGAGTTGATTAGGAAGCTCAGTATGAGCTTGCAAAGACGGATGGCCCTTTCTTTCTTGTTCATTGTTCCCATGGGTCACAGTCATGTCCACACAACAATGAACAAAGTGCGTTGCTGGCAGGCTGACATTAAGAACACATGTCTTGCAGCAGCCAGCCTTGCCCACAGCTGCCCTGCTTGCTGCATTTTGATCAAGTCTCAAAGTCATAACACAATGCCAGAGTCAGGTGGACACAGACCATAGGTGCCAGGGACACATTTGCTTTCTGCAGTCAAGGCCCAATAAATCCATCTACTCTTGTGGGCTTTGAAGGCCTCTTTTGTAACATCACTAAAAGACAGGGAGACAGTGTGGGAGCTATTTACAGGAGCCATGTTAAAACACTTCATAAGAAAGGCCATGTGCTGGTGTACTCTTCAGATCTCAACACTGAGAGGTTGAGGTAGGAAAATGATGAGGTTGAGGGCAGTCTGGGCCATCTTGTTGCAAAATACCAGGGAACCGGCAGGCTCGATGATTCAGATGGTGAGAGCACTTGCGCAGACCAAAGGACCTGAGTTCAATCACAGTGGAAAGTGTAAAGACTCACCTCTTGAAAGCTGTCCTCTGGCCTTATACATGCCTCTTGTATGCACAGGCAGGCAGGCAAGCAGGCAGGGCACACATGCATGCACGCACATGTGATATCTTGCTTATACAAATAAAGCCTGTCTGAAGCTTGCCACTAGCTAACCATAGCAGTCTGGAGGTCTGTACAGACAGACAGGAAGTGAAGTAGCTGAGTGGAAACAGGACACAAGCAGGGAGAGACAGGAACTTTCCCTCTTATCTGCTGAGCCTCGGCGATGGAGGTAAGGTGCGGCGGCTTCCTCCTACTTTCTGATCTCTCAGTATTTTCCTCTATGTCTGACTCAGGGTTTTTATTACTTACACCAATTAAGAACTCCATTTACGTTTTCCTGAAATTCCTATATTCTCCTGAAATACAGGTATTAAAGGAGGTATAAGTCTGCGTGTTCTTCTTGGTCTAAGATACAGAGAAACTCTGAAGTATCCCCTATGCTGTTGTAGACTTGCCCCGTTTATGATGGCAAACTGAAGCATAAATGTCAGTATTTATTTAACAAATTTAATCAGAAGGAAGCCAATAGTGCATATCTACTGAAAACTGAACTTGAATATCCGAGTATCCAAACACCTGACCAGACTTGCTAGGTTAGGTTAGTTTTGGTTTTTGGTTTCTTGTACTCAGTTGCAACCACATACCAGGATGAGAAGGAAGAAGACAGAGTGGGCCCTGCAGGCCAGGGATGTAGAAAGGAATGAGGCCCTGTTGTCAACAACTAAAATCTGGTTCACAGAGGCATCAGAGATGCTCTCTCACTCGTTAGCTTCTGAAATAATTATGCCAGCAATATGGCCTACATTCTGTGTACAACTTCCACCAACTAGACAGCCACTTTCTCTAATTAAATTAACCTCCTCTACAGTTCACAGAAGTGTGTGTCTATTTTCCTTGAAAAGGATTCAGTGTCCTACAAGGAAGAGATAATTCCAGTAGTTTGTCATCAGTTAAGAAGTAGGTTCGTAGTTCATTAATCTTTTAGGAAAGTTAGCATGGTCTTGCATTCACTAAACAGAGATCATCACGAGGGTCACAGATCTGGGTTCTGTGGTTATTCAATGTGTATGATCTAATAAAGCCGCTGACGATCAGAGAAGCAAAGCAGCCAGCCACTAGCTCTTAGCCCTCCCTTACCTCTACCTCAGACTGAAAGGGTGATCCCCGTTCCACAAATCCTCAGCATGGCTGGAGACTAATGACCAGCTCTGATACCCTGCTCCTATCTTACAGAGCTCTCTAGGGCTGGAATTAAAGGTGTCAGCTCTGTTTCTTTGTTAGACTGATTCACTCTCATGTAGCCCTGGGTGGTCTTGAACTCACAGAGATCTATCTGCCTCGGTCTCCTGAGTCCTGGGATTAAAGGTGTGTGCCACCACTGCCCAGCTTCTATGGCTGTGGCTAGCTTTGCATTCTGATCTCCAGTGGCTTTATTAAATAATAAACAATATATCACCACAGGTTTCCATATGGGAACTGCCAGAAGTGTGCCCATCCAACTAATGCCTAACACCTTAAGGAATGATGTAACCCATGTGGAAACATGAGGACCTGAGTTCAGCTCCCCAAACCCATATTCAAAAAGGGGGGGTGAGCTAGGTGTAGCAGCAGCATAGGCCTGTAATCCCTTGGGAAACAGGAATAGGAAGAGCACAAGCTATCCAACCTAGCCAGGCACTGAGTGAGAGAACGGGTCTCAACTAATAATAAGGCCGCAGAGTTCCCAACTGCAACTGATACATCTACAAGACAACGCTTGCTGTTGTTGGTGCTTTTACTTTTCACTCTTTTGGGGGGCCCACCACCCTGCTTCTAAATCATGACAGGAAGGCTTATTACTCCTTATAAATGCCTGGTCTCAGCTTGGCTCGTTTCTTGCCAGCTTTTCTTAAATTAACCCGTCCACCTTTTGCCTCTGAGCTTTAATCTTTCTCACTTCTGTAAATCTTACTTTCAGTTACTCTGTAGCTGGCTAGGTGGCTGGCCCCTGATGTCCTCCCCTGTTCTATCTGCGCCTTCCTCCTCTTCCCAGATTTCTCTTCATTCTCTCTGCCTGCCAGCCCCGCCTATCCTTTCTCCTGCCTTGCTGTTGTCCATTCCTCTCTTTATTAGACCATCAGGTATTTTAGACAGGCAAAGAATCACAGCTTCAGTGTTAGACAAATGCAGCAGAAACAAAAGCAACACATCTTTGCATCATTAAACAAGTGTTCCACTGTATAAACAAAAGTAACACACCTTAGAGTTATAATCTACAACAAGCCCCCCCACCCCCCAAGGAATATCATAGAAGGGATGGGAACACTGTAAGGGCCAGAGGACCAAGATGTCTGCTGAGAGTCTCCTGTGTATGGGCAGGAAAGCTGCCTTCATGAAATCTCAACAATATGGCCACCTAAAACTTAGCAACATGGTGACAACACCAGCTGACTTGCCAAGGCAGACGGAGAAACTCTTCAAGGCCTCAGCCCTAGGTGAAGAGCTATGAACAACTAGTAGTTTCTGGAAGAGAGAAAATCAGTCTTTTCCAAAGATAAACATATGCATGTAATAATAATAATAATAATAAATATGAAGCTATAAATTTAAGAGGAAATGAGGAGGCATAGGAGGAATTGGAGGGGGAGGAAAGGGGGTAGAAATTATGTATTCACATATGAATTCTCCAAACAATTTAATTGAGGAAAAGGTGCTGAGTACTCCACCATCTCTTCCCTGCACATCATGACCAGCCGTGGGCCTCTGGTAATCACCATCTGCTTTAAGAAGCTCTGCTGAGGGCTAAGAGATGCACTCATATATGGGTATACAGATAACTTAGGGAACAGTTTAATGTTATGTCCACTTAGCAGAATAATTGCACTAGGTTTCCCCCTAGAGCCTATGAAAGAGTCAGTCATGTGGTTTTGGCCCAGTTAGCAGTACCAAGTATGAGTTCTGTTTTATAGAGTGATCTATAAATCCAATCAGAAAACGTTTAGCTACATTTGTGCCATAGGCAGACCTATGTGAGTTTGAGACAGCCTAGCCTACAAGAGCTAGTTCCAGGAGAGGCTCCAAAGCTACACAAAGAAATCCTGTCTTGAAAAACAAACAAACAAATAAATCATTTGTACCATTACAGCAGTGGCATATCTTGTCAGGACTGTCATTGTCATAGCTCATAGGGGTTCACAGTCGAGTAAGACTGTTGAATACTCTCCTCCAATAGTAGCATAAATAGAAACTTCTAGCAGCATGAGAGCTAGTCTGTAAGGATGAAGCTTCCAGTTCAATACCAGCTTGACCTCTCCATACTCTGTGACTCAACTGTGTGGCGTCTTTGCTAATAGGGTCTTATCATAAAGGTTGGGGATAACCAAGAACAATGGCCACAGCCTGTGATGGCAGGGGGAGTAACTAGGGCCCTACTGACCAACAACTCAAAAGGAGGTAACCCCTACCTGCCTCCAGACTTTTTATTTACTAGCCTGTGTTGCCTGCAGAGGCATTGTTCCCACACATTCTCCCATAGAGCTCAGAGATTATTGTGGGAAAGGGAACAGAAAGGTTGTAAGCATCAAAAGTACTGAATGTCTACACCAAGAATGTCTGCATCTGGACATTAAATCCAAGGTTGCTCTCTGGGCCCAGCACATATGCATGCTGGTTCATATTCTCTCTTTCTCTCTTCTTCTCTCTCTCTCTCTCTCTCTCTCTCTCTCTCTGTGTGTGTGTGTGTCTGTCTGTCTGTCTCTCGTTGGTTTTAAAATTGTTATTAAATATATTTTGATCACAGTTTTTCTCCTTCTGTGGCCAATCCAAAAAAATACCAAACATTAAAACTTTAAAAAATAAAAAAAAACATGCCAAGCTCAAGCTCCCGCTCCAAAAAAGCGCACATACACACATACACACAATAAAATGGAGTCCATTGTGTGTTGGCCAACTACTCCTGGGCATGGGGCTTGCCCTGAAGTGTGGCTGATACACACAGAGTCAGTACATTAAAGAAAAAAACTAACTTTCCCTTTCCCAGCAGGTTTGTGGGTTGCAATCATCTTCTTCCTTAGGGGTGGGACTTTGTACCCACTTCCCCTTCTCTGGACTGGAATTTTTGTTTGGTTTGAACTTACCCATGTGCATGCTGTCACAACCTTTCTCTCTCTCTCTCTCTCACACACACACACACACACACACTTTCATGTGCTTTAGCAGGCAGAGAGATGGCTCTATGGACAAAGTGTAGTGAGATAGTCCTTCTGTGGCACTGACCACGCCCATTTGGGGGTGGAGCCATGGGCGGAAGTGACCTGTGGAAGGAAATTGGGGGGGGGGAGCCAGGAAATGCTCTCTTGCTTGCTGGCGTGACTCGGACAGGAGAGGATCGGGTAGAATTTCCTGGTATTCATCTGTCTAGGTTGTAAGTTATTTCTCCCTGAATAAACATCTATTCTGCCTATTTGTCTATCCTGATCCTTATTTAACCGCGATATCTGGTGTCAGAAGCCGGATTACCTGGGTTTCACCCAGGCGGAGATGGCTCCATGGACAAAGGGTTTGCCACACAAATGTGAGGACCAGAGTTAAATCTCAGCAGCCATTAAAAAAAAAAAAAAAACCAGGTGGCAGGCCTGCCCGTAATCCCAGTACTCTGGAGACAAAGAATCCCTAGGCTAAGATGGCTACTTAGAGCAGCCAGAGTTCATGAGTTCCCTGCCTCGATAAATAAAATGGAGAATGATCTAAAAAGACAACTGATGTCAACCTTTTTCCTCCACATACAAGACATATGCTGTGCCTACATCCATGAGAACACACATGAACATATGTCAATCACACAATACATACATAACCAAAAAACTGTTTCAGGAAGATGATTATTTTGTAAATTCTAAAGACATTTTAAACGCATACTTTCTAAAAGATAAAACAATATATATATATATATATATATATATATATATATATATCCTTGATATCTTTATGAAAGAGGATATAAAGACACATTTCTCTTTAGCTCTAACTCCCACGGATTCTTTTGGTTTGCTTTTTTTGATGGTGGCTGATTACATAGAAATTCTATTCAACAGTGAAAATATACAATCCAATGAGCAGTCATGTTAGTGAGACTTGATGGGTGTAGCTTCTGATGTTACTAAAAGACACAATTTAACAATGAAATCCCTGATCCTCTGGCTCTTAGGATCATTCTATCCCGTCTTCTGTAATGTTCCCTGAGACTAAGAATGATATCAATGGATAGGGCAAAGCACACAAGGCCTAAACCATACATAAAGAGCTACAGGTAACTCTCTTAAGCTAGAGGACACACAGGAGACAACTAAATGCAATATGGGATCCTGTGCTGATCATGAAACTGGAAATTGGAAATGGAGAGGTGGCCCTCCCCAGAGAAGAGCATACCAATTAGTTGTCTAACACCAAACAGTCAACCCTGAGAACATGCACACATTATGCAGACTGTGCAGGTTATGTCTAGAAACGTATATATGTATTTGCATATATGCATACAATAATAATCAATGAATAAAGAAGCCATAATTTGAAGGAGAGTGGGTATTGGGCCTAAAAAGGGAAGGACAAGAGGCCTAGTGGAACTTTCTGAGCCTGGCTAACGTTTGGCAACCTGTCTTTGGCCTGTAACCTCCAAGTTCGAGTGACTCAGCAAGGCCTGATGTAAGATTGTACCCTGCCTAGCTAACCACTAGCTTGGTAGAATATTATTGGCCCTTTCTCCTCACATCACCTTACCCCATGCTAAGATTCCTACCCCCCTACCTCAACCCTATATAAGTCCCTGCTTGATACAATAAAGAGAGATCCTGCTTTGACAGTCTACAATCTCCCGGCTCGGCTCAGCGTGTGTTTCTCCTAGGATGGGGGAGGTCTGAGTTCTGGGAGGAGACCGGCTGGACCAGCCCTTCCCCAGCCCTACCTGCCAGAGGATCTGGCAAGTGGAAGGTGTGTATATGGGAAAGTTTGAAGGGTAAATAAGGAAAGGAGAAATGTTATAATTACATTGCAATCTCAAAAAACACAAATAGGGGTGGATATCGGAAACATTAAGGCATCATGAAAAAAAAAAATTGAATGTGAAGCTCCACAGCTTCCACTTTGAATGGCTTTTCTAACTGTATAGTTCATTGATTTGTGTAGTCTGATTAATTTCAGCATGTGATCTTTAGCAACTTTTTAATAAGGAAATTTAAAATATATATCAAAGTATAAAAATACAATAGACTATACCTAACTCATAGAACAAGATGAAAAATAAAACCTATAACAGTAAATATAAATATGATAAACTATACTACAAAATTTTTTTAAGGTCAAAAGTTCACATATTCTGTTTTCCAATGCCTCAGTTAAAACAAAGTATCAGCTGGGCAGGAGTGAACCACAGATATTTCTAGAGCTCAAGAAATGGAGGCAGGAAGGTCAGAAGTTCAAAGCCACCTCAGCTACACAGGGAAGTGGTGGCCAACTTGAGCTTCATAAGACTCTTTCAAAAACCAAAACTAAGCACAAAGTATCTGAAGGTTAAAAAAAGGAGCAAAGAGAAAGCTCTGTGTGGTGGCTCACACCTTTAACTCTGCCTCTCAGGATGCAGAGGCAGGTAGATCTATATGAGTTTGAGGCCAGCCTTGTCTATGTAGTGAGTTCTAGGACAGCCAAACCTACATAAATGAAAGACTCTATCTCAAAATTAAACAAACAAAAAACGAGCAAAGAGATAGTGAGAACAAATAATAAAAAGGCAAGAGTCACAAAATCAGAAACATACAATGAAACAAAACTTACGGCAAATGCATTAAACTCTCCTAAAGATTTCATCTGATCTGGGTAGGGTCACCCAGGATAGTTCCTCTTTTGATCAATGTAAAGCATCTTGACTTGGAATCTTAGTGATGTATGTAAATCCTTTTACCTATGCCATACGATATAAGTGCAATTCCAATCAAGTAACAATGAAAACTCCTTCTACAAGAGGTTACAAAATGATAATAATTCTAACCCAAAAGTTAGGGAAAGGAAACAAACATGATTGAGGCTTATGGTACAAGTAAGTGAATAAACATCAATAAATAAAAAAAATCAGGGATGAGGGGATGAATCAGTGTGACAGAATGTGTGCTCAGCATTAGTAAAGATCTGGGCAGAGCGTGTTTCCCAGCATGAATGGACACCTGGGCTCCATCCCCAGCACAGCAGTAAATTTTCTTTCATGGAAGCAAAAGGTAAAGCAAATGTTACCTCATGCTTGAAAATGTAGTGAAGAATGTGGAAAGAGCTGTTTTTCTTGGGCTGATCCTGTGGGAGACAGAGATAAGCAGGCTTTCCTTTTGCTTCAGTTCTGTTAAAATAGACAAGGTCTCACACACTATGTAGCCCTGGCTGTCGTGTGACTTCCCCTGTAGACCAGGCTGGTCTCCAACTCACAGAAGTCCATCTTCCTCTGACTCCCGAGTGCTAGGATTAAAGGCATTAGCTACCCATTCTCTGCATGTAGCAAGCTGCAAATTAAAAACACATTAGAGGTAAGAAACAGTATGGCATTTTTTAAAAAGGTAAGTGCAAAGTGCCAGTTAGTAAATAGACTCTTTTTCCAATATCTTATCAAACACATTTTAAAATTAATCAAACATTCATCGTCAGTTAATATCTCCAGCTGGATCTGGTAGCATGCAAGTAATCCTGGCGTGTGGAAAGAGGAGGCAGAAAGATCTGCAGTTGGAAGTCATCTTCAGATGCATAGAAAATTTGAGGCAAGCCTGAACTTTATGAAGTGCTGTGTCAAAACAAAAAATGTTTCATATGCACGATATATATTGTTCCTCAATCTTAATGTCATCTTTTCTTCTTAATTAACAATGACAACTTTTCTGTGTTACTTTCAGAGAGCTGGTCATTGGGTTTGCTGGCAAACATTTTGCCCTTCTGCCAGCTACTCTGAATTTTTGATGGCGATGTCATGGATTTTTCCTTGCTTTGCTCTTATAAATAACCCTACAGGAATGTGTTTTGTTTGCTCATGTTCTGTTACATAGTAGATTCCTAAAAGGAGGGTTACTGAGGGACAGAGCTTGGTTATTTTGCTGAATTTTGCTCAGTCTTGGCAAGTTATCTGTTTTTAAAGTTGTGCAATTTATCTTCTTCAAAATGAATGAGCCCTTTCTCCAAATCTCACCAAAACTGGGCACTTTTCCTGTCTGGTACACAAAACCTCAATGGCTTAAAAACTGATCCGGGAGGTAGTCTGTTGAATGAAAAAAAGGTAGTTAAAATAAAGTCAGCCACTGTATTAAATTTAGACAACACTGTATACTATAACCCCAAAGAGATCAAAATAATTGTGGGTTTTTTATGTAGTGATACATTGTTTATGATTTATTAAAGCCATTGGAGATCAAAATTGCAAAGCAGCCACACTAGTTAGTCATAGAAACGGGGCACACACTCTCAGCTTTTGAAGTCAGGGTTGGAGAAAAGTGGTTAGCTTGGGAAATTCCTCCCCCTACTGGTTGCCTGAAGTCCTGTCTGTTTTACACAAGGCAGCAGTCTACAGGTTGAGCATGACATTGTGTTTTCAGTTTTCATAGCATGTGTGCTATGAATGAAGACACAAATGTAAAGAAAAACACCATTTTATTACTACCTTTGTTACTACATAAAAGGCTTAAAGCGATGGATAAGTTTCTTAATGCTCCTTAGCAGACCTGGGCAGGGGCAGAACTACTTCATACAGTATTTCACCCCAAGTTTAGTTACACAGGAAAAAGATGACTTTGTTACATGTTTTCCCACAAGTTAATATAGAAATCATATTCTTCCTAAGTTAAATATTTTAGTTCACTGGGCATCTTATTTATTGAATGTCATTGGTAAAGATTACTTAACTAGAATGATAAATTAAAAAAAAAAAAAAAACTTTCCCTAAAACTGAGAAGTCTCATCATCAAAGAACATTTGGCTACCCAAATATCTAGAATGTTCTTTTAAGTCCTATCAAAACATGGGTAAAAAAACATGGTAGTACCAATTGTGGTAGCACATGCCTGTAAGCCCGGCATTCTGGAGGCTAAGGTAAGGGGTTGCAAGGAGTTAGAAGACTAAGCAAGACCCTATTGAAAATAATATTAAACTTTAGAAGAAAAGGAAAGCCAAAAGACTGAGCATCAAGGAAACGAGCCGTGACTCGGTTTTGCAGCTCTCCTAAGGTTGTTGCCCATAATGAGTGCCTGATTTAGGAGGAGATGGCTGCTTGGTTATGAGGCCATTTCTCCCAGGTTTTCTCCTGGCTGGAAGGTTTCGGCATACAGAGAGCTTGCCTTTCCCTAGCCAACCCTTCTTTCCTTCATTCCCATTAGAATTGCCTACTGTTCCCTGTTCAAGTCATCGTGTGGTTTCAGGGCCCTACTGATACAGACACCCAATTAGTTTTAGTTCTACAAGTAACTGAACACTATGTTTACCAGTCACCCTTCCAACGTCGTCCCCTGGTCAGTGAGTTACTGAGTCTCATGCTATAGTCAATTCTTCAGAAAGGACTCGTGGTGTTTAAAAGGTGGATACTGGGGCTGGAGAGATGTCCCTGGAGTTGAGAGCATTCAGAGGGCCCAGGTTCACTTCTCAGCACCCACGTCCTGACTTCAGTTACAGAGTGATGTCTGATTCTGACTTCCATGACCCCCTGGCACACAGGTGGTGCACAGACAAACATGGGGGTAATATACTCATACACATACTATTTGATTTTATATGTGTGTGTCTTTTGTCTACATCTATGACTGTCCACTCATGTATGCAGTGCCCAAGGAGGACCGAAGAGGGCATCGGATCAACTGGAACTGGAGTTACAAATGGCCGTGAGCCACCATATGGGTACTGGGAATTGAACCTGGGTTCTCTGTGTTCTGAACTACAGAGCCATCTCTCCAGCCCCCAACATTTTTTCTTCTATAAAGTAAATATTTAAGTCATATTGAAATCCAGTTTTCTTTCTCTCATAATTTAAATGGAAGTCTAGGTCTTTTAACTAGAGTGCACATCATTGTTCATTCTCTGTCTCCTCAGGAATGCCATATACTATATGGATGTTGCATATACATACAACCAGTAATATATGTAAAACCTCACTATATATACCTATGAAAGTATATATGTATATACATGTATGAATGTACTCAGGAAAAGTTTGGGGGGACTATACGTGAGTAGCAAGCTCTTTTAATGGATAAGCCATGTCTCGAGACACTCTGTATTTCTTTCGACTTTATGTATGTATGTATGTATGTATGTATGTATATATAATTTCAGTTCGATTACTTCAGGCACCGTGCGTGATATTTGCTGCATTCCTGCTGGTTTTCTGAAATAATCCTTTTCATTGTTTCTAATTCTTCTCTGATTTTGTGGCTTCATTTCTGAAGTTTTTTTTTTTTCATTGTTGCCTTTCATTATTTTCTTAATGTGTTTACTGTTCGAAACAAAGTCTGCATTCCCAATAATCGCGATATTTCACCCTTATTCCAGACTTTTTTCCTCACTCCTGCTTTTCCTGCCTCCCCACTGTAACTCATAATGATCGTTTACTTAAACATTAAAATGTCTTAGTAGCTGAAGAGAGTTCGGTGAGAAGGAATTTGTCTATCAGGCTGCAGGTGGCTCAGGGGGTAAAGGCAATTGCTACCAGACTCTACGGAGTTACATAATAGCATGTGCACTTCCACACATACACTTCACATATACATAATAATAATCATTATAATAAATAAACACAATCAGGAAATACAAATGGTTTGCCTTGTAAGTATGAGGCACTGAATTTGATCTCTGGGATCACAACAACGACATCTTTCATTCCAATTGATTTTGAAACCAAGTTGTCAGACATAAGCCATTGTAGTTACAGCTTCCATAGGCCTTTGCATACAGTCTTGGGACAAATGTAAATATAAATAAGGGAACATATGAAAGGAAGAGAGCCCCCTACCTGGATGACCATGTCTCTTGTTGACAGAGACAAGAGTTTGAACTAGATGTCTCTGGGAACTTTCTTACCCTGAAAGTGTATACTGAAAATTATATTATCTCCATAAAACTAATATTATTACATAGCAAACTATAATTGGGATTTGAAAAAGAGCAATGTAACCAATATAACCTCTTTTTTTCTGGAAGGTCAACTAGGGCCACACATATTACATATTATAGACAAGTATCAATCACTGAACTATGTCCTTAATCTTTATTTTCTCTCTAGTTGTGTGAGTAGATATTTGAGAGAGAGAGAGAGAGAGAGAGAGAGAGAGACAGAGAGAGAGACAGAGAGACTGAAAGTTGCCCAGGCCTACCTCAGGCTCTTGTGTAGCCTACCTCAGGCTCTTGGGTAACTGGGAGTACATGCCTGTACTATTGGGCCTGGAATGATCTCTGATCTTGTCTTAATCATGTTTCTCATATATAAGCCAGCAAGTACAGCCATACACCATCTTAAATTTCCACATATATAAAGCATCTTTCCTTAAGAAAATGAATATAGCCCCACAATTCT
Source organism: Phodopus roborovskii (assembly GCF_943737965.1). Taxonomy (NCBI): domain Eukaryota; kingdom Metazoa; phylum Chordata; class Mammalia; order Rodentia; family Cricetidae; genus Phodopus; species Phodopus roborovskii. The sequence continues at coordinate 15,449,206 of NW_026126482.1, read as the reverse complement.
ATCAGCTTTATAGATCACATGTAACATGAAAAAAATGAAAACCCAGAGACTGATATTGGGGTTCAAGTTTCAAGCTGAAGATCAGATAAGATAAACAAAGCAGCTAGCCACTAGCTCTCACCTCTACCTCAGACTGAAATGGATGACCCTGTCTGCAGGAATCCTCAGAGTACAATGCTCTCCACCAAACCTCAGACTGCAATCCCAGACTATTATGCTCTCCTCAAAGTGGCTGTAGACTAATTCTCAAACATGGCTGGAGACCAAAATGTTCCTCTGCTCCTAGTTTATATACCTCGAGTGCTGGGATTAAAGGCATGTGATCCCCAGTGCTGAGATCACCTTTGTGTGAGCTATTTCTCTTTAGGATTGGATCAATTTCATATAGCTCAGGGTGGCCTTGAACAAACAGAGATCCATCTGCTATCTCTTGAGTTCTGGGATTAAAGGTGTGTGCTACCATCACCAGGCTCCATGGCTAGCTAGTATGGCTGCTGGAATTAAATGTGCATATCACCACTGCCTGGCTCTATGGCTTGTGGCTAGCTTTGCATTCTGAACCCTTGGGCAAGCTTTATTAAATTATAATATATATATATTATATAATATATATAATATAAATAACATATAAATTTATAATATATAAAATATAAATATATAATCACAATCACATCCTTTTTTACAAGGTAATGGCAAACTCCCCAAATCACTCACATAGCTGGCTGCTGCAAAAGCTATTAGGCGCCTTCATCTCTTAGTAGCCACACTTGTTTCCCATTGCCTATGTCCTTTCTCCTATGAATAAACTAACTTTGATACACTTTAACTATTATGAAATTCTTTTCTTGCAATATAGTTTAAGAATCAGGGCTGTACCTACTTAAAGTCCTCTGAGGCTCTGAAGGGAGTGCCTCAGGTCACACAGCTGGTGATGTTGAGCTGTTTCCTGCTGATAGTAAGGTCTTTGTTGTAATTTTTAAAAAGCAGCGCATGAAAGATGCTAAATGACAGAATTCAAATGGAGGAGTTTTTTTATTAGGGGAAAGAAATCATAAAAGGGGGAAGGGGAGAGGGGAGACCAGCCTCTGGGGATAGGAGCAGCAGGAGAGGGGGGGGCAGACAGAAAGAGAAAGAGAGAGAGATGGGAGGTGGGCAGGGCCCTTTTAAAAGAGAACATAGAGAATAGGCACAGGTTGTGCTCTTAGTAGCTGCAGCTGAAGGCATATCTGTCAGGGCTCCAAGGGCAGGTCAGTACAAATGCCTAAATACTAACAATCTTGAATAGGTTTGAGTGTTTCATAGGAGAGTTTCTCTTGAAGCAGATTGGTTTCTTAAGGGCAAACGTTATGCCTTTTCTGTTTCCCACAGAGTAACTACAGGTTTGATTCTGAGCATCATTTACCTAGTTAGAGTTACTAATGCTGTGATGAAACACCATGACTATAATAAACGTTACAGTTTAATAGAAAAGTATTCTGGCACTCCGGAGGCAAAGAATACCAGGGGTCACAGTAAGTGCAGCAGCTTACAGCCCTGGTCTAGGGAAAGGCTTCCCCAGTGTAACAGCTCTGCTTGGGCAGGGGAGGGTTTCCCCAGTGAAAGTTGTTACAGTTTGGCTCCCCAAAATGTAACACAACTCTGCCTCCTTAGGTCATTGCCCAGACCTCATTCAAGATTGGGAGGGAAGGCATCCAGGAGGATAGCTGCCTCTACTGGAGTTGAGGAAGACAGCAACGAACTGGACAGGCACAGGGTTTATATAGGATTTCTTAGGGGCGGAGTTTTTCCAGAAGATTTCCAGGGTGGGAATTGGTCAGATTTCAGTCCCTGAGCTCAGATTGGCTAGATCTTGTGTTCAGAGATTGGTTGGTTTTCTGCTTAGTTGTCAGGAACACATTTGGCTCTGATTTCAGGGCCAAAGTGTGTGGTTCTTCCCCCTCCCCGCACTGGCCTTTTTTAGCATTTTGGCTCTAATTTCAAGGCAGGGCGTATTTCTTTTACTGTCTCTGATTCTGGGGCCAAATTGTATTTCTTTGGCTCTGGATGCACTGCCAGAGTGTTTCTTTTGGCTCTGCTCCAGGTGTGTTTCTTTAGCTGGCCCCCTTTCCCCACAATGACCAAATCAAGTTGTGGAGGAGCAAAGGGTTTATTTGGCTTACAATTCCACATTGTCGTCCATTGCTGCAAGAAGTCAGGACAGGAACTCAAACAGGGAAGGAACCTGGAGGCATGGGGCTGATGCAGATCCCATGGAGGAGTGCTGCTTATTGTCTTGCTTTCCGTGCCTGCCTTCTTATAGAACCCAGGACCACCAAGCTGGGGGTAGCACCACCCGCGATGGGCTGTGCCCTTCCACATCTATTACTAAATAAAATAATGCTCTACAGGCTTTCCTAGAGCCTAACTGTAAGGGAAAAGGGCCAACCAAAGAAGCACTCCCTGAGCAGAGCCAAAGAAACACACTGTGGCCCTGGAATCAGAGCCAGTGAAAGAAATACACCCTGGTCCCAAAGTTAGAGCCAAAAGGCTAAAAAGGACCAGTGAAAGAAACACACTTTGGCCCTTAAACTAGAGCCAAATCTGATCCTAAACCTGTACAGAAAACCAACCAATCCCTGAGCATGAGATCTAGCCAGTCTTAGCTCAAGGATTGAAATCTGACCAATCCCTGCCCTGGAAATCTCCCTAGGGAAACTGCACCCCCTAAGAATCCCTATATAAACTGTGTCTGTGCAGCCTGTGGCTGTTTGGCCTCCCTGGCTATCCTCTGCCACCCTGGCAGAGGGCAGCCACTCTCCTGGATTCTTCCCTACCAATAAATCTCTACCAATAAATCTCTTGAATGAGGTTTAGGTGAGACCTTTAGCAGCTTATGCCAGAGCAGAGCAGGCAAAGTGAAGTTGTTACACCCAGCTCTGTGGAGGACTGGAGCCGAATTGTAACAACTTCCCAGGGGAAACCCTCTTCTGCCAGAGCAGAGCTGATACACTGGAGAAGCCTTTCCCAGAAGGAGGGCTGTAAACTGCCATGGTTGCTGTGACCTGGCTCCCGAGTGCCAGAGTCCCTGTCCACCACATACATCCGAGCCATCAAAATGCTTACACTAGTCTTATGGAGGCATTTTCTCAGTTGGGGCTCTTCCTCTTAAGTGCCCCTAGCCTGTATCAAGTTGATACTGGCCAACACAATCATCATTGAATATCCTCACATATTTGGCTCTTGTAAGTTCTTTGTATGGCCCTGGGAATAGAAAGTGTCTGCTACCCCTAACAGGCTTACAAATTTAACACAGCAAAGTATAGTATTAAGTACATGAGATGTTGTATATAGATGAAAGGACGAAATCATACACGGACTAAGGTGCTAAGCAAGAAACAGACGCTGTGATTGGAGGTCTGGGCACTCTTGGAAATTCTGGTAATTGTGATGCAGTTCCACGAGGTACAACCCTGCCCCAACCCCACAGGACCCTCTATAGGGGTCTTGGTGACGGAATTCTCAAGAGGAATGAGCGATGTCGAATGCTCACAGATGTAGCCTAACTGGGTACGTCCACAGCGTCCTGCGTGTATGCAGCATCGCACACGTTATGTTGCCCCGCGATGTGTTATGTTAACGAATATGTCACCGTTTGTGATTAAAACACTCAACAGAGAAGCCAAAAGGACGTTTCCTAACCAGGAACCAATACTCGCGGCACTTCCACCCTACCCCCCCGCCCGGCTCCCCCCCCCCCGCCACCAACGCGCGGGAGGGGAGGGGTTTCCGCTTCCGGCGGCGGATTGTTGACGCCCGCCGCTGCTGTGGTGGCTGCCGAGCGGTTGGGGAGGGGCTGCCGAGGGAGAGCGACGGCGCAGTGACAGGCAGCGCGGAGGTGGCCTCCGAGGCGACGATGGCAGAAGGGCCCGAGGAAGCCCGGAGCCGCCCTCCGGGACAGGACGGCGGCGGCGGCGACCACGAGCCGGCCCCTTCCGGGCCTGGCTCTCCCGCCGCGGGGCACCCGGCCGTCTCCGAGCCCGCGCCGGAGCCGGAGCCCGAGCCGCCGCGAGAGCTCCGGAAGCGCCGGGAGGCGGCCGCGGGGCCGCAGGAGCCGGGGGGCTGCGAGGCGTCGGACGGGCCGGGGCGTCTGAGCGCGCGCGAATACTCGCGGCAGGTGCACGAATGGCTGTGGCAGGCCTACTGCGGCTACCTCACCTGGCACAGCGGCCTGGCCGCCCTCCCCGCCTACTGCGGCCCGCAGCCCGCCGCCCCGCAGCCCGCAGCCCCGCCGCCGCCCCCGCCGCCGCCGCCGCAGCTCGCCTACTACAATCCCTTCTACTTCCTGAGCGCCGCGGGCCCCGGGCCGGGGGCGGCCACGGCCACGGCCACGGCCGGGGCCACCCCGACCGCCGTCGCCGGCCTGACGCCCCGGGCCCCGCACGTGCAGCCGTCGGGACGGGCGGCCCCCGGGACTAGGGTAGGCTCTGCGGCCCCTGCACGGACTGCGAGCGACACCGCACGGCAGGCGGGTAAGAACCGGGGTTGGGTGGGTGAGATCTCGGAGGGGCGGAGTAGCCGATGCGAGTGGATTCACACGGCCCCTTGTTGACCTCGGACTCTTGAGCCCTTCTGCCTCCACTTGCCGTGGGGTTAGGGTTACAGGATTTCACCCTGTAGTCTAGGCTAACCTTAACTCGGGATAGTCTCGAACTCGCAGTAAGAATACGGTCAGCGCCCGGGATCTTACATGCGTTGGCAGAAGGGGTCCCTTGAAAGGAGTGACCATTGGGCAACTATGCTCGCTCTTGAGATGTGTAGCTGAGCCTGCTACTACCGCTGGCAGTTTCCACACACATCAGCTATAGTTAGCCCAGGCCTTAAATTTCAAAAATGTACTGTGAGGCAATGCCAATTGTTCTTCAGTAGATTCCCTTACTAGTGGCACTGAACCTTCCAGTGTATAGAGACCTATGTTTATCAAACCGTCATCCGCTCCACGATCTCCATGCTCTGGAGAGATCCGAACTCACTGTTGGAGGAGTGACACTAGAATAATAGAAATCACCCGGACATGAGCTGTGTAAGGACAGAGAACTGAAAGGAGATTGACTTGAATACAAATAGAGTAATGAACTTCGACTGGGCCCTAGCTTACTGATATTGAATATCAGCTGATTAATTCTGTGTAGTAACTTAACTCTTAGTCTAGCAAAATTTGTAGCCATTCCCCTGTCTCCTGGTCCGGAGAGTACTGGCATTACTGGTATGGTTCACCATGTCCAGCTCATTAGATACTGTAGTAACATGTTCTCTAGATGAAATCATTGCCATTGACTGCTACAAGGCTGTTAAGTTTTAAATTAAGTTGAACCTTGACTTTACTTTGCCCCTCCATTATCTGGTTTGTGTTCTTTAGCCTGTGTGAGTGATTCGTTTTTTTTCCCCCCCTAATTTACAGGCAGAGAGTATATCATTCCATCCTTGGCACACAGATTTATGGCAGAGATGGTGGATTTTTTTATTCTCTTCTTTATAAAAGCTACCATTGTCTTGAGCATCATGCATCTCAGTGGGATAAAGTAAGTTAATGATGATCACAGAAAAGTCTGAACTTGTTGCCTAGAGATCTTTTGTAAAAATCTGCTTATGCCCGTGAGTGACTCTGGGTGATGGGTGCCCAGGGCACCATTTCTCCATGAAATCCTCTAACAAATGTATTTGTTTCCTTGGTTTGTCTTTTGTTTTCCTTTTCAAACGTTTAAAAAAAAAAAAAAAAACTTTGTGTTTATGTACTGGTGAAAGCCAGGAGGTCCACTTTGGGTGTCCTCTGCTCTATACCATTTTTTGGTGTTTGTAGGGTCTCTCACTTAACGAGGTGCTTGTCATTTCATTTACACTGGCAGCCATTAAGTCCCCAGGGTCCACCTATCTCTCCCCACCCACCCCCCATGCTACATAGGTATATGGTATATTGGTTTTTAGATGGGTTCTAGGGACTAACTCAGGTCCTGATGTTTGTACAAACACTTTACTCACTGAGCTGTCACCACAGGCCCCTTGTTAGTTTTAGAAACAATATGTTCTTTAAGATTTGTGGGAAATTCTGCTATTGAAAATAAAAGATCGAGACTTTGGTAGCAAACACCTTTTAACCCTAGCACACAGGAGGCAGAGGCAGGCAGATCTCTTGAATTCAAGGCCAGCCAGAGCTAGTTAGATTATACCTCAAAAAAATTTTAATAGGTAAAAGGAGTCTCCAGACCTGGCTTGTTTCTTTAGCCATTCTCTTTGGCTGGGAATTTATTGGTTTCCTTTTTATCACCCTATTAAGTCTTTAACATGAAAGCATAAAGAGGGGCTGTCTAGAGAGAGGGTCCAAGTTAAGTTCCCGTGTCAGACAGCTCATAACTACCTATAACTCCTGCTGCAGGGGTCCAGCCCCCTCTTCTGCACACACTAAATATATTTCTTTCCAAAGCACAAAGATCCTGTGGTAGGTGAACTCTCTGTAATCAAGTAGTGACATTTCAGTGGGGTTGCTTACAGTTGAGCAAATTCCACTCCACTGCCACGTGTGGCATTTACTTGAGAGACTCAAAGTCTTAGGATAATGGCTGTTATCATTTACTTGGCATTTTCTATGTGCAAGACTTTTGTTAACCTTGGTACCATGAGGTAGATACTAATTGGATTTATGAGATGTTAAGGCAAGAATTGGGGGAAAAATAATAAGATACGCTGTTATTAAACCTTTAGAGCCCTTGTCAGGTGTTACTCTGATTCCTTCCTATCATCCCACCCACCCCCACCCCCAAAAATAGTCTTTTTTCTTTTTTACACTTTCATTTATTTGGAGGGCAGAAGATGGTTTTCAGAACTTAACCTTTCCAGCCTTAGCACTCTGCTGTAGTTTCTTTTGACAAGTCTGAATTTCATCACATGGATTAACAGGTGCCCAGTCTTAATCTCAGTCTCCACACACAGAGAAATTGGATCTCTGTTACTTGCTCACGGGCTTTCTCTCCTGCATGCCAGTGTTCTTCAGATTGTCGTCCATCCTTGTGGTCTAGCTGGCTTCTTGTTAGTCTTTGTGTTGTAGGAAGTTTCATTTCAGAGAGGTCTGCACACGAGTCAGCATACTGGTTTATTTTCTGTGATGCTCAATTTCCTAACAAAACTGACATCCCAGTTTATTATTGTTCTTTATTCTTCTATTTTCCTTGCTAGGTTAGACTCTCAGTGAAAGCTGAGACATTTAGCATCCCCTTGCTGTCCTAGTCTGCCTTCTGTGGCAGTGATAAACACCATGATCAAAAACAATTTTGGAAGAAAGGGTTTATTTCATCTTACAGCTTGTAGTCCCATTGAGAGAAGTCAGGGCAGGAACTGAAGCAGAAGCCATAGAGGAATGCTACCTACTGGTTTGCTTACCCTGCTTTCTTATAGTACCCAGGACCAACTGCCCAGGGGTGGTACCACCCACAGTGTGCTGTGCCATTCTACATCAATCAGTAATCAAGAAAATACCTCACAGACTTGCCTACAGGCCAGTCTGATGGAGGCATTTTCTCAGTTGAGGTTCTCTCTTTCCCGGTGGCAAAACCATTCACCATAATGTCCTCAGAGCTGGCATCTTACTTGTTCTACAATGTTCTACCATGAGTTACAAACTTTTGCTTTTATTTACTTATTGGTATTTATTGGATAAACTCATGGGTATTTTGTGCAATTAGATGTTGAGAACCTAACAGCTTAGAATTTCACCTGAAACTGATGACACACTAATCAGGGGAAAACTGACCTGGTAACTAATTCCATATAACCCCAAACTCTTCTTTTTGTGCAGGGACATCTCTAAGTTTGCCATGCATTATATAATAGAAGAAATAGATGAAGACACATCAATGGAAGACTTGCAGAAAATGATGATTGTGGCACTTATATACAGGTTGTTAGTTTGTCTCTATGAGGTAAGCTGCTGACTGAAGCAATACTGCCTTAATAGTATAATTTTAGATTACCTATCAAGAAAAAGAAGTAATGCAAATTTCAAGCATTTCTTCACATTTGTATTTTTTAACAATTTTTAAAATTAACATTTTCAAGTTAAGAAAAATAAAGCTTTGTTATGCTTCTCAGGTTTAGAAATAAAATTACATTCATCAGTAGGCCTTGGTCCAAACCAAAAAAAAAAAACTTACAGATTGGTTGTAGAAATTATTTTTTCTTGCGAAACAGAAAAAAAAAAAAAAAACTTCATAAAAATATAATGAGTCAAAAAACCCCATAAAGGATAATTTTTTTATTTTGAGCATATTGAGTGTAAAATCCATTAGTGGTTAATTGGAGGGTGGGTATTGGAGGTCAAGCCCAGAACCCCACATTAGGTAACCAAGTTCATCGAGCTATGTCCAAGCCTTTCTTCTTCTGTAAGAGTCTCGGTTCATTCTGATGGCAGATCTTGCATGCGCTTGGACTTCTTGAATCTCAGCCTACCCAGTAGTTGGGAAGACAGGCTTTGTGCCACCTGACCAAGCCTTTAGTGTTTTGTTTACCAAGATGGCTAATTTTGTAACATGGCTTGGTCCCAAACATGCCAGTCATCTTTCCCCAGTATCTGGAGTTCTGGGGTGGCAGGCATGTACTACCAGCCAGTTTAATTGGTTAGTTTTCTAGTATTCTATCCAATTGGCATATACAGTGTAACTTTCTTTTTGAGACAGGGTCTCACCTTGTAGCCCTGTCAGGCTTGAATTCACTGTGTATACCAGGCTGACTTTGAACTTGAGATCCCACCTGCCTCAGCCTCCCAAGTGCAGGGACTAAAGGTGTGTGCCATCACACCCCTCCAACATGACGTTTTTATAAAGAATGAAATGATTTAATAGAAAACAATTTAAAGGTCTCTAAAATTGGTTTAGTAAATTATCTTTAAATTGTCCTTCTTTCCTTAGATAATTTGCATTTGGGGAGCAGGAGGAGCTACTCCAGGAAAGTTCCTGCTAGGGCTTCGAGTTGTGACCTGTGATACATCGGTACTGATTGCTCCAAGTCGGGTTTTAGTGATTCCTTCCTCAAATGTTAGCATCACAACGTAAGGCCTTTGCTTACCTTAATCGACTACTAATGTACTTGCAAAAAGAATGTGCTGTGTAATGTCAGTCACTGTACATGGTTATTCAGCAGTGAGATGCTGCTGCATGCAGACTTTAAGGTGTCTAAGTTTGTGAACGTGCACTGATTTTTGCATTCACTCATACATTCCTCAGAGTGAGTCCCCTCATTAAGTGACACAGGTTACAGGTTCTATACAGTGTTTTAAAATACTGTAATCATATGGGCTTACATGGAAGTTTTTATGTCTCATTTCCTTTAGCATACTTGTTCAAAATGATTTTATGAACTGTGTCTCAATGATAAGATGGTAGTGTGCTCTCAGTGCTCTGTGCCTAGCTTTATTCTTTGGCTCTGTGAACTACCCACCTCAACCCTATCTTGACTCCAGGTCTTAGATGTAGAGCCCATACTGCCTGTACTCTTCATTGCTGGCCTTGGGCATGCAGCTGCAGCGAGGGTGCAGTGGTGATGAAGTTGGGGAAGTGAGTGAGCTGTGATCGACTGAATCAAACAAAATTTGGCTATAAATGCTGCAGGAATGATTCAGGGGAAATAAAAAGACTCCAGAAGCAAGCTAGATTTTGCTGGCATACGCATATTGCATTACAGCTTTAATTTTGTTTTAATGTTGGCTACTTATTTGCTTTGGTTTTTTCGGAGTTTGTGTAGCCCTGCCTATCCTGGAACTCACTCTGCAGACCAGGCGGCTGGCCTTGAACTCAGAGGCCTGCCTGCCTCTTCCTCCGAGTTCTGGAACTACATGGGTGTACCACCACTGCACAGCTCTGGCAACTTTTAATGAGTCAATAGTGGTTAGTGTTTATGGAGCACTTCTCAGATACCAGGCATTTTAATAATTTAACACAGCATTTTGATCTCATGTTCGCAGTCGTGAAGCACTAGTAATTAGAAAAAAAATGTGGAACCAACCAGTCTGGATTTAGAGTCTGCACATCTAGGTAGAAACTAACATTGTTAAGATAATTCTCTATTTTGAACTATTGTTGAAAAGCTTTTTAAGACTTCTTTTAATTACTGGAGCCCATACAGGAGAAAATGGATAAAAGAACAGATTGTATTTCACATAAACTAGAAAAAAGTAGGACTGCAGTAAGCATACCCAGTTCAGAAGATTCTAGAAACCCATGGGAAAATGTGACTATGGAAAAGGTAAGCAAAGGGAAGATGTTCTTCTGACAAAATAGAAAGTACTGTGTGCTGTCTCCTTGTTGATGTTCTCAGATTTTTATTACCATGCACATCAAAGTTCTAGTCATCTGTATAGTTTTCTTTAGCAGAGTAGGTAATTTGACTATTTTGTTTGAAAATCTTTGAACTGTGGTCTGAAGGTTATAAACAGCAAGATACTAAGTCAGCAGTGACTAACACAACCTAACTTGCTACTTCTGCTTGCTTCCTTTAGGTCCACCATACGAGCTTTGATCAAGAACTTTTCTATTGCTTCTTTTTTTCCTGCTTTCATCACACTGCTGTTTTTTCAGCATAACCGAACAGCCTATGACATTGTGGCAGGAACCATTGTGGTAAAAAGAAATGGGGTCAGGTGATGCCCCAGAGCCCTGAACTCCACTCTTTGGAAAAATAATGACGACTAAATTATGTATCGAGGCCATCAGTATCTCTAGGTTACATTAATTGATGATTTAAAAACTAGGGCAGTCACTACAGTGTTGACACAGGATTATTCTGAAAGTGTTGACTGTACTTAAATGTCAAGGAACTTTTCTAGAAGGAAAACCTATTAAATTCGAGTGTTAAATATTTGTAGGACAACAAAGCAAATGGTTTTGATCAATATAGACAAATACATACTTTCACATTTAAGATAATCAAACTTCGCTAGAAGCATTTTTGGCTTTAAATTGTCCATTTTATTTTGGCATAACCTAGAAGTGATTGAAAACTGTCCAGTTGTGTTTTATAAACACCTACATACATAATAACTCCCACAGTTCTTACAGAAGTTGCTTTGTATGGGCATTGAGAAAGAGCATTAACTCGACAACCCACTGACTCCGTAACAGGTGTTAGAGAAAAGGGCTAGAGAGGAAGGTCTAGCAGTCTCCTTGCCTCATGCTTCCAGGATGTTCTAGAATTCAATGCAGTAGTGGTGGAATTTTACAGCTTCTTACTGCTTATGTATTTGAAGGCAAGAATTTTCATGATGATGAAAATGTATTGAATCATATCATTGATACTTTAAAAAGGTAAGTTAGTGATTGCCTTCTGTGGGGGTGGGGATGTGAATTTCCTATGTAAATTCAGCTTAGACTTCATGTACCCTAAAACCCAACTATAAATATGTGGGGGGAGACATTCAAACATTCCCATGTGTGCTCTCCAGTGTTCTGAATGTACCTGTAGATTATATTTCTGTACAAGCAAACTCCTAAGACACTATATTCTATACAGTTCCATGAATGTCAAAACATCAAGGTATTAGTCTTAGTATTTTGTGAGTAACTCTAAATACTAGCAGCCTGTGAAATATTAGCTGTTTTCCATGCTGACTTGTTCTCTCTAAAGCAAGGCAGCAGAGCATCTCCTCTGCACACTATTCTAGCTTCTTTAAGCTCATTTTGGGCCTGCTAGAGATGAAATTTGGAGGGAAATGTTAAGCTTTTGTGTATGGTCACTGTACTTTGATCTGTTGGTGCAACATTATCAAGTTTATGTCTGTGTGGTTTTGTTGTGTCCCAGTTAGCTAGCTGTACCGAAATGTACCCACATCGTGTATAGCTTACTTTCTTACTCATTCTTGTATATAATTTTCCCAAGAAACACTAAATTAATTGTATGGTACAAGAGATCAGTCTTGTTCCTGGGTTTTAAATAGCAAAAATAAGCCATGTGTTATTTACTGTATCAACTTTCAGTGGGCTTTCCTTTGACATTTAAAACTGAAAAATATCTATAGACACTTTAAGAATCTAGTAAGTATTGAGTTCATAAACCATGGTTTTTCAAACTTCACAGAAAGCCTGTTACTTGTCAAGAGCAGTGCATGGAGCACTTGTGGCCCTGGCAAGATTTCATGGCTCTCAAACTTAACACTATGAATCAGGAAAACTGGTGTGGACACTATTTTTGCCACTAATGAGGGAGTTTACGTTGAAATGTGCTTCACCCGTGTACCTGTGGAGTATTTGATTAATAGTTTCCTACTCAGATTATTGTAGTTCTCACTAGGGTATCACTAGGGTATTTTTATTTATGCAGGAAAATAAACAAGTAGTTATGCTATAGACAAGTTATTTAGATCCAACTGTGGATTCAAGTTGTTCCATACAGGCTATAGAGGCTTTGTCTCTATAATAAAACCTCAATCTGGAGAAAGGGGAACCTGCCACGTATTCTCATTGTAAAATGGAGGCTCCTTCACAGAAAATGAGTATATTCAATTATATATAAATACAGATTTCCTGTGTCTCATTGTGAAGCTATATCCTAAAAGGGCAAACTGAAGTCAGAAACTGAAACCACCTTAGTCTGAGCAACTGCGAAGAGGGTTAGGCAGTGAGATAGGCTTGGTACTCAGCCACCCCACAACACTGGTGTGTTCTATGATGAGTACACACACAGAACACTGGTGTGGCTATCTTGGAGTAGGATGTTCTACCTTCTAGGTAGGTAATAGTGCGATGACAAGCCTTACTTTACCTAGCTTCTTTCTGTGACCATAACACTTGCCACTTGACAGTATTCTAAAGCAGTGCCCAACTCCTTCTCCAGCGCTGACTTAATTCTCCCTACATGGCACTTACCTGCTAATCTCCAAGAAGGCATCCTAGCTGATGGCCACTTTGTCCATGCCTCAAAAATGAATCTTCAAAGGATCTTAAACATGGATTTGAGTGTTTCACTTACTCACCTGTTTCTGGCAAATAAAGTTTCTCATTGTTTCTTTGAGGACAATGCCTAAATTAACAGTATTCCTAAACTGTGACAAGTACTTTCAGCTTCTTACAATCCTCCATTTACATAACCAAAGACCAGTGTTGTCGTGCCTGGGTGAAGTTTGTTATGTGCAGATTTCCTTGTAGGGGGCTTGCCCCGCAAACAGTATCTAATGACCCACCTGTACATAAAACTCAGCATTCTATTTTTAATACTTGTATGTCACCAGTTTGTATTTTTTTTTGTCTCAATAAATGTGTCAACGTGTTTGTGTTTGCCTATTTCTTGTACAAATTTTACTAAGAAAACAGCAATAGCAGTGTATTAAGTAGAGCTGTGTTCAGTGATCGAACACTTGCCATGAATATGTAAGACCCCCACACCATCTAAACACCAAAGAAAAATGAAGTACAAGTCACCTACACACAAGCTTGGCTTCAGGTTAAACTCAGCCTTGATGGGAAAAGCTTTTATAAATCAGTCCTTTGGTTGTGGGCATGTTAACTCAGAACCCAGGAGGCTTTTAATGCCAGAGCCTGGGCTGCAGTGTAAGACCCTATTAAAGGGTGCATGTGCAAACTTAATGTGATGCAGCCTGGTCAAAGTGTTACTCCAGACAATTTACTATTCCTAACAAGCTATTGGGACTACAATGGATTTTGGAGTAATAAAAACAAAGCATGGTGAGGGGAACACACAGAAAAGAGGGCTATGACTAAATTGGTCATATAGTTTCTACCTATAAGATCTTCACCACCCTCATTTTTTCAGTGTCACTAGACCACAGCTTTCATTAAAGATATCACACCCTTTACAAAAATTTCTCTACGTCACTTCTTGGCCTTTGGAATATATCCAGTATAGTATCTGTTCTTATCCTCAATGATGTCCAATGAATTTCAAGCTTTACACAAACCCCCAAGGACATGCTAACAATGAAAACAAGCTGTTCCCAGGTTAAATGTTTTGTTTAAAAAAAAAAAAAATAATTTACTTCAAGTGATAAAATGCTAATTATATTAAAAACCGTTTCATCATTTGTAAAATGAACTTCAATTGTCTGAATTATACTTTTTCCCCTTAATGCCTTAAATTAAAATCACTATAAATAACCTAGTACTTAAATACTTAAAAGTGACCTCCCCAGACCTCAGAGTACTGAGTGTTATCCAAAGCCAGTCAGTCTGTCAACCTCTGGGGATATGCTCTAGAACATACATTTACACATCCCACTAATAAGCACTCTCAATCCCAGCCAATACAATGAGTTTACCACTGAGCTGGAGGAGTGACAGGCCCAGAGATGGAGCTGCCACCACAACTAGAAGGCTACATGCAGCCCAAGAATCAAGTCTCAATATTGAACAGTCTTACAGATGCTGAAAAGTCAAAAGACCTCCAATTTCCATCTAAACCAGCCTTAGTATGACTTTAGTGACCTGCCTTAAGGGGGTAGGGAGGATGTGGCAGTGGGAGATAATAAAAGCAAAATTATTTCCTACACATTTTTAAGAGACAAGGAGTATGCCCTATTAAACCACAATTATTTGGACCTAGATAATGGCTAAGAACTGACCTACAAGATCACTGTGCGGTCAGACAGGTTCCCAATTACCTCTTCCAATAAACTCCAAACAGGCTACTAAGTGTCAGGTAAATATTAAAGAGAATATTAGAAAAACAAAAAGCTCTAACCTCAAAAATCAGTATGTGATGGCCTAAGCTATCTTAATAAGAAAAACATGTTTGTGAGGACAAAGCATTAGAAATTATCAATATAAACTCAAATAAGCTGAAGTGTGGCAAATTAAGCATAAACTAACAATAAACACCCATCCTAATTACATTAAAGACACAAGATGAAGTGCTGGCCCACTTTCCTGAACCTATAAGTGAGCAAAAAGTCTAGTCATACAAGGCCCATTATAGTTTTATAAACTTTTGAATGCCTGAGACATGTATCTCCAAGAATGTGAGCAATAAACATTATCTAGGTAACTAGCAGGGAAACTAGAAGTACAAACAAAAAGGGTTGTACATTTATTTTCAACGTTTAAAGGTGCTACACATATCTATTAAAGCAGAAAGCAGGGGGCTGCTCTACTAACTCTTGAGCCTTGTTTGCTTATACTCTTTGGGATTTCTAATCAACCACCCTTCCCACTAATACTATGTGCCTCCACTATGAGAACCGTTAAAGAAACGTGCTTCATAAAGTTTTATTGATGGCATTTATCCCATGGTTTAACATGTTAATTATACTGTAATAAACATGGCTTTAATATTAAACTTTTCCTTATTATCCAAAGTCACCACAGTCCATTTCAGTAAATATAAAAATATATGCTTAATACTTTGTACAATACTGGTTTTTGGTCCAAACAAAACTGGATCAGAAAAGCCAATAAATTTAACTTTAAGAATCCCCAATTTTTTTTTTTTTTTAAAGATTTCCAAATGGATTTAGGCAACTTTGAATAATGGGATTTACATAATAAAATCTGAGACAAGACTAAACAAACAACAAAAATATGTCTAACACAAAATTAAAATTTCAAGTTCACAGATTTATGTTATGCCAAAAGTACAGAAACAATATTGTATTTACAGAAGTTTCATAATAAAATAATGAAAAAGGCAAGACAGTCGATAGAATGAAAATATAGAAATAGCATATACTTATTAAATGGAGAATGAACTAGATCTAACAAGTCCTTAGCATGGACCATTCTTTAATCAGGCTTTCTCTATCAGAATTTTTCTGTGCACAATACATCCAACTCACTTCACACATACACCACCACAAACTCCGCATAGAAATCATTCATTTCAAAGTCCTCTAATCTATACAGGATTCTAATCTATACAGAATTCCCAAGATATAATTACAATTTCAATGCGTTCCATTAACGCTTTATCAACGCACATAGCGGTGCAGACAGGATCTATACAAAGCCATTCACCGTGCAGGCTCTATTCCTGGGTACAGCCAGACTATGCCAATCAGTGAATAATGTGCTGGATCATAAAATGTTTCTGCTGAAGAATCAGTCATCGGTCTAGCTATTTTCAAAAGAGAATGGGATATGGGAATGGGATTTCCGTAAAGAAAAAAAGAAGACAATTCCAAAATTAAAGAAGTCCTTAGACAGATCTGACTTCAGATAAGCCCAGCATGTAGTACAATCCAGTATCTGAAAGCAGGCACCAGCTGTTGATAAAACTGTTGGGTATAACACCTTTGTGACCTTTATTTCCTGCGTCTAACAGCAGCCTTTATCTTGCGACCAGAAACTGAAGTTCCGGAAGAAGAGAACATATTTTTTCCATTTGACCTGTGAAAAACAACATTATAATGTGAGAGGATGCTCAGGACAAACAGGAGTCATAACCACTTAACATGACCAGCAACAAAATGGGAGGAGAGTGAGGAAAATGCTGTTGTTAAAAGCAAATGTCTTCTGTTCTTTCTGGCCTATAACCTGCTGCTCTTGTCTCAGATTGTAATACAATCCCTAAAATTACAATACCATAAACTGATACTGAGTAATACTTACTATTACCCAAACTACATTACTGCCTGATTTACTTTTAAAAACACACCTTCACCAATGTAAAAATCTGGAAATAAAATCATCTCTTACCCCATTGTAAATGACGCTGGAGATGGGCTGAATTGAAAGCCCCCTGAACCTGAGGGCTGGGCTGAAGCTGCTGGCATGCTGGGATTTGCACCAAATGTGAACACTCCTGATGGATTATTGTTTGTGAAGTTAAAATTTGTAGTGCTGCTGCCAAATTGGAAAACAGAACCTATACAGATTAAGAAAAAAAATACCTCATTAGTGACACAACATTAAGATCAGTGTTCACCAAGACATATTAAACATGTGAAAAGATCTTAGCAAGCAAGGTGTGGTGATGTACACCTCTAGTCCCAGCACTCAAGATGCATATGGGAGAGAATCTCTGTGAGTTCAAGGCCAGCCAGTCTGGGTCTACAGGGCCAGTTTCAGGCCAGCCAGGGGTATCACAAAACAGGAGTAATTTTAGAGAACATGTGAGCTAAGTACAAACACCAGAATACAAGATGACCCTTACAAACCCGATGGGGATATCTTCTGTATATATGTTTCTCTTTCTTATTAGTTGATGAATAAAACACTGACTGGCCAGGGAAGAGATAGTAACAACATGCCAGGCACTACAGGGTAAGCCTCATGGCAATACATAAATTGATAGAAATGGGTTAGGAATTAAGACAGAGCTAGCCCAGGCCTTCGGCCAACAGTTTCATAATTAATATAGTGTCTGCGTGCTCTCTTGGGGCCCAAGGGCTGCGGGAAGCTCTGCAACACAAACCAATAACCAAACAAAACTAAAGAACAAAAAAAAAAGAATTCACAAAAATGGAAAATACATAGAAACCAAATATGAGACACCAAATGTGAGACTTCTCGCCCAGCAGTGGTAGCATGTGAACTGGTATATACCCTAGCAGGACATTTGTAATGAATGCCTTATAAAATATGAGGTATACCTTCCCATTCAGAGTGCATCAAGAGAAACAGATCTACTCCCCCAAAAGGTTAATATCTTCTACTCTATAAAATGCAAAACAGCATTTCCTAACAGCCAAAACTGACTAACATACAATAGCAAATAAACAGGCTGCCAATCACTCTGCAGCAGAGACAAAACCATATGCAACAGCCCAACACAGAAAATTTAAGAGGCAAAAAAGCAAGAATGCATAAAGCAAGAGCCCACTTGTATAGATAGATAAGTATCTGGGGGATCAGTAAACTAAATTAGAGTACAATGGACAGAGAACAGTGGTCACCATCAGAGTGAAGAAAGAGGACTATGATCAAAAGGGCCCTGATCACATGTGGCCTCCAGCTGTCTGTACACACATGCAAGCTTCCACACTATAACTCTTAAATGAGATCGTAATTCTATTAGGAAGATCAAATGGTACAGTTGAGAGAATACAGCATTAAAATACAGTGCAATCAGTTGCACTGAAAAAGCCACAAGAACTTCTGATGAAATATGCAGAGGGAATATCAGTATTATCCAAGTGTTGTGAGACAAGTCAGCAAAAGTAAGGTCTAACTTTCCAAAGGAAATCAAAACCCTGCTCCACGGCAGCCTACAGGGAAACAGTGGAAGTCCTTAGAAGTCAGAGGAAGAAATACTTTAAATATCCTTTAAAATCGTCAAATACAGTGGCTAAAACTGCAATGTAAAACTCTGAATATAAAAACCACACTTCACTGTTAAGTATAAAACATTATTAATTTAAATAATATATACACATGGTTTCAAAGTTCAAAGAAAAACATTTTAAGCCACCAGACTCAAAGTACAGATACAAAGTGTCATTACACAACTTACTGGAATTAGGAGCTGTCCCAGAGCCAAAGGCAGACTGACTAGGCTGCTGCCCAAACACAGGAGGTTGGCTGCTGCTTGACACTGCCCCAAAAGTAGGTGGTGGTGCAGGCTGGGAACCAGCAGAAAATAGTGCTGTTGAGGACGATATAGAGCCGAAGCTTGGAGGGTTAGGCTGGCTGCCACCTTGACTTTGTCCAAATGTTGGGGTCTGGTTAGCACCAAATGCTGGACTAGCAGATGGTGCTGAATGTCCAGTGCCAAATACAAAGGAGGATCCTGGAGGCCAAGAAACACTTACATCAACAATGTGCACGTTTACAGTGAAATTGCCCCAAGAAGCTCTGTAAACCCACAAGCCAATTTCAGGCCACTTTTCAGACTCTTACCTTGATCACAAGTTTTGATGATTAGATCAAGGGCACTATTTACTAAAACACACGCTAATTTAACAAAAACTTCTATTAACAAAACTCTCCACTTTTGCAACCAACAATCTTCTACTAGGAGAAGTGTACTTAAGACAGGGCTACTCTAGAACTCAGTAGCTTAGGCTCAACAATTTCTTTTAAAATGATGTAGCTTATAAGGCTTCCTATGAGTCACTGTATGAGAACTCACATCCAATAAAACCACTATCACTATCTGGTTGCTTAAGAATTTGACATTTCAAAAGGCAACTTAGAAAAATTATATACTCTTCCTAAAATTAGGGTTTTTTTTTTTTTGTTGTTGTTTTGTTTTGTTTTTTTTAGACAGGATTTTTCTGTGTAGCTTTGACTGTCCTGGAACCCATTCTGTATACCAGGCTGGCCTTGACGTTTCAGAGATTCACTTGCCTCTGCCTCTTGAGTGCTGGGATTAAATGTGTGCACTACCATGCCCACCTTGAAAAAAATTGTTCTTAAAAGTTACATACATACATACACACACACACACACACAGCCTGAATATAAACTGCATATTCCTCCACAGGTGAAAACTTACAACATCCTAGATGTAGGTGACTTTGAGGACTCAAGCCGCCTGAGCAAGATTACAACCTGTAAGAATGTGCTACAATTGGTGCACTTAAGCGAATCCAATTCAACCACAAAATCTAATTTCATCCCTCCTACCACTAAAGTACCTGAAGAGCTTGATGTGGTAGCTCCGAAACTGAAGCCAGATGATGTGGTGCTGTTATTGATGGCTCCTGATCCAAACACAAATGGAGGGGCAGTTGAGCCGGTGGTGGATGTGGTGGCAGGCTTGCTATCTTGAGAAAATAACAAAGACTGAGTTGTGCTGGACTCTGCAGAGTTACCGAAGGCAGAGCTGCTGACAGGGTTGCTGGCCTGTCCAAACACAAAGGCTGCCACGGGAGGGTTGGAGGAGGAGGTGGAACTACCAAATATGCCACCGCTGGATGAAGTGGCTGCTGCACTGGAGCTAGAGGAACTGCTGTTCAAGAAGCTAAACACTGGCTTTGCTACACCTTGATCTGCAAAACAATAATTGAGAAACAAACATAAACCTTAAGAAAATTTTTTTTTCTATAATATCAACTAAGAGGGGGGAGGGGGAAAGGGAGAGAGGAGGGAGGGAAATTCAGATAGTAGTAGCTAGGTACATTTTTATGTGTTTTGACTGTATAGCTTGTCCTAGCAGCAGCACCCTAACTTTATCCACAGCAATAAATCAACCTCCACAGTACTGACTAGACCAGTATCTGCTAACTAGTACACAATGTCACCAATGTGGTACCCTAATGTGTACATCTATTCCCTTTGCTGTCACTGCATGCTTCTCAAATTCCTTGTTCATTCACTTTCCCTACAAATTTCAGAAGTAGCTTAGCTTAACAAGATGTACAAAAACTAAGAACTGAAATGAAGAAAGCACACATTCCCCACAAACAAGGTCCTCTTCTATGCTCTTGTACTTACTCAGCATTGCCACCATTGTAAATTAGAACGATTAGAAAATACAAGTCATGTTTATGCTGTACAACTACTGTCAACTTGGAGGACACATTTTGATTTTTACATGGTAATCATGAATCTACAACCTGACAAGCTTTTCTTTCTACTTTCCCAGTATCTCAGCTCCAATGGTGCACAATAGATGGGATGGGCAACTGCTGTGGGTGAAATAAGAGTTCATGATCAAATATTACATCGTCTCATTTTTTCCCCATTTCAAATGTTTTTAAAATATCAAGTATGAAAAAACTACTCATGGTTATATGAATATCTCATTTTAGGGTTGATTATTCATTGAGTGTTTCCAAATTACTTTTCAAAGGTATAAATAATAAAGTGTCCAATTTACAATCTGCATGCTTGAAAATAACTACATTTTGCTTTTATGTCTGATCAAATTTGGCTAGTTACACAATGGTTCAAGATTATTTCATCTGTAGAGCACTGGGGATAAAACCCAAGGCTTTTTACAAGCCTTGGAGAATGTTCTGTCTATCACTGAATTAATGGCCAACTTCCATTTGTATGGTCAATATCTTTTTATCTTAACTTTTAACTCAATGTGTTATGTGTAGAGCTGGAGCTATTGGCAGTTTTGAGCCACCTGAAATGAGTGCTGGGAACCAAACTTGTATCCTCTTTAAAGGGCAGCATGCATGGCTGCTGAGCCCTTCTCTCCAATCTCAGTGTCTTATTTTACATACAGAAAACATGTCAATCTTCTAATGTTTCCCTATACCATTCTTTCAAAGTCACTTACAGATGCAGCTGTCCATCCTTAACACTGGTCTGGGAAACCCCATTAAAGTAATGAGAGACAGGCTAGATGATACTCTTCCTACTACTTCATCAAGCAAAAGGCTTTACTTCAACAACTTTCTCTAGCTTTTTTCCCCCCTCCTTTAGCATTTAATAGGTTTTTGTACCCTCTTGTAGTCCCCCAAATTACCTATTTTCTTACAGTTACATTATATTTACTCACTGTTCCTAACTTTCACTCATTATCCCCAACTATTTGTAAACTAAAATTTAACATAAAATTTTTCCCTGACAGCATGCATCAATTATAAAATGTACAAACAGAAAGACATATATAATGTACCCCATTCAGCACTTTCTATTACAGCTGTATTTCTCAAAATTAGATCTGTAGTTATCCCATTCGAACCATGGGTATTTGGTTCAATTAAAACAGAAAGGCCTAAGCTCTTTCCTCAAGAGTTCTAAAACCAATATTCTCCAATATTTTCTGGCAGACATTTTTTGACTTCCTGAATTTGTCAAGGTATCAAATACAACTTGCAAACAATAAAGTCTTTAAGTACTTACCAGTTGTAGTATTGGTTTGATTCCCAAAGGAAAAGGTGGCCTTAGCTAACTGCTCAGACTCTTTCACAGATGGTTTTGCCACACTGAAACTGAATGTCGGCTTGGAAGAACTCTCATCTTTGGTTTGCTCCGAATTTCCAAAGGAAAATACTGGTTGACACTTTGCCTCCTCGTTGTCGACTTTCTTTCCAAACACCAAAGAAGTAGAAGTAACAGGTTCTTGCTGTTTCTCCTCTGTCCGTCCCAAAACAAACACTGAGGCAGATGGCAAAGAGGCAGAGTCCACTTTACCGAATGTGAACCCGCCCTTGGTGGCAGAAGAATCATCTTTCCTTGCTTCTGTTGTTTTATATGTGAAAGGAGTCACTGAAACACTCTTAGTTTCTATGGTTCCAAAGTTGAAGCCACTCTTGTTGTCCAAGGTCACTGTGGTATCAGTAGCAGCAGTGGTAGGGTTGCTAACCCCTGCACCAAAGCTAAAGCCTGCAGATGAAGACTTAGGGGGCTCCTCTTTCTTTTCTTGCTGCCCAAGAGTAGATACCCCAAACTGAAATGGAGCTGAAGAAGCTGGGTTGCTTATGCCAGAAGAAAGTCCAAACTTAAAATTATCATTCTTGCTGTCGTTTTTAATTTCTTCAGTTTTGGAATCAGAAGATACTCCAAATTTAAAATCAGCAGTTGGTTTAGAAAATTTAAAGTTTGTATTCATGGAGTTTGTAGACCCAGAGTCAGATGAAGTGCCTAACTTGAATCCTCCCTGATCTCCAAATTTAAAATTTCCAGTGCTTGTAAAAGTCTGAGAAGGTCCAGAAGAGGACGATGGAATACCAAATTTGAAGGTTGAGGGTGCTGGATTTAAAGATGAAGATGTCCCAAAACCTTCAAAGATAGAAAACAGACCAAAAAAAACAAAAAAAACAAAAAAAACAAAAAAGAAAAAGAAAAAAAAAAAACAAATTAATGTGCTTATTCGAACAAATATAACCCCTGAAAGCCATGCCATAGGACAACTCTGGAAAGGCTTATATGCCACTTCATTCATAAAGACTGGAAGGTCAAGAAAGGTGACAGAATGTGTGTTGGTAAGGATTCGTGGCAACAGTAGGCACTTCCCTAGCCTGTAAATAGGGCTAACCAGCATCCAAAATGTTGAGATCTAATTCTATCAATGATTTTTTAAAAAATATAAATCATATATCTATCCTCTGAGCCTCAGCAATTTTAGAGTTGGGATTTGCCGTATGATAAATTCAGACACACAAAATGCTATGAAGTCCAGGTAACTAGCAATGAAAGATAATGGCAAAAACATGCCAAAAACCCAAAATAAAAGCCAAGGCAAACAGAAAAGGTAGGTGATAATATATATTTCTGACAAGAAACAAGGCAGTGGTGGCGCATGCCTCTAACCCAGCACTAGGAAGGCAGAAGCAGATCGGTCTCGGTGAGTTCAAGGCCAGTCTGGTCTACAAAGTAAGTTCCAGGACAGGCTCCAAAGCTACACAGAGAAACACACACACACACACACACACACACACACACACACACACACACACACACGCACACACAAGAGTATAGAGAATGGCAGTGTTTGCTTAGGATAGGTATAAAGCACTTTTGGAAGATATAGCAATACACTAGCTGTGGCTATTACCTTTGCAGAGAGACAAAAGGTTCAAAAGAGCCAGTGGAGACAAGAGACCCTTGATCACAATTTTTAAATATTGTAATTGTGTTTTTGACAAACACATTTAAAATTATTTAGCATTAAAAAGATGAAATGAGCTGATGGAAACAGAAGCAGACATCAACAGCTAAATACTGAGCCCAACTCCTGGAATCCAGTTACAGAGGGAGGACTGATGAGCAAAGTGGTCAAGACCAGGCTGGAGAAACCCACAGAAACAGCTAGCCTGAACAAGGGGGAGCTCATGCACCCCAGACTGACAATTGGGGAACCAGCATAGATGGACCCAGATCCCTGAACATGCATATCAGTTAGGAGACCAGGGCAGTCTATGGGGCCTCTGGTAGTGGATTAGTATTTAGCATATGAATGGACTTTGGGAGCCCATTCCACATAGAGGGATACTCTCCCAGCCTAGACACATGGGGGGAGGGCCTAGACCCTGCTCCAAATGATAAGACTTTGATGATTCCCCATGAAAGGCCTTGCCCTCCTTGGGGAACAGAGAGGATATGGGATAGGGGGACAGTGGGAGTCAGAGGAGGAGGGGAGAGTGAACTGGGATTGACATTAAAACAAAATTGTTACTTAAAAAAATATAGAAGGAAACAACTATATGAAATGAAGCCATATTTATAAAGCTAAACATCATTACAGTGATTAAGACCAAAGTCTATTTTCTTGGAGCTTTTCTGTTGTTATAGAAATTGAGTATCAAGTACCTGACTGACTCAAACAAGGGCTATTAGATGAAGGCAACACAGATAAGCCACACATTACTCACCCATAAATGAAAACAAAGAACAGCCAAGCCATCAATTATGCCAATCATATAGAGAGCAACATAAAATGGGTGTGATGGATCAAAACTTGGACTTTTGATCTGCAATGTTTCAAAGCCATGAAAAGACTTAGCTTATATAGAAATCCCTCCATTCAGAAATTCCCTGATCTGCGGGTGTAAAATTTCTAAAATGTGTCTTCTTTCCTAAGCTACATACAGCTTTGACTGTAAATAACTCAAATGGGTGATCACAATCTGAAATGGCAGCTTTCATATATTTAGCATCAATGGCCATGTGAGGTTCTCCCTTTACTTTTATGTATTAAACTACTAAGAAGGCTGGGCTTTGGGGTAATGCAAATGCTGGAGTATGGAGTACATGGTTATGGCACCACTTCTGCTAAGAGTTCTCTTTTACTCAGACACACTCAGAGGCTAAATGACTTACAGTAAAGTCCTAATGGTTTAAGTTCATACCCAAACCTGGAAAATGAGTAACACAAAGTTCCTTACTCAGATACACTGATGGGAGATGCCATTATGTATATATGTCTCTCATACTGGTTAATGAATAAAGCACTGTTGGCCAATAGGAAAGGAAGACAGGAGGGACTAGGAGACAAGGAGGAAGGAGGGGTCAACATGGAGAGTATGGAGAGACTAGAACCACCAGCCGCCTCTCGCTGGTAAGACCACGTGGAAATACATAGAAATGGGTTAATAATTAACACAGAGCTAGCTAATAAGAAACTAGTAACTGGCCAAGAGAATTATATCATATACAGAGTCTCTGTGTTATTTGGGGCTGGCGCGGTGGCAGGACAAGACTCGGCGGCAGGCGGAAAAAACCTTACTCCTTACAAATGGCGCCCATGTGGCTAATAAGAACTTACACTTAAAATTTAACAAAAGCTTAAAACAGGGTTTTAGAAACAAAAGAACAGAGACAAGCAAGGTTTCTTGGTAACAGCATTTTTCTCGGTTGGACTCTGACTTGTGAGAGACAAACAGATTGCGAGGCTCCTTTAAGAGAGGTTTCCTGACTCAGCATAAGCAGCAAAAAACTGCACAGCTTTTAAGAAGCACTGCTAACAATTTATTGGTGTGTATGAGAGATGGCAATGGCAGCGACCACATCTCCAAGCCGATGGGCACAGCTTTCAGTGCTGGCGGAAAAGTACCTGCCGCCATATTTGGTAAACCACAGCAGGAACAAATATGACTTTCATTTCAGCAATGTTGTTGTTTACCAGATAAAAGACTCGTGGCCAGAAAAATATAAACATTTACATTAAAGACAGACTCATATTAAGAAAAACCTCTAAAGGTTTACATTGTGTTTTAAAATATAGGTAGACATGAAAAAAATAAAATGGTTTTAAAAAGACAGAGAACAGCTGGGTGTGGTAACACAAGCCTTTAATCCCAGCACTCTGGAGACAGAGGCAAGCAGATCTCTGTGATTCCAAATAAACCTGGTATGCAGAATAAATTCCAGGACAAATAAGAGTTACACAGAGAAACCCTGTCTCAAAAAATAAAAAAAAAATTTTTTTAGTTGCATCTGACACTGAGATGCAACTAATTTGATTTTATTGTCCATCCACAAACAAAAACAAAATCAACAACAACAACAAAAACCCAAGAACCGTGCCTCATTTTACATATTACTCAAAGAACAGGTACCTTACAAAAACAAATCAGCCTGGGAGGTGATGGCATACACTTTTAAACCCAGCACTTGGGAAGCAGAGGCAAGCAGATCTCACTGAGTTCTAGGCCTGCCTGGTCTACAAAGTGAGCTCCAGGACAGCCAGGACTGTTACACCAATGTCTCAAATAAACAAATCTGCAACCCCCCCACACACACACTTCACTAGACATTATAGACGGTTTCTTCACCAACATCTTACCTTTAAACTCTGACTTTGTGCCTGGCTTTGCACTTTCACACGCTATGCACTTAGTAGAGTCTGCTTTATTTTGTACTAGGCACACTTCACAGTCCCAGCTTCCCTCAGGTTTTTTGAACTTATCCAATCCTAGACAACCTCCAGAAGACAGAGAAGCAGAGACAGGGCTGCTGCTTGAGGCAGACACTGAACCTAAAAGCAATGGGGAAAACTGATGAGCATTTTTAATTACATTATTGTACCATCTTTGTGTAGCCCTGGACATCCTGAAATTCATTTGTGTAGTACCATCTTAATGACATCACTGACTAAACATTTTCAAATTTCTTGAACCCCCATTCCCGCCACACATACACACAACCAGAAAGGGAGCCTTATAATTGTTTATAAATAGTACAGACTTCTCAGATTTCATTTAACATTACAAATGAACATCTTGCTTTAATCTTGCTCAATAATGAGCTTACTCCTAAGTTTAAGTTCGAAGTATTTCCAGTTTGTTTAAAATTTGGGGCTGGGTTGATGGTTTAGTGGTTCAACTGCTCGAAACAAACAAAAGGACCATAATTCCAATCCCTGAGGACTCATACAAATGCTGAGTAAGCACACTCCACCTATAATTCTAGCCTTGAAAGGCAGAAACAAGGACTCCTCAGAACAAGCTAGGTGGTAAGCAAACTAACCACACATTAGCAAACTCTTTGGTTTTACTGAGACCCAGCATCAAAAAATAAAATAGAACAAAGAGTCCTGTTAACATCAGGCCATCACAGACACACATACCACATACACATGCATAGCCCACACAGACACACGTACACAAACACACATGAAAGAGAAAAAAAGGCCAGCTATTATTCTCACAAATTTAGAGGTTAAGACCTGGGAGATGACTCAGTCAGTCAAGTGCATATCTTGCAAAAAATGAAACTGAGTTTGATTCTCAGTAACCACATTTATAAAAAAAGATGTGAAAAATTAGGGGTTATAAGGCTAAACTTTTTCTGGACTTGGTGGCACATGGCCTTTAATCCAAGAGACAGACAGGGGTAGGCATATTTCTAAGAGTTCAAGGCCAGTGTCACCAATATAACAAGTTTCAAGCCAGCCAAGGCCACATGTCCTTAACAATGTCCAAATTCCTTCAACTATTACAGACTTCTAAAATGCAAGATGTAAATTTCAGGCAATACACAAAATACATGGCCATCTACATTGTCAACTTCAAAGTAGGTGTCTCTGGCTTTGGGCCCCCCCCCCCAAATTATGGGAACAGTCTCTGCATTTTAAAATATGTTCTGTCTGGTGCCCATCACAGATCTACACCCACCTGACAAGGTCTCCCATACTTGATCATGGATTTAAGCACCAGCGTAACCATTTCCTTATCTTTACCTGCCACCCACACTTCCCTGCTCTTTATAAACTTGTTTAGAAGGGCCAGTCTCAAGTACAATCAGTCCTACCCTTCTGCTATTGTTGAGTCTTCTCATTTCTTTTCAAGAATTTCATTAGTACAATGTATCTTTATCACATCCACCTTTCATCCACTCCCATGACCCCCACCCACCTCTAAAAATTCATGTCCTTTTCTACATTGTTATATAAATGCATGTAAAACATACTAAGTATCACCCACATGTTCATAATTGTAGACTAACCCTCAGCAGGCATTAGCAAACAAGGGAGGATCTGGTAAGCCCTTCTGTCACTTGTGCTGGAATGTTGACTGGTGTGTATGGTCTTGTGTAGGCTGAGGGTGCATAAGTACAACTCTATCACATCCAGAAGAAACTATTTTACAGTATCCTTTTATATGAACCACACCCTTATTAAAACACTTGACCTTGGTCTTATTCTAGCCGCCTTCTTCAGGTTATTCTGCCTCAGTTGTTTCCTGTGTGGTTAACCCAAGATCAATGTTTGATTCCTTCCAGACTATTAAGTTTGCAACTCTTATTCCTCAATTCACATCTACTCCCATGAGTAAAATTCCAAACTATTTCCTAAGTTCACCTATTCTGACTCCCAGCCCTAACAAGCTGTAGTCCCTATGATGTAGCCAAAGGCCTCACATATATTTCTGAATGCCAGGCAACGTCAGCAATTTGAAATTAATCTGTCTTTAACCATACATTGTTCTAAATCCTCCCTCCTTATTCAACTCCATTTTCTGCCACTTATATTATTCACACAAAGTTCCTAAGATATCCTTCCAAATTCTGCTACCTTGAAGTACACTGTACACAACCATCCCTGATGCTACTTCTAGGGGAGCTAATGCCCTCGACTGACCTCCAAGGGCACACATGTGGTATTGCATACAAACAGGCAAAACATTCATAAATAAAATAAAATGACTTTTAAAACTAAAAATTTGGGCCTAGAAACACGGTTCAGAAGAGCGCTTGTTCC
The DNA here is from genome assembly GCF_943737965.1 of Phodopus roborovskii. Classification (NCBI taxonomy): domain Eukaryota; kingdom Metazoa; phylum Chordata; class Mammalia; order Rodentia; family Cricetidae; genus Phodopus; species Phodopus roborovskii. The sequence continues at coordinate 15,420,703 of NW_026126482.1, read as the reverse complement.
CAGATACCACCTCTAACTTCAGTTCTAGGTAATTCCATACCCTCTTCTGGCTTCTGCATGCTAGCACACATGTCCTCATAAAGAGACAGATACACATACACAAGAATTTTCCCCCTAAAAAATAAAATGAAAGCTGGCAGAGGCAGGTGACTTCTAGGTCCAGGCCAAGTTTGGGTTGTGTATGTATGCATCAAGTTCCAGACCAACAAGGCTTACAAATTTGATCCTATCTGAAAACTAGTAAGAAAAAATAAATTTGACCAAATCATCTCTCTGCTGACAGGGCACTGTTCCCAGAGTAAAGCTGGTGCTGTTTTCAAACCAATTCATAGGATTCCATTGTTCCTGCACACTTTACTTCCTGATTGAAAGTTCCATTACCCAACTGTCAACTCAGAGCTCTGGTTTCCTACATGCCTTTTCTGAGGTGAGGAAACAATGCCAGATGGGAAGAGTGAAATGTTTTTTGTAATAAGAATTCTGACAGCTCACTTCTGACACCAGAACAAATTAATTAGAAACAGGAAGACATGATTCAAAAAAAAAAAAAAAAAAAAAAAAAAAAAAATCAGACAAGAGCCAAGTGGTGATGGTGCAAGACCTTTAATCCCAGCACTCGGGAGGCAGAGGCAGGCAGATCTCTGTGAGTTCGAGACCAGCCTGGTCTACAAGAACTAGTTCCAGGACAGCTTCCAAAAGCCACAGAGAAACACCGTCTCAAAAACCAAAACCAAACCAAACAAACAAATAAAATCAGACAAGGAATCTGGCTAGGAACCAAGCCTCACATTAGAGAGGTAATCTTTATATCCACAGCTAATGTGACAAAAATAGGAGTCTTAACTCCTAAGACAAATATATTAAATATTAATTGTTATCCATATCCTCACACACTTCCTAAACAAATTTAAAAACTAATCTGAATTCTTCTTTGACCACAGGAAAAAGGGCCTCAAATCAAACTCCATTTCTCTAACCAAGTTAAAGAGTTTTTCACCAAAAATTCATTAAATTGCAGTCACTACACATTCTGGTAGACATCACATGCCTCCAGATGGCACCAATAATATTGAGAAGCAGACACTAGCATGAAGCATAACTGCCTACTTCTTAAAAACCCAACTGTAAATCTGTGAACCACTCACCCGTTTCATTTCTATAAGACAAGGCATGAAGGTCTGAGATAGACTGCCCCATTCTGAGAGCTTTCAGTGTCTTCATATATCAACTATGTCAACTATTACAAAGAGGAATATTTCCAGTAACAATACACAGAAAAAGCAGGTATAGTATAAAATGAACAAGTTCACAACTTATTCTAAGTAAACAGATAATCCACTGTAAACCACAAGGTGGTGTCTAAAAAACAAGATACAAGAAGAAATGACCACCTGGAACCGTTTAAAACAACAGGATTGTTATTAAATGTTCTACTAAGTAACAAGCATGAGTATTCCATATAGCCATAAAACATACCTGGTTTCTCAGACATACAGGAGACACATTTATTATCTTCTGCCTTATTACAAACACAGCATACTGGACATTCCCAAGATCCCACAGGCCTTTTGAATTTATCTCCAAATCCTAGTGTACCAGTGGTCCCAGTGCAGCTAGAAGAGGAAGCAGTCACAGGACTTTCTGAAGCCACTGCCAAAGGCAGGGTTCTCTTCACGCCAGTGCCAGGTTTAGGTGTTTCACAGGCTACACATTTTACTGCTTCAGGCTTATTTTGCACTAAACAGGTATCACAATCCCAAGTTCCTACTGCTGGTTTAAATGTATCTCCAAACCCTGTCCCTGTTGCAGAAGCAGGTTTGTCACTTTTGCTTGGTGTCCCAATTCCAGCCTGTTTAGCAGTTTCTTTTGGTGATAGTTTTGCTGCTTGACAGGCTATGCACTTATTGTCTGTGACTTTGTTCTGGATTAGACACGTTTCGCACTGCCACAATGATCCAGCTTTTAAACTTTCTCCAAATTCACTTCCACTAGAAGAAAAAGTACTTATAGCTGGTCTTGTATAAACCACTGGGCTTGTAGTGGTGGGCTGAACAGCAGGAGAATCAACCTTTGGTGATATAAAACCTATAGCAGGGAAAGAAAATTTCTTTTAGAATGAGGCAGTGGGGCTCTAATCAAAGCAATACCTGCAACATAATTATGGGAGGAAAACATTTGCATTACCAGGTTAATAGGAACAGATAACACCTAAGATTTTTGATCCAAAAATAACCAGTTTTTTAAAAATACCTATATAATCATATTTAATGAGTATGTATGACATTTAAACCTAGTTAAAATGCTATAAATATAAAAACAGGCCATCTTTACATATCACTTTCTCCCTCTAAAACTTTCTAGTCTGATGCTCTCGTTTGAACTTACTGTCAGGCACCACTGCTATCCACATTTTATTCTGCCTCCCTGTAGCAAAATACACGTAGTCTTCCTCCTCACCCATCCCTTTTAGGGAGTCCCACAGCTATATTCAAATGACTTCAACATTGGTATAATCTTTGGATGCTGTCTAGTGTTAATCCATTGCTGTGACAGTGTTATGCCTTCAGTAACTCTGGCAGAGTCAAACTGGCATTAACTAACTGAAAGATGTCCCTCCAAAATGCCAACAGAATTTTAAGACTTTTGTGACAGGGTCTCACTATCTAGCTGAAGTCAACCTTGAGTTCATCACCTTTTGCCTCAATCCCTTGAGGCTAGAATTACAGCGGGCACCACCAAGTCTAGAGCAAGGAATATCTTTAATTACAATAAACCTTAAGAGGGCATAGTTTGATGAAAACTCAACAAAGATGAAGAAAGCCCTCTGGACAGGCTACAAACACAGTGATTAAGACCTAATCTGTTCTCACAAAAAAGAAATTCTAGTGACATAAACTCAAGTCAAATGCATAAAATCTCTCAATTTCAGAGTACTTTTATTAAAACTAAAGGTACATTTCGACAAGTGAAAAAAATGTTAACATGGAACTATGGGTTGTAAGTAAGGTATCTTTTATTAAGCTGAACTACTGACACAATGCCTAGGATATGTCTTAAAACAAGCTGCCTTTCACATTACATGCACAACACCATCAGGGATCTGGTTCTCCACCTTTAGTGTGTGTGGGGGGGGAGGACATTGGTAAAGGTTTTCTAATAGCATCAAGATACTATCCAATTAAACATAGTAGGGCACACCTTTAAGTCCAGCACTTTGGGCAAATCACTTTGAATTTGAAGACAACCTGGTTAACACAATGAGTTTCCAAGCCAGCCAGGGTCACACAGTGAGACTCTGAATTAAAATAAGTAAAAGAACCCAGGGAACTGCTTTTAGCCTAAAGGGATTGCAATCTGCCACCTTCTGCATACTACCACGATTTGCAGTTCCCCATCACTTATGGGATGAACTACAATACAATCAGTCTGGCTGGCTGGCAAAATCCCAGGAACAGTTTTCTGCATTGTTCTTTAAGGAAGTTTTTGTCCCACCACAATGTAGTCCCAAATAAATACATAAGCTTATATTAATTGCATTTGGCCCATTGCTCAGCCTTAATACTAACGAGTTCTTACAACTTAAATGAACCCTTAATTCTTATCTATGTTTAGCCACATGGCTTGGTACCTTTTAACTCAGTAAGGCATGCTGATCTTGCTTCCCCTGAGTCTGGCTGGTGACTGAGTCTCTCTCTGCCTTTCCTCTTCCCAGAATTCTCCTGGTCTGGCAGCCCCACCTATACTTCCTGCCTGGATACTGGCCAGTCGGATTTTATTAAACACATATTACATAATAAATCTTTACAAGAACATTATCCCACATCAGAAGAATCACTTTTTTTTTTTGTTTAAAGTTTAATTAAAAGGGAGCAAGATTATGAAGGCAAAATATAGCCCTCTATCTGTGAGAAAAGCTAAACATTTAGCCCTGCCTGATAATTGGTAATTCTAGTCCATGTACTTTGGAGTTTGGCCATATCTCCTGAGTAGGCAGCATGTACTATCTACAAACAAGGAACTGAATGCAAACAACCTAATCCTTTGAACCTTGTTAAAGAGTACAAGGAGGGTTTTTGGTTTTTTGTTTTCAAGACAGGGTTTCTCTGTGGCTTTGGAGCCTGTCCTGGAACTAGCTCTTGTAGACCAGGCTGGCCTCAACTCACAGAGATCCGCCTGCCTCTGCCTCCCAAGTGCTGGGATTAAAGGCGTGCACCACCACCTCCCGGCTATAAGCTGGTTTTTAAAGCCTTAACCAACCCATTAAACACTGAACACGTCTACTGAATATCTGCATTCTTTCTGTGATATTTGGTTACTTTATTTATAAACAACTTTACATCCAAATACTATTCATTACAATTCAAACTATGAACATTCTCTTTTAACTTCAAATTGAAAACGTACTATTTAATTTCTAATCACACTCTCTTCAAGTTAGTTACCTATGTCCCCTGACATGATCACTACAGATTTTTAAAGATAACCAAAGTATTATACTATACCTGAGTACATATTAAAATGTTAATTAGAAAAATAAACATTGCACTAACTTTCAAGTCTTGAGCATTATCCTTCAAATATGTTATTACACTTTGGCAAACTTAGCCTCATATACCAAACTAGAAAATAATGTGAGATGGTAGTTGAATGCTTTCATCAGAGAAAAAGACATAATAAAAAAGACAGTTAAAGGTGACAGTTCTTTCTACATTCACTACTTATTCACAAGTCACCTTACTATGCACTTATTTGTGTGTGTTTCAAAGATTTAAATTGTAACAATATGGATGACACTATAAGTTTGCAATAGAGATTTTTACTATCACAAGGGCAGCCACTCACTTACCAGGGGTTTTCAGAATATCTAGAACACTTCCTTCTCTCAGGATCTTTGCAGGAGTAAATGGGTCCTCACAAGTGGCACTTCGCTTCTTATAGCTTGAACTATTCACTACAATGTTATCTTGAGCTGTAAGTTTTAATCATAAAAGTTATTAAGCCAAAGGGAGGGGGTAATCAGTGGATTCGAGTTTAAAAGATTTTCAACTTTTTGATGAGTTTTTAAAACTCTGAAAAGGTCACTGCAATTCAAAAATGATGGACAAATAACATAGAGCAGAGTTAATCTATCATTGCAAAAATTAAAAACACTATTTCTTACATTATACTTTCCCTCACAAACCCCCAGAGAAAAAGGTAATAAAGACAAAAGTCAGCCAATGCATTCTCTGGAAGACAAACGGAAGTACTAGCCAGATAATGACAAATGTGAAATTTGTCCAACACCTGAAATAATATATCTGATCAAACAGCAATTTTAAAAAAAAGTAATTCTCAACTGGTTTCACATCTAGAAATTCATACTATGATTAAAAATATCCTTCAGTTACAGTACTGAAAAACGTGTTATAATACTCAATAATAAGCATGAATTATAGAGAAAAAAGAATGCTGTACAATCCACAAAAATTATTCATGAAGTATAACTGGTAAAGCAAATTAAAAAATAAGATTGAATCTAGAGATTAGCAGCTGCTGATAATGGCTAGATGGATTGTAAGACTTTGCTTTCATATGTAATAACTTCCAGTAATTTTAGTAAACGAGGCAAAGTAATTTTTACTAATTTTCTTTTATATAGTTATTATATTTTTATTTTATGTGTACGATTTGCCTGCACATATGTATTTGCACCATGTGCATGCCTGGTGCCTAAGGCCAAAAAAGTAAGTCAGATGCCCTGGCACTACAATTACAGGTAGCTGTAAATAGCCATGTAAGCGTTAGGAATTAGGAAATGAACCCAGGTCCTCTGTAAGAGTAGTCAGTGCTCTCAACTGCTGAGTCACTCTCCACTCCTCTAATTTTGCTTGAGATACACGTAGCCAAAGCTAGCTTTAATACATGATATGTCAATAGGTGGCCTTGAACTTCGTAACTCCTGTCTCAGTCTCCCCAGTGGTTCTTTGAGCCACCCCTCTCAGGAAAAGCAAAATTCTAAGGACAAATGTACTCAATATGACAGAAATTAGAATTAATGAGAAAACTAGCTCCTCTCACAAAGTAATTAATCATGACCTCCACGTGTTCTTTTGTTTTGTGGTTTTGTTTTTAACTGCATTTTATTGTGACTTGAATTTTTAAGAGTTGGTGACAGATACATTTGTGAGTGGAATCTGTAGATATTTGTGTTCTTGCAACACCACCATTTCTTTCAACTTTTATCATTTAAAGAAACTGACTGAAATGTGGGGGTGAATCAGTGCCGTGCAATGCCTATCACTCAGTTTGAGACTAGCCTGAACGGTTTAGCAAATCCCCTGCTCTGCCAGGAGAGTTGGTATTATATACACTAAGGGCTTTTGCTGGTCTGGAGATTGTTTCTGATTTGTCACTGCAGTGTTGTGAATTGACATGTCCCTGCCTTCTTGAAAGAAAACTTGAGCTTTAAATGCCCTTCGATTATAAAATATGCATAGTTTGTAGTTTTTATGGCATACTGATTTGCTTTTTTAAAATAGATCTTATATGTGTACTTGGTTGTACTCCACAATTAAAATGTTAGTGAAACTCAAGAATTTTAATTTCTGTCTTTGAAACTAGTCTTGAGATTGCTCAATTCAAGGATTTTCCTCAAGCCCATAGTAATATTAAAAACAAAAACAAACAAACAAAAAAAAAAGCCTAAAAAACCTAAAAAACTAATTTGGTAAAAATTGTAACTGAAATTGCAGGCCTATTTCATCCAATTCTAGGCTCTTTCTGTTGTTGTCTATGGGTCTTACTGACTTCTATGTCTTCTCTAACTTCTACGTCTTAACTACTTTTTGTGTTTAAGAATATACATTTTCTTTTTTAACAGCTGGGCGTTGGTGGTACACGCCTTTAATCCCAGCACTGGGGAGCAGAGGCAGGCGGATCTCTGTGAGTTGGAGTCAAGGCCAGCCTGGTCTACAGAGATAGTTCCAGAACAGCCAAGGCTACACAGAGAAACCCTGTCTCGAAAAAACAAAACAGACCAAAAAAAAACAAAAAAAAAAAAAACAAAAAAAAAGAAGAAGAAGAATATACAATATACATTTTTAAAGACAGGATCTATGGTTTTAGGACTTTTAAGCAAATACCTGAAAAATACTTTTGGATAGGACAAGAGCCTACAACTGATGTCTCAACTTACAACATTACATAGACTCTTATTCAGTATACTGCTGTCACTTCATAACTACAATTTCACTCACTCTTGCATAAAAACCAATGTAGCCAGATGTGATGAGGCATACCCTTACTCCCAGTACTCAGTAGACAGACACAGAGGCAGGAGGATCTCTTTGTATTGGAGGCCAGCCTCATCTACACAGTGAATTCCAGGACAGTCAAGATTGTGCAGACATTGTTTAAAAAAAAAAAAAAAACCTCATCCACGCCCAAAAAACCCCAACAACCTGTCAAAGTAAAAACTAGTGCTAGAGCAACCACCCAGCATGACCAAGGGCTAGTATGGAGTGGGCGTACACGTGTGTGTGCATGTGTTTATTAACCAAGCCATTTCTTCAGCATGGAAGGCAAGGGATTTTAAGACTTAATGCTATTTCACTAGCTTGATGACAAAGGACAAGAGCCCACTGTATTTCTACTCCTGCCCCTGTGCCCCATTTCCTTTTCCTTATGTAAAATATCCTTGCTTCAAATTCTTGACCTTGGAAACTCAATTAAGATGGTTTCTTATTTCCCCAAAACCACTACCACTACAAAAATCTGTTTTAATGATTTGGCTAATTTCAATCACTCAGTGACGCAGTGTTTCTTCAGTTCAGAAACCATGTATCACTAATCTGCTAAAGCCAGCAAAATGTATAAACAAAAATGCTTGTGAAATGAAAGTAAGTAACCACAAAGATCAGGTCCACCACAACTACAATGTAAATAAACCTTCAGTTTGTTATAAGATACAACAAAAAACTTAGTGCCTATTCTAGTTATAATGAAAAAATGAAGCATTATGGCCAGCTCACCATAAACCAAACTACAACAGTTAAATATGACTCACTATAATAAGTAAACAACACTGCCAGAATTGCTTCAAATGACTTTTCAGAGCTTATTTCTTTCAAATGAAAGTGCTTTCAAGAATGACCAAAGGAGAAAGTGATTCCCTAACATATGGGTTTGGTTTTTATTTTGTAAAGAATATTAAACATTTTTCACTTACCTGAACTACTTAAAATAGGTTTTGAAGAACTATTAGAGCCAGAAATTTCTGTTTTTGCAACAGGCACACTAAATGTAAATCCAATCTATAAAGAGAAGATATTTTTCAAATGTCAAACTATTATAAAACAAAGAGTTTAGTTTTACATTAAATCAAAAGGTATACTAAATTTTACTGGTTAGAAATAAGACAGCTATTTTGCAATTCCTAAACTTAGAACTCATGAACCTAGTAACTAGTACCTTGATGCATGCATGGCTCTATCTAGTCCCACATCAGGAAGCTAAGAAAGTACTTGAGCCCAGTTTGAAGTCAGCCTATGCAACATAGTTATAAGAAACTATCTTGAATAAATGAATGAATACCTGTAGTGAACAAAAACTTGTATTAACAGCATGGAATGTCAGCCTGACAACATTGTAAGTTCTTTATGCACTGTCTTCCTTCAAAGCATTACATCATATAGTCAAGAGATTCAAAGCCCCAGGTCTTGAGCTTTGAACACCATCTTACAAATATGAGGTTTGGGGGACAAGGTGGCAAGAAAACTACATTACAGAACACCTATGTAGCTCTGACAAAATCAAGTCTACAACCAAAAATCTGAAAACAAGCCAAGTGTGGCCTCTGATCCCAGCACTTGGGAAGCAGAGATAGGTGATCTCACATTGAGTTCAAGGTCAGCCTAATGTACACAATGAGCTCTGGGCCAGCTAGGGTTATACAGTGAGATCTTTTCTCAAAAACACCTAAAGATTGTATGCAAAGATGACACATATGAAAGAATTCTAGACAACAAGAACATTAAAGGTATATATTATTCTTATCAAAATAGTTCCCAATACAAAGAAACAAATAGATACCGTGTAACAATACCCCAAACAGAATTGTTCAACAGTAAGTGATTCAAGAGATTTTAAATGCAGTATGATACAGCTGCCTAGGTCTTTTCAACAGAGATCAATTATTCAACATTATAGGACAGTCACAAGTTACAAGGGAACCCTGACTATAAACTATATAGAGACCATGTCTAATTTGTAGAGTATAAATGAATACAAATGAGTGTCCTTCTTTGGAGATAACTGGAAAACTACTAATGAAAATATCTTCACTGTAACTGCACAAATGACAAAAGAAAATGTATACACACAATAAATTTGTACAAAACATTTGTTTCCTGTACACCAAATTTTTAGGAAAAGTGTTTTATTTACTACCAATAAAATCTAGGCTTTGAAATCAATCATGAAGTATCCGCTTGGTACTTACTGATGTTGGAGGTAGCACATCTGCCTGTGTTGATTTTACAATGGGAGATGAAAATGTGAACACAGGACTGCCAGTGCTGCCCAGAGAGGTCTGTACCTGGGTTTTCATAGTAGCGAGAAATGACACAAACAGATACTTAAGAAGAATGAATGATAAAATACTTTAAGAAAATTCTTTCAAATAGAAGCACTCTTTCCATTTAAATTTAAAATACTTCTGACTTTCTAAAACACTGACTAGCAACTGCTTTTTCCTGAACTGGGAATACTGTTTGGGTCTAGTGAACAGACTGCATTAGATTGGATACCCCACTGTAAATATACATTTTAAAAAGTAAAACATCGTTTTCACTTCTTGGGGTGGAGGATGAAAAAGGCCCTAGAATCAATTCCCAATAACAACTCCCTAATATTTTTCCCATTTATTTTTCTTCTTACTTCAGGTTACTGATTTTTACAACAGACAATCACTTTTTAAAAAGTAATGAATTAAAAGGAGTTACAAAAGTCACCTCACTCAACAGTGGTTCTGTACCTTGTTTGGTAATGGCTGAGGAGAGCTGACCGGTGACGATGAGGAAGCAGAGATCACAGGGGAACTAAAACTGAAGGTAGGCAGTGAGGAGCTGCTGATTGGTAGAGAGATCTGCGGTAACACTGGTGTTTCCACTTCCTAAATAAAACAGCATGTTTTGTAATGATGTCATCTTTCATGTCATGCTTTTATCTACTAATTTTCAAAGAAAACTGACATAGTTGTGAGCAAGTTTTAAACAGGAAGAAAGTAGGCCCCATGCAATATTAACAAGAGCTCTTGAGTTAAATACCTAGAGACTTCAATTCCCAGGAGTGCCACCAACTGCCATGTAACTTAATTTCAGCATCAACTTTCTATTTTATAAAAATGAGAGAGAAGCCAGCAAGCTGGCTGAATAGGTAGAAAACTGCTTGCTGCAGAAGCTTAACAACCTGAGTTCTATCCCCAGAGCCCAAAGTGGAAGAGGAGAAGCAACCCTAAAAGCTGTCTACCAACTTCCATACATGCACCATGGGACATAATACATGCACCATGGACATACAATTTCTTCTCTCTGTCTCTCAATAATAAGTATCTTTAAATGGGGGTGCGGGATGTCTTCCTCTGTACCACACTTATGGTTCCCTATGAAACAAAGCTATACATGGTCTTGGCAGTACAACCAAGAACACACACCGCCAAGTACACACAAACAAAATCTATTTTAAAACAGCAAGTCAGTTATGCCATAAAAACTACAAACTATACATATTTTATAATCAAAGGGCATTAAAAGTTCAAGTTTTCTTTACACTCCAATAACAAGAGGAAACAATCTCCAGAAAAGCAATTGAGCCAAAGCCCGTAAGTGTATATAATACCAACTCTCCTGGCAGAGCACAACATAGCCACGTGCACAAACTGCCCAAGTTTTCATTCTGGTGCTTGAAAGGCACAACTACAAAATTAACCAGGAAAATGAGAGAGTGAAAAAATTGTCACTGCCACAACAAGTTACAAACCAAACACCATCAGATATGAAATCCAATTTTAAGCCTAGCAGAAGATAAACTGGGGAGGTGAGTCCATGAAAAATACAATTTTTGGCCAGTGTGAGAACCTAAATTCAAATCTAAGAATCCACATAAAGCCTGAACATCTATAATGTCAGTGCCCCCGTGAAAAAAATGGGAGGCAGAGGTGGGCATTTCCAGAACTTGCCAGTCAACTACCCTAGCATGCACAGCTGAGAACAACAAAGAGACCCTGTCTCAAACAAAGTGGAACACAAACAATCAATGTCTGAGGTTGTCCTGTGACATCTATACATGAACCCTCACACATGTGCCCGCAAACACACATACCAGAAAAAACTCACCATCAATGAAATATAAGCTTTAAACTTTAAAAAATATTTCTAGAATACTATGGGTCAATAAGCATACTGACAAATTTTCATTAGAAACAGTAAGTTGAAGAATTATGTTCCTGGGATTGGAGAGATGGCTCAGTAATTAAGAGCAGTTCCTGGGAACGCAGTTTTAATTCCTAACACACAGCTCGTGGCTCACATCAGTCCATGGCTCCAGTTCCAAGGAATCTGATGCCTTCTTCTATCTTCCATGGGTACTACATATTACAAGCATTTTCCCGCCAGCCTGGTCCCACAGCGGTGTCAGCCCCAAATAACACACAGAGACATTGTATTAATTATGAATCTATTGGCCAGTTACTAGCATTTCTTATTGGATAGCTCTATCTAAATCATTAACCCATAATTACTATAGGTGTATTACTGAGAAATACACCTATAGTAATTATCTTACTGAGAAAGCTCGACTCATGTATCCTATCTTCCAGAGACCACATTGAGACTCAGTCCTACGTTTCCCAGAATCCTCTACCTCTCCTAGTCCCACTTATCTTGCTTCCCTATTGGCCACTAGTGCTTTACTCATTAACCAGAAAGAGAAACATTCATAGAACATCTCTCATCATCTCCTCTTTTCTGTCTAAATAAAAAGGGTCTTAACTTAAACAGTAAAATATATAACAAAAGTTACTAAGCAAAAACTATAATAACATCTTCCATCAACTGCATGCACATGGTACAAATACATTAACATTCAGTCAAAACACCCATACATTTCCCAAAAGCCCTTCATTCTAAAGTTTAAATTGAACTATTAAGTTGAACATTTTAGAAGGTGGTAAGGGCCTTCAATGATTTAGCCTGGTTGAAATCACTTTTAAAGACTGAGGGGGTGAGGGGCGACTCAGCAGTAAGAGCACTGGCTGTTCTTCCAGAGGTTACAATATCAATTCCCAGCAACCATATGGTGGCCCACAACCATCCTTATAGTAGGGTCAGATGCCCTCTTCTAGAATAAAGACATACATACAGATAGACTACTCATAGACATAAAACAAGTAAATAAAACTTTTAAAAAAGGAGACTGGAATGGGAGTTGTTTCAACTCAAAAGGTAGTTAGAAAACAAGCAAATTCCAGTCAACCAGTCCTCCATACCTAAAGTGGTACTGTGTTCCCACACGTGTGAACAGACACACACATGACATAGAGCACACGTGACTGTTAAAAGACAACCCACAGAATCATATCTCTCCTTCCACCAGGGATGGAACTAAGGTCACCAGACTTAGCAGCAGAGTAGGCACATCCACCCACTGAGTTATATATACCTCACCAGCCCAAGAACTCATCCTAATTTTAAAAAATAATACCATAGGAGGGAAAAACGGATTAAAAAAAACCTAACTAAACAAGAAAATGCATTAGAATCCCATTGAACAAGAAAATGCAAAATAAAACACCAATGACATTTTAAAGCTATCACACCAGCATGAATCAAAACAAACCGAAGTGCTAGTAAAGAAAGATGAAAAAATTAATCAATAAAAGGTCCACCTATGGTCATGTGAATGTTGTGAAGAGGAATACAGTACAAGTACAGTCAAACACATTTAAAGACATGTGCCAATCCCTGCAGTCCAACAATCCCATTCCTAGGTTAATATCCTCCAGACCAAATTGCACATGGCAAAGGAGAAGTGTACAAATATTCACCTTAGCACATACTGGGAATCAGCCCAAATTGTACCCTGATGAGAGAATGGATTAATTATAGTAAATCTGCACAAAGGATAAATAGCAGAGAATTTAAAATCCATTGTTCCATTTAACAAGAAGTACCACAGAGAAAGAGAGAAAAGGCTAACAAAAGTGAATAAATTGGGGGGGGGGGGAGGTGTGCTTACAAAAGTATTTTAATCATATGAACATTTAAAAAAAAAAAAAAGGCAAAACCCTAAGGCAGTACCCAGATTATCAAATAATTGCGATGGAAATTACCTCATATAAAAAAAAAAAATGGTGTTTCTGTTATTTTGTGTGGTTCATGAAGTGAGGCTCCTAGGTTAGGTTTTAGATAGGTACAGTTTATAAAGGACAGTTTCAGTGAGATACTTTTCAATCGAAGTCTTCCTCAAGCCCCATCCTGTGGGTCCTACGTCACTACCACCATTTCAAAGGTCTATAAAACATGAGCCTACCTCCTCCACTGGAGGTTTAGAAGCAACATAGCGTGTTCTCTCTCTTCTCATCTTGCCACCTCCACCACCTACTCCAGAAGATAAACCGTTGGCTGCAGGAATACTGAAATTGGGGTATGAAAAGCCACTAGCAAATAAAAAGAAAATTACAATTGATTTATTATTTTGTCCCAGAAATTGTTAAATGAATATTCAAACACCAAAACAGCTAACAAGATAATGAATAGCAAAATATACTTTAAACTTTTTCTACATTTATTTTGTGTATGTGTGTGAGTACACACGTGTTAGCACACATGATCATAATCGAGAGATTTTAAAAGCAATGGGACAGCTTTTGGGGAGTCAATTCTCTGCTTCCACTATGTGGGTTTCAGGCTTGGTAGCAAGTGCCTTGACCTGCTGAGTCATTTCACTGTTCCCCTAAATATAACTTTTAATTTTCTTAATCTTCAAGACTATTATAAATATGAGCTTATAAATTAAATATAAAGAAATCCAATTGCATATGAAATGGCATTACCTTTCTTGATCTCTATTTTGTCTTGAGATATTTTTTTCATTTACCATCTGTAAGGGAAAAAATGGAATGAGGGTTTTATTTAAATTTTATTTAAATGTAATTTTTGTGGAGGTGGGGTAGCAATAACAGGGTCATGGCTAAACTCAGTATGTGGCTGAGACTAGACTTGAATCCCAGATCCTGTTACTCATGAAGCATGTCTGGCTTAAATTTATTCTTTTTTGGTGCTGGGATTGACTCAGAGACTTAACACATGCAAGACAAGTACTTCTACCACTGAAAGCTACATCCATAGCTCCAAATTTTCTAATTTCAATACTTGGAATTAGAAATTAGGTGATTTATTTTAACAAGTCCTGGAATATGTAATTTAGACATGTTCTTTGCTAACCAAGAGTTAGAAAATGTACTAGTACTGTAACGTGAATACGTATAAAAACTATCATTGATCATGTATTTACCAAAACACTAGTACAAAGTTCGCATCAACTTGGGTGGGAGGGTGGGGAACAACACTTCCCTTTTTGCCACACTAAACACACAGGTAATTTTATAAGGAAACAATCCTCCCACTGAAAAAAAACTAAGGCTTCCTATAGAAATGGCTAGTTACAGGAATAGAGCTAGAAATGTACAAGACTCTTGAATTAACCTTGCAATATAAAAAGTAAGGTGCTCAAATATGATGGGGATAGTAAAAGAGCATAGGAGTCCATTCAAAGACAAATAAAGTATTTTAGATTTTACTAAAATTAAGAATTTAGTTGAAGTAAATCAAATACAGAAAAGAAAATTCTTTATAGTAAAGGGACAACCAATACATGGAGAAAGAACAATAGAATTATTTACAGCTCCTCCACAGTGCAATCAACCAACAGACTCAGGTAAGAATTCTCAACAATGCTGGAGATCAAAACTAGGCGCTCTATGTAACGCCTGAGCATTGAGCACTGAGAAGAACTCAGCCCTTTTTCCTTCAATGGTTAACCAAGAATAATCGGAATCTAGAACCACAAGGGACAACTTCACACTGCTGGACATTCTATACAGTAACTGACTGTTGTTTTTCAAATATATTTTAAATTAATGGAGACAGACCAAAGACATATGATTAACAACCATAAGTCATGATCTTGGAACATTTTTCTCTTGGACCAACTCATAAACATCTAAAATCTGTAGATTTGTGTTGCACCAACATTCCATTCCTGGGTTTGAATGCTAGTACATATTACATATAGGAAGTCCTAATTTGTAGGATAAGCAGAGAAAAAAATTGGGGAAATATAGTAAAATCCTGGTAATTTTTCTTATTAGCAGAGATGTAGCTCTATGGCCTAGCACTTGGCTCCTCACAAGCCTAAGGCCCTAGGCCTGACTAAATAAAAATACTAATAACAATAGTAATAATGATGAAAATTTTAAATCTTAAAAAGCTGAGGGTTCAAATAGGAATATTAATATGATGAATTCTTAATAATTAATGAAGATAAGTGAGTTGATGCTATCAAATGTAAAGTTTTAAGAAAATGTTTTATGATACTGGAAAACAGTGTAGGCATAATGAGTAAAATGATACATAAACTCAAAACACATTACGTGAAAATAAATGAGACAAGATGATAAACCTAGAATGTGACAACTGGTCTTGTCACTTCATATACAAACAAGCCTAGCAATTCCACTCCTTAGCAAAGACCTAAGAAAAATGAAAACTTATGCCTACACAAATGTCTATCATAGCATTATACAGCGAAAAGGCCCCAAATAAGTAATGGATGAGCAAAGTTCCATAAATTTTGTTAAATAGTCTGCCTCTAAAAAAAACAGTGAAATTTTCTTATCTGCAGTAATTACATGTAAGCCTTGAGAACACAGTAAGTTATTTAAAAAACGTTTAGAAGAGAACGGTGATGAAAATGTTCTAAAATTGAACATAACAATGATTCAAAAGCCTGGATATGCTAAAACCACTACAGGGTAAACATGAAATAGTTAAATTTATGGTATATGAAACACCTCAAAAAATAAACTTTTTTGTGGTCTAGAAAAAAAATCAAAAGCAATATCTAAACTTTGTTTGGATCTTGGTTCAGAGAAACAAACAAAGAACACTTTAAAATATTTTCTTTTTAAGAGGAGTTAATACAGGAGAAATTACTTCATTCAAAAGATATGATATCGGAAATCTTTTAAAATTCAGCAACACAAATAAGATTCATAGACAAGAAAATATAACAAAATTTATCTAGGCAATGTATAAAATTCATCCACACAAATTTAGGATTTGATCAAGGTGAAAGTTATTTTTAAAGGTATACCAATTCTAACTCCTCACTAACTAGCAGGCATCACATATCATACAACTCCTAAACTACGTTGCCTTTATTCACTCCAGCCAATATTCCAAGACTGGTTCAAGAAGAAAATAGACTGGTAAAAATAAATACACTTAGACAGATGTGGTAATGCACACCTATAATCCAGCACTTAAAAGCAGAAAACTCAATGTGAATGTGAGGCCAGACAGGTCATCTCCTGAATTCCAGGTCAGCATAACTACATAATAAGACAGTGTCTTAAGAAAACAGAATAAACAAACAAACTCACACTGTTCTTTTTATCTATCCTTTGATTAGTCTTCCTTAAGTCACCAGATGGGGTCAGAGATGGTTTAAAATAGATAGTTCTATTTGTTGCTATGGAAACTGGCTTTGGGGTCATTAGTCTCTGAACAGGGGGATACTGAGAGTCCACCTTATAAAAAAACAGAAATCAAAAATAAACATTTTTATTTATCAGTGGCATATATCTTCCAAATAGCTAATGTGACCAAGAGACTTTTTCCTACAGAAATTAACAGGCAGATTGAAATAACAATGATAAACCAAAGATATTTAACCTACTAATAACATGCAAATATACATATAATTCTAAACTATATTTGCAGGACTGAATTTTAACCCAGATTCAATGGGTTTTCATACACAAGCACACATGCACCCAACAGAAAAATCACTATATACAATATTCAAAGCAACTTAACAATTTTAACCTTAGACAAATATTTTTCTGCATTTCCCCAAAAATGTTTCTACTTTTCATTGGGAATTAAGACTTTTTTTTTTTTTTTTTTTTTTTTTAAGAAGAGCTAGAGAGGTGACCCAGTTTAAAAGCACTTGCTTCTCTAAAGAACTGGGTTCAGTTCTAGCACCTATGGGGCAGATTGCTTTATGAGGGACTGAGGCCCTCCTTTGGCTTCCAAGAACACCAGGCATTTACATGATACACAACAAGTACACACAGAAAAACACACACATAAAACCATTTTTTTATTTAAATGATTTTTAAATAACCAAAGGTCTTATAATGTGAGTCTAACTGATAAAGCATTATATTAGGACTTCCAGACTGTAACATAACTAACTGGTTTCCGGTCTAAGAACCAAAGTCTTTTGCTCATAGTCATTTGCTTCACTGAAATATAGTCAAAGTCTTGTTCCTGTAAGGTAATGTAGAAGTCTAGAACACCCCCTGTGTCCCCGACTGCCATGCAATGCATAGTCCACTCACTCTGCGGTGGTGGCAGCCAACAATGCTGGTCTCCAGAGTGAAGTCCCATATCTCGCCTTAAACCCTCAACTCAATGAGAAAGTTTGTCACATGTGACACATGAACAATACTGTACTCCAGTTTTTTTAACTTGTAGCAATCCAAACATTTGTAGTATTTTCAGTCACAATAATTTATATCATGGCACAATCTTAAAACTTTATGTCTCTGATATAAATCAGAGTCTGAGGAAAGTTAACATTTTAACGCCCTGACAGTGGCTTAAAGCAGATCCCTCTTACCTAACTACACACATCTAGGTAACCCTAGAAATTAAAACTCTTCCAAGAAAAGAAAAAAAGAAAACAGAAAACTTTTGCTTTCTTCTCTATACCACATTCAGTAAGAATACGTGTATATAGCAACATCTCATTTAATCTCCACAAATAATTCAGATGATGATAATTTTCATCATTATTTCTAGAGGGTTTAATGTTATAAAATCTTCTGTTAAGAAAGGATCCAGTAATCAAATTTTCCTGGAGTATACTTAAATAGCTATAAATATGACACAAGAGATACCTCTTCAACACTGTTACCAAGCACTAATCTCCCTGACAGCAACTTCAAAAGCTAATCTAATTCACAGAAACTATACTAAAAGGTATCAAGACATCTACATTTATTAGCTCCCATATCTTCAACTAGTATTGAAGTGTGCACCAAAATGAAGCTCTATGATGCACAAGATTTGACCCACTGGATAACGAAAATTCTTCAAAAATGTCTATTTCAATGAGGGGTAAGTTTACTGCACTTCCAATGACTAAACACTTGGAATTTTCACTCCTCATTTTATCTACTTAAAATTAAGAGAAACCCATAAAGACTATCATGAACATGAGGATGGAAAAACAGGCAAAACAATTGAATGTACTTCCTATGTCGCTCATCCTAAGGCTGTCAGAAAAGATACAATGCCCAAGGCATTTTCAAACATGTTCCCACAACAAAGCTACTGACATTTTATATACAGCTTACCTTTTCTTTTTTGGCCTGAAAAGCTGAGCTGTCTAACCCACTCCTATCAAGAGGCTGGGGGCGGGGAGAGAGAAACAGTATTACACTAGGTAGAAAACTGGAAAACAACTCTCATATCAATTAAGATTTAAAAGTTAACGTACAGAATTCAGAGGAGAAGAAACAGCAGATGGAATTCTTTTCGCATCCTGTTAACATTACAGTAACAAAATAAGTTAATAAAACTAAGACTTTTTCACCAAACTATTTCTGCTGCATCATTTCATTTAATTATTTCAAATTTTTACCGCAAGAGGGCTTGACATCTTCTCTAATGACTGCAATATCCGTCGTGCTGTCGAGCTAGTCACGCCATAAGACTGAGCATTAAGCTGCTTAGCTTTCATCTGTCTTCTAACTGGTGCCTAGAAAATAATAGTTCATTATTTGCTGCAACATACAGTCAAAGATACATATTTAATGCAATGAAAAATGAAAATAGTTATCTAAAATAAAACAATTATGATGACAGTGGCTTATATTTAGGAGGGAACAGGCTATGCAATTACCAAACTCTGATTCTCTGACTGTAGAATTACTTTAATAATCAGAAGTAAAAACAGCATGCAGCTGGGCAGTGGTGACACATGCCTTTAATCCTAGCACTTGCGAGGCAGAGGCAGAATAATCTCCAAGCTTGAAGCCAGCCTTCCAGGACAGCCAGGGCTACTCAGAGAAACCCTGTCTTGGGAGGAAAAAACAAAAAGACACCTTGCACTCTTCTAAAGAAAATGTTATACATATGTTCCATGATGGGAATAGAACAATCCATAAAATTTTTAGGGGGGAAAAAAAAATCAGTGACAAGCTAACAACCTTAACACTGAGTATTAAATATTTAACCAGAATTCAAAGAACTAGCAAAAAGACTGTAGATTCTAATGTAATCAAAATTTACCACTTTTATCACTATGACTTAGTTTACCATAACTAGGATAACAAAGAGATTTTTCAAATACCCAAACTATTTCTTGAAGAAAGCTTTAGAACTGATATTAAAGCTTTCTCCCTGAGGACCAGCTTCCAAAGGAAGGACGCAATCAATAGTCCCATCCAGTTATGGTGCCTTCAAACCACAACTACCAGCATGGAATGATAAGCCTAACTAAGGTATGCATACCTTGGCAAAAAAACAAAAACAAAACAAAACAAAAACACCCAACAGCTCTCTAATTTGATGCAAAGCCCACTAAGTAAGAGGGAAATCAGTCTCATGCTGGAAAACTAGCCAACTACCCCAGGCTGATTAATTCATAAACCTTGGAGGAGAATCTACGACCATCATTTTATTAAACAAGTATAATCCATAACTATGTTCTTAAATATCTGTATTTACACCCATAGGTAAATTCTCACCTTTCAGCAAGGAAACTTCTCTTTGCAAGAGACAGACACCATTACAGACAACTACAACTGACCAAAATCTACTTCTGGGACTGGAGAGATGGCTCAGCCGTTAAAAGCTAGACTCACAACCAAAGTGAGAGTTGTGGAGCCCAGTCCCTACTGATACATCTGCAACAGAACCGCTGTTCCCCAAGCTTAGGGATCATTGCACAAGAGGGGGTGGGAAGACCGTGGCAGCCACAGGGACAGGGAGTTTGTTCTGAGACTGTGTCTCCTAGGAATGGCACCAATGTGGCTGACTGAACATGGCCTGAACAAAGATGTCACCAACGTCAAACCTAAAAGGAGAAAGGTTCTCAAGGCCTAGACACTAGACAAGCTATAGGCAGCTACGGATTGCTGATACCAAGAGAAACTCTCTTTCCTAAGGAAGAGCACACCAATTAGTTGTCTAATATCAAATGGTCAGCCCTGAGATCATATACACAAGTAACATGACATGTATACACTTAACAATTAAAGAGGCAATGAATTTGGAAGAGATTAAGGGAAAGTGGGAGGAGGAAGGAGAGGGAAGGAAAGAAAAAAAGTGAGCTGGTTAAAGGTCTTAAAATTGATTATAGAAGAAAGCTGAGCAGAAATAAGTGCCTAACATGTTAACAGCCCTCAATTCAATCCTCAGAATCAAAAGAATCTAGGAAAGCCAAAGCAAACTTGTATCAAAACAAATTGAACGGGCATTACCAATTTCAAACTTACCCTATACATCAAAAGCTACCAAGAAGTACCAGTGTAAGGAGAGACAATGGGATATGCAGGGGGAAAAGCAAGTCCTAAAGTATCCCCCATGCAAAATAAGCAGAATGGAAAAAGGACAGTCTTCCACAAACGGTACTTAAAACAAATGCTCAAATGTAAAACAAATCGATGTTGATATACAGTTCATACCAGACACAAATCAAAATACACGAAACACCCAAATTAAAGCCTGGGGGGGGGGGGGGGGGAGTGTAATAGTTTTAGAAAACTGCTGTGACCCTGGGTTATATATAGGGTTATCTTATAAGACATACCAAAAGCATAAAATTATGATACAAAAATAAAATATACTAACTAGTTATCACCTGTAAAACACACATCTCATAAAAGCAAAAAAAAAAAAAAAAAAACAGATCACAAAAATAAACTCTAAAAATTCATCAAGAACACAATACAATTTAATGAGTAAGATTTAAAATTTTCAAAGAAAACATAATTCTAAAAACCATAAACACCATCATTAGTCAACCAATTAAAAATCACACTGTGTTCCTATTAGAATGGATTTAAAAAAAAAAAAACTGACAAGTCTACGTGTGAAGCAAGGACACACGATACTACTATTGTAATTATTACAGGAAGCAAGCAGGTACTGACACTTTATTATGTACTTAACCATGTGATGAGAAATCTAGCTTGAGTATATGTCCAAGAGACATGAAAATGAGTATTAAAACTGAAAACAATCCAGTATCCTATCAATAATAAACTATAACTCCTAGCATCAAAAAGGAACCAACATGTTCAAACTAAGTCTGACTGATGCCAATGTACCAACCACATCAGCCCAATTCAAAAGTCTACACACTGTATAACTAAATTCATTTAACAAATGAAAAAGCCCTAAGTAGAGAAAAACTGGTAAAGAGCTGCCAGAGAATGAATATACAAGATGTCTGTGGAAACACCCGAGATAATGTTTTGTTTGATTAAACATGTTTTGCAACATTTAGAAAGCAGTTGTGACAATACTGTTTTATCACAACTCGAATGTGCTAAGATTAAGGTAAATTTTATCATGTATAATCTCATTTTAAAGTGTAAATTGTTGTACTTCCTAAAACACACACAAATCGCTGGAATTGGTGGCACACGCCTTTAGACCCAGCACTCCAGAGGCAGACACAGATGGATCTCTGTTGAGTTTGGGGCCAGCGTGTCTACAGAGTGAGTTCCAGGACAGGCTTCAAAGCAAAACAGCGAAATGCTGCCCAAACAAACAACCATTCAAATCTAATAGCCAGTATGTTCACTACAACTGAACTATTCTCATACTCTAAACATTTTAAAGTAAAGCCCACAGTTGTATGATTTATAAGAACACAAGTCTTTTGGGTTTTAGTGATCAGTGTCTAGTAACAGGAAAGCTCACAACAGTCACACTAACCTGATAAGGTGTATTTCGTACTTTATTCTGTCTTACAGCAGCAGCTGCTCCACCGTATGTTGTTTTGCCAGGATAGAAAGGAGAGTCTCCAAGCTGACTTGTTTTAAGAATTGAAGAATTCCCAAGTGACTGCACAGAAACACAATGACAAATTATAAGCAAAAATGCTGAAAACTTTGTTATTATACACAATATAGTGAGTACTCACGGTGGAAAGTGTTCCAAAGGCAGACAAGTTGAATGCTGGTTTTTTGGAGCTGGTGGCAGTATGTTGTGAGAGTGAGTGAGAACGGTCTGCTTCAGGGGACCAGAGAGGTGGCAGGGAAGTACTCTTTGAAACAGCTATATCTAGAACAAAAATTTGTAATCTGTAGTAATGACCGATTTTAAGACCATAAAGGCCGAGATTTTTAGAAAGAAAAATGAAAATTAAAACTACAACTAAAAGGAAGGCTGGAAAGGTGGCTCAGCAATTAAGAACATGTATTACTTATGCACAGGACCTGGATTTAGTTCCCAACACCTTCCCCAACTACCCAGAAGCCCAGTACCAAGAAGTCTGATGCCCTCCTCTGGCCCACAAAAACTCTAGCAGGCAAACACACACATAAATTAAAAAATAAACCTAAAAACAACTAAACTAGGATGGTGGTACATTCATTTGGCAGGCAGATACAGGTGGGTCTCTATCAGTTCAAGGACATCCTGATCTACAGAACAAGTTCTAGGTCAGGCATGGTTACAGTGAGAACTTTTCTCAAAAGAAGAAAAAAAAAAGAAAGAAAGAAAGAAAAGAAAAAAAAGAAAACCATATAAAATTTATCCTTACAGCCACAACTACTTACTATCTAGTAACAAGAATACCTTTATCAGAAGCTCTTGAAGAAAAACCACTGGTAGTTGAGATGTTATCATCATCATGCTGAGAGGTAGAATCTTTAATTTCTTTTACGAGGGAAAATCCAGAACTACCAATTGGGAATGCAGAGGATGTGGAAGGCTGACAGTGTAATGCAGGAGATTCCAACATGGAAAAATTCAGATGACTCCGATGAAGTGAAGGCCTTGTTAACACATCTGGATAATTTGAAGCAGTACTGGTCGTCGAAGGTTCTTAAAACAGTAACATTACAAATAAAACTGAGAAAAGGCATCACATTAATCCAATAAAAAGTGCTACCACATTTGCACATTTAGTGTCAACTTGGGACTTCAAAGCTAAAACTTAGAAATGTATACTTGTATTAGCATTTAAACATCACAAAAACTTGTGTAGCCTAAGTAATACTCAGAACATAAAACATGTAAAATTGTTGGGCATGGTGGTGCACACTGTTAGTCCCAGCACTCAGGAGGCGGGGGAATCTATCAACATGAGCTCCAGGCTAATCTGGTCTATAAAGCTACACAGAGAAATCCTGTTGCAGAAAAAAAAAAAATCTAAAAAAATTAAACGAGATGGGATGTTGCTTAGTAATGGAGCACTTGTCTAGCGAGCACAAGGCTCTGGATTCAGCCACCAGTAAAAGCCAAAACACACAAAAAATAAAGATTACAAATATTCTTTTCTTGCCAGGCATTGATAGCACAGGCCTTTAATCCCCGCACTCAAGAGACAGGTGGATGGATCTCTGTGAGTTCAAGGCCAGCCTGATCTACAGAGTGAATTCCGGGACAGGCTCCAAAGGAATAGAGAAGCCCTGCCTGGAAAAAAAAAACAAAAGAGGAAAAAAATTCCAATGTCTCTATTATTTGTATTCAAATGTATTTACTTATTACATTTATGGGTATGTTTGTATGCATGCATACATTGTGTCCTGGAGATTTAACTCAGGCTGTCAGGGCTGATAAGCAAGTGTCTTAATCCACTTAGCCATCTCATCTCATCTGCCCTGAAATTTGTTTTAGGGTACAAGTGATCTAATTATTGAAACTCATTCTAGTCTAGCAGATAGTGCTTTTCACTATCCCATTCTGATACTTGCATCCATTTAGCCTATAGATAAAAGTAATAGGACAATTTCTAGCATGAGCAGACCAGACATCTACTAAAAATCTAGTATATGTAGTTTTACTGCTTACAAATGGCTCCTGCCCCTACACACCAAGCTAGATAAAAGGCATAAGATGAGACAATTCTATGATTTACAGATTCACATCAGTCATCAATGCTGTATTTCTATACCAACTACAAATCATAATACTATAAGTCCAGCATGTACAGTTCACTGCTGACTCATGTTTTTTAGATATGCCACTATGGGGCTCTCAGTGACCTAAATTCTCACTTAACACATACATTCTTGAGGTTTTCCTTATTGGCCTAATTTCACTAACCTAGTGGATGAAATCTCACCAACATTAAGAGCCAACACTGAGTAAATGGTTCAAGTAGTAATTATGTTCACTATGCAAACATGGAAATGGTCTTTGGATCCCTAGTATCCATACATACAAAAGCTGAGTAAAGTAAAACCCCACTGGGGAGACAAAAGACAAGTGAATCTATTCTTAAGAGTTTGCTAATCAGCTAATCTCATTTAAGAAAAAAGAGAGAGAGAGAGAGAGAGAGAAGTCGGAAGAGGAGGAGGAAAAAGGAGAGAGAGCAACTGAGGACACATAAAGGTCACCTCTGACCTGCACGTGCTTGTGCACAGCACAGACACGAACACGTACAACACATATGCAAGTCAACACAGAATGTACATGGGCAGAAGGCTATAAGGAAGAAACTTGAAACTGCCACGTTCTGCTATTGCTGAGCTACTTGAATGTTCAAAACTACAAAAGTTATTTATAAAACATCCTACTTCGTAAACAATACTCAGGACTATCATATCTAAGCTATTTTAGCGTCCTCCATTTTGATACTACCTGAAAGTAAATGAACCTAAGATTGTTTTGAGAATGCATTTTACATTTAAATTTCACAAAATAAATGCACAAATTGATTTTTTTTTTCAGCTCTATCTAGTAAGGTTTATATTTACCTTGTAGAGTTATCAGTGAACTTTACTCCACACACTGACCGCAGAAGCAAATGAATGAATGAATGAATGAATGAATGAATGAATGAATGAATGAATGCCTTGAGAAAGATCAAGGAAGTCTGTAAGATCTAGGACTGACAAGTTTTAATACAGGACGCAAGATCAATTCTAAAAAGTGAAGGAGAGGACTTTTGGGGAAAAAAAAAAAAAAAGCTGCCCTCCTTGCTTCTAAATTGCTAGCTAGAACTAGGGCTCAACACTTAAAGTACTTACATAGCATGTGCAAAGGCCTAGGTTCTATCCTTAGCACAGTGGCCTGAAGTCTCAGCTGAGTGAAAAAATAATATGTATGTTCTTGAGGTTTTCCTTACTGATCTAGTCCATTAACATAGTGTATGAAATCTTACCAACATTAAAAAGCAACATCAAGAATACACTGTAGAATCTTCTATAGTTCTGCCTCCATAATTTGCATTTAAAACATACAAAGATAAACAATGCAGATAGTCTATCTAATAAATTTAGTAATTTAATGAATAAGATATTTAAGTTCCAATTAATTCCGTAAGTCAAGAAAACACACATAGTTAAAATTTTACAGATATAAAATTAGGAACTTTGACGGGGGTTGGTAGTGCATGCCTTTAGTCCCAGCACTCGGGAAACAGAGGCAGGAAGATTTCTGTGAGTTCAAGGCCAGCCTGGTCTACAGAGCTAGTTCCAGGACAGGCTCCAAAGCAATACAGAGAAACTCTGTCTGGAAAAAACAACAATGAAAATTTATAAAATAATAAAAATTAGAAACTCAGGCTACTTATTCCTTACTAATACGCTCATCAAACTGGGAAAGGGCCTTTTGCTACTATATATACACTAGTGCTTACCAAAAATCTCATCAAAAGACAAAAAGCCTCGGCCCCATTTGATGGCAAGAAAGCTCGGTTGAAGCAATCATCTAGAGATCTACCAGATAAAGCCTCAATAGTGTTGCTGTTAACATTTGAAAGAAATTATGTAAAGATCAGATAAATTCAAGTTATCTTAAAACCAGCAAAAGGTAGTATGGTAGTAATGAGACCAGCCTGATCTACAGAGCAAGTTTGAGGACAGCCAAGGCTCCAGAGAGAAACCTTGTCTTGAATCCCCACCCCAAAATGCGTACAATGGTAGCCTCATACCCAGCAAAAGTATACCAAACTGAGTACTACCGGTACTGGTTTACATCAACTTGAGCAAAACTGGAGTCATTTGTGAAGAGGAAACCTCAACTAAGAAAATGCACCCACCAGAGTGGCCTATGGGCAAGCTTATGTGCATTTTCTTTTATTTTGATATTTTGCTTATTTGTTTATTGGGCTGGTGGTAAAGACAGGGTTTCTCTCCAACTCAGGTATCTACCTGCCTTTGCTTCCAGAGTGCTTGGATAAAAGGCATGCACCACCATGCCCAACCAATACATTTGCTTGCTTGATGGTGTGGGAAGGTCCAGCTCACCATGGGCAGTGTAATCCCTGGGAATGGTGGTCGTAGGTACCATAAGAAAGCAAGCTGAGAAAACCATGGGGAGCAAGCCAGGAAGCAATATTCCTCCATGAACTCAGCCTCCAGAATCCTACCTTGACTTCCCTGGATTCTGTAAAATGTAAGATGAAATCAACACTTTCTCCAAGATGACTCTGGCTGTGGTGTTTATCACAGCAATGCAAACCCTAACCATGACACTAAGAACACTAGATATATAATTTTCTTCTGAGTAACCATTCTTTCAAGACCATTTCACTACTTCTCTTTACAGGCCAACTAGATAGGAATATACATTACTAATTACACCAACAGTCACAAGGTACACATCTATGTCAGTCCAAAAATTTTTCTGTAACAAAATTTATCAAAACACAGTAAAAACAAAACCACATCAAATTAGGGTTCTTGCCTAGGGTTCATACCATCCTCATCTTCTACCCCCTATCCCTCCCCAAAAACAATGGGACATGCACAGAAAGATAAATATTTCTGGAGCATCAAAAAATAGTCCTGCCAAAAGCCACAAAATACTGAAATTATAAAGTTTAAGCTATAAATCTAATTACCAATGATCATAGTTTTCACCGATTTGTCAGCCTCTCTTAATGAACAAAAAACTAGTACAGTATGGTAAGATGAATCAGTAGATAAAGGGGACTACTAAGTAAGACTGGTGACTTGAGCTCAATGCCTGGGAAACATGTCAAAGGAGAGAGCATTGACTCCACCACAGTTGCCCACTGATATACCTACACATACACACCTACACAGAGAGAGAGAGAGAGAGAGATGCTGTCCTGTGTTTACATAAAACCAAATAATTTTTGAAGAGCCAGGCAGTGGTAGTACACAGTTTTACTCCCAGCACTCGGGAGGCAGAAACAGGCAGATCTCTATGAGTTGAAGGCCAGCCTGGTCTGTAGAGTTCCAGAAAGAACAGGCTCCAAAGCCACAGAGAAACCCTGTCTCAGAAAAACCAACCAACCAAACAAACAAACAAAAACTGATTTCATATATTTCACACAGGATTTATACATCAATTAGATTGCCCCATAGCCAGGTAATATAAAGATATTTAAAATGAGTCATGAAAATCTGACTTGTCACCAAATAGCCACACTCTTTACCTTCTGTGTTACTGCCTGCTGGCTCAGGGGTAATTCTCCCATCATCAATGTTCCTGTTGTCCTCATCAGTATAAATTACCCGCTCATCTTCTCTATTTTCTGGCCAGTGTGGAACTTCACCTGCATCTGTTGAACAGCTACACGCATTTTCGCTCTTGTTGAAGTATCTCTGTAACCACCCTGGAACAATATTCTTAACAGATTCTGTAACCCTGCTAAGAATGCCCTGTTGGAGAAAACATACATAAGACTATTTTAGAAAACCTATCTTTGTAACTAAGTGCATACAGAAAGTCATGCCAAGCAAAACACAAGTGTTTCCAACAAAATTTACTAAGACTCAGTTCATAATGTTATGGCACCATACTGTTTTTATGAACCAACAACTAACCAAGATCTAGATTTAGTAACAGGCAATAAATGTTTTTATCCTTCTGTACCTTAGAACATTAAAAGACAATATAAATCATTTTAACAATTATTTTGTGTCACATTCTTCAAAAACAAGAGCTGGGGATATAGTTCAGCTGGTGGAGTGCTTGCCTCTCATGCTTGAGGCCTGATTTAGATTCCTCAGCACTACAAAAGTAAAAAGTTAAACAAATAGGAAATAAAAATAATCCAATGTAATTCAAACTCAAGAAATAAACTAAGACCTCTTTTTGGTGGTAAAAATTTTATATTATGAAATCTTTCCTTTAAAAATCTGAGGAATTAGCTTTAGGATGGCAACTTCTAAAGGAAAAACAATGACATAATACTACAGCTCACATCCATTGCAGCTGTGGTGGGATCTAGGCACTCTTCTAAGCAATTTCCAAATATTTGTAAGTTCAATACAATCACTTTATATAGTGAGAATATGGCACTTTATGAATGAAGAGTCGAGGACACAGCTCCATGGTAGTGTTTGTCTATAAGGGCAAGACCCTGGGCTCAATCCCCAGTGCCATAAGAAAACCAAGGCATGAAGAAAGACAATGCCATTAAGTAGCATGCCCAAGACACAGCAAGCATGACTGTGTGATGGAGTAATAGATGAGTCATGGCATCTTGGACCTTGGCAAAGCTTGAATAACAACCTAACTCTGATTTATTCTAAGAACACCCATTCCTACCAGCGCCCATTGGAATGACAATAAAAATCAATGAAATAACATG
Organism: Phodopus roborovskii; assembly: GCF_943737965.1. NCBI lineage: Eukaryota > Metazoa > Chordata > Mammalia > Rodentia > Cricetidae > Phodopus > Phodopus roborovskii. Next base: position 15,391,624 of record NW_026126482.1, on the reverse strand, counting down.
GAAGTACTTCTCAAGGTATCACATAAATATGTGCTGATAATTTTACTTATTAATAAGGGAAAAAAAGCTAGCACAAGCAGGCTGGTAATTTCAGACATAAACTCTCATAAAGCAACATTAATCAAGTTTCAGAGAATCACAGAAAGGAAAGAAGGGCTTAGTAGATGCAAAAAGAAATTAAGTCAAGGCAGGATACGTAATTCTACTTTGGAAGCAAATCCAAAGCAATCAGGTTTTGAAATTTCTGTCAAGAGAAAAGATGAAAAATCTTTCTGAGATACTTGAATATTAACAATAATTGCTTTGTTATCTGGAAAGGTTAGTATAACAAAATTAATATTCTATGTGGTCTCAAGACAAAAATACAGATCTATATGGTAAATTATCAAATACAAGGTTCTAGAACATTCATTCTGAGGAAAACAATCCATCCTTTCCTTCTTTTAAAACTTATTACATAGCATTAACTGAGAGAAATTATTATGTACCCAAATCTAATGCTTATAAAGCACAGAGTATTAGTTATTCATCCTCCTATCGCAATAGACTTGAAAGTGCTTACACAATAAAGTATACTTTTAAAAGGACAAACAGGACTTAGGAGGCAGAGGTTTGAGGATCTCTCTGAGCTTACAGTCAAGACCATGGGACACAAAGTCTTTTGTGGAATTCCTTTAGCTTCTCAGAATATGAAAGATCCTCTTAATTCCTACCCATATAAAGCAATTATAGAATAGCTTAGAAACAGCACTATATCTAACGAAAAGTCACATACAGCAACACTGAGTAATCGGAAGATCAGAAAACAAAACTGAAAGTCAAAATTTATTAAAACAAGGAGTCACTGGCATGCAGCAACTGTACTTGAGAGCTTTACTTTCTCAACTAAAATTTAACCAGCATACTAGCCTCAGCCTTACAGGACTCACAGAGGATGACAGCTCAAAGAATAAAAAAGAAAGGTGCAATACAAAATGACCTGAAGCCATTATTACACTACCATTCTTAAGCTTCAGTAACCAAACTTAGGTTATATGACTCCAAGTTGTGAAGAAAAGGTGAATGAACTCTGGTCTCAAATGGCTCTATCTACAGCCTTTAGTTACAGGATAAGCAACTACTTCAAGTCCTCCACAATGTTACTAAAGCATTAACTCTCAAGGCAAGGCCTTCCAAGTAATTCTGATATTGTAAGTCTGATAGCCTCTCTAGTTGAAGAGATTAGAAAACAGATGCATCAAACAGAAAATTAAGATTCATTTCAGGAAAAAGCCCCCTATAGGATGCAAATAAAATCACACATATTTCAAAAATGTAAACATCAAATGCCAGCCACCAGTGCAAAACTGAGAATAAAGATCGAGATTTAGACTCCAGCCTCGACTCCATGAAACCTTCAAGGAATGGGAGAAGGGCAAAAGGAACTAGAAAAGAGAAAAAATGTTCTTATAGAGGAAGACTCCCAAGCCAAGAAGAGCTCTTCAGGTCTTCATAGAAATGGATCCAACTTGAGGGAAGAATGCTTTACAAGCGGAACGTGGTGGTACCCACCAGCAATTCTAGCACGAGGATGAAAGCAAGGCCATGGGTGGAGGACAGGCAAGGTTACAGTGTGAGAATGCTTTACATTTTAAAAACAAAAAAGAAAAACTTTCAAATTGCAATACAAAAGGAAGACAAAAGGGTTTCTGTAAATTCCCAAATCCTACTTTATCAAATCAACTTCTACAACTTCAAGACTAAACAAGATTTGAAAGTTTTCCTTCAGAACACCATCTCTGAACCTTCCATCCTAGCTAGAGCAACCACTGCTAAGAGAGATGCTGTCACTTACACAAGGTGTCCTCCAAGAGCATCAGGCACATGGCATGCTGGTGGTACACAGACATACATGCAGAGTGAAGATCAGGTATTAGAGGCTAGCCTAAGCTACATAAGACCTTCAAGGGGGAAGGAGGTATAAAAGGAGATTGGAAAGAGGAAATGTCTCCATGTTCAGAAGAAGTTTCTCTAGAAAGGAAGCTACAATGTTGGAATGCTTTAAAATTTTGGAATGCTTTAAATTTTAATTTATAAAAAAGAACTTTAAAATTGCAAAAACCTCCACACACACACAAAATAAAACAAATTTAGATGAGTAAAACACAAGTACTACTGGTTTTAAGACCTCTAGCTTTATCAATTTTAACAATTTTTACTGCTCCATTACTCTCTTCCCCTCAAAAAGACATGAAAAACCATCTTATAACAGGGTAAAAAAGCATCCTCTATAGTGATAAGAAAGCAAGCATAAAAAGCAAAAGCCTACCCACCCTGTGCAAAATAAATATGGTGCATAAAAAAATAGTATTGATTTCATTTGTGACACAACAAGGTCTATACTAAGTAATTAAAAAAATGAAGTTACATTGAAGATGAAAGAAAATCCTCAAATTTAAATCATAAATCCACAAGATCTTACTAGATTTTCTTACCTCAAGAACTACAGTTTATTTATTTGGCAAAAAAATATTAAAAATAAGTGTCCAATACTACACACAAATCACTGGTAAACTTAGTGTCTAAAATTCTATTTAACCCTAGTTCATGAGAAGCTAGAGCATGGAGGGAAGAGAACTATGTACTTTATACTCACTTAGACTTCATTTATAATTACAAACTTTCTTTTTTTTATAATAGGCCAACTCCTCAATTCTACACATTTTCCCTTCTTCAGGTCAGAATTGTTTCTCTATTCCATTCTACTCAACTCCTTTCACATTATCCTTATTCAATAGCATTCCAATCTGCAATCTTTCCTAAGTAACTTCACTGGCTCTCAGAACATGACTACAAACTAACTCCAGCATCAGTTTTATGTTTATCAGGCCTACTCTTCTAAAAAACACTCCACCCATTTTGATTTTTACCTGTCCTTTTTGATATTTCTATTACATCAAGACCTTGCCCTATGCTGGGCAGTGGTGACACACATCTTTAATCCCAGCACTTGGGAGGCAGAGGCAGGTGGATCTGTGAGTTTGAGACCAGTTCCAGAGCTAGTTAAAGGACAGCCAGGGCTACACAGAGAAACCATATCTCAAGGGGAGAATGGGGAGAGATGGGGGGAGGACAGAGGGTGGAAGGGTAACCCTCTGGCTAAGCCTTGCTCCAGTCTCCCAGGGCTCTGAACACCCTTCACCCTCTCTAATCATTTAGTATTTGTGCCATTAGACTTTTCCCCAAGTTTTTTTTTCCAAAGACTTTATCAAGCTGCTTCATCGTAACACTGATACTGGATTTCAAGGTGGAAAGAAATTAAGTATTCTGAAAACATTTATACTATATTTAACTTTGATAATCTAAATTTATACTGCAAATCTCAGGTACTATCTTATTTTATAAATGGTTAAACTTACCCTATCTACCCAGTCCAAGTTCTCCAGCTACTCAAAAATATCTTTCTGGGTAAAGTGGGCTGAGCATGGTAGCATATGCTTATAATCGCAGCACTCCCAGTACTTGGGAGGCTGAAGTAGAAAGATGTAAAAATCAAGAGCAGCTTGGGCCACACAGTTGAGTTCAGGCCAGCCTAGGCTATGGGAAAACCCAACTTAAAAATAAAAGGGTGTTGGAGAGATGGCTCAGTGGGTAAGAGTACTTGCTGTTTCTTCAGAGGCACCAAGTTCAGTTTCCAGCATGACTGTCAGGGTGCTTACAGGATGCCTGTACCTATAGCTCCAGGAACTCTGACACCCTCTCCTGGCCTCCATAGACGCCAGCACACAAGTGCACACACGCGCACACGCGCACACACACACACACACACACACACACACACACAGAGGCTCAAATATACAAATAAAAGTAAAAATAAGACTTTTGAAAAACATAAAATAAAAATTACCTTAAATAAGGAGAAACACAATCCACATAATCCATTAAAAGCCCAGAGCAGGTGGCTGGCAGAGGTTAAGAGCACTAGCTGCTCTTCCAGAGGTTCTCAGTTCAATTCCCAGCAACCACATGATGGCTCACAACCATCTGTGATGAGATCTAGTGCCCTCTGCAGGTGTACATGCAGGCAGAACACTATATAAATAAATCTTAAAAAAGGAGCCCATAGCAATTAAACCCAAGATCTATCTCATATCCCACATTTCAATACAGAAACTAAGTTTATTTCTCAAGTCACCCTATGAAAGACAAGTATAACCAAACAAACTAAAATATTTATAGATGAGAAGGGCATTCTATCCTTTCTCTGATAATAAATTGTCCCTATCAAGTCAGTAAATACACCTTTTTTGCTTTTTGAGCACATGCAGAATTGTCAGTTCAAGGCCAGCCTGTGCTACTTAGGGAGTACAAGCCTTGCTAGGGATTTAGGATAGGAAGGTCTGTACCAGGAAACAAAAGTGGAAAATACAGAATTATTGTAACATTCCCAATACCCTGTACCTAATAAAACAGTTGTCTTCAGTGGCTTCCTATTTTACTTCAAACTTGACCCATTAGGACTTTGCAGAAAATGGGAGACATTAATGGAGATTTCATATCATATTAAAAACCTGGTAAGAAAAGTGGTAGGATACCACACTGGAATCTCTCACCACAAGATAACAAAACAAAACAAAATCCAAAAAGCCTAGTTTTTATTTTCCAAACACTCAGAACTTTTCTACGTATATACTTAAGTAACTGGCACTTCTTTAGAAAAGGACTAAGTCCTTTAAAAAGTTGTGATAATGCTTGACTTTTGCCAAACTTTGTGATAAAGTTTTGTGTTTTGGTGCTATATATAAGGTTTTCAGGCTTGGAGCTAAGGGAATCTACCTTCTGTCCTTACAGAAACACAATGGTTGACAACCTGTCCTTCCTCAATTAAGTGGGACCACATTCATAGTTTAAAAAGGTGGGGAAGGAGAAGAATCCCCCTCCATCAATAGCTCTCTTTACTGGAAAAGACTTGGGTAACCAAAGGGAGGGAAAAAACCCTCTAATTATAAAAGACAGCAAAAATACATACACCACTTAAATTTTGAGGCTCTATTTAACCACAACTTCAAGTGATTTCTAACTATTCACTTGAGATGTGTTTGTGTCATTTAATTCCTAGCAATCTTCAACTTACAGATGACAAAATTAAACAGAATTTTTCATCGTTCAATTTAAGGCAGAAATCATCAAATTCATCCGATTCCATCAGAATGTTTTTAAACCAATTATTTCTACCTTTATATCAATCAAAAGCATTAAGCATCTGGAATATAGAAAATAGATTTAATGACATCTGGAATTAATAAATACTGAGAAATACTAATTTTTCAAAGCTGAGAATACTTTAGCCATCAGATGTTGAGACAGTTTACTTGTTTTTTTTTTTTAAAGTGCTGAAATAAAAAGGATCCTATCACATAAACCAGGTCCTACAAAGTGACTGTGGGCCAACCTAGCCTCTGGCCTGCTCTTAAGAGCTAAAAATGGTTTTTGCATTTGCCAAAGAGCCATAAAAAAGAACTGGCAGTCACAGAGCCTCAAAATAATTTTGTTTCTTTATAAAAAAGATTTACCAACCCTTGATCTGACTATTGACAGGGGCTGGAGAGATGGGTACTCTTCTAGAGGACCTGGGTTCAATTCTTGGCACCCACATGGCAGCTTGCAAATGTCTGTAACACCAGTTCCAGGGGATCTGACACCTTCACACCAATGTTTTGTCATGTATGTATGTACGTATGTACGTACGTATGTATGTGCATACGTACATACACACACACACACACACACACACACACACACACACACACAACTGATGAAGGGGAAATTCAAATTCCTCCCCTTCCCCACCTGTTTTAACAGTTGAACGTGGTCACTGAAATTCAGCCAGGAAGGACAGGCTATCAGCCATCCTCTTTAAGGTGGAAGGTAGATTCTCTTAGCTCCAAGCCAGAAAACCTCCTAGCACCAAAAAAGGAGGGGAAGGCAAAAACCAATAGGTCTATCTCACCAGGAGGTGACAACAGGTTCTTCCAGAGTAAATTCTGCATGTGAACTGAAGTGTTCTGTGATGGCTACTAGAAAAAGCAGCCAGCTTAACCTCCCCACCTTGCTATACACAATGGAAACAGGAAAGGAGACTGAACAGACTCCCAACTAGAAAAATAAGCAAGTACTAGTACCTGAGTTAGTTCTTAGAAGACTTAAGCAGGAAGTGCTCAGCTTTAGGGCCAGCCTGAGCTACCTAGAAGGACCCTACCTCAAAAAAGCTAAAAAGTGGCTTGGTTACCAGGGTAGATGAAGAGGCAAGTGAAAATAACCAAACATCTTGCATTGCTCATTGGCTTCCACACTTCTTGAGTCAGCCTCACTCTACAGTCCAGTCTAGTCTGGAGTCACTAAGAAGTCCGTACTCGATTCAAACTTAAAAAAAATCTCCTGGCCTCAGAGTCTTAGCAGATGAGATTACAGGTGGTGCCACTACACCCAGCTACTTCTACTTCTACGTTACTCCCCTTTATCTGTTTAAGCAAGAGAGTAACCTCCTAGCACCACAATTTCAAGCAAGGTGGCATTTTTTAAAGTAGAAAAAAAAAAAAAGCTAAAGTTTATTTACCCATCATAGCTAAACCAGAAGTCAAAACAGGAAATTAGAAGTCAACTTAATACAGGAATTACAGGTACTGGGTGACTGACTGCACTAGCTATTTGACCTGACATTTGCTGTCCTGCATCCACTAACAGTGCCAGCCTGCTTATTCTTATTCTAACCTTCTACTACACAACCAAAGGTTTCATTTGCCCAGAAGCCCTGGACACTTATCAAACATTAATATGAAACATGCCATGTCATGAAGCTCCTTTACTATATCCAGGATGACTCAGCAGCTGTTACAAAACATCCCGTTGACAAGCTCGGCTAGTAGATGACAATGAAGTCCACTAAATTCCACGTAAGACTAGTTACTTTATAAGACAGAAACAAAAACTGAGATGTATTCTTTTATGTAACCCTGAATACTTTTCTTTGGTCATTTCTGCCAATATTAAATCCACTAATCAGGTATCTTTAATCCCTGTTCAACGTTAAGCTATATTTCCATTTTAAATTAAATAGCCGGGACTACACACAGAGAAACTCTGTATAGAAAAAAAAAATTAAACAACTAAGGCAAGAAGCTAGTATTTTAGATGACTTAACTACTAAGCTCTAGAAACCATACAGACTGAAATCAGGGTCTGTTCTAAAACAACTTGGGTTTCAGATAAAAATCTAATCTGGGAGAGAAGATGCCTGAGTACATGTAAAAAAATAGCTGTGAATGTAATTTTGTCACTCTGAATATATCAGTTCCTTTCTAAACTCTATCCAAACCATCCATTTCTCTGCTCAATTTTTTTTTTTCGTTTTTTTTTAACAAGCACTCGAAGGTATCGCTATTCTTAGGAGAATGCTGTCATGGATAAAGTAAAATGGCCAGGCTTGGGACCCAATTTTAATCTTAAACTCCGCTTGCAAATAGTCCTGCTCCTCAGCGCTCTGTATCTATCTAGGGGAAATGGTAATAGGACCAACCCTCCCAACCAATGGCAAATAACTTCTGAGGACATAATTACAGCTCTTACTATTCAAAACTTTTCCTCATATCGTTACTTCTTAAACTGTCTAAAGTGGTTCAATTTAACATTACCAAACAAAGTGCTAAGTATTTAATTTTAGCACTATCCAGAATAAAGTCTACATTTGGCAGTATTCAACAAGTTATTAGGACTTCAATAAACTTGAAAGGCACACTTCCTACTTTAGTTCACCGAGGTACTTGTAGGTGGCCTTGTTACAGTAAGTTAAAACATTTTCTTAAATTCTTACAAGCAATTTTTAAACACTGAAATTTTCCTCAAAACCAAACATCTCATTTACAACAGAAATCAACTTTTTAAAATTATAAACATCCATGAAGGCATACGGTGTATTTGACAAGGCCACCAAAACTGGTGTGTCCCAAGTACCTTAAATTTCTAGAACAATCCCAGTATTAAAAATATTTGGTTATGAGATCAGAGCTGGAAAACTGGTTAAGTGAAGAGAATGGCTGATTCTGGCCTTCAAAGTACAGAGCGGGGAGGAGAGAAGACAGGAAGAATAGCGCAGCAGAGACCAGACGTAAGAGTAGAGAGGGACTTTCAAAATGCCTTAGTGCCAGTGTAACTATAACTCGGTTAAGAGGGGAAGAGGAGGAGAAGCTAAAACAGCGTGTTCAGACCTGGAAAGGCCAAACCAGGGAGATGAGGGAACTGTACAACCAACCAGTAATGTCTTAATGCAGCTAAGACTGAATTATTATTCTGCGATCCGGGAACAGCGCCCCCTCCCCAAGTCCCTCTGGGCCACAGCGGCAACTACCCTTCCCCACGCACCCTGAAGCCGGGAACACCAGAAAGGAAAATAAATAAATAAATAAATAAATAAATAAATAAAGCAAGCAAGCAAGCAAGCAAGCCTGCTAGCGCATGGGCCTGTTAACGTATCTCTTTCCCTTGTTCCCTCGCGAGGTCGATGAGTAACACCATCAAAACCCCAAAACCCGCCAAAAAAGAAACCCGAGTATCCGAAGCCTGGAATTTATTTTCCCGCCCAGCACCCGCCCCGCCGGGGAAAGCCCCTGGGCAGGATGGCTGGGAGAGGCCGCCCGCACCCCACGTGTGCGCCGCCAGGCCCGGCCCGGCCCGGCTCTGCCCACTTCCCGTCGCCACCCCGGCCCTGCCTCAGGCCCTCCGGCCGTGTGGTCCGCTCCACGTGGGGAGCCGGGGCCTCGCACCGCCCCCCGCCGCGGCCCGGCGTGCGGCTCTTCCCGTACCTGGTGCTGGGGTCGCCCCTGCTGGTAAGGCTTCACCGGCCCCTGGTGGCAACGACGCGTCCGGATCTTGCCGCCGCCGCCGCCGCCGCCGCCCCCTCCGATGCCTCCGGCTCCGGAGGCCATGGTGGAGCCTGGGCGGCCTCCCGCTCCCGCTCCCGCTCCCGGGCGGGAGAGGCAGAGGCGGCGGCCTGAGGGCCTCCCCCGCCCGGCCCTAGGCGACACACAGACACAGCGAGAACCGCGAGGGAGCGAGCGGGAACTAAGAGTGCGCGCACGCCGGCGGCGAGGAAGGCGGTGGCGGCGGCTGAGGGCCCCGAGCTGGCTGCGGGCCGCCGGCCGCGTGCGGACCCCCGCGTCTGTGTTTGTCACCGTCTCTATGGAGATCTCCCGCCGAGGCCGGCGCGAGCAGCTCCGGGCGCCGCTGAGGCCTAGCTCGACCGCCGGCTGCTGGAGGCTCCTCTTGAGTCGCCCTGGCCGTCGCTGCCGCAGTCCAGGCCGCTGGCGCCGCCCGCCTACCCCTCCCCTGTGCGCGCTGCGCCCGCCCCGCCGCCGCCGCCGCCGCCGTCGTCGTCCCTGCAGTCGCCGCCGCCGCCGCCGCCGCCGCTCTTGCGCCTATTACCGCTGTTGAGGCCGCCGCCGCGGTCGCGAGCCAGAACACCGTCAGTGCTCGGCGCCCGACGCGTTTGCATCATCACGCTGCGACGACTGGGGGGGGGATGGGCGAAGGAAGGAAGGGTTGGTCGAGCCCGCGCTCTCGGCCTCGGCCGCGAGGGCCTCTGGGAAATATAGTTTTTCGCGCAAGTACACGGGCTCTCGGAAAGGCAGGCTGTCGCGGAAGGACACCCGCGCGGAGTGCCGCAGAGGCACAAAGCCCCGGTCATTTGGCGGCAGTTGGCCGCTTGTTTAGATCCAGAATAAACAGCACTCGACAAGAAAATAGTCATCTCCTCCCTTTCATCAATTATAAGCGGAATAGAAGTAAACGGTAAAACCGAAGAACGATACTGTGTCAAAATAAAAAGAAGAAGAAGAAGAAAAAGCGTTTAAAAACTGTGACCGTGATCTCTAGGCCCAAGTAACAAGTAGAAAAGACATTCGGCTTCTGCTTGTAATCCCAGCACTGGGAGGCAGAGTGTGAGTTAGAGGCCAGCTTCAGCTTCACTCTGAGATTCTGTCTCAACAAAAGCAAAAAAAATACAACTTCGTTACTGTTTCATTAAACATGTAAGGGCTTTGTTGCCAACACACCGGCTGCTGGCATTCTGACTTGCTTAGCTGCTTACAGACTTGACCTTGGATGACTCCACTATTAAATAGGAGCTTTAAAATCCACCTTATACAGCTCATCTGTGGAGAGCACTCAGTAGATTTCCTGGTATACAAGAAACGAAGTAAATGACTGCAATTATAACCTATGCAATCGACCCACTAAGTAAGGGTGACTAACACATTCCTAGGAAATATATATTTGCTTCAGCTAGTATTAGGAAGGTGAATAAACAATGTACCTTCAGCTAGTATTAGGAAGGTGAATAAACAATGTACCTTCAAAGGCTGAATCCACGGTGTTGAGAGGCAGGCATTAGACAAAAGGTGTGATCATGTGATCCAGCCTATTCATTCAATATGCTATATAGAGAATTTGAGGGTTACCATTAAGGATACTGAGTAGGGCACTCAAAACCAAGACTATAACCCAGTTCTCCGTAAGAGCTGAAGCAAGTAACTAAATGATAAGAAGAACTACTTGTGAAGAGTCACAGACTTAATAATATTCCATTGGAGCTGTTTATAACAGCTATAAAATCAAATAGATGATTTAAATCTGTCACTTACTAGCTGTGTGGCCTTGGGGAGGTTACTGATCCTCTTTCTAAGCTTCACTTTCCTCATCTGCAAATAGAATGAATGTTTACCTCAACGGGGACATGGTTCTGCTTATAATAGTTGTTCACAGAAAGCACTGAGCACCAACCAGAAGTCAGCTACCAAAAATAACTTCCACACCCCCAAAATGTACTATTCAAATCACTTTTAAAATCAAATTAATAAAACAAAAGTTACAGTACTTTTGAACTCATAATATCTTTCAGCACATAAAAGACCCGCACTACAACCAATTGGTACAGGCTTTGTCTAACCTTAGCCACAGAGATAAGTACCAAAGATGATCAAAAGAATTCACTGCTTCTTCCCTGTCCTGATCCACCTACTCTTTCCAGGTCTGTGCTTTCCCTGGGGCTACATATATAAGACACAACAGTTAGCCACAAGTTTCCTTTGCATCCTATCAGAATCAAAGTTTCCAGCACAGGATGTCACTTGTCTTTGGAAGGGACAACCTTCACAGCCAAGCTGTACAAAGAAGTAACAAGAGACAAATCCTTGCGCTCAGAAGATAGGAAAATTGTAGGCTGGAGGGGAAGACTCTATCTGTCCTGCTCTCAAAAATATCAGGAAAGAATAAGGAAATAAAGGAAATAAACAAAGGAAGAATTTGACCAAACTCAGACAAAATTTCAAAATAGAAGAATGGTAGAATTTGAGGAGTAATGAAAAAGACCATATTCTTTTTAGGCTTAACTTCAGTTATTTAATTAATCCCCCAAGTATGTATTTAGAGAGGAAAAAAAATTAAGAGAACAATACCACAGTACGCTTAAATTTGTGTGATTGGTTCATTGTAGGCTGAACCAGGAAAACAATGAAGCCAAAGAAATCCACATTATACCTGCACTGGTTTTTAAAGCCAGAACAAACAGTACGTCAGGAACCATGCCAATTCATGGAAAGCCAGTTACTGCCAGGGTCTCTCTCTGCCAACAGAGAGGAAGCTAACATTTGTTCTGTTTTCCCACTTAACACGGCAACTGTTTGTCCATCACAAATCAGCAAATATGCTACTGACCTTTTCTGATAGATGAAGAATAGCAATTCCAAGTGAAAACCAGCTTTGTCTAAGCCAAACCTGGATTGAAAATTAGTCTTTATTTTTAAAAAAGGTTAAAAAAAAAAAAAAAAAAAAAAAAAAAAACTCCAGCCAATAGAATATTCAGAGATGGCAAATACAGGAAATTATGAAGTTTTGTGTATTTATTTTGCCCTCTAGGCAATAAAATAAACAAAACAAAAACAAACAAACAAAAAATGATCAGGACTATAATGTCTATAAAGTCTATCCATGCGAATTATTTCCATCAGATTATTGTTATAGCTGTCACCACCATGTTCTGCAAGTGTCTTCATGTGATAATTACTACCATGAATTTCATTACCTAGAAAGATAAAAAGAACCCCAGTCTGGTGGTGTACAACTATAATTTCAGCAGATAGGAGGTACAAGAAGAAATAAGACTTTTAGAACCAGCCTTGAAACTACATAGTGAGTCCCTGTCTCAAAAAGTAAACAAGCAAAAAAATCAAAATAAAGAGAAGAAAAGAAAAAGATGTGGCCAGTTTATCCTTCATTATTCATGAAGGCTCAAAGTGGTACAGTAGGACCCAGATTCTAAGAAGTTATTGGGTAGTGTGTGTGCACGCACGTGTGTGTGTGTGTGTGTGTGTGTGTGTGTGTTTTCTGTGTTGAATATTACAGTAAGAAAGGCAATGGTGATGGGAAGGTAGTTAAAGATGTACATCATTATACTCTCATTAACTTACTAAGTTCTCTGCCTTTAGGGAATAAAGTAATACTTAAGACTGAATGAATTAACTAGACTATAGTCAAGCTTTAATTAATTATACCTATCTCATGATTGCAATATATCATGAAATTGTTCCTCTACCCAACTCCATGTATCAGTGTCTTCTAGGCTGTCTAGTATATCATGAACTGAATAGACATGCAATGTGCTGCCTTTTTTATAGCAATGAATTAAAATAAAAAATATCTTTTACATTCTAAGAGGCTGATACTCTTCCTGAACACCTCCCAACCAAAGTTAACAACACATCTTGGAGTCACTTAAGACTTAAAACTGCTGCTCTACTATGTACTCAAACTGTTTAGCCTGCCTCTGCCAGAACAATGTAACAACAAACCTAACTTGCCTTGGATTTCCTACATAATCAACTTTTACAACCTAAGCTAATACATAGCTGTAATCTTAAATCATGTCCCTGACCCAGAACAATGCATGTATATCATTTGCTGAGGGATGTAAATACAGAGATTGAAAACAATCTTCTAAAAGGAATATCCATTTAATTTATGGGTATTGGCTGAGAAACAGTAAAGTTTGTAACATTGTTTTCTGGTTCAGGTGGGGTCAGTTGGAGTCACTGACTTAATTGCTTGTAAAAACTCTGTTAAAGATTTCTGTAACATGCCATTCTTCCCCCAATACTGTCTATGCAGTTCAATGAGTAGGAGCAGAAGGTCTTTGTTAGAAGGATGGAAGGAGAGAATTCAAATCTGAACTTGCTCTTGGTTAAATTACTCCAAGGGGAACTGTTATTTCTTTCTTTAATGTGACACTGATGCATTATTGGTGACTTGGAATTAATGGCTGAGGTGTTTATGCATATTAGTAGATGAAACAATGACTAAATTTATAGTACCAGTTTCATCCTAATGTTTAAGACAGGTATTGAATCACCAGCTGAGATTAAATCATTTTAAAACTATTTATTGAGCTGGGCGGTGGTGGCTCATGCATTTAATCCCAGCATTCAGGAGGCAGAGGCAAGAAGATCTCTGTGAGTTCAAGGCCAGCCTGACAGAGCAGGTCCCAGGACAGTCTCCAAAGCTACACAGAGAAAACTATTGAGAATCTATGTGATTTTAGTCTTAGCATTTGGTATGCCCTTTTATAAAGTTGAAAAATAACCTCTGTCCAAAAAGTGCATTGAAATTTACCACTTAATATTTCTCTAAAAGTTTAATGTGACATGCTCTTCCAATCACCAGCACTTAACACAAATCACCTATAAATGCTTAACCACGTTATGGATTCCATTCTAATAGACAAGCAGTCTGTCTCAGTTCAATTTTACTGTTCATAAAATATTAATCATCAGCTATATTAGAACACTGGAGTCATCATTAACATTGAGAATATAAATCAGTATCGTTTCTAATTGTCAATCTGTCAACACTAAGCTTCTTTATTTTGGGGGTAAGGCACCTAGGTTAAACCCAGCATGTTGCCTACTACTAGGCAATATTCCAGCCCTCAGAAACCCTATTTAAAATCTTGGGGTGTGTGTGTGTGTGTGTGTGTGTGTGTGTGTGTGTGTGTGACAAAGGGAGGAAGTAGAAGGTACAAGCACACCATAGTGCACATGTGATGTCAGAGAACAACTTTTTCTTTTTTCAAGACAGGGTTTCTCTGTGTAACTTTAGAGCCTGTCCTTGAATTCACTTACTCACTCTGTAGACCAGGCTGGTCTCAAACTCACAGATATCCACCTGTCTCTGCCTCCCAAGTGCTGGGACTAAAGGCATGTGCCACCAACATCTGGCTCCAACTCTCAGTTTTAACAAAAGCTAGCAGGTACTCTAGGAGGGAATATGTGTGGGGCTGCATTAGCATCCAATATACAGAATGCTAGCTGAGAAACCTGGCAACTTGGAACCAAATCTACAGGTGTCTCTTTTCTGAACTGCAATAACAGATGACAGTAGCCTTCTACTGGACAAATCAGAACACCAGTTAGATTAACCATCCACTTCTAGCAGCTTGACCTCATGTGGATACTATGAAGTCAAGATAATACTCAAGTACAGACTTTTCTCCAAGAGTTATTTCTGAAAAAGTCTAAATACCATTATGAACGCAATGGGCTCCTTGGTCTAAAAATTACTGGAATCTGTCATCAGTGACTACTTTCTAGGTTGCAAGATATCTCTGGGTAAAGGTGCTTGCTGACAAACCTGAGTTCAATTCCTAGGAACCACATTCAAATTCTCTATATGTGCCTTTGAATGCATGTGCCCACATACATACATGCACTATCACACACACATAAATATAATTTAAAAGTTAAATATTCTTTCTACAACACATTTACAGTTCTTGAACTCTTCAACCAGGGGAGGCCTAAGAAATTGTGGAATGCAAATAAAAAAAAAAGAAAAGAAAAACAATCATACATCTTATTTAGGCCAAGTATAAGCATGTTTGTAACTGGACTTTATTTAGACCATCAGCTCCTGAATAATGACTCAGAGACTTTTTCTTAAGTATGAAAGTTAGGCCTTAGCTTAGGCTTGTTCTTAACTTGCTCCTAAAACTTAAATCAACCCATTTTTAGTAATCTATATTCTGCCATGTGGCTCATTACCTCTTTTCCATAGTGCATACTATATGTCCAACTACCTCTATATTTCCATGGGGAATCCCCCATGACCCCCTATCCCCACCCCACCTGGACTTTCTATTTCTACCCAGAAGTCCTGCCTATCCTCTCCTGCCTAGCTATTGGACATTTAGTTCTCTATTCAACCAATCAGAAGGGCCTTAACCAAGTGAGGCAAAACAGACATCTTTACACAGTATGATCAAATATCCCACAACACATGTTTCCTTATAAGAACATTTAGAAAAACTTCAATATAGCTAGGCAGTGGCGGCACAAGCTTTTGATCCCAGGACTTGGGAGACAAAGGCAGGCGGATCTCTGGGAGTTTGAGTCCAGCCTGGTCTACAAGAGCTAGTTCCAAAGCCACAGAGAAACCTTGTCAAAAAAAAAAAAAAAAAAAAAAAAACCAGAAAACTCCAATATAATGAGATATCCAAAGTCCCCCAAAACAGTAGGCTTAGAACTTTTGGCTGCTCATTAACCTCCAATAATGAAGGAAGATTGGGCAAGCTGGAGGCTAGTAGGACATATATGTTATTTTTCCTCTTCCTATTTGGTAAGTTTCCCCTTTGCACAGAGTGAACAGAAATTGAACATTTATTCGTCATATTTTCATTGGCTTCTTTCTCCAAAAGAAAATACACAATGGGCTGAGATAAAGTTTGGAGTTAGGCCATTCTCTGTTATCAAGGGTGGCACATTTGATAGGCTGTAATTGTCCAATTAAGAGGCTTTTAAGTCAACACCTATAACTCATGTCCTTGGAGCTTCACCATGGTTCACCCTCTTTGGGTCCATTATAAGATCAGCAGGGGATCGTGGGCTACCAAAACTATGGTTCTTCAAAACCAAAGAGCAGACTGCAGAAAGAACTTTCCAGTAGTCTCTAAAGCAAAGTAAGGTGAAGTTGTGCCATTCTGCAGTGTTCAGAGGGCAGGATCAGTGTTCCCAGGTGGACTACACCCCCTGAGGGGAAAAAAAAAAATCTATGTAAACACCCCACCTCAGTTATGGGGAGAGATTTCTACAAAAAGCAAACGTCCCACCACACATGCCCAGGAAACAAAAAGTAAAAACACCCAAGCCGATGAGAGGCTGAGCCACACAAAAGACACTTCCTACCAAATGGAATTGGGCCCAGCCCATTTAAATGCTTTAAAACATAAACAACTAGGTCTTGTTTTCACGTGCTTGACTATCAAATGTCACCCTCAGCGAATCAGCAGTGTCTTGGAAGCGTTCCGGGGAGAAGCACATAGGCACCTGCTTGCTGTAGGTTAAGTCGTGCAGCTGAAACCCTGAGAGCAATAGCTCATTTTAGCTTCGCGCTTGCTAACGCCTGAGTGTGTTAGCGGTTCTCTTCCTCACTCTAGAGTCTAGACTGAGCAGCGCTGTTTCTACAAAGAAGTAGTGGGTCTGTGCCTAAGCTCAAGAAGGCAACTTTGTAGGAAGGCACCAGAAGGTCACCAGAGCAGGGCGCCACTCTTCCTGCCTCGCCGGGTGGGTAAGCTTCTCCCTCAGCTCCTCAGCTGTGGGTCTGCCCACAAAGCTGTGCTTGCTCAGATACTGGTCCTGCTCCTTCGCTAAAGGTTTGATTTGGCCTCCCCTGCTTCATTTTGTCTATCACTAATGATAGTAGAAGGTCTTTTGAAGAAGAAATTTAAAAATGAAACAGAGAGAAGGGCACCCTTTCTGGAAACTTTCTGTGCTGGCTGCAAGCTAAAATAATAACACCGCAACCCAGTGCAGTATGCATTCTGCCTCGGTTCACACCAGAGAGGTTGGCTCATTTAATTTCCCGGCAATTTTTGGCTAAAGTCTTCCTCTGTGTGCAAGCTACAGAGCCGTGGAAGGAAACAGAGAAGGCAGAGGTGAGAAAACTGAATTCTGAGCCCCCATTAGCCATTCTGAAAATACAGCTCAAGACGGGGCCAGGTCCCCGGCTACCCTGACTCACCTTTGGTTGTTACTCCTCCATGAGTCCGTCCTGGCTGTTCAGGTTGGCTGCTTGGTGACCCAGAGCCAAAACCTGCAGAGCAAACAAATGAAAGAGGAGTGAACTATTGCAGGAATGGTGTTCCAGAAGGCTGGGTGTCACTTACTAGCTTCATAAATAATGAAGGGTTGATAAATAATCCATCGCAAAGAAAGGACCCTCCTCTCCCAACCATCACTTCATGTTTCCTAGCGTTTTCCATCCATGGTGCCTGCCGGACATAAACTGGATACATTGAGGATTTAATTTTCTTTACATTTACTTATTTGATTGTGTGTGTGTGTGTGTGTGTGTGTGTGTGTGTATACACATGGCAAGCAAGGCACATGTGTGGAAGCTAGAGGATGACTTACCAACTCAGGTTTTCATTGTAGGTCCTGGGGATCAAACTTAGATGGTCAGATTTGGCAGCAAGCTCCTTTACCCACTGAGCGATCTCTCTGGCCCTTACATGTTTAGTAAATGGGTGAATCTATATTTATACAAAGTGGTATATTTGCTTATTTCCCTCTATAAATTTTATTTGTTTATTTATTGTTTATTTATTTCCTTTTTTTGTGACAAAGTCTCATAGGGCTAGATTGAAACTCATTGTGTCACCAGGGTTAGTTTTCAAACATAACAAAGCCACTGCCTCAGCTTACTGAGTGCTGAAATTCCAAATGTGAGCTACCATGCATACCCAGCTCCGTGAGCTTTATATGAAACATTTTTTCCTGTGATTTTGGAAAGACAATTCAAACCAATATTTGTTAAAGTGGTCTTTTATTGTTATAACATTTTAATATTTTAACCCCTCTTACACATATGCCTGTGCACATGTGCACACACACACACACACACACACACACACACACACACACACGGTGCTAGGGCTCAAATGCAGGGCATTGTACATACAAGACAAATGCTATAGTACTGAGATACAGCCTCACTGCCATCCTTTCCTCTTAAACACAATTGTCCCCAGACTGTGTATTAATTGCTGTGTTAGTGGCAACCCCCCCTTTTTTTTGTAATCAGCTCAACAATGCTTCCCCAAGTGATTTTACTGCAGTGAGAACTGTACACCACAGACAGAATTACATATATAGCACTTCAAAAACATAGTTTAGAGCTGGGGAAATAGTTTATTAGTAGTGTGCTTGCCTAGCATGCATGGGACCACAGGTTTAATTCCTCAGTGACACATACCCATCAGGTTAGTGCAAAATAGACTTTCAAAATAGCATTCCACCAGCTGGGCAGAGGCAGGTAGATCTCTGTGAGTTCAAGGCCAACCTGGTCTACAGAGCTAGTTTCAGAACAAGCTCCAAAGCTGCACAGAGAAACCCTGTCTGGAAAAAAAAAAAAAAAACAGCATTCTATGAATATTTACTATGTCCCAGCCATGTGTTCTATATGTAGAAATACAATAACAACTTAGGTATTTCTGTTGACGTATTTTAATTTTATTTTGACTAAATACTTATACACATAAACTCCTTTGGAAATATGTGCTCTGAAAGAGCTATCTCTTCAGCCCCTCTGCCTTATATTTTGAGACAGAATCACTCACTGAATTGTGGCTCACCCATTTGACCAGACTGGCTACCCAGTAAGTCCCCAATGCTCATTACAAGCAATCACCAACATGCCTGGCTACTTCCTTTCTTTCTCTCTCCCTTTCTGTCAGCCTTCCTTCCTTCCTTCCTTCCTTTCTCTATTGGTCCTGGGGATTGAACTCAGGTCCTCATGCTTATAAACCACGTACTTTACCAAATGACACACCTCCCTAGCTCCAAGAGATCTATCTTTTAAACCTCTAGCATTTTTTTTTTCTCATGTACTTAGTTTCCCTTGTCCTCTGGCCTCTTTTTGGGTACAACTCCCTAGAGCTCTTAGTTCTTTGTCATATCCTCTCTCTTCTCTGCCTTTTCCTCTTTCTCTCCTTCATCCATTTTCCTCCCCGTGAGTGGTCACATCCAGGTAAAGATTCTCTGAACGGAACTAAAATTTTGAGCAATCTGCCTCAATCATTCAAAGGGAAAACAACTCAGAGGCCAAAATAATGTGGGCAGACTCTGCTGTTATTAGCTGTGTTTTTTTTTAATTCCAATTATATCATCTCTTAGTTTCCTGTCCATGTTCCAAGAACATCACATTATAAATTGTGTGTGTGTGTGTGTGTGTGTGTGTGTGCGCGCGCGCGCGCGTTTGCATGTGTGCTCACACATGTATGTACAGTTATCTTCCCCTATTGCTCCCTACATTATTTTTTGAGGCAACTTTTCACATAATATGCACTTATTGATTCAGCAAGACTAGCTTGCCAGAGAGCCCCAGGCTCCTTCCTTTCTTCTCAGTGCTAGGATTATGGGCAGGTACATAGTTGCCCAGGATCCAAACTCAGAGTCATCTCCTTAACCTCCAACTCTTTTTTAATTTTTTTTTTTTGAGTCAGGTTCTCAGTGACTTGCCCAGGCTGGCCTTGAACTTGATTCTTACCCCAGGCATAGTCTGAACTTACCAATCAGCATCCTACACCAATGGGAGTATAGACAGGTGCCACCACATCTGGCTCCCTGAGCCAAATATTACCTATAGCCCAGCACACAAAGACTACCCCAAGAACAAAAGGTTCAACCTATGTCAAATGTAAAAATATTCCCTAGAGACGGAAACATTGTTTTATATTTAGAGAAAATCATGTGTGTGTGTGTGTGTGTGTCTCATTTACTTAAATTTTAGAAACACAAAAAGAAATGAGTCTAGCAAATAATATATGTACCCAAAGTAGCTAAATCAAATAATATATATACCCAAAGTAGCTGAATTACAAAGTAGGGCTGTTTTTAGATTACTTGTGTTAATTTGTTTGAGTTTGTGTCTCAGTTTGAGTCCACCCGTCTCCTGGTGCTCTAGCTAGGTAGAGTACACCCACTGGCCATGTCTCCTCCAACCCCTGTTTGATTCCAAAGGAGGTTGGAAATTCCTTGCTCCTTGGGAACCCACTGGAGTTCATCTAGACTGAAAAGGATGCACTCACTGAAAACCATTCACAAGCCATAGTTGGGAAGACTCACCCCGGGGATGGTTGTTGTTGTTATTGACAGAGATCAGTTGTGTTTATTGACTTGCCTCAGCAGCTCAGGTAGTGTTATTGTGACATCAGAATACTTCACATGATTAAACAAAGTCCAGGGCAGAGAAGAGGTGGCTGAATGGGACCTATATTTGAAGAACTACTTGGCTCTAGGCTTAAGCTAGTAGGAATGTATCTTTTCATTTAACACAGATAAAGCCCCAGTGTCTCTTGCAAGTAGATTGATCAGGAAGTGTCATAACTGAGCTGGCTGTCTACAGTACTCTGCTGTCATGAATAAAGAACAGTCTCCTAAGCAGAATGTTTTTTCTCTGAAAGGTTAGTGCAGAGATGAAATCATCTCTTGACAAAGAAATCATGGACTTGACAACTCGTTCCTAAGGTTTTTGTTTTATTGTTTTTCTTGGCTTTGTTTCTTGACATAGAATTTCTCTGTGTAACAACCCTAACTGTCCTGAAGACCAGGGTGGCCTTGAACTCACAGAGATCTGCTGGCTTCTGCCTCCCAAGTGCTGTGATTAAAGGCATGTGCCATTCCTAAGTTTTTAACTAGCAAGGTGAATGCTCTTCCACACCCACCGTTCCTGCTTCTTTTCTGTATTTCCCATCACTTTATCTTCCCATGCAGTGTTTTGAGTACTTCCTTGTATTTTTTTCCTTTTTTATGCAGTAGTTCAAACAGTTGTTTTAGTTGAACATCTGTAATGTGTTAACTCTTTGTCTAAGCTGAAAATGCTCTTTTTGCTCATTCTTGAATTTTTACCTACCTAGGACCTGAATTGCAAGTAGATACATTCATGAGGGGATGTTGTACCACCACAGCGCCCCTCTTACTGGAGCGTTTGAGAGGTCTTCTGCCATTCTAGGAGTTACTAACTTAGAGTTAATCCTCTCTGGATAACATTGGTTTTTTTCTTTTGCTTTTGAGACACTGTCTTGCTATGTTGGCCTGGTTGGTCTTGAACATGGTAACCATGCTATCCCATCCTACTGAGCACTGGGATTATAGGCATGAGCCACTACTTCAGGAATCTGAATGCATCTAATGTGCTTTACTTGCCTTTGATGTTCGGAGATTTCATACAGTTCTCTTGGGGGATTTACAACACTTCCTTATCTGAGAACACATTCCTTCCCGTGGTCCTGGATGTTTCCAGCCGAGATGGCTTCTCTCTTTGCTTTTCCTCAATCATGTAGCTTCCTTTTACTCTTGTGAACCTTGTCTTTCGTCTCTCTCCCTTGTCTCTTTCCCTGTTGTTGTTAGTGTAGTTCATGCTGGCCCTGAGCCCTGGCAATCCTCCTGCCTTGGCCTTTCAGAGTGCTGGGATTACAGGTGTGAGTCACCATGCCTGCTTCTTTTCTATAATTTTCCATCACTTTATCTTCCCGTGTGATTTTTTTTGAAATTGAGTGGGGTGTCTATAATGGCTAATGCTTTGTCTTTACTGAAGATGTTCTTTTCACCCATTCTTGAATTTTCAGCTAACTGGGAACAGGTGGCTACTCCACACTTACCGCTCTCTTCCAGTCTCTATTCCGTTATTAATACACACATTCAGTTTGCGGATGAATTTTCATTTTTGATTCTGTTTTGAAGTACGGCTGGGTGACAACTAAAAGCTAAGCCACCCATGAAGAAAGGTATGTCATTTACACCAAAAGTGGGAAACCACAGGAAGACATGCTTTCTAAGCAGGACAGGTGCATCTGTTTGATATCAGCAAGTCCCAGGGTTTGCACAGTATCTGTTTACTTAGCCCAGGAGATTCGAATGTATGCTCTTCAGAGACAAATGCTGCCATTTACCCCACTGTTCAGGGAGGGAAACTGATTCTTAGGCTAAATACTTTTCCTTGACTACACAGTGAGTTTGGAGTCAGCCTAAGATACATGAGACGTCGTTTCAAACACAACATAAATTGTGTAAGATGATGTTAAGTGTCACACTGAGCCAATAACCCACCATGTCACTCAGATGCTGCATTGGTTACAAATGCAAAACATAGAACACACAGGATGAGCATAAAATGCATGTAAATTGGCATCTTTATACCCAGGTAGCCCCAAGGGCAGCTTTCACATCCTCTTTGCTGGGCAGCTTTTCTCAGCTTGGCAGTTGTTGCGGCTTAATAGTCTAACTCTGGTGTTAACTGAGTAGGACTGTCATATTTGTGGCTAACCACATGCGGCAAAGATTCTGCTGACTCAGTGAGGGTTAGTTTAACCAGTCACACAGCCCTGTAACTTTACTTGCTCACTTAAAAAAAGAAAGTATTAAAAAGGCAGAAAATTGCCTGGCCAGTGGTGGTGCACACCTTTAATCCCAGCACCCAGGAGGCAGAGGCAGGTGGATCTCTTGAGTTTGAGGTCAGCTTGGTCTATGGAACAAGTTTCAGGATAGCCAGGGCTACACAGAGAAATCTTGTCTTGAAAAACAAAAATCCAGGAAATTGGATCTGTTGATCCTCAAACTTCCCCCAGACTAGGAAGACAATGACAATGGCATATAACTTCTGCCATTCCTCTCTCCCCGTCTGTGTTTTGTTACAGGGTTTCTCTATGTAGCCCTCCTTGGCAGTCCTGGAATTTGTTCAGTAGACCAGGCTAGCCTCAAACTCAGATTCTCCTGCCTCTGTCTCCCAAGTTCTGGGATGAAAGCTGTGGGAGACCACACCCAGCTTTTCTGTCTTTTTCTTTTCTTGAGACAAGGACTTACCATGTAGCTCTACCTTGTTTGAAACTCCTATGTACCTCAAGCTGACTTAAACCTCACAACACTCTTCTACCTTAGTCTCTCAAATTATAACCTCGGGCCATTGTGCCTGGCATATAGAGAAATGTCAGAAAATCTCAGGCAAGTAAACTGGCTCAGTAGGTAAAGGTGATTGTCCCCAAACTGAGGACCCGAATCTTAGCCAAGAATCCACATGATAGATAGTTGTCCTCAGACTTCCACACATAACTGCTTCATTTGCCATAAACACCATTTCCAGTTGTTAAAATCGAAATAGCTTCCTCGGCATGGTGGTGTATACCTTTAACCCCAGGAGAGACAGATATAGGAGGATCTGTGAGTTCCGGGACAGCCAGGACTACACTAAGAGACCCTGTCTCAAAAAACAAAACAAGTAAACAAGATTTAAATCGATCAAGGTATTAGGGGTACTGTGAGGTCAGTTGGTTAATATTATGACAAACACAGAGGAACAACTCAATAGTCTCTCAGAAACTCTTTAGAAACTTACCTTTCCAAACATTACTTTTTCCAACTATGAATGATAATTTCTAAAACAAAGCCGTGTCTACAGAGCCTGATGATTAGGGTTTCAGTATTGTGGAGAGATTGGAATGTTGACGGTCCAAAGGCTAGTTACCTTATCTCCGTGTTAGTTCTAACCCCGTAGAACAGCCATTCCTTGTCCACCTCTGAGCCTGAACTAACATCCTGTGACTAATAGATAAAACCTTTTAGACTTCTATTAACAGACCACGAGCTTCCACCAGCCCAAATCTAAGAATGTCATCAGATAGCATCTTGGGCCTATAGAAAAGCTTCCCCACCTCACTGCACCTGCCTCTCTGATGTACCCCTGATGTATTTCAGACTTATCTTGATTTATGACTCTCTCTCTGTTCTATAAAACTTCATAAAAGGACTTTCATGCTGGAACATGAAATTTGGGGTAACTTCAGAATGATTCCATCTCTTATTCCCTTTAAGATGAGAGCTGTCATTTGTGTGTGTGTGTGTGTGTGTGTGTGTGTGTGTGTGTGTGTGTGTGAACACAAGATCCTTTGTCCTCTCAGTTTCCCAGCATCTTCTTGAACAAGGCCCGTGAAGGATTTGAGAATTCCTTAGCATGAGGAAACCTCCAAGATGGCAGCTATTGTCTACCACCTCAGGTAACAGTGACTGAGGCACAGCCTATGTCTTCTACATGAGGGCAGTTTGCAAGGATACAGGCACCCAATGAGCCTCCAGGTGGGAAAGAATTGTTTTACCAAGAGTGCACAGTAGTGGGTGTCTCACAACACAAGGTAGGCATTCGTGCATTAGTGCACACATGTGAGTGTGTGCATATGCGTCCATTCATGCAAAGAAGTTAGATTATGCCTGAAAAATATCATTCTGAAAACAATGAAAATTGGTTTTCAAACCTGTATTCTTTTTTCCCTCTCCTCAGAGGATTAGAGACAAACAACAAGCAGATTAAATTTAGACTTTGGGATTTCATTTTCACTCATATTTAGGCTCTATGAAAGGGCCAGTCTTACTTCTTGCTCTCCCCCAGCACCTTCTGGGTTCATCTCCCCATGGGCAAAGGGGAAAGGGAACTTCAGGACCTGTGCTGAAGAAACTGTTGCTGTTGGAACCCTCGGTCTTTTTTAGACTAGGAGAAAATCTGCCATGAATGGTTGTCTGTTAACAATTGTTTGGTTTTGCTTGTTTTTTTGTTTTTGTTTTTGAAACATGTATTTCCTATGTAGTCCTTGCTGACTCTGAACTTGCTGTGATCCTCTTGCCTCCACTTCTCAAGTGCTGGGATTATATGCATGTGTCACCATGCCTGCCTTCGAGTTTTCCTTTTGGTTCTTCATCTTGGAGATGAGCTGTACATTACAGAAAGATGAGTGTCGCTGATACCATACAAACTTTGGGCTGAATGAATAAAAAAAGCTTTCTATCCAACTGTGTCCCAGAATCTGACTCTTGTTGGCATTTACTCTAAAAGGTAGTGAGGACTCTTTTTCAAGGCCTCTTTCAAGAGCCTTTAATGGGGGCTAGAAAGATGGCTTGGCAGTTAGAAGCACTGGCATTCTTCCAAAGGACCACAGTTCGAGTCCCATCATTCACGTGGCTGCTGACAGCTATCATGCTGCCATTCTGTAAATATGTTTCTCTCATTGGTTAATGAATAAAGCACTGATGGCCAATAGGAAAGCAAGATAGGCGGGACTAGAATTCGAGTAAGTAGTAGGGAGGAATCAGCAGGTAGAGAATGGAGAGAGCAGACGACGGCCCCACTCTCTGGTAAGATGAGACCACGTGGAAATACTTAGATTAATAGAAATGGGTTAATACTTTAGACAGAGCTAGCTGATAAGAAATTAGTACCTGGCCAACAGCATTTATATCTAATATGTCTCTGTGTATTATTTTGGGTTGGGATGGCGGTGGGACCAGCAGCAGGGAAAAACCTTACTCCTAACACAGCTATTTGTAACTCCAATGTCAGGCCTTCTTCTGATCTCCTGGGCACTGCATACATGTGGTGCATTTACATATATGCAGGCAAAACACCCATATACATAAATCATGTAAGTCAAGAGTCTTTCATTGCACAACCAGAAAGCCTGACTTTTTAAATAAAGTTAATCCCATAAATAGGTAACTAGTTGTCTCCCTAGTGTTCTAAGGCTTGAATAGTGTCTTTTAAAATAATTATTGCTTAGGGCAGTATAATTTAGAAGATAATGTTATCTATCATTAATGACTCTTAATGGTATTTTAAATTTTTTTAAAAGATTCATTTATTTAATGTATGAGAGTTCTATCTGCACATGCACCTCTGTACCAGAAGAGGCCATCAGACCCCCACCCCCCCTTGGAGATGGCTGTGAGCCACCATGTGGTTGCTAGGAATTGAACTCAGGACCTCTGGAAAGACAATCAGAGCTCTTAACCACTGAGCCACCTCTCCAGCCCTCTTTTAAAGGTATTTTCATTAACAATTATTTTTCCCATAAGTCAATGATGCTGTGTCCAACTTTTTTTACAGGGATGCTGGGAATCTGAACTTGGGTCTTCATGCTTCAGCACCAGGCACTTCACTGACTGAGCGATCTCCTCAAGCACCTAAATTGAGTTTACTAACAGGTCACACAGCTGCTTTCCCTCCCTTAGCCTACTGTGTAAGAGTTAAGTGAGTTTTCCAATCCCTTGGTCTATTTTCTCCTGGAAGTCCATATAAGGTACTTGGTAGAGAGTGTTGGCTCTGTTTCCTGGAAAATTCAAAAAGCTGCTTTCCTACAAAGACTCGGCAAAGACATCTTTAGCACTGGTCCACAGGTGGCAGGGTCCTACAATTTGTTGCAAAGATTTGTTTGGAGACGGTTCATGTCCTACCTACACCAGAAGCCCCTGGTTTGCTGGTCGTTCGGCAGCTTGTCATATCATACCACACACTACTACCTCCTATAACCGCCCTCTTCAAGAGGAGCCCTTCCCGTCATGCTATGAGGCAGAACACAAGAGGAAGAGGCTGGCAGAAATGTGGGCTGAATCCCCCGCTTTGCCACAACCCCGTTGCCAACTTCTCTGCCTTGGCTTTCCATTTACTCAACACTTAGTATCTCTGGTGCCGGCAGCATCTGTGTTGTCGAGTGAGATCAAAGTAAACATCAGATGTGCCTAGGATAGTGCCTAGTTGACACTAAGTCCTCAGTGAATCAATACATGTCAGCGGACCTACTGACACCGCAACAGTGTGTATGCTATGCACACAAATACATTGGGCCTTAACCTAATGGCACGGGTGGGTATGTAACCTAGAGGACAATGTTGGTGACATTCCTCAGGCATTGCCCACCCAGCTTTAGGAGACAGAATCTCTCCCTGGTCTGGGATTCAGAGGAAGCTGGCTGGCCGGTGAGCCCCAGGGACTCAACTATCTTCACCTCCCCAGAGCTGAGAGTTTAAGCACAAGCACACACTACAAGCCACCAGGCCCAGCTTTTTTTTTAAATGTGGGTTCTGAACGTAGGTCCTTATGCTTGGACAGGCAACACTTTACCCATGAACTCTGACCTCCCATTGTAATGTTTTGTTTTGTTTTGTTTTGTTGTTGTTTCAGAGACAGGGTTCCTCTGTGGATTTAGAGCCTGTCCTGGAACTAGCTCTTGTAAATCAGGCTGTCTTCGAACTCACAGAGATCCGCCTGCCTCTGCCTCCCGAGTGCTGGGACTAAAGGAAGGCATGCTCCACCACCGCCCGGCTCCATTGTAATGTTATTAAGAACAGACAATCGATGCTTTAAAATCTGAATTAGACAGTTTGTATTCTAAAACACACACGAGCTGTACCAATTAAATACAACAAAGTTGAAAGGGAATATAAATTACAGTTTTCCTTTTTTGTTTTAAACAGATGATAGTAAAATGCTACCATCAGCTCACTATACACACAGACAGCAGCTTTTCAGTAAAATCTCCCGTATGTCCTTCACCAATGCTAAGAACTTAAAAAAAAAAAAACCAGCAGACTGCACACATGCTCTCTCACTTTCTCTCACAACACACGTGTAGCTGTACACACAGAGGTCCACTGCACAGGCATCTACAGAATAAGTCCATAAAACATTTTTTTTTGTAAAAATTTCCACACACAATCCTATAATGTCTCCACTTGCAGGGGAGTTTGGAAAGGAAAAATGTGACAACAGAGTGGTCAGTAATCAACCCCCCTCAAGGTGACATGCAAACCTATGAACTTGATAGCTCAGTCCATCTCTTCATCATTTTCCAGAATCAAGCAAAATGGCAAAACCATACCACAATGGAATCTACCAAGCTGAAACACACTGATAGAGAAGTCCCAAATCAAGACTCCTCCCCCAGCACCCATCCCCAACTCTCTGTACAGCTTTGTGTCTGCTTGTAATACTGCCTTGCGCATTCCACCTGCTTAGATGGGAATGGGAAATGCTAGGCTAGAGTAGGAGCCCCAGCCATTGTTAACGGTCAATATCAAGTCAGCAGGTATCAGGCTAGGTGGAAGACCAAAGGTTATAGCTGTTTCTCAGTGTGCTTAGGAAATGGGACCGGGGAGAGGGCAGCACATGGCTGGGTAGCCAAGGGTACTATGGCACCAGATGGAAGTGAGATTATATACTCACACAAAACAAGAGTGGACAGCAAAGACGTTCAGTCTCATAGTGCTTTGGTTATAAAGAACAGCGCCTGCAGCCTTTTCTACAAAGAGGGGTTTAGAACCTCATTCTTAGATAATAAAATAGTTTTTCATCTGCTCGTGTCAAAGCAGTCATCAGGTCGCTTTGTAACAAAGTCCAGTACCTTGTGATTTTTGACAAATCACTTATCTGCATTTCAATGTGCAGATATATGTCTCCAAACAGACATACCATAGATACACAAATCACATACATAATATATATTATTTATATGTATATATATATATGTATATATATATAAAACAAATCAGAGCATTGACTCCAGAGTCTGCAGAAAGAACTGATTAAAAATGTACAAGAATAAAGTTTAAGTCTGTGGAGGTCTTTACACAGAGAGGGCATGTAGGAAGTGCAAACAAAAAATACTGCCACTCAGGTAAGCCGAGACTTCGGTTCTTTTCCTTTCTGGAAAGAGCAGAGGCTGTGATTCCGCCGCCGTGGGACAAAGTGCTGCTTTTCCCACTGGGGAGGGGAAGTGCAGGGCTCCCCCTTGCTGGTCTGAGGTCAAGGTGGGTCACAGCTGTCTGAAGGTGGGACATGTACTGTCCCATGGTGGGATCCGTGAAGCTGCCGAGCTATGCCTGCAGATGCTTGGTTGTCTCTTACCAAGTGGCCGTGGCTTCCTGGAATATAGAGGTTGGTCAGTCCAAGCTCCTTGTCCCCATTTCCCCACCCCCACACAGGGCCCATCCTCCAAGGTGCTTCCTGAGGGGTTGGTCCAGATTGAATTCATTACAGAATCTAAGGGAACGGGGTGAAGCATCTGTGGGAAATGATCCATGTTCTAAGTAATTTCAAGATTAAAACAAACACACACAAACTTTTAGAGGAAAAGGTTCCCAAATGGACTTTTGCTTTCTTTTTATATCCTCTGAGTATTTGGAGTTGAACCTAGGACCTCATTCATGCTAGGTAAACACTATACCACTAGGCTACACTCTCAAGCCTATAAACAGCTGTTGCTGTATATGAGTATTTATGGTATATGTTGTGTGTGTGTGTGTACACAAGTGTACTTCATTTGCTTGTACATGAGAAAGCCTGTGGTGATACATTGTTTATGATCTAATATAGCCACTGAAGATCAGAGAAACAAAGCAGTCAGCTACCAAAGAGCTCTCACCTCCACTAATGCTCAGACCAAAGGGTCGATCCGCCGAACCTCAGACTGCATCTCCAGACTGCACTGCTCCTCACCAAATCTCAGACTGCACTGAGACCTCACTGAGCTCCATACATTCTCTCTAGCGTTCGGATTAAAGGCATGAGCTCTGTTTCTCTTTTAGACTGATTCACTCTCAGGTAGCCCAGGGTGGCCTTGAACTCACAGAGACCCCTATGCCTCTGTCTCCTGAGTCCTGGGATAAAAGGTGTGTGCCACTACTGCACAGCTTCTGTGGCTATCTAGTGTGGCTGGCTTTGCATTCTGATCTTCACTGGCTTTATTAAATCATAAACAATATATCACCACAGAAGCCAGAGAAAGATATTGAGTGTAGAGCAGGCTGGTCTCGAACTCACAGGAGATATGCCTGCCTGTCTTCAGAGTAGTAGAATTACAGGTGTGCTCCTTCATGTCAAGACTTTTCAAGTGGGTGCTGGCTTTCCAAAGCTGGTCCCTTATGCTAATGTAGCAGGTACTTTATTTACCAGCTGACCCTCCTCCTCACACACACAGAACTCTTTTCTGGTCCCTTATGCTAATGTAGCAGGTACTTTATTTACCAGCTGACCCTCTTCCTCACACACACAGAACTCTTTTCGAAGAAAAGGAACTGCCAGTCAAGTGTGGTAAAGTGTACTGTTAGTTCCACAGCTTGGGAGCAGTAGAAGGTGGATCTCTGGGAGTTTGAGGCCAGCCTGATCAACAAACACAGTGAGTTCCAAGACAGCCAGGGCTGGAGACGGGAGGGGTGGAGGAGGAGGGAGGGAGAGAGAGAGGGAGAGAACTGCTATGCCATAATGCCGCCGTTGTTTTAATGCAACCAACGTTTCTGTACATTATTTATTTTAGAATTTTGAGGACAGGGTCTCACGTCCTGACTGGTCTTGAGTACTGGGATGACAGATGGGTGCCCACCCACTACCCCTGGCTTATATTACATTTGTAATCCAAGCTCTTCAGCAAGGACTCAATATTCTAGGATGTTTCACAATGAAACTCTTTCTTCTTGTGTTCCAATCCATCAGGGCAAAACAAAGCAAGGACTACATCCTCTCTTTTTTTCTTCAGCAGGCCAGGATTCTTACAGTGTGGCCTCAGACAGCCTTATCTCCTCTTCTGTTACTCCTGGGGTTTGGGCAAACTTCACGTTCCCTGCCCCACCCCTTATGAAGTGGAGCCTTGGGGTGGAGCAATTCCTGAGGGTTTCATTGGGTTTCTCCACAGTCCTCTAATGAGTATTTAGGACTGAAAAGGAAACCTACCTTAGATCTAACAAATTCATCAAAACCAACAAGGCTGGCGATGTAGCACGGTTGGCAGAGCGACCACCCAACAGGCATGAAGGCTCGGGCTCCACCTCCACCACAGTAGAAACAGTAGGTGGTAGCACATGCCTGTAATCCCAGCATGGGACAGGTGGAGGCAGGGGGATCAGAAATGTGAGGTCACCCTCAAATCCAGGGAGTTTATTAAGACCCGCCTGGGCTAGAGACCCTGTCTCAAAAACAAAACAAAACAAAACAAAAAGCCAAAGCAACAGGACAACAACAACTAAAATAAAGAAGAAAAAGAAAATCAGACTGGCTTCAAGATCAGTATAAAGGACATGGAGAACTTGGTACAAATTCACATTTGCTTGCAATCACAATGATGAACAATGAGCTGCTCAGTCTGTGTTCCCAGCCACTAGCATGCTTACACAGGGGAAGCCCTTTTCTGACTTGAACAGACCTCCCTTACTCAGGCATAGGGTTTCCAGACTGTAATCTAGCACTCTGGAGGCAGAGGCAGGAAGTCTCTGAATTTCAGGGTTCCAGGCCAGTAGTAGCCAGGCCACAGAATCTGTGACTGCGCTGTCTGGGGCACTGGTCCAGAAGGCATGGGGGAAAGGTGACAGTCCCAACAGAACCGGGAGAGGCACCATGGGTGTGGCTGTCCTATCTTCCTTCACCAGGCTTTGGTGTCTCTGACCAGTCTGGTAAACTATGTTTTGCTGAGCCTTGATGTTCCAGTAGTTCACATTGGCATGGGATTAAAAAGGAAATGTAAGTGGGAAGAAATGGCAATACTTAGGAACAGAACACTTAGAAGGTGAAAATCTATATAATCCGCTTTTCCTTAATAAAACCCATTTTGCTCCAGTATGAAAATTAAATGACACTGTAAAGCACCCAAAGCCCAAAGTTGAGCTGGGCTGGAAACTTGTGCATTTCTACCTAAGGGCACCAATGTTTATAAGGTCAGTTCCACTCTGGAAATGTGTGTGTGTGTGTGTGTGTGTGTGTGTGTGTGTTTCTCATAGTATAACATGTTTTGTGATGCTGGGGATACAACTCAAAGCCTTGCTTTGGTAAATATGCTAGGTTAATACTCTACTCCTGAGCTACACTAATCCAGCCCTCCGTTCTTTCTCTCTCTGTGTATCTCTCTCTCTCTCTGTGACACACACACACACACACACACACACACACACACACACACAGAGAGAGAGAGAGAGAGAGAGAGAGAGAGAGAGAAAGAGAACACACACCAATGAATGCAACATGGAAAGTGCAGACCACGTGTCTTCCTCTATACCTATTCTAACCTTATATTTCTTTTTGCTTGTTTTGACACAGAGTCTTCTTATGTAGGCTCTGGCTGTCCTGGAACTCCATATATAAATCAGCTTTTACATGGGTGCCACAGACCTGAACTTTTACATGGGTCCTCATGATACAATTCTAACGGAGACAAGATAACTGAAGGAATCACAGAACTGATGAAATATGGGCGGTGCTACCAGACTGCCTTGAGTTAACCAATGAACAAGTGGACGAATGTGAAGATTTACTGTTGGGTCGGACATGGCCCACCTGTCAACCAACCCATTTTCCAATTAAAAAAAAACAAAACAAAACTGTGACAACAAAACCCCAAAACTGTGGTTCTGCTTTGATTCCCAAGTCAGAGCTGTTGTCCCACAGCAGTTGAGAAGGACCAGCTGGGAATGTGCACTGCAGTGAACCCATCTTCCCAACCACAGAGGTCGATGGAGCTCTCCGGCAAATCTCACTGTGGTGAGAAGCTGATACCCTGTGATCTGCACTCACTGAGAATGTGGGACCCAAAGGGCCGCCTCTGGGAATCATTACCTGCTCGTTCTCTATCTCGGAATGCAGCTGGTCAGCATCTGGGAGTCCATCTGGGACACTTTTATGGTCTGTTTCATTTGGAAGATCCCTCCCACCAGAGGGCTCTCCAACAGAACCTGCCAAACCATCGAAGTCTTTGCCATCAGACACACCCATGAACTCTGTGAAGGAATGGTCCTCCAATATGTTGGTGGTGTGTTCTATAGTCACCTCTCCTGGGCAGAATTCTCTGGCTGGTTGACCATTTTTGCTGAGGCCAGCATCCAGTTCTGAACATGAAGCAGTCCTGCACGGCATCCTGGAATTTTTCTCCGGGATGCTCTGGGGTGATGCATTCCCCTTAGGTAAGGCACTGTCTTCCTCGGCTGTTGTAGTGATTGTCTTATCCTTCCCCAAGCCTCTTTCTACTTCTGTAGGATCTTTATTTGAAGCTGGTCTGAAGTCAGGTGCAAGGGAAGGTCCAGGGTGCTCACTACACTCAACCTCCTTTGTTGAGATGGCTAGCTGGTCTGAGCTGTCGCTGGAAGGAACTGCCATGTCAGACAGAGTGGCGTTGGAGGCACTGTGGGAGAAGTAGCCACTGGTGAGGCTGCTGGTTGTAGGGCTCCGAGACACTGCTTTCTCCAAGACACTCGAGTCTGTCAGGCCTGCTTTAGAGGACCACTCCCTGTTCTCCAGGCTGGCGTTGTAAACACTGAAGTCAGCAAACTCCACTGGCACATAAGGCTGTGTGTGCACCAGCTTCCTGTTAATAGCTTCCAGCTCATTTTCCTCCTCTTCGGAATCCTACAGCAAGGAAGCCAAGGCCAGTCATATAGCAACTGTCTGATTGAGACATACTTCACTCTTCTAGTAAGGGCATTCCTATCCCTGTGTCTCCCTCCCTCCCTCCCTCCCTCCCTCCCTCCCTCCCTCCCTC
Organism: Phodopus roborovskii; assembly: GCF_943737965.1. NCBI lineage: Eukaryota > Metazoa > Chordata > Mammalia > Rodentia > Cricetidae > Phodopus > Phodopus roborovskii. The sequence goes on along the minus strand of NW_026126482.1, from coordinate 15,358,215 downwards.
CCTCCCTCCCTCCCTCCCTCCCTCCCTCCCTCCCTCCCTCCCTCCCTCCCTCCCTCCCTCTCTCATGAAGCTCATGCTGGCTTTGAATTCCTTATGTAGACTGGCCTCCACTGCTCAATCCTTTGCCTTCTACGCCTGAGAACAGGGAATGGGTATATAGCATCAGACCTAGCCTCTCTTTCTTAAGTCTAGTCGAATCTTGTCCCCTATGGAAGTAAACATCTTATTCTCTGAGACTGTGAATATAGACACATTGTTGCCTAACAGGAATGCATCTATTTTTTCTGTATTTACTCGATGCTCATTGGAAGGCTATCTTCCTCTGGTTTAAGAAAAGGAACTGGATTGATGGGCAAATGTCAGCATGACATTTCTCCTCTTCTCAGTCATGAGCAGAGGCATGTCCTGCCTAAGGCAGAGGAATGGGCTTCTTTGTTTGGTCTGACGATCTTCAACCCACAGAAGCAGAGTGCAGAAGATCCAGGCCATCTGGGGAAGTTTGTGAACTCATTTAGGAGGCCAGAGAAAAACCCTGAACCTTGCACTCAACATTTCAGTAAACGCTGTAACAGGGAAACATGCTAGCAATTCATCAATTGTTGCTTTCCTGGATCTGTGAGAAGCAGAGAGAGGTTTAGCTAGAGAACAAGGAAGTTAGCGCGTGACTACCAAGAGAATTCTCCAGAGTTAGGTAGCTTGGGAACTGGCAAAGACTGGAAAATTTACAAAAGTGGGTATCAACGCAGTCTCTGCCAAACAAATGATACATTTATTTTGTTATAAAAATTCTTTTTATAAGTATTTAAATTTATTTTGTGTATATGAATGTGATGTGTGCCTGCTGCCTGATGCCAGAAGAGGGCATGGAATGTCCTGGAGCTGGGGTTACAGATGGCTGCAAGCTGCCATGTGGAAACTGAACTAAAGAACAAGTTCTTAACTGCTGAACCATCTCTCCAGCCCTGAGAAATATTGTTAAGGACATTTAAAGTTATTTTTTATGTATGTGTGTAGAGAGTGTGTGTTTGCACTTGCATGCCACAGCACATGTGTGGAAGTTGGTTTTCTCTTTCGACAGCCAGTCCCAGGGATCAAACTCGGGTTGTCAGGCTTGACAGCAAGCCCCCTCACCTGTGGTGCCATCTATATTGCTAGCCTTATACAGAGTAGAAAAATAATTGACACCATCTAATCTATCTTAAGCTAATCTCCTATATACCCAGCAACACAGCATATATCACTTCTAATACACACACACACACACACACACACACACACACACACACACACTAATCTTTTAGACCAGGTCTTATTCTATAATCAGAATGGTCTAGAACTCCCCATGTAGCTCACCCTGGCTTCAAAACCATGGCAATCCTCCAGCCTTGGCCTCCTGGATACTGAGGTCAGAGGTGTGAGCCGTCATGCCCAGCAAGCAATGATTTTAAGATGTGACTTTGTTTTAAGAACTAACAGGCGAGCTCCCACTGTGTGCCTTCTGTTGCTGGGAATGCCTGGGCTGAGTGAGAAGGGACATGGTCCCTCCTTCACTAAGGTACAACCCTGAGTTCTTATTCCAAGAAGAGTCCTGAGCTCTACTAACTTAAAAATCTCAGAAATAGCTTTATCCCTGTCCCACTCAAAACATCTGTACAATTACAATAACCAGATGACTATAGAAAGCCAGGACCCAAACGCCTTCCTCATTAGGGCTGCACAGGGGGCATATTATTTAGATGAGAAAAAGGGGAGATCATCAAAATGAGGCAGATGGCTACTCATAAATAAAAATAAATTTCATCTGTTGAATTTGATTAGCAATATTTTCTTTTGCATCACATAATCTTATGAGATTTAAACACCCCCAAAATAGTTTAATAGGGCTGGGGATGTAGCTCAGTTGATAGAGTCCCTCTCTGCCTAGCATACCCTTGATCTCCAGCCCTCCCTAACCAGGTGTGGTAGCACATGCTTACACTCAAGCACTCACAAGTTCCGAGGTTGGAAGATCGGAAGTAAAAGGTCATCTTCAGCTACATAGTGACTTTGAGACAAGCCTGGGCTACATAGTAACTTTGAGAAAAGGCTGGGCTACATAGTGACTTGGAGATTAGCTTGTGCTACATAAGACTCTGGCTTTAAAAAAAAAAAAAAACAGTTAATATTTTGCTGTTTTGTTTTTCAAGGCGGGGTTTCTCTGTAGCTTTGGAGCCTGTCCTGGAACTTGGCCTACCACCGCTCAGCCAAAAGTTAGTATTGTTTATTGTCACTTCAACTAAAAGTTAATATACAAAGTTTTAAAACATTTAACTGACAGTTGGAGGTACATTTTGTGACACATGCTTAGGGCATGTAAAGCCCTCAGTTCAATCCTCAGAACTCTTCCAAAGGGGAAAAGAGTGAGTATAAACTCATTGAAGAAATCAACAATCGTAGTTCCCGGGCTACTGAAAGGTGACTATCAAATAGCAATGACAAAGTTTTCGAAATTAACAAAACAAAAGCTTCGACAAGGAAATGCTCACTTTGCCCCTGTATCTTTTTGTTCCGTTTCGAGACAGGGTTCACTGTGCAGTCCTTGAGGGACTGCAAGTTGCTACATAGACCAGGCTGGTCTTGACTCACAGAGACTACTTCCCCAGGGAAGAGAGAGTAAAGGTCTGTGCCATCAGGCTCAGTTAGGATGTAAGTACCCTTGTATCCTAATCTTTGATTGCTTTTTAAATTAAATAAATCTCTTCTTTCCATTTTTTATTTTAAAAACAAGTAAGGACAGTAAGATGGCTCAGTGGGTAAAGATAAAGGAACTCACAAAGTGAATAGAGAGAACCGATTCCTGCATGTTGTCCTCTGACCTCCACATGTGTGCTGTGGCATGGGCTACCCACACATAGGCATGCACGTCATGTACAGATAAGTAAATCTAATAAAGTTTTATTTAAACTGGGAGGGGATTGTGCTATGGTTTGGATGTGATTGAAAACTGCTTGGGAAGGGCTGGAGGTAGCTTTGTGGAGGAGGTGTGTCACCAGGGGCCAGCTTTGAGGTTTCAAAAAACTACACTTCAGGCTAGTTCTCTCTACTTCACGCTTAGGGTCTGAGATGTACGCTCTGAGCTCTTCCTGCCATGCGTCTTCATGCTGCCATCATGGATCCTAACTCTCTTAAACCGTAAGCCCAATTAAATGCTTTCTTTTATGCATTGCCTTGGTCATGGCTCTTTACCACAACGATAGAAAAGTAACTAATGCAGGCTGAGAGGGGTGTAGCTCTCTTGGTAAAGTATTCACCAGCACATACAAGGCACTGAGTTTGATCACTAACACTGTGAAAAAAGAAAAGAAAAAAAAAACCCACCCTCCTCCCCCAAATGTATATGGGATGGGACGGACGGGGCCCGGCATTCTTTCCCTGTGCACTGACGCTGATAAAACAATAGAGCATGGGCAGACTATCTCGGTCGTCAGCCCATTCCTGTATTTTCACATTCTGTATTCATCATATTTAGGCTGAAAATTGAGTTTCAAGTTTTACTATTCTTTATTTGCTTAATTTAAGCTAGCAAAAATAATGTAATTCTCCAAGCCCAAGAGTACCCAATACAATTAGCAAAAAGAAAAAAAAAAAAAAAAAAGCAATTTTGCAGATGATGGGTTGTGGTCAGGGATTTTCATCTTTCTAAAATACTGTTTGCTGGAAGGAGCTGTTAGTTTAATGGGTAGAAATGTATCAGACTCACTGAGATAAGATTTATTCGTAAAGGATTCGTAAAGACTGACCCAGGGGAAACCGGAAGGGTCAAGTAGGGAATGGAGTTCAAGTAGGAAACAGGCTAAAGACGTAAGGATGACTTATGCCAGAAATCAAAACAAAACAAAACAAAAAAACCTTAGGAGGTATTAAATGTTTCCCAACATTTAAAAACAAATTGAAATTTTTCTGAAGAGATGCCTCCAAGAAGGAAAATAAGAGAGTTGTCTGGCTTACAATGCATGTGGGGGGACTTTAGTCAGATGGGACATACAAAAATGTCATTTACTGCCGAATCTTAAAGGATGCTGAACCGAGCACCTGCCTACAGATGATTCAGAAGCAAAAGAGGTTACAGCCTGACCTCCATGTGGAGCAGAGTCAGGCTTTCGGGCTTCCCTGTAACTATTGCCCTTGTGATTTGATGTTTTTCCCATTTAACCTATGAAGGTGACATTTCTCTATAGACAAAAGGCTCTGATTATTTTTTACAAAAGGGACGAAGCCCATTACCGAAGCAGTGACAGTGGCTCTTAGCAGGGAGAGTCACACAATTTCTGCTGCCACTATAATTAGCTTGTGGAGGTTTGTTCAGGGCTGCCTGCCAGGGGCCTCCAGCACTTCTACCAGGGGCCCAGGGGCTAGGAGGCAGAGCACTGAACCATACTCAGTTATGCTAAGGATGTGGGTCTGTGCCTTCTACTCTCAGTAACTGTGTGACTTGGGACAAATTGCTCTATCACTCCAAACCTGTTTCTTCCATGAGATGTTGCTTATGCCAGACCAGAGAGGGTTTTGTGGACACAGGGGGAAAGTGCTTACTGCTATTCTCTATGCCTCATAATTAAAAAAAAAGCTCAAAGCTGGTCATAGTGGTACACACGTTACCACAGCTTCTTGGGAGGCTGAGGTAAGAGGATTGCAAGTCAAAAGGCCTTCCTGGGCTACACGGTGAGGCCAACACCAGCCCGGGAAACTTAGCAAGACCTTATTTCAAAATATTAATTAAACAAAACAAAAAAACAGGAAAGGGACTTAGTGACAGACTGCCTGTTGCAAGCCCTGGATCCAATACCCTGTATCACAATAAGGGATAAAAATAAAAAACTGAAAGTGATCCTTGCATTCCTATGTTCAAGAGGCAGAAGTAGGAGGACTATGAATTCGAGGCCACCATGGGCTCCATCGTGAGACCCTGTCTCAAAAACAAAAAAGCAAACAAACAAAAAAAAAACAAACCAAACCACAACAACAACAAAACAAAGAAACAAAACAAAACAACATATGAAGGAAACAGCTCGTGCCCATTTATAAGAGGGGAAATACAATGACTGCTTCTCAAAGAAAACAAAAATCCCAGCTCAAACAAGCAAGGCACTGACTTTACCAAAACACCCCAGAACCTAACCAACAGAACAAAGTACTGCAACAGCCCAGAGAGCGCATGCGCAGCAGCTGTTTTTCCAAGGACAGCAGAGCCAGCTTTCTCAAGTCAGATCCCAATAACAGAAAGGGTGCGGCTCAATCCTGCTCAGCATCCACACAAGATGCATTTGGTCACACAGAACCGAAGGGCTGCTTGAGGTTTCTTGGGTCAAGAGACTCTAGTGCCATCCTTCAGTCTGCCTGCCGGGGTGGGCTTTGTTTTAAGGTCTTTAAGGGAAAGCCAGGGAAGTAACCATGGGCAAGCTGTGTGAACCTCACATCTGTGAGACCTGCACATCTGTGTGAACTGCACATGTGTGAGAATTGCACATCTGTGTGAACTGCATATCTGTGAGAACCGCATATCTGTGTGAACTGCACATCTGTGTGAACTGCACCAAAAGAAACACTGGGCAGTCACTGATGGGTGCTGTAGAAGAATAAATGGTTTTAATTTTATGTCTCTACAATTAGGGTTGAGAGTCATGTCAACCAATAGACAGACATGTCAGACACATAGCCAGACAATCTGACAGTAAAGGCAACGCCACTGGGCCTTTTAGTGTACCCAGCAGTTCTCAGACAGACAGGGGACATGGGGGCTGGCTCTTTAAGACTCATGGAGTAGAAGGAGCAGCCTGTGGTGTGTACCCTCTTTCTCATCAGAACCTGGGGCAGGCAAACAGAACTTAGAAATAGGGGTGCATAAGGAAGGGTATGCCTTTTCCTCCTTCCTCATTTAGGGAGGAGGAGTCATTGCTTATGACCCAGTTGGCAGCTCAGCATGCAGATGAGTGGCCCATTGCGGGCCAGGTTGAAGATGCAGTTAGTGTTTGCACTGTGTGGTGTGGCTAAGGGATCTCACACCGATGCACCCATGAATGGATCTAGCTGGGAATGAGACTTCTCACACAGCTCAGCATGGCAGCCCACAGGCAGCAGTGAACATCAAACAGCCTCCTCCTGTCCCAGGCTGGTGTCCCCCACCCCCAAGCCATAGGAGAGTAAAAGCAGAGAAAGAAAATCACATGGTTCTTTCCAGGCTTACAAACCTACAGGTTTGTTTTTTGGCTTTTTTTTTTTTTTTTTTTTTTTTTTCCCTTTCTTAAGTTGGTTTTAAATTGAGATCTAACTTATAATCAAAAGTACCAGGGATAATGGTGTTTGAAAAATGACATTTCAAGTATTTTATTTCATTTACTGGGAGACAGGACCTAGCTCTACAGTCCAGGCTGGCCTAGAACTTTCCATCTCAAGGTGCGAGCTATCCCTTCTAGCACTTTGAATATGCAGCTTTAGAACTCTGCAGGCAGGGTTCTGCCTTACCTGTGGTGAGTGTACAGATAAATCACTCTAAAAGTCAGGCTGAGAACAGCCAGGTTGGACTGTATTTTGCCAGGTAGGTAACAAGAGCTACTGGACCTGGAGGGATGTGGATGGGGGCTGATGATGATGGCAGCAGAGCAGCTACAAACTACACAGTCATCCTGATAGCAGCAACACAAGGAAGCTTTCAGACACACCCACAGCTAAGTGCAGGGTTACTTACACCGAGTAAATGCAATTCTTCTAGGTAGATTAACTTCAGAATCTGGGCAATACGCACAGACACATTAGAGAGATTTTAGGTATTAGTTAAACTGGTTTTTGTTTTGCTTTCCTTTATAATGACCACAGCCCTCAAAGATGCCTTTCCCCTTTATCTAAGGAAACGTGAGATGATGTAAAAAAAAAAAAAAAATGAGTTAAATAAAATAGAAAGAACACTTAGAAAAACAAAACAAAACAAAACAAAATCACAGGTCAAGGTTACATTCATGCAAAATGTCATTATCAAGGGTCACATTTCATTTGTAAAGTCAAGACGCAACACGTGTCTTAAGTTCTTTGGAAGCATTTGCAAGGCAGATTGCAAAAAGGGTTTCCAACCCACCACCAGGCAATATGACGGAAACATTCCAGAACTTACAATCTCCTCCTCAGGTTTGCTACTGTGTTCTACTGGCATGCTGCTGCCATTGCTTCTTGGGGGTACAATGCAGCCAGGGTTATGTGCCTGAGATGGAGACATGCTCTGCAAAGGTTAAGACACATAGATGCATCACACACAAGAGACGATCACAGCCAAAATATCCACTAAGTACATGCATGTTAGCAATAGCAACGACACCACTTTCATTACATGTGAGTCACGCGGCAGCCGATGTTACAGATCACAGTTAAACTACTGGTGAAATCTGACCGGGATGCACATATTCTGTGGCAAGACACATCATTAGTTTTATTAACAAGTAAATACATAAAGGCCTGTCATGTCTTCAAAATATCTATCAGGCATCTCTCTCTCTCTCTCTCTCTCTCTCTCTCTCAGAAGATATGAAAGACCAAAACATGATTGATGCAGAGAAGTAAAACCTGGGCAGTAATCATCAAACCTCCTACCACAGCCCCACATGCTTGAGAAAAAAAGGCCTTTGAGCATGGGCTCCACGACTGACGTAACCCATGCATGTTCACATGCAGCATCCAACATGTGACCTCAAGGCACTGCTCTCTGAGGACAGCACCGTTCCGTTCTGTTTGACACAGTATAGAGAAGTCAAGCATTTACCTCTTGGCTTAGGAGCGGTCTCGCTTCGAGGGCTATCCTTTTCTTATGCTCCTCTTTTACGGGCATTAGGGGTTTGAAAAACTTTGGTGGCTGAGGAGAGAATGCTTTAAAAGGGCTGACTGTTAAGGCATGAGGATTCTCTGGTGGACAACCTGAGGGATACAAAAAGGACACGAGTTTACAGATAGCAGAACGCAGAGCACAGTCACAGGCACACAGGAAGCTGGGCCATAACCTAGTGCTGGCCCCCAGCTGAAGGATGTATTGAGAAGTGATTGTATCACGAGGTTGCCAGCCTCACCAATGGAGACATACGCTGATGAGTTCACATATGAATGGAGGAAGTACAGTCACTGGGCTATGTCTCTGAAGGGTATGGTTTCTTGCCCCTGGTTTCTCTTCTCGTCCTCCGTTCTGGAGATGAGAAGCAGCCACCATCACAGCCCCTTCCTGCTATGATGTTCTGCTCTTCCCTTGCTTTAAACCATGAAGCAAGCTGATCTCGGAGCAAAACCTTTGAAATCATGAGCCCAAATAAACCTTCCTTCCTTATTCTAATTCTTCTCAGGTAGCTTGTCACAGCGATGGAGAGTTAATACCCCCATCCACAGCAATGCCTGATACAATAGTGGGAATAATATGCCAGCACTTGGTTCTGCATTCCAATGGATGGAGGTAGGAACAGGGATGAATTAGGCTAGTAAGACAGCTCCTTAGGGAAAAGTGCGTGCCATCAAACTGTCCACCCGAGTTCAGTCCCTGGAACCCACACTGTGGAAAGAGAGAACACACTCCCCCAAGTTGTTCTGTGACCTTGACATATGTGCTATGACACACTTACACCCACAACTCCCCCTTCTCATGCAATATACGCAAAATAAATATAATAACAATAAAATAGAACAAATATAAGCCTCAAAAGTTACAGAGAATTATTAAAGGGCTGGTCAGTGAGAATCAGAAATAAAAATTTTAAATATTTTCTTTTTAAAAATTATTATTAATAAGTAATTATTTTATGCATATGGGTGTTTTATCTGCATGTATGTGAGTGTACCACATGCATGCCTGGTGCCCAGAGAGGCCAGAAAAAGGTTTTAGATCCCCTAGGGTTAGAGTTACAAATGGTTTTTTTTTTTTTTTTTTTTTTTTTTGGTTTTGGGGGATTTTGTTTGTTTTTTTTTTTCTGAGAAGGGTTTCTCTTTAGCTTTGAAGCCTGTCCTAGAACTAGCTCTGTAGAACAGAGCTGACTTCAAACTCACAGAGCTCTGCCTGCCTCTGCCTCCTGGATTCTGGGATTAAAGGTGTGCAACACCACCGCCGGCCATTTCAAATCATTTTAAGCAGTCATGTGGGTGCTGGGCATCAAACCCAGGTCTTCTGCAATAGAGCAGAAGCCATCTCCCCAGCCCCTTAACCCTTTTCATAATCCATCTTAAGCACCATTTATTAGATCAATTCCAGCTCAAGCTGACTCTTCACCTCTGAATTACCAAGGTCTTTATAATCTGCATGTATTTATCACTGAATATTATATTTGCTCTATATTATTTCATATATATATCTTTTCCTTAAGGCAGGGTTTTCTCTGTGTAGCCCTGTAGAAGACCAGGCTGACTTTGAACTCAGAGAGACACCTCCTTTGCCTCCTGGGTGCTGGGATTAAAAGTGTGGGCCACCACACCCGGCCCCCATGGTTATATTGTAAAGCAACCAGAAGCTCATTAGGTATACTCAGTGAATGAACAGTTTATAACATTCTCTTGTATATGTCCCTTTTTCCTCAAGCCAACTGGTTCTGTGGAAGCATAATGATTTACCATGTTTGGCCTTTATCTCCTTCTGTTCTCTTTCCAATTCCTGATACACTGATTCTTGATTTTTGGTAGGTCAAATACAAGATAGAAGCAAATAGTTGATTTATATTTCCATAGACTGATGGTCTCCTCAAGGCACTAGGAGACTATGTATTTACATAATAATGTTACCACTGACCAAATTCATTTCTGCTATCATTTATGAACCTGTGTTAGGTATCAGAAATCAGATTTCCTTAAACATTTGGATATAGAAAGATGACAGGTAAATACTCTCTTGGTTAAGAAAACTGAATGAGAATTATGTGTGTCTCAAAACCAGGTCAGAACATGACGGACTGAGAAGTGATTTGGGGAATTTTAAATAGCAAAGTATTCTCTTAGGCTGGAGAGTGCTTGCCGAGCAGGCATGATGTTCTTGGGTCCATCCCCAGCACTACGCACATGCATGCACAATTTTGCTACGTAGGGCACACAGAAGAAATGCAGGAAGTGGAGGCGGGTATTCTGGTGAAGAAGACAGGTTTTGAACATCTGCTTGAGTGGAGTATCACCGCAAGCCATCCCACCACCACTACCTTCTTTGCTCCTGCGAGGCGAGTCCCTGGGTAAAGTTCCATAGCATGCAACATCTTGGTAACTGGGGCTGTAGTCAGACACGTCTAACTGGTTCTCAGGCCAGCCCTGCAAAGTGAAAATACAGGTCAACTGCGAAGAAATCATTCTTAAAAAAAAAAATGGGAAAGGCAGCCAGTGTTTCAGTTTCTGTTTCTTTCTGTCTTTCCTCCCCTCCCCCTCTTTTACCCTCCTCATTTTTTTCTTTGATTTGTTTGCTTTGTGTTTTTGAGCTAGGGTCTGGCTATGTAGTCCTTGTTGGCATCGAACTCAGAGAGATGCATATTACCTATGCTTTTACCTCCCAGGTGCTGGGATGAAAGGCATGTACTATACCTAACTCTTGTAATTTTGTTGTTGTTTGTTTCTTGTGACTGTGTGTAATCCTGGCTGTCCTGGGACTTGCTTAGTAGATGAGGCTGGTTTATAATCCACAGAGCCCTGCTTGCCTCTGCTTCCCAAATGCTGGGATTAAAGGCCTGCGCCACCATAGCCCAGCTGTAAATTTTTAAAAAGAATTCTTAATTAATTTTAGTATATGCTCCCCTTGTTTTACTTTTATTGCAAAACATTTTCAACATATATAGTAATGATGATTATAACATGATTAAAACACTATCCAGTAAGCAAAGTTAGCATTTTTTTTTATATTTTAAGATTTAATAAAATCACTACAAATATAATGAAAAATATTATTTTAGGACAAAGACTCTCACTACGTAGCCCTGGATGACCTCAGACTCACAGAGACCTGCTGCCATGTGCCTAGGGAGTGCTGGGATTAATTAAAGGAGTCACCATGCTCTCTGTGAAACTATCTTTGAAATCCTATGTAGCCCCATCTACCTCGCTCCCTCCCTCCCTAGAGGCAATCACTTGTTTATGTATTTATCTGACACATGTCTGTGGTGACTGAATGATTTAAAGGCCAGACTAAAACCCTTTCAAAAAGGTGGCCCTTCTATCCATAATTCTGCCTGGACAGCAGCCCAAGCTGGAACTGTCTGAGGAAACTAAATGGTATGGTTATTTGACCTAAACCGGAGATTTTAAACTATGAATAGCCACAGCCACTGGTGGGCTAACGGGACACTCACAGGAGTCGTTGCACCTTAGGAGTCGCTGCCTTTAAGGACTGAAGTTTACATTTCTCAAATATATAAACGAAACGTATAAGCACAGGTGCTGGAGAGATGGCTCAGTGGTTAAAAACACTCATCAAAGGACCTGGGTTTTGCTCCCGGTACTCACAAGTTGACTCACAACCATTTGCCGCCCCAGTTCTGGGGGCTTCAGTGCCACCTTCTGGTTCCTGTGGGTACTGCATGCAAATAGTGGACATACTCGTAGGCAAACATATACATAAATCTTTAACACAAAAATATGCACCTGTGCACTCACAGTATATTTGTAAGAACTTTGGGGGGGGGGTTGGCTTTTTTTAAGACAGGGTTTCTTTGTGTAACAGCCCTACCTGTCCTAGAACTAGCTCTGTAGATCAGGATGGCTTCGAACTCACAGAGTGCTGGGATTAAAGGTGTGTGCCACCTACGCCTGGCTTATTCTTAAGAACTTTAATGGTATTGATAAGCTAGCTCATCCTAACATACATACCTTATCATCTTCATCAAAACCAGAGAGGTCTGGCCTGCTAGAGGAGACCTGTAAGAGATGAACACTTTTTATCAATATGATTCATTTATTTAATAATCATCTTTTTTTTTTTGAGACAGGATTTCATTATGGCTCTTGCCAGCTTGGTACTTGCAGAGACTTCCTACCTCTGCCTCCTGAATGTTACTGGGCCCCATGCTCTTTTACTTTATTTTATTTTATATTATTTTATTTTTTGAGACAGGGTTTCTCTGTGTAACAGTTCTAGCTATCTTTGAACTCAATTTTTTATTGATCAGGCTGGTCCTGAATTTACAGAATTCCGTCTCTGCCTCCAGAGTGCTGGAATAACAGGCATGGGCTAGCTACCACTGCACGTCTCACCCCTGTTTCTTAATAATAGTTCTTACTCTTCCATTGTTCTCTTCTGTCTAGAATTCTCACTGGCAAGTGGCAAAGGAGGCATTTTAAGGCTAACGATTTCCATTTAAGTACCACTTTGCATTCCACAAGTATTAGTTTGTGCAATTTCTATTATCAGTTAGTTCTACATATGTTTTAATTTGTATTAAAAGCTTTTCCTTGATAAATAACTTAATTAAGAGAGTGTCTTTTAAAAATAATTCAATTAGCTGGGCATGGTGGTACATATCCTTAGTCCTATTGCTTAGGTGGTAAAGGCAGGTGATCTCTGTGAGTTCAAGAGCACCTAGGGCTACATAACAAAACACCCAAAAGACAAAACTCTGTGTGTGTGTGTGTGTGTGCTTTTGCACACAAATGCATTTCCTCTTTTCTTCTTTTGTAATACTGAGGATTGAATCTGGAGCATTGCATATGCTGGGCAAGCACGCTACACTGACCTATATCCCCAGCCTAAGAGAGTGATTTCAATTTATCACTTGTGAGTCTCTCATCTATCTTGTGTGTGTGTTTAAGTGTGGTGTGCGTGTGTGTATGCCTGCCTGCCTATGCTCACACATGTAAAGGGCAGAGTTCACTTTCAGGTGTCTTTTTCTGTTGCTTTCCACCTTGCATTTTTGAGACAGGGTCTTTAAGTGAACTCACAACTTGCCATTTTTGGCAAGCCTGGCTGGCCGGCACATTCCAGGGATCCGCCTGTTACAAGAGCATACCCCATGCCTGGCTCTTTCCTTTCCTTTCCTTTCCTTTCCTTTCCTTTCCTTTCCTTTCCTTTCCTTTCCTTTCCTTTCCTTTCCTTTCCTTTCCTTTTCTTTATGGATGCTAGAGATCCAAACTAGGTCCTCATGCACTAAGGCGTCTCCCAGCCCCCTATTATCTACTTGTATACAGTACTGAGTGTGGACATTTGCTCGGCGGGCTAGTCTAAGACAGTTGTTGAGTTTGAAATCATTCCTGGCAATTCTTGAGATCAGGAAGCTGGAATCCCAGGTTTTCCCTAGAAACACTGCAGCGCCTTCATCTGCTGCTCCCGGGAAGGGAGTGCTTTGATGTGGTCCTTACACTAATCTGCCCTTACTTCCCGACTGGCAGAAGCCATTTGTCAAGGGAATTTTCTACATGAATTAGTTGAGAAAGATGATCAGTACAGGCAAATGTCTATGGGAGCCTGGCTGTCTGGTAGGCACCCCAGTACCAAAAGTCAGGCTAGGCACTTTGGGGTGCCCACTCCAGGACTGTGTTCCTGTTCCTACCATTTAAGCTCTAAACTCATGTCCCAGATCCGTGCGCCATTCCCAAATCCTGGAGTCACATGAGCAGCAGGTCCCGCCAGCCTGTACTCACATTGTGAACATTCGGTGTACTGAAGCTTCTCCGAATGTGCCGGGCTTTGGTGGAGAGGGCCTCCTTGACTGTGACAGCCTGTAAACACACAGCAACACAAAGACAACAGCTAGGATTGCCTCATAAGATTATAAACGAAACGTGACTTTTAGAAGATTCAGAAAACCCAAATGTAAAAACCCCTTCAATTGTACACAAACACAAACCAATATATATAAGACCGGTACCCCGACTACATGTGTTTAAAACAACAAAAGAAAAACCAGGCTGGAGGGACAGCTCAGCTGTAAAAGGCTAGGCTCACAACCCAAAACAGGAAAACCCAACCTATCAAAAACATTAAAAATTCCAAACTGCTGGGTGGTGGTGGTGGTGGTGGTGGTGGTGGTGGTGCACGCCTTTAATCTCAGCATTTGGGAGGCTTCTGCTCTGAAGGGGTATGCACCTGCTCATCGCACCAATGCTGAGTGTAATTTCTTCTTCTTCTCCTCCTCCTCCTTCTTCTTCGACATGGAGGCTCTCATGTAGCCTACGATAGTCTTGAACTCACTATGTAGCCAAAGATAACCGAACTTCTGAGCCTCCTGGCTCCTCCACATTGCAAATGCTGAGATTACAAGTGCACACACCATTACCATGCCCAGTTTATTCAGTACTGGAGTTCAAACCCAAGTCTTCAGCATGCTGGGCAAGCACTTTACCAAGTCTGAATTCACTATTTTAAACCAAATGTCCCACTGGCAACTTAGATGCCTGAATATTGGGAATAAAATGATAAAACGTGGTTCAACATAAGGACTTTGGAGTCAATCTACTTGGGCTCTACTTGGCTTTACACCAATGCCCTGCTGTGTAGCTTCTCCCGGCTTTGACTTTCTCTTAGGAAAAATGAATTACACTAGTACTTTCACCCGAGGGTTATTTTGACAAGTAAGCCACATAATATAGCTATATCATCTCAACACAGTGCCTGGGGGCTGATGTGGCAGCACACATCCACAATCCCAGCACGCAAGGCAGAGGCAGGAGGCCAGCCACAAACTGGAGACGGTATTTGTTTACACTGGGTGAAGATGTATCACTGCGATTGGTTTAATAAAGAGCTGAATGGTCAATAGCTGGGCAGGAAAGAACAGGTGGGACTACAGAGGGAGAAGCTGGGAATGAATCTAGGCCTGGGAGATGCCAGCAAGAACCTGAAGAAGTGGGACATATAGTACACAGAGGGGAGGTAGCCAAGCCACTCGCAGACCGTCGATTAATAGAAAGAGTTTGTGTCAAGTTATAAGAGCTAGTTGGGAAAAAGCCTAAGCCAAGGCCAAGCTTTCATAATTAATAATAAGTCTCTGTGTCATTACTTGTGAGCTGGCAGTCCAAAGGAAAGTCCAACTACAGACGTATACATTGAGTTCTAAGCCAGGCAGGTTCCAGAGCAAGACCCTATTATCAAAACCAAGAATGCATACATAAATACATACATACGTGCACATGCACAGACACACCCATATATATATCACCCACACCACACACCTACATGATGAACACACACACACACCCCACCCATACATACCACACCAATACATACACCACACACATCACAGACATCTCACCACACAATATCACACCACACAATCACACCACACAATACGCACACATACGTACACACACCACACATGCAACATACACACAATACACACCACATACACCACACACATATCATACACAACACACACACCATAGAAACACACACGCATGTCACACACACACACACACACACACACACACACACACACACTCCTCTCATCAGAGTCCTTTCACTAGGGAAATGGCTACCCAATGGCTAGGAGACAAGGAGAATGCTGGGAAAAGGAAGGGAAGAGAGAGGCCTCCAAGAGACACCATGTAGACGCCAGGAAGACAGGATGCGCCAGGGGTTCTCTGATAAGATAAAGTCGTGTAGGAATACATAGATTAGTAGTTATGGGTCAATAATTAAGAGAGAGCTAGCCAGTAAGAAGCCCTAACCATTGGCCAACAATTTTATAATTAATATAGCATCGCTGTGTTTATCTGGGGCTGAAGGGTGATAGGACCTGTCGGGACAGAAACCTCCAACTCCATGTCTCTCCCCACTGCTGGGGAAGACTGGCGCTGCATCCTCAGGACACGACTCACCTGCCGGAGCCGCTCCAGACTCAGAATGTTCTCGACTTGCAGCACACCACGCGTGTACTTCTCGATATACGTCTCCCCATCCAAAGTGCCCTCGTTCTCACTCCGCGCTGCCAGGAGAGCCAGGGTTTCCCGGTCCTCGATCTCCTCGGTCGCCTAAAGGCACAGAAATGAGACGACTGTTTTTCTGTGAATGGCGTTCTTGTAAGTGCGGAGTGCGGCGAACCGATGCTCTCCTTACACTCTTCCACAACGACACGTGAAGGGGCAGCACGTGTTACCTTTGGTATATTGGACACGATCTCATAGGTCACTCCACAAGAGTAAAATATATTTATCAGCGATATTCTTCTCTTCAGACTCTGGGTGAAACTCTGGTAGGAGAAGAAAGGAAAGCTGGGTTAAACTGTGTGGCAAATCTACTTCATATTCTGCAAACCAGGAAAGAATTATTACCAAATGGTTCAAGGAGTATAGTATAGATAAATTCAACCAAACAGAAAGAAAATCAAGCAAAACCCCTAAACGTAAAAGGAGGTGGGCACGGTCGCTGTCATCCGGGCGAACTTAGCCCCACCCCTTGGTAATCTGGCACAGTGTGTCAGCCCCCTCTCTCTGCTCCTGGCAAGCAGCACCTGGCTCTACTATGCAGGCACAGGAGGTCCCTTTAAGAGACAGGCTCCGTCTACTCCTGCTCTTTCGACCTTTCTCTGTGGAGGCAGGTCTCTTTGTCTGTCTCTCTCTCTCCCACTTCCTCCACTCCTTTCCCTTCCCCCAATAAAACTTCCTTCCCATGTAAGTTCTGTCTGTAAATCCCTGTACTTGGGAAGCTGAGACAGGAGGATTCCGTATCAACTTCAAAGCTAGTCTGGGTAGCACAGATAATATAATGGGCTTGAGGCCAGTCCCGGCTACTGAATGAGACCTTGTCTCAAGTAACCCACTAAAATACATAATTAAATCAATAATAGTGAGCAGAAAACAACAAAATCAAAGGAGAAAGTTAAACCTCAATATCTTGTCTCTGGTTGGCAAGATGGCTCTGTGAGGAAAGGCACTTGTCTCCAAGCCTGAGGACCTGAGTTTGATCCCCAGGACCCATACACACTGTGGAAGGAGTGTACTGACTCCCGCAAGCTGCCCTCTGATCTCCACACATGCTTTGTAGCATGCAACTGCACATACACTAAGTAAATACACAAATGTAATAAAGCTCTTTCTAAAACTTCTTCTCTCAGGCTGGTGTAGGGACTCACATCTTTAATCTCAGTGCTCAGGAGGCAGAGGCAGGAGCATCTCTGTGAGCTCAAGGCTTTACGTCTCTGTGAGCTGTGGTCTATACAGAGAGTTCCAACCAAAGCTGCACGGCGATACCTTGAAGAGCAAACATACAACTGTGATTTTGGGGTTAGATTGGCAGAGGTGTGGCATCCCTGGAGTTCTGTGGGTTTTGTCAGCCTCCTTTGTGCTAACTGCTCTTCATCTCTCCAGGGGTTAGCCAGTTTTCCTAGAACAAGCTGGAGCGCTGTCAGCTCTGCTGACAGTACCTCTGACATGGGGTTTGATAAAGCAGCAGGAATTTACACGGCCTCAGTGTTATCACTAACGTGCCTGGGCCTCTTGTCTCTGCTGCTGCTAAGATAGTTATATCTGCTGCCTGCAAGGACTATAGGTTCTTTGTAAATATTTATTTATTTGTGTGTTTGCTTTGTTTTCCGAGTCAGGGTTTCTCTGTAGCTTTGGACCCTGTCCTGGAACTCATTCAGTAGATGAGGCTGGCCTTGAACTCACAAAGATCCACCTGCCTCTACCTCTGCTGGAATTAAAGGCGTGCACCACCATCACCTGGAAATAGGTTCTTTTTCTTTTCTTTTGAAGAGAAGGTTTATTTCATTTGTGTATGTATGTGTCTGTGTGTGGGTACACGATTGCACGTGTGTGTGGGTGCCCGAGGAGGACTGAAGAGAGAGTCAGATCCCCTGGAGCTGGAGTTACAGTCCGATGTGAGGCATCTGAAAACTCAAATTCTCTAGATGGGCAGCAAGTGCTCCTAACTGCTGAGCCAGTCAACATGGTAAAGTTAATGGTTTAGGGCTGACGCTTCCTTCTGCGGTCTTCACCTGGCCACCATGGTCACGGGTTCCACCAAGCCTGTTTACCGGTGTTACAAAACATGATGTGACACAGAGGAGAGCATATTGCCCTGCCACTACCTGTTTGTTATAAATATTGGCTGCAATCCGCTTCCGTAACACTAACTCCATAGCTGCCGGGTGGCTGAGTTGAACTGTGGTCTTCACGATCAAGTATATTCTTTCATTCTGTGGCGTGACCCGATTCAAGTGAACAGAGTCATGTACCGAGGAGTCCCAGGAGGCTGTGGCTGAAACCTGGGAGGAGCAGAATGTTCGGGGACAGGAGTAAGCCAGGACAGGTAGAGCAGTTTATGACACCCCAGAGAAAGAAAATCAATTCTACTTGCTGTTACCAAATACATTTCTTCCTTCATCTATTTTGAATGGTGACAAGGGTAGCATTTTGTTCAGGCTAAGAGCTCATGTGAAGACCTCAGCAGAGACCTGGGGGTAAATTACCTCGTCATCACTATGCTTTATGATGGGCAGATAGAAGAACTGACTGCCATGCTCCTTGGGCAGGATGGAGTTCACGCCCGATGCGTGCGGGCCCACCAGCTGCTCATTGGCACTAAGGTCGTCCGCTGATCAAGTTCAAGGCACAAGATGAAAACAGAGTAAAGAAAGTCAGATTTTAAGCAAGTACTAATGTTTTAAAACATTCCTTTAAACTTAATTTTTCCATTTTATACTTTTTGTTTGTTTGTTTGTTTATTTATTTATTTATTTATTTATTTATTTATTTATTTATTTTCAAGACAGGGTTTCTCTGTGTAGCAGCTCTAGCTGTCCTGGAACTCTATCTGTAAACCAGACTGGCCTTGAACTCACAGAGATGCACCTGCCTCTACCTCCTGAGTGCTGGAAGTAAAGGCGCGTGGCACCATCACCCGGCTATTTTATACCTTTTTTACTAATTAAAAGGAAAAGCCTAAAGGTAATGGGTTTCCTGGTAGCGTTTTCTCCTGTGACCCCCTGTCTTTGGTTTCCTCTCTGTCATGTCACCGGAAGTCCATTACCCTCTCTTCCTCTCCCTACCTTGAGGGTTGAGGGTCAGACATGCAGCTCCTCAGCCCTTGCCAAGCCTAACACACAATCTCCAGGGGCCACAAATCATTAATGTGTTCTGAGCAATGTCCTGGATGCTTTTTTGTGAGATTAGACACCCACAGCCCTCCTCCGTGATGATAGGCCATGCTTATACATGTGTCCAGAGTCAAACTGTCACCTAGTGTGCCATATCAGTAATTACCAAAGTGATCTATACACCAAAAGAACACGTGGCTGAGGAGATGATGGTCTTAGTTGACCTTGATAATTCTTACCTACTTACCATTCAGATCCAGAAACAGAACCGGTATATGTGTTTCCATTCCAGGAGGTGGGACCCTAAATTCAATGACAAAATGTAATCGTAAGAACATGTGTGCTTTATAGTTTTTAATTAATAAAACACTCACTGCAGAGCCATGGAAATGGAAGGGACCCACTGTGGGGTTGTGGAACCGACACATGTCACACCACCACGTTTCTTTATTATGTTCATCTTGTTATGTCTCTGTATGTGAGGGGACACACATGCCAAGGTAGAGGGCAGCTTGCAGGAATCCTGGGATTAAACCCAGACTGTCAGGCTTGACAGCAAATAGCACTAAGCTGTATTTCCAGCCCCTATCATTTTTAATCTTTCATTTCCTACAGAAAACTTTGCTATAAAAACATATCATTTTTTTTTTTACTCCCATGTTGACCCAAGTCCTGGGAATCATTGTATTATTACAATATTATAATTATTATTATATAAAAGAACGACTAGTCATATGCATTAGAGGTGAGTAACTAAAACGAAATTTATTTAAAGCCTTTCAAAAAAACAGCTCCAGGGGCTGAAGAGATGGCTCAACAGTTAGGAGCACTTTCTCTTCCTTCAGGAGACACAAGTTCCGTTCCTAGCACCCCACTGTGACTCACAACTCTCTATAACTCTAGTTCCAGGGGATCTGATACCCTCTCCTGGCCTCTTTGGGCAGCAGAGACACATATGGTGTGCAAAAAATACATGTAGGCAAAACATACATACACCTAGGAATGAGAAATAAATGAAGTATTTTTAAAGAAAGAAGCAATCCCTGCCATAGTGACAAGGGAGCTACTGTTAGATGGAGGGGATGGCTCAGAACCCAGGGAAGTAAACAAAAGGGACAGTCACACAGAGAACTCCAAGGGAGTGAGTACACCCCATGAAAGCAGAGACCACGTAAGGGCATTGCTCAAACTGGCCCGGCTTCATTAGAATCACTGCAGAGGGCTCTTCAAGAGCCCTGGGCAGGTGTTTCCTCTTCTGAATCAGATCTAGGACGGGACCCAGGGTGACATTTTTATGAACACTCAAGATGATGTGAGGCTGGAAACCATCACAAAAGAGAGGCTGAGGTGGTGGCACACATCTTTAATCCTCAGCACTCAGGAGGCAGAGTTCGAGGCCAGCCTGGTCTACAGAGCTACACAGAGAAACTCTTGTCTCGAAAAATCAGAGAGGAGAGGGGAGAGAGAGAGAGAGGAGGGAGGCAGGCTGGCAGGCTCAGGTGAGGACAGCTTACTAGGAAGGGCTTTGAGGAGCAACAAGGTCAGAATGAGCTGCCTCCTCACCGGGAGCAGTCTGCAGAGAGACTGCACACTACATACACAAAGGCAGAGGCTGCAATGAGCAGCAGGCCGGAAGCTCTGTGCCTGCAGACACAGATTCGCCCTTTTCCTCAAAGGAGACAATGAAAGTAATACTACTTCCATTATCAAGAGAGATGGAGATACCCCTTATGTGCCTCTCCATTCAAAAGGGATGCTGGATTTTCTCCTAACCAATAAGACCAAAGGCTGGGGATGGAGCTCATGGGTAGAGTGCTGGCTTCACATGGAGGTCCCGAGCTTGATCCTAGCACCGCCAAAACAAAACATAAGTAGTGACAACAAAAAAGCAACTCCTCCCACAACAATAACAACAAGAAATCTAAACAACAACAAAAATTATATATAAGCAAATGTCCAAGACATGGTTTTACAGTGAGAACGAGAACTGGAGTCAACAGAGCAGCTGGGCAGTGGTGGCGCACAACATCGATCCCGGCACTTAGGAGGCAGAGGCAGAGGCAGAGGAAGAGGCAGGCAGATCTCTGTGAGTTCGAGGCCAGCCTGGTCTACACAGCGAGTTCCAGGACAGCCAGGGCTGCACAGAGAAACTGTCTCAAAAAACAAAAGCAAGTAAACAAACAAACAGCTGCCATTAAATATATACGAAGGCATTTTATAGGTACAATATGCATTATAATATACAGGCTACATCCAGATGAACAAGCCTCTTTATATATTATCTCTAAGTCTTACAACAGAACAAAAAACACAGTTCCCCTTATATACCAGGAATAAAGGCAAAAAGGAGCTTGAGAAACACAAATAAGAAACTGAGCTAAGTTGGCTGCGTACTTGCCTAGCATGCACGAAGGCCTGGGTTCAATCCCCTGCGTTGTATAAAAATGGGTGTACTGGCACAATACCTATAATCCCAGCACTTGGGAGGCGGAAGCAGGACGATCAGAAGCTTATGACTCATAAAAGTTGATGGGAGATGTCATTCTGTATGTTTCTCATACTGGTTAATAATAAAGCATTGTTGGCCAATAGGAAAGGAAGATAGGAGGGACTAGGAGACAAGGAGGAAATAGGAAGTAGTAGGGAGGAGTCAAGATGGAGAGTCTGAAGAAAGCAGTATGCCGCCGGCTCCCCGGTAAGAGAAAAACATAGATCAGCAGAAATGGGTTAGTAATTAAGACAGAGCTAGCCGATAAGAAACAAGTAACAGGGCCAACAGCATTATATCTAATACAGAGTCTCTGTGTATTATTTGGGGCTGGCGCAGCAGCAGGACAAGACCAGGCGGCGGCAGGCGGAAAAACTGTACTCCTTACAAATGGCGCCCACGTGGTTAATAAGAACTTCCACTTAAAATTTAACAAAAGCTTAGCAAAATTACAATTGTGAGGCAGCAACTAAGGTTGTTTCGTGTTTGGGGTCACCACAACACGAGGAACTGTATTGAAGGGTCGCAGCAGTAGGAAGGTTGAGGGCCACTGCTCTGTGCCATTAATACTGGCCACATTAAGCATGCGCCGGGGCAAATAAGTTCTATTTTGCATGTTCTTAACCCAGTATAATTTGAAACCTCCTTCTCAGTCTAGAGGGAGGAAACAGGACCCAAGAAACCCCTTCAAAGGAAAAGGGGAATGTCGCGTTAGAGAGAGGATGGAATGCTGGAGATGGGTGGCCCTTCCCTCAGCTGTAGCTAGCTGATCCCAGATGCACAGCTCTTGTCACAGGTGATGTTCATCACCCTGCCTGACCTGCAGAAAGGGTGGGTGGCCTTACCAATCAGCAGGTGCCCCGGGGATGCCACTGCCGGGGGCAGGTACCAGCACCGCATTCCTTTCCTCCGTCAGCCCTACCCACTGCTCCACCAGCCTGGCTTCCCGCTCCATGTCGTCTTCTGTTTTCTCTGTGGAATGTCAGGAGGACATGAGTGACAGCAACTGAGAAGGGAAACTGCTAAATGCAACACAACAAGATTCTCACTCTGGAACATCCAAAAGTGTTCATTATCTCTTCCCTATTCCAAAGAAGGAACGAGGCTCTGAAGATCAAGCATGAACATCCAGACAGACATAAGATGTGATGCCAGCTTCAGGTAGCAGAAGACAGAAGAAACACACAGAGCAGGGGCAGTGGCCAGAAAGGGGGCATTGCTGGTGCTGCATCTTGGGAAGGTTTAGGAATACACACCGCATCTACTTTACAAACTTGATATGATGTAGCTTATAAAGACAAGACACATTACAAAGACAGGACATTTAAAAGCACCAAATACCCCTGCTCTGCAAAACATTGGTTTTCCTTCATGTTCCTTCATTGTGAAAAGGATTTTACTGGATATATTTTTTTTTTTTTAATCTTCATGCTCCTAACTCAATTCTGGGCTTCCCTGGGTACACTCACTGAATTTTCATCAGTGACCTAGGCAAACACACATGAACCTACACCACATAGGGGTTAAGATGGTTTATCAAGGTGAATTATGTTGACATGAAAGGAAGCAATATCCACATGTACTGGGACAGCACTAAGTACCATGAGTGACTGTGAAGCCAAGGTGAGAATACAAGGTTATTCATCTGTCCGTCCATCCATCTATCTATCCATCCATCCATCCATTCATCCATCATCCATCTATCCATCATCCAACCATCATCCATCCATCCATCCATCCATTCATCCATCATCCATCTATCCATCATCCAACCATCATCCATCCATCCATTCTCCATCCATCCATTTGAGGCAGGGGTTCACTGTGTAGTCCTGGTTGGTCTGGAACTCACTATGTAGAGCATGCTTGCCTTGAGCTCATAGAGATCCACTTGCCTTTGTCTCTCAAGAGATAGGATTAAAGCTATAGTTCATAACTATGATGATGATGGTGATGACTGCCACTGTACAATACTGAAAAAGCTGCTCCTATGAGTGTTTAATCCCAGGTACATTTTTTTTTTTTTTTACTTTTATTTACTTTGTGTGTGGGATGGGACAAGCATGTCACAGTACATATGGACATGAGAGGACAGCTTGTAAGTATTGGTTCTCGCCTATCACTTGGGCTCTGGGGAAGGAACTTGTGTTGTCAGGCTTGACGACAAGTGCCTTTATCTGCTGAACCATCTCCTGGACCCCATCACATACCTTTTTTATTGCTGACTTTTTTAATCTGTTCGTCTAGGTATTCCCGTCGTTTAATGAGTGCATCTGACCATCTCTCTCTTACACAGTTCAAGTCTTCTTCCTGATGACAAGAGAGGGAAGATTTTTCTTTCTCTATAGAATGTGTAGACAATGATTCCTTTAGTATAAAAAAGGTATTTAAATAGATTGGGGGATTTTTTTTTTTTTTTTTTTTTTTTTTTTTGGTTAGGAAAGGCCATTGAATGTCATAGTGATTAATTAATATGTGAGAAAGCAGGTCATAGATTACTCCATGCTGACCAAGGATGTTGGTACCCAGAAATCAGAGCCCCTGAATCAGAAGGATAGTTACACTGAAGGGCAAGACAAGCTCATGATGCTAGAGCAGGATGATCTTTAAGCTGCAAGATGATTTTACGCTGCATGTGTGCGCACACATGTCTGTGTGCATTTGCATGGTCCCAATCCCCCGAAAGATGTGGATTTCAAGCAGGAGCTCCCGTAAGCAAAGCTTAAAGCACAGAACATCAAATGGTGGCGAGAGACGGTGTTGATGTACTTCAGAGTTCAATGGCCTTACTATTAACACACAATTTCCCCCCCTGAAATGCAAAGAACAGGTCAGCAGAAAACCGTCTATATTTGCTGCAAAGATTTTACAGCCAACCGCCACCACAAGGATAACCAGAGATCTCCCATGCAAAAACTCCACATGCAGTCAGCCATGCTAGAAGAACTCCCAGAAGCAACTGCTAGACTTCACTGTAAACATGGCAGGAAGCACGCCCAAAGCCACAAGACATTAGTTGATGGCACAGCTGAGATCTAAGGGGATCCTGACCTCCTCCCCCCCCAGGTCTGTCTTTGTTCCCTTTCATCTATGAGTAGAGAGAGAAAAAAAACCAGCAAAAACAAACCCATCAATTCTACCCCAGATGCTCCTTGTCTTAGCTTTCCTCACAAGAATGACCTGATCCTAAGAGTGGGAACTTGGAACCTTTTCCTACAATGTCCCGAGACTCAGAGCTCATGCCCGAAACTGTAATCTCGGCTGACTACTTGGACCATGACCCCGCCATCATCCATGGCTGTCAGGCTAGTTGAGGCTGACTGGGTATCTATCCCGCATTCCCAACAAGAGAACACTGCTATTTAAATTCTCAACATGATGAACTAAGCTTGACTCTAATGAGAGGGAAACTGGTTATGTAAAAACACAAAGGTCTGTGCACAGTCTCCAAGCTTGTTGCCCAATAAAAGTGGCTTGTTTTGTTTTAAATCAAACGGCATTTAGGGTGACAGTAATCTGCCAGAAGTGAGAGGCAATGTGCAGTTAAGTAGAAGAAAGACAAGAGTGGACCAAAAAACTGACCAGAGAACATTGTGTATTTTGAGACCATTCATCTTAATATTGCCATCGTGGCACGGCTTTGCTAGCTGGTCACTGGGGCTGGCAGAGCAATCAGAGCAGTGTCTGGTTACAGATTTGGAATGGGCAGGAAAATCAAGAGAAAAAAATTTCATCCTTGATCACATACAGAGCAAACCAAAAGCAAGTGAGAAGCTGCCCATTCTCACTCCATGGCCCTGTCTCCACCTCCCTGGCCTCTGCTTTGCGAAGGCTGGCGATTAGCGAGAGCTGTGCCCCATGCACAGGGTTGACAGTGGCAGCAATACCTGATAACTATCCATATCATCGCCATCCTCCTCATCTCTCTGGTGGGGAAAAAATAAACATAAAGGACATGCATTTTGTTTTCTCAAACGGCACACAGGGAAAATAATTTAACACATGTTACAGTGGATGCCTCGCCCAACATTAGCCCCATAAATCATTTCAGTGAACCCCAAAAGGTAAGGAAGTATTAAATAAATTCTCTCTCTCTCTCTCTCTCTCTCTCTCTCTCTCTCTCTCTCTCTCTGTGTGTGTGTGTGTGTGTGTGTGTGTGTTTGTGTGTGTGTGAGAGAAATAGAAGACAACTTTTGAGAATCATTTCTATCACCATGTGGCTTCTGGGGCTCAAACTCAGGTTGTCAGGCTTGGAGGCAAGCGCCTTTTCCACTGAGTCATTTTAACACCCCAAGAATTTTTTTTAAGTAAGAAAACAATTTTTTTAAAAAAAAAGAGAATACCCTTAGATAAGGATTGAGACAACAACCCTGGGTCAGGCCTTGTGCCACTGGTGACAGGTAGGCTGTCTGAGGTTTGGAATGATCTTAGCTTGACAGAAGGCTAAGCTACAAAGAGAGTCTCTTCTCACAGAGACCCTAGAGGATGGAATGACTAATCTAAGCTTCACAAGGATGGTGGCCTCTCGGGGCAGAAGCCAGGCCTCCAGTCTCCATCCCCAGGAGACATTTCTTGGAGATCATCACTCACAGGGATGAAGTTACCATAGAAACGCCTGGGGACTCAGGCTAAGGGCATGTAAGGTTCTGTGCTGGCTACTGCTTGGGAAGCTGAGCTACTGGAATGCGCAGGCTACCAGTGTCCTCTGCAGATGGATCACAACGGCTCCAGAGGCACAGCCGCATTTTGCAATAATTATACAAGGTAACAATTTTGGTAAAATCTTTAGGCAAGAGAAAGAACCACACTGAAAACAAGAGTTTGAGTAGAGACAATTTTCCTTAGAAATGAGACTACAGAACACTCAATTCATCATTATCATCCTCATCATTGTGAACTTAGAGACAGGGTCTCACTATGCTGTCCTGATTGGTCTGGAGCTCACTATGTAGACCAGGCTGGCCTTGAACCTACAGAGATCCTCTTGCCTCTCCCATATTCTGGGATTACACAAAGGCTCCACTATGCCCAGTGAAATCTTTTATTTAAATTTGTAACAATCTATTTTAATGACAGGAGAGAATATTATAGTCATTAAAATGTGGTTAATATGATTTTTACCCATACACTTCAAAATACATGACTTCTAAGTCTAGTTGTTACTACTAGCAATTATAAGGTTATGTATTAAGTGGAAGCTGAGAGAATTTATCTTGAACTGATTTTCTTTATGTGTGTCAAAGAATACATGGCAACAATGTAACATTACATTTTAAGACTAAAAGGGTACTTTCATCAACCAAAACCCAGCCAGAGCTTTCAGGCTTTAACACTGTTGTACATTGTACTGGCTTCAACAATCAGCACAGAGCAATTGCAAAGCACTGAGCCAGCAGCAAGTCTGCAGATAATGACCTTGACCATGGGAAGTGGGTAAGAAAATCACAGCCTGACGTTGTATGGCTAATACTACGCTCTCCTCTTGAGATGCTGAGGACTGAGCCTGGGAGTTCACATATATTTATAATAGCCTGTATTCTAATGATTAGCCAACACTACCCTAACCCGGGCAGTTCATTCTTATGATAGCATGTAGCACTGAGCTACAATTAATTTTTCCAAATACACATTTTTAACAACAACAACAAAATCAGTTCTTTTATTTATTTATTTATTTACTTACTTATTTTTATATGACAGTAGCTCACTGTGTCCCCTGGCTTGCCTGGAATTCACTGTGTAGACCAAACTGGCCTTGAACTTAGAGAAAAGATCAGGGCATCTCTGCTCTGCAGAGGTCTGCCTCACCATGCCCAGACCCCCAAAATAAGATAAAATAAATAAGAATCAGTTTTAACTCAAGGGGTATAGCTATTTTAAAAACTACAAATAGGGAGAGGCTAGGGAGAGGCTTGGTGGTTGAGAGCCCTGGATGCTCTCAGAGAGGACCCAGGTTTGATTCCCAGCACTTTACATGGTGGCTCACAACCATGTTTAACTCCATTCCCAGGCGACTCAAGGACTTTTCTGGGCTCCATGGACACCACGTATGCACGTGTTGCACAGACATACATACTATCAAGACAGTCATACACACAAAAGAAAATAATTTAAAAAAATGAAAAAAAAACTACAAAGAATTCTTATAAAGCCCTTGAATTGGGAACATTTAGCAGAGCAAAATGATTTTCATTTTAGAAGCCACAGCTTAAGTTACACGAATTCCATGTGTTATCTTATGCTGGAGATTGATTGAGCCGCATAGTTTTATTACAAAAAGAAACTCTGAGAATTATTGTGTCTACTTCATCACTTTAGAAAAGAAAGAAAGAATTCAATGTTTAAGTGAACCAGGCAGTGAATGGAGAACCTGGGTCTCCTGACTATGACTTTTGTGCTACCAAATAATTCTTGTGTTCACCCTGGAAGTTACTGGCTCCCCGAGGGACTTGCCTGGAGTGAGGATATGCATAATTCAATTCCTTACTCACAGGCTATAAACACACCAGGGTCGTAGAGACGTGTTCTAGAGCACATGCCCTATCTCCTTGCCCTTTGTTCTTGCCCTCCAGGAAGCATGCAGACTCTGAGCTGCAGGGGAGTCTGGTCAGAAAGGAGGAGCGGGCATTGTCTGGAGAAGTCCAGGACACTGTATTCATGCCCAGCTTTCAGAAAAGTCTGCCCCAACACCATGGAACCAAAGAGACACTGTGGCAGAAAAAGAATCATCACTCAGGATTTCCTGGGCTGATACCCAGAATCCTCAGAGAAATGGAGGGAGATCTTTTCTCTCTGGCAAGGTAGAGTGATGCTATCTACCACATTTGACAATGGAGGGACCCTGGTTCAACTGTGCCCAGTCCCTTGAAGCACATACATTCTTTAGTAGGATAGTTATTGAAGTTTATTCTCCCAGGGCACAGACTAGCTTTCTGCACTGCCCATCATCACAGTGTCTCATGTAGCCCAGGCTAGCCTCAAACTCAAATTCAAACTCAGTTGAAGCTGAGGATATCCTGAACTCCAATTCTCCTGCCTCCGCATTCCAAGTGCTGGAACAACAGGTATGTGCCACCATAGCCAGCATCCTTTTATTTCTTAATGAGAAGGATGGACTTTGAGAATGGAGATTGAATGGTCAAAATGATCAGGGGCACAGTTTTTATAGTAACAAAAAAGAGCAGTAAAGATTGGTTTAAAGTGATGGTATACAGGAATGACTTTCTGATAGCAATGCAAGAGGACTGGGCAGTAATATTCACATATACTGGGCCAGATATAAAATAAAAGCAGCCCAAAGCAGGTGACTGCTATGGCTTTAAGAAGTAAACATCACTGAGTAACACTAAGCAAACAACATTTTATACTTAGAAAAAAGGCAACAGACAGGGATGTGACTTGGGGTACATACGCAGTTAAGGTAACTATTGTTTGTTGTTCTCCCAAATAAGATTTCCACTGTACATCAACTTCCTTATGTCTGCACTAACTGATTTTTAAATTACTTATTTTTTAATTAGAATATTTTTCTTTTAAAAATCGTGTGTGTGTGTGTGTGTGTGTGTGTGTGTGTGTGTGTGTGTGTATGTCCGAGTGTGAGTGCAGGTGCCTTCAGAGGCCAGAAGAGGGCAGTGGATCTCCTGGAAATGGAGTTACAGGTGGCTACGAGCTTCCTAACGTGGGTGTTGGGAATTGCATTGGGGTTCTCTGTAAGAGCACTAGGCATTATTTAACTGATGAACCATTTCTGTAGTTGCTTGATCTTTTTCAAGTTTTTTTTTTTTTTTTTTTTTTTTTTTTTAAATATCTGGAGTACTGGGTATAGACCAGCTCGGTAAATGCTCTCTAACCAAGCTACACCCCCAGTGTTTGGTACACGCTACCCCAGACCCATGTCTTACCTGGTAACTGTCCAGGCCTCTTTGCAGCTTGGTGGACCTTGCAGTCACACAACCAATGGATACCGACAGGATGGCTTCAACCATGAGTGGCAGTGTCCCTGAATGCTGTACAGGTTTTACTGTGACCTGAACTCTACGGGAGTGACCCTGCAGACGAGAACGCAGTGAAGATGCCGGGGATGGGGATAGAGGAAGAGAAACAAGAGAACATAATTTGAGAACAGAAATACAAAATCATCAGGGTATGCCTAGAAACTCCAAGAGTGGAATAGGGAGGAGACACGAAAAACAGACAAAAGCTTCCTACCTGTCTCAGTTGAAAGACACCCCCGGTATTGACGTCCTTCGCCTGGTGAAGCTCCACCGCAGCGTATTCCCCGAGCTCATTCAGCTCCAATATGGAGATCCACATTTCTATTCTCCGAGTTACTTCATTCCACCTGCGAAAAACCGCATCTCATCAAGCATCACCCAGGGCCACCGTCAGCGACCGGAAATCAATGCCGATCCCTGAGCATGTCCCGGCACTGTGCCCCAGGTGTCTCGCAGATTATCTCCTCAGTGAGCGCTCACACAACCCTGTGGTATGGACTCTTAGGCTGTTTAACTGACCCATACCTTACCTTCAGTGATGTATACAGATCAGGTGCAGAATTCCAGGGGCTCTGACAAACCCAAGTTAGCTCTGCCTTTTTCAAAATGGAACCACGTGGTGTGCACTCTTAAGTCTGATTATTTCATTGTGCACAATGGAGGGGTGCTGCTGCTTTCTTTTCCTGACAAGGTATCTCTATATAGCCCTAGCTGACTTTGAACTCACAGAGATCTGTCAGTCTGTGATCTCCCAAGTGCTGTGATTAAAGGCATGTGTCACTATGCCTGGCCCCGATTCTTGTAGCTTTTAATGTTGACTAATGTGCTCTTTGGCTGGATAATCCAGTAATTTGTTTATTCACCTGCTGAAAGATACCTGGGTTCATTGTGACACTGGGTATATTGGCAAAGCTGCCACGAACACTTCTTGTGGACTTAACTTTTTCATTTCTCTCAAGAAAGCACCCAGGTATAGGGCTGCTGGGTCATAGAAGAGGCAAGTGATCAACTTTATAAGAAACTAACATTTTTAGGGCTGGGGATGAATGGTAGCATGCTTGCCTTGCATGTGGAAAGGCCTTTGTTCAGTCTCCAGAAATGTTAGAAAGAGAAAAAAAGACATCAAACTCTCTTTTAATGGTTTATCTTAATGTTTGCTTGTTTATTTTCAGAGTTAGGCCTTTAATGTAGAATTAAGTCCAACCTGGAAGTTTTACTCCTATGGCTATTGTGGCCTGGGAACCTGTGCCCATATAAAAGTTGTAAAGACACCACCTGCATCTGGGCAGCATGGTGCACACCAGTAATACTAGCATTTACTGAGGCAGGAGGATTGCAAGACTGAGGCCAGATGATTTATATAGGGAACACTTGCCTAAAACAACATCATTAATGATGACAACCACAAAAACTCAGGGCACGGTGGCTCATATCTGTAACTTCAATACTTGGGAGGTTGAAGCAAGATACTGCCATAAATTTGAGGCCAGCCTAACCTATAACCAAATCATGTCTCAAAAGAACCTAAAAAGCAATAAAAAATTTGTACCAGACTTATAGATTTCTTCTACCAGACTTATAGATTTTGCTTTGCATTTAAATTTATGATTTGGGTCAACAAGATAGCCCAGTAGGTAAAGGGGCCTGCCTTCAAACCAGATGACCTGAGTTCAGTCCCTGGGACCCATGTGGTGGAAGTCGATAACCGACTCCTGCAAGCTGTCCTCAGACCTCTGTGTGTGCATGTGTGTGCGCACGCACGCGTGCACACGTGCACAAGAATAATGTAATAAATACTTTAAAAATAAACATATAATTATCTTGCAGTGATTTTTGTGCATGGTGTTAAGTAAAATCAAGTATTTTTTTTCACATGCAGCAATTATTTCAGTCTCGTTCTTTGCAATGACTCTATCCACAGTGTGTTTTGATGTTTGGTGGCTTCTTCTAGCATTCTAATTTTACAAAGGAGGACATGGGAACAAAGGTCGAGCAACTTGATCGAAGCCCCAGGGTTTGAAGCCTCTACTCTCACTTACTGTGACAGTTGCTTCTGACCCCTGGGTCTAAGGCTCACAGCAAGAACAAACCTGTCATGCAGTGTTCTTGTCTTCGCATGGAGTGAATCGACCTCCCAGATGGAGCTTCCGTTCCCAGCACACCTGTGTCCCCACACTTCAATTGCCAGTGCGCCATCAGAAATGAACTCCAGGAACTCTTCCGTGACAGACACTACGTAGTCCTGGGACAAGCAGAAGGCACACTGACACACTGAGAGTCAGGCATCATGGCACCCACTTATCTGCTCTCCACCTTAAGCCCCATCTCCTCGGTAGGCTAGCATGAAGGATCACAGGACATTGTATCTGGATGGGATCTAGGAGATAACTCTGTCCCAATGAAGAGAGCTGAACTGCTTTAGGTACAGAGCTGGGATCTGCAATCTCTTACTTTGGCTCATGGCCAGCTCCAGTGAACCACCCTGACCTCCAGATGACCCTTGCTGCACTTCGAGACTTAGTGAGTAAGGGACTCAAACTATCTGATTCCGTGCGTCTCACTTCAATTCCTCCCTCTAAAACACAAACCCACAACTGTGGAAATTTACAGAGTTCCCTGAGAACTGTGGCTGGTCACCCAGAACATTCAGTAAGCCCAGAGTCATGCCACGTTCCTTTCCACCAGCCTCCTCGGGAGCACAAGCAGAGACCCGGGCAGTTACTCCACACTTGTTTCCAGAAACAGCTACTAAATGGATTGAGCCTTATTCTGTCTACTTCCTTATTTCATCTGGAGACAGACCCAGAATTTTCGAAGGAAAAGAATTATAACAGTCAATGGGTTTAACCTGCATACTCTAGAAGTGAAAAACAAAACAAAAGAACCTAACAACCTCTAAAATCACACTGTGAACCCAGGGACTTTGGGATCCAAATTCATTGAAACAGTTGTCAAACAGCATACACTTAGAATCTAGCCTTTGCCTTCCTGATACAAACAGCCCTGTGGATACAAAGAGGGATGGGGAGTATTTAAAAGACCATTAGGGAAACAGCAACAGCGAGAACAACAAAAAACGGGGGAACATTTCTTAGGAGGAAAAAGGAACCAGTGTGTAGGGAAGGGTATGGGAGAGGCAGCAGCAGGAGAAGGGATGAATTAGAACAAGGTTATAGGACTCATGTGTTTGAAAATATCACAATAAGATCGATTACTTTGCATGACAACGTAAGTATTAAAAATAAACATTACAGGTGGAAAAAAATAGCTAAAGATTTTAAGAATGCAGTTTGGCAAATATGGGTCAAGAGATGTAGGCCTGGGGCTGAGGAGATGACATTTATTCTTCCTGAGGACCCACTTTGGTTCCCAGCACTCACCTGGTAGCTCACAACTACCTGTAACACTAGCTCCAGAGGCTTTGATGCCCTCTTCTGGCTTCTGGGAGCACTAGGCATGTACATGGCACACATACAGAACATAGGCAAAACACTCATAGACTGAACGGATAAATAAGCAAATCTTGCTTTATTTTGTTTTGTTTTTGGAGACAGAGTTTCTCTGTGTAGTCCTAGCTGTCTTGGAAACCACTTTGTAGACCAGGCTGGCCTTGAACTCACAGAGATCTGCCTGCCTCTGCCACTTGAGTGCTTCGATTAAAGGTGAGTGCTACCACTGTCTGGCCCTAAATAAGCAAATTTTAATTTAAAAAAGAAAGAAAGGAAGGAAGGGAGGAGGAAATAAATCATAAATAAATAAATGTGGGGTATTTATTTTCAGCAAAAGAAAGATCTGGCAGTCTTGCACATCTGAAATTTTACAGGTGGCAAGAGGAATTTCTTTTCTGAGCTACAGTCAGAAGGAACAGACAGGATTTGCAGAGAAGCTGTCTATCTGTCTAGGAGAAGCCTCCTCAGAAGGCAGAGCCCACCTTAGAGAAATCTAGGTGATGGTGCCATGTGAAAGCCAGAAAGACAAAAACAGGTAAGAACATAGGAAATAGCTTACTAAAATATGTGGCAGGACACAGGGACCTGCAACTGATGTCTCAGCTACTCAGGAGGATAGGGCAAGTCCAGGAGTTCAAGGCCAGCATGGGCAATACAGCAAGACTCCATCTCAGAAGATAAAATGAAAATAAAGATAATATATATTTATACAAGGAACATGGTTATAAATCTTGTAGAATAAGATTTCAAGTTGCGACTGTTCATATTTCATTTTACATATTCTCCAGGTATTTGAATTTATAACGAAGATCATTTAGTCCAGTTAAATACTATGTTCATTTAAAAAAGTGAACTTATAGTGAAAACTTTTCTGAGAGAGGATCCTCCTGCCCTAGAATGTGTGATCTTGCTACTTCAGCCTCCTCTGTGCCAGGGTTACAGGCACACACAGAGAACGTCTAAGACTTAAGTAGATGTAAGCCAAGTCTGGGGGCTCCTACCTGTAATAGCATCCCTTGGGGGGGGGGGCTGACACAGGGGGATAGCCATGAGTTGGAGAGCATAGACTACACACTGAGCCCCAGGCCTGTTTGAACTACACAGCAGGCCTCTGGTACTGTTGAGTGGATTTGGGGAGTGTCATTTTCTTCAGCGTTGCAGCCAATGAGAAGGTGTTGATGTGTCAACCTTTATCCCCCCTGCCACGCTCAGGCAAGACACTCTTAACTCTTGAGAGACACAGGAAGAGGTAGAATAAAGTAGGAGGTGACTGGGGGGGAGGGGGAGAGGGTTTCAGTGTAAGAGGGAGGGAGATGAGAAAAGGGAGCTCGGCATGAAAATGACTAAAATTCTGAAACTGCCAGGCAATAATAAAAGCATTTAAAAAAATTAATAAGGGATCTTGGGTCCTTGTAAAAAAAGAAAGAAAGAAAGAAAGCTCCACACAGTTGGAAGGTGTCCTGTCCAAACACTAGAATTACATGTAGTGTTGCAGAGTACATGGCAAAAGAATTACATGTAGTGTTGCAGAAAAAAAATCCGATTTTTTTCAAAGTCCGTGTCCAATTCCATTCCCCACCATGCAGCCGATGCTGACTCTGTCATGGCCATTTTGGTGCTGGGGACTGACCCAGGGGCCTCGAGCATACACTTGAGCACAGAATGTTACTCCTGGCCAGGAACCTCATTTTATCCATACCTTACAGTGTGAGAAGGTCACTGTGTACTGGGCGTCCTTGGACTGCGGGGAAGGCACATCTGGGTCCACCACAGGGGCAGCCACTGTAGACTCGCACTGGTCCCAGAATGTATACTGACAGAAGACGAAATTAGAGAGGCTTAAGGGCAGCCCAGTTGCCTCTTTAATTATCACCTGGGGAGATTAAAAAAAAAAAGAAGTTATAACTCTTTCCACAGTTTGGTCCATCTCTAAGAGGGGATGAAATCAGTCAGTCATCCATTTCAGAGTATTTGAGACCATTCATTGCAATTGATCGATCTATCACCTGTCTGTCATCTATCTAATCTATCTATCTATCTATCTATCTATCTATCTATCTATCTATCTATCTATGTATGCACATATGTATGTATTTATCTATGTATGTATGTATCTATGTATCTATCCATCCATCCATCTATCATCTATATTTTGCAGTGAACTTAGAACCTTAGGACCTCACACTGACTCAGATGTATTCCTAGTCCATCCTTTTTCAGAACTATAAACTATGGGGACCTCAAACTCAGATATCTGCCTGCTTCTGCCTTCTGAGTGCTGGGATTAAAGGTGTGCACTATCATGTCTAATACGTGGGCTCATCTTCAAATAAAAGAAATGTATTTACTTATTTGTGGGGAAAAAAACCCACATTCCTGTATAATCTTACTCGTGACTGAGTTTCTGATACAGATATAACTTTTATTAGAAGAACATAATTCATTAACATATTCTCCATACTGTGCCATATGGTCCTCTCTCTTTATAGATTTGACTCCTATGGATTAGCCAATTGGTCAGATATACCCTAAACAACTACAGCGTACTGACATGTGTAGATTTTATCTTGTTGTTATTCTCTAAGTAACTGTTATAGTTTGCTTTTCTGTTGATGTGGTAAAAACCATGACCCAAAGCAACCTGTTGGGGGAGGAACGGGTTGATTTTGGTTTATAGGACATAGGCTGTTGCTGAGGGAAGTCCAGGCAGAAACTTGAAGCAGAAACCATGGAGGAATGTTGCTTACTGGCTGGCTCATGCTTACCTAGCTTTCTTTACAATGCAGGACAACCTGTCAAGGGGATGGCGCCTCCCACAGTGGGCTGGACTCTCATATCAATTAACAATCAAGACAAACCCCCACAGACAGGCCTAGTAGCCAATTTCACCAATGCCATTCCTCTCTCCGGTAACTCTAGGCCGTGCCAAACAGAAAACTAAAGCAGGTGTGGTGGAGAGTGGTTTTAATCCCAGCACCAGGAGACAGAAGCAGACAGTTCTTTGTGAGTTGGAGACCAACCTGGTCTACATAGTGAATTCTAGGACATCCAGGGCTACATAACTGAAAGGCCCCACCTCAAAAAACTATCAAAAATAAAAAGATAAAGCTAACTAGACCTGTGACATAACTACTACACAGCATTCACACTGCACTACACGTTATTTTATTGGCAATTATTAAAAGCGTGTAGAAGGCTGTGCATAGACTATATGCAAACACAGCCCACTGTGTACAAAGGACTTGTGCACATGTGGATTTGGGTATGTGGAGGGCATCATGGAACCACTTTTGTCTAGATACTGAAGGTAGAGGGGGAATTTTACACAACTGTCATGAGAGAATTATTCTAGAAGAAGTGCTGCTCACGGCTGCATCTCCCGTCAGACACTTTAGCTTTTATTGTGCGGGATAAAAAAACTCATAAACTTCTTATGTATGGTTTGGCATTGCCAGGGTCTACGTGAGCCCCTTGATCACTGTCCTCTCACTCGGCATGTCAGCTTCTTGACTCGGTGAATGACTTCTCCGCTGCTGTCCACAACTTCAAGACTTCCGCTTTCACTAGAATTCTCCGAAGAGTCATCCTCTGACACGCGCTCTGGAACAGTCCCTGTAACACGCATGACCTCCACATGGAGACGCCCAGCAACCTGGATCAAGGAACAAGAGCATCTCAGAGTTCAAAGGTGTACCCGGTCAACACCAGCCCGAGACAGACGTGCACTCTGTCTGGCCACCTCTGGGAACATGACAACCTCCTCCCAAGCCATTTCCAGGAGGGACACCCAGAACCCACCCTCCCAGGGCCAGATATGCCTGGTAACCTTCTTTTCTTGCTCTGAGCCAAATTTGTCCCCTCCCAAGTTGCTATCTAGAACTTATCCTTAGGTGTACCCATTTTCCTCAGCTCAGGCAAGGAGCAACTTCAAAGGAGTGATCATATTCTTCTGTTACTTTTGGTCTCATCATTGTCTATATAGTTACATATTCATTTATTTGATCATGTGCTTAGGTAACCTATTCAGTCTATCAAAGACCTAGCCTACTGGGACACCAAGAGAGGAGTGGGCTGTGCTGCCAGTGAACTCACAGTCAGAAAGACAACAGAGAAATCAGAACCCAGTAACAACAGGACAAAGCGGCTGACATACAGGTAGTGGTTCTGCGTGGGATAAATGTATGCACGCAGCAAGTATTTACTGAGAACTGATGGGTGCAGGAACTGTGCCAAGCACTGTGCTTCTGACAGTACACCAGGCAGACATGGCCCCTAGCTCAGCAAGGGTGGATGTGTGTAACACGGAGCTGCACGAAAAAGGACTGTGTGGGGTGGCAACGGGCTCTTATTCCAGAAGGAATCACATGAACAAAGCCAGACGGGCGTGGGAAAGCAGTTCTTTTGTTTGCTTGTTTTTGTGAGGTTTTGATTTGCTGAGGCAGGGCTCACAATGTAACCCCAGGCTGCACAATCCTCCTGCCTCAGGCCCCTGTGTGCTTCCATAATAGATATGCATCCCCACTCTCGGCTCTGGGCAACAATTCCTTTGTTTAACCAGTTCATTTTTTAATTATGTGTATGTGTGTGGGTCCCTGCACTTGAGTGCTGGTGTCCAAATATGTAAAGGTATCAGATCCTCCTGGAGCTGGAGTCATAGGAAGTTGTGAGCTGTTTGATGGGGAAGCTAGGATTCGAACTTGGGCCCTCTACAAGAGCAGCAAGCCACTCTTAACTGCTGAGCCATCTCCCCAGCCCCAAATAACTGTTCTTTTGGGGTCATTTTTATTAGAATATTTATAGTTCCTAGTGACAAAGTGTTTCACTGGAGTGGGCCCAGTTTGGCAGTATTCCTTTCTCTTTTTTGAGATGGCTCAGGCTGCTCAAGTACATGATCTTTCCGCCTCAGCTTCCGAATGCTAGGATTATAGAGATGAGCCAGCACACCAGACTAAGGATAATGCTTACTGCTCAGACTCAACAGAGCAGCTGTCACTGGAGCCAAGGAGCTGAGAGAAATTAGCTGACGGTATCTGAGAAATGAGAGGAGGAAGGAATGAGGGAAAGGGGGATAGAGGGATCGAGATACTTGCCTGAAACTGAATACATCTTCATGTATTTACTCGTGTGTGTGTGTGTGTGTGTGTGTGTGTGTGTGTGTGTGTGTGTGTACAGGTGTGTGCATGCCACAGCACATGTGTGATGATCAGAGGAAAACATTTGGAAGCCTTTTCTCTCCTTCCACTCTGAGAACTGGTGATTGAACTCAGGTTAGTAGGTTTGCACAGCAAATGCTTGAGTGCTGAGCCTTGAGTGCATTTTTAATGTAATTTCAGGTCCTCAGAGTCTGCCAGGAACTGCAGATTAAGAGCCCCTGAGCAAAAGGGCCTCAGCCACTGGACCCACTGTCCACTTAAGTTGTATTTTTAGCACAGTGAGCAGGACTATCCCAGAAGGTACCAGTTCCTACATGCAAACACATATACACACAAGCACA
This sequence comes from Phodopus roborovskii, assembly GCF_943737965.1. NCBI lineage: Eukaryota > Metazoa > Chordata > Mammalia > Rodentia > Cricetidae > Phodopus > Phodopus roborovskii. The sequence goes on along the minus strand of NW_026126482.1, from coordinate 15,319,798 downwards.
GAGTAAGTATCCTGATCTTCCTAAAGGCAGAGATTAACAAAATTTCACACCTGTCACTTCCTAGGGGCTGGTGTGTCCTTACCTCCCCCTGCTGGCTGATGATGGGTACTGCATATTGAAGTTTCACGTCACAGAAGAGACATTCCAAAAACACATTAGCCACACCTATGAGGTTGTGATTCTCCTGAGCTTCGTAGAAAGGGTCTCCTCGCTTCCCATAAAGCCTCTTGGCCTGAGAAGCAGGACAGGCACTTCATTGAGTGAGAGGTCAGGAGACAAAGCATCAACTTAAATCATGTTATTTCAAACCAGCACTAAACATACCTTTAGACGACGCACTTATAGAAATAAATAAGAAATAAAGTCAGAACCATGCCCACATAAACCCAGTGTATGAGTCGGATGTGTCCACTAGGGGGCTGCACATGTAGAGAAACCTAGCTTCACTCATACCACACCTGCAGCCCGTTTCATGGCATGCCCTGTAACTTGCACCAAATTTTCCTTTCTATTACTAACGTCAAATGTTAAAAACAAAACGGAACATCATGTGCATTACAATTACATTTAGAAATCTACCTAGCCATGAGCATAGCTAGGGGCGCACACAGGTAGGGGCGCACGTGGCTAGGGGCGCACACGGCTAGGGGCGCACACGGCTAGGGGCACATGCGGAGTCGCAGATAAAGATGAAATTCACACCGACTCCAGCCGGCCTGGTTTTCCAGGACACAGACCACCAGCATGGAAACTTCTTTCCTCTCCTTTCACTGGAGAATAGTGAAGACAAAGCAAAGAGAGACCCCCTGCCTGGGTGTTCCTGGATCCCCTTCCACCCGTCTGAATTTTGTGTGATCCTAGCAGGCCTGGCTCTCTGTAAGGATGGCATTTTATCTCCCTTGGGTAAATGACGAGAGCATTTTTGTCTGTGGTTTGAATACAGCACATCTCCTTGCCACCTTGTTTCTCTTACCTCCGGGACATTTTCTTTCCATTCTTGGTAAAGGTCTCTCATATCAATTAGTTTATTCTCCAGCTTCTCAATGGTCCAAACCTGGGTGCTCTTTCCTCTTCTCCTCGCTTGAATGGCTGGCTCACTCACTATCGCCCCTCTCTGTAAAATGAAGGAAAATCAAGATTTTTGTCAGTTAAAGGTTGTCTGCATTATCGTGAGGCTGTAAGTTTATAAAAGATGGTAAAACATTATCACCTAGGAATATTCTGGTCACTTTTCCTCTTTTAGATATGCCATGCACGCACTATTTTCTTTTTTAAATCACAAGCCCGTGTAAGCACAAAATCACATATACCAATCTCTGTCCAGTTTTTATATCACAATCAATTCCTTTTGGTGGGGGATGTCCTTCTGTGTGCTGTGAATATGTTTCTCTTATTGGTTGGTGAATAAATGCTGATTGGCCAGTAGCTGGGCAGGAAGTACAGGCGGGGCTATCACACTAGGAATGCTGGGAAGAGGGACACAGAGAGGGAGCTGAGAGAGAGGAGCCATGCAGCTGCCGAAAAAAGAACACACTGGAGAATTATGGGTAAGCCACAGCCTCGTGGCAATACACAGATTAATAGAAACGGGTTAATAATTAAGAGAGAGCTAGCCAATAAGAAGCCTGAGCCATCAGCTGAACAGTTTATAATTATCAGAGCCTCTGTGTATTTGGGACTAAATGGCTGTGAGACCAGGCAGGACAGAAACTCCGTCTACAGCCTTTCATTGACTACTCTTCATAAACTTGTTTTTTTTTTTTTTTTTTTTTTTTAAAGTAGCATAGGAATTCATTGTATAGATTTATCACATTATGACTAATTATTATTCAACGGCAAGGGTACTTCAAGTTTTGTTACATAAAGGCCACTATGAGGGCTGGGCAGGTGGCTCAGTTAGTTCAGTGTTTGCTTAGCATACACAAAGCCCTCGGTTACACCCCAGAACCACCCGCAATAGATGTGGTAGAGCATGCCCGTAAGGTCATCATTTGGGATGTAGAGACAGGAGGATCAGAGGTACAAGGTCATCCTTAGCTACAAAGTAAGTTTGAGGCCAGCATGGGATTATTAGACACTGCTTCAGTCAATGAATAATCAATCAATCTTTTGTTTTGTTTTTCGAGGCAGGGTTTCTCTGTATTGTTTTGGAGCCTGTCCTGGAACTGGATCTGTAGACCAGGCTGGTCTCACAGAGATCCACCTGCCTCTGCCTCCTCAGTGCTGGGATTAAAGGCATGCACCATCAGTGCCCTGTTTTCAATTAGTCAATCTTAAAGAATAAAGGGACTATCTAACAGAATCCTTGTGTTATGAGTATTTTTTCATGTTGCTCTGATCCCACAGCCACACCAGCCCCAAATAACACACAGAGACGCTGTATTAGACATAAAGCTGTTAGCCTGTTACTAGCATTTCTTACCGGCTAGTTCTGTCTTAAATATTAACTAATTTCTATTAATCTAAGTATTTCTACGTGGTCTTATCTTACCAGAGAGAGGGCTCGGACCTCTGTTCTCTCAAGTGTCTACATGCTGACTCCTCCCTACTACTTCCTCCAATATTCCTTGTCTCCTAGTCCTGCCTACCTTGCTTTCCTATTGGCCAACAATGCTTTATTCATTAACCAATAAGAGAAACATTTACAGAATGACATCTCCCCTCATCCTTGCACACAGCCTGAAGGTCTGTGGGCTTACAACTTCCAAAAGATCCTCCCTAACTTCCTGTCTTAAATTTCCAAAAAAAGTTTTTATTGTATGTTTATGTGTGTTTTGCCTCCATGTATGTATGTATGTGTACCACGTGTGTGCCTGGTGCCCCCAGAGGCAGAAGGGGACATTGGCCTGGAACTGGAGTTACAGATAATTGTGAGTCACCACGTGTGTGCTAGGAACCAAACCTGGGTCTTGTGCCAGAGCAGCAAATGGTTAACTGAGTGAGCTCTCTCTGCTTACCACACTCAACTTCCTTTCTAGCTAGTTGGCTGGGTAGAAAAAAACATGGATGAGAAGTTATTTTCTTCCGGGTTTCTCTCTTACAGCAAAATTTCTTTAAGTTGAAATGATAAGAGTCTTCCAGATAGCTGTAAGGAGTTCCATACGTGTAATAATAGCAGGTTTTAAAATCACTTCTTCTCAGAGAATTCACTCAAAGAAAAGCAGTGCAATTAAGCATACACATATACCCTCTGCAGCAGGGGCATTTGCACGAGGAAAAGCATGCATAATTACCACCCGGCCTTCTGCTTCCATTCTCTCCAAGGGCACTGCTTACACAGTGTGCTTACCCAGGGGGCACAGACCAATTCGAAGGCTTCCAACACCTGGCTCCCCTTAGGACCTGCTCCCAGAGATGAGCTCTGAACTCGAGTCTGCAGTATTTCCTAGCCTGCATCCTGCTCTCCCGTCCCCTAGGGCCATGCCTACCTTCCTGTTGGCGCTGAGGTTGGCCGCAGGGATCTGGAGAGTCACTTGATAGTCAGTAAGCTTGCTCATTTCCTCGGCTAGGAAGTTGGCTTCCCTCACCAGAGTGTTTGCTTTCACCAGCTGCTCTCGAAGCTTGGCCAGGCTTTGCCTAAACAGTTCATCCCTGTGGAGTTGAAGAAAAGAAAGCACACACAGGTGAAAGTGAGCTAGGGTTCTGTTCCTGTCGGAAAATGATGACCAATACCAGCAACCACAACACAATCCTTTTAGGAAGTTTTCTTTCCTGGCCACAGGTAGCGGGACACTAGGAACCACTGCTGGGGACAAGCCAACAAAAACACCAGGCACTGCACATGGTAGTGCATGCCTTTAATCCTAGGACTTGAGCAGCAGGTCTCTGTAAGTTCAAGACCAGCCTGGTCTACATCAGTCTGTTCCAGGACAGCCAGGGCTGCCACAATCTTTTGTCCCCCCCCCATCCATCCATCCATCCATCCATCCATCCATCCATCCATCCATCCATCCATTTGTTATTAAGGCCTAGTTTCTATATGATAGTCCTTTCTCAGGCCACTCCTGGTACAGTCCCCCTACTCAAGTCTAGCTTCCCTGGTTGTCATCTCTCACATACATGTCCTGGGTTGTCATCTCTCACATGCATGTACTGGGTTGTCATCCATCTCTCACATGCCCTGGGTATCATCTCTTACACCCTGTTTGTTGCCTCGTTCATGCCCAATCTAATGCTTTCAGATTGATTTTTTTTCCCCATTCTTCTATAAGTCACTTCCAGATACAAGCAGTTTGCCCACAAGCATCCAAACATTCCTTTACTGCTTTCCTTCTGCCAAGCCACCCATTTACAGCCTGGGGCTAGGGGTGTTTTCAGGGGCAGTGGACATGGCTAACATGGGGGAATGGTCTTGCTTCAATCACCAAAACATAAAAGAAAAAAAGACCTTCCTACCTTCTGCCTGCATTTTCATATTGTTGCTAAAGAACCATTCAAACCACTATCTCAAGGCTCAACAATCTAAGCCTTCTACTTTGCTACTATTTCTACTGAAGGGTAAAGGATTAGGGAAACTAGGGATGGGGGATGGGGGATGGGGATGGTCTGTGATAGCTGACATTCTTGGGACATATCACTAAAATAAAACACCAATGGATAAACTAGAACTGGGCCCACAGTCTCCTTTTTCCAGGTGTGCTCTTCCTTCACAGGCCTCTCCAGCCCCACAGCACCGATCCTGACTCAGGGTCTGGCCTCATTCTTACCTCTCCTCAGCCCACTGGGTCACCTTCTGCTGGGCTGTCTGGCTGCTGTATGCCAGCCGGTCAGAGACGATGCTGGGTGGCTGCCTCTCTGGGGAGAGCTGCTGGCGAAGCTGCTCCAGCTCGCGCTCATACATGAGCCTCTGTTCCTCCAGGGCGGTCCTCTTCTCTTCCAGGTATTGCTTCTCCAGGACCTGTACCACATTTTGAACTGGATCTGGTGAGCCGAGAGAAGAGGCAAGCGGCTGTAAGCAGCTCATAGAGACAGGAGCTCCCACCAGCGTCAGTCAGGGTCTCTCTCGGCAAGAAACATCCCCTGCCTCAGAATCTAGCCTGGTCCTGTGCTCTCTGTGCCCGGCGAGAGTGCTCACAGAGGAGATCCTCCTGGTTTGCTTTCGGGCAACACTTCTGCTAACTGTAAACCTTCACTGTTTCTTCTGTGGCAAGAGTGCATCCTCACGTTAACCTGTGTGTATCACAAACCTCCTGGCATTTGATGGGGAGGAACTGGATGTGACACCATTGTGAAATCCAGGACAGCACGTGGCAGAAGCACGAACCAGTTGATCTTTACAGCATTTGACTTCTATGCTCATTTAACGTGGCTTTTGTGTGTGACAAACAGGCTTTCTGACTGTTCCACACAAACTACCCTACTCTTGAATTTCTCTTGATGGGGAGGAAATAACCACAGCACACGTTGGAAAATATTGATTAGGAAGGTGGCATGGAAATTCCTCGGGTGTGAATTCCTAAGAGGGCAACTAACTTCCATGAAAAAGAAAAGCATGCCTTGGGCAATTTAGTGGTCCAGGGACCTAGAACCTGCAATTTGCGCAAGCAGGTACAAACATATCAACAGATGGAGCCTGGGCAATCTCCATGGATGGGTGTGGTGCTGGTGGGAACTGACTCTGAGGAGAACGGGCTGGGCAGGACATTCATATGGTGATGACCAATGAGCTGCATGCCAGATCCAGACAGTGGCACGTGAGCAGAGTCACAACACAAGCGAGTGGCGTGTACTGAATCAATGCACTGACAAACGCATGGTGCAAAGGACTGCCCTTCACAGTCAGCATCTCCCAGAAGTCCATGGGACTGAGGGAGATGCGTCTTTAGACTGGTGTGGATGTAATTTCCTCCTTGTACGTTTACACATTTGCCTACGATTTCCTGATAACCTGTGCTATACTCCTACTCAGTTGTTCTCAGTTTAGTTTCCAGAAAGCATCTGGACAGGGATGCAGGAGTTTTGTTTTTTTTTTTTTTTTTTTTTTTTTTTTGTCATGGCTATTGACAGACTCTTCCAAACTGCCCCATCAGTTTGTGCGATCAACATCAATCATACTTTATGTATATTAGCATGTAAGAGAACACCTTAGCCTTTAAAATAAAGTTAACAGAGCAAAGACAAGCAGTTTCATATAATCGCAAAACACTGTAAGTTGTCATTAATAAAAACCACAGAACCATGCCAACATGACTTTACTGGCTGCATCCCAAAGTGCAGGGACCAAACTCACTGCATGCACGACCCCAAGGAACCCTGCAGACCCGCCTCCTTCCCTGTGGGGGATGGCATCTCTATTTTAATGTTGGAGAAACTGGGGCTCAGAGAAATCATAGAGAACAAGGTCAAATGACAATAATGGCAGAGCCACATTCTGAGCTCAGAGTGGAAGCTGACTAGTCAATGATGGTAAGACGTCAACTGGACAAACGGGTCTTGATGCCATGCTCTTATCCCAAAAGTGGTCCATGTCAGCCCTAATCAAAGGACAGAGTTTTCAAAACAACCAACCAGATTGCTCTAAAAGTCATTGTTCCATTGAAGCGACATCAGTTTTTGTCACTGAGAGGTTGTCTTACGGGGTTTGGTAAAGAGATCCTGAATGTCACACTGGGGATCGAACCTAGGGTCTTTTTCTTGTTCGCGCTAAGCAGGAACTGTACCACTCAGCTTTGCTGCCCAGGTCCTTCGGAACATATTTAATCCACATCCCTGCTTCTGATGTTGCAGAAACACATGTGACCCCCCTACGGCTGACGCTGCAGGATCTCAAGCCAGGTTCCTTGTCAAAGCAGAGGCCAAGTGACTGACGGAGGCCGCTTGAAATGGCACCAGCAGCCACAGTGGCACACAGAAAGAGGAGTAACTCGGTTCTGCACCTGAGCCTCCCAAGCGGGACTCCCAGGTCCCCTCCTCATCACACACAGCCCGGCTCGGGGGCTCAGTAACGGGAACATATCTCTCTCCTATTTTTCATTAAATTTTGATTTTATATAAGTGCGTAGCATATTTGTATGTGGGGTGCATGTGTGATGTGTACACGTGAAGGCCAGAGGTAAATCTTGGGTGTAATTCCTTACGGACCACCTGCCTTTAAAAACATTGATTTCTTTAGTACATGTACATGCATACATATTCTGGCACATGTATGGAGGAGTTGGTTTTTTCCTTCCATCGTGTATGTTCTGGGGGACAAATGCAGACTGTCAGGCTTGTTACCAAGCGCCCTTGCCTGCTGAGACACCTTACCAGCCTCCATTTGCATGTGCACACGGGGGCCCGAGACTGATAGCAAATACCTTCCTGTATGATTCTCCACTCCACATTCGAACCCAGAGCCCACCAAGCCAGCTCTTTTAGTAGGGCAGTTTGTTTCAGGGATCCTGTTTCCACCTCCTACATACTAGGTGGCAGCGGGCTGCCATGCCCACCCAGCTTTTATATGGGTTCTATGGACCCGGACACTGGTCCTTATGCTTGCACAGCAAGAGCCTAACTTGTGGAGCCATTTCCTCAGCTCCTCTTCTACGTTTGCATCCCAATGAGCTCGGCTTCAGGTCAGTACTTACTCTAGTGACTCTGAGATGGCAGAGGCTACACCTGAAGGCGCCACTGCCCTGAGCTACCATGCTCCCTACAGTAATGAAGCCATTAGTAACACTGAGGGCACTTCCCTCTGCTGCCGGGAATGCAGGGGAAAGGACAGCTGGAAGGCAGAAAGGCTTCTTTCATCCCTGTTAGACTTTGCCAAAGCTCGCAGCACGCAATGTTCCCTCAGCGGCCCCGCAGAAAGCCAGTCAGGCTCCCACATGCTAAGGCAGCAGTTAAGAACCTCTGTCCCAGTGTTGATGGACCAGCTTCGTCTGAAACCACAGGAGGGGGAAGAGAATCTTCAAGTAGGACCACCATGGGGATGACCACCAGGCAGACAGGCTTACGGTTGGGAAGCCACCTAGCGGGAGATGGAATTCTGAGGACATCAGGGCTGCCAGTTCATCCGCACCCTGACGGAGCACGTGTGCCTCGGAGGGAAGCATTGCTCAGGAGAACTGGTGGAGGAAGGGAGGCATTGTTCTACTCAGGTAAAACTAACCCTGGGGAGCGTGACCCAGAAAGCGGGGTGGGGTGAGGAGGGTGTGGGGGGCCATGAGGCAAAGAGCCTGGGGGAACGTTTCACTTTAAGCATCGTTTTTACCAAAGGTACTTGAGCCTATCTGTTCAGTAAGTCTCTTTGGAAATATAATTTCCAACTGGATTTATAGTAAACATTACCTTTCATATCTATTAGGCTTTATTTGAAATTTCTGGAACCATATCTTCTTGGGGACTTTTTTACTCTTCCAGAAATGGCAAAATACGATGGAGAAATTGATTAAAAGAAAAAGTTTATCAAACCCATTCCTTGAATACTCCGAGACCATGGAAATGCTATCGCAATTGGCTTGGGAACAACAGGCGCCCAAGAGGGAGCCATCTGCAAACCGTCTGGCTCTACCCAAATTCTCTATGTTGTCTTGATGCAGCTCCCTGCTGGGGGCCTCTCTAAGAAACTTTTGGCTTTATGTGTCTAAACTTTAGGAAGACTCTGCATATACATCCCTGTCCCTTGTGGACAGATGTGGTGAGCGCTGCTGCTGCTGCAGCCCGCATCTTACCGTTGCTGTTCAGGGTTTTCATGATGACCTCCATCTGCGCAAACTCATAGTTGTAGTCCGGTTCCGAGGAAGCCTCGCTCGCAGCATCCAGGTCACGCTCTGCAGGATCTGCTTCTCTTTCAAAGTCTTTCAGCCAATCCCGCCGCTTCCTCTTAGGTAAATTAATTCTGTGGGGATTTTCATGATTAGATAAAATCAACTTGATTTATCCTTAAATAGGCAACAGAAAAAAATTTTTTTTTGTTGTTTTTTTGAGACAGGGTTTCTCTGTATTGCTTTGGAGGCTGTCCTGGAACTCTCTCTGTATACCAGGCTGGCCTCAAATTCACAGATATGCCTGCCTCTGCCTCCCAAGTGCTGGGATTAAAGGGGGGAAAAAGTAACTGGAAATACTAGAGAACACGAAGTTGTTACCTGAAAAAGTGGTTATTTCCCCATAAGATTCTGTCCCCGTGCCACAGCTGGGTAGAACTGCAGACAAGAGTGCCATTTACACAGGACCTGAAGGGACACAAAAGAAGAGGCCAGGTGGATGAAGACAGTGGTCCCAAGCCTCAAAGTAGTCACAGGGAACGTTCTCTTAATGGATACATTTTGGGGAACATTTGAAGAAGGAGCAACAGAAACACAGTCTCGCCACGAGCCAGGGAGGGTCTGCCAACTCCCCTAAGAGCGATGGTCACCTCTGTGTCCTTCTGATGGAGATACTAAGCATCACTACAGGATGAGTTGTTGACATTTACAAACTGCAGCTGGGGAGATGTCTCATTGGGCAAAGCTAGCATGAGGGACCTGAATTCAGGATCCCAGAGCCACATAAAGCTGGGGGAGGGGGGGAGGTTGTCCCTGAATGGAGGCCTAGAGAGGTCATTGCATTGGAGATGCCCGAGCCATGGGATACCTGCCCAGGGGAGCTGCAAACGGAGTGAACCAGCCCAAGAGAGAAATGTGTTACAGCCAGCAAAGCTGAAAGAAGTTGGAGATCTAAAGAGCACTTTGACATCAGACATCACTGGAGTTTGCGCAGCTGGATTTTGGTCTTGCTTTGGTCCAGTATTTCCTTACTGTGCTTCCTTCCCTTACATTTCAGAATGGTAATGTTATCCTGTGCCATTATATGTGGGAAGTATGTGATCTGTTTTTTTTTGACTTTGATTATACAGGGGATTACAGTTGAAAGATTGCATGAATCTCAGAAGAGACTTTGAATTTTAGACTTTTAAATGGTGTTGAGGCTGTGATAGACTATGAGGTCTTTTGCAGTTGGACTGAATGCATTTTTGCATTAGGATATAGCAAAAGCCTTTGGGGGCCAGGGAGTGGAGTGTGGTGGTTAGAAAGACGATGGACACCAAAGGGAGTGTCACTATTAGAAGGTGTGACCTTGTTGGAGGAAGTGTGGGTGGGGGCTTTGAGGTCTCTTTTGCTCAAGTTTCCCTTATCCTATTGCATACAAGATGTACACTCTCAGGTCCAGCACCACATCCGCCTGAATGTCACCATGCTCCCTGTCATGATGATAATGGACTGACCCTCTGAAACCGTAAGAGAGCCACCCAATTAAATGTCTTCTGTATAAGAGTCGCTGTGGTCAGAGTAGTAAAAAACCCTAAGAGAACACTATTACTCCTCAAGGTTACCACGATGCTATGATTTGAATATGCAATGTCCCCACGGGTTCCTGGTCTAGAACAGTTGGTCCCCAGTGGGTGGCCTTGTATCCAAACATTGTGGAATTCGGGAGGCAGAGCCTACTGGAGGAAATGGGTCATGGGGAGTAGATCTATGGGGATCAAGCTACTCTGTGTCTGGAGAGGTCTATTTCCTTCTGCTTCCTGATGGTGCCACTGTCACTGTCACTCTCAAGAGCCATCCCTGCCACCATGACTTCCTAGCCATATGCACTGTACCCTTTCAAACTGTGAGCCCAAGTAAACCCCTCCTCCCAGGTGCTTTCGGTTAAGGCAATGAGAATAGTAACTAACACGACCTCTGGAATCAGAATGCAAACCCTCAAGGGTACCCAGCACATCCTTACCTTTGACATAACTGAAACAAGCAAAGGGAAAGGGCAAGCATCCTTCTGAGAACACGGGAGGGTTGAAGCCTCCACATCTCCTACCTTGCATTCTCTTTTGGTGTAAGAGTGATGTCTCCATCTGCGGCAATGTCGATCTCACAGTGCTCAGGCTGAATCCCTATTCCGAAGAGCTGGATGTCCTGAGAGGTATCTGCACCCACCCGGGTGTGATCCTAGAACACAGAATCGAAGAGAAGAAACCAAGTTCATAAGTAACTCCACCAGATATGGTCACACACAACTGGAATAAGTCAGCAGCGTACAAAGGGCTGTATGAAATGAACCTCACAGGAGATCTGGAGCATCAGAAGGCAAATGTTGGCCAGCATGATGGATGACTCAATGGACAAAAGCATTCATCACCAAATCTAATGATCTGAGTTCAGTCTCCAAAACGTACATAGTGGAAGTAAATTATCCTCAGACCTCTATTCACATGCTGCGTGCACACCCTCCACAGATAGATACATAGTTAGATGGATGGATGGATGGATGGATGATGGATGGATGCAGTAATAATTTTCTTAAGCCAAAAGCTTACCTTGAAACAACTTTAAAAAATGGTTAAACTCAGTTGGGCGTTAGTGGTACATGCCTTTAATCTCAGCACTCATGAGGTACACAGGTGTGTATACACACACACACACACACACACACACACACACACACGCACACGTCAACATTTGTAATGTCAATATTCCACTAGTGGTGAAGCCTGTGGTTATAAGATGTGCAGATCCAAGTAGTTTTAAGTATCCAGAGTCTTTGAATCTCTTTGGAGACTCATTTACTGTGCCCCCTGCTCATTCACAGAGCAGCTTCCACATTTCTCTATAAATTATTAATCATGGTGACAATCTCCTCTGTATGCAATGGAGAGAATGTAATGCTAGGCCTTTCAAATTAACATGGCTGTGGTTGGGGCTGCAGCTCTGTGGCATAGCACTTGGCTACCATTCACACACAGGACCTAGTTCAGAAATTAGTCCTTCTCCCTCAATAACAGATCCTAAGTTGACTCATGATGTCTCAGTAGGTCAAAGGATACCTTTACCATGATTTTACCTCTGAAAAAAGTGGAAGAAAAAAGATCTTAGGAGGCTGAAGCTCCCCATTTCAATTCCAGTTTATTCTCCACTGAATATTATATACTCTCAGGGGATGGAAGTTCTTAATGAGGACTTAATTTAGCCTTCCAAAGAGGGAAATTCCTGTGCATTGGCAGGTTTGCCTACTACAATGTCCAGTGTATGTGAGTTGCTTTAAAATACCCAGGTCCATGGCTGGAGAGATGGCTCAGCAGTTAAAAGTGCTTGCTGTTCATGATAAAGATGTCAGCTTGGAACCCAGAACCCATGTGATGGCTTACAACTGCCTGTGATTCCAGTTCTAGGGGATGTGATGCCCTCTTCTGGCCTCTGTGGGCACTGCATGCATGTTATACACATGCACACAAGCAGGCATACACATACACATGTAAATACAAACAAATCAAATAAATGTAAAAACACAAAAAAACACTACAGGTACCCAATCCTTGATCACCATCTACCATAACAGGGGGCTGGAGAGATGGCTCAGCAGCTAAGAGCACTGGCTGCTCTTCCAGAGGTTTTGAGTCCAATTCCCAGCAAACCACATGGTGGTTCACAACCATCTATAATGGAGCTTAATGCCTTCTTCTGGCATATAAATAAACTAGCATAACACACGCATTCTCTCTGTGTATGATATAATAAAACATGTTTTGATGATCAACTGAATTCCCTTTGTCAGTTGGGGCATCCTGTACCAATGTATACAAGTGTCCTATTTTAAATATCTCTTTTCCTTTCTCTCTCTTTTCCCTCTCCCTTTGGGATAGCGTCCCATATAGCCCAGGGTGGCCTTGAATATGTATGCGCCTGAACTCCCAATCCTTCTGGCCTACACCTCCCAAATTCTGAGATTATAGGTATGTTCTGTCACAACTGGTGCTGATGTCCCATTAATAAAATTGGTCAGTAGTTCTAAAAATGTAGCCAAGACCCCTGGCATCTCTGACATTTCAAGAGACCCAAGAGGTCAAAACGACTTTAGGGAAAACATTAAATGTTCTTTGTTGTTGCTTTCTCATTTTATCATGCGTGAACGGCAGGGCTTTTGCAGGGAGCTGCTCAGTCAGCTGTGTTTTTGCATTCCAGCATTCCCAGTTGTAATGCCGTGCAAACAGATGGCTATAACTTAGGCACATGAAAGTGTACTGGAGTCCTTGATACTTTCCAAGAATGTACACTGGGTCTTATGCCAGGAAGTTGGAAACCCACTGTTGAGACATCCCCATCATAACCAGTGCACACTGAAGTCACGGTGCCAATACTACAAGGCCATAGGTGAAGGGTCATAAGACAAAAGTCCTCCCCGATAATGGGGTCAGAGCTAGACAGACTTGGAAGAACTCTGTTCTTGAATCTAGCCTAGGGTCTCTCTAGGCTTGTGTGGGACCTGAGATCCCTTTAGAGTTACAATGAAGAATCACCATGGCCTCTTGGACCCCAGACACCTTGGAATTCTGCCATCTTTATATTTGGTATACCCTGAGTTGTTCATGTATGTCCTTCTGCAGCCTGTCCTCAAGGGCATCAGGTGAAACGAAAGTTGTTTCTTGATCAGTGATGAGGGGTTGCATCATCCATGATATTACTTCTACTCAGGGTGAAGCTGGACACAAAAGGCAAAATCATGGGACCAGGCATCCAGGCTCAGTTGGGATGATGTAGGGTGCAATGGTCTGTTGTTCAGACACACGTCTCCTCACCTTTAAATAGTAAACCAGAAGCTCATTGAGGGCAGGGTCTGCGTTCAAGTTGACGAGGTAGCACTTGTCATCCCCCACCTTGATCCCAGAGGTCTCCAGGGAGATCCCCATGCTCTCCAGCTGCCGCTGTCTCTCCTGGTCAGGGAAACAGACAAAAGCAGGGACACTTTGTTGTTCTAGCCACAAGAAGTATCCACGGAAAGAGTAAGTCATTATTTCTGGGGACAATGCCAAAGAGATGACACAACGTACTCAGATAAACTAAGTTTGCTAAGCACCTACAGTGCAAGATATGACAGTATCCCAGGGCACCCAGGGTGAATTACACAACAGTATCAACTCTCAAGAAACTACAGGTCTGGGGAAAGGGACAGGATGGCATCGCTAGAACGCAAAAGAATAGCAGTGTGCCCTGAAGGACTATGAAGGGTGGCGTGGTTTCCGAGGAGGGCACCGTGATGGCGATGGCGTTAGAGAGCAGGAGGGGCTGAGCATATGTGTGAGATAATTCCTGGAACAGTAGATGGCTTTCCATAGCAAGAAGTGAGATCGGTTGCTTGGTCACAGGAACTCACAGTCAGATTCTGGACATAGAGGATGATTTCAGGGGACAAGAACTCCCGGCAAATGGGGAAAAGATGGAGGACACGGAGTGACAGGCCTTGAGCCTACCTGTCCATGTAAGACTTGAGCAATGGTTTAGAATGTGGTGGGTACTGATCTACGGCTGGGAACACAGCAGCTAATAAAGCAAAGTCTTCCTCTCATGGAAACATACATTGTTGTGAGAGGAGACAAGTGGTGGTGAGAGCTTGTGACAGTGTCAATTGAATTAAAATGTCCATAAAATGCAGTGTGGCGTGAACACAAGCACACCTTCCTGCTGCCCGGTCCATTTCACTAAATGCTCACGCATCATCTTCTAATAAGCACAAAGAATCAAATGGTCACAGACTGTTGTGTTGTACGTCTTAACACTTTCTGTCAATCAGAGCTTTCAATGCCATACTTTACGGGCGATTTACAAAATAAAATAAATAAATAAATAAAAATAAAAAACAAACAAAAAAACACCCCTCTGAATTAAAATGCGGACCCTTGTTCATCTGAAGAGCGGAAAGCAGGGAAGACAACCCCCACTCCCAGCCTGTGTATTCAATGTAGTCGTAGAGGACCGTACACAGACTGTTGGAAGATGTCAAGCTGGGGTTTTATAATGAGCTCAGCAGACAGAACGAGGCCCAGGAGGGTTTCAGAGGAGGCAGGTGTCTGTCCAGAGGACACTAGGTGGAAGGAGGCCTTAATGTTTCAGGCTAACCCAGCGGCCCACCTGTGCGATCTCTTCCGTTTTCCTCAGCTTTTCTTCCCATGTCACTGTTAGCTCCTTTATCAGTTTCTCAGACTCTTCAAGCTTCTCCTTCAGCTCCGGGGCCTTCATGGCCTTTACAAATGAAACCAGAGACACCGGCTTTCAAAATCTTTCCAGCGTTATGTGCAGCAAATATATAACGGTACCCCTGCCTGTGGGACTGGAGTTTGAATACAGGGCCCCGAACATTCATTTTGCAGCTATGTACATGTTCTATATAGTCATGGGCTACATTCAGCATCCATATTAATGCAAGTATTAATAATCTTTCAGAAGCAATTAAGTAACGCACTGTCATCGTGGGACTTGGAATTCCGCTAATCAAAGCAAACGGAAGAGAACATGGTTGTCTCTCTTTAGAGAAAAAGCGATAACGGCTAATGGGTGTTTCATTAAGAGTCTGGAAAAAAATGCTACAGTTTATTTCTGAAATATCAAAGTAGGAGAAAGGTTGTTTAGGCAGATTTATTTGTCAGTAAGACAGAAATCAATAATGTCATCAATAAATTTCCTGTAGCTATAGTAACCAATAGTAACCAATTAGGAGCCTGTCCATCAGTGAGACTAAGCAATGGATACCCAGCACCTATGAAAGCCGCATGGAAACAATCTTCAGTTTTAATTAAAAAAAAAAAAAAAACACACTGTTCCTAGGATTTCCCATTGGAAGTTCAAGGGTCAAGCGACTGGCTGAAGCTTAGAATGAGGTAGTGACAGGAATGACCTCACTTCCCTCCTTGTGGGCAAGCTGGTGTCAGCCGCGTTGTTCTTCCCAATGCTTCTTAGCCTAGAGCAGACTTCAGCATACGCTGAAATGCTGAATCACTCAGGTATAACCGAGGGCTGAAAGCCGGCGAGCCCTCACCCATCAGACACACGAGTCAAGGGGCTGCAGGAACGGGGCATGGCGGATGACGTTACCTCAGCCTGCGAGAGCTGCTCTCTCAGCTTCTCCACCTCCTCTCGAAGTTCTCGGATGACTTTGGCGTTGGGGTCCTCGTTCACTACAGCGTGGTTCACGATCCTCTTGGCTCGATCTGCATACCTCAGCGTGGACAGCGTCTCCTCGTAGTTGTCCGCTGCTGGACTGATGGTGGCTATCATAGAGGTCTGGCTGTTCCCTCCTAAATTGTCCTGTAAAGAATTTCAGATTGTACCTTGTTGGAGACCACTTCATGTCAAATGTTAACTTAACAAAAAGAGGAAATATCCACATGTGACTTTGTTCTTCGTGAAAAAAAAGTACACGTCAAAATGTGTTAATATTTTGCACATAATTTTATAAGAAGATGAAATGTGTCCTGTTTATATTTATATCAATAAATAGTTCTTGACAAAAGACATTGTAACAGAATTAAAATAACAGGTAGTGTTAACTTGTGTATGCACGCTGTTGTGTGGCACGTGACTGTGCAGGTGCGTGTCCATGACAAGGAAAGAATGATGTCGGGTGTCTTTCTCCGTCACTTTTACTTCCTTGAGATAGTGTCTTTGACTGAGCTGGAGGCCAGCTGTTTCAGCTAGGCTGACTTGGTAAACAGGCTCCACCCATCTCCACATTCAACCTTTACATGGGTGTTGGGGATTTGAACTCAGGTACTCATGTGTACTCAAGCTAACACTCTTACCTGGTGAGCCATCCCCACACAGTACGAAGTCACGTTCCTTGAACATCACTGAGAGTTAGGATGACAGTATTTTGTGTGCTTCATTAGCCCTGCACACTTCTTTCATAGCCTCCTCACCGGAAACAGCAAGCTTCAGATAAAAATGAATCCTAGGTCAACAAATTACCTTAAGAAGCCATGTGAGAACTGAGTCCCGATAAGGCACGAATTTATTTTTTCCTCTGCCAGCCGCCTGGTCAGCAAGTGATGATATAACCAACCCCAAGGTGGTAAGCGATCTGTCACAAAAGGAATGGAATTAAGCTTTGAGGATCTTTGTTTTCATAAAATAACAGTCTTTCTAGAAAGCAAGAATAAAAGGTGCAAAACAGTTAAGTCAACAGTATGTTAAATCTCTAATAATTTCCCCAGAGGCCAAGAACAAAGAAAAAGTGACCCATTAACATAAAATAATGAATTTATAATTCCTATAAGAAAAACATGCTTAATTACAGAATCCCAAAAATGTACATTTTAAAACCTCAAAACATACAATTATAAAATCATATTAGAAAGTACTCATTCACTCCAAATATTAAAGTCTGGATTACTCAATTTTCAGGTCAAATTTGGAACATTCAGGCCTCTGCTCTTACATCTTGCAGAACACCCGCCCTTCCCATATCTTAGTGTTTAAAGCTGGTGATGTGATTCAGTGTACGGTTAACATGGTTTCGCGAAAGGGAAGACTTTCGCAAACGGAGCTCAGCATCAGCCTTGGCAACTGAGAGGAGCACAGGTAATACTCAGGGCTTCTAAGAAAATCCCAGAAGCCTCCCCAGAACTACTAAATTAGACAAAGGTCTCTCAGGGTCCTACACACATACAGACACACAGATACACACACACACACAGACAGACAGATATACACATACACATAGACACACACACACTCACACACACAGATACACACACATACACATACACAGACACACAGATACACACAGACAGACAGACAGACAGACACACACACACACACACACACACACACACACACACACGAGCGTGATGCTTGAGCACTTGCAGCCGACAATACCCAAGGATGCCCACATTCATTCAGCTGTCTAGGCTCGTCATGAAAAAGGTGCAGTCCTGGGACCTCAACCATCACCATCTTTGGGAACTTGTCAGATTTGCAGACTCTCAGGCCCCGCCCCAACCTGCTGAAGGGTGGACTCCAGCAGGACTCAACCCCCTGCATTCGACAAGCTTTCCTGGCCATCAGACACAGGCTGCTTCCTGAGAAACGCTGGCAGTGCTTTGGTGCTTAACTTGTGTGGTGGTTTGAACCAGTGCTGTCTCAAGCTGGCGGCCAAGGGCAGTGTTGGGGACTGGGCAAGGGGCTGCTCCAAGAACAGCAGCTGTTGCTCGATGTCAGATGACACTTGACTAGAGCCCTTTTTAAGTCTACCCACCTCCTAGTCTGCCTTTTGGGACCTCCTAATCTGTAGATCTCTTACCAGTTCATGGAGCAGGATGGGAAGTGGGAGGGGCTGGCTGCAGAGGAAGGAAGAGCCTTAGGTTGGGACATTTATAAACAGCGCTGGCTTGTTTCCATTGGGCTTTTGTGGCACTGGGGGTCGATGCAGGGTCTTATGAGCTGTCCTACTTGAGCTCCGTGCACAGTCTCCCCTCAAACATTGCTACTTAAAAGTACCAAAATTAAAAACCTACTAATACATGATAACAGAGAAGCTGGGATCAAAAAGAAAACAAACAGGGGTAAGAGAGGTTACTCCGTGGCTAAGCACATCCTCTCCAGTAAAGAATCCCCAGTGAGACTAGCAACCAAGCCCTCTTCTGGCCTCTGTGGGCACCTGTACCCACAGGACCATGCACCCACAGGACCATGCACCCACAGGACCATGCACAAAGACATGGACACAGATACAGACACAAAAATAAATTTAAAAAATTAAAGACAAAACAAACTAGGGAGGATTAAAGGCAGAATAAAGATTGCTGTAGTAAATATAATGGATGAAGGGAAGAATCTGAGTTGCAATTCCATTTTTTCCTTTTTTTTTCTATACCTTGAAACTTTAATCACCAGAATTCTTCCCTAGCCAGTAGATTTCTGCTTTGTTAAAATTTGCCATCTGATACTGGAATGTGTGTACATCATTTTAATGGGCAATCCTTCTTCTCTGATTACTTATTTCTTGCTATTAATTTTCCATTTATTTTATACCTTGGAAACGATGTTAGACAAAAAGCAATTGGGAGGGGCTTTCTTATGCAAACTCAAAATGAGTGGAGAGGCAGCTGAGACATCTCACAGTATCAACAGAGCATCTGGCCCAGGAACTGCCAAGGAGCAAAGAGCAATGGGGGGTCAAAAGGTTTTGCAAAGATGACTCACTGTGTCACACTACAGCTTCCATAGTGAGATTCCCCCCCCCCCTTTTCTCTTGAATTTTACTTTGTGGGGGGAGGTTACGAAGGCAGAGCATAGTTAGGAGGGGTGGGGAAATGAAGGGGATCGAGATGCATGAGGTGAAAGATGCAGATAATAAATAAAAGGAAAGTTGAAAAACGAAAGTTTGCAAAGGAAATGAGCCCTTCAGAAGTTGAACTGTTACTCCAGGAATCAGCCTGTGACAGGCAAACCCCGAGTAGTGAGAGAAGAGGCGGCCACTGACACCTTTCCTGATGCCAGGTTCCAGTCACACTGTCCACTCTGATGTTGACAGTGACCAATCGAGAGCGACCACAGAAGCCAGTCCTCTTAAAAGCACATGGGAAGCAGCCACGGAACCCAACACAGACTACGCAATACTCATTCTGAGGCGCCAGCAAGAGGACAGGCAGTCAGGAAAATGCTCGAACTCCTGGGCAGCTGGCTTGTGGGTCAGGTTCTTCCATAACAGAGTGAACATGAACCAGAAAAGTATCCAAGAGGGAAAATGAAAAGGCTGTTATTAAGCTCGTGAGTCACAAGTTGTACGACCTAATCATACAAGTAATATATTAGACTATTTCTTGAGTGGAATCCAATTTTGGAAATGCTAAAGGACTATTATCATTATTATACTACTGTTTAGTTTTGTAGAACTGGGGACCTTGGCATGGCAAGCCTTTTTTCTCCTTTTCTTCTAAGACAGCCTCACTGAGCTGTGAGCTAGCCCTGAACCCACTCTGTAGCCCACAAAAGCCTTGAACTTGTGTCCTCCATCCTAGCTTCCTGAGTAACTGCGGTGATGGGTCTATGCAGACACATAACCACAACAGAAGAGATGGAGACCACACTAGGAAAAGTACGTCTAAAGTGGCCTGTCATCTATGCAGTGGCCAAGGTTGAGAACATGAGGGAACCACGGTTCAAGTCTGGGAGCCTTAGGAAGAGCAACCTATGAACTGAGCCAGCTTGTAGAGAAACTGAGGCAGCCAGAGTTCAGCGGCAGGTAAATGGTGTCTCCATCCCACTTTTGTCAGACAGGTAGCTTTGTAGCCTGGCATTCTGATGGACAGCCTCTCAGCCTAGCTCCCTAGGAAAAATGTCTACAGATAAGCTACATCCCCTCATCCCAGGATAGTGCAGCCACATGCTGCTGTGGTGCCTTCACTACTCACACGAAAGGAGTGCCACACGCTTTATAGCACTTAAGCGCTTTGGGAGAGGGGATGCCCCTGAATCTGCAGCACATTAGGCAGACACTGATGTCCCCATGAAGCTGCTGACAGCCCTGCTTAAGAGGATTATTGATGCTGCTTAGGAAGAAGCCAGCCTAGAGGCTGAGAGAGCACTTAGGAAACACATCAGCGATTTCTTTAGCTTTAGCATCTGGGCTGGTCACTGATCATGAGGCTTAGAAAGCCCTTTGTGGAACTATGAGCAGTTTTATCTTATTAAACATTGTTAGCACACGCTCAGCTTCCTGTGTGCCAGCCACTTCCCTAAGCACCTTATGAGAAACCGCTGGCAGGATCTTCACAGGAAGCAGACATAACTGACGGCTTCCGGAGTCACGTTTTACAGAGGAGGAAATCAAGGGTAGGTCACATAGCTGGTATGGACAATCAGGAAATTGCAGGGTCTCCCCTGAAAGGCCATTTTGACCCCTCCTCCACCAGCTGTCATTCACCTCTGCTGGCTTCTCACTGTTCTTCACAGGTTTCTATGGCAATCCTATGTACCAACACATAGCTCCAAAGCTATTTCCATTCTACCACCCAAGGCCAGGGTTGCAACTTACTCAGCCTTTGTTCTAATCAGCATCTAATCATCACACACTCGACAAGATAAAACGGATCTGCAAAGTTCAAGTCTGTATCTGAGATCCTCGAGTGTGCGTGTGTCTTGAAATTTGGAGTCTTTTAGAATTTGTTTTATACACTTTGGGACCCCTGGAAGGATCTTGGACAGTGTCCATAATAAATATGGAAATACCCACGATGTGAGTAAATAAAGATAAACGATGTACAAATAGTCTAGAGCTACAGTCTGGAGGCCACATTGTGAGAGTGGAGTGGTCTTGCTTTGGCCTAGTCAAGAAAATCCCGGTGCCTTCTGCTTCTGGGGTGGTGATGCTCTTTCTCACCTGACCCGGAGGCTCCCTCAAGGGTTACCATCCTGCTATCACATATTACCATAGATGTCGTGGCTTAAATCCACACGGCTTTATAATCTTACTGCAGGTCAGAAACCCAGACTGCATACTACTGGGCTAAGGCCAAGGCGTCGGTGGATCTGCATCACCTGGGGAAGCTCTAGGGAGTCTTGATGCTCTATTGTCTCCTACCTTCTACAGGCCACCCTCATTCATGACTCACTGTCCCTTGCTCCGTCTTCAAGCAGAGACAAAGTCAAGTCTCTCACTCTCTTGCTGTGTCTCGGGCTTACCTGCAAGCCTCTTTGATTTGTAAGGAGCCTTTGACACATAGGGTCCACTTGGATAGTCTCTACATCTCAAAGATCCGACCCTAATCACACCTCCCAAAGCCCTTTGCCTTGTAACACACGCACAGAGTTTGGACTTTACATGGGGGAGCTATGCGGTATATTGTGATTTTCAAGTCCTGCATTCCCAGCATGCACTGCAGGGATGGCACAAAGTCCTTCATAACTCATGTTCGATGAGCTTTCATTTATGTGACAAACAGTTCCAAACAACAGTTAATGAGTCTTTAAACTACCTGTTGTATCAACAGACAAAAAATGACCTGCTCTGTGCCCATAGGGCACACTGAACACAGAAGTCCCACCTCACGAAACAGCAGGAAGGTCTACACACTCCATCGGTCAGGGACTGTGGTGTGGTGGTTAGGAAAAGGTTAGGATGCTGGGAGAACTCATAGGTCATTATACATAAGTTGCTAGGGCATCTAGACTATGTTACCACCGGCCCTGGAACAACCCAGTTCAATCCAGTCAGATTTTCTAAATAGTGTATCTAATATGAGGAGCATCATCAGGCTCCATGCTAGGACCTAAGACGACTCATCTAGGAAAATAACACACAGCCCATAAAGCTTTCTCACGGTCAACCCCAGGGACCACAATTAGGGCTCAGTGACCTGACTACTGTCTGCCTAGGTTTGCTCATCAGCCAGACGAAGACACGAAATCCATCTTGCAATGTTGGTAGTAGGTTAGGGCTGGAGAGATGGCTCAGAGGTTAAGACATTGGCTGCTCTACTGGAGGAGCTGAGTTCAATTCCCAGCACCCACACAGTGGCTTACAACTGCCTATAAATGTCAACTCCAGGAGACCTGTTGCTAGGGGACCCTTCCACATTTGTGTGCATGTGTATGTGAACACATGCACACACATGCATGCACGCATGTGTATGTGAACACACGTGCACACATGCGCGTGCACACACAAACCCTGCTCCTGCCTCTGTTTTCCCACCCTTTTCTGAGCTCTTGGGGAGAAGAGATGCAGGGACATCCTGGCCTCCTGCAATGTCTTGTCATGAAGCACAACAAAGCCCCCTATCAGAGCCCCAGATAGGATGACTGGGAGGTGACCCCCTAAAACGGAGAGACTCTCCCGCTGCGTGCAGCTGTGTTGGTCTGATAAAGGGAGTGATGCTTCACATCTCATTTTATTAATCTTTCTGTGCCAGTATGATGCTGAAATGTCAGGCTGCAGGAACACGCAGCTCCTGAATATATTTCCACTTGTCACACTCTGTTCAAGACAAGACCTCAAATTGCAATTAATCATCAGAAAGAGATAACAACTATAAACTATTTTTTTGTAGAACTTGGAATAACAATAGCAATTATGCTAATTAGAAAAACAGTACTGATGTAATTAGTATTTATTCAGTACTAATTGCACACCAAGCATTGTTCTAAATACATGGCATTTAATCTCCCACAATCTGAGGAAGCAGCTACTCTTCAACATCCCCTTATTAGCTGAGGGAAATGAGACAGAGTAACTAAGTCATTTGCCCACAACACACGCCTCTAATAAACGGTGGATGCAGGATGAATTCTGGGCAGCCTGGTTGGTCCTTGAACAACGTTTGGATAGAAAACCTCTTTCCTTTCAATTTGGAGAGGACTTCCTCCTGCATGCCTTCCCATGGTATAAGCCACTGGGTTACTGTAGACTGAGTCCTTCCTTCTTAGGTTCCTCCTTGTTTCTCTGAAAAATTCCAACCTGTCTCCTACCACTAAACCAATGCACACAGTCACACAGACACGGACACACACACACACACACACACACACACACACACACACAGATTCCAGTGTCCAGGATGGTATTTATTTACTCAGTAACATTTAAACTTATCTACATCACTCAAACACAAACAGCATCAGCTTTGCAAAGGAATTTAAGGCAGGCTTTTCTGTGATACATTCTGTCTTGTAACACTGAGCTTGATGTTTACCCAAGATGGTATTACAGGTGCTCCCTGGCTTGCAATGGCCTTAGATTTAGATAAAGCAGCATTGCAGTTTAGCAACCCAGAATGCGTTTCTCCAGTGACCTGTGGGTTGCCATCATCTGCTCAGCCTGGAGGTACACAATCAGACTATGCATCTTCCCAGAGAACTTGGGAAATCCCGAGTTGAACGATTCACGCTTGAATGTGCTTGCACATTAGGTCCCCAGATGGTGGTGCTGTGTGAACCTTTAGGAGGTGGAACCCTGGGAATTAGGTTATGGCAGTGTTCTGCCCTCCACCCATCCCAAAGAAAGCCAACTCCCATAGCCACAGCCAGGGCACTACCCCTGTCCCCATGCTTTCTGCCACAATGGACTTTTAACTGTGAGCTCACATACAATGTTCCCACCCTTCAGTCACTTTAGCCAGTTATAATCAAAGCGACAATAACAGTAACTACTACTACAGCCACCCTGAGCTGGGGACCAGGTGTCCACATGACGATACACAAAAGCATTGCACCACTTGGCAGGGGTGTGGCTGGGCTATACCGCATGACTTTACTTCAATACATGTTAGTCATTGGAACAATGGCAGACTGCGTTCATCACCATCGGGCTTACCAAAGTTACAATCGCTTAAGCCTCTTTGCATTAGAACCTCTGGTTCTTCACAATGCAACTAGTCCCCCAAACTCAAAGCAAACAAACTTGTCACCCAAGGCGCTCCAGTCACCTTACTTGTTAATGTTGCTGCCTTCTTTCAGCCGCTCGCCCGCAGCTCCTGTCTTCGACACTCTCTCGCTCCCCGCCAGGTCTACCAGGCTCACCTTACTGACTTTCTCCCCTGAGTTCTGATTGGAGGAAATAAGAGAGAAAGAGCAGACATGAGGGAAGGCCGCACGGATATCACGTTTTTATCAACACTGTGATCCACAACACCACAGAGGGCTCAGGACATTAATCACAATTATCTCGGCCAGCAAATCACTTCCTAGAAGAGGAAATTTTAAATCTTTCTACTGTGCATGTATGTAGGGTACGTGTGTATTCCTCCTCGTTGAGGCAGGATCTCCCTTGCAGTGGCTCAGGCTGGCTCAGGCTAGCTGGTCCACAGGCTTCTGGGGGTTCTCCTATCGTCGTTTCATTACAGGAGTGCTGGGATCCCAGAAGCGCACCACCACATTTGACTTGACATGGGTTACTGAATCCAGTTGTGAAACACTTCCCCTGTTTGCACTCTGAGCTCCCCAACCTCGGAAAGATCCGCCTTGTCTCTCACCCCAGACTGCAGGTCATACAGAGTCTGTGTGATGATGATGTTGAAGACAGCATGGGAGCGGCTGCTCTCTTCATTCATGTTGGTTGCGGCTACCGTTCGAGACTTATTTCCCTCAGACATCAGTGACTCAATGTCCTAGAGGCAAAGACCGAGAAAGCACTATGAGCAAACTCGGAGCTGCTAACACCCCACTTGTTCCTTCGCACATCCCCAGAAGAGCTCTACTTGCACTCAAGAACAGGTCACTTCATTTAATCCCAACTCTCCTGTGCCTGTCACCCTGGGGCGGCTGCCGGTTCCCTGCTGTCTGCCTCCCTCTGTGACAACTGTGGCTCTGCAAGAGCAGGGGACTTCCTCTGTCATCTTTGTGTCCTCATTCCTAGTGCACACCTGGGGCCCGTGGGCTCTTAGAAGACATCTGCTGAATAAATGCTATGAAGAAACTCTCCACACACCCAGACGCTGATGGAGGTCATCTGAGATTCCCCGTATCTAGGGGGAGGCAGCACTCAGGTGCAAAAGGAGTTTCCTGGCTGTTAGTAGTAAGTGACAAGATGATGTCAGGGACCCAGCTCCATCGCCACTAGCTGGGAAACCGGCTTAGTCAAAGTGCTGACTGGACACCGCTGAGAGAGAAGGGGCTGTTAATTCTTATCAGAGCCCGAGTGCACTTAAAGTGGCGAATGAGTCCAAACCTAACCCAAGAAACACAGTATTGTTTGTTTAAGTAGCTGGACGCCGGCCCTCATTTGAGCTTTACTTGGTCTCAGGTGATAACGGGTCTCCTACATCTCTTATACATCGTAAGCAAATATAGGAGTTTGTTCATCTATTCATTCTCTCATTCATCGGCACTCTCCAGCAACAGAACTAGCAATCTGTGCTACAAGACTTGGATCCAGGGTAATGACTATAGAAATAACAGTAGAAATAAAAGTCAGGGGCTGGGAGGAACCCAGACCCCTTGGATAAGGGAAACAGGGGGCAGCAGAGTGTTAGAAGTCAAAGCAGGGTCTGCCTACAAGAAGGCATTAGTCAACCACCAAATGCCTTGTAGACTTCCAGATTTGTTCAAAGGCTGCCAATTGCCGCCCTGGGGAGAGGGTTCCACAGAGGCAAGAAGGAAACACTCAGCAACCTGACTGCCTGACTTTCAGGCCTCACTGTGAACTTTTCACGCCGAGGTAGCCAGAAGCGTGATGGAAGGACATTTCTCCCAGCTGTGCTGGTCTGTACGCCTGAGGCTGTGAATGGCATCAGTGTGCCATCACACAACCATACAAAATCAGGCTCAGCATCACCCATTCTGACTGCTTTTTCTTCTTTAATGACATTGGGAAAAACAAAACAAAACAAAAGGATCTTACCTCAAAGCTGGTGACAGCCAGCTGTGACAGACCATCTACATATGGGCCCAGGACCTTATGCTCTCGGACTTTAAGGGATTGCCTGCTCCTGTAGGATTAGAATCCCAGTGAGTGAATCTTACACAATGGGAACTGCTTAAGCCTTTGGAAATTCAGATTACAGTTTCCAAGAGTTTTCAGAGATTAGAAGGTAAATCTATCCATGGACTAACAAAGCAGCATTCCACACAAGAAATGCATTTCAAAGATCGATACTATTTTAAAACATCTCTCTGGTCCCAAGAAAAGTCAGAGCAGCTAAGCCTAGACTTGGCTCCCTTGTGTGAGTAGATGGAGAAGCCTGTACATTCTTTATCAAGGACATCTTACATTCTTTTTGATAGTTTTTATTTATTCTCTTGAGAATTCCAAACAAAATATTTTGATCATATTCTTTCCCTACCCTAACTTCTCCCATATCCTCCCCACACACCAGCTTTATTTTCTCTCTCTCTCTCAAGGTTAAAAATGTTGAGTAAATACTGAACAATAATAAAATATTTTTTAACTTTAATTTACTTTTTCAACTTTCACTGATTTATGTTGGCTGAATGCTGGTGATTTTATATAGAAAGTCAGGTAAAACACAATTGTAACCACTGATTTCTGCTATTTGAACTGGCTCTGCTGATGACAATTTTGGGGGCTCTAATGTGTGTGTGTGTGTGTGTGTGTGTGTGTGTGTTTGTGTGTGTATGTGAGTGTATATGTGTACATGTATGTGTGTTAGTGTATGTGTGTGAGTATGAGTGTGTATGTGTGTCAGTGTGAGTTTGTGTGTGAGTGTGTGCGCATATGGATGTCAGAGGGAAGTGGGTTCTCCTCTTTCATTACATTGGTCCCTGGGATCAACTTCACATTGCTGGGCTCAGCAGCAAGTCCCATGAGGCATCTCACTGCCTCTGTAGGGCTCTTGAGAATACTGAATGGTTACCTCTGATTTGGAACCCATCTGAGACATTTATCAGACCAATGAGATTTGAAACAGAGCTACTAGAGTCTTCCTGTACTGTAGGTGCCATCTCTTTCATGGCACAGGGTATTTAATCATCTTTCAAAGAGTTAACGCTTGGTGCCTCTCAGCTGTGGGAAATCCCTGGTGCTTCTGAAAGTCTTGGCAAAGTTTCTGAAGCATTTTTCAGTTATCCCCTTTAATCTCACTTTTAAGGATGAGAATTCAGCGTCACTATAGCAACTCTGTTGGACTCAGAGACCAACCCATCTGATCGTCAAGATAGCTGGTCATGCATACACCCCAGCAGTGGGCTCATTCTCCTTACCAGCCAAATTCTGCAATGCTCTCAATAGCAAGAAGTAAGCTAGCATACTCTCAAGGGGCTCTCAGGCTGATATTTGGAATTCCTGCATGCTGTTGATGCTCTATTTAACGAAGCAGGAGCCTCCTTATCTTGTGACTCCAGTCCTAACTGCAAGTGAACCTTTGAGAAACTCCTGGACCTATGTGCCAGGAAGCCTGCCTACGAAGGCTCAGAGCAGTAGTAGACGGAGGAAATATGACACCGTGCACGTGATGAGAAAAGGATCAAACTGTGACCATGCAATGAATATTACACAATATCCCAAACTATCACATTATAGTCCCATATGTAAAAACCAGTGAAATGAATAAACGCTGGTGCTGTTTATACAAAGTTAGAGGTTGTACAAAATCATGACTGAATGCTGCAGGAGAGGAGAATGGTAAATGTAAAATTCCTAATAGTAGTTGACTTGGGGATCGGCAGGGAAAGGAGTAAGTCTCCAGGAGACATATAGGAAGATTAGGAATTACTGGTCACTCTCCATGTTCTAAAGACAGTAAGTAGGCAGGGACTGATATTTTTTTACACAAACATTCTTTTGTATAAGCAGTTAGTAAATTTTTCGAGTAAACACACACTTTTCTGTGACTGGAACATTTTTTTTGGTTTTTGTTTTTGTTTTTTTGAGACAGGGTTTCTCTGATTTGTTTTGGAGCCTGTCCTGGAACTAGCTCTGTAGACCAGGCTGGCCTCGAACTCACAGAAACACACCTGCCTCTGCCTCCCGAGTGCTGGGATTAAAGGCGTGCACCACCAATGCCCGGCAACTGGGATCATCTTGATGTCTATAATATAATTGTTAAAACTCTTACTTTCATTTGAGATCACAGGAATGGAAAGTAGGCAGAAATGCTACATATTACACAGCTACTCAAACAACTGGAAAGTATTTACTGATGGGGAAAGTGGTCATCAGGTTACACAGGAAATTCAGGATACTGGACTGTTAATACAAAACACTCAAGGATGTGAGCATGTCCACACATGGCACAGATCTGAAACACAGCAGGGAGACATGCTCAGCTGTGAACTAAGATTATTTTTGAGTGCTATGATTAAATGTCAACTTCATTTCTTATAGTTCTTAAGATATATATGTGTTTTCTGTATGTTTTCCAGTCTATTACTTTTAAATCAATGAAAACTTTTGCATGAAAAAAAAAAAAAAAAAAAAAAAAAAGAATGTAAGAGTTGGGTGGTGGTGTTTTAATCCCAGCACTCATGAGGCAGAGGCAGATGGATTTCTGTGAGTTCAAGGCCAGCCTGGTCTACAAAGCTACACTGAGAAACCATGTCTTGAAAAACAAACAAATAAAACCAAAAACAAAACAACCCCCCCCCAAAAGAATTTATAAATCAAACTCACCTGGTTTTAACACTTTAGTTTTTTTGTTTGGTTTGGTTTGTTTAGATTTCTCAAAACAAGGTCTCTCTGAATAGCCCTGACTGTTCTGGAACTTGCTCTGTAGAACAGGCTGGTTCCAAACTCTTAGATCCGCCTGCCTCTGCTTCCCCAGTGCTGGAATTACAGGTGTGCACCACCACATCAGCATCACCTAGTTTCTGAATGAGGCAAATGCCTGGGTTTCACCGGTGTCTCCCAAATCATCAAGAATGCGGGTGTGAACTCAAGCTTGTCAAGACCCTTAAAGAGCTCCCTGCATGCTCCCAACACATAACCAGAGAAGGGGCGGTGGCTGCAACCCTCCTACCAGGTTACTTCCAATTTAGAGCTGCAATTTATGAATGCAAGGACTAGTGTGCAATTAGAACACAATTTTCTATTGTTTCTTTGAGGCAAGGGTCTCTCTACATAACTCTGGCCTGGAACTCACTATGTAGCCCATGACAGCCTCAAATAGGCAGTAATCCTCCTGCTTCGGCCTCTGAATGCTGGGATTATAGGCATGCACCATACCACTCAACTCTATAATTCATATTTACTTCACTTTATTTTTATTTTATGTGTATGGGTGTTTTGCCTGAATGCATGGCTATGCACCATGTGTGTGCAATACCCACAGATGCCAGAAAGGGGCGACAGATCCCTTGGGATTGGAATTATAGATGACTGTTAGCCACCTTGTGGGTGCTGGGACTGGAACCTGGGTCCTCTGGAAGAGCAGCCCACTTTCTTAACCACTGAACCATCTCTCCAGCTCCTATAACTTAGTTTTGATGAATTGTCCCTGGTGACAAAAACTAATGCCAGTGGTAAAAACATCTTTTCACACGGTGACGTGAGCAACTTTACATGGATGTTTAGGATAAAATGTGTACAACTGTGACACAGTGATGAGTCTGGCGAGGCTCCTCCTTTTCGGCACACAAAATGACATCAAAGCAGTGAGCAATGGCTCAAATACATATACACCCTTGCAATTTTAATTCTAAGATCACTTAACTTTAGGCTTCCTATACTCAAGCTTTATGTCAAGTGCCCACTTACCCCTTGGGGTCCAAGAGGTCCCGGACCTTCTCATTATAAATTTCCATATATGATACTTCGACTTTAAAGGTCTGGGTCTCGTTCTGCTCCAGAGAGATCCTTTTAAACAGGGCACAGCAGAGCCTGGGGATAAGGCCTAGCTGCTCAGCATGACCCATCATAGAGAAGGACTTTCCAGAGCCTGGAAAAGAGCAGAGAGATGGAAGGGCAGGAGGAAAAGCAAGCTGGACACTTCCGTAATACAAGGTGCTCTTGATAGCAAAGCTCTACAGAAAAAAAATGGGGTACACTTGACCTCAAACCCAGACCCCTGAACAACAGTGCTCAGTTACTCTTCTCTTCCACACTGGAACCTCCCATCTATTTCTGGAAGGTTGGTAAGTCCATTATGTAGGAATAAGTATCTAGGAATGCAATCTCTACAAATGCACCCTTAAGAGTGCTTGGTAAAGTTTCACCTGTCCTCTAAGTGCTACGGAAAGTGTTGTGTGTGATGAATGAGTGCGCAAGTGCCCATGCATGTGTAGAGAGCAGAGGTCAACTTGGGGAGTCATTCCTGTCTCCCTGTTATTGGAGGCAAGGTCTCTCTCTGGCCCCAGAGCTTGCCAGGTGCATGACACAGACTGGCCATCAAACTCTAGTAATCTGCCTGCCTCTGGCTCTGAAGCACTGGATTCTAAGGGCACACCACCATGCCTAGCTTTTCTATACAGGTTCTGGTAATTAAAGTGAAGTCCACATGCCTACACGGCACGCCTTTTACGACATGAGCGGTTTTCTTAGTTCTGGATAAAATTTCACTGGGATATGATATTGCATTCACAGTAAACTCCCGGCTGTCCACTAAGCAACACAGTGTGTCATGGCTGGACTTACCACACACTACATTGTCTGCGCTCTCTCTGGATTCTTGTAGCTATAGTGTGTAGGGTGGTGCAGTAGGAGGAGGCGTTCTTAAGAATTACTACTCATTTCAACTCTGAAAGAGCAACATCTCAGAGCGATAATACGTGGGCCACAACTATATTTGGATCTGCCTGTTTTGACCACTTACTCCACCTGCCTCAGTGTAGAATCCATCATCGTTTTTATGCCCATGTGGAAGGCTCAGTAGTGGGGGATTCTAAAAAAAAATTGTATGGATTCACCTAAAACATTTACACTGAGAAACTGGTGATTAGCTTTCCAGTTCAAAATCCAGGTTAAGACTATGATTTAGGAAAATGACACTTAATGGTTTGGAACTAGCTACACTTATTAACACTGGAATCAGGCAATTACCAGAATTGATGCATTGTCAAAAAGCGGGACACTTTTGATTGCATGAGTCAGTTCAGTCCAAAACATCAGGAGACTATTTCTGGGTTTCTTAAGTTCCCCCTGCCTTTTACATATGAGGAAATTATATCTAAGGTGTGGATGTAGCTCAGTGGGGCACAGTTCCTGCTTGTCACACAGAAGGTCCTGGATTAAATCCTTACTAACACACACACACACACACACACACACACACACACACACACACATGCACACATGCAAACAAACACACAAACACACACACACAAACAAACAAAAACAAACAAATACAAAAACAAACAAACAAAACACTTATGCATTGTTTTATTTACAGGCTGGGGTTAAATCCAGGATTTTGCATGTGTTAGGAAAATACTTGTCCCCTGACCTACATCCTTCAGAATACTTGCTTTTTATCACCGACTGCAATAAAAGCTATATCTTACCTGTCTGGCCATATGCAAAAATACAGGCATTGTATCCCTGAAAAGCTTTCTCTAGAATTCCTTCGCCGAGGCACTTGAAAACGACTTCCTGACCTAGGGAAAAAAACCAAGACAAACATTTAAGACTTACTAGTTTTATGTCCATGTGTGGGTCCCTGCACAAGCCAGAAGAGGGGTCCGACTCCCTGAAGCTGGAGTTTCATGCAGCTGTGAGATGCCTGATGTATGATGTATCATTGGAAGGGCAGCAGCAAGCACTCTTGACTGCCCAAACAGGCATTTAAAAGTAAGGTAAAAAGGGCGATTTGTGTTGAGATGTGTTTTTGGGGCTTTTGTTTGTTTGTTTTTATTTGTTTTTTTAAGAGACTCGTTTAGTTTGGATATATGTATGCGTATGTATGTATACCACATGTGCAGTACCCTCAGGGGCCAGAAGAGGGTGCTGCAGCCCTGGAACTGAAGTTACAGGCAGAGGTGAGCCGCCAGGTGGGTTCTGGGAACTGGTCCCAGGTCTTAGCAGTTGAGTCATCTCTCCAGCTCTCTCACAGATGTGTTAGTAACAACCTTCTCTCAGTCCCCCCTTCTCAAAATGTAAAGGTATATGCAATGCTTACTATACAGTTATATGTAAGCGCTTAAGAAATGCAATTTTATGCAGATGAGGTCTTGCTATATTGCCCAGATTGATCTCAAACACATAAATCCCAGCGACGCTCCTACCCCAGCCTGCTCAGGAGCTGAGCCTTTAGGCATGGATAACCATGCCTGGCTTGCAACACCCGTTTTGCTCCCAAACCAGAGCTGAATATCTGGATGAAGTCATGATTCCATGTTGCTTCCTCTTTGACATTTCTCTGGGGATTAAAATCTCTACTCCTTGTTAGGAGGCTGTATAAAAGCACTGTCAGAATTGGTTTCCTTTTCTCCTTAGAAATTCTATCTAGATGTTACTAAATGTGAACTGTCTTGTCTCCCCATCTGGATCCAGTTTCCAACTAGTGAGAACCATGGCACACATTTTCTTTATGTCTATTTCTTCCCTGTGCAAAGTGTTTTGCACAGCCAGCCAGCTACAGGAAAACTGCTCACTGGTGGGGGACGGGTGATGGTTAATATTGACTACCAGTCAACAGGACAGGATCTAGAATCCCCTAGGCAGCAAGCCCCTGGGCAAGGCTTTGAGGGATGACCTAGATTAACTGTAGGGAGGAGCTTAGATGTAAGCAGGCTGGCATTCATCCTAGACTGAATCAAAAGGAGAAAGCAAGCTAAGCACCACCAGTCATTGCTCTCTCCTTCCTGACGGCCAGTGCGATGTGGTCTGGGGACTCATTTTCCTGCCATGATGGAGTTCCTCCAGAACTGTGAGCCCAGAGAAACCCTTCCTTCCTCAAACTGCTTTGACCAGGGTGCTTACGGGAGCAATAGGAAAAGTAACTAATACCTAGCCATCAGTAGACTTGCAGGCCCACTTCATCCATGTTCCCACATGAGGATAAGTTTTCTCTCATTAATCCTTGCCATAGCCCAGCTGCTGGGGCTTCTCCCATGAACTACACTAAGGTGGAGTGGAACACAGTGTACTATGGCCTGTTTATTAAACATTCAAGATGGCATGTACCTTCTTCACATTGACTTTCCAACAGTTAAGAGAATTACATTACACTCCCTTACTCCATATTCCTGTGGTTTCTAGAACATTTGCTCTTACTGCACTACTGGCTTAGGCTGTTTCCAGCCCTGGGATGAGAGCACCCTGATGTCAGAGATGACAATCTTTTTATCTTTGTAATCCTACTGTCTCATATAAAATGCTTAATAAATATTTGTTGAAAGGATAAGTCACTTTAATCATTTTGTCCATCGGTATATTTGAAAAATCTCCTCGTGTTAAAAAGAACAAATGCAAGCTATCACTGGTTGGGTATTCTCTTTTGTGGGACGTTGGATAGGATTGTAGCACCACCTTGCCGTATGTCAGAGTCGCAGGACAACACTCTTCAAAGACTGTCAACAAGGGACAAAAGCGAACACTTCAACCACTAAGATGCCAAAAAATGAAATTCCGGCAACATCAAATCTTGCTGAGATGTAGAGAAAGACATCATGTATAAACCACTGCTGAGAGGGTCATTGCAAGCGGCCACTCTGAAGGGAAACCTGACAGGGGAAGCGAATAAGCCTCCTCTGTGTGCATCAGTCTTAGTGACACGCTCCCCCACATGTCCCTGGATGTCCGGGCAGCAATGATTACCATGCTATAAACTGCACTCAACTTAAATACCCATTATTAGTATGGGAGTGGATGCCTTAAACATACACATTGCAGAATAGAAAAAGAATACATTTAAAAATTAAAAAGTACTTCTGTGTGTCAACAATTATGATATTAAGAAGCAATACTAACTAGAGAAAAGCCATGCTATAGTAGCTACATATAACGTAAAGAGTTATATACATTATAATGCATGAGATACTCACAGAGAGGAAAAGGGGGGATGTTAAACTTTGCAAAATAAATCAGAAAAAATATTCCATATTTACATGGTTACTTCTCCATTTCTAACACCTACCACTTAGTATACAGCTTACTCAAAACATGTTGGTAGAACATATAAAATTTTCATTTAAATTAGAAACAAGCTTGTTTTACATCAATCCCAGTTCCTGTACCCTCCTGGTCTCCTCTGTTCCCCCTACCTATCAAGCCCCTTTCAATCCCCATTCTGCTTCCCAGGGAGGGTGAGGCCTTCCATGGGGGATCTTCAAAGTCTGTCATATATTTTGGAGCATGGCCTAGGCCCTCCCCCATGTGTCTAGATTGAGAGAGTATCCCTCTATGTGGAATGGGCTCCCAAAGTCCATCCATAAACTAGGGATAAATACTGATCCACTACCAGAGGTCCCATAGACTGCCCAGTCCTCCCAACTAATACCACAATCAGGGATTCTCAGTTCTATGCTGGTTTCCCAGTTATCAGACTGGAGTCCATGAACTCCCCCTTGTTCAGGCCAGCAGTTTCTATGGGTTTCTCCAGCCTGTTCTTGACCACTTTGCTCATCACTCCTCCCTGTCTGCAACTGGATTTTAAGAGTTTGGCTCAATGTTTAGATTATTTATTATGTATATAGTTTGCATATATCCCTGCAGGCCAGAAGACAGTACCAGATCTCATTATGGATGGTTGTGAGCCATCATGTGGTTGCTGGGAATTGAACTCAGGACCTCTGGAAGAACAATGTGCTCTTAACCTCTGAGCCATCTCTCCAGCTCCAAATACACAGATTCTTAAAGCAAACAGAATTATAACAGCCTTTTCTAAACATACAGTTTGTTGTGAAATGTGTGTGCAGATACCCTCCAATGCAAGGTGCTGTTGGTATGATGGTTTATGACACACATACTCTAAACATTGCTCTTAAGTCCTTGTCTGCAACAAGGCTCTTGGGTTCCCTTCATATACAACAGTATCTTCTACTTTTTTCAAAGGACCACTACATATGGTCTCCAATGTGGAGTTTAAATATCCAAACATAGGGACTGAGAAAGCTAAAAAAAGGTTCTGGACAAGGAACCAGACATAGCTTCCTAGTTCCACAATCTCTCAGACAGGCTGATGGCCATGGCATAATAGGCTCTGGCCTGCTGCTTGCAGGTTTGCGTTAGCCAACAGTGCCATGTGCTAAGCAAAACTGTATAGCAGACAGTTTTAATGCTTGGCTCATGTGGTACAATATGCTTAAAAGGGTGCTTAGTTGCTGAAGAAAGAAAAGAAAATGGGTCTAGACAGTCATAAAAAAAACAATTTAAAAATTTGACCCCTACTAACAATTTGAGCAACAGTGGAAAGGCTACTATAAATGCCCTTCCCTGATAACGAGATTGATGACTAACTTATCCACCATGGTGGAGCCCTCATCTAGTAGCTGATGGAAAAAGAAGCAGACACCCACAACTAAACACTGAGCTGAACTGGAATCCAGATGCAGAGAGGGAGGGCAAGACCAGGCTGCAGAAACACATAGAGACAGCTGATCTGAACAAGGAGGAGCTAATGGGACCTCAGACTGATAGCTGGGAATCCAGCATGGGACTGACTCAGACCCCCTGAATGTGGGTCTCAGCTAGAAGGACTGAGCAGTCTAAGGGACCTCAGACAGTGGAACCAGTATGTATTCCTGGTGCACAAAAGGACTTTGGGAGCACATTCCCCATGGAGAGATACTCCCTTAACCTAGATCAGGAGAGAAGGCCTGTCCCTACTCCAAATGACTTGACAGATTTAGATGACCCCTCCTGGAAGGCATCACCCTACATATGGAGTGGAGGGGGATGGGAGGAGAGGGTGGTCAGGGTGCATGAGAGGGTGGGAGAGAGGGAAAGAGGGAGGGAGAGAGGGAGGGAGAGGGAACTGGGACTGATATGTAAATTAAAAATAAAAAAGGAAAAAATAAAGTCTTTAAAGAGAGAGTAAAGAAATATGAAAAGAATAAGCCACATAGGGCTGAGAATTATTATAACATGGGGAGCTTGGATCTTATATTGTGCTTTGTTAATTTTGAAATTTTGGAATGCTAATGAATAGAAAACAGTCTGCTCAGAGACACTAGATTGTGGGAGGGACTGCTGAATTAAAAAAGCCCATATAGTTTAGTGATACCTTGACTTCAGAATGGAAGGTGGGAAAATGTGTTGCATAAGGGGAAAGATTGTGTTTTTGATCCCACAGGGGAAAAAAAAGCTATCAATACCTTCAAAGTTCCTCAAGATCAGATTTGACTGTGAGGAGACCTCCTGAGGATCTTGGCTACAGACATGAGGAAGAAACCAGAAAAGACAGGCGAGATAAATGCTGATCCCTCACCATGGGAACAGCTCTGAGACGGATGAAATATAATAAATCTTGTTGGCTACAGAGTTCTCATGACTTATTATTACATGCCATCCTTTCATGTGGCATGTTTTTAAATTAGAAACAAGCTTGTTTTACATGTTAATCCCAGTTCCCTCTCCCTTCCCTCCTCCCCTGCCCGCCCCCCCCCCCACACTGACTCCCTATCCCAACACCTTTCTGCTTCCTAGGGAGGGTGAGGCCTTCCATGGGGTAATCTTCAAAGTCTATCATATCATTTAGAGCAGGGCCTAGACCCTTCCCCATGTGTCTAGGCTGAGAGAGTATCCCTCTATGTGGAATGGGCTCCCAAAGTCCATTTGTATACTGGGGATAAATACTGATCCATTACCAGAGGACCTATAGATTTCCCCACGTTCAGGGGGGAAATGCAGCCCAAATGGACTTATAAAGTTGAGAGATGCCTTTTACCTGCTCAAACACAGAACAACAACAACAAAAATCACCTTTAACTGACTTAGGCACCCCACACATTCCATACTTGTGTTAATGGAGATACATATATTATCTTTAAAAGTTTGTATTTTCAAAATGAAAAGAAAAAAAAAGGATCAAATACCAATGAAGACAAGTAGGCCAGATGGTAGAGCCTCCCAGAATGCCTCTGTTGCAGTTTCCTCAAAATCCTGCATCCAAAAGAACTTTAAAGTTGTTGGCTGAGATGGTTCAGCCCCACAGACTACTCCAGCCAAGACTTCAGATAAATCGTGCACTTTCCCATCACACAGAGACTAAAGAAAAAATAACATAGCTGGTTCTCTCAGTTCTTGACCATTATCCCAATTTTCTCAGGGCACCCTAAAGATGCCATCACCCTGAAACAACAGGAAACAGTCTAGAGAACACAATGCTCCCATTTCCAAGAGGTGGGATGAAGATTTTTGGTCATTTGGTGGATTATGGATGTTTGTCATTGTCTAGGGGGGTTTATTACAAGATCTTACTGATCATGGTTAGGGGAAAAAACTAAACAAAGGAGGTTAGATTCAGCAATCTTTTCCTAAAAATGATTTTTAAAAGGAAGGATATAGAAATGCTAGGATAAAAGGGTAGATTATTGAATCCTCTCTTAAACTACAAAAACAAATATTTTACATTGTTATGGATTTTTGCATAGTGATACACATTTAAGGTTATTTTTGTTTTAGCATACTGTATATATGTTTCTACTCTTATTTAAGGTATTGTACCTATTCAGTTTATTTAACAATGCAATGTAAATTTCTAGGCCTTAAAAGCTATTATCATAAACTACTTGGGATAATTAAGAAATACACATTAGTAGTTAGCCATCTACAGCATTCCAACTGGTAGCCATGTTAAGTATGTTCTCAAGATTAAACAGATATAGTTTAGGTAAGTAGATGGTATTCAAACACTTCAGAGACCTACAGAATAAGGCATTTGAGAAGTTTTAATAGCATAAGACTTCTCATGACAGTAAGATATGTCTGCTCCTGCAACACTAATTTACTTCAAAAAAGGATGATGAGCATTCAAGAACCTCCATATGGAGTATGCTTTCTTTGTGATAAAGTTAGCAACTGGGCAAAGAAACTGTCCTTGCCTTGACTGCTGACAATATGCTATTCACATTGGATAAGCAGGACACAAAAGAAGGTGACCGCCAAACTTTGCTAAGTCAAGATAGGATGGTCCTTCAAAATTTCTGCTTCACAGAACAGTCTGTGAGATAAGCTAATGATGGATGCCCCAACATTAAAGAGAAAACTTGGGTTGACTGTCTAGGCAGCCAGATGTTTCTGTTTTTTTCTATAGTTTTGGAAGTCATTTATTATGCTCTTCCTGTTAACTCAGATAATATTTTATCCTTCTTGGGTCTCTGATCGGGATTGAGGATTAGATAGTTATACCATTTTTTTTTTTTTGGTTACCAAATTTAAAAAAAAAAAAAACTTAAGAGAAAAGATATAGTTTTTAAAAGTTTAAAGACATAAAAGCTCATTTGTTTATGAAAAATGTTTTAAGGTCTAAAAAGATATTTTTAGAACAGTAATACAAGTTATGATATAAAACTTTAGATTCATCAAGGTAGAATATATCTAATAGAATCTTCTCCAAATGAACCAAATATAAATAGACTGGACATTGTGAATGTAATTCTTACCTGATAATTGTCCTAATTTATATAGTTTTTCTATGTTAGAGTTAAAACCTTTCCTTTTTATTTAGACAAAAAGGGAGAAATGTGGGGTATTTGCATACTGTGTGAAGATGTATTCTGTGATTGGTGTAATTAAAAGCTGAATAGCCAATAGCCAGGCAGGAGAGCATAGGCGGGACTTCCGGTCAGAAAGAGACCTCTGGGAAGAAGAAAGGCGGAGTCTCCAGCCAGATGTGGAGGAAGCAGGATCGGCAGTATGGAGATGAGGTCACAAGCCTTAGATTAACAGATATGGATTAATTTAGGTTATAAGAACTAGTTAGGAACAAGCCTAAGCTAAGGCTGAGCTTTCATAATTAGTAAGTCTCTGTGTCATTATTTGCAGGCTGGCAGTCCTGACGAGAAAGTACTACTACAGTCCTTCTCACTCTCTCACCGCTGGGTGGGTGCCTTCTGCAGCAAGCAGACCCTCTGCAGACACCACCCCTCAATTCTGTACTTCTTAAGTCATCTAAGTGGCAATAAATATAAATTACCCAGATTCAGGGGTTCCCTCATAACAGCACAAAAGAGACTGAGACAGAGTCTGAGCTGAGAATGGGAAGCCTCAGTTGGGGGGTTTCCATAACCAGACTGGCCTGTGTGCATGTCTGTGTTGCATTTTCTGTTGTTGTATTTCAAGAGGAATAAAACAACACAATTTATAAAATTCTCTATAAAACCATGGTTAATTTTTAATTATATATAGCAGACTTTGTATCTAATCATACATCTACAAAGCATCAACATTGGTAATTTTCTGTGTGTCCCTCAACAATATGTCACCTTCATTCTTCTAACTTAAAGAGATCTCCTACCCTAGGCACATGGGGGAGGGCCTAGGCCCTGCTCCAAATGATGTGACAGACTTTGAAGCTCCCCCATGGAAGGCCTCACCCGCCCTGGGGAGCAGAAAGGGGGTGGGGGTTGAGGGGAAACGGGGGAGGGAGCAAGGATGAGGGAGCATGGGGCTGGACAGTGGTGGCACACGCCTTTAGTCCCAGCATTCGGGAGGCAGAGGCAGGTGGATCTCTGTGAATTCCAGAATAGCCTGGTCTATAAGAGCTAGTTCCAGGACAGGCTCCAAAGCTACAGAGAAACCCTGTCTCGAAACAAAACAAAACAAAAACCATGGGAAAAGAAGATTGTTCTTTATGCTTAAGTAATTGATTGTTTCCATTTACACTTTGATCAAAGCACAACCGTTTCAGTAAGTCCCAAAGGATGAGAGTAGGTCTCTGGCAAAGAAGACACATAGGTATGAATAGATATGTCAACAGAATATGTTTGGATTGTTTGAGTAATTTTTAATTAAAAACTTACAAATCAGGCTGGAGAGATGGCTCAGTGGCTAAAGATGCTTGACTGGCACACAAGCCTGGTGACCCGAGTTCAATCCCCACAACCCATGCAAGGGTGGAAGTAGAAAACCAACTTCAAGCCAGGCAGTGGTGGTGCACACCTTTAATCCCAGTGCTCAGGAGGCAGAGGCAGGTGGATCTCTGTGAGTTCGAGGCCAGCCTGGTCTACAGAGCTAGTTCCAGGACAGGCTCCAAAGCTACAGAGAAAAACCTCTCAAAAAACCAAAAACCAAACAAACAAACAAAAAAAACTAACTTCAGAAAATTGTCCTCTGGCTTCCATATGTGCTCCATGGAACATGAAAAGGCATACATCATACTCATGATCATAAATAAAATTTAAAAACACAAATTACTTCTGTGCTGATGAATTCATTTTCTAGACATCATAACCATAAACACGCATGGAAAATATTACCTAGTCTGAATTCCACTAAATATATTCATATGGTTTTAGAAGATAGTCAAATGCTATGCTTGATGGTAGAATGTAACCCAAGCTTGCCACATACGTGTACACGTGTGTGTATATGTGTGAATGAGTGTGTGGAGGTCAAAGGACAAAGAGACAGTTCTTTCCCCTTCCACTATGTTAGTCATCAGGCTTGGCTGAAAGCACCTTTATCTGCTAACCATTAAGTTTTATTCTGGCAACTGGTAAGTAACTGGTAAGTGAGAAAAAAATTGAAAAACAGTAGAATATATGTGCATATGTACATATATTTTATGTGTATGTACATACATAAACACATGAAAGAGATCTTTTAGTGGGTTTCTGGAAAGAAATGATTTTCCTCCTTTCTATCTCTAAATAACTATGCTAAAACACAACTCAGATAAAAGTAGAAAGAACTACTGTGAAGATCATAAATTTTTAACAAGATTCCTAGAAATACTGGAATACATTTTATTATGGCTTCATATCCCAAAGGAATCTTATTCTCTCTTTTTTAAAAAGATGTATTTATTCATTATGTATACTGTGTTCTGCCTGCATGTATGCCTTCAGGCCAGAAGAGGGCACCAGATCTCATAATAGATGGTTGTGAGCCACAGCGTGGTTGCTGGGAATTGAACTCAGGACTTCTGGAAGAAGAGACAGTGCTCTTAACTTCTGAGTCATCTCTTCAGCCTGAAACTTACTCTCTTTAAGACCAATAATAATAACAACAACAACAACAACAACAACAACAATAAATAATTTATAGTTCCCTCCATGACAAACTTTTTTTAGTTTTATTTAATATGCTTTCAACAATTCAACAATTCATGCGTGTGCACGTGCACACACATGTGGAGAAGTCAGAGAATAACTTTGCCTGGGATTCCCCAAATTAAACCGCTGGTTTCTCCATACCATGAGTGAGACCCTCTCTCTGACAGAGGGGATAACCTCGACCCACCACTGCTACCCATCGCTTTTCTTCGTTCTGACTACATCAAGGGGGAGGAGAGCCCTATTCTGGCAATTTTCCTTTCTTTCTGCTCACTCGTTTTAATGCCTAGTAAACGGACTGTCCGAGTCCCGTGCTACTTCATAAGCCAGGTGGTATCTCCGTTGTTCCTTTTCTTACAGCACGTTAAAGACTCAACTGCTGCTCTAGCCCGCATGGTGCAAACCTCTTTCCCCACTTTTTCATGAAACAGGCTTGATGCTTCATATTCAAATATTTAAAAAGAGCTGCTTGGTGGCAACCGTGAGAGAGCTTGGCAACAGCCGAGCCGGTAACAGAGCCTCCCATCGGGGAAGGAAAGAACCGACACCCCACAGACTGTGCGCTGACATCCACAATGTAATTAAAAATACCCACCCCAGCAAAGAGAGGGTTTCTCTGTGTAGCCCTGGCTGTCCTAGAACTCACTCTGTGGACCCAGCTGGTCTTGAACTCAGATCCACCTGCCTCTGCCTCCCAAGTGCTGGGACTACAGGCACGTGCTGCCACTGCCCAGCCCTAAAAACAAAGTCTTTAATGCCCAAATCCAATCCTTTCTCTTTCCTTTATGATTTTTTTTTGTTCATAGTTTCCACACCCAGATTATGCAGGCAACCATTCACTTATTTATTTTTTTACTTATGTTTTTTATTGTGAGCACTGTGTCTCACCAGCTGAGTGACCTTGAGAAGAGAAGCGCGGATGTCTTCAGTGGCAAACAGTGAGCGCTCCTCTGCCTTGCCGGGTTGTCAGGATGGGTCAGAGAGGCACCTGCCACAGCACCTATGCAGGGCAAAGCCTGGGATGGACTTTATAGTCATTTGTCTACGAGCCGCATCATTAGTTTGGTGCAAAGAAAGAAGTCACCAGCTAACTACCTTTCCTTCCATCTCAGTAAGAGTCCCGAGGCCTCCTACTTCTAAGGGTGAGAGAATAGACAGAAGGTAAGACAGTAGTTCTTAGAAAGGACCCATCTATTGCCATTTTTTAAAAAAAGCTTTCTTCATGGTCCCCCTGGTGAAGTGTCACTGATAATGTGAGGGGGAGTGTTTCTCACATTTAAGAGGGAGTGGTAGGAGGTAGGCAGAGGGTGTGGTGCGTGCGTGCGTGTATGTGCGCGCATGTGTGTGTACACTCAAATACACCCATCTGGGGAGGATGACAAGGAGAAAACAGAACATCATAATTTAGTTCAGAGCATGCTAAGGGAAAGGATCCAGTAAACTAGTTCATGTTCTTTTGTGCCATCAGGATTGAGGTTTCAGGGGGAAAGAACACAATATAATGGCTAGCGTCAATAAAACAGTGAATGGGACCAATTCTAGGGACTTCTCATTATTTCTCCACCCTGGGGCTGTGTGAACACATGAGCCCTGGGGTGCAGTTATGCTCAACCAATTCTCTTGTTCAGCAACCTTCAGGGAACCACTATTATAGGAAGAATAGCCGTGCAAGTGGCCCAAGATCCAAACTGTTAGCCAAGCTTCAAAGTCCTTCCTGTATCTGTG
Organism: Phodopus roborovskii; assembly: GCF_943737965.1. Lineage (NCBI taxonomy): Eukaryota > Metazoa > Chordata > Mammalia > Rodentia > Cricetidae > Phodopus > Phodopus roborovskii. The sequence goes on along the minus strand of NW_026126482.1, from coordinate 15,276,806 downwards.
GTCCAGCCCTTGTCCTCGCCAGCGGCAGACTCTGCAGACAGCACAGGGATGGCTTCCCTTCCCCCTGCCTTAGAACACAGGGCATCCCAAAGACACCCATGGTGACCAGACAAATGAAGGCCTTTCCCCCCTTTGCAGTGCTGGGGAACCGAGTGTAAGGCCTTGCACACGCTTGATAAACGCTCTACCACTCAGCTATATCCCCAGCTGCGAGGCTTTTTAACTTTTTAGAAAACATTTTCTTTTGTTTACTTCCATTAAAAAAAAAAAAAAAAAAACAGTCTTTCTCAGCACAGGGGGGAAAAATGACTTATCACTGTTTTTTGAACCTTGTCTGGGGGGAAAAAAAAAAAAAAGCAGCTGTTTATACTGCACGGTGGGAACCAGGGAATTTAAACCCTGCCTGGGCAGATCTCATAAAAGATGCAATATCCCCACCCTGAATGTTTCCCAATTACAGTTTACAGTTTACACTCAAGCAGAATGGAGGGCTGTTTTCCTGGGGAAAAGCCTACCGGGAGGTTCAGAAGTCCTGTGGGAAACAGGAGGATCTATGGGTATTTGTTCCCAACCCAGATCAACAGAGCAAAGCCAACAACACTGTCAAACCCAAGAGGCCTGTGACTTCTTAGCAGAACCCGTACCAGCGGGGTGGTGTCTCTGGAGACATCAGCTCCACATGCCCGGTGTGGTACGTCCACAGGGCACGTCGCCTCTGACCTCACTGTTAACAAGCACGACGACGATGCCAATTTCCTACAGGGTTTATAATCAGACCTCCCATTACCATGTGGACAGGTTATAAAACACGGGCATGCCCAGTGAAACCTGTAACACAATGTCAGAGCAGTAACAGGAGCCCCTGCGTGGGATTTCTGGAAGCAGAGTCACAGTCTGAGTCACCCAACACTGAGTCACGTGTGATACAGATCTTTGAAAAGTCATCATCACTTGGGTTTCCATGTGTGGGAATCACCTGACCCCCTGGGAACGGCAGCAATGGCCTCCCAGTCACTGTGCAAGGCTCCTAGGCAGCTGTCTTTACTTGGCAGGGTCTTGGTAGCAAAGCACTAAAGGAGAGAACTGGGAACAAAGGGAAAAGTCAGCTACAGTAGTCCTGAGCCCAGCACCTGCCCACTGAATAGCACAGGCCTAGAAGGTAGGGGAATGAAAAGAGAGGGTATACCTTTGTTGTTTATAAATCCACATTGACACAAAGCAGACACATAGACACATCATAGCCAACAAAACTCTTAAGCAGGGCACAGCACGCATAACATACAAACAGAATCTCCTCTATGGAAGATCAGCTAATGGCAATGTTACAGCTGAGATTTTTCAATGTCCCCAAAGGTCCACAAGTTAAAGATTGTTGTCCAGGGTAGCACTAGTGGGAGGAGGTAGGAACCTAAGGGAAGGGGTTCTTGGGCCATCAGGGGGCGCTTGGAGAGGATCTGGAACCCCAGTTTGTCCCTCCTTACTTCTTGGCCTTGAGGTAAGAGCTTTGCTTCCACCATACAATTCTGTCATTATCTGTGGCCCTTCTCAGTTCCAAAGCAATGGGACCAGTCAGTCATGAGCTGGGGCCTCTAAAGTGTGGGCCTCGGGATCCCGGTAGCTATGGAAGCTAACCAATACAAATACAACCCCAAATCTAATCCATTCCCCAAGCCCCATCTTTTCTCTTTGGAGTTGGAGTTGGGGGGGGGGAGCACCAATTCCCGGGCCACGTTCTTTATGAAGGTGCCTCCCCCTTTACACGGGGTTGATGGCCACAGCAATTTTGATGAGTCTGGACTTGGCAGGTCCCCAGCTCCAAATCAGGACACCTGGATGTTACAAGCACAGGCAGGTCTCGCTTGCATACCTCCAAGAGAGAAAAAGGCCTTATTTGGATGAAGTTGAAGCAAATTCCTTCCTCAAAGGCCTTTAGTGTGTGGAGTGCAGCTCCCGACATTTCTCACGTCCAGAGACTTCAGGCCATATTTAAGTTAAAGGAACCCAAACTACAGTTCAGATAAAGGAGCAAAGACTGTCAGGTTTGACTTGGAGGTGCAAATTTCAATTCTTAATCAACTTCAGCAGTTTACCATGAGGGGGCCTGGTAAAGGGAACTTGAGAAACTGGGTCACAAGCTAAAAGTAAACTACAGGCCATTTTCCACCGTGGCTTCCAAGTGCTATCAGTGTTGCAGTCCGGGGAAGTGTCGCTTGTACCACAGCAGGGAGTGACTTATGCAGACAATGTTTCCAACCCGGGGACACTGCTAAGGTTCAGCATGAGCTGGGCTCCTTTTCTTGTTGCTGGATAAAGTGGCTGACTCACAGGGGAGGGGACAAGAAAACTCCTACCTGGGTACCGGTGCCAAGGATGAAAAAAAGAAAACAAAGCTAGCTAGACTGGGAAGCCTGACCATACAAACTCCTCCTGACAAAGAAGCGTCCCTTGGCTCTCAGAGCATTCTCCAACAGCTCTCTCCAACAAAGTAGCAGACTCAGGCCTACTGCCACTTCTAGAACTCAATGCTCTTGTGGGGGAAGTGTTCAAGTAAAACTCAACTGAGCACATGGGCTCAGAACTTTGGACAAGACTAGCCAGAGGGAGGATGTGATCAGCATGGCCAGCTAGGCTCCCCATCAGGACTTAAGAAGCCCTTCTAGGACTGAGGGACATGCGGAGTGTCCAGGACAGGAGTCCAATTCACAAGCCATCACTCACATGCATCGCTGGGTTTTGACTTGGTCTACAGTGGTCACCGCTCTCTAAAAGGTAGCAGGACCTCCCTGAACCTCGATTTTCTCATCTGCACAAATGGGGACAATAGTATTTCCTATCTAACTGTATGCTCTTGTTATTACATGCCCTCCTACACACACACACACACACACACACACACACACACACACACACACACACACACACGAGTTTAGCACCGTGCTGGAAACGTAGCAAATGGACCGTACTTTACAGTTATTTCTACCTGTACCTCCAAACACAACTAAGTTAAACAGCGTTTCTGGGTGCCAGCAAATAGTCTTAAGAAATAGATGTGGTCAGAAAGCATGAAGGAGGCAGGGTGGGACAGGTTAAAAAAAGACATGGAGACAGGGCCGCAGCTCAGCCAGCATAGTGGATGTCTGGTGGCACAAAGGCCTGGGCCCAAGCACTGGTACAGGCTAACACCGTCGTGGCGGTGTCTGGTTATCATTCCAGCACTTGGAGGTGGAAGCAAGATGATTAAAAGTTCAAGACTAGCCTCAGCTTCAACACAGTCAGCCCAAGATATACAAGAACCTGTCCCAGAATTAAAAAGGGAGCTTGGGGTAGGGCAGGTACTAGATGGAAGAAAAAAAAACATGTATGTGTAAATATACATATGTATCTACTTTTAAAATATTTATTATGTGTACAGCATCTGCCTCCATGTAAGTGTCACACTAGAAGAGGGTGCCAGATCTCATTATAGATGGCTGTGAGCCGCCATATGGTTGCTGGGACTTGAACTGAGGACCTCTAGAAGAGCAGTTAGTGCTCTTAATCTCTCAGCCATATCTCCAGCCCATATCTACTTTTTAAAAAATTCATAAGAATAACCTACTCACTTATATTTTGGGCATCTTTACCAACTAAACGTTCCTGAACTGAACTGCATGTATCTGTTCTTGGGATTCACATCATTTACCTGAACTGATACAGGATCATGCAGGCCAGAACCCCACAGCCTTCACCAGTCGAGGTATGCTTTATAAAGGGTCTGCTGTATTGGTTTCCAAGCTGGTTTATGTCAATTGGATGTCTTTGTGACATGCAAAAGAGGGTTTCTGGGCCACTGAGATAGCTCAGCAGATAAAGGTGCTTGCTGCCAAGCCTGACAACCTAAGGCCCACATGGTGGAAGGAAGGACTTGACTCTAGCAAGCTGTCCTCTGAATTATTCACTCTGTGTGTGCACATGTCTATTTCTCTCTCTCTCTCTCTCTCTCTCTCTCTCTCTCTCTCTCTCTCCCTCAATTCCAAATGTAATGAAAAACTAGAAAGAGCTGCTGATTTCAAGAAGGCTCCAAAGGCTTAGGAACAACCTGATGAAAGTGAGTCACTATGAGAATGGCCATGTGCATAAGACAATTTACAAAATCCTATAAGGAAAAAAAAAAAAAAAAAACCAGGAAAGAGTTTGCACTCAAGTTTTTCATTTGGTTAGTGGCTTTTGGGACAGCAGACACCATGTACATGTCTACTTTAATGATGTGTAAACAGCCAGCCATTAGAGCTCCTGAAAACTTCAGGAAAAACTTCTAGAGCTTGAAATAATGGCTAACAATTATCAGTGATTTTTCCGGATGCACAGAACTTGGTGGGAGTCTCGATTAATCCTCAGATTCACGATAATGAAGTAGTTATGACTGCCTACTGTCTGAGCCCAAGAAGCCTGACTCCAAGAGCCTGTGCTTTCTCCAAGTCGTTACTAGGAGAACACTTCAACGGTCAAATACTTAGAGTTAAATATATTAAGACAAATTCGTATTATTCCATTATGCTGACAATTTGGTTCTAATTTGGCAAACACTGGTTTCTAGAATATTAATTTTGGTGCATACAGGCTCTGTTGTCTTACTATCCCTGCTTCCCTTAAAGCAATGTGAAATTCACCGTCCTGACCTCTGAGCACACCCCTCTCCCCCATGATGATAACAGAATCAAACATGGCCACCAGCCAGCTGCCCAGTGCTTGTCCTGGAGGTGCTCTTGGAGCCTTGCACAGCATGAGCAAAGTGAGGAGTCAGCTGGACATCTTTTCTTCCAGGTTGTGGATTACCAACAAATGCCCGAGAACACATGGAGTCAGCAAACTTGAGGAACATGCCATATGGCAAGAAAGATTACGTAATTTCGAGGCCCATGTCCATAATCTCCGAGGCTAAGGAATGTTATTCACACTGGCCTCTACATATACCACCACCAGACTGCTAGTCTTTCTTTCCTTTAAAAATATCCATTTTATTTTTAATTATGGGTAATGTGTCTGTGTATGCCACACATGTGTTGGTGCCTGCAGGGTCCAGAAGAGAACATCAGATCCCCTAGAGCTGGTGTCACGGGAGACTGAGAGTCATCCACGTGGGTGCTGGGAACCAAATTTGTGTCCTCTGGAAGAGCAGTATGTGTTCTTAACCCCCGAACCATCTCTCTAGCCCCCAGACCACTTTCCATATCTGTGGTAAGATTTAAAGAGAAGCAGGCAGGATATAAACAACAAAGCTGACGGAAATCACTTATCTACAGACAGGGCTCACTTTAGGAAATAATATTTTTTAATGTATTGATTCCACATCAAGAAGGTCTTAATTACCATTAGCATGATGTAGTCATTTACTAAGATGGCTTAAGTTTATCACTGTGATTTATTCTAATACAGCCACTTTATAATCTTTTAATGAGATTTACGTGTGGTTGCCTGAGGGGTGGGGGAAGAGATAGGTTTATGCAGAGAGGCAGTGTTTGGGGTCTCTAACTCTGCAGCCTATTTGTCTCCCCCCGACCCCACTTAGTCCTACCACAAAGACGTTTGCTTCTGACTTAAAAATGCCCGCCAAACATTATTATACCAATCTCATCAAGAGGCTAAAAGGAGGAAGGCGTACTTCAAGTGCACAATGCCCCGAGGCACACTTCCCTGCAATGCAAATGGCTGAACAAGCCAGCCTTTGATTTGCCTCTGAGAAGTCGCCACAGCTGTGCCGCCCTCACAAAATGGATGATTCAGCTTTATGGGAGGCATGGCTGGAGCTCCTCCTTCACCTCATCCTGTCCACAGACGAGGAGAAAGGTTATCTTTATCTCACCGCAGCCCTAGCAGTTTGCAGCAAAGCCAGGTGTCATAAATCCCAGGCCAGAGCATTTTCTTGCCAACGTACTTATGCTAGTGACTGTCACAGTGAGACAACGAGACAGGTTTTGTGGGACAACTACTAGGTAAAAAGATCCAGTAAAACACACAGCACCAAGGTGGGGGCCAAGAATGAGAACCCCACAGCCTGATGTAAGAGCTCACTTTTTTTTTTTTTTTTTTTTTTTTTTTTTTTTTTTAATTTCAGCGCTCCACCCAAGCCCTGAAGTGCCATGACCAGTTCCAGAGAACTTAGAATTTCGGGTTGAAAAGCCAGAGGGCAGAGCATCTTGCAATAGCTTTTAATAAACAGCAAAACTTCATTGAGGATTTAATGGTCTTGACACAGCACATGACACTCAAGGGTCCTGGCATCCTTGGCTCGCTCAGCCCGTGCATTTACCAACCCCCACTCGGCCTGCCAGACCCCACTTTTGAGAGCTGCTTTGAGAGCCCCAACCCAGTCTCAATGAGGCCATTATTCATGGGGCCCGACAAATAGGTTTGTTCCAGGAAATCTGTGCTTCCCTCTCCTCAAGTCTCTTATTTCTCACCAGAGAATGAATGAATGAATGTTTCCATCTTAATGTTTCTATTCACAGCTAAGAATTGCTGTTTCTTTTATGTGAAGAAAACAGGACTCAAATTAGTACAGAAACCAACAATCCCATCTACAAGCAATGTATTTTTTGACGCAGATTTTGTATAAGTCAAACAAACACCCGAGAGAAAAGCAACCACGGATTTTACCTTTGCTAAGAGTGTCATAGAAGGTGTGTAATAATGAAGATATCTACAGACTAAGAAAAATCGACTCTCCACTCTAGCATTGCAAAGATGCGTTGCTCTGTGATTCAAGAGACTTTTATTTCTAGGGTCATGGGAACATGTTTGAAGTGATCGTGTAACCAAAAAGTGCAGCGATGCTAGGCATTCATTACATTAAAAATCTTTTTTTTTATCTTTTTATAACTCTGATCATAGTGTTTATCAGATCCCAAAGTCCACGAATATTTTCTCATCTGGATCCAGTGAAGTTGTACTTGGCTGAAAAGAAAGTTCGTGGGCCTAGAGGCTGCAGAGGGATACGCAGGCAGTAATGGAAGACACGTGCTGGGGTGCTGAGGGTCTCGGAAGGGAGGAAAACTGACTCCTCTTCACATTGTCTAAGAGCCCATGCCAACAGCTTCAATTTTTCCCCACTCTGGTCCCTACTTTCAAGCTTGGCTTTTCCAATTTCCTGCCAACACTGCCCCAGTTACACCGGCTGCTCAGGCCTGGGCTAGCACAGCCCCCTCCCTATGAAAAGCCCAAATGGAGCATCATTTATAGGGACTTTCCATCAGCCTTTATGGTCCTCAGTTAACCAGTACAGCACCCGTATGGCATAGGCACGGGAGTTGCCATTTCTCCATTACAGGGAGCAGGATGATGTGCAGAGAAATTAAGCTCTTATCCCAAGGGGCCAAAGCAGATCCCAGTCCCAGATCTGACCTCACGGTCCATAGACTTGCCTTGGTACCATGATACTGCATCTCTGGGTACCTTCTCCTACATCCCTCTTTAAATCATATGCTTAACTCCCTTCCCCCTTTTTAAATTAAAAAGTAAAAGTGGTATTCATGGTGTTACATATACATTTTAACATATGTACACATTTTGGAATGGTTACATCAGGTGACATAACACGTGCCTAACCTCAATACTTACAAAAGGAAAATGGTGTTTTCATTTATATGTAATTACATGCTCATTTTCAGTACCGTCTCCATGATGTCTCCCTTAGCAACCGTAATTGGTCCATGTTGTCTCACCTCAGGTTTTCAATAGCAGTTAACACTTGTAAAGTTTAGGCTTGACCTGGGAGTATCCCTGAGGATGACGACAACCTTAGGAAGTGAACAACTAATGAGGCTTTGAAATTTTGGTGGCATGTGTGGTGGGCAGTCAGAGGCTTGCTACATAGCACTGCCTGGCCAAATACTAGCTATAGAGCTCAGCCTTGAACTGGCCTTGAACAGTCCTCTTGCCTCGGCCTCCTCAGTACTGGGGTTACCTGTGCACTCCAGTGTACACACCTCTCTATTGAGGTTTTCAAGCCTAGTCTAAGCTTGCTTACCAACTTTCCAAACACACCCACTAGAACTAGACGGTGGGTGTGAGACACATGGGAAAACAAAACTCCAGAATAATTAGAGAAAACAGACACACAGAGGGGCCAGAGGCCCAAATGAAGCAGCCAACTTACCAGCATATTTTGTTGTGTTTGATTCATCCATGGACCAAAAGCAATAATCAAAGGCAAACACCTAAATGAAAGAACAAAATATTCAGCTTAAGAATTAGCTCCAGAGAGGTAAATCAGGTTGGGGAAATACTCAGTGAAGAGGGCTCACTAATGTCTGATGAATAAAATGGCAGTGGTTTAGGTGCAACTTCCTACAGTAATGAATTCATATGGAAACTACTATTTCTCCAGAATTCTACAGGCAGACATAATAACCACACACACACACACACACACACACACACACACACACCACACACACACACTAAAAATCCCCTTCGCCACTCTGCATTAATCACTCATACATACACACACACACCACACACACACACACACACACACTAAAAATCCCCTTCACCACTCTATATTAATCACACACACACAACACACACACACACACACACTTAATAAGAATCCGCTTCCCCACTCCAAGTCTAGTAGTGTGCATAGAAACCTTTAAATTGCCTCTGCCACACCTTCTCAAGTAACACTCTACAGTTAGATTTTTCCTTACACCAGTTCCTTCTGCTAGCTGTTCATGCTGCCATCTCTAGCGCAGTGAAGGTCACCCCCTTCACAATCTGGGGTTCCCTTCTTCCTCCCTGTTCCAGCACACAATCCTTGGCCGAGTATCGCTGGAAACTCAACCATCTGCTCTTGCAGGCACGGCACCAACCCTCACACAGCTACCGAGTACCGACTCTACCTTGCCTCTCTGTCTTTCCACACAAATGCCACCATAGCCATTATCATCAAATGCACAGAAAATACCTCCCAGACTGTGTTCCAAGAAACACGAGTTCCCAGGGATGGCCCAGGTGAGAAGAAGAAATCAAACTGAGAACTGCGCTCACTAACTGCTCTGCTTCCAGGGCGAAAGCTTTTGCAAGACCCCCAGTAAAGAAACGTTTAAATGTCTGGCCTTCTTGATTCTTTTTTAACTAATTTTTATTTAAATTAAAAACAATCTTATTTTACATGCCAATCCCAGTTCCCTCCCCTCCCCGTCCTCCCACTCCCTCTACCATCCTCCATCTCACCCCCCTCCACTCCTCAGGGAGGGTGAGGCCTCCCATGGAGGGGGGCATCAAAGTCTGTCACATCATTTGGGGCAGGGCCTAGGCCTTTCCCCCTGTATCTAGGCTGAGAGAGTATCCCTCCATAGGGAATGGGCATCCCTGCACTAGGGATCAATTCTGGTTCCACTGCCAGAGGCCCCATGACTGCCCAAGCCCTGCAACTGAAGCCCACGTTCGGGATGGGGTCCGTCTTATGCAGGTTCCCCAGCTGTCAGTCTGGGGCCGTGAGCTCCCACTCGATCAGGTCAGCTGTTTCTGTGGGTTTCCCCAGTGTGGTCTTGACCCGCCCCACCCCTACTCCCCCACCCCCCTCCCCCGCTCCAGTGGAGCATGCAGTCACAAAGCTTCCCTATTCTCATTCTCTTCACTTCCACCCTTCAAAAATGCTTCGTACCGAAGGCGCAGCTCAACACATCGCCTTCCAAAAAACATTGGTTACAACCAAAGGAAAACAATTCTTTGTCCTTTCCTCAAATCTCGCAACCCTGCTTATTCTTTTCTCTACTCCTCTCTCAGTTTTTCTCTATTATCTACTAGTCATGGCACAGGTTTGCCCAAACGTTTGATACAGTGACACGCCACGGTCACCAGCAAACGTGTGGGCCTGGATCCCTAACCACCTCTGGCAGGCATACGCCTGTGGACTGCAGGTTGGACATTTAGGTGGACGATCTATCTGTGAATGGTTCAGCTCGGCTTGTACCTTATGTTCCCTGAAGGCAGGAACCAGATCTCATTCATCTTTGAAGCTGCGGTATTTACATTCACTGCTTTGGAATTACTTATTGGATGGTTAGTGGCGTTGAAACTTTGCAAGGAAGCAGATGTATGTATGTATGTATGTATGTATGTATGTATGTATGTGCTGGAGAGATGGCTGAGTAGATAGGGTGTTCACATTGAAGGCATGAAGACCTGAGTTCAGATTTCCAGAATCCATGTGAAAAGCGGGGATGGTCATGGGTACCTGTAACCCCAGCAACGGAGGACAGGTGTAGAGTCAAGAGGCTTTCTGGGGCAACCAGCCTAGCTCCAGGTTCAGTGAAAGAATCTCAAAGGAATAAAGGAGAATGATGCTCCACAACTCACAGACCCATATTCATTCTCTTCCCTCTCCCTCTCTCTCTCTCTTCTACCCCCTCTCTGAAACATACACTCGAATTAAACAAACATAACAGACTAACTCATGCTTACCATTTTTTCATCACCACACACAGATTCAGGCATACACAATACACATAACTTAAACCACTGACTGCAGATTCAAATTTGATACCGATATACCCACAAAAAACCACTTTCAAATGAGCAGCTATGAAACAATAGTTTCAGTGGGCAGAGTAAAGACTGCTTCCTGCCTTCGAGGGTTCTCAGTGACTCGAAAGATCACACAGGCATAATTCAGCAAATCTTTCCGCCTCTGGGCAGGACTGAACTTCAACACGGCTCCCACGAGATCTGGGTTGCTTTAAAACATTTCCAGAAATGGAGATTCTACGATCCCCTCTTCTGTGAAGCCAGATAACAGCTATCCTTCACCCTCGGGGCATCTGCCCTGTTCCTCACCTAAGTCATTTCTCCAACCTTACTGTAAATGGTCAATAGAGGCTATTTCTCCACTTCTTAAATATCTTAACTGGAATCATCTGGATCACAGAGAGTCTCTTCATTAGTTCCCATATAGAGTGGCAGTCACACCCATCTCTGACTGACTTTTAATAGTTTGCTGTCTTACATACTGAGAGGTCAATCTACTGGTCTCGATATGCATGGCCACTACTTGAAATACAATGAGATCCAGCCCAAGCTGGAGGGTGCATCTGCCGGCAACAATCATTGCCCATTCCACAACACTTTGTAACAGTTAACTATTTGATATTGTTTCTTCAAATAAAAATGACACAAAAGCTCACTTTCCATATTTCCCCTTTAAATTCTGGACACATATTAAAATGCTACCATGGATAAAGGGGCTCTGAAGGCATTGCAAGATGCAGGGGTTCTTTGCCTGTCAAATACAGACCTCTCCTTTAGCTGTGCAATGTCCTGAGTTTCACAATTGTTAGTCCCAGGCACTTTGGGATAGCAATCCCTTAAGTCGATTATAGAGTATAGGAGTCTGAGGTTGGACTCATTTCACTGAAACTCAAAGACATCATATACCATACTTAGAACTGACTCGCTTCATTAGAGCTCCCGGGATAATGTCTTCTAATTACTCATTAGGAAGTGGAGTGGATCCTAACTGGGAAGTGGGTGATGGAAAACAATGAAACCCTGGATGCAACTGAGCAATCACACAACAATGGTAATGATGGGAGCTGGGTGTGGGGCTTACACCTGCAACCCCAGCACTTGGGAGGCCAAGGCAAGAGGATTGCCCTAACTCTGAGGCCAGCCTGGGCTACATAGCAAGTTCTGGGTCAGCCTGGGATACAGACAATGAGCCTTCTATTTATTTCATCACTGCCAAGTGACACCAGTTATTCATACCTTCCCAACTAGAGAAAAGAGTCAAATGCACAGACATTCTCCAGCTATTTTTAAAATCAGAGAGCCATGGTCTTCAGCAAAATCCCACTTTTTCTTCCTCTTAGCTCCCCATGTGTGGAACTCACGCCAGCGCTGAATTCCTAGCAGCCTGCTGTACATCTGCTTCAGCTCCGCCGGGCCCTTAAAAAAACGTCAGCTCTGCATTTTTGTGAACCACCAAGCATCTAGTGAAACTGCTAAGGCTGTTTTTAATAAGACAGGCTCATTGAGTGACATATATCCTGAACTAAGGAGGTTCCAGAATTTGCGAGCAGCATGCTGCACAAACTCCCTGCATATTGAGAACTGTCATCTCTGAAGGCATTTCAGCAAAATTCAATTGTGGTTAAAAAAAAAAAAAAAAAGCTGAAAGGAGCACTCTGCGTATTCTGGGGAGGAGCAGAAGGCATCGGCCTTCTGGGAAATGTAGTCTACAACCACTTACCTAACCCATAAAAAAATGTGAGCCAGGTATGGTGATAGAGGCCTGTGATTCTAGCACTTGGGAGGCTGGGGCAGGAGGGTCAAGAATTTGAGGGCAGCCGGAGCTACATAGAAAGACTAAGACCCGAGTTCAACAAACTAATGAAAGACAAATGGGAAGGCACTTCAGTTATATGTGTTCTGTGGCACTCTTCCCCCCCCCCTTTTTAAAGTCTATTTTTTATTTTATGTGTATGACTGTTTTGCCTACAGTGTAAGTCACCATGTGCATGTCGTATCCATGGAGACCAGAAGAGGGCATCGGGTTCCCATGGAACTGGAAATACAGGCAGTTGTGAGTTGCCCGATGTGGGTGCTGGGAACCTGGAGCTTCTACAAGATTAGCAAGGGCTTTTAACCCTGAGACACCTCTCCAGCTGCTCTGTGGTCTTCTTCAATCCTGTCTGGTTTTGTGCCTTCACTGAAGTCTCCAACCACAACGTATTTACTTTAGGAAACAACCAGTAAGACCCAGCAGCTACTCTCAGTGTGAGTCTCAAACATTTGCCAGTTGTATTTTCTGTCCCGTGGTTGCTTAAATCTAGTTAAAAATATTAAATAGCTGGGTATACTGGTGCACTTCTGAAACCCCAGCACTTGAGGTTATGGCAAGAGAGTCGGTCAGCAGTTCAAGACCAGCCTCACCTTTGGGACCCAGGACCCCATCCACCCACTCCCCAAGACAACAAAACAAAAAATAATCATTCCTGAAAAAATGCATATATTGTTTTAAAAATAATTTTAATGTGTTTTTTCATCCCTTTCCTAGGTGGAACATGATTAATCTAAGGCTTACTGTGACACAATAACTTAATTTTACATGAAGAAAAACAGGGAAAGCAAACATCCATTTTTACAACCTGAGTCAAAGCCTGCTTCAACTTTCCTTTAACGTTTCCACTGCTATCTTAAATCTCTCTCCTTTATGAAAGCTTTGTTAAGGATACTTCTTTTAAATTTTTCTGAATACAGTATCATCATCATAACTGTATATACATGATATGTGTGTGCAGGCCAGTGTAATATATAGCACACTTGTGGAGGCCAGAGAAACTAGTGAGGACCAGTGATCTACCATTGCCTGGATCCAGAATTATACTCACAACATCAGGCTTGGCAGCAAGCACATTTGCCCCTGGAGCCTTCAGGAGCCTAGAAACACTTCTAATTACTTTGAACTTCGTGCCTGCCTGATCACACTCTGTGCATGTATAGACACATATGTCCATTCATGTATGGTTCCCTTTGTTCTACTATATTATTAGCTACCAAGACGTCAAGGGCTTTGTTCTCCTGCTTTATGACCCATCAAACAAAGACTCTAAGAGTTTACATTTTAGTCTAGAATACCTTTTGATGAATGTGCCTGGCTAGTTTTATGCCAACTTGACACAAGCTAGAGTCATCTGAGAGGAGGGAACCTCAATTGAGACAATGCCCCCATAAGATCAGGCTGTAGGGCATTAGGGCATTGTCTTAAGTACTGACTGATGGAGGAAGGCCCAGGTCATTGTGGGTGGAGCCATCCCTGGGCTGGTGGTCCTGGGTGCTCTAAGAAAGCAGGCTGAGCAAGGCACAAGGAGCAAGCAAGTAAGCAGCACCCCTCCATGGCCTCTGCATCAGCTCCTGCCACCAGGATCCTGTCCTGTTTGAGCTCCTGTCCTGACTTCTTTCAGTGATGGACTGAGATGATGTGGAAGTGTAAGCCAAATAAACCATTTCCTCCCCAGGTTGCTTTTGGTCATGGTGTTTCATTTCAGCAATAGTAGCCCTGACTGAGACAGGGTCTCTTATCTGGGCAATCTTATAAGTCTGTATCTTCACATATATTTTCACATACAATGGCATGGATCATCAAGGGCAAACTCTTCAGTAACACTAACAGTGAAGATCCATTTTTCATTTCAATTATAGGAATGGCAATACTCACATTTTTTTTTAAAAAAAAGTTAATGCAAGAAATGTTGCTGCAACTGTTTAGCTCTGTATAGTGCAAACCACGTGACTTCTAGCTCCCAAATCTAAAGTGCTAAGTGCTGAAGAAGTCTGCTCCGTGTGCAGTTGCGTGTGCAGTTGCTCGGCTTTGTAAGAGGGGATGGGTCTCTCTCCTCTACCCTGGCTTCATTGCCTCTTTGAACAGTGGACTCTGTGTTCACATCTGCAGACACAGCCCTATTCCCAGCCCATCCTGCTCTGTCTCATATGTGTGTCCATGATAGCTCTGCAAACCTCCAATTCTCCAGCAGTAGGAATATGGGCTTCCTGGGGTCCTGTTTTGTTTCCTTTCAAAGAAACAAAACTTTGGAGCGCCACAAGACGACAATAAGACAGATGTTTCTGCTGTGCCCTTATTTATCACATGGTGTCATGAGAAGGGAGTCACACCAAAAGACAAGGAACACTCTATATTCCATCTTATGTTGACATTTCAATGCTTTTCCCGTTTTCCTCCTTCCTATCATCAGAATTATTACAAATCAAAGAGTTACCCATCACTATATATATAACAAATATGCGCCAGGTATTTATTGTTGTTATTATTTTAAGTCAAACCCCAGTTTTAGAAATCTCAGACTGAAACTGCACAGGAAGCCTGTTTGACCCCAGCAGGATCCTCCCTGCTGCTGTTTGTAGAAGGCACTGGACCAACCACGAACTTCAGCCTGTCTGAACACAGCTGCCACCACTGGGGGGGGGGGCGAGTACCAGAGCCGCCAGCCTTACTAGTCAGGTCTGTTGACAGACCTCCCTTCCTGTTTAAAAGTCTGTCAAGTCATTGTTGCTTTTTCATGGTGTAATTAATCATTTCCTTCATACAAGCTGCATCTTGGGTTACACTGTCAACGGTGTCTGACAGACGATTCAGAGCAGCTAACAGCATCTGGTGAACACCCATAAGAAGTAAGGCCTTGCCACCCCCCCCCCCCCCAAGCTCAGGGACCTCATCACCCACCTAGGGAGGAGTCTACGCTCTGCAAAATGCTCCCATAGATGGGGACTCAACATTCTGAGAGGGGAGATGGGAAGTGTCTTCTTCAGGAACTCATCCATATTGTCATCCAGCTGAGAAGGAAATTTGAAAATAGCAGCTAACTAGTTCTCCCAAATCCCACTCTACCACATTAACAGCAGCACAGGGCTTCCACTTAACATTGGTGTGTGTAAACTAGTGGTGCATACTCAATGAAGCATGATGTCAATGCCCACTCTTCTGAATATTCTGTTCAGCCCACATTTCATCTTTATCATCACTTACTGGCTGCAAGGGGGTGGGGAGGATGTGTCACATCCTCACTGGTGACCCTCAGTGGGTGGGTTTTTTAAACTGATTCTCTTGTGCCCTGATTAAATATCTTTGATAGTGCACTCAGCAAGGCAATGTGGGTATTTCTAAAAACAGGGTATTGCTTTAGTAAACACCAACGAAAGTCACAAACATCCGAGCTTGCAGTTTACAGCCTGTCCACCATCTTGACAAATGGCCACTGCTCCCTGTCACAAAAGAAAGAACAAAACCCACCCAGATATCAATTACCACGGGTGGTATTTGCACCTGCTTCCAAAGAGCTCACCTAATGTGCTTTCCACACCCTGTGATGTAGACAAAGCTCAGTGCCTACACCAGAGAGAAGAGGAAGCAAGGCTGGCTTCAAGTCACCAGGTCCCCAGACTCTAAGGACTCGAGGCAGCTCAGTGGTTGCAGACACAGGGGCTGAGGGAACATTCACTCTGCTGGGGATGACCTAGGCAGGATTCCAGAGGCTCTCCATGGTTCAGGAGGCTTTTACTGTTCTGAAAAGGAAGCTGGACCATGGCCCAGAGACAAGGGAGATGATGATTTTCTCTTTGGGGGTTGAGAAGTGAGCAGCTTGGTACCCTACCATCCGCATCTATGGGCATCCTCGGCCACAGAACACAGTGAGAACACTTGGCTCCAAATAAAGCCAGGCACAAAATGGGTGAGATGTACATAAAGTCGGAAGAAAAGTCAAACACACAGACATGTGTTTCTGAAGTCTTTGGAAATTTTTTTTAAAAAATGTGTTAGATTGACAAAGAGTGAAAGAACTGTACTACTGTTCCAAACAACTCCCTGCCCTCCCTGAAAGGGTTGCATGCTCCTGCTATGGCCATGTTACCTGTAGGACCTGCAGAGGGGGAATGTAATGCCCGATCCTACTGATACCAGGTTGGCCTCCTCACTGGCTTGGCCACATGCATTTGAGCAAACCACTGACTGTCACTTCTGAGGAGTGAGTGGCCGGACAAACAAGCCTCTTCCACACTTAACAAGTCCCAAACAGAAGTAGACTAAAGCCACAGGTGACCTGGAGTGACACTAACCTTAGAGAAACAGAAGACCACTGCTGTCTCAAGGCACTGAGCATTTAATGGTGTCACTGCTGTATCACCTGGCGTGAGCTGGCCAACACACGGCTGTTACAGTGCAATAGACCAGCACGGCCATCTACCCTGTCCTCTCTTGCATCTGCAGCCGGGTGAATTTCTTACATACATGCTGCTGCTTATGTAACTTGAATACATGTAAACATTAAATAATCTTCCCCTCCTACCAGATTAAATCTGACTCTAAGATTCTCTGTAAGCTGACCGCTTCTCTTCATTTTTTTTTTAAAAATGTGCAACTTTCCCTTTCACATACCCTACACTAGCCAGAGTGTGTACAAGTCATGACACCTTCCTTCCCGCCCCACCTCCCCATCCCCAGCCCTGGGGACTGAACCCAAAGACTAGCGCACATAGGCAGGGCCTTGCCACCAAGCTACACTCATTACTTCCTTTTCTCTGCCCCTACATACATCATAATTCCTACCCTGAAGTTCTTCCTCTGGGAACTACACACACACTCACACACATGCACACTCACACTCACACACACACTCACACATGCACTCACACTCACTCACACACACACTCACACACTCACTCACACACACACTCACACACACACTCACACACACTCACACACATGCACGCACACTCACACGCACACTCACACTCACACACACTCACATATGCACTCACACTCACACACACTCACACACACACACTCACACATTCACACACACACACCACACACACTCTCACACACACTCACACACACGGACACACACTCACACACGCACACACACACTCACACACACACCACACACACCACACACACACGCACACACACACGCACGCACTCACACACACACACACACACACACACATATCCTGAAGGCCCATGTTCAGCTCTGAGCTTTTCTTCCTGTGAAGTCATGAAGACTGGAGTGGTGACAAATGGTATGCAGCAAAGCCCGTCCTCTGTTACTTAAAACACATGCACATCTGGTCATTCACGCCATGATGAATTCTGGAGAGTGGAGACCAGGGCTTTGACCACTCTATGGGGATCTAGGTAGATGGGGAAGGTTAGGCTGCCATTGAGCTCACATGACTGCAGGACTCCAAGACCCAGACACAGGGGCAGAAATTTAACCAGGAAGGAAACCAACCCAAGCTAAGACCAGGTACTTGTGACTGCTATGTCACTGTAAAGCCATGCGTTTGTTCAGAGCAGAGCAGTCCAACAAGAGGACAATGGGAACCACATATGTACTTCCAACTGTTTTCAGGACACACTTATAAGCAAACAGAAGACAATATTGTTTTAGTAACATGTTTTAGCTAACCTAGCATATCCTAAATATTTGTGCTACAGATTTTTTTCTTTTACCCTTGTATTAAACCTTACAGAACTGCTGTGTAATTTACACTTACGACACAGCTCAAGCCACAGCAGCCATGTAGTGTAAGCTCAACAGCATGGTTCAATACTTTGTTCCCATCAAAACAGAATAGGTGGCAGGAAACTATCATAGACCCTCAAGACCAAATCTCAGATGGCAGAGCATGGCTCCCGTCCTTCCTGAGAGGTGTTTATAAAGCCAACTTCGGGTGTTTATCAGCATACCTTTGTTTTTGGAGACAGGGTCTTACTATGTAGCCCAGGTTAGCCTCAAACTCTAAATGCCCTGTTGTGTCCCCCAGCAGTGGTATTACACACACACACACACACACACACACACACACACACACACACACACACACACGCCACCAAATTTGGTTCTTCAATGAGTTCCTTTAAACAATATGGGCTTTGATAAGTAACTATCTGGGTAGGGGCATGGCTCACTGCTAAGTATTTGCTTACCATGTATAAAGCCCCGAGGTTGAGCCTCTACACAATTTCTTTTAAAAAACTGAAAATAAACTATATTGTTTGCTCACAAATTTACAATGAGCAAATTGCCTAAAAAGAGATATGTCCTAAACAAGATTATTGGAAGATATTTTTTTATTTCTTCCCAAATGCATCCTTCTTATTAACTTGCCCAATAAAACACAATGGATAAAACAACCTTTCTTTTCCACGTGTACCAGTGCCTAGCAAAATCCAGTTTATGTAAAGATGGCTCAACCAACAAGCAATGGCAATACTACCTTCCCTCTATGACAGACAGGTACACCTCTCAGGCCCTGATGCTTATACAACAAAGGCTCTTTCTTCTTCTGAATCTACAGACACATAAACCAGTGTCTCCATGTTTGTCTAAAGGGCTATTGTTCTCAAGGGAAACAGACCTTGCTCCCAAAAACACTGCGGAGTGTTCATCAGGTCAAAGCATTAAAAGACTACATGTAGACGGGCAGTATCTGAGATAGAAGCTTCTCCACTCAGAACAAATTATAAAATCTGACACTTACCAGACAGAAAAATCAAAAAGACTAGATACATAACGATCCATTTGAGGGGAAGGGGACTTGTTCTGTCTGTGGCTCTGGCCATGAGCAAGGGAGGCATTACCTACTCTAGCTGACTTGTCTGTCTTCTCTTGCTCCACTGAGTAGCTTGTCTGAGCTGTGGTCACTGTCCTGAGGAACCACTGTCTTTTGTCCTGGCACGTAGTTTCATCTACTCCGGAGCAACATGGATTAACAGTGGAATTTCAGAGCATCGAGCCTTCTCAGGTTGGCTGCTTCTACTTATTAATATTCACTGGAGGTTCTACTGTGCCTTTTGTGGGTGGATAGTGCTCTTCTCTTTTATCCTTGAACAATACTGTGTCAGAAGCCTGCACCAGGATTCATTATCCATTCTCCTTCTGGAGGTCATCACTGCTTTAGTATTTGGCAATCATGAATCAAGCTGCCATAAACACTTGTGTGCAGTAGATAGAAACTTTTGGTTGCTTTGGGTAAATACCTGGAAGCCTGATGACTGGGGTCATGTGGTAAGAATATAATTAGGTTTTTCAGAAGCTGTGGGCTGTCTTCCAGAATGCCTGGCCCATCTGCCTCGTTTTGCCAGCAATAGCAGAGGTCCTACTGCTCATCTTCATTCTGGTTTTATCGGACTTGGAGATTTTAGGCATCCTATAGGTGTGCAGTGGTTTGTCACTGTTTTAATGCTAATTCCCTAATGACATGATGGCAACTTTACTTATTTATTTGACACCTGGGCATCTTCTTTGGGAAATGTCTACTTAGATAATATTGCCCATTTTTAAATTGACTTTCTTCTTCTTCCTTCCTTTCTTTTTTCTACATCTTCTCTTACGTCATGCTTTCAGCTTTGTCCCTGAAAGGTCATCACTGAGCCACGTCACCTCCCCCCCTGTTACCTTCTGAAAGTTCTCCAGTTGGGTGTCTTACATCGAGGTCTATGATCCATTTTGAATGAATTTTTTTTTTTTTTCTGGAGAATGGAAGGTCTGCGTTTACCTCTTAAAGAATGGATCTTCAGTTGTGTCCACATCCTTTGTCTCATTAGCATCTCATTGTACTATTATCCACTAACTTCTCTTCCATTTCCTTCCATCTTTATTTTCAGCTTGATCTATACTACTATAAAATCCTAACGTGAAATTTCCATTTTAGGCTTTGGACTTTTCAGACTGAGAATTTTTAGTGGGTTATTGTTTTCTTGAGTTATATAACATCCGTTTCTTGCTAACATTTTTCAATCTGATTTTTAAAAATCTCCTTAAACATAACAAGTGTGTTTAAAGTTTGGGCTTGACAATGTGATATCAGAAGCCCTTGCTTGTCTATTTTTTTTTAACCATTATTTCTGCTTGTTCTTATTATCATGAGTATAAGTTCTTTATCTCTAATGTGTTTTGCTTTGTGTTTTGCTTTGTGTTTCTATGGATCGAACCCGGGACCTTGTGTACACCTGATTAGTGCTCTGCCCCTGAGATACACCCAGGGTTGGACTCTGTTCTTAAAGGTGGCTGTGGAATGCTTGCAGACATGGAATCACATTGGCTTCCTTTTGTAGGTTCTAGTCACCTGAATTCTGGGGTTGCTGTCATAGGACAGCTGGCTTTATGGGCCTTTGTTTTGTTTCGCTAACTCATTGTCTCACTGTGTTGCCTAGGTTGGCTTGCCTCAGCATCCTGAGTGTTGGGATTACAGAGAAGCACCACCACACTGTAACACAATGACTTAGACCTGACAGTAAGCCATCTGAGAGTTGATTTGTTTTTGTCTTACCTGCACATGCCCCTCCAAGATCTGATCTTAACCCACTGTGCTGACTCCAGTATGGAGAGTTTAACAAGGAATTCAGCTCTGGCAGAGCGAATGAGCCCCTATACCTTGTCCTAACCCATAAAGCTGCCAGCAACCTTGCTCTACCTTGAAGCTATTTACATTAGATTTGTCTCTCTAAGTTTCCAGGGTCCTTTTGAATCTTTGGGCCTTTGTCTAGTAATTCCTCCCTAACCCTCTTTTTGTTTGTTTGTTTGTTTTTTGAGACAGAGTTTCTCTATTGCTTTGGAGCCTGTCCTGGAACTAGTTCTGTAGACCAGGCTGGCCTCGACTTCTGTGTCTTTAATATATTTTACTCTATCACTTATTCAGTTTCAAGCTCTGGCTGTCCTGGAACTCTGTAGACCAGACTGGCCTTGAACTCACAGAGATCCACCTGCCTCTGCCTCCTGAGTGCTGTGATTAAAGATGTGCACCACTGCCACCTGACAAAGATACGTTCTTTAATCATCGTGATTTACTATTAATTTTAGTTTTGAGAATTTCATGGCTAGTCTTAGGAATGATTTTTAGCATCTCACTATGTATACAGGCTAGAACACAACAGAATATTGTACGTGCAAAGTAATAGTGATTGTTAAAAGTGTTTCTGAACCTTGTCTACTTCCATAATTTTCTTTTTTTTTTTTGAGGCAGGCAGGGTTTCTCTGTCTCCCAAGTACTGGGATTGAAGGCATGCTCCTTCACTGCCTGACTTGCTTTGGCTTTTGTTGGTGAGGAACAAAGTTCTTTTATTCCCAGGATGACTATGCTTTGAGACCTCTGGGAGCAAAGATGAAAGATAAGGGGACATATGTCCTCCAGGAGCAGAAAACTTTGAAGGTTGTGAGTCTGTGATTATAAGCACCCCAGCGGTTACTCAGGGAGAATTGTCACAGTCCTCCAGATCTGACCATGATGACTGGTCTAGCTCTTTCTTAAGACGTGTTTTATTATTTATTCAGTGCACATCTTCCTTGCTGGAGTTCAAATTCTTAGTGCCAAAGACAATATGGATGATGCCTTCAATAAATATAAAGCACGAAATAACGTTTTATTAGTTTTCCATAATCCAAGAGCTATATCAAGTGTTTTTTTCCATAGCCCCAGGCCTTTTTCTTCTCTCTTCCATGCTCACATGTCCTAGATTCTGACCACATGGAGAAAGAGTTTGCCCTAGGCCTATCTTAGATAGCATGGCTGTGATGTTAGCCAGGGCTGGTCAACTTTCTGGTGACGTGTGGAAGTAAATGTCTCTGTAACATTCAGCAATATGCTCCCTGGTGATGACACCACCTTCACTTATTAAGGGCTGTCACTCAAACACCACCTTATGCCCACTCCATTTACTCCTGAACTTTTGGGGATTCCACCAGTAAAAATGCCAAGAAAACTTGGCCGGGGAAGCAGGACAGCTTTAATTAGTAGTTATTGTGATCAGCTAAGAACTCCGACAGAACCAGAACATCATTCTGGGGATGCAGCATGACTATCTGAATGTTAGGGAAACCTTTCAATTCTTCTTAGCAAGACAGAAGACAGTCTGTCTGTCTCAGCAAGTTACCAAGTTTCATCCTGGAAGGCCCGTTTTTATTCTTCTGCTTTCTTGAATGGCCATTGTCTTAGTCATTGCTGTGGTGAAACTCCATGACCAAAGCAATGGGGGTAGGAAAGGGTTTATTTCAGCTCACACCTTGAAGTCTATCATCCACGGAGGTCAGGGCATGAGAACCTGGAGGCAGGAGCTGATGCAGAGGCCATGGAGGAGTGATGCTTACTGGCTTGCTCCCCATGGCTTGCTCAGCCTGATTTCTTATAGAACCCAGGACCACCCGCCCAGGGATGGCCCCACCCACAACAGGATAGGCCCTTCCACTAATTAAGAAAATGCCCTACAGACTTGCCTATAGGCTAGTCTTATGGGGAAGGGGTGGGCTTTTTCTCCATTGAGAGTCCCTCTTCCCAAATGACGCTAGCTTGTATTGTCAATATAAAATTAGCCAGCACATTCATGCCAACAACCTCAGCTCCTCTACTCCCAGCCTATGAACCAGCACCTGCTTCTTCTTCTTGCTAAGCTCCCTTTCAATGCCAACAGGACAGAACCCATCGCTGGTAGGCAGGTCTACAGATTCAAGCATCGTCTAAGAATGCGACAAGGGGTGAGAGCACCCTGTAAATAACATGCTGATTTTACATCAGCACCAACTGTCGACTCAGGGTTTAAATCTCAAATGAGAATGCTAGTCTGAAGTCCTAGGTGGCCAGGGATTATCCATGGGCTCCAGTGATGAGTTAGGATCCTAGGTGCATACTAAGTCAGTACTGATGCCCAGTTCCACGCCAGTACTTACCTTGGGAGGTTTTCTTCATGATGAAAAGAAAAAAATTCAATAGCCGAGATACAGAAGGTTGTCAACACAATGGCCACATCAGAGGGAAACAATGAAAGAGAAAAAGAAAAGAAAAAAAACAAAAAACAAATTCAGCAACTTTGTAATGGGATCGGGAAAAATTACACACAACTAACTGCCCGCAGCAATAACCTCTCACTGTCGCTCAGAATCTGGGCACATAAAACACGCATCTACTCAGCCCTAATAGAATGGATCTAGACATTCATTGAAAGATATCTTTAATGATTCTAAGAAGGGGCAGGGAAAGAATGTGGAGATATAGAAATACTATAACCATTACTGCACATAGCTAAATTCTTTTAAACCAGTTTTACATGTAAATTTTCTTCCTGGCTCCCACCTTATTTCTTTGAGACAGGGTTTCATGTAACCCAGGATGGCCTTAAACTGGGAACGAGAAGGCATGGCCCTGAACCTCTGATTCTTTGGTCTCTACTACCTGAGTGCTAGAAGTGCAGGCAGGTACCACTGCAGCTGATTTATGTGCCAATGGGGATCAAACTTGGGGTTTCATGAGTAATAGACAAGCACTCTACCACCTGAGCTATGTCTAGGACCAAACCACCCTGAACATACCCAGTCTCCTCCAACTAAGCTAGATCCCCAACCCTATATTTAAATTCTTGTAGCTTAGTGTTAAAGTACATACATGTTTTCCATTGTTTGGCATCTATACTCTAGTATATATGAAGATTCAGATTTCAAAAACACGATTCTACATGACAAATTCTACCCATTTCAACACTGAAGAGAACTTTTAGAACAAGTTCTGGCCTTTCTCCAACGTCAACCACATAGGACTTTTCATAATGTTAATTTTTTTTTTTCAGTGCTGAAAAATCAAACCCAGGGGTTGGCCTATGCTAGGAAAATTCTCTACTACTGAGACACATTACCAGCTCCAAAATGTTCACTTTTGAATGTCCACAACCCAGAAATGACTGAAATTATACTCAAAGAAAAAATACCAAAAATCGAAGGCTTCAAAGTAAGAATATATGAGGGTGATGTGCTTTGTAAATACTTTCCTTATGTGTGATTTCAGGACCTGAATTTTTATTTCTAGGGTGTGCTATCCTACAATAGACAGTCCTTAGCTTTCTTGGTGCAGTTATTCTTGATCAAAGTCCTAATATCAATTCATAAATAATTCTCAGGAAATGGGGAGCAATCAGAATCATGGGGATCAGAAGACTAAGCTGAGATGTTTTGGCACACACCTCACACCTGTATACAAGTATTTGAAAGACTCAGAGAGGCAGGAGGATTGCCACAAGTTTGAGACCAGCCTGATCTATACAAATTCAAGGGTGGTCAGGACTACAAAGCAAGATTGTGTCTCAAAATGGGGTGGGTTAATTAATTTAACTTAAATTCAAGGCAGGAGGCATGAGAATCAAAAGGCACAGGCAAAATAACATTGCACTTTCTCCAGCACTAGGTTCAACAATCTCCATGGAACTCCAAGGGCCCCTTTAAAAGTGCAGAGCTCAGAAGTGGACAAAGGAGGTCCTTGGAGTCATAGACAGGTGGGCAGTTCTACACTTGTGAATGCAAGCAAAGAAAACGGTGACATTCTACTTGAGTTGAAACTGAAGCATAATTCTCTTGGAGTTTCATGAACTAGCCAGGAGGAAATGGCCTGTATGCTATGCCAGCAAAGAACAGTTGGAATTCGGTTTTTGTGTTCTGGTTTTTTGTCTGGTCGAGCGGTTATCTCCAGCTGTTATGAGGCCAGTCCCAACACAGGAGCGAGTCCACCTATCCAAACGAGACAGGTAGTGTGGATGTCTCCATAAAAACGCACAAGTGTTTTTAATTCTAAAAGGGGCAGGAGTTTCGTTCTATACACAAAGCTTGAGTTTTCTGGCGAGAGCTTTTCCTTAAGCAGAGACTGTCTGGATTCATGTTCTGTGCAGGAGGACAAGAGTGAGGGCTTCTTCTCTGCACATTAGATGAAGCTTCTTGTTTTATAGCTTTATTTTTTAAAAGTTCTTTCAACCACCCCTCTATTTGACAAAGGGAATTCTCTTGGGTTTTGTAGGCAGTCACATGAAACAGCATGAGCCAAGTTAATAAAATACAGTAGTCCTCACATATCCAGGTGGATAGATCCTCAAACCCACTGACACTCAATTACTTTACATAAAATGGTACAATGCTTGCATATAACCTATACACACCTTCCTATCTACTTAAGCCATCTCTAGACTACCTAATACAGTTGCATGCTGGGTAAATAGGTATTGCACTGGATTGTTAAGGGAATAATAGTCTAAGTGTCTACACAGTCGGTACAGGCACGGTTTTTCCTTCCTGCATTTATACTCAGTTGAATCTGACTGAGGATGTAGAATCTATTGAGGACCAAGCACACAGTTTCTCATGTTAGCTATGGTCGACCAATTAACCTAATGAGGTGAGACAGGCTAAAGGGATCCTGTGGAGCCCTCCAGAGTTATCACAGCATGACTCTCACTACAGTCCCACAATGCTCATGCTCATGGCTAGCACAAGGAACAGCGTGTTGGTTTGTAGCCAGTGGTACTTAGCGGGCCAAAAATACCTCCCTCCTTTCTTCACTGACATTCCGATTGGACTTTTTTTCCCCTCTTGGAAAAACCAATCTCATATCAGCCTTTTATGAAAAGTTCATTCCTGTCACTTAGGAAGACAAGAACTTAACATGGAAAAACAACATAACTCAGCCACTTTCTGGGCTGTGATGAAAAGTGGTTTAAGAATGAATGTATACTGGGCCATAGGGAAAGAGGGGCCGCAAACTCATGTGGGGCTACCCACACTGACTCACTATTTAGTATTTAGTCTAGAAAACAGAACCTCATTAGAGAAGAAAGCAACCCTTCTAACGCACTATATACTGCACACTATTAACTGACAAGTTTTTCAGAAAGTGCAAATCTGGTGATGGGTGGCCAAGACACCTGAATCCCCAGAGGTTGAGACAAACTGGAAGGGCCAAGCACCTGCTAGCACACCATTAGGTCCCCTTAGATCACTTGATGCTAACCAGCCATTTTGCTTTGTTGTATACACAAGGTGTCCCCCCCCCACCCCGCCTCTCAAAAATAAACAGTTTTATTTATATGTTTCATTCTATATATTATTTCATGTGCCTGTGTGTAGGTCTGAGTGCACGTATGAACGCAGTGCCAGCAGAGGTGAGAGGGAGCCCAGAGCCCTGGAGCCAGAGTTATTGGGAGGGGGAGTTATGAGCGCCTATGTGGTTGCTGGGAACTGAACCCGTGCTGTATAAGAAGAGCCAGCAGTCCAGGCCCTGCGCGCTTTTGATTTGTTTTTTTCTGAACCAGTCTTGCCATGTACTTCAGGCTGGTCTTGAACTTGGCAATTCTCCCACCTCTGCCTTTCTAGTTCTGGGATTATAGGCATGCACCACCATACTTGGCTTCATAAATGTCACTTTTATTGTTCGTTCTTCCTGTAAATAAGCTAAGACATTGGACTCTATAAGGCTTACCTCCTTGACTGATATTTGTCAGATCGTCCCCTGGTGCTAAGGCTATGCACTGATTACCTGCCGAGGTGTTAGCCTCCACCCTCATGTCAACCTGGCTGCTCAGAACATTCCATGCACACCTTGAGGAAGCTACACTGTAGTCACAGCTGCTTCAAAATGCTCACAAAGCCTAGCTATCCAGCCCTTGGCTTCTCTGGGTCATATCCATACATCTATAATGTTCACGCTGGAGAACCATGAAATCTAGTACAAGACAGATCTTACAATGTTTTGAGGAAGTTTACTACACATGTATGGCTGCTTTTATAGCTGCTACCCTGGGCCTCATCCAGCCTCTGAGCAGTGGGTTAAACATCCTTGCCCAGTAAGTCCAGCGGCTATCACCCCAGCCAAAAGGGGGTCACTTTCCCTGGGGCCCAGAACAAGGCCCAAGACGGACAAACGTGACCCTTTATTTGCATATGAGATTCTGCTTGTGATTGGTGCAAACAAACCCCTTCATTTGCATGGAGGCTCACCTTGATTTCTGCAAAGATGATTGACACCCGCTTTCTGGCTATATAAGCAAACTGGGGGTGGGGGGGACACAGCACAGTAGAGAAATTGAAGGACATCAGACATAAAATGAGAAAGGGTGAAGGGAACTCTGGGCCCCAGTTCCAAGGAGATGCATCTCAAACACCAAGGGTGGGTATATATATATATATATATACACACATATACATATACATATACATATACATATACATATACATATACATATACATATACATATATATATATATATTATATCCTCTGTCAATCGCTGATGATACCACGTTGAAGAAGTGAGCCGAATTAACACTAGTCGCCTAGAGTATGAACACTTAACCACCGTAAGACTGAGGATCTCAGAACCTGAGGCCTGCCTGTTCAAGAGCTTTGACACTAGAAGGTACCACCCAGTGCTGCTGCCTGCTGCCGCCAATCCTGCTGTGGGAAGCCATGGATTGCAATTATCTGCCAAGTATTGAGGCCAGTAGTGACTGAAGCCCAGAGGAATAAGCCTCCAACCTAAACATTTAAAACCTGAAAACAACCCTTCACTTGAAGCTATAAGCTTCTGAGCCTGTCAGTGTAGACTGTAGGTCTTGGCCACGTAAGACTGGGATTGCCAAAGTGGAAGAGCTTTGCCTCATCTACCATGACTTCTATCCAGGTAGATAATATCTTACAGACTCAACCACTTGACTAGTAATGGCTGCATGTCATTCATTTGTGCTTATGAAAAAAACATTTTTTTCTTCTTTTGTGATTTTTTTTTTTTTTTTTTGATTCCTTAGACAAGATCTTGCTATGTAGACCTTGCTGGCCTTCAACTCTGAGTTTAGCCTGCCTCTGCCTTCCAAGTGCTGGCATTAAAAGCATGTGTCACCATACTGGTTTATTTTTTAAATTATGGTATATGGTGTATGTGGGGGGTGCATGTGATTGCATAGGCCAGAAGAGAGTATCAGATCATCTGGGGTTGAGTTTACACGCAGTTGTGAGCTGTCCAATGTGGGTTCTAGGGACCAAACTTGGGTCCCCTGCAGGGGCAGTATGTGCTCTTAACCCCTGATGAGTAATGCTGATACCATAATAAAATGCAGTAGACATGCCATCTTTGGGGGCTGGACATTTTGTCATATAACAACTTGGAGATAAACTGTAAACAAACTATAAAAATGGTTGATACAAACAAAACTAGACAGGAAGGAGGGCTGGGGAGATCAACATAGATGAAATACTGAAGCCCCACCTAGTGCAGTGTGAGTGACAGATCTAGAGAATGCATGAATCTCTTCCTATGTATTAGCCACTCTCTACTTTCTGTCATGGGTGAATTGCCACAGTAACCCCCTCCTCTCAAACCTTCCAAATTATCAGGTTGTGCTGACTAGTATGAAAAAGAAGAAATGAAAGAAAGAACAGAGCAAATCTCAAACATCTGGGACCGAATAGACTTTAGCTGCATAATCCGACACACTAAGTGATTCTTGCTTTATACCAAAAAAGGAACTTTGTCTTGTCCCAAACTTTTTGGTGCTGCTGTTTGTTTTAAATTGCTAATGAATTCTTTTGTTGACTTATCTGTGTTCAGGTGGTTAATAAGTAAAATGTATAATAAAGTTCAAGCCATGGGTGAATTGGTACAAATACATCCACATGATTTTAGTTTAAAATAAAGAGGACCATGCTGTCTTCTATGTAGTTTTCCAAAACTGAAATGGATCTACAAAGCCCATGGGACCTTTTGCGGTTATTTATATGGCACTGCATTGTGTGATGGCATCAAGGCTGGTTTCTCTACCTTGTTCCCAAACATTATCAAATGTAGCAACACCCAAAGTGGTCCTCCGGCAGCACAGCGAGAGTCACAGGTGCCAGGTGAGCCCACGTGCAAGGCCAGGACTGTCCCCGAGGGGCATCCCTTTGGTGTGTTCACCGGTGACTTCCAAGTTCCTGCTCTGATCACTATGGCTACGATTCCCCAAGGATGGAGAAACCTAGCAAGAACTCACACTGGGCTAAACCAAAACAAAATTAAGCAGAGAAAACATGGGTCTTGTGCAGTTTTCTTGGCCCCTCTCCCAAAGCATCACACAGTGGAGTTTGCAAAACTTGAGAGCAGAGCACATATGCTAGACTCAAGCCACAAGTGCACTGGCTGTGTTGGCTCATGTGACTGCCGGTCCAGTATTCAGGAGGCTGGGGCAGGAGGATTACTTGAGTTCCAGGAGAATACCATCTCAAAACCATGACTATCATTACCACAGATCAAGAGTGAAGCATTGTCTGAGGTCATTCTTAGAATACAATGTATCTCAGTCTATGTGCTGTTACTAAAGACTTGATTCCAATTAATGGAGACTTTGGAGGGATGGCTGCTCTTCATTTTCTGTTGTTACTCTTATTTCCAAACTAACTTTCCATTTACAAGAAATCATGTACCACTTGCCCATGATACAGTAACAATAATATTCTTTCCCTCTTGCAATAGGTACTGGGGATTAAATCCAGGACCCTCCTACTTCTGAGGCAAATCACTCTGCCACTGAATGACTTTTGACTTTCTTCCATTAAGGAGTCAGAAACCATACCGGGATCCATGAAACAGCTCCTGTAAGTCCTAGTTAAGACCCACAGGGGCCTTTGCGAGAGCCTGCACCGGCGTGATGGTTATGGGCATAGATGCCGATGCCGGGTTTCACTCGGTCTCACCCCCTACTTTGCAGCAAGCTGACACTGGACATGGTACTTATGTGACAGCTCCCTAGCTGTCACATAGAAGGCGCAGTGGGAGTGAACTGAATATTCAGGAAGAACTTGGAGGCATCAGCTTAACACACAGGCTACAAGCACCTCCCCTATCAGTGGCTCCTTTTACTCAAAAATGCCTTCTCTCCACCCGCCAACTGCCATTGCTGGTGCCAGATGCTGCTTAACTTTGACAGCCTGCAGGACAGGCCACTTGAGGGCTCCACACTAGGAGGCCCCTGACTCAGCAACCCGCTCACTCTGCAAGGCATCTGTCTGTGCAGAACCACCTACTTTCAAGGTCACATTGAGTTGAATCACCAAGGCTGGAAATTATGCCTATTACAAGATGAGCTCTTAGGAGCATGCTGACCGAGAAAGATGTCATTTTTCAGCCTATTTCCAAAAAAAAGACCTGGGAGCTGCAAATGCCAATGATATGTCTGTGACATACGTCACACTAGAAGTTAGCAAGTTAGCATTTACTGCAATGTTGTCCTCTAGGTTAGAAGGTACATGGAAAAAAAAAAAATCAAGACAACACAACAGGGGCAAAAAGCGTGATTTTAAACCTAAATATGCTTAAAAACGGTTAAGGAGAGACCCACTGGTCTATTCTAAACTCCACCCACAGCAGAAAAGAAAAAAAATGAATGGAGAGTAACCCGAGGCCCAGCAGAAGTCATGCACAGGGAAGTCTGCGGCCAATTTGCAAAGATTTAGAATCACTAAAAGGCAGCTGCAGATTTCTCTTCCCGCTATGCCACGCACCCTGGCACACCAGCTGTGACACCCACATTATTTTTATTACTTCCATATGAAGGGCAAGCATCTCATCTGCACATGCTATTTATGTGGTCAAACACAAACAAACAAGTGATTTGCCCATTAGGCAAACTGCAAACACGAACCCAAAGAAAGCCTTCATGATGGAATTCTTCAGCATTGCCCAGGCCCCTGAAAGTCCACGTAGACTCCCAGCTGAGGAGAACTCTGTTGTCTAACCAAGCTTGAGGGCACAGAGCTCAGCAGGTGCCACTGTTCCACCAGGACCTGAGCTAGTCATCTGAGCACAGGAAGCAAACAACCTACAGGGCAGCATCCATCCCACCTTAAGAAGTATCAAGAGAAAGAAAGACCAGTAAATGCCCTGACGAAAAAGGAAGGTCGTTTGTTTAAGCTCTCTAGCTGGACACTGCACTCGTAACTTCACAGGGCTGTCAGTGGGGGCTATGAGGCCACCAGAGACTGCTGTGTACCCATGACAACTGAAAATTTCCTCACCTACCTCACCATCTCCGAGCTTGACACTGACATTATTTATCAAGTCCTCACTTGAACAGGAAGTAGAAATTACTGCCTCATTTCTCAGATGAATAAACTGCCCATAAGAGTAAGAGAATGAAGGCCAGCAGGATGGCCCAGGCGGTAAAAGCACTTGCTACCAAGCCCAAAGATCTCAGTTCAAATCCCCAGGACCCACATGAAGGAAGTAGAACACCAGCTTCCACACATGCGCGCGCGCGCACACACATGCACACACACACAAAATGAATGAATAAATAAATGTTAAAAAGAGAACCTCTTTAAAAATAAAGTAAGAGTAGTCACACAGCAAAGCTGGAATTAAAACCTAGCTCAGATCGTTTGGGCTACTCTTCCACTCGGAATGCCTTTCTACCATTCTCCTGGCTGAAGGCCCTGCAACAGCCTCTTATTCTTTTAGGAGAATGGACAGCCAAATTCCCAACTGTGTCCACAGACAGTTGTCCTCCACATCTACTTACCAACTGAGAACTCATCAGACTTTCCTACCATTCGGCTCTCACACCCTCTGCTCTCTCTGCCAGCAATCCACGACACACCCCTCTACCCCACACTATCTCTCTCTGCCTTGACACAAAGGTCCTTCCCTTGAGACCTTCCTCAAGCTCCCATCCTGGGCTCTGACATGATTATTGTCCCTTCATTGTGCCCCTAACCCACTTTATAGCTAGCTGCTCCAGGGTGAAGATCAGGTCTGCTTGGCTGTCTGTCATCTGTCTCCAGTGTCTTGAATTGTATGAAGTCACAACCCTGCATGTGGTTACATAACATTATATGGGGGTCAGACAAGGCTTGATAATAGCAAAAAGTTTCTGAACATGCAACTACTAATATTAACTCAAAGTCAAATGTGTAATCAATCTGTTTTCCTAGGGCCTGCTCAAGTTGCATCCCGGGACTTCGCCACAGCCTCTGTTCTGAGCACACAATATAAAACTCTGCATGGAGCACGCAGCCAGCCTCACAATACCAGAGCACTCTGCTGGAAACACTGTGTGTTGGGCATTGAAATCTCTTTATTGCACATGAAAAGTTTCCTGCTCTTACAGAAACAAAAGGGAAGCAATGTCCTTTTTATTTTGTTATTTTAAGGCAGGGTTTCTCTGAATTGCCCTGGCTGTCCTGGAACTCGCTCTGTAGACCGGGCTGGCCTCGAACTCACAGATCTGCGTGCCTCTGCCTCCCGAATGTGGGTTAAACTATGTCATGTTCTTGCTATCTTTCCTCATCATGTGAGTATCACATGAGAATACCTTTGAATTGTGCCATGTTAGAATGCGTGGTTTAAAAAATTGCTGTTTGAGCTGCTGGCATGAATTTCAGGGTTTTTTTTTTTTCTTTTTAAATCATTAAATAAATTTTGGCATGGGATTATAAGAGAATTTTCAATTACTTCTGGAATGGCTCCAAACATTCAGCTGCTATTCCGCATCGAGTGTTTATGCGAAGCAATGTTCTCATCGATGACAATTATAAAATCACAATATTGACCAACCCTGGAAATCAATGTAGAGGACTCCCTGAATCAAATATCCAGAAAGGGTTAATTCTTTATGAAAAACCACACAAGTCAATCAGTCTCAACAGAGCACAAAGTTGCTTTCAGCTTTAATATGTAGAAAATTTTACACACACACACACACAAACACACACAAAGAATTGTTTGAACACAGTTGTTATTCACTCTCGGTGCCTGGCTTATATAGCTGTGGACCTATAAACCCTGGGACACACAAGCATTTCTTGGGAGCCCTAGCCTGTCCCACACCAGGCAGGTGGTGGGCATGGCTGGGTTAGCTCTTCTTTGCTTAGACAAGGCTGGCTGATACTCACCCTGGGCCCTGGCCCGTTGGGTCTGGCTCAGTGCCTGGGTGTGGGAGAGAATGTTACAGAAAATAAATGCACAGGTAAAAGGAGTCTCAGAACTGTGTATCAGAAGGATGCCGCCTCCCAGTGCAGAGCAGCCATGTTGATATAGAATAGGAGTGTGTATTTTATCAATGCAGGAAAAGAAAAAGTGTTTTATTTTGGATAACCACCCAGGTTATAGTCTTTTTAAATTTTCAAAGAATTATTCTTTCACAATCTCTCTCTCTCTCTCTCTCTCTCTCTCTCTCTCTCTCTCTGCTTCTCTCTTACACGCGCGCACACACACACACTCACACACTCTCTCACACACACAGAGCACTTTAATCATACACATACACCCATTACCTCTCTTCCCCCCCCCCCCCCGACTTCTTCCCTACAAGTTCCCAGCTTAAAAAAAAATTCTTTTCTGTAAGGACCTGCTTGCTAGCTCGCTCTGGATTTTCCACTATTATTAAGTCAGCAGATGAGATGGCAGACAATGCCCAGTCCTTGCCCTCAGTGGGCTTCTTCGTCCCATGAACTAAATGACCTCTTGTCCTCGGGAGCTGACTCGCTCCTGGGGAGAAGGCAGTTCTGGTGCTGAGGGCACCTGTCTGTGAGGCAGCCTCCCTTTGCCTCCAGTGCCTTCCCCAAAGCTTGTGCTCCCTTTCCCAAGCCTTACCTCTGGGGGGAGGGGCTTCCCATGTACCTCCCCCATCCCCGCCAGGCCTGTCGCTCACTCTCATCCTCATGCTATTGCACTTAGTTTTCTTTACAGCACCGGAAATCACTTCACTGCATTCTTTGCTTACCTGACTACAGAACACTCCATCCCAGCCCAATAGCTATTACAGCCATGGAGGCTGGCGTTTCATCCGCCTTGTTCCCTGCTGCCAGGAATAATGGCTCACATATGTCACCCAACTTGAAGCGGAGAGGCCAAAGCAAGTGGATCACAAGTTCCAATTATACAGTAATTTTGAGACCAGCCTGAGCTATATAAGCAAGACCCCCCAAGACCCTCCTTCTCTCTCTCCCTCTTTCCCTCCCTCCTTCCTTTCCTCTCTCTCTCCATATATCACATACATATATATGTAAACATGCATGCACTGTGTGTGTGTGTGTGTGTATGATTGTATGTGCATCGTGTCTTTATTACTAGTACCTAAAACATGGCTCATACTACCTAACACATGCCTGCTAAATACAGATGAATTTCTTGGTTCACATCACTGACTTCCTAGTAACATCTGAGGCTTCAGTGACAATTTTATTTGAAACCCAGTCAAATATTCTTGCTGTAGGGCTGGGCATGGTAGTGACCACCTTTAATCCCAGCAGAGGCAGGCAGGTCTCTGCGTTGGAGGCCAGCCAGTTCTACAGAATGAGTTCTACCACAGCCCGGGGCAGACAAACCCTGTCTCAACAGAGGAGGACAAAATGCTGTGCTGTTTTTGCAGGCAGTTTGTCAGTGAAAGACTCTCTCTCCCTCTCTCTCTCTCTCTCTCTCTCTCTCTCCCTCCCTCCCTCCCTCCCTCTCTCTCTCTCTCTCTCTCTCTCTCTCTCTCTCTCTCTCTCTCTGTGTGTGTGTGTGTGTGTGTGTGTGTGTGTGTGTGTGTGTGTGTGCGCGCGCGCGCATGTGCAGCCAGAGAACAACTGAAGCTGAGCCCAAACTCTTCCCCAGCCTTTCCCACATGTGGTGCTCAGTCCTGTACAGTACCATCCACAAGCATCTCTGCTCTAAGGGGGCTCCAGGACTCCAAATACTTTGCTAATGTGGGTTACAAAGCTCCAAGACTTAGTTTTTTATGGCTTTGATGAGTAATTGCCCCCTTTCCAAGGACTTGAGACCACTGCATCTCGAGCAAGGGCCCCTGAGCACCAGAAACACATGTTCCACAGCCCCGGGGGACAACCGGCCTCCATTGCAGATGCAGAGTGGCTGCTAGGCCCACTCCACCTGCTCATCGCTCGCTTTCCAGCACACACAGCACGGGAGACTGCCAGGGAGACTGTCAGACAGGGTGCCCGCTGCCATCCAGACAGACGGACAAGAGAGAGAGGCTAAGAACAACCAGCTATAGCAAACTCTTGTCTCAGATGTATAAAATGGCAAACCAGGTAACAACTGGTATTTGAAGGAATACACTTCAGTTATTTGGAAAATTAATTTATGTCAAATTACTTGTAGGTGAGGGAACATGAACAGCTCGTGGAGATGAAGTCTTACTGGAAAAAGAATCATTAGATGAAGATAGCAGGCCATTTTTCAATTGCTCATGAGTGAGCTTCTTGGGCTCATATTTGAGTATCTGAAACAAAAAGGTATTTCTGCATGCGTTTCACCCAACTTCAGGCTCTATTACAAGTTCAAAGTCAAGAAAATAGACAAAGGGGGCTGGAGAGATGGCTCTGTGGTTAAGAGCAGTGGCTGCTCTTCCAGACAACCTGAGTTCAATTCCCAGAACCCACACGACCGCTCACAACTGTCTGTGGCTCAAGTTCCAGAGGAACCGACAGCCTCACATAGACATATATGTAGACAAAACACCAAATAAACAAATAAGCGAAATAACAGAAGAGCATTGTTAAAAAAGAAGAAAATGTAGAAAAGCATATATATCAACACAAAATAAAAAGATGTGATCTAATACTCCTGAATCACCAGGCTTGGAACATACCTTTAGCATGTTTTCAAAATCAACAACAGAAAGATAACTCAGAGCTGGAGAGATGGTTCAGAGAGTAAAGTAATTGTTGCACCATCATGAAAACTTGAGGTAGGATTGCCAGTACCCACATAAAATGCCAAGTGTGCCAGTGAGGATGAGCCTGCAACCCAGAGCGGAGGGATGGAGACAGGCAGGGCCCCAGAGCTCTCTGGCACCCAACCTAGACCATCCGTGGGCTTGAGGTTCAGTGAGAGAGCATGTCTCAAAAAGAGAGGGCGTAACAGTGACAGAGGACAACTTCTGGGCTCCACATCCACACACAGGTATCTACACGCACACACACACATGCACACACGGAATAGTTATCTTCATCAGTTTTTAGCACAAAATTCCTTTCTAGATATTCACAAACTGAAAAAAAATAGCCATGTTGCTGCTAGGGAAGCAAGATGTGAGGTAACAAGCCACAAGCTTCCCAGTAAAATAAAAAATAATAGAGATGAGTTAATCGTGAGCGCTAGTCAGCAATATGCCAGATTCATTGGCCAGACAATTATAACCAATTTTAATCCTCGGAAAGTTTATTTGGGAACTGGCAGGTGGGACAGAAAACATCTGACTACATCAAGTCCTGTTTTTTTACATCTGTGATTTTTCTACATCTGTGGGGATAGCAGTCCAAAGAGAATGAATATTCTTTGAAGACTTATTTGATTTTATGTGCATGAATGTTTTGTTTATGTGTATGTATGTGCATACCATATGTGTGCCTGGTGCCCACAGAGGCCAGAAAAGGGTGTCCGATTCCCTAGAACTAGAATTACATGTGTTTGCTAGTCGCTGAATGGTGCTGGTAACATCTGGGTCCTATGGGACAGCAGAAAACAGTCTTAACCCTTAAGCCATCTCTCCAGCTCCTGGATATGCTTTAGAAGCTGAAACTTCATTGTGTTCATCAATATGCATAACGACATCTTCACTCCATTCCCATTTTAAAGGTAAAATACCGTTTGGAATAAAGAGTCTAAATCAAAAGTGAACTGAAAACAATTTGCTCTGAAAGGTTCACATTTTTCCAGATAACCCCAAGGCCTCGCCAGAGGAAACGGTGTGAATAACAGAAGATACACAAACAATGTCTGTTGTGAGGCTCCTTCAGAGGAGGGCCCAGCATAGGATGCCCAATGGCAGGAAGGCTGGGGAGGGGGGCCCTTCCGCAAACAGGTTTTAAAACCTTCCTCCATTTGTCCCCCACTGAACCCACACAAAGCTGGGTGGTATACCAAAGGCTTTGGAAAGCTCTGCAGTGAATAAGCTGATTTAATTTTATTTTACCTTAAAGCCATACAGTAAGGAGTTAGAGCCAACAGAAGAGAAGCTGAAGAAATTCCAGATAACACATACGGGAAAATATATCCCCTGTCTTTGCTTTATAAAGAAGAAAAAAAAAAACTTATGTATGGAACTACTTTTTAACAATGACCTAAGTAACCCCTTCATGTAATCATTTTGGAATTTTCTATATTTGAAAATAAACGCAAACAGCTGAATGTTTTATTAGTGCTGTGGTGACTTCCATGGGGTGCTTCAAAACGAAACAATGGGTGTGCCCCCTTTGCTGCGCCCTCAGAGAGGACACAATGGAAGAGGACATCTGCCAAAATCAAGGAGAAACAAGGCAGAGAGAGGAAGGGAGGAGAAGCCAGCCAGGCCAAGTACAGGAAGAAAGATCTCACTGTCTTCCTGTGCACCTAGCCTGCATCTCTGGGGTTCCCAGTGGCCCCTAACTACCTTAAACATAGAGCTAAGTAATAACTCTATAAGGGAATGATGCAAAAAGAAAGGGCTTGGGCTAGGCAGAAGTGCCAGCCGTGCCAGCATGAGGACCTGAGCTCCACCCCAGATCCCACATTTAAAAACCCCTGTGTGAGGGCCAATGAAATGGCTCAGCGGAGAAAGGCACTTGCCATGGAGTCTGGTGAGCCAAGCTCCATTCCCAGATCACACGAGGTCGAAGGAGAGAACTGCCTCCCACAACTGCTCTCTGACCTCCACATTTGCTCTCTGGCATGCACACCCCCACACACGCACTAGATAAATATTTTCTTATCTGGGTGTGGTAGCACCCACTTGTAATTCCCATGCTAGGGAGGCGGAAGTGACAGACAGATCCCAGGGACTCATTAGCCATCCTGCCTAGCCTATTTGGCAAGCAGCAGGCCAGTGAGAGAACTTATCTCAAAAACAGAGGATGGTAAGGCTAACCTTTGACTTTGGCATGCATACATACCCGCACATATGCACCTCTACACACACATGCAGGCATATACCTGTACACATACATGCACACACACATGCACACATGCACCTGTATACACACCTATGCACATGTACCTGTACACACACCAGTACACATGCACCTGTACACATGCACTATACACACAAATGTGGATACACACCTGTGCACATGCACCTGTACACACACATGAACACGTATACATGTACACACATGAGCACATACACATGTACACATACCTGTACTTATACATGAACACATATACCTGTATGCACACATGTGCACATACACCAGTATAAACACATGCACACACACCTGTACACACATACCTATAACCTCACATGAGCACATACATCTGTATACACACATGCACACACACCTGTACACACACACCTGACCCTCACATGAGCAATACACCTGTACACATATACATGTGCACATACACCTGTACACACATGTCCACATGCACCTGTACACAGACATGTGCACATACCTGTACTTACACATAAGCACATACACATGTATACACACATGTAAACATGTACCTGTATACACATGTGCACATACACCTGTATAAACGCATGCACATACACCTGTACACACACACCTGTACCCTCATATGAGCACATACACCTATACACACACGTGCACATACACCTGTACACACACATATGCACATTTACTAAAAAGAGAAGAAGATGAGGAAGATTTTTCAGAAATGGGAGTTCATTTTCAGATTGAAGGCATTCAAATCAAGAGCTGGAGAAAATCCCAAACAGCCTTTTCTCTAAAAAAAAAAAAGAAAGAAAAAAGAAATGCCCATAGTTATAGTAATGAAATTCAGTTCCCACCCCATGCTAGAGATTTGACCATAGAGGAATCAACTGCCTTAAAGGCTTAAAAGGCCACGCAACATGAAAAATTCAGGGTTCATACTATTTTGCACAAAACTACTGAAAAGCCAAACTCAAGAGGACAGAAAATTACCTGATCCTGTGTACAACACAATTATTTACATCATGGCCCCCAATGAATGTGACAAGAGCTTCAAACCAATGTTGAATGAAAGGAGTCTTTGAATGACATAATCAGTATGATTCTACTTACATAAGACTTCAATAAAGCAGGTCAAAACTAAAACTAAATCGCTTGGGGGATTCTGGTTCAATGTAGAACCATTTTGCTAAGAACAACAAAGGAATGATGGATGCCAAAGTCAGGAAAACAAGGTTATCAGGTGGGGGCATGGGGATTCAGCTTAGTGTCTACTCCTCTTTCCTGAAGACTGGCTGTTTCTTCAGTGGACACAGGGTTACATGGGTATGTGTTTCTGGTGTCATTCTTCACTTGCTCACACACTTTCAAGGAAAACGTTCTCCAAAAATCTTTAGTGACTCTCCTTAAGTCTTCAGAAGAAACCAAATTTAAAATATACAGTGGATGGATCAGGAGAATTCAGTTATTAGAGATTTGTCAATTCCAGTGAGGTCAAGAATGGCCCAGGGATTTAGGTGAGTCTTCACAATTAAGGCAGAAAATTCTACCAACTCTGCTCTGGTCCAAATACCAGGAGGGTACCAGGATTGTGGTGGCAGTAGGTAGTCTATATTTGCTTTTTTTTTTTTTTTTTTTTTTTTTTTTTTTGTTTCCAGATATGTGGAAAGACAATACATGATGATTAAAGGGGACCCTCTTCACATTGACTCCAGAAAAGAACACGGATTCTCCAACAAACGGCTTCAACTACCTGGGCCAGCCCAAAGTGGCAGGTGCAGACTCTTTGAAAGATCCAAGGATTCTACACAGCCCTTTAGCAC
Organism: Phodopus roborovskii; assembly: GCF_943737965.1. Lineage (NCBI taxonomy): Eukaryota > Metazoa > Chordata > Mammalia > Rodentia > Cricetidae > Phodopus > Phodopus roborovskii. The sequence goes on along the minus strand of NW_026126482.1, from coordinate 15,236,784 downwards.
TCCCCCAAATCCCCTAATCTCCAGTCAGCTTTAACCCACATCTGAGCTGCAAGCATGATAGACTTCTTCATTTCTTATCTCAGGTGTCAGTGAAGATGAAACTCCCAGAGTCACTCAGATGCACCAGCTTAGATGCACCCCCCCCCCCCAGGCCATTGCCTCCAATTGCGACAGGTCAGGCTGTGTCGCAAGCCTTCAACACCCATACACCAAGGTGCATAAAGCACTTTATTTTAATGTCTGACCCTGGAATTTAAAAAAAAAAAATTTATATGTTGAAACTGTAAGGTACTATGGGCAGAGATGCTAATTACACATTTGGGATATGTCTTATTAGGATGTCAAGAAATGTCGAATAGTCAGGTAGACACAGGACCCTGGTCTTGGGAATGTGTTCCTGATGACCAATTACAAGACAAGTTACAGCTGCTTGTAAGTTGAGGACTTTTCTGTACAACATAGAACTGTGAGATGCCCACAGGATATTTGGAACCCTGTCACCTTGAAGTTCAATGTATACCTGTGACCTTCTTTGTCTGGTATAAAAGCTGACATCTCCCCTCGAATTAATCGATAGGAGCTTTTTTCAAAGTAAACTCTGTAGTAATAGAACTTGATAGGTCAAATGAAATATCTATAACAATAAATAAAATTTCTACCAAGGGCAGTCCCTCATAAATAAAATCTGCATGGATGGTGGACTTAATAAACACATTTGTCAACGGTTATCAACACTAGTGAGCAAGGACAAAGACCTCTGGGAAGGACAACATTAACAGCCGGGAGGAAGTGGTTCAGAAGAGGCAAAAACCAGCAGAGTGTACGGACAGGCAGTGTAATCCAAGCACTCAGGAAGCTAAGGCAGGAGGATTGCTGTGAGTTCAAGGCTAGCATGGGCTACATATGGAGGTCCATATTTTCTGACTGCACCTAGGTATAAAGAAAGTTTTGCTGTTTCAGAAGTAACAGCAATAAATCTTTACCAAAACCTAGGTTACCTGTTCAGCTGTACACCATATGGCATCTAAGACAGCAAAGGATACACGGATATACTCCTAAGAGAACACCCATACACGATTCACATCTGATTCAAATTATCCTCCTCCCGCCCTCTAAACATACTCTCCAGAAGAAAGAAAACATCAACAGGGTGTCACACCCATCCATACCGTACTGTCTTGGGAGAACAAGACCCAAGCCAGAGGAGCGGAAGAGTGCAAACAGGCTAATGCGTGGAGGCGAGAAGACATGTTGATCCCACGCACGTGCAAGGCCCGAGCAAACAGATTTGCTGACGAAGTGACATGGAGTGGACAAGGGCAAAAAGAACCACGGAAGCTGGGCATAGTGGCTCATTTCATAATCCCAGTACCTACGAGACTGAAAGCACGAAGAGGGGTCGCCATAAATTGCAGGCTAGGGTAGCTATGTGGTGAGTTCCAAGCCAGTCTGAGCTACAGAGGAATCTCTCTTCAGGGAAAATATAAATAAAAGTAAGAAATCTTTTTTTTTTTTTTCTTGACGGAAATGTAGAGTGGGGCAGTCTTTTACTAAATGTGAAGGTCGCGGAGCAAACGAGGCATTTGGTTATAAAGGCGCTAACCCTGGGGTTCCTTAAATAGGTCTACGATGAAAGAAGCAGCCAGTGTAGGTATGCAAGAAGTCAAAATAAAGATGTGTAGGGTCCTGGACCTGGATAGAGTGCTCTGGCCTACCGGGCGGCAGCACAAGGTGAATACATACATACAGGGCTTTCTCACTCTGAAGAGACCATCTCTGGGAGATTGCCAAGAGAAAGTATCTGGTTCCTGGATGCTTGATTGGGAGGTAATATAAACAACATCCACGGGAAGGAGCAGGTTATCTGTGGGGTGTGTGTGAGTGTGTGTGTGTGTGAGTGTGTGTGTGTGAGTGTTTGTGTATGAGTGTGTGTGAATGTGTATGTGAGTGTGTGTGAGTGTTGTGTGACTGTGAGTATGTGTGTGTGAGTGTTGTGTGACTGTGAGTATGTGTGTGTGAGTGTGTGAAAGTGTGTGTGTGTGTCAGTATATGTGAGTGTGTGTGAAAGTGTGTGTGTGAATGGGTGAAAGTGTATGAGTGTGTGTGTGAGTGTGAGTGTGTGTGAGTGTTTGTGTCTCTGAGTGTATGTGTGTGAATGTGTGTGTATGTGTGTGTGAATGCGTGTGAGTGTGCATGCATACGTGTAGTGTACACTGCATTTAAATGAAGTTTTCCACCACGATAATTAAGGGACATGTTTGATTAACAGCAGTCATTCACTCAGAATAAGGCAGCTACTAACCTAACAGTAAGGGTTGGCAGTGCTATTTGTCCTAAGAGTCTATTCGTGAATTAGGAGACCCCAGAATGTCAGACGTGGAAATTAGTTATTAATGAAGAAGATACTTTGGAAGAAGAGAAGCAAATGAAGAAAAAAACCCATGCCGCTGCACAAATGGCTGTGCTTATTAAACACATCAATCATTCCTATCCTGACGCCAGCTGACTGACACTGCCCCACGAGAGGCTGCCGTTCTTACAGCCTGCATAAAGCAATCACGGTGCGCTAAAGGTGGCAGGACTGAGCACAGAAGACTCGGTCTTCAGGCCAAGAAAACATTTATCTTTTGTTAACAGACATGGCGGCTGAAAGATTTGATTCCTGTAAAGTTCCATGATGCGCTCACGTTTGTGTGTCTCTGTAGCTCAGATAGGTGTGTGAACATACTGTTTATTTTCCAAAATGCCCAAAGCACAAACCTGTCTCAGATGAGGTTTAAAGAAATCTTCCTTCCACACTAGTCAGAGAAACCTTGTTGGGTGGGTGAGGGGGAGAGAATGAGTATTTCCAGGACCCAGCAGCTCTGGACCTGGGGACATCCCTTAGCCAGCAGCCATGTCACTACCAAAGGCCACAGGAGCAATGGCGCATTACATTACACTTCACTGACCAAAGTAGTTTTCAGGACCAAGAAGGGAAGAGGAAACTCAGAATCTATTTTTCTTCTGCTACATCTTGTACACTAGAAGCATATTAGCACACTGCACACAACACTGGGCCTCCCTACCAATGCCTGCTCTCTGTGGTCTGTGTCATGATGCCCGTGACACTGGGATAATAGAACACCAGGGTAAAAAAGGTGTCCTCCAGCTTAGAGGAAGGACATGAGGGTCAAAGCGCATTTCAAGGTAACCTTTCAAAGACGTTCTCATGTTTAAAAGGACATCTGCAGCAAAAACTCATAGCCAGGGTCACAGCAAACGTTGAACTTCAACTTCAGAATGACCTGAGTCACAATAACCACTCAGTGTGATTTTAGAAAGACTGGCAGATAATAGAAATGTGACGGAATGGGGATACTAAAGATAACAGGAAAGATTACGAGCTGAGAAATGAATGGCTCAACAGTAAAGGAACTTGCCCCCACCAACCACCCGAGTTTAACCTTTGGGAATTACACGGTAGAAAGAGAAAGACAACTCCTTAAGAGTTGTTCTCTCACCTCTACATGTGGACCAATCATACGCACATGCAACACAGACACATTAGAGAAAACATAATAAAAAAGATTACGCACAATTGGGTCTTCATGAGCGTTCTAGAATGATCTCCTGTCACAAACAGTGACTCAAAAATTTTCTTTAACAAACAAGACAACTCTTTAAGAAGAAAAACAAAACAAAACAGTAACACCATCATGATCACCAACACCATCACCATCACCATCCCCACCACCACCATCATTATCACCGGTTTTTAGAGACTGGCCTCAAATTCTTGATGCTCCTACCTTGACCTTTTAATGGCTGGGATTACAGGCATGCCCCACCACATCTAGCCCATAATGGATTTTCTACTGTTAACTGCTTTGTCCCTGGGATCAAGAACGCTGTATTTGTTTCCTTGTCGCTGTGTTGGATACCCAGCAAGGAGCAGCTTAAGGGAAGAAGGCTTCATTTTGGCTCAGAGTTTAAGAAGAGGTATGGGGCACGGTAATGAGGAAGGCATGGAGCAGGGGCAGAGCCTGCTGGTCACGTGCCATTAGAACTCAGAAGGCAGAGAGCGAGCAAACAGAGGGGCCAGGCCTATCAAACCCAAATCCTACCTCCAGTGACCCACTTCTTCCAGAGAGGTTCTGACTCCTAAGGGTTCCACCACCTTCCGAAACAGTGCGCCCACCCAGGGACCAAGTGTTCCAACATGTGAGCCTGTCTTAGCCACTGCTCTGTTGCTGTGAAGAGACACCTGAGCAAGGAACCGCCTACGAGAGAAAGCATTTAATGGGGGCTCACTTCCAGTTTCAGAGGCTTGGTCTGTTATCATCCTGGTGGGCACATTCTTGGCACTAGAGCAGTAGCTGACAGCTACAGCCTGACCTGTAGGTAGCAGACTGAGAGGCACCTCCCACCCCTGTCCTCTGACACACCTCCTCCAACAAGGCCACACCTCCTAATCCTTCTCAAACAGTTCCACTCCTCCTATTCAAACCACCACAGAGACCCTAGGGGACGGTTCACATTTAAAGCACAACATCCATTTTAGGAGGAGATTGAATCCTGGACCTGGTCTTTCCCTGTCCTGTTTGTCAGCGATGACGCCCACCATCACCATGACAACCGACCGGCAGCCATCAAGGACACACAGGTACAAGAGAGGGGACTATGCGGTAGCTGCCACATGAGATTCTAAGGAGGCTGAAGTTAAAGAGAAGAAAAAAAGGGGAACTGAACTCACCTGCAAGAAGGGTAGAGATCATGTGTGACATGTGTGGCCTTCTGCCCTGTGGAGGTTGGAATGAATGACCTGCTGCCCGATGATGGTTGTGTGCAATGCAAGCCAGAAACCAGGGCTTAAATTGCAGTTTATTTGGAAACTTTCACCCACAGTCATCAGGCCACTTTGAGCATGTACTTGGGAAGTCGACCAACTGTCAGCTGGCCTGAGACTGTGAGCTTACAGACTGCTCACCAAGTTCCAAGCTTCCGGATGCAGCCAGTGAGCAAGGAAATGACAAACGCATTCCCCAGGTGAGGGATCACTTTTATGGAAAAGACTCAGGGATTTCCATGGAGACAGTAAATACTTTAGCTTCCTGGAGAACCGCTTAGGAAAAAAAACTTAGTGCTATCGGGGAAAACACAGCTCAGACGCTATCTTGCTTTTCCTCAAGTTGTCTGACCTCAGCGGTCATTCCATAGCCAGTGTCGTTGCCAAACTGGCTGGCTGGGTGGAGTGCAAAGCAGACCAGAACCCAAGAGCTGCCAAGCTTTGCCAGAACCTTCCTCAAGACAGGGGCTGGGAAAATAAAATTTCTATAAAGGGGGTGGCAGTGTGTGCTTGACCTTGCTGCTGAGGTCACTCCCTGACTTAGAGCTCAGAGGGGTTAACATGCTCCTAACCTGCCCTCTCTGGCCCAGGATCACCCGGTCTTTAGGACAATCCACGGCATCCACAAAGTGCCATCTCCATAGCTAGACAAGGGCCAAAATCAAGAGGTCAACTGATTGGCCTGAAATCTGATAGACTCAAACCTAAATGTTACTTCTCTGGACTCTAAGTCCTGTGTTTTCCCAATGAGTTGACATACAAGCTTTTTCCAACTGAGATGGGGCTTTCCTAAAAATATCAATGAGACACGCATACACACGGCCTGTGGGAGACATGCGCTCTTGAGGGATTCTCAAGTGCAGTGTTAGACACATGCAAACCCTGGGACCACAGGGCCAGGCATACCCGTGCCATTCTGGTGCTGGGGCTTTGTTACTGGCTCGTTGGTTACTGGTTATTTTGAGACTAAAAGTAGAACTATTATCTTGGTCATGACTTCTTCTACTACCTTAGGCAGATTCTTCACCCTTCTTTCATGTTCTGAGGAAGGCTTCACTCTTTCAAAGGGCTATTAAAGATGATTCATATGCAGGAAACAGCCTTAATGGAGAAATGCAGGGCATGGCCAAGAGTCTCTTCTAAGTGGAGTTATGAAGCAGCTACTGAACATATGTACTCCCTAGCAAGAACTGATATAGAAGACCCCTGGGAGAAGTAAGGTCCCTTAAAAAAAGACTTATTTTTATTTTTATATGTGTGTATCTAAGTGTAAATGTATGTATCCCATGCATGCAGGAGTCCACAGAGGTCAGAAGAATACACTAGATTCCCTGGAACTGGAGTTACAGGTGGTTGTGAGCCACCATTTGCACCAATAGCAAGATCTCTTAACCCCGAAGCCATCATTCCAGCCTCAAGTAAGGTCTTCCAATACAGCTACACTGTGGCAAGACCAGGGACAACACACTGCAACATGGAGTCTTTGTTTTTATGAGGCCAATACGATAAGACTGGACAGTAGAGGCCAAGAAACACTGTGTGTGCTCATTGAAATGTCAAGACACAGCCTCAAAATAACTACAATACTCCTTCTGATGATAACAGCCACACCCTGTCACTGGAAACAACAAATGCAGAAAAGAGCAAAGGCAAAATAAGAAGCCCTAGTAATCCTACTACCTGGAGGTGAGCAACTATTAATGATACCATGGTGAATACTCCCTCTAGACTTCTTTCTCCTCCATGGTGCTTCTCCGAGGGGTCACCAGGATGAATCACACCAGCATCAACTGCAAGTTTTCTTCAATCACACATCTGCCCACTGCAGACCTACTGGACACTACAGGGATGAGACACAGTCACATCTTGTTTGTTTGTTTGTTTTGTTTTTGTTTTTGAATGTGCATTGGTATTTTGCCTGCATGTGTGTCTGTGTGAGGATGTCAGCTCTTGGGGTTACAGACAGTTGTGAGGTGCCATGAGGGTGGTGGGAATTGAACCTAGGTTCTCTGGAAGTGCAGTCAGACCTCTTAACCAATGAGTCATCTCTCCTGCTCTACAGCCATGTATTTTAACAAGTCCTCAAGGTTATGATGGCATGTTATACTCTTGTGCGCACATGTTCACATGCAGATACAGGTGCATATAACTCCTCCCTCTACAAAATGGGAATGTGGAGCACATAGTGTTTAAAATTTAACCATTGGCACCAAGTCCTATTTTGAAAGCCACCTAAATATTGCATAAACACTTTACCGTAAGCCTGAATGCCTTGCAACACGGGTCAGCAGTATTGCAAAATGGTTCATATAGCAAATGCAATTAAACACCAAGAGCCTGCCAGACCAAAACACTGTAGGCTGAATACACAAGTCATTAGCAGTTCTAGGATCCACCGAAACCCATTTTAGTCATGTCTAAGCACTTACATAAGGTGCTCGGATTGTTTTTAAAATAAGGAGCATTGCATTGGTTCTCCAGATCCCTGCCCAGGATCTATTTTTGGTTCCTTAGAAACTTGAGTTGCTGTCCAACATTCTGGCACTGAACAAACACTTCTTGGCTCATCAATGTGACACATGGGAACTGTCCCCTAAACACGTTGGCTGTGTCACACTCCCCAGGCACAACAGGGCATCACTGCACAGTCCTGGGTGGGCCAGTCCTCGGGTGGGGCTCACAGAAGGAGACTTTAGGAAGGAGGATATCTGAGCCCAGAGAGGAAGAAAATGGGGTGGGAGGGAGCAGGTAGCAAGAGCCTCAGGGAGATTTAGTGCTTGGCTTGGCCAAATTATTTTCCCTAGTTCCAGGGTGGCATGTCCTCTAACGTCTAAGCTGAGGACAGGGCCAAATTTTTGTTTTCTTTTCCAAACAACCTATCCTAACTGGAAGAAGGGACCAATGCAAAAGAAAACTCGAGTATGTCACTGCTAGTTTACAAGAAAACAGAAGCCACTAACTACAAAAAAAAAAAAAAAAAAAAAAAAACCAAGCTTCGTGAGCTTGGCCTTGTCATTAAACCTTTCCAGGCCTCCCTTTCCTCTTCCTTTATGAACTGGAGTGACTGAGGCGGTACACACCTGTACTCTAGCTACTCAGGAGGCAGTCAGGTGGATACCAAGTTCAAGGCTGACAGGACCACAGCCTAAGACACCGGGGATAGCACAGCATCATACAGTACAATACAACAAAGAATGAAAGGAAGAGGAAAGAATGCCGGGCATGGCGGTGCGCGCTGCAAGTCTTACCATTCAGCAAGTCCGGCCTGGGCTGCATATCAACACCCTGCCTTTTTGTGTTGTTTGTTTTTCAAGCATGACACGACAGCTGCTGCGGCTTTTAGATGGGACACGTAAAGCATGTGCCACTGAGCAATTTTCCTCTTAACAAAAAGAAGACATTCCAACTGTACCCACTGGCATTAGCAACTCCAGAGAAGCACAAGACAGCAAGGCAGACACAGAAGGGAAGGCATTCCAGGTTAACCTCACACAGAGCTGAGTACCAGGGCTCAGAGCTGATTACAGCGCTTTCGGAGCCTCGTTCCCCCATTCAGTGGGTTTTCCAGGGCTTTGTGGGGATTAAATGGCTGCATGAAGTGCTTGGAGCAACAGCATGTCTATGCACGCATGGGTCCAAGTAAACGTCTGCTGTGAGCGACAGGAATACTGGGAATACCAGAGATCCTTACCTAAGACACAGAGGACAGAGTGGCCAAAGTCTGGGGCAGAGATCTTGCCTAGCATGCATCAGATCCTGGCTTTTATCCCAAGCATCACACAAATGCCTGCAAACATCATTAGTATTCCAGAAATCACAAAATACTCCTACAGGACCAGGATTTGGCATCATCAGAAAGGTGGTTTAGGCTGAATGAGGATTGGGCCAGCAAGATGGTTTGGAACATTTTTTTTTAAATGCTGACTATGCAAACCTGATGATGACCTGAGTTCAATCCACAATGGAAGGAAAGAATCAGATCTTCTCAACTGCCTCCACGTAACACGTGAGTGTACGCCCCGCCCTTGAATTTTAAGGAAACTAAACAAAGTGAGAATTAAGTGAGTGACAATCCTAGCAGTGAGTGACTACCACAGTGAGCACTACATCTGTGTCTTTCTAGGGGCGGCAGCCAGGGACCAAGAACTCGGAGCAGCTCAAACAAAAGCCACAGCAGTATGGCTCTTAACAGAACCTGAGTTCAAACTCGTACCTCCACCTGGGCTAAGACACTTCCAGGAAGGGTGTGAGCATGGCTGCTGTGCCACCACTCGGGAGCAGAAGCAGGAGAGTCACAGTGCTGGCCCATCCTCACCACACAGTGAGACTGAGGCCAACCTGGCACACACAGACTCTGCCTCCAAAAATGAAAAAGCAATTGTTTGGACAAAAGGCTCAGTAACCGGTAGAAACAAATAAACACCCAGCCAATACAAACAGAAGAAATAGAAAGCCAAGACCACTCAACCTAAAGTCTCCAGTACTACGTTTGAATAAAGAAAGTAACTGGATGAATGGCAGCTAAAGCAGGGACGGAAATGGAAATAACGCAAAAATTGGAATGTTTGCAGGTTTACAGTCTACTGGGAAGCTCCAGGGCAGTCCTAGCAGGAGAGCCCTCTGCAGGTGCGGTCTCGGTTTCTGGTGAACCTGAAGCCTCATCGCAGAAGCAAGCACATCCCGCCCTTCACTCATTGTTACCCACAACACAAAGCATCAGAAATGCTTGTCTTCTGGTGGAAAATTCTGACTAGTCTGCCCTGAGCTGGCTCAGCAGTGACCCTCGCAGGTGGCTTCAGAGCCACCAGCACCTTCCAGGGTTCATCAAGTGCCTTTCTGAAATATCCCTGGGCCCTGTCTTATGGAAGGACAATGCAGCGTAACTATGGCAACACAGCATCAGAGTTTCATTTTTCTCTTAGAAACCAAGAGCTGACTTTTTGTAATGCAATTTTATCTATACTGTGTCATTCAGGGCTGAGGTTTATTTATTTACTTACTAGTAAATAAGCATTTAAGTGAAAAGAACAAAAGGAAGGGGTTTTTGTTGCTGTTGTTGTTTGAAAATCCAGGGAAGATTTTCTGTATCATGATCACGAAAGCTGTGTTTGATCTCTTACACTCCTGTGTGCTGGCCACAGAGAATTGGCCCAAAGTGACCTTGTGAGGTGGGGGCAAAGGGTGTAGCATGCAATACTCATTTTCCCTTGGGCAAGAGCCATGCCTATGCCAGAGCTTGCATGGGGATAAGAGGCTGAATGCCACCCCATTTCTTTTCATTTTCTTCGAGACAGGGTTTCTCTGTGTAACAGCCTTAGTTGTCCTGGAATTCACTTTGTAGACTAAGCTAGCCTCGAACTCACAGAGATCCACCCAGATTCTGCCTCTGCCTCTGAGAGCAGGGCTTAAAGGCATGCACCGCCATCGCCACCGCCATCGCCCGGTGCCATCCCACTTCTAAATAGGATCTTTGCTTTGGTAGTGTTTGCATTGGATCTCACATGTTTCATGTGTGCTAGGCAAGTGCTCTGTAATCAAGCTAGGTGGCCCCTGCTCTTTAGTCAGGAACTCTGAACTCTCCCTGTCCTCCACGCTCCTGAAACTACCAAGTCAAAGGGAAGGGACACTGGGCGGGCAGGCAGCATTCTTACCACACACACAGACTCTCATCATCACAGCAAAAAGATGATACTTCCATGCTGACTGCATGTGAACAAGACCATCTGACATAATGTGCGACTCCATCTCGAATAGCCCTGGAAGGAGTGAAATTGTTCTAAAGCAAGACACTTGTGTCCTTCTCATCCTACAACCGAAGCAGCCAGAATTTTCCCCAGAACACTGGGAGAGGCTGAAACCTGCTGTCAAGCAGAGAAGGAATATGTGTCCCAGAAAGAGAGTTCACATTTTAACAACTAACACAAGCCAGGACAATGATGGCCCTGGGGTGGGCAGGACCACATCTGGAACAGTACTGCTTAGCTATGCATACCTCTTGCCCTCTATTTAAACCTAACCTTGATGTGATGACACCATTAGCTTCCCAATATGTCCACACCGAAAAACTCTCCTTTATTTGCTGACTTCTTTTTCTTTTCTTTTCTTTCTTTCTTTCTTTCTTTCTTTCTTTTTTTTTTTTTTTTTTTTTTTTTTTAAATTGGCGGCTCTGTCTGCCTTGTTGTGGCTACCAGGGCCTAGGCAGGCCTGGAACTTAAAACTTCACTAATAATATGAGGCTCACAAGTCTCCTCTGCCTTATGATCAGAATCTCTTAGAGTATGGACTTAAACCTGGAAGAAAACTCCTTGACAGTTGGGCCACAGCAGGCCACCTCTCTAAGGTCTGCAGCAACTACACTTGTCGACCCAAGATAAACAATCAATAAATCAAGTTGATTTGGGGCCATTTTGGTTATCTTAATCATTGACCTGAATAAGGGGTTAAACTGTTAGAGGTGATTCTCTGGGAGTGGGGTAAGTCTGAAGCTATTTTTCCTTTTAATGTGTTATTCCATAGGTATCAAATTCTCCAACATAAATCTTTCAGTGATTTTATATACTTTTTTTTTTTTTTTCACACCAGCTGTCGTCCTGAGGAAATGTCACAGGCAGTTTGAAGCTCAAGCCCTGGGTGTGTTAGGCTGAACCCTCATATAGTCAGCTCACTGAGGGGAGTTCAATGTCAGGCTCCCTTGGAGCAATTCTGATGCTGCCATGGATGGGCATCCTTGTCCTGCAAGCAGATTCTGGAAGCAGCCTCTGCCGGGCCCTCCTGCTGGCCACCTCAATTCAGGGAAAGCCATCCTCGGTACTCAGCTGTCTTCTCCTGGGCTTAGAAATCCAGGGGCTCTACGTGCGGCATTTAGACACACCGGAACGGGTCATCTCTAACTTTAGCTAACCTGCATCTCCATTGTCTCTGGTTCCTTTTCCCCTGAAGCACAGACAGGGATTGCTGGGTGGGGAATTTCCCTTGTTTACCTTAGATTTACGGCAGATCCACCAAGACAGACACAATTGTCCTCAAATCCCCTTACTTATTGATGTAGGAGGGTCATACCCCAGCTTCACTCTTGGGGCTCAGAGGGATTCTGTCCAACCCACTGTCTGTTCTCTAGCTCACTAAGCCACCCTAAAAATTCACACACACACACACACACACACACACACACACACACACCCACACACACACACACTCACAAAGATGCCCTGTGTCTCTTTCCCCTAATAAGAAATGTATTATACCTTAACCATCTGACTTTTGAGTTTCACACTTTGTATGGTTCCTATGTATATTAATAAGTGAATGTGACCTTTCTCCTGTCAATTGATTTTTAAAAAATAATCAATTAACCAGGCAACGGTGGCAAACACCTTTGATTCCAGCACACAGGAAGCAGAGGCAGGCAGATCTTTGTGAGTTCGAGGCCAACCTGGTCTACAGAGCAAGTTCCAGGACGGCCAGGGCTACACACAGAAACCCTGTCTTGAAAAACAACAACAAAATCAATTACCAAACCTTCAGGGGGAATAGTGTGAACTTCCTTGAAGCTTCCAACACACAGCCCTAACTGGTCTGTAAATCATTATTCTCCATAGAAACCGAATGAAAGGAGCAGGCAAACTGGCTCAGCATGTAGAGGCACTTGTCACCAAGCCTGATGACCTGAGTTCAATACCCAGGACCCACACAGTAGAAGGAAAGAAACAACTCCTACAAGTTGTCCTCTGATCTCCACATATGCATCATGGCACACGATGCCCCCCCCCCAAGAAGTAAATAAGGGTTAAAAAAATAAAGGGATGGTGGTATAGCTCTTAAGAGTCTAAGCAGCAGAAGGAATACCACAAGTTCAAGGGCAGCTTGGCTACATAGAGAGACCCTGCCTCAAAGAGAAAACAAGCAAACGACAAACAAACAGGCAAAGAAATATTAACTCTCTAAAATCCAGCTCTCATCTCTTGCATGTAAGAGAGGAAATGGGGGCGGGGTGGGGATGCTCCCCTTCAGTCATGTAAGACTGCTGCCTAATAAACAAAAATAATTCTTACATTATTCAGGTATATAACCAAAAGCCAATTTCTCTTACACTGATTACTACAAATAAAGCTTTTAGGAAGACAAATTACTCACTTCCAGCCAAATGAGAATGTAAGATAAAATCTGAATGTTTAACTAGCCTGAAAGAGACCCTTAAGAGGTAAGCATGTGGCTCATGCCTATAATTATAGCCCTTGAGAGGCCAAGGCAGAGAAACTGCTACCAGTTCAAGGCCTACACTGTGGGGCCCCATCTCAAAAAAACTAAGAGAGAGGGCAGAGCAGAAGAGAGGAACCTCAAAATTTTAGACCTTATCTACTTTCATTTTATACTAAGTACACAGGGGATATTTGTTATTGGGGGTCTCAGTGGGAAAACACAGACATGTGCACCCATGTACACATGCACACAGGCAGGCACTCATGAATGCACTCATGCACACACTCACACACATGGATGTATAATACTTCCAAGCAGTTCTGCAAGAAGGAAATGGGAAGAGGGTAGAAGGAGTTGCAGGTTTGGGGCCAGGCTGGTGCCAAGTACCCACACACCCCATTTCACTAAAGCACAGCCATCCTGTAATACCACTGCCATTATCCCAATTTATAGATGAGATTCAGTGGGCTAGGGTGCAGCTCAGGGGTAATAGGGCCTAGCATACATGAGGCCCTATGTTTGAGCCCCAGTATCACACAAACAGAACAAATAAAAGGTGGAGTCCTTGTGAGGCTCAGAGAAATAAACACTGTGCAAAGCGCCAATGAGATAAAGGCAAATGCTGGATTCCTGTGGCATCAATAAGTCATAAAAATGCTATTCTTGAGAAGCATGGCACTCATCTGACATTCATGGGTGTGGGTTCCATGGAGATGTATGTGTCATTTGTAAGGTGAGTGCATCCCCTCACAATGAAAGCACAGCAGTACCCAGAAAGGAAAAGGCGGACTGATCACCGAGCATCCCGTGTGGAAAACAGCCTCTGAAAGATCCGGTAATTGCAAGAGTAGTCACCGCCAGTCAGTTCAGAAATCCAGGGGTCAGCACATTGTGACTCCAGAACAGCCTGGGGAGTAGGGGCGACCTTGGAAGTGACTTCAAATTTGGCCCTATGGTTTTTGCAACTTCTGAGCCAAGCTTGCCCACCCGGTAGTCCCAAAGGCACAGTGGATGTGAATAGCTGCCTGGATGATGTGACAAGTGATCTCTTCATGGAGACAGAGGAAGCACCGGTGTCTTAGAAACAACCCTGGGTGACTCGGCTTGAGAAGCAGGACTCTGGAAGTGCAGGGACGGACATCATACTTCAGACACCGCTACTCATTCGTGTCCACTGTAATCAGGAGATGAGACACCATCATGGAGCACAGGGACTGACACACAATTAAATGTTCAAGAAAGACACCCGAGACTGGAATGAACGAATTAAGGGAGGAAGGGGTGGTAAAGAAACACGCATCCAAAATGGTCTGACTAGGCTGAGAAGGGAAGGTCATCTTCCTGGAGCTTGGAGGGTGGAGACAGGAGGTGAGGGCACAGACCCCAGCAGCCACACGTCAGCCGGCCACCAAAGCCTGGAACTCCAGTTCCAAGAGATCCAACACACAAAGTGTTCTTCTGACCTCAGGACCCACCAGTCTCTCTCTCTCTCCCTCTCTCCCTCTCTTTCTCTCTCTCTTACCTCCCCTCCCTCCTACACACACACAAATAAAACTAAAGAAAAATCAAGAAAAACTCATAAATAAAGGAACCCCTCATCTGCACTCTAATATTTCATATACTGGTTGGCTGAGCTTATAGTATACAACATGGCAGGCTTGAGGAGCGTGCCTATGATGTGGACCTAAAACTGACTTTATACAACATGCTGCTTAGATAACCTTTCCTTTCATGAATCTGGCAGCCATATCCAGTGAAATGTCAGAAATTAATATCTTGGTCTTCTGAGCAACTGTGGATTCAAAATGGTGCTTTAAGGGGGAAAAAAATCTCTTCTTCCTCCACTCTGAGCATGTGCAGAAGCTTTTCTTCAGTCGGCTGAGGATGGAAAGCCTTAGGAATCCAGGTCCCTTCGGAATCTGCATCTTCACCCAGCCAGAAAAAGGGGTGGGGTGTATGTGCGTGCTATTCTCTACAAGTGGGATGTACGCAGTTAATTTTTATTTACTCATCCCATAAAACCAGTTCAATGCAACCAACCCATCTCATGAAATGTTATAGCCCAGCATGACAAAACTCCAATGAAGACAGGGACATGGGTCATTTAACTCTAATATAAATGCAATGGTTAAGCAATTGAATTGGCACAAACTTCTTCAACACTCCCATTAATTTGCTCCAATTAAGAAAAGAGACACAGTTTAAACCATGCAAAAACTCTAAGAGGCACTAGGATGCCAGGCTGCCCTCTCTGCGGCCTGGTCCCCATGCATCTGCTACAAATATTAACAACAGACGACGTCTGCAGACAGCGTTTCCTACAAGGAAGGCAGAAAGCATTCTGGGCGTATCTTCTGAACAGATGTTTCAATCTCTGAAATCCAGTATTCAGCGGTGAGGATATACTTCATGCAACACAACAGAGAAATACATTGCTTTTGATGTGTTTGTATTTGTAACAGCCCCTCGAGGCCATTCTATTCGAGCTGCTTATTCCTTGAACATGTGCTGTCACTAAACAGATCTTTAAGAGTCTGAGAGTGCAGGCATTTGAAATGGAAATGAGTCCCACAGAGGCTGTGAGGGAGTGCTCCACACACAGGTAGAACACTAACAGTTTCTCGGCTGAAATTTCTTCACGTGTGCATGACACCCTAAGCAATTAGTGCTAGTCAGTGGCCAGCTGGGCAGGGCAGAACCCAGGCTTGGGGACTGTAAGTACTTGCTGTCACCACAGGATGACCAGGACTCCCTTGATAAGAAGACAATAACTCCCATCAAAGTCCTGACTAGGACCCAAATCCTGGAGAACTCCTCCCTTGAGAGACATAAATGTCTATATGCTCCTTACGACGTCCAACAACAAACCAATGTATGACTGCACCAACCCAACTTGGGGAACTAATGAGTCTATTGGGCTTACTTACAGAGTATAGGGGACCCCAAGGCAGCCACACCACTCAGCATGGATGACTTCCCCACAGCTGTAGAGATGGAGCTCTCTCTCCTGTTAGCCCTGCACAGTCCATGTACCTTAAGATATTCAGAGACCACATGACCACATGCAATTAGGACACAATTACATACAAATGGCCAAGAGGTGCAGCAGGGAGTGGCCAAAATCTCAGGTGAGGTAGCCCAAGCATGCTCTCCACCTCCTTCTATAGAGAATGCTGGGTTGTTAACAAGTCTATTGCAGGGGTCTCTTGATGAAGACAGTGGCTATTTAACTGGATGATAGGGTTCTACATCTTTCCACCATGCCCCTTGCCCTTCCCCTCCCCGTCCTTATGTTCTTATCTCCCCATTATGAGTGAGTTTCCTAAGCCCTGAAGGAGGACAACAATGCCAATGATTCTCTTTCATCTTTAGCCGGGCATTGGGCTGCCACGACACACCACCAGACATCTGATCTCAGGAGTTTGACTTGTTATGAGGCTCTGGAGAGACTCACTGTGAAAAGCAGCTTCCCTAGCCAGGGCTGAGAGCGATGAACAAATATTTAGAAGATAATTTGACAGGCGCATCACATTCATTTAACAAGACAATAGCAATTGCTTCCCCCTTAGGAGCCATCAGTCTTATGCTGTACTCATATCATAGTAGCAGATGTGAATTTCCCCCTTCAGAGTGGGCCTTAAATTTAACCAGAAAATTAGTTACATCCCTAACGCCCTATGCCACTACTGTAGCATCTGGCACATCTGGCCTGGCACTTCTAGAATGTAGCATAGAAGGTCCAGTGCTGGGGACGACTTGAGGCTCAGGCTGATTTCTCCAGGTCCTGCCACCAAAGCATGTGATGCTGTCAGCAATAGGAGCCATCTAATACTGGCCCATTTGCAGAGCACTGCTGCCCTACTTATGGGAGCACGGGGACCTCAGCATCACCTGAGCCTCACCCCCAGCATGGATGATGACTTCCTCATAAGTGCAGTTCCCCTTATTACCTTTGCGGTCTATACACCCTACATCTCATGAGCCTCAAGCTATTAGGGCATAACCACATGCAAGTGGTATAAGTGGCAGGGGCCAGAATCTCAAGCAGAGGCCGAGAGACTCTCCTCACCCCTCCTGATATGAGGGAATACCAACAGTTACCAAACCAAGGTGACAGCTGCCATTCTCAGAGGGTAGCGTTCTACCGGTGTCCTTATGTTAAATAAGTGAAAATAAGTTCTCCAGGAAGCTGTCACCCGAAAGGGTTATGTGAAGCTTTGATTTCAGAGAGTTTAAAAATCTGGGTGAGGTGAGCTGCAGACATGGAGCAGTAGTTAAGAGTAGATGGGAACTGCCGGGCGTCGGGCGCACACCTTTAATTGGGGTGGGGGGGGGGAGCATCACACACCTTTAGTCTCAGAATTTGAGAGGCAGAGGCAGGCTGATCTCTAAGTTTGAGGCCAGCCTGGTCTATCTACAGAGCTAGTTCAAGGACAGCCAAAGCTACACAATGAAACAAACAAACAAACAAACAAACAAACAAATAAATAAATGAGAGAGGGGGGGAGAGAGAGAGAGAAGGTTTGGGATTGTAAGAGTGAGTAGGTGGGGAGGTTCTGGGAGAGATGAGGGAGAACTGTCATCAAAATATAGCTTATGAAAATAACTTTATTTTCAATTAAAACAAAATAAGGGTGCTTGCTGCTTCCCAGCACCCACATTAGGTGGCTCCCAGCTACCTGTAACTCCAGCTACAGGGGACCCAATGCCCTCTTCTGGCCTTTAAGAGCACTGCACTCATGTGCACATATGCACTGACACACGTAACTATAACTATAGTTGTAGCTATCTACGCATTTAGATAGACATAATAAAGGTAAAAAATCAAATCTTAAAGACATCGGGGTGAGTTATTTGGGGTATCATATCTGTGTTCATGGTGAGACTTGACTATTGGAAAGAAATCACTACAGTTACTGCTTGTGTTCACTGTGCTTATTTTCCTGGACCAAGAACCAGACGCTTGGGTCGATTACATGGCAGCAGCGATGATGATGGTACTAATAACGAGAAAATAATAGACACCAAGATGATGAACACTGTGCTTTGAACTGTTGTAAGAACGCTCCAGAATTCACTCCTTTAATCTTTGAACACTAAAGTACTATCTTCAATTAGAGTGGGCAAATGGAAAGAAGAGAGGGCCATGAGCAGCTGAAGAAACCTATACAGCACAGCGGTAGAGGTGTAGGAGAGATGGCAGATGGCGAGGCAATTAAGAGCACTAGCTGCTCTTGCCCAGGACCCAAGTTCAGTTCCCAGAACTTAATGTCAAGCAACTCCAGATCCAAGGGATGGGACAGCTTCTTCTGGACTCTTCAGGTACTGTGCTCACGTACACACACACACACACACACACACACACACACACACACACACACACTTTAAAAAATAAAAGTATTTTTTAAAAAATTCATTACAACTGAAAGGAAATAAAACAAAATCCAGCATGGATACATTTTCTGAAAAGAACAATTAAAAGCTAGGGATGGTAGCTCACACCAGCCGGCATTCCAGAGGAGGAAGCCCAAGGATCTGAAGTTCAAGGCCAGTCTCTGTTAATGGCAAGCTCAAGGCTAGCGAGGGCTACATGAGACCCCCACAAGAACAGAACGGCAATGGGTCACTTAAAGTGCTGCCATCACTGAACCCAGAGCTGTGCCTCTCAGAAGGGAGTGTGTAGACTACTCGGGAATGAGTTAAAATACTGCATTTTTGTTCAGCACACCTGGGGTGGGGCCTGAGGGATTAGAGCATGGCAAGCGTTTGCTATGGACAAAATGTGACCGACCAGCTGATTTTACACTGGGGAGGAAGTGCTGCCTGCAATCAACCTCAGAGGGGTCAAAGGCCACTCACACAGCCATTTTCCTCCCAATTCCTGTTTCCCACTTCCAGTACACACCTGCGGAATTCAGATGAACTCCTTGTTCCCATCCCCAGACTCAGTGGACGGTTTTCCCAGAACAGACTCACAACATACTCACATCGTGCTGTATAAACAGGGCTTTGCATATAATTAACTTGATGGCAAACAACAATTATTTACATTTAAGCCTCTCTCTCCAACAAGAATTTCTGTAGGTTTTAACGATAAACTTTTTAAGTGGCTACGGCTTAGCATATGTAATTGTACAGCAAACTTTAAACTAGTGTCTCAAGGATGGAATCCATTAGGCGACTCAAGCATGCAATCCTCATAAACCCATTAAAAAGCCGGCTCGCTCTGGCTGCATTTCAGGGAGTCTGACCTGCCAATGCCTGTCTAATTACAGTAAAGAAAGTGAAAATGACATTCAACCCGCATATATGAGCGGGTCAAGTAGATGGTAAGTTAATTTAAATAAATATTTGTTCAATAAGTGGTAGAAGGTACTAAAAGTACAATTTCACTCATTTTGTATATTTTTAAGAAAGATAAAACTCAGAGGCTGAAGAAATGACTCAGCGGCCAAGCATAAAAATCTGAGTTCTGATCCCCAGCTCCCACATAAAAAGTCAGGTGTGACAAGCTGGTCTCTTGTACTCCTAATGCTGTGGTTGGGGTCAGAGACAAGAGAGTGGCTTCAGCTAAGCCGGCTAGCAGGCCTTCGGTGAGAGGCTGACACAGGGATTAAGGCAGAGTGCAATAGAGAAGGACACTGGCGACCGCCACACCTCTACACATTTGCACACACAAACACAACACACAGAAATCCAAACCAAGCACAAGGGTGGCAATGGCATGGCAGTGAATGCACCGATGGCCCGAGTTAGACTCTAGCACCCACACGGGGCTAGAAAAGAGAGCTGGTTCCACAAAGTTGTCCTCTGACCTGCACACATGCACCAGGGCATGCAAGTTCTCACATGTGGTCTCAGAAGGCACCACAGACCCACCGCAGGGTAGAGGAACCTGAGGTCCACAAATTCCTGATTTAAAAAAAAAAATCATTTTTTTTTTCTCAGAATGGAAAATGCAAGGAGTCAAACAGCTCACTGTGTGTATATGGGGGGTGGGGTGGAGCAGATGACGAGAATCAATATATTCACTCCACAATGAAGGCTCTCTCCAGTAAAATCAGGTATGATGTGTATGGATGCTGAAAAAGACAATCCCAGTGCTACACAGACTGGCCATGAATCTTCTTTGTTTCTTTTCTGACATATCAGGTCTGGGCAAGAGCAGGCGGGAGGGTGGGCTCTTTGAAAGTAAAACCCACAGTGGGTATTTTTCAACTAATAGTAACTTTGGGCTTTCCTTATTCTTTTCTGTGAGACAGGGTTTCTGGACCAGGAACTCAGTATTTAGCCTTGCTGGCCTCGAACTCCTAGCAATCCCCCTGCCTCAGTCTCCCAAGTGTGGGGTTTACAGACACGAGTCACCAAACCTAGCTTCCTGCAGCTAATAACTCTGTGATCAAGTCTCATATACACACAACCCGAGGGAGGAGTGCAGAATCAAGAAGGTCTTCAAGTTTGCTGCCTCCACAAACCACAGCTCGTTAAAAATTTGCATTGATCTCCTCTGGGTCAAAAAGTACTTTGCATAGAAGAACGGATCATGCCCAGGATGGCTGTAAGTATAAATCTTTACGGAAAAATTCTCCATCGTGTACCATCACTCACTGGTGAGTTAATTACTAGTGAGACAGATCACCTACTTAGAGCTTTAGGAAGCCTCTGCTTTGTGTTTCTTGTGGTAAAAGCCACAAGAGTTAAAGCCACCAATAACATTTTAATTCCAGCTGTGCAGAGACTACCGGTATGATAGGTCAATACTCACACATTCCAGCACTTTAGTAGAAACAACTCTGATAGTCTAGAGACCTCGGCTAGAGATAGGACTCTAAATACACTTTGGGTTTTAGTGCGTGCCTCCTAAGGAAGGAAAGTCGTTAGGCTAGGAAAAGAAAACAACTATAGACTACCTTGACACCCGTGAACTTTGGGACCCTGACAAAAGCACATGAACTTTCCTTTTAAGGAAGCGCGCGCGCGCACACACACACACACACACACACACACACACTTTGCAACTGTAAAAAGCGACCCTTTCATGCCAAAAGAATGACAAGCCAGAGGGCTGAAATGAGTTGCAGTTGAGAGGCAGCCAGTTCGCTGCCGTTGGGACTTTGATACTGATAATTACAACGGCTTTTATGGTCTACTGTCATGATACATTTCCTGCAAAATGCCTTCACAAATTTACTGTGGCTAGCTCTCTCTCCTTCAACCAAGCCTTGCACTAAAACAATTATTAATTACAATCAGCTACTGGCCATTCACAACTCAAGCGTCCATTGAGAAGAAGGAGTGACCCTGATAATTCCTGGGGATAGAGTGGGGGGAGGGAGTCTGTAGCTACAATACTAATTGTTTCCCTTCATCTCCATCCCTTTGTGATCCTTTTTCAAATGTAAATTACATCTGGCAGAGGCCCCCAGAGCAGAGTATATGCTTTTTTCCTCTTGAGCTCAGTAAACATAAAATTGAAAATCTTTGCTTTCTCACTTTAAATACAAGAAAAGCCAAGAGCAAACTGATTCAGTTTCTACAAGTGAGGAGGGATTTCAATGAATCTGAAGGTAAACGTTTGTGTTTGGTTAGACAGACAGAAGATTAAAATTACAACTACCGAACTGTGCGTGATGTGATAAAGTGATTTATTAACAACTTACCAAGTAAAGCACTGTGATTATGGTTCTCACCAGTCAAATTTACTTTCTGACACTAACAGGGGCAGACAGAAGACCCTGCATACATTCCTTTCCTAAATGCTACCTGCTAGAGGGGTGCCACGGAATTTTAAACCTTTACTTATTAATTAAAGTTATATGCACATATATGTTTATTAAAGTTATATGTACATATATATACACACACATACATACATGTATACTGTATGTGTGCGTGTGTGTGTGTATGTGTGTATGTGAGTGTGTATATGTGTGTGTGAGTGTGTCTGAGAGTGTGTGTGTGCGCACTTTTATTCAAGCTTAACAACAAATCTACCATGCAAGGCATTCACTGGGTAATCTGTTTGCTTTTGCTTTCAAAGCATTTAGCCAAATCACCGAAAAGACAATATTTCCCGTGGACCCTTCTACCCTTGCCCCAGTCTGGCCAAATTAGACACAAGTTAAACTTGCCTTTAATTTCCACAAATATACTTGAACAAATGATTTTCTTGAACACATGCAGCATGCACTCACTAAATTATATGTAACACATAAAGAATCCCTCCTGGTCAAATGTTGTCTCATTTCAGTACACAATGTGGTGTAATCACCATGGCTTAGCTGTTTGGAAAACAGAACATGGGGAAACCGTCTGGATTTGTTTGCTTAGGGCTGGGCAGGTTAGAGTTTGTTGGTTGGTTTGCGGTAGCCTCATCCAGTAGCCAGGTTGGCCTGGAACTCACAAAATCCTCCTGTATCGGCTTCCTAAGTGCTGGGATCCCTGGGCTCAGCTGTGGGTTAAACCACAGATGCTGCATGCCGAGTACTTGCCAATCCCCTGGCAAGTGACTGTTTCCAAAGTCCTAGGTCAACCTGGAGAATTGGAAACCATTTGCTTTCCCATGTTAACCTAAGAGGTTAATTTATACCACTTTGCTATTCATCAATTTCATGGCTGCCTATATCCTAGCAAATGTAATCAGCTCATCAGCCATGTCTTTTGTCTTCCACACTGAAAGTCAACCAAAGCACAGTCGCCAACCACGCCCATCCACTGATGCTTGTATCTGGTTACAGTCACTCCATCAGCTATTGCTTCAGGATCATCAAACCAACCCAAGTCCCTCAACTCTGGACAGGGCTCATTTGCCAAACTCCCCCCCCCCCCCAGCTCTTGCATTGCTTTCAGAGGAAAAACTTGTTCCAAAGCCCTTTAAGAGAATGTTCGAATTTGGGGAGAGATGGCCCACTAGATAAGCATACATACTACTCCTGTAGAGGACTGGGGTTCAGTTCCTAGCACCCACATTGGGTGGTTCTCACCTGCCTGTAACACTGGTTCCAAACGGATCTGACTCCCTCTTTTGGCCACTGCAGGTATGTGCACATAACCTCTCCCCCTATACACAGAAACAGTTAAAAGACAAATTAAAGAATGTCTATACTAGGGGCTAGCAAGATGGCTCAGTGGAAAAGAAGGGCTCGCTACTCAGTCCAACAGCCTGTATTAGTTCCTCCAGGTCTCACATAGCAAAAATAGAGAGCTAACTCCTGCAAGTTGTTCTCAGACCTCCCCATGCTACATCCCCCTCCAAGAAAACAGAAAGATGTAATGTTAAAAAAGAATGTCTGTATTTGTACAGTGTCTCAGGAAGCATGTATCCAATTACACATTATCTAATTCTTTAAAACCTAGATATTATGAGAGCTTTGAATATCTGAAATTGTTAAATAAAACACCCATAATTATCCAAACACATAGTTGTTGCTTATAACATTAGTTCACAAGCTATAAATAGTAAAGAATTTTCTATAAATATAGAACAGCTGTTATTTGAATTTTGAAAGGCAAGGACTACATTTGGGTACTCTAGTAATACTTGTTTTTTTCTTTTATCAAGTATTCTTGTATTTCAAATTAGAAAATTTAATTCTACTCCTTCAGCTCTGTTTTGACTATGCAATGTGATGTTCCCAATTCATTTCTCTTGTGCAATTTATTCTCATACTTCAATTTCAATTACTCTATCTCATCACTGTCAGTTTTTTCCCCCAAACACTAAACTGATTTTAACCTATTACTGACACTCTTCAATATATCTAATACACAATTTTAAAAAGTCAGTCATAACATTATGCAACAATGCTAACATTTCTGTATCATTTATATGTAAAATAAAAAGTTATACCCAGGCATAGTAGCAGATGCCTGTAATCCCAGAATATGGGATTCAAAGGGAATTGAAGGCCATCATTAGCTACATAGAAAGTTGAAAGCCAGCTTAGCCTTCATGTCATCCTGTTTAAAAAAAGAAAAACAAATGACTGTCTATCAGCAGGCTTTCCCAGACCTTTATCCAGGCCACTATATAAACAAACACAGGACTAAAGAGATGGCTCTGAGGGTAAGGGCTTGCCCCTCTTCAGAGGGCCTAAGTTCAGTTCCCAGTACTGTCATCTGGTGGCTCCCTATCCTCTGTAATGCCGGCTCTTCCCTCTTCTGGTCACCATGGGTACTGCACACAGACACAGACACACACACTCATGCATATAAATAAGAATATTAAACTATAAAAAGAATTACTATAACAGCACATTTTACTAAGCCTTTGTGTCACCTCACAAGGTAACCGTAGAAGGAGCAACAAATACTTCATCATTCATTCGGTGCTGACTGGACACTTTGGTTCTAGGTATACGAGCCAAACTGGCAGGCTGCCAGAAGCCTCGTAAGAGGTTCTGATACTATCATTTGTAGGCATGCCCTTTACAAAGTCGAGCATCTTCTTCGCATCTGGAGAACTCCACCAATTGCCCTCCGTTATATCTAAAGATACCACACGAAAGGTTTCATGAAACATTCAACTGCCACCAAAAATAAAATTCTCGGAATACCAGATGTTTCTCTGTATAAGCACATGAGAGTCAAGGGTTGGAAAGCAGGAGAGGAAAGAATGTATTCTTAGAAAAATAAACTGGCTAGAAACAGGCAAGCAGTGTAAACAACCCCAAACAAGCCGTCTCGATGAGGTCTGTTTTAGTCAGGAGAACTCATCATCTGAGTTGGTAAGGTCACTTTTAACTGAATTTACTAACACCCTGCCTTTGCCTAAAAACTCAGAGACATCTGCAATCGGTGTCCTCGCTGATAAAAGCTCTCTGCTGCCACCAACCAACATGCCCTCCAGATGGCTAAAACAGCAGTTAGGCAGCCAAATCATGCATTCCTTTTAAGTGACATCTACGGCTTTTCAACCACAGGGAGTGAGAGCTGCCCACCAGGTAGAATCTTAAAGAAAAGGTAGTACTTGAGGGCAAAGTACTCCTTTAGAAGTAAAACAAAACAAAACAAAAAACAGGGGCTGGAGAGATGACTCAATGGTTACGAGCATTGGCTGCTCTTCAAGAGGACCCTGGTTGAATTCCCAGCACCTGCATGGCAGCTCACAACTGTCTGTAATGCTTTGTCCAGGGGACCCAACACCCACACACGGACATATATGCAGGCAAAACAACAGTGCATATACAAATAAATTATATTTTTTTAAAGTTAAAAAAATAACTAGCAGCCAGGAGGCAGTGGTACACACCTTTAGTCCCAGCACTCGGGAGGCAGAGGCAGAGGCAGGTGGATCTCTGTGAGTTAGAGGCCAGCCTAAAAACCAATAAAGCATTCTTGAACAGGGAGTCAGGTTTGGCTTTTTGACTGGGAA
This sequence comes from Phodopus roborovskii, assembly GCF_943737965.1. Taxonomy (NCBI): domain Eukaryota; kingdom Metazoa; phylum Chordata; class Mammalia; order Rodentia; family Cricetidae; genus Phodopus; species Phodopus roborovskii. The sequence goes on along the minus strand of NW_026126482.1, from coordinate 15,211,384 downwards.
TACTGATGAATGTGTCTTTGTTTACACATGTATGCACTTAACTAGAAAAAACAGTGTTGAAGGCAGTTATCAATATGTCTTGCTAAGCAAATCTCTCCCCCTAATAAGCAACTTTTCGTCTAAATGAACTTCATAAATGTGATCAGACTAGCCAAAACAAATGACCTTTTTAGAGACATAATCTTCAATGGTATTGGCTGAAGGAACACCGGCCGCAGTTGGGCTGGGTATAAGGAAACCACCTCCCTTTCCCTAGTGAATACACTAGATTATCATCGCTGAGCAGGGCATAGTTTGCCTTAAAAAAGCTGGAGAGCAGCAGTGAAGAGCACTTACCACTCCAGCCTTGGTTCTAGCACCCACATGGTGGCTCATGACCATCTGTAATAACTCCAGTTCCAGGGACTCTTTTCCATCCTCCATCAGCACCAAACCCACTGGGGCAGAGCGCTTGCAGACATGGAGCCAGAACACTCACACCCATAAAATGAGACTTTACTGTCTTATTAGAGTAGGGGGATTAAACCGAGGCCTCCTGCATTCCGGGTAGGTGCTGGACCACTGAGCTACACCCTGTCACTCTCAGAGACTGGCCTGTGAGTGAAACAGCAAAGGGAAAGTGATAGAAGCTGAGGGCTGACGACACCATCAAGTGATAAAGTCACAGCACCAACCAGATGCGCATCCACAATCCAAAATCTGAAACATACCTAAAACCCGAAACTTTCCCCCTTTATTTATTTATTTATTTTCACTCTAGGACCTGTGAACACAAAGCGCCAGTTCCACAGCTGAGCTGCACCTCCAGTTTCAAGCTCCTGACCTCATGGGGTAGAAATCACACACGGCTGGGGCTGGACCTCAGGAGGGCACAGTGCTTGCCCTCACACAGAGGAAGTACTGCATTCTGTCCCTGCTGCTGCCAAATGCAGGCAGGCACACTAAAAACACTCTAAGGCCAGGCACGGGCACGGTGGCACACGCCTTTGACCCCAGCACTCAGGTGGCAGAGTCAGGAGGACCCTGCTACACAGTGAGACTCTGCCTTAAAAAAAAAAAATTATAAAACTGCCTTATGGGTATGTGGAAATGAATATAAGTGAGTTTCCTGTTTAGACATGGCTACAATTCCTGTCTTATTTTGTATACAAGCAAACATCCAAAGATCTGGTGGGGGGGGGGGCGGATCCAAAATTGAAACAATCCTAGTCCTAAGCGTTCCAGATTAGGGAAACTCAGACGGTATTTATTATCTTTTTTTTCTTTTTTCTTTTTTTTTTTTTTTTTTTTTGGTGCCCTGTAACAGTGTGTACCTAACAATCAAAGTTCAATGTAACAGTGTGGAAACAGTGTGCACCTAACAACTAAGAAAGTTCAGTGGGTCCACTGGCAAGTTCCTTCTTCTGTGGGATACGTCTTATCACTGATGGTGAACATATGGCAATAAATTAGAGAACAGGTTCCAAATAGCCACCAAAAGCCAGGATGTTCCTAGAAACACTGGGACTTTAGAAGCAGCAGCAAGTCTAGAGGGAGAAAGGGCAGCAGGTGTGGGGTGGGTACCAGTGACTCTACCCGATGAGAGGAGCGAGCCGGGATGTAAAGGGCTGTGTCTATGGATGGACATTCCAGGGCACGTGGACACCCACCTAGCCCTGGGAATATAACCATGCTTGGAAAGGGGTGGACCACATGCCCACCTCGGTCAGCATGTGTGCTAGGAACCATAAGGTGACTGCTCCCCATTTTCACTTTTCTCTGGGCTTCCACATATTAGAAGAAAAGCACAGCCAACCCTACAGCTGGCCACTCGGCTGGACTCACCCCTGCTTGACTCACATTTGATTTCTTCCGTTAGTTTTGGCTTCTTAATGGCAATGTGATTTATAGAACGGGGCCTATGTTATCTGCCAGCCCAAAGCTTCTTATGTGGGTGCAGTGGATTTGATAGTTTAAACTGCAGATCTCTCTGTCCCTTTACCTGCTACCCTGCTCAATGGGCACAAAGACAATCTTTATCTCACAGTGTTTGCTTACATAATCAAGAAGTCTAGATAACAGAGAGAGCTTGCTTCTCACAGCAAGCTGAGACCAAAAGAAATGGGAGGGAGCTGGGTATGGTGGTGGAATCTCAGCCTTTGGGAGGTAGAGGCCAGGAGGGTCAGGAGTTCAAGGCCAGCCTGATATACAAAGTGAGTTCTAGGCCAGCTTGGGATATATAAGACCTATAAGGGGGGGGGGGAGGAAGTTGTTTGAGGCTGGGAATGAAGCTCAGTGGTAAAGTGCATCCAGCATGTGCAAGCCACTGGATTCAGTCCCTAGCACAAGAGAGAAGATGACAAGAGAAAGTGAAGGAACACAAGAGAAAGTGGCCATGCCCACGAGACAATGAGAGAGGACAGCGTCGTATTGAGGGCCAAGGGAGGAGAAGTTTTTACAAGACAATGGTTCACCAGTGACTCATACGGGTCCCAGAAACCATCGGGATACAGCAGTGTCCAACACCCTGATTCTGGTGGTGGCTACGGGGTACATCGACTGTAAAACTCAAGAAGGTCACCCCCGAATGGGCGCATTTTATCTTAGGTAAATTAGACCCTAGTAGGGTTGGGTTTAAAGCTGTTTTCCAGGACCTAATTGGTCTGCTCAGGGCAAATCAGGTGCACTAACTGTTTTCATTCTGGTAACTGTCTACATCCATTCCCACATCAAACATAAAGCGAGAAGAAACAGACAAAACCGCCAATGCTGTTGAGGTAAATCCAGTTTTCTAGTTTTCACAAGCCGTGATCATTTGTTGGCCCGAAAAGGTGGCCTAATAAATCTTCTCTGTGCCTCTTAAAGGTTGACATCATCAGCTGAGGGTGTGGCCCACTGTATATTATTCTATACCACAGAAAAATGATCAGATAATGACAATGAGAAATTACTAGGGCAAAGCACAAAGAAAACAAATGCATAAAAGCCATGGAAAATGTCAGTTATTCTAAGAAATAAAACAAAGGGAGGTGCTGGTCCATTGAGATAGGGTGATGCTGCTTTCTCCAAGGGAAATAAATAGAAGCAAGCAAACATGGTACTCCAGGCAGACTCCGCATGCACATAGGGGCACTGCTGTCTGCACAGCTGCAGGTTTATCTTGGCTTTATCCTATCTAATTGTGTTTTAGAGACCTAAAAAACAGAGGGACCCACCAAGGTGCTTGTGTCCTACATGAAAGACCACAGGCTTCCTTCCTAGGATTCTGGATTACAAAATAAATACTTAATTTGTAATTGGATACTTAATCCATTGTTAAGTATTTCCTCTAACATTCTCAATGTTGCTTTGGCTATATCTAAGACAAGCTGAATCTTTAGATATTTGGACAAATGCAACTTGGTGAAAAATGCACTTTGCACCATGCCTGGTGGTGGTATACTCTGAGGATCACAGCCCTTGGGAGGCTGATGGAAGATGGTTATAAATTCAAGGATAGTGTGGGCAATTTAGTGAGACTCTGTCCAAAGTTAAAAATAAATAACTAAAGAGAACTCACAAGCAGAATGCTTGCGTAGCACCCACCAGCTAGCTCTACGTTCAATCCCTAGTACTGGAAAAGAAAGAGAGAGTAGACAAGGGGATGGAGGGAAGAAGGGAGGGAGGAAGGGAGGGAGGGAGGGAGGGAGAAGGAAGAAGAAATGCTTTCACCAATGACAAGCATATAAACTATCTGAAACTTGACTCTCCAAAAACAGAGATTTTGCATATGAAAAATTAAATGTGGGAAGTATAGAGCTGTTGTCTCTTGCCATGTCTCCAATAGCCCATTTCAATAGCCAGCAGTTCAGCAACCATTGAGAGAACCCAGACTTCGAATGCAGAAACTAGTTTCTGGTCTTTACAAAATTTCACATAGCTTTCACTGAGTCAAAAGTTCCATTCTCTTTTTAGCAGCTGGAGAGGGGAAAAAATTACAAGTGACTCAAAACAAAGCAATCTGACCATGCTTCATTAGCAGCCGTTTCCAGGGTAACTCAAGATGCCTGTGATGCTAACCCTCATGACTGACCTAGCATTGGGCTGGGCCTTGTTCGTTTATTTCTGATTTGTCTTTATAGTAACAGTTACGTTCATTTTAGTACTAACTTTAAATTTATGTAATAACCACAAACTCAACAAACTAAAAGGTACTGATTTGGGCCCAGAGAGATGGCTCGGCAGGTTAAGGCATCTGTTGCCTATTTTTAATCCCTGGGATCCAAGTGATACAAGTTGCCCTCTGACCTCCACTGGTGCATCAAGGTAACAAGTATCTTTCTCCAGGTGTGCGCGCACGCGCGCGCGCGCGCACACACACACACACACACACTAATTGAAGTCATTTTTTAAAGTACTAGTTTGGTACAAGGTTAAAATTTTATATCTACATAGGTAGAAAAACAGAGATGAAGATAAAACATAAACCAACAATGTTAAGTCATGAAATTACATGTACTTTTTCCATCTCCTCTAAGGTGGCCCCAAAGAGTGACTTGAGTATGCTTGGGAACATCCTGGCATGCCCCTTCAGGGTCAGTTTCTAATTTACATACATACATACATACATACATACATACATACATACATACATTTTTTTTTTTTTTCACTAGAAGGATTTGTATTGTGAAAAAGTAAGCATTCAAGATCGTGGAGCATGACTTTGACAGTGAGCAAATCCGAAAGTCCTGAGGATTAGCTAGAGGAACAGACTTAAGAAGACACTCAAGGTGGCCATGGTCAGGCACACCTGTATCCCGGCACTTGGGAGGATCAGGAGTTCGAAATTAGCCTATACAGTAAGTGAAAGGCCAGCCTGGGATACAGGAAACCTTGTCTCAAAGAGTGGAGTGGGAGGAAGAGGGAGGAGAGAAGAAGGAGAAGAGGGAGGAGAGAAGGAGAAGGGGAGGGGTGAAAAGGAAGAAGGGAAGAAGGGGAAAAAAACAAAGGACACGTGCACGCACACACAAGAGTCTTATTGGTCAAGCATAGCAACCTGTGCATTAAAAATAAAAGGAGAGTGTGACTAATCAACAGAGCATCTATGACATCCACTATAAACATGACAGGCCTGGCGGTTTGGACAAGGGCCCAGCACAGTCACCTGGATGCATCCTCCCACTTGGTAAGTGTGAGAAGTTACTTCAAAGAATTTTTGTTCCCATTGTTCCATTTCTGTGTCATCCCCTGCCTCGGGGCTCTGGTTCTCGAGTGGAGTAAGTCACTAGAACCACTAGAACAGCCAACATAAGCCATTGGTGCTTTAGCTGAATCTTTAAGTTGCAGAGGACAGCACAGTGAGTGGAAGCAGCTCACCCGAGGTCACCCAGCTTAAGCAAGGTCACGTATCAAGAGTCACACCCAGGTGGGCAGATGGCCACTGTTCTAACCCTGCTTCACTAGGGGCAACAGAACAACACCCCCCCCCCCTCAACAGTTCTCCCAATCCGGCTCGGCGAGGGCAAGGGCTGTGGGATGAGTACTTTTTCAGGAGCAAAGGAGTCTGAGAAGAAAAGTCTATGGAAAGAAGATGCTAACCAAAGAGTGAGAGAAAACTTCAAGGAGCTGGAATTGTGGCTCAGGCGAAATGTCTTTTGCGGCTAGACACTGTTACTAGCTACAGGTTGTGCAGAGCAACTATTCTCAGGGCTGTAAGAAAAGGAGTTATGCATCCCACTGGTATAAATTACTGCACATCAATCATGGAATGCATTACATGGTTGACAGTCCGATTCGAAAACTGTATTTTATCTCCAACCTATATTTCGTAAGTTTTCAAAGGTGCCATGATTATAATGAGAACGAATGACATTTAAAAACAAAGTTACTTGTGGTTAAAAGAAAAAAAGGAGAGATGTGCCATTCATATTCCCTGTACAGGCAGATGTTAGCTGGGAGTTCCAGAAAAGTCACTCAGGCATCATTAATAATAATACTAGTGATAATAATAATGATAATAATAATAACAACAACAGTAATAATAAAAGACCAGAGTTGTAGTGTAGGACAACAAACGACAGCATTTCATTTACTGCTTTGTCATTTGAAAAGCGCTGGGAATAAGGGAAGACAGAGGGATCCCAACTGACACTCAACCACCCTGAAAAGATGGAAAATCAAATTCATCTCAGGCAGAGGAAAAACAATCAAAGACTGCATAACAAAGACTGTAGATGCCAGGAGCCAAGACACCCGCTTACTTGTCTCCACCATCAGGATGTACCCAGGATGTACCTCAGGCCACCATGTCCCAGCAAGTTTTACTTCCCAGAGTGCTCAGTGTGGTTCCTGCCCTCAGCTGGCCAGTCAGTCTTCTGCCCTCCTGCTGTGACTTCCAGCCATAGGACTCTGCTTACACTTGGTAACCACTGTATAATGCATCAGCAGCAACCTACTGGCAAGGGGCTTGTTAAATAAAATGTAAAACTGCTTGATCAAGTCTGTAAAGTACCAACCAAGACTTGATAAAGTCTACCAACAACTTTCTTAAGAATACAAATACAGATTCTAAGTTCTTCCTGCAGCATGCCATCCTCACTTGACTTCCACACCAATGTGCGCTTTTGGACTACACGTTGAGAATTTCTCACAATGCTGAGAATACCTTGGGGAGTGACCAATTCAGGAGCATCACCGGCACACATGTTCCAGACAAGCTGACTTTGCAAGCACAATATGCAGTATAGATCCAACTGCTACCTGGGAACTGCAGGGTGACATGTGTCCAGGGATGCCCTCATCCCCCAGGAGGAAGATGGGTAGCTGGCATGATATTCACAGGCCATGACTCCAGGTAGAGCATGCTGGGCATGTTGACAACTCTTTCCCCTCTCTTTCCCCTCAAAGCCCAAGCCAAAAAGATGTAGGCCCCTGCCCCACCAAGTGTGAGACCACATATCACCTCTAGGTCAGAAGACATCATCGACTTGGGCATTTCTGGAAACCAATTCCTGTGTTTCATGAATTTGCCTAGAGCACAATTCTCTCCCATTAGTTCCTATATAAACCTCAAGCTGGGGCTGCCACATAAGGCTGTGAAATCAGTAAACCTTTACAATGTGAACTGTTGCCAAACACTGGGTAACCTTTTGGCTGGAATAACCATCATTTATATCATGGAGTGTTAAGCAGTGTCAGCCTCTGCCTGTCACCCAAGCAGTGACTGTCAACGGCATAAGGCTCTAGAGCAACATTTGCAGGGCCGCGTTCCAACTAGCTCAGTGGTGGAGCGCTCGCCAAGCATGCACACAGCTCTGGAGTCAATCCCCGGCAATACAGAAAGCCTAAGGAAGCTACCAGCCTTCCACACTGCTATGACCAGGAAAATCAAAGAACAGCGCAGAACCTATTATTATGTAATAATCTAATGCAGAAATTAGAGGCTTCCAACGGTCCATACTCATGTAGAGCCACAAGTGACATGACAGACAGCCTGAGGATAACTCCGCCACAGACCTGTGGTCCTGGGCACAGCATTTGTAAGGCTGACCGTACTCCATCTCACAGCATCTAGAAAAGGCACCTGCTATGCGCATGTGTGTACCAACTGCTGGGAGAGAAAGCAGAGGTGATTCCACCTGCCAGAGGCTCTAGAAGGGGATTCTTCTCTCATAGAGAGGGCTATCATCTTTTATTCAAAGGCAACAGGGCTTGGCCATGTGGCTGGAGGAGGGCCGCAGTGATGCTCAAATGAATGAGTGCATGGATTTTTAGCGGCTCTATCTGCTTAGTGTGCCCACATAGCCTTCTGTTGACCTGACTAGAAGGAACTCAGCAAATAAGAGGCTTGGGGAGGGGTTCCCATCACTAACCTTCATGTCTACAGTTATCAAAGTTGCAAATGTGTTATGTCAGAGATTACAGTTTGATTAATTAAAAAAAAAAAGTCTTTGGAACAGACAAACCACAGAGGATATATAAGCTATCAAACTCATTTATTTCCACACCACCACTGGGTGTCCTCTCAGATCTGGCCACACAAACATACACATGCATTCTGTGTCATGCTTGAAACAGTTTCTGACAGACTGCTCAGCAGCTAATTGGTGAGGATAACTGGACAAGTTCAAGGTTTTCTCTTTCTGATCTGGAACCCAACATCCGACGGCAAACTGTGGATGCCTTACCCTGTTGAGCTGCAGGACCAGATACAACCCAACCTCAACCTCCCAGAGCCCAGCCTGCTATTGCCCACGGATGGCAGCTTTGAGAACCAGCTAGAAAGTCAACATCATCAAAGCCCAGGCCTCTTCTCTCCCTTAATTATCCTTCCTTCCATGTTCTGCCTTCTACCCTCTGTCCCCACTCCCCATCAGGTTATTTCTTTGCTTCCAAGGTGAGACTGAGGAGGGACAGCTCAGACAGAGAAAGGAGGGACAAATGAATCAAAGAGCCAGACATCTGTCCTATCTATCAGCTGGGGTTCTATTGCTGTGACAAACTATGACCAAAAGCAACACAGGGAGGCAAGGGCTTGTTTCTGTTTACAGCTTTAAGTTCATCATGAAGGAAGTCACGGCAGGAACCTGGAGGCAGGAGCTGATGCAGAGGCCATGGAGGAATGCTGCTTATTGGCTTGCTCCTCATAGCTTGCTCAATCTGCTTTCTTACACAATCCAGGGCCACTTGTCCAAGGGTGGCACCTCCCCCAGTGGGCTGGGCCCTCCCACAACAATCATTAATCAAGAAAATGCTCCACAGACAGGCCTTCAGGCCAATCTGATGGCATCTTCTCCACTGAGGTTCCCACTCCCCAGATGACCCCAGCTTGTGTCAAGCTGGCAAACAAAACAAAACAAACTGGCCAGTACACCTGAGCTCTTCATTTACAAAACCACAAAGCTTGAATGCAGCCAAGACAATGCACATGGCAGAGATGAAAGGGAGACCCTAACATGCATGTACAGAGTGCTTTGCACACCAAACAGGCTGTGGTGCACCCAAATTTCCCTCCACACTCTTCCACGGCTTTTATGCAGCACCGCCACGCCCAGCTTCAGTCTTTTTGCAAGAACACTTGCTTCTGGCAGGTATTCACATGCAGATTGTAGCTACAAATTCACAACCTGAAAGAATGATTGCCAAACACCACAGAGACATAAACAAGGAGGGTCCCTCTCCACACACATTGTGCCAGTCTGGAGGGAGCCGAGTGCCTGGTACCCTAGCAGCTGAGAAGTGCAATGTGCCTGGTCACAGACCAGACGGAAGTCCTTAAAGTGCATGCTGTCGGCCAAGAAGAAGGCCCAGTGGCTAAGCACACTGGCGGCTAACAACCACCTGTAACGCCAGTTCCAGAGGGACCCAATGCCCCTACCCTCCACAGGTATCAGTGCTCAGTAAGTATATTCCCGTACACATATACACAATTAAAAATAATAAACTGATTCTTAATTAAAAATAATAAAACAAATGCATGCTTTGTCTAAATAAAAGATATCAGAAAACTGCAAGACTTATGAACAAAATTGCGAGACTCTCTTTAGTCATCCCAACCCTTATTTTGAGGCCCATACAGCAGGGTTTCAGTGTGTGGCCTAAGCTGGCCCTGGGCTGGCAGCAACTCCCCTGCCTTAGTTTCCCCAGTGCCTAGATTACAGGAGCCGGCCATTCTACATTGAGCCTCTCTTTCTCTCTCGTTGCTATTTTTAGATACTAGAGAACTTTTTTCCTTAAGCATGAAATGAATAAGAACCCACCGGCGAAGCAAAGCCAGATTTGGCGACCCTCACGGCTCCCAGGGTAGTAAAACTACAACTGTCATCACTTAGCATGCCTCACGGGCCTGCCTCACAGCCCTCTACTGCCTAGACTTTCACTACTCCCCTCGGTTGTAGAAACTGAGGCACCGAGACTCAAGCTAACATTTTGTCATGGATTTTCCAGCTAGAAAGTGGCAGAATCGGGCTTATTGAAGTAGCCTGTCTCCCAAGTCCACACTCCTGGACCCAGATGTGTTCAACCTGCCTCCAGTTGCTTGTGGCAAGGATGACTGAACACGGCCCAACTCAGAACCGTTTCTATATGAATGTTTCTTATAATTGTTGTGTGGTTCTCAGGGGTTAACTCTGTAGACGACAGCCTTGCCACACAATGACAAAAGCTTGAACACACTTCCAGGGGCTAAGCTAACATGCAACTGGGTCACACACACCTGAGGGCATTGCATAAGGCCTGTCTTACAGCTCACTGATCTCAACGTTGCAAAAGACAAACAAGGAGTTTCTCTTCATCCAGGGTAAAAGCTTTGGCTCAGATGCAGATTAAGTGGCTCTAATTTGAACAGCTGAAATCCAAATATTCCAAAACACAAAACCTGAGGGTGGCTATGTCCCAAGTAGACAACTCCACCCCTGACCTCATGAGACAGGTCACAGGCAGATCACATGTGCAGTAAAAACACTGCATGAAGTTAGCTGCAGGCTATGTGTATAAAGTGTAGACGAAACAAATGAATTTAGTGTCTAGACCTGGGCCTCATCCCCATGAGTACCTTTACCCATCTCTTCATTGTGTGGCAAGGCTGTACTTGTACATAAATACTCTGCAGTTTGACAGAGTCAGAGGCTGCAATACTTCTAGTCCCAAGCATTTTCAACAAGCAATGTTCAACTGCCCATGGGTAGCTTATAATAATTTAAGCTTTTAAAATATTCTGCTTAGGGGCTGGAGATAGGTCTCAGAGGATACGAGCACTCACTGGCTGCTCTTTCAGAGTTCAATTCCCAGCACCCACATGGCAGCTCACAACTGTCTATAATGCCAGTCCAGGGGGTCCAACACTGTCAAACAGACATACAGGCAGACAAAACACCAATGCATAGAAAATTAAAAACAAAATTAAATTTAAAGTTCTGCTTAGGCTAACTTTGCAAATGATAGATTAGCTCAATACATCAAATTACAAATGGAAAGACACAGCCTGCCTCTTAAGAGAATCCAAAGTCAGGCTGGAGAGATGGGTAAAGGTACTCATCACTAGGCCTGATGAGCATGCTTCAATACCACAGATGGAAAGAGAGAACTCACTCTCCCAGGCTGCCCTGTGACCTCTATATGCATGCAGAGTTAGGCCACATACACACAAAAACAAACAAGTAAATGTAAAATTTTAAAAGAAAATTCAATATAGACCAGAATAAAAGTAACTCCATGTTCAACTTTTTTTTTTTAAACCTAGGCTGGCCTCCAACTTCTGGGCTCCCAGCAATCTTTCTGTCTCAGACTCCTGAGTAGCTAGAACTACAGACATGTGCTACAACACCAAACTGGTCAGTGTTTGAAGGGGGTGAACTCCAGTAACAGTGTATTCTGCAAGGGCCAGAAGGACCCATAGAATGCAAGAAACAAAACTCCTCTGGTCAATAAGGTGGACACCAGAGAAACCAACTGCAAGCTACAGTCTATGACATCTACCCTGATGTTCCCGTCAGTGTCCAGAAGAGGAAAAAATGAATGTGAAAATCTTCAATAAAGGGAGCCAGGCATAATCTTGCATAACTTTAATGCCAGTACTTGGGAGGCAGAGGGAAAGGATCTCTGAGTTCAAGGCCAGCCTGCTCTATACATTGAGTTACAGGACAGCTAGGGCTATGTAGAGAGACCCTGTCTCAAAACACCAAAGATAAGAAAATTTAAAAATTTTTTTTTAAATTCAATAAAACTACCTGGGTGGTAGTGGTGCACGCCTTTAATCCCTCCTCTTGGGAGGCAGAGGCAGGCACATCTCAGTAAGTTTGAGGCCAGCCTGGTCTACAGAGTGAGTGCTAGAATATGCTCCAAAGCCACACAGAGAAATCCTGTCTGGAAAAACAAATAAAACAAAACAAAATAATTCAATGAAAGAAGACTTGGCTAATGTTAAATTCTAAGGCTGTTCCCTTCTCTGGGTATTAAGCTACTCTCAGTAAGTGAGGTATCAAGACAAGTGACATTTTTGTCTTAATGCTGCTTATTGGGAACAACTTAAGGGCAGCTGGAAACTATATTTTATTTCTGGTGATTTGGGGTTCTATCTGTGTGTATACGAGCATGTCTGTGTGTATACGAGCATGTCTGTGGAGGTGTCTGCAGGTGTCTGCAGGTGTCTGCAGAGGCCAAAAAGAGGGTGTCAAGTCTCTTAGAGCGAAAGTCATAAGTAGGTGTGAGCCATCCAAATCGGATGCAGGGAATGGAACTCTGGCCTTCTGCAAATGTCTATTTTTTATATTTTTAATTCATTTTTAAAAGATTTACCTTTCTTATTTTTAATTATGTATATGTGCATGTCTGTGTGTGGGTGTGTACATGTGTGTAGGTTCCTGAGGAAGTCAGAGGTAGCCAATTCCCCTGGAGCCAGAGTTCCAGGTGGTTGTGAGCCTGCCTAAAGTGGGTCTTACAAAACCAAACTTGGAGCATCTGGAAGACCCGTACATTTTCTTCACTGCTGATGACGTTTCAGTCGCTCCTACTTTTCGTTTTTGTTTATGTACATGTGTCTGTGTCTGTGTGAGCATATGCCATGTGTATGTAGTTTCCTAAGAGGGCCAGAAGACACCCTCCATCCCTTGGAACTGGATTGACAGGCAATTGTGAGCAACACAGCATGGGTGCTCTGGACGATTATCAAGCACTCAGAACTGCTGAGCTGTCTCTGTGGCTCTCAACTACAGATCTTTAAACATTCTCTGTGGCGCTGAGCTAGTAAGGTAAGCGGGTACAAAGAGCATCAATTGGGCAGGTAAGAAGAGCATCAGTTGTAACGGTTTCACCAAACTCCAGATTAGAAGGCAAAGTATTTAAAGGCTTGTTTACCTTTTTCAACTACCTACAGGAAGATCTGTGGCTGCACCCAGAGAGCTTAGACTAAATCTATTCATAAAAGTATTCAAAACAGAAGGCCTGCATAGATCACCAGCATTCACCCACCCTGCTTCTCCTCTGAGTCTCCCAGCTTGAGGGATGGGAATGTCTGTGGTCACTGGTTAAGGGTGTACGTCTAGGGAGTGTCTCCCAGAGCCAGCACCAAAAGACAGCTGCAAAGAGAAAAGCTTCCCTTTCCTGGGAAGCTTCCTTCCACTTCAAAAAAAAAAAAAAAAAAAAAAAAAAAAAAGGCTCAGACCTTGCTTCCTCCCTCACAGAATGTCTTCCTTGAGCAGAAAAGCTCCTCGCACCTACAGGCCAGATTCATAAAGGCCACAGGGAACCAAAACCTCCATCCTGCTTCTGGAAGACAGAGGACAAAGGCCTCTCATTCCAGCTCTCAGGAAGTACAGGCAATAGGCTCTGAATTTCAAGACAGCCTTGACTACGTAGAGAACTCAAGGCTAGCTCCAGCTACATGAGACCCTGTCCAAAGCAAACAAAAAAAGAAATAGAAGTGTGCATGCATGCGGGGGGGGGGGGGTGTTTGCGTGCACATGCGCTCACACACACCCCTGTACAAGAAGGCATTTAGCTAATTAGAAGGTTCAAATCAAAAAAAAATTTTTTATAATGTCCCTATAGGCACCCAGAAAAGCCACCTTTCTAGCCATGAAAGGAACAAGAGTATCTGGAAGCACCCTAGGCCCCCAGCCAGCTAGCTGATAAGAACCTCCATGCCTGGAGCTAGGGGCTGTTTCATTTCACTTGACACCTTCGAGCCTCAGCTACCACAAACCAACTGAGCCTCCCTGTCCTCCGCAGGACTCCTGACCCTCCAGCAAGATGCAGACATAAATTAAAAGGCGGCCCATTCCAGCCGCTGTCTGCCGCCTACTTTGTCTGACTTGGTTCTCCTATTGTACACGGACAAATCTGGATGTTAGAACTTGGGAAACAACAACAGAATGACCTTACAGATGATCTAGTCCAGACTTCCACTGTACCAATGAAGGGACTTCGAGGCAACCATGGTCCATCAGAGGCTAGCCCAGAGATACAGGCACTATCACAGCAGTACAGTCAGCACCTAGAATTCTCACATCCCCACAGTGCAGATCTGACCATTGTCCCCCAACTGGAAACACCAGAGAAGTCCTGAAGCCAAGAGCACGGGCCCATGAGTCTGAACCTGGAAAAAGAACCTGTGTTCCCCCACAATTAAGGATCCAGCAGGTTCACAGCACCCAGAATTCCCCCTTCTCCCTAAGTCAAGTAAAATGGATTTGTAGCTGGCGAGCCCTTGGGTTGTAAAACTGGGCTTAAAACATGGCTTGTAAAACTAGACTGCTAGTTTACAACAGTGACTACTCATGAGAAGTGAGAAGCTTGTGAGGTAAGGGAGGTGCGATTTTATTAGGCGTTTTTTGATTAAAGATAGTTGTTGACGCTATTAACTCCCTTGGACAGTCAACCATTTGAGCTTGGATGGCCACTCCCCAAACACAGTAACACAGACAAGGACGACATCCACTCTGCCCTTTCCAACTCCTGACCTACAGAATCCGTGGACGAAACAGCATGGCTGGTTCAGCCTGCTTGAAAGAGGTTTGCTAAACAAAAGTCACTAGAATGCCTGGAAAGCCTTTTCATGGGTGTCTCAGGTAAATTATTTCTTTGTTCTGGCTAGTTTTATACCAACTTGACACAAGCTGGAGTCATCTGAGAGGAGAGAAGCCAATTGAGAGAAAGCTTCAATTAAGATCGGGCCAGTGCACTTTCTTAATTATTGATTCATACATGTGGCAGAGCTCAGTTCTCTGTGGGTAGGCTACCCCTGGGCTGGTGGTCCCGGGTTCCTGGTGGTCCCGGGTTCCATAAGCAATCATGCTGAGTAAGCCATGAAGAGCAAGTCAGTAAGCAGCACCCTCCATGGCCTCTGCATCAGCTCCTGCCTCCAGGTCCCTGCCCTGACTGCCTCCGATGATGAAGAGCAAGCTAAATAAACCATTTCCTCCCCAAGTTGCTTTTGGTCATGGTGTTTCATCACAACCATAGTAACCCTAACTAAGACATTGAATGTAGGCAGAAGCTCAGAAGGCAGGATGGCAGGCATCTATTTGTAAGCATCCCAGGGTATAATGTGCACTTGCTGTTAAGAACCAATGTCTTAGAATTATTAAAATTAAAACTGCGAAAGCCATGTAGCATGGCAAAGTACAAATGAAAGAGAAGTTCATTACAGGTTCCACGTGTAATGGTTAGCACTGTGGACTCCGAAATGTTTATCACAAAAGTGTACAGAAGCAAGGATAAAGGTAGAATGACCGGTTTGTTAGGACTGGAACTTTGGCTGAAGCAATCCTATAGAAACATGCGAGTATGCTTTAATATGAAAAGCCATGGTAAAGATGGTCTGGGAAACAATTCTACTTTGTCAATGACTGAACAACCATGGTAACATGGTATCATCCCTGGATACAACCAAGAAGGGGATTAGACTGCTAACTCTCAGATCTCATACTCTGATGTGATTGGAGTAAGTAGGCCACTAAAAGGCCAATTACTTGATACGCAGGAGTTGGTAAGAAGGCATCGGTTTATTAATGGAAGGTTTATTATTGAGAAGAAAGGAGTTTGGTGTGAAAGCTCCACCTTGGGGGACTGGTGGGGCATAAAGGGCTCGTGCGGTCAGAGAAAGGAGAAGTAGGGCAGGAAGGCCACAAGTCGCGATTTACTAGGGGAGATTTAGGAAGTGGTGCCTGGCCAGTGGAAGTGGGTGGCTTGGGGGTGGGCCTAAGCAAGTTAGAGCCCAGGCCCTAGCGCCTGCTGCACCCTGCCATACATCCCTGCTGCTGGGACCTCTGCCATGCCTTCCTTTGCCACACCAACTGCAACCTTCCGAAACTGTTACACAATATAAACACTTTCTCTCTTCCCTTGTTCCTGCCAGGGATTTTGTTCATAGCAACTACACAAACTGTGTTTAACAGGGTGCTTGGACTGCTGAAATCTCAGGATCTTTAGCCTGCATCAGTGATGCTGACCACCGCTCAGAGGCCAGTATTTGGGAGCAATCTTGCCCTGAGTGCTATGAATCTGAAGAAAGAGTGAGCTGTTAACATTTTGACCGTTTAGGTGGGGCTTCCATTTAGAACTTAGAATTGAGGGTGCTGGGCCAAAGAGGACAGAATGATCAGGGAGAGATGACAACTTCCAGGAAGGACAAATGGATTCTCAGAGACTCCAAAGAGAAATACTAGTCCTGAGTGTCTACACCGACCACCCCACTTTCCCTGAATCTACATGGATCACCCCACTTTCCATTCTGAACCTTAAATCAACAAATCCAAGACTTACTACTTTTTCCAAATAAAATTGTAGCGAAAGATATGAAAACCTGACTCTATATGTGCAACTACCTTGGGTGGTAATGCCATTTAATCTAATTTCCAAAGAGGAACCTCTTTTCATGTTTTTCCAGTGTAAATTTCCTGAAAGATTTTACATTGTGGTCTTCTTTTAAAAGACCACTGATGAATCTCACAGGTCAACCCATTTGTTTATTTAAAATGATTTTTAAATTTATTTTTAGGAAGGTTCTTGTGTAACCCATGCTGTGTAGGGAAGGATAGGTTAAAAACTCTAATCCTCCTGCCTCCACCTCCAGAGCCCTGGGATTACAGGCATGTCCTGCCACTCCTAACTAAGTCAACTCTTGATTCTTTGAAGATGTTTGCATACAAACTTTAGCACGGGCTTCCTTATTGACCACTCTGCTCTTGGTTCTAGTTAATTTCTCACACTGTTGAAATACAAAGTGATCTGAGTGTTTCAGTGTGTCCTGGCCATTTCTCAGCTAGTCTATTTCGTTTGCAGAGAATGTTCTGGAAGCAGTTTTAAATTCTAAACACTGAGGTGACATCTGTCTTTTTCCGGGCAAGTTAAGACCATTAATGTTGTTCATAGCAGCATTATTTGTAATAGCCAGAACTGGGAAGCAACCTAGATGCCCCTCAACTGAAGAATGGATGGAGAAAATATGGTACATATTACTCAGTGGAAAAACATAATGGGATCCTGAAATTCTTAGGGAAATGAATGGAACTAGAAGAAATCATCCTGATTGAGGTAACCCAATCACAAAAAGACAAACGCGGTATGTACTCATATATGGATTTTAGACATAGAACAAAGGATTACCAGCCTACAATTCACACTGCCAGAAAAGCTAGGAAACAAGGAGGACCCTAAGAGAAATATACATGGTCCCCCAGAGAAGGGGAAAGGAACAAGATCTGCTGAGCAAATTGGGAGCGTGAAGAGAGAGGAGAGGGAGTTAGGAGAAAGAGAAGGGGAAAACAGAAGGGGAGAAGTGGGCATGAAGGAACAGGAAGATTGACAGGAAAAGAATAGAGGAGGAGAAGAAAAGAGATACCATAATAGAGGGAGACAGTATAGGTTTTAGGAGACATCTGGCACTACAGAAATGCCCAGAGATCTACAAGGATGACCCCAACTAACAATCTAAGCAATAGTGGAAAGGCTACCTTTAATGCCCTTCCACAATAATGAGATTGATGACTACCTTAAATGCCATCCTAGAGCCTTTATCTAGTAGCTGATGGAAGCAGAAGCAGACACCCACAGCTAAACACTAGCCGAGCTCCTGGAATCCAGTTACAGAGAGGGAGGAGTGATGAGCAAAGGGGTCAATACCAGTCTGGAGAAACCCACAGAATCAGCTGATCTGAACAAGAGGGAGCTCATGGACTCCAGTCTGATAGCTGGGAAACCAGCATAGGACCAACCCAGACCCCCTGAATGTAGGTGTTGGTTAGGAGGCCTGGGCAGTCTGTGAGGCCTCTGGTAATGGATCAGTATTTATCCCTAGTATACAAATGGACTTTGGGAGCCCATCCCACACAAAGGGATACTTTCTCAGCCTAGACACATGGGGAAGGGCCTAGGCCCTGCCCCAAATGGGGATTGACATGTAAAACAACCTTGTTTCAAATTTAAATAAAAAAGGAAAAAAATTCTACACATATAAAGACCATCTCTGCTACAGCTCCCAGGAAAGATCTGGGGGAAGGCAGCTTTGGTTGTATAAATCTGGAAAATGCTGATGTCTCTGGGATATCTACTATTAGACTTAACCAATTACCGTAATTTTCCTTCAGTATGTGAGTACAGGGCATGTGAAAATTTTTACTGACAGTTGAAAACAATTCAAGTTTCCAATTTATCTCTCCGTTTTGCCCAAAACGGCTGACTGGTACAACAGTATACTAGCCAGCTTGGTGTCACTCTGATTATCTTATCTGGTTATCTTGGTTTTTTGTTTTGTTGTTGTTTGTCTGTTTGTTTTTCCTTACAGGCCAAGAGGCACACATCTCTTAAATTAACAGGGATAAAACAACATCTTAATGAATTTTTCTGCAACAGTGATACAAAAACATGATGAAAAGGGGGTTTTGTTGCCTGGCATTTCATCCTAAGCACAACTCACGGTGCTCATGGATAGGGGTGACTGGAATAGGAACTATGCACAGCAGCCACCGTGCTCACCTGCAGCCTTTACCTATGCACTCACTTAAGTAGAAAGGAGGCTAAGCAAAGCTTTGATAGTAAATAATCACACCAGCAGAGAGAATTTACCAACGGCTTTCCGTGTGCTGCTGCGAAGGCAGGAAGACGGCACTGGAAACAAAGACAAAGGCTACAGCCTGGCCGCTGTGTCCCACAGACCCCCGAGTTTGGATGAAGAAAGGCTGCATACCTAAGACCCTGTGTCCCACAGACCCCAGAGTTTGGATGAGGAAAGGCTGCATACCTAAGATGTCTTTGACACAAGGGACCAAAACAAACAAAATGACACACGGTGGAGGAGGGAGTCAGAGAAAGCCATCAAGCGATAGTTGGCATCCTCAGACAGACACCACAAGCAAACGAGTCGCTATTCTAGAAAACAGACCAAATTAAATAATATGGAATGGCAGAAAAGGAAAAGGATCAAAGTGTTGGAAGACATCTCTCAGAATGCAGGTGGGTGTGGGCAGCAAGCTCAGCACTTTGCAGGAGTAAGCCAGCATGGACTACACTGCAAGGCCATCTCTGACAGACAGGCAGGCAGGCAGGCAGGCAGGCAGACAAAGATCAGGGGCCACAATCTTACTGAACCTGTGTTTTGTTTGGTTTCTTCAAATTAGTCATTTGTAATTTATTAGAACTGGAAACAAGATGGCCAGGACACGTCAAGAATGTCCTCACTCGAACCCTTACAATACATCCGTACATACAGGCTCATAATACAAACTCCAGTCTGAAGTGTGGGCTTCACCACAATAAAATTTGGGAGTGAGGGAGACAGTATTAGGAATTGAACCAATTTGTGGCTTCACAAATGCAAGCCAGCCCTCTACCATTGGGCCATGTCCCCCGGCCAGCCATTATTCTGGTTGTTTTTGAGACAGTCTCACCTCAGACCAGGGGACTAACTCACTCTGAAATCCACAACAGATTCAAACTCAAAGTTAAGAACCGCCACTCCCAGCCCCACCCCCAAATAATTTTTAAATCACTTTTATGCCAGATAATAATTGCTTTTAGCCTTCTTTTTTTTAAAAAAAAAAAAGTAAGATGTCAATGAACCTTTATTTTAAAACCAATTAGGCATGTTGACAGCTAATGAAATTATTTGATTGTCATTCTCCTTCAGACTCCAATATCATGCAAGAAGACTGTGCCCCTCCTGTACCTAAATTTACCTTGCACTCATATAACCAACTCTGTGATAAAGCCAGAGAGAGAAGTAACAGCACAAATAGGCCAGAACTCAGGTCCTCGAAATGACTTCATGATGTGGAATGCTACTGACTCTTACGGATCTGTCTTGCTAATTTTGGATGACTCTCAGTAATACCTAACATTTCTTGAACAGAGGAACCATTCTGGAAACATCCATCATATGATATGTGAAATGTAACTGGAACACGCACTGTAATCGGCTAAGTGTTCACACATTTTCCATGGTCCACTGTGCACCTTGCAATATGGGGAGAATGGGTAGGAAATGCACAACTTTGATGCTCCCTTACTAAGAGCCTATATTCTACTCACAGGATCTCACCATTCACCCTTGCTTGCCTAGAACTCACAATATAAACCAGGCTAGCTACAAGCTCACAAAGCTCCCCTGACTCTGCTTTCTAAGAGCTGGGATTAAAGTCCCAGCCAAAATACCCTTTTCTCTCTCAGCTAGGAATACATAGGAACTGCACTATGATGCTTCACTTCCAATTCACTGACACAAAATTAAAACATCTCCCAAGGAGTGTGTTTTATTATATTATTTTGCTGACAGCTGTAAGAATCGGGTTCATATCCCAACAACCTGTATCTTTAAAAAACTACTATTATTGTCCAGGGTAGAGGCAAAACAAATGAGTCTTCCTACACCAATATTAAAAGATATCAAAAATATTTATTTAAATATAGATAAGCAAGAGACATGCTTCTATGTGTATCTACAGATATATTCCTATACTTTCAGAAAAATGAATCATAAATAAATGAGAAAAGAACCAGACATGGTGGCACAGGCATATAATCCAGCACTTGGAAAACAGAGAGGACCCAGAGTTCAAGGACAGCCTCCATTACTTAGCACATTCAAGGCTAGCATGAGCTACACAAGACTTTGTCTCATACAAACCAAAATAAATAAAGTAAACTAAATAGGGTAAGAGGATGGAAGGGTAGGGAAATGCCAGGAAAGCTGAGGAGTAAATTCTGTGTGGATATTTCACCCACATGCACAAACTGGGGATTCTCACTCAATCCCCACCGGAGGCAAATTGCCTTGCCTAGGCATCCCACTCCTGGCCCCACATTCCTACACAGAAAATTGCCCAGAAGCAATCTGTCGCAGGAATGCTTTCACTTTCCTTAATAAAGGACTTTGGCCTCATCTTGCAAAGTAAACCTACATAAGAGCAGCCTGATGCCAGCTGCCTCAGCAGGCTGCCTACCCTGGGTGGCAACTATAGCCCTTGTCATATGGCAGCTGTTATGTGTCAGGTGCTGTGTGGGGACTTGGGCACAAGGAGAACCAGTGCGAGGTACCTGCCTTCAGGGAGTGCACAGCCTCCGGCAAGTCAGAAGTGGGGAATTGACAAATAAGGTGGTGTACACAAAGGCAAAGCACAATTCTGCAATTATCACAGTGCGCTTGAAGTATTTCTTCTTCCTTCCCACACCTGGCATAAGTACGGATCTGCAGTTGTCTTTGGTTCCCCTGGGCCAAGCCTGGCACTAGCAAGAACTTTGTAAGGGTGTCTCTAATAGTAATGCCATGGCATTACAAGAACCCACCCGAGTCTTGGCACTGTAAGTAGATGAATGGTTCAAAAGGCCAGCTGTGAACCCGGACCTATGCAGGATTACAATACTGGGATTGCAACATCAAAACAAACATCTTTAGCCTGGGAAGTCCTCTGATCTTTTGGTCTCTGCTAATGCAATCCCATAAAAGAAAGGTATGAAAGTGAAGCCTGTTAACTTTCCTAGAAGTCAATGTATTTATTCTCCCTTGTTATTCTTTCTGGTAAAACTAAAAACTGACCCAGTAACTCAGAGCATCTATGAATGCATGGGTAATCTTTTGCAACTTCAGAAAAACACTACTAGTCAGTCTGACAACAAGCTGACAACATTTATTGAAGGATTTCTTACATTTCAAACCTGGGAAGTCCCAGAAGATTTAATTACATTCTCAGTACTCTACCCACTCACCCTTGTTGTGGCCTGAGCTCTGGGGGGGCGGTGGAGGTGGGGAGGAGGAAACGGACACGATCAACAGAAATGAATGGCAAATACACCATAAAGCACAGATGTGATTTCCATGCCACAGCCCAAGGGAGGAATTGTTTCTATTTTTAAAGGCACTGTTGCTTTAAGAGGAAGTTCCTGAAAGAAATATGAAACCAGCTGCAGAGTGGACATCAAAATGCACTTGGTGTCTTCATTCTGGCAAAGACAGTCATTCTGTTATCTCATCTCAGTAAGTACCTGGGCAGAGACGACCACCCGCCACACAAAAAAGTTGGATCTGTCGGCCCAGAAGAACAGAACACCCCAAAGTCCGGTGCAATTCTTATAGCTCCAGATAAGGTCTACCCGAGTCAGCATGCCGATGGATAAATGCCCAGGTCACACTCCACAAGTCTTCACTTAAAATATCTAATGCAACGGCCCTAAGAATGGCCAAGTATATTTTAGCATTTACCTCCGACTATACAGAGTTATCAATTCTCTTCAAGTCCCACAAAACTAAAACTTTTCCTACACAAATGATGAGGCTTCATTTCACTCAACAGTGGAGAGCAGTAGCATTCCTTAGGGTTTAAGAGTGGCAAGAAGAGTTGATGACAGTGGTTGGGAGCACATCCCCAGCATGCATCTGGGTTCCATCCCCAGCACCACAAAATGAATGGGTGAGTGAACGTATGAATGAATGAACACATTCACTCAACACATTCATTGGCTCACACACAAACAAACACATACATGGTTAAAAATACTTAAAGAGGCAGTGGATCTCTGTGAGTTGAGCCAGCCTGGTCTACAGAGCTAGTTCCAGGACCGGCTCTAAAGCAATACAGAGAAACCCTGTCTCGAAGGAAAAAAAAATTTAAAAAACAGGGACTAGTGATGAGTGGGTACCAAGCCATGAAGCAAAACGGAAGCTTTAGCTTCCTCGTAGGAGCTAAAATAGCCCACCTGTTCCCCAGGCTGCCTTGAAGAACCAGAGCCAAAGAAAGTCTTCTGAAATGGTATAACAAGATCCAGTTTTGAAAAAATAATAACATGACATGAGAGGCATCTATTAAATCTGTAAATAGTTTACTCAACAAATTTACTTATGCCCACCAGAAAACATATCATCACACTGCTATTCATACGTCTAAATATACTGTAAAATATTTTAACGTGTCTAAAAATATTGTCCAAGGATACATCCATTACTATAAAAGTATTTGACACATCTTTAAAATAACTCAGCCATTAAATGTCACTATAAGACTCTTCTGGGAAAAGCAGAATGTTTGCAAAGTGAATGGAAACACCCTAGGCTCAATACTACAAGCAAAGAATCCCCAATCTTCTCCCTCATAACAATCTTACCCCGAATTTAGCAAGGCAGGGCTGCATGGCAGTTCGATTATAGAAGAAAGCAGCTGCCTCAGTTAGCAATAAAGTAACAAGTCCTACTTCACAGTCTGTCTTCCAGGAACTCAAAGAGCAAACTTCACTCATTATGTAGCACATCAATCAACAGGTGATTTTCAGAGACAAACTCATTTCCAAGCTGGGTTTGAATCTCGGTTTTCTTTTCTATTTTTACTAGCTCCTACAATGCCATACTGAATGAATTCTAACCGATTTCTTCTCAGGGGCTTACCAGAAAAATGCCAAATATTCGCATTATTTTAGGGCATTTTCCCATACCGTAGCATGGAACACAGCAGAATTAATAAGGATCCCACAGTTACGACTTTTCAAATGCAAATGTCTTGCCATCTAGAAAATGCAACCCCCTTTTAGACATCCCCCATCCCTGTGTCTAACCAGATCCAGATCAGGGCCCTATTTGTTTCCTTGAAAATCAAAATCCCTGCATTACTTTCAGACACCATCTCAACTCACCACCTCCAAAAAACCTAAAATTACTTTTAAAGATCTAGCCTTGTACCAGGGTGTTTGATTTATCGGCTTCTGGCCCCCATTCCACATACAACATCCCTCAGCAGTTCTGCTAAAGCGGGCAAATAAGCCAGTGTAAGAATCGCAGGCGCTGGGCTCCATCAATAAGGCCTTGGGTTGGTCATTTGCACGCTTCAGACACCGGTTTTCCTATCTGTAAAATGTGGCCTGAACTACACATCTCCAGGGCTCCATCCGGTCCTTTCATGTTCTGGGAGCCTCAAGCCAGAAGTGCTGACTCTGGCCAGGGTTCCTTGTCTGGAGGACACCGCTCTGCATGCGAGGGGATAAGAAGAGGGGGAACACAGGGAGCGGAGGAGACCCTGCACTTTGCAACCGCTTCTCATATGAGCGTGAGACAAACTTGAAGCCACCCTTGCTAACAATGGGAAAGCGCACTCGGATTTTCCTGGCTCAAACTTGGCAGGAGCCGGCGGCGGGGTGGGATTTACCTTTCTCCCTGCTTGGTATTGGAAGGAGGAGGGTGCAGGACTGTCTGGTTCCCTTCCATCTCCACCACGCACTTGGTGTTCAGTTCCAGCTCTGAAAGCACAGGGGCAGGGAGACATTGCAAAGTGGAGCATCTGTGGCCGCAGCCTGCCGGCGCGCGTGCCTCAGTCCCGGCAGGCAAGAAGACGGCGCCCCGGGCACACAGTGGCCGCGGCCGGAGCCTGAGCGCCGCCTCCACCCGGGGCCACGCCGGGCCACCCGGGTGTCCCCGACCCCTGCCGCCCAGCAGTTTGCAAAGTTGCCCCCACCCCCACCCCCGCGCGCCCCCGGCCCAGGCAGAAATGCAAAAGGAGCTGGGGAAAGCGGCTCACCTCTTCGGTTCATGGGCCGGACCCGGACGGCAACTTTTACCTTCGTATCCGACATGTTGGCGGCGCCCTGCTCCGCCCGACGCGGCCCCTTCAAGCGCGGCGCCGCCGCCGCCGCCGCAGCCGCAGCCGCGCGCCCCCCGAGCGCGGCCGCTGCCGCTCCGCCGAGAGCTCCGAGACGCAGCGCCGAGGCGCGCGGGCCATCCCGGGGGAGCGCGACGCGGGGCACGGCCGGGCCCGGGGAGGGGCGGGCGCGGGGCGGGGCGCGGCGGCGGGAGGAGGCCCCGGGCCCAGGCGCCGCTCTAGCTGCTCGGGCCGGGCCGTGAGCGCAGCACCGCGGCCCCTCGCGGCCGCTGGGAGCCGGGCAGCGTCGCCATCTTCCGCTCCGGGGGGCCGCGCCCGGGATGTAAAGCCCCTGCAAACGCGAGCTGAGAGCCGAAGGGGCGTTTTACAAAGGCGATCGGCCCTGGGCTCCGGACAGCTGGGACCCGGGAAGGGGCGCTCTGCAAAAGCGATCGGCCCTGGGCTCCGGGCACCTGGGATCCGGGAAAGGGGGCCCTGTAGAGGCAATCGGCCCTGGGCTCAGGGCAGCTGGGACCCGAGAAAGGGCGTTTTACAAAGAGGATCGGCCCTGGGCTCCGGGCAGCGGGGACCCGGGAAGGGGAGCCCTGCAAAGGCGATCGGTCTTGGGCTCCGGGCAGTTGGGCCTGGAGAAGGGGACCGTTGCTTTCCCTGATCCCGAGCCTACGGAGATCTTAAGGACACCGCATGGAGCTCGAGTCACCTTCAGGGGCCGCTGTCACCCTCACAGCCAAGCCTCTGGGGCGGTATGAGGGGCTTGGAGCCGGTGCCCGGTGCGCAGGCCTAATCCGCGCCATCCATACGCCTCCCGAGAAATCCACAGCGCGCCACCCCTCGGCGCCCCACACCAAGCTTTGCAGTGGTATTTTAAGATCTTTGTGGTAAACCAAGATTAGGAATGAATTTGAAGTGGACCACCAAAACCGTGTGTTTGTAAATACTACGCTCATTTTCTTTCCCTTGCTCCCTTGTAATGGGAGGGGTCTGGAGGGCCGGGAGGCTTCACCAACTCTTACGTAAGAATGTAACCACAACGCGTTCGGTGCTTTGGCCAAAGCCAGACCTCCCTGCCTGGGCGGAACTGAGGGAAGCAGATTTACTCTGTTTGGTTCAACAAGTGCTGGAGGGCGGCGCTTACTTCGTGCCAGGCCTTTTGAAACGTGCTCAACTCTAAAAGCCAGTGCTTGGCTCCGGAGCATCTCGATTTTTGCGTGAATGTCCAAATTCACTCATTCACGAACTGCTTTATGGGACATTTTATTGAGCGCGCACTGTGTGCGGTGCTATAGAGACCACACAAGCTTGAATAGCTTTGTTCGCCCTGTTCTGCAGAGGCCATACTGAGGGCAGAGAGATACTTATTATGGTAAACCACGTGTGGCAGGTGGTGTAAATAGGAGGGATTTAGTCTGTCACCAACTGGGGCCCAGAGATGCGACTGACTGGCTTATGCGGTCTACCGCTGGACCACTGAATCACACCTCCAGGTCACAGGAAGTGTCCCCTAGTCACCCCCACCTTGTTTCAGGACCAATTAACTCAGGCCATCTAGGAGGGTCTTACTACAGTTTGCCTCCTCCATTCCTGGTGCTACAAGCCTACTCTGGCCACACACACACACACACACACACACACACACACACACACACACACGGACGGACGGACGGACGGACGGACGGACGGACGGACGGACAGTTTTATAGGCTTTTGGCTAGATGCCCTGGGTTATTTCTGCAACGGGATTCACAAGCCTTTGGGGCTCACAGTCTAGCTCGACATCTCAGTCTCACCTTTGGATTACTGAGATATCCTCTTCCCTAAACTCCTAGCTTTACTTCCTGTACTCTCCTGTATCCAGCCAGGAGATTAAAATTCTATTCTTTGATTATGTATGCTTTTGTACTTTTTTTAATCCCTCTGGCTGACCCTATCGAATATCACCTCCCGTTACTCTCAAAATTGTTCACTTCATCCAAAGCTGTTTAATAAGCAAAACACCTTCCCTAAGCTACAATTTTCTGGCATTTTTTCAACAGTGGCAATTGTGTTGAGTATCAAAAAAGATACATCCATGGCTGGAAAAATGGCTCAGCATTTAAAAGCACTGCACTCTTCTAGAGGACCTGGGTTCAATTTCTAACACCTACATGACAGACGTGGCATCTCACAACCAGTTCATAACCATCTGTAATTCCTGTTCCCAATGATTCTGGTCTCTATTCTGAAGGCACTTGAACACACATGGGGCACAGACATACATGTAGGCATAACACCCCTGCACATAAAATAAAAACAAAATCTTTAAATAACACCAAAAAACCATACATCCAAGTGGCTGAGAGGTAGTTCATGGTTTAAAGACACTTGCTCTTTCAGAAGACCAGTACCCAGCTGCTCTCAACCAATTGTAACTCCAGTTCCAGGGAATCCTATTCCCTCTTCTGTCATACATATATACATACATACATGCAAACAAACAAAAATGCACATAAAATAAAAACAATAAGTCCTTAATTTTTAAAATGCATTGAACTCCTGTTCCCAGAGCCTGTGGATGGGACCTCATTTGAAATAAGGTCTTTGCAGAAAGAAGTTAAGATGCAATCACACTGCCTTAGAATTCATTCTCAATCCAATGACTGACGCCATTATGAAAAAGATGTGTGTGTCCAGGCACACACATGTGCAGGAAGGAAGCCAACACAGATGAAGATGACTAGACAGTATCGGACAGAAGCCAAGAAATGCAGAGAACTGCTAGGAGCTACCAGAAGCTAGGAAAATCAAGGAAGAATTCTTTGCCGCAGGCTTCAGAAAAATTACAACTTTGCTAACACCTGGAATTTGGGAGTCTAGTCCCTAGGTCCAGGAAACAATATATTTGCTTGTGTTACACTACAATGGCAGTCTGTGTGAGTGTGTGTGTGTGTGTGTGTGTGTGTGTGTGTGTGTGTGGTTTTTTTAAGACACCGTTTCTCTGTGGAGCCTTGACTAGTCTGCAACTCACTCTGTAGACCAGGCTGGCCTCAAACTCAGAGATCTGCCTGACTCTGCCTCCTGAGTCCTGGGATTAAAGGGCTGGGCCACCACTACCTGGCCATATTAAGGCAATTGTAAGAAATGAGTGCAAGAAGCCAGACATGGTAATGTACACTTATTATTTCAGAATTCCAGACACTAAGGCAGGAGGGTCAGCAAAAGTTCCAGGCCACTCTGGGTTACAGTGAGACCCTGTCTCAGGAGACAGACAGACAGGGAGAGAGAGAGAGAGAGAGAGAGAGAGAGAGAGAGAGAGAGAGAGAGAGAGTTCTCCTTATCCATTTCCATTTCTCTTTTTCATTTTCTGCTAGATCATGAACATCTTTAGCAAGGCTGGGAACTGAACCCAGGGTCTAAGCACACCATCACACTAAGTGAAGTAAGTTTGGAAACAGACACTGACCCAGTGGGGGCAATCTCTTTAGGTGATCCATTTGCAGCCTTTTCTCCATTGAGAGGGCTGTTGCAGGCTTCCAGATGACAGGCCATGATGGTGTGAAGAAAGCCAATGGCACTGCAAATGGACCAGAAGAAAGAGGCAGGGAGCTTACTGTGGAGATGAAAGTGGAGTGATGTAGCAAGTCCTGGGATGTGAGGCATGAAGAAAGCAAAGGAATTCACACTTAGGAAAGGCCATAAGTGGGTAAGAAGAGGACTTCAGGTGAGAGGGGTGTGATTTAAGTGCCGCTGGCCAAACAGGTCCACTGAAAGTGGTCCGTCTTACTTTTACAGTCTTCTTGGACATGAATGACTTCATCTTACTCTTTACCTCTTCTATGAAGAGTTTGCTACGCAGGTGCTCTTCAGAGCCTCTTATCCTCACTTATTAGGGATTAGGATCATTCTTGGGGCTTGGAGAGGTGGTTCAGTTGTTAAGAGCACTTGTTGCTCTTACAGGGGACCTAGGCTTGATTCCCAACACCGACATGATGACTCACAACCATCTGTAACTCCAGTTTCCAGGGAATTTGATGCCCTCTTCTGAACTCTGCAGGTACCAGGCATGCACATGGTATACCTATATACATGAAGACAAAATAATCATGTCCATAAAAGAAAATTTAAAAAGAATTATATTTTGGGACAGTGAAATGGCTCAGTAGGAAGAGATGTCTTCTGCCAAGCCTCAAAAACCTGGGTACAATCCTCAGGACCTACATGGTGGAAGAAGAGAATCAATTCCCCTGAGTATCAGTCACATGTACCTCTGCACGCGCACACGCATGCGCGCGTGTGTGTGTGCGCGCGCACACACACACACACACACACACACACACACACTAAACATAATAAAAATGATTACGACTTTTAAGAGCTGCAGTGTATCTTTGGAAATCTGCTAGATTTTTCTTTTAGTGTTCCCCCAAGGTCGCCATCCATCTTCCTCTTGAAATTTCAGTTTCAAGCAGAGTCTGGTGATTCATTGGAAAATTCTGTCATCAGAGAAAGCCTCTGTGAAGGACCAAATTTGTTCCTCTACAAAACCACATGGGCTCTAAGTGCTGTCTGTCAGAGCTCCACACTTCCAGCCTACCTCCTGTACACACCCATCCTTCAGATATTTGCAGGTGGCATTCACCTCCCTCTGGAGTCTTCTGGAACTGCTGCTGCTGTTGTAGGAGAGATCTGCCCCCACCCAAACTTTTCTAAATGTTTGTTCCTTGTATGGCTGTGTTTGTGCCACGTGACCCCACACACATCTCAGCACAATAATTCTTGCCTCATACAGCCTATCACTCTCCCCTTTGGGGATCCTGACCTGAGGGTTAGAGAGTGGTGAGGGTGGATGGAGCTCTTGCATGCAGGATGTCAGGTATGGAATTGGAACCCTCCCTCTCTGGACAAGCAAATGTGCTCCCAAAGTCCTTTCATGCACCAGGGATACATCTTGATTCCACTGTCAGAGGTCCCATAGACTGCCCAAGCCTTCTAACTGAGACTCATGTCAGAGGGTCTGAGTCAGTCCAGTGCTGGTTTCCCAGCTATCAGTCTGGGGGGGGGGGTGTCCAGCTGTCTCTGTGAAGTTCTGTAGCCTGGTCTTGACCCCTTTTCTTATCACTTCTCCCTCTCTGCAACTGGATTCCAGGAGTTTGGCTCAGTGTTTAGCTGTGGGTGTCTGCTTCTGTTTCCAATTACTATTACATGAAGGTCCTAAAATGGCATATAAGTTAGTTATTAATCTCATTATCAGGGAAGGGCATTTAAGGTAGCTTCTCTGCTATTGCTCAGATTGTTAGTTGGGGTCATCCTTGTAGGTCTCTGTACATTTGTCTAGAGTTAGTTTTCTCTTCAAACCTCTATTATGCTCTCTCTCTCTCTCTCTCTCTCTCTCTCTCTCTCTCTCTCTCTCTCTCTCTCTCTCTCTCTCTCTAGTTGAGCTTGAAGTCAGAGATTGTGATGCCTCCTGAAGTTCCTTTATTATACAGGGTTGTTTTGGCTATCCTGGGTCTTTTGTTTTCCCATATAAAATTGAGTATTATCCTTGATAGGATTGCATTGAATCCGTAGATTGCTTTTGGCAAGATTGCCATTTTTACTATGCTTATCCTGCCTGTCCAAGAGCATGGGAGATATTTTCATTTTCTAGTATCTTCTTTAATGTCTTTCTTTAAAGACACAAAGTTCTTATTATATAGGTGTTTCACTTGTTTGGTTAGCATTACCCCAAGATAGTTTATGTTGTTTGTGGCTATTGTAAAGGGTGAAGTTTCTTTGATTTCTTTCTCAGCCCCTTTATTGTCTGTATATAGTAGGGCTACTGAGTTTTTTTTTTTTTTTTTTTTTTGAGTTAATCTTATATCCTGCCACTTTGTTGAAGATGTTTGTCAGCTGTAGGAGTTCCCTAGTAGAGTTTTACTGGTCACTTATGTAAACTATCATATCATCTGCAAATAGTGAATGTTTGACTTCTCCCTTTCCAATTTGTATCCCCTTGATCTCCTTTTGTTGTCTTATTGCTTTAGCTAGAACTTCAACTACAATATTGAAGAGATATGGAGAGAGTGAACAGCCTTGTCTTATTCCTGATTTTAGAGGTATCGCCTTAAGCTTCTCTCTATTTAGTTTGATGTTGGCTGTTGGCTTACTGTATATTGCTTTTATGATGTTTAGGCATGTTCCTGTTATCCCTGATCTTTAAGACCTTTCTCATGAAAGGGTGTTGGATTTTGTCAAAGGCTTTTTCAGCATCAAGTGAGATGATCATATGATTTTCCTTTTTCAATTTATTTATATGGTGGATCATCACACTGATAGATTTCCGTATGTTGAACCATCCTTACATCCCTGGGATGAAGCCTACTTGGTCATGATGGATTATTTCTCTGATATGTTCTTAGATTCGATTTGCCAGTATTTTATTGAGTATTTTTGCATGAACATTCATGAGGGATATTGGTCTGTAGTTCCCTTTCTTAGTTATGTGTTTGTGTGGCTTGGGTACCAAGGTAATTGTACCCTCATAAAAAGAGTTTGGTAATGAACCTTCTGCTTCTATTGTGTGGTATTAGCTCTTCTTTGAATTTCTGGGAGAATTCTGCAGTGAAGCCATCTGGCCCTTGTCCTTTTTTTTTTTTTTTTTTTTTTTTTTTTTGGTTGAAAGGCTTTAGATGACTGCTTCTATTTCATTAGGGGACATAGGTCTATTTAAATTGCTTATCTGTTCTTGATTTAATTTTGGTAGGTGATAGCTATCCATAAATTTGTCCATTTCCTTTGAATTTTCAAATTTTGTGAAGTACAGGTTTTCAAAGCATGACCTGAAGATTCTCTGCATTTCTTCAGTGTCTGTTGTTATGTCCCCCTTTTCATTTCTGATTTTGCTGATTTACATGTTCTCTCTCTGCTTTTTGGTTAGTTTGAATGTTTGGATAAAGATTTGTCTATCTTGTTGATTTTCTCAAAGAACCAACTCTTTGTTACATTGATTCATTGTATTGTTTTCCTAGTTTCTACTTTATTGATTTCAGCCCTCAAACTGATTATTTCCTGGAGTCTATGACTTTGCTTCTTTTTGTTCTAGGGCTTTCAGTTGTGCTGTTAATTCTCTAATGTGACTGTCCTCTGTTTTCTTCATATGGACACTTAGCACAATAAACTTTCTTCGTAACACTGCTTTCAAAGTGTTCCATTAAGTTCCAGTATGTTGTGTCTTCATTCTCGTTGAATTCTAGGAAATCTTTAATTAGTTTCTTTATTTCTTCCTTGACCCAGTAATGGTAGAATTGAGCATTGTTCAGTTTCCATGAGTTTGTAGGGTTTCTGCAATTTGTGTTGTTGTTGAATTCCAACTTTAAATCATGGTGGTCTGATGAGATACAGGAGGATATTCCATTTTTTTTTAATCTTTTGAGGTTTGTTGTGTTGCCTAGTATGTGGTCAGTTTTAGAGACGATTCCATGTGGAGCTGAGAAGAAGGTGTATTATGTTGTGTTTGGATGGAAAGTTCTATAGATGTCTATTAAACACAATTGGGACATAACTTCTGTTGGTTCTTTTGTTCTTTGTTAAGTTTCTGTCTGGTTGTCCTGACTATTGGTGAGAGTGGGGTGTTGAAGTCTCCCACTGTGAGAGTGTGAGATTTTATGTGAGTTTTAGTAGCGTTTCTTTTACAAATGTGAGTGCCTATGAATTTGGGTCATAGATGTTCAGAATTAAGACTTTGTACTGATGGATTTCTCCTGTGATGGATATGAAATTAACTTCTTCATCTCTTTTGATTGATTTTTGGTTTGAAGTCTAACTTGTTAGATATTAGGATAGCTACACCTGCTTGCTTTTTGGGTCCATTTGATTGGAAGATCTTTTCCCAACCCTTTACCCTGAGGTAATGTCTGTCTTTGAAGCTTAGATATGTTTATGTATGCAACAGAAGGATGGATTCTGTCTTCATATCCATGCTGTTAGCCTGTGTCTCTTATAGGCAAGTTAAGACCATTAATATTGAGGGAAAGTAAGGACCATTGATTGTTAATTCTTGTTTGTTTTAGATTTGTTGTTGGGTGATGGTATTATGAGTATATTTGCCCCGCTTTTTCTTTTGGGTTCTGGTAAAGTGGAATTATCTATTGCCTATGTCTTTGTGAGTGAAGTTAACTTCCTTGGCTTGGAGTTTTCTTTCCAGAACTTTCTGTAGGATTGGATTTGTAGATATGTATTGTGAAAATCTGGCTTTGTCATTGAATATCATGTTTCTCTTTCTATAATGATAAAGGGTTTTGCTGGGTATAGAACCCTGGGATGGCATCCATGGACTCTTAGTATTTATAGAGCATCTATCCAGGACCTTCTGGCCTTCAGAGTATCCATGGAGAAGTCAGATGTAATTTTGATAGGTCTACCTTTATATGTTACCTGGCCTTTTTCCTTTGCTGCTCTTAATATTCTTTCTTTATTCTGTATATTAGGTGTTTTGATTATTATGTGGCAAGGGAACTTTTTATTTATTTATTTATTTGTTTATTTAGGTCTATTTGATGTTGGGTATGCTTCTTGTACTTTCAAAGGCATGTCCTTCTTCAGATTGGAAAAGTTTTCTTCAATGATTTTGTTGAATATGCTTTCTACACCTTTGAGGTGGTCTTCTTTGCCTTCTTCTATACCTATTATTATTAGGTTTGGCCTTTTCACGGTGTCCCACATTTCCTGAATGTTTTGTTGGCTTTAAGATTTTCTTTGGTCAATGAATTTATATCCTCTAGTTTATCTTCACTGCCTAGATTTTTCTCTTCGATCTCTTGCATTCTGTTGGTTATGCTTGCATCTGTAGTTCCTGATCATTTACCCAGTTTTTCTATTTTCAGCATTCCCTCAGTTTGTGTTTTCTTTATTACCTCTATTTCAGTTTTCAGATCTTGAACTGTTTTAATTGTTTTCTTCATCTATTTGATTGTTTTCTTGACCTTTCTTACTTTCTTTGGGAGATTTGTTCATTTCTTGCATTTTTGCTTGGCCTTTTCCTCTATTTCTTCCAATTTTTTGTTTGTTTTTTTTTTCTTCCATTTCTTTAAGGGATTTTCTCATATCATCTTTGATGGTCTCTATAATTTTTATGAAGTTATTTTTTAAGTCGTTCTCTTCTGCTTCATCTGCTTTGGTGTGGTCAGGTCTAGTTGGTGTAGAGTTCCTAGATTCTGGTGGTGTCATACTGGTCTTTCTATTGTTGGGTGTTTTCTTGTATTGCTGTCTTCCCATTGCTTCTTCCAGTGGGTGCATGCAGGTGAAGTCTCTCTCTCAGTACCCAGCTCTCGTGTAGGTGGGTCAGGAGTTCTGTGTCTGTAACTCTGGATGATCTGAGCTTTCTTGGAGATCTCTTAAGCAGAGGCCGGAGTAGGGCTAATAATGTGGGGCAGGCAGGCTCAGGATGGTTTCAAGCACCCCAGCAGAGGGCAGGTGATGGGACCCAAAGATCAGGTGAGTGTTGGCTCAAGGTGGTCCCATGTGGATAGGCAGGTCCAGTATGCTTAGAGACTACCCAGGAAGTTCCAAGGGGATGGAGGGGGTGTTTACTTGCACTCTGGCTAAATGCTCACCCTGAGCAATGGGCCCAGCAGGGCCAAGAATGAGAGGAAGGTAGGCTCTGGGTGGTGTATGGACCACAGTCCCAGCATTGAACCACCCAGGCCAAGGTTATAGGGGGCAGCGAGATGCAGAGCTAACCCAGGGAGTTCCCAGGAAAGAATGTGGGGGGATTTGGCATGAGCTGGTCCCTGACTCACCTCAGGCAGAGGGCAGATGATGGGGGCAACAGATCAGGTGAGTGCAGGCTCAAGGTGGTCATGCATGGATAGGGGGGGTTCAGTATGCATAGAGCCATCCCAGGAAGTTCCAAAGGGATGGAGAGGGTGTTTACCCTCACTCTGGCCAAATGCTCACTCAGATCAGTGGCACATTTTTTCAAAAAAATTTTGGGCACTTTTTTTTATTAATTTATGTTTTATATTCCCACCCCACTTCCCCCTCTCTCTTCTCCTCCTGCTCCCCCCAGTACCCTCCCCCAACCTCTTATTTGCTCTTCAGAGAGGATAAGGCCTCCCTCCTCTAGGAAGTCTACTATCTGCTTCATCACCTTGCCAAGACAGGACCAAGGCACCTCTCTACCCTCCACACCCCTGTATCTAGGCTAAGCAAGGTATGTCTCCACATAGAATGGGCTCCATTAAGCCAGTTTATGCATTAGAGTTACATCTTGGACCCACTGCCAGTGGCCTCATATATTGTCCCATTTGCACCATTGTCACCTAATTAAGGGAGTCTAGTTCAGTCTTATGTAGTTTCCCTATTTGTCAGACTTGTCTCTCAGTAGCTCGGGTCAGCTGATTCTTGGGGTTTCTTCATAATGGCCTTGACTCCTTCGTTCATATTATTACCTCTCCCTCACTTTGATTAAACTTTGGGAGCTTGGCCCAATGGTTAGTTGAGGATTTCTGCATCTGCTTCCATCTGTTTCTGGAAGAAGGTTCTAACTTCTCTGGTGTTGTAGATTATAGGCTGAGTACCTTTTTCTTTTATGTCTGGTATTCACTTATGAATGAGTGCATACTATATTTTTCTTTCTTTCATGAAGAACTTTGTTAAAGGTTTGCAGCACTAGAAAGGTTGAGAACCACTGACCTAGGGGCTGGACAGATAAATAGCATATTCTTGATTCAGTCTGAAGAAAGGAAGCTTAGAATCACAGGGTGCTGGGTAGAGGAGAGGTAGTCTTCCCCCCAAAGAAGCCCTAGATCCGGAGTAAGCTATGAGACAAACAGTGAATGCTCTCCATAACTCAACCTGGCCCAGACATTCTGCAAAATCACCTGTGTATATCCTAAAGCCCACCATGACCAACCATTGTAGCAGATGTGAACTGGCCAGCAGGATGGCCTTTGTCTACAAGCTCTTACATATACTTATGAGCTGGAAAGTTTTAGCTGGTACAGGTTTACTCTAGAAACAGGGAGGCTGTGGTTTCTGAGCACAACTGACAGCAAGCATCAGGGACTCTCAGATCACCTGATTTCTGTGAGAGAGACTACATTCAAAAGCTTTTTCAGTCAATAGTGGGCTGTCTGGGTGACCTAAAAAATGCTAATGGCTTAAGTCAGCAGAAAATCAAAAGGTAATCCCAGGGCAAGCAAATACTTCCTAAGAGGCTTTCTATAAATCTAGCTTAAGCAACTGTATCCATCCGTCTAGGCTGAGTTCTCTGTGGTGACCAGCAAGCTTCCAGTCTTGGTGGATTCAAAAGCAAAGCTCAGTACCTCATTCCATCACCACAGGGTGTGGCTCTGCTGTCCTAGCTGAGACAATGCTGGCTTTGGTGCAGAAGGGAAGGAAAAGAAAAGATCACTCAATGTCTCTTCACATTGTGCCGACAACAGACACCAAAGACTTTAGTATTTGTTTCCTTTTTTAATGTTTTGACAATTAATTTTCCTCTGAACGTTATTCAACAAATGTTGCCATTTTCAACAATATTTAATTCAACAAAATTTAATGTATGTCATGAGAATTATTGAAACTCATCTTCCTGACGCCATTACCTTTCTCATTCACGCTGGTCCTCACAGCAGGGCAGCAGAGGTGAGCATAGTAGTACCCTGTCAGCTGCAAGTCTTCAGTGATGACTCTTCATCTATTCCTGAATAGTGAAAACTTTACTCAATAGTTTCTACAGCAATATCTGAAAATCTGTTTACTAGGCATACAATTTTTTATTGAAAATACATTTTCATATAGTATATTCTGATCTACCATCTCTTCCAAGTTCTTCCACACCTTGTTTCTTTCTTTATAAAACAAACAGGTAAAAGAAAATCATAATTAAAAAGAAAAAGCACAAGATACACACACACACACACAAACTCATAAATGTAGAGGGGGACTTTCTCCATCAATCTCTGTCCCACTGGACTGGTTTCTTTTCACCCACCCGGTCCCCACAGCTGCTATGAAATAACCACTCAGAGATAATTTATATTTATAATTGTTTGGCCAATGACTTAGGCTTCTTACTAGCTAGCTCTCTCTTGATTATTAGCCCATTTCTATTAATCAGTGTATCACTACAAGGCCTTGGTTTACTGGTGATGCCCCGGGCCTATTGACTTCCCAGCTGCTACCTGAATTTATTTATTCTGACTTCCTTCTCCCTTTGTTGGGAATTCTGTCTAGCTAAATTCTACCTGTCCACTGGCTGAAACAACTTTATCAACCAATAAGGGAAACACATAGTCACGGCACATAGAGGACATCCCCTATCACATAAAAGCTCAAAATCAGAAACCATTATATACAAACAAAAGACAAGTAAGATTAAAAAGCACCCAGTCACACCAATATGAAGCAAGCAAACAAACAAAAAACAAAAACAACAACAAAATGACATAAATACCATTTAGTTTATTTTGTGCTGTCCATCTACTGCTGACCATGAGGCCAGATCTTAAGTGTGGTTTGTATGCGCGTGAGACTTCATTGGAGAAAACTAATTTTTCTTTTGTCAGAAGTTGTCATTGAATATATCTTCTTGGTTAGAGATTGGAGCTTATGCATGCCTTGGACCTGTGCAGACCCTGTGCACGCTGCCAGTCTCTGTGAGTTCATATGAGTGTCAGTCCTGTTGTGTCTGGAAGACACTGTGTCCTTGGCATCATCCGTGTCCCCTGGCTCTTACACACTTTCCACCTCCTCTTGGGAATAGTTCCATGAGCCCTAGGAGGAGGAGTTTGATGAGGATAACCCATTTAAAACTGAGTGTTCCGAAGTTTCTCATTCTCTGCATATGGTGCAGATGTGGGTCCCTGTATTAATCCCCATACCCTGCAAGAGGAAGCTTCTCTTACAAGCTTGAGGGAGACACTGATCTATGGTACAGCAGAATGTCATTAGAAGTCCTTTCGTTGCTATGTTTCTTTAACAGAACAATAGTATTTGTGTTTTCCCCTAGGCCCATAGCTTATCTAGTTTCAGATTCTTGGCCACCTGAGCAGTGTCAAGCACGGGTTTCCATCTTGTGGAATGGGGCTTAAATTCACTCAGCTAATGGTTGGTTACTCCTACAATGTTTTTGCCACTATTATATCAGCATTTCATGCAGACAGGTCTCCACTGTAGCATGCAGGTTTTGCAGCTATGTGGGTGGTCACCTTTCTTTTCTGGTAGTGTGCAGAATGCTTTCCAGTATGGTGGACGTTATTCAGTAGGAGTGAAAGCTCTACTTACACACCAACTCCATTTATCAATATTAAATGAGTTACACAGGTGATGTCTTCAGCAGTAGAGCCTTATCAGTCTGTGGAGAGCAGCTTATTGCCTCGTGATAGCCTGTGTTATTTGAGGGTTTTCTATGGGGCCTCATCAGCCAACAACTCAATTAGATGTAACCCATTCCTGGCACTGGAGGGTTCAATTTGTGCTAAAACATGTCTAGTTGGGGCACTCTCTCCCCTATTATTTGGTGATACCATTTAGATTTCTTTCTGAGCTGGGAGTTAGTGGCACATGCCTTTAACCCCAGCACTTGGGAGGCAAAGGCAGGTGGATCTCTGTGAGTTCAAGGTCAGCCTGGTCTACAGAGTGAGTTCTAGGACAGGCGCCAAAGCAGTACAGAGAAACTCTGTCTCAGAAAATAATAATAATAGATTTCTTTCTTACATGTTTATATTTTAAGAAGCTTCTGTACCTAGTACCTACTGTAGTAGGTTTCCATATGACCCCTCAAATGGTCCCTAGTGTTCGTTGCTCCTCCCTGAATTCCCTCCCTAAGCCCCCTCTTCCCTCACCATCTTCATTTAATCTTCCCACTCCGTCTCTCCAGGCTTTCCATAATTATATATTCTAGCTCCCCTTCCCAGTTCCACCTCTCCCCTCTGCTTTCTTACTCTGTATCTAACCTCTGGCGTCCTTTGGATCGTTGTGAGGACTGAGTGAAACATATGTGTATAAAACATGATTTGGTGGCTAATGTTTTAGCAGATGTTCCATGAATGACAGCTGGGACTGTGACTGCTGCCACTGGAGGATAAAGTTCAGCAGGAGAAGCCGTAGAAGAACAGTCTGCATGGTCATAAGCGCAGAGGCAGGAAGACAAAAGGAATGCTTTAGGAACTGATAAGTGAATTTCAACTTGGCCGCATTCGGAATCACCCGGGAGACACACCCCTAGTGTGTCTATGAGGGAGTTTCCAGAGAGGTTTAACCGAGGAGGGAACCCGCCCTGAATGGGGGTGAGGGGTACTATCTGAGTGGGCTGTTGTTCCGGTCTGTACAAAAAGGGGAAAGCGAGTTGAGTGAGCACAGCGTTTATCTCTCTCTGCTTCCAGATAATGGGTGCTGTGTGACAGCTGCACGTTCCTGCTGCCACCGCCAAAGCCACTATCATTGTCTCTTCCCCATCATACTTGGGCTGTACCTCCAGACTGTGGGCAGAACTAAGCTTTCCCTTCCTTAAATTGCGTCTTTGCTTCTGTCTGGTTTGGAACAGCAACTAAAAGGTAACTAATGCAGTTCACTAGGAGGTCACTCCTAGGCCCCGCCCCTCCCCATACCATTGTCCCCATTCCCCTCAGCCTCCCTTCCCAGTCAATAGGACACCCCTCCATCCCTGTCAGATGTTGGAAATCACCTGAGAACCGGCTGTTTAAGCCGGAGGAAAGGAGAAGGCTTAGAGACCTTCCTGGATGGAGGTCTATTTCACAGGTCTCATGCCCTGCCCTCTTTTGAAAGGGGACCAGCTGCTTATCTAGACAGGGGCTGCCTTTCTCCTAGGACAGAGGTCCTAAGTAGCCACATAAACCTACAGACCTCACCAGGAGGCTCAGATTTCAATGAGCCATCTTTGGAGCAGTGGAAACAGGAATTCTCCCTCAGTTTTCCTAGATGTGGGACACTCTGATTGTGGAGTAGCCCATGCTTGCAGAGTGCTAACTTGACCAGGCTACACTGTTACTTTGACTGTAGACCTCATAAAAGAGAACCTTAGTTCTTGAATGTGGACTCTTAGAATGCTTTGGAACTGGCCAAAAGGAAACCAATGTAAGAAGAAAAAAGATCAAAACAAAACAAGCCTTTCTTTCAGGATTTTTATTCTGACCTGAAGGCTACAGGTTAGAAACTGCCCCAATGAGAACTCAGTTACTAACCATGTATAGTGGTACATGCCTCTAGTTCTACTGGGGAGATGGAGGCAGGACGACAAGAGTTAGAGACCTGCTTTGACTCCGAGTGAGACTCTGGATAGAGGGGTAGACAGAGGAAAAAGAAGACTGTTGAAGCGGTACGGAATTGATTAAGAATAAGGGTAAATGCTATGGGGTTACCCTGAGGATCAAGAGCTTATGGGAGATGACGTTACCATAAGCATCAAAAGGATTACAATCTCTGACATGATCAAAACTGGATAAACCACAATGGTTGTGTTTCAACAAGCAGGTTGCCAAGTATTTGTCCAGGTATATATAGCTACTGGGCTTGGCATGTTCTTAATGCACACATCTCTGCCTGAAACCTCCAAACTGTCTATTACGTTTTCAAATACCGTTTATTGCATGTTCAAATATAAGTACTTGCCATGTGCTGAAGAACTGAGACACGTTGGTGTTGGGGCCATTGTCACCATAGACACAATACTTCCAACATGGTGCTTCAGACACTGTATTTGTCTTCCTACCCTAGATGATGTCGCTTCCTCTTCCAGCACCTGCGGGATCTCTGGTTTGAACCATGAAACTCTTGATATTTCTATGAAATATAAAGCAATTTTATAGTAGTTAGTGGCATAAAAAGTCCCCAAATTATCACACATTCTGGGCACCCTCTCACAGACTTCTGTTTTGGTATCTCCCACATTCGTGTGCAGTGTCTCCCACATTTTTTCTTCTTGATGGTTTCAGGAATTAATTAACTTCTCAGAGGCCCCACAGAGCAAAGGTTAAAAATGACTTTCTATTCGTTCCTCATTCTGTTGTTCTAGAAACACTCCCACCAATCTGAAAGTTCACTGGCATCCCATGAAACAGGAAGGCATCAGCCAGGAGCTCGGAAAGCACCTGAATAAATGAAGGAAAGAGTTCGTGTCATTATGCACTCTTGCCCACGTCCATTAGCACCGCCATCAGGCCCCACATCTGACAGCAAAGGGCACCTACTAATGGCCATACGGGGATGCTGAGGGGCTTTGTCGAGGCAAGGACTGGCACAGCTTTATCCTTATCAGGAAATCTCTGGCCTACAAGCCGCAGGAGGCACACTCACACTGGCAGCTGTGGAGAGACGGAATCTCTGTGGTAGGGCACTGCAGCCAGGAACTGGACAGCTGGAAATTTTAATTACTGCCCTCATTCTTTTAGCCATGTGGCCCTTTATCCCATTCTCTGCATGTTTAATTTCTTTTCTCTCTCTAGATGGGTTTTGTTATGAGCATGTTTTCCCACCAGCCTGGTTTCACAGCCGCACCAGCCCCAAATAAACACATAGAGATGCCGTATTAGATATAAAGCTGTTGGCCTGTTACTAGTGTTTCTTATTGGCTAGCTTAACCCATTTCTATTAATCTAAGTATCTCTACGTGGTCTTATCTTACTGGGGAGAGAGTTCTTGGTCCTACATGTTGAATCTCCTCTATCTATTCCCAATCTTCCTTGTCTCCTAGTCCTGCCTATCTTGCTTTCCTATTGGCCAGCAGTGCTTTATTCATTAACCAATAAGAGAAACATATTTACAGAACGACATCTCCCGTCAGGGTTTGGCCATCTTAAGGAAGAAGCCCAGCTGCCTTGGGCTCTTTGTATTTGACCTTCTTGTTCCACTTCCAGGTACCAGCTAATTAGTACAGCACATGCAGTCACTGAAGGGGCCCTGGCAGGCCAGAGCACAGCAAACATGGCACCTATGGTGTTGTCTTACTTCCTCCCCATCCCTCTTCCTTGCTAAACCATTAGATTGCATTTCTAAAGCTGATCATCGAGGTCTGTTCGCTTATTTGGTCACTTTCCCCTCCTGAGGCTGACTACCAAGGTCCAGCAATCAAAATCCCCCTTGTGGCATTTCTAATACTCCCAATTACAATTAAACACCTCATCCTAACACGGGTTTCCCCTTGTACTTACTTCTATAAACCACCATTTGCCTTTGAACCACATCTGTCTCCTCTCTATCCAGAGACAGCCCTTTGTTCCTCTGGGACAAATATCCCTCAGTCCCCTCTCCTTTGCCCCTTTCCTCCTCTCCCTCTTGGTCCTCTTCTCTTTGTCTCTTAGTCCATGCCCTCTGTCCCTCTGGGGCAGGAAAATCTTTGTACTAAGAACTTGGTCTTGGGATGTCCTGTGCTGAGGTCTTGTTTCCCTGGGGAACTGATTCCACAAACTCCTGCTTATCTAAAACAACAGTATTTCATTTATGTGAAACAGGGTTTCACATAACCCCCCCACACTTCTCATTTTTGTGTATGTGTGTGTGGTATTCATGTATGCATGTGAATTAGTGTGTGTGTGGGGGGGAACACGCATGTGGGGAGGTGCATGTGACCATGTGAGTGTAGAGGCCCTAAGTTGACACTGGACATCTTCCTCAACCGCTCTCACTTATTTACAGGGGCAGATCTCTTGGTGAGACCAGAGCTGCCCAGTTCCTGCTAGTTTAGCTAGTCAGCCTCCCCCATTGCCCACCTCCCCTGCCCTGGGGCAACCCCTGTCGCTGCCTCCCTCTGCTTCCTCAGTGCTGGGATCACAGTGCCTGGCTTTTACATCACTTCTAGGGACCCAGACTCCAGCCCTGATGTCGTGCGGCAGGCACTTTAAGAATTGAGCCCATCTTCCCATACCCTCCTATATATTGTAAATTGTAGATTACAAATGTCTAATATAACATCCTATCTAAGCCATTGCTATTCTGTATGGCTTAGGTAATAATAATAAGAAAAGCATCTGTATGTATTCAGTAGAGATGCAGTTTTTTTTTTTTTTTAAAGATACGTTAACACACTGTTGATTGAGTGCACAGATGGGGACCATATGAGAACAAAAGGTCAACTGTCATATCTTGTCTTCTAAATGGATTTGTGTCAGTCAAGTCAGGTGAGGGTGAGGGGAAGGGGTTGCTGATGAGAGCAGCAGAAATAGAGGAATCGAACGTGTTGGTAACACTGAATCTATTGGGCATACAACCAAGTGTGATGACACAAACCTTTATTCCCAGCACATAGGGCCTAGAAGCAGGCTGATCTCTGAGTTCAAGGCTAGTCTAGGACAGCCAGGGTTACACAGAGAAACCCTGTCTCAGAAAAACAAACGGACACAAAAGAAAAATGAATGAATGAATGACAAGGTGGCTTGGGTATGCAGCCAGCAGGCTAGGGTCAGGGTAGGGGGAGGCTGAGGAAGGAGGGAGACTGAAAGCTGGGGTTTGAGTCCCTGTGTGTGGTAGCAGTGGGCAGTGAGCTTCAGTAGACATGCTGTGTTAGCCTACTGCCAAACTCGTTCCAAAAGGTTCATTTATTCTTATTCATTTGATAGAAAAACAAATACAACACCCTCACACAAGCAGTGAGGTCATCCAGGGTCATCCAGGGACTCCTGCTCCTGGGATCCTGCCTGCTGTCTCCTTTCTAGGTGGAAATCATGCCTAAGCAACACGGGAAAGGAGGAGCTGCGGGAAACCACGTGAGAGGAAAGGGAATCTGCTGTTGTCTCAGAACTTCTCCATGTTTTGAAAAGTGTTGTTCAAGGAGTTGGTTGAGGGAAGAGCCAACAGCAAAGAAATGGCATAGGCAGCACTTAGGAGGCTGAGGCAGGAGGATAGCTAAGGTCAGACTTGACCACATAATGAGTTCCTGACCATCCCATGCTACAATATTAACACACCATCCAAAAAAGAAAGAGAAGGGGGAAGGAAGGACATGAAGAGGGGGAGTCTAGAAAACATGGGACAAAGGATGGAAATTCTCTCACCGTCTTGTCACTCACTGGTCACAGACAAAATGTTGTGACCTCAGAAAGTTCCTGAACCTTAATTCAATGAAGTGGAAGAAGTCCTGGCTGGGGAAGCTCATCTCTGAGGCTGCCTCATCTTCACATGCCCTGGGCTCCTCTGGATACCCAGCCACCCTGGCTTCCTTCTCCAGGGATTCTTACTTGCTTCACCATTAGTCAGCAGCATGTCGAATGACTCTCCAACATGGTGTAGAAAGATCTAGCAATATATACCTTGTTTAGCATTGCTCAGGAACAACCACCATTTATTTGTTGCATGTTTGTGGCAAGGTTTCATGTATCCCAGGCTTTATAGTAAAACTCATTATATAGTCAAGGATGACTTTGAATTTCATGTGTGTGTGTGTGTGTGTGTGTGTGTGTGTGTGTGTGTGTGTGTGCTGCACAAGTGAAGTCCAGAGGACAATGTCAGGGATATTTCTCCATCTTCTTCTCCACCTTAATAT
This sequence comes from Phodopus roborovskii, assembly GCF_943737965.1. Taxonomy (NCBI): domain Eukaryota; kingdom Metazoa; phylum Chordata; class Mammalia; order Rodentia; family Cricetidae; genus Phodopus; species Phodopus roborovskii. The sequence goes on along the minus strand of NW_026126482.1, from coordinate 15,167,404 downwards.
TTGAGGCAATGCCTCTCACTGATTTGGCTAGATTGGCTGGCCAGCAAGTGCCAAGGATGCTCTACTCCCTGCCTTCTTGGTGCTGCTATTACAGTCTCACAATAACATACCAGGCTTTTATAGTGGTGTCATGAATCAAAATCAGGAATTTTGCTCAACTGAGTTATTTCCCCAGCCCCTGAACCCCTCCTTAAATAGAAAAAGATCCCAGATTGTTTGTGAGGTATTCTTTGCTTTGTTTTATATTGAATTATTTATCACGGTGGTGTGGGTGTATGTACACATGCCCATTAGATATGAATCTGCTGTGTCAACATTAGACATGAACCTGCTGGGTCAGCATTAGATATGAACCTGCTGTGTGACCTTGAGTAAGTTGCTTGACTTTGCTGTCTCAATTCCTCACCTACAAAATGTCACTAATAATAAGACTACTTTACAGAATTACTATTAAGATGAAGTGAGATAAAGTCAGGGCTCTCCAGAGAACAAGACCAATGAAATCAAAGACGTCTGTTCTAAGAAATCAGTTGCTAAGGTCATGGACATTTAGAAGTTGGTGATGTGATCTATGCAAACTGGAAACTCAGGAAAGCATCTCCCAAGGGCGAGGCTCTGAGAACAGGGAGCTAGTGTCAGTGGGAGATGGAAGACTGGGGCCCAACCTCTCAGCAGAGAGAGTGAATTCAACCTCCTGGCCTTTTACTCTGTTTAGACTCCCACCAACTCCCAGGTTGGTGCCTACACACAGCAGTGAGCAATGCCTGCTTTACTCCATCTACTAGTTCTGATATTTAATCCCCTTTAGAAACACCTGCAGACACATCCAGAAATGTCTGTTTAAATACTGAGGCTCTATGTGACCCAATCAAGTTGATACACATAAAATTAGCAATCACACAATATAACGTGCCTAGAATGATGCATTCCTATAGTGAGTGTTTGCTAATTGTTAGCTGTACCAATCAGGGCCCATTGTAATACACTGATTTAATTGTCTCTTTCTCAGGCTGGACTCTGAGCTCTTTAAGGAATTAGAGTTCAATACAACTTAACAGAAAAATCTGAATGGCCTGCTTGAAATCCAAATGAGCTGATTAATGAATGCACAACAGGCTCTAAAGAGCAAAATGAGTGTGGAAAATTCAATCCTAGATCAGCTGCGAAAGGGCACCCTGTTTGAATTTCACTATGAATGTGTTTCAGGTGGGTCAAAGTCCTGATTGCCAATGAGTTTAAAACACTGGAAATATTGAATATTGACTTGGGGGACAGGTCTTAGCAAGTAGGCCAGTGTGTAAAAATGAAAACTGAACACACACAAAAAAAGGTTGACTGTATGTCCCCTCTAAAAAAGAAGGAAGGAAGGAAAGGAGGGGAAAAGAGAAGAAAGAAAAGAAAAGAAAGGGCTGAGTAAAGGCTTTGAATAGATACGCCCCAAAGACCAATGGTTTGGGGAGGTGCTGGGCATCACAAACCATCAATCAAAACCGCAATGAGCCATCACCCCACACCCCTTAAGAGGCATATTGTCAGGTAGATTAGAGTTAGCAGGCATTAGTGAAAATGGGAAGGAAAGCTTGCATGTTGTTGATGGGAAGGAAAAGTGGTATCCCCCGTGTGAGAAACAGTACGGGGTTTCCTCCAAAAATTAAAAGCAGAAATATGCCATATTCTAAAAACACACATACAATGTTATTCACGTGTGTGTGTGTGTGTGTGTGTGTGTGTGTGTGTGTGTGTGTGTGATCTGTTGGAGGCCTTCTCTGCAGGAAGGAAATTATTCATGCCTATTACTGTAAGCCTCATTAAAAGTTTGTGACTCAGAAGGTCATAGGCCCCAAGGGAAACCTACCTACCTGTGTTGGTTTGCAAAATGGGCATATTAAATTGATTTCTAAATAGTTAGGTTAGGTTATGTTACGTTGGCAGAAGGTAACAGTTAGTTCAGAGAATCATACCTGGTCAAAGTGCTGGAAATATGTGACTATGAAGTGGTCACTCCAAATCGGACATCTGTATCAGTCCACCGACACTGAGGCTCAGGGAACATCGTGGAATACCGGGTGGAGAGAGTGTAAGAGCTGGAGGATGGGGAGCGGTGCTGTGAAAGGCTGTTCGCTGTCCTCATACATTCACAGCCAGACTCATAAATTCACCTGGCCGATACCCTTCGTCAGCAAGGTCAGCACTAACCGAACTCAGAAAGGCTGCAACGGTCTTCACTCAATCCCACCGGGCAGTCAACCATCGTCAACCATAGGTGATCTTAGCATGATGTACTGAGATCCATGTATCTTATTTGGGTCCAAAGCATCCGTAACTTAACCAGCACTTCCCTTTCCTTGAAGTGAAAAGACCCCTTGGCTTCCCTCAGTCATGTCCGCCCCTCTGAACTTGGAGCGCCCCCACACCCTCCAGGGGCCTTGTTAAGCACTCATACCTGCAATTGTTGCTTCTGCTAGTCTTTCAGTTAAAAGGATTTCAGTACTCTCCAAACCCTGTCTCCAGGTTTCCCTCCCAGACAAGGGGAGATGTTCAGATTTCCGGACCAAGTCCCGCCTGTGCTGCTTTCTTTCCAAGGAGTGCCTCAGGTATGGCTTTGTAATTTTAGAATGTGTCACTTTGGGGGCCCTGCCAGAATTCTGAGATGAGTGGAAGGAACAGAACTCTAAAATAGGACTCTTCTCTTTCGAAGATAGAAATCCCGCACCGCTGTGGAAGGAGACGTGTGTTAGTGGCAGCCTGCAGACGTGTTTCTAAAAATAGCTGGGAAGGCGGCATGCGTGAGGCTGTGGAGTCTTGCCTTGGTTATGTGAATGGGTTCTCACAGCGAACAAAACAAAGCACCAACATCTGTTGGTCTTCAAAAGGCTGTAGCTACTTAGATAGATGAACTGCTTCCTTAATTTACGAGACGGTAGCCATAAGAGGTCCGAATGCGTTCCTATTTTTGAAGAAAAGAGAGATGAGTGACAGGTTTCCTACAAGAACTTGTAGTACAAGGGTCAATGGAATGCATTGTGTACAACATAGGTCAAACACACCTAGTGACAGTAGATATTTGGGGAACAGTAAGAAAAATTTCCACACAGACTGAATATGTGATCATGCTTAAGGAATTGCTGTTGATTTTGTGACATGTAATAACAGCATTTCCGTTGTGAAACAGAATGTCCCACTTTAGAAAGGTGTCCACTCAAGCAACTAAAAGTGCGGTAATACCTAAGGTTTGCTTCTCTTTCCTTAGCAAATGGGCATAACAATGAGACAAAAAGGGTTATGTGACAAGTATAAATGTAGCAAATTGCTCCGTTGCTGTTTCGATGAAGAGAAATTTGTGTTTTTAAATATTGTAAAATCAAATGTTCTAAAAATAAATGTAAATCTACATCTTGAAAGAGGAACTCCAATACTGAATAGCCAAGGAGTGCACAGGAAATAGAAGCCTTCTGTGAACTAAGAGTCCATCCAGGGAGACTGAAGTAGGTCATGTGTAAGCCCAGTGCAGAGCAAATTAAGTTTTAAAGAGGATGTTGTCAATAATTCATGATCAGACACAAGTGGGTAGCTAACACATGACCATGGCAAGGAAATCAGATGGTTCAACTGAAAATGTTTCAGTCGCATGAATCCCCAAGCGTGCTTTTGGAAAGTACAAGGAAAGGGGACCAGAACTGTGCTTTAGTCTGTCTTTGGTGATTTGTAGCAAAAATTATTCTTCTGTATGAACATAGGCTATAATCCTATTCTCCTGGAATTTTAGGAAGAGGTGATTAATGGTGCAGGTTCTTTACATTAATAACCCTCCCCCCAGGGTATAGGAATCTCAGAGTCCCTCAATCAGGAGTGAGATTGTTTCATCTGTGTCTGACACAGTGATAGAAGACCCCCACAGAGCTGTGTGTGACGAGGACCACCTTGTCTCTCAGGATGCTGCTTGTTTGTTTGTTTGTTTCTGTTTTTTTTTAAAGACAGGGTTTCTCTGTATTGCTTTGGAGCCTGTCCTGGAACTCACTCTGTAGAGCAGGCTGGTTTGAACACACAGAAATCCACCTGCCTCTGCCTCCTGAATGCTGGGATTAAAGGCATGCACCACCGCCTGGCTGAGGATGCTGTTAATGGAAGAAGGCTTCTGCCTAATGAAGTCACAGCCACAGTGGACTCTGCATAGATGGAGCTGTTGTATGGTTCCAGCTTGGTCACAGCCTTATTGGGGCTGCTACTAGAATGGGCACATGTAACACATTTGCTGCAAGATGCGCTGGTGGGCAGGGTGCACACATGAAGGGAAGATGAAGAGCCTCCGGGACCAGAACCCTTTCTCCAGAGTCCACAGTAGGTGCAGGTGCTGGGACGCATACCTCTAATCCCTGCACTCAGGAGACAGAATCTCACCAGAAGGAGGATCGTGGATTTGATGCCAGCCTTGACTACCACTGCATTCATTACTTTCAGATACTTGAAAAAAAATCAACTTAAGGAAGGAAGGGTTCATTTTGACTCCCAGTTTGAGTATGTAGTCCACCGTGGTGGGCATGGCAGTAGGAGTCAGTGGCAGCTGATCCCAGGGAATTTGAAGTCAAGAAACAGGCGAATGCTGGCGCTCCGCTATTCATTTTGGGACCCCAGCCATGGGATGCTTTTGCCTGCACTGAAGCTGAGTTCCCCCTCTGCAGTTAAACCTTTCCGGTACCTGCCCTTACAAACACTCCCACGGGTGTGTCCACTGTGATTCTAGGTCCAGTCAAGATTAACCTCAGCGACATCGCCTAAGACAATGACTTAAGAAACAAAAAGGAATTAGTTATGGAATGGTGGCGAACATTCTAAACATAATAAATTTGGTTTTGATAGAATTCTTCAACAATGTGGTGATCCAAAGTCAAAGCAAAGGGCTCCAGAAAATTAAGATAACTTGAGAAGAGTTTGAGAGCCTTTTGCCAAAACTGTGTGCGTGGGGGAAACCTCAGAGACAATTGGACCAGGGAGACCTTAGCACACTGTGTGTTCCAGCACTTAGAAGGTAGACCTGAAATTCAAGGTTATCTTTGGCTACAGAGGAACTTTAAAGCCAGCCTGGGCCACCTGAGACCCTGTTTCAAAGCAAATAAAAAACAAACAGGGAGTTTGGGGGCTACTTCAGTCAGCAGAATGCTTGCCACACAAGCAAGCACAGGGACCTGAGTTCAGATCCCCAGCTCCATAACATACACTTTAAAAACTATGCATAAAGTCGGGCATTTTTATCTGTAGGAAACTTTTGTACCCGCCCGCCCCACCCCGTGTGTGTCTGTCTCCTATACCCTTTCCTTCATTTAACTAATGTCCTTTCTTACTGATTTGTAGGTTTTCATTCTATCAGGGGAGTCAGATTTTAGCTACAGGAATTGCAAACTGTCTTTCACTGTTTATTTTTATGCTTTTGATTGAGGTATTTTTCCATGCATAAGTGACCTTGTTGTAACTTCAAAAAGTGGCATGTCAGAGAAAGATGCCATGTGTCAGAGCTTGGGTAGAGGGGTTTTTTATTGGGGGAAAGTGAATGGTAAAAGTGGAGAGGGCTCCGGGAAGACTGATCTCCAGGGACAGCAGCAGAAGAGAAGAGAGAGGCAGAAAGAGAGAGAGGGAGAGACAGAGGGACAGGCAGAGAGGGAGAGAGAGATGTGGGAGGTGTGCAGGACTCTTTTAAAAGGGAACATAGTGAATGTGCATAGTGGTGCTCTTCGTGGCTGCTACTAAGGATGTATCCTGTCAGAACCCCAAGGGCAGGGCCGTACAGATGCCTAAATACTAACAGACCTTTTAAAATCAAATTAATTTTTCTATCTTTTCCTGGTATCTGGATTTTGTTTCACATGTTAGAAGTCCTTTATCTTGTGCTTACAATTTCCTAACAGTTTTTAATTTATTTTTTAAAGACGTATTTATTTATTTTAGGTATGATTGTTTTGCCTGCATGTGTGTGCACCATGTCCATACTCTCAGAGGGTATAAGAGGGCCTCAGAGCTCTTGGAACTGAAATTGCAGGTGGTTGGGAGTCACCATGTGTGTGCTGGAACCAATGTCGGGTCTTCTGCAAGAACAGCATGCTCTCTTAACCACTGAGCCATCTCTGCAGCCACCAAGTTCTCTCTCCCCATCTCTCTACTTAAAGTATTTTGCAATCTATTTATTTTATTTGTATGTGTATGAGTGTTTGCTTGAATGTATGTGTGTATGTACACCATGCCTGGTCCCACAGAGGTCAAAAGAGGTCATTGGGTTTTCTGGAACTGGAATTCCATGTGGTTGTAACTACAGTGTAGTACTGAGAATTGAACCTCAGTGTCACACAAGAGCAACAGTTGTTTTCAACCATTGATCCATCTCCTAGCCCCCAAGTTCTTTTGTTTTTAATGTTTAAATCTTTAATGCATGCTAGATGGATTCTAGATGTAACTTCTGAGATAAAATTAGATTTCCCCTCCAGATGACTACCAGTTGATTCAACACAATTTATGAAGCGACCTTTTCTCTACTAATTATAAAATGCCACCTTTATCAAGTATCGAATTTCCATTAGTGTTTGATCTTCTACAGATCCATCTCAGTCAGAGGGTTTATCCTGAATTTTGTTACAAAAATTAAGAGGCAGATATCCAAGATGTCCACACAGATTTACCCACGCTCCATCTAGAGCAATATAGTCAACAGGCGGATTGTTCTTTGGGAGAAATATTCTACAATCCCCTATCTGCTAAAATCTGGTCTACTTACTACCAGCCCTTTGAATCAAATTTGACTACTGGGGAGAATAGCCTGCTTTCCTTTGTTTTGTGTGCTGAGTTAGCACCAGGGTGAGCTATGCTCACAGTGAGGGTATGAGCCATCAGTCATTCCCCCCCACCCCAACATACAGGGTATGAACACCACTCAAATCCATGCCTCATGTGCTAGGCAGGAGCCCTCCCTGTCCCTGAACTGTATTCCCAGGCTTTTTGTTGTTGCTACTGTTTGGGGAGTTTTGATTTCCTGAGATGGTGTTCACTATTTAGGCCAGGCTGGTCTGTAACTGTCTACATGTAGCTCCCTCCCTCCCTCTTTCTCTCTCTCTCTCTCTCTCTCAAGTCCAGGCAGGCTTAGAATTCAACATGTAGCCCAGCCTAGCCTCAAAGTCATATCAATGCTCCTACCTCAGCCTCACAAGTGCTGGATTAGAGAGTGCGACCACAGGAGCTGTGGACCTTCCTTTACCAACACCAGAGCACTTCTGCCCAGCATCCTCTCTTTCCCGGGGTTCATATTTGCATAGTGGCACAATGGGTCTTCCAGTCTCTATCTCTCACATGTGTACTCACCCAGTACAATCCATGCATGGTAGTCTCAATTTGACGTCTGTTTCTTGGATCTGAGTTAGCACAAGGTACCCATTCCTACAGGCATGCAATGGATTTGTTAGTAACACCCCCATGACACACACACACACACACACACACACACACCGCATGGCCATCTGTAATAGCACTGGTGGTATGTTGGATCCTGGGCTTTTCACTCCATTAAGAACAGCTTTTTCTAGGTTGAATAAATAAGATATCCTGCCTCCTCACTGCCGAGATGCCATCAAAGATGATTAAGTGTATATGACAGTAAGATAGAGCTTCTAGTCTTTAGTGGTCACATGGCACAAATGAATGGAGTATTCATCTTAAGAACAATGGTGTCTGACCAATAATTCAAAGAGGTCATTTCAAGCTGAGCATCACAGGGGTGTACCCAGACATCAGGGCTGGTTCCCTAGGCAGACAGTCTACTTTGCCTGTAGGTGAAGCAGGGTTATTTGATGACTGATGACTAGAATGGACACACCCTTGAGTTTAGGTACACATTCACTTTCTCGTCTTGGAGCCTTGTTGTTTGCAATGCTGGAATTTAGCTGTCACTGTCCCTCTCCCCACCTCCAGGAATTCAGATAGTATGGAGAAATCAGGTGTTATCTGAGACTTGAAATTCAGTTTATGAGTTCATTGTAGCTTGGGGTAATGCCATTCATTCAAGCCTGTGATGTTTCAGAGAGCTGTTGATGTCTGGTCCAGCCAATTTTTTCACGTTGTGGCGTGTAGGATGCACAATTCTCTTGGAATGCTTCTTGGATGACAGATGACTTATGCTGGTGAGTCTTTCCCTCAAGTGTCTTCGGGCTAGACCTGTCATGTCCACCTCATTGCTGATGAGCTGTTTGTGTGCAGAATTCTTGAGCCATTGACTTAACAGCTCTGATTAACACTGAGTATTCTGGCCCCAACGTGTTACAGACTTTTAATCTCCAATCATTCAAAGTGCTTGCTTCATTCACTGAATAGAGAGAGATATTTATGAGCCACATGGGTGGAGTTGATCCCACAAAGAATTTAGGGAGGGGAAAATTACATAATATGTAATCGTTTTTTAAGGAGAGCCTGAATCAGCCTCTGTGAGCCTTGTGTTGGTTTGCTCAGCAGTCCCTGCCTGTTTATTGTCTATTCCAGCATTGTATGAAAGTGCAAACCATGTGTAGGTGGTCGGTCCTGTTCTCTTCTGGCCTTGTCCTCCAGGGGCAATGAGATGGCCCTATTTCAGGCAAATTCCACAGCACGCCACTCTTTAGATGGGGTTTCTTGAGCAAGGCAGTGCTGTCCTTCTCCATGATGGGTCTCCCACATAGGAGTGGGCCCTTGGGCTCCTGCAGTAGACAGTGCTGTCAAGACCCACACCAATGGGACCAAATGCTGATAGACTGTAAGCCAAAGCATGTCTTTCCTTTCCTAAAGCTGTTTATACCAGGTGCTTTGTTAGAACAACGGAAATCTGCATAATTAGTGACCAGATCGAGGTAATTTGCTTTCCTTCTTTTGGGGCTGGGGGAGCTCCAAATCCCTCTCTCCTTGTTTCTCCATGGTATATGTAAATATATAACACATAATGAATTGTTGTGAACTAACACTATCCTACTATGGTATAGTTCATGAGGACCTATTCCTTCCATATAACCACATTTTGGTACCAATCATCCAGCTCACCCCATTCCTTCCTTATCCTCTCCTCTCTTGGAGCTAGTGACCATCATCACTTCCTCCCTCCCACTTAAAGTTCTGAGGATTAAACCCAAAGCCTTGTGCGTGCTGGGCAACCACTCTACCTACCTCTAAGTCACTTTCCCAACCCCATTCTACTATCATGTACATAACTTATTAGAAATATCTTTCACTACCAATGAATAGGAATAGTCTCAGAAGATGGAGCTATTCATTGATTTTTTTTTTTTTTTTTTTTTTTTTTTTTGAGACAGGATTTCTCTGTATAGCTCTGGCTGTTCTGGAACTCACTCTGTAGACCAGGCTGGCCTTGAACGTATAGATCAGCCTGCTTCTACCTCCTGTGTACTGGGATTAAAGATGTTTGCCACCATCACCTGGCAAGAAGATGGTTATTTTAATAGGTAGTTAAGCGAAGAAACAAACAAACAAAAAACAAAAAAACCCAAACAACTAGCACAGATGTACAAGGCTACTAGAAATGAATAACTTGTAAGAACACACACAGAATTGGGAGACACTCTAAAATACAAGAGTCTAAAAATGTATCAATATCAATATTAAGGGTATAACATAGTTTAAATTAACAAGACTTAAGGAGAAACAAGCTAAGTGTAGTGGTGTAGGGCGCCTGCTACACAAAAAGCATCATGGAGAAAGAAGGGAGAGGAGCAGGAGGAGGGGACCATGCCCAGAAAAGGCAAGAGGCTTAGAGAATCATTGTCTGTGCTGACCCAGGGAGCCGTGATGAGGACGCCATTTTTAAGGTCTGCTCAGCAGGCACATTTTTTGGATTCATTCCTTATTTTATTTTTAAATTATGTGTATGGGGGGTGTGGTGTGTACCCATGAGTGCAGGTACCCCTGGAGGTCAGAAGGAGGTATCAGATACCCTGAAGCTGGAGTCAACATGGTTGTGAACTGCTATTCATGGGTATTCGGAACTTGGGTCCCCTGCAAGAGCTCTTTACTGCTGAGCCACCCCTCCAGCCCTCTAGAGTCAAACTGAATTTAGGAAAAATTTATACGGTTAATAACAAAGGAACTCATATAGTTTTTTTTCTTTCTTTCTTTCTTTTTTCTTTCTTTTTCTTTTTGCTTTTTAGAGACATGGTTTCTCTGTGTAGCTTTGGAAACTGTCCTGGAAATTGCTCTGTGGACCAGGCTGGCCTTGAACTCACAGAGATCCGTCTGCCTCTGCCTCCCGAGTGCTTGGATTAAAAGGTTGTACTGCTGCCACCACCATCTGCCTTGAGTTTGTCTCTTTTACAGTCCTGGAGTTAGTGCCCAGGGCCTCAAGAATGTGAGATGGACATCCTTCCACTGAGCTGCACCCAAGCCTAAGCGGGAGTTTCAGATCCAGAAAGACAAGAGTAAAATCCCAGGTCTGCTTGCTAATGCAGTGTGTATGTGTCCTCAGTCGAACTGCAGCTCCTGCCCAAGTCCTGGGGAGTACTGTTTTAAAAAGCAGTAAATAGTAAAGAAGACAGCTGTGTGTTACTTAGCCATCCCTCACTGTGACGGGATACTAGAGATGATCAGCCTGTAAAGAGGAAAGGCTCATCTTGGCTAAAAGCTTTTGGAGGTTTCAGTCCATGCATCGTTGGCCTGTTGATTTGCAGACTGTGGTGGCATAGAACCTCACGGTGATAACACGTAGCAGAGTATCCTGTTCATCTCAAAGTGGCTGAGAAACAGATGAAAGGGCGGGGTACCAGTTACCCCATTTAAGGGATGAATGCTCTATCTAACTTCTTCCCACTCAGCCCCATCCCTACATATTCCACTGTCTCCCAACTTTTGAGTTAGGAGGGAACCAAACATTTAATGCTTGAGCCTTGCGGAAGGGGGAGGGGCAGGTGGCACACTCAAACCATAGTGCATTATACCCACCCATCACTCATTGGCATTTCCTAGATGCCATGTTCCATGCTGCATTACTTTTCCTTGGGTCTCCTTCTATTCACCTCCAGATACACAGGGCAGTGATGGACCAAGAAATGACTCCACCCGGGTCCAGCTTGGCAAAGCAATACGTTTATTGGGGTCACTTACAGGGGTGTAAAAGACTTGAAGGCAACAGTGTCGGTGAACAGCCCACCTCAGCACATCTGCATCCCGGGAGCTCCCTGTGCATTGCTGTCACCTGGGCCTCCGAAGCGTCCCTTCTCCCATGCTGTCTATTGCTTATGTCATCCCCAGGTTGGGCACTCATGAGTCAAGTTTGTGAGCTTTGTGGGTCTTGCTTTGTCTCTTGTTATTTCACGAGTCTCTTTCTTGACCATCCCCCTCCCTTGGGGACACATATCCTTCGGGCACACCACCACCAGACATCATCCACTGCAGAGAAGTTTGGGAAATGCTAAGCCTGGTCCACCCACTCTCCTTGCTCCAGACAAGAAATTCTAAAGCAGCTCCAACAACATTTGGAAGTGTCCAAATTACAAAGCCCCAAGTCCCATGACAATCGAGGAGGCCTAAGACTATATCAGATGGCATGAAGGCACACTATCCTTGGTTTAGTTGGTCGCAAATGTGTTTGAGCTGCCTGTTTCTCCTTCCTCTGACACCGGAGCTGCAGCCCAGAGGAGGGAAAGTCCCTTCTAGTCAGGCACGCTGGCTTGTTCTTTATATCTCATTGACTTGACAAGCTGAAGAATGCTTGCCTTGAAGTCATACTGGTCCCCAGTCAGCTAGGGAAAGCCTGTTTTTCTTTTCTGAGACAAGGCCTTACTTCTCTCTGCCTTGGGTCCTTCACTTAAATAAACCCCTTTTGCAAAATTTTTGCAATTTCAATACCCTTTCTACATCAATACTTGATATAATAGTGTGGTAAATCTAGAACTCAGGACTTCCCACAGGCTAAGGGTGCTCTTTTCCAGTGAGCTGGGAGCTCCATCCCTGGCCCCTATATTCTCTTGCTTACGGAGGCTCCACTGGAACCCATACTCTTTGGCATGGGAAGCCACCAACCTGAAAGATGAATGAGAGCAGGAACCCACCTGCCACATACATCCATCTAGCATCCAGAGCCTTGCTGCCTAGCAACTGGAACTTAGTAAACCTTTGTTGAGGGTTCGGTACTTAAAGGTATGTGCTGCAAGCACTTGGCTAGCAAATCTCTGTCAAGCAGACTTTGTATGAATGAGGAGGCAGACAAAGGCAGAAAGGGAAGAACACCGCCCACAGATGTTTGTATGGAGGCATGCACAGGGGATTTGGGTTCGAACCCATCCTCAGGACCTATGGAGAATATTCAGCATCACTGGAACAAAGTGAGCTGTTTGTGGTGGTTTTATTTGTTGCTTTATTATTATTTAAGAGCATGACAAAGGGAGCGTAGATGCAAGCCTATCCCAGCCTGAATTCTTAACACTGGGGGTGAAATCATCAGGGCAGTAAAGACTGCCTGGCATTCCTTTTTCAGTCAGTGATGGTGGCCAGTCTTTCTAGAGATGCTGGGGAAAGTGAGGGCTTCCAAAGAAGCCCATCAGGAGATGCACGAGGTAGGAATGGTGTGTGTGTGTGTGTGTGTGTGTATGTGTGTGTGTGTGTGTGTGTGCTTGTACCTGCACTCTTTATTACAGTTGCATTAGCACAGCCTGATCCTGTGGGAATCATGATGTGCAGCTGCCATCACTGTCTGAGCTGTTAATGAGGAAGCCGCTAGGAAAAAGGGGCGGGATCCCTCTTTCCCCACTCTCCAGAACCCTTCCTTGAGCATTCTCCTAGCTCCTTGTTGTTATAAGGAATAGCTGGAGGGCAGGACAACCCTGCCAGTTCATCGTCTGGATCTTAAACACTGCTCCAGTCTAGTCTAAGATGGGAGGACAGAGCAGCTTATGAACCCTAGGGACAAGATGTCAGTATCATCCCTGGCTCCTTGGAACACTGCTGCTTATCACTGGGAACACCATCTGTTCAGGTCAGGGGAATGCGATTTGTTTGAAGAGGGAAGGAAGACCGGAGAGCAATATCCCATAGTGTTTTCATTGGAGTATGAAGAGTAATAGCCCTTCACATGAAAGACACCTTTATATTCCAATTGAGTTATGAATCCCAGAGCGTGACGAAGCTGAGATTTATTCCCCACATTACTCAAGCCTCCAGACCCATGCTTTGAGAGCTCTGTGCTCTTAATGAATTTCCTGAATCTAGTCATTTTTTTATGCCAAAAATGGGGGAAGGAAAGGAGGGAGGAGGTTTGACTTACCGTATGGGGAGTAGAATTTAAAGGGGAAAGGACATAAAAATATGGTGACTTTAGATAAAAGAAGATAACATTTGCACAAAGTTTGTCTCTGTTTGTCTCAGTCTGTGTAAAAAAATGGCCTTGAGGATGTCTTTCTAAAATTAATTTCGAAGCCACCCTTTAGTTTTATGAATACCCAGGAGGATGTTCTTAGGTGTGTCATATTATCACTACCGGTACCAATATCACCAACAGCATTAGCTTCTTCATTGTTACTATATTAAGGGATGTGTGTGTGTTTAAGTGTTCCACATGCATGTGGAGGCCAGGGGTAAACTTATGTTGTCCTTCCTTAGGTAATGCCAACCTTGTTTATCTGATACACCGTCTCTCACTGAACCTGATACTCCCCAGTTACTTAAGGATAGCTGGCCAGCCCTGGGCATCTAGGGAGGCAAGTGTGTCTCCACACTCAGCTTTTTATGCAGGTTCCAGTGTAGTGAGATATCCACCTGCCCACACCTGTTGCACTGACTACGCTCATTGGGACATGGGGACAGGTGCAGGCATGACCTGAGGGGACAAGGTCTGGGGTCTGGGACCCCAGCTGGACCTCTTATTTCCTGGTCGGAGACAGAGAGCATCCGGAGGCATCCTTGGAACTGGAACCTGCAGCCGTTATCTGTTTTGGTGTAAGTGATTTCTCCCCAAATAAACATTCATCAACCTATCATTTCCCAGATTCTTATTTACCACACTTTATTCTAGGGCAAGCACTTCGCTGGCCAAGCCACCTCCGCAGCCCCTTCATTAACACGCTGGCTTCTGTGCGCCCGGTATGAAGTGCATGAGCGGTGGCTCTGAGAATCGTGGCTTCATTACTTCATAAATACCCAAATGATTTTCAGTTTTCTTCCACCATTCTCTGTGGTGATATGTTGTTTATGATCTAACAAATAAAGCTTGCCTGAAGATCAGAGTGCAAAGCTAGCCACGTCAGCCAAACAGGCCAGGCAGTGGTGGCACACACCTTTAATCCCAGCAGCCACACTAGTTAGCCAAAGAGGCTGGTGCTGTCATACTGTATCAAACCACCAAAGTAGCATCCTTGCATCATTCTTCCTCTTCCCCTTCCTCCTTTTCTTCAGTCCGCTGCTTATTAAGAATGCCCATAGGGCCCTAGGTAGAGGTCAACAAAAAAGAGTAATGCAGCAGAATTGGGGCATTTCAAAAAGTATGCCAACTATAGCACCTTAGTAATACATGTGCTCAAGGTCAATCTTCCCTATACCAGTCCCATCCTATCTGATGATGGTAGTGTGACAAAAATGTTCCTGGGGAGATGCAACACATGTCTACTCACCCCTGAAAGGGAACCCATGACAAATCAAAGTATGGAAACCACCAAGGTCATACTTGGCAAACCAGTGAGTTTTATTGGGGTTACTTACAGGAATATAGTGAGGGATTTCCTACAGAAGCAGAAATGACTCAAAGACAGCTGCATCACCAAGGCCCACCTGGGTGAAGCTCACAAAGCTGGAACCAGGATCTCACTGCACAGCCTGCAGGCATCTCCACAGGATGGAGAATGTGTTTTCCAGGTACCTGGGTTGGTCTTCCGGGAATCTTGGCGGTTTCTGCTTCTTCCGGGCAGCTGGCCGTCTCAGAGACTTCTTTGAGCTCGGCCTCCTTGTCTGAGGGAAACTCTCAGCGTTTCTTGTTTATCCTGGCAGGGAGGAGCCTGGTGATTCTTCAGCTTCAGAGACTTCCTGAAACTCCTTTGTGTTGTTCATCTTGCTGCTTAAGGAGCTTTGCTGCAGGATGGAATATTTCGGTCTCCTAGGGAAGTGTTACACAAGTAGAAATGTCATGTTGTGCAACCCAGCTCCCTCCCACCTCATTTTCTATAGAGTCAGTCAGTTTGCTTCTGAAGGAAATAACACACACGTGAAAATTCAGCATCTGGCAGGAAGTGTTAAGAGCATCAGGAGTTCAAGAACATCCTCTGTGAATTTGAGACCATCGTAGGCTACATGAGTCTCTATCAAAAAAGGAAAAGAAATAGAAGCCAGGGGAGGAATGAATGAATGGATTTCTTCCTGGGATGAAATCAGTTACTCTCTGTTGTATTTCTGGCATGACTAAAACATATGTAAATACATTTTATTGCATTGGAAACAATAGTAAGATGAAGGGTTTGACAAGATCTTATATTGATATAAATTATGATATATAATATAGCTTGTTGTAATTTGTTCCTGGTTTATAACTCCTTCCCAGGATGAGTCATAGAAACTCTAAATTTTCCCTGCCCATAGATAGATAATGAATTAGTTGCTTTTCTCATTGGGACTGGTTTGTTTTAGCTCGAAGACTGGGGGTACAGTTCTTCTTGGTGGGACGGGCTTGGTGACTGTAGCTGCAGGGGCAGCCCTGTGAGGCAGCTGATCACGTTATGCTGGAATTAGGAAGCAGAGAGAGATGAATCCTGGGGCTGAGCTTGCTTTTTTCCTTTTAGTTCAGTCTGGATTCTATTCCACGGGTGGTGCCATTTATATTTAGGGTAAGTTCCTTCCTCAGTTACACTACTCTGGAAGCTTCCTCAAGAGCAGGCCTATGCATGTTGTTTCCTAGACGCTTCTAAATCTAGTCATGTTGACGATGACTTACAAAACAGCCCCTTGCCAACTTGACACCCCAGAATGTCACTTTTGAATCACAATGTCCCACCCCTGGTTGTCAAAGGCTGGTAGACACGTCATAATACAAAAACGCATTTCGTTCAGATGCCCTCAAATCTTAACAGCTCTAACATTTCTCAAAAGCCCCAAAGTCTCTTCTGAGATTCAAGATACTCTCTTAACTAGGAGTCCCAGGGAGAGGAAATATTAGGCTTCATACTTTCAATATATGATGGAGTCACAAGGGAAGCAGGGAAAAAGCAAGGGAAGATTGGACTGGAGCAAGACCAAAGCCTGCAGGGCAAATAGCAAACCACGCAGCTTAGCATCCGGCTTTAGGCTGGGCTCCACCCTTCCAGCTCTGCTGTCTGTAACACACATGGCCTCTCTCTTGGGCCACCTCTATTCTGTGCCTACAGTTTTCATCAGTAGATGTCCCAAGGACCTGTCATATCCAGTATTCCCATTTTCCATTGCAATTTAGCCTTGGTTTTCATAGCTTGATGCAAATGGCCTCCTAGGGACATCTGAATGTGCCATATATTGCCTGGCCTCAGCGAGTTTCTATAATCTTGATGCAAGCTCTATGACCTGATAACTGTTGCATTTTGCACACTTGCAAAACCAGTACCACGTGAATGACATTGCCAGTCCAATATGTAACATGGCCGCCTTCTGCCAACTCTGTAAGGGTTTTGGTGTTCCTTGGTGGCTGAACCTGGGAAAACACTTGTTTTTGATCAGGTAGATCGGGCTAGCATTCCCAATACAGGCTGCCTCCTTCCAATTGAGCAGTCATTTTCCCAAGTGGGAGACTTCAGTGGGTGTGGTCTTCCCTCAGTGCAGCTTCCCTATCTCCTTTGCAATGACAGCTGTATTCTCTGCAGCCCTCCACATCTACATCTCTCACTCTCTTCCCCTTGCCAAACTCCACATCTTTCATGTCTTTCCACTCTTTTGGGTCTCCTAGGACCTCCACAGGTTTGTCTGTCTGGGAGCTCTCTGATTCATCTCCTCTTGGGTTTCCCCAGGAACTGAGTTTTTGCTACTAGAAATCTGGCAAGGCCTACCTGTCCGGATTCCTTCTGGCCTCTCTGTGTAACTGCAGAGTTGATTGTTTACTTGCTGGTGGGGAGAAATCATCCTCTTCATGGATGGACTCCCCTTAGGACTGGCTACCTCCCCTTGTATTGGTTTCCTCCTCATAAACAACACGTCAGGGTTTCTTCCTACCTAGAGGTCTCTTGGGATAACGTTTAAATCAGATTTGCTCAAACCCTTGGGTTAAGTAGGTTCTTTGCTTTTCTTTGTGTGCTTTCCTTTGGGCATGTCTCTCCTTGTCTCTCCCTGCTACCTGAACACTAAGATTTAGTGGGTTGATATGAAAATAACAGCTCAGAGCAGGGGTGACAAATGAATTTCGACTTGCCTATCACTCTCATTGGGTTGTTGTAGTTATTTCAAGAGCTGGTTCAATTTTTTTTTCAATTACATGCATTTGGGTGTGGATATGGGTGTGTGCATGCCACAGCTTGTGTGTGGAGTTCAGAGCAGAGGATAACTTGTTGCTTCTCTCCATCTACCACCTGGAGCCCTGAGGAAGTGAACTCTGTTGTTAGACTTGGAAGCAGGACCCATCATCCACTATGCCATCTCTCTAGTCCTCAAGAGCTATTTTGAGAAAGATTCATGAGATTTTTCCAGGCTCGGTCTCCAACAGTAGGTAATTTCACCCAGTTGGTAGCACATTCTGCTTGGGTCGCTGTTCATGGCCTAAGCATTGTTTGCAGAGGCTTTCTTTATTAGACATTGCCTTGAGAGGAAAATGTGTAGAGAAATGAAAGGAGAAGAATAAGATCCTTCAGTAGCCACCAAAGTCTCCTGAGGTTCTCTGGAGCTTGGGTTTCCCAAAAGAGGCAAAGGCGACTGTCCATAGAATTGACCATGAAGAGTTGTACCCTTGGGAAAGAAAGCGGCCGTTTATACTAATTCCCTTGCCTTCCTCCTCTTTTCTTTAATAACTTAAGAACTCCTACACCTGGCCACTGGGTGGTTTTTCCATGCTTGGACCCCTTCTGACCAGCAGGAGTTTCTGTTCTGTTCTGTCTTTAGTTAATTGCTAGTCCAACACTCTTTGTCCAGAGACTGTGAGCTTCATTCTGCATAGCCTGTAGGCATGATCAATCTCAGGCCACAGTACATCATTTTGGGGAAATCAAGGCAGGAGCTTGAGACAGGTGGTCAGACCACATTCATAATCAAGGGCAGAGAGAAAAGAACACAGCCATGCTACCTGCTTGCTTTTATTCACACCGAAGTCAAGAATAAATTGTTTCCTCACTTATGATTAGGAAAATAAATGGTCCACATTTGGTGGCTCATGCCTACAAATCTCAACCATAAGGAGACTGACACAGAATGATGGCCAAGAGTTCCAGATCAGCCCAAGATACAGAATGATACCCTGTCTCAAAAAAAACACAGTACAGAAAACTAAATAATGACTGTAATCCTAAATATAAAAGCTAAAATTCCAAAGACTCTAGGAGAAAACAAAACAAAGCAGAACTTAGAGTAGGACACAGTTCTCAGACGACTTAGAAAAAGCATAGATGACAGTATTAGAAACTGTACTTGATCAAAATGAATAACCTCTGCCCAAAGGGGGGTATGATGAAGAAAACAAAAGATGTAGGATTAAAACACTTACACATTATGTGTTATGTAAGGATGGTTTGGCCAACAGTGAACTATGTGCACAACAGTAGTCTCACAGGATTACAATGGAGCTGGAAAATTCCTAAGACCTGAGGGTAAAATATCACCAGCATGTAGAATCCAGTGGTGGTAAACAGATGTTTCCTATGCTTCTTATCACTATTTGAGCATGATTCCTCTGCTTATAAAAAGAAAAGTTTACATTTTTTTGTTTGTTTGAGATTTATTTTTGTTTTATGTGTATGTTAGATGCCTGCATGTATGTACATATATCATGTGTGTGCCTGATGCTTGTCGAGGCCAGAAGAATTGGATCCCCTAGGGCTGGAGCTACAGCTGGTTGTGAGCCACCTCGTGGTTGCTGGAAACCGAACCCTGGTCCTCTGCAAGTGCTCCTAATGGCTGAGCTGTCTCTTCAGCACCAAGTTTCATCATGCTTTATGTACCAACCTTAGCTGTCTAGTGATCCCTCACCTCCTGATTGCACAAACAGGCCATCAAGCAGTTGTTCTGTCATCTGATGTCACCTACTGTGAGTTAAGCATTAACCTCTCCTCCTTAAGAATGTATATTAAGAAAGTGACCGACTTTCTGTTGAATACACAGTCCTTGCTCTGCCAGTGACAACTGGTGTAGCATTTGGAGAGCCTTGTAAGCCGCAGGGGTTCTGATTTCTAATGTGTAAAGTAAGGTTGGGCTAAATCAGGGCCATGTGGAGGACAGATGGTGCTGACCTATGCAATCTCTTCCCTGCTGAGTCAGGACAAGTCTCCAGGCAGCACCGTCAATGACGGACTTGGCAGAGCAGGAATTTGTGTTTTTGCTATGCACCTCCTAATCTCCCAGGTTATTCCCAGCTTTGCAGACACAAGTACAAATTACATCATCACTTTCTTCTGTAGTTGGCTTTTTTTTTTTTTCACTCTTTAAGGACCTGTCACTTAGCTCCCAAATAAACACACAGAGACTTACTCTTACTTATAAATACTGGGTCTTAGCTGAGCTTGTTTCTAGCCAGCTTTTCTAACATAAATTAACCCACTTCTCTCCTGTGTTCTCCCCTGGGATTCTTAATTCCGTCTTTCTTCCCTTCTTACTCCATGGCTGGCTGTGTGGCTGGGTGGCTGCCCCTAGTGTCCTCCTCTCCTTCCCCTTTTCTCGCTTCTAACTCTTCTCTTTTCTAGAACCTAAATTTCTCCTGCTATTTATTCTCTCTGCCTCGAAGCCCCACCTGTTTCTCTTTCCTGCCTACCTATTGGCTGCTCAACTCTTTATTAGACCAATCAAATGTTTTAGACAGGCAAACTAACACAGTGTTACAAATGTAACATAAAAGAATGCAGCACACCTTTGCATCATTAAACAAATATTCCACAGCATAAATAAATGTAACACATCCCCAACTAATATTCCCCAACATTCTTCAGATGTGAAATGTGATTAGAAACTCTGTGATTAAAGAAGGTTCTATGTATTAGAGATAAAATTCAACATAACAAAGCAGAATATATTTACTATGTATAAAATGGTTTATTAAAATCCCTTTCAAATAAGTTTGTGTGTAAGGGTGGTATGATCATGTGTACTTGTGTGGGGTAGTGTATGCACAAGAGCATTCATTTGTGAGAAAGAATGCCCCAAAGTGGGGATTTGATTATGTAGCAAGAGAATCTATAAAGTCGGAGTATAAATAGCAACCAACACTAAGAGATGAAAATAACAGTGGATCCCTGTAACTAAGATAGTTCTGCTATAAGTAGATCACACCTGAAATCTGAGCACGTGGGGGTACATGCAAGACAATGGTGAGTTTGAGACAACTCTTAACTACACTTGGTTATCTGAGGGCCAGCCTGAGGTGTATGTGGAAAAGGAGCAGCTTTGATGAGGAAGGTTCTGTTTTGTCTTCAGAGTCAAGGAGAAAGAGAAGGGGAGGAGAGGAAAGCACATGGGACTAGGAAAATTGAGTCAAGGGAGGAACAGATGAGAGGAGAGAGAGAGAGAGAATAAAAGAGAGAGCCATTATAGGTTTCTAGAGAGAGAATAAAAGAGACTCTAGAGAAATGTCCAGAGACCTACAAGATTGACCCCAACTAACAATTTGAGCAATAGTGGAAAGGCTACCATAAATGTCCCCTGATAGTGAGATTGATGACTAACTTATCTACTGTCATAGAGCCCTCATCTAGTAGATGATGGAAACAGAAGAAAACACCCACAGCAAAACACTGAGCCAAACTGGAATCCAGATGCAGAGAGGGAGGACAAGACCAGGCTACAGAAACCCACAGAGACAGCTGACCTGAACAAGGTGGAGGCAATGGTCCCCGACTGATAGCTGGGAATCCAGCATAGGACTGACTCAGACTCCCTGAACATGGGTCTCAGTTAGAAGGCCTGGGAAGTCTAAGGGACCTCTGACAGTGGAACCAGGATGCATCCCATCCCTGATGCACAAAAGGACTTTGGGAGTATCCCATGGAGGGATACTCCCTTAACCTAGAGACAGGCGAGAAGTCCTAGTCCCTACTCCAAATGACTTGAGGGATTTTGATGACCTCCTCCTGGAAAGCATCACCCTACCTGTGGAGTGGGGAGGAGGGAATGGAATGGGAGGATAGTCAGGGGGAAGGAAGGTATGGGAGGGTGGGAGAGAGGGTAGGAGAGAGGGAGGGAGGGAAGGATAGGGAACTGGGATCTATATGTACAATAAGAAAAATAAGTAATTAAAAATTTTAAAAATGTCAAGAAGGGATACAATTAAGCTGGAGTGGTGGTGGCACACCCCTTTAATCCCAGCACTTGGGAGGCAGGAGCAGGTGGATCTCTTTTAGTTTGAGGCCATCCTGGTCTACATAATGAGTTCCATGATAGTCAGAGCTACACAGTGAGACTCAGTGTCAAAAAAATAAAACAAAATAAAAACCAGGAAGGAGATGGGGGGGGAGGGAGGAGGAGATACAACCCATTATGCTCAGGAAAGAATGGTGGCAGGAGTAGGAGGTAGCTGGTCACGTTGTGCCCTCCCCCTCACCATTCACTTTCTTCAACAAGGCTCCAGCTCGCAAAGCTTCCACGGCCTTCTAAAGCAGTGCTAGCAGCTGGGGACCGTGCGTGCAAACTGGTGGCCAATAGGAGACATTTCACATTCAAAGCATAACTAAGTGGAACCAGGGAGGGGCAAACAAGGGATGGGATATCATAACAAAACTCATGATTTTATAAACTAATTAGCTCCAGACATGATTGTGCGTACCAGTAATCCCAGTTCTCAAAGTAGGGACACACAGAGGCAGGAGGATTGCTACAGCTTTGAGGCCAGTCTAGTTTATATGTACATCCCAGGCCAGGGTCTGCTCTGCATAGTGAAACTCTGTTTCAGTAATAGTAACAATAATGACAATAGTAATAAAGTTTGCGCCATAATATTTAATGTGTTTTAGAAAGGTTTCTTTCTTATATTCCATGTGTGTGTGTGTGTGTGTGTGTGTGTGTGTGTGTGTGTGTGTGTGTGTCTGTGCGCGCGTGAATTCTGGTGTCTCCTTCCATCATTGGGTCCTGGGGTTTGAACTCAGGTCATCAGGCTTGGCAAGAGATGCTTCCTCCACTGGGCCATCTCATTGGCCCATCTCTCTAGCCTTATAATAAAGAGCATGCACCTTCTTTTTCCTGTCTCCCTTCCACTCCTGTTTGAAAACTGGTGCTAAAGGCATCCATCCACACAAACATCAGTATAGACAAATAATTTGCAAGACACTTCAATTCCATTTGTGATTTGTAACACCACTGGGAAGCAATGTTGTCAGAGGAGATCTGAAATGGGGGACAACACAGGAGCCCCAGGTTCTGATCGGAAACCAGAGGAAACATGGCTGAGAAAAACATGAGTGGGAAGTGCTGGAGGTAGGCAGATCTTCCTTCTTCACCATGCCTACCACATCCTTGCCTCACCAACCTTGCACGGCCATTTGGGACCTCCAAGGCTGGGTTTTCAGCATAGGTGTCCTGCCAGCTTGATAAGCACAGTAGTTTTCCAGAAGGGTGGGGACTTAGGACACTTCCTGCTCTGGTTATAATTTAACATCTCAAGTGTTTTCTGGCCAGAAATGTAAGCAGAACAAAGAAAGCATAATTCAACATGTCATGGGATGGAGGAAAGATTATTCGAGCTTGGATACTTTCAATGCGGAAAGGCCCAGTAAAATTGTCTTGAGAAAGGTAGAGTTTAAGCCAAGATGGGTGGTACATGCCTGTAATCTCAGCACTTGAGGAGGAGGCAGAAGGAAAAGGAGCCCAAGAACAGCCACAGCTCTACAGTGAGTTCAAGGACACCTGGGCTGTGAAAGACCTTATCTCAGCAAAACAACAACAACAACATACACACACACACACACACACACACACACACACACACACACACGTTATAATAATACTAAGTGCTAAACTGGAATTCGGCTTCCTACTACTAAGTAGCTTCTTTTCTACTAACTTTGTAGTCTGAATTACTGACAGGAATGTCTTGCCTTGTTGAAGTTGTGTAAATAACTCATGCTCCAGCCCATATGGAGGCCACATCTGTTCTGATAGGCTGGGCCTGTCCTGCTCTGTGTTAGTTCCTTTCCTCATTGTGATACTGAAATACTTAACAAGAAGCAGTTTAAAGATGGAAGCAGGTTTACTTTGGCTCACAGTCTGAGAGGTTCTTGGCTACAGGTTCTTGCCTGGCACAGAATGCGGGACCAGCAGAGGCAGGACGGCTGATGTGAAGAAGTTTCCCATAAAGAGTCTTTGAGGACTGTGGAAGGCTTTAGAACTGTGGACTGGAAAAGCCATAGAATGCTGTAAGCAGAGCTTAGTGAGTGCCTATAGGGGGACCCTGGAAGATAAGGGCTGAGACTAATGTGTACAGTGGAGGCCCAGCCTATGAGGTTGCACAGGGGAAGAAGGACCCTTTAACAACTGGGATAGAAGCCATTCGTATGATATTTTGGTTAAGACTCTAGTTGCCTTCTTCCCATGTTCTGGGAACTTGCCTGAGGCTGAATTGGAAAGTAATGGATTCATATCTCTGGTGGGGGAAATTTCAAGACAACATAACGTTGAATCTCTGGCATGGTTATTACTGATCGTTTGTGTTCATGTCTACAGTGAGAAAGAGCAACAAGTAAGGAAGAAACACATGGAAAAGGTGTGCAGTTTGGAGAGGGAAAGAGTACTAGGAAGCTTAAGTCAGGTCATGTGCTGAAAAGAGGCTGGAATTGCAATTCCTGCTCTGCATAGGAAAGACAGGAAAGGTGTCCTTGGGGCAAAACTCCACCCAGCTAAGCCTTCAGTTTGTGCAAGAGAGCATAAGGGGTAGCTTATGCCTGGGAAGCAACCGAGTCAGCATGCAAAGGCTGCTGTTACCATAGTCAAATGGATGACCATCCATCCCAAGCTAGCAGCTGAACTTGGTAGTGCCATCCACATGATCTTGATTTTGGGAGAGACTGAGGGAGAGCATAGATTCTTCTTTCAGTTTCAGAGAGCCATGGGGGCCAGACCACATACGATGGGCTCAGGATCCCGGTGAGGAAGACCTGAGAGGCCACTGATCGAAGCAGTAGATGGTGAAGCCTGGGTTGCAATAGAGACCCCAAGATGTTGCAGATAACCAGAGGCAAGAGACATCTGCCAAGAAGAGCCACGTACAGGGTATGGAACCAACCCAAGGGAGAGATGTATGTTGTAGGCATCAAAGCGTGAGGGGCAGAGACATCTATGTCCTTTGAACTTGAAGCCTCAGATTGTAGCACAAATGCTAAAAACCCAGAGACAGATATTGGAGTTAAAGCTGAAGATTAGAGAAGTAAGACAGCCAGCCACTAGCCCTTTCCTCCACCTCAGACTGAAAGGGCTGGCCTGTCTCCAGGGACCCTCAAGCTGCCACCTTATGTTGCTCTCCAGTGCTGGGTCTCCACACTGTTTCCTGCAATGACCTGACATCCACAAGGCCTCCAGCTGTGGACAGACATCACTATATATGGACTTCAGGGGCAGCACAGACCACTAACATCAACATGTCCTCTATCAGCCGCATGGACCGCAGACGTCAGGCGGCAGCACGGAACACAGACATTCACATGGTCTCTCGTGGTCACATGAACATTTACATGGCCTCCAACAGAACAGGCAATCACATCTTGCCTCTGAAGGCTTTGAAATTCTCAGTTTATGCAGCTTGTTTGATTGTGTTCAAATGAAACCCTTGACAGAGTCTAGAAGTTCATCCCTCCCAGCAGAGGGATGACGGAGGCAAAATGTAACCAATAGGCACACAGTTTACAGGATGAAGAATGGGGAATTAAGTGTAATGTTGTTTGAATTCTCCCTCCTGCACCTTCTTTGATAGTTTACAGTCTTAGATGTTCAGCATCCTGTGACAGAGAAGGGAGAATATCAGTCAGTGTCTTCTATAACACAAACCAGAGCTGGTTTCAGCTCTGACACATGAAAAAAATCCCTGTCTTTAAAATAGAAAATGAGGCAAACATATTGAAAATAATCATGTTATAAAGGCTCATTAAAAATGAGGTCATAGGAGAATTATTAGTGTTTAGAAACCTGGGGGCAGACAGACAGAAGTTTCTAGAGCCATGCATGGGAAGGAAGGCAAGTGGGAGGCGAGGCCCCCTCTATTGTGTTCTCACACACCTGTGGGTTTTTCAGGAACTCCACTCTCTCAAGGTAAAGACCTAAGAAAAGCCCCTAATATCTGGTAGCAGGAGTGAAAAAGTAATTATCATGGTTTTAAATTTATGCAAAAAAAATGATGAGAACTGCTTTAAAGGCACACTCTGAAAAGAGAAACATCAGATATGACACAAATTGTGAAATTATGAGATGAGGCATGTTAAATAACTATGCTTACCATGTTAAGGATGCTATAAAAATGCTGACAATGTGCAAGAATAGATGAAGACTAAGCTGAAAACAGTAACTGTAAGTAAAAATCAAAAGGAAACAGTAACAAGCACAAACCACTAAGAGATGCAAAGAAAGCATTTGATGGGTTTACCAATAGACTAGATGTGGCCAGAGAAAGGATCAATGGACTGGAAGACACATCAGTGAAAGTTTCTCGAACTGAAACATAAAGAGAACAAACAAACCAACAGGGCAACTGTAGTAACTGTGCAGAAGTTGCAAACAATGTAACATACATGTGCCTGGTGGAGAATTTTAAAAGGGCAAAGAGACAACTGAAGTAATGATGGTCAAAGTATTTCCAAAATTAATAAGAAACAAAACCACAGATCCAAAAGGCTTAGACACACACACACACACACACACACACACACACACACACACACACGCAATTCAAAGTGTAGAACATAAAATACAAACAAAATCTTGACGTGCAGAGGAGAAACAGTTGGCATGTAAGAGATATACAAATAAGAATTTCACAAGACTTCTCATCTGGAACTGGACTGGAAATGTCCTCTGTTCTAGAGCCCTGAGGGTGCCGGCAGATGCTATACCCAGGCTTCTGGGGGTAACTTTCATCAGCCATCTTGCACAGTCATGGACCCTGTGTGTAGCAACACTGAGCAGCCAGGCAACAGGAGGCCACCAGTGCAATAATGGTAAGTGTGCTACATGGTAACCAACCGCCTTCTGACTGGGAGGAATTCACCTCCGATGGGGTAAACCACATAGAACCTGTGGCTAGGGAGGTCAGAGGCCTGAGTGGGGAAAGAAGCTGCTGTTGTTCTGCTAAAGGGACATGATGTACCCATAAATTTTATGGGTCCAAATAACTACATTTATGCCCATAGATCATTACTGCTCTCAGCTTTGACTAGAGAGAAACTGCTTTTGCAACAGCCACTGCAATGACTCATAACTGGTCAAAGTAATGAAAATAAATAAATCCCAGCCATAAATGGGACAGCTATTCATCCCCACCAAGGCTCAGCAAACATTCCAGAAGGGATGGTAAAACAAACAAACAAAAGAAGAATTATGAGTAGGAGAAACTGGGGAGGACCTTTGTTGTGGAATAATCCTTTTTGTACACTGTGAAGATTTGTCACATGGATTGGTTTAATAAAAAGCTGAACGGCCAATAGCAAGGCAGACTTTTTCAGGACAGAGAGAATGCTGGAAAGAAGAAGGGCAGAGAAGCCAGGCAGACACAGAATGAGTCAGACACACAAAATGGGGTAGAGGTAAAAGTCACATGACAGAATGTAGATTAATAAAAATATGGGTTAA
The DNA here is from genome assembly GCF_943737965.1 of Phodopus roborovskii. NCBI lineage: Eukaryota > Metazoa > Chordata > Mammalia > Rodentia > Cricetidae > Phodopus > Phodopus roborovskii. Next base: position 15,140,494 of record NW_026126482.1, on the reverse strand, counting down.
TTTAAGTTATAAGAGCTAGTTAAGAACAAGCCTAAGCTATTGACTGAGCTTTCATAATTAATAAAAAAAAATCTCTGTGTGGTTAATTGGGAGCTGGCAGGTGGGATAGAAAAATCTGCCTACAGACCTGCAGAATGCTGTCTGGAGGTTTGATGTGGATGCTCTTCTCTTGAACTCACAGTAGTTGTGATTACCTTGTACAAGATGTATACAAGACTGAGCTGGTTAACACCATGTCACAGAAGGAGGAGGGGCCACAGGGCTCATCTCCCCCTAAAGAAAAAGTTAATAGAGATGGAGAAAGGAGAGACGTTTCCTTACTGATGTAGCCATTTACTACAGGTAAAGTACCCGCAGTTCTGTAAACAACCTTAATGAAACTAGTAAACACTACACCCCACACACAGAGGGGGGGGGAGGGAGACCTTTTATCCCAGCAGCCAGAAGCTAGGAGGTAGTGGTACACACCTTTAATCCTGGGATTTGGGATTAACAGGTAGACAGATCTCTCTGAGTTCAAGGCCACCAAGGGATACATGAGATTGAATCAGTCTAAAAGAGAATTATAGCTCACACCTTTAATCCCAACATTAGGGAAGTATATAAGACAGAAGCAAGGTCTCAGACAGGCATTCATTCTCCAGCCACACTGAGGAGAGGCAGCAGTATGAAAGAGCTCATGGATCAGCCCACACAGCCTGAGGTGGAGGTAAGAAGCTAGTGGGTCAGCTGCTTTGCTTTTCTGATATTCTGGGTCTTTTATTTTTTGTGTGTGTGTTACATTGTCCTCTGACCTCCACAAATGTACGTACATACACAAATGTGCATGCACACACACCAAAGTAACATAAGATAAATAATTTTAAAAGTTATGCCATGTTGTAGGATATGTTTTGACCACACTGTGAACCCTGAGATTCCATTAAATAAAATTTAATATAGGTCAGGAGGTGAAGTAAGCAACCGATGACCGGAAGTAATCATAGAGAGTGAGGGACATCAGGAGGTCAGAGAAAGAGGCACAGGAAGTAGAAGGGAGGAACATCTGGTTGAAGGAGTTTTTCTTCTCAGAGTAGGAGAGGGACTATTTCTGAGACTTTAGCTGAGAAGGAGGGATACTCGACTGCTTCTTCAGTCTCTCTAACCCAGCAGGTTTTTACCCCAGTGTCTTGCTCCAGAGTCTTTATTGGTAAAGTAGAATGGTACAGACTTAGTTAAAAACTAGTTTAAAGAACATTTGCCTCCCTGTGTGGAGGCAGCTGAAGCTGGGGCAGGACAAGAAGGCTCCCCTGGCCTACAGCCTAAGTAGTGAGGAGAGACTGCGGCAGCAAGGATGCAGCGGCGGTGGCTGCAGAGGTGGCAGCTGTGGACACACAGTCAGCAGCTGAGGCGGTGGCAGGACCAGGCACAGCAGCTGAGCAGCAAATACTAAAATAAGCTAGAGTGGTTATACTTATTTCAGACCTAGTGGACTTGAGAACCAGGAGGATTACTATGTAGAGGGGCATTTTCATAGTGAAGCAAAGGTCATTTGGGGGCTGGAGAGGTGGCTCAGTGGTTAGAGAGCATATTGCTCTACCAAAGGACTAGCGAGCAAGCACGTCCTCCTGGCCTCTGTGATCACCAGCACACATGCATGCTACAGGAACATACACACATTCAAGACACACACACACAAATACACATTACATATTTTTGAGGGTCACTTACTTAAGATGTAACAGTAACTGCCATGTGTGTGCCTTGCAATGGAGCATAATCCAGTGTGAAGCCAAAGCCTCACAGAATTGCCAGGAGGAAAAAATGGATGTCGTTTCAGCCCCTCAGCAGTAGTTACCCACACAGAGCCCAGAGAAATCATGGGAATACCACTGAATAGAACACCACCATCAATCTCCCAGGCCACTGACACTAAGTGCCCTTAGCCTTACTTTGAACAAAATTGGAAATGTGAAAATACATACTTTGAATGCCAGCAACTGTGGGTGGCATGGAGTCTTCTTTATATGAACGAATGACCTGAAATACTGAATTATATCTATTCCTTGTTTTGTGAGAGACTTTCTACAGATATCCTGTGAGCATTTAAATTGTGAGTCCATTTAGAGTTTTATAGTTTGTCTTACCAAACACTGAGTCAGGACATGTATCACCATTGCTCCTGTATGTATGTGGGGATGCAAATGCCATTTTGCTAACAAGTGCTTCTCTTGGTGAGATCAGCAAATAGCCCTCACAAGCAAGCCTCTCCCCAGAGCCTTTGTCTTGCTGCTTGTACCCCTCCCCCATCCCACAGGCTAGACCACAGAGGGCTGCTCTTCCAAACCTAGAGCCCCACTTTCAAATGGCTAGGGAAAGGAGAGCGCCAGCGAGCTCCTCCGTAGCTTTCTGCTCAGCCCGATGGCTCTTGGGGTTGTAAAGCTGAAGGATATTTCCAGAATCTCTGGGGGGGGGGCAAACCAGGGAACCTCTAAAACACCTTGAGATTTTCACACCAATTGGTGGAGGAGATTACTATCAATAAATCCATTAAAATACGGACAGATGGCAAACTCCAAGCAGAGGCTGCCTGCACAATGCTGTCTCTGTTACCAAACACACAATTCTGAGGCCGGGTTCTAGGGAACCACTGCAAACTAAGCCTTTCTCCATACACGTATGTGTCTCCCCTCCTTTCTTCCCTCTTCGTTTTTTTTTTTTTTTTTTTTTTTTTGTAATTTTCTCATTTCCTTATCATTATTATTTTTGACACAGTGTCTTACTCTGTAGCCCAGGATAGCTTTGAACTTGCGATCCTCCTGCTTCAGCCTCCAGAGAGTTGGGACTGCAGGCCTGGCTTCTGCTCTGTACAGGAGACAGTCTCCTTATTGCCCCCACACCTCTGGCTGTAGAGGCTCCAATTGACCTGTCATTTACCTTCACATTCTTGGGAGAACTTGTCTAGAATTCTACGTGCCGTTTCACTCCTCACTTAGCCCTTCCTGGAGAGTAGTGTCAAAGACCAGATAAACACATACAAATCTTTCATATCCTTTCTGAAAGATTGTCTCCTGCCTCTTGAGTTTCACAAATCTAGTTACTTTCATTGGATTTTCTCCCGTACTTTTCAAATGTTTTACAAGCACTCTACCCAAGAATAATTTACCAACCTACCTTTCCATGTGATTTTCTAATTCCACAATCACCAATACAAAACAGAAGCCTCCTTGGTACAGATTTAAAAATCAAAAGGTCTGGGCTCGAGTCCCGCCTGTGTATGCCTATGTGGCCTAGGTCCAGCTATTTGATCTCTCGGAGTCTAAATTGCTCTGTAAAACGACCAATTTCTGCTTTCTCTATCACAGCGTTTGTATATATGTGGGTCCCACGAACAATTAGTTATATGTGCAAGCGTCTCCTACACTCTAAAGAGAAATGCAGATGGAAGTTGTTATTAAAGACTTGTGTTTGCTTTTGTGTATAATTCAAATGTCACAGAAAGAGTAACCAGGGGCAGGATCTGGCCCAGGGCTCTTAATTACAGCAGTTTAAAAAAAGAAAAAAGGTCAGAAGGAAAAACAAAATCAAAGAACTCTTATTCAACACAGAATACTTTCAAACAAGAGTCAGCGCTTGCCAAGGACAAGCTTGTGGGGAGAACTCAGTGAGGCTGGTTCTGAGGGTGGAGGGTTTCATGGAGCAGGGCTGGGAGAGCTGTGATGTAACGCCTTCCTCCTCCACCCTCAACTGCTTGCTTGGAATTCCTTATCTAATCAACTGGAAATGTGAATCCTAACGGCCAAACTATAAAAATGGGGTGCTCAGTAAGTATGGGTCCCTACAGAAGCCAAACTACTAGCCATGCTGCAGTCACTTTTTCAATCTCAAGAGGACAAGAGAAAGGCCGTCTCCTGAGTTCATGTCCTATGGTTAAGGCTGGTCACAAAGATTAGCAAAGATGCTAAGTTCATGTTCAATCTCCCTACACAAACAGGCATGTGAAAGAGTTTATGCAGGATATGGTATTTAGTCGTGGGTTGGGAAGGGGCACTCAGCAGGTAAAGGGGCGTGTAGCCAAGCCCCAGAACCCAAGTTGAAGGTAGAAGGAGAGAACTAACATTTAAAAACCAAACCAAACAAAACAAAAAACTAAACAGCCTGTTTTTAAGAAGGAGTTGGAGAGATGGCTCAGAGCAGAGATTAAGAGCACTGGCTGCTCTTCCAGAGGTCCTGAGTTCAATTCCCAGCAACCACACAGTGGCTCCCAATCATCTATAATGAGATCTGATGCCCTCTTCTGGTGTGCAGGCAGTACAGCGCATACATGATAATTAATTTCTAAATTTGTTTTAAAAGGGGAGAACCAGCCCCTTCAAGTTGTTCTCTGACCTCCACACACTCATATAAACAAGTAAGTACACAAAAATGTAAAGTAACTTTTAAAAAGTGTATTGAGCAAGGAAGGGCTTCAGCCATTCCTTACTTTTAATGGGCTTGGACTCACACGTATCACGGCTTGTTCTAAGAAAGCTGATTTGGAGAATTCAGTGGAAGTGGGTGGGCTGTGAGAACTGGGATGGTTGGCAAGAGAGGCAGTGAAGGGAACTGGCAGGCACTAAATGCTCGACTTAAAAACAAAATAGATGGAGGACTATCCTGATAGGATTTCTCTGCACATCCTTAGAAATGCCTCTGCTTGCTCATAGGACTGGCTCTTGGGCCTGTGGGGAACTCTGAGACAGTGAGCTATAAGACTCACTAGTTTTTCTCCTCTTCCTGCTCCATCTTCTGACCCTGGTGCAGCCTATATGCAGGTCCATAGCATTCTGAATGCAACAGGAATGTGTATGATTTGAGCTCATGATTTGAGAGATAGATCTACCCTAATATGGTTCTGGACATAAATTGTTTGAAGAAATTGATACTGAACATCTTTGTGCTGTTAGCACAACTGCATGAGCATCAGGTTTTGAGGAAAGGCTACCTTGAGAAGTCTTAACTTCTGATACACACTGAAGGCATCACACATGAAACCTTTCCCATGAAAGTTTATTGACTTAAAACAAATAGGAAACACAACCAAGAATGTTTCACATCTATTAACATTGCTACTGTAAAAACAGGACAAATAAACCCCCTAAAATAACAAGTCCTGGGAGGAGGTGGAGAAATGTAACTAACACTTGTTCACTGTTGGTAGGAACATAAAATGGTACAGCCACTATGAAAAAACAATATTCTGTCCTCTAGAAAATTAAAAATATACCCATCTGAAAGTCTGTTTCAGAGTACATAAATACCCTGAGTTATGATAAGGTGAAATTCTGACTACTCTTGGGTTTGTTTGTTTTGACATAGGATCTCCTGTAGTCCAGGCTGGCCTCTGATTCACTGAGTAGCAGAGGATGATCTTGAACGTCAGCTCTTCCTGCCTCTACCTCTCAAGTGCTGGGATTATATAAGCATGCACCATGGGGCCCAGCTAAATCCATAGTAAGTCAAAACTATATCCAGTGTAATGCACCTAACTCACATCCAGGCTTAGCTACACAGCACATGAAGAGTGTTGGTTGACCCTCGTCTTGATCACAGGGTTCTCTGAGAGTTGCTGGTTCCTGTCGCTGCCCAGTGCTGTGAAACAGTGTTGTATTATATATATCAATAGCTTTGTGAAAGGTCAAAATTCAAAGAACAGTGTCTACTGAATGTGTTCCATTCACGCCATTGCCAAATCTAAAAGCTCAAAGTCAGGCCACCACAGACTGAAGGACTGCATGTTGATAAAAGCATGGGGGCTGGATATGCCTTAGGAATGGAGTGTGTAAAAGCTTAAGTCCTTGGGTTTAATCCCTGACATCCAGAATCAACTAAATAGACAAAAGGGGGGAGCAAGCAAACATAGCAGCAAGGAAGGAAGGAGGAAGGGAGATAAAGAAGAAAGGGAGAAGGAAGGAAGGAAGGAAGGAAGGAAGGAAGGAAGGAAGGAAAGAAGGGTGGGTCAGAGGGAGGGAGGAAGGAAGGGAGGGAGGGAGGGAGATGGGGAAGGGTTACAGGGAGTAAGTCAGACTCCCAGAGATACTTGGATATTCAAGTCATTACAGCATTTTATCAGCTCAGGTGTCTATGAATAGATTAATAAGTAAGCTAAGGGTGGTACTAATTATATTATACAGCCTTAACCAGGAAATCACCTTCACAGACAAACCTTGATGGCCGTTTGCTGAGTGCAATAGGCCATTCACAAACACACAAGTGCTTCCTGACTCCACCTACATGAAGAATCTAGAAAATGCAAATTCATAGAGACTGGAATCAGCATGGTGACTGGCAGGTCACCAGCTGTGGCTGTCTGATGGGATGGAGTTTGGGTTTTTCTGGGTGAGGTTAGTTTGGAAGAGCTGTGGCATGGCAGTGTAAATAGATAGCATTCCTGAAATGACTGAAACTTACAAATGGTCAAAAGGGCAAGTTTTGTGTTATGCATTTTTTTTTTTTTTTTGCTTTTGTTTTTTAGGTTTTTGTTACCGTTTTAAAAAAAATTATTTTTAAAAAAGAAAAATAATTCCAAATGGAAGTTCATTGTCCAGGTTAATTTAATAAAGAATGGCCAAATTCTGGGTTCAAAAGGCGTGAGGGTTTCCTTGCCATCTGTATGGCTCAAGCTTCTTAGGAAAATGTTGTGTTGCTTCCTGGAGAAAGCACACATGCCAAGCCAACTCAGCTCCGCCACCCATCACCAACTCTGAGCTTGAGTCTGGCCTTGCTCTGGGCCCACCTTACATGCCTGCTCACATAGGGCTCTCTGGATAAAGGCTCCCTTCATCTCATGCTATCCTCTAGGCTCATCCCAGTATCACCTGGCCACATCTGGGTGGTGCCTCTCCCTTGTGCTGGGTTGGAGGTCACTATTTCATCATGACCTAATTGTGGGCACATTGTCCTAGGAAGTCGGCTCCCTTAGGAACTGTGAGGAGGTGATCCAGTGGACATCTTATAGGCATCAACAATCAGTAACTGTTCCATGTGAGGCAAAAGGTGGTAGGAGGCAGAGGCAGGTGGATCTCTGTGAGTTCGAAGCCAGCCTGGTCTACAAAGCTATGCAGAGAAACCCTGCCTTGGGAAAAAAAAAAAAAAAAAAAAAAAAGGTGGCCATCCATCTGTTGAGGATCCTGAGACATCTTCTCCATGACAAGTACAAGGGCTTCAGAGGACTCTGCCCAGCCAGCCTTCTCAATTTTATGTCTCATTGCTTTAGCCATCCCAACAACTTATCTCCTTGTTTCCAGGTTGTATTCTCCTGGTAGAGCCTTTCTATCTGGTTTCTCTGCCCAGAATGTGTAATGAGATATTCACTCTGTCCACACCTGTTGCACTGACCATGCCCATTGGGGGTGGGGACAGGAGCGGACGTGACCTGGGGGAACTAGGTCTGGGACAGGGACCCCGGAGCGCTCTCTTGCTTGCTGGATGGAGACAGAGAGTATACAGAGGCATCCTTAGGACCAGGAACCTGCTGGCATTCATCTGTCTCTGTTGTAAGTTATTTTTCTCTGAATAAACATCTATTCAGCCTATCTGATTTTTCTGATCCTTATTATTCCACAATAAGAATGCCTCTCTTACCTTCTCCAGATCTTGCTAAAAAAAAATTCCTCATTCTAGTTACAATTGCAGATCAGTCCATAACTTTCCTCCCTTCCTTTCTCCTGTCTTTTCTTCTCCTCCTCTTCCTCTGTAATTGTCATCATCATCATCATCATCATTTTATTGTACAGGGGATTTAAACAATGGCCTTGCATATGCTAAGCATGCACTCTCCTATTGAGCTATACTGGTCCTAGTTTATTTTTTTACCACCGTCTCAGCAGTGTTCTATCACTGTGAAGAGATACCAGGACTATGGCAACCTTTATAAAAGAAAGCATTTAATTGGGGCTTGCTTACAGTTTCAGAGATATAATCCATTATCATCACGGCAATACACAGCTACTGGAGAAGTAGCTACGAGATCTACATTTGGACCCACAGGCATCAAGAAAAGACAAACACTGGGCCTAGCTTGGGATTTGCAAACTCCAAAGTCAACCCCAGTGACACACTTTCTCCAACAAGGTCACACCTCCTAATCAACTGACGAGAAGAGCCAGCCCCTAATGACCAAACACTTAAATATATGAATGCATGGGGCCATTCTTATTCAAACCATCACAGATACTGATTGCGTATGTTGTATGTACCTGCATAGGGTACCATCACAGATACTGATGTATATGTTGTATGTACCTGCATGGGGTCGGGGACTGTAGATAATGTCATCAGCCATCTTTCTCCATCTTCCTCCATCCCCCTCCATCTTGTTTTTTGAGACAGGATCCATCACTGAACCTGGAACTCACCAAGTCGGCAAGGCTGGCCGGCCAGCTCAGTGATCCTCCTGCCTCTACCTCCCCTAGGCTGGGATTACAGACACATGCCACTTCACCTTTGTATGTGGGTGTTAAGGACCAAGCTTCAGTCACTGTGCAAACACAGTTTCTTGACTGGGCCATGTTCCCAGTCCCTTATTTATTTTTAAACACCTAACGCTTTGTGTGGTAACAGCATATAATGAACTTTTAATAAATAGTTTCTCAATTAATTAAATAAATGAGTGATCACAGAACTCACTTGCAGATGCCTGAGTAATTGCCAATTGTGAGTAGCCTAAATATTATTTCTGTGGATCTTCTCCTTGTCTTGGAGAAACAAAACCTTAGTCACACTTTGTCTTCACCCCATAGGATTAATGCGGACTGGGTAATGATTGATCAATGTCTTTCTGTTGGCACACTCTGGAATCACTTTCTGGAACATACTAAAACAAAGTTTGTGTGAGATGATCCCTCCACTGGGTCTCTAATGAGGATGGTGTGTAAACAGACACTCCGGCCTGCACTTGCCGCTTGTTTCCACAAGGCCCTGTGACTTCCCATCATGCTAGAGATGCACTGCCCCTGCTTGCTTGTTACCAGACTAAACCCAAGGACTTAATCAAGCAGCTCCTGCTCTTCCAACAAGTTAGTCAGAAGGAGCCCAGTATGTAGTCAAGAGGAATCTCGCAATGTCAGTTGTCCGGATGCTCCTGCAGTGGTACTTCAGGGCAGGCACTCACCTCAGCCCTCAGCTGTCTACCCACACTGATGAAACACATCTTGTAAGCATTCCTTTAGCTATTCTTAGTAAGTCTCCTTTTCTTCCTCCTCAAACTATGATGCTGTGTGAGAGAGGACAATGATCAAACACTGCTTACAAAAAAAATTCATTTTGTGTGTGTGTGTGTGTGTGTGTGCATGTGTGTGTTTGTGTGTGTGTGTGCATGTGTGCATGTGCAGGAGAGGACAACTTGTGGAACTCACAAATTGCATCCTTCCACCCTGTGGGCTGCAGGCATTGCATCCTGCCATCCTGATCGTCGGGCTTGTGGGTGATCACCATGACCGGCTGAGCCGTGTCCTTGGCCTCACAAGCTGTGTCTCTTGTTCTCCTCTCTTTCTTTTTCTTCCCTTCTCTTTCCCTCATTCCTTTTGCCCCCTCTCTCTCCTCATCTCCTCTCTCTTCTCTTTCCTCCTTCTCTTCCTCTCCTCCCTTTCTCTTTCCTTCCCACTTCTTATCACAGAATGATATGGAAGTGAGGCTCAACAACTGTGGGACCCGTAACCCTCAACTTCCCAGCCTCCGCGACTGTGAGAAAGAAATCCCTGCCCTTTATTAATTGCTCAGCCTCAGCTCTTCTGTTACAGTAGCACAAAGCAGACTAAAATGCTAATCTCCGCTCCACCTGTTACCAAAATGGGTCATGCCAAGAAACTCTGGGTAATGAAGCACAGCCTGGCTGTGGGTTTACACATACCATTTTCTCAGCTCTGTCTCCTAATTGGTTGTGTTGTAGTTCATCTTTTCATGAGCTACAAACCATAAATTTAAAAAAATGTATAACCTCTGTTAGGAAACAATCCAACACACATTTCTCTGAATGAGATGTGTGCACAGGCTAGCAGAAACCTCAGCACACAGTAACTGTTGACTACATTCAAAGCAACCTCATGTTGAAAGTGTTTAGGGGCCTGTTACACACACAGTCCATGAGGCAGTCACATTCATCCATCAAACTCAGCTGAATGCCCACGGAGCCCTAAGACCTCATTCCCATGATAGTTGCCAGGGTGACAATTATAAACAAAACAAAAATCCCTTCCCTGGAGTAGGAATGCAGCTGTGCAAAGAGCAAGTAAAGGGTGAAGAAGGCTCTGAGGCAGCCAGCCCCAGAGAGATGGGACTGAGAGCTGATGAGACTGTCAACCTGAGCCCAGCCTTGCTCCCTCCCCGGGAGCTGACCTGGTACCACTGACCTGGCATGAACAAGAGCTGGTTGGCAAAGTGGAACCTGGAAGAGCCTTGCAGAAAGGGAATGATAGGTACAAGGATATGAAAGATCATGACAGTGTTGGAAGAAGGAAGGGGAGAAGACATCACAAGGTAGAAGTGGAAGAATGAAATGGAGCCATGGAAGGTGCTAGAACCCGGGTGCTGGGGTTGTTTTCCAGCCTCTCTCCAAGAGGCTAGTATTCTCCAAGGTAGAGGAGAGGTTAGGAAATCCCCTCTATATTGATTTATGTTGTGTTCTTTGTTTGTTTCTAGTTTTATGCCTGTTTGTTTTCTCACTTTATGCTGCTTGCAATTTGCTAGTGTTTTGTTTTGTTTTTGACAAGGTCTCACTGTGTAGTCAAAGCTGGCCTGGAACTTACTATGTAGACCTGGCTGGCCTTGAACTGACGGAGATGTGCTTGCCTTTCTTTTGAGTGCTAGGATTAAAGACATACACCACCCTGTCTGGTTTTATTGGTATTTTTGAGACCTTGTCTTGGAATGTAGTTCAGGTTGGACATAAATCTTTTACTTCTCCTGCCTTGGCTTCCTGAGAGTTGTGATTACAAGTGTGTACCACATACACGTGCATTATTTGTACATTCACTCTGTGCGAGCATGTGTGCGCGTGTGTGGGTGATGTTGATATAGTTCTCTGGAAGGGTTAAAGTCCACCGCAGCTGTCACTGACTCAAGGCAAGGGTGATGAGGGCAGGATTGACACCAACGCAACAGTGTGTTTCCAGTATTCCTCGGTATGGGGGTGTCTATTTTATTGCTTTGCATTGCTGGTATTTGAGCCAGGGTTTGCTATGTATCCCAGGCTGACTTTTAACTATGCATCCCGGGTTGACCTTTTGCCTCATCCCCTCAAATACTGGGTTATAGCATATTCCATCATGCTCAACCAGGTAAAGTTTCCATGCCTTACTTTCCAGTGCCCTGTGATACCCCAGCCCATGCTGGGTTCCTGGATTCTCATTGAGCGTTAGTTCTATGGAAGGCATGGAAGAGAAGAGGCCCTGGGAAGGGAGAGGCCTGGGGCAGGACCTCTGTCTTTATCCCACACAACAATGGTAGAAATGAGTTGCCTGGATCCCTGTTGGCAGAACACACTGTGGAGAGTGTGAATGGCTGTCAGCCCAGCCTGTAGGTGGATCTATTGCTGTTTCATGTCAGGTCACATGGCTTTGTGCCTCTTCAGCCAAGTTCTGAGTGTGGCCAGGGTGTTAGAACCAGGAGGAAGGACTTCTCTAACAGACAGCATTCTCTCAGGGGCTGCCAGACACATGCTCCAGCCTGAAGCTGTCCAACCCCTCCTGAAGCTGTTCCTCCTACTCCTCAAATGTCCTACTTGCACTGTGGCTGGATGGCCTTCCTCCCCCCAACCCCCGCTGCTTCCTCTACCTTTTCCTGAATGCACACTTCCCCCAGAAGATCTTTGTTCATTGCATTTGCCCATTGCCCTGCCATGGCCAAGTGGCACAGGCACTGTGTTTTCATGGTTCTGGAAACGGGACATCCCAGATCTAGGTGTCCAGTGTGTTAGTTTCTTGTGAAGCCTCTTTTCCAGATTGCAAATGGCTGCCCTCTCCCTCTGTGTTCTGTTGGTCTTTTCTCTGTGTGTCTGTATTTCCTCTTGGAGAAAGACTTCATCTTGTTGGATGAGGGCCTGCCCTAATGACCTTGTTTTAAGTCAAGTTCAACTTTAAAGACTATTTCCAAAGAGAATAGGTTCTGAAGTGTTAGGAATTAGGACTTCAACAAACTACCTTTGGACAAACACAACTCAATACCCAACACCTGTCTAGTTCTGTGGTCGCATTCACATTTCAGGAGGTAGTTTAACCCAATAGGGCACACTCAATAAGTAACTCAATGTGACCAATAATCCATTTGTCCCTGTTCCAACTCAATAACCCTTGTTAGAATAATAATTATTATTATACAAAGACATAGATTATGTATGTGGTATTAAACCCAGGTCCTTGCATTTGCTAGGCAAGTGCTAGACCTCTGAACTATATCCCCAGTGTGAAAAAATATGTTATAAATATGAAATGAATCTCTAGTTTCTTGGGCAACCACTAATTCCCCTGAAACCTACTAAAACATAGACATCATATTGGACATAGTGGTGTACACCTCTCATCCCAGTACTTGGGAGGTGGATGCAGGGGGATGAGGAGTTCAAAACCAACCTCAGCTATAGAGTTAGCTTGAAGCTAGCCTGGGCTAGCTACATGAGACCTGCCTTAAAACTGTAACAGTGAAAATTAGTGTGCATCAAGAAAAAAGTATGGGGGTCCCTTACTTTTTGTGTCTCCTCCATGTGGAACAGATGACCCTTGGTACATCAACTATGACTGGAGTGATGGAGTGCCCCAGAAGTCTTCAGTCCAGCATGAGAACTGTCCTCTGCAGGCAAGATGGCAGATTGAACACTCAAAGGACAGCTGTTGGCAAGAGGATGCATGGAAAATGGATGCTAGCAGGGTTTGCTGGGTATGTTATTTGTTGGCTGGCATCTGAATAATATTGGCAGAGTTAGTTTTAATGACTAGGGAAAGTACTTTGACTTGTCTTATCTTATCTTTAGTTTTCATCATTCACGTCCATGGAAAATTCTAACAGCTTCCATCTTCGTAGTTCCTGGGGGTGTTGGCAGTACACCAGACCAGCAACTGTTTCAATGGGGGAAAATATGGCCTCTCACTCAGCAAACACATTTTGTAATTTGGAAGAGTGCTTCCAGGGGCACTTTGTGATGAGTGTTAAAGGTCAACCCCTTATGAATACTTTCATCAGGCTAGCAGATGGTTCTGGTAAAGACACTTGTGCTACAGCCTTGGTGACCTGAGTTCTTCAGAGCCCACAACAAAAGAGGAGAACTGACTCCCAGAAGTTGTCCTCATTGGTGCCCCAAGGGAACTGTGATGGCATTCTACTTTGGTTTGTTGTTGGACCTTAGAGCAGGGGGGAAGGGATTTGAGCAATAGGATGGAATCCAAGGTCTCACATACACTAAGTAAGAACAGTGGCACCATGTTACACTCCAAGCTTCTGTTGCAGAACAATCTTTTTGTACAGTGTGAAGATATATTGCTTTCATTGGTTTAATAAAGAGTTGAATGTCCAATAGCTGGCAGGAAGAGGTTGGCCAGGGAGAGAGCTCACTGGGTGGAAAAACATATATTTGGGTTCTTTGTGTATTTAAAAAAGAACATTTTTGTTACTTTTTTTGTATGTGTGTATGGTTGCACATGCATCCATACCACAGCACATGTGTGGAGGTCAAAGAATTGGAGTCAACATTCTCCTGTCACTATGTGGCACCCATGAATAGAATTCAGGTTGTCAGGCTTAGCAACAGGCACCTTTGTCAAATGATCCATCTCATTGGCCCCTGCCTTAGTTACTTTCCTATTGCTGTGAAGAGACTCTATGAGCACAGCAACTCTTACAAAGGAAAATATTTAATTGGGCTGGCTTACAGTTTCAGAGGTTTAGTTCATTATCCTCATGGCACGACATGGCGGCATGTAGGCAGACATGGTGCTGGAGAAAGAGATGAGGGTTCTACATCTTGATCTGCAGGCAGAAGAAGCAACTGTGTCCGCACTGGGTGTAAATTGGGCATAGGAGACCTCAAAGTCCACTCCCACAGTAATAAACTTCCTCCAACAAGGCCACACCTCCTAATAGTGCCATTCCCTCTGAGTTTATTGGGGCCAATTACATCCAGAAACCAGAGCATCCTCACTACAAATGGATCAGCCATAGATGTGAGAATTTGTTTCTCAGTTTATCCACTATATACTTTTGCTGGCACCAACACCAAACTTCTGTGAGTACATCACTTTATAGTGAGTTTGACATCAACAAGTGCATCGTCCAATTTTGTTTTTCTTTTCCAAATATTGCTATGGCACTTGAGGCTTCTGTACTTCCACGTGAATTTGAGGATCAGGCTTTCAACTTCTGGAGAATAAAAAAGGTGATGGGTGTTTTGACGGAGATTATACAGACCCTGTAGATTTGGACGGGCCCGCCATTCTCTTCACTCTTGTTATGGACATGTATGTGGTACCGTTTGTGTAGATGAGGGCAGAAGAGGGTATCAACACCTACAGCTGGATGGAGTTAGGTGGTCTGTGAGCTGATTGATGTACGTGCTGGGAATCAAACTTAGGTCATCTGCAAGAGAAACGAGCTCTTAACCACTGAGTTACACACACACACACACACACACACACACACGCACGCACGCACGCACGCACGCAGAGAGAGAGAGAGAGAGAGAGAGAGAGAGAGAGAGAGAGAGAGAGAGAGAGAGAGAGCTTTATTCTCCTGCCTGGGGATTTGCGGATTTGCTATATCAACACTGCTACATTTTGAACACTGGACCCTTTGGGGGAATACAATGAAACCATATTCAAACCATGCTACAAGGTAAAGGAATGAAAACAGGGGCCAGGCAGGGAAAGGGAGCTTTAATAGACTGGGTTGTCAAGTGTGATTAACTCATTAGAATAGTGAAGGGGCTTTACAGCCTTGTATGAAATGTGAAGGTTTGCTTCTATTTGCTATAGCAAAATACCTGAGGCTGGCTGCCTGATGAAGAACAAGTATTTACTTAATTTACAGTTTGGGAGCTGCAAGCTCAGCCTAACTCCTTCCATCTGAGGGCTCTGATACTCTTCTCTGGCCTCTCTGGGCATCATACATGGGATTATGAACACATGGACCACTGTTCCAGGCTGGGCTTTACATGGGTTTGGAGATCTGAACTGAGGTCCTTATGTTTGCGTGGCAAGCACCTTACCCACTGAACCATCTCCCCGTGCTCTTACTAAATATTAGTTATCTGATGTATGTTATATGTCAAGCCCTGGTTTAAAAACTGGGACCACAAGATAAGTGAATACACTAGAGAAGGCCCATGCCTCCATTGAGTTGTGGGAAGTCAGACAGGGTCAAAGGCATATTTATATTATATATATATATTTCAAATCCAATATGTTGTCATTTATCCAGCTCATCAATATCGGCAAGACACCACAAGTGATGATTCAACACCATGAAATTTTGTTTCTTGCACAAAATTATCTTATACTATTACATAGTTATTTACCTTTCAGTTCTGTGTATGAAACATATGTCATATATGGACTTAGTTTTGGGTCATCGCCAAGATGTCCAGTTCTACACACATGAATATTACAGACCTGAACCTGTAGCACTTCTGATTATACACATCTGGGTAAGGGACAATCCATCCGTACATGTAACATGACAGGCTGAGAACACAGAAAGTGACATCGAGTGGCAGGAGCGAGGGGCTATTTTAGTAAAATGGTAGAGATGCATTTTCTAGATCAGTAGTCTTAGTTGAGCTGTATCAACGGCAAGGCACTGTGCTAGGTTCTTGAACATTCTCTATCCACTTCTAGCCCTCAAGGCATTTGGACTCTGTGGGTGTTGCCTAAGATTCCTGGCCCTTGGCATATGCACACAGTATAACCCGGTGCTTTGAATTCAGTGCTCTGTGCACTCCAGAGATCAGGTGATGAGGTATGTGCCTTTAAGAAGGGAGATTCTCTGAAAGAGCCCAAATGCAATCATGTGGACCATATCAAAGCTCCAGGCTTATAAAAAGAGACTGGAAGCATGGGGAAGATTTAACACCAGGAAGTTTCTTCACTGCTGGCTTTGAAGTTGGAGGTGGCCACAAGCCAAGGACCTGTAAGCAACCTTTCAGGCAGTTCTCAGCCAACAGCCACCAAGAACACAAACACCTTGGTCCTATGGCAACTAGAAATCCAGCTCCTTTATCTTTCCAGCCAACAATGTAAATGAAGTTGGAAGTGAATCTTCCTTAGTTAAGCTCAGGTTTGAGTGGAGAATTCAGCCCAGCCACCTCTTAATTTCAGCTTCATGGGGACCTAAGGAGAAGTGCGGTATACTATGCTTGGACTTTGAGCTGACAGACAATAACCATATGATTTTAAACCATTAAATTTATGATAATCTATGATGGGGCAATAGAATACTAGTAATGACTGTAGGGATTGGGAAGATAACCAGTAAAATGCTTGCCCTGGTAGCATGAAGACCTGAGTTCGATGCCAAGAACCCCTGAAGAAAAGCCAGGAATGGTGGCATATGTTTGTATTCCCAGTGCTACAGAAGCAGAGGTGGGCAGATCCCTGGGGCTCACTAGTCAACCAGCTGAGCCAACTCAGAAACTCTAGGTAAAAATGAGAGAACCTGCCTCAAAAAAGCAGGAGCACCAGAGGTTGACCTCTGACCCCCCCTCCACACGCACACACACTCATGTGAACAAGCATTTCCATATATAAATATGAACACATGCACAGCTACACACACACACACACACACACGCACGCACGCACGCACGCACACACGCATGAGAGAGAGAGAGAGAGAGAGAGAGAGAGGGCGGAGAGGGAGAGGGAGAAGGAGAGATTCAAGTGATATAAATAAAAAAGTTGTTATGTCTAGACTGCAAGACTACAAAGAACTCACACAAAGAAAGCATCAGGACAAGTGTTGCCTTTGAATGACAGAATGGTTGGTTAGGTGGTTCCTGTGTAGGCAATTAGATTTAAGTAATTTAAGTGACTCCTTGAACCTGGAGTTCGTTCTCTCCTACCATCAGCACAAACTACTACAGTGAGCATCCCCACTCCAGACTGCTACTAATGGAGAACCGAGTCAGTCTTCTAATCTATCATTTCACACCAGCCTTGAGTCAATAGCCCAGCGGAGTTGTCACCACTGAGATGAACTGTGGGAACACAAACCTTTCAACTCTGGTGTTCATCCACTGATGTTAAGATGATAAAATGAAGAGAGATTTCAGAGGACTGTCACCCCAGCTTGTGGCTTCTTTGCTGAAATAGTCAATGGCTTCCTGTTTTATGTTGTCAGTCAGGTCTTTTCACTGGTCAGATATGGAGGGAGACAACGGATGGGGACTGAGACATTTCAGTTATAAATCAAAATGTTTAAAACTGTATAAAGGCATGGGCTGCTGCGATGGCTGAGCAGTGAAGAGCACATACTGCTCTTGCAGGGGGGCCTGAGGTGGCTTTCCAGCACACACATCAGGTGACTCAGAGCTGCCTATAACTCCAGCTCCATGGGATCCAATGTCCCCTTCTGCACTCTGTGAGCACCTCCTCTCACACATGTGCACGCATGCGCGCGCATCCCTCCCCACATACCTACCTAAAAGCAAATATATCTTAAATTGTGTAATGACAAATGACCAGATGCTTAGTAACAGGGCTGTGTGACAACAGCATCCATTGGTTGGCTTTGGTCCGATATAAACTTTTGAAGGAGTGTGCATGTGTCTAAATGACTAAAAGCAACATTATCATCAGTCTTTTGACATCTGCTTTGGGGGTCTCTTCTCATGACAATATTGAAAATGGGAATGATGCTGATGGGCCCTTGTAAAGGTTTTCCAGATCTCCCCCATGTCAGCTGATCTTACATGGCTTTTAAATCATCTTACATGGACTTTAAGTCGCCTGCCTGGCTCTGACACCAAAGTCCTTCATCAGACATTTGTGCAACCGATTTGCACGGAGTGCATCTTAGTCTTGGAACGGGCAAAAGAGCATAAACAATGTGCCAAGAGGAAAAGAAGGCCTGTGACAAAAATGAAAATGTAAAAGCATGATTTAATTCAGCGCCGCTGTCACTTCCTATTGTTTGGAAGCCACAATGTGATGCCTGCAGCTAGGACTCTAGGCCTTGCAGATTTTACAGTTTTGAAGGATTTATTTATTTTTACTTTATGCATATAAGTGTGTGTCTGCATGTCTGTGTTTGTACCATGAGCATGCAGTGTCCACACAGGCCAGAAGAAGGAATTGAACCCCTGGACAGGGGATTGGGAGTCTCCATAGGGTGCCGGGAACTGAACCCAGGTCCCCTGCAAGAGCAGCAAGTGCTCTTAACCCCTGAGCCCTCACTGCAACCCCCGCAGATTTTTAAATATAAACACACTCCATCCATTGTGCAGATCATAGTCACAATGACAATAGGATTCTGGGGACACAAGAAAGCAAATTCAGACAATGCAGATTGCTTTAGGTGATGATACACACCCATAACCCCAAAACTCGAGAGGTAGAGGCAACAAAAAGGGATAGCTTCAGCTACATAGATGAGTTTGAGGCCATCCTAGGCTTCATAAGGCTTTATCTCAAAGCAAAACACAAGGTGAACGGAAGACCTGAGAAAGAAAAGACAGCACCATACATAGTAATTATTGCCACAGAGCTTAGAAAGGAGAGTGAGTCAGAACACTAAGGCCTTAGGGCCAGCTTAGCCAAAGAGAAAGGCTGAGCTCAGTCTGACTTGCCTGTGACATGCTGGCAGTCAGGAACAAGGCTTCTGAAGCTCAGATGTTCTCAGAGAGGCCTCCCTGCCAGCCTCATGGCAGTGGAGAATGAATGGAGGACAGTGGCTTTCATGGCCTTTGTAGTCTGCTGAAGGCATGGATGTGTACCCTGTCCCACAAGCTCACAGGAGGCAGGGGCCTATTGATACGTAATTAAGTCAGGGTTGCTTCTGACCTTCACAGTGGGCCCTGTCAGTCATTCTTCCCTAAATAAAACCTGCCAGAGACATTGGCTCAGTGCATCTCTTTATCCACAGAATAAAACCATCACATACAAGAACCACAGCCGGAGAACTATGGAGTGTGGTGGTCTGACTAGGAATGGCCCTCAGAGACTCATGTGTTTGAATGTTTAGTCTACAGGGAGTGGTACTATTACAAGGTGTGGCCTTGTTGGAGTAGGTGTGGCCTTGTTGGAGTAGGTGTGGCCTTGTTGGAGTAGGTGTGGCCTTGTTGGAATAAGTGTGTCGCTGGGGTTCAGCTTTGAGGTCAAAATGATCAAGCTAAGCCTAGAGTCACTCTTCCTGCCGCCTGCCTATCCAGATGTAGAGCTCTCAGCTCCTTCTCCAGCACCATGTTTCCTGCTATGATGATAACGGACTAAACCTCTGAAACTGTAAGCCAGCCCCAACTAAATGTTTTCCTTACTAAGAGTCTTCACGCTCATGGTGTCTTTTCATAGCAATAGAGATCAAAACTAAGACAAATGAGTACATGAATTTGGAAGAATACAGATGTCAGTGGAAGATGGAGAAATGAATGTGGATATCTGGAAAGAATGCCAAAGGAAAAGTCGTGGTGGCTCACTCCTATAATCCCAGCATTTGGAAAGCTGGCATAGAATTGCCATGGGTTCAAGGTCATCCTGGGTTACAGAATGAGACCTGTCTCAAAGAGAAGAAGGAAGGAAGGAAGGAAGAAAAGTAAAAGAAACAGAGGTTGAATCATTGAGAGAAGTGGCTGTTCAGCTTTGGGGGGGGGATGTGCAAATTCTTGCCCCCATTAAGGCATTTATATCCCAGTGCTAGCTCTGTGACATTGTGGCTTGTCAAGCACTGTAGCCCACGTGCAACCCTACCCACCCTGCTTATGATGCAGAATAACTTGTTAATGGCACAGAGTACTGAAGTACTCCAGTAAAAAAATAAAAAGAAAAAAAGTCCATTTAACTCATAAATATACGTAAACACGTGACTTGACTTCTTAAGTGTTTACATTCCCTTATTTTCTATATTAGGGTCTACACTACGCATTGGCTATGTTGCTGTGGCAATTGACTTTAAGTAAATATGGTGGCTAAAGGGATGGTGTTTCTAGTAGAAGGAGGTAAGACACATTGGAGAAAAGTAGCAAAGTCTGTCAGGAATCACACGAGCTGATGTCATCCATTTACCCTTCACCTTTTTGGAGCCATGCAGAAAAGATGCCCTATGCACACCCCACTGCTGAGTGAAAAGTATAGCATAGTTTAGCATCCCAGCTTTTCTCTTCTGTAGTTTATTTTGCCCGAGACACCTCAGGCTCAGGTTATTCATTTGTAGGCATCAGAGTTTGTTGACATTAGCACCTCTGGGATTGTGGGAAATTCTTAAGTTTTATGTATCTAAGGAGCATTAACAAACTCATCTCAGTTAGTGCCCAGCCACTCTCCTCCCACTTCTTAAAAAAATAGAACAAAGAAAAAAAAATAAAAAAAAACCGGGTGGTGGTGGCACATACCTTTAATCCCAGTACTTGGGAAGCAGAGGCAGGTGGATCTCTGTTGAATTTGAGGCCAGCCTGGTCTACAGAGTGGGTTCCAGGACAGGCTCCAAAACTCAGAGAAACCCTGTCTCAAAAAACAAAGCAAAGCAAAGCAAAACAAAACAAAACAATTGTGAAAGATCTTATTTGACTTTGTACTCCGAACTTCACAGCTTTTTTGTTCTCTACAGGAACAAATGCTTGGGATGGGAAATTTCTTGGCCATTCGGAGATTGGCATATTTTCATATCACTTAATGAGACATCTGGGCATGGGACCTGTGTCTAAACAAGCTTGCTATGTTTCATATGCACTGCAAACACTGCCTTAAGCTCACTGTGCACACTATTTGAAAATAAATTATGCTTTTTGCTATGGTCTGTGACACAGGTCTGATAAGGAACTTCCTACTTGTTAGAACTCAAACATTTTAGATTTTGGAGCACTGTAAGTTTCAGATTTGGGATTCGTATGCACTGTCTTAAGTAGGGTTTCTAATGCTGTGATAAAACATCACAGCCAAAAGCTACCTGGGGAGGAAATGATTTATTTGGCTTATACTTACACATCACAGTCCATCATCAGGGCAGTAACTCAAGGCAGGAACCTGGAAGCAGGAACCGAGGCAGAGACCATAGAGGATGTTACTTATTGGTTGTTCCCCATGTCCACTCTGCCGGCTTTAATAAACACCAATACTGTTGCTCAGAAACAGCACCACCCCCTGCTGCCTGATCCCACTCACGTCAATCATTAACCAAGAAAATGCCTCACGGGCCAATCTGCTGGGCACATTTGTTTTTTTCAATTGAGGTTCCCCCTTCTCAGTGACTCTAGCCTGTGTCAAGGTGACATAAAGCTAGGTAGCACAGGGGCTCACCCTGTAGTAGCATTAGGTAGCAAAGAACTTGTCACAGAGGATGACTAATTTGGATTGGATCATTCCCAGATAAGAGAGGAAGAACTCTGCCACCCGAGCTACTGAAATCGTCAGGCAAACAGGAACAGAAGTGACAACTGAAGGTCACTGTGTCTTTTATAGCCTTGACCCAGCAGAGCCTGTTGGAGGATGCAGAGCATCACAACATGGCAAGAGCACAGGCCACCGGCAGGAGGATACCTCCAGTGAGGACCATCAAGGATTAGGAAAGCATTTGTTATGCCCATTTGGGTTTGAGAGTAGGACAGGGTCAGGGCTGTCATCCAGCCTAGTTGGGGGCCAGTGACAAGCCTGTGTACTGGATGGTGCATCCCAGATTAAAAAAAAAAAAAAAAAAAAAAAAAAAAAAAAAACCTTTAACTGAAGGCCTTTCTGAATGGGAGACCTGAAACCTGAAAGCCCCAGAGTGCCACCTTCAGAATGTGCCAGCAGGAGAGTGCTGGGGGTTAGCCCAGTCTCCCCAGGAGGGAGATGGTAATGAGTTTAGCTTGGCTGGAAGAGAGGGTGCGGAACCCAAGTGAAGGTCACATCCTCATGGGAAGTCTTCCATTGATGGCAACTTCATGAAGGGATGGTGCT
This sequence comes from Phodopus roborovskii, assembly GCF_943737965.1. Taxonomy (NCBI): domain Eukaryota; kingdom Metazoa; phylum Chordata; class Mammalia; order Rodentia; family Cricetidae; genus Phodopus; species Phodopus roborovskii. The sequence goes on along the minus strand of NW_026126482.1, from coordinate 15,118,409 downwards.
AAATACTATTCATAAATTATTGGCAAGCTTCACCACAAAGATAGTGCCTCATAGAAAATTTAATATATGAACTGGCAACAAATACCTCTAAACCAGACTGTGAAATAGCCAGAACCAGTGCATCATCAGATGCTTGAGCTGCAGGATTTATTCTGGATTTCCTGACTAAATATTGTGTGCCTGGAATCAAAACTATTCTCAGGCCTCCTGGTATCATATTACTCCTTTAAACATATTTATTTTTATCAGTTTCCGGTTTTGTGTGTGAGTTGGCGTGTTTGTGTTCTGTGAGCGCAGTTGCCATGGAGTAAAGAATAGGGCATAAGATCTCAGGAGCTGAAGGCAGTTGTGAGCTACCTAGTGTGTGTGCTGGGAACCGAATCCAACTCGTGTGCAAGAGCAGTACACACTCCTGTTTTTTCCTCATCTTTTTATTCTTTGAACATTTCATATAATGCATTTCATCATCTTTAAGCACACCCTCCCAGATCCATGCCCCTTTCCTAGCCACCCAACTTTATTTCCTCAAGGTACAACAAAACCCACAGAATCAACTAACCCGGGATTATTGGGGCTCACACACAACCTAGGAGGCTGCATGGGACTGGTTTAGGCACTCTGCATATATGTGACAGTTGTGTAGCTTGGTCCTCTTGTGGGACTCCTAACAGTGGGAACAGGTGCTGTCTCTGACACTTTTGCAGGCTTGTGAGATCCTACTTCCCATACTGGGTCACCTTGCCTTGCTTAATAATACATAGGGAGTGCTATGGCATAACCCTATTGTACTCTGTGTGAATATATATCTCTGTGGTTGGTTTAATAAACAAGCTGATTGGCCAATAGCTGAGCAGGATAAAATTAGCCAGGAAAGCCACACTGAGAATGATAGGATGTGGGAGGGCAGAGTCAGAGGACTCGCCAGCCAGAGATGAAGAGTGAGTCAGACACACAAAATGGGGTAGAGGTAAAATCCTCGAATCCCAGGACAGCACATGGATACAGAAAAATGGGTTAAGTTGTAAGAGCTAGTTAGTAACAAGCCTGAGCCATTGGCTGAGCATTTATAATTTATAATCAAGGTCAGTTATTTGGGAAGCAGCTGCCAGTTTTTGGGAACAGGTGGCCATCGGGACAGGAAAGCTCTGCCTACGGGGAGGTGCCTGGTCTTACGGCAACTTGGTATGCCATGTTTTGTTGGTGCTCATGGGAGACCTGCCCTTCCCTGAAAAGAAACAGAGGAGGAATGGATTTGGGGGTGGGAACAGAGAGGGACTGGGAGGAGATGAGGGAGGGGAAACTTTAGCCAGGGTGTAAAATAAGTAAATACATTTATTTAATTAAAAAAAGAAAGAAAGAAAGAAACTGTGAAACCAGCACAGAAGAAAATCCTAAGTAAAAGAAACATAAGACACAGAATACGGAACAGAGAATGCACTCAGTGATAGAGTTCCCACCTGGTGCACAGAGAGCCCCCGCACCAGGCTCAAGGGATGACAAAAACCAATGAAGTTAAAAAGCAGATGACAAAGAAGGAAATGAACGAGGCCAAAAATCCGCCCTTGGCAATAAACAAAACCAATAAAGTCCTTATTGGAGAGATCAGGAAAAACAGAGGAAATATATACCAGCAATACTGGGAATGAGAGAGGAGTCACAACTGTCGATCCTATCTATGTAAGATGATAAAGGGGGCCTACTGTGAACAGCCAAACAACTTGGTTCAACTGGAAATTTTTCCTGAAAAATATTCTTTATAAAACAAAAATCACCCGAAGCCCAACCTATCTCTATTCCCTCTGTAGAAAAGAAATCAAATTCATAATTAAACAAAATCTTGGAAACAAAAAAATTCTTGACCACAAGTTTGCTAGTGACTTCTATCAAACACTGAGGAAACAGAAACAATAATGCTGCATTAATTTTGGAAATTAAAGGGAGAGACATTTTCCAACTCATTTTTATCAGACCAGTAAAACCCCAATCTCTGCAGGGCAGAGTGTAAGCTGGTGAGCTCCATAGATGATAAGGGTTACATTTGGATACCCCATCTTCCTTACTTACACAGTACTTCTAGCACATTTAACAAGTACAATATCATCAGAATTTTTATTTGGCAGAAGATACTCATATTTTGGTGTCCATGGTGGAAGATTAGTTATGGCCATGTGGAAATTAACTCCAAACTCTAATGGAGTTAGCTTCCCATGGCACCAGTTTCACAGCCTGGGTACATCGTTAGTGGTTTGACTGCACAGAGCTGAATATCTGGGAAGAAAGATCGTCACAGGGAAGAGTACTTCGGGACACCTTGGTCATCAAAGCGTGGCTGATAGAAGGTCTAAGTGGCCAGTGTGAGGACATGTAGTGGGATATTCACTTTGTCTCCTTCTGTGGCACTGACCACGCCCATTGGGGGGTGGAGCCAGGGGCGGAAGTGACCTATGGAAGGAGGGCTGAGGAGGAGCCAGGGGATGCTCACTTGCTAGCAGGTCGAGGAGAGGAGAGCATCCGGTGGAGCCTGCTGGTGTTCATCTGTCTAGGTTGTAAGTTATTTCTCCCTGAATAAACATATATTCGGCCTATTTGTTTATCCTGATCCTTATTTAACCGCAATAAGGACACGAGAGCACTTCTGCTTTGTCACACTCAATTGTCCTGCAGTGTTCAGGGTGCCACACAGCCTCCATCTCCACACCAACGCCTGACTTCACACCTTTAAAGAGCTCACCTCCATTCAGCCCGCAACAGGACAAATTGTGCTCCTAATTAGTGTGTGTGGTGGGGGAGTCCTGAACGCATAGGCTAAACTTAACTTCCCTCTTGATGCAAGCTTTGCTTTCATCAAATTGGAAGCCTAGTGCCAAGTTAGCCTTAGTTTAAATTCCCTGTACAACCTTAAGTGCAGTACCTTATCTGTGCAGATTGCAGTGCAAGCATTATGAAACACGAGAGCTCAGCTGAACCTCAACATTTATCTGTATCCGCATCACTTCTGTGTTCTTTCTTCCTGTCCTCTCACATCACAGGAAGAACGGGTCACATTATCCTGCTGAACTGCGGAGGGTTGGGACATGGGGAGGGCAGATGTCTGCCGTCTCTGTGCTCTCCCCCGTCCCCGTGGAGCTTTGCTTCCCATGTTTAGATGCATGTCCCTAGAATTTTCTTTTTGCCAGGGAAATTTGTGACGTATGTAATGAATGTTTTATGAAATTTGGATATATGACGTGATTTCTAAGAACATTGATCCTGGATTGGCAACAGTCAACTCTGCAAAAATAGTAACAGTAGTTTATTTTTTTTAATTGAAGGTGCTTAAGCGTCTTCGTATTTAGCTGCATTTTCTAACACTACAATAAACATGTGTTACTTCTGTAGTTCAGGGGGAAAGGAATAGCCGGCAAGGAAAAGGACTCTGTAATGGCTAATCCTGACTGAGAATGGAATCACCTAGAAGATACACATCTGGGTGTGCCTGTGAGGGTCTCGCCAAAGAGGATTAACTGAGGGGGATGACTAACTCCCAGCGTGGTCAGCACTTTACAACAGGTGGCCCAGATCTGAAGAGATCCAAGGGAAGGCAGTGTTGCCTGCCTGCTTTCACTCCTACCTAAGTGCATTTGCCCCTCTGCTGCTGCTGGATCATCCTCTGCCTCCATAGACTGCATGCAGTTTATCTCATCTCCTGACACAGACTGAACACCAGCAGCTCTCCAGGAATCCTCTAGGCCTTCAGTAACAGATTGGGACAGTCTAGACTTCCTGGACTGAGGAAGCAGCTGCTTCTAGAGCCTGCAGACAGCCACTGTTGGTCTACTCAAATCCTATTATAAATGCCATTCTACAAATCTCATAATACATACACACATTTTCTTGTTTGTGTTCCTCTTAGGTGACAAGAGGATGAACTAGGAGAGCATCTTGAGGACTCCAAGCTTGGAAAGAGTTGTGTTTTCTTGGCACTTTTCTGTTAAAGTTGTTCCCAACATTGAGTCGGTCCTATACAATAGTCTTGTCAGAAAGCCACAGAACAATAGCAATTCTAAAAGCAAGCTCATTTCATTTTTTTTTTTTAAATAAACGTAGTTGATGTGGAGGAATTCACTGAACTTGATTCCCATCATGAGACCTTTTCCCCAAAACCCTATTGAAGATCTTCCAGCTCCTAAACAAGTCCCTTCACATTTGGTGGTCTCTCTCTAACTTGTCAAAGGGACCATTGTGTAGATCATACAGTACTCAGAAGTGGACAGTACTTCTTCATTGTGAGCCTAGACTCTGAATCCTGCAAAGGGTGGCACTCTTTCCCCACCCCAAACATCACTGGGGGTACTACAGGTGTAAATAGTGGGCATAGTGGTGATGACACCATGAAGGGATATTTAGGTTCTATGTTAGTTGGGTAGAGGAGTGATACCCAACTTTGGGTGAACAAAGAAATCACCTTGGTGTGTAAGGAATGTTTAAAAAAAAAAACAATAACAAACCATTCTCTGGGTTAGAGAGATGGCTCAATGGTTATGAGCATTGGCTGCTCTTCTAGAGGATCTGGGTTCAATTTTCAGTACCTACATGGCAGCTCATAACCATCTGTACCTTCAGTCCTAGGGAATCCAGTGCCTTCTTCTGGCCGTCACCGGCACTGCACACAAGATGCACAGACATATGCAGAAATGCATGCAGGTAAAACATCCACACACATAAAATAAATTTAAATAAAAAAAAAAAAACACTGGTTCTCCCAAATCAAAAATACCAGGGTTCAGCTATGTCATCTTGGGTAGTCACTCGATTTTTGTGAGCTCCAGTTTCTCAACCTAAAAAGTCAACTTGAGAAAAGTTGGCTACTTCAAGAGATACTGTAAAGATCAAATAAGTGATTGTTTTCTAATGTCATGCAATCATTGTGACATGTTAGTCACATTAAGTTCTTTAATAGGCTTCCTGCAGACACAGGTTCTTTTCTGTGACAAGACGAACATAGACTACATCTGATGACCATGGAGTAAGAATTGGCATGGGAGGGACTCAGTCCTATGGCCCATAAAGGATTACATATGCAAATACTAAAGGAATGGCCTCAAGGTTATGGTTAAACTGGCCGTTGAGAAAAATAGCAGTGTTCTCTTGGGCCACTGTGTATACAAACTTGGTTGTTAATTGAGAAACAAACAGTAAGACATCTTAGTGGATGCTATGGAACAATGGAAGTTCACTTAGGGGAACTGTAAAGATCAAGGCATGCACACCTGCACGTGACTGCACACTCTGGTGTGTGTGTGTGTGTGTGTGTGTGTGTGTGGGTGGGTGTGGGTGTGGGTGTGTGTGTTCTCAGCCATTGACTTTCAAATCCTCTCCCAATAGATTGGGCAAAATGGAGCTGATTCCTTGTTAATTCTTCCCTTAACTGTGCAACCTCAGCCAGTTTCTGTTTTCTATAGGCTTTAGTTGGAGCTTGGGTACACTGTAATAGAAAACATTGTAATTTCTTTCCATTCCTAAAACTAAGTGGTTTGAATCACAGTTTGTAAATGATTTTAGATTTCCCCTGTAGCTATTTTTATGTCACTATTGTCAAACCAATAATCTCTTGCCAGATTACCTCTCTAATGTCATCACTTTTCAGTAAAACAGGGACTGTGGATCAGCCACAGTAATGGAATGGACACACTATGTGTTATGTTTGCAGCCTGCAGTCAGCAAATGCCTGTGGCCAGTCCTCCTCGGTGGTTCATTCCTGAGAAAAGCAGAAGCCACTTTATGCACTCGTTATTAGCCAAAATTAACTTGGAGATGACTTCAGCAATGCTTCAAGCATGGCCAGGCATGTGACCCATGAGTTTCTTCGGCCTTCAGAGCTGTTTGAAACCACTTTTTGATATAGAAGAGCTAACCAGGAATACTGCCTCTGCTTGCCTAAGGTTTTATCAAATATGTCTCAGGCAACTCCAGGACATCAGCATCCTGGTAACTTGGGCGAGGAAAAAAAACATGGTGGTTGCAAAGACGAGGCTCTCCACACCAAGCCAAGCCCAGCTACCACAAAGCCATCACAGTGCCTTTGAACCTGAGTCACCCAGCAAACCCATCACAAATCACCTTACTTTTAATCCATTGCTCCAAGGTGAGAGATTTATCAGTGAGTGGAAAACAGAGTCCAGAAAATTCTTTGGGAAAAACACACTAACTCAAAAATGTATCTGAATGCCTACAGTGTGCCATAATAAGAGATACAGCACACATCACTCATGAGGCATTGCATTCTAGTTAATTAAACACTGCTAGAAAATGAAGTCTGTCAATTAAGCTTTGCTTAAGTTTTGTATATTTTAGTTTGTTTGACACTAGGTCTTACTATGAAGTTCAAGCTGGCTTGGAACTTAAGATTCTCCTGCCTCATTGTCCCAAATGCTAGGATTAAAAGTGTACATCACCGCAATTTTCTTAAAATGCAGCATTGTCAAGTCGTGGGAAACCTCCAGGTATACAAAACTGTAATTTAGCTTTCCAGATCACAATGAGAGTATGTTGTTAGCATTTATATTTACCTTTGCCAAAGTAGGAGGATTAGTGTGTCTTATTTTATAACAACTATTCAGGCCAATGGCATAGGAGTTCCCACTTGTGCTCTGGTCTCAGGGAACTAGGATTGTGTTCATGGGAGGGTTCAGGTTTAGTTGCTTAATTTTGGCACCCAAACTTGTAGGTTTAAGATAATAGAGTAGACCTCTGAAAATGTAAGCCAACTAATTGAATGTTTTCCTTCCATCATTTGGGACTTGGGGATCAGACTCAGGTAGTTAAGCTTGGTGACAAGTGCCTTCACTGGCTGAGCCATCTTCCTGACCTGCCAATGCATGTAACGAGTCTTTCTTGTTGGACTTTTTTTTTTTTTTTTTTTTTTTTTTTTTGGACCAGCAGTCCCCAAATAATGACACACACACTTCTTATTAATTATGCATATTTGACCTTAGGTGTCAACTAGGTCAGCTAGGTTCCCAACTAGGTCTTAGAACCTAGATTAACCTATTTATATTAATCTACATTCTGCCATGTGGCTCCTTACCCTCCTCCATACCGTAGGTCCTACTCTCTCTACATTGCTCTTGCTCAATTCTGCAGGCCTCAGAATCTTCCTGAGTTCCCTTCTCTCCCCCTGGAAGTCCCACCTATTCTCTCCTGCCTAGCTATTGGCCATTCAGCTCTTTATTAAACCAATCAGAAGATGCCTTAGGCAGACACATCTTCACAGTGTACAAAAAGATCATCTCACAGCAAATGCATCTGATCTGCACTCGAGTCCTCCACTAGTTTCCTTTTCTCTGCCTAGGGGCTTCTCAGTGTGACCTGGCTTGTTCCCAGGATGTATTTGTCTGCACCAACCATAAGGAACAATAAATCTGCCACCATCAACTGTTCTTGCTCATTTTTTGATGCATATGGGATTATACTTCTTCCTCAAAAGGAAGCTAATCTCCAGAAGGGTCTGCACCCCTTCCAAGTGGATCCCTGACATGTCTAAACAGGTTTGAGGTTTCAGTCCTTGGTACCAAAGCTAAGGTTGCTAGAAGAGAGAATTAAGATTCTGAACCATCTTTAGAAGATGTCAAAGGCAAAAGATGAGGGAAACCAGGTCTAGAGAGCAGAGTTAGATCAAAGTCAGCTTACAGGGCCAGAGCTGAAAAGGTGGAGGGTGATGTGACAATGTGGGTTGGTGCTGGGTTTGCTTCTGTGGTCTCACAAGATGGCACATGGCTGGTGTCCTGGGAGAATTTGTTTCTTTCATTCTTTACTCCTGGTCATAGACTCTGGTCTCATTTCTGCTCTCCTCCATCACACTGGCACCCTATATGATCTGCCCGGACCATTTCTTCTTGATTACCTGAGAACTCTTCAACCAACATCTTTAACCACCTGGACTTCAGCTTGCTTTAAAGAACACCGCATAGAAGACAAAATTTAAATTTACATCACAAGTTGTTGGCATGAGTCCCTCAGCCAAGGATGCTTGGAGACAAATAATCAAACTGCCCCGTATCACACCGACTCACGGGAAGATCTGCCCTAGATACTTCTTGCTGTGTACTCTGATCCACCCTACTCCCAAGAAAGAGTACAGTCATCACATCTCCAGGGTATTTCAACACCGTGTCACAACCCCACACCTGATTCTCCACCTGGTGGGGAGCAACTCCTCAAAGACCACCACCCTGTGTGCTGTATATGCTGTCTTAAAACGATACACAGAGAGTAGACTAAAAGATGTGATTGATAGGCTTTTTTTTTTTTTTAAATATTTTGAATTGGGTCAACGAATACTAACATCATTAAAATGTTATGGTTTTGAAGGAAAACATAAGATCAATCTGTAGTTACCCTCCTTGCCACTCAACTCATCTCTCGCTGTAGAAGTTTTGCTGGTACACATCCAAAGTAGCGGCGAAGTCACTGGTCCACTGGTGATAATTTGTTTAATTTTGTTTGTTTGTTTGAAGCAGGGTCTTACTATGTAGCCCAAATTGGCCTCAGCTTACTAAGTGCCAGGATTATAGGTGTGTGCCACCATACCCAGCTGGAGGATCTGTAATGGAGAAGAAGAAATCAACCACTAGCATTGCTATTAGAGGACCAAAGGTGTGTTGGGGTGCCCAAGATGCTACTGTTGATGCTATGTAAGGGTAGCAACAGTGGGGGATGGGAAAGGAGGAAGATGACTTGTGAGTAAAGGTGCTGCCACCACGCCTGATGACCTGAGATCAATCCCCAGGGACCCAGGTGGTGGCAGAAGAAAAGAGACCCACTCAAGTTGTCCTCTGACCTTCACGCACGTGATGGCACGTGCACCCATCCACCCACACATTAAAATACACATGCAAATAAATAAATAAATAAATATTTTTAAAAGTGCAACATGGGCTTTTACGGACTGGAATGGGAGCTAAGCTTTCACTTTGGGCCCCTACTGCCACCTTCCAAATCTTTTGGAGGATATCTCGCTCATACTTTTGAGGCAGCTTCCGGTGGACACACACACACACCTCTCTTAAAACTCTTTGTAGGGCTAGGATGTAACCCAGTTGGTAGAGGGCTTGCTTAGCTTGTGTAAAGCCCTGGTTTCTGTCTACCTCCAGCACCACAGAACCCTAAGTGATTCAGTACAAGCCTGTAATCTGGCACTTGGGACATGGACACAGGAGGATCAGAAGTTGAAGGGCATCCTTGGCTACAGAACAAGTCCAAGGCCAGACTAAGATATACAAGACCTTGTCTCAAAAACAAACAGCCTCTTTGTATAAAAGAATACCATTTTGCTGACATAGCATCTGTTATTATCTACAGCAAACTATCACCTTCCAAGAGAACCCCCCCCCAGAAAACATTTCCCTGCGGTATTTAGTATTATTTCAAAAGCCCCAAACACGAGGATTTTTACGCTTGCTTATAAATAAATAAATAAATAAATAAATAAATAAATAAAACATACAGAGGATCAGTACTTCACCCCAAATTTCCTCCTCTTCCTTTCCTTAATTGCAGCATTAAGGAGCCCTTACATGGGTCAAGGTTATGCTTCAGTGCAAGATATGTTTACAGAGCTCTAGAAGGACAAGAGAGCTGTTTATTGAGTAGACAGCGTTTCACTCCCATTTCAAAGTGCACAGAGAAAGCTGTCATCACAAAGCATGTTAGGCAGCACAGATTACCACACAGCAAACAAAACCATTCCCGCCATGAACGTGCTGGGGCGACATCTCCTAACTAACAAAAGCGTCTATCTGTCCATGCCACTAGCAAGCAGTGGTTCTACAGGCTTTGCTCACATCATCACTCAGGGATGTAGCCTTGTACCTGTGGAGGAGGAAACACTGACATCAATTTACAAAAAAAGAAAGACAGACAGACAGGCAGATAGATTGTCATGTAGCCCAAGCTTCAAACTAGGTAGCTGTAGATAGCATTGAACTCCAGACCTTCCCGAGTGCTGGGGTTATTGGCATACACTACCAACTAGGCAGCCTTTGCCTTATAAGGAAAGAGCTCAACAGTTTTGCCTGTTCAAGTCTTGGCATTGTTAGCAACTCATCTACTCTGCCATTGGGTGAGCTCCCAGATGATACCAACACAAAACCCTCTTTCTCCTGAAAACTCCATGGACATACCTTCCCTTTCTTTGAACACTTAACCAGTTAGCTACTTGTAGGGAGAGCATACCTAAGACTTGTTTACTTTTTTTTTTTTAACACCTGGCATCATATTTAAGAGCAAGGAGTCAGAACTGAGTTTAATCGTGACTGTCCCAGTAACTTTGCCTTGAAGAAATCATATTAAATCCCCTGGATCTGATTTTTCATCTCTAAAATGGGACTAATAATAGAAATTACATTTCTGTGTGTTAAGGGGCAAATGAGCTTAAGATTTGCAAATTTCTAAACATCGGGAATAGGTATCCACTAAATGACAAATGACAAATTAGTCTTTTATAACTGCCTCACATCCAGTACTCTGTCAGGTGGTTAGCATTATTCCTGCCTGGGTGGATGAGTGATGGTGACTCATCCAGGGTGCAATTCCCCCCTGATGATACCAGGCCTGGGATGCCCATCACCCTCCGTTACCCTCCATCACTTTAAAGACTTTTATAGAGTGGGATGCAGTATCCAGCACAAGAAGAGAATTCTCCTTGGTGAAGGCCAGGGCCACAGGACGAGAAAGACCATGAGAGACCATGGGCTTTAGGGCTGGAAACTCCTCAGGTTTCCCCAAGCATATGATGGCTGGCCCAGAGGTGTCTGCTACAATCACATTTCCCTGGTGATCAAAGGCCACAGCGGAGACAGTTATTTTAGAAGGAAAGAGGAGGTTCAGCCCGAAGCTATCCACCTGGCCAATCAGCTGCATGGCGGGGCTGAATACCTTCACCCTTGTGTTGTCACCCGCTGTCCCCAAGGGCCAGGGGTGTTCTAGGATCGCGACAGCTCCGGTAAGCCAAGACACAGCCACCCCACGGGGATTGCAAAGCTGAGCTTGCAACCTCTCGGTCCTCCGAAGGACCCCTTCAGGGAAATCCACTTCCAGGAGGTGCAAGGTCCCTGCCTCTGCATCAGTCACCAGGACCTGGTTCTGAGGGGTGATTTCCACACCCCAAGGCAGGGAAAACTGCTTTCCCACAACCAGCTTGATTTGGCCAAAGAAATCAAACACTTTGAGGGAGTGGTCGCCAGCGTCGGTGACAACCACGTGGCAGTTGTTGGTGACGGCGACATCCAGTGGGTACTTCACGTCATGCGCTGCGTCCCCCTTCTCTCCAAACTGGTGTGCACCTCCTCCTCCGGAATCAAAGATCTTGACCCGCCTCTTACCGTCGTGCACGACTACGACCCGTCCGGTCTTGGGGCACAGTGCAAGCCCTGTGGGATTCACCAGGGTCCCCCACCCGCCGAAGGCGTGATGACAGGTGAACACCCCGGGCGCGCAGGGGGCGGCGCTGTGGGCGGCCGGGGACGCGTGAAGAGTGGAGCCCAGGAGCTCCAGAAGGTGCAACACCGGCAGACAATCGCTGGTGTCACAGGCTCGGCAGGCCCGCCGGCAGAAGGGACATTCGAGGGCCAGCGATCGCGGGTGCGCGAGAGCGGCCACGCAGGCCAAGCAGACCACGTGGCCACAGGGCAGGTTGCGCGGGCGCCGCTGCTGCCGGTGGCCGAACCTCTCGAAGCACACCTTGCACTCCAGCAGGCTGACCTCGGCCTCGCGCACCAGCTCCGGCCGCACCCCTGCCGCTTCCTCCCCCATCGCTCCTGCCGCGCCGCTGCCCTCGCGCAGCCCTCGGTCACGGTCACGGGGCGGGGCATCGGCTCTGACGTGAGACTCAGCGCCTGGCCCGGGACCCGCTGCTGCTCCCTGGCGGGCACAAGCCGCCGCTGTCGTTCGCATGCGCTGTGCGCAAACCCGGAATCATCACGTCACGTCACGGGTGAGAGATGCCGGCTTTCCGCTCCCTGTAAGCCTGGAAGTGGCAAGGCGAGCACCAGAACCTAGTCTCCCAATGCTGAGACCCAGCAGAGCTGCCAATCAGCTGCGCTGGGTGCTGGTTACCAGGGCTGGGCAGGAATAAGACAGGCTCCTAGTATATGGGTGGACTAAGGAGAGCGATACAGGAAGGAAGATAACTTCAAGGGGGTGAGGCAGGTGTGCATACTTCCGTGTGCTTTATCACTCTTGTGAGAAGGTAGACCACCTTACACTCGCAGCTCCTCTGGGTATGGTAGCTGAAATCCCAGCACCGAGGAGGCAGAAACTAGTGGGTAGAAGCCAGCCTCGACTACTCCGATACTCCCCCCCCCCCGAAAACACACACACACACACACACATACGTGTGAAGTGGGTTTGTTTGGAAGGAATATTTAAAAGCTGTTAGTTGCCTCGAATGGTGGCCTACATAGTGAGTTCCAGGCCAGACAGAGCTATGTGGTGAGAACCTGTCTCAAGCAAACGAACGAGCAACTACGACAACAAAACTGCTAATAGCAATATCTATAGAATTTACTCCATATCTGCCTTCTTTGAAGTGGTCTCATGCATTGTTTTACTCAAGCCCCACGGACAATTGGAATGTGGCTTAGATGGAGAATGGGTAGGCAATGAATGGAAGCCAGGCAGTTTGACTACAGGACCTCTCTCTCGCACTGGTCATCAAATACTGTTCTATATGACAAATGCTTGAGTGTCCTTGGCAAAGGCCTAACGGTCTCGGGTGAGGGCTGGGCTGCAGGGTGCCGCGAAGGGGATTATAATGTACATGTAAATTTGAGCCAGTGATCCCTTCACAGTGTCTTCCAGACCGAGGTGAAGGGGATTATAATGTACATGTAAATTTGAGCCAGTGATCCCTTCACAGTGTCTTCCAGACCGAGGTAAGATTGAAAGTAAAAGGACTGAAGAGATGGCTCTGTGGTAAAGAGCGCTTGCTGCTCTTGTAGAGGACATGAGTTCAGTTCCCAGCACCCACATTGGGTGGTTCACAACCACCTGGAATTCCAGCTCCGGGAAATCCAGTGTCCCCTTCTTGTCTCCATGTACTTGCACGCATGTGGCACACATTCACACAAACATACACACATGCATATAAATAATTACAAGAAATATTTAAAAATTGAAAGTAAAGACAATCTACATATCTAGGAACAACCTTAAAGTTATGGTCACTACAATCTCCGGGAATCCATGACGATGTTCAGATCTTAGTGTTTACTTTATTATTCCTGCTCATTTACAAGTTGGGATCATGATTGTTCATGCTCTTGTTCCATGGACTTTCAAGAAAATGGAGGACTCAGTCCTTTGCTAACATGGCCCGGGAGAGTCTATGGAAGGCAAAGGAAAACATTTTATCAAGAGTTACACAGCTCAGAGATTGAGATTATACCAGAATAACCAAGCTGATGCTATGGTTTCAGAGTGCAAAATCTCCAGTCTAAGAAACGAAGTAAAGATTCATTTTTATTTGTGTGTGTGTGTGTGCACGGGTCTGTGTGTGAGCCCTTGGAGTTCAGACGAGGGTGGTAGATATCTGGGAGCTGAAATTATAGGCAGTTGTGAGCCACTTGATGTGGGGGTGGTGGGTTCCAAATGCAGGACCTCAGGTCTGAGTGACAAAGTGTTTTTAACTACTGAGCAATCTCTCCAGCTCCTCAGAAGTAATAAAAAATATTTTATATATATAAGTGTTTTCTCTACATTATGTATATGTACCAGATGCATGCCTGGCTGCAGTAGGACTGTGGTTATGGATAGCTGTGAGCCACTACATGGGAATCAAACCCAGGTCTTCTGCAAGAGCTACAAGTGCATCTCACTGTTGAGCCTTCTCCAGCTCCTCAGAAATAATTTTTAAATTGGGAAATACATTCAGGATACAAAAACTGAACTATTTTTAGAGCCAGTCTTGTCCAACAGAAATATAATGAGACCCAGGTTTTAAAATAATTTCCTTGTAACTCCATTTTTAAAAGTTAAGAGAAAATGAAATTAATTTAGTTGTATACTTTAATCCATCATTTGGACTTGTAATTACTTTGAAAGTATGAAAAAGGTATTTTGTACTCATTTCATGTGCTAAGCAAAATCTGGTTTGTTTTGAACTCATGGTGCACCCAATTCAGAGAAGCTAATGTGGCTGGTGGCTCCCACATACAGCCTGACAAACGCAGGCCTGGTCTTGCTATGAGATGTTAGCTTTTGAAAGCACTCCCCAGACAGACCTCACTGAATCACTTACTTGTGTCTAATTGACCCCAATTCTGCTGACCATGGCCAAGCTTGTTCCCCCAGAAAGAGCCACCTGCTTGAGCCCTCTACCTTTTCTGCCTTCTCAGACCTTTGCTGCCTCTGTGCGGTCACTGGCAGTACTACACCATAGGCATGTTAGCCCCAAGCTGGGCAGCTTTGCAGCATGGAACACACAGTCTACTCCAGGGGGTTACTATCAAGCACCTAACATTGAGTTTGATTTTTGTTTTGGTTTGTTTGAGGCAGGGTCTCATGTAGCTCATGCTGCATTCACACTGGTCATGGGGCTGAAACTGACCTTAAGCTCATGATCCTCTACCACCCCAGCGCAAATAGTAAATAGTAAATACCAAAATAGTAAATTAAAAGTATGACATTCGGTATTGGGGCTTCTGGAATGGTGAAATGGGGGACCAGAACACAGGTGGCCCCTGTGTGTCTCCGTTTCTCATCTCTGTGGTACCCATGACAACGAGAGAGATCCTGCTGTACCCATTCACATTTAACCTCTGAACAGATTTGAGCTTAAAAAAAAAAAAAAAAAAAAAAAAAAAAAAAACTCTAAAGAGAATTGGATTGAGTTTTTAAAAGTTAATCTTGTACCCTGCTAATTTGCTGAAGGTGTTTATCAGCTGTAGGAGTTCCCTGGTAGAGTTTTTTTTCGGATCACTTATGTAAACTATCATATCATCTGCAATAGTGACAGTTTGACTTCTTCTTTTCCAATTTGTATCCCTTGATCTCCTTTTGTTTTCTTATTGCTTCAGCTAGAACTTCAAGTACAATACTGAAGAGATATGGAGAGAGAGGGCAGCCTTGTCTTGTTTCTGATTTTTAGAGGAATCGCCTTTAGCTTCTCTCCATTTAGTTTGATGTTGGCTCCTGAGCATATTGGGAGTGGGGGGGTGCAGTGAGTGGAGAGGGAGTTAGGAGAAAGAATGAGAGGAGAGGAGAACATGTGGGACCAGGAAGATTGAGTTGGGGGATGAATAGACAAGAGTTAAAAAAAAAAAAAAAAAGACATACCATAATAGAGGGAGCCATTATAGGTTTGAAGAGAAAACTGACTCTAGAGAAATGTTCAGTGACCTACAAGGATAACCATAACTAACACTCTGAGCAACAGTGGAGAGGCTACCTTAAATGCCCTTCTCTGATAATGAGATTGATAACTAACTTATACGCCATCCTAGAGCCCTCATCTAGTAGCTGATGAAAACAGAAGCAGACACCCACAGCTAAGCTCTGAGCTGAACTCCCGGAATCCAGTTGCAGAGAGGGAGGAGTGATGAGCAAAGGGGTCAAGACTAGGCTACAGAAACTCACAGAGACAGCTGGTCTGAACAAAGAGGAGCTCATGGACCCCCCAGACTGATAGCTTAGAAGTCGCATTGGACCTATTCAGACCCCCTGAATGTGGGTCTCAGTTAGAAGGCCTGGGCAGTCTAAGGGACCTCTGACAGTGGAACCAGGATGTATCCCTGGACTTTGGGAGTGCATTCCCCATGGAGGGATACTCCCTTAACCTAGAGGCAGGAGGGAGGGCCTAGTCCATACTCCAAATGACTTGAAAGATTTTGGTGATCCCGCCTGGAAGGCATCACCCTCCCTGTGGAGTGGGGATGGTGGTGGTGGTGGGTGGAATGGGAGAGGGTTCAGGGGGCATGGGAGGGAGAGGGAACTGGGATTGATATGTAAAATTATATATATGAATTGGATTGGCCCAGCTTAGTGGTCCAACACTGTTCATTCAACTGGCTACAAAGGTGAGGTCAGATGCTCATGGCCTCTAGAAATTCACTCTATAGACTGAGGCAGGTTTCAGAGAAGCAAGTCTGATCAGAATACTTGAATAGGTCAGTGGCAGAAGATATCCAAGGACAGCATCCTCAATGCTGTTGGAGAGGACATAAGGTCATCATTGAGTAATGAAGGAGTTCACACAAAGTTTGGTATTTAAAAAATATTTCCCCTGCATGTATATATTTCACTACGTGCATGCCTGATGCCCACCATGGCCAGAAGAATACTGTATCTCCTGGAGGTAATTATAGACAGCAGTGAGCTGCCATGTGGAGGCTGGGAACCAAATCTCCGTCCTCTGGAAGAGCAGCATGTGCTCTTACCCACCAAGCCTTCTCTCCAGCCCTTAGTTTTTAAAAGATAATCTCTAGGGAGAATATACACAACTTCCATCAATATTAATGGTGTTCCCAATAACAACCATAGTACTTGCACAAATATTCCCATATATACACAGTAACCTTTTTTAAAAAATACATATTACTATATTAACATGACATAAAATACAAACCACTTAGATGTTAGGAGGTGTGGAATTACAGATTAACATCTGACTAAAAAAAAATGTGATTGTTAATAAAAACTGACAAATTCTGAGCCTAAGCTTTTACAAAAAAATCAGCCTTGAGCCACTCATCTAAGTAAGACTAAATTAAAAGAAACAACAAATTGCCAGACTTCATAAAAAATATTTCTCACGTGTTTTATTCTTATAGTTTGCCAAAAACACTTTTTCCATATAGATTGGTTTAAATTTTTTTTGTTTCTTAATTCTGCTAAATATAAAATTATACAAGGGGAAAAACAAGTAAAGATGGGGTCCCAGGTCCTAAGTAGATTAAGATTTATAATAAAGTATAATTAAAAAAAATAGACTATGCCAATTCCTATTAAAATCTTACATTTCCTCAGTGATCCTAATTTTCATACATACTATTTTTGTTATTTGTTGTTTAAAGTAACAAGCATTACATTTTTGTTTTTTAGTTATAGAAGAAATAAATGCTGACTATGAAAAAGTCACAGGGTATTTAATATTTTGCTACCAATCACATTCTTCAAAGGATTGATTTGTAACATTTTAATGTGTGATTTCATTTTAAAAGTTATGAGCAAAGATATGTATGTTTCACAAGAAAAATTTCAAGTGATTATATTTTTAAGCCTTAACATAATTTTTAATTTGTTTTGTTTTTGTTTTTCAAGACAGGGTTTCTCTGTGGCTTTGGAGGCTGTCCTGGAACTAGCTCTTGTAGACCAGGCTGGTCTTGAACTCACAGAGACCCGCCTGCCTCTGCCTCCCAAGTGCTGGGATTAAAGGCCTGCACCATTACCACCAGCATTTTTTTTTTTTTTTTTTTTTTACTTTTCTGTAAGGAGATACAATTTTTCAAAAATATAGTCAATTCCCCAGGCTTTATGTCGTTCTTCAAAAGCGTTAGCCTCCTCAAGACAAAGGATGCTGCATTTTGTACCTGAAGTAAGAAAGTAACAAGTTAGAACATTGTGAAGGATGTCTGGGATGCTCTAAAATGCTCTTGAGGATTCTGTGGCTAAAAATCTTCATGGTGTGTGTGTGTGTGTGTGTGTGTGTGTGTGTTGTGTGTTATTTATATGTATGTGTGTTGTGTGTTATTTATATGTATGTGTGTTGTGTGTGTGGAGAGAAAGAGAGACAGACAGATACAGGCTAAATTTGGCATCTTTTGTGTCACTGTGGTGATATATAATTTTTCGTGTTACAACTCTCTACTTTATCTTTTAGACAGGCTCTCTCACTGATCCCAGAGCTCATAATGGGCCAGCTCTGATATCTGCCTGTGCCCCCTCCACTGCAGCTGCTAGGGTCATGGTCATGAGCGACCAGGTCTGGCTCTGATGTGATCCAATCGCAAAGTCTTCATGGTTGCATGTCAGGCACTTCACAGACTATGTTATCTTCCCAGCTCTCCCCTCCTGTTTCTGAGACTTGGGTCTCATGTAAACTAAGCTGGCCTTCAATCTATTATGTAGCTAAGGATGGCCTTGAACTTCTGATCCTTCAACACCTGTCTCCCAAATGCTAGGACTACAGGTAGTGTCTTTATTATAAAGCACACGGATAAAAAGGCACATTATGGAAACTAGTCCCTTTTCTAGGATAAAACAGTCTTCCACAACACAGGTCTCTACTTTTTACATTGTATATACTTTAATTGTATGTACTAATAGTTCACTAGCAACTGAACAGTTAACTGGTTTCTTTTTTGGTTTATTCTTATTTAATTCTATTTTTTTCAGACAGGCTTTTCTCTTTGGTCCAGATTCAGACTGGCCTGGAACTTTCTTTCCTCTTGATTCAGCTACCTGAAATCTGGGATTACAGTTGTGTCTGCCATGCTTGATTTACTGACTTTATTTTAAAAGAACATAATTGGGGCTGGGAGACACCTCATCAGTTAAAGTGCTTACCTCTCTGGCAGAAGACTCAAGTTTGCTCACAACTGCCTATTCCTCCAGTTCCTGGGGCTCTGATGCCTCTGGCCTCTAAATGCATGTGCACATACCCATACAGATACATATATACACATATATAATTAAAATAATAAAAATACATCTTTAAAAAAAAAAACACCATGCCTTTAATCCAAGCACTCAGGAGGCAGAGGCAGGTGGAATTCTGTGAGTTCAAAGCCAGCCTGGTCTACAGTGTGAGTTCTAGGACATCCAGGGCTACACAGAGAAACCCTGTCTCAAAAAACATTGTGTGTGTGTGTGTATGTATGTATGTATATGTATATATGGAAAGAGAGGGAGTGCATAACTTCTAACCCACGGTAGGGCACCTGCCACACCTGCCTGATAACCCGTGTCAATCCCCCAAACCCACACGATGGTAGGGAAGACTGACTTTCTGCAAGCTGTCCTATGACTGCCACATATCTCTCTCTCTCTCTCTCTCTCTCTCTCTCTCTCTCTCTCTCTCTCTCTCTCTCTCTCTCTCACACACACACACACACACACACACATACGCATATCAAAAAGGAATGTTAACTTACCAAATAACTTTTTAAGTTCAGCATCTGGAACATAAAATGGTGGGCCTAAGAAGAAAGAAGTATGGTGAAGAATAGTTTATCATTCCAACTCCAATTCCAAAAGCAAACAAATTCCTGGGGTTCACCTCTCAGCTTCATTTCAGGAATGTTGTAGATACTTATTCTATAAACTATTCAGGAGTCCAGAGAGATGAAGATATAGCACGTCTTTTGTGTGTGTGTGTGTGTGTGTGTGTTAAAGATAGGGTCTTAAGTAGTTCGTGTTGGCTTCAAACTACGTAGCTAAGGGTGACCTTGCACTTGGGACCCTCTGCCTCATCTCTCTAGTACTGAGATTATAGGCATGTGTTGCCATAGCTAGTTTACAAGGTGCTGGGGATCAACCCAGAGTCTTCCTGCATGCTAGGCAAGCACTGTACCAACTGAGCTACATCCCTGGCCCCCTGGCCTGACTTTTGAATATCTCATATCAAAGATCAGAGTGGAGCCCATTGACAGGTTCCTCTGGGGTGTCCTTCACCTTCTAGCCACACAAGCCCACAGCAGGGCAACCACATTTTTTCCTCCTACTCTAGGCTTCTTGAGATACCTCTTGACATTAGGATCATCCATTTCCTCCTTCTATAGTTTGAACTATGACTGATGAGCAAAGCAGGAACAGAGTAAGAAAACAGAGACAATATGGAAGAACACAAAGGTCTACTGTTCCCATTAGCCCAGAATTATCTTCATGCATATAAACAGTGCACATCCTATGAGATAAGATGGGGAAAAATAATTCTAACATGTACACAAAATTGAATCAGGAAAGTAGGCAAACAAACAAACAAAAACACATGTTACCTGCATGCTTCGTTGGATCATAAGAAAGGATAGCCACCAGATAGTGAAACCCTTTTCCCAGTAGGGACATTATTATATCTGCATAGCTAGAAAGAACACAAAAAAGTATGTTTCATTTCTCTATACAGGCAGAGGCAATGAAGGAAGCCAGCATTCACTATAAATTACTATCTGCAGTGAACCATATAAACCTGTGTGGTGGTTGGATGAGAATGCTCCCCCCCCATGGACTCACAGATTTGAATACTGGTCCCCAGCTGGTGGAATTATTTGGGAGGCATTTTAGGGGGTGTGACCTTATTGGAGGAGGTGTGTCACTGGCTTTGAGGTTTCAAAAGTCCATTCCAGGCACAGTTAGGTTCAGAGTGTCTCTCTCTCTCTCTGCCTCTGTCTCTCTCTGTCCCTTCTGCAGATTAGTATGTGAGCTCTTAGCTACTGCTCCAGTGCTATGTCTGTCAACCTGCTTCCGTGTTCCTCACCATGATTATCATAGACTAAGCCTCTGAAACTGTAAGCAAGCCCCCAATTAAATGATTTCTATTAAAAGCTGCCTTGCTCATGGTGTCTCTTCACAGCAACAGAACAGTAAATATGATGACCTGGTTTTTTTGCCCAGGGCTGGCCTCAAATTCACTCTGTAGCTAAGGCTGACCTTGAATTTCTGATCCTCCTGCCTCCACTTCCTAGGTGCTGGGATTATAGACATGCAACACCACATACATTTATGGCATGCTGAGGGTGGGAACATGGGCTTTTGTGCATGCTTTGTGATTGTTATTGATGTGTGTGGATGTTTTATCTGCACGGATGTTTGTGTACCACCACATACAATCAGCTCTGCAGGAGTTCTTCTTTTAAAGATTTATTATTTTAATTATGCATAATTGTGTGTCTGTGGTGTGTGTGCACTGAGTGCTGGTGTGTAGGGAGGCCAGAGATTCTGATGCCCCTGGAGTTGTAGTTATGGGCAATTGTGAGCCTTGTGACATGGGTGCTGGGAGGTGAGCTTAGGTCCTCTGGAAGAGCACTATGTGTTCCTAACTCTTCAGCCATCTCTCCAGGCTCCAGGGGTTCTTATTTAAAAGCAAGAAATGCATGGAACAAATTATGTCCTCTGGCTCCCCATCAAAGCTGGGGCATGGTAAAAAGAAGAATGAAGTTGAAGTCTTCTCCCTGGGTAGGTCAGACGTGAAGACACCACAGGGCACACAGAGGCTGTCAGGGTCCTAAGGGGCCTGGTTGACCTTGTCGGAATGCTTCCTGAGGGACCACTAGTCTACTGTGTGCTCAGGGGCAGGGGCTCCCAGGGCAGGTTGGGTATCAGAAGCACCAACATGCATACTGGAAGGAAAGATGCTTGAGCTCCACCTACAGACTCAGTAGGTCTGCTGTTGGGCTGGGATGCTGATGGTTAACAAGTATCCCATGCGACCAGGACATCCCTAGAGTCATACATGTGAGGTGGAGCAGAGCAGAATCCCTTTCATCTGATCTGAGAGGTGAGACTAGTGTGCAGGTAAGTTTGGGGTGACAATCAAGTCCTGTAAATACAGTGTTAACCACCATTGCTGTGGATGGTCTGTTAGTAGGTGTCCCAAAGAGTGAGTGATACAGCTCCACAGCCATGTGTTGGTTCAGATGTGGGTGTGACTACAATAAAGCACTAGACTGATCAGGAAGCGACCCACCTGGTGGCTCTGCTTGCACACCAAGTTAGTAGAGAGAGGGACTGACCGTCAGCTGTGTTTGCTATAGTGAAAGCTGCAGCATCTGTGCTGAGTGATGCCGAGTGTTGTCAGTGAGTCAGATGTGTGGGAAGAGAAATGGCAGAAGCATGCCATGGGTGATACACACCCACAATCTTAGCGGCTGGGAGGCTGAGGCAGTAGCACCTGAAATTCCAGGTCAGCCTGGGCTACATGAGTTTGAGGATAGCCTTAGTTTCAGCTTGAGACTCTAAATTCAAAATTGAAGAAAGAAAGGAAGGAAGGAAGGAAGGAAGGAAGGAAGGAAGGAAGGAAGGAAGGATAATCTTTTCAGCAGAATCCTTTACTTTTTGAGTTTCTGACACCCCACCCCCAATGTAGTCTATAGCCCAGGCTGGCTAGGAGCTCACCATGTAGTTTAGGTAGGCTGGCCTCAGATTGATAGAAATCCTCCTACCTGAGCCTCTTAAATGCTAGGATTACAGATGTGAGCCACCACAGCTGGTGTGACTCTTGTTCTTAAGACGTGGTGAGAAGAAACTTGTCCCTAGGATGGAGATCCATCAGAGTGGCTCAGCAACATCTCTTGGAACTGGCAGCCATCAATTCCCTTGGAATGTGGACTTTCAATCAATCTCAAAAAAAAAAAAAAAAAAAAAAAAAAAAAAAAAAGTCCAGAAAGCGAGGCTGGAGAGACGGCTCAGTGAGAGCACAAACTGCTCTCCAGGAGGACCTGGTTTGGTTCCTAGCATCCACATTGACTGGCTCACAACCGCCTGCATCTTCAGCTCCAGGGGTCTCTAATGCCCTCTTCTGACTTCCATGGCCATCCATCATGTGTGCATACATATACACACAAATAAAAATAATTTAAAATCTTAAAGAAATTAATTCTGGTAACAATATCTAACATGCTCTTGTGTGTGCTTACCCTGTGGCCACAGATACACACATGCAGAGGGGTTGGGGCAGGAAGGGGCCGAGTGGGAGGACAGGGAGGGTTGTGACTGTCTGGCCAAGCTAAAGCTTTGATTCCCTAAGGGGGCTTCTCCTTGGGTGTCTCTTGCCTTGTTAGCCATGAACACAGAAGGTCAGAGTCCACCAGGGTGGCCTTCATGACTAAGGACAGAGGACGTGATGCCACAAGCACAGATGAGCACAGGCAGAGACAGTGCATTCGTCTTGCTTGATGCACAGCTTGGTTTTCTTCCCTTAGTCACAATAATTACAGAGACCTCGTCTGCATTAAAAGTGACTCAAGTCCAATACTGACGGAACACCTGAGCCCAATAGACCTGCTTTCCCTTGGGTCTGAACTCAACATCCTGCTCTCTCCCTGCCAGCCTGTGGATTTTTATAGAGCAAACCACAACCCATGAAGGGACCAACCCCAAAGAAACAGGGAACACCCTGGAGGGGGCTCAGGAGATTGCTAAAAAGCATGCCTTTTGCAGAACTGAGCGGGGTCCACAAACACAGTGTGTTATGAAGATGCAGGGGTTTGAGGTGATGCCTTGAGCTGATGAAGGGCAAACGCCATGTGGGAAATGCAGAGCATTCACTGGAAATGTGATGTGAATGTCTGGAAGAGCTGTGTGACAGAAGAACTGTCTCGGCAAAAGCCATGCTCACCTTCCCGGCACCTCACGTAGCTTGCATCTAAGAATCCACTGGGAACATAATAAATAGCTATTGGGAAGTTGAATGCTAGGGAACAGAAATCAACCAATCATCCAGGAGAAGCATTGCAGAGAAAAATCCAGATGAGGATGCAGGGTGGCTTGGGATGTAGGCGGGAAAATGACATGAGGGGCGAGTAGAGAGAGAGAAATTTTCAGTGAAGGAAAGAAAACAAGTATATTTCTAGTATGAAATGTTAGAATTTTCAAAGATTAGGTTTGATAATAGTCTTACATATGAAGCAACTGATGCTTTTTTGTTTTGTTTTGTTTTTTAATCTGTGTTGCTGACATGGAGTTTGAACTTTTTGGTCTGTGTAAAGAGTAATTCAGTATCTAACCTGCCAAATCCAAGGGAGACACATATGTGGCATTATATACACAGGGAAAGGGGATTGCATTTCCCTCACATGCTTTCTTAATTTTACTTTCTGGTAAGGCTAGGTATAAATACGATCACTCAAAGTATCAACAAGTGCTTTTGTAACGACAGCCAGTATTTTATAGTTCTTTGGAGTTAATAACACATTTCTCATAGATTTCGTTGCTCTTTTATTTAGGAGATGCAGTCTCGTGGTCTCATTATGGCCCAGGTTCGACTCAGACTCCCAAGTGCTGGGATTACGGCTGTGTGCTGCCACACCTGGCTCACACATTTCTTACCTTTGGATTCCCACAACACCTTGAGGTCGTGTGATGTAGAGTTCTCCAAGCAAACTCGGCAGGTTAGAATCTCAACTGCCATGTGCTAGCTGTCTAACTTGGGACATAGCTCTTTGACCTTAAGTTTCTCATGTGCAAATTGGAATCAAGACAGCATCTATGTCATAGGGCTGTCAGGCTAGTTAAATGTGTTAACACACACTGAATATTCCAAACAGTGCCTGGAATAGGCCAAGAGTTCCCACAGCTGCCAGCAACGGTGATGGTGCTAGCAGAAATAGGCTCAGGTTGCAGAGAGTAAACTAAGGCTTAATAGAACCACTTAACAGAACAGTACTTTGGTCAAGGCTTGCAAAGTGACCAGAACACTGGCGTCGTACATATTTTAGCTTTCCTCAAACCCAGCTAAACACAAAGAAAACCACAGCAAACTGAGGGAACCAACTTACCGCGTGCGGTCACCTGGATTGACAGCCACTAATGATCCCCTATCCCAAACCCTGTCAAACTTGCCAATATTCGCTCTGCTCAAGAGAGAGGGGAAAGGCTGTTACATTTTGTCTGAAGAAAGGCCAAATCTCAAAACAAGATATCTGTTGTTCCCCAAGGGACATGTTGGGACCTCACCCGTAATCAAGGTGTCAGGGTCGCATGGTGACTTTTCTCTATAGACTTTAGGGGTGTACTGACCTAGTGTGGGGACTGTCCACTTCCTAACTCCTGAAGCAGCTGCCTTGTTTGTTTGTGACTTGGAAAAAGGAGGGAGGGCAGAGGGCTGTTGTAGAAAGCTGTTATCATCAGCCACAAGCTCAAAATAATGACATGGAAACTTATTGTTTACTATGAAAGCCCGGCCTTTAGCTTAGGCTTGTCTCAACCAGCTCCTATAACGTAAATGAACTCATTTATATTAATTTATGTTCTGCCACGTGGTGTCAGCTCTCTCCTATCTTGCACCTCCTGATTCCTCCCTGGGTGTTGCTGGCAACTCTGCCTTTCTTCTTCCTAGAGTTCTCTCTCTGCCTGGAGGCCCCTCCTGTCTAGCCATTGGCCATTTAGCTTTTTATTATACCGATCAGAGCAACACATCTTCACACGGTGTACAAATATCCCACAACAGGCAGTGAATGACAGCTCTGTTCCCCGCCCCATCAGACTCTGTCAGTTACTATATTGCCTCCTGCACCTTGTAATTTGTTTGGTTACAGGCTCAAAAGTGCCAGGTAGAAGACCTGATCTTCCTCTCCCGACCTTTACCTGCTCAGGATTGTCATAATGGTTTTGAAAGTTTGGGAGCTATCCCCATGAAGTGGAAAGATGGAGCTTTGGTAAGAACAACTGCAGGACAACGATTCTCATTGCTACAGAAGTGGACAGGAGTGGCAAACAGATCCCACATCCCACCCCAGCACTCCCTAACAGGGCCCACCCTCATTGACACTATTTATTATTATTATGTGGTGTGTGTGTGTTCATGCACATGCAAGCATATACATACTAAGGTTCATATGTGGAGATCAGAGGACAATGTTCAGGAGTTAGTTCTCTCCTTCTACCATGGGTTTTGGGACCTGAACTTCAGTCATCAGCCTTGTATGACAAGCATCTTTACCCTCTGAGCCATCCTGCTGGACCATGGACCGCCCCTCCCCCCCCACACACCTTATTTTTAAGACAGCATCTCACCATATAGCCCTGTTTGGCCTGGAACTTGCTGTCTAGACCAGGTTGGCTTCCAACTGAGAGATCTGCCTGTGTCAGCACTGTGTTAAGCGTATGCCACCATCCCTTTTTAAATGAAAAAATGGACGGTTCCATGGGTGAAGCGCTTAGCACAGAAGCACAAGGACGTGAGTTCAGGCAGCCAGAACCCATGTAAAAGCAAGACTAGTCTGATACCAGCGCTCCTGTGGCGGGATGGGAGTGGAAACAGGAGAATCCCCACAAGTGTGAAGTCTGGAGTACACAGCGGCATCCTGTCTCAAACAGGGGGTAGACAAGGACGGGCATCTAAGGGTGTCCCCTTACTGCTGCTCAAACATATACTCACACTCTCACACAACATGGTGCAGGTGGAGCACTCAGTCACACAGATAAACACACACACATGCGCTCACAAACCCTGCTCATGCTTTCACACACATTCACTCTTACATGCTCACACATTCACATTTACTCACACACACTCATTCACTCTCTTGAACACACATACTCACACAATGGTGCAAAGGGGTCGCTCAGTCGCACAAACACACACCCACTCACACTCACACGATGGTGCAGACAGAGTACTCAGTCCTACCTGGGAAGATCAAAAATGCTGCAGCAGTACAGAGAAATGCTCCCGGAAGAACTCTGCAGAGAAACAACGTAAGACATTTTTTAAGTGGTCAAGGAAAGGAAAACAGGGCTCAGACAAAGTGGAGGAGATAGAGGGAGCCCACACTAAACACAGTAACTTTATTGGAGTTTAACTATAACATGTTTCCTTTTAAAAACCTGGATGGGGGCCAGCCAGGTGGCTCAGAGGGTAAGGCTGCAGCCAAGCCTGACAACCTGGGTTTAATCCCTGGCCCTACGTGCTATGGGAGAACTGACAAGCTGAACTCTAACCTCTCCATGTGCACCATGACATGTGCATATGTGTGTGTGTGTGTACTGCCATCTATATATTTATTACTAATATCCATTTAGCTATTATTTATCATCTATGCATCAAACTATCATCTATATGTTTGGTTCTCATTCTAACATTTATCTTTACTATTTATCTATCATCTTTTGCTTTGGGACAAAAGTCTCACTCTGTAGCCTAGGCTAGCCTTGAAGTCATGATCCTCCTGGCTCTACACCCCCCGCAAGTGCTGAGCTGGCATCTGTACACTGCAGCCGTAGCTCACCGCAGAAGATAACACGTATGTAACAGGTGGTAAAGAGCAGCCATTTGACACTCGTTTAACATCTTAAGTACTTGTGAGGAAAAAAAAGTCATTTTCTGGCGAGGCACAGAAATAATTAGTTACCACAATTAATACAAACCTTAAACACTTTGGCACCAGCAATTTCATTGAATGGTTCCTCTGTATACGAAAGATTCTGCTCTGCGAAAAATTCCCGAATCCCAATTTCACTGATGTCTACGCCAATTACAGTGTGGCCCCGATCCGCAAACCTGCAGACAACACAGTTCCACTTTAGCTGTACTTCACATACAGCACCAGATAAAAGCCACAGTAAGCACACGGCCCCTCTGGCTGGGAACAGTAACCAGCATCCCCGCCACGCCTGAGGATCTGTGCTGAAAACATGTCACCAGAAGCAATGAAATAACAAAAGAAAACAACTCCATCTTTCCCTCAATTTGAAGGGATTCATAGTTTCACAGGCATTTCTATAAACATGTTTGACTGGAGGAAATGCTTGCCAGTCCTCCAAATCAGCACTGTCTATTTATGCATTCTCTGTGATGATGGATATGCCCATCTCTGTTCTGCACCAGAGTCACTGGCCACACTGGCTACTGTGCATCTGGGATGTGGCCAGTCCCATATAAATAATTTTAAGTTTTAATTTGGCTTATATTTAAATAGCCAAGTCTGGCATGATGTTATACCACCGATTCCAGTACCGAGGAGGCTGATGATCTTGAGTCTGAGGCCACACTGGACTATACAGCAAGACTCTGTTTCAAAATTGGAAAAAAAAATATCATTTAAATGAATTTTTTAAAATTGCCATGTGACTAGTAGTTACCATACTAGAATGCAAGCGTGAGGTATTTTGTGTATTTTTTGGTACTAATCCTATAATTTCCATTTATTAACATTAATCATGATTGGAAAAATGAATCTTATTACCATATGCAAATAGACAATAAGCTCAATGGTTACATGTTTTTGAGGATCTTAACCAGTAGCAGAAATCTTAATCAGGAAAACAATAGCAGGTGATGGGGATGTTCTTCTGTATATATGTTTTTCTTATTGGTTGATGAATGAATTACTGATTGGCCAGGCAGGAAGCCCCAGGGGTGGGGCTATAAGAGGAGAGAGACCAGGAAAGAGTCGCCGTGTAGACTGGGAGGATAGGATGCACCAGGCATTCTCTGGTAAGGTGAAACCACGTGGAAATACTTTGATTAATAGAAATGGGTTAGTAATTTTAAGTCAGAGCTAGCCAATAAGAAGCCCTAGCCATTGGCCAACATTTTAATAATTAATATAAGTCTTTGTATGTTTATTTGGGGCTGAAGCAATGGCAGGACCAGTCTGCCTTCCAGCTACACCTTTGTGAGCTGGGCATGGGGGCACAGGCTTGTAATTCCAGCACTTGGGAAATAGAGGCAAGAAGATCAAGAGTTTGAGGTCAGCCACAGTTATATAACAAGTTTGAGACTAGTTTGAGCTACAGGAGGCCCTATCTCAAAGGTCCACAAAGGGGGCTGGAGAAATAACACAGTGGTTAAGAGCACTTGCTGCCCTTGCAGAGGACCCAAGTTCAGTTCCCAGCACTTGTATCAAGTGACTCACAATGGCCTGTAACTCCAGCTCCTGGGGATCTGATGCCCTTTCCTGACCTGCAAGGGCAACAACACTCATGTTCACACACCAGCCAACAGATACATAAATCTTTAAAAAACGCAACACAAGCAAAAACTAGGAATGAGTAAGGGCTCAATGGGTAAAGTGCTTGCTACAGAAACACGAGGACCTAGGTTCAGATCCCCAGCATCCACGGACAGCCAGGCATGGTGCTGACAGGCAGACAAGCAGATCTCTGGAGCCTGTCCACAGACTCCAGGTGCAGTCTTTAAAAATAAGGTGGAGAACAATAAAAGAAGATGCCTTGTGTGGACTTTGGATGTGAATCTGCACATATAAGTAAACACACACACACACACACACACACACACACGGAGATAGAGAGAGAGAGAGAGAGAGAGAGAGAGAGAGAGAGAGACCTGTCAGTGTCACAACTGAATAAATAGTAAAATGGGGCACTGCCCTCTGTTTCAGAAGGTGGGTGTCAGAAAGAGTTCTGTTTGAAGTCATGGGATGAGGGAAACTGAATGGGAAGTTTCTAACACCAAGGGTACAAAGGAAAAGCTGGGCCCAGAAGTAAACTGAGGAACCAGGGCACTGTTTGAACAGCACACGTGGATTTAGTCTGTTCATACGCTGCTTAACTCATCATGGCAGAGGTTGGCTTTTAGAAGACATCTTCTGCAGATGAAATCACAGGTGACCAAAGGTGAATGTCACATGATGTTCCAACCATTCTCTCATATATTAACTGAGAATGAAAGGCACATTTCAAAACAAGAACAAGATGGACTGTGCCTATTATTTACACAAGAGTGCATGCTCCCAACGCTGGCAGAGCATGGGCTATTTATAGTTCTAAAATGAAATGTACTAATAATTTGTCTTTCATACTGCCCAGAGAATGTGTACTCTAGCATGTAGAGACTATTTTTTTTATTCTGCATACATATTTTTGAAGTTACAAAATATATGCAAAGGAGTTAACCAAACCGTATGCATATATTATTTCCCAGTCAACACATACAACATCACCTAGAATACAAATAAGGCAAAAGTGATACCCTAAATTTCCTATTTCACTTTAATGCTTTTTGGACCCATTCCTAGTTAGTTCATCTGCTCATATCTAATGCACATACATAGGTCAATTACATGAGGGAAAATTTCTCTAATATGAAAACTTACATGCAATTACAGTAGTTTTTATTTCGATTCTTATTATTATTTTGCAGATTTGGGAAATGAAGCCTGAGCCTGTAGATTCTAGGCAAGGATTCTCCCACTGAATTACATCACCAAACTTCAACTTCTTTTTTTGTTGCAAATGGATTGAGACCCCCAAAATATCCAATAACCCCCCCCCAGCTAGCTATACAGTTTCAATGTTGCCTAAAATCTCTGCTGCAGCCACAGAATTATCATTTCTGTTTATAGAGCTGTTTTCTCATAGGCAGTTTGTGAAGTCACTCTTTTTTGGTGAGACCCCATTAAAATGTGGTCTAATAAGAGATATAATTCTTAATTTCATGGCCACACTTGAATCTCAGGTTATAACAAATTTTATTTGTTAATTTTTTATTTATGTGTATGTCTCTGTATGGTGTGTGTGTGTGTGTGTGTGTGTGTGTGTGTCCACAGAGGCCAGAAGAGGGTGTTACTGGTGGTTGTGAGCCACCTGATGTGGGTGCTGGGAATTGAATATGAGTCCTCTGAAAGAACAGTAAGTGCTCTTAACCACAAAGCCATTTGTCTCGCCCCCAAACAGCCATTTAATATATGCTCTTAGCTACAAGTTGAGACAGTGTGGGCTGCAAAAATTTTACTCTCTCTACTGGACAATAAAATCCAAATGCATATGTTTTGTGGGTAAATCACTGGCATTTACATGAGGGGGGCAGATGATTATAAAGCAAGTCTTTTACACCAATATTTTGTTCTTTCCAGCCTAATGATAGATAGAAGTTCTCAATATTTACATTTTTTAAGCAAATATACATCTTAGAGGATGTGTTTGTGGCTGTGCATTATCATGACAGCAGTGTTTTGTGCAAAAAAAATAATTTCTGGTCTTGTGACCTGGGGTAACCCTGTGGTAATGGTGGCTTGTTAACTAGAGTGAATTCTTTTTGTGAGGACTGCTTACAAGAGTTACTCTCCTTACCACTGATTTTTATAACAGTGACTCACAATAACAAAAAGTCCTATTTGTTCGTGGGAGGAAGGCAGAGTTGAGCTGAACTCTGGACTACAAACACTGTTCTGCTGAAAGCTTGTATTATAATTTGTGTTTTTCTGTTACCTTCCATTTCAAACATCCATAGCTACTGAACTTTCTAAGCTACTTATAGACATTAAATCACATACAAAGATCCAGGAGATATGAAAAAGGAGGCTAGTGTTCCCCGGTGTTGGTTCCAAATTAATTCACCCCCTAATTGTGAACATCATAGGTGTGTACCATCACCCTTGTTTTAAGCAATGCTGGGAGTGGAACCCAGGGTCTCGTGCCTGCTAGACAAGTGCTCTACCAATTGTACTAAATCCCCAGGCCTCCAAACTTTTTTTTTTTTGGCCTAGAAAACAAAATACAGAAAGACAAGGTCATGCTTGACTCAGTTTGCACCCCTGTTACTTGGAAATAGTATCTTTAATTTTATACATACTACAGCATCTGCCTAAAAAATAAAGATATTCTTGTATTTGAGAATGGGATTTTGATGCTGATTTTGTATGTTTGTTTGACTGGCTGTTTGAGACAGGGTCTCACCTAGCCCAACAGCCCTTGAACTTGTATGTAGCCAAGGCTGGCCTTGAATTCCTGGTCCTCTTGCTGCCACCTCCCAACTACTATTACGGGTGTGTCCTGCCACACTTCATTCTGAGAATGTGTCTTTCCCCCCCCCCCCCCCCGCTTTTAATTTAACCTGTTAAATATTCACCCCCAATACAACTCTACAACAACTACTTAATGCTTACCATTTCATCTCAACTGCTTTTCCACAGAGGGGGAAAAACACTCTCAGTCCACTCTGGCCTTTAAGAAATGTATCCAAATGCTTCTTTAATAGCCTGGGGAGAAAAGGTTTCCACAATGCTTGTTTTAATTAGCCCAATGCAAAGGAGCAGGACTAAGAACTTCTCAGGCAGTAGTCAATGCTCCCAACAATGTAACAAGAATGTAATGTTACTTATTACATACAACCTCCAGTTTACACTTAAAGGAAGAGGGCAACTAAGGAACTTGCTTCATTATGTAGCTACTTAGTATTAAATATGATTGACAACCTGAGTTTTTATGAATGGGAAGTAACTTCTTGTGCTTCCTTGAGTGATACATTTGGAAAAGTCTGTCCCATTCACCACATTTACACTCTTATTTTTTGTAGTTTTCGAAAGTGATGTTATGAAGGTGCTCTCTGGCCATATACTTTTTCAACACTTCACAGAACAGCCTCTTCAATGAACTTAACTCTTTTTAAATTTTAATTAAATTAATTTAGTGTGTGTATGTGTATACATTTGTGTCACATCTTTGTCTGACCTCCATGTTTGGATGTCAGAGAACAACTTCCAAGACTCAGTTCCCACTTTCCATCATGTGGCTGTTGGGGCTGGTGGCAAGTGGCTTCCTCTGTTGAGCCAGTTTGCAAGCCTTCACCCTTGCTTTTAAACATTCGAAGACACAAGCGTAAATGTGGCTTTAGCATTTGCTGCATGTGTAAGCACCATAACCAAAGCATGGGTGGTTCTTAAAAAGAAGACGCATTTCATTAATCGAAGATGTCATCGTCCATAAGTCATATCATACACAATGAAAGTAAAAAGTGCATTGCTAATTACAGTATGGTGTGCCATGGAAGCTTTCTGATTTCTGAGAGGCTGTATAATGTGAGATGATTACAGTGAAAATAAATCCAAAAATATATATTTGTGTATTACTTTTAAAGTCAGTTTCTTTCTTTTTCCCTTTCCTTTCCTTTTCTTCCTGAGACAAAGTCTCATAGAGCCAGGCACCAGCCTCAAGCTCACATATGTAGTTTCAACTTCTGATCCCCCTGCTCCCATTTCTCAAATGCTATTACAGGGATACACCACCCATGCCCAATTTTATTCAGTGCTGCAGATCAAACCAAAAGGGTCCTGCATGCTAAGAGAGCTCTCTACTAACCGAGGCACATAATCCCCACTACTCTACCCCAGTTAATGTCTAATGAAGCATTTCTCTGTCAGAGAACAAACGTGTCTTACTGATGCCCTTGTTCTTGATGAAATCCAATGTTTCGGGTCACCCATTTGTCTTGCCATTCTTCCAGGCTTAGTACTCGGTTCTCCTGCACTTCAGAATCAAAGTGCTCTGTCACATCACATGGAGTTGTATTTGCCATAGTTAGTAGGCAATTCTTGTCTCAGAGGCTGCTGTCTCCGGTGCCTAAGTGGAAAAATATCTGCCATGATGTCATTCAGGAACTGTAATTCTATTGATGAACTATACAAAACTCTTTTACCTGTGGAAACAGCTTTTTAAAAATATATCAACAGCAAAACCAGGAGTGGTGTCACATGCCCCCAGTACTTGGGAGACAAATTAAGAGGGTTGTTGCAAATTCCAGGTCAGCATGGTCTATATAGTGGGTTCCAGGCCAGCATGGTCTATATAGTGGATTCCAGGCCAGCCAAGGCTACATCGCAGGACCCTGTCTCAAAAACAAACAAAATAGGCATGGTGGCATATATCTTTAATCCTAGCACGAGGGCGGCAGAGGCAAGAGGTTTGCTGAGTTTCAGGCCAGTCAGGGCTACCGTGAGACCTTGTATCAAAACAACCAAACAAACAAAAAAACCAAAACCAGCCAAACAAAACAAAACCCTATTTTCAACATCCAATAAACCATACCAAAAATTAGATTTCAGTGAGTCTAGGACTAAGAACACTTCATTGTTATATATCAGGAAAGATGTCTTAAGAGAACAGCCTGCACCCAACCCTACAAGCTTGCAGATGTAATGAGGAGTAGAAACCCAGCTGTAAGAAGGTAACAAAAGGAGCCTGCAATTTTAGCTTTTTCTAAACCTGAAATCCAACCAACCAATGTCCTAGTTTCGCTCCCATTCCCACCTCTGGGAGTAGTATTGTTAAGATGGAGGGTTCAGGGAGTCTGAACTGCCAATAGTCATCCATTGGTTGGCTCCACGGCTAGATCAGAATTCAGCTTGTTGAACCTGTTAAGTCCTTTACCAGCAGTCCTCTGCTTTCTGGGTCCTTACCTGTCCTTCCTTCAGTATGGTTGCTGCATTTAAAAAATCCTAACATTTGATAGGGCTTTAGGAGGGAGAAAAAAAAACATACATGGATTCAATATGTCATCTCTGCAAAATTTGTATTTTCAAGTAACTTTCTCATAGCTTTTGGAAGGTGCCGAAGATTGAACCTGTGGGTTCACACATTCCAGACAAGCACTATGCCACTGAGTTATATGTGAGAGCATGCACAAGAAAGGAACTGAAGAGGTAGGAACTTCGTGTACCTGCAGTTGCAGAGTGAGGAGGTGTCTGCACTTCCAGTATTAAGGGCAATATAATACAATTCTGGAGGCTAGAGAGATGGTTCAGTGGTAAAGAGCACTTGTTCTTACAAAGGTGCAATTCCCAGAAACCACATGGTATCTCAAGAGGGTCTGTAACCTCAGTTCCAATGGATCTAGCAAGCATGTGTACATGGGAAGTCAGGCATACAGGGAAGACATTCGTTCACATAAAGTAAAATAAATAAAAGAAAAGAAAAATTTCCAGAATTTCTGACCTGCTTTAAATCACTGGTGATCATAAGACTTGAATGTAATGCTTTTATTTGTGAAACAGAAAACATGCCACAAAATGGCAGTTTAAGGAAATGTCCTTTTGTTGCATGATTTAGATTCTACATTTAGGATAAAGGGACACCCCATTAACTATGGAAACAAAAATGCACTTCACAGCAAGTATTACTAACAAAAGGCCTTTACCAGGTCCTGATGTCAGGGGGCAAAGCCCAGAATTGTGAAAGGTCAGCAGGAAGTGTGGAATTATTGTGGATACAGAAAAGCAAGGTAATTGTTTTTTCCTGTCTCTATTTTCTACCATCAGAAACTATGGTTTAACCCAAAGCTGCCTTCAGAAAGAAGTGCTCTTCTGAACACAGAATAAAGCATAATCTTTACCCTGACCAGCTCTATAGCTCTCACTGAATCTGGGACTGAAAAGTGTCATGAATACAAACACTTAGCTGTAGAAACAGTGCCTCAATGTGGTGTTCCCTGTTCATTTCTGGAGAAACAAAATTCTGAACACAAAGTGCAAAGTACAAGGATGAGAAAAGACGAACCCACAATAGTTTCCTCTCATAAACATTCACTTCCTGTATGCTCTTTGATCCAAGACCTCCACGCCTAAAATACACTTGTTTCTACTTTAGGGTTAAAAAAAAAAACAACCAACCAAAGGGGGGGGGGGGAAGGCAGAGGGTCTGTCTGGAATTCACTATGTAGTCTGGGCTGTAGTTCCTCCTGCCTCAGCTGTCTCCTGCTGGGTTACAGGTCCGTATCATAAGGCTGCCTCCGCTTTAGTTTTAAACTTTTAAATTTTGTTAAACTATAAAATAACTTCACTAAAGTCCACAGAGCTCGAGTATGGCTCAGGGAAGTATTTTTACATTTGGACATGCGTCAACTGAAGCACATCACTAAGTAGGGGGGTCTTTAATTCATACACTGGACTCGAAGCATTTGCATTCTCATCTCTTCCTAGGTTTTGCGGCCTCCCGAAGCCCCTTTTCGGGACACGGGTAGCTGTCAGCCGGCTTTTCACACACCCATTCTGAAGAACACTGTAAGTCATAGCGAAACCACTGCCTTTCTCGCCGCTTGGGAACTTACCTCGGCTGTACCCAGGGGCCTTCCTCAGACCCCAGCCTGCCCTTCTGTCTGCAACTAGCCTGAGCTGTGCAGACACTCAGGCCCCGCCCCAGGGGCGAAGACCCCGCCCAATATGGACAGGCCACACCCCGGACACGACGTCCAGTCTCCAGTCCTCTAGGCCCTGCCCCGGAGTGAGAACCGGTCCAGAACGCGCAGACGCCTGGGCACGCCAGACCACGCCCAAGACTCTCAGGCCCCGCCTAGGTCGTATTGACCCCGCCTCTGGCACAAAGACCCTGCCCCGCCCAGTAGGGCCCCGCCCCCAAGCCAAAGCCTCGGCCCCCTCCCCTCCGCGGAAGGGTTCCACCCAGAGCGCGTAGGCCCCGCCCTCGCAAGCGCGGAGTTTGCGCAGTGGCGGAAATGGCCGGGGCGGGGCGAGCGCCCGGACCCTCCCACTCCCTGGGCCTGCGAGCTGCGAGCTCCTCCCACTCCGGGTCACGCCGTGATAGGGGCGGAAGCGGCGGCGGCCGAGCTGTTGCAGCTGCTGGTGCGGATCCTGCCGTCCTGTGCAGCCCGGGGCGGCCTGCGCCGCCTGGCCAGCGCTCTGAGGTAGGCACTGGCGGCTTCGCGGGCGCGCCCGGGGGTGGCGGCGGGTTTCGGGTGACAGCGCCGCACAAAGCGGCCGGCTGTGGGGCGAGCCCGGGCGGGAGGCGCGCGCGTTCCCCGCGGCTCCCCGGCGTCCCGCGTCTGGAAGGGGTGGCGCGGGGGACCCGGTGCGAGCCGGGGCTTCCCGCCCGCGCTGGCCTGCGGGCTTTCCCCCTCGCCGCTGTCTCCGAACCCTGCGGGGAGCGCTGGCGCCTCGGCCGGCCGGAGGTTGAGTTGGGGCGGCGGCTGCACCTGGCAGGCTGGCGCCGTCTCCAGACCCAAACCGGAGGAGGGGACCACAGGCTGGGTTTCCAGCCGAGGCTGTGGGAACCCCGCAGCCGGGAGGAGGGGCCTCACGCTGGGATCCCACCCAGGGCCGTAGGAACCCTCCGCACGGGCTGTAGGGACCCCGTAGCCTGGAAGAGGGACCCCACGCTGGGTTCCCACTCGGGGCCGTGGGAGCCCCTCAGCCGTGAAAAGAGACTCTAGGCGGCGTTGCCACTCACGGCCGTGGGGAACCCCGTAGCCGGGAGGAGGGACCCTAGCCTGGGCCGTGGGAACCCCGCATCCAGGGGGAGGAACTCCAGACTGCCCTCCCCACGCAGGGACCCCCACGGCAGGAGGAGGGGCCCCAGGCTTCCCTTTCCACTCTGGGCACTGGGGAGCCCCGAGCCTGGAGGAGAAACCCCCGCACTGGGCTCCCATCCGGGGCAGTGGGCCGCCCCGCGGCCAGGAGGAGGGACCCCCCCCACGCCAGGCTCCCCACCTGGGGCAGCGAGGCGACGGTCGGGTTTGCAGGTGTAGCGGGTACCCTGCGCAGCTGCCCAGAGAGCTCCCGGGGTGCCTCCCCTGGGATGCACACTGCCCAGTCGGGTCCGGGTGACTGTTAGTCCTCAGTTGGCACGTGAGCGAGGAAGGCAGAAGCAGGCCCAGCTGCACAAAGTTGGGGCTGAGTGATCTGGAACCTAACCGCGGAGGCCCAAGTCCTTGAGCACACCACAGACCACGCCTGGTGTGGGGAATCCCTCAGTGAACACCGGCACAACTCAAGGGGTTGGCTAGTCGCCCACGCCCCAACTCACAGCAGTCCTCCTGCCTCAACCTCCCTGCTGGAATACAGAGCCGCCATATCTGCTTTGAATGTTTACAAAAACATATTGTGGTGAAAGCCTTTCTGAGGCTTCCTTCTGAGGTTACATGAGAGAATTCCCATTAATAAATTGTCTTCCAGACAGGGAACAGTCAAGAGAAGACACGAGGCAATAGGGAATTCAGAACTGAATTATTGGTTTGAGTATTCGGTATTAAATTATAGCACTGGTCCATACTTCAGAAACTCAGATTGACATGGGAATATGAAGTGCCCGGCTTGCTTATTTTAAGTGACCCAAGGGGATTCAGTTTGTTAATGAAGAAGTTTCTAGGAGCTTGCATTGTTCTTACAAATAACACTGCCTCTGCCATGAATTTTTAATCTATTTTGCATTCTTTTGAATTCATGTTTTTATGAATTATACGGTGGGTGCTTAAACTCTTGAATAAGCTACATTCAGAACACCTGGGAGTTATTTAAACAATTCTAAATACTGACATATTTCACTTGTATATTTTCATCTTTTTTTTTTTTAACAAAAGAAAACTAAGTCTCTGCATTTAAACTTAGGAGGAAAAAGGCTTCTAAACTATTGGCCAAATCCTATTTCATTGGGTGTCTTTGTGTGGTGCTTCCCAGCTGAAATCCCAGCATTCTGGAGACAGAGTCAGGAGGATTGCCAAGAGTTAAAGAGTAGCCAGGGCTCCGTGTAAAACCCCCATGCTAACCGGGAAAGCAGGTGCAAAAGCATTCATTATACTTGTCTGTTTTAATAACACTTTATTTCTAAGAGTATATTTTAAAACACAGTAGTTTGCAGACTTCCAGCTCTAGTTCTTTCCCCTTCATTTTTATGAATACCCAAGGACTGAGCAACAGTGGGAATGCAGATTAGGACAGTGAAAGCACATTGCTCTAATTGTATAATTAAGGGAGGATGCACTGCCAGTCACATTTAATAGCTCCTGCAGTGTTCTCGTCTCCAGACAGTTCTTGATGCCTGTTTCCCACCATATAGGTGTGAAAACTTGAAATTTCTGGAAACCATGCTTGATGTTAAGGAGCCATTCATTTTTGGCTTATGTTCATTGTTGCATGAGTCAAGGCTAATTTCTTAAGTTCCTGAACAATGAGCTTCAGGTGTTTTTGCTACAATACTTGCATATACTGACCAGGCTTTATGAACATAGAATATTTACATATTCTACTTGTGGCCCATTTTGTGAATTCAGAATACATGTTTTATTTACATGTAAAGAAATTTATGTATTTTTATGTATGTGAAAATTATATTTATGTGAATGGTTAGGTTGGACACCCTTTTTAAAAGTACAAATGAGGCATAGGATGTATATATATAGTTCAGTGGTAGAGTGCTTGCCTACAGTACAACATAAAATAAGCCAATTTTTAAAAGTTCAAATGGAATCCTGAAAGCCCTTTGTTGTTGTTGTTTTGAGACAGGGTTTTTCTGTGTAGCCCTGGCCATCTTGGAACTTTCTCTGTGGACCAGGCTGGTCTCACACTCAGAAATCCACCTACCTGTTCCTGAGTGCTGGAATTAAAGGCATGCACCACCACCACCAGGCTCAGAAAGCCAACATGTAATAGTAATTGAAGGTAGATTGTATTTCCACTATTAGTACTTTATCAGTATAGTGGAATCCATAAGACTGATTTATGTTTTGTGTTGGGGAATTTAATTCAAGGTCTTATGCATACCAAGCTTGTCTTTTATCATTGAACTAAAGTCTTAGCATCCCCCACTCCCCACTGGGGGCCAGTAAGACATGGAGATGGATCAACAGGTAAAGGGCTTTTGCTGCCAAGCCTAATGGCCAGGATTTGATCCCTGGAACCCATGTGGGAGAAGGAGAGAATGGGTTCCTCCCAGAGGCTGACCTCTGACCTCCACATCTATGCTGTGGTATGTGCTCCCCCCCCAGAACATAAACATAAAAAAGAAAATGCCTTTAAAAAATAGTATTCTGCATCTTAGAATATATAGGGCTTAATGTGTCTGTAGCTAGCATTATGCTGGCTTTAAGAAATTAATGAAGTTAAACCACCCATAGTATTGATACTGTAATTTCTTAGTGTGGATGTAAGAGTTTCCATGTAATGTTAATAATTTATGAGAATTGGTCTTGTGGACATGAATATAACTTACAAATGGAAACAGTATTACAAAATCTTCAGATTTTCTCCAAAGTTAACATGGTGTGACTTAAGGTTGCTGTCTTCTGTGATACCATTTTCTGTTTCCACATCATTTAATGCACACAGATGTCCTACTTATCCTTCATTCCTCCATTTGGTGTGTATGAGGTAGCATGATAGGGAAGATGAATAATTACAGGTCCATATGTCATTATTTACTCTTAAGTATTTTTTTAATTGGATATTTTTTTAATAGTTCATAATCTTCCATGGTTTCAATGCCTAATTTATAGATGTTGGGTTTTGTTTGCTTGCTTGGTTTGAGACAGTGTCTCAAGTCCAGACTGGCCTTGAACTCACTATGCAGGTGAAGCTAGCTATGAATTTCCAATCCTCATGTTACCATCTTCTCCAGGGGAATTGCCGGCATGAGTGGCCACACTCAGCTAGATGTTTGTTCTTAATGCTTGTTTAGCCATGCTGCCAATAGACTAGTTTGAAAATTCTTAAGATTTGTCTAGTAGAAGATAATAATGCTTTTATCCAATCCAAATTCTTGTATTCTATGTAGTAGTATTCCTGTATAGTGCCTGGTATTTGTTAACTTGTACTAAGAAGAAATGAGTAAGTTTTATCGTAAGATACCTAGATTGAGGAAACCCTAACAAGACATAGTTAGGTGGAGGGGCCATAACAAAAACCTACAAGGTAACCCATGTCTCCCTGGCTGGCCTGGATTTGTTGTGTGGCAGAGGAGGAATTGAAACTTCTGCTTCTCCTGCCTCTACCTCCCAAGATCAAAGTTTACAGGTGCATACTAGCACGCTTGGCTTGTTCTCATTTTATACATGACAACACAGGTATCAGGATGTTTATTGACTAGAAGTGGGGGTTCTTTACTCAGCTAACCCCCTCATGACAATGGCTTAAAATATCAGCAGATGCTAATAATTTAATGGTTTATCTCCTCCTCCCCCAGATTTTCTAAAACAATGGCAACACCTCGAGGGAGGGCAAGGAAGAGAGGTACTTTCGAGCTTTCTGCAGATAGCCTGCCTTTGAGGAGCTCCGGGAGGCAGGTACTGTACCTGGGCATGCATGGAGTGTGCAGAGTTAAAGCTACACCGACATGGTCCTAGTCCTTGTGTTCTGTCTGTGGAGGAGCTCAGGGTGTGGTGTGTGCAGCAGGAACTGGAGGATAGAGAGACTGTGGATCACCAGGGGGTGATGGGAATATCACAGCTGGGTGGCTGCTTCCAGAATGGGACTCCGAGGCCAGGTCATGCCTGGCTTGGATGCTATTCAAGGGAATTTGGACTTGAGCTTGTTGCTTGAGCAATGTTGGTAGGTTTGTTTGTAGTGAAGTACTTAATAAAAGTCCAGTGCTCTAATTCTTTAGATTTTTTTTTCTCTAGCGTTTAAATCTTCCATATTGAAAGATTTAACTGTTTTAAGTGAAGGAAAAGAATTCTTAATTTGTAAATGAGTCTTTAAAAAGATTTATT
This sequence comes from Phodopus roborovskii, assembly GCF_943737965.1. Lineage (NCBI taxonomy): Eukaryota > Metazoa > Chordata > Mammalia > Rodentia > Cricetidae > Phodopus > Phodopus roborovskii. The sequence goes on along the minus strand of NW_026126482.1, from coordinate 15,077,551 downwards.
TTTAGCTTATGTGTATGAACATTTTGCCTGCATGCATGTATATATACCATATGCTTGCCTAGTGCCTGCAGAGGTCAAAAGAGGGTATTCTGTAGTTGTAAGCTGCTGTGTGGGTGCTGGGAACCAAACATGGGTCCTCTATAAGAGCAGTAAGTGCTCCTAACTTCTGAGCCATCTCTTCAGTCCCTAAGAATGACTTGTTTATCTTGACTGTCAGTTTTCCCCTTAAAAACTCATGTGGATGTTAGTTCTGAACCCACCTATCATTAAGGTTCCAGATCCTCTAGTGAGACAGTGCGTTATTTATACTAGCTGTTACACTGGCCAACCATAGCCTATTGCCAGGGTGCTGGTGACCTTCACATTTAGAACTTCTGGAGCTGCGGATGTAGCTCAGTTGGTAATGTTTGCCTGGCACACACATTTTGATCCTAATGTTACAAACATAATGACATTTAGAACTTCCAGCTCACATGACCCTGACAGCAAACCTTTGTCGCTATCACCCTTTACCAGTGAAATCTTGACCTCAGCTGATTCTCCATAGGCAAAGAAGAAAGCAGCAGAGACCACAGACGAGGATGAAGATGGTTCGTCGGAAAAGAAGTACAGGAAGTGTGAAAAGGCAGGCTGTACAGCAATGTATCCAGTGTGCTTTGCAAGTGCGTCTGAAAGGTCTGTTTGAAGAGTTACCTTGGCCTTGTGCGTCTGCCCATGAGCATGTGCTTTGTGGGAATGGCATCCTTCATGCATCTACTCTTCTAAAGACAAATGGAGGAATTGTAACCTGCTAATTCTGACTGCTTAGACAGTCACACCACATGACCACTTCCTCGACACACTGTCGTTTTATCTAGCCTAGTGGGAGAGATCACATCTAGATCAGCTGTGCCATAAAGGTGTCCTCAAATGCACCCAGCCATCACTGCCAGCCCTGGGGCTTGATGTTCAGGACGTAGGGTGTCACAGACTCATGTTTCCAGTAGGAGCCCACATATGTTTGCTTTTTGTCTTTTTGTTGTTGTTGTTGTTTACTTCATGTAGCATGCTGGCCTCTTACATATCCTTGTACAGGTCTCAGTAACTGCCGAGCTGGAGGGAGGTAGCTGAGTTGCAGTACATGTACATGCTAGCATGTACCAGGAACTGGATTCCATCCCAGTACTCTGAAAAATGGACATGCCAGCACATGCCTAGTAATCCCAACACTCGGGAAATGGAGGCATGAGCACTGAAGTTAATTCAAGGTCTTCCTCAGTTACACAGCAAACTGTCTGCCTGCCCAGGGTGCAAGAGACCCTGCCTCAAAATAAAAACGAAACCCTAAAACTTACAGCGCTAGCCGTAGTCTCACTATTTTTGATTGTTGTGACAGTTAGTGCTTCTTCTTAATTCTATAGAAAAATCTTCAGTAATGGCTTAAGAATCAATAAAATTTGAGCAAATGAAACCCATTTGGATCCGCACATAGAGTTGGCCATGTCGATGGTGCCATGACTTGTTGTCATTGTGCTGCATCATCAGCTGCTTGACCAGTTGTATTGCTCGACTGCTTATCTGCTGTCAAGGTTGCAGCTGATCAGATGTTATCACAGTCTTCTCACACACATGCAGCCTCATACTCCAGTGCCTCAGGCAGCCATCCAGGTTACATCTGGCTGGCCTGAGTCTTCCATATTGTCACTGTACCTGAGGTAGTAAGCATGCCTGTAATCTGAAATCAATTGAGTGTCAGTAACCTGTATGTTTATATATGTTGGGTCCCATCTCCCTCTCAACTCACTGTGTATGGTGCAAGCATGCTAAAACCCACAGAACTGAAATATAAAACAGTTTTGATCCCAAGCATTTCAGATCAGAGGCTCTCAGCCTGTATGGCTTTTCAGCTCATTCTAACTTCCCTTGCTAGCCCCTGGCTATTAGAGTGGAGATGTTGCAGAATGGGCTGGTTAAATGAGAATGGGTGAAAAGAAAAGTCTTCATTACTAAAAGTTGCATGATTCTGCTCTTTTCAGATGTGCCAAAAACGGCTACACCTCCCGATGGTATCACCTTTCCTGTGGGGAACATTTCTGTAACGAATGCTTTGACCACTACTACAGAAGGTTTGTTCACCGACATCTTTGTGGTGGAGGGATGTGATGGGGCCTGGGGCGGATAGTCAGAAAGCTAAAACTTGCTGGGCTTACTGAGTTACTGGGTCATCCAGTGCCTGTGGTGACTGGAAGTGTGACAGGAAATGCAGTGCTGTAAGCACTATGTACAGCGGCCGAACCTGGGTATCCAGAAACAGGAACGCATGGGGAAATAGACATATTCTGAGTGAAGTCATGTTATTGATAGGAAAATGAATGCAACTGAAGATACCAATATTGGTCAAATTAAGGCAGAATCTGAAAGATAATTATCAAATATATATTTTTATCATTTGAGGTTCCTAGATTTTATATAGATGACAAAATCACGTAGGTATGCCTCAGATAAACATAGAAGCAAAACTGTCTAGAGTAGAGGGTTAAGAAGAGTGGAATGTAGTCAATATACAGTGTATACATGTGTGAAACAGTAAAAAATATGGCCTAAGTTGGTATTGTGCAGGTTTATGTGTCTGCTATGACACATGTTAGGGATGTGTGTAAGTCCTAGAGAGCTCAGCCACTCTGCTGTTTTTACAGTACATAAAAGATAGGGTGCAGAAATCTGGGAGGGGCCAGCAGAGCACTGGGCAGCCATCTTATTTTTTTCATAGCCTAGGCGGGCCTTGAGCTTGTGCCTCCACTGAGTAGCTGGGATCACTGGCTCATGCCATTCAGCCTTTGCTTTGGCTTTACTAGTGGTTTTCTGTATTCATTCTTTTTTTTTTTTTTTTTCTGATTTTAATTTTTTTTTTTAATGTTATTTCATCTCCTGATAAAATTTTAGTGGTTGCTTTAGGATTTACCCTGGACATTAGAAAGTTTTCCGCCATCTAGGACTCTGCTCTTATTTTGTTTATAGATCTACACTGTCTAGAGCATGTTCCTTTTGCTAGCCTGTGGTAGGCATGTCATTGTAATGTGCTGCTGTGTGTCTAAGAATAGTGAAGTTTTTTGTGTGAGTCTGATCAAAATTGAGTCTGAAAGCTACAAATCAACCTGTAGGTTGACTTTTTTTTTTTTTTTTTTTTTTTTTAATTGTTTCCAGCCACAAAGATGGATATGACAAATACAGTGCCTGGAAAAGAGTGTGGACCAGCAATGGCAAGACAGAGCCAAGCCCCAAGGCATTCATGGCAGACCAGCAGCTGCCCTACTGGGTAAGGAGGGCCACTGCTGCACTAGTGTGCTGCAGAGCTGAAAGTATTAGCTGTGGTGACAATATTGCTTTTCAGGAAGTCTTTTCTTGGGCTATTTCTAGACTTACTAAAGCAAATTTTACAGAAATCTTGGTTAACTCAGGATATTCTAAGGACCAAAGAAGTGTCACACACTACCTTCTGTTTATCCACCCATCTTTTGATGGACACTTCGGTTGTTTGCTTTCAGGTAGCATGAATACCTTTCTACAGTTCCTCAGGCATGTATACCTTGGGATGGGCCATATAGTCATTCTGCGGTTGGTTATTTTTTGATGGTCCTGGCGTATGAACCCAGGATCTTGAGCTTGTGAGGCCATGTGCTGCACTGCTAATGTACGCTCCCAGCCCCCACTCCTACTTTGTATTTTGAGCCCGGGCTTGCTAAGTTGCCCAAGAGGCCTTGCACTTGCCATGCTCCTGAAAAGCTGGGCTTTAACTCCCTGAGTCTCTAAACTCTTCCCATTTCATTCATTACCTTTCACTGTAGTTTACAGTGCATGGGGTCAGATTTCTCCAAACCATTACTAACTCTTTTTGGTTCGGGATTTTTATTGTTTGAGAAAGGAGTCTTTACTGTGCAGCCTTGGCTGGCCTGGAACTCACTGTATAGAGAGCAAGGCTTTCCTCAAACCCAGAGATCGTCTGCTTCTGCCTCCCTAGTGATGGGACAAAGGCAAGTGCCACCACATCCCACTATTTTTGCCTTTTTTGAAATGGGTCTCATGTAGAGCAGACTGGTCTCAAACTTGCTAAGTGGTTGAGGATGATTTTGAACTCCCGACCCTCCTGCCTTTATCCTTATCAATTCTTGTCTGTGTTTTTTTAACACTAGCTGCCTGGGTGGTGAAGAGGTGACTCACTGTAGTTTTGTATTTTAGTTCCTCAATGCTGGTGCTTTAACCATTTGCAAATATACAACTCTGCTCATTTTCAAGTTAGGCTGTTTCTTGTAAGAATTACTTACACATTGTGGATATAAAACTCTCATCAGCTCAGTGATTGGCAGATATTTTTTCTTCAGGTGGCTTTTTCCTTTGCAGGGATCATATAGTTCTGGGAAATTTCAGTTTATGTTTTCATTGTGTCTTGGTTCCTGCTTGGAACTCTTTGCCAAATCTGAGGTTGTATAAAGACCTGTCACTATGCTTTCATAGATTTTTTTTTTTTTTTTTTTTTTTTTTACTGTTTTAGATTTCACATCTAGGTCATTCATCCATATTAATTTCTGGGTATGTGGGAAGCCAGCATGACTTCATTCACCCACATCCATACATGCGGAGTCTTCTATTTTGGAGTAATTAAGGAGCTTACAGAGATGCCCCTAAACCTGTGTGCTCCTAGCCTCATAGCGTGGCTGCTTGTCAGACTGAGAAGTTAACATGGGTACAGTATGGGGATCTGCATTGTCTGACTTGGTCTGAATTTTGTCCATTTCTCATCCTTTCAGTGACTAAGAACCTGGAGCAGGACATCACAATTCACATTTCATGTCCATACTTTTTGAGTAATAGTATCTAAATTTAACTCATTATTTCCTTGGGCTTGAGCCAGAACATTTTCCTGATAAGTTTTCAGAACTTTTCATTATCAGAAATTACTCTGATCATGTCAAAATGGGTATGATGAACCCAGGGAAAGGAAAGAAATGCTAGATAAGGGGTTTGGGGATGTGAATGCTAAAGCGGTTTCCTACCATGCACAGAGTCCCCCGTTCAATTCCTAGGCTCAATACATGGGTCCATTCATATGGAGATAAGACGGCAGTACAGTGAGTGGAGAGTGGGTTCGATAGTTCAAGGGTAGGCAGCTTATTGATCTTGCCTTAATTTCCCATGTAGGTTCAGTGCACAAAACCAGAGTGTGGAAAGTGGAGGCAGCTCACCAAGGAAATCCAGCTTACTCCACACATGGCAAGAACTTACCGCTGCGGCATAAAACTAAATACTATTACCAAGGTATGATTTCTGTGGTGACCTTTTGAATTAGTTTATACATCGATGTATTTGTAATTGTAGCCTGCCTTTCTCATTTTGTGTGTTAACCCCTGTATAGGGTTGTGCTGGTCTGTATGTAAACACAAGTTTAACAGTTGAGTTAATTTGACTCTTGTCTTACTATAGGCGGCTTGGTAATGGGCTGCTCAGGGTTGGTTTAGTTATCCAAGAACACTGTCTCTTACCCAGTTTGTCTTTGGTTTGTCTTCAGTCCTCAAGTGGCAAGTGGTTGCTGTATCACCAGCCACTGTGTCTGAATTCAAAGCAGGAAAGGGCAAAGGGCAAGAGTGGCGTACTAGCTGAGTCTGTCCCTCTTTTATTGGGTAACAGCTTACCTATTAGAGTTTTACTCCTGTCATCCGCCAGAAAGGGATTGTACAACTATGTCAGACTGCGTGAGGACAAAGGAAGAAAAGCTCCATCACTGTGTGTTACCCTGTATATTCCAACACCAGACAAAGCAGAACTTTTGTCAGTAAGGAGGGCAGGATGAGTGGATATGATTGGCCATTAGGAGTTAGCCATAGATAGAACGTGCCTGTTCTGAAATTTGGCAGTTAGTATTTTAAAATGTGTCATACTTTGAATAGTAAAGATTAGCTACCAAATCCCAGAATCAAATAGTACTTTTGTTGTTGTTGTTCTCCAATTGAGGGAGCATGACAGACCATGAATGCTACCATGGTCAGTGCTTTCAGAGGTTTGCGGTATAGTCACATAGCCGTTGCCGGTAAGACTGAGTGCTTCAGACACGTACATTCTAAACAATAAGTGCAAAGTTTTGGAGGGTTATCATCAAAGTTGTTTTTTAACCCAGGGTTCAAAACGCAAATATTATTGGGTTGGGAATGTAGCTCAGTGACACAGCATTTGCTTAGCATTTGAGTAGCCCTGGGTTTGATCTTTTGCAAAGGCAAAAACACCCCTCCCTTCCACGTGTGTTAAAGTGGCCATACTTACTGTATAAAAACAACATCGAGGCCTATGTGTAGAGTTCAGTGATAAGCACTTTTGCAAGGTGAAATTAAAAAATACAAACATTTATGAGTCAGATTTTAAGTTTCCACGTAGTATATTGCATATAAATGTTACATGAATATAATCTTAGAATTTAAGAGGAGCAGATTGTATGTGTTTATAAATACACATAAAAAAAAAAAAAACTCCTTCTGAGCCATTTTTTTTCCCTGTCTTCAGAAGTAAACTCTTGGGCTGAAGAAAATGGTTCAGTGGTTAGTGCTTGCCCAGCATACATAGGGCCCTGGGTATGAACTTTAGCTGGGCCTGAGGGAGGGTAGTCTTAATGATTCATTCATTAAGTCATTAAGATTTGATAAAGGCTCCTTTTTTAAGAGCATCCAAACTGCTTATTTTAAGATTTTGGAGAAATAAAATATGGCTCAGCTGGGCATAGTGGCTAACTGCCTATAATCCCAGCACTTGGGCAGTGGAGGTAGAAGGTTCAGGACTTCAAGGCCAGTCTTCCCTACATGACAAGTTGGGGGCCAGCCTGGGCTGTATGAATACATTAGACCATGTCTTGAAAAAAAGAAAAAAAAAAAGCTGAGGCTCAGAGTGATAGTATGAAACCTGTACCCAAGTTGAGTAGTAGTACTTTTGAGTTTTGAGGTGCTGGGAATTGAACCTATAGCTTTTCACATGCTCTATTGTACAGCTCAACCCCAACTCCTAAGCATATTGGTGCCATTTTTATTGTATGGGAACTTGTATCTTGTTTCATTTCAGAGAGATTACCATAATATACTCTAATTTTATTCATGGAACATGGGGTCTTGTTGAGTTTTAGAAAATGTCTACAGTGTGCAACCAGAATACCAGTCTAAGAGGCAGTATTTCCTTCATCCTTGAGACTTCAGTTACTTCGTTCCCATTCTATCTAATTCTGTCTCTGTCCCCACAGATTAATTTTTCTGACTCAAACTTGATAAAACTGGAATCATCCAATACATATCCTTCCAGTGTTTGAGTGTTCCACTGTATAAAATACTTTAAAACAAAGGGGACTGGAGAGATGGCTCAACAGTTAAGAGCACTGGCTGCTCTTCTAGAGGATCTGGGTTCCATTCCCAGTACCCACATGGCTGCTTACACCTGTCTGTAACTCCAGTTTCAGGAGACCCAACATCCATGCCAAAACACCAATGAACATAAATAATAAAAACAACAGCAAAACAAAGCAGAAAACCATCATCCACACTGTGTGGATCAGTAGGACTTTTTGCTTTGACTACTGTTTGCAGTACTGGATACTGATACTAGGGCCTCATAAGTGCTAGGCAAGCACCAAACCACCAAACTCTGTAATTAGCCCTCTTTTTACTTCTTTTTGAGGCAGGCTCCTTTAAGTTGCCTAGACTGACCCTGAGCTCACTGTGTACATTCCAGGCAGGCCATCAGCTTGTTATTCCCCTGCCTTGGTGTTGCAAGTCTGTGATATAGACAGCATGCCTAGCTAGTTCAATATTTTATTTATACTTCAGAATAGTGTTGCATTGTCTGTGTGCATGCCAGTTTGTTTCCAAACTGCCATGTGGAAGGCCATTTGTGTTGAAACATTTGCAGTGTGAGTGAAAGTAGTGATGATTCTGTGTGAGTGTCTTGTGTGTCATTTGTGTAGGTGAGATGGTAGTACACTTGTATCACATGGCAGAATGAGGATTGATTCTGAAGGAAGTGTCTAATCGTGGCTGGCTGTGCTCTGACAAGTGGTGGTGGCCTCTTCGGTTGTTTCTCTGCTGTGCTTGGGATAGTTCTATAGTTTTCTAACATTTTGAGTATTTCCCAAGTCTATATTTACCCTTCCCATTTTTTAGTCTTATGCAAGGTAGAATAATGGCAACTTTGAGATAGCTTTGAATTTGTCCTGCTACCTCACCCTTCTGAATACTGGGATTATGGGAATGCACCTTAACACCTGCCAAGAACTTTCATCTGTTATTGTTCTTTGTAGCTCAGGTTGATTAATTTTAATTGACAGGTTAAATATATTCACATACATATTCTGGAATGTTTATACATTCTGGAATGGTTAATTTGGGCTAATGTGCATTACTGTACACAAACACACATTTTATGAGATCACTTGTAATTGACATGGTGATATCTAAGACCACAATTGGTTCTTAGCTTCACCTTCCAGTTAGAAGTCCTCTAAATGGTAGAAGAGGAAAAAGTACAAGGGCCTAGGAAAGCGGGTAGACAAGTCCCCTTCAAATTGAGAGGCTGCACTAGTGGGAACAGGGCCTAGGGAGGCCCCTCGTGTGTTTCAGTCAGTGAGAACAGTGTGTGAGAGCACCATCTTCTTCCTCTTCTCTTTTCACTTAACACCAAGGTGTGTTTGATGCCCAAAGCTCTGGTTTATCCTTGCTGAGTAGTGTCTGAATGGGAGCACTTGCTTCCCTGCTCAAGAAGAGATGAAGTTTGTTTCTAAGTCTTATCTGTTTCTGCTGTTTCCTGGAGTGTTGTTGCTCTAACTTGCTCAGGTCTCTATTAATTTAAGAGTTTCTTGGCATGTATTCTGGAGATTATTGCTGTTAATCGATGTGCTCTCCAAACCTTCAGCTAGGCATTGTGTGTTGAAACAGAAGTTGCACAAATCAAAATACCCAGCCCAATGCTTTTTCATAAGTACCTGCTTCTCTGGAATACTCAGCAGGTGCCCTGGTGACCCCTGCCAGTAAGTGTCCAAGCTTGCTCCCCCAGAGTAAATTGCCTGCTTACTTTCCTAGCTTACAGAATTATGGATTTGACTTTGCTTGCTTTTGAACTTCACATAAATGGGATCATGCAGTGTGCTATTTCAGAACTGCTGGTGTGCTCCAAATGGCATGTAGTTGCCGTTGGCTATTTGACTGCTGTGCTACCTGACATCACTCGGGTACACTGCAGCTTACCTCTTCTGTTGCCGATGGACTTGGTTTGTATTTCACTTTCTTCTGTCACAAACAATGCTGCTTTGAACTTCAGAAATACATACTGAATTTCATTTTATCTTCTTTTTCTGTCCTTTGAGACTGGGTTTTACTATGTAGCTCAGGCCAGCTTTGGAGTCTGTGAATCACCCAGCTAGCTTTGAACTCATTGTGTACTGCAGGCTTTAACTGTCCATCCTTCTGCCTCATTCTCCAAGTGCTGAGATTACAGTTGTATACCACCATGTCTGGCTTGAACATTTTTTCTTTTTCTTTTTTTTTTTTTGAGCTTTCTTTGATAGAATGCTAGGAATTAAACCTAGGGCTTCTGCATACTAGACAAGCAAACTCTTAGGAGCTATATCCCCAGACTTCAGTCTTAAAATACATTGCTTGGCACACACCTTACAAGGGTCTCTAGGAAATACACCAGGGTGAAAATGGCTGGCTATGTCTATCTGATGCACAGTTTTAGTTGCACATGATAGTGATGCCAGGCCTCTGTGTATTCCAGATGTGTGTATCTTGTCTTAGCCCTCTCTACCACTGGTACAGCTCTTTGTTTTCGTGGGGGAACATCTTGACGAAAATACACATCTTCCCACACTCTCATTCTAGTGACATGTCAGATATTTTTCTTTCCAGTTATATAGTTAAAAAAAAAAAAGGAGCCATCATATTGGAAGATATTGAAAGGAAATGACATTGTATGTTTCGAAAGCACTTAATTCAGGCTTGGTTTTCTTTTGCAGACTGACATCCCTGATCATTGTTCTCTCCCCGAGGATCTAGTGAGTATTTCTTCATGTTCTGAATTGGTGTTAACTGGGCCTTTAATGATCAGTTCACTAAGTAAATGACTAACGTGGCAACATTGTGAAAATGCTCATAGTAACAGGTGGTGATGGAGGTAGTAGTACTGTAGATTTATTATCCCCTCACAATTAAAGAGTCTGAAGTCAATATTGTTTTATACTGAAGGGAATGAAGATGCTTCCACCTTGGTGCAGGGATAAGACTTCATAATCTTGTTTTCTAAGGATAGCTGTGACCGTTCCTCCATGAACTCTTTCCAGGGCAGAGAACAGGATGACCATGGCTTGACTGTGTTGGCCTGGCCTTGGCTGTGGAGAGGGCTCCAGTGCTTTCTGACCACAGGGTAGCCTCTCTGCCCTGTCCTTGCTCAGATACAGAAGTGTGTCTAACATTCCCAGCTACCAATGCCCTGGTACAATCCAGCTGTTTCTGGAAAATTTTGTACTTGAGATGGCAAACTCCACTTTTCGTGTAATGAGATCTGGTTTAAAATGATTGTGAATATTCTAAATTGCTAAACTCTCAAGTTCTGATTTCCCATGATTCAGGACTGGTAGTTTAAGCTTGTTCTCTGTGTCTCAAGTTCTAGGACCACAGCAGGTCTTCAGACAAAGGGAGGAGGGACAGTCTCTTCTTCGAGGGAGTTGTTCTGTTTTAGTTTTTATTAAGTTTCATTCCCATGGTAAAGTAGTGGACCAGGTAGTTTATAGAAAAAGGGGAGAATAACTTCAAGTACAATTAGAACACCTTCACCGTCGGCTCTAATATTAAGGCCATTTTATACTCAAAAGAGCCTTGACTTTAGGACAGAGGCTGCACTGTATTCATGAGGTAGAGGACTTAGACTTGAATTGCCTTGCTTTTGTGCTGCTGGGGAAGGAACCCTGGCCTTGGGCATGCTGTGTATTTCCAGCCATGCAGGCTGTTGACACAGTCCTAGACTGACATCCAAGACTGACAGCTAGCAAGAGCTTACTGTTTGTTCCATTTACAGAATGTGGGGACCAATTTGGAGTTCAAGTGGGCTTCCAGCAAAGAGAGAACTAGAGGGTTATTTCAAGATGGCAGGGTCTGCTCAGTTTGCCTTCCAAGCTACATGATCCAGCAAATAGACTAGGACCAGTCTAGATTCATGATTTTTAAGATGCCAGACTCTGGATGTCAGTAACTGAATTCTTTGCTTGGAGCTGAGCAAATATTCTATTTTCATTTCTGCTGCCATGGTAAAATAATCCAGAAAAAAAGTAGTGTAAGAGATACAGGGTTTATTTAGTGAACAGTCTCAGGTTTTGCGTCCACTATTGAGGGGAAATCAAGGCAGGAACTCAAGCAGCTGGTTACATCATACTGTAGTGAAGAGCAAAGAGAATAGACACATCTTGCTTGATTCTTTTTTCCCCTACTTATTTTTCTTCACACTTAATGCTAGGGAATGGTGCCACTCATTGTGGACAATGTCAACTAGCAGTCAAGACAGTCCCCAACAGACTGATCCGATCTCATGATTCCTGGAGGCAGATCTGGGATATTGGGGAAGCAGCATGCTTATGTAGTGTTAGTGGGTTTTTTTTTTTTTTTTTTTTTTTTGGTTCAGGGAGGCTTTCTGTATTTGGGGAAGAATTTTACCTAAGAAAGACTGTCTCTGGGTATCCTTCACTGTTTTTATTTGATACTTTATATGAAACTCTGTGAACTGTTATGTCTGGGCTATGATAAAGATGAGTGTCTGTCTTTCTTCTTTCCTTCTCATTGATACATCATAGAGAGTGCTGGAAGTTTCCAACCAATGGTGGTACTCCATGCTTATCCAGCCTCCTTTGCTGAAAGACAGCGTGGCCGCACCACTGCTCTCTGCCTACTACCCCGACTGTGTTGGAATGAGCCCCTCCTGTACCAGCACAAACCGTGCCACAGCCACCACCACCAGCAGTGCCAGCCCAGGGAAGATGGAGCCCTCCAAGGCGGCCTCCTCCCCACTTGGTGAGAGATGTTCTGGTATTCCCCATTCTTCCATCCCTTGCCCCCTCCTTGGAAATTTTAGGGTAAGCAAACTGCAAAGGACTCTTTCAATGTGTGTGACACATAAAGCGTTCACTGTTCCATGCATTTTATGCAGTTGGCCTTCATGTATACCTGCTCTGCATCATGGATTCAGCCAACCTTGGTAGAAAGCTATTTGGGAAAAAGTTCTATCTGTATTCAAATATACAGATTCTGTATTTCAGATTTTTATCGTTTGTGTGTGTGTGTGTGTGTGTGTGACCATGGAGGTCAGAAGAGAGGGTTTCTGATCACTAACAGCCATTTCCATAGCATTTACATTGTATTAGGTGTTAAAAGTCATCTAGGGGTGGGCCTGTGCAAATACTGTACCATCTAAATGAGGGACTTGAGTATATGTGGCTTGATAGACTTATGTGGGTAGGGGTAGGGGATCCTAGAACTAGTTCCCTAAGGATGCTGAAGGAGGGATGGCACTGTGGATCTATTGTAACATTGTATACAATGTATACTTACCTTGGAAAACCTATAGCTCCTAACTATTATCATTTATAGTAGTTGATTAGTGTTTCTTTCAGAATTGGATAACTGTGCCATTTACTGATTTCATAGACACTGACTTAATCAGAAGTAGGTTTGGGCTGTGTGAGCACTGCTTTTAAGTTTTTGTTTTTATTTTTCTTCTTCTTCATCTTTCTGTCTCTAATGACACCAGTAGAGAACCACTCTAAAAGATTCAGAATTTCATGTCAGGACAGAAATGTTAATTGGCTGCAAAGGAATTCTAACAGCGCCACATTTTTGACTGTGAAACTAGATTTTTTTGCATTCGAGATCCAATAGCGGATGGTCCCTAACAGTGGAGATGTGGGGAAATCCAAGTTGGTGCTGCTGTGGAAGCTGCCATTGTTTTGAGGCTGCACTGAGCTGGGCACTCAAGTACTAAGAGTGCACATTAATGAAGACAGTTTGGCAATGTATAGTAAAGATGATACAATAAGACTCTGAACTAGCAAACATTTCTTAAGATGCTATCCTAAAGTCAATCAGTACAAAACTGCATTTGCAAAGAAATTTGCTTCGGTGTTGCTTATAATTGTGAGTGTAATATGTGTAAATGCCCAGGAGAGGGGAATGGTTGAGTAAAACACAGAGCCACTGAAGTTATATTTAGTGACATGGGAAAACTTTTAGAAGTGGGTTTGAAAACACCTTTATTAGCATTTGCCCAGCTTTATAAAAACTAGCACCTAGTGTGTTAATAATAAGACACTTTGGATCCTGGAACATAACCTAGCATGGGACATAATTAAGGATTCTACTTTATATTCAGAAACTTCCAAAGGGTGAGGTTTTTTGGTTTGTTTCTTTTTAATTCTGAAGGTTATATTTATGTGTGTGCCACCGCACACATGGGAGGTCAGAGGACAACTTCAGGGAAGTTGGTTCTCTTCTTCCACTTGGAGATTGAACCAAGGTCATCCGGCTTGGTTACAAGAATCTTTACTCACTGAGCCATATTACCAGCCCTTCTGTGTGTGTGTCTGTCCATCCGTGTGCATGTGCTTCTTGCAGATTTGAAAGTTACGTCTTGTTTGTCACCTGTCAGTTTTAGGCATGAACCGCTACTTCCAGCCATTTTACCAGCCCAATGAGTGTGGTAAAGCTCTGTGTGTGAGGCCCGATGTGATGGAGCTGGATGAGCTTTATGAGTTTCCAGAGTATTCTCGAGATCCTACCATGTACCTGGCTTTGAGAAACCTCATCCTCGCTCTGTGGTACACAAATTGCAAAGTAAGTGAGGCCATGCCATACAGCAGCATGGGACTAGAGGACAGCGATGAAGGAAAGGAATGCTTGACTTGGAGATAGAACCTGTAGACCATGGGTTTTTCAGAGTGACACTGTTGCCATTTGGGACTCAAGGGTGCAGGGAGTCTGTTCTATATACAAAGTAGTATATTTGCCAGATCTTGGAGTATTTGAATAGGCTTCCCAGCTATGTATCCCAATTCAAAAAGCTTCAAATGTTCGGAAATCTGAAACTTACATGTTCTGTTGGCACTCAAAACTCAGAACAGTTTAGATTTCATGTTCGGTAATCAGAGATGCTTCATCTGGATGAGTCTAGGTATTTTCAAGTAGAGACAGGGTGAGCCTGGTAAGAACAGCTTTGGACCGTATGGAGTCAGACCGCTACAGTGCATGAGAAGGTGTATGGGGTATTGCCCCAGAGGCAGGAAGCAAGCAAAAAGGGGATTCTATGCCCTTCAGCAAAGGTTTTTGTTCAGCTCTGTTCCTGGCCAAGCAAGACCAGTGCTTTTAACTCTGTAGGACTGCATAAATATTTGGGGCATCAACATGGCATCTGCTTGAAAGACTGAAGGTAAACTGGAAGCAGGTAAAGCAGGAATGTTACGTTTAAAGAAAACAAACTAGGCAACCATGGTGACACTCACCTTTAATTCTAGCACTTGGGAGGTAGAGGCCAGCAGATCTCTGAGAGTTCAAGGCCAGCTTGGTCTGCATAATGAGTTCCAGGCCATCTAGAGCTACAAAGTGAGAACCTCTCTCAACGACAAAATGTAAAAATAAACTTAGCTCTAGTGTTTGTGTTTTTGGATTTTGTTTGTTTTTAAATTGGTGACTTTCCTACTGCTGTTTTGGTTTCTTTGTAAACACAGGAAGCTCTTACCCCTCAGAAGTGCATTCCTCAAATCATCGTCCGTGGCCTCGTGCGCATTCGATGCGTTCAGGAAGTAGAGAGGATTCTTTACTTTATGACGAGGAAAGGCCTCATCAACACGGGAGTTCTCACTGTGGGAGCCGGCCAGCATCTTCTTCCTAAACACTACCACAATGTAAGCAACTGGCTGCATAGTAGCTTTGCCTTTGATTGTGGAAAGAGACTAGTGTGTTGCTATGATAGTGCTAGAAACCACAGAAACCAGAAGGAAGACTTGTGAAGACTCTGTCCCAGGAGGAGACTAGAAGCACAGTTTCTCCAGGCTGTAAAACAAAAGAGGCTACATAAGACAGGTACCGTCATGTACTGGAGGAAATCAAACCTAGTGACACCAAAGAATACAGACTAGCACTGCTTGGCAGTTAGGACTGTCCAGATCAACTGTTAACAGCACTTTGTCACCACTGTTCTAACTAGAGATTTGTTTTGTTTTGTTTCCCTTTTGAAGAAATCGGTTCTGGTTGTTGGGGCTGGTCCAGCAGGCTTAGCAGCTGCTAGGCAACTCCATAACTTTGGGATGAAGGTGAGACTCTGGGGAATTGGAGGTGGGGATAGATGGTTCACTGCTTCTTTGCTCCAAATTCTGTAAGACTTAGAGACCAGTTCCTAAATTTAGTGAAGAGTAATACATACACTGCTTTGAGACCAGATCTCACTATGTAGCCCAAGCTAGCCTAGAACTAGGTTCACATGCCTGCCTCTCGGGTTCTGACATTAAAGGCCTCATCTTTTTTATAGTCAGAGCAGGTAGAGCTTGGAGAGTGCTAGACTGTATGTAGGAAGGAACTTGAATATTCTAACCTGGAATCCACAGAAGTACTTGGCAGGT
Source organism: Phodopus roborovskii (assembly GCF_943737965.1). Lineage (NCBI taxonomy): Eukaryota > Metazoa > Chordata > Mammalia > Rodentia > Cricetidae > Phodopus > Phodopus roborovskii. The sequence goes on along the minus strand of NW_026126482.1, from coordinate 15,061,896 downwards.
TACTAACCAGTGGAGGTGATGGGATAGTTTGGGGCAATAAATGAAAGCACAGAAACTCATTGTCTGTTGGAAGAAGTTTTGAAACACCACACTCCCCATGATTGAGTATGGAACCCAGGGCTTTTATTGTGCTAGGCAAACACTTTGCTCTAGCCCTCAGATTTCTTTATGCAAACCATTCATCCTTGGAATCTTACTCAGGAAAACAAAAGCCATGGCTTTTGAGAGCGGAATGGAATGGTCACATGGCTCAGGTAGAATTCTGATTTCTTAGCACCTAGGGAGGGCAGAACAATGTGCCAATTGCTTGGAAATGCCTTACTCCAGCTCACAGCTAGGCAGGATAGAGACGGCTAGGAGGTGGGATGGTATGGTTCAGCTGGACACAGAGGTGCACACCTTTAATCCCAGCACTAAGGAGGCAGAGGTAGGCGGATTTGAGTTGGAGGATGTCCTGGTTCTAGTCAGGACTACATAGTGAGACTCTGTCTCAGAATTTGGTATATCATTTTATCATATCAGGAACCTTCCCCTAGCTTCTCTGATTTGCTAAGATGGAAACATTCTTCTGTTTAAAACTTTACAAGGATTTTGATTTTCAATGAAGGCAAAACTAAATACAATTTTTGTTTATTCTTTTTTTGTGAAAAGGTTTCTCTGTGTTGCCTTGACTGTCCTGGAACTTGCTTTGTAGACCAGGCTGGCCTCAAACTCATTAAGACTTACCTGCCTCTGCTTCCCAAGTACTGGGATTAAAGGCATGCACCACTGCAAGGCAGGTTAAATAAAATTTAAGATTTAGACCTTTCAGTTTTCCCTATCTGGTCCAAAGAGTTTAGATAGTACCTTCTTTTTGATAAGGCGTTCAAACTCACATTTCAGATAGTCAGAGCGAGTGTCCAATAGCTGTGCCTAAAAGATTTTTTTCTCCCAGGTAGACAGAGGACTCACATTGTGGATCACGTTACACAACTGGCAAAACAGGAAAGTCAATTGGGTTAGAGGAAGTTTTTGTGGTAGGAAATCCCTTCTGTGAGCTTTTGAAAGTGTTTGTGTTATTTCAGTATTAGATGTTAGGCTCAGTGTCTCTTGTTTGCTTTTTACTTGGGAAACCTAAAGATTATATTACAGGTAAGGCTATTAATATCCAAAGTCTGTGGAGGCTGTCTTTAATGTTTGCCCTTGTATACTATAAAGAGAAACGTGGCTCACTATTAAAATCAGAGAAAGAGGGCGAGGAGGTGGAGCCACAAGCTTTAGCCCTCCTAGTTATGTCTGGGGTTGGGATAGAGGTAGGGAAGAATGCACAGAGGACTCATTACTCTCTCAAGGGATTGAGATAGCCTACGAGACCATCCATCCCCCTTAAGGTTAGACAGTCCAGTGCTCTGGGTAACCTGAGCAGTGGGGGACTGGGAGCCAGCAATTCAGAGTAGTGTTTCTGAGGGTCCAGAGGTGAATGGCTGATACTGCAGCAAGGAGCACTCCAGTTGGACCTACTGCAACCCCCAGGGCGAGGGCACTTGAAACCCTGGGGCCACACACAGACCTTGCCTACTCCCAGAGAGCAGCTCTTCATCTCACTGGCATTAGAAACTTGGAGATGGGTGTGCGACTCAACTGGAGTCGGCTGACAATATTAAGTGTGGTGCTGTGCTATTTAGTTTATGATCTAACAAATAAAGCTTGCCTAAAAATCAGAGTACAAAGCTAGCCACACTAGTTAGCCACAGAGGCCAGGTAGTGGTGGTACATACTTTTAATCCCAGTTACTTGGGAGACAGAGACAGATGGATCTCTTTGAGTTTAAGGCTACCCTGAGCTACACAAAATTGGTCCAGTCTAAAGAGAAACAGAGCTAACACAAAAGTGATCTCAGCACTTGGGATAGAGAGGAATATAAGGCGGGAGGAGACAGAGCTCAGTGCAGTCTGAGGTTTGGTGGAGAGAGATGCAGTCTGAAGATGCAGTCTGAGGTTCAGTGGATCGCCCCTTTGGTCTGAGCATTGGTAGAGGTAAGAACTCTCTGGTGGCTGGCAGCTTTGCTTCTCTGATCTTCAGCATTAACCGCAATATCTGTCTCTGGGTTTTTATTATTAATATCGACTAGAATTCATGCTACAGTTAAGGGCATGCTTACGTAGTTGAAAAGGTCCTAGCAACATTGAGGAATTGGTATTTCATGGAAAATTCAGCTCTTCAAACATAGTTGTTTGCTTTGATTGAGACAAGCAATTTCCATGTAATCCAAAATGGCCTCACACTTGAGCTTCCTACTTCAGTCTCCTAAATGCTGGGTTTACAGGCAAACACCACCATTCATGTCTTAGGCTGGACTTTGATGTGATCTCTGGGAATTTGGAGATAGCTCTGCAGATAAATTGTTTACTGTGAAAGCATGAAGACTTGAGTTCAGACGCCCTGTGTTCACATAAATGCTAGATGTGGTAGCATATGTCTATAATTCCAGCATACTTGGAGAGTGGAGACAGGTGGATCTAGGAGATTGCCGGCCAGCCAGTTGAGGTACAGCTCCAGGTTCAGTGAGAGATAGCTTGTCTCAAAAAATATGGTTAAGCACACCTGAACCATATATGTATACACATAAATATACCCACTGCCACACAGATTAAAATTGGAAAAAGAAAAAAAACTAACATAGGGGCTGGAGAGTTGGGTCACTGGCTACTCTTGTAGAGGACTTGGGTTTAATCCCTAGTGCTCACATGGTGGCTCACAACTGACTGTAGCTCCAGTTACAAGGGGATCTGATGACCTCTCCTGATCTCTAATGGCACTCACTGCATGTGGTACAGATGGGTGCATTTCAACAAAATGCATACAACTTTTTTAAAGTGGTGAATGTGCTCATTAATCAAATCTCTTTTTTATTATCAGAGATAGGGTCTCACTCTGTAGCCAAGGCTGGCCTAGTACTCTTGAATAGACCAGGGTAGCATCAAATTCATGGCAGTCCTCCTGCCTCAACCCCCAGAGTGCTGGGATATTACAGGTATGAGCTGTCAACCTGGCTCATTCACTGATATGAGAGAAATAGTGTAATCTACTCACCCACTAAAGCTAGGCTGGCTTAAATGTGTACCTGGGTTCTCTTCATACTTGTTATAGTTGTTTCTGTAGAAATATAACAGTCTCTAAGCATGGAGTTGTTTAACACTGTCACTCTGCATTTTTTAATTCTGTATCTGGTATGACTGTTCTGTTTAGATTCCCCAATTGTCTTTTTAGGTGACAGTTCTGGAAGCCAAAGATCGAATTGGAGGCCGAGTATGGGATGACAAGTCTTTTAAAGGCGTCGTAGTAGGAAGAGGACCCCAGATTGTCAATGGCTGTATTAATAACCCAGTAGCACTAATGTGTGAGCAAGTGAGTGTCTTGAAGACTTGTAGGAAAAGAAAAACGTTGTCTCTGTTTGCATAGGGTATTAATATGAGTTGGGGGTATGGCCCTGTGGTAATACACCTGTCTAGCATGTGGGAGGCCCTGAGTTCCAGCCTCAGTGCTGGGGGTGGGTTGGGGTATATTAATATGCTTCCAGAGTAGACAGCATACATAACTTCATACTCTCTGCACAGTATATAATAATGGTCACATGTATGCCTTTCCCATTAGGCACTTAAAAGACTTTCCCCAAGATCTTTAATTTTTATTTGTGAGTCATTTTCGGGCCACTTAGTTGGTTCATAATCAAGCCCAGGGTTGCTAGACATAGCAGGGGAAACATAGGCCTCTTGGCTGAGTCTGTCTTTCATATAAGTTTGTAGTTTAAATATGTCCCAAATATTGCATGAGATAGTTTACATGTACCATTTGGGGCATAATTAATACTTACAAAGTATGGTATTTCTCTGAAAGTCAGTCTGGTAGCACCCTGCCTATTATCTTGCCAGCCGAGTATGCTAAGGTGACTGTTTTCCCCTGGAAGGTTTGGGCTTCTCTGAGTGTATACGATCATTTGCATGAAGATCTGAAGTAGAGACAGAATGTTTAATAAGGACAGGTAACCCACAGCACCTGAAACATGAGCCGACAAGTTAGAGTGCATTGCCAGGAAGCTGTTGTTGTCACCCTCATATCCCATGAAGTGGGGTGTTTCTGACTTCATCCTGTTTTCTGTTTCCTCCGCTCGGCTGTCCCCCAGCGAGCACATTGTCTCTGTTTTGAGTTCTTAGATTCTTCTCATGAGAGCGCTGCCTAACTTCAGCTTAGAACTTGTAGGTATTTTTTTCCAGGAAAGACTTTCACCCTGTTCTTCTTGTTATTTTGAAGCTTGGCATCAGCATGCATAAGTTGGGAGAAAGATGTGACTTAATTCAGGAAGGTGGACGGATAACTGACCCCACTATTGACAAGCGCATGGATTTTCATTTTAATGCTCTCTTGGATGTTGTCTCTGAGTGGAGGAAGGATAAGACTCTGCTCCAAGATGTCCCTTTAGGAGGTATGGGGAGAACGGTGGTGTGATGGTTCCCTCGTAGTGTCTGCAAGAGGCCAGTCTTCACATACATTGCCCTCATTGAACACTGCAGATTTTCTCAGAGGTGGGCAGAACTTCCCTGGGGACCTTTGGCAATGGTGTGCATTGGTGCACGTGCCTACACACGCACACGAACCTTGCTTTGAGTTTGTATATTGTTTAACACAATTATCTAAACATTTATTTCAGTCCCCCAGAGAAACTTACTTTTACAGAAACCTGTGATAAGCCCTCCCTGTATATGGTTACGGTTGTTAGCCCATATATACTTTCTGAAGTTCTCTGAATATCAGGATTTCTTTCCTTTCTTTGACTTCAGTTGTAACAGATTGTTTTTGTTTTGTTTTTTGTTTGTTTGTTTTTAGTATGTTTTGCTTAATGCATGTTTTAAAGTAAACATAAAATCAGAACTTAAGTGGGCAATAGTAATCACAACTCTCAAGCCCTTCGCTGCCTGTGGTGCCCCATGTCAATGAAGGTACCATCTGGGACATTGTGTCCTGCCCCTTACATTTCTGTTTATATCACCCTCAATTTTGTGATCTGCATTTTTCACTTGTAGTTCTTAGATGCATGGTATTTTTTGAAGTGCGACTGTTTGAACTCTGCAATATGTTAATTTCTTTAACTATTTTGACAAGTGTGTTCTCAGTTCTTCAGCTGATAATGTTGCTAGGTGTTTGGAGTTTGATTTCTTTTCAGTGATATACTCTGACAAAAAGCATCTTAGGAGAGAAGGGGTATATTTAGGTTAGGTTAGAGTTTATTGTAGTACGGAAGTCACCTCACATCCATACTCAAGAGCATAGAGAAAGAAACGCTCAAGTACTTTCTGCTCAGCTTGGTGTTTGTACTCTAATAACACAGTCCTGATCCCCAAACTCAGGAATGGTGCTGCCCACTTTCAGGCTTTGTTTTCCCACATCCATTAGGCAGCTGAGACAATCCCCCCCTGACATGTAATCCTTCACTGAATTGCTTCCATTCCCAGGAAAGCCTACTTTGTAACAAGTTGACAATTAAAAATGGACACACAGGACATGTCTCTCAGTCCTCCTCCGCCAACTTTGAGAGACCTGACCCATTGTTGGAAAAAAGACAAACCATGACAGAATTCCCGGAAATGCCCCCCCCCCCCAGACAGCAGGCCACTGAATCAGATGTGTAGTTCCCAGACCAATTGATGATCTGTTAACCTGTTGGAACTGAAATTGCTAGCTTGACTTGGGAAGTCTCCAAATTTTACTTTTTTCTTTTTAAGACAGTCTCACCATGCAGCCCAGGCTGGTTTTGAACTTGGGATCCTTGTGCCTTAGCCTCCAGAATGCTGGGACTTTAGGTGTATCATCACACCCAATTCTCTTCTTAATGTTTTTCACCTGTGTGATAGACACTGGCTGAATTCTCTTTACATTTCTTTCTTAGCAACCCACCTTGTTCTCTTGGCCTTGCTTTAAAAAGTTAAAGGGGGCCCAAGAATAATTTATAAGTAATTGCTTAAGCTTAATATTTTATTTAAAAAGTTTTGATAATGCATACATATATCTGTATGAAGTTATGGTTGTATTATGCCTATCAGCTCAGTTGTTTGCTGTCTCAGAAGAGAGAGAGGGAGGGAGAGAGAGAGAGAGGTTGATTGTGTGTATGCTTTGGGGCTAGAGGTCATTTCACATCGACCAAGTACTGAAATTTGAAAGTATTATGTAAAAATTAGGCTAAAGCCCCTCTTAGTCTTCTTATGCTTAATTTCATGCTGGGCTGTAACAATGGTGTTTCTCTCCTTTTCACAAAGTGACAGGAATGTAGAGACTCTGTCAACAGGCAGGAATGGGGCTGCTACACCGGGCCTTGAAAGTGACAAAGTTCAAGACACCAGGGAAGAAACTTAGCACAAACCCTGGAGCCCTAGGTGTCTGGATATGACAAAGTAGTTCAGAATTACCCACATTTTAGTGAGAGTTTGGAGTTGAGGATGAGTCATGATCTAGGGTTATACACACACACACCACATGTGTGCATGCACATACTATTAATACATACATACCTTGTCTCAGAAAGCTGAGGGCTCAGACTGGTGCTTAGTAGGAGACCATTTGTCTACCCCACCCAAGGTGCTGAAACAAAAGCAATGGATGCTCAGGATGGTTATACAGATAGGTACACAGCACTTCACAGAAACCGGTGAGTAACTTAAATAGTTAGGAGCAACCTGTACTAAGATGCTTGGAATTAGACATGAAGCTAGAGCCCTCAGATACCAAGTGTACATCCCCCCCACCCCACCCCCGTTATTGCTTAAGCCAATCAGAACAATTCCACAGGAATGTCTGTAGTTAGGTAAGTGCTGGAGTTGAAGCACACACCTGTAATCCAGCACTGGGGCGCTGAGGCAACCGCTAGACAACACTAGACTGTAAGGCATGGGAAATCCGAGTGCTGGAGGGTGTACTTAAACTAGACAGCAGGAGAAGCAAGTCCAGCAGGGCTAGAATTTACCCCAAAAGGGTTTAAGAACTGTATGGCCAAGCCTCAAAGTGGGTAGGTCCATAGTTGCTACTTGGACGAAGCCAGCAGGTGCCCACCCTGCTCAGTCAGCTTTGGAACTTAATTGTCTGTTGCAACAGGAATTCATTAATGGTGTTAAGGAAAAGCCACAGGAGAGACTGCAGCCTAGCAGTCTTCTGTATCTCCATTTGTAAGGGAAGTGTGGGAACGCCAGCGTCATGGCAGTCTGAGCAGAAAGAGCAAGGTAATCCTGCCTCTGTGTGTGTAGGGTTCTTTTGTCCACATCTTGAATAAGAGGAAACAGTTTCTCAACTAAGCAGGAACTTGACATGTTTCATGTTTCATGTACAGCTTCCTCTGTAGCTTTCTTTCCATTCAGATTAAGCGTTTGCTTGCTGAGGACTCGGCCCCATCAAGAGTTTATTGCTCATTTTACTTATTCCTGGGTTTGCTTGGGAAGACTGAAGTTTGGGGCTCTGTTGGGGAAAGCAAGATCCGGAGTTGGATAGGGAATTGCTTCTCAACTGAATTTTTCCCCCCTTGCTCTGATCCATTCCTACCCCAGAGAAGATAGAGGAGATCTACCGAGCTTTTGTAAAGGAGTCTGGCATCCAGTTCAGCGAGCTGGAGGGACAGGTGCTGCAGTTCCACCTGAGTAACCTGGAGTACGCCTGTGGCAGCAGCCTTCAGCAGGTGAGCCAGTGGGCCCTGAACTACTCTGGCATGCAGCTAGGGCGCTGGCTCATCCAGGGGAGAGCTGCTGCAGAAGCAGTTTGGATCCCAGCACCCATCGCCTGACATGGTGATGTGTGCTCACCATCTCAGTGCTGAAGGGGCAGAGACTTGTTTAAAAACACTACTCCAAGAAACCAAAATAATGTAGCATTGCAGCTGTGTTCTGTTTGTCTTGTAGAAGTAAATTTCAAACTTTAGCCAGCTGTGATCTAGCGCTCCAGCACCTGTTTAGAAGTGTGGTCGTGAGGACACCTTCACCTCCATGCTACGCTGCATTACAGATTGAACCATTTTCCCCAAGTGTGCTGGTCTCAGCCTCTATGGAACTCCTACCCGTGTTGAGGAGAGAAGTTGGCGTATTTTCCTGTGGAGTTGCACCAATGCAGTTTGACCTGCATACACTTTGCCTTTGCCAGAGTTGGTGATAAAGGGCCATAGCTCACTCAAACACTCTAGCAGGCCTTGCCCTTCTCCTTGCTTTGCCTTCTCCCCTGCCTTGCTAAAAACCGTTAGATTATATTCTTAAAGCTAGCCACCAAGGTCTGTTCCCTCATTTAGCTACTTCCTCCTCCTGAGGCTGACTACCAAAGTCCAACAAGCAGAACCCCCCACCCCCTTTGGTTCACCTAATTAACGTGCCCAATTAAAATTAAACATGAGGTTTACCTTTATAAACTACCATTTGCCTATGTGCCGCGTCTGTCTCCCCTCTATCCAGAGGCAGTCCTTTGTCCCTCTGGGACAAATACCCATCCACTTTTCTTTGTTCTTTCCCCTTCTCCCTTGTCCTCATCTCCCTTTTACCACAGCATCCTAGCCCATTCTAACACAGACTTCCCCTCTCTTCTCTTAAAAGTGGAACCTGCAAGGTCATTTGCCGCTGTTTTCTGCCTGAGTCAGAAAGAGGCCACTTTTAACGTTTCTTCCCCTCTTAATAAAGGCTCTCTCTAGGAAAGTAGGTATTTTGGTGTGGTTTGTGTCCAGAGTCTGGGAGCAAGCCCCCGCTGTGCAAGAGTCCCCTTCAGCTAATGTAAAAGATGAACATTTTTTTTCTTTTGCTTTTTTTTTTTTTTTAAATCAATGAGTGGTACCCATTCTCAAATTATCTAAACCTTCTGCCCGCGTTTGTCATGTGTGAATGTACACGTGCATGCGTAGGCCATAGGACAACCTCAGATACTGTTCCTCAGGTGCTGTTCACTGTATTTATTTTGAGACAAGGTCTCACTCTGTAGTCTTTAATCTGGCCTGGAATTTAGGGCAGTGCCTCAGTTTTCTAAGTGCTAGAATTAGAGGCATGAGCCAACATGTTTGTTTAGACCTTTCATTCTAAAATAAGCTTTTCTGTGTGTCAGAGTTTGCCTTCCCCAGACAATAGTGTACACTGGGGCTGTTGGTTGGCCTCACCTCTGTGATTGGTACTCTGTCCTCCTGCCTTGGATGGTTTTTCCCACCTGGAGCTTCTTTTCCATGTCCTCAGGGACAGCTTGTAGGTTTACATTGTGGCTTCCTAACATGTTGTATTGTTTCCCAGGTGTCTGCTCGATCCTGGGATCACAATGAATTCTTTGCCCAGTTTGCTGGTGACCATACTCTTCTAACTCCTGGATACTCCACTATCATTGAAAAACTGGCTGAAGGACTGGACATTCGCCTCAAGTCTCCAGTGAGTTTGGATGGTGGGAGGCTCTGGTTTTTGCTTGCTTGGGGAGGATGTGGAGTTTTGGGAGGCTGTAGTTTTGGGACTGTGATTATCAGGAGGTAGGTGTTCGTTTGGGCAGTCGGCCAATATCTTCCAACACTTTGAGGGTACAAATGTAGCTTGAGAATCACAGCATCCACTGAGTTAAGCAGTGCCTAAGGTTTGGAAACCAGAGTGGCCTGGGCACAGTTCACTAATAATACAACGTTTGAGTAGCTCATGACCTCACTAACCCTAACCCAACACTTCAGTTCTTCATCCCAATGAGCTTAAGTCATCATAGTTTCAGAAATGATTTCTTACTATTTTACTTGTGCTATAATAAAGGTTTTTCCATTATCCTGACATGCTTATAAACTTTAACTCTTTTTCTTTTTGTTCTTTTTTGGTTTTTTGAGGCAGGGTTTCTCTGTTTTGCTTTGGAGCCTGTCCTGGAACTCACTCTGTAGACCAGGCTGGTCTTGAACTCACAGAGATCCACCTGTCTCTGCCTCCCAAGTGTTGGATTTAAAGGCATGCGCCACCAACACCTGGCATTATAAACTTTAACTCTTGAGTTCAGCTGTATCCACTTAAGATTGCTGCATGCCCTGCACTCACTGGTCCACATAGCTTCAGTAGTACATGCACACACACATGCCACACGCACACATGTACACTCGAGCAATGGGAGTACATTGCTCATGTACTGATCCTTGCATTGTTTCTAAATGTTTGTCTTGAACAGGTGCAAAGTATAGATTATACTGGAGATGAAGTGCAAGTTACCACGACAGATGGTATGGGGCATTCTGCACAAAAGGTAGGTGCTAGGATCCTACTAGGATAGAGCACCGTACTGCCAAGGGCCTGTGGAGAAGAAAACAGTCTTTGCCATCAAGCTTTGTGCTTGGCAGTCTGCCTAGAGACTTGTTGGTTTCTAATGAAGTAGATCTATCCACAAGCTGTGGATAGCTTACGAATCTGAAATAGTCAAGCACCATCTAAACATGTGGCGGATGGAACTCTGTGTTCCTTAGAGTGGGTTCTTTGATACACTGGTCCTAATAACAGAATAAGAAAATTCCCAGGGCTGGCGATTGAGGAGCTGGATGTCATCTCCTTTCTTCTCCCGAAAATGCCTTGGTCACATGAGTTTGGGAAGTGCTATATAGCCCAACCCCCTTAGGGTTGAAAGGGATGCTGAAAAGGCTTGGAGAAGTTGCACATTGAAGAGACCTGTTACTTCAATTCTGCACCTTTACCATGGAACCCTTTCCAAATTCAGGTTTTTGTCTTGCAGCTGTGCTCATGCAGCATGTAAGTGCCTTGATGTACCTTGAATTTCTGTTAAACAGCTTCAATGGGTGGAGAGTGCAAGGTGCTGAGTCTAGTTCCTGACATCACAATGTGAATGAAACCTAGTACTGGAAAATAAAGGCAGTTACTCTGCATAGGGATTTATAAACCCCGAAAGCTTGGTTATTTCTGAACTTGGACCCTGTCACCTGTTGGCAGGCTAGCTTTGCTTTCTCCTCTTTTTATCTGACACCTATTCACAGTCCTGAATATTCACACAGAAACAAAGAATTGCATGACACACAGGGAGGACAGAAACGAGAGATGCAATGGATTAGGGATGTCTTAAAACTACTGTCACCAGCTGGCTGGGAGACTATGCAGTGGTTCTCACCACCCTGCAGGGATTCTGAGTTTTGAATTTGGCTGGGTGTATTTCTCAAGCCTCTCATGATTCTCTGTGTAGCTTGCTGAGAGCCACTGAACAGTGGTGTCACAGTCTGTAAACTACAGTGTAGGACCTTCCTAAGGCTAGCATTTTAAGTATGACCTTTTAAAATTACAACTCAGCTGACCATTCAATTGAGGGAATTCTGTGTGTCTGCATCTTAGTGTTTAGGTGTTTTCCTGCCTGGTCACCTTCACCCTCTGTTGGTGTTGGCCAGACACATGCACTCCTGAGCCTTTATATCCAGATGAATCAGCATAGCTGCAAACTGCACTCTGAAATGTTTAGAGCAAACATTTTTATTATCTGACTAGTACTCATCACATCACAGTTTGTACTGGATGTCTTCTTGAACATGTGAGTGAAAGCTTTGCAACCCAGTTGGGGAGATTAAAACCTTGTGACAGACTGTACTCAATCAGGTTGCTCTCGGAGAAAATGACCCTCATTGTCCCTCCAGGATGAGTTTATACCACTGGCTGAGTGCCTTACTCAAGGACTTGTACTTCTGAAAGTCTTGTTAGTAAGCCTTCTAGGTTTGTTGGTTTGTTTGTTTGTTTGAATTTCTTTTTTAATTTAGAAACAATCTTACTTTACATATCAATCCCCCCCCATTCCCTGTACCTCCCATCCTCCCATGCCCCTCATCCACTTCCCCAAGGATAGTGAGGCCTTCCTTGGGACTTCTAGGTTTTACTCAATTTTTTTGCAGTTGTCATGTCAGCTGTTGTTTGGCAATGACTATTTTGGCCATGTAGATGCTAATATATGTGAATAGATTGTAAGCTTTAGGAGAGCCAACATGTTTTATGCTTTAAGACTTTGAGGTGGCAGAAAGTATGGCAGAGCTCACAGGAGAACTCTGGGCTTGCTTTGAGTCTGGACTTGGTAAACCAAATGTATGTAATATTTGAGGGTGGGAGTAAATGTTGAGAGTGCAGGCGCAGTCTTGTCTCATCGCCTGTGGATATTGAAAGGCAGATATACTGCCTTCCCTCCCTCTTCCTGCAGACTCCCTTGCCACTAAGGTTTTCCCTCTAAGTGAGATCCAGCCAGTCGTATACACATCTGGAAGGTGTAGCTTGTATGGCTTTGCTTTACAATTTCTGCCTCTGCTGACAGCACAGTGGTTAAGGTGCTTGGTTCTGCTGTAGCAGGGATAGCAGAGGTTCCATGAAGCCAAAAGGCAGTTAAGGAAACACCTGTTTTGCTTGTGTTGGTTTTTCTATATGTAGGTAGCAGTAGTAATGACTTCTTGGTTGATTCTGGAACTAGAACTTTCTGAATGGTAAGGTGAGACAGCAGTTATCCTTTGTAGCTGTTTTTTATTATGTAGCTTCAAGGATCCTTTTTTCCCCCAGTAGGTCCTTGGTGTGTAACCTTGGTTGGCCTTAACCTTCTAAGTGCTAGGATTATAGGCCAGTGCTACCATACCCAGCTGGGAGTTCAATTTGACCTTTAAAACTACTTGAGACCTTTGTAGTAAAGTGCTTATTGCTTAAAATGTTCTTATGTGGTTACGTAGTGTATAAACTAATACTTGGGATATGCTTCTCAATTATGGAGCATATTGTTGTTTGTTAGTTTTTAGTAGTACTCTGATTCTGAGATCAGTAGGGGCAGGTGTTTCCTTTATTGTATAGACTGTTGATAGGGATGGTATTAAAAATGACAGAACAAGCTCTGTACATTCCTGTGCGGATGCTACTTCTGCCCAGCTAGGCACTCTTGTGCAATGAATAACCTGTGTGGTCTCACATAACACCCCTTATTCTTAGAACATAAAGTAGGATGTTGACACTTTACCACTGAAGTACAGCAGAGAGGAATGTTTAGGTTTTGGTGTGAGCCACTGAGAAGTGTGGGTAGTTTCGAATGCTGTGTCGTGTTAATTGTTCCCCACAGGTATTAGTCACTGTACCACTGGCTATACTGCAGAGAGGTGCCATCCAGTTTAATCCACCATTGTCAGAGAAGAAGATGAAGGCCATCAATAGCTTGGGCGCAGGCATCATTGAAAAGGTGACCTAAATTACCTTAGCCACTGAGATCAGTGCTGGCTGATAGTTTAGTTTGGATAATAACCTTTTGTACAATTAGGCAAATAAGAGGGAATTAGAGTAAACAGAATTACTATATACATGTATGAGTTGTCAAAGAACTAATTTACTCAGTTAAAAATGGGGGGGGGGTATTAAGTTTAGCCTTATTTTAAAATTTTCTGATGTAATCTGTATTTAAAATGGGGGGGGGAGGCCAGCTGAATTCCATTTTGACTTTTAGGAGAATCAGTTCTCTTGATCCCCTAGATAGGGTCTCATGTAGTCTAGACTGCCTTCAAACTTCAATCTAAGCTAGGGGTAGATTTGAAGTCCTGATTTTCCTGCCTCCACCTATCAATGCTGAGATTATCTGACTGCCTACCATGCCCAGCAGGGAAATGAATCTTGTTATCCAAGTTTGGCTTTGTTATAGGCAGTTCTTAATTTGTTTTGTTTCCCATGTCCATCTTCTCTTCCTTGGTCCCAGTAAGCCCACTGGTTTTGGTGTTTTGTTTTGTTTGCAGCCATTATTCCCTTAGCAGTCTTCAGATACTAGAAGGCCTTTTAAATGGTGTGTACCTTATGGAAGCTCAGGGCTAAATAGGTGGGATTTTGACCCTAGTCGTTTCTGAGTAGACTTAAGTTGTGTTTAGAGGATGGCTTGTAACTGACACGGGGTGCACTTAATCATCTCTCTGCTTGCTTTCCAGATTGCCTTGCAGTTTCCGTATAGATTTTGGGACAGTAAAGTTCAAGGGGCTGACTTTTTTGGTCATGTTCCTCCCAGTGCCAGCCAGCGAGGGCTCTTCGCAGTATACTATGACATGGACCCTCAGGTAAAATTTTGTGGTGTGGTTTGAATTCCTTTCTTGAAGGTTAGGGTTTGTGAATTTTATGCCCTGAGCAGGAGTGAATGATTGTGTAGGTCATGGTATGTTTATATTCTGGGGAGGATGCATTGACTGATACATTTCCTTTGGAAAAGAAGTCCTATTTGCCCTGTTTTCTTAAAAGCGTCAGCTCTGCTCTCTGGGGTCTGACCTGATGCTTGTGAGAGCTTCTTTCAGGTTGAAAGTGAATTCCTCAGGTAAGGTTATCGATAGCACAATAAACAATTGAACCACAATTCTCAGCTGTTGGCTCTGCTGAGCTAGGTTGGGGATGGGAGTTAAAGTCCTGGGAGTAGACAGCTGTGGGAACATCCCCTGCAGCTGTGCCACCAAAATCAAGGGACCCAGGCACTGTTGCCTACTTTTCCTCACTTGGAAGAAATGTTTTAAGGGGGTTTCATGTAGGAGCCATGGAAGGTTTTAATTATTCTTGCAGACTTCTCTCTCAATCTTTCTGCTGCTTCTCAAACAAAATTTCATAACCAGCTAAGGGAACCTTTAGTTTGACATTTACATTATTGCATGCATGTTTCTTTCCAGCAGGGGGCTGTAGAGTGTGTGTGGAGGGGGAAAGGGATGAGTAATGTGCATGAGAACGGATAGGGATTGAAGTGAAGATAAAGGACAATGGGGCACAATGAAATTCAGCTTAGAATAATGCCCTTGTGTGTGGAACTGAGCCTTTATAGCAACTGTCTGTGCTTTTTCCCTGTGTGCCTGCAAAAGCAGCAGAGTGTACTGATGTCCGTGATCACAGGGGAAGCAGTTGCATCCCTCAGGACCATGGATGACAAGCAGGTGTTACAGCAGTGCATGGACATCCTTCGGGAGCTGTTCAAGGAGCAGGTGAGAAAACCCTCCCTGGAAAGATAAAAGTACTTATTGTGGATGTGATCTGAGCAGGTGGGACTGGACACCACTCTGCATTACTGAATATGAAGGCATCAAGATAGGCCACGTTGGTTTTTCTTGCATTTTCCCTCTCCACCTGAGTACCCAGCTGAGTATCAGGACTGCCGTAGCAAAATGCCACAGCACAGGTGCCTAGACTGTCTTTTAGAGTTCTGCAGGCCTCAGGCCTAGGATTAAGATAATCTAGGTGAGTTGGTTTCTGTAGGACTCTTCATTGTTTACAGATGTTTTCCTTGGTCATCAGGCTTTAGCAGAAGTGACCTTACCCACTGAACTGTCTATCTCATTGAGAAATATACAACATTCCTTTTAAAAAGCAATGTTTTCTAAAATTTTCTAGTGTGCCACATAAACAAGTGTCTCTACAAGGAGCTCAGGGTACCTTCTTCCATTCTTTGGAGATCTGGAAGTAGCTATGACCTGTCTTCTAACTAAGAGTAGAAATAGAAGTGAAATGACTCATAATTTAAATTTGAGGTACATTCATTCAGCTATTGTCAATCCTTTGTAAAAGATCTAACTAGTCATGCAATTCAGTCAAAATCATTCTCAGCTTGGGTGTTCACCTGGCTTTTTAGTTACCTGGAACTGTAGTTTATAGGGAAGTGTTTCTCATGTCAGAAGCCAGTGAACAAAATTAAGTTTAGTGTACAGTCACTGTAATGATTTTTTTGTACAGGATGTGTCTTTGGCAGGTGAAGCATAGAAGGGATTGGGTGTGGCTGAGGAAGGGAGAGGCCATAGGAAGGACATACAGCTGCTAAAACAGTTTCTTTCTAATTGGGTTGTGGTGTGTCCAACTTTCCTTTTTATCCTATTTTAAAAGTAATTATTTGTTTGCACATAAGGAAATCCCAGATCCCACCAAGTATTTTGTCACAAGGTGGAGCACAGAGCCATGGATCCAGATGGCATATAGTTTCGTCAAGACATTTGGAAGTGGTGAGGCCTATGACATCATTGCTGAAGAAATACAAGGAACTGTCTTCTTTGCTGGTGAGGTACATATCTTGACATCAAACTCAACCCTTTTTCAGTTAAAATGCTCAGTCTTAAAACCCAAGTCAAGTATTGTTTGAAAGTCTGGTGATTATTCATGGTAGAAACCCTTTCCATTCTGAAAGCTTGCCTTATATTTCTGCTAGCAGCTATTTTTAACTGTCTATTTTCCTGTGAAGAGATCATTCTTGAGACTTATCTGTCTTAAAGTATCTATATTGACATTATATTATTTAAGTATTAGACTCTGACTTACTTTGTTCTATTAAAATTATAGCTTACTTGTGGCCAGCCTGGTCTACAGAGCATAGTGCTGGGATAGGCTCCAAAGCTACAGAGAAACCCTGTCTCAAATATATATATGTGTGTGTGTGTGTGTGTGTGTGTGTGTGTGTGTGTATGTATGTGTATATATGTATGTATACATACATATATATATACATATACATATATATATATATATATATATCTTATTTAGTCTCCAGGCACCATTGTTTGAATGCACCTATTTTACTTAGTTGGTATCCATGCTCCAGCTCTCACTCTATAAGTCCAGGCTTGATTGCAACAATTCTGCCCCCATATTCTGCTAAGATCCCAGTGGGAGTCAACACACTTGGTTGATCTGTTTTTACACAGTGTCATATTTACTGCTGAGCCAAGGTGTTCATGAGTGCTTTCTTGGTAGCTATTTTGGTGTCTGTCTTCCCTGCCCCTTCAGTCATCTCCAATTCACAATTCCCTCAGATCTCCCTCCTAGCTGGTTTATTATCTGAAACCCTGGAGTCTGCACTGTTCACTAACAAGTTATAGTAGGGTCTTCTACTGGGTAGACTCTTAATCCTCTTTAGTCCTTGTAATTAAAGAATACTGTTCACTTCCTCCCATTTTCTTTATCCTTAGATCTTCTGTCCTCCTTCAAACTCTTGGATTGCCAACCTTTCTTCTTTGACTTTGGGAGAGGTGTTTGGAAATCTTTCCACTTTGAAATGAATGTCTTCTTGTCAATTTTTATTGCCAGCTATTATGACTTGAGAATTGTCTCCTTGGTTATTTAGGCTTTTGACAAATGTTTCCTGTTTTCCTTGCTGGCTATGAGGAGAGGCACATCTGAAAAGCCTTCCTTCACAGCTCCAGCAGTGATAGCACTGCCTGGGAACATTCCCTTTTTGTAGTAACTTTGCTTCTGGCATTTTGGATGCTAGAAGGCTCATTGGTAATTAATACTTTTTACTTAACATAGTACCTAAATTTTTGTGAGAAGAGAGGCATGTTTGAGGGGTAAATGTGCCAGAGCTCAGCTTCAGATGTGTCATTCCTTTGGAGCTGTCCACCTTGGTTGCTTTGGAGACACGGTTTCATAGGCTTGGAGTTCCACCTTCCTAGAGCTGAGTACAAGGGTGTGCTGCTGCATCAAGCTTTTTAACATGCACGTCCTTGTGTTTGACTTTACCAACCACAGGAGGGACAGGAGCATCAGCTGCCTGGACCTAAGGGCTTTGGAAACCAGCTGCTGCCTGCACTGCGATGCTCCTCAGGTCCCAAAGACTGAAATTTCCCAAAGATTCTTTGTAGAATTGTTTTTGCCTTTTGTTAGTTCCTGCCCTCCATCCCATCATAAAGGCAGCTCTATTACAAGTTTACATGCAGATCACAAATCTTGTTCAATCAGAAACTGTTAGGTTTTTGTCATGTGATTTTTTTTTTCTTTTCTTTTTTCTTTTTTTTTTTTTTTTTTTTTTTGGATAAGAGCTATCTTAACCCAGCCATGCAAATTGTACATAATGGTCATATTCCAGGCAGCAGCTTTTAGAGACGGCAGTTTTAGGCTAAGATGGGATTTTGTTTTGTGAGACAGGATTTCTCCTTGTAGTTTTGGAGCCTGTCCTGGAACTAGCTCTGTAGACCAGGCTGGCCTTAAACTTACAAAGATCTGCCTGCCTCTGCCTCCTGAGTACTGGGATTAAAGACATGTGCCACCAAGCCAGGCTAAAATGGGATTTCCTTAGACTCTTCTTGCTTTCCCTGGATAGTTATTCTCACCTTCTCAGTACCCATTTATGAGGCTTATGAGTACTCAACCTCCACTGTCCTAGATGGTATTTCCAAATCAGATACGAGTTAAGTTTGGTAAAGCATTAGCAAAAGAAGCCAAGATTCAATGCTATGTCATGAACACATAAATCTTTAAGTAGGCCAGAAAAAGTGTAAGGTCCTACGACCTGTTGATGTCATACGTTCTTTATGCACAGTCTGAAACAGTTTTTTTTTTTTTTTTTTTTTTTTTTTCTCCCACAGGCAACAAACAGGCATTTCCCACAAACTGTTACTGGGGCCTATTTGAGTGGTGTTCGAGAAGCAAGCAAAATTGCAGCCTTTTAAAAAGAACACATCCAGACCTAGCTTTCTTCTGTGTCCCAAATGGAAAAGTTTGAAACACAAGTTAAACTTAAGTTTTATAAGAGAGAGGGGACTCTGTATAGTAAAATTGAAATGTTTCTGTGGTGATAGGAAAATGTAAACACATTTCATTCTTCTGAAATCACTGACCCTCAAAATCTCCTAGGCACTTAATTTCATTTTTCAATTGGCCCAATTAGTGCGAAGTCCCATGGTTTTCAGAAGGTGGCACCGGTTGGGAGTTCCCTTCAGACTGGATATTCTAGTTGGCAGATTACTTTTCATAGTATTGTGAAACCAAGTAATCCAGCAGGAGTCACTAGCACACTTAGAGAAAGCCATGTGTTTTTCTGTGACAATTTATCAGTACCCTTACCAATGAGCCTTACTATTTTTACACAGCTCCGATCTTCGGGCTTTCCTTAAAATTTTCAATTCTTTTTTATACAGCAACTTGAAGGTGTGACATAAAGCTTCTAGGCTATTTTATACTACATATACTTCTTTTCATTGGGTATTCAAAACTGAGATTCAGGTATATTTTGATATTTTAATCTGTGCTCTCATCAACATAAGACTCAAAAATCCCTTAACCGCGAGTGAAATTCCACACTATAAAACAGACTAAAATCATTTTGGGGAGGGTAGCACACTTGAAATTTGGCAAATATCTTGTCAGAATAATTAAAAGCCCCTCTTCACCTATTTTTAAAGTGATTTTCACAGTATCTAATATTTTATATAATTTACAGTAAGTTTCCCATAGGCAGGTCCACTGGAAAACTGCAGAAAATCTTAGTTATCTTGGTACATAGCACATACTTTCTAAGCCGTATGTTAAAAGTCTGAACATGGCGAAACTTTTCCACTTGAAGTTTAGTTAATAAACATGGGTTTCAGGGTCTTTTGGATGCCTATTCTGCCAAGAAACTTCAGTTGACAAATTAGAAATGTGCTTTTGTTTTAAAAAGTCTTTGAATTGCATTATCTGCTTTTAAAAGGGAGCTACAAAAGACTTTAAAGCCACTTTTTAAAATATTAACGGAAGACCTTATATAAAGAATATACAGTAAAGTGAGCTCTAAACAGTCTTGACGCCCTCCCTGTCAAAGTATGATACAAGCCAGTAACTACATTTTTAAAGTTAATTATTCACTGTACTTAGAGGTTATTTGTTGAGACTCATTGGTACTGATAAGGGAAGTATTCTGCTTTAAAGTGTAAGTAATTAAAATGTTTAGCGTGTGTGAAGTGATAAATGCAAAATGTTAAAATTTCAGTCTTAAGTTATTTAGTTTCTAGGCACTTGAGCTTGTATTATGCCATTTCATATAAATGTGTATTTAATTTTTCTCCCTTTTTCAAGTGACAACTTAATTTCATATTTTGTCCTACGGGAACTATGGTACTTTTGAGTTGCTATGTTTTTCAACCTCTTAAGATTTTTGTTAATGAGAGTCAGGCGGTGATGGTACGCGCCTTTAATCCCAGCACTCAGGAGGCAGACAGATTTCTGTGAATTCAAGGCCAGCCTGGTCTACAGAGTGAGTTCCAGGACAGCTAGGACTGTTTCACAGAGAAACCCTGTCTCAAAAAAGCAAACAAACAAACAAAAAACCAAAACAACCAAAAACAATTAGTTAATGAGCAGAATTACAGTGATTTAACTACGCATCATGAATAACTGGTTATGTAAAACATGCTTAACTTAATAAGAACTTTTGCAAATGCCCTTAATAAATGGTTATAGCATCACTCTGTCAACTGTTTCCAATCCTTTTAAAATTTTGGTTATAAGCATTTACAACCTATTTCCTTTGGTAAAAATATTAAATATCATTTCAAAAGTTGTCAGTTATTACTTGGAGTTCTTCAGTAATAGGATTAGGAGAATAATTTCCCATACCCCAGAGAATGACACAAAAGGAAATAAATTGAAAGACTAAATACAAGACATTTAAAACATCAATTTATTCTTTATTGCCAAGATTTATAACAAATTATTTAAAAGCCAATTTTTAGTCTTCATTTAATTGTTCTATGTCCTAAGTATATATACTAAATTCAAATATGTGAAAATGCCTGTTAATGCTGAACATTATTTTAATATATCTGATCTATGATGTCAAAAAGTAAACACTCAGTTGGTATATCAATTGTCACTTTGTCAAGCAGCAGCTTATTATAATTCAGAAACAGGTTATTAGGACAGTCAAAAGACAATTTAAATCCAGGGGCAGTCCATGTTTATCACCTAGAATCTTGATTGATCAAAATTTAAAATCAAATAGCCTTGATTCTATAATACTTACTTCAATGTATGATTTCTAAGAAATACTTTCAAAGATACCTACATTGCCAGCATTACAACCTGATACTTCTAATCAGAGATAGCCTACATTGTCCACACACCACCTTCTGGTACTTTTAATCATAATTATGAAGGTAGTCAGTTTCCTGTATCAAGTTTAGTTATTTAGTTACTACCAGTTCACTTATATATAAGCCAAGTGTGCTCACCCTTTCCAAGTTTTTGAATTCTGATGTGTTGATTTTGGTTTATCCTCAATATAAAATTTCTATGACACTTAAGTTAACATAGTTAACATACCACAAAATTTATGACACTTTCAGGGCAAAGCAGAACTGGACAGTCCTTTGGTCTTGCCACCACTGACCTGACTGCTTTGCCATACCACCTAGCTGAACACTGACATTCTTTAGTTACAGGTGGAAAGACACCTACCTACATGAGTTTAAAAATCGATCTGCACAAAAGAAATAAAAAAAATTATATACAACAAATTGGTTTTTAAAAATACAAAAATAACATCTGTCACTTCTGTCATGCTGACATTGACATATATACACATGCAGAAAAAGTTCCAACTCGGTCATCTGAACAGCTGTACTCTAAAACAATGAACAAACTGCCACTAAGTTTTCACACTGACAGAAGGTGTATTCAAAATATTTCATATACTAAATACTGCAATAGCCTCTGCATGTATAAATGCTGGTTATAATAGTTTTTGCTTTGATTAAAAGTATCTTAAGCTAACATTAAGTGCACTAAATTAACAACAGTTCAGAAATCTGTGACCTTACAATAAAGAAATCCAAAATGTACAACTACAGAAAGCAAGGAACAATTACTGCCATGCAAGACTTAAACTGAAAACTGCAAGGAAATGCAATTTAAAACAGCAAGCTCAAATATATGTAACACGCAAAAGGGTCAGCAGCGAGTTCTACCAACAATAGACTTAAAAAAGAAAATACATTCTCTTTGCTGGTATAAATCAGATCTTCCAATTTGAGGACAAGCCGCCTGTCCTCTAGCTTAAGAGATGAGCTGCAATGAAAAAGAAAACTGCTTTACCACACCCAACACACAAAATCAAGTATGTATGCATACAATGTTACTCGCAATATATTAATGTAAATAATATGAAACACACAACTGCCAACCTTGTGCCTTGGAGTGACTTGCCTTGAAGCTAGTGAGTATATCAGGAATATAAAACTACCCTGTGCACTATGAACCTATCTTAATCTAGACTAAGGTTTTATCAAAACTGTTCAAACTCACTAAATATATTTCCTCATCTATGTTTATTAACAACTCTGGGGTATCAAATGTGATCTTCACTGACATGAATAGTCAAAAAAAATATTTGACAAACTTTTGGTTTCTATGCCAAGTGATCAAGTAGGAAAAAGGAAATATTTACCTCTTTTACAGTTGTTTTAATGAAATCTTTCCGTTCAGTTAAATCATAAGCAGGATAATTTTCATATACCTAAAAACATTAAAAGCAGATTTAAAAGTTCATTGTAAATGGAGTTCTTAATTGATCTAGACAGTAAAAAGCTGGAGTCAGATATAGAAGGAAATACTAAGAGATCAGAGAAGGAGCAAGCCACAGCATTTTACCTGCTCAGGTCTAAGCAGACGAGAGCAATCCTGTGTATATCCTTTTTCTGCCCAGCTACCTCACTTCCTGTCTGTCTGTACAGACCTCTGATTAGCGAGTGGCATGCTCCATTCTCTGACCCTCAGACAGGCTTTGTTTGTATAAGAAAGTTATCATCACAGCCCATAATATTTTAAGTGTTCTATGGTTCACCAGACTTGTGCTTGCAAGAGATTTAATAATACTGTATTCAAAGCAATAACGTCAACGAACATTCTCAGTGCTTTACCAGTTCAGAGTAGTACTGAATCAAAACTACAGGTAGGGAATATTGGCAGACTATCTGCAAAGTGACTTTTAGAGGGCCTAGTCTCCATAGTACCCAACATTCTCCTTGGGATTCTACAGTTTGAACTTGAACCTCTACTCTATACTCAGTCCTCTCAATTAAATCACGAAAGTCCAAATGGTCTCATGAGTGCTTTACTCCTAGAATTTAAACAAACCTGTCCTCAACTTCAAATCTATTAATTAACTTCCAGTCTGAACTCTTACCCTCATTTAGGGCCTATAACTTTTGCTATAAATGGACAAGCACAAAATGTTTGGAGCTTTGCTAGTCAGTTTATTCCAACTTCACAGATGTATGAAATAGATGTATTCATATGAGTAGAGATGCTACTAATATGAACAGGCATAGCTATATTATAAAACTTTATTGACAAAATGTGATAGGCATGAGTTAGCCCATGGCCTATAATGGGTGTCTTTACAAACATGTTCCCATTTATGCCATTGTAAATATCCCTTGTTTGCTATAAAACTACAACCCTTAATGTATTTAGTAAGTTGTCTACTCATTTCCTTACTGATGGTCATTTATGTAGCTTCTGATTTTTCACTATAAGTGGAATGAACATTATTGGCATCATACAACTATGCCTTAAAAGAGAGACCTTGAAATGGTATTGCTAGTTTAAAGGGTATATGCGATCTAAATTTCAATACTCAAGTCCTTTAAAGAAGCTGTTACAACTTAAAACACAAGTAGTACTTGTTTTTCTGCATTCTTTAGAACCAATGAAAACTGTCAATCTCTATAGGGCTCCCTTTATTCTAATAAGCAAAACTATTATTTCCTTCTAATTCTGTGTCCGATGAGAGGCCCCTTCAATGTTTACAAGTCTTAAAAAGTATCTCCTAAAGTAGAAAACCCGTATTCATTTGCATGTTCCAAGAACCCAACCTCAAAGTATCTAAATAAAATATAAACTGTCTGTTCTAGTCTCAAGTATGATTACTGCTACCTGTAATTGGTAACATCCACAATGGAGAATCCTTTGATTTATTAAGCTCTGGTTTCTGATGGGTTAAAGCAAGCTCAAGGCTTGCTAATAGCAAGTATTCTATCACTAAGCCACAAGCACCCCCAGTCTCATACCTGTTGCTTTACTATATAAGCTGGATTTTATGTCTCTATCATCTTTTTGTCAGATCACATTTTTTGATGTTTGTAGGATAACTTTAATGTAACTATCGCTGGGTGGTGGCAGCACACGTCTTTAGTCCCAGCTTTAGTCCCAGCACTCAGGAGGCAGAGGCAGGTGATCCTGAGTTTAAGGACAGCTGGTCTACAGAGTAAGCACCAAGACAGGCTCCAAAGCTACACATAGAATCCCTCTCTCCAAAAACAGAAAAAGAACCATTGAAACTGGAGTAGTATACATTTTTAATCCCAGCACTTAGAAGGCAGGTAGATTTCTGAGTTGAGGCCAGCTTGGTTAACAGAGACCTTGCCTCAAAACCAAATAAAAAAAGCAACTATTATGTCCCTTTCAACAATCTCAATATCATGTCCAGATTCTCAATTCCCTTATTTTCAAGAACACTGAAGTTAGTTCCAAGGCATCTATAGATTTTGAAAACTCTAGTAGTTCTCTCCTTACATCAATAAAGACTACTTTGCAACCCTAGTTTTCAGACAAACTGCTGTTTATTTCAATGATAATCTCATTGTTCTTCAACAATAAATCTGTGGTTCTTAACCTGGGAGTTGAATGAGCCTTTCAGGAGTCACCTAAGACCATCAGAAAACAGGCATTTACATTACGATTTATAGCAGTAGCAAAATTATAGTTATGAAGTAGCAACAAAAGTATTTTATGGCTGAGGATCATAACATGAGGAAGTGTATTAAAGGTCGAAGAATTAGAAAGGTTGAGAACCACTGCTATAGAGAAAAGGTGATGTTCTACTATTTTGGGATTCAATGAGTAATAATTCTAGATGTTTTTCTATACTCTTTTCAAGCCCTAGCCCCCATTCTCAGGTAGGAATGTTTGTTCTGTGGTGCTGTGCTCCTCCCAAGCTGTTCTAACAGATTGCACACAGCCCTCTGCTGGAATCTTATCTTCCTCTACCTCGCTGAACTGCAGGCACATGTAAGGACAAGCTATGACTTCTCTGCTTTATCTCTTAACACCCAGTCCTAGCTTGGTATCTATAGTACAGGCTTGGTGGAATGTTTAATAAATTAAAAAATAAATTCAATAAAGTCATAGACTATTTTAGCACAGGGGTATTTCAAATTAAACATTACTTAGTCATAAGAAACTCGATTTTTAAATCTTCAACTGTATCTAAACTATAGATAATGACTCATTCAAGACTATTTCCTGAGCTGCATTAAGTTATTCAAGTTAATAACATCTAACTCCCTGCACACTAAGGGAGTGACTCCTAAGATTCTCTTTAAACCAACACAAGCTAACACTGCATCACTAAGTTTCCACACCAGGAAGTCTGTTGTGAAGCGTATCATTTTAATTTTATTGACTCTTTATTCATAAATATGTTCAAGTCAGTGATGTTTGGCTGTTTTATAAGTACAGTATCCAGTACTCACAAAAGGGTCTGAAATATTTCAATCAATACTCTCTGAATGAATACACAAAAAGATGTACTAACAGTTTCAAATTAAATGGTAAAAAATTTCCAAGTCAGCAGGGACTAACTAGAACCCGGCCCCTGATTACCTCTTTGCAAATCTGCTTCATTGTGACTTCTTCCAAGTTAGCATTAGCCAGTAATTTCTTCACTGTTTCCTTTAACTCTTCATCTGTGGGTGGTTTTTTCAATTTTTTAATTAATGGTTCATCATCAGAACTATCTTCAGATTCAGACTCTAAAAGTTAAGATACTAAGTGTCAATAATTTTTTTTTTGCATACCAACGTGTAAGTCAATGGGGAGAGTTTTTAAATTTTTGAGAGAACATATGCCCTTCCTGGTTATAAATCATTTAAGTTTTAATTATAAAATAAAAATCTTCACCTTAAAATTACATACAATGCATGCACTGGAAACTTTTTTAGCTTTGAAAACTGGCATGCTACTTCCCCCAAATGTACTTTGCCGTTTACTGTCTTTCATACACACTTAAATATGTACATGCATATGGTGTACCCTGACAGTTGCTGTCATCATTTCTAATATACCTTTTTTGGAACTGTTTTGATTCTTCTTGGTGGTGCTGCTATCTGCTTTCTTAACATTAGCACTTTTTACAGATTTTTTACTTTTAGCAGCAGCTTTCTGTTTTGCTTTTTCTTTTTTAGATGTCTTTTTTGGTGGTTGCTAGAAAGGAAAGCAAATATGGATGAGTCACCACGATTCCTCCTTCTCCTTTCTCACATTAAACACTAGCTATTGCAGCTTAAACATTACTAATTACCAACGGTAGGAATTGTGCCCAAACAGTGTTTATTTCGATGTAAACAAGTCATCTACATTATTCCATTTAATTGGGGCTGAAATATAACTCAAAATATAAATATTACCATTTACTGTCTCCTACTCTCTTTCCCAACTAGAATCCAAGCTACAGGAAGACAAGATCACTGGTGTTCAATGATAAATCCTTAACTTCTAAAATATACAGCAGTTGTTTTTTGTAATGAGGAAACAGACTCAGAGGTGTCATGTTGTTCATAATCACATTAAAACAAAGACTCAAACATACATGTGACCCCAAACACATGCTATCAAACACCAATCCAGACTCAACAAAAGCTAAATGCTGGACATTTGTAGTATCCAAATTACAGCTCAGAAGTAAAGTCTCTAAAACTAGGAAGAATTCTTAATTTAATTAACATTCCCAAAGCAAAGTATTCCATATAACAAAAGAACCTAAGATAAATTCTCATCTTTATACATTGAAACCAACACAATTACCTAAACATAGAATGTTTTACACTCTTGATTTTGGAGTAACACATCATCAAATCGGCTTTTTGTTGTTCCTGAGATACTGCTGCAATACATACCAAGACTAACCTTGAATGATCTTTCTGCCTTGGCCACTACTGCCTTACATTACAGTTATGTTATACCTCATAGAACCCCCCCCCTTTTTTTTTTTTTTTTTTTTGAGACAGGGTCTCCCTGTATAGCTTTGGAGCCTATCCTGGAACTAGCTCTTGTAGACTAGGCTGGTCTCGAACTCACAAAGCTCTACCTGCCTCCACCTCCCAAGTGTTGGGCTAAAGGTGTGTGAACTGCCCTGCACTTACGGAACCCCTTTAAAGAAAAATATTGTGTGCAATCTGTCCTTCAGATTAATTTGTTTCAAAATCTAGGAGGACTTAGACTATTATATCTAAATGGAATTAATTCGATTTTTAGTGTCTTTTTCTTTTTGTTACATTACACATATTTATATTAAGCCTAGACTCACCCTGTATTAACTTGGTAATATTTTAAAGATTATCATGTATGCAGTGTTCTGCCTGCATGTATGCCTACAAGCAAGAAGAGGACACCAGATCTCATTACAGTTGGTTGTGAGCCACTGTGTGGAACCATGTGGTTGCTGGGAATTGAACTCTAGACCTTTAGAAGAGCTGCCAATGCTCTTAACCTCTGAGTCATCTCTCCAGCCCTAACTCAGTAAAATTCTGTTGGCTGGACACTAGCAGACCTTTCTAGTTTGGCTGCTACTAACAAAATACAGGCACTTTACTAAACAACACCAATGATTAGAATTAGTATTTTTTAATTAGATACCCATAGGATTCACATATACTGCAGTAGGCTCTTAAAGGGAATAAAAGGTTCAACTATTGTATTAATACTCTTATTATACAGAATCATATATTCACTGAGTTTGAGGACAGCTCTTCAATCAAAGGTTAATAAAATCTAGACTTTTGAGTATAAGAAACTAAGTTATATTTACTTGTGAAAAGGAAACAATAAAAACACACTGCACTGCTACTCAAACCCATTCGGTAATTTAGAGTTAAGTAATTAAACCATTTCCGGGGCCATCTAAGATTTATGATTAAACTTTTAGAAGGCATACACAATACGATTAATTTTAAACCTATTAATTGGTACAAGTTAGTAGTTTGAGAAAGTATAAACATCTGAGGTGATAAGCAGGTAGGAGAGGAAATGAAGCTATTGTTATAAAATGTTGCTTCTGCACAAATATATATATTTCTAAATTTAACATCATCTTCTAGAAAGGATAACATTCTATCCGAGGCTTTAAAAGAAAAAAAAAAAAAAAACTGTTGATTAACAAAATTTAGTTCTAAAAGAGTACAACCATACCACACAAGTACAATACAACAAGACAAATTATAGTGAGTACAGAGTCTTGAGGCACACTACTTTCAAATTCTAGCCTCAGTTCATCTCCAGGCCCTACTTTCTCCACTTATCAAATAAAGGAACTGATTTCTAAGTCTTTATGTGAGGTTAATGCTCAATTTGTGAAAATACTTTTAATGATGCCTCCTGGAATATAGGAAGCAATATCAACCACCATTGCTACTAAGTGCTTCCTTTTGAGATTGAGAAATTCCTCCAATATGCAAATAAACTTCCCCTCATCTCATTTTGGGAAACAATGGACAGTTTTAGCAATTAGTATTTAGAGATAAGGATAAACAATGGAACTGAGAAGACAAGTTAACCACACCTACTTAAATTTTAAAACCTTATAAAAATCTTAAGAATCTATAGCCAGCTGAAGGATCAACCCTTTAAACATCTCACAAAGGGTACTTATTTGATTATTTCACATTCTCAACCTTGTGGAAGATACAGTACAGAAGTGAGTAAGAACATGGGCTTACAATCAAGCTTAGTTTTAAATTCTAAATTCGCTGCTAATTTTGCCTTCTCACTTAACCCTGGTTCATAAAAGTGGAGATAAGATGGGACGCCATTCTTAACACTTTTCCCAATCATTTCTATCTCTGTGCTAGGATAACATTTTATAATTACATAAAAACAATGCCTTAAAGACACTGTAGGTTTGATTAGCTGTTTTACTCAGTAATTGAGGATAAACTACATAAAATGCAACAAAACATACATGTTTATTAAAGTCATTTACATGTCTGTTTCCACACTATACTGCCCTTATTTAGCTCAACTAGTCCCCAAGCAAACAAGCTATTAGAGGTTTATAGCTTATAGGGATCACTTTCCTTATGTTCATCTCTGTACTGTTTGTAGGGCCTAGTCCTTGTAAAATACAGTATAAAGTTCAAGAGGAAAGAAAAATGCATTATCATAATGCTGCATCCACACATTCTCATGTTCAAAACAAACAAAACAAATATCAAACCAAATTCTTTAACTCATAATAAATGAGGAAATGCAGTAGTAAAGTGAGTTAACATCTTACAGTTACTAAGAAGCAAATGTGTCCTATATTAGTTCTGGAAGAATAAAAATCACCCACCTATTTGTTCCTTTAAGCTAGGGATGAAACTATAAAAACTAAGTTACAATAGCAAACTAAGTGGTAAACCACAGCCTAATTGTTATATGCTGAATATAGATTTTTCTATTGTAGAAAGCAGTACCAATAACAGATGTGTATTGACTCATTCATTCTTGAAGTTCCATTTGATTATACCCTTTTTCTCCTAATACTATGTGGCCTGCCCTCTCACTCACTAAAATATGTAAGGATATATATGACTAAAGACTTATTAATACAGTCTTGATCTCTACTACAGAATTTAGAACTAGTGCTTTTAGTAATTGTTACATATTTATTAAAGTGGGAAGTGATCCTTGAGAACTAGATAAACCTTAATAAGTTCCATTCTGTTAGTCATCCTGTTAAACCAAACAGTCTCTTAGCCAAGCCTCTTGACTTGTAACATCACTGTCTTCTGGTGTAATTTACATGTACAGACTATATATTTGAGAAAGAGGAAAGGAAAAAGATCACTGTATCAAACCATCAAGAGTACTCTCAGGATCCTTGAAACTAGGGAGGCTGAGGCAATAGAATAACAAATTCAAGGCCAACAAGAAAATAAAACACTTAAAGAAAATATTAAAAAAAGATCACAATGCCTAAACTATATAAATGAAAGTACACCATACTCCTCAAGGTATTTATACTTTATCAAACCACTTGTACCAATTAATAGGTTTAAAATTAATCATATTGTGTATGCCTTCTAAAAGTTTAATCATAAACCTTAGAAGGCCCTGGAAATAGTTTAATTACTTAACTCTAAATTACCTAAATTACCTAATGGGATCGAGTAGCAGTGCAGGGTGTTTCTACTGCTTCCTTTTCACAAGAATTAATGAAATTTAAGAGGTGATTCTTTTTCTGTTGTTTCAAGACAGGCTTTGTCTGAGCAGTCTTAGCTGTACTAGACAGAACTCCTTCTGTAGACCAAACTCAAGAGATTACCTGCCTCTGCCTCCCAGGTGCTAGAATTAAAGATGTGCTCCACCACACCCAGCTTTGAAAGACACCCCCCCCCCCCGTTTTTTTTCCATTTTCCAGACAGGATTTCTCTGTGTAATAGCCCTAGCTGCCTGGAACTCACTTTGTAGATCAGGCAGGCCTCAAACTCAGAGATCCACATGCCTCTGGATTGCTGGGATTAAAGACATTCACCCCAGCCATCAAAAGATTCTTAACAGACACCTTTATTATTTAATCAAACAGATGCTAAGACTGTCTTTTTTACAAAATGAATATGAAAAAACTTAAGAAACAAGTTTCAAAGTGAATAAAAATACAAAAAAAAAAAAAAAAAATCTAATTTCCAAACCAATTTTTTCCTAATAGCTCTCTGTGTGTGTGTGTGTGCGTGTGTGTGTGTGTGCGCGCGCGCGCGCGTTTATACCGGATACCCTACCATGTCTGATCTCTTGAAGCTGCAGTTACAGGTATTGTCAATCACCTGAAATGTTTATTGGGATCTGAACTTGAGTCCTCTGGAAGAGCAACAAATGCTTTTAATGGCTGAACCCTCTCTCTAACCCAAAGGATTAAGATTAATAACATAAATTTTCAAAAATGTAAAGGATTTTCCATGAAGAATCAAGAAATGGCACGAGCACTTTTGTCAAAAACACAAAAATCTTGTGAGAACAAGGCTTACCTATCTGTTATAGGCAGCAGGGCTCTTGAAGGAGGGTCACCAAAAAAGACGCCTGTCACAGAGCCAGAATTCTGTCCTCACTGCAGAAAGGTTGTACTGGGTGAACAGATGAACAAAATAAAAAATTAGCTGAGAATATAGGATTCTTCTAACTTGGTTGAAAAAAAAAAAAAAAAAACCAGAATGACAAGAAATGTGCAATTATAGTTAAGAGTCCACAAAATTATGAAATGTAAATGTATTTTTATAAAGGTGATCTTTCAACTTTGATTTCCAAAAGATTTAAATAAAATTATTCAGTTTTATAATTTCCTCTGTTCAAATTATGAAGTTTCTTCAGTTTCTAAAAGCATTATTAAGGAATAGCAAAACATGTATGTTCACATCCTACCACTTATCAAATGTTTTCAACAACTAAAAAGACAATTTTAAAAAATTGTAACTGCAGGTTTCTCTGAATGGTCAGATAACTAAATGAACAACACCCCACTTTTGATTTTCTTTTTCCTATGAAGTCAGGAAATGCAGCAACGGCTTCCCCGACAAAAAGTAAATCCACATTACATTTGCAGTGTAGCAGCCACTACTAGTGAAGTACTAACACCTGGATCTCTTAAATTGTTCCTCACAGCTAAATAGCCAAGGAACGTTCTGATCAGTGCCACACAAACAAAGCCTCTGGTTAAAGATATCCCTTTGAAGGGAAAAAGGCAAACACCGTTAAGAAAGCCTGTTGCCTTGTTCTTCCTTGTCTAACATGGATATAATATCTAGACATAAAGCCTTGTGATTGGGACACAGAGAAAGAAATCAAGATGGAACTAAACTAGAAACACCCTCCCTCCCTGCTGGCTAATGTTTACTGTCAGAAACTATGAAAGCTATTGGGGAGAAAATGCATCAAGGTCATTATCCTGTTACAGAGCACATGTGCATGCACTACAATACCAATTTGTTAGGCAAGATATAAAAATGTAATGGTGACAAAACTATTTTCCAGATGAACCAGTCTGATCTGAGGCCCACAACACAGGATGGAATATACACCTGATACTGTAAAAACCTGGTCAAGAGCTATGGTTGAGAAGGGCTTGTGCCCACAGAAGGAACATATTACTAATATTTACCTACATGAGTGTGTAGTCAAACTACATTCTTAGAATTTGTGTTTATATGGCAGCTCTCAACCCAGGGCAGAAAAAGTTAATGTGATGAGTCCTATCTGGTCAAAGCACAGAAGTCATGAGTTCCCAACCTTCAAACAGGACATCTGTATCAACTCCCACCCAAGGCTCAGGGAACATTGGAGAGGAGAGGACAGAATGAATTCAAGAGCTAGAGGATGGGGATGATTGTCATGCAACAGCCATCCAGACAGATCCTACCACTGCAACCATAAACATACAGCAGCTATGAATACCTTCACAAGATTGACCCTCCAACTTTCCATCATGAATAGAGGTGACCACAAAGCCCATCCATCCCTTTCTTAGGAGATAATGACTACTAATGACTGCTGGAGGAGGAATCGTTTTTCTAATCTAGCACTGGAAAATTAGATGGGAAGGTTCAGAAGAGGGACACCAGAGGGTAACAGGAAGTGTTAATAAGCATAATACACTGCATATGTTTATTAAAAAAGAAAAGGGAGAATAGGTGTAGACAGAGTTTCTGACCTGCTTGGTCCCACAGCCCTTGGTCCCAAATAAACACACAGAGGCTTATACTAATTATAAACAGTTTGGCCAATGGCTCAGGCGTCTTACTGATTAGCTCTCTCTTAATTATCAGCCCATATCTATTAATCTGTGTATCTCCATGAGGTTTGGTTTAACAGAGAATGCTGGAGCCTCTTGCTTTCTTGGCAGCAACACTCTCTGTCTCCTCTCCCCAGAATTCTCCTCATCTGGTACCCCTACACTTCCTGTCTACTAGCCAATCAGTGTTTTATTCATCAACCAATAAGAGAAACATATGTACAGAAGGACACCCCCCCCATCAACAAGGTGTCACAAAATACTATTCATTTTATCAGAGCTTACAATTCTGTGTGTCTGTGTGTGTGCGTGTGTGTGTGTGTTTCAAGACAGGGACAGGGTTTCTTTGTGTAACCTTGGCTAGCCTGGAATTCACTCTGTGGATCAGGCTGGCCTCAAACTCACACAGATATCTGCCTGCCTCTGTCTCCTGGGTGCTGGGATTAAGAGTCAACTAAAATTTTCATAGAAACTAAAACAGCCATAAAGCATTTGAAGTAGTGCTAAGTGTAAAGGGCTTTTACGGAAATATAAAATTAGTCTTACTAGAGCTGGAGAGATGGCTCAGCAGTGCTGCCTACTCTTCCAAAGGTCCTGAGTTCAATTCCCAGCAACTACATGATGGCTCACAACCATCTGTAATGAGATCTGGGCCTCCTCTGGCCTGTAGGCATACATGCAGGCAGAACATTGTACATATAATACACATAATAAATAAATCTTTTAAAAATTAGTCCTACTAGAGGGAAATTTACCAAAAAATAAAAAAATGTATCTATCTATAGTCTGTCAGGACAAGCCCAAGCAGGGGGAAAAAAAATCCCCCTAAATTTTATATAGTAAAATTTGATGTACTTAATGTCTAAAAAGTATGTCCTCCTTTTTCCTCCATGGATTTCTACCATTTGACTTAGATTTTCTAGTTTATGTCACAGGAGAAAACTGATTTATATTAGGACAGTTTATTCGTGCCTCTTCCTAAACTGTATCTTGGCAACAAGACTGGATTCAGAAAAGATACTTGCAATAAAATGTCTTCTTTTGAGAAGGAAGAGGGATCATCAAGATAGGGTTTCTGTGTAGTTCTGGCTGTCCTGGAACTCATTCTACAGACCAGGGAGGCCTCTGCCTCACAAGTGCTGCGATTCCAGGCAAGAGCCACCATGCCTGGATAAGGATTCTAATAGTAATAATACTATCAACTAATACAGAATACATGTTGCCAAGTACCTGGAAGTATTTGATATGGCCCTATGATGTTGCTTCCAATTTTACTAATGGAAAATTGAGTATAGAAAAATTTGCACAAAGTCATGTAGTAAAAAACCAGGGGAGAGAAGGGATTTGAACCCAGTTTCCAAACCTCTTGTTTTATAAAGACAGAACAAGAAACAAAATTATATTCTATAATAACTTTTTATAATTTAACTTTTCATGATTTGTCCTTCAAGTTTAAGAAACAGTTAATGACAGATGGTAATGAGCAAAATATTGAATAAGGAAAATATTAGTTTAAATCGTGGGGGCTGGTGAGGTAGTTTGTGCTATATAAAAACTTGAATTCAACCCCTATCACCCACCCCCCCCCCAAAAAAAACAGGCATAGTGATACAATGGCCATAATTTTAGTATTTTAGTGCTAGGAGATAGGAGACTCCCTGGGGTTTCCTGGTATATGCAAGGGCAAAGGCAGGTGTATCTCTATAAGTTCGAGGCCAATCTGGTCTATACAGTGAGATCTAGGCTAGTTGATGCTATACACTGAGACCCTGTCTCAAGAACTGAGCTTGTAAGCTATGGCTCTCGAGGCTTGTTCTCTGGCATCCACATTCACAAGCCTGTCATGATTATAGATGTACATATAAACAAAGATCTTTCTCTCTGGTATCAAATCATAAAAATCTGAGTCCCTCTACACCAAAATACATTTAAATTTCTGAAGTAGAGGTTGGAGGGATGGCACAGTGGTTAAGAGCACTTGCTGTTCTTTCAAAAGACCCAGTTTAGTTCCCAGCACCCATGCCAGGTGGGTTACATCACCTGTAACTCCACCTTTAGGGGATCTGATGCCTTCTTTTGAACTCATAAAACTCTATGCTCACATACACATACACATAACTAAAAAATTTTTTTTTAATGTATGAAGCACCTGAAAGATTGGTATTAAAAAAGTTTATTAAATTATAGGTATGCATGTGTTCCTGTGTGAGAATGTGTAGATGAGTATAGGTTCCTGAAGAAACTAGAAGAGGGCACTGTAACCTCTAGAGCTGGAGTGACAAACAGTTCAACCTGGGTATCAAACTCTTGTTCTTTAACCAAGAGCAGTATAACTCAGCCACATTCCAGCCCTATAATTTACCTTAGTCTTCTAATTCTGTGGTATCCAGTAGATAAAAAACATCCTTCCTGACTACACGAGACAACTGCTGGTGTTTAGAGACATTTCTGACTATTACGACTGTGCACTTCCCACAACAAGGAATTATCTAGACTATAATGTCAATCCAGGATTAATCAAACCTATACGCTTCTATACATATTTATAGAATAAGTTCTAACCCCCTTTAAAAAAAAATAAAGAATAAAACATGGCATACGAAGCCAGGTGTTGGTGGCGCACACCTTTAATCCCAGCACTTGGGAGGCCGAGGCAGGTAAATCTCTGAGTTAGAGCAAGTTCCAGGACAGCCTCCAATACAATATACAGAAACCCTGTCTTGAAAAACCAAAAAAACAAGGCATACATCATTAAGAACAGGAACTCACCTTCTGTAACTACTTTCCCTGACCTTGACTGAGGATATAGCAAAAGCTAACTGTCTTAACAAGTTTTCCTCCTCCCTAGTATGCACTTTGGAAGCATTTTACAAATAATTGTAAACAGAAAATGTTCCATTTCTAAGTAACATAAACTTCAAATGCTGTTACACTCATTATAGAGTTCCCAAAGGGTTGGAGGAAATGACAACCTTTAACACTTTACTTTTTGCATCATATTAATTCAGTTTAGGTCAATTGCAAAGTATTAACATACTATGAAAAAAACTCTTAAGAATGTGCTCCCATGGGCTGCAGAGATGGCTCAGTGGTTAAGAGCACTGGCTGCTCTTCAGGGGCCCAAATTCAATTCCTAGCTCCCACAAGGTGGGATCTCAGTTATATATAACTCCAGTTCCAGGGGATTCTTATGTGCCCTTCTGACTGCCGCAGGTACCAAGAATGCATGCAGTGCAAACACATACTTGTAGGCAAAAGACCCATATATAAAATGCTAAAAAAGAAAAACTATGTTCCTCTGTGTTTCTGTTTAGAAAAATGTACAATTTTGCTGCTTCCTTTCCCATTTTCCTCCTCTAGATGATGAGAGCCAGTTCAAGGCGCTCTTCAAATCTAGGTCACAAACTCAACTGTTTTGAAACTTTAATGTCTGATGGGATATAAGCCTGCCCAATCATTTATGTAGCTTCACAATGAAAAAGAACTGACTCTGGGTAGTGGTGGTGCATGCCGTTGATTGTAGCACTAGGAAGGCATAAATGGGTGAATCTCTGAGTTTGAGGCTAACCTCATCAACAGAGTGAGTTCCAGGATAGCCAAGGCTACACAGTAAAACCCTGTCTCAAAAGAAAAGAAAAAGAACTAACATCAACTATTTGCTTATTTATATAACAAGAATATCTCTGATAGACAATAATAGTTAAAAATGTTTTACCTCCTCTTCACTTTCTTTCTCTTCATCTTCCGAAGACTCTGCCTTATTTTTCTTCTCATCTTCATCACTACTAGACTCATCTGACAAAATTTCAGGACATTTGGTTTGCTTTGACTTCCTTGTCGCTCCAGAACTGTTCCGTTCCTTTTTACTACCTTTGCTTGAAGATTTTTTGGATTTTGGCAATGGCTGTATGTATTTAAAAAACAAACAAACAAAACATGTATTAACAGTAACATCAATAAGGGTATTTCTAAGTCAATCAACTCCTTTTGATAATTACTTCTCAACTCAAATTCTGTCAGAAAGTAATTACAGGCTTAGCAGAGAAATCATCTTTAAATGTGTCTAGCTACCCAAAACTGCATTACCAGTATTCTCAACTGTCTTGTAAATCCCTGGCAAGATCACTGCAAAGGGTACTCTTGGTTCTGAAACAGGACTACAAGTATGAACTGAAATGAGTTCAGGTAGTGTTTACTTTTGATCAAGACAATATATGTAATTAGAATTAATTCATTCCATTTTTCATAAGCACTAAAGATGCATTAGGAGATTCTTGCTTTAATCAAAGAGGTGGAAGGAACTACGCACAGAGAAAATAAAGCGTAACAATTATATACCCTAAATTTAAAAACAAACTATTACCTCTTCCAGTAATGCCAAATTCTCAGTGACACCCTTCAGTATGCAATATATATTAATTATGAAATAAGAGGCATGCGATAAGGAACTTGCAATATGCCTTCAGTTAAACCGTATCCACTTCTCATCACATGAGGAAAATCATTTAATCAACCAATGAATTTATTTTTAAATGCTTGAAGAGTATTTGCTAAGGGTCTGGAGCTGCTCTTCTAGAGAACTCAGGTTCAATTCCTTGCACCCACATGGCAGCTCATAAATGTCTGTAACTCCAAGTTCTGACTCTCTCACACTGACATACATGCAGACAAAAACACCAATTAAAATAACAGTCCTACATAACTATTTCTTCAACCTAGTTCCATCATTCCAATGCCTTCCAGACAGAAAACCCCGGAGCCCTGGTTTATATCTTATGTGACATTTAGATGCTCTTGTTAAATTGTTTTTGTTTTGAGACAGTTTCTCTAGGTAGCCTTGACTATCCTGGAACTCGATCTGTAGGCCAGATTGGCCTGCCCTCAGAGTGCTAGAATTAAAGTGGGATCAAAGATGTACATCACCACCAGCTACCTTTCTTTCTTCCTTTCTTCTTTCTTTTTTTTCTTTTTTTTTTTTTAAGACAGGGTTTCTCTGTGTAATATCCTGAAACTCTTGAGATCCACCTACCTCTGCCTCCTAAGTACTGGAATTAAAAGCATGAGCAACTACCACCCAACTACTTTTCTTAATCTTGTACAACTCACATTTGATTTGAAGGACAATATACTATTTAATTATTATGAAAATATTGCAGTTCTGTCGATGAAAGGCATATTTTAAATGCAGATGACATCACTGACCAGCAACACAATTCTCTTGTTAGAGTACCATTTCAGTAAAACAAGAAAGGAAAGGCTGATAATAACCAACTTGCTGAAATAGTAAAAAACAAATCCTTACTTTGCCAGAAGGCTTTGGATGCATTAAGAAATTCAAGATCCTCTTCACTAGTTCACTGTTCACACCTGATCTCTCTAAATCAAGAACCTCACAGATGCTCTTTAGCATGGCATTTCTAAACCTGAAACAGAAAGCAAGGGAAAAAAACAATGTGACTACACAAGAGTTCACAAATAATTTTCATGATAGAAAGAGCAAGAACCAGTAAAATTGGTCTGCTTTGTCTCTATAGCATTTACAAGTATTTCCCTGTAGCTTACTCTTAATCACCTGACCAGTGTACAACCACGAGAAAATGCATATTTACCAACAGTTTAAGTAAACTTGCTGGAAAAGTCTGTAACTTTCCAATACTACAAAATTTATGGACTTGAAAATTGTTTAGGTTAATGATTCAGCATTACAATGTCTCAATAAAGGCCTGATCATTTTTATTTAAATTTTTCATCTATAGGCATTTAATAAACAACAGTTCTAAAAGTTTGTCACTTTGCTAGCATTACGTAAAATGACAATTTCTCAAAAAAAAAAAAAATTACTTTCAAAGCAAATTTAAAACAGCAAGGAACAGGAATACATTTCCTTCAGATTGTATGAACTCTGAAAGATTATTTATATCTTCTGAAAAATTAAGTTTTAGGAGTTTTCAATAATTTTAACAGTCACTATTTACTAGAACATAAGATAACCCAAAATGATGCTTTGAAAGACTTGTCAAATCCTGACACCTAAATTAAAGTTAGCAATGTACTAAAAATGAGCAGATATTCAATTTTAAATATTAAAGGTAAGCTGATAGCATTATCAGCCTAGCACAATATTGACAAAAATAACTTACTTTTTCAGCATTTCTTCCTTCTTTTTATACTGGGTACTGCCTTTTTCAAATGGAAAGCCACTGAACTGACCCACATTCTTCTTTAATGAGGACACCTTAAAATGTTTTTGTTATTGTTAATGCTACTATCCAATAATATACAAATGAATAAAGCATTCACATTTTCAGATTCATATTTCAAGTTAAAATACTGATTTATTAAACAAAACTGAAAAGTATCTGAAATTGACATGGTAACATTACAAAAATTCTACAAACTTGAATTAATTCTTTGAAAAGTTTGAATCTGAATTATTTCCACCTAGCAAGTTACCATAATTGTTCCTTAGGTATGTGTAAAGTTACTAGTCAATGATTATTTTTTAAAAAGCAAATAATTTTTAAGTATTCTAAAAAGTTATTGCCATTCTCTAATTTATGAGATGTGTGTAAATTAGATTGTTGTGCACACTGAGGCTAGGACATGTGAAAATAAACTAGACCATGCTTCAGACTGCCTTAATAACATCTAACTTGTTTTACATAACCCAAAGCAAAGTTTCTTATTTCAAATACAGTTACATGCGCTGGAGTGATGGCTCAGCATTAAGACCATTGGTTGGCTATTGTTCCAGAGGATCCAGGCTCTATCCCCAGCACCTATATGGTGACTGGCTCACAACCATCTGTAACTACGTAACTACAGTCCAGTGGCTATCCAAATACCTCAAGCACCTAGCATACAGCAGACAGAAACACAGACATGTAGGCAAAACACCCATGCAAATAAAACAATGTTTTCATTCTTTCTTTCTTTCCTTTTTTTTTTTTTTTTTTTTTTTTTTTTTTTTTTTTTTTTTTGGTTTCGAGACAGGGTTTCTCTGTGGTTTTAGAGGCTGTCCTGGAACTAGCTCTTATAGACCAGGCTGGTCCCAAACTCACAGAGATCCACCTGCCTCTGGCTCCCAAGTGCTGGGATTAAAGGTGTGCACCACCACCGCCTGGCTAACAATCTGTTTTCAAATAGTTTCATATAATAAACCATATGATATGGCAAACAACTGTCATCCACTTTCCTGAGTATTACAATTAATGTAAATGGACAGAACACTGACAAATTTGTTCTAATACAGTTAAAAAAAGAAATCACCAAAATCACAACAAATGTCATTTCCTTTTTTTTGTTGTTGTTGTTGTTTTGTTTGTTTGGGGGGTAGTGCTATTGGAGATCCAACTTAGGGTCTTGGGCATGGCAGATAAGTAATTTATCTCTGAACTACTCCTCCATCCCTAGTTAGTAGGTAAAAAGAAAAGCCCTAGATATTATTGTCTTGTTAATAACCAGCTACCCATACTACAAGATGTCATTTAACAAGTGTCTGGATTTACTCAACTGGTATCATACAGAAACTGAACTAGTTGACATTAAAGTCTTTCAGGATTAAAATTACAGCTCTATACTTAATTAAGTATATTAAAATAGTATATATACTAAGCATCAAAAAGCATAGTAAAGATGTTTTCAAATGTCTTACTGTGCCTGGTCTGTTGTAAAGCAGTTTGTGTAGATTTCTAAGTTCATCTGTTTTTTTCTTACTCAGAAAGAAATGTATCCTTTCAATTTCACAAAGTTTCTGACCCTTCCCTGGAAAAAAAAAAAAAAAAAAAAAAAAAAACATAATTAAACACCCAGGCCTTATTAGTATTTAATGAAAATTATTCCCACAGCATAGCTTGTATAACTTTGTGCTAATAGGGAAAGTTGGAATTATGTCAAAATAGATCACTACTTCCTAAACTCTGAGTATGCTGCTATTATCAAGTATTGCTAATCATTTTTTTTGCCTAATTGAATGTTTTCACTGTAAAAGAAATACAGACTAACCTTACCTTGTGCAATTGTAAATGGCTCTTTTTGTAAGGAAGACACTTGCATTGTCAACCTTTCTACTTTCTTCTTTTCTCTCTTGCCTTCCACAATGAGACTCTTTTCTAGGAATTAATTGAATAGTTTTTAAATTAGTAAATAACAAAAAGCTAAAGCGTCCACTTCATAAACAGGTAGGGAAAAAAGATCTTCCAAACCCAATACCACTTTCCTCCTCAACATGTTTTAAGAAGCAAATGGCATGAAACACTGTAGAAGCTTTTATTTTTAAGAGTAACAGTTACTTAAGTTTGTCAAGCAGCCAGTCTAAAATAACAAAAACTCTTATCCAATTACATTTACCACTACTAAAATCTAGTCATTTGAATTGTGAAAAAAAAAAAAATCACTTAGTTTCTCACTAGTCAAGATGATTACTATTTCAATCATTACTTCATTCTGTTTGTGGGCCTTTGAACTCTTAGTTTTTCACACAAACATGTAATAAATTATTTTAAAATAAGCAGTTATGCTACTGTGCTAGAACACTAGAGCTTATTTCTCCTATCTGACTGTACTTTGTACCTGTTGTAAGATAGCTGGCTGGACATTACTTTGTAGTTTGACAATTGTGTTCAGGACAGCCATAAGTCACTCTGACAAAGTTTAATACTGTTTAATCCAGACTTCTAAGAAACACCCAGGAAATATGATAATATATAAAGCTTAAAACACTGTTCTATTCAAAAACATACTTACTGATTGAAATCTAGTCAAATTGTATTTTGTTGTAGGACCTTTCATTCATTCAAATCAGTATCTATTAGGTCCAAAAATGTACTTCATATTCAAAATGATATTACACATGTTTTGAAATTTCTACTAGGAAAATGAAAACTATACTTAATATAAAAGGTGATAACAGATCTTTAAGACACAAATAAGGTATAAGGGTATAGTTCAATGATAGAATATCTAAAATGCTCAAGTCCCTGGATACAGAAGAGAAAAAGATAAATATAAAATTTGTGAGCCTGGATGTCCAGATTTCTGGGCATGTAAAGGTGCTTACTGCCAAGTCTGGTGACCCAAGGCCTAAGCACCAGAATGAATGTGGTGGGAGATAACTGATTCCCTTAAGTCTTTTGACTTTCACATGCACCACCCCTGCCACACACAACAAATAAAAGCTACAAAATGCTTTGTGAGGGACTGGAGACATGGCTTAGTGGTTAGCGGACTTACTGCTCTCTCAGGACCAGGGTTTGACACTAAGCACCACATGACAGCTTACAAACACATCTAAAACTCCATTTCCAGGGGATGATCAGGACCTTCTGGCTTCTGAGGGAACCAGGCCAAGTACTTGGTGTACACACATACATGCAAGCAAAACATTCATACACAGAAATAAAAATAAACATTAAAAAAAAAGTTTTGTGAGTTGAAGAGGGATTATTTGGGGGCTAGAGAAAAGGATCAAAACAGTGTAGTGTAGGCTTTACAAAAAGTTCAGATTTGGGGATTAAAGAAGTTGCAAAGAATGAATGGAGAAAGGAAACACTAAGTATGTTATAAAACAGCTCCTATTAATTTCCTCTTCTGTAATTTCAGTCATACTTGCTTTGGATCAAAATCTACAAACTATAAGTTCTTAGTCCGGCTGTAACCTGGACAGCTCCTCCATGTCCTATAGGAACTGACACAACACATC
The DNA here is from genome assembly GCF_943737965.1 of Phodopus roborovskii. Classification (NCBI taxonomy): domain Eukaryota; kingdom Metazoa; phylum Chordata; class Mammalia; order Rodentia; family Cricetidae; genus Phodopus; species Phodopus roborovskii. The sequence goes on along the minus strand of NW_026126482.1, from coordinate 15,019,679 downwards.
CAAAAGACCTCATAATCATATCCAAGCTTGTTCACGTCTGTATTTGTTTTCTACAGAATAACAGCATCACCAAACCCTATAGAGAAAAGCTGAGAATCACAGTTCAATTTCTCTCATCTTTCCCAAACCATTTCTAAGTCCCGCTATCAATGCATTATTTCAGACTAGTAGTTTCATTGTCATGCAACTTTCTATCATTATACTGAAGGTAAGTATTCTGTGCTAAATAGAATTAAAAACGTACAATTCCAGTATCCCAATCACCTCAAAAGAGGAAAATTAGTAATGAGTCAGTTCTGAAACTATTAAGAACTAAACCTACAAAATCAGTTCTTAAAAACAACTGGTTTAGTCAACAAAATTCACGATTCTATCAATTATTGTTAGCCTCTGAAACATTACTGTTTGGGCCTTTTATAGTATATTTATATACATAACTTCTCAATTTTTTTTCTGCCCAAGGAAATTCACTACCTCTAGTATCTCAATTTTGCCCCCCCAGGAAGAAAAAGTAAAATATCAGCAGTACAAGTGTTAAGAAAGTCTTAACAACACAGATATTGCAGGCAATGTTCAATTACATTATAAATAACCTAAAAATGATTTAAAAGTCAGTGTTAAACGACACACTCCCATAAGGTCTTAGGGATCATACCACTTATTCAAATAAGTTATACCTTGTCCCTTAAGCCATATTATATTTATACAAAGAAATGAACCTTTGGGAAGAGCACCTTAACCCTGAGACCTGATCCCAAGTTTTGCAAAGCTGTGGCCATTTGCACAGTCAACCAGGACGGACTAGTACTGCAAGATGTAAGGAGCTGTGCCTTGGACTTTCCAACAGCTGAGAATGTCCCTGAAAACCGATGTACCTGTAGAGGGACAGCAACAAGCATCCTGGATAACTGACACAATACACCTGCACTGCTCTGAACTGGCTTCGCAGCACAGCCTCTGGTCAAATAACAGTGGCTAATACCACCTTCCTTTGAACAGAATTAGCTCCAAGACCGAGACAGCTGTGGGTTCAGTTTTAACTTTCAGTTCAGTTTTCTCGTTTTTAAACTACTTTCTCCAACAGCAGCAGCAGGCTTTCACAGGTCATTCCTAGGCAAAGAGAAAGGGTTCCACAAGAACCCTATTTAAAAGTCAGCAGATACACAGAGTTGAAGACATGAAGACATTTCCAGGATTAGCAAGAATACCTGTAGTGTCAGGTTACATTAGGGACCTTGGGGGTAACTCTGCAGGCAAACGCTGCAGAATGAAATTAGCACAATTAAAACACTCGCGTAGCAACACAGCACTGATGTAAAAGGCAGATCTCAGACTTACAAACTTCCTGTGGGGTGATCAAGTGTTCTGAAGGGACACCGCGAAAACTCAGCTACGCTCGCCATCAAAACCCTGGCAAACACTCAAAGGGACAAAACAAAACAAATTCCACAGATTCCCTGCCACTGATCCTTAGCAAACGCACACTACAAACACCATTCGCGTGAAATCGATCGCTCCGACTCGATGCCTCTAAAGCGCCAAAAAGCAAGACAACCGCTTCCCAAGGTTGGGGGGAGGTGGGCTGGCTCTCGATGTGACAAATCCACCCACGAGGGATGCGCGTGCCTGCCCACCTTTTTCTTCCTCCTCGTCCTCATCCTCGTCGTCGTCCTCCTCTTCCTCCTCACTCTCGTCCCTGGGACCCGGCATTTCGGGCTCCTTCTCGGACGCGGGCTGCGCCGGGGCGTCCTCTCCCTCCGCAGCGGGGGCCGCCGCCGACATGCTGGGTGCCTGCGGGCGGGGAGGAAGCCGCACGCTTCGGTCCCTTCGCTCGCACCTGCGGGATCCAGGCGACCGCCGGGTGGGGAAGCGCCTTTGCAAGTCGCCTACTCCGCTCCGTCACTCCGCCCGCCTCCCCGGGGATGCCCGAGGCGGGAAATCGCGCCGCCCTCCCGCCGCCGGCGCGCGCGCTCCCGCCCGGCCCGCCCGCCCGGCCCGCCCGGCCTGCGCCACCCCGGGCCGGGCCAGGCCAGTCCGGCCAAGCCGAGCCGCGGGTCCCCTCCCCCGCGTCGGGCCGCCGTGCGGATGGCCGCGAACCCTCCCCGCGGCGAGGAGCAGCAGCCGCGCCTCCCCGAGGCCGCCCTCACCGCGGGTGCGCACGAGGAGGCCGCCGCTGAGAAGAAACCTCGCGCCGCCGCGCGCTCCGCGCTCCTCGCTCCGCTCCTCAGAATCAACAAGATTTTCAAAATGGCGGTTCGGGAAGCAGAGCGGGAATGCGCCGGCCAATCAGCGCGCTGCGCTGCGAGTTGGCGCGCGCGGGCGGGCGGGCGGGGGAGGCGGGGCGGCGGGGCGGCGGGGCGGCGGCGGCGGGCAGCCAGGCGGGGCCGCCCGGGGCTCCGCGCCCGCCCGAGGACCCGGTCCCTTCCGCGCTCCCGCGGGCCGGAGGGCGCCCGGACGGGCAGCGGACCCGCGCGGGGCTTCCGTGCTGCACGGACGGACGCTAGGGGGCCTGCGAGCTCCTCGTCTCCCGGGCCGTTCTGGGAGATGATGACCGGCCGCCCTGGGCCGTGCAGAAGGGTGGCGGCTGAAGGTGACAAAGTTGACGGGATCCACAGAAGTCTCTTTCCCAGACGTGGAGGGCGTCGACCGGGAGCCCTCTCGTCTGCCTCCTGGAGATCGTTCTGGAGGAAGGCTCCCAAATGTCGCCCGTACGCTGCACCGTGACATGGATGACATGGACCCCACTACGTTAAGTGCTCACAGCACCAGTGACATAAATAGGTTTTATACCCGTGAATGTAAAGCAAATTCACTCTCTCCCTTTCTCTCCCCCTTTGGTCTCTCCTGCGATGCAAATACGACATTTGTCCACTCCACACACTCTGTCAAGAATTCTAGGTAAACTCCACCTTAGAATTCACACTTAAGAAACTGAGTGTTAAGGCACGCGCTACCCTACGTGTAATGGTGGATATTTTCTTCCTACCCACTAGCTGCCCAACTGATTTTTTTTTTTTTTAATCCAGTTGACTTGGTGGAAATATGATTAGCTACAGTTTGGGGAATGGACCTAAAGTTGCAGGAAAAAAAAAAAGACCTTGTTTTTCTTTTTGTGCTTTTTTTTTTTTTTTTTTTTTTTGAAACATAAGCTAAATCCTGTTATTTCTGCTTTCTGGTCTTAGACTATTCTACCGATTCTGTTCACATTCCGAACACTGTCCTCTTTAGTTTGTATTGCAGCATAGGCAGCCATTGGCCTGCCCTTCCAAACACTAACCTGTCTCCTCCACTAGTCACTCACACCCCAGCCAAAGCAATTTTAATTTGACACTCTCTTACTTAAAATCTCTGATGGCCCATCATACATGAAACAACCTCCAAATTTCTTATCACAGTGTGTAAGGTGCTACATAATCCAACTGCTGGCCCTATGTCTGATAACTCTCTGACGTAGTTGGCCATTTGGTCACACAAGACATACTGATTTTCTTTCACAAGACTGTCATCCATATCATCTGGGCTTTACATAGTAAAACTTTACACTTCTACTGCCAGGGCTGGTCTTTCCTATTAATTAATCTTCATTAATTAATTGTTCCTTCCCAGCACTTATTTCTGCTCAAGTAGTTTTCCTCAAGACCATCACTGTTTTGAAACCATTGCCATTTATAAGTATTAAATCCTCTACCCTTCACTAGAGGCTGGAGTAGGGCTACGTGTCTGTCATCTTGAAGTAGACTGTAGCTGAGACAGTGAGCATGGGAGTGATATAACAATTAAGTGGAGATATGGAGTACCAGCAGGCCAGGTGAGCCTTTCTTTGAAAAGCTCAATGGTCAAGGTAGGTTTTGTTAATAACATGACGTTTAAAAAAGAACTCAAACGAGGGCACAGAGATGAGGTATGCTATGAAGAATTATCTAAATTACTAGATGTGGAAAATGGGAATAAGAGATCAATGATTACTAGGTTTTGGTTCAGACAACTGTAAGAACAGAAGACTAATTGGGATGAGGAAGTGTAAGCATTATGGCAGCTTGGATGGGATGGGGATGGATTCTGGCACTCAGTAGCCAAAGGATACTAAGTGTTACAGCTCGGATAGTAAGGTATTTTGGCACTCGGGAGCTAAGGAATACCATAGGTCACAGTAAGCATAGTAGCTTACAGCCCTGCTTCAGGGAAAAACTTCTGCAGTGTATTAGCTCTGCTCTGGCAGGAAAGGGTTTCCCTGGTGAAGTTGTTACAGTTCAGCTTCAGTCCCTGGAGAGCAGAATGTAACAACTTCACTTGACTTGCCAGGGAAAGTTTACTCAGTGAAAAGTGTTACAGCCCTGCTCCATTCTTCCCAGGGTCCTCTGCTCCTGCTAAAGAAGATCTCATCCAAACCTCATTCAAGAGATGTATTGGTAGGGATGAATCCAGGAGAGTGGCTGCCCTCTGTCAAGGTGGCAGAGAAAAGATGGGTGGCCCAACAACCACAAGCTAAACACACAGGGTTTATATAGGGCTTCTTAGGGGGTGGAGTTTTCCCAGGGAGATTTCCAGGGTGGGGATTTGTCAGATTTCAATCCTTGAGCTCAGACTGGCTAGATCTCGTGCTCAGGGATTGGTTGGTTTTCTGCACAGGTCTAGTTTCAGATTTGGCTCTGGTTTCAGGGCCAAAGTGTGTTTCTTTCACTGGTCCTTTTTAGCCTTTTGGCTCTAATTTTAGGACCAGAGTGTATGTCTTTCACTGGCTCTGATTCCAGAGTCAAAGTGTGTTCCCTTGGCACTGGCTTCAGGGTCAGGGTGCATTTCTGTGGTTCTGGTTGCAGGGCCAAAGTGTGTTTCTTTGGCTCTGCTCAGGGTGTATTTCTTTAGTTGGCCCTTTTCCCTCACAGGAACACTTAAGGAAATGGGACGAGCAAACTTTTTATTTTATTTTAGGGAGGAGCTTTGTGGGAGATCTAGGTTTACTTTGTTTTATAGATGTTAGGATAGAGATTTATGGTCCTCAAAATGGAAATTCACACTAAACAGTTGGATGAGTGTCTAAGGAAGAAGCTGTCACTCAAGATAGTAATTTAGCAGTTGTCAGCATGTAGTTGCTGTTTAAAGCCCTGACACTAGATGAGGTCACAAACAGAATTAATAAAGGTGTTGATGAGAAATTAATATAAGCAGCAAGGAGAGTTTCAACTCTGAACCTTTGAATGCTCCAAGGTTTATGGTTTCAAGAGAGGAAGGCAGGCCAGCTAAGAAGCTGTAGAGCAACAGCAGCCAGTGGAGGAGAATCAAAGCTGTGTCCCAGAAGTCACAAATAGTGTCTTCCAAGGAGTGAGTGACCAGTTGGATGAACAAAGTATTGACTTGGATATAAAAAAAAAAAAAAAAAAAAAAAAAAAAAACCATTCTCAATGGCTCTGAAGAACTGTCTGTTAGGTAGTGGGATGGGGATAAAGGCACCAGGAATGGAGATTAAAGGTGCTGGGATGGGGATAAAGGCACCAGGAGTGGAGATGAAGGCACCAGGAGTGGGGATAAAGAGCCAAGTGAACAAAAAGTGAAATTCACACCCTTCGAACGAATTTGAGTGTACAGTAGATCTAAGAGAGCAGTAGTTCATGGGACTCTACCGTTTAAGGAGGAAGATGTGGCTAGTGCGATAGGGTTGTCTTGCTAAGAGTAAAATTGTTTCTGCAATTTGGAGCACTAAATATTTCTTTAAGTGGTCAAGACCTGTGGGAGGAAGGAGAAGGAAGCAAGATGGGAGAAAGCAGGCATGCTAGGTCAGGTCTCTCTCTCTCTCTCTCTCTCTCTCTCTCTCTCTCTCTCTCTCTCTCTCTCTCTCACTCTGCAAGGTTTCTCTGTCCTGGAACTAGCTCTGTAGACCAGGTTGGTCTGGAACTCACAGAGATCCACCTGCCTCTACCTCCTGAATGCTGGGATTAAAAGTGTGCAATACTAATATGTTTTCAACTTTGGGCAACGCATTCAGACCATAGCAACGGAGTACCGAGGGGATTCAGAAGCTATGCATGTGTTCAGATTCAGGGTGGCAGATACAGTGAAACTTTTAGAAGTTCTGATTCCTGTAAGTTTCTTGACACATTTAAGTATAAATTCACTGATAATGAGTGAGTTCCAGAAAAGGCTGCTGGAGATTTGAGGAGATTGGAAATTGAACTAGTTTTGTACGCTAATGGAAGACGACAGGATTAGGCAGATAGTTTTGCCAGGCAGCTGCAAGAAGCCAATGAGATTAGTGGTTATGAAATAAATGCCTTTAGCTTTATTGCTCTTTCTATGTCTGGATGCCTAGCAATAGGTATAAAGATGGCAAGCAGGCAGGCAGGGAGGGGGCAGGGAGAAGGGAGCAAGAGAGGAAGGGAAGAAGAGAGGGAGGGAAGAAAGGAGGAAGGGAGAAAACATTTAACAAGGTTGGGGTTTTTCTAAATAAATAGAAGGGCAAAGGCTGACTGAGTTGAGGATATGCATAGATAGGGAAGGAAATGGACTACAGACTCTCAGTAAGAAGAGAAGTAAAGACAAGAAGTAAACTTCAAAGGGGACAGGATTAGTGCAATCTTTCTTTTTCTTCAATGACATTTTTATCTGCACAGTCAAACAGTGTTTTACATTTGTCTTCCTCTTTAAAATGTAGCTTCCAGCTGGGTGGGTGGTGGTGATGGTGCACACCATTAATCCCAGTACTCAGGAGGCAGAGACAGAGAGTTTAAGGCCAGCCTAGTCTACAGTTCTGGACAGTCGAGGCTATACAGAGAAACCCCACCTTGAAAACTCAATGATAGTAATTAATAATAATAAATAAATAAAATGTAGCTCCCAGATGCTATAGGTTTTCTTTGTCTTATTCATTATCACTCTATCCTCAGCACAAAAAGCCTTGCCTTAGTAGGTAGCATTTGCCTAATGAATGAATACAAGCCAAAATAGACTTTTACTATGAGGATCTAGAATGTCTTTTTTAAAAATGTGACTGAAAGCTGTGCTATTCAAGATACAACAAGCTATTTCAGTTGTCTGACCGTCAAGGTTTATTTTTGCTCTCTAAAACTCTAGTCTGTTCAGACAGCTCTCTAGGGCTACCATTCATGAAATGTATTCATTGCTGCAGGCTACTTTGATCTTAAAGATCTGCCATCTCAGCACGAGTCCTTTATATTCAAGATAGTCGGGGAAGAGCAAGAGGGGTCATGGCTGCTGCTCCTTTGTAGTTAGTGGTCAGTCATAGGATTATACCCAGCTCCAGATCTAGCCAGTATGGAAGCATGTAGGGATAGCTAGTGAATATTGCTGCTTCTGCCATAGAAAGGGACAGTAATTGCAACCTTAGGTGATACAATCGAGAAGAACAGAAGATGCAGGTGAATACATCTGTTAGCTTTATTTGGGCAGTTGTTAAAGTGTTCTTACATTTTCATTTTGCCTTTGATAAGTTTTAACATCCATCACATCTCCATATCAGTGCTTCTCAGACATTTATCAAAGTTGCACACACACACATCTATCCTAGGAAACAAGCTTTCTAGGCAGATACCATGCCCGTGTCTTTATTCCCTCCAGTGTTGGCATGGGGACCTGATAGTTTGAGAATACTTAATTACTACATTGGACCCCATTTGAGTACTTAGACAGTGGCACAAGTCTGTTGTCTGGATGCTATTTAAAGATTGTTCAACAAAATTAACTCAGTGGGTTAGCATGCTTTGAACAAGCCGATGGCCAGTTCTTTTTAAAACCTGGTCAGAAATGTAAATATAGTGACACATTTGTTTCTTCTAAAAACAAGATATCCTACTCTATTTTGGTAGAAAGAGTTAGCCAAAATACACATCTTCGGAATTCCAGTTGAGGGTTGAGACTCTGAATGCAGCAGTAGCCCACTGGTTGATGGTAACTGGTCAGAGAAGACTACTTAGGGGAAGCAGTTAGATTATATAAGAGAAATGGCTATGAGACCAAGACCTCTTGGAGAACAGTTGTTGGGGTGTACCATGTAGTACGGGTCTGTTGAAGAAAAAAAGGCCCTCCTAGGTAAGATTTTAAGGTCTTTTTTGTTTGTTTGTTTGTTTGTTTGGTGCTTGTTTGGTTTTGTTTTTTGCAGGCAAGGTTTCTCTGGGTAACAGTCCTGGCAGTCCTGGAACTTACTTTTGTAGAGCAGGCTGGCCTCAAACTCACAAACCTGCCTGCCTCCACCTCCCAAGTGCTGGGATTAAAGGTTTGGGCGACTAGCCCAGTGACAGGCTGAAATTTTAAGCCTTTGTGGCAGCAGGAAGTTCCAGTCTCTTTGATGGGCTGAACACCCCCCCCCCCCACACACACACACACAGCCATACAAAGGCTTGTTTATTGATTGTTACACAAAGCATTTCTTCAATTAGGGACCAAGGTCCCTAATCTAATTTACATGTCTTACTAAAGGAAGCATCACCTGCCCTCATGACTTTAGTCCTTTATTGTGTATCAGTTGCAGTACACAATAATACAAGAGCCTCAGGTGTGCTAAGGGGTCTTGTGACCAAAGTCCCAGGAAGGCTGTAATGACCCTTCAGCAAAACCATTCTACAAATCATGAATACCATTTGCTGTTTTCCACTAGGATTCTTCAAGGTCAACAGCGGTTGTTCAAGCTAATATCTACCCAATACAGTGATTCTGTTAAATTCCTACAACAGACAGTGGCGAAGTGCTGCTAAGTTTTTGCTTCTAGGAATAAAGTTTATCATGTGTAACGCATGACATGGATATATCTTGATTTGTTTTGAGACAGGGTCTCACTGTGTATCTCAGTCTTGCCTTGAACTTTCTGAAATCCTCCAGCCTCTGCCTCTCAAGTGCAGAATTACAGGAATGTGCTACCATGCTGGGTTTTGTTTAATTAACATATTGGCTGTTCTCCCACGTGTGAATGTTGATATTTTCTTCTAGAATCACCTAGAAGGCAAGCCTCATGTCTGTGGACTATTATCTAGATTAAGTTAGCCTCTGGACATGCCTATTGAAAGGTTTCCATACCCCCATATTAAGTGTCTCTGCTGATGCAATAAATCAGATCACGCCAAAATGGTAAAACTAGGTTTAATCTGAACAAGGCAACTCCTGTGTGGTCTGTGGGGAAGGAAAAAATCACATGGCAGGGACCACGTCTTAAGCATCTCAGGGGTGGTAGCTAAATCTGAGGGGTGGGATCTGGAATGGGAGGAGTGAGGACAGGTCGGGGTGGAACTTCCACCTAAATACTTATGAGGTACCTAGATTAGGCTGACTGAGGCGGTAAGGCTCACCTTAACTGTGGACAGCTCCTTTCCGTGGGCTGGGCTCTGTGACTGAATGTAACCAAGAAAATGAGTTGAGCTCTAGAATTCATTCAACTCTGCTTCTTAGTTGTGGATACAGTGTAACCGGATGCCTCAGATCGCTATGGCCAAGAGTTCCTTGCCTTGGGTGGACTATACCTTGGACTGTGAATGAAAATAAAGCTTGTTCCTTAAACTGATTTCTTGAGGTGTTTTGTCCCAGCCTTGAGACAGGTAATTAATACAGGAAATTGGTACTGAGAAGTGTGGCTGATGCTGTGATAAACCTGACCATGCATTCCATAGTCATTTAGCACTGGTTACAGGAGGAATGTCAGAGTTTGGAACTTTGGGCAAGAAAAATCACAGCTTAATGGACCATCCTAACGGGAAAGCAGAACGCTGAGAGAAATGAGGTTTCAGAGGGAAACAGGGATTCTTTTTTGTTTGTTTGTTTGTTTGTTTGTTTGTTTGTTTTTTGTTTTTTCGAGACAGGGTTTCTCTTTGTTGCTTTGGAGCCTATCCTGGAACTAGCTCTGTAGACTAGGCTGGCTTTGAACTCACAGAGATCTACCTGCCTCTCCCTCCCAGGTGCTGGGATTAAAGGCATGCGCCACCGACACCCAGTTTAAAGGCATTCACCACTGACACCCGGCTGGAAACAGGGATTCTTATGAGGAACTGGGCTAGAAGCCAGTCCAGTTATATTCTGGAAAACAAAAACAAACTACACACACACACACACACCTGTATTCTGCCTATGTGTTGAGAACTAGAGTGAAACTGAATTTAGAAGTAATGTAGTAAAGCCGGGAGGTGGTGGTACTTGCCTTTAGTCCCAGCACTTGGGAGGCAGAGGCAGGCAGATCTCTGAGTCCAAGGCCAGTCTGGTCTACAGAGTGAGTTCCAGGGCAGTCAGGGCTGTTACACAGAGAAACCTGTCTCAAAAAACAAACCACCCAACAAAAGTAATGGAGTAATGTGTTTGGCTGAGAAAATGCTATGGCAGGGTGGCACTCAATCTGTGACAAGGGGATATTACTACCCTCACCAGGTCTACAGTGAAAGAGAGCAACAGGCAGACAGACACACTTTAAAAATGTATAGCTTCTCAAGTAAAGGAGATAAATGAGTTTAAAGTTGCAGCCAAAACCTATACTAAAAATAGGCTGTAATTATAATGGTTAAAGAGAAATCAGCAGCTTCACAATGGGCCAATAGGAAAGGAGCCCTGATGGCTAGACTCCAGCCATCAAGGGTTCCAACTCGAATGCAGTTGTTCACTGCTCTGGGAATGCTCCTGTCTGGTGACGTATTTACCTTAGGTAGGCACCCAGTGGCTCCTATAACTGGTTCAGTGAACCCAGGTTCTATCCTTAGCTGGCAGCAAAATTTGGCAGCCTTGCCCACATGTTCCCGGTTTTGCAGGCACGGAAAGATGCAAGACTGAAAGGTTATGGAGTCTTGCATGATGGTTCCAGAGAGCTGAGGAGACCAGGCAATACGTGGCAGGGTTGGAATCCAGGAAGGCCACGACAGGCTACTACTTGAAGATGAAGCCTAAGTTGCAGTGGAGACCACAGGGTGTTGGAGATACCAGAACTTTGGGATAGACACTGTGGAATGTTGCAGGTGTTGAGCGGTTTGGCCCTAGAGGAGGGCTATGAATGTTGTAGGCAGCAGAGCTGGAAGGGCTGAGAGCTATCCAAGCGCTTCAGAACCCAGATTCTATCATGAACCCAAAATGCTATGGCGTTTCAGGATTTGATGTCTGCCATCTGGTCTCTCTTTGGTTCATTCTTTCCTTGCTCTTTTACCATCTCTCCCTTTTTGGAATGAGAATGTTTACTCTGTACTGCTGTATTTTGGAAGTATGTAACTTTTTTTATAGGTACTCCCAGTTAAGAGTGTGTCTTGTACCTCTGATGCTACTGAAACTTTGGACTTTCAAACAGTACTGGAATTATAAGGCTGGAGTCTTTTGAAGTTGGATGGAATATATTTTGCATTATGAGATGGCCATGAGCCTGTGGGGACAAGGGGTGGAAGGTTATGTCTTAAAAGTGGTGTGTTTGGGTGTCAAGTTGACAAGGGGTAGAGCTGTGATGGTTAATACGGATTGTCAACTTGACAAAAATTCAGGTCACCTCTGGGCATGCCTGTGAGGAATCATCTGGATTATTAATTAGTTAGACTAGGTTAATTGAAGTAGAAAGACTCACCTTACCATAGGTGACACCATTCCATGGGCTGAGGTCCAAGACTGAAGAACAGTTGAGTTGAGTTGAACACCAGCATTCATCGTTCTTGTTGACTGTGGAAACAGTGTGACCGGCTTCCTTAACCCTCCGCCATCAAATCTTTCTTCATGGCAGGCTGGGCCTGTGAGGGACTGCCAACTGTGAGCCAGGGTAAAGCCTTCCTTTTGTCAGTTATTTTCTCAATGTGAGAAAACAAGCAGCTAGGAGAAGAAAACTGAAGGAATAGAGAACCAACAGAACTGGGATATATTTTGTTTGTTCGTTTGTTTGGCACAGGATAAGATCATCTTTATAGGAGAGGTTTTCTCTCTGTGTGGACTGCCAACCAGTGCTGTGGATGTCGCTGTTATAGGCCAAGTCATAACATCAAAGTAAGAAAAAGATTTGCCAATATAAGCTGCTTAGCTACCCTGGCCATAGGACTGTCAAAATAATGTTATTTTACTAGACCAATGTGTCCAATGCTAAGGCAGTCCTATAAATAGTTTGAGTCTCTGCTTCTACAAATAAAGCATTTTTAGTTTTAGTTTATTCTTTAAGATTTCAGTGAGTACCTATGCCAAAGACATTTAAAAAATAAATATCTTCAAATGATGAAAAGAAAAATAAACAATTGTTAGTACCTCCCAATATGATTTTGAAAAACAATATCGTCTCTCTTCCATCTTCGTGTCACTATAGTCATGTCTTGTCACTATAGCACATGCTTGTTGAAATCAACTTGTGAAGAGGGAAAAGAGCTACTGTGGTTCAAGGTTTCAGAGGTACCAAGTCCATGACTGGTTGGCTTCCCTGCAGCCCTCTGAAACCTTGAACCACAGATGCTTAGGACCCAAGCATTATTTTTCCTAGTGAAGCATCCCTCAAGACTCTGCAGCCAAACCCCCTTCCTTCTTGCCTATACTGTACTCACCATGTATCTCCATATTTTTGTTAATCCTTGTGAAGTTATATTTTAATTATTTACATCGTTGTCTTTATAATAAAAATGTAATGAATGGTCTTTCTAGAGTATTCTTTGTGGAAAAACTGCCCCAATCCCCTCAGCCTCCTGAAATAATTCTCTCTGGTTTCTAGTTGTAACAAATACCAGAGATAAATGAGGGATTTTGTTTTGTTTTTGCTGTTGTTTCGAGACAGGGTTTCTCTGTGTAGCTCTGGCTGTCCTAGAACTCACTCTGCAGACCAGGCTGGCCTCAAACTCACAGATAACCACGTGCCTGTCTCCCGAGTGCTGGGATTAAAGGCATGTGCCACCACTGCCCAGCTGAGAAATAAGATTTGTTGTCATTGTTTTCGAGACAGGGTTTCTCCCTGTTGCTCTGGATGTCTTAGAACTAGCTCTGTAGATCAGGCTGGCCCCAAACTCACAGAGATCCATCTGTCTCTGCTTCCCAGGTGTTGGGATTAAAGATGAGTGTCACCATGCTCATCAATAAATGAGTTTTTATTTTTAATATTTATTTACTATATATAAAGTGTTCTGTCTGGATTCTGGAAGAGCAGCCAGTGCCCCTAACCACTGAGCCATATCTCCAGCCCCAATAAATGAGGCTCTAAAGGGCTTATTTTTGCTCACAATTTTGGAGGTTTTCATCCTTTTTTTTTTTTTTTTTTTTTAAACGGGTGTTGAAGCGGGACATCAGAGCAGGGATATGGGGACAAAGAAACACTCACCTCATGGTACCCAGGAAGCTGAGCGGCTGAGGTCCACATATTCCCTTCAAGGGCATGCATCCAGTGTCTCAACATTCTTCCACCAGGTCCCACTTCCTACAGTACCAACAGTTTCCAATAGTGCCAAAGCCTGGTGGCCAAGCACATACCACATGGGCCTCTGGGGAGCATTTATCTAAAACAGCACCTTCCGTCTTTGTTTTAATCCCACATCTACTCTGCGGTATGGGTGGAGGAAGAAGTCTGAAGGCAGTTTTCTATGACTTCAGTTACGTTACTTAATTTCTTTGGGAATTGGACATTGGGAGACATAGTGAGTCTTCTTGATCACAAAATCTATACCACAAAGTTAGGGGGCCTAGGATGTGTTTTCCAACATGAAGTAGAGACCCTAGACCACAGGGAGGAACAATGAAAGATGGTGAAAACAGGCAATGGTGGTTAATTTTATGAGTTGCTTAGATGTGAAGTTAAACAATGCTTCTAGGTATGTTGGTGAGGGTGCTTCAAGTAGAGATTAGTATTTTAATTGCAAAGCAGATAGTTCTCTTCAATGTATACATAGGCACCAATCCACTGAGGGTCTGAACTGAATAGAAGATGAAGAAAGGTTGAGTTCATGCTGTAAATTGACACACTGATCTTCTGTACTTAGTGGTACTGATTCCTGGAAGTTTTGCCATCCTTTTGCCTCTCAGGTCTTTGAATTCTATCCAGTTTTCTAGGGTCTTCCGTAAGGGAAAAGGACCAACTATAGAAACACACCCTGAGCAGATCCAAAGAAATACACTTTGGCCCTGAAACTAGAACCACAGAAATGCACCCTGACCCTGAAGCCAGTGCCAAAGGAACACACTTTGGCTCTGGAATCAGAGCCAGTGAAAGAAATATACCCTGATCCTAAAATTAGAGCCAAAGGCTAAAAAGGACCAGTGAAAGAAACACACTTTGGCCCTGAAACCAGAGCCAAATCTGACCCTAGACCTGTGCAGAAAACTAACCAATCCTTGAGCAGGAGATCTAGCCAGTCTGAGCTCAAGGACTGAAATCTGACAAACCCCCACACTGGAAATCTCCCTGGAAAATCTCCACCCCCTAAGAATCCCTGTGTTCAGGCTGCTCGGCTGTCCTATGCCAGAGTGGATTCTTCCCTACCAATAAATCTCTTGAATGAGGTTTGGGTGAGACCGAGCAGAGATGACCCCAGGGCAGAGCAAGCAGAGCAGGGGCTGTAACACTTTTCATTGGGAAAACCTTCCCCTGGCAAAGTGAAGTTGTTATACTCTGCTGTCTGGGGGACTGGACCCAGAAGCAGGATTGTAAGCTGCTACACTTATTGTGACCTGTGGTATTCCTTGGCTCCTGAGTGCCAGAATACCTTTCCACCCGAGCTATAACACTCAGTATTCTGTGACTCCCAAGTTCCAGAATACATTTCCATCTGAGCTGTAACAACACTCCTTATTCTTTGGCTCCCGAGTGCCATCAAAATGCAACTTGAAGATAATGAACTGTAGGACTTCTTGGCATCCAGTATCATATGAGTCCATCTCTTTCAGTGACTCTACCATGCCTTTTTCACTGTCTCGCCACATATGCAACAAACACATGTGCATGCGTGTGTCTGTGTACATGTATGCACACACAGTTGTCTCTACACATGCATGGGTTTTATACCCACATGTTAGGGATTGAATTCAGGGATTCAACCAAGCATGAACTAAAAAATGTGGTTAAGGGCTAGTGAGATGTCTTGGCAGGTTCAGGCACTTGCTCCTATGTCTGATGACCTGAGTTTGGATCCCTGAACCCACATGGTGAAATAAGAGAAGTAACTTCCACAACTTGTCTCCTGATCTCCACCCTCATGCTCTGGCACGCTCACACACATACACACACAAATAAAAAGTTAGACATGTGCTTAAGCTGTGATGGAGGCACCTATGTTGAACATGTACACACCTTTGTCTTATTATTCCTTAAATAACAGAGGGTAACTACTGTTCACCTCAAGTCAGCAATTATAAGTCATTTAGAGATGGTTTAAAGTGTTGGGTTGGAACCAGACATGGTGGTACACATGTTTACTCTTGGCATCTTGGATATAGAGGCAGAAGGGTCAGCAGTTCCTATATAGCTAGACCTTGTCCCCCAAACAAAACAAAACAAAACAAAACAAAAAGAAAAAAAAGAGAGAAAAAGAAAAGAGTACCATTTCATAAAAGGGACTGAATTATTCACATATTTAGTTATTCTGTGGATTCTAAACACCCCCAAGATACTGAGATATTAATATTTCATATGTATTAAGATGTTCCATACATATGCATATACAGTCCGTGTTCTAGTTAGGGTTTCTATTGCTGTGAAGAGATGGCATGACAATGTCTACTTTATTTATTTATTTATTTATTTATTTGTTTGTCTATCTATCTATCTATCTATCTATCTATCTATCTATCTATCTATCTATCTATCTTTTGGAGACAGGGTTTCTCTGTGTAGCTTTGGAGCCTGTCCTGGAACTTGCTTTGTAGACCAGGCTGACCTCCAGTTGACAGAGATCTACTTGCCTCTGCCTCCCGAGTCCTGGGATTAAAGGGATACACCACCACCTCCTGGCCTGACAATGGCTACTCTTATAAAGCAAAACATTTAATGGAGTGGCTTACAGTTTCAGAGTTTCAGTCTATTCTCATCATGGTGGGACATGGAGCATTGCAGGCAGACATGGTTTGGACAAGGATCTAAGAGTCTTACATTTTGATTCACAGACAGGAAGTGAACCATTTTCTCTACTGGGTGTAGCTTGAGCACAGGGTGTAAGAATTCAGGCATTACACTGGCCTGACCCTGTCACCTGGCAGAATGCACTCAGGCAGTACTCTGGCCAGTGCAGGGTTCCATGAGTACTAGCCTGCAGGCAGGTGTAAAGGACCCCTTTAAAAGTCAGACCCCTGCCCACTTATGCTCTCTTGATTTCTCTCTTCTCTCTCTCCTGCTTTCGGTTGGTCACTAACTAGCTACCCCCCTGTTCTCCTTCCCCCCTTCTCTCCCCCTCTCCTCTTCTGTTCCTGGTGCCTCTATGTCTCTTCCCTTCTCCCTCAGGCCCCTTTCTAAATAAACTCCTCATTTAAGTTCTGCCTGGCACATTATTCCCTCCCACCTGGGTCACCCTCATTGGCTATGCAACCTGCTATGCTCTCCCACGTGATCCCTTACCTTGGGACCCCACTCACTTGGGACCCTCACCTGGGATCACCCTCCACCCCCTTTCTCCAGCTTTTTTTTATATATATATAATTTTTTTATTTAATTTTATATAACAAAGTCCAATTAAATGAAAACAAACATTTATACACAATATTTGGAAATTTGGGCATCGTTCTTTCCAAAATACTTCCTGCTGGTAAGGGGCGCTGTCTTGGGGGATTCGAAGAAGATTCAGATATCCTAGCTGTAGTCTGTAGGGCTGTTTTGTCCAGCTGTTTGGAATGTAGGATCAGCTTGTACTCTGTTTCAGGCAGTCTGGTGTGATCAAACCACATTAGTCTGGAAGGAATCCACATCTTTTCATTTTCTGTGGAAACAAAAATAGAAATCCTTTTCCCCAGTAACTTATTCTTCAACTTAAATTTTGGAGTCAAAGCGTTTTTTTTTTTTTTTTAATTTATTATTTTACATGTCGATCCCAGTTTCCTCTCCCTCCCTCCCTCCCCTCCAGCCCTCCCTCCCTCCTTCCCTCCCTTTTACCCTCTCTGCCCTTTCACATGCACTCTAAACACCCTCCCCTCCCAACCCCCCACCACAATACCATATGTAGGGGAATGCCATCCAGTTGGGGTCATGTAGATCTGACAGGTCCTGTGAAGTAGGGACTAGGGCTTCTCTCCTATCTCTAGAATAAGGCCTTTCTCCAGCTTCTATTCCTATAACTGTAACTAAAGAACAACAATGGGGACCTCAAAATCCATCCCCACAGTGACGCACTCCCTCCAACAAGACCAAGACCACAACTCCTTGAAGGCCACTCCCTTTGGGGGCCATTTTCTTTTAAACCATCATAGTTGATATCCACTCATGTGTGTGTGTGTGTGTGTGTGTGTGTGTGTGTGTGTGTGTGTGTGCAGTGACTGTGTGTCAAATTTCCCTGTAATTTATTCCACTGTTCAGTTACAAATTAACCTTTTAAAAGATTATTACATTTTATTTTATTTATTGTGTATATGTACAAGTATGCTAATGTATGTAAGTCAAAGGAAAACTTGGAGGAGCATTCTCTCCTTTTAACGTGCACTGGGGAATCATACTCAGGCTATCATTCTTGACCATATCACCTTTACCTGAACTATTGAACTATTTCTCTGGTCCTTACTAACATCCCTTTTTATCCCTGAGCTAGTGAGATAATCACTCTATAAACGAGACACTTAATTTTAAAAGGCTCTTTTCTCTCTAATTTCTGTCTACCTTTGTCGTTTTATGATTCTTTGCCACCCTGAGCCTTCTCCCACCATGCTCCCTCTTAGGAAAAGCTTATCTCTTTGGGGATGTTTCATGGGGCTGAAATTGGATTTCTCAGAGCAGAAGGACTTGTATGTGGATATTTACTCCTTTAAATATCCCTTGTAACACTTTTCTGGATTCTTTCTGTACTCCACATGTATTAGGAAAAATAAAAGCCCAGAGACAGATATTGGGGTAAAAGCTGAAGATCAGAAAAGCAAAGTGGCCATCCACTAGAGAGCTCTCAGCTCCACCGATGCTCAGACCAAAGGGGTGATCCACTGAGCCTCAGACTGCTTAGACTGCCCCTGTCTCCTCCCGCCTTATATCCCTCCCTAGTGCTGGGACTGAAAGCGTGTCATCTCAAGTGCTGGGATCGCAGCTGTGAGCTCTGTCTCTCTTTTAGATAGATTCAATCTTATGTAGCCCAGGGTGGCCTTGAACTCACAGAGATTTGTCTGCCTCTGTCTCCTGAGTGCTGGGATTAAAGTTGTGGCCACCACTGCCTGCCCTCTATGGCTAATTAGTGGCTTAGTGTGTGTGTGGCTGACTAGTGGCTTAGCTCTTCACTCTGACCTTCAGGCAAGCTTTATTAGATCAGAAACAAAATGCCACCCCATTGCCACCCCTCTCATTCTCATTCATTCTCTGCCCACAGCCAGTAACTTTTCTCAAATAAGAATCTGGTGCTAATATGTCGGTTTCTCCTTCTTATCTGTGAAATAAGGTGCGGCTCTTGAAAACATGGCCTAGAAACGCTGCATGATCTGCTGCTCTCTGCTGATCACTTGTAGCCTTGAGTCGACTCTTCCCAACCATTTGTATTCTCACCCCAAAGAGATGAACTTTAAGTTCTTCTAGTTGCCAAGTTATTTTTTCCTTTTGGCCTTTTCTTCACGTTACTCTCCCTTCTGGAAGACTTTATTCACTGTTGCAGTCCAACTGCACTGACCCTTCTGTGCCGTTCATACTGCCCTCTGTGGGCATCCTCTGTCATAGCACCTGCATTGAAGAGCCGGCTGACTCACCCTCTAGTCACCTTCAGGTCCGCAACGATGCTTTATAAGCTCTTCAGTCTCCAGAACTAATTGTAATGGCATGTTTGATGATTTCATCTCCCAGTATCTATGTCCTGCTCAATATAGAGATCTGACAGTTACAGTAGCTGCCTCCTTCTAAAGCCCTAAGATTAGAAAGCTATTTGATGAATTTAGAAATGGTAAGGAATTGGAGTCTCTTCAATGGCTATCTGTATTTTCCAGGGCATTGTTAGAAACTGCTTACCAAGTTAATTCTGTCTGGTCAGCCTTTGAGTTACAACATGACTATGGATAAGTTATTCCATAAATATCCATTATACTCAGAGATGAATAAATGACTAGACTACCACATTCCCGCTGGGATGACATCACTTTCTGCTCTCTCAGGTTAGTGAGAGGTGATGTTTCCTGGACTGCTTCCCATCCTTTCTCATCTGCTGTATTATTAAGTAGGCCGTACTCATTGAGAATTCGTACTCCATTAGAACTCTCTTCCTTGGACATAGCCATCTGCTTCTCCCTGGAATCGGAGCCTTATAACTGGGTCTTCCCTGGGTCAGAGAAGGACGGGACAGACTCAGTAAAGAAAACCAGAGAGTAATTAGGGGCTCCATTCTGCGCTCCTGGTCCTGACAGGTGGCATGCATCTATAGTACTGGCTAAGGAGATTTGCCCTGACTTGTGTAGCTGATCATAACTCTCCTGAGACCCAGTCGAACTCCCAGCACCCTAAGTTTAAAGAGAGGGATGTTGACTACATTTTAAAAACAACGATACGTTTATTTTGGAAAAATGTAGATGCCTGGCAAAGAGAGTCTCAGAACAATGCTTACTGCGTACGAGAATACCAAGCGCTGAGAAATGTGAAGACACTCAGTGGAAGCGGGAGATGGAGGTGAATAGTTCCTTGAACCTCGTCGCGTAGATGGAAGGCTTTAAACGGATTCTCTGAAGTTGCCCCGCGTGGGGATTCTTGGACCAGTCGCGCTGCCTGCTTGCTAAGGAGTGCGCCTCCGGGGGAGGTGTGTGCGCGCGCGCTGGAGGCGGGGAGGCGGTGGAGAGGGGCCTGGCTCCCGGAATAAACAGCGGGGGAGCGGCTGGGCGGACGCCCGCAGCCTGGGGAGCGAAGTGCAAGGGCCGCAGGCCACAGAAGCGAGCCGGGATGGTAGCGAGGAGATCGGAAAGCCTTTGATGCCAGAAGCCACTGGCTGGAGACGTTGACAGCCAAGCCTAGCCCCTCCGGGGTCTGGCTGTGCCTCAGACCTTAAGGTAAGGAGTGGCTCGCTGCAGCCCAGGAGCTGCGAGACTAGCCGTGCCGGGTGCGTTCCTACCTCCCTGGGGCTGCCACCTCTTCACCTTCCTCCTTTGCCTTTCCTCGGGGTCTTGGGAGCCAAGCTGACGCCTGTGCTGGCAAGGGCTCCCATCCAGCGCGTTCTGGGTTCCTTCTCCGCGGCCCGTGGGATCTTTGCCTCCTCTCCATCATCCATACCTCACTTTCACTTCTTCCCAGGACAGCTCCAGGAATCCGGTGACCTAGACGCTGGATGCTGAGGGTGAATGGGTGATATGAGATCTTCCACCTTCTCCAGGTGTGTGGTACACTGATGCACTAATTGCCCCTAGGATCTGGAAATAAGTTGGCGACTGAAATACTGCAATTCCTTATCTTCCAGAACCTACCCTTGCCTTGCATTACTGGCCTAACTTTGGAAAGAATATTGACTCTTGAATCAGGTCATTGCCGCCTTATCTTTGTGTCGCCACTGAATAGCAAGTTGGGATTCCCCAGCCTCTTACCTCCTTTCCCAGTTTAAACACTGATAAGTTTACAATGTTTTCAAGGCTACCGTAACTGCTACAAGTTTATTCGACCTTGAAGCAATCTCTCTAATCCTGGACCTGGGGTGGGGGTGGGGGTGAAGAAATCCTCAGGTCCCACCCTACAATCTTGATTCACATCTGGAGGTGGGAGGGAGAGGGAACGAGGGGAAGAAAGGGAGGAGGAGCCTGCTGTGTATGTATGTGTGCTTTATAGCTAAAAGTCCTGCCAGGAGAGTGCTTCTCCTCCTCAGGTCCCTCTTGAAAGTATAAGATCCACGTGGGGGAAAGCCTGTCCTCCCAAGCTGATGGTTTGATGCGGTGCTATTTCTCCTGGGATGGCAGTTTGGGGAAGAAGGGAGGGTTAGTGCTCTTTTGAAACTCAGATATAGGACTAGGGGAAAATGCCATACTTCTAAGAGACCAGATTTTAAATGTCACAATTTTAAAATGTAAGCATTTCTTCACAAATACTCCGTGACTGGGAAGGGCGAAGGCCTGTCCTGCAGGGGAATCAGAGACTCTTCCTATGACTGCCCCTTGATTTTTGTCAATGATGGCATGCAGGCCTTTGGCTGGTTCACTTGCTGCTTGCTTAAAGGCAAAGACGCAAGACAGACCAATCTGCAGGGCAACAAAAGAAGGGGCGATCATGTAAATTAATCCATGTCCTGCTAATGCTCCCAACTATGTGAGCCCAGGCACTCTGACTGTGCTGTAAACTTTGCATGTTGTCACAGTTGCATATCTGCTAATTTTCATGTCTCTTTATATGTATCTGTGCCGTTTTAAGTCCCTGTGAAGCCATCAGAGGCTCACTGTCAGGGAAAACAGATTAAATGTGTCTTCTGAAAAGCTGAGGGAAGGGCTAATTACTCTCTTGTCACATAGCTACACTCCTAAAGCACCTATGTCTTTTTATGGACCGAGATGTGGTGAAATAAGGGTGGGATCTGCTTTCAAGATTATTAAGGACAAACTAGAGAACTGTGAGGCCATAAAGCTGTTTGAACATTTGAGAGAAGACTCTGTCTAGCTATTGAGCTAGTGTGATCGTTTTCCTGGCAAAATTTTTCTCCTTTCTAAAATTAACTTTCCCTAAGGAAAAGTAGTACAGATGCACACGATTCAGCCCAACCAAGTCCTGAAAAATACTGTAAATTGTGAAACTGACCTCACTTTATTCCTGTAGACCCTTGCTTGAGGTCTCATCACCGCACGTGCAGAAATGTAGCTGGCCTTTGCAAAGAGCTCCTTTGAAGGCGTGGCTATAGACAGAGTACAGTAGTATGCTACAAGTTCTACTGGTGAGGCCAAAGCTATTTCCCAAAGATTTTGTGTATGGTGTATGCATTAGATCTGAGACTTCCATAATTATATGTGTAACACATGTTTTTAATATGAAACAAAAACCATGATATTTTCCTCTGTGGTGGAACATTTAAGCATTAGGTTTTGATCATTTTTTCGTGGAAATTTTAATTTGACAGAACTAAGGGCTTTAAGAAAATAATGCCATAAAGATCTATTTGGAACTAGAGGTCATTAAAAAAAAAGAAACAAAAACAAAAACAAAAAAACAGAAAAAGGCTTGGAGCGTCTGGCCTGCTGTGTTCATAGTCTTCGTGCAAGTCTTGAGAGTAACAGTGGAGGATCCAGTGCTGGCTGCCTCTGACTGGATGATTAGACCCTTCCACTCTTCTGCAGACCTCTAATTTAGTTTGTAACTTGATGCTTCACTGACCCCACACATTCTCTTTCTGCCACGCCAGCTCACAGAGGAATGGCTGGCACTCTGGACTGAAGAATTTTTTTTTTTTCCCTCCCATCAATTAGAACACACTTGTATAGGTTGCAGAATGCAGTTGCAATTTTAGCTCAGTTCTCCAAGAAATATCTTTGGCCATGAAGAGCATAGCCCTCTGCAGGCTGCATTACTTGCCTTGCTTCACCATGCCCTGTGAGTTTCTCAGCGATGAAGGGATGTTGGAAAAACAGAGTGGCAGGGTGTTAGAATTACAAGGGCACTTCACAATTCATCTCGATTTTCATCACTCTTTCCTCCAGATGAATACCAAAGTGCTCATTGCTATAATCCAATCTTGGAGAATAGGCACTGAGTTTTACATGTTTCCAGTTCTCAAAGTGATGAGGATTTTGTATAACTGAGATGAATTCAATAGGGCGGCAATGGCTGCCAAGTAGGTTGCAAATCTCAGCTAGATTTCCAGTGAAATTCAACGTAGCATTAAAGACAACGTGGGTCATCTCGAAGGCACCAGGCTACTTGAAAGTAACAGGCCAGGGCTTTTCATCATGTTGGGTGGGAACTGCTTGAACTGGTGGACAGAAGACAAAGGGTGCCTCAAGGCAGATGAGTATGGATGGGTGGAAGAGCAAGGTGGGGTATAGAAAGAAGTGCTTAATGAATCTTCAAGGCACTGAGGAGTGGGCAGCCCTCAGCCTCTTTAAGTCCCTTGAAATACGGTAGTTATCTTTTATCATTACATCAGTGTTGGATAGTTGAGTTCCACACATTAAATGCACGTGAGCTGCAGTAGGAAAATATATGGGTATTTTATAATGACTTTCCAAAATTGTGCTGTGTCTCACATAGCCCCAGATCTGTGCAACACAATCACCGATAGGTCATTCAGCACCTGCACTCATTACCAAGTGCTGTGCATCCTTGATGAGTGTCCTAATGTCTCTGAATCATAGCTCTATGTAAAGAGGATAACAATTGCCCTTTAGGACCAAGTTTTTAGTCTGAAATCATTGAAATAATCCTTGCTACTTGCCTTTGGATCTCTGCTTCATTGGGGCCTGTCCTTTAGAAGAAATCCATTCCTTAATGTTTCTAGCCTTCAAAATCTTTATCTTCAAGATTTTGTTCACTTGAAATGAATTTATATATGACTTCATAAAGGTAGGAGGCCCTGGTTTTTAACATTTTCTTACTAGTTATAAAATATTTTCATCTGATATGTCACATCAAAAGGATTGAATTCAACCTTGAGAGGTCATAGAAAACTTACATAAATATTCTTGCCAACGCACAATTATTTACCATTTGTTGACATACTTTATATGCATTAAGAAATATCTTCAGGTGCTGGAGAAATAGTAGTTAAGAGCACTGGCTGTTCCTCCAGAGGACCTGGGTTTGATTCCCAGCACCCACATGGCAGCTCAGAATCATCTGTAACTCTGGTTCCAGAGGATCTGATGCCCTCTTCTGGCCTCTGTGGGCACCAGGCATGTGTGGCATACAGATGTATATTCAGGCAAAACTCTAATTCACAAAGTAAAAGAAAAAAAGGGAGGGGGGAGGCTGCATATCCTGAAAGAGGCAACCATTACCCTCTTTAAGTAGAAATAGAGCTGTCACCCAGAGTTAGCATCTTAGCATCTCCATCAGGATGTGGACCACGGTTCATATGTCACACTAGTCCCCCAAGAGTACAAGATGCTGCATGGTCTACAGATGATGGTGCTGTGCATATGAGGGGCCTCGGAGATGAAGATTTTATAAGGTCTTCACATGTTTGTATGTTTCATCTCAGATGCATCCGATGCATGGAACACAACCATGTGTCATTGATTCAACTCTTGAAAACAACCACAACACTTAATGTGTTTCCAAGGTAAAGTGGGCCCGATGATCAAGATGTTTTAAAAATTTTTCCTCATAATTTTCAGAAATTTGAGGATTCACTAGATACCCATTGATGACTAACTCACACACTCTTCACTGCTCTGTGAACAGAAATCTCTAGCACGGTGGTTCTCAGCCTTCCTAATGCTGTGACCCTTTAATCTAGTTCTTCATACTAGATCATATGGTTGGTGACCCCCAACCATAAAATCATTTTCATTGCTACTTTATAACTGTAATTTTCATAATAAATATCTGTGTTTTCTGATGGTATTAGGCCACCCCTGTGAAAGGGCTATTTGATCCCCAAAGTGTCATGAGCTACTGAATAATGTCTCCTTTAGGGCTAAGAAGTTTTCTTCTCTTTTAATGTTGCTCTTCGAGAACAGTTACAAATTAAAACATATGCAATATAATGTAACTGGATTTGGAAGCATCCAAAAGACAGGTGTGTCTGTGCAGGTGTTTGCAGGTGTTTGTGTTGTAAATGTGGGTGGTACTATCCCTCACACTAGAGTCATGCATTAAAGAAAAAGAGAAGGAAGGATAAATCAACTGGGCACCAGTATTTATCTCCCTCTGCTTCCTGACAGCAGAAGCAATGTGACAATGTGACAATACACCTCATGCTCCTGCCACCTTGCCTTCCTAGCTATAAGGAACTTCATCGTCAACCGTGACTAAAAACGGACTCTTCCTTAAATTACTTTTGCGAGGTATTTTGTCACAGCAACAAATAATAATCATTGCATTACAATTTACTTTCTTTTATATATCTCCATGTTATAGTTAAAATGATATATTTGTATTTTGAGTGTGTGTGTGTGTGTGTGTGTGTCTATATTTTCCATTAATTCCATTTTGGGATAGTAAAGAAGTACCTTACAAAATATTTATTATAGGAATGAACATTACTCTGATAGGGTTGAGAGTCATTGCTTTGTAAAAATATTCCTTACTAAGCCTGAGAAAAATATACCAGTAAAACTCCAATTTTATGAATGAATACATTTGAATCTGCTGCTTTGGGTTTTGTCATTGATTCTGCTTGATTGATGCTGTCTGAGTACATCTGAGATCTGTAATCTATTCACTCTGCCTTAAAGCAATCATCTCTGTTAGTCTAGAGTTAGGTTTTACAATGTGCTCTGTCCCATATTGTTGACCTCTGGCTAACTGCATGCTCAAACAAAAGGAGAAGAACACATGGAAAATAGTTGTGATTGGCTTTTCCCACCACAGAGGAAAGAGACAGCAAGAAGCAGCTGAGAGCTGGGAAAAGAATACATTTTCCTTCTTTCTTTTTGGCACAGAGAGCTCATGTAGGCCACCCCAGCCCAGATTGGCCTCAAACTTGCTATGCAGTTAAGGGTGACCTTACACTTCTGATCCTCATGTCTCCACCTCCCATTACAGGTGGTCTCTATTATTGTGGTGATATGTTATTTATGATTTACTAAAGCTTGCCGGAGGATTCAGAAAGCAAAGTCAGCCTCAGCTATAGAGATCAGGTAGCGGTGATACACACCTCTAATCCCAGCAGCCAGAAACTTGGAGGTGGTGGCATATACCTTTAATCCTAGGACTCAGGATTAAGAGGTAGAAGGATCTCTGTGAGTTTAAAGCCACCCAGATCTACACAAGATTGATCTAGTCCTAAACAGAAACAGCTCACACAAAGATGATCTCAGCACCTTTAATCCCAGCACTAGAGGGATATAAAAGATAGGAGCTCAGTCTTCAGTACTCAGTATCAGGCATTCATTCTGGAGCCACATTGAGCATAAGAAGACATTGAAGACTCAGGATTCTTCAGCCACGCTGAGGAGAATCTTCAGTCTGAGGTTTGGTGGAGCCAGGGCCAGCCCTTTCAGTCTGAGGTAGAGTGAGAGCTAGTGTCCAGGGGTTTTGCTTTTCTGATCTTCAGATTGACATTTGAACACCAATATTAGTCTCTGGGTCATTTATTTTTCATGTTACATACTACACACAGTTTTATGTAGCACTAGGGATCTATCCAGCCCATGGCTTTGTGCTTACTAGGTAAATACTGTCAACTTAGCGCCATCTCCAGCCCCCATTTTCTTTATTGTACATACCCAGACTACACTGAAACAGAAATCTTTTTGTCCAAACCAGTTTTTGTTATTGTAACAAAATGCCAGACATAGAGCGCTTATGGAGAAGAAACTTTAGTGTAAAGAATTCAACGTTCAAGGGAATGGTGCTGATGTTGTTTTTAGCTGTATCACACCCTGGCAGGAGTGTGTGTGTGTATAATATTTGGACCAGGAGCAAAAAGAGGAGAGAGGAGGAAGGAGCCAAAGAGAAAGGGAGGTAAAGAGAAAGGAGAGAGAGAGGGAGGGAGAGAGAATGTATGGATGATTGATGGATGGATGGATATAAAGATGAATGAAGTAGAAAAAAGTGAGTGCAAGACCCAGCTTGGGATATATACTAAAATCTAAAATCCCATTTCAAAGAAAAATTAAAATTGCCAATTAAGGATATTAAAACATCACCGTCTAACAATAGCTTATTTCAGGAAGGAAGGAAAATTTGATATTAGCAAGTTAAATGAACTTCCCAAAAGGTATATCAGATGGTAAGGTTTTTTACTTTTTCTTCAGAATTGTCTCCTTTCCCTTAAGTCTCCAACTTTTCTTTTGTCTTTTTGCCTCATGAGCTGTCTTCCCTCTCTGTCATTACTGACTGCTCCTTTACTAACTGTTTCTCACTGGGTTATGGGTCTACTCCACTTTCCTATCTTAAAAAAGCATGGGTTAAAATTAGCGAGGCTATGAATGAAGGCAAAAGCAGGGTGTGGGAGAAGGGGCTAGTTGGAGAGATGGTGTATAAATAGAGTTAAAAAGACTCAGTGACTGACTGGCTATGACAGGTGACAGGGACGAGCAATCCAGGATAATTCTTTGTAACTGTGTGTTGTCATAGAAGAGGGTGTCCCCGCTGGGAGAACAAAAACAAGACTTCAGTGTGGTGTAAGGTGCAGAGAGAGGTGGTTCTGACTCTCTGTGTGAGTTCTGCTCCTCCAGACTCCAACTAAGCTTCTATTGCAGTTCAGCACATCCAGCTCTTTCTGGGGCATGCATGCCTTTTCCTTGGAGTTGGAATGTAAGCCTTTCCTGGGTTACAAGTGGAACATCCTTTCTCTGAGCTGAATGGGGCAAGAAATAGTTCAGACCTTCAAATTCATAAGACAGGAAAAAACAAAACAATACAAAACAGCCAATGTCTCAGGGGTGGGACCCAAGTCTAAATATGAATTTCACTTAGAAACACATGCTTGACACACATGGTTTGAAGGTTATTTTTATATGGCATTTTTAATGCACCTGGGTTTTGGCTGCAATCTCTCATGTAAAGTAAGAAATGGATTTTTCCACTTGTGATGTCATGTTAATATTCGGAGTTTTGACTTTGGAGCATCTGGGATTCTGGATGCTCAGACTATTTGTGTGCTGTTTCCAAGAAGTTTCTAGCCAACAGAATAGTAAAAAAAAAAAATTAACTGAGAAAAGAACAATGGACCAAATGATGGTAATATTATTACACATACAACTCAATATAAGAATGGAGTCTTCTTTGTGTCCCTGTTGGCTATAGCCCAAGGTAGACATCACAGCCCAGAGTAAGGTAATAACACACTATAGACCTGGAAAAGGAAGTACAGGGACACGAGATACGCATCATTCAAAAATCAGCTGGCTCATTGCCCATTTCTATCTGATAAAGGTTAGAGAGGCCAAGAAAATAATACTTAGGAGGTGGTTTTTAGAGAGCCGGAGAACTTGAGTTTCCCCCTACACCCTGGCACCATAAGAAAGGGATGAGAGGTACTTCCTTCTTTAAGTGTAAAGAGATTATGTCGGTCACTTGTAGTGTTTGATGTGTGTACCCTTCAGACTGAGAGGCAAGGTGTATAGGGTTCCTATGTGCCTGGAAGCCACTCCCAAATAACCACTCAGAGACTTATTATTAATTATAAATGACTGGCCGATAACTTAGGCTTGTCTCCTCCAGCTAGTTCTTACAACTTAAACCAATCCATTTCGTTCTACGTGCTGCCTCAAGGCTTGATTGTTTACCCTCATCTGTGAACTTCCAATGTTGCACCTTCAGTTCTGGTTTCCTACTTCTCTGACTCTGCCCTTCTTCTTTCCAGCATTGTCTGTGTCAAAATCCCGTTCAGCTATCCGTTAATCAGCTTTTTATTAACAATGACAACAACATGTTTTCATAGTGTACAGGAGGGTTATTTCACAGCAATGGTGGATCAGTGGTTTACGTCTGAGGAGGTGGACAGGCACCTGTGTGCTGGATCCCATGATGGCAAAGCAATACAGAGAAAATACAAAACACATTGTTCCACGGTTTGATAGACCATAGCACAAGTGTGCTCTTGAAGGTAGATCATGATGGGGAGTGAGCTGTACTGGGGCCATCTCACTACCACAGTTGTGTCCATGGAGGAAAGTTAAGTAAATGTCCATCAATGTAAAACGGTTCTGCTGGTGACATACCCCTACTGATAAGGATGGAGTCGTTTTACCACTCTCCATCCCTATCACCAATGTCCTACTCCATAGAAAAGCTATAAAAAGCCCAGCAAGGGCTGGTACTGTAGCTCCTAGTGGTAGAATGTATGCTTTGTATGTGTGAGGGCCTGGGTTCAATCCTTAAAACTCTCTCTCTCTCTCTCTCTCTCTCTCTCTCTCTCTCTCTCACACACACACACACACAGCCTTTTTTTGGATCATTGATTAAATCTGTGTGTGGTGATGTATTATTTATGATTTATTAAAGATTGTCTGAAGATCAGAAAAGCAAAGCAGCTGGCCAGTAGCTCTCACTTCTATCTCAGACCAAAGGGGTGATTCTCAAACTGCTCCTGACTTCACTGCTCCTCAGATTCACACTCAGACTGCTATGCTCTTCTCCACGTTGATAGAGACTAGTTCTAAGACTGAATGCCAGCACCGAAACCCTGCTCCTGTCTTATATACCTTCCTAATGCTGGGAATAAAGGCGTGTGATCCCAGGCACTGAGATCACCTTTGTGTAAGCTGTTCCTTTTAGGACTGGATCAATTTCATGTAGTAAGTGTGGCCTTGAACTAACAGAGAGCCATCTAACTCTTAATCTTGAGTCTTGGGATTAAAAGGTGTATATCACCACTGCCTGATCTCTATAGTTTGAGGCTGGCTTTGTTTTCCGAATCCTCAGGCAAGCTTTAATAAATCATAAATAACATATCACCACATCTGTGTTACTCAAGAGAGAGCTTGCTGGTTGATTATTCTCTCATCTTCATATATAGTCTCACTATATAGCCCTGCCTTGCCTGGAACTTCTGTGTAGACATGCTGGCCTCAAACTCAAAGAGATCCCCAATCCTGGTATCAAAGTCTTGCAACACTGAGCTTGGCTCCTCCCTCTGTGTTATTCCCAGATGAGAGATTAGTATCAGAAATGGAGGGACCTAAATGAGCAGTGTGGAGAGAGAAGACTTTCCAGGTCCACCTTCCCTGATGCAGGAAGCAGAGTACAGCAGGCTGTGGGTGAAGGAGGATAGACGCCATCCTTTACATCAAATCGGAAGAGCAAGGGCTGCCTAAGATTGGGCACATTGGCAACAGAACTGTGATTGACATTTTGACTTGGAATGACTTAAAGAGCGTCTGGTGACCAACAAAGTCATGACAACTGTCCTGAATCTAATCCAAAGACAAGTAAAGACAAACCATATATAATTCAAGAGAAACAGAACCAATGGGTTACCCATGATCATGTGTATGGGGAGATTTATTGTGGAAAATGGCTCAGTTATTGGTGTTGAGAAGGTCCCTCCCTAATCTATGACAGACAGCCAATAGTTTAATTCAGGTCCAGTCCAAAGGCCCAGCACTCCAGTGTCTGAAACAGGAGAGGATGGGTGTCTGAGCTGGAGCGAAGTTTGACTTTGTTTGCCTTCTTCAGTTGAAGCCTGCAGCACGTGAACCGTGCTCTGCCCTGGGTGCCTTCCCTTTGCTGTACTAAATCGCATGCTAACATCTAGAAACACCTTCACAGGCACAGCCAGCACTTTCCGCCAGCAACCTGGGTATCCCTTCAAGTTGACACATAAAATTAACCATCACTAAGCAGCAGCAGCAGCAGTGAAAACTGATAATTTTTTTTATTGTACCACATAAGTACTGTTTATTATAATATTCTCATGTGGCTTTTCAGGGATGTGTAACTGAGAAGAGAATAGAAAGGAAGGGCAGATGTGACTGTTACATGAATTAAATTTATCCATAGAAATGCCACTAAGATGACTGTTTTTGTTTCCTTACAATAATGCTAGGAGCATTTTAATTAATCAATTTAAATATGCATTAGGTAATTTTAAAATGAGCTGTGCAATCTGTTCCACAGCTGGGGGAGTGATCTGACATCTCGCCTCTGTGCAATAAGCACATTAGACATTTCACTTTTCTGCTTCCAGAGAATCACAGAAGCAGTGGAAGGCTGAGATGAATGGTTTGCCATTTCTGTTTTGTCACTGATCAGTTTCAGGGAATCAGAAAAAAACAAAACAAAACAAAGCAAAGCATGTTCCTCTAAAACAATGGGGATGGTGCCCATAGCCAACAAACTCCAGAACAAACAACATTAATGGATTTTTCTTTTTGGTATCTGGGGATTTTAAAATGCCTTCAAATGCTTAGCTTCCAGATTGTTCTTCACAGAATTTGTAATAGTATCCAATCCAAGTCTTTTAACAGTAAATGAGTAACACGGGGACAATCCAAACAGCAACCCCATTGTGTTCCTACAACTTGAAAAATGTGTGTGTTGCACACAAAAGTATTTACATTGACGGAGAACCAGTGCAACCATTTAGTTCATGGAAGTAGAATTTCGGATTCAGTAGGAGATTAGAGTCATGAAAGGATGGAAGAGAGGCTCTAGCTTGGCATGGAGACCTGACTCTGTGTTTTCTGGCTCTAGGGAAAGCCCTTGTTGTGCCCTTAGGATCCCAAGAGCCCCTTTAAACGCTTTGTGCAACTCCTTTAGTGTAGGTAAGAGTAAGACTGGGCACCAAACAGCTGCTAGTCTTGATTTTTACTTACGGCAAATGTTCCTTTCTTTCCTGTGTATAGGTGTATGTGACCTGTGTATTTGCATGTGTGTAAGCACGTGGGTGTGGCTGTGCACGCGTAAGTTTGTGCAGCAGTATGTGGAGGCTGGAGATTGACATCCAGACTCTTCCTTTATTGCTGTCAACCTTGTGCACTGAAGCATCTCTGAGTGAACCCTGAACCTGCAGTGTCGGCTAGTCAAAGCAGCCAACTTGTTCTGGGGATCCCCTGCCCTCCCCTCCCAAGTGCTGTGATTATGTGGTTATACATCCTGGAAGCAAGCACCTTCACCTGCTGATCTTGGCCTTGGCCTTGTTTTCATTTTTCTTTCCTTCCTTCCTTTCTTTGTCTGTCTGTTGTTTGTTTTTCTTGAGACACAGGGTCTTACTACAAATCTCTGGCTGTCCTGGAACTTGCTGTTTAGATCAGGCTGGCCTTGATCTCACAGAGATTGGCACCCTTTTGCCTCCTACGTGCTGAGATTAATAGTATGGTCCACTATGTTGGCTAGTTTTGTGCCAACTTGACACAAGCTAGAGTCATCAGAGAGGAGGGAACCTCAATTGAGAAAATGCCTCCTTAAGACAACGGCTGTAAGGCATTTTCTTAGTAAAAGATTGATGCAGGAGGGCCCAGCCCATTGTGGATGGTGCTATCCCTGGGCTGGTGGTCCTAAATTATATAGAAAGCCATGATGAACAAGCCACACAGGAAGCAGCACTCCTCCATGGCCTCTGCATCAGCTCCTGCCTCCAAGTTCCCGCCCTGCACGAGTTCCTGCCTTGCTGCTTTTGCTGGGGAACTGCTATATGGAATTGTGAATGAAAGAAACCCTTTCTCCCCTAAGTTGCTCTTGGTCATTGTGTCTCATCACACTTAGTAACCTTAACTAAGACAGCCACCATGCTCTCAGCCTTTGCTCTGTTTTTCGCAACACAACCTTCCTATATAGCCCAGGCTAGCCTCCAACTTGTGACCTTGCTGCTCCCCCCACTCCCCCAGCACTGGGATTATAGGCACACACACTTTGCTGAGTTCTAAAACGCTAACATTGTTAGTGCCATATCAACTTTTTTCAGTGGTGCTAATTCTCTCTTTTGTGTTATCTGCTAATTCCCTTTTTCACAGGGACTCCTAAATCCTGTGTTGGGGAGGGTGTGGTACAGTTTCACATTTTGTTATATTTCTCAAGGCCTACATGGTTTCTCAGTTTTCAGCCTTGTAATTGGGAGTGCATTTGAAGTCTTTCTTGTACACTGAATAGCTTTAAACTTAATTTCTCACTGGTGGTTCTAGCTTGGGGGTGAGTGGATGCTTTGTGTGGCTTCCTGTAACAGAGAAAGGTTTTTTTTTTTTTTTTTTTTTTTTTTTAGTCCTTGCCCCTTCCTGATTTATACATAGGACTGAGTTCTAGGTCTATGTGACAGGTAAGTTCCTACACCCAAGGCAATATCCTATCATTATGTATCTGCTAGGCTTCAATTCCTAAGCATTATTTTAGGTTTGGGAGTTCTTTCTTTCTGGGGAATTTCCCTGCCTAGATTTTTGCCCTGCTTTTCAGGAAAAGCGTTTACTTGCATTCTATCCAGGACTTACTTAGCTATATTGGCAGGGATGGGTTTGGGTAGGCTTCTCACAGCTCAGTATGACTCACTTCCTATAAGTCTTTGGATTGATTTTGTGACCTTTTGTTTTTATTTGGACTATATTGACTCTTTAGATAAATTTGGGAGGATGTATTAGCTGCTTTGCCCAAATGCCTGACAAGAAGCAACTTAGAGAGAGACAGAGACAGGGAGAGAGAGAGACAGACAGACAGAGACAGGCACAGAGAGAAGTTTATTTTGCTTCAAGGATTAGCTCTGTCCTTGGTAGTGGAAGGCTGCTGGCTCACATCTAGGTGGACCAGTAAGCAGAGTCATCCCTGTGTTCAGCTGACGTTCCTTTTTGCCTTCTACTGAGTTTCAGGGTCCCAACTCATGAGATGATGTCACCCACGTTCAAGGTAGCCTTACACTCTTCCCACCCTGTCTGCAAACACCCTCACATCAAGTTGACAACTGAAGTTAGTCATCACAGAGCAAGCTTACAAATTTAAGTTACCGAGTCTTACTGGCTGTGAATCTCATATTTCTCTCCATAAATACTTTAAAAAAAATCCTACTGAAATTATGCAGCTAAAAGATACTTCTTACAGCTAAATTTAGTTCAAAGTTTTATTATAACTTATTCTTACACGTTTCTGGCTAGTTAATTATCGTGAGTAAATGATCTAGTCATTATAGCTTTAGTTTTGTTTAATTGGTTTTTATTTAACTCAGTTGCCTACTATAAAACAATAACCTTATTGTGTAATTAAGTTGAATTATTTTTATATGTTAATATCAATATATAGTTCAGAAAATTTAAATACATATTTGCCAAAATTACCACCTAAAATGCACATGCAATAAAATTATTGAAACAAGTAGACATGGGAAAGACTAACAAATCAATAAGCCAGACTAGTGATTCTCAACCAGTGGGTTGAGACCCCTGTGGGGGCCACATATCATATCAGATATTTACATTATGACTCTTAACAGTAGCAAAATTGCAGTTATGATGTTGCAACAAAATAATTTTATGGTTGGGGGTCAGTAAAACATGAGGAACTGTATTAAAGGGTCACAGCATTTGGAAGATTGAGGGCCACTGAGCTAGACTGATATATGTGTTTTTTCATGCTAGAGTCCCAGTGTCTAAATATATTGGTTGAGAGAGAGACATGGTGGAACCCTGAGCAGTCGCGGCCTGTTACCAGCTGGCTTTACGCAGTGGATACTGTGTGAGCTGGGTGATCTTGATTGCAAGGGTAAAAGGCAACTCATACACACAGAGATGTTGGAGAGAAGCCTTATAGAAGCATGAGCCCGTTCTCCTTTCTATACAGGACTATTTGTGACATACAAGCCTACTGGTGAAGCTTTCTTAACAGCTTCAACCAAGATGGAGACCACATGTGGCTCTTTCATACCACAAGACCACTATGTAATCAATAAATTATTATTGTTTTTCAGGGTTTTATTTATTCAATGGTACAGATCTCTTTCCTCATTGGCTCCATTAATTACTGTGGGCACTTAAAGATTAAAGAGATTTTAGTAGTTTTAGAACTCCTCTGTGGAATATTTTCAAAATATTTCCGAAGCCTTCTGGTTTACCAGACATGCCGAGTGAATGAGTATTTGCGTTTGGCAAAGCCCCCTACGTAATCTGACATGCTTTTCTGGTTGGGATTCGTTTCTCTAGCCTAACCCTTTAATTGTATGGATGAGACAGTTTTCCTAGAAGTAAGAAAAATGCTTCTAATTTAAGGTTACCTTGGTTAACACAGGTAGTTAGAAGACTTAAGCCTTAATGATCCCATTTCTCCAGTGCTTTCCAAGCTCCTATCTCACCATGATCAGGCTGTAATTTAGTTTCTGACTTAATGACTTGGGGTTTTAGGCAGACCTTTATTTTCAAAACAAATTTTTGCCTTTCTATAATGTTGATGAATGGACAATGCTCTACACTGTGCTTTGGGTCTAGATTGTGTAAGAGGCCCTTACAATTACACTGATCCAAGTTAGTTGCAAACAGCTGCAGTTGGGAAAGTCTCTGGGTCTAGTGCTGGAAAAAAAGACGTAGACAAGCAGGAAAACAATTTATAAAGACCCACCACATTACGTCCACATTTCCTGAAATAATGAACAGTATATGTAATTTGTGGCTTGGCATCATCTTCTGCCCTGAATGTGTTTCGTGTCTTTTAAAATCAGATCTTTGCAACACATTTGATAAACCGTAGGTGGATGCAAATACAAACGCTTACTCTTTCACATGGCCTTTTAAGGTGGGCTCTGCAGACAATAGAAAAGCAAGGGTGTCCTTTCCTTTCTTCTTCCTTTTAAATGTTTACTATGTATGCAGGGTTCTGCCAGGACGCCAGAAGAGGGCACCAGATCTTCATTATAGATGGTTGTGAGCCACTGTGTGGTTGGTGGGAATTGAATTCAGGACCTCTGGAAGAGCAGCCAGTTCTCTTAAACGCAGAGTCATCTCTCCAGACGTACCCCCCTCTCCCCCTTTACTTTTTTGTTTTGTTTTTCGAGACAGGGTTTCTCTGTGTAGTCCTGGCTGTCCTAGAACTCCCTGTAGACCAGGCTGGCCTTGAATTCAGAGAGATCCACCTGCCTCTGCCTCCCGAGTGCTGGGATTAAAGGTGGGCACCACCACCGCCCTGCCCTTTCTTTACTTTAAGTGGAGGAAGAGACAGTCATTATTTGTGGAGGAGAAAGGAACTTAGTTAATCAATATACACTTCAATTCTACCTCGTTTAACTACTAACTAATCATGATGCTTTTTTTTTTTTTTTTTTTTTTTTTAATTCATCAGGCCTTAAATTTAACTTTTCTAATGGCACAACTGGTGTGATTTCAGTATAAAGTATTTTGGGTCTTTTCTCTTTCTTCTTTCCTTTCTTCCTTCCTTCCTTCCTTCCTTCCTTCCTTCCTTTCTTTCTTTCTTTCTTTTGAGACAGGGTTTCTCTGTGTAGCCCTGGCTATCCTTGAACTCACTCTGTAGACCAGGCTGGCCTTGAACTCATATACTAAAGACATGTGCCACCACCATCCAGCAAATTTCTATATTATTATTTTGACTCAGTACTTAAAAAAAATCACCTATTATAGCAATCTAGCAAGGAATGATTTATAGATCAACTGGTCAGAAATTGTTTTAACTACTGTCACTTAAAATTACAAGCAGGATTCATAAAGTAAAGCCTAGAGTCCTGGAATCTGCTCTTAGATTTTAATTCATGCTACCGTGTGACCTTCCATCTGCGTGGGTCTCAGGGCGTTCATCTATAAATAGGAGCTGAGAGGATTCGTCCTGGATGTTTTCTAGTGCTGTTGATCTGTCATTCTAGGAAACCAGAGTAGCATGCTTCTGGCTATTTTGAGAAATGGATCATTCTCTCTCTCTCTCTCTCTGTCTCTCCCTCTCCCTTTTTCTTTTTCTTTTTCTCTCTCCCTTCCTCCCTACCTCTCTTTCCCATCTCTTTCTCTCTGGTGCTGGGGTTTGCATCCATACCTTATCCCTAGGTATGATTTTTGGTTGATTTGTTTTTGAGACAGGATGTCCCTCTGTATCTCAGGCTGGCTTTGAATTCAGAGATCTGCCTGCCTGTGCTGCCCAAGGGATTAAACGGACATGCCTGGATTGAAGGCATGTGCTGTAATGCCCAGTCTCTGAGACAGGGATTTTAAACCGATTTTTAAAATATGTCAGCTAGATCTACGTATACCTTCATGTGATGGTTAATTCTGATTGTCAACTTGATAGGATTAAAAGGCATGGGGCATCGATTAGGCATACATTTGGGTGTGTCATGCCAGAGAATAACAAGTACTGCCCCACAGGATGTGGTCCTGGACTGAATACAACAGAGAAAGCCAGATGAGTTTTCTTTCTATTTATGAGCTTTTTTTCTTCTTTAGCATTCAGACAAATGGTTTTCCAGGGATGCTCTGGGACTGTGCCTCATGTTTGTTTGTTTGGTTATTTATTTATTTGCCACCTTCCCATGAGATTTTTCTTAGTGTTATCTAAATATGCCTTACTTATTCTGAGTTCCAAGACCTTGGGGGAAACACGTTATGCCTTGCATTTGTCCCTTTTTGATAGAACCTATGGTTTCCCCGGTGGCTCCACCATCTAATGCTTTAGGATGCTTCATTTGCAGTCACCTTGGAAGGAGGAAGGTGCAAATGGCAGAGCCGCCAGACTCCAATGTGCCTTAATAGTGGAACTGGTGCCCCTAGTTTCTTGCTCTGACTTTTGACTCCTGTCTTGTCAGAGTCAAAAACAGGACATTTGGGGACCTTGAAGCTGTGCCACAGAACTTGTGACAGCTTTTATTTCTGCATTGTGGCACTCTAGGTTTTCATCCTGACCCTTGATGGAAAGATGCAGCGTTCCGAGAGGAGGGCAAAGCTTGAATCTGCTCAACCTTCTCACAGGAGCTTGCCCAGGGCCTTCTGAGCCGCTTCCTGTGGAGGACTGAAAAAGGTCAGCATGGTCACCCAGAACTAGGAGCGGGGAGTGGTGGGGGTGGGGGGGTGTAAACCCAAAAGTCTTGCTTGGTTTCCCCCAAAGAGAAACCGTTGCATTCAATGGAATCACCTGTTCCTAAACACAGCTGCATTCCAACAACTCATTCCTTTCGGCGCTGAGTCTACTTGCCATGTTCTGTCATTGTTTTACCCCCTCCTCTGGGTTTTCCTACCTCCTCTCTCTCAAAGACTGCAGGAATTGCCTTTTATCCATTATTCTAGCTCTTGGAACTTCTGGCTGTGTGGTTTTATTTATACGGAATTGCTTCTTTGGAAATATCTCTAATGTGTTGCGTGAACAAATGGCTAACTGTTTGTCTGACAGGTGATTAAATAGCTTAGAAAACTTACTGTCCTTAACCTTTTTGGGCTCAGAAAGGCCTCTTGAGAATTAAGGTAGTCTGGAGAATAGTGCATGTTCTTTTTTAACACGTGCCTCTGTGCGTCGATATCTTTCTTGCTTGTACAAATAAAGCCTGTCTGAGGGTCCCAGATATCACCACACCTCTGGGTCATGAGACACCCCCCCCCATTTTGGCATAGTAGAACCCAAAGTACTATTCACTGACCAGCCATGTACCTCCTGCTGCAGTTGTCACACAGCCTGGACAGGTCATTTGGTCATCACCTCCCATCGTGCTCAGTGAAGACGGAAGGAGCACTTCCTGATGATCTCTTTCTTTGGGGTCCACTGTGAAGGCCTTTCTGCTTGAGTGTCTGCTTGATTTTCTAGTTAACTCCTAGGGATGAGGCTGTGGGCAGGGAGACAGATTGTGTGCCAGGAACTCTCTGGGAAGGACAGGCCTGAGAGGTAGCTCTCTAGACACTAGCTCTGTTGTCCAGGCACAAAAGAAAATGCCAAAAGGAAATCCTGCAAATGTAAACCCTCATCATCCATTAGTCCTTCCATCACTATGTGAAGACAAAGATGGATGTGGGCGTGGCTAAGTGGAGAACTGGATCCAAGCTGTTTCCCTTACTTGAATAAAGAGCAGTTAGAAGCCTGGTGTTTAAAAGCACCCTGGAGGCAGAGGCAGGCATATCTTTAGGAGTTCAAGGCCAGCCTGGTCTACAAAGGGAGTTCCAGGACACTCAAGGCTTTTTTGAAAAAACTATATATATATATAGTGTAAATATAAATCTACTCAATTTTACTGAGCTGTTGTATTTGTTTAGTTCAACGGGAAATAAAAGTAAACGTAGGTTTTAAGAAATCAGGGATGTGACTGGTATTACTCATTTTACATTGCTAAAATAGTTTCAATTTTTTTTTTTTTTTTTTTTACTTTCATC
Source organism: Phodopus roborovskii (assembly GCF_943737965.1). Taxonomy (NCBI): domain Eukaryota; kingdom Metazoa; phylum Chordata; class Mammalia; order Rodentia; family Cricetidae; genus Phodopus; species Phodopus roborovskii. Next base: position 14,980,838 of record NW_026126482.1, on the reverse strand, counting down.
TGATTCTTGATGGTAATGATAGTTTGAGTGCACTTATCCCAGGAAATAAAAATTTCCTAATAGAACATAAACAGTACTCAGTAACAAGAATCCTTATTGAGCATAAAGCTCCACCTACAAAAGTGCTCTCTCGCTGTTCAGTGCCTGGAGAGGCTGGGGCAGTGACTCTAGCGTTGTCAAGTGGGTTCTGACCACCAGTGCTTCCAGACTGTGGTGCTCAGCCTATGATACAATGTAGCAAGGTGCTGGAGAAAGTGATTTTGTGTCTCTAGATTTTATTTGACTCTGTGGAATGCGCTAGCCCTAGGGAACAGGCCAGGTCTGTCTGCTTGTGAACCACAAGCCCTGGGGTGCCTGGAGAGGCATGCAAAGCATGCCAGTGAGCTATTTTACTGAGTCCTCTATGCCATGTAAAGCATGCCGGGTGAGCTATTTTACTGAGTCCTCTATGTCATGTAAAGCATGCCGGGTGAGCTATTTTACTGGGTCCTCTGTGCCATCAGGCTCACAGCATTCAGCAGAGCCCAGCAGGCATCCACATGCTACTGCTTGGGTGGCTTCATTGCTGAGTGTGAAAGTAGTGGAATGCAGTCAGAGAGATGCCCCTCAAATGCATGGTTGACAGTATGAGTGATGTGCGCACTTTGCATATCATTCTCAGTAGAACACATGCTATAGGATACAGTCTTTGCTATTTGGCTTTTGATGTTATTGGTCTCTTGATTATTATTGTAATAGTTTTCTGCAACAGATAATATTGAGAAAGTTCCAACAGCTAATGCCTTTCGAGCAACATACCTGTAAGACTTCTGGTCCCCCAGCACACACTGGGCATGAGTTCTAGCCTGATGATCCTTAGCATTTAAAGGAGATGCAGATGTTCTCCATTCACCCAGGCAGTGTCCACAACACACTTAAGCGACTGTCTAATATGCCCTAAGGGATTGTTGACTATAATAGGTTTGACATTTGGGAGGAGGAAAAAAAAATGAATGCATCAAAGTAAAAGCCAATTTAAGAGCAAGGAGACAGTTATTCCTGCATAAGTGTTCTGTTCTATCAACTCTTCTCAGCTGGGCTGGGAGGGCAGGAACGAGCCGCTTCCTTCAGCTGCTGCTGAGTGTCACTCGCTTGGATCCCCTGATCCCTTTCCATTTACAGAACAAGAATGGGACTAATTATAGCATCCCCAAATACATTTACTCCGAAGCAGCAATCTCTTCCGCACGCATCCTTCACAGCAGTGACAGAAGATGGAATTATTTTGTCGCTTAGGAGCATTTCTGACATTGGATGTGAAATCTAAACCTCAAACTCGATTTAAAAACACACTCAAGACAATCCAATTGATTTAATTTTAGGTGCATGAGTGTTTTGTCCTCATGGGTGTTGTGCACCTTTGTATACCCTGGTGCTCTCAGGGGTCAGAAGAGGGTGATGGACCTCTGAAATTGCAGTTACTAAATGTACAAGGAACAAATAAATATTCCACGTTATTTAGTGTATGTGTGTGAGAGAGGGAGAGAGAGCACTGGTGTGTGTGTGTGTGTGTGTGTGTGTGTGTGTGAGAGAGAGAGAGAGAGAGAGAGAGAGAGAGAGCACAATCATGAACATATGTGGAGCTAAGAAGATAATCGCAGCCATCAGTTCTCTCTTTCCATCCTGTAGGCTACAAGGATAAGCTGTATCACTTTTCCAAACACACACCACACACACACCCTAATAGAGCTCAGGGCAGTGCACATGTAGACAGATCCTCTTCCACAGCACCATGTTCAAAGCACCACACACTCCACCCCACACTATACACTTTATATTTTGAAGGCAGGGTCTTGCTAAATTGCCCAGGCTGACCTTGTACTTGCTCTATAACTCACACATAGCTTGAGCTTGCTACCTTCCTTCCCTAGTCTCTTGGGATAACAGGCTGGCACTACCATGCCTGGCTTAAAACCAACTTTAGAAAGCATCTCCCAGGAAATGGTATTTTCTCTGAAAGCCTAGGGTCTATACCAGCATCTGACCATCGGCCAAAATATAACCTTGGTGAAGTCTGTATCTCTTTTCTTTTTTTAAAAGTAAAGATTAAAAAAAATGTTTTTTTTTGTTTTTTGTTTTGTTATGTGTACCAGGTGGTGGTGGCATATGCCTTTAATTCCAGCCCTTGGGAGGCAGAGGCCAGCCTGGTCTACAAAGTGAGTTCCAGGACAGCCAGGACTGTTATACAGAGAAATCCTATCCTGAAAATCCAGAAAAACAAAACAAAACAAAACATAAAACCAAAATACAAAAAATTTTACTTGTGGAGGTGTTTTGCCTACAGGTATGTCTGTGTGAATGCCTAGTATACATAGAGGCCAGAAAAGAGTATAGAATTATCTGGAACTGGAATTATAGACAACTGTCTGCGGTCATGTGAGTGTTGGGAACTGAATCCAGGTTTTCTAGAAGGGCAGCCCGTGCTCCTAACTGCTTAGCTATCTCTCCAGCCCTTTTCCTTAGTTTTCTTTGTTCTTTAAGATGATTTCCTAATGCTCCCAACAACTAAGTCTCTCCTTAATTACATCCAAAACATATATGATCTTCAGAAGAAATAGGAAACAAATACACATATAGGTGTCATTAACCACAGATGGTGAGTAGGAACCTCTAACTTTGATACTCCAGGGCTAACTTCATCTGACACTAGAGATTGTCACAGGATTTAGAGCTACAGGACCTGAGTCCTAAGTCCGACTTCAGTCATCTTCCAGCATTCCATCTTCCCTTGCTTCGGTTTCTGGTTTCTGTCTGCTATCTGGGGGTTAGCATGACTCTGAGATGGCATGTGTACAGTGCTTTGCAAAGTGTGAAGTGACCTATCTCTATGGGTATTTTTTAAAAAATAACTTTGAAATTATGCAAGGAGATTTAAATAGGGAGCCTGGAGTTCTGTGCTTAGTTGTTATGTTAGTTAGAGTTTTGCCATAGTCAGAAATCCTGGAAGTAAAGAAATCTACACAGAAACGAAGTTTATTTTGGCTCACGGTGTTGATGGTTTCAGTCCATGACCAGTTGACTTCATTGTTTTTGGACTTGTGTGGAGGCCACGAATCATGCCACGAACACGTGGCAAAGCATTTCCTAGACAACAAGCAAAACAGAACCTGTGTTGTCCCATCATGGCAGTTTCTGTTAGTCCTTGTCTCTTAAAGCCACCTGTCCTCCATCCCCTGAGCACTACACTGAGGATCAAGCCTTCCACCTTGGACTCTGGGTCCACATCCAACTGTAGTTATCCTGATTTGCTGTTTCTCACCCTCAGAAACCCTGAAGTCCTCTGACTGTACTAGGTCTGTTTCCTCATCATAAAAACATGCAAAGTGAACCAGAACATTCTTTTCAACATGAGGCTTTTATTCTGTTTATGTCTTTCGAAACAGGGGCTCTCTGCATAGCCCTGACTACCCTGGAACTCATTTTGTAGACCAGGCTGGCTTCAAATTCACAGCTGTCAGCCTGCCTCTCACCCAAGAGTGCTGAAACTAAAGGCATGCACTACCACACCTGGCCTTGACATGAGGCATTTTACGATTCAAGTATTCAAATCATTTGCAAAGGAGACACTGTGCCAAACCTAGCACCAAGTCTGTAGAATATGCCATGTTTGAACTAGGAGCAAAGCTTGGGGATGATGGAGATGACTATTTGGGGAGGGCAGGAAGTGGTTCTCACAGAGGATGGGAGCTATAAACAGAGAATAAATGTGTCTCCATGGCCAAAGCTCCAGAAAGTGAAGGTGCTAGATTAGATGGCTTCATGTGATGAAGGTTGCAGGGCTATTTGGGGCCTGAATGAGCAAGTGTTAATAGACACCCCCACCCTGATGGAGGCAATGTTGCTGGGATCTAAGGCTGCAGGGATTTTAGGGGTCACCAACTGCAGGGGTAAAAGTGACAAGAGGAACCGATCTAGGAGACAAGGACAATGAAGCCAAAGAGGATCTGCTTACTGTCTGTCTGTCTGTCTGTCTGTCTGTCTGTCTGTCTGTCTGTCTCTTTCAGCAGTGAGAGTGTCAAATGAAACTCCGACTCAGCTGACTTCTTCTTCCTCATTGCATCCTTTAAGCTGAGTTTTGAAATTAGACTACAATCCCTTGTCACTGGCTCTCATGCTCCTGAGGGGACTGATTCTTGCTCATCTCTCTGACTCCCTTACCCTGTGTCCACTCCACACTGGTTACACTGGGGAGCTTGAAGTCACTAAGCTATGTGTGTGCTAAGGACTTACTTATACTGCCTTCCCTCATTTTCAGAGGGTTGGTGTTATTAGTAGGTTTTTCCTCCTGCCTGTCAGGACCCACCACCTCGCCAACCCCAAATAACACACAGAGACTCTGTATTTGATATAATGCTGTTGACCAGTTACTAGTTTCTTATCGGCTAGCTCTGTTTTTATTATTAACCCATTTCTATTAATCTAAGTATTTCCACATGGTCTTGGCTTACCGGAGGGAGGGACTGGCATTCTGCTCTCTTTGTCCTCCATCTTGGATCTCCTCCCTACTACTTCCTCTCTCCTCCTTGTCTCCTAGTCCCACCTATCTTCCTTTCCTATTGGCCAACAGTGCTTTATTCATTAACCAATAAGAGAAACATATTTTCATAGTGACATCTCCCATCAAGTGTGAGTTTAGCTTTACTTTCCAGACAGGATTTTTCTGACCACTTTACCTAGAGTTCTATTTTAACTGCCTGCATATTCTATATAGTCAGTATACCCACATACAGCCACTGACCAAAGAATGAATGAGAAGATAACATTTCCCTCTCCCCCTGTTCTCAGAGTTTGGCCTACTTTTTAGTTTATTCATTTATTCAAAGTAATATTTCTTATATAACTTCTGATTATTAAGCAGAATATCTAAGCTAATAAAGCAATACTTGAGTGTACAAGGAAGAAAATAAAGACCACTGAAGCTCTACAACCCAGGGAAGGTCAGAACTAACATGTTATTTTGCTGACACAATCATAAAAATCAGACATAGCAGTAGGGTACTATATGGTTGTTTAATAAGTGTACATATTATGTGTTTAAATCAGGCTAAATATGTACTCAGTCATTTATCATTTCATGTATGTGTCTGTATCTATGTATACACACATGCATGGAGGTACCTGGGGAAGCCAGCAGAGGGCATTGTGTCCCCTGGGACTGGAGTTATGAGTGGTTAAGGGTTGCCAGATGTGGGTGCTGGGAACCAAACTCAGGTCCTGTGTAAGAGCAGCCAGGGTTCTTAACCTCTGAACCACCCCCACACCCTCCATCCATGGTTCCTTCACAGCTTTTTGAGACACAGAGAGCACAGCTGTGTGTGTGGTCCCTCTGATGCAACACCACACTAGAACATCTTACTTCTGTTCCTTAGCGGCCATTATCACTTGTTCCTTGATGATGTATTTTCAGTGCTAGGAAAACTATATTACCATACAAGGGTTATACCAAAAACTGCCGGCTTATGCCTACGTTGTGACATACTAGCCCTTCTGTCAGACATTTTTCCATTTTGTGACACATTGGTATCTTGATGTTTTATTTTCCTCTTCATTCCACTTTTACAGCATCTTATCATGTGAGTCTGGACTGTTTTATTACTCATGGTCTCACTGAAGAGTTTTGAAATCTGGCTCTTCATTTTAAAAAGCAGTTGAGAGCAATATTTATCTTTTCCAAACTTAAAAAAAAAAAAAACCCAGTGGCTTGTCCCTCCAAAGGCCTTTGTTTAGTGGGGGGTCTCTGCATCTCTCAGAAGCCTCACCTCCTCCTGGCATCTGTACTGTTCTTCCCTGACTTGGAGCTAGGCTGACCCATAGCACGGCCCAATAGCTATCTTTGGTATAAGTAAGAAACCGTCATTATGTCTTTGACTGCCAGCATCGCAGAGGGGGCTTTTGTGGCAGCTAACAGCTGCACCTGCTATTTCTAAGATGTTGGAAGACCCACCCAGGATGTGCCCCTGGGAATGCCTATCATTTTTTGTAGGGGGAAGGGGCAGGGAGGGCTGTAAGGTTAGTGAGTGAAAACTAGGTGAGAAATTCTTCAACAGATTGTTAACTTGCCATGTGATAGCTAGAGAAAAGCACATTCCTTGCTGCAGCTTCTTGAATGCTCGTCTGTCTGAATCTGGGGTTTGAAGTCCAGTTGCAGACAGGGCTGTGGACAGCCAAATCATAGCAGCATACTTCTGAAATAGACGAGCACATGTAGGTGCGTTGTCTGTGTTTGTATTTCATGAGAATATGTACATATCTTGATAGTTTTTGTTTTTTTCTGAGACAGGGTTTCCCTGTGTAGCCCTGGCTGTCCTGGAACTCACTCTGTAGACCAGAGATCTGCCTGCCTCTGCCTCCCATTAAAGGTGTGTGCCACCATCGCCTGGCTTCTTGATAGTTTTTTTTACACGCCTATATATATGTGTATATTTATGACCACTGTATTGCTGTAGAATCTGAAAATTATAACCAGTCAACAACAACAACAACAATCCAACAAAATGTTTAAAAAGCAAACATTTGGGCCTGTGAGCAGATTTCTCTCTCCCTTGAAATGTAGATGTGCACAGGTGACCTGTGTTTCTAGCCGTTTGTGTGCACCTTGAGATAATGGACTTAAATGGACTCAACTTCCAAAAGAGGTCATGGTGATTTGTGAATTGGATTAGAAGCCTCAACTCATTATTGGAATTAATTGACCTCAAAATGAAGCTTTGATAATGTAAAGAGGACACTGGGAGAGCAAACTGTTTATACATTTCTTCTGATTTCACTACAAACGTACTAGCATTTGTCCATTTTTTTTTAATGTGAGTACAAAACCTTGGAATAAGAAATTGGTAAAGCCATTGCCAAAGAGCCATTAATTGGGTCTGAGTGTTGTGTAAGCATGCACCGCAGCTGCCTGCAATCAGCCACAGACTGCAAGGACAGGGTTCTCAAAATAGGGACTTGGTTTTTATGTGAATGATCATGCTCCTTCAGCACATCTGTGGTCCTGAGTTTGCACTTGGCTGTTGATGTCATTTTGTCCTGCCCACCTGCCTATGGCTGTGGGTCCAGGGTGGGTGGCCAATACTGATGCTTTGGCCATGTTATGTTCGTCATCCACTTTGCTGTGGGTCAGAAATTCAGACCTTAATATTTTAACTAAGACTTATTTCACTTTTGAGCTCATTGTTATGGTAAAGATTTATTGCAGGATATGTATCATCTCCAAGAAATCCTGTAACTGAAAGATGTGGGGCTTGAGGTCACCAAGGACACTGAGAAGGAATTTTTTTGGGGGGGCAGGATATGAGTTTATTAAAGATATTAACCCCATAGACAAGCATATACAGAACAGTAGGAAAGGGGCTGAGTGGAGTATTCCTGATAGGTTTCAGAGGAAGTGTGTGTGTGTAGGGTTATTCTATGCGTGTGACCCAACCACACCGTTAGCATATGAGCCTTTTGGTGACCTTCTCATGTAAATCAAACATGTATGTCCCTGTTCTCCAAAGAAGCACCATCAGCTTCTCCCTGTGGATATATCATACCTCTACATTTTCTTTAACTTCCCACGGACCTGCCAGCCTCCAGCGCTGCCTTGGAGGTCCTGTGTATCTGCTAAGGCTAAGCATAGACCTTGGCATGCAATAGTTGACAAATGCAAATGACAGGCGATAGCAGGCATGAGGCATTCTCTTGTATGTGGGTTCACCCCTTCCCTCCTCTTCCTTCCTTGATGTCCTTAAAACACTACTTTCACTGTATGTGTGGTTTGGGGAACGTGGAATCGGTTATTATCGCTTTTCATGTTTATTTACATGCTCACACATATACACAATATCTAGGAAAACGTTAAACCAAACAGGAAGATACATTCTACACGGGGCCTAATTGAGGACCCTTGACTAGGGCAACAAGACCCTAGTCAAGGATGGCCTATTATGCAAGTTTTATTTTGAAAGGAGCACTAGAGGGCGCTGTAGACTATAATTAGGAGTCCTGCTTGGCTTTTACAGTGTGGTGCACGCTGACGGTGCCAGGTGGCTGTCTCAGAAGTTGTTTACAGAAGTTTTAAGTCCAAATCAGCAGATTTTGTATATTGAGAGTACAAGCAAATGTCGTGGTGTCCTCTCCCTGTCACGCTGGGTGGAGGCTGTAATCCCACTGGCCTTCCCTGTATGTTTAATCTTCAGAGGTGCCTGAGGTTCGATAAAGCGGGGCTGTGGTCTGTCCAGGCTGTGGTCTGTCCATTAATTGAAGCGTTCCTTGTTTGTTGTGTGCAGAGGCTTAATGCAACTTGAGTAGCGATTAGCACGTGGATACTGCTCTAAGCAAAGGTGGGGCCAGTTTCTCTCATTGTTAGAAGTGATAACATGGCCTTTGCTGTGGGAGCTAATTATTTTTAGCAAGTTGTGTGGTGCTGTAAGAGCACAGAGTCTCCTGACTTGGGCAAAACTTATCACTTTCCTTCCTCCCTCCTCCCCTCCCTCCCTGTCTCCTTTCTTTCTTTGTGTTTGGAGACAGGGTTTCTCTGTGTAGCTTTGTAGACCAGGCTGGTCTTGAACTCACAGAGAGATCCACCTGCCCCTGTCTCCCCTGGCTCTGTTTCTTTGACATGGTAAGGGAACACTAAGTTTTCTTTTGGTCAGAGATTCTGTGCTGTTGACTCTTACACTCTGTGAGCCCCCTGTAGGTGCCACATACAGAAAGTATCTCCAAGAAGTTTGGGAAGCTGGATCTGTTGCTATTTTACTCTAGAAGTAGATAGCTCTTTGTGGCTAGCTTGAAAAATACTCATATAGAAACTGCCACCCAACCCCTGACCAGCTTTTTAAAAAAGAGAGGCCCTAATTAGTCCTAATTAAGTCTCACCAGGCTATCCTGACAGTACCAGGACATCCGAGGCAGACATTTCCATAATAGATTTAAAACCCTGTCTGCTCTCATATAATTGAGGCCAGACTTCCGTGGTCTTGTGTTTGGTAGACTATTGTTGCTATGCAGTTTCTAATCCCCGAAGAATGCATTGGTGCTCTCGACTGGGTCAACCTCCAAAATAAACTTGTTGAATGCATGGCATCTTACATGAAAAAGAGAGAAAGAAAGAAAGAAATTGCTAGCAAAAGTTCATCTCTTTTGAAAAGTAAATATGTTGGTCAATGGAGTTTATAACTCCTGACTTAAATACTGTGATTTCTCTTATATAGAGAACCTAGATTTAAAATGATACTATGTATGGAGTGAAGTGGGTGTATTTATATGTGTGTGTGTAAATCACACAACTGAGAAGGGGTCGGTCATGAGAACTGGGGAAGAGATCTTAAGGGAGGTAGGAAATAGCCTGATAGGAAAAAGAGGTCATAACTAGAAAATAATAAATAAATAGAAAAAATGTGGTTAAAAAAAAAAAGGCAGAAGGGGGTGGGGACAGAGCCTGCTGGAGAGGGAGAGGCTTGTGGGAGTGCAGTGGTGGAGGATGAATGACAGCAATGTGTGACGACACTTATACACAAAGATGCCTAGAAAAAAAATTCGTGTGCTAACCTAGAATGATAATTAAAGACCTCCTCCAGCCCTGTGGAAACGTAAAAACAGAGGGGTTTTTTTGTTGTTTTTTTTTTTATCAATTGCTAATTTTGTGAAAATTTCAACAACCCCTTGCAGGTCTTTGCCTGTGCACAGGCATGCCTGTGTGTGTGTGTGTGCATGTGTGCGTGTGTGCACGCGCGCACGCGCGTGTGTGCGCGCGTGTCTTGTGTCTCCTGGTGTGTCTGCACGCCCATTCACAGCCTTCTGATAGTTACTCCTGTGAGACAGCTCATTTCATTCATTTCAGTGTCTCTGCACATTCTGTATAGTTTCCAACCTGGGAAGGGAAATTGGAATTAGAGAGAGCACGGAGACTGGGGAGTGTCCATCTTTCAATGTCCCCCCCCCCCCCCGACTCACGTCTGAACTGAGCCTTGAGAGAAGGAGGAAAGGGCAGAGTAGTAGGAAGATGCGGCAGGCCCAACAGGGGGTCCTGATGGGTTAGGATGGTGAAAACTGGTCCAGCGCATGCAGAGAACAGAGAGGAATCCCAAGGGAAGGGTTGGTCCATCGTTCCTCAGTCCTGTCCCCAGGGCCTCGTTTGTGCCAGGTCCGGCAATCAGTGGGTGAAATGAGCAGGAAAGCTGCTTCTTGGAAGCACTTTTAACTCATGGGTCAAACAGATGAGTGGAAGCAGTCTAAAGTCACACAGCCCCAGGATTCAGCCTATGGACAGGTCAAGTGGAATTTGAGGGCTCAAAAAAGCAGGACTTCGATGGGAACTGAGGCAGGACGGGAGGGGCAGGAGGTCCAAATGATGCCAGTTTTCTCTTTCTAGGCCCCTCACATTCATTTGCAATAGTAGGAATGCTATCACAGCAATAGACCAAAATTACAAGCAAACAAAAGCAACCAAGTCTCATTGTAGTCTGCTTTTTTACGTGTGTGTGTGTGTGTGTGTGTGTGATGTATGAGTGTGGGTGTGTTTGTGCTCCATCGAGTGTGTAGAAGCCAGAGGACAATTTTGTGGCGTTCTCCCCATGTTTATGTCAGCTCCAGGGACTGAACTCAGGTTGCCAGGCTTGCATTAACCACACGCGTCTGAGCCAGGCAGCGGTGGCGCGCGCCTTTAATCCCAGCACTCAGGAGGCAGAGGCAGGTGGGTCTCTGCGAGTTTGAGGCCAGCCTGGTCTACAAAACTACACAAAGAAACCCTGTCTCGAAAAATCAGAAAAACAAAAACCCCACGCGCATCTTTACCCCCTGAGCCATCTCGGCAGCTGTACCATTTGTCTACTTCCGTGGGATGAAGGCTCCACATTTGATTGCTGCTTCCTCTGCAGGCCAGGGAGTGGATGGGGCAATAGGAAGACAGCCCTCTCCCCACCCCGCCCCCCTTCCGTATGCTCAGAATGCAGAGGGCTGCCGATTGGTTTACTTTGGCAATGGGAGAATAAGGAGTGGAGGTACAGAGAGATTATCTGCCTTGAATGTGAGCTAGAACTCGAAGATTTCCCAGCCCCACAGGAGGTGAGGTAAGGAAGGAGGAGCTGAACGGGAGAGTAGAGAATGGATGAGCTGGAGCCACAGGTCGGTGGTAGAATGCTTGCCCGCCCAGCCTGGGTGAAGCCTCGATTCCCGTGTCAGCATTGACCGAGAAGGAGGAAAACAAAACATTGGAGGAGGCGCAGGGCACAGGATGATGCTGGAACACGTGCAAGGCTGGAACAGATGTCACTTGAGCCTCAGGACCAGGACCAGGTGGGACCACCCAGAAGCTGTCCCCGACCCTCCTGGAGCTTTGAAGGGAATGGAGCCAGCTAGGTTTCAAAGATCTCCTTCTCTTTGCAGATCTCGAAGAAGTTTCCAGGAACCGTGCACAGAGAAACACACCAACTTTGTGCAGTTTATGCTCTGTTGGGCTGTGAATTGCTACGGCTAGGGCTCTGAATGGCTGTGGGGCGAATTTCCAGCCATTTAACTTTTCACAGCCAAACAACCTTGGGCATCTGAGTGTAATTCTTCTCTGGCTCTTCAGCAGGGGCTGGTGGATGAGAAAGCAAGCATTGGCTAGAGTCTCTGGAGTCAGGGGACAGGAAGCATGTTTCTAGGCTCAGGTTGTTGACCTTATTCTGGATTATGTTCTCAGCCTAGCTGACCTAATTTTGCATTGTTTACATCGAATGACTTGATTGTTTTTTGAAAATCTTTTCTGGCAAGTGAATTACCTTCACTACTGTCATTTTTCCCCACATTCCAACTTCCAGTTTTTGCCACATTGTACACACACTTGGAAATTTTCTCTTCAAGCCACATTTCATTCTTTTAACCCAACAGTGTGAGACTGTCGCTTTATTAGGTGAGTGGCAGTATCACTGGTTTTAGAAACATCCTGGTCTAGTGTATCATTTATGGGGACCTGGTTACCATGTGTTGTCAAGGCTTTTAAGACCTGTGCTGTTGCTTTGCAGCTTAGTGTTAAGTGTGTTGTTGAAATTTACACTTTAATTGATTTACTTGCATTGTTAAGTATGCCTCACCAGCCCAAAAGCAATGGTTGCGTTAGCCGTCATTGTTATAATGAATTGTGGGCATGATTTTGACTGTGTGTGTGTGTGTGTGTGTGTGTGTGTGAGAGAGAGAGAGAGAGAGAGAGAGAGAGAGTTAAATCATTAAATGTAAATATAAATAAACATGTTTAGAATTATTATTACTTATTGTTATTATTTTGAAACAGGGGTTCATTATGTAGCTCTGGCTGTCTTGGAACTTACTATGTAGGCCAGGCTGGCCTCGAACTCACAGAGAACCATCTGCCCATGCCCCCAAAGTCCTGGGATTACAGCGTGCACCACCACGCCTCTTAGAAACTACTTAAGGAACGGTTAAGGCTAACCTTTGTTCCTGGTGATGTTTCTTTTACAAAAGAAGATATGAGAAGTATTCTGGAAGAAATAGAATATTAATAAATATACAGATATAACATTTTTACTTCCTTTTCCTTTTCCTAAAGAGAAAATGACTTTAAGTGGAGAAAACAGAAAATAATTTATGTGTTGGTGAGTCAATTTCTCTGGGCACATACTTTGTCTTGGTAGTATCCTCCACTGATCCCTTTTTAAACTCAGGTTAAAATGAAGGTTCTTCTCCTTGTGTGTCCAAAACAGTAATTTAGTCTGTTCAGAACTTTTAAATGACTGCTTAGCCAGTTTCTTTTCTTCCTTTCCAAGCATAATTTGATATAATTCTCTTAAGAAGCAAGAAAATTGTGTCACGCTCAGAAATTGTAGCCACACACTTAGACTCATTAACACTGACTGCTGCATAGTTCCCTTGGTAAAGGAAAATGGACTTATTTACAGTTTGGATAAACTAGAGATAAATAAAGTATAGTTTCCTCCTTCTCATGCCTGTGGCCAACTAATAACTCACAGAAAGCTATGTGTGTGTTATGTAACTGAGGCAGGCTGACTGCTCCTTTTCTTGGGAAAAGTGGACCTGAATACTAGATAGTTTTAAGACAATATCTATCATCTATCTATCTATCTATCTATCTGCTGTCTATCTACCATCTATCTGTCTGTCTGTCTGTCTGTCTATCTAATCGTTTATCTATCTTAGGCAGGGTCTCATGTAGTCTAGGCTGGTCTTGAACTTGCCATGAGGCCAAGGATGACATTGAACTGGGGTTACATGCCTGAGTTGCCATACTCAGCTTTTTCTTGCTTGTTTTATTTGTTGCCATTATTCATTTATTTGTGTGTTCACCTCTGTGCATCCTGGCCTGGGTGTGGAGGTTAAAGGGAACTTGTAGTAGTCAGTTTTCCTTCTGTGATATGGGTCCTGGGGATTGAATTTAGGTCATCAGGCTTGACAGCAAGTGCCTTTACCAGCTGAGCCATCTCATGGGCCTGATTCTTGTTTTAAATACAGGATCTCCTTATATATCCCTGACTAGCCTAGTTTGTGGTGATCCTGATCCTACTGCCTCTGGGTGAGGGTTACTTCACCCCTTTGCTGGGTGGAGACTTTAAGCCTTTTGGATATTTTCCTTGGAGGTCAGTTCACAATCTGTACTCCTGTATTACTGTTACACACACCGATTTTGCAAATGGGTGGTAGCCTGATAACAAGGAGGAACACGAGCATGGAGTCAGTGCTCTAGGGTCAAAGTAGCTCTAGGAACCTTCTAGGTGGCAGTCAGTGGCTTAGGGCTGTTATTGATGGTGGGGTGAAATCAGGCAACCACTATAGGATTTTCCTATGGTGAGAAATCAGGCAGGGGAAGCCAGGGTTGAGTTGCCGTCTTGGACCTCAGCATTTTAGTGGGCCTTTGTTTTCATGCAGTCCTTTTCCTCGCTCCCATTTCCTTCCCATTTTTGATTCATACAAATGTATTTTGTTAATGTGCTAATACTTGGATGCCCTCTGAGCTTCGGAAAGGCATTTGGCTTGGGTTCAGTCCATTGAGTGCATTTAACTCTCTCCCGTGTCCATCAGAAGTTCTTGGAGCAAAATGAAGCACGTGCATGAATTCAGTTATCTCCCATTCGTTTCCAGAGTCTAACAGCTGTAGAGTTTATCTTCCTTGGCTACGTAAGAAATCGAGGGCCTGGGAAGCTGGGACTCTACAGACCACACACAGCTCTTCCAGAGATTCAAGTCATGCAAACCAAACACCCATTTCTCTGTATGTCTCCAATCATTGCCTTAGGAGTTGGCAAGACCTTGTTGGTGGGGGTGGTCTGTTTTAAGCAGCTGTGAAAAGGAAATGTAGAGGGAAGCTGAGAGGGAATGCAATTATGTCAATATGAAGATTTTTTTTTTTGTTATGTAGACAAATGAGAGCCAGGTAAGGTAATGCACGATGCTAATCTCAGCACTTGGAAGGTGGACACAGTACAATCAGGAGTTCAAGACCAGCCTAAGCTACAGAATATGCTTGAGGCTAGCCTGGGTCACATGAAACTCCAATTCAAAATAAAAACATAAAACTAAATAAAAATAAAGAATAAAATTTAAAAAATGAAGATGTAGAATAAAGATAGATAATAGATCCAGAAGAGTCTGATCTACATAGCTGGTTTATGAAAAAGAAACTTGGGGTAGCAATTAATACTAGAACTATTCTGGGCGGTGTTGGCTCATGCCTTTAATCCCAGCACTCAGGAGGCAGAGGCAGGTGTATCCCTGTGAGTTTAAGGCCAGCCTAGTCTATAAAGCAAATTCTAGGACAGCCAGAGCTGGTACACAGAGAATCCCTGTCTTGGTGGGTGGTGGGAGACTAGAACTATTAAGATCATCAGCTAAGTCTACTTTAGATACTGGTTGAGTCACTGTCTAGTCAGGTGATCTTGTTCTACCTAAGGGGTGGTTTTGTTTGTGTTTTTGTTTTGTCTGTAAAAGGAATATATAAACCAGGGTTAGTGTTACATGTTTATAATCCCAGCTCTCAAATGGCTAAAGCAAGAGCATGGTTATGAGTTTAAGGCTATTTTGTACTACATAGTGAGTTCCAAGCTAGCCAGGGCTATAGAATGAGACTTTGTCTCAAAAAACCACTTACTGCTCTTGCAGAGCTCCTGGGATTAGTCCCCAACATCCACATGGTTGCTCACAACCATCTATAACTGCAGATTTAGGGGATTTGAGGCTCTCTTTTGACCTCTATAGGCACCAGGCATGCAGGTGGTACCCATACACACATGCAGACAAAACATTCTTACACAGAAAACAAACATTTAATAACTCTTTTTAAAATATCAACAATAGCTTGACAGTGGTGACACACACCTTTAGTCCCAGCACTCGGGAAGCAAAGGCATGTGGATCTCTGTGAGTTGAAGACCAACCTGGTCTACAGAGCTAGTTCCAGGACAGCTAGGGCTGTTACACAGAAAACTCTGTCTCAAAAAACCCAACCAACCAACCAACCAACCAACAAAAAACCAGCAACAACAACAAAGAGACAATATATAATATTTATGGACTTTAATAGTATTAACATGCTGCCTGGGGCAAGTACAAGCTTGGCAAGTGGATTGTATACTCACAAATAAATTTATTCATAAATGTTTCATATGTACAAAGAAACACAGAACATGTTTGGGGTCATCTAGTTGAATGAAGAATGATATTGTTTTCCATCTCAAACATCCTCATGGTTAAGGTAAGTTGGCACGATAGCCAATAGACTTGATGATACTGGAGGCCACCTCCCTGCCTTCTGCCTGCTGGACTCCTATTTGTCTCTAAACCTGTTCTTTCTTGTCTGATCTTCCAGGAGCAATTGGGTTTTGTTCTTTTCTGTGTCCCTCTGTATTCTGGCCTCTGATATGTTGTCACTTTAATTCAGGGTTCCTGCCATCTCCCCTTTGAGATTGTGGGCATCTGAGACAGGGTTGCCTTATTCACATCCCCTTTCTCTCTCCTTACCCTTCAGCCCAAGTAACCACTCACTGGACTAAAACAGATCGAATTGAATTGAATCAAATACCTTCACAGAAAATAGGGCCACATGCAATATCCGGGACTCTGGAGGCTGTCTGTACCTCTTCTAGCCTTATTTTGGATCCAAGGCCCTGGCATGGTTGTGCAGATTTCATATTACGCTGGATGTCATTTAAGGCTCCTATCATTGCTGACAGACAACATGGTTTCCCACTGGCTTCTCCTGGAGTTGCTGTTCTCTGGGTTGTAAATGGCTGGGTGGGTTCAGTCTTCTGTGCATCGCTAGGGAAGGAGAATTCATGCGTTAGTTCAGGAGTCATGCTTGGGTATCCTAGGTTTCCCCTGGGATAGACTGAGTTTAGTTCTTTGACATTAGCCTGTCAATAAGAGGCTCTCTATATTTGTAGCCTCTACTAATGAGTAGATTTGATCTTTGAAAACTAATCAATTTATTTTGTTTTCTGTGTATGAGTGTTTTGCGTGCACCTATGTCTGGGTACCCTGTGTGTATCCAGTACCCTCAGAGACCAGCGCAGGGGGTTGGGTGCCCTGTGGCTAGGGTTATAGGCGAGTGTGAACTGGCTGACCGACATGGATGCCGGAAATGGAACCCTGGTCTTTTGGAAGAGCAGCAAGCACTATTAACTGTTGAGTCATCTCTCCAGCCATCAGTAGATTTTCTTTTGTGACTGTCAGCATCCTTTGGGAAAAACATGACTGCATTTTCCCATCAATAGTGGCAGTCAAACAACGGCGATACTATAAATGGAAAATAGAATCTATGTTCGGCTTTTTTTGGTGTTATTTATTTTTTGAAACAGCATCTCCTGTAGTTCAGGCTGATCTCAAGTTGGCTATATAGTCAAGGCTGGCCTTAACATCCTCCTGCCTCTACCTCCTTGCTGCTGGGATTACAGATGTGTCCCACCAAGCTCAGTTTTGTGAACTGTGTTTTTTTTTTTTTTAAATTCACATTTTTTTATATAGTTGCTGCAGCTGTTATTTCAATTGCCTTTGAAGAGGAGTTTTCTCTGGAGGACTTGGTGTGACTGAGAGGGGCATGACTTAAATGTGTGTGCTTCCAGCTGCTCTATGCATTCCTTTTAGCGAGTCTGTGTTTATCTTATTCTGGAATTTACTCCACACTCTTTATTGGCCATGGCCCACCGAAGGTGGGATGGTCGGGGTGATTGCCCTAAGTAGACACAATGAGGATGCATTGAGTATATATTTGCAGCAATAATAAACCTGGCTGAGGCCAATCTGCAGCTTTATCTCAGCATGCCCTCCTTAATCTAAACACATGGCATCTGTGAAACACTCTTTGCTGAAGAAAACATATTGGCTTCAACTCTAAACAAGTGCTATGCTCACTGTTGAGTTTTAATGGTATATATCCAATCTACAAAATACATTGTATTAATCATTCTATAACAAGGGTATTTCTCTGCAGAAACAAATTCAGAGTTCTTGCTTAAGTTTTCTTTCTTTTTTAAAAATCAAGTTTGTTTTATTTTGTGGTCTGGAAATTGAACCTAGTGCTTTATGTATACTTGGCAAGCTCTACCACAGAGCTGTAGCCCAGCTTAACATATATTCTTAAATGCCTGACAAGCAACCACTCTTTTGAATTGTAGAGCTGGCCTTATCTTCCTTCTTCTGTGATAGGTTTGTGGCATGGTACTGTAGGGTTCCTAGTTTCTCCCACTCTTTTGCTTCCTCCTGAAGGACTTAACTTCCTGTTGACCTCCTTGATTGCTTCTAGGCTTTTCCAGGGACTTCCTACCATCCTGTGGCCAGACACAGTATCTGCAGCTTTTGCTCAGACCCTGTTTCAATGGAAATGACAAAATTCTTACTTAGTTGGCTCAAGATCTGTCTCTGTCTTCCTCTCTCTGTATTATATATATAACATTAGTATGTGCAGCCTGACATACATATATGGTCTCTTTATATATTTATATATAAGTATACATATTATGTGTATATATGTATAATTATGTAACATGAAATATATATTGGAAGAATATGTCTATATCTATCTATGCTATCTATCTATCTATCTATCATCTATCTATCTATCTATCTAATCAGGCTGCACATACTCACTTTGTTTTTTTCTTAGAGACAATGAACATTTATTAACTCATGCGTTTGGAGGGATTAGGAAATCTGAGAGTGCCCTGTGCATGTGGTTCTCGCTCCAGTTCGTCAGGCTGGGCAGTACGGAATCACACTGGGGCAGCAGTGGCGGGAAGGTTCAGGGTACAGTCTTCTCAGGCTGACCAAGGACTGTGAGGGCTACCTTCTAGAACAATTTTCAGATCCCCAGCTTCTGGCCAGCTGGGTATCTCCTGGGCTGTTCACAGCAGCAGCCGCTGGCTTCTCTCCAAGTGTGTGACCTGGGCATCTTCATTCAAGAAGGAACACCTTAAAAGGTCAGTTGTTTGAGCTCATTTGGGGTAGCTGGAATCTCTGATCCTGTGGTACTGTATTCATTTGTGTTTAAACTATGGATTTGAAATAAATGAAATCAGCACACTGATTGAACAGGTGGAGACCATGTTTATTACAGTTCTGTTATCCTTTGTGATAGTTTGGAATGCTAAATTTGTATTTAAAATGTGAACCAGTAAACTTTGAAGATAACATCTCTTGGTCAAGTATACCTTTTGGTTCATACTTGGTGTTGTACTGAATTTGGGTGAAATATTTAAGATGAAGAATTCCCTTAGGAAATTGGTATTTTAATCAAAGAATGAAATCAATATTACCTTAGTATGAATTAGCAATTACCTACACTGTAAACTTACCAATTTCACATTATTAAAATTTACTTAATTACTGTAATATTAATATTAGGAAAAAGCTAATTCATATACATTGCTCACAGAGGGACATATGTTGTGTTTTATTTAAGAATTACCATTATAGTAGAATTCTTTTACATAATCACTTATACTGAGTTTTGTCCCGCTGCCACGCCAGCCCCAATTAACACACCAAGACTCTGTATTTGATATAATGCTGTTGGCCAGGTACTAGTTTCTTATCAGCTAGCTTTGTCTTAAGTATTAACCCATTCCTATTAATCTATGTATTTCCACGTGGTCTCCTCTTACCGAGAGCCGCTGTCCTGCTCTCTCCAGACTCTCCATCTTGACTCCTCCTCCCTACTTCCGATTTCCTCCTTGTCTCCTAGTCCCTCCTATCTTCCTTTCCTATTGGCCAACAGGGCTTTATTCATTAACCAGTATGAGAAACATATATACATAATGGCATCTCCCATCAGAGTTCAGTAAGATTAAAAATGTTCCTGTCTGTGCTTTTCTAGCCATTGCTATTATTTGTCTCTTAGATTTCCAGCTAAAATTAATTTTGCCATATAGAGAAAGTTGAAAATTGGTTTTCCCTGGGTCAGATTTGCTGGATTCTCTGCCTCAGTGCTGTCTTTTCTGTATGAGCTTCCCTATCTATCCCAGCATCCCTCCTGCTGCTAAAGTTACCCAGTAAGCTCAGTCAGGCTTTGTACACACAAGTCCCTGGAAAAACTACGTTACCACGGTCTTTGGAAATCACACTTAAAATATATATTCTTTTGAACTTGTATGCATATTCATTTTCTTTTTTAAAAACATTCTATTGCAGTTTTGTATTTACTTGTTTTGTGTGGAGGGATGGAGTGTGCACATGCCACAGTGCCACGTGGGGGGTCAAAGGACAGTGTGTGGCAGTCAGTGACAGTCAGCTTTCTCCTTTTGCTGTGTAGGTCCTGGGATCAAACTCGGGTCATCAGGCTTGGCACTAAGTGCCCGCCTTACCCAGTGATCTACTGTGCCAGGACAAGGAGAGTCCACAAGGCTAGATCACAGTCATTGTGACGGAGAGAAACTGTGCCCTTTGATTAATTACCGCGAGGAGCACAGACTATCCCTTTATGAATACCTCCTTCTCTTCCTGAGAGTAAAAGGGATCCATTACTAAATGGATCAAAACAGAAACAGAAACAAAAACAAACAAAAACCAAAATGAATACAGGGTATGAGCCTCCGACTCACTGTTAAGACCAACCTAGAATGTGTCATACTAATTCTAAGGAAGAGCACCAACTTCCTGAAACTCCTCCCACCCTCAGGCTTAAATAGGTGCCCTGCATTCACCTGCAGATTTCCCCTCATGTGTTTTCTTTCAATAGAATTACTTAGGGACAGCTTCTCTGCCGTTCAACCTCCTGACACCTGTGGCAGGGTGGGTCACCCTCTGCTTGGTACTGTCATACTGTCATGGGCCTACTAGACAGCCGTCAACTACCCCTTACTCTTTGCTTTGTTGGGCACAAGTTAAACCCTCTGCTCCTCTAGTCTCTTCCCACAGAGTCCTCACCTGATGGGTGAGAGTTAATCATATATGCTCTGGGAGTGAATGCATTGGTTGAATGGTGTCAGTGTCTCATGTTAAGCAAAATCATTTAGAGAGAACAGATGATGATGTGAGCTTCAGGAAAAGTGAATGATGGGGGATGTACTTCTGCATATATGTTTCTCTTATTGGTTGACGAATAAAACATTGGCCAATGAGGCAGGAAGATAGGCAGGATAAGGAGAATTCTGGGAAAGATAGGTGGGGAGAGATCATGAACAGTTGCCATGCAGACCACAAAGGAGTAGCAGGTCTGGACCCTTCTCCGGTAAGATAGGACCACATGAAAATACATAGATTAATACATAGCAATGGGTTAATAATTAAGACAGAGCTAGCCCATAAGAAGCCCTAGTCATCGGCCAACAGTTTAATAATTATTATAGTGTCTGTGTGCTTATTTGGGGTTCAAGGGCAGCGGGACTAGCCAGGACAGAGAACTACCAGCAACAGGTAAAAGACTCTCCTGGAGAAAGAACTCTGACTTCCATATTGGAAGATTTCAGCTCCTGCAATTTGCCAGTCTAGCCTGTGACTTTTTTTTTTTTAATATGACTCAGCTTTCTCACCTGGAAAATGGAGACAATTCTAGTTGCCAGGGTTGTTTGGGATTGAGTGAAATGATGGCTTGTAGAATACCCAGCATACTTTTTAAGCTGAGTGGGTTAGCAGGGATGCTGGTGGTATTTAGGACCACTTAAGGTCCTTTGAGCACACATCCTCTGGGTCCTCTGAGTTTCTTCCTGGCTAGTTGACACAATACACTGACCTTCCTTGGAGTTAGCAGGAAGACTATCAGCTGGGAATAGCAACAATTGCAAATGTAAATCTAAATGATATTTTCATATGTGCTTCATGTTGCATTGTTCTGAAACCACGTTCCTTTGCTTTGATGGCATCCTCTCCTTGAGTATGTGGGATGCTGGTCATAGTGCCATGGGGAGGCTAAAGGACAATGTATTTGATTGGAGGCAGGAGCTTTTTCTGAATGGGGTCAAAGTTTACTTCTTAAACACTATGTTTCTGAAAATGATGAGCATCTGGATTTTCAGTTTGGAGGGCAGTGAAAGCTATTGTTTTACTGGACTCAAAACAAAACAAAACAAAACAAAAACAAACAAACAAAAAAAACCAGTTGAGCTATTGAGGAACCTTGGAAGCCTGTGACAAAGATCCTGAGAAGATGATCTGTGCTCTTAACTTATTAATCCAATGTATTCTATTCCTTTGGACTAAGGAGGGAATAAATATTTTCCTCTTAACTTCCATGCTAAACAAAACTGACATTGTTGTTTTAAATGAGTGACCATGAAATTTGGGAAGAGGTTTAACTTGTCAGCTCCCTTCTCTGTAGAAGGAGGAACCGACAGATGTGCAGACCTCTTCTGCCCTCACAGGCTCTGATTACAGTGGAGAGCAGGAGTCCTGAATGACTGGTCATCCCATATCCTTCAAAAGTAGGTTGTATGAACTCTTGAGATTGCATACTTTTAAAATAGAAGAGAAAATTAATTTAAAGCTTTGTAAGTGGAGGCTAAGAGAGCAGCAAGCCACAAGCACCTTCTCCATTATTAATCAGCAGGGCATTGCTTCTGCATTGCAGTTAAAGAAATGTCTGTGTTGAGTTTTACTATGTGTTAGGGTGTCCTTGTCATTGTCCTGTTGCTATGAAGAGATGCCACTACCAAGGCAACTCTTGTAAGAGCAAACATTTAATTGGGCTGGTTTACTTACTGTTTCAGAGGTGTAGTCCATTATCACCATGGCAGGGAACACAGTGGCATGCATGGTGCTGGAGTAGTAGCTGAGGGTTAGACCCTGATCCTCAGGCTAAGAAAGGAATTCTGGGCTTGGCATGGGCTTTTGAGACCTCAAAGCCCACCCCCAGCAACATACTTCCTCCAACAAGGCCACATCCCTAATCCTTCTAATCCTTTCAACCAAAGCCACTCCTTGGTGACTAAGCATTCAAACATATGAGCCTGGGGGGTGGGGGGCAGCAATTGGCAATTCTACTCAAACCACCACTGAGGATCAGGGATCAGGGATCAGGGATCAGGGTTAGGGTTTGGCTCTTGTGATGTACTTTGACCAAATGGTGTACACCATGTTAAAACCTTTTCCTCCTTCTGTGGGGGTCTTAAATTGTACCCCCTGGCAGCCACATAGACAATGCACTGTTCTCGAAAGGTTTTGTTACAGATTTGCTCAATAAAACTCAAAGAGACAAAGCGTGGATAACTCAGCGTGGAGAGATGTTTAAGCTCAGGCCTTCCATCAAATTTTGTGGCCTCTTTTCCACTTTAAACTTCACTTAACTTTACAAGGGAACGCCAAGAAACCACCTTACTCATCCCAAGGGTTTGCATTAAGGCCACAGGGATGTCACACTCAAATATTTTCCAAGTACTTTCTTCATATTGAAACTCTCATTTAATTCTCAGTTAAGCCAATCAAACTTGTGTGTCGTGTTTATGGGTTAGGCATTGCTATAATCAGCTTTTTATAGAGTGGAGACTGAGGTGTAGGAAGTAAAGGTAACTTGCTGGGCATGTTAGCCTGAAAACCTGACTGATGTTTTTGCCTCTGTTTCAATGAACAGGGACACTTCCTGGAACGTGTTTCTTTGGTAGTTAGGGATTTTAGGGAAGAATCTCCAAGAATGACACCGTGACAATAGAAAGGGATTTCCTGTAACATGTTGAGAACACAGACTGTCTTTTTCTTGAACTACAACGCATGTCACCCTCTTCTTTGGACAATGTTGGTTCCTGTACAATACGTTTTAAAAGGAAGATGCTAGAGGCCACAGTAGTTTCATTCCTTTGGTAATTAAATGAGAGTCCACTCCTCTGGGCATAACATTTCAGGCATAACAGTGAAGCAGAGAGATGAATTCTCAGCCCTCATGAAAATGACATCCTAAGGGCCTGAGCTGGGGAAGACACAAATCAGCCACACATGTAGTCTGCCAGCCAGTGGTGATACATGATGTTGAGAAAAAAGAGATTGCGGTTTTAAGGAGCATGAGGAAGAGGATGGCAGTTTTGCTGTATATGTTAAAAGGCAGTAAGTGAAGGATGGCCTGGGGAAACCGGGGGATGAAGGCTCCAGCGAGGGATGCAGTGTGTGCCAAACTCCTGAGGCCAGGACTATACTGGCATGCAGTAAACCTTTCTTTATAAGAGCCGAAGACAGGACTTCTGCATCAGCCGAAGGGTCTGACACAGCACTTGCATTGAACCGTTAGCTGTGGTAGCTGGGCTTTTTGTGTGATCCCAAGATTGTATAGTATTAGGATGGGGGTACTCCCATCCTAAGTCTGTGTAAGGAGTGGCGTGATCGTTTTTTGTCAACACTTGTAGGAATTTCAGTTTCCACAGACCCTTTATGGTTTATTATTTTTTTTGGAGCAGACCATTTTCGTAAAGCTTAAAGGATACATCAAGAATGTTTAAATTTAAAGTGTTGATTAAGTGCCCCAGACATTCAGTTCCTCTCTTGGGAGGCAACACTACCACCCCTTTCTTCTGTGCCTGCAGGCACAGTGTCCAGATGCACACTGTGTGTGTGTGTGGGAGGGGGGTACAGAATTTCTGTGTTTCTGTCTTGCGCTTGCTGTTTTCTTTGTATGACCTTAGCACTAACCACACACTTAAATGCCCCCCCCCCCACTTCATCACCAAGAGAGAAAGTCATCACTGGATAGTTACAAGGGTTAAATGAGATTATCTACATAAAGTAGTATGAAATACAAAGTATTTATCCAATTTTAGTACATAATAAATCTTTCATACATGTTAGGTATCATGAAAAACATACTTATAGGAAGCTTTCACAGCAATCTGCTATAGAGATAAGGAAAACGAGTCTTAGAAAGGTTAAGAGGTAGGGGGCTGGAGAGATGGCTCGGTGCTTAAGAGCATTTGACTCTTCTTCCAGAGGTCCTGAGTTCAATTCCCAGCACCTACATGGTGAGTCACGACCATCTATAGGATCTGATGCCCTCTTCTTGTGTGCATGAGGACAGCCCACACAGATACATGAATAAGTAAATCTTAAAAAAAGTAAAGAAAGGTTGAGAGGTAGCTGGACAGCATGCCTTAAGCCTACAATCCAAGCACTGTGAGACCAAGGCAAGAAGATTGACACAAATTCAGCCTGCACCACATGGTGAATTCCTAGCCAGCTTGGACTGGACTGCAGAGGAAGACACTGTCTTTAGAAAACAACGAAGAATGGAAGATGGGGCTGGAGAGATGCCTCTGTGATAAAATTGCTTGCCACACAACAAAGTACCAGAGTTAACACCCCCAGGACCCACATAATTGCTGGGTGGGCATGGGGGCCCACGCATCATCCTAGCCTTGGAAGGTCGAGACTGGCCATGTTGCTGAGCTCTGGGTTTGACTGACAGACCCTGTAGGTCTCAGTGAGTAAGGTAGAAGAGCAATAGAAAAGGGGACACCCATGAACCTCAGGCCTTCATATGTACATGCATGCATTTACAAACGTGTGCCTATACACGTGAAATATGCACACACACAGATGCATCTCTCTCTCTCTCTCTCTCTCTCTCTCTCTCTCTCTCTCTCTCTCTCTCTCTCTTGGAACAAAGAAATAAACAAGAAGAAGAAAAGTCAGAGATTTCCCAGGAAGCAGTGGCTGGCAGGTGACTGCACAGCCATGATGATTGGGTACCTACCTCCATCACCACCCTCTTGAGTTTCTCAGATGAGTGGTAATGTGATAACCCTCTCCTGTGCTGTTCTTTTAAACATAGTAAGCTATACAAATGCCCATGAACATAAATGCAAAGAGGCGTGTGATTGTTAGAGAGGCTTGTCAAATTCCTTTTATTTTTAATGGCTTTAGTTAAGGATATTTCACAAATGCATGTAAGGTTCATTTTCACTTCGGGCAACTCCTTTCTTTTCACAGATGTTTCTTGAGTGTTAGGTTCCATGAAGACTATTCTCACAGTGGTAAAAAAGAAAATAGATAAAGCCTGCATTTCCTAGGATGGTCACAGTTGCAAGAGATGTGGAAAAATTGATAATCAAAGCATTCAAATATCATGTAGCATTTGCTTTCATAGAGGCTTCTCTAAATAGTGGAAAGGAAATTTCCTTAAACTAATTTTTTAATGTTTTTTTTTTTTTTTAGAATTTCCCAAATTTATTGTTCATGGATACCCATCAAATAGTTCTTGGGAACAATAGGCTGGCTTTGCAGTTGTGTCGCCCGAGAATGTACTAAGTATCTGGTGCTGTTGCTTGCTTTGAAGGTTCAGTGGTTTGCGAGAGAGGGTCTAGCATCAGGTGCCGGCTGAGATGCTGTTATTAGTCAGGCACACACACAATATTATGACTTTATAGCCCATGGAGAAGTAATAATGGGCCTGGCTCATGAGAAGATTATACCCGAGGTGAGAAATGTGAGCATGGTCCACCTTGAAGCAGTGATAAATTATAAATGCTGTCAGCTATTATTTCTTGGACGAAGGAAGAAACAAACAAACCTTGAACCATTAATTCTGATTTGTCTGGTACACATGATCTACCCAGCTATATGCCTTGAGAAAATAAAATATATAGTATTAGGTTTGGAAAATACATACTTTTCAATCAGTCAACTGCAGTCAGCTTGTGAGTTTTCTTTTTGAGAGAGTATTGTACACAGTTCCAAATGGATCATGGTCGGAACTCAATAAAAAGGATTGAAATACAGAGTGATGTAAAATATTTGCTTAGTCATTGCCATCACCGAAAACCCCCTGGTGTGTTTCCATTTATTTGCACACTGGGCTTTCTTTAAGACATGGCTGTCTTTGCCTGCTTTCTCACTCTGGCAATCCTGTCATTTACTCTTGCCTAATTCACCTGCCCTTGTAAGGGAAAGCATGTCTCATAGGATTTTGAACATCTCCATCCCCACTCAGTTAAGGGTGGGGGTTTGCCTGCTTAATTTTGTACACCTTCCAGGCGATGCCTATGGGGCCCAGAGCTGTCCACAGCCCACAGAAGAGCCCAAGCAGCCCATTCCGGGAAGAGAGCTGCGCTGTTCGGATGCTCTTGCTTCTGCAGCAGGCTCCTCATCAGCCTGTCATCCTTCCCTCTGGTCTCAGTGTGTTCATGCCCCCAGCACTTGCATTGTGGAAGTCTTTTATTCATTACTTTTCATTACTTTTCTCAGTGTGGAGACCAAACACCTGACATGTGACAGCTGAAGGGGGAGAATTCATTTTGGCTCACGGTTTGTGGGTGTAGGAAAGATATGGTGACTAGAATTGGCTTGCAGCGATGACATCAAGAGCATGGGACATTTGTTCGGTGGACCAAGAAACCAAGTAGGAAACAGGCCATTCCAAGACCACTGAACACTCTCAATAACCCATTCTTATTCCTCCAGTGATGTCTCCCCATAGTGCTACCACTTGGGAAGCAAGTTTTCATCCACATTCAAATCATAACAAGCCCTAACACCAAGGTTAGGAGTAAGACCTTAGGAAATGGAACCTTCTGGAGGGGCCTTGGTCCTGGGGACAGAACCCTCAGAGATGACATTAGTGGCCTTATCAAAGTGGTCAGAGGTGCCCTCAGCCCTTTTGCTGTGTGAGATTACAATGAGAGAATGGTGGTCTGTTAGCTGGGAAGTAGGTGCTTACTAGATGCAATGGGCCTTAACCCTAGACTCCCAGCCTCCAGAACTGAGAAATAAACTTGTGTTCTAAGAGTCTCAGTTTATGACAGTATGTCCCAGCATCCCAAATGAGCTAAGCCACGCCCTTTTCTCAGTCTCTCTGAAACCTGTCTTTGTCCATCTTCATCTTGGCTCTTTTAGATCCTTTCTGTTATCTAATGAGCCTAGAGTTCTAGACTTCCTAAGGCCTTACTGTGTGTTGATTGCCTAATGTATTGTTACTTTTCTTGTTATTGTGCTAGGAGCATCTTTATGATGTCTCACAGTCCATCAAACAGGGACATCAAGGCAGGAGGGACCGAGGCTGCTGGTCACATCACATCTATCAAGAAACAGGGAGTGGTGGGTGTTTATACTCAGCTCACTTTTTCCTGGGATCCCAGCCCAGGGGATGGCTCCATCCACAGTAGGTATATCTTCCCACTTCAATGAACTGGATCAAGACAATCCCTCCAAGCCATGCCCAGAAGCCAAATGATTCTTGATCTCAAGTTGGCAGTTGAGATCAACCGTCAAATCTGACAAATAGCATTCTACCTTAGGAATGTTGGAAAACACGTAGATTTCTTTAGGGCAGGTCTGTTGTGTACCTTCTCTTGGATAGATGGGCTGTTAGATAGCCTTAATCAGGTGGAGATAGAGAGAAGGTAGCTTTCAGCTGCCACTTATCAGTGTTTCCCCTGAAGACATAGGCAGTGGCTCCAGGCTATTGGCTAAAAGTTTAAAGTACTCCAGAGTTAAAGACTTGGGTTTGCAGCCTTCTTCTTCATCCTGTACCACTCACTACCCAGGAAGAAAAGCTCAGTCGGGTGCAGAACAAAGGGACCACTGTTCTGTTTCCCTACCTGTGCTGGAGATGTGAGATTTTCTCCAAAGGCAAAACCATGTTTTGTCATTCCTGAAAGTGGATGGACCTCATCTGTTTGCCCTGACTTGTTAAGATTCGCCCCAAGAAGTAAGTATATATGAACAAAACACTGCATTCTCAGACCCCAGGCGGCCCCATTCCTTGTGAGTTAAAGATCTTCACCTGGTCTTGCAGAAATGAAGGTATTTTTTTAGGAGACGCTTATCTCCTTCAATCTGGCTACAGTCTGTTGAAACAATGGACCCCAAAGAAACGAGAATTTCTCCAGGAACCTCATACTGGGGGGAAAGGTACAACTAGAGCGGGGAAACTTGTCTCCCAGGAAGAGATTTCATATAGTTCTAGTAATTTCTCAGACCATCTTACAAGATGAGACTGGAGCCCAGAAAACAATGGGTTGATGGTGGGCAGGGCCACACCTAGACCAGGACTGTTTAGCCATTCGCTCTGTTTAAACTTCAATCCTACATTAGGACCCCAACAACTGACTTAGGAGTCCTGCTGGATCTCTTTGTCCCTGTTCCCCATGTGGCCACATTTCCATGATCAGTTTTGCTCTTTTAATTGGCTTCTGGGGTTGGGTAACTGCACATAGCCTGTGTGACTCCCAGGTTCCATAGTACCCACGGCTTCCCTTCACTACTCCTTCCCCAGCCACTGGCCAGTCTCCTCTCTCCCTGACAGGTACCCACAACCAGATTTCTTTAGTTTCTAGCCTGCCAAATCCCCTTGGAAGACTATATTGGCTTGTTCCATGCCCCACCCTACCTCCTATTTTAAATAGTGCTACCCAAAGATGCAGTTCTTTCTGCCACTGTGTAAAGTGGCATGGTGTGTCCACAACAATAGGGATATGTGTGACTCTGATGAAATGAAATAAAGGTTGGAACCCAGCACTTGATAGAGGTAGAACAAATGCTAGCTTTCTTAATCTTTTCTGTGCTTGCTTTTCACACAGCAAGTAACTTGTGGCAGGCATTTTAACTCCTGTTCCTTCTTGGGGCTATTGTGCTAGGGTAAGATAACGGACCACTATCCTTCCCTGATGGGGATTAAATTCATCCCTCAGATGACTTTGGTTTAACTGGCAGTTTGTCCTCACCTCAGTGCCTCGGTTTCCCTGTGTACAGACTTTCACATGGTTCCTATTTAGCACACTGTGAAACTTAAACTAGTTGTCCCATTAGTTGCTTACAAACACTTGCCTGGCATAGTGCTGAGTGGCTAGCTTCACATATTTAAATAAGGGGGAACTGCACTGTGGGGCTGCAGGGGCTCAGCTATGTACCACTGGGTTTGTTGATGCACAGCTTTAGGTAACACATTCCCTTTAAGCTTGGATTCTCCAAAACAGGGGTGGGGAGCGTTGGGTCGGGGATAGGGTAAAAGCAATGACAGTCTTTCCAAGGATCAGTTTTTGAGTCAGCAAGGTAAGACATGTGCATTTCTCAAACACCAGATAAGAGTCACTCAGCATTTGCTGGAAACAGAGTCTAGGGCCTTGCCTCAGACCTAAATCTGAATATCCCGGGATGAACGTTAGAATCTTGATGCCTAACCACCCAGAAGAATAATACCACCCAGAGACACTAAGCATCAATCTTACCCGCTGATATTCTGCTCTGACTGGTAGGGCTGGGGGTATATATAAGGACTCTTCCTGTTCCTACTTCCTCCTCCTCTCAGATATTTCTAATATGAGCTAGGATTGAAAAAAAATCCACTAAAGTAGACCATCGAACTTACTTCCAGTACTTCTCAAAATCAGTTGGGGTGTGTGCTTAAAGTGCTTATGTATATCCAGCCGGCTAAGTTAGACTCTAGTTATAGGATTAGTCAGGGATTGAAGCATGATAAATGAGGCTCCAGCATTCACTTTCAAAGCAGACTTTGCCTGTAGTGCCTCTGCACGCTGGACTATGTGAGCGGTCGGTTTCCCCTTTCCTGAGCATTGCCCAACAAATGACACCAGGTCCTGTGTTCTTCCCATTCTGGCCCATCTGTCAGAAATGGATTCATTCCTGAGCTGTAGGTAAAGCTGCAACTTGCTCTCTCCTCTGATGAGTATAGTTTCCCTGTCTTGTTTTTACTATGCTTTCAGTCACTCGTGAGTTCTGTATGGCCCATGGATGTAACAGGTTAGATGATGAAATCAGGTAAACTGGGGACACCGTGACAGGTCATGACTGTTATACTCCGGAACAAGGTGGCTGTACTCTCAGAGCTGTCAAACCCAGTGTAGAAGCCACTGAGGGCTGGTAGACCATTTATTTCTCTTATGCAGACGGAAGCAGCTATAGCCGGATTCATTGTACAGTCAGTCACGTGGCCAACCTTTCCTATGACCAAATTCAGACAATAACTAGGAAACTTGTGGCGATGTGCTTTTTGTGAGAGGTGGCTCTGCCATTATTGAAAAGCATCTTTACATTTCCCATGTGGCCAGTCTGGAATGAAGCTATTTTATGTGAGGTTCTCACGGAACAGTAGCATTGGATCCCTGGCTAGAATATATATACATTCCCAGGCCTCACCCTATCTGGCTCAACCTGTTGGGTTTGCTTGACTGCCTAGCACCCTGTTGTATTGTGATATGCCCACTAGTTTCTGCTAATATGAGTCAGCATCTGTAAGTCCATTAACTTTAAGACACCAAGAAAGCAATGGCTGAGCCTGGCAGGCTCAGAGTTAACTCTGGACAGAGGTAAATCTATCAAGAGAATGTTACTGAGCTGGTAGCCGGTTGGGGTCCGTAACTTTCTTGTCAGGTGCTCTAGGATTTCAGACATCGGAAAGTGCTACACGTTCCTGCAGACCACTCCTAGGGGGCTATTGTAGGTTCTGGCATGTCCACACCAGTGAACTCTCCTGTGGCATGAGCCTGCTCTATAGCCCCCTTTGGGGCCTTTGCGAATGGTGAAGAAAAGAGACTCCTTGAAGTTCTATGGGGTAGCCAGGAATAGTGGCTGCATGCCTGTAATCGCAGAACTTGGACATGCTTAGTTACCAGTGAGGTAAAGGACAGCCTGGGATAAATGAGACACATACATAACACATCAGTTCTATGGAATACATCTGCTTATAAATTATTAGAGTTTTATTTTCATTTTATAGATATTTAGAAAAATTTAGGGTCACAGGAAAATCGAGGAAGGCAGGAAACATCCTACACGTTTCCTAGCACACATGAACGACCTCCCCACCAGCCTGGTAAACTTAGCATCTTTTAAATTAGCTAACATCTACACTTAATTCAGACTTCCTGAGCTCTTACCTAATATCCGTTTCCTGTTTCGGGACCCCATCCAGGACACTGCAATACATTTAGTCATTTCTTCGTAGGCTGTTCTTGGCTAAGTTTCCTGGCCATTCCTTGTTTTTGATGACATTGGCAGTTTTGAGAAGTATTTTTAGGGTGTTCATCAGCTGGGATTGGTTTTTTTTTTTTTTTTTTTTTTTTTTTTTTTTTTCATGTTCAGGTCAAGCTTACCAGTTCTTAGGAGGAAAGACGACCAAAACAGGGTGTTCTTAGCTCTTGCGTCTGGGTCTCAGACTGTGAAGACGACTTACAGTGTGGAGATTAGCTTTGATCAGGCTGAGTCAGTGTTGGTTGGGTTTTTCCACTTGGCAAGCTACTTTTCTCCCCTTCCCCTCCAGGACTCATAGACGGAAACTGCTGTGTTAAGGAGTGGGTGTTACACTCCACTTCCCTACGAAGAGAGTGTCAATATGTATGAACTATTTGGAATTTTTCCACATGAATGCTTGGGCAATTGTCTACTCACATTTATTCAGTCACTCATTTATATCCGTTTGGTGTATGAGTATTTACTTTATGTTTGTGCTATAATAATATTAATTTTGTTAGTTGAGTAATTCCTTACGTCAGTTTTCTAGGGTCCCCGGAGCAAGCACTGACTGAGGGCATGAACTGACAGTTTTATTTCTCATGGAGGTGCCATCTTCAGGTATTGGCTCGAAGTATCAGCTTCCCCTGGCTTGTGGATGGCAGCCCTTTGCCTGTGTTGCCCTCTGTGTGTGTCCGTATCTTAATGCCCACGCCTACAGAGACACGCATGGGCCCAAGTGGAACACAACTGCCATTCCCTCGCCGCAACCTAACACCTCCTTTGAAATACAACCAAGTCCTGAAGTGCCGAGGAGATGGGTTAGAACGCGAAATTCAGAGGAACATCATCTTCCAGCCCATGTCCCTCAAAGGCCTCATGAGGTGAGAGCTGTTTTTGTTGACTAGGTGTGGCAGACACGGGCTATGTGTTGTAGTTTACCTTATAAACACTGTCACCCTGCCGTGAGGTGATAGTGTAACTCCCCTACAGCAGTGGATGATGGAGGTTTGGAAATCAGCTGCTTTGCAATGAGAGCGCTGTGACCGAGGATCCTCTGCTGTGGTCATAATGATACCGTGTGGCCCAGATGTGTCTAGAGGAACCAAGAGAATTCAAGGCAAGCTGTGTAAGTGAGGTGTGGGACATTAACTAGGAAACTTGTGGCCACGTGCTATTTTGTGTGAGAGAGATGGCTCTGCTGTTATTGAAAAGCATCGACTTTAGCTGCTTGATTGGGCCCAGAATGATTTCAGTGCTAAATACATGGAAGAAAAATTGGTGATTTATTGGCTTTTTTTATTTTTGTAAAGCTGGGGAATGAAGCCCAGAGCATCGAATGTGCCGGACAAAGTACTCTACAGCTGAGTTTATCCCCAACTCAAATTGGGTGATTATTTCAAAGATAACTGTTTGTTTACCTACCTGCCAGTCAGTGTGGCATAGAAGGATCTTTGTCTCTATTATTAGCTTATGGTCACACTATGAAAGGCTTCTCCCTTGAATGTGCACTTTGACCAGAGCAGGTATGGGTATTATGTAGTGGGCACATATCCCTGGATCCTGAGCCCAATCTTTGAAGCTACCTGCATTTATCATGACCTCACAGATAAGAGAACCTGCTGGGGAATGTAGTTTTGTGCATTCAGCATGTCTGGTTATGGCAAAAGGTAAGCATGCCTTTAGGATCTCATGTCATAAGTCTAGTCCCAGCTTGGGGGAATGGTGCAAGTGTGGAAAGATGTTATTAAAGGCTGGGAGGGTGCAGAGGGACAGGAGAGGCTAGGTGAAAGGAGCCCGGCTAAGGAGTACAAAGTATGGACAGACAGAAGGAATAAGTTCTGTTGCTCCCTTAGCACAGGGGGACTGCGGTTCACAACAGCCTATATGGTATATGCAATGATAGTGAGGAGTTGGAACGTTCTAAACACGTAAGTAACAAGGAGAGGTAATGTTGATTTCTCTGATTTGATCCAGGCATTGCTATATGCAAGTGTTGAAATATCACACTGAATCCCATGAATGTGCACAATTAATGTATAGTACACACACACACACACACACACATGCATACACACACGCACGCACGCATGCACGCACACACACGTGCGCACGCTATGAGATGCAAAAGAGCAAGTTTGGAGTGAGCCAGACCTCAGTGCAGCTTTCTTCGCTAGCCTGGTGAATGCTGCCTCACACCCTGCCTTCCACTCTTCTAACCTCCTCTTTAGCTGCAGGCCCTCAGAGCAGTCCCGGAAAAGCCATAGGCTCATGTGCTTGAACATTTGGTCCTCAGTTGCTGCTGTTTTGGAAGGCCGTGGAAACTTCAGGAGGTGGGATCCACCTGGAAAGAATAGGTAACTGGACATTTGTAGGCTGGCCCTGCTCCCTGTCCCTTCTCGGCTTTTTGGTCTGTGAGTAAGGGGCAGCCTTCTGCCCCTGTTGTCACAGCTGTGAGTCACCATCACTAGGAAGCCTTCCCTGCCAGGATGCACGGGACCCTCAAGTATTGGGCTAAATAGATTCTCCTTTCTTTAAGTTGCTTCTTGTTAGGTTTATGGTCTCAGTGATGAGAAAAGTCACTGATACATCAGTTAAAGACCATACTCCCCAACTTCCTTTGTAACCAGATGTGGCCCTAGGATTCAGCTCCAGCCAGGTAGATGTAAGCGGAAATGCAGTGTGAAAGTTCCAGCAGGGCTGCTGAGGTGAATCCTTCTAGAAAGGGGTATGAATCAATCTCTCTCCTTTTCCTGTCCTCTTTCTTTGGTCCTGGGATGTGATGGCAGGAGTTTCAGCAGGCATCACAGACCATGAGGTGTTTCGAGACTAGAAGCCTGCCGAGAAGACAGTAGATCAGGAAGGCAGAGTTTGCTGAGGTGCTTGACTCTACGGAGTGTGTCAGATGCCACTGTGTACAGACTTAAAAGCCTCTGTAGAAGATAGAGAAAAGCTTTCATCTTAAGGCATTGGTATGTATTTTCTGTTATGCACAGACAAACCTAAGTCAACCAACCTTTGGAATGCATTAAAATCATCTGGGGGCTGAACCTGATAATAGTGCTGCCTGGATACCAGTTCCAGAGGTTCTCATTTTATTGGGTTGGCATAGGCTCCAGGCAAGTGTCATTCTTTTAAAGTATTCAAGTGATTCTAAGTGACCAAGGATGAGAGCCAATGTCCTAGTAGAATGCATGCGTGTGTGTGTGTGTGCGCGTGTGTCTGTATGTTTGTGTGTTGCATGCACATGAGTATGCAGGTATTTGTACCCATGTTTGCATGTGCAGAGACAAGAGCAAGGCATAGGGTGTTTCCTGTTATTGCTCCCTCCCTACTGCCTCGAGACAGGGTCTTTTTTTGACTGGAAGTTTGCTATTTAGGATAGGCTGGCTGGTCAGTGAGTTCTTGGACCTACTTGTCTCTACTCCCCAGTGCTGGGGTTACTGGTGTGTGTAGCCATGCTTGGCGTTTATATGGGAGCTGGGGATCTGAACTCAGTTCCTAATGCTTATGGAGAAGTGCTTTAATCCACTGAGCCATCTCTGCAGCCGCAGAATAAGAGGTTGTGGCTGCCCCCAAACTCAGGACCTTCAGGTTGTGAGACTCACACACTGCCTACTACACTGACAAGGCAGACTCCTGGTTTTATTGTCGTCTTTAGTGACTGCTCACTGTGAGGAAGGGTTTTTCTGATGTCCTTGTGGCACATGTCCTGTTTCTGGGGACACAGAGACCAGTGCCGGGGTCGAGGCATATGAAACTAATTTAAAACAAGGCACATTTAGCTATTTCAAACAATCTGGGGGATTTGAATGCCAAAGTGCATACCAGAAGATTCCAAAGCTTAGAAAGCTCCAAAATGGTGGTTCGTGAAGACTATACAGTGTGGTGTTACTTCTGAGGAGGTGAGTGAACCACGTACATTTCTCTTCCCTCCACCAAGTTCAATGGCCCTTCTGCAGACAGCCAGAGCCTTGGCGGTGAGGAGCTAAAAGGCAAATAAATAGACTGTCAAATGCAAACTAGAGCCGAGCTACTTGAAGGAGACAAGGACAGCTCTAGATTTTCATTTGTAGGAGTCAGTTAAGTGCTTGCATATCTGAGGAGTCTCCATGATAAATCAAAGCTCGGTTTAATTTCCCAAGCTATCAATTATATCAATTTGACAGCAATCTCCCTCTTTCCTGGCCAGGGGCAGAAACATGAAACGATCACATGCCATTCTTTATGTGCCTCATTCAGAGTAAGACTTTCCAACATGTCTCCAGCTGCTTTATCTCTTGAAGAACCAAGTCACAATCTTTTATCTTTCCCACTGAGGCATTGTGAGTATAGACTCACTCTGATAGACTCAACCCAGCCCAAACCACCTGTTCCTCCTTTCCTTTGCTAGAGAAGGGGCAAACGGCACTGAACCCCATTGCTATGAATGCCTATAACAGGCTCGTGTTGGTCAGTGGCTGCAACCATTGTCAAAGAGTATTCATGGATATGACTGGCCTTATGTAATGTGAAGAAGTCTACCTAATGAATGCATAGTCATAATTTATGTGCGTGACAATGCATAATGTAGCAATCCTATTGTGCATCTAAACAGAGAAAGGCAGATGACCTTTTCAGAACATAGAGGTAGGCCTTGGGTAGGGACACATGATAGAGAGCACGAGGTTATGGGAAGAGGCCCATCTCTGTGATTCAGCTGGTGTTGCTAGCAGTGTGAATACTCAGTTGATATAATGACGCGATTTCCTGTTAGGCCACCCTACGCCCTTTGCAACAGCTGTCCGATGTGTGTGCATTTGTGAAACTCCATGGGTCTAGAGAAAGAATGAGGGGGATTTGTCTCCCTACTACTTTACATTTGCAGCCCTTTCTATAAGGTTTATAAATGTGACATCTGAAAAACGCTAGTTTCTGTGCACACCATTTTCTCCTGTTGGCACTGATAGTTTGTGCAAACTTTGTTGCAGCTGTCACTTAGAGATCTATGTTATTTCTCAGGCATTTTCCACCTTTAAAAATATTGTATAGTTTTATTTCCAAACACAGTTGGCGGGAGGGGGCAGTGGGCTGTATCTGTCTTGCCACCCCACACTGAGTGTAATTCAGAAGGCATTTTGGTCTAGGTTTTTTTTTTTTTTCCCCTGTGCTGTGCTAAAACACTCTCATCAAAAGCATCATAGGGGAGGGATGGGTTTGTTTCAGTTGGCTTAGGTCCCAGGACTACCCGCTTAGGGACAATGCCACCCACAGTGGGCCTTCCTGCAACAACATGACCACAGGGTGATCTGATCTTAGCAACCCCTTTACCAAGGCTTTCCTCTCAGATTCTCCAGCCTGTGTCAAGTTGATAATTAATGCCAATTTTTACACACTCTTGCCCCAATAAGGAGGGCCTAATAGACAGGAAAGGGACATGGAATGGGGGATGGAATTCAAGTGTTCTGTAATTTTGAAGCCATGGGAGGCTGCTTCAGGGGGAATGGGTGGGGAGAAGTTTCAGATGAAGCTCAGGGAGGTGTCTGAACTGGGACCCTACTTTAGTTATATTTCTGATACTAAGAAGAAATGTCATGACCAAGGCAACTTATCAAAGAAAAATTTAGTTTGGGGGCATTCACAGTTCCAGAGGGTTAGCGTCCGTGACCTTCATGGTGGAGAGCATGGCAGCAAGCAAGCAGGCATGTGGTTAGAGCTGGCGCAGAGAGCTCTCATGGGCAGAGAGTGAGCTAACGAGGAGAGGTGTGGACATTTGAAACTTCAAGGCCTATCTCCAGAGACACACCTCCTCCAACAAGACCACACCTCTGACACTAAGGCTGTGTCTTCCAACCCTTCCCAAATAGGTCACCAACTGGGGACCAAGCAGTCGAATATACGAGCCTATGAGGGCCCTTCCCTTTCCAAGTGCCATCGATCCTAAAGGGTCCCTCAGGAGTCATGATCGGAAGAATTTTTGTGCCACAAACTGGGCCTTCAGAATAGGAGCCAGAGCTGCCTCAGGAGGGGTCCTTATGTGTTAATTCAAGGCTGCTGCTACACAGTCACCTTACCTGATCCAGCAGGCAATGTCCTCAAGGAATATGACATCAATCAAAAAGTGGTCCAAGGAGCCAGTCAAACCACACTGGTCTGGACGTGGGGCCAGGTGGTAGCCAAAGCCCTGGAATGTCTCCACAAGGCCCAAGCTGATGCTGCTCTGAAATGGACTGCAGAGAAAGGCGGCGAAGACCTCAAAGGCATTCCTAAGTGTGGGCTGCAGCGGCTCCAGCCAGCCATTCCCAAGGCTCCACTGCCTCTGCTCTTGGAGGTGAGAGACAGGGTGCTGTTGCAGGTGAGAAAGGCCTGAGGATGAGAATCCTGAAGTGCGAGTGGCTGCTCCCAGGGGCAGGGTCTCAGACCAGGATTTCCTCAAACTGGCACCCATGAATTCCTTCAGTCTACATGATGCAGCTTCATGTAAGCGCATGGCTTCTGAAAGTGTCAATTTTTTTTTTTTTTTTTAAAGACAAAGTCTCTCATCAACTTGCCAAGTAGGCTAGGGTAGGGCCCAGCGCCTGCCTCTCCAGCGCTGAGATTAGAAGTGTGCATCACTGGGCCCGCCCTTTTCTCATGAAGTCAGTATTGACTTTTACAGTCACCAGTCCCATGAGCCCTTTTGCTCTTCGCCTTGTTTGAACTCTTGCTACCACGCAACTCCAGAGTCCCCTCTCTGCTTCTCAGAGCTTCTTTTCCCCTTGTTTGCCGGCATTCCATTCTCTTGGTCCCTTGGCTTTCTTTCTACTGCTCTGGTCATTCCAGTCTTCCGTCCTCTGCTGTCTCTGTCTATTAGTGTTGCTAAGAGCTCCGGCTCTGTGCTTTCTTACCTCACACTTACACCGGTGTGCAGGTTCCATCATTCATATCCATGGCGTCTGCCCAGTACCCAAACCATCAGTACACTCCCAAATGGACGTTTTCATGGACCTGATGTCACAGCAGTTAACAGATATTTTCACTTGTATATTTCACCTTGACATCAACAAGCTCAGGTCTGGACTTGGCTTCTATTGGGAACGTGGCCACCACCACTGGATCGCTGAATACCAACATCTCCCAACATCTCACTCCTCTGGTCCCACCATCCTCTCTCCTGCATGAGGCTGGTCACTTTTTCACCATACTGTTGCTGCCACCAGCATCTTCTCTAAACATGGACTGCCATGGTCCCTGGCCTGGAAATGGCTCTGTTAAGTTTGGCTTCCCTTCAACCTGTTACATATTGCTGCCAAGGTGATTATTTAAAACATACAGAATCTGGGGTTGCAGCTATAGCTCTGTGTAGATTGCTTGCCTACCAGGCATGAAACCCTACTACTGAGAACTAAACCAAACCCAACCCAAACCCAGATCAAAACAAACCACACCCTTCATTCCTTGCAGAATTGGTAAAGTCAACCAACTGGCTTTAACAGGAATTCTCTATAGCACAGCCAGGGCTATATAGAGAGACTCTGTCTCAAAAGGCTTTTTATAGCTCTTTGGTTCAGGTCTTTAACTTACAGCCTGACCCCGTGACTCTAATCCTAAAACTTTTCTTTATCTTTCTCCACTCCAGCCCATTGAAGTCTTTGCATTTCGCACTTTCCTAGGACTCGTCTGTCCTCTGCCCCTCAAGCAGGTGGTTTTATCTGCCTCCATTTTCTTCTTCTCTAGTTATTTTCTGACCGTGTATGCAGAGCTCAGCTTAGTTTAAATGTCAGTTCTCCAGGAGGTCTGTCCTCGTCCTTGGATAAACCAGTAGCTGGGTAGTCTCTAACTTATGCTCTTCCTGCCTCCATCTCCCAAATGCTGGCTTCATAGGCTCACGTCTCAACTCTTCACAGTAGTAGCTGCTGAGGAAGTTTTAAAAGGAACTCAGTGATCTAATTCGTATCCCATCCCAGAGAGCTGGACGGGGTGTGAATCAGGACTCACTTGGACAGACTGGTAAATCCTCACCAGTGATGCCCTGTCACTGGTCTGGGAACCACTGTTGGAGTCCATTGGTCTAAGCTAGGGTGAGGCTCCAGTGCAGCCTTCTAACCCACAAGTGCAGCCCTGCACGTGGCACCCATCACACATTAATACCACTGCCTTGTAAAACGGTTTTTCTTGCTCAAAAGGCAAACAGTTTTCCCTGGCGGGAGTTTAGGTTCTAGGGATCCATCTTAGTTTGACAGACTTGATGGTAAGTGTTTTAACCCACTGATCTGTCTTATTGGTCCAGGGCTTTCACACTTAGGAGCCAGGCTGAGTCACCACGAGAGTGGGGAGTTTGAAGCAAGCCCACGCCTCACATTTTTCCACACCCGCTTATCCTTTTGCGTTGTGACATGAACCGAGGCAGCGTGAGGCCCTCACCACAGGCAAGGGCTTGGTTTGGGACTTCCATCCTCTCTAGACCTTGAGTTAAAGCAAACCTCGTTTCTTTACAGAGTACCCAATCTTGGGAATTCTGTTTCAGCAGAAAGCAGACTCAGCTGATGGGAAGGTAAACTGTGTGAAGAGTCTTGGAAATACCCAGTGTTCCTCCTAGACAAGTGCAGACGTGCTGGGTTGCGTTCATCAGCACGGAGCAGCAGCCAGGTGGCAGGTTATCTGTTGTCTGTGGGCCATACCTCAGGGCAGATCCTGAGACAGGACTGCAAGAAATGCCAAGAACTTTATCAGACCAGTTGAGCGCCTAGAACTCATGGAGGACATTCCGTAGGACCATGTGTGCCAGAACATATGCAAAGCCCCATATTTACTTAGAGCCCCATGCTTAGAACTTTCGAAATGAGTTTGTTGTTCTTTTAGGTTCTGTGCTGTGAAGGAGGAGCGAAAAGAACCAATAAAGAAATGATCCTATGCCTACAGTAACTCTGGGATTTCCCCAGGAGCCCCTGCAAATATAGGAGTAGTCTGTGGCCAATGATACTTTCAAAAGACATAGTTCTCAAGCAATATTTAACATATGCTAGGGAAGCTAATAAAGAGTTTTAATTTCGTGAGGAACTTGACAATAGTGGCAGAATTGTATGGGAATATTGATCACTTCCTCATTAGTTTAAACTCCATTTGACAAGATGGACCCCATTCTTGGTACGGTTTACTGGATTTTTACTTGTGGCTGCCTAGGTCAAAGCCCCTACTACTATTATTCTGCTAAATAAACATAATAAACCACTCCCAAGTTCCTATCTTTATACCCACAGATTAGTGTGTCTCTCACTCTCATCAGAGAAACTCCTTTTTGCAGTAGTTGATCATTAATTTAGGGGCCAAAAAAAAAAAAAAAAAAAAAAAAAAACAGTCAATGGGCAGAGAATAAGAGACAGTGGAGTACTTACGTCAAAATGAGACATCTGTATCGCATCCCTTCCCACCAAGGCTGAGGGGTCATCATGGAAGAAGAGGCAGAAGATGAAAGGGCCAGCAGTAGTGAACAATATTTTCTGGACACCATAGCATAGTTGCACACACAGACTCACAATGGCTGGGATGGTACGCACAAGATTTGCACAAGATCAAACCATCCAAAATTCCAGCATGTTCAGGGAGGGGTTCATGAAGTTCCACCCCTATCTGAGAACTATTGACTTTGATGGCTAATGGGGGAGGGAGAGTCAGTGGTCTTCAGGGATGTGGGCTGTCTATGTTCCAATAGATGGTCTCAGACTCATGTATATACAGTCAGAACTGAATGGACTCGAAAGGTATTAATTTTTAAAAAAGCACATGAAATCAAGATGAAAAAAAAAAAACAGGGAGGATGATAGGGAAGGGTTTAGAGGAGAGGGAA
This sequence comes from Phodopus roborovskii, assembly GCF_943737965.1. NCBI lineage: Eukaryota > Metazoa > Chordata > Mammalia > Rodentia > Cricetidae > Phodopus > Phodopus roborovskii. The sequence goes on along the minus strand of NW_026126482.1, from coordinate 14,939,695 downwards.
TAGGGAGTGTATTAGGTCCAAACACTCTCTCTCTCTCTCTCTCTCTCTCTCTCTGTCTGTCTGTCTCTGTCTCTCTCTCTCTCTCTATATATATATATATATGAATATGTATGAATATTAAATATTTAATAAAGAAGATCATTCACCATAAAAAAGAACTTAAACATTTTTATGGTTTCCCAAGCTTTAATTTTCATCTTGTTGAGATGCCTTATAGCAATATGCTGGGATTCCAGCACTGGAACAGGTAGCAGCCTTGACCAAGCAGGAAATAATGAGGAGGATGCATGTGCTTAGTGTACCTATCATGGGATAACTTGTCTACCCGGCATCAGGTTGGCTTACTGCCCAGTCATTCAACCAACGAACAAAGAGCCACTCACATGGGAAACTTGTTTATGACTACCCTGTCTTCTACCCACCATGGGTAGCCCTTGGATCTTCTGATAAGAGGCACAGATTCAGTATCGTAGGAGGGGTGCAAAGGTTTTATTTATGGAACCCAGAGGGATAATGCAACAAGTAAGGCAGTAAGCCACTGACCTTCAGGGGTCACCTAAGATAGGAATTTGAAAAGTCAAACAGGAATGAGAGTCTAGCACAGAGAGAAAGGGTGGGAGAGGCCAGGCTTCCAGAGAATATACAAAGGACTAGGTGGGAGTCACTTTAAATTCACCTGTCAGTGTCTAATGGCCCTTCTGAAGGAAGCAGAGGAAATGTGGGCTTGAAGTATCTAGACAGAAGCACGCTCTCTTGAATTCTTGCTGGCCACAGGCTCGAGTCCTGTGAGAGAAGAGTTTTATTAGTGCCGAGACAACACCTTGGATCTGCCATTCTTATTGTGTATTCCTCCACTGTGGCCACTGTGGCCACTGTGACCCCTTCTCTGAATTCTAGAAACTATGACTCAAGCTTGCTCTGTGCCAGGGACCCTGTACATGCTTTCTCCGATATCCACTCTTACACATGCCATTTGACAGGCAAGGAACAAGGCCCGAACTGCCTAGGAAACTCTGGACTAGACAGCCCATCTCCAAGAAGACTAGTTTGGATCTACCAGAACCAGAAGTCTGTGTTCTTTTCACAGCACAGTTATGATTTATTTTATAAGTTCTGTGGTTTACACAGGGTGTTTCCAGTTTCAAATAACTGAAATAAATTCAAAGACAATTTACTACAAGGACAGAGAGTCTTGAGGAACGGAAAGGAATGCAGATGGCTTCCAGAAGGAATGGGAACGAAAACCCAGAAAGCTGTAATTCTCCCTCTCTGCCTTACCTCCTCTCTTGCACATCCGCTTCGCTGCTCTTTGCCTCTCTCAGCTGAGTCTGTAGACTTGCAGGTGCAGGAAATATAGCAGCTGCTGCACCGTTTCCACTGTGCACAGAGATTAACTGTCCCTAAATACAAATGTCTCAGACAGGCACCCATGCTGGGGCCAATCAGCTTTAGCCAAGAACCAAACAACAACAACAAGAAAACCCCCATCATTCAAATGTGGCTACCATGGGGTTTGAAGGTACTATACCATACTATAGAGACAATATATGCTATTAACTATTATTGGAGTAGAGAGTATAGAGTGGTTGGTGCTGGGTATTTATTATTTAGTTATTTTTGAGAAGGCTGGGATAGATTTAAACTAGCAATCCCCATGCTTTGGCCTCCTGAGTACTGAAATCATGGGAGCATGCCAAACCTTTGGGGCACTTCCCACGGTGGCAAAGGAAGCCTGTCTCTTCCGGGTTTTTGTTTGTATAGTTTTACTGTCACCCTTTCTGGGTATTCTGGGACATGAGAAGATGTCTACGACTGTCTCTCCATGTTTGCCCTGTGACTATAGTTCTTTGAAAAAGGATTGGCCAAACATACTGTAGCAATGAGATCCCTCTTTTGACATATACTGTCCCTCTAAGTCATTCCTTATCACTCAACTGTCTGCAGACACTTGCAAAAGAGTATGCTATGCATGCATGTATGTGTGCATGCTCTCTCTCTCTCTCTCTCTCTCTCTCACACACACACACACTTACACACACAAACACACACGCCCCTACTCAAAAGACACCATCCTCCATCACACACACATACCCATACTCAGAAGACACCATCTCCCGTGGGAGTTTGCTTGGCTTTTCCCTTGGGCTGTAGTAGCAATTCTTCAGGCTCTTTCTGTCCACAGGAAGTGACTACTGCCCCCTTCCATTAAACCTACTGCTCACTGTTTCTTTCTAGCATTGAGCATCCTTTCCCAACAAACCCTGCTTCCCCACAAATGAAAGCTGTTGCTTGATGTATTCATTAACCAATTAGAGAAACATATACAGAATGACATCTCCCATCAGTTGCTTGCATTGGGCATAGGCTTACTTAGGCCCTTAGGAGTAGATGTTGGGCACCCATACTTCTCTCAGGTGAAGTAGCTCCTAAGGAAAGACATCAGATCCCAACGGCCAGTCAACTTCCTGTTTCCTCCTGCAGCTGTAGAGAAAAAGAGGCTCAAGGGGTAGGAGTTGTGACCTTTTTTCCCATAGTGGCCTTAACTTGTGAATAAAAGTTTTTTTGCAAGTCACCTGTTTAGAACCAGACTTCATTACATCACACAATAATGCTGTCCCTGCAGTTTAGGTTTCTCGACAAACTATAGAGGCTCATTTGGCCTAAGACATGGATGAAATTATGATTGTGACCTTGGGATTTTCTCTACCCTTAAGATTGGATTCTGAGCTCTTTCCAATAGTCTGGAACACACCAGCTTTCTGCATGTTTGTTCCCCTAAATGGCTCTGTCTAGTGCTCCCTGAATTGTTTCTGTATTCTAGAGGAGGTAGGAGACACCTTAGGGATGTGCAAGTAGATGATGGGGACGGATCTCTCATGGTGAAAGATGCCCTTCTTTGAGCCACTTCTCCTCCGTTGACTAGCAATAAAAAAGAGTAGGAATTTTTCTAGCAGTCGTTATTTGCTTATCTGGATCGTTGAACTCACCTGCCTGGGATGAGATTAGGACTGTCTGTATGTCCAGCCAGATAAGCAGGTGTGCCCCGGCCTCTTACTTCATGGCTGTGTTATGTAACCTCCGCGGGCCTCTTCAAGGCTTTTGCTTATTGCAGCTTTAGCTGATGATTTCATCTCCCTTTCTAACTTGGAACCAGGCAACTTTACGTTCCTAGCAAACAGATGGACAACAAGGTTGAAATAGGATCTTGTACTGAAATAGTATTTGAGTCACACTGTCTTCGCTCACGTGGGAAACTTGCCTCTCTCCTCTTGCAGAGGGCCAGCACTGAGAATTCAATGCATCCAGCACTGCTGGCCTCCACTCTCACTGTATGGTTTGTATCTTTCTTCCTTGTCAAGGTTGGAATTCTGCTAATATGGCAACATTGCCTAATTTGCTTTGGCAGAACACCTGGCCTTTTGCCCCAAGTCAATGTAAAAAAAAAAAAAAATTAAAAGTTTTATGTCAACCTTCTATTTCTGTCCACCTCCCTGCTTCCCAAACGTGCTGACAAGAGAAAAGGGGGAGCTTGATTTCACCCATAATCTTACTTTGGGAGGATGCTGTAGTGGACCTTAACTGCCTTGGACCCTGTGTTCTAGTGACTACTTGTACCACTAGCTTTCTATGTGACCTCAGCAAGCATTTACAGGACAACTTTATCAAACAATGAAGCCTCAGTGGATGAGTTGCCCAGAGTGCTAAAATGAGGTGCTGCTGGTTGGAGCTCTTGGGTAAGAACATACTGTTGTATTCATAAGACTTTGATTACGCTGGGACTGAAGCCATTCTTATTCTGTAAGGAAACAGCCTCCATTGAGCTATGGGTAATCTACTTAAAGGCTTATTTACTCCGAGACTGTTATATCGGATGCCTTTTGCTCTATCCTTGCCAAAAGGGGTACTGATGTTCAATCCTTTGAGAGCCCATCTCTCACTTCGTTTGTGTGCATACAGGGTACACAGGACTGAACCCAGGGCCTTGTGTACTCTAAGCATGTCCTCAACCATTGAGTTATACCTTAGTCCGTCCGTTGATTCTTTTATTCCATATAAAATGCAGAGTAGTATAATTTAGGATGTGGTATGCATCACAATGGCCATCTCATTTTTATGGTGAGCCTCCTTGAGTTTAAGAAAGTGCTGGGTATTAACCTACAGTTAGCAATAAAGTTAGGGTTGACTCTGCATGATTGTATTTTCCTATAGCTTGACAAAGTTTGTTGGATAGAGTTTCTTTCGTTCAGGGGGACCTTTCTCTTGTCTACAGTCTCCCTGCACTCCCACCAATTAAGTTCTCTATGTCCTGTGGTAGTGGGGGGAGGCAGGGGACAGTCAGAACATGAACTTGGGTGCAGTGGGGTAAGTGGAGAACTTAAAAAGATGCTTGCTCTCCTGCATCCCACTGTCTGAGGACTACTCTTAGGCATCAATATCCTGCATCCCACTTTAGGACTGCTCTTAGGCGTCAGTATACCAAACCTGTCATTTCCCCACCTGAGCTTGTCTTATTTTAACTTTGCATGGATAGCACTCAATAAAAAAGCTAGTATTCAGTAAGTGCTTAATAATTATTTGATAGAAGTAATCAGCATAAGAACATGGTACTACGAAAGGAAGCCAGAAGAGGGTATCTGTGCAGAGGGGAAGGGTGGGTAGAAGAAATATACCAGGAAAGATAAGTCTTGACATCATCCTTAAGCAAAATGGGCATGACTCAGATAGACATCATGTTTTCCTAATGTGTGGACTCTGACTTTAAACACACACACACACACACACACACACACACTCCAATATATACGTGTGTGTATGTTTTACTCTGTCCTTGCCAAAGGGATACTAATGTCCCCTCCTTTGTGATTCCACAAAATGATGCACATATATGACATACACATATACATATATGTATCATACATATGCACATATGTATGTGTGACATGAATGTAGAGGGGGAACCAAGAAGAGGTAGGAAAAGTTCTAAAGGGGGAGAGGTACTAGTGAGGGACAGTGGGAGTAGAAAACATCCTGTGTTTTGTCTCATAAGCAGAAATCTATGTTTAACTCTGTGCGAATGTAACAAGACATTGGGAAGACTACTGGGGGAGGAGTCCAGCCAAAGGGAGACAAGTGACAGACAGGATTAGGGGAGGGGCAATTGAGAGGGAGGTCCAATGATACATGTGTACAAAAATGCCGTGGTGAACCCTATTATTTTACAGTCTGACTTTCCAAAGTAATTAGAGAGATGATCAGCCTCCAGTAACTTCTTGTGGGAGGGTGAGCTCCTGTCAAGGACACTGGAAGGGAAGAGTACCTCTGGAAATGGCAAACCTCAGGGGTTGGAAAGTGAGAAATCTCAAGTCCTCAGGAGAGCTGGTAGTCGTATGGCTGGAACTCAGCCTGGAAGAGACTAAGGATGAGAAGAGTTGAAGGGGCTGCTACCTGGAATTCTGTTCCAGTTACAACAGTTATTTAGACCGTTAGCTGTTCACCTCTGTGATGCACTGGTCAATAGTGTATGTAGGACTGGATTTCATGAGGTCATTTGATTAGAAGCATATATATATATATATATATATATATATATATATATATATATATATCAGTTCAAAGTAAAGGGTGGGTATATTTATCTTCAAGCAAATGTTTGCTGAAATCACAGCCTGAACTCTTAGAAGGTTCGAGGGTTCTTTCTGACTTACAGGAGGAAGTGATGGAATCTTAACTGAACCCCAAATGGCTAAGCCTGTGCTGGGGACAACTTTATGCTCACCCTATATTTTATTGACACTTTGCTGACACTATTTAAAAATAGGGTACTTTGCTGTGTGAGATAGCAGCCCTCAAGAGGCAGAGGCAGGTGAATCTCTGTGAGTTTGAGGTCAGCTTGGTCTACATAGTGTGAGTTCCAGGATGGCTAGACCTGCTTCAGAGACAACCCCCCACCACACACAAATAATAGAAAGAAAAATAGAAGGAGATACTTAAAAGTTATAAGTACATAAGCTTAGATTATTTTTTATAATGAGTACTTTTGTGAGGATTAAAAATGCTTGGTACTAAAATCTACACCCACTTCTCAGCAGTTATCAGGAAGGGGATCTGTTCTTCCCTTAGATTCCCCTGAGCTGAGGAAGCCCCCACTCTTGTGACAAATGTTCAGATAACCCTGAGAAAACAATGCATGACTCTGTGGCCTCAGCTGAAATAGCCATTGATTGTCAAGGCCCCGTGTGGTTCAAGGACAGACTCTTCCAGGCTCATGGGGACTAAACATTTCAGAGGTTACTTGTTTTAAAAATAGCCATGGTCCCTTTTACCTGGAGGTTTCCAGGCTCACGCTGAGGCCTCTTGATATGCAAGACATGGGCTTTTCTCTTGTACCATAGGTGGGCAGTGGATTTGCCTGTTGCAATACTGGTGTGTGTGTGTGTGTGTGTGTGTGTGTGTGTGTGTGTGTGTGTGTGTGTAAAATACCTGAAAGGGAAATTTTAAGACAGGTTTCTGTCAGGCATAACAGAGGCGCTTGCATGCCTATGATTTGTTTTGATTAAATTCCAAGATGATACAATCATCTGACTATTAAAATAATTAGTTACCTTGTTTTCTGTGTAGAGATGCGATTGTTCTGGATTGGCAAGTTAGAATACATTTGTGAGGGGTGAAACAAGAACAATTATCACTGTGGTCCCTCCCTCCCTCTCTTCCCCTCTCCATCCTCAGCCTCTTCCTCCTCCTCCTGACAGGGTCTCACCCTGTAGCCCAGGCTGATATGAAACCCACTATGCAGCCCAGTCTTGTTTCAAACTCATGGCAATCCTTCTGGCTCCCTTCCTGCATGCTGGTATCACAGGTGTGAGCCATTAGCCTCAGCTGATTGATTTATTATTTTTAGTTTTTCCTGGTATTGAGGATTGAAACCGGAGTCTTGCAGAAGCTAGACAAGTGCTCTAACCACTTAGCTACAACTTTAGCCCTGGAATTATTCTTGAGAATGGTAGGACCATTGACCTGATCGCATGACCATGAGAAATTCTTTGGACATGGGCAGCAAACAGAATTATTTATTTACTCGGCCCAAAGTAAAGCTGCAGCAAGCATAAGTGGAGGTTTTGGAGGCTATATCCCTACATCAGAAGCCATTACATGAGAATCAGTGCTAAATACACACTCCCAATCCTAACTACTTGAAAATGAGGAACTATTCCTCCAAAGAAAAATAATTGTTTTTTAGAGAACCACAGAAGAGTGAAGTTTATGCTCAACTCTTCAGGGCATGTCACATACTCAAAGCTTTACTGAAGGAAAATTCTGTTACAGAAAATGTTTTTATTCATGAAATAAAAGCCAGATGAAACACCTGCTCCCGCAGAGGAAAGCCTTTCAAAATAATGCTTGCACACATATATGAATAGAAAGAAGGCCTGATAAGTTAAGAGTTAATGGAACAGGAGAAAAATATATAAGACAGAGTAAAAATATCGGAGATTAGGAATGATAACACCACCACATATCATATGCAGGTCTTAGGGAGGGTAGAATAAAAATTAAATATCTGGATAATGGGCACCAAACCCAATGAAAACTAACTTGAAAATATGGAAGAAATGGCTCTTTTATGAGTAAAGTATAAATGACATGTCAACAGCAGAAGTAGAGAGTTCCAGTCTTTCTCTGTCCCTCCTGCCAGCTCCCAAATAACCACACGGAGACTTCTCATTAATTCTTATGAATGCTCAGCCATAGCTTAGGCTTGTTCCTCGCTAGTTCTTGTAACTTAAATTAACCCATATCTTTTTATCTACGCTCTTTTGCGTGGCCCAGTTACCTCTGTACTGCCCATCTTGCTTCCTCTGCGGCTGGCTGGTGCCTCCTTCCTCTTTCCAGAGCTCTCTCTGTCTGGAAATCCCACCTATACCTCCTGCCTAGCTTTCGGAAGTTTAGCTTTTTATTAAACCAATCACAGTGACACATCTTCACTCAGTGTAAAGGAATATTACAAAATACCAGGCTGTTCCGGAACTGGCTCTATAGACCAGGCAGACCTGGAGCTCAGAGTTCTCTGCCTGTCTCTGCCTCCCAAGTGCTGAGATTAAAGGTGTGCATCACCACTTCAGCTCCCAGCCAGTTGGATATTTGCTAGAGTTTTTGTTGTTGCTTTTTGAAAAAAATTTAACAATTGATTGGAACAAGGTGGGAAGCTAAGTCTTCCTTGCACGTATCAGGTTGTACTAGTTTCATTTGCTTCAGGATGTGAAGCTGCAAAGAGGGCTTTTCACCCATCCTTCAATTTGAGACACAGTGAGTGTGATCCCTATTTTCCCTGTTTTTTTTTTTTTTTCTTCTAAATGCAAGCTGGCTAATGTCATCCTTTCTGTTCCATTCCATCTTTATGTGTTCGTTACCATATATTAATTATAAAAAACATCTACTTTAAAGACTGGCATACTTGATGGGCAAATGAAAAATGTCACTACCTTGCTGGCTAAGAACAACTAATTCATTCCATCCCATGGTGGCAGGAAGCTGCCAGGCTGCCTGCCAGTGATATTACGTGGAAACATAAGTCTACGTGGTCTTGGCACAGTGGGTTTTTTTTTTTTTTTTTTTTTTTTGGCCATTTTTTGTGTGCTCTAAACCTATGATTTAATATGAGTTTATCACTTTAGAAATCATTTTGAAATGAACGCTTCTTCAGAAAATGAGCTAAAAAGGATCAAGTTACATGAAAATTAAACGATCAAATTTCATTTTTTTCCGTGAAGGTGGTGATGGATGTGTAATTTTCAAATCCACTGAAGCAGCATCAGTGTCAACATCAAAAGTTTATAACTGTTTTAACAATCCTTTGCCTTAGCCAGATAATCATGGTGTTTACCTTTAATGCCAACACTCTAGAGGCAGAGGCAGGCAGATCACGGGTTCCAGGACAGCCTGGCCTACAGAATGAGTTCCAGGACAGCCAGGGCTACACAAAGAAACCCTATCTTAAAAACAAACAAACAAACAAACAAACAAAAACAGAACAAAACAAAAGCAAAAAGAATCCTTTGCCCCCCCCCCCCCCCCCAGTGTGAACCTATAAGCTGAAGGAATTCGTCTATGTTTCCTGTGGTTGTTGACTGCTATGACTTTTCTAAATCGATTTTGCCCATTTGAATGTGATGCTTTCTTTATACATGTTTGAGAAATGAAATGTTAGCTGTTGATGTAGCTGGCTCCAACAGAACTTAGGAAAATCTTTCTTAGTATCATTGTGAATTGTCTTAAGTTTGATTTAAAAGTGTTTTTGTTTTGTTTTTTGAGACAGGGTTTCTCTGTAGCTTTGGAGCATGTCCTGGAACTCTGACAACTAAGCTGGCCTTGAACTCACAGAGATCTGCCTCCCAAGTGCTACAATTAAAGGCTTGTGCCACCACTGCCTGGCCTGACTTAAAAGTTTATCGTGACAAATTTTCTTTTTGAGATAAGGTCTTGCTTGCTGTGTAGCCTAGCCTGGACTTGATCTCATGATGTTATTGCCTCAGTCACTTGAATGCTGGATTTATAGGTGTCTACCACTATACCTGTCAAGACTTAATTTAAATAAAAAGATAAATATTGAATGTATGTGGGGAAGGGTGTGAATGTGGAGGTCAGAAGACAACTTGTGGGAGTCAGCGTTCTGTCTTTCAGCCATGCAGGTTCCAGGGATCAAATACAGTGTTGGCAACAGATACTTCTGTACCTCTTGATAGCCCATTCAGTCTTTTCTTATGGCAGACTACAAGATTTTATAACATCACCTATTATACAGTGCCTACTATAAAATATGATACATATTATTGTTGTTTTATACTTACATAGACTGATAATTATATTTAATTTATTAGATTCAGGGAAAATTTTTCTGTTTTTCCTTTTTAGTTTTTGTTTGTTTGTTTGCTTTAAGATAGGGATGTTATTATGTAGCTCTGGCTAGCTTCAAACACGTGGCAATCCTCCTGCCTCAGTCCCCTAAATGCTGGCATTGCAAGTATCTGCCTGGAAAACTTTAAATTTGCTTTGGATTCCATTGGGTATCGCTTTTCTATGACCAAATACATTACAAGTTAATATATTTTAACCATCAGTCAAGATTTTGGCATGGCTTTTCTTTGGGAAGATCTGAAATTCAGACTAAGAAAGAATGCTTTATTAGGATGCTGGTCCTAGGATGAGGCTGCTGAGCAATTTATAAACCATGCTCAACACTCAGAAAGATAAAAAGACTTTCCGATTATGGTGTTTAGATTTGCTTCTGAGATGTATCCGTGGGCTATTTATTTCCCTAGTCTAAATGAGGCAGTTCTTTCACAGATACACGAGAGTTTCCTTCTTCCTACCTAGCAAGGACTGCTGTATCTCTGGGCTCGTTTCTAACCCCTTCTTTCCTTCCCTTTTTCACTTCCCCCGTTGATGTGTATCATTGACTCAGTTCCTATTCTGTACCAGCCAGGACCACAGTGTACAGCTGAGCATTGCACCATCCTGCTGTGCTAGAGGCTGACATTCTGCCCCTCCCCATCTCCCCAGAATCTGGAGAGTTTCTGTTTCATGGGGCACTGTGCTAGCAACTTCACTGATCTCTCATTTACTTTTGCAACAGCCTATACATTGTACGCCATACTTTCAGAAAGTATTTTATTGTGTGTGTGTGAATGTTCTGTCTGCATGTATGTCTGTGTATGACAGGCATGCAGTGCCCTTGGAAGCCAGAAGTACGCCATACTTTCAGAAAGTATTTTATTGTGTGTGTGTGAATGTTCTGTCTGCATGTATGTCTGTGTATGACAGGCATGCAGTGCCCTTGGAAGCCAGAAGAGGAGGTCTGATCCTCTTGGGACTGTAGTTACAGACAGTTGGGAGCTGCCATGTGGGTGCTGGGAATTGAGCCTGGTCCTCTGGAAGAGCAGCCAGTGCTCTTAACCACTAGACCACTTTCCAGCCTCTCATCCTTCTTAGTATTAGATGAAAAAGCTGTCTGATGGGTGCAAAAGTTGGATTATGTTAAATAGCTTGTGGGAAATCACACGGCTATTAAAAGTAAGCCTTAGAGTGTGAGGGTCAGAAGCCTGTGATTCCCTCACAGTATGTGGACTTCAACTGTAGCCACTGCCTAAACGAATTAGTTCCTAACTGGCGTTCTACTCAGTCAGTCCTCTTTGGATAGCCCACTAGACGGTGCTTGCACTTGGCCTAGAGGTTCGTGAGATCCTGCAGGATTGAAGTTGGGTCTTCATCGGCTTCCTTTCCACTCCTCTTCACCACTCCCCACCCCCAGCTACACCAGCAGCCCAGGCTCTGCTTTCTCTCATCGCCTACATCCAAATAGATGGCCAATTCTACCAGTTCTGCTTCTGAAGCCTCTTTCCATTTGCCCCTCAGCTCTCCTTTCATCCTAAACACACTGGCTCTGTCTACATTATGAAGAGCCTCCCTAAAATCTCGAGTCTAAGTCTAACTTCACCCCACTAGCTGCCTGCTCTGCCTGGCTCGGTCTTCTCCACATCTCCTTCTAAGCTATTTCAAGACCCAGTTTGAAACCATGACTTGAAAGACATATTCCTTGATTCTCCCCAGTGCCCTTCCTTCGGTGAGATGGTTTCTGTATGTCACCACGGCACGTGGTCTTCAAGTATGTCATGTGGTCATGATGTCCTACTAAATGGTATGCTTGTCTTACTCTCTGCCCTGGATTGAGAGGTCTCTAAGGACAGGGTTGCTATCTCACTTACCTTTATCTTTCTAGCTCCAGGCAGCTTATCTGAGAGATCAATAAACACTGGAAGGGGTGAACATTCACCCACAGACTCCTTAGGCAGATCGGAAAGAGTCTTTGCACATTACCATAACTTTCAGAGTGTTTAGTATTAAATTTTGACTGCGATGTTTGTAAACTCACATGGTTGAAAATAACCCATGGAGATGTGATTCAGTTCTGTTTAAAAAAAAAAAATAAACAACAAATCTTTGTGTCCCAAGGCAGCACGGTTGTTGCCTAACCTGCATTTTCATTCATATAGGCAGTGGCATCTTCCCCGGGTCCTGCTGATAAGAGCCAGCACCTTAATTGCATGGTGATGTCAAAGTGGACTCCTTGGAGCTATGGCTTGAGGCTCAGAAGATTGGCATCAGCACTAAAGAATGAACTGGCCTGTCTGGATGTGCTCTGCTTATCTTTCCCGTCTCCTGTCCATCAGGAATGGCTACTTTCTGGGGGTTGGTTGTTTGGGACCCTAAGCCCCACTTAGTCTAAAGCCAGCTGTTCCTCTCAGTTCGGTAATAGACATCTTTCTCGATAGTACAGATTTTGATCTTATTACAATGGTGGTCTCGATTGAGCAGCCACTTAAAGACATCGTCTTTAAACTTAAAGTAGTTAGGACTTTGCAAACTCAAAACATCTCCTTTGGCTGTATAATTTTAGATCTCTATTATGTATTCTCTTACTGTCTCTTCTGCAGACCCCCTCCCTCTTTCTCTAGCACTCCCCTCTCCCCCCACCTCTCTCTCTCTCTCTCTCTCTCATACACACACACACACACACACACACACACACTCACACACTCACACACTCACAGTCTTCTGCTAAGTCACCATATACATTCACCTGTCCCAGAAAGCCCCTGTGAGCCCATGCTGACCGTAGCAGCTACAGTAAACAAGGTAGCACAGAGCCCACAGACAGAAGAAGGATCTTTTAAACCCGCAAGGTTCAACAGGTCTGGGCCTGTTCTGGTGACCTATGGAGGTTGGCAGTGAGATTGTCTATTAAAAACACAGTATTAAGCAGATGTCCGCAGTCGTGGCACACTACTCCTGTTTCTGGATTAGCTGTTAGACTGTCATTAAGCAGAGTACAACTAGTTACATTACTGGCGCGTGCTTTTCCACATTTGTTGACAAAGCACTTGAAGTGAAATCATTGTAAGTAAACCAAAACCTCTCCTAACTTGATTTGCTCATATCAGATGCACATGGACAGACACAGGTACGCACTGAGTTTTGAGAAGATGCGTTGGGGTAGAGTTTGGAGAAGGCAAATCAGGGCTGTTAAAAGTAGCAGAGGAAAAGTGGCCTGTGATGATTTGCACAGAGAGGCAGCAAGCGCAAAGGCTGGGGTGCCGCTTGCCGGTGGGCTGTTGCCCGCACCAGCTCGGGATTCCCGCGGCAGCACCAGGTCCCAACCATTGAGCCACTACCCTGCGCTCTGCCTGCATGGGATCGGACAGGGTTAAGGCCATCACCTGCAGTCGAAGTGCAACCCAGATGGGAAGTAGGAAGTGCGGCGCCGAGCTTCCTGTATAAATAAACGCTCTGGCTGCTGCGCCCCAAGCTGCTGGCTGGTTCTGCAAGGTTCCTGCCTGTCAAGACAAGGAGGCGGAGAGGAACTCCTCCTCTTCCCGAGCTGTAGGTCTGGGCGTGGAGTCCTGTGGCAATCCTGCAAAAGTGTAAAGCTGTCAGCCAGGCGGAGCACGCAGGGAGAGGGGAGAGAATGAGAGAGCCCCTCCTTCCCGGTGTGCCAGCTGCCCCGGCTGCCCCAGGCTGGACCTGCTAGAGAGAATCCAGCAGCCTGAAGACCTCAGCCCCAGCCAGGTAGGTCTAGAAGGGGTGCTTGTGCGCAGGATGCAGGCGGTGCAAGCCAGGAAGGCTGTTTGCTTAAGATACCGAGAGGGACGGGACTGAGGCTATCCGGTGGTTTTTGCTAAATTCTATTTCCAGGGCTTAAGCCATGCAAAACTGCATGTATTCTGAGTGCCTCAAACACCTGTTAACTTTAAAAAAAAAGTGCCTTTGTAAAGGTCAAAACAAATTAGTTTCATTTCTAATAAAATGCTCTTTATAGAATGTATCATAGATTACATATTGGACCAGTTCTCTGGCGTGTCTTGAGTAGAGACTGACAGTTGGCATTGTCTTGGCTGTGTTATTTGAAAATGCACGGTGATATGTTGACACACAGAGCTATGAATAATATGTCACGTTAACGGCGGAGTCTGGGCTGAACATTATAGTGATTGTTTTTATCAGGTAATTGCTGATAGAAGAGAGAGAGAGAGGCTCTGCCCTGTTTTTAAGTTGATGTTAAAATGAAAGTGATCCTGTTTTCACAGGGGAAAGGTATCGTGACTAGCCCCTTCCAGAACCCCTTCCTGACGAGGTCCCTCATGATGCACACCCCCTTTTACACTTTCGATGTCTTAGAGTGCAGTTCCCTGTATGTTTCCACTGGGTCTGTCACTTGCTTCTTGCTTTCTGCCCCACGTACCTTACCAAAACATGAGCTGGACGTCCAAACACGACTATCAGGGTTTTTGGTTAGGCATTTTTGACGTTGATTTGAACCTGGGGAGGTAGGAACCAAAGGATAGTGTCCTCAGCATTTCCGAAGCAGTGGATGAGGGGTGTCTCTGCCCAGAAGCAAAACAAATGAACTTTGAGATGACTCAGGTTTTAGGGTGTGGGTGAAAGGCAGAAGGAGTCCAGCCAGTCTTCACTGGGTTGCTGGCAGTTAAAATATCTGCCTCAGCTTTCCCTGAGGTGAGCCTTTTGGTCTCTGCTTCCATTCATATCTGATTCCTTGCTGGTTTTCCCTCCTTCTTACTGGGTCTTTGTAAACCTCGCTTTTTTTTTTTCTTCTTTTTTTTTCTTCTTTTTTCCCCATGGACATCAGACCCTTAAGTATTTCTGAAACTACCTTGAAGAGAAAGAGAGGGAGGAAGGAAAGGGATCCAAAGCAGATCCACAAAACCACCGCGAGACAGCTGTATTATGACATCCAAGGCTACCCGTTCATCCATCTCCTGTCCTTGGGTACCTTTGGTTGGCATTTCCTGGTTTGGAGTGGACATCAAGTTGGATGGATGGAGGGAGAAGGAGGATAGAGAGAAGGGGAGGGGGAGAGAATTCTGTTTCCAAAGTACCTTCTAAGTGCCGTCTGGAGGAGTGAAAATAACAAGATTTATATGTGCAGTGAATGTAAAAAAGATGTCAAGTAGCAGAATTGGCCTGCTTGGCTTTTTATTTAAAATAAACAGCAAGAGAAAACTTGACCTAAAATCCCCCAGGCCAATCACCCTAGATAACTCAGGCCTGCAGTGTGAGGCTTGAGTGTGGTCAAACATGGACCATTTACCCAGGGCTTTACAAATATTTACAGTCATCGATGCCAAATATCTTTGTGCTGAGCCCCGAAGAATATTCTCTGCGTTCAAAAGCCCCATTCTCATGAATGGGTCTCAGTTCACTGGCAGTTTTAAAGGCATCCAAATCCCTAAACTAGGTCAGTGTAAGACATGTCTTTTAAAAAAAAAACAATCAGTTTTGGGATCTCAGATTATGAACATTTTGTGTGTGTGTGTGTGTGTGTGTGTGTGTGTGTGTGTGGTCAAACTGTACAAGCAAAGGGGAAAGTATTCTCTCTCTAGAAAGAAAAAAGTTTATTTTATCTACCGAGCAAGATGATTAAGCTTCCTGGAAAACATCTTTCTTTTTCAACAGTGTGAATACTTTTAATCAGAAGGGGAAAAATGTACTTGAAATTTCTTTCTGGAAAAATTGTTTCAATATTTTACAAGCCTGCGAACAGTTAGACACACTGCAAATTGTTTCTCCGACATTCCCGAGAGCCCAGCCTTCTGCGTGTCCCCAGCTCTGACAAGGCCTTGTGTCCCCTTAGGCAGATAGCAGTTGGGAATCACGCTGCCCTCTGAGGCAGCTGTAGGAGCAAAGTACAAACTCCTGAGGACTGACTCTGCTTTGGATGTCGTGGAAGGGGACCAGACTGTCACACAAGCCATGTCTGACACTTTAAGGGGATTATCTGAAGCTGCTGCTCCTCAGTCTAGAAACATTTCTTCTAGAGATTTCTACCTCAACATGTAGATGCTCCCTAGTTTTACTAACTTATCAATGTCATTGCTTCTGAATTATTAGAGTGAATGTGGATGAGAACCAGGCCTTTAATATATAGTTGTAAAATTTTTGTGTTGTTGAGTGACTCTTTCCAAGGTTCTATGCTAAATGCTGGGGATATAAAGATGTGCTTGTTAGGTGTGGTGGCCTTTGTCTTGAAGGAATTGTTGTTAGTTTGGAACTAGTTGGATAAGGTGGCAGCTTTTAGTTTATGTTGTCTTAGCAGAATATGGAAACTATTTTGATGCTTTTCATTTCATTTCATTTCAAACATGCCTCTTTGTTGTTTTTTGATACTGTCTTCCTGATGGCACTCGAGACTTATATAATAAGTTAGAGAGCTACGATCGCACCTATATTTGTTTGTTAGAATTTTACAGTGCAGAGGTTTAAACCTAAGGCCTCATACATGATAGTCTGGTTCTCTACCCCTGAGATACACCCTCATCCTTGAACATTTAATTTCTTTTTTTTAAAAAAATGCATTACATTGATTGATTGATTGTGTGTATGGAGGTAAAGGGCAATTTTCAGGACCTTTCACCTTGTGGGTTGTGGGGATCAAACTCCTGTAGTCAGAACTGGCAGTAACTGCCTTCACAGCCAAGCTACCTCTCTCCTCTATTTTAAATGTTTTCACTTATTTTCTTCTTTAGGTGAACTGTTAATTTTGGACTAACATTTTTTTTTCCAGTTGAATGTGGCATTTGCTATTAACTAGTCATGGAGTAGTTTTAAACCTGATGTATCACACTTCAGTAGTTATTAAAAACAGGAAACTTGGAGACTGGGGGACAGGATGACTAAATGGTTAAGAAGATGTAGGACCCTGGCTCTAACTCCATTTTGGGGATCTGATGCCCTCTTATGGCTTCTGTGGACATCAGTCATGTATGCAGTATACACACATACATGCAGACAAAGCAGTCATTACACATAAAATAAGTAAGTCTGAAAAACACAGTAAACAAAACAGAAAACTACATTTCAGAGAGTAAAAGTAACCAGCACCCCTCCAAGATGGGATGAACAGCTTCTTGGGTGTAATTGGATTCTGTTTTCCTTCCTTATTATTAAAATACCTAATCTATTTGATGTACATGTGCCTGTGTGAGTTTGGGTGTATCATGTATGTGCAGGTGCCCTTAGAGGGGAGGGGATATCAGATCCTTTGGAGCTGGAGTTATAGATGGTTGTGAGTCACCTACTGTGGATTCTGGGAACTGATCCAGGGTCCTTTGCAAGAGCAGTAAGGACATGTAATTGCTGAGCCATCTCTCCAGTCCCCAGTTCCCTTAAGTGGAAAACACCACTTAAATCAAGCGCATGCCTTACATTCATAGCAAGAGGTCCTGTGACTGGTCATATTGATTAGGGACATGCTGTGGGAGGCTCACATCCCCTAAAGCCATGAGTTCAAATTGGCGCCTTCCGTCAACTTTTTCCTTGGGAAGTCGAAATGAGATAATTCATGCTGCCTCTCTTTCATGGACTTCTGGCTGTGATCATAAACCCACAAGTTTTCTCGTATGTGTGTTTATGTGGTACAGTCTCCTGAGAACCTCCCCATCTAGCCTCCTTCTGCACAGAGTGTGGATCCTGTTGCCTAATAGGTATGCCATTTGGTCCTTGGTGGCTCAACTTTGTTTTCAACATTATGGACCCTGGTTATGAGATTATTTGGGAAGGGCATGCAAAAATATATGCCCTGCATCTTCTTCTGTGTGTGAGGCAACCAACTCTACTTCACTTCCAAGCTGCTCTCACGAAAACTTGTTTCTAATTAAAATATCTGTGGGAGCTTACAGCTTTTACAGGAGAAGGTAATATTTACCTATGCTTTTATTCGCTTGGAGAAAAGCCTTTTGGTTTAGATGTTCATACTTTGGTGACTGTGGTTTCCTGGTAATGTCCTGGTCCTAGAAGTCAGCCTGGCTCTTGTTCTGTTGGGCTCTCTGAACACCAGGTCTCCTTGATCCGCTGATTACATTATTGTCCAACCCGCCTGTTAGAGGCATTCCTTCCTGCTTGGGGCTTTGTTGTTGTGCCAGGCAAAGGGAAGAAAATTATTCGGTGGGGCTGGATGAATAATTGTGGGGGGTGAGAGAACCAACGCTTAAAGAAAGGGGTGGGCAGGACACGGTGGTGGTGAGGAGGGATCCACCCTGGTGAGTGTAAAACCACAGTGCCAAGAACCGTGAGCTGCAGCTCTTATATCCAACCCCACCTTCTTTGATAAGTTTGTATTGTTAGGAAAGCTGGAATGGATTTCTACTTCTTGAACATGACCTTGGAGTATAAAGACAGCGTGGAACAAAGACAAGAAAAAGGAACCAAGTTTTTTAGAAAAGGGAACAGGGTTTTATAAAGGATAAAACTAGACATCCCAGATGTACTATGCTCAAGTGGATTCAGGGTTAGCATCTCATGATATATATATGTCATGCTTTCAATTCTCTTCCAATATTTATTTTGTAGAGAAAACATTTTTAAAGTTAGGTTTCACTAAAATAGTTTCCTGCACTTTATTCATAAGGGAATTTTAAATAGCAAACATATATGTATATACATATATATGTATATGTATACTATATATATATATATATATATATATATATATATATATATATTTTTTTTTTTTTTTAAATAGGCATTGCTGAGATTAGGACACCCCTGGTGGGACTGGGGATACAGCTCAGTTGATGGAGTGCTTGCCTAGTTTTCATGAACCTCTGGCTCAGTTCATGCACCACCTAACACCAGGTATGGTGGTGTTTGCATAGAATTCTTGTACTCAAGAGGTAGATGCAGGACAGTGATGAAGCTCAAAGCCATCCTAAGGGCTTCATGTGACACTGCCCCCTCCCCAAAGAGGTCCCCATTCCTTCTTCCTCATGTCCTTCCTTCCTCTCCGCCTACCAAAAAGAGGACAGTGACAGAGTTATACCTAAATAATGGCACTTCCATCCAAGGCCTGCCTGCTGTGCCCGTGGTGGTGGTCCCACGGATCATAATGAAGTGAACACATTCCTAATGCCCAGTGAGCACCACAGTAAGTGCCTTATGTATTGTGACAATTCTTGTGTAAATGAAGGCACTTGTGTAAATGAAATACCTGTTGCACAGCAGTACAGACCATATAATTATATATAACATGCCATAGTTGATGATAATACGCAACAACGGTACTGATTTGTGTTATATTTTGTTTTATTATTATCTGGGTCTATTACCTGTGGTGATATATTATTTATGATTACACTGTGTATTTGAAAAGCATCCTCTGTGAGGCATCATGCCACATTTCACAGGTAGCAGCCTCTCATGAGAGGCTCATTGTGTTCACCATGTCTCTTATTACAGCAAGAGGCCAGGCCGAGTGACTGACCCACATCCTCTCAGTTAGTGTCGCACACTATGGTGCTCACACAGTGACCACATCTCTCCAGCTGTGAAACAGTGCGTGCCTGAGTTCACACCTCACTGCCATTCCAGAAGATTGTGGTCTTATTTCTATCCTTGGAACTGTTGACATAAAGATCTAAAGACCCAGGAACTGTGGGCTTAGGGGGTCTGATCTTTGTCTCTCCATTTCTCTGGGTGAAGCTATGAAATCGTGGAGAGGAGACAAAGTCCTTCTGTACAAGGCACAGTGATAAGCCACATTTCTCAGCACCTCTGCCTCGAGGCTGCGGGGATGGATATTCGTCCCATTGCATCTAAGAACTAAATGTTTCCTGGACGTGCTGGCCCCAGTAAAGACTCCCCTATCTCTGTTATCAGTAACGGCCGGGTCCATTATGAGGGACACCTCGTTTGTGCTCCCTGGCCTTGAACACCATCCCCTTAGAGGCAGTTGCAAAGACATGGACTGTGTAAGCTTCACGAGTTGTGTTTCTCTGGATACAAATGGGTCTGCCTGTGACCCATCTGTTCTTGCTGTCATGGGGCAACTGGTAGTGATGCTACTGATATGCACGGGTTCATCTTGTTCTTGAATGATCAGAATACTGGTCAGAGAGCCAAGCAGGAAAGAGAAGCACACTGGCTAGTGTGGAGGGCTGTGGGAGCCCTTCCTCCCTTAGCCCCTTCGCTGTCCTTGCTGCTGCTCTAGCTTTGTCCCCAGTGACTACAGCTGCCTGCCTTCCACTCAACACTGGGTTTAGAGTGCAGCCTCAGCAAATGGCCAATGGCAGCAGTTTACTAGCCTTAGCCAGTACCATGTAAGCCACCAATAGATCCTGTTAAAAAACACGAACCAGTCTGGGCTGGAGAGGTGGCTCAGAGGTTAAGAGTGCTGGCTGCTCTTCCTGAGGTCCCGAGTTCAATTCCCAGCAACCACAAGATGGCTCACAACCATCCACGGTGAGATCTGGTGCCTATAGGGATTCATGTAGACAGAACACTGTATATATAGTAAATAAATAAATCTTTAAAAAACAAAACAAACAAAACAAAAAACCACGAACCAGTCACTAAATAAACCACTCAACTGGGCAGCAATGCAAAGATCAACACAGAACAGTCAGCCTCCGTATCCTCAGGTTCCAGATCTGTGGATTTTCTGTGGATTTGATGGTGGATTAAAAGTGGCCTGGGAAAGTTGGCTCAGCAGTTAAGAGCAATCGTTGCTCTTGCAGAAGACCAGAGTCACCACCACATCAAGAAGAACACTTGTAGCTCTAGCTCCAGGGCATCCAATGCCCTCTTCCGGCTCCTGTAGGCACGTCCACACACATGATACACACACACACACATACATATGCATGGCTAATGATGAGAAAAGAAGACAACTTAAAGGGTATTCGGAAAGGGACAGCAAAATGGCTTAGTTAATAAAGGCTCTCAGTGCTGCCAAGGCTGGCAGCCTGAGTTTGATCCCTGGGACCTACACGGTGGAAGGAGAAAACTGCTACCTGCAAGTCACCCTCTCGTTCTCCCATGTGCACCGCAGCATGTCTGTGCCCCTCCATCCCGTGAGAAATAACTGCTAAAAAGAGAAAAAAGTTAACTCCAAAAAAATAGTTGCATGTGCATTAAGCCTATACAGGTTTTTCCTAAACAGTACAATATGACTATTCATATGGCTTTTCTATTGTGTTAGATACTATTTAAGGCATTGGTTATGTGCCATTTTATGTAAAATGTGTGCATCTATGAGTTTTGGCACCCGAGGGGAGGGTGTTCTGAACCAAGTGAATACCAAGGGATAGCCACGCAGTGTTGTGCTTAGCTGGTATTGGAAGAGATTTCTTAACGAGGCAGAGGTGAGAGCTTCTGATTGCTGCTGTTTCCCATTCTACTAGTTCTACTAGGGTAAAGAAAGCCCCGAGACTCCCCATTACACAGACTGGCACCTGAACGGTACCACCCCATGGTCTGCCCTTCCTGGAGCCTTCCCTCGGAAACTCCCTCCTGTAGCTGTGTGTCCAGCCTCTCACAGGATGGGCTGGGATCTTTCAAGGTCACATCAACATTTTGAGGTCATTCTTCCTGCTTTGCCCTTGCCCTCAGGTCACTGTAGTGAAGCTAGGGATTAAGATCTCAGCACAGCCTAGCTGGACCATTACTAGACTCCTGGCTCATCAGTTAATATTCATCTGGTTCACTTTGCTGGTGTTCTCTTTTGCTCAGTCTCTGCAATTGTGCTCTGTCCATTCCTGTAAATGTTTTGCAAGGAGCTAAGACAATGTAGAGAAATTCCCAAATAACTATAATTAGTACTGTAATCAAATGCTTTACCTTCCAATTAGATTATCTTGTACACACACACACACACACACACACACACCCATAACTGCTTTGACTCTGGGTAGTCAAACAGGCACAAACTACATAAGTTAAAAATACTCTGCATGTCGGCTCTCACCACCCTCGGAGTTTCAGGAGCAGATTGCTTTTTCAGGCCTCCAGCGGAATATGGAAATTCCTCATGCATGCCGTGCTTCTAGCTTCTAGTCTCAAGTATTCCTTCCTTTGGCAAGCCTAATGAAAACACCGAGGGAAGCGACTCTCCTGCCCTTTCCTATCAGACGGCTCTTGCTTCTCATAACAAAGCTTTCATGGTGCAAGAGACACTTGGAGCACATAGAAGGTTCTCCGCTCCCGGTAATTTTGTCCAACACAGAATGGACTAAAGCGGCTCGCCTTCCTCACAGGATCTGGCCTCAGAGCTAGGCATATGTAAACAAGTGAAACCCGCCACAAGCCTTTGAAAGCTGAAACGTGAAGGTGGCTGCCAGAATTCTCTTCTTTCCAACATGCCCTGGTACTCTCTGCCAAACTTCTTTCCCAGGGGACTCTGGACACCCAGTGAGAGGCACAGTTCCACTTGGAATAACTGTAAAAGTAATTAGCATTGTCACCTTGCAAGTAGTAGGGTGAGTAAAGGGTGGGTAAATCAAGTCGTTTTCTTAGATTAGGAGTGTGAGGTATGAGACAGAACTAGTCCTACAAGCCAGGAGGAGGCCAGTTCCAGTGAGCTGGTAGACCTCTCTGGAAGGAAAGCTTTTCCTGAATCCTGAAAAGGAAAGGGGTGAATTGTCAGTGTAGTGATATTTTGTTTATGCTATAACAAATAAAGCTTGCCTGAAGATCAGAATGCAAAGCTAGTCACGCTAGTCAGCCATAGAGGCCAGGCAGTGGTGGCACACACCTTTAATCCCAGCAGCCACACTAGTTAGCCATGGAGGCCAGGCAGGCAGTGGTGGCACACAATTTTAATCCCAGCACTCAGGAGACAGAGGCAGGCAGGTCTCTGTGAGTTCACAGCCACCTTGGGCTACGTGAGATTGAATCGGATTAAAACAGAAACAGAGATCACACAAAGGCGATTCCAGCACTTGGGATCCCATGCCTTTAATCCCAGCACTAGGAAGGTTGGAGACAGGTGATATGGTTGGGTAGGGAAATGAATATAAGGTGAGAGGAGACAAGAGAGGAGACAGTCGGTTTTGTAGAGATGGATGCAGTCTAGGCAGTCCGAGGAAGCAGTCTGAGGACAGGATCACCCTTTTGGTCTAAGCATTGGTAGAGGTGAGAACTCTCTAGTGGCTGGCTGCTTTCTTCTCTGAGCTTCAATTCTAACCCCAATTTCGGCCTCTGGTTTTTATTATTAATACCAACTAGAATTCATGCGAGGCAGTGTGCCTACAAAGGAGTGGTTGATGAGAAGGGTGAGGGATTTAGGAGGGCATCTCATGTAGGTTTCTGTAAATAAACACCATGATCAAAGGCAACCTGGAGAGGAAAGGGTTTATGTCATTCACAACTCCCAGGTCGCACCATCACCCAGGGAAGTCAGGGCAGGATTCTGGATGCAGGAGCTGATGCAGAGGCCATAGAGGGGAGCCGCTTACTGGCTTGTTCCCCATGCCTGTTCAGCCGGCTTTCTTATAGAACACAGAACCACCAGCCAAGGGGTGGCACCACCCACAATGGGCTGGGAACTCCCACACCAATCATTAATCAAGAAAATGCCACGGGATTGCCCATAAGCCAATCTAATGGGGACAGTTTCTAAATTGAGGTTCCCTCTTCTCAAATGAATCTTGCTTGTGTGGAGCTGACAAAGAATGAACCAAGACAGACAGTGTCCTCTGTTCTCTTGTGGGTCCTCCCTCCAAGCTTCATGTGACTTGCTAGGTAGTTATGGTAGGAGGCTGAGGCTCTGCCAATGGGTTTCATGTGGTAAAGTAGGGTGAATCTTTAGATGCAAGCCAAGAAACACTAGCAAACTCTATAGATATTAGTAGGCTCTCTAGTGTGGGGATCCCATCACAGGGTTCATTACAGGGTCTTACTGCTTTAAAATTTCAATTTCCAATAAATTAATGATGGCAGGGTGTCTTGCTTGAGAACTATCTACCTACCTACCTATTATCTATCTATCTATATCTATCTATCTATCTATCACATGCTATGTGTCATTTTTTTTTTAAACCCTCATTGTTAATTTTACTCAAAGACAAAAGCCAAAGGCTGGTTTTCAGTCTGCTTCTGGGGTGGCCTTAGGCTTCTGTGGTAGGGTCTGGGAGGCTGGGAGAGATAAAGGAGGGAACTGTCATTGCATCTCTCTCCAGGAACAAGCATTAGTTTCTCTGTTCTCTCTTAACGAAGTGGTAAGTTGGCAATGTGTTTTTAATCAATTCTGTTGCTTGAAAATGTTTAAACTCTACCACTTTAGGGAATTGGTGTTAATTGTACATAGAAAGATAATCACCTTTTCTTGAAGAATTGTTTTGGATTATTCAAATCTCCAAGGAGTGAAATGTGTCACTTCTTTTCTGTGTCCCACTGAGTCACAAGTATGTCTTTTTGGAATACTTAGTATTCTTTAAAACAAAAATGTGTCTTTGCATTGTAAAAGGGTTTTATGTCTTAAATATTTTACATATAAATTTTTTTCTGCTTTTGAATCTTTTTATAACCTTGGTTACATAACCTGTAGGCATGTAACTCACAACCTAAGGCATAAAAATCATAGCTATGACTAGAGGCATGATTAGATTTCAGTAGATCTTGTTTAATACAATTGATAGTTCTGTCTTAAAAACATGAATATGAGCCAGATGTAATGGTGTACACCTTTAATGCCGGCACTTGGGAGGCAGAAGCAGGTGGATCTCTGTGAGTTTGTGGCTAGTCTGGTCTACACAGAGTTCCAGGACAACCAAGGCGACACAGAGAGACCCTGTCTTAAAAAAATAAACAAAAAACAAGCCACAAGTAGGTCTAAGATACCCAGGAGTGCATTAAAAAATTGTCTCGTGGAGTCAGTGAGGCAGCTCAGCAGTTAGAAGCACTTCCAGTACAAGTCCTGCAACATGAGTTGATCCCTAGCCCACACGGTTCAATTTCTGAAACCTACTTTGGAAGGAGAAAGCCAACTCTTTCAAATTGTCCTCTGACCTCCAGACACGCACCAAGGCACACACATGCCCATACTCAAATACACACCTGTCACACGTACATGTACACACATACACACTAGTAATGGTAATAACAATTTTAAATTGCTCTATATACATTTTCCTTCTTGAAAGCGATACTAGGCAAGGGCATAAGAAAGTGAGCAGTGGCTGGATTTGAAGAACAGCGTTGGTTCTTCCCAGAAGCATCCTCCAACTGGCATCTTAAATTCTTATTTATTTCTTCATTTACTTTTGACACACGATCTCACTATATAGCCTAGGCTCACTTTGAACTAAAGATTCTTCTGTCTCTGCCTCCTGAGTTCTGGGATTACAGATGTTTACCCCATGACTGCTGGCTGTAGCTGGCTCTGAAGAGTAAATGATGGTTGAGGTCTGGGGTGGTTCTGAGTCGTACCAGTTCCTGTTGCCCTACTCAGGATGCATTTACTGGTTGCATCCAGATGAGAAAACACATTTGAGGGGAAATTGGTAGGACTGTGAGAGTGGTGCACTGGGCAGTCTTGAGAAGATGACCAAGTGATCATTATCTAGCCATAGACTGGAAAGAGGTGACATCATTCATTTCTCTCTCTCTTTCTCTGTAACGGGAAATAGGACATCTCAAAGTCTCAAGCTTGATGTGTGCATTACTTTTGATTTTAGTCTGCTCTTGGATGATAACTCTTTAATCATTAGTAGAATGAGGACACTCAGTCTTGAACTTTATTTGGCCTTTGCCCAGGGAAATAGCATGTCTTCCATATTGGAAACTCGTCATTGGTTAGTTTCCTCTTTAACTTATTTTGAACCAAGTTATCTATTGCTACTCAGTTTATTAGGGTTAGTCATTGTTGACTCTTTCTAGTTGATGAGCATTGACTTTTCCCTTTTCTATCACCTCCATTTTTTTTCTTTCATTCTTGTTTTAGTGTTCTTGTATTTATTTATGCCATGAAGCTCATCCTGTTGTATTATGGTGATAGTCCTAAAAGATATTATTGTAGTTGAAACATCCCCATCCCACAGTGACACCTATAGCTGTCATAATATTCTAACTTAACACATTACCCATGTTTGTGTGACACTAGTATAAACAAATCTATGTAGCATTACTAGTCACAAATAGCATATACAATTATGTATAGTGAATAATGACTGGTTAATGATAATAAGACACTATCTATGCTAATGGCTCATGTATTTGTTATTTGTTCCACTATACCTTTTCTTAGTATTTTAGGGTATACTTCTGGTGTGTAAAACTATTTTTTTCTTTTTTCTTTTGCAAAGCAGTCTGCTGGATTAGTAGCAGTCTCACATTTGCTGTATTTACTGTGTTTCTTGATTGCATTGTTCATCTTATGCTTGGTGCACTGTGTTCGTTCATCTGTTGATGTGTGCTTAGCTTGATTTCCCTCCTGGCAGTCATGAAGAATACTTCTGTGAATAATATTAATAAGGCAAAGATGTAGAAATACCTCTTTAAGACCCTGATTTCAGATCTTTTGGGAGCACATACCCAGTAGTAGAATTGCTGGACCACTTGATAATTTCCCTCTAGTATTTCTGATGATGGAACCCAAGCATCTACATATCCTAGACAAGTGTTGTGCTGTGCCACTGAGCTACTGAGATACAGCCCAATCTCCTCTTCCTCTTCCTCCTCCTCCTTCTCCACCTTCTCCTTTTTTTTTTTTTTTTTGAGAGACACCCTATTTGTAATTTCTGAGCCAGTTGAATTGTCTGTGGTTATTGTAGTGATGTGCTATATTAGTTACTTCTGTTGCTGATAAAATACCATTGCCCAGAAGCAAGGAAGAAAGAGCTTATTTTGGCTAATAGTTCCAGAGGTTAGAGTCCATAATGGCGAGGAATGGCATGGCTGCAGGTAGCCAGAGCAGGAAGCTGGCTGCTCACATTTCCTTGATACCCCAGGAAACAGAGAGAGAACTGGAATAAGGGGGCAGGAAGGCTATAAACTCTCAAAACCCGTACTTTCTCCAGCAAGGTTCCATCTTCTAAAGGTTTCATAACTTCCCCAAATAGGGCCACCACCTGGGGACCAGGTGCTCAAATGCATAAGTCTGTGGGGGACATTTCTCATTCAGACCACTGCATGTACCTCCCAGATGGCTTGTTTGTTTATAATACTAATTTCATATCTTGTCTGCCAGCTTTACAAGGCATAATTAATGATACACAATGTGATGTTTTAAGATGGTATACATACACACACAATGAGTGAATCAAGATCATTCATTAATGAAGTCATCATTTCTCTTGCTTATTTCTGTTTTCCTGATGAGAATCATTTAAAATCTGCTCTCAGCAATCGCCAAGTACACAATGCCATTATTATTATTGTTATTAGCTGGAATCACAGTGCTGCCCTATTGTTCTCCAAAACTTACTCATCCTGTCCACTTTGAACTGTGCACTTGACCAACATCTCCTCCTCCCTTCTCCTTGATGTCTAGTCATCATTTGACTCCCACAGCTAGTTTACATGATATGAATCAGAACAGTGAAGTGAGGTCAGCTTAAATTTCAGGGCACAGAGAAGACCTTGCCAAGACCAGCAACACTCCATCCACGGTTCATCAACTGCACTTTCAGAAATCACCAAGGACGGGGAGTGAGGATTTGCTCAGCCAGATCCCCAAATGCATATGTTTAACATTAGCTGTAAGGATGGTGATGCAGTTTCTTACTTTGGGTTTTTCTGTAGGGATAGAGGAAGCTGAAGACAGACTGATGGACTCTATTGATGGGCTCCATTATCTGACCATGACTGCTGAAAACCCAACTTCCGGAGACCTGACTCCTGTCCCCATTGTTACTTGCAAGCTTTGCCTGTGCGAACAACCTCTGGACAAAGTGACCATGCTCCAAGAATGCCAGTGCATCTTTTGTACATCTGTAAGTGTTCCTTAATGTTTACACCATGTCCATGAAGAATTATGGGAAACAATATGAAAGCTATAGGATACATTTCTGTGGTGTATTGAGCTTGCTATTGTCGGACCCTGCTGTGGAAAGCAAACACATTCTATTCACTTTGCAATCAGGAATAGTGAACAGATTAGTGGTCTTCATTAAGTAAATAATGTGTATAATGAATTATTATCTATTTATTTAGGTTTTATGTTATGTGGTGAAGGCAGAGATTGGTATGGCACTAGGATCTAAAGCATGCTAGGGAAGTGTGTATATATATATATATGTAGCCCTAGCTTGCTTTTAACTTGTTGTGTATCTCAGGCTGGACTTGAACTCATGATCTTCTTGATTAACCTCCTGAGTTCGAGGATTATAGATGTATCCCAGCACATCCAGAGAAATATAATTACTGAGTAAATAGAATCTTTCCATTCTGACTATTCTGGTTCAGGAACAAAACAAAACTTTCAACATATCCTAGTTACCCATAACCTCTAGCTCACCAGGTGTTTTGAGTGATGAAAAAACAAATCAGATAATAATGAATATTCTTTTCTATTTTCTATTCCTCTACTTCTAAGATGTGCTGAATAATTCGTCCTCTGCATTAGTAAACAGCAATGACAATGATGTGGATGTCCAGGGATGAACTTGCCTCTTTGACTGATGTCTGTTAACAATGCCTGTCACCTATGTTACTAGTTTCCTTGAAGGTTGCTCCCTTAATGTATCAAGATGGGAGCCAGAAGGAAGGGATCTCATAGGACTCAAAGACAGAGAAGAATGGTGCCATTTATTCATCCAATAGGCAGCTGTCACATAGCACATGTGTCCTGGGAACTGTTCTTGGCCACCAGAGATTCTCAGTCACAGAAGCAAAACACAGAAAAAAAAAATCTCTGATCCTGGGAGCTTATAACCCAGAGGTTCTCAACCTGTGGGCCATGACCCCTTTTGGAAGGTCAAACGGCCCTTTCACAGGGGTCATATATCAGATAATCCTGCATATCAGATATTTATATTATGATTCATAACAGTAGCAAAGTTACATTTATGAAGTAGCAATGAAAATAATGGTATGGTTGGGGGTCACCACAATGTGAGGAACTGTGTTAAATGGTTACAGTATTAAGAAGGTTGAGAATCACTGTTACAACCCATCGAAGAGGGTTGCATAGTAAACAAGAGAGTTATAGAAGACTGGGAGACAGGGCTTGGGAGGAAAGCAGAGTCCAATCAAGGGGGGTGGGGTGGGTCTAGGGAAGACACTGAGCTTTAGGGGGCTAGGAATCACACTGATGTTACTTCTTTATCTTGCCAGTATGTGTTGCTTTATGAAAAGGGAAGAAGTCCCAGGGCGACCATTTTCCTTTGGTCTTGCTTGGATTCTGACCCTGTCTGTCAGAAGCAATGGCTTCTCTGTCTGTTTTATATGTTTTTTGACTCTTCCCTCTCGTAGGAACATGAATCAGAGACAGCATTTAGTGCAAACCAGGATGAAAGTTTTCCTCTGAGGGTGCCTGGTGTTGAAGGGCAGGATCTGTGATTCTGTTTTTGCCTTGAGAGTTCATAGTGTAGGATTCATTCAGGCTTGTGTGTCAATGCTGGGAAAAGAATAGCAAGCCAAAGGTCGTGTTTCATCTTTACAAGAAGCTAATATTGACACATTGTTTCAATAGATTTTAGTTCCTAATTAAAAACAGTAACACTGTTTCTCATTTCTTCAGTGATTTGGGAGTTGGAGTTTGAGTAATTGCATTATTCTGTCAACTAGATTCACACTTCCTTGTTGTTAAAGAGGGCTCAGAAGCAGAAAGTCACGTGGTTTGATATTTCCGGTACTCTCCATTTTCTGGGAGCTTTTGTACCTATAAGCATTAGTCTTCGCTGGCCTCTTGATAACCTCATTACCCATGAGCTACTAAAGCAGTAAGCTGAATGTGGGTGACTGCATTAGTGTCTGTAAATTTGTAATTAGAGTTGGACTTGCCTGAAGTACTACTTGAACATCTCTTACTGTTAGAGATTTATTTCTTCATTTTATCCAAAACATGATTTTTAAAAAAGTGTCCTAGGGGCTGGAGGGATGGCTCAGTGTTTAAAAGTACTTGCTGCTTTTTGCAAAGGACCCGAGTCCCAAGTTCAGTTGCCAGCTTCTGCCACTTTTTTTTTTTTTTTTTAGTTTATGTGTACGAATGTCTCTCCTTCATGCATGCCTGTGTACCACACGTGTACCCAGTGTTCAAGGCAGTCAGGCGAGGGCATCAAATTCCCTGGAACTGGAGTTACAGATAGTTGTGACTACCATGTGGGTGCCAGGACTTGAACCAGGGTCCTCTGGAAGAGCAGCCAGTGCTCTTAACCACTGAGCTATCTCTCCAGCCCCTGATACTTTTTAACATATTGATTTGCCCACAACAGGTGCTCTGAAGGTTCTGCTTTAGATCATCTAATGTAGGTAATTCTGGCTCTAAATAACATCAGAGAAAGGGGGGCGAAGCATATCACTGCCAATAAACCATCCCTTTAGACGGTCTACTTGTGGAGGTGGTTTCCTCTGTTGAACTCCATGCTTGGCTTTAATATGGAGAAGAAGCTGTAGCATAAAGTAAGGGAAGTTGAGGATAGAGATGCAGGTACAGTCCTCACTCGCATGGATGAAGGCCTTAGGTGCACTATGAAGCTATGAAATCAAAGGGGTAGATACATTGGGATTATAGTGAGAGAAACTGCAGAATTATTTCTTGTGCTCTGAAGGCTAAATATCTCAAGAAGGTTCTAAATTAATAATAGGTAGAATGTAGAGAGTTTCTCTCTCCTTTTCCCCCTTCATTTTCATTTGTCGATACAAATAATGGAAACATCAAAATCCAAGCTTCACTTCTGTCTTGTTTAGGGTTTTTATTGTTGTGAAGAGACATCATGACCACAGCAGCTCTTATAAAGGAAAGTATTTAATTGGGGCTGGCTTACAGTTCAGCGGTTTAGTGTATTATTATCCTGGTGGGGAGCATGGCCGCGGGGCGGTAGACACAGTGCTGGAGAAGGAGCTGAGAGTCCTACAACCAGATTGGCAGGCAGCAGGAAGAGAGAGGGACACTGGGCGTGGCTTGGGCTTCCGAAACCTCAAAGCCCACCCCTGGGGACTCACTTCCTCCAACAAGGCCACACCTCCTAATAGTGCCACTCCCTATGAGTCTTTGGCGATCGGTTTCCTTCAAAGCACCACACCTTTTCTGGATCCTTTCCTCTCCTTTTTTGAGGCAGGGCCGTGCCGTCTAGCCTTGGCTAGGCTGCCACTTGGCGGCTAGCCCAGGTTGCTGTTGAACAATGTTCCCGCCTCAGCCTCCCAAGGACTAAGAGCCATCACACCTGACTCATTTGTAGCTACTGAAACTTGTCCTTTCAGATAATTCTGGACAATTTAAGTCAAGGGAAAAAAATGTACAAAAGTCAGTTTTCAACGTGGTGAAAATCACGGGTTTGCTGTCCTGCGGGCAGTACTCGCCTCCCCTCTGGTTTGCTTTGGACGCTGTTCCTGTCAGCCACGAATGAGGGATAATGAGAGCACAGTTGTTGCTTGTTTTTATAACCTAGATAACTTCACCTGGAAAGAGTTGGTATGTTGGGCATGGCCTATTTGCCTTTCAGATTAAAGACAGGATGTGTTCAGTGAAAAGAAAATAGAGTCCAACCATACTCCTGCCTTTTTCCATTACCCTTTATTGGCTCTGGGTAGTTAGAGTTCTCTTACTACTCATTTCTTGCAGCCAAATGGATTTTCCAGTGTTTAAAAAGTGAGAGAGAGAGGAAACAAGACTTTTTCAGTCAAGCCCTTCTTTCCTTCAGGGCCTGTTGGGTGACCTTTAAGAAAAGCCCTCAGATGCTCTGGGAGCTGCTGCCTGTGTGTGCATGTGTGTGTGTGGGTGGGTGCATGCATGCTTCTTTGTGTGTGTGTGTGTGTGTGTGTGTGTGTGTGTGTGTGTGCGCGCGCGCGCGCACGCGAGTGATGACACTTTCCTACACCGCCTCCCTCCCCCCCTTGCCATGCCGCTGGCTGTGGTGAAGAGCCCAGATATAAAGACAGGAGAAGCCAGACTCAGCCAGGCTTTGCCCTCCAGTGGTGTAAGATTGAAGGCAAGGTCAAGCCATCTGACTTCTGCTTCCAAGCAACCGAGCAACAGGAGTCGGTAATCCCTGTCTTGGAGTAAAGTACATCAGATGAGGTAAAGAGGGGGCCTCACTCCCATCTCTGGAGTAAGTTAGTGTCACTGTTGTTCCTTTCCCACTCTATATCAAGCCCTTCCATCCTTTAAAACTGCTCCAGAGCAAGGAATGCTGATAAAGATGTGAGTTTGACCATCTTCATCTTCCTCACCAGACATTTACCAAAATATACATACTGTGGCTTACAATTACACTTTTAAGCCTAAATTCCAAAAGTAGATCAGGAGTTACCTAAAAGCCAAACAAAATTAAACAAACTTTTTTTTTTTCCAATGACAATGACAGGAAAATAAAATATCAGTACGATATTTTAATGAGGAAATATAAAAACAAATCTTAGTCTCCTGTTTTAATCCAAAGATACTCAAGACTAGTTTCCCCCTGTCCATCCTAACTGCAACTTTATTTGGGAATAAAGGCCATCTTAAAATCTTTAAACCTTAAAAAAAAAAAAAAAAAAAGATTAGGCAACTAGGCTAGCAAATAAGTACTTATTCTCATATCAAACAAGCTAGTATCTCATTACTATGTTACAGTGTAACTCTACAGAATAAATAAAATACACAGATGTTTGCAAGGCAAACACTGGTCCAGAAAAGATTAAAAAAACATGATATTTACATTGATTTCAATAACTCTAAAAATGATTGTAAGGTTGAAATGGCAACTTTAAAGTGGTAAGGTTGAAACGGTGTCTTCAAGGTGAACCAATGATCAAACCTTTGGCAGACCTACCTGATTCAGATGAGATTTTCTCCAGCTGTCATTATTTGTTAGTCTGCAGGTTTGTTGTTTTGTTTTGGTTTTTGGTGGTGATAGGGCATAGTCATTTGAAGTACATTTTACCCAGAACTCACGGGAGCTGCAGGAAGAAAGGAAGCCGTTTATTTTAGGATGATATCACAGAGCCCTTTTCTGTTGGTCTTCCTCACA
This sequence comes from Phodopus roborovskii, assembly GCF_943737965.1. Classification (NCBI taxonomy): domain Eukaryota; kingdom Metazoa; phylum Chordata; class Mammalia; order Rodentia; family Cricetidae; genus Phodopus; species Phodopus roborovskii. The sequence continues at coordinate 14,906,741 of NW_026126482.1, read as the reverse complement.
TACCCTGTAGCTTTTTCCTGAGCTTTGAAATTGTGCCCCTGTCCTGATTCCCGTATCTTTGACTGATCTTGGATGGACGGATGTACCCTGTCACTCTATTATTTTGTAGCTTCTGAGTCTAGGACATAGAAGTTACAAGGTTGGGTTTATACGTTTCCCTGGCTTGGCTTTAACTTTGTCTTGTAAAATGACTTCAGTACACTCTTTGTTTATATCTGTTTTAATGGTTATGTGATGGCTTCTGTATTCACTAGTTGAATCACTGGCTTAAAATACCAGTTTTGATGTTGTTTTCCTACTGACAGCTGAGCTCCTGCCAGGTCCGGTGGCATCTGAGGGATAAGAATGAATAGTAACAGCATGGGAATAGGTTAGAGATGACTCAAGAAGGTGCTGGCTTCCTGGACCCATGATCTCACCCAGGCCCTATGCTCACTACTCACTTATTCAAGGCAAGTAGTAAATAATGTGTCAAGAGAGGAAGAAAAGCAACTGCAAACCATGTTCCCAGGGGCTTAACGACTTTGTCATAGCCTTATTGTCCTGGGACTGGAAGGTACCTTGGGTTTCTGGGTCCCCCACCCCAAGGAAGAAGTCCTTTTCTTGTAAGCCTCTGTAGTTTGTCACTTAAGAGAATAGGTGTTAAGTCTTGCCTGGATTTAATTCAAAAAGTATTTACTGTATCAGGAATAATTCTTATTATTAGACTATAATGGTGAACAATTATATGAAAGCCTGCTTTTCAAATAGCCCAAGTTTCAGTGCATGGTAAAAACAAAAATGCTGTGTAAATATAAAGTCAGGTAATATGTGGACACAAAGGAGGAAGACAAGGGAGCTAGTTAGTGAGTGTTATGGGGATAGGGGTTCTACATTATTCTAGGCAAAGTCTCACTGGTAGGGTATTACTGGAGTGGAAACTTAAAAGAAATGAGGTGCAAGCCATCAAAATAGCTGGAAGGAGAGGGAAGCAGTATAGAGGTCTAAGGCTGAGATTGTGTTTAGTGGGTCCTGATGCAGGAGGCAAATGTGGATGATAAACATTTATACGCGTGTGTGCGCACGCACGTGTGTGTGTGTGTGTGTGTGTGTGTGTGTGCAGCTCACATTGTGTGTGTGCAGGGAGGGAAGGTAGCCCCAGTGAGAGGACAGGAAAAGATCAGTGCCCAGTGTCTCAAAGAGAAGGGGAGTGGGAGGGAGAGAGAGACAGAGACAGAGACAGAAAGTGCTTTCTGAAGAAAGGGGTGACATACTTTGCCTCCTGGCTGCAGCCTTGTCTGTCTCTTGACTGCCACTATGTGAGCAAGCTGCCACAGACTAAGCTGCTTGTGTTCCCTTGCCTCTCTTACCTATGATGCACAGGAACTTCTAGAACTGTGAGCTCATCCGTACCCTTCATCTTTGAATAGTCACTGTTAGGTATTTTGTCACAGCATCGTGACATGTAATGAGCACAGAGTGTAAGCGGAATAATCCAAGCCAGAAATGACAGTGGCTTATATGAGCTGGTTATGTTTCAGAGCCATATACTCCTTCATTCTTCCTTTGTGCTCCTACTGGCTTTAGTTCTATTTGGCCAGGAAACTTTTAAGGTTGGGATGGATATGCTGTCTTTTCAGCTAAACTAATCTGAAGTGTTTCGCTTATATTGATTGAAATCTGTTTTCCAAACAAATCTATCTGTAAGTACTCATTCTACACACTAAAACAAAACTGCTTGAGATCTAATTGGACTCTTAGTGTTTGAACATGACCTCTACTCACTGCCTTCCTGTTATTTGAACGGAGGTGTCCTGGGCTGAATCACTGCACACTCCCTCTTGAGTGCCATTCCTTGGTAGTGAGCAGTGGGGGAGCCCTCTTGGGTCAGCTTCTGACAGGGATTGGGGCCCAGCTCTGCTCAGAATCCCACCAGCAGCTCTCTGACTTCATTCCTATCTCCATACCCTTCCTTAGGTGGTGGGTTGGTTTGGTTTCTTACTGTGTAGCAGTTCATAAGATTTTTTTTCTCATTTCTTTTCTCTTTTCCTCTCTTCTCGTCTCTTTAAAACAAACAACACCCCCTCAAAAACAAAAACAAACAAAACAAAACAAAAGCAGGGTCTTGTTGGGTAACCCAGGATGGCCTCAAACTTGTGATTCTCCTGTCTCAGGCTCCTAAATGCTGGGCTTATAGGAGTGTGCCATAACACCAGGCTCTATTTTCTTAAATTTCTTTAAACCTAGACTCCTACCTAGCCAGATCATTCTATGGGAAACAGCAGTTTGCTGAGGCTGTCTCATTAAGCTTTGGGTTCTGCTCTGATAGACATTTGTCTTTCGCCTTTAGATCCCTGGTTATAGGTGAGGGAAGGAACTAAACCCCTCTTCAAGCCTGTGCTCCCAGTAAAGTATTGCTGTCTTGGTTTAATGAGCAATACGTGTGTGCTGCATCCTGGATGGCTTGGTCCTGGAAACCTGCCCAGGATGGGGAGGGATTGGAAAAAAGACAGACACGTGTACAGAAAAGCTGGAGTCAGGAGGGCTATGCTCACTGTGATGGAGTACATACTATTCCACAGCTGGGAACCTCAGCATGTGTATTGTGTTCAGCATAGGAGGGCTGATTCTCTGGTCTTGGTTGGAGGTCTCTGGAGGGGCGCAGTCTCAGGTTGCAGTCATGCTGCTGGAGGGAGCTATGATTGCTGGTTTATGCATACACTGTCAGCACCCACACTCTGACCAGCGAAGACAGCGCCAGTTCCCTGAGCCTGACCCAGGGAAGGCTTTGCCATCCCAGTGGGTCTGAGACATTGGGGTCCTTGACACTGCTGTGATCATGTCAGTAGTACACACTCACCCAGGACTTCATCTGCACATCCACCCAGGGCTTCTTCAACTCCCCGCAAGTGTGAAAGGCTGTCTCAATCTCCAAAGCCCCTTTCTGGATGCCAGGGCTCAATGAATTCCAGTGGTTCCAGATGTGCTGTGTACTGGGATCTCTCACTTGCTGTCTTCTTTGTGAATAACATTTTGGGGAAGGTCATTCCATAAATCTTCTATATCCTAGATCCCTTCCTGTGCTTCCCCTTCTCTTTCCTTTCTCTCCATGTGTATGTGTGTGATGCGTATGCATGTCTTACATGTGTAAGTGTGCATGCATGTGTGTCTCTCTCAATCGCCCTCCACTTTAGTTACCGAGGCAATTACTCTCGCTGAGCTGAGAACTCACCCGTAGCTACTTTGTCCTGGGGAGCTCTTGTCTCCGTTTCCTGAGTGCTGGGATTACAGGCAGTCACCTCGCCTCACACGGCATCTGGAGACCCAAAATCAGGTCCTTACACTTGAGCAGCAAGCACTTGGTCCCCTGAACCATCTCCCCTGCCCATGAGATCCCATGTCTAGGCGACCCCGTTGAAGACCGTCTTGAAATTCTCCTCATGAGAACCCCTAAGATCTGTAGCCTGGAACCATGTTTTCTATTCTTCTTTTTAGGTGAGCAACTCACAACCCTAACATAACCTTCTCCCCCTTCTAGTGTCTAGATTATCAACTCATGATAATTTAGATGTTCTTTATTGCTTTATTAGTGTAGCCACAGGATTTTATAGAAACTGATGATACACTTTGTTTGCATGGGTGAAACTCTTGGGATGGATTCACCTTCTTGGTACATGTAATTAACAAAGAGTATCTCATCCTCTCCACCCCAGTTCTTTTGAAACGCATGTCAAATCTGCAACATCTTGACTTGATCGGGAGCTGAACAAGTACTTCAGGTTTTCTTCTGAGAAAACCGGAGTCGGGAGATGGTGCTGTGATGTGGATCAAAGTTGCAGTTCTTCACAAGAAGGGTACAGAAGGGTGGTAGGTTGGGGACTAGAAATGGTCACTCAGTAGCTTGTTCTTCTATTTCCAAAGTACTTTAAAGCACTTTAAAAGTTATTAAAATTTTTCATGCAATATATTTTGATCATATTCTTTACCCTCCTCAAAGTCCTCTCAGATCCCCCCATCTCCCTCCCCACTCAACTTTCAAGTTCTCTGAAGCATAGTTTTGCTCATGTTTAACTCTTCACATCACATGTCAGAGTATGACCCCAGTCCAAACATGAAAGCCACAGTCAGAGGTGTGTATAGAACGTCTCACCAAGCCACAGAAGTTAATTTATTGATCCCTTAAAAAACGTGTCCCTTTCTTATTTCTCTTAAGCCTATTCTCATCTTAGCCCAGACTCTACCCATCTGCTGCTGTTGTCATGGTGCAGTGTTAGATAGAGTGTGAAAGGTGGGTATCGGAGGTCATCATGCACCCTTAGATAAAGAGGCAGACCCTCAGGTAAATAAGAGGTAGGACCTCAGATTAAGAGGGGGACCCTTAGATAAAGAGGGGGCCTTTAGATAAAGAGGGGGGCCCTTAGATAAAGAGGGGGGACCCTTAGGTAAGGGGTGGATCCTCAGATAAAGAGGCAGGGTGTGGGCACATGTGGAGGCCCAGCCAAACCACAAGGAAGAGGATAGCCCAAGTGTCCTGAGGGGCAGAGACTGAAAGATATGATGATGCTGTTGGTGGGATCCTGCCAGTCCCAAGACGAAGGTTCAGCCTTGTCTGTGGTTATAATGTGTGGGAAGAGTAGGTTACAAGTAGGCTACAAAGTAACTAAAGTGAAAGATGATTCTGGAATGTCTTTGCCTGGGCGTGAGCCTAGAGAGACAGGCAGAAACTAGATAGAGATCATGTGGACAGTTCCAGGGGAAGACAGAGCCGCTGGGGGCTGTTTTTGTGGGAAGGGTGGCTTTGGAATAGGGTGGAAGATGGGCAGAAAGTGAGCATGGTGGAGGAGGGAAGGGAGGGCAGCAGGCTGGGAGAAGGGCTTGTGGAGCAATAGGCCTCTCAACTTCCATGGTATGGCAGATCCCACCTTTGTGGTCTGGGGAATATAGGCTGTCTATATGTCCTCAGTTTCTCCTCTTGGATATCCATTAGGATAACTCTGATGTCAGAGTTCCTAAGTGTTAGCTCTTCTCACCAAGTCACCAACATAAGAACGCTTGTGCCCCTGTTTGAATCATGGCCTTTGTGCTGCCAACCGGGTTCCTTCATTCATGTCACGTAGTGTCTGTGTAGATCATTGCTCCTATCTCTTAATAGCAGTCAGCTGACACCTCCATCGCTTTCTACTGGGGTCACCCCACCTTCCTTCCTTTCTTATTCTACCAGCTTGACTCTTAGTGAGGTTACCGCCTGGTGTCCTTATTGTGACTCCAGCCTGGCATTAAAGATATCCCACTGTCAAGATCATGATGCTGATATATGACCGTAGCTCCATCACTAAAGTAATGGTATTTTTGGATCTGCCCATCCATGTTTTGAGGTCTACTCAGCCATTTCCAGCAAATCCTTCGCCTAGTTGCCAATTTCTGAAAGTATTTGAGACATGCAGGTCCTCTGTATTGTCGCCAGACTCCAGGTAATTCCAACGACTTCTGCAGAATTTGTAGTGATTTAGGGACAGGACATGCATATATTGGCTCCTCTGCTGATCTTTGTGTGCAGCCAGAAAGCCAGCAGGCATAGGAGGGCCCTGACAGCACAGCCCACGGGAGAGGCTGCCCGGGTGGATGAATGCTCGCCTTCCTTCATTGCCAACTCAGAATGGCTTTCAGTGCCAGAGACTCCAAATCAATGTAAAGCTTTTAGTACAGGCGTGAGACCGGGGAACTAACTAGAAATGACACACGACCTCAGTTACTTCCCTTCTTTCTTCCTGCCTTGTTTTCTTCTCTATCCCTTTACATTAGAGGCCACCTTTTAATTATAGTCATGATATGCTGGTATTAAATGAAGTTAAGAACAAATAGAAAAAGCTGCTTAGTTTATTGATAATTCCGCTATATCCCTTCTAGGGTCTACTCTAGCATATAAGCTTATATACATAGCTATGGGTATGCTATCTGCACATACCACTTAGCTTAAGTTTTACAAATATAATTTAGCACACTGTGGACATTTCCATTTGAGAATATATAGACCTACTTACAACAAAGTGTTGCATAGTGTCCTATGGTATGGCTGTGTCACACTGAAGAGACAGAGAGAGAGAGAGAGAGAGAGAGAGCCAGAGCCATTGAGGTAGGTCAGCAGGAAAACACATTTCTGTCTGTCATGTGGGTCATCGGTCTGAGTGACATTGGTATACTTACTGGGTTAGCTTGGTGGCACTGGATCATCATCAGAAAAAAAATAGTGTTCTTCAAAATTTCTTAGTTTACTTATTTTTTATTAGTGTGTGTGTGCGTGCGTGCGTGCATGCGTGCGTGTGTGTGTGTGTGTGTGTGTGTGTGTGTGTGTGTGTGTGTGTGTGGTGTATGTGGGTGCTTACCAAGGCAAGAAGAGGCTGTCTAATCTCCTGGAGCTAGAGTGCAGGCAGTCTTGAACTATCCAGCAAGTGCTCTTAACCATTGAACCATCTTTCCAGGCCCCAAAGTGCTGTTTTCAAGTTGTAGAGATTCTAATATTTTCTCATCCTTTTGTTCTAACAACTGAGAAATCAAGTAATATAGTAGGAAAACAGAGAAGGGCAGAGGCCCACTTAGATATTGGTTTAAACCTCACATTCTGTAATCATTTGTCATGAGAACTGAGGCTAAGTTATTCATGCCATTCGCATAAAATGGGATAATACCAGTTACAGAGTTTCTGTGAGAGAGTGGTGAGGTTTTCCCATATTATGCTTGTCAACTTCCCATCACCACACTGAATGCCTGGGACAGTCAACCTCACGGGAAGGGTTGCTTAGGCTTGCAGCTTGTTCTGGTGTTTTCCTCCTGTGGTTAAGTCAGTACATAACGGCAGAGGTACTTTGCAGAGGAAGCCACTCACCTCATGGTCAGGGCAGCAACAAATAAAAGAGGAAGGGAACAGGGCCCCAGAGTCCCCTTTGAAGTCACTCATAATAATGCTAAAAAGAATTCTAAGAGCCTGGAGACTTAGTTGAGTCCCAAAGATCAGTCCTTGCAATCCTGTGACATTGGGGATTCAATTCCATGTGAGCGTTGTAGGAGACACACTCCTTCAAATCACGGCAGACTCACACACATTCTACCTCATTGCACACGCCTTTCCATTTACCTCACTGTTTTTGTGTTCACTACATGATTTGAACACTCACGATGAATTCTCTAGAAGGCTGTGCTCACCGTGTTTGCATAGACCAGGTGCTCATCATGTTTGCATAGACAAGGTTGAATGGTGGTACCCTATTTAAATAATCTCCAAAACCTTCCATCATGGCCGGAGATTTCTGACTCTTTATCAGAGTTTCGTTTCCCTTCCTGTAACTGAGTCTTTATTCACATCTGAGAGGGTGAGAGGTGCTGTGTTAAGAGTTTAGGTTGCCACTCTCTCAGGAGCAGAGAGGAGAAGGAGACCATTGAGCACGGTATGCCTGTGTGGAATCCCGGTTTCCTTATCTCACTGCCTGTACCAGTATGCCACGTGAGGGCTGTGGCTTAGAGGGTAATGATTCTCTGGAGGAAATGGAAGGATGTAAACTTAACAAGCCTTTTTTTTTTTTTCTTTTTCCTTGAGCCCTGGGTGGCTTTCCTGGGTGTACTGTGTCATAGATAGCAGCTGGGCTTTTGGAATTGAGTAGGATTTGGTACGAAAGCCCAGATAGGGCAAAAGGGAAAGCCCCGGAGGTCCCTGGGAGAGTTCTTGAGTTCCTTCTGTTGGAAGCAGATGTCTCTGCCATGACCCCCTTGTTCACTGTTCTGGGGGGAATGTTTTCCCAGTTTCTGTGTCTTACTGCTTTGTCGTTAGGACTGGACCAGGGTGTAGCATTTTCATCGAATTTCTTCTCAGTTATTCCTGTCACCAAATGTCTTAATTGAGATAAAATAGCAGTGTTTGATTGCTCTTTGTTGGTGGGACTGGAGGCACTTTTGACTGGAGCCCAGACTTAATCCCCCATATTGAATGACTGTTCTCAGACTCATGGGGAGAGTTTTGTGCCCTTTCCAGAAAGAGCAGCAGAACCATTTTAAAGCATTTAAAGATTCTCTAAATGAAAGGTATTTAAATATCGTTACTGTAATTTCCTTCAGTCATTCATCTGGAACTAGTTGCAGCTCATTTTCATTGTGGATATTGATGGAGAGGATTCATCTCTCTGAGGTTCATTTCAGTCAACATTACTTTCTGATCCAGCAGTAATGAAGGACACAACTATATCTCCCAAAGTAACATGGGGGTGGGTGGGTGTGGGTGTGGGTGGAGTGCATTCTCAGATAGGGATGCACATCACAATCACTCCAGATTTAAAATCTCAGGTACCAGTTTAGCGAGGCAACAGGAGACAAGAACAGTAAGCAAAGTCAACAGGAATAACACAGTAGGGTTGCAGAAAAAAAAATTCTGTTTATAAAAATTTTAAAAGGAATAAAAGGCTGAGGAATAGAGTTAATGAAAACATGTAAAATGGATACTCTGAAAAATACACATTATTGATAAGAGAGACTAAATAAATGGAGAGACACTTGATTGGAGCATTCGATACTGGTCATGTGGCCATGTGTTACAAACTGCAAAAACTAAAGCAGTCCAAGTAACCTTGAAAACGAACAACCAAGTCAGAGAACTCAACTCCTGATTACAGAACTCACTACAGAGCTACAGTAATCAAAGCAGGCCCAGTTGGGTGTGGTGGTGTACACTTGGCAGCAGGTGGACCTCCGTGAGTTTGAGACCAGCCTACAAATTCTAGGACAGTCAGGGCTGCACAGAGAAACCCTGTCTCAAAAAAACAAAACAAACAAATGCAGTGATACTCTCATGAGAAGAGAATTCAGAGTTCAATGGATATGTAAGTCATCCAGTGATATGCATTGTAGTGGCATTGCATTTTTCTAGGATCCTTCTGGAAACAAGATAAAGTTCTTTGATCAGGGTAAGTAGATGAGGAAATACACCATGTAAAAAGACCCAGAAGAGGTTGGGAATTGGCCTTAGCTGGGAAGACCCTTCTGACAAGGTATAGATGGCTACTTTGGGTGAAAGAAGCAGTTTTGTAAAGGATACTCAAAACCAGAAATCTATCAGCCATCAATCGGTCTGTCAATCATCTACATATCCCCTATCTACCTATCAGCCATCTATTATCTATCTGTCCATTTATCATCTACCTATCATCTATAATCCATTGATCATCTATTAGTAGTTTATAACCTATCAATTATTCATCTATCATCTATCAATTATCTGTTATCTATCCAGCTAATTATTATCTACCTATCTATGACTATATTGTCTATGCTCATAGCTTGTTCTTAGGTGGGTACATTGCAAGCTTTTTTGCCATGTCTCTAAGACAGATGAGAACACCTTATGAAGAATGCCATGTCCCTTGACATAGTGTGAACAACAACCTTGAAAAAATCCCTTCCTTGAAAAATTCCATTGACATAAGTCATAGACTGAGTTGGAAGGAACAATACGAGTCACCTGGCTCGCCATGTTAGGTGGTTGAATGCTTGACTACATCGCATCGGAATCCTTGTGGGCTGTGGAGTGAGTGAGACAAGGAGTCTTGGTTTTATTTATGACCCTTATGGTCTTCAAGTATTTATCTTGCTCCTTCAGGCCATTTAAGTGAAAGGTAGCTACACAAAAGGACCAATTCTTCCCTTCATCTGGGCTTTTGAAATGTTTTTGAAACATCCCCTTAAGACTTTGTCAGCCGTACAGAAACCTGCAAGACCTGTACACTGCTCAAGTTTAATGACATGCCATTGTTAAACGTAGTAAATGGTTGGTAGTTTTGTTATGCTTCTCTTTCTGTGTAAACTAGGTGCCAGTTTGTTTTTTCTTTCTCCAGAGCTGTTGTTTACCTGAGTTTGACTTGTTTAGTTCTTGTAAAACGTTTTCGATTCTTTTGTGCATCTTTAGACACCCGAAGCGATGAGGAGAGGATTTGAGATGGCATTTTTCAGTGAAAGCTAACCGTGAGCACAGGCACATGAAAAATGTTATGGGAGCAGTGACTGGAACTGTTGTTCTTCCTGTGCTCTTGGGTGAAGTGCATGCCCATACTAATGACACCTCATGTGCCTGAGCTCCTAGCTACTAAATCACCTACGCTAAGGCATCTGCATCTCAAACATGTGTCTTAGAATAAAAAGAATCCACTCAAAACTGTGGTCCTTGCATACAGCTCCAACCTCGCTCCAAAAATCACAATGCACCGTATTTTTTGGAGACATACGAATGCTTGTGTGGAAATCTTCTAAATTTATTAGTTGATGTGTTATGGTTTGCAAAACACGTACATAACATCTGCTATAAGCCAGTGGGGAACCTTGATATTTCAACTGTACAAATTTGCAATGTAAGTTTAAATAATTATTTTTGCCTATTAAACTTGAGCGATAGCTCTCTAGTTACTACATAACATTAAGCCTTTTCTGTACCCTCAAAGCGTTCTGAAGAGAAGCTTGTCTATAGGCTAGTGGAATGTTCTGGCTCACACACCTTTTCTGTCTGGGCAGCTTCTCTGCCCCAGGTGGTTTAACTGGTTCCTTGGAGAGTGGGTGGAAAGGAGATGCCAGAGCTCCAAAGGGTAGATTGGTCTAAGATAAAGCAATTTAGAAACTTACAAAGGCCTTGTTTTAGGGGTCTCTCTCTCTCCCTGTGTGTGTGTGTGTGTGTGTGCGCACATGAACAAACATGAAACCCTGAAACTAAACAGACATTAACTTCCCTAGTTTAAAAATGATGAGGACAGGCATCTGGGTCCTAGGTAGAGTCACCTGCCACAGTCAGCAGCTCTGCTCTGAAGTCTGTCACTTTGTTTTCCTCATATACTTTCCCCTTGAGCCTGGACAATACATATTTTTAGAGCTTGTTTACCTCAGTTTCTGTGAGTGGCAGCTGGCAGGAGAGGGTGAAGGCAGTAATACATTCCATGTGGTGGATGGGAGACAGGTTAAGTCTCTAGAAGCAGAGTGGTAGGCAGCCCTTTGCAGGGTCCCTTGGGATGAGAGCCTTTGTGTGAGCCAGTGGACACTTTGTGCAGTTCCTCTGGAGTTTTTGCCTTGATGCTGTTTTCTCCTACAGGTCACCGCCCCAGGACTGAACCAGGTTGCCACCATAAATCTTAGAGCAAGAAACTGTCATCCATTTCATGAACAAGAAAGTGAAAGTTAATATTTAGTATCCACAATGAGGCCATTTGTAGGATAAAAGTGATTGGGGTAGATGTCCACTCCCTGATACATGGTCTCTATTTTATACTATGTCAAAGGCATGATCTCATGTCTTTTAACTACCATTTGAAAATCTTTTTCACGATTTTGAAAAATTGATTTGAATAGGCCATGCTAGGCATTTAAGCTAGTTTCTGGGAGTTGGTGTGATGGAAGAAATTTACTTGTACAAGGGAACTGCTAACTCCCCAAAGAGACATGCATCTGGCTTGCATTGTTGCTTACACTTATTGATTCATTAGTCATTTCAATTAGAAAAATGCACAGTTTTAAATGGAATATAATAGTGATGCTTGGGTTCCATTTTCATAGGAAGAAAATTCATTTTAAGAAGCCAGGAAAAGCCATAGATTTCACGATTCTGTGTTAAATTCTGACCACAGACTTTGATTTAATGTTTTATGTAATGATGCAGGACACTGTTTGTTTGTTTTTTATAAGACAGGGTTTCTCTGTGTAATAGAGTCCTGGCTATCCTGGAACTCACTCTCTAGACCAGGCTGGTCTTGAACTCACAGAGATCTGCCTGCCTCTGCCTCCTCAGTGCTGGGATTAAAATCATGTGCCACCATGCCCAGCTGATAGTGCTTTTAGTGTAAATGATTGATACAGAAGTGTAAATTTAAAAAAACTGTTATAAATAATCATTTTGTAAGTCATTGCTTTGTTTACTAGATTGTATTTGAGCATACTCCTCAGACAATTGAGCTTGGCTCCTTTTTTTTTTTTTTATGGTCATGAAAATAGATAGATGAAGGCTCACTAATTAGGATTTAATTAGTAGATATTGAAGAGCCAGATTTTGGATTTCTGAGTTTTATTTGGTGGAGCAATAGTAGTCCTTTGGTATCTTCTGGGAAGTAGTTCAGTAGTTCAAATATTCCTCCCAAGACAGCTAAACCTATAATCAGGTAAATGTCTAGTATGTAAAGTTATTTGCATAGTATTGGTGTATTACTACACATATCTTATTATGTGACTTAAATAACGTCTAGGTTATGAGAGTAGTTGTTAAGAAAGTAATGACAAGCAAGAACTATATATGTGACCCCTGAAGACCTAACTACACGATGTGTGACAGCAACATAGCACTTTGTTCTGAACAGTTTCAAGCTCCATTTGGCCACACCTGTGCATGTGGAACTCATCTTATATCTGTCTCCTTTTTCCTGTGGGCATGTGTATTTGAGTAAGGAGGATAAAGAAGGCATTGGAGGTTATGGTCCACCCCTTTCCTGTACTCTCTCTACCCAATGCCCAAGGTCTAGGTGTAATAATCAATAAGTACCAAGTTTGTGGATGCTGTCCCTTGTTACCTATTCTTGGGAGAATTTCTTCTTTCCCAGGTTGCCCAGTGACTCTCTAATTTCTCTATCCAAAGCTCTTTAAGGAGGACCCGGTGGGACAAGCAGTTTAGAAGGCTGAGGCAGGTGGATTGAAAGTTCTGGTTCAGCCCAGGCTACATAGTGAAACCTTATGTCCCAAAACAAAAGAAAACAAAACAAAACAAAAAAAAAAAAAAAAAAAAAAAAAACAATGACAAAACACACCAAAATCCTTGTCAACATGGCATCCAGTAAGGCTTCTGTCTTTGGGATGGCCTATTCTTTCAGGTTGTCTTTGCTACCCCCAGACAGCAGGAAGCCATCTGACTTGTTCCTATATAATGTAGTCCTTACTAGTAGTTTTTATTCTGTTTGGATAGCTTAGTTCCAGGACCCCAGAATGAGGCCCATTCTACTTTTAGGTAAGTTTACAAGAGAGGTCCACTAGATTAAAAACAGAACTGGGGGTGCTAGAGAGATAGGGGATGGTTAAGAGCTTACAGAGATTGGGGTCAGTTCTGAGCACCCATATGGTGGTTTGTTAACCATCCATAACTCTAGCTCCGGAGGATATGATGCACCCCCTTCTGACCTCTGTGATACACATGGTGCACGCACACACACACACACACACACACACACACACACACACACACACACACGTGTATATATGAAAAACACTCATACACATATAATAATATATTTAAAAATTTAAAAAAACAAACTAGAATTGGAAAATCAAATCAGGATTGAAAAGAGAGAAAACATTTGCTGTGAATTTGGAAGTGCTTCTTCTTTTCCCAGTCTATGGCAGGCAAACTGAGTGAGCATTGGGGAGTCTGACTTGAATAAACGCTTAAAATGAAGTCATCTGTAATTAATGGCCTGGCTCTGCATTCTTTCCAAAGTGATGGCTCTTTAGTACCCACACTTGTGATAACTTATGTTTCCTGAGTACAGGAACCCCAGGACAGCCAATTTAGGAAGACACTGTGGATGTTCTCTTATGTAACCTTTGTGCTACTGTAGTGGATGTGATGTTTAAAACATCTCCTTTTTTTTTTCTCCTTCTTATAGTGCCTGCGACAGTATATGATGCTGTCAATCCGAGAAGGATGTGGGTCTCCCATCACTTGTCCTGACATGGTGTGCATAAAACATGGGACCCTGCAGGAAACGGAGGTATGGATGCAGCAGGCCTTCTGTCCTGCTGAATTATGTCTTAGCATCCTGACTCTTAAGTATTGCCTACTAGGGAGTTAGCGACAAAATACAGAGGTTAACTTTTTAAAGGAGTGTTTTATTGCCACAAGGAGCTGGAATCGTTATACAAGCTGTGAGAATGGCCGTTTATCTCAGTTCTGTTTATATATGCCATATCATGCATTGTAGACACTCTTAAAACAGGCAAAGATGCTAGAAATCAAACTTACCAAGGGTGAGGCTTGGAGGATGCTCAATGAATAGTCCCATGAGTCTGAAAACTTTGAAGATAGATAGACCATAAGTGAGGGAGTTATGCAATATATAAATGGTTGCAGGTGCATGGGAGTCTGTTTGTTTCATGATGTAGCCTTCTGCAGAAGTAGCCGGAGGTTGAAACATTTCCAAAGAGCAAGGAGAGAGGCCTTTAAGTGGGGCTGCCTCAGGCATCAGGTAGATTTTGGAGTAAGTTTTCCTATCTCTCCAGGTTGCAGTTTATCTCATCCTTTTGTTTGTTTGACCCCTCCTCATTGGCTGGCCTGCAATCTGCCTCTGGACCTTCAGGCTCTGTTCACCTGAATATAATGAACTCTTGTGTAAGAGAATGTGTAATCCTCCAAAAATGCTCCCAAGAAACTGATGGAATAAACTGTCCATTCGATAAGCACTGACCACCTGCTTAGCACCAAGCCTTCTCCCTGTTTCTTCTTTGGCCTGTGTACAAGCCAATCCTTCCCACAAACCTTGTGAAGTTGGGTGCTTTCTGTAGATATGGAAACTTGAGTTCAGAGGCTGTTCAGTGACTCATCTCAAGGGACCTATCTAGAAAGAACTACAATTCTCATCCAGTTCTCTTGACCATCACAAACTAGGTAGACCAAATGTGCAGCAAAAGACTTGAGAATCAGGGGCTCAGCAGTGTGAGGGTAGATGCAAATATGTACATAGGGAGATATCTGTGTATGTATAGATGCACATCTTTCTAAATACACATTTTTAACATGCCCTTTGATTTGTCAGAAAAACAGGGAGAAAGTGGTATATCTACTCCTACCCCGACTCAGTCTGCTCTGTGTACAGTTTATGAACACTGGTATAAGTGAGATACTTTTTTTTTTTAAAGAAGAGTCTTTAAAGGAAGCATAAAAAGAGTACTTAATGATGCAGAATTGACTCATTTTAAGAAAACACTGAAGCCAAAGTTTTGTTCAAAGTATTGATCGTGTACAGCCTGCCCCAAGAATCACTGCTTACTTTTGCATTGCGTAATGGGATGAAGAGAGTAAGTACAAGAGACTAGTTGTCCATGACACTGTCCACTGGGGTTATGTAGCAGAATCACTCTTAAAGGAGTCCAAGTATTTGAGAGCATCGGTCCTGGTGCTGTTCTTTTTGACTCGGATGTCTTACTGAATCCATGGATACATAGAGAGAGCACGAGATGCAGGTATCACCCTGAGCCGGGACTGAGTGTAGGCCAAGGCAGCCTTCACCATCCTGGAGGAGTGTCTGACCTAGCAGAGAGGCCGTAAACATGCAATGAACCAGACAATTATAAAAGTGCAATGGCCATGGTGGCTCACACCTTTCATCTCAGCACTTGGGAGGCAGAGGCAGGTAGATCTCTTTGAGTTCAAGGCCAGCCTTGTCTACAGAGTTCCAGGACAGGCTCCAAAACTACGAGAAACCCTGTCTTGAAAAACAAAACAACAATAACAAAAAAAAAAAAAAAAAAAAAAAAAGTGAAATGCAAGCAATATAAAAGCTGCGTTTGGGTAAAATCTTATTTAATTCCTATATGGAAAAATCTATTAAATATAAATGAACAGTTTGGTGAGGTTTCAAAACAAAGCTTATGAAATTAATCTAGAGCCAGTCTGGTAGTTGCCAGTCAGATGTGGATATTTAATTGTAGGTCAGATGTGGATATTTAATTGTAGTTTAATTAAAAGTCTATAAAAGAAACTTAATCTTTCTGGTGTGCCCCTTAATTGCTTTGAAGTGTTCATAGCCATTCATGGTTAATGTTGGCTACATGATTGACAGCTCAGAGCAGAGAATGTCAGTCACTGCCGAAAGTCTAGTTGCACGGTGTTACCCTGGGCTTCGCACGGCAGCAATACCCACTGGCATCTTGGATGTTGACTGCCAGGCCACTGTGTTCAGATATGTGGGGAGTTCAGGCTTTTACAGAGCAGACCTTAGGTCTTCTGACTGTCCTTGCTTCCATTTCCTGGAAGCATTCTGCCCATTCTTTCCTGGTACACATCCTCTCTCCTTTCTAGCTGCTATTAGCGGTATTTAGTTTTTCTCCCAAAAGCGGTTTTACTTTAAGGCTATATTAAAACCAAACAAGGCCGTAATATTCCTCAAAATTCATAAAAATTTCAAAGCATATTTGGGAAAACAGAACACACTAAACTAATTTCAAATTTACCATGTCGTTTTCTAATTAGATGAACAGTAAGACTCTCTAAGGCATTCGTGGACCGTTTCTATTCTCACTGGTTTTACAGAGAGCCCAGCTAACAGCTCACGATGAGCATTCAGCTACAGTAGTCAAGTTCTTAACCAACCCGCTATGAGTTGCAGTCTCCAGTGCTTAAACCATGTAATGGCAGTGGGGGTCGTTTTCACGTGGTACTTTGTCCTGAACCGAGATTATATTGGAGACCTGATTAGCTTTATCTGTTTATTTGGGATTCTCCCTTTAAAAGTAATGAGCTGGGGCTGTGCCACCCCCCTTCCCAACATAACAATTTTATCCTGTGTAACCCTCATGCTACAAATGGCCCATAGTCTGCCCTGTGACTATCACAGCAGGGTCCATTCCTATGACACTTACCTCTGCCATGACTGTCTTCCTCCTTGCGCTTGAGGACACTATTTAATCACACAGGTAACACGTTAACACACTTGTTAGGAATGGCTCTGCCTACAGCTGCTTAGGCTCTTTGTGTGTGTGTGTGTGTGTGCTTTCCTGTGTGGGTCCGGCTTGCTCCCTTGGCTGGGCTCCCTGTCTGTCTTCCTGAAGCCTCTAAATTGGCTCAGCTGTGGCTGTGCCTCTTCATGTTTATCTGTCAAGAAGAGCCTCATTAGCAAAGCATTTCAATGCCTGGTTCAAACCCTGTTTGTTTACACAGGAGACAGGAGGACATGGCTGCTTCCCTTTCATTGTCCCCAAAGCTGGTGATGGGCAGTGACTCCTCTTAGAGTGACCTTTCTGGGAGCCAGGGGAAAGTCATGTTTTCCCCCATTGCATCATCTGGTACTTTCACATGTTGCTCCGCAGGGTTTTCCTGTGCACTGGAACCGGGAACCTGTGCAACATGGAATTATGAACACAGGACGCAGACTGTTATTTCTGTCGTCATTACTTTAAGTAAAGCTCTATACTGAAAGGCGATGTTTAATCTCAGCAGTTTCCTACAGTGTGGGAGAAGGAGCGTGCCCCTGCCGGGAGAGCCTACACTGTTTGTGCTGTGTGACATTAGTGTGACAAGCACATAAAACCATTTGAACAGTACCTGTCACTGTACAGCCAGAGAAACTGGGCTTTTCCCAACTGGCAGGCTGGCAGGGGAAGCAAAAAATAAACAAAGCAAAACAAAACAAAACAAAAAAACAAACAAAACAAAAAATGCGCCTCACCACCACACCAAGCCTCTTTCCAAATCCTGGGGCACAAGAACAACCAGCCTGCCTTTTACTCCAGCATGCACCAGAGGAAGGGTGGGTACAGTTGGCCTTGCCAGGACCAGGGACTCAGAACTTCTGTAGGAAGGGATTTAGAGTATAGAACCCAGAGGCATGGGGAGGAGAAGGAAAGGAAGGGCTCAGGACAATGTCTGAGGTTATGCGTGCAAAACACTTCTTCCTCAGGGGAGGTTTTATTTAGGGTTGCTTTGGGAGAGGCAGCTGAAGTACGGGAACCAAACATTCCTCACGGCTGCCCTTGCCATCTTGTCTTTAACGGTCTTTCCTCCCACGGTGAGGAGCAGTGGCGGAAAGATGAAGATGCCCGGCTAGTGGGACTGTTCCCGACTGTGACAGCGGGGTACCAGTGGGAAGGGACTGACTGTGTTTCTAATAACCATCCATCGTGATGTGTGCGGGCTGGAGAAAAGCTCAATGTTGGAGGTGGGAGGGGACAAAGGGATCTGCCAAACCAGAATGAAGGGATATTTTTGAGGTTCCCAGCTGAAATTTACTTTTTGAACACATTTGAATTTTTCATTTTGAGATGTATTTAAAGCCCCATGTAAGTGAAAAATAAAATCTCCGAGACTTTAAAAGCTACACAGGAAAACTAGGGGCAGCCTTTCAGCTGAATCTGTCTCAGCTGTACACATGAGTGTGTCTTTTAACCCCTAGGTGTGCAGGAGGCAAGGCAAGGGATAGTGAGAGCAGCCGTCTGGGGTCCAGGATGCAACTTTCATTCCCCCCCCCCCCCGCCCCCTTCTGCTGTGATGCCCTCTGGCTTTTCCCATTCAGGATTCGGTGACTAGTGTTTAGGTATTGTACTCAGATGGATGGGTGGATATACTCCTTTCTGCTGTTAGAAGGGGCTACCTGTGTTTGGGGGTTGAGACAGGAGACTTTGCTAGTTTCAGTGTTAGCGTTATACAAGAGATCTTTCCATCTCGTCTCCACGTTTACAAGTCCTCAGAAATGGCCCAGATCTTGCTTGACTCATCTGGGGGCCAAACCTGAGCAAAATCTTGACTTCTTCCTACTGGTGGGACTTTATAAGCCAATAGGCAGTACTTCCTGAAGCCTGTCCTTAACTTAGAATTAACTATGACTTGTGTGTGTGTGTGTGTGTGTGTGTGTGTGTGTGTGTGTGTGTGTGTGTGTATAGTCTCATTCGAAATAATATATGCTGCATGATCCAGATTTCTTCTGGGGTCACCTATAACTTTCTGCATAAATATTTGTGATGGTTGGGCTCACTCCCCTCTCTTCCCTTTCTTTTTTATTTTTTAGGGGTTAGTTTAGGAGTGGGGTGCTTGCTTCCATATTATGGTTCTAGCAAACAGTGTTAAAAAAGCTGATCCCCACTCTTCCTTTCTCCTAAGCTGTGACTGTGGGAGATGCCCAGGCAACTGTTGTGTGTAGCTTCTGTCCTGGCTCCCATGTGTGTAGCTATCTGTCCTGGCTCCCATGTGTGTATCTGTCCTGGCTCCCCTGTGTGTATCTGTCCTGGCTCCCATGTGTGTAGCTATCTGTCCTGGCTCCCATGTGTGTATCTGTCCTGGCTCCCTTGTGTGTATCATCTGTCCTGGCTCCCATGTGTATACCTGTCCTGGCTCCCTTGTGTGTACCTGTCCTGGCTCCCCATGGGCAGACACACTCTGACTTCCTAGCTCTGCTGTGATTCAGATGGAATAGAAAAGACAAATGCAGCTGGATAGTTAGTAAGCATCGCTAGGTTCATTCTTACCAGAAAACAAGAGATTAGAGCAAAGATATTTGTTTTTTAATGTCTGATATTATTTCTCATGTTCTCTTTATATTGCTTCTTTTTCTTTTTTTTTTTTTTTTTAATTTTTCAAAAGAATGTCAGGAAGGATGAGGAAGAAAAGTTATCCTTTATGCTTAGGTCCAAGGAGAAGGAAATTTCTACTTAACAAGTAAATTAACACAAAGTTCAAAGGTGATATGGAAAAACAGTAACTAAATTAAACTGGGAAGTTTTAGTAGTTGATCCAGACTGTAGTCTCTTTAAAAAAAATTTTTTTTAGATTTACTTTATGTATGTAAGTATTGTGTCTGCATGGGTTCTGGGAATGGAGCACATGCTACCAGACTTTTAGAGTAAGTGGTTTTCTCCACTGAGTCATTGCCCTAGCCTAAGTTAAACTTATTTTTAACTGGTATATAATGCTTAAACATTTTACCACTTTACAGTGACAGTGTGACCACCTAGAACTCATGTTTGTGAGTTTTCAACTCAGTTAAAAGTCTTCACACAAAACCTGTTCAGATAATGCCCTGAACCAGTGAAAGGTGATTACACACGTGTCCTTTCTGCCTGTACCCTCTGACATTGTGTGCACGTGTGTGGGTACGTGTGTGTGTTTGTGTGTACAGTCTTCTGTGTCTTCATGTCCATCTTGTGTGTCTCCTAATCATTGAAAGGATGTTCTCTATCTTAAATATCTTTAAATAAGTGCCTGGAGAGATGTCTTAATGCTTGAAGCACTTCCCACTCTTCTGGAGGACCCAAGTTTGGTTCCCAATGCCCAGGTTGGATGGCTTACAACAAACTCTAACCCTTTCTCCCCCTTCAGTAGGCATCTAGTCACATGTGGCAGACAGATTTTAAAAAATGACCTCGACTTAAAACCCTCCTGCAAGGTATGTGCAGATTACAAAGGACAGAGAAACCTGGCATTGCTTCTCTTAATCAAATCAAGATGTTAACATCACCATTATTGTGGTTCCCACATGCCCCTCAATGGTCCCCACACCACAAATGATCTAATCATCACCTAAGGCATCATCAGGACAACCACAGCTGGAGAACAGGTAGCTGCCTGTATATTTCAAACATGTGGAAGCAGAAGGGGAAAAGATAAACTAAAAACAGCCACAGAAGGCCCAGGAGACACTGTAGCTAGATGCAGGCTGTAGCTTGGATTGGGTACCAGACTGGAAAAGGACAGTGGGAGAATGTGTGAAATTTTAATAAGTCCTGGCAATCATTTAGTTGTATTATACCAATTTAAATTGTATTCTTTTAATAATTAATGATTGTTTTTTATGTAAGTTTCCCTTTAGGAACTGTTGAGAGAATAGCACTTGGGAAGTCTTTATTCCACCTTTATGACATGTAATGAGTCTGAAATTTATTTGGGAATGAAAAGTTTCAAACCAGCTTTATAGCATGATTTTGGACAATTTTGAATATCTCTGTTGGGGAAAAAAAAGAGGATAAAGGTAGATGTAAGATGGCTCTGTATAATCTCACTTATTTTCTCCTGGGATTCAGTCTAGTCGCCTGACCGTTTTTGAGCACTTTGAACATCCTCAAACACCTGCTGCAACCCTTTCACCTGTAGCCTTACGGAACCTTCTAGAACTCATCCTAATGGAATTATTTAAATTTTATAATTGTCCAAATGGAAGCCTTAAACAATTATAACTTAGCCCTCAAATGACAGTGTAGCCAAGAATTAATACTTAGGATAATGAGTGAGTGTGTGTGTGTGTGTGTGTGTGTGTGTGTGTGTGTGTGTGCATGTGCGTGCATGTATTGTAAACCAGGTCCAGCTCTCTCTCATCTAAAAAACACACTGTGACAAAACGCTTTAGGACATTAGTTTTAATTCACAAAGTATAAGAGGTGACAAAATCAGGGATTAAATTCCTTCTGCCCCTTAAATGTGTATTTTGTCTTCTGAGTGATTTCACTCTTTGAGCACATCTTGTGCACAGCCCGGATGTCCTGCCAAGTGCTCTGCCCATCAGATGAGTATGCTCTAGGATTTTTATCTGTCCAGAAGGGTCAGGGTGAGCGCTGATAACTCTCAGTGGCTGTAAACTTCAGTGGAAAAGTCAACTTACTTTGGTAAAGCCTGATTCTAAATAAATATTTGACTTTATGAGATAATAAATGGCAAAAATAAAATAGGTCAACACACAAAATGTTTGAGATTTATGCCTTTCCTGTTGGCCATAAAGTATTGGTCAGATGAAATCTTCCTTTTTAGTTTAAAATAAACATCCAACCCTATTGTTAGTTTTTACTGTGTCACTTTTTGTCATTTTTCTCATTGACATATGATCTGTTTCTAAAACACTTTCCTGTTTGCTTGTCTCACATAAATATTATGTGGCTTAGCTATTATACATTATAAAACTAGCATCGTTAAGAACTTCCTCTGATGGAATTAAATAAGGTCTGAATCAGTCCAGAAACTGTTTTAGTTGAGGGTAAGGAAGCCTCCTGACTGTCACATAGAATCAGTGATCTCGAGTGTGGCATTCGGGAAGAGGAAGGTAAAAATTGGGCGATGGAATACCACTTGGGGTCCAGATGATGCCTACCCCCAGTCAATTTGGGCCCTGCCCAAAGTTGAAGCAGCATTACCCTCCACACACAGTGACCAGTGACAAAGTCAAAGCAATGAGCTCTGTTTTCTAGTGACTGTTGCTAGGGACTTTCTTTCAACTCTGAATTTATTCACAATGCCTTTGATCTTCAGGGGAGCTTTTTGTGTGGTCCAGTAGCAAATGAACAAATCTAACTTACTGCATTGCTGACGTCCAGTCATATAAAACTATAGCAAAATGCATGCATCATGGAATTGGCCCTATTTTTCTCACAAGGTTTGCTAAGGAACTTTTCTTTAAGGTACCAGATGAAAACACATTTTTTTTTTTCTCAATTTGGTAAAAGAAAGTTTGAAGGGAATCGTTTTTCAGAACAAATTGAATTTATCATACTGAATTAGGTATGCAGAAAACTAAACTTGATTATTTTGTGGTCTTTAATTCATTTTGTTAACTTGGTCTGATTGTGAAATAAACAGATTGAGACTACTTTTGAGCTACATAATTATATTTTGTATGTTCTCTTAAAATATTTTGTAATTACTAAATGCATTTCTATTTACATCACCTTACTGTAGTTTTCTCAAAGCAGGCTTTGTTTTGTTCATGGCAAGATTTTTTTTATTTAAGTGTATTTTGTAACAAAATTATATATATTGTTGATATATGCATAATGTATATAACAGTGCACATATAGGAGCTTAACAGTTTAATGCTGGAATTACCAAGGCTAAGGGTAGGGGCCCATATGAACTTTTTTAATTTCTAAGAGGCTGATCTGAAATCGTTCTATTTCTCATTTGTAATTTGGTGGCATCAGCATAGTTATATATGGCCATATATAGTTATATATGTAACTAATATTTTTTAGAATTCTGGTTTATAAGAGCAGTTAGCTTTTCCTCCCTCTGACTTTGAAATATAATTTTAAAATGTTTAATGTGAAGTGTCTCTTGTTATTATGAATCATTATTGTTTGAAATATAATTTTAAAATGTTTAATGTGAAGTGTCTCTTGTTATTATGAATCATTGTTGTTTACTAGGAAACCCTTGGCTCATTCTGCTATCCAAAGTGGAAACGGGATTCTAGTCACAAGTAATGTCCTAAGACCGTCCCTTATTGCCATTGTCCAATATGTCAGTGTGGTATAAGGGAAGAGAATTTGGCCAGTAGAGAAGTTTGTATCATTCAGAGGGTACCATTTCTCTCTCTCTTTTAACCCCTTCTTTTCTTTTCTCTTTTTCTTTTCCCCCAAGAGACAGGGTTTCTCTGTAGCTTTGGAGCCTGTCCTGGAACTCACTCTCTAGACTGCTGGCCTCGAACTCACAGATATCTGCCTGCCTCTGCCTCCCGAGTGCTGGGATTAAAGGTGTGAGCCACCACTGCCCAGCCAGAGTGTACCATTTCTACATACAAAGTTTGCATAATTACTGAGGTGATGTCTACTTGACCTTAGTTCTTAAAGATCCAAAGCTACAGATAGGGTCTTTTGAAAGTTTCTTTTTCAGGGAGTGTAGAAAAGGGAAGAGCTTCTTCCATACCTGTACACAATGTGAGAACACCAAATAGCAAAACTTGGTTAGTGACTGCTGACCAAGGAGTGGAGGCAACCAGCAGGTGCCTAGCCGTGGTAAGAGGAGTGAGATGCTTTGCAAATTGCTACATGTGTTAGTTATTGCATGAACAAGCTGAGGCAATGGTTTCTGGACTACTGGGACAGAGGCTATAGAGGCAAAGTCAGAGAAAGACATCAGAAAGGGCTGGTGATACAGGACCCCTGGCTGACCGAAATCTCATCCCTCTCCAATGTCTCTGATTTCAGATTGCCTGTCTGGTGCCCGTGGCCGAGTATCAACTTTACCAGCGGTTAAAGTTTGAACGAGGTACATATTTTTGTGTTTATAATGGTGGCGAACATGGTTTTTACACAGATCATCTTCATAGGGGTTCGAATGCAAGAGTAAAGCACCTGTGGGCTGTCAGAGGAACCACAAGGAGTTTACAAAAGGTGTAAAATAGTAATTGCCACATGCAATTTCAACTCTCCCAGCTGCAGCCAGGGGAGAAAAAAAGCAAACAAAAGAATGCAGACTAGCAGGAAACGCACTTTTCATTAGGTTGGTTACTTTGTATTTTGAATTTGGGCTGTGTCCAGAAAGGTATTGAGAAAGTAAGATGGTTTCATAATAATAACACTAAGGAAAATAACTCTGGAAATAGAGTTTTATCACCATTTTTCTCACGCTTGAAGATCATCTTAAAACATGAACCAGCTGAAACATTGTTATTTGTCCTCATGATAAAGTATCCATAGCCCATCTTTTTGGTACTACTTTTGTGGTCATGGTGACACCTAAAAATCTGGATGTGTCTTACTCTAATAACATTTACAAAGTGCTGGGCTGATACCTTCTTACTTTAGCCATGGAACAATTTTCATAGCCTTTCTCCTTACACAGCCTGTCTATCTGTAGGGTGTGTGTTTTTATTCCTGTTGTCTCTGACAGATCCTTTGAAGGAGTCCATTCCCTCCTGCCTCCCTTAAACCAGTCTATCTTTTTAGTATTTGAAAAGTTGGAGGAAGATGTTTCCTGCATAGGCTTAGTATAGTCTCACTGAGTAGAGTCCCAACCATAATCTAGTATGAACAAAACTTCTGAGAGCCAACATCTTGGTCTGGGACTGTCACTTTCTACAGCTGTAGTCTTTCTTGGTCCTATGGTCTGTGACCTCTGGGCTATTTTGTTCTGTCATGGGTGGATTGCCCAGTTAAACTCATAAGGCTGATATATCAAGCTGATATCAAGAGATATCTTGAGGCCTACATACTAGCATTTCCTCTCTCTACCGCCGTCCTCCCTAACAACTGTACTACCTAGCCCTCAGCAGCAGGCTTACTGCTTATAATTAACACACAGGGGGTATAATAACATTAGACAAGTGCTAATGGCTTCCAAAGTTAAAACTTTCTGTGGTTCTCAATGATGAATATTAATATCCGTAAGTCATGTCCTATGACTGTTGCCTTGTCTTGTTGTTCAAAATATCAGTAGTTATTGGTAATAAGAACAGAACACCTTTACGCTACACTCTATTCTTCTGGTGTCCACTTTCCCTAAATGAGATCATCTTAACAGCCCTTAGGGAACATCTTCATATTGCTGTAGGTGTAATGACTGGCATATTGTTAAAGGAAACAGAATAGTTTTTAGTTAGCTGGATAAATAGGTCTTTGCATCCACGTGGGGGGTTAGTAACCTTAAGAGTGAGGTACGCATGGGAAAAATCAACAGACATATTCGTGTTCTTTCCCCAGGTGGTGGTTTGCTTTGTGGGACTTTTTGAGTCCCCTGGTGTTCACCTTTTCTTATGATTGGCTTACACCTTCTTGACACATGTGTTCTGCCTAATTACAAAAAATTAGACAGGCTTTGCAACCCGGGTATCTTTTGTAGATGGTGTTGCCTGTCTCCACTTTCATCTGTGATCAGTCAATTAAATAGTTTTATTATACATACAATTTATTTTTCTCTACCTACAAAGTCTGGGTAGGTGTTCTACTGTAGGACAAGCTCAAGAAATTGAGTTTTTTCTATAAAAAAAGCTTTAATTCTATAATGTTTTACAGTTCTGGACACTTCTTCAAGCATGGGTCCAGCCTTTTGGACAATGATGATCTGCTGTATTTTTCCACAACCTTTTTGACAGACTCACTTTCTCTTCAGCTTCATGTTTCCTGTTCTTCAACAGCTGCTTCTCCCAGGAGAGTACAACTACATCTTTTACTAAGGTTTCCCATCCTTAGTTTCCTAGGTTCTAGAGTGTCATTTAGAAACTTGACAATCTGTGCAAATTCTATCCAACACATCATATCCATCTCCTTTAGTATAGGTTCCCCTTATTCTAGGTATGAATCCTACTTTCTCTAACCATCTTCCAAGATATCATGACTCACTGTGGTAGGATGTCTTACGTGGCCACATTAGAGAAGAGTCCTGTGGAGGTAGCAGCAATTAACATTGATTTAATACTGTGATTTCTTTTGATAGCCAGCTGTAACTTAGGAGCTCATTGAAAACTCACCAGACTTTTGTGGGTCATGTAATAGTTTTAGAACAAATGACGTTAGATGTTATTCCAAATTTAAAAATCTTTGAGTCTTTCCAGCTCTCTTGAGAGCAGTCTGTTTGATGGTGGCTACCCTATCTACATGGACCATATTGACTATGGCAGATGTTAATTGTGATTACTTTAGTTTAATGGCATTTTAACTATCTGCAGAGGACCTCTCTTCTTTGAGGTATCAAAGACAAATTAGCTTCAGCATAATTAAAAATGCATTGGGTCATAGAAATTAATACAGCTTGATTTATTTCAGCTGATAATTAAATTAAATTGGGTGTGTGGTGTTTCCCACGATAATAAAAATCCCTGTGGTATCTTTTTTGGAGTAGGCTCACAATGTCAGAGGATGACAGGAAAACCACTCTTGTTGGTTGAGAAAGTATACAACAGAATAAAACCAAATTGCTTATGGCACGTGTCAAACGCAGCTGGCTGTCATGCGGGAAAGACAAGGGCTGAAGATCCGGTTTTGTCTTATTTTCTCTTCCCCTTTCACGCCTCCCCCAATGCTAAGTTTGACTGGGTTCAGGTTTTTGAAAACTGAGAATAGTCATGTGGGTCAGATATAGTTCTTCCATCTCATGGCAGTCTTCATTTCCCAGGCTGTTTTGATTTCCTAACAATTCTGGGAATACAGAAGTAGAGAAGTTTGAAATAGCATTTCTTACTTTGTACGGCTGCATGAAAGAGCAGTCTTAAGATAAATAGCCATGGGTCTTTTCTTCAGTCACCAGATCTCCTTTGCAGAAGTAAATTGAAGTTCAAAGTC
Organism: Phodopus roborovskii; assembly: GCF_943737965.1. NCBI lineage: Eukaryota > Metazoa > Chordata > Mammalia > Rodentia > Cricetidae > Phodopus > Phodopus roborovskii. The sequence goes on along the minus strand of NW_026126482.1, from coordinate 14,880,017 downwards.
TGTGAATTTGCCTCTCTGATGAAGTATGGCACAATTCATCACTTTTAAATCATGTTCATGTACATTATGTCATGCTCACCATAAACTTTCGAGGTCACCATTGGGGTGGACTGCTTTTGTCTAAATTCTTTTTTTTTTGTCTTTTCTGATTTTAATTTAGTAACAATCATTTTACATATCAATCCTCCTCCTGTCCCCCCTTCCACTCCCTCCCTTGTCTAAATTATTTTCTTTTTTTAATGTTTTTTTTCAAGACAGGGTTTCTCTGTGTAACAGTCCTAGAACTCACTCTGTAGACCAAGCTGGCCTTGAACTCACTTGAGATCCACATGCCTCTGCCTCCCAAGTTCTGGGATTAAAGGCGTTCACCCCCACCATCCGGCTTGTCTAAATTCTTATATCTAGGTTTATGAACTTAAAAAAATTTACTCATTCATGATTTCATAATTTATATAATGGACTTTGATCAAATCCCCCATTGTTCTCTCTTAACTATTTCTCCACTGAAATCCCCCCACTTCTATCCTATTTGCATGTCTTTTAAATTTGCATATTTATTATTATTATCATGTTGTATGTGCATGATGTAAGGGGGAGAGACATGCATGCCAAGGCATGTATGGAAGTCAGAGGAAAACTTGGTGGAGTTGGTCTCTCCTTGGAGTCTTTCAACTTTGTGGAGTTATCTGTGGGTTCCAGGGATTAAAATCAGGTAATCCATCAGGCCCATGCTGCAAAGCAAGTGGCTTCACCTGATGAACAATCTTGCATGTGGATTTAAGTCTGAAGGAGGATTGATGTAGGAGAGGAATGGGTACAATTACACATATGAAATCCTTGAGACTATGAGCAGTAGAGCGCACTACAGGATGCTGGGTGGATGGATCGATATGCACATAGAGCCTGCAGGAATGGAAGGCTGACTCTACAATGTGTTACTTATCCTGAGTTGCCAGAGGTAGGCTCAGCCATGGTGCACACAGCCTTGCAGACTGATGCGCACAGCTGTTTCTTCTATATGCTCTTTCCTCACAGGTGAAAGGTGAGGATGGAAGGGGGGAAGTAGGGCACCTCAGATTGGAAGAAGCCAAGGGAGGGGATTCATGTAAAGTGTCTTTGGGAATATTGCAGATGGGTCTTGCAGTCTCACACATGTGTAATTCACCTACATGATGAGAGAGCCCACCTTGTGGTGGTTGCCTTGTTTTTTCGGTTATCAATAACCTAGAATAAGAGATGCATCTTATGATCAGCGTCAGATCTTGTGGTTCTTGGATTAAAATATATATATATATATATTTTAAATTTGCTTCTGTGCTGAATATGTATACCTCCCTACTTTTCATTATTCCCTAAATAATATAAAAATTATCCATATAGCATCTACATTGTTGTCAGTGTTTTAAGGGAGCTGGGGATGATTGAAAGCATGTAAATACTGTGCCATTTTATGTAAAGGACTCAAGCCCCTTAGGGTTCTGGTATCTGTACCTGGAATGCATGTACTCATTTATGCACATATGCACTTAAAACTCATTAAATTGTTTTCTCAATCCCTTATGTGAAAAAAACGTCACAATAAGAAACACATATTTGTAGGTTTTCTTTCAAAGAACTCCGTGTTATTCAAAATCAAGAATGGGGAGAGGGGATGCCTGAAGAATTTGACTTTGGACTGTGGAGAGCATGCTGTGTGCAGTCAGTGTGTTTAGTGTGTTATGGGAGAGGGATGTTAATCTTCACCATCTCATTTCAAAGCCAGAAAGTGTTGGGTTAAACAGTTGCTTTTTCTAAGTCGCGTTTGGCTCCCTAGCTGACTTCAGTCACCTTCTACCCTGGGCTGCCTTCTGTCTTTGTAAAGTGTGGCTGATGAGTTCTTGGGTGGGTAAACCTTTACATATACATCATCTGGGCGAATTAAGAAGCAGATCAAAACCACCTGCAGTTTAGCAGCTTTGTTCGTGACTCCAATCAAAAGGGCTTAAATATGATTATTAAAAATGTATAGTTATAAATAACTATGAAAGCAGGACTACTCTAAAAAATTACCTCTAGTAATTCTGTTTTTAAAATTTTTTGGTTTTTGAGACAGGGTTTCTCTGTGTAGCTTTGGACCCTGTTCTGGATCTTGTTCTGTAGGCCAGGCTGGCCTTGAACTCACAGAGATCTGCCAGCCTCTGCCTCCTGAGTGCTGGCCACCACCACCCGGCTAGTAATTCTAACCAAATTAGTAATAGCCCATAGGAAGAAATGTGCTTCCACGCCACGGGGCCTTTGCCCTGAGAAACTGGATTGTAGAGAGAGGGGCTTCCTTTCTACTTAAATAGCCATTGTGCTTCCTTCCCACAGGCACAAGACACTGCCTTCTTTTCATTCAGAAATGTTTTTCCTGTGCATCTGTAGAAGTCTTGGGCATGGCTGTTAGATTGCAAGAGAGAAAACTCCCTTAGTCCCGTTTCTGTGTTCCTGAGCCATTTCCTCTCTTGGATGGTCCACTCCTCCCTAACCCCACTTTCCTTAGCTCCCGATCTTAACACAGAAGTAGAAGTGGGAAGACTTTCAGGAGTGTGACTCACTTTGTCTCTTTCTACCAGATTATTCATTAATGTGACTTTTGATGTTTAGAGAGATGGTAAGCAGAGTAAACTACCAGGACAGTACTTAGAGGCCTCTTAGGACCTGTTCAAGTATCTGTGTGGAAACAGTGTCCCTCCAAGTAGACCTCTTAGGCACAAATGATGCTATCTTGTTCCTTAGGTGCCCTGCTGTGTGGACCGACAACCCCCTCATGTCACCCAAGTAGTCATGCTGAGTCGTAGATAGGGACTCTACAATTCAGGGAATCTCATCTGTCTTTTTTTTTTTTTTTTTTTTTTTTTTTTCTGACCCCGTGTGTAGAGGAGGAAAGATCTTGGATAGTTGAGGTCAACCAGAGTGCAGAGTGTACCCCTCTGATTGACCGCAGGAGAGGTACTTGAAATCCTCTTGGGGGTTCCAAAAGCACCTGCCTTTGACATACTTCCATCCTAAATGGTAGAAACAGCGTGTACTCCAGGGTAGGGAACTCACTACTTTACTGAGGTTGAAGAGCCAAGGAGGGGGTACAGCAGGCAATTGATGAATGCCAAGTTGAGCATATAAAAACAAATGCCATCGGAAAGGTGTGTACCCATGTGGGTTTTATTACAGGTGTATGTGTCTGTCTGTATCAAGGATGATCAGGCGGTTCCAGCGTCTCTTCCTTTTATGCTATACAAGTTCTGCTCTCCATTTTCCTACTCGGTGCTCCATGGTTTTCTGTGCTGAATGACATAGCTGTTGTGTATTGATGTGTTTACCTCAGCTTGGCGTCTGTTCTGTGACCCTCTAGCTGGGAATGCTTGCCACTTTGAAGGTGCGAATACTTTTGCCATGGCTGATTTCAATCTGTCAGTATGGTACCACTCACCTTGGATCTAGGGAGAGAGGCATTTGGCTTGTGAGTTGCCAGGGCCCATCAGGGTGTGTCCTGTCACCACAGATGTTTCCTTTAAGTACAGAAGCTTAATTCTAACATCTGGATAGAGACTTCTCCCCTTTTGTCTCCACATGTAGCCTGGCTGCATCCTTGCCACCTAAGGGACTTCTTTTTCAAAAGTCTGTGTTTATATAGTGCATTTGCCCTTTCTGGCTTAATCTTCTCATGTTTCATCTCAGCATGTGTTATCTGCTTTGTCTGTGATTAGAAGAAACCACTTTTGCCTTCTGATGTTAGGCTTAATTAAAGCAGGAGATTTTATTATGAATATGTGGACAAGAAAGAAAGCTTAAAGGGCTTTCTGTAAGTAGCTATTAAGTGCCCTTATCTCCATCCCCAAGAACTGCTCATAGGTGTTTATTAATAATTTCATTTTTATTGTCTTGGGAGATTCACTCCCAACCATTTGCATTGCTAGTGTTTTTGTTTCTTAGGTGTTACATTGTTTTAAATATCTCTGTCTTCCCATACAATGATCTTCATACTGTTAGATTTCTTGGCACAGAAATGTTTGTTTTTGCATTTCATATGCCCAAGTTCCTAACAAGTACTTGAAATCAGTCATTTGTTGAATTAAGAGTGAGAAATAGACATGCCTGATATTCAGTCTTTTAATAAAATGAGAGTTGAGCCTCAGTTATGACATAAAAAAGTAGAATGCAAGCAAAGTCTTGGAGTAGGGCATGGGCAGCATCCAGGGATGCTAGTCAAGAGTGTGGACAGCTTTGAGGGATGCTAGTCAAGAGCAGTATTAGTGGCACAGGAGAAAGGAGAGTAGTTGCCAGAAAGGGAGAAGACAGAGCCCAAACCATTGGACATGGGAGGTGAGATGTCAGCTAGAAGACAATCCAGGGACACTTGGGAGTATACCCAGAAGGATTTTGCTGGTGACTTGGGGGTGGGCAGTTTATCAAGGTGCTTTCAGCAAGCCCTTTACTTCAGAACATTTGGGAAGATACCGTAGGTAGGATGACATAGGAAGTAAAATGGGTTATCAAGAACAGAGTTCTGGAAGGTATAACAACTGGTCTTTATACCAGGAAAAATGACTGCTGCCCTTGTGAATGACACCTCCCTCCTGATTGCTGGGGTTACAAGTGTGAGCCACTATGCCAGGCTTCAGGAAACAGCTTTAAAAAAAAAAATTTAAAAATTACACAAGTGGTATTTGTGCCTTAAAAAAAATCACATGGGCCAGTGAGATGGCTCAGTAGGTAAAGGATTTCCCACTGTGCCTGGAGACCTGTGTTCAATCCCTGGGTCTCACATGGCACAAGTGGTCCTCTGACATCACGCACACATGACACATGTAATGTGTCATGTACACAATTACGGAACACAATAAATAAATGTGATTTTTAAAATTCACATTCCCAATAAAGAGAACATCTGTGCCTTTTCCTCCAACCATTGACCTTTCTCTCAGGGAAAGCTGTTACCTTCAAGAGTATTCTGGAAGCAGCTGAAATACATCTCTATATACATAGTTTCATAAATATCACTCATTTGTACTATTTTCTAACCTGGTCTTTTCATTAACACATCTAATATTATTTTCTAAATTTTTCCTATATTTTTAAAAAATATATACAATGCTCAACTACACAAATATATTATTTTTCTGGTCATCTATATAAAATTGGTTTATTTCTGACAGAATGTATTAACTTTTTGAAAAGTACATGAATTTGTGTTATGGTGCACAAGGCTTCTACAGAATAATATGGGTTTTTGTTTCTATTTATTTGTATAATTTCTATGTGCTGTACATATAGATAAAACTATGGATATAGGAAAAACTTCCAAGGTCATCTCAGACATGAGTTCTCTCAGTAAAATCTGCCCTGTCGGGGAAACAGCCCTATAGTATGATTTAAAGTAGCCTTTTAAGTTAATGTGCTTTCAGTTACAAGAAATGGAATGTCTTAAAATGGCTTGAACAACAAGGAAATCTTCCTAGTTTATATACAGAAGTCCTTAGGTGGGCAGTGATGGCTTTGATTGATTTAACAGCTCAGATTTCTTAAATAAGCTCTTCCTCAGAATCCCCAGATGCTCATGCTTGTCCCAATGTCGTAACTTCACATACCTGTGGCCAGAGGCAGGCTGATGAATGGTACTGGGGACCAGGTCTTGTCCTAGAAGCCCTGTGATAGGTCTCATTTTACCTTCGCATTGGTTGGAAACACATCACATGTCTGGCCTTTGCTGCCAGAAGTGTGGGAGTACAACTCTAGAATACCCAGACTGTCCTGGCAGTCAGGTGTTTCTGTAAGATGCAAGGGGACTGAAAGAGTTATCTGGGAGAATTGGCTAGAGAGGTCAGTTTTGTTTTTAGGTAGAGCTGGAAATTCATCTCCTGATATGTACCGTTGGTTGTCGTTGAGCATGGTAAGGCATCCTTGAAGAAGACTGGGGTATAACTCAGTGCGGGCTGCTGTCCAGCATGTATCTTATCCCCACACTAACTAACAAGTAAGCCATCCAACCCAGAAACGCCCTAACACAACTTCTAAGGGAGGAAGTACAAAACAACGACAGGCTAACATCTCGGCCACTAATGGGACCTCTCTACGACAGTGGCCCTTTAAGATTGCTGTCCTGTCATTACATTTGTCTGAAGTCACCATGGCTTTGCACTCCCCTAATGCTCCATCTCTGTGGAGAACTGGGATGCTGCCATCCTTGCCCTGCTCCCACGCTTTTCTGCCTGCTCCTCGTGTCCTATCACAATGCTGGAAAGTTCAGATTGCTGTTTTCAGTGGCTCAGATTCTTTCCTCTTGTTTGTGTTGGACCGTGGGCAGCTGCCCTGGGTTCTAAACTACTTTATAGCAGTTTAATCAGTATCTGTAATTGTTCCCTCATTTATTGTTTCTGCTTTCATTGTACCTTCTTGGATGCTTGAAAAAATACGTTGATGTTATAACTTCTCCCATTATTACAACCGATTCAATTAACCATAATGGATTGGAGTTAAGCTCAGGGGTTAAGAGAGAAATATCATGAGTAAAAAATTTGTAAAGTATATCCATTCAGAGCAAGAAAGGCTACTTACTTCTCCCCTCTACCTGCCTTATACATCTCATCACAGGGCATATTGCATGCAGAGAAATGGGATCTGTTCATGAGCAAGAAATGGGAAAACAAGAGAGACTTTAAATACTTAACCAGATGGCTAGCTATCTACCTGCCAATCTTACCCTTTCTCCTATGTGCTGCATGGATCTAGCCACTGTTATATGACTGGCTATCACTTTATAGTCTGAGAAAGTCCCTGTTTGTTTTAAGAGCCTACAGGCACTTCATAAATAGTTCCTAATTTGTTCACTGGTAAGACAGCAATCTACTTAAGTCTGACTTCCTAACTAAGCCACACTGAATGTTGTTTGATCCTAAACTATTTGAATCCTTGTTTTCCAATTCCCTGCTGTATGAAGTGTATCTCAGAGTCCAAAGTGCATATTCTTTTATGTAGATGCTCTGTACACCATCCTACACCATACTTTCCTCCAAGATGGTACCTAGCGTTTTTTGCCTTTTTTTTTTTTTTTTTTTTTTTTTCCGAGACAGGGTTTCTCTGTGTAACAGTCCTGGCTGTCCTGGAACTAGCTCTGTAGACCAGGCTGGCCTTGAACTCTCAGAGATCCACCTGCTTTTGCCTCCCAAGTGCTGGAATTAAAGGCATGTACCACTACTGCCCAGCAGGTTTTTTTTTCCATTTTGAGTGCTCAAAGGAAAATGTAGTTTTTGGTTAAAGGCCATAGCATACCTATTAATAAGGGCAGAGAGACTTGCTCTATTCCCACCTTGAGAGTGTGACAGGGATGACCTTGTGCTCTGGATGGTGGGTGGTGGGCTTGGAACCATTATGAAGACTGACCATCACAGAGATGGCCACTCTTCTACTCATACTATACCACACGTGTTGCTGTATAAAAAAGATAAATGAAGGGGAGAAAGCTTAATGCTTGGATGGGAGAAAGCCCATCACCGTTTCCTCCTTTATGTTTCAGAGGTTCACATGGACCCCCTCCGAACATGGTGCCCTGTTGCAGACTGCCAGACAGTGTGCCATATTGCTGCAGGAGACCCAGGGAAGCCTGTGGTGGTGGAGTGCCCTTCTTGCCACCTGAAATTCTGCTCATGTTGCAAGGATGCTTGGCACGGGGAGACCACCTGTAGAGAACAGTCTATTGTGCCAGAGCACGGGTAAGGGATGAAGTATCTTTGGATTAGTCCCAGTGTTCTTCTCAAACCCCACATCAGCGGCTTTGGGAAGGGTTAGAACACAGTGGCTCTTAGGCATTCACTGTAGAAATATCCTGAGCAGAAATAGTAAGGTTGTAACAGACAGCAAGCAGAACAGTGTGTCTAAAGGGGTTCTAGCTCTTTATCCTGGGGGACCTTCCAGGTCACGTTAAGTTTGTTTGAGTTCACTCCCTTTGGTTGGAGAGGCTCCTCGCTCGGTAGGTTTCAGCAGAAAGCTAGAGCTTCTCCAAAACCAAGTTTACCCATTGTTAGGAGTAGGTTTTTCCTCTGGTCTGGTCCCACTGCCATGCCAGTCCAAATTAACACACCAAGACTCTGTATTTGATATAATGCTGTTGGCCAGGTACTAGTTTCTTATTAGCTAGCTCTGTCTTATTAACCTGTTTCTATTAATCTAAGTATTTCCACGTGGTCTTATCTTACCGGAGAGAGGGGGCCGGTGGTTCTGCTCTCTCCAGTCTCTCCATGTTGACTCCTCCCTCTTACTTCCTCAAATCCTCCTTGTCTCCTAGTCCCGTCTATCTTCCTTTCCTATTGGCCAACAGTGCTTTATTCATTAACCAGTATGAGAAACATATTTACAGAATGACATCTCCCATCAACCCATCACTGGCATAGCCCATTCTTCCTGTTTACAAAATAAGAGAGATAAAGTTACCTGATTAAATGGCCAGCTCATTGGGTCTGCTGGTCCTACAGAGCACACAGACAGGTAGACTATCTTCCTAAGTGCTTATAAAATGCAGGAAGAGAGAGGCATTCCTAATGCTTTTTTGCTATGAAAGGAGGTGCCAGGCCTGAGATTTATGTTGAGAAGGATTCAATGGGTGGGTGCCTGGGTTTTTATGGCAGCAGCCGGGGGCAGAGTGAGAGACCTTGCTTGTGTTGGTTCCCAGGCTTCACTTGAGGCTAAGACTGTTCTGCACGAGCAAGAACAAAGCACCAGTGTTCCCGGCCAGTTGGCTAACTCACCCAGTGCCCTCAGACTGTGCGGAACCTGTCTTCAGGAAGAGTCACACTGCCTGGGTTTGGTGCTGTGCTCGAATATCAGACCAAGCACCGAAGAAAGAGAACTCTGACACACGGAATGCTATGTGCCATCCCCGTCAGATTTCAAGCGGTGCCTTCCATAGTAGTTAAGCACCCCTCCCCGTTAGAGTCAAGGGGTCAGAGGAGAGGGGTCACTTGAGTTCTGACACTGTTTGTAACATCTGGGTGGCTTCATATAAGACACTCAGCCTCTTATGAGTTTTTATCCCCATTGGGAAAAGTGGGTATTAAAGTTTTTATTACATTTACTCGTGTGTGTGTGTGTGTGTGTGTGTGTGTGTGTGTGTGTGTGTGTGTGCATGTGTGGACCTGTGCTATCATACCTGGAGGTCAGAGGACAACTTGTGGGAGTTGGTTTGTTTTTGTTTTATTTTTTCCCCCTTTCATTACATGTATCCCAGGGAATGAACTCAGGTCATCAGGTTTAGCAGCAAGTACCATCACCCGCTGAGCTATCCCAAAGGAGAATATTAAAGTAGAAATATTGTCTACACAATGTTATTTCCAGCACCACATCTGACCATGGGTTTGACAACATTCTGTAACTTGTGATGTCTCTGTGTGCTGGGTGGTGGTTTTGATACGCTGTCAGTAGAACAGGATGGAGTGTTCTGATTCCCTCCTCATTCAGCTTGAACCCCTTAGTCCTGTGTCCCTGTCTGCTGTGGTCACACACTGACCTATTCATCAACTTGGAGGAGGCCTTTTCCATAACAATTGGCATCTCTGTGAGCTTTGCTAACTGGATCCCACCCTCCCCTTATTGAATGAGCAGGTCGGTATACAGACTGCATCCTGTTTGAATCCAGAGTTCAGTCCTCATGGTCTAACTCCCTCCATTCACTTCTCATTCAGAGAATGTGTGATCCAGGAACGAAGTATTAATTTAGCAAAGCAATAAAGTCAGCCAGCTGTGGAAAGTGTAATTATATAATTCATTAGGAGCCAAAATAAATAAGTTCTTTCTTATTGAACTATCTGAACAACTAATAATCCATGTCTCCCATTTTACCTCCCACCATTTTCTTTGGAAGTGAGTTAAACACAGCACAGAGAATTTATTAACCATCCACTTAGCAGCCCTGGCAGTAGGGTGGATGACTGCTGACTGAACACGTTTCGTCTGTCTTGTTTTAGGGCCCTCTTTGGGACAGAGGCAGATGCCCCGATTAAGCAGTGCCCGGTTTGCCGCATTTACATTGAGCGCAATGAAGGCTGCGCCCAGATGATGTGCAAAAACTGCAAACACACGTTTTGTTGGTACTGTCTGCAGAACCTGGACGTAAGTTCTCCTCAGGAGAGGCCTCTCATTTGCCTTTTGCTGTGCCCGTGCAAGAGCCAGAGCCCTACAGTCCTTCCCTGTAACTGTGGAGCCTCTTATCCTCCTGCAAAAGGATTTGTTTTTCTCAGTGAGATTTCTTGAGCCTGATGCCTTCTGTTTGTCCTTCTCTACTTTCCTGTCTGTCTTCTTCCTTTCCTTCTTCCCTCCTCCTTCCTTTTACTTCTCGCATCCTCGTTCCCAGTCGTTGTGCATGCTAGGCAAGCACTGTGTGACCGAGTCACATCCCCAGCCCCATTGCCGCTTCGGACACCATGAAGCCTCTTTGTATAACCTTAGATAAGCCACTCTAGCTTTCAAGACATCCTTTGTTTAAAGGCATTTTATGCTTTGGAGGAAATTGTGCCTATCATGTAAATGTCATGTGAATAGTGCATTTGTTTCATATTGCTGTTGTAATAAATGATCGCAAGCTTTGCAGCTTAAAACAACACAGAATTATGCCTGTACATTAGCAGTCTAATATGTGTCTCACTGGAGGATGGTACTGACAAGGCTGCATCGATGTCTGCAGACTCTAGCTGGGAATCCAGTTCTTCGCTCTTCTGTCTTCTAGAGATAGGATTTTCTTGCATTGCTAGACTTGATCCCATTTCTCTATCTCCAAAGGCAGCAACATTGACTCTCTCTGACCCCCCTTCATGGCTCTCATTCCCACTGATCACAGGGAGGAAGGATTTCCTCTCCCATGAAATGAGATTGAACACATTTGTATCACAAAGGATATTGTACCCCCAGGCCAAGGTCCTTCATGCAGTTACACATGCAGACGTGGTCACTGGAGACGCAGCCAAGAGCACCTTGGAGAGGCATTTTGCCTCCTGCAATTGGAAAAGCTGCTGTCTCCTGCCCCTGTGTCTTGTATGACAGGAAGTACTGCTGCCTTGCCACTTGCTAGATCCTGGGACTTGTCTGATCGTTTCTCCTTCACTGCCCAATAGCACATCTTCTCAGTCAGCTGCGTTTCCGGTTAGTCCTGTGTCAAGGGGAACAGAGACCTCAGCTGTGGGAAGGGGTAGCTGAGAAGGGTGGACTTCATCCCAGTCTTTTAGAGTTTGAGGTAGTGCAAACTGTTTATGAATATTCCTGTCAGGGCAATTTGAATCAAGAATGGGGTCCATATGGGGTCAGACCTCAGTTAGGGTTACTATTGCTATGATGAAACACCATGACCAAAGAAATTTTTGGAGGAAAGGGTTTATTTGGTTTATTCTTCCACAGAACAGTCCATACATCAAAGGAAGTCAGGACAGGAACTCAAGCAGGGCAGGGACCTGGAGGCAGGAGCTGTCGCAGAAGCCATGGAGGGATGCCACTTACTGACTTGATCCTTATGGCTTGTACAGTCTGCTTTCATAAAGAGCCTGGAACAACCAGGCCAAGAGAGGAAATACCCACAATGGGCTGGGCCCTCCCCCTGTCAATCACTAATTAAGAAAATGCCCCACAGGCATGCCTACAGCCCAATCTTGTAGAGACATTTTGTCAGCTGGGTCTCCCTCCTCTGTTGACATAAGACAGTATCAATGACATAAGACGTTGCACACATACACTGGTGTCCCTTCATTGGCCCTGGGTTTTGCTGTACAGTCGGGTCTCCTTCAACTAGCTGCTTGTTCGGTGCTGAAGTACCAAGCAGCTCGGGGACGAGGGTGTCATTAATGGAATGCCCACTGGCACTTCAGCTGAAAGTTAGGTAAGCTGTTGAGGGGTGAGGAAACGTCTCTGTGAGCCTGGTCTCTTTAAAGGAAGTGCATTAGATTGAAGAGCTTCAGGCGCATGTGAAAGGAATTTAAACAGCTCACAAATGGTTTCCACCTTGAATAACTTGGCTTCAACAGGGTCTTTTAGATTTACACATTCAAAAGAGATCCTAGGGCTTTCTCCTTGGTGACCCCAGGCCAGAAGCTGGGTTTCTATCCACCAGGCAGTTGAGTTCCTGTGCTTCTCTTCCAGAGGCAAGAACGCAAGGGCCTCAATGTGTGCACCAGACCTCCATCCTTTGGCTGGAGTATGTCTGGGGGATGGTGTGGTGGAGAACACTCTGTTCAGACGCTTGTGTTGTGTGGGCCCTCGAGACGAAATGGGACAGATGTTAAATGTCTGAACACATGCACTTCAGTTGTTAAAACATGCTTTTCTGTCACTGTGCTTTGTGACCTCGTTTTTCTCTGTTTCAGATGAGGGCACTGGCGGGTGGTAAAGACGCTTTTCTGCCGGGCAGTACTCTGTGCCACTCGGTGGGTGTTGATGTGTTTGGGGGAAAGTTGAAGACCTGTCTGTCACAAAGGAGGCTTTTCTAAATCCCAAGTCGGAGACACAGGGGCTCTGTGTGCTGGACATAGAGTTTGCTCCTTCTTCATCTCCATCCACACCACGGCAGAGGCTGAGATGGCACATCACAGACTTGTCACCTTCCATTCTCTTTTCTCTTTCGTGTGACCTCAACTCCTACTCCTTTACTGTTTGGAGAGGAGCCAGCCACCTCAAACTGATGGTCTGTTCTCTCTATTCAGAAGCCAAGCTTCCCGAGAGCCCAGTCACCTCTTGCTGCTGACATCTGCCTTCCCCCAGTCAGCGCCGCAAGACATGCATATGGCCATGCAGCCACACCCTGACTATTCTTTCCAAGGTTTTGCATGATTCCTTTCTTACTGCTAAAGTTCAACATGCTTAGCGTTCCCAGGTTCTCTGCTGCATTTGACATCTTGGCCAGCTGCCATCTCTTTTGCCCTTGCCTCTCCAGCTGTACCTCAGTTTCCTTTCCAGACTCCTCACCTATTCATGAACACATTTACTTCTCAGTCAGTCCGCTGCCCTTCAAGATAACCTCCTTGAGTTCTGTGATTCCCCCCCGCCCCAAGTTTTTTGTATAGTATAAAGTAATGGGCTGCCTTTGGATGTTTTGCTTGGATGTCAAGTTCAGCATGTCCAAACTGTAGTTCACCTTACCCTCCCCCCACAAATCCATCTCTGAATTATTTCTCTGTTTCCCGGCTTCCTCATTCTGCTCATTACTTTCTTAGTATCCCATGACTGGCTTCCCTTCCTCATCAGCTGTTAGTTGGTGGCATTGCTCACATCAGGTATGCTCCTGGTTTATGGTTCTCATGTTCTGGTTCTGCTAGAGCTTGCTGGCAGTTACATGTCGGAGATGGTCGATCGGGTCGTTCCTTTTCCTGTTGCCTCCTCCAAGAGTTCATTATGATTTGTCTCCTTGGTGATTTGCAGAGCTGCAAGCCATGCTGAAGAGGATGGGCTTGGGATTCCTAGAGAAAGTCATTCATAGCATTAGGCGACCTGTGCACTTTATATCCACCTCTCAACCCCACATTGTGTGTTTACTGAAACTACTCTTTTTGTGTTTCAGAATGACATATTCCTCAGGCATTATGACAAAGGGCCGTGCAGGAATAAGCTGGGCCACTCGAGAGCATCGGTAATGTGGAACCGAACACAGGTACCCTCCCTCCTCTTTAAGGAAACAGGAGATGCATTGGACTTCGGGTGGCTTCCTGACTTTCTCATGCTCTCCCGGGAGGGTCTGGTACAAGGAGAGAGAGAACAAGGGGGCAGAGAGGCAGCCAAGAACAGAGCACTAGAGTGTCCAGCCAAGTGATTACCCATGTTCTTTGCTCTTGCAAAACATGGGAGGAGTTTCCTCCAAGCCATTAGAGAACACCAGCCATCAAAGGAGAGTTCTCCAATACTATGGGCTCCTGCCGGGCCTCGGATCCCTCTGTACATGTCATTGTGTGTTTATGTGGCAGGTTCAAAGGGAGTTGTGGTTTGTCTTTTAATAGTGTTTTGTACTTATCAAAGGCTATGCTCCCTTTGAGGAAACCAATGTTCATATCCTAATGAACATTATTAATGTCCCTGTGAGACTGTTGGGGAAGCCCTGATAGAGAACGAGCCAGTTTGGAGTTAACTGTTAAGCTTCAGTTAGCCTTTTGTTTGTTTTCATCCTCGATTTAGTCCTTTGTAGTTTGTGTCCAGTTTAGAATACTGCTATACTCAGGCAGTTTAGAACACTGCCTGAGACAGTGTCGTAGTCATTCATCTAATAGACCCTCATAGATGGGTGACTGGAACAACAAAGATGGCTTCTTGCCTCAGGTATCAATGTGGGCGGATTCTGCTGAGGGTCCTTATATTAGACACTTGTCTCAGGACTTAAAGGAGCAAGAGTTAAATTTGGCTCATGGTTTGAGGGCACACAGTCTATTATGGTGGGGGAGACATGGCAGAGTTCACACCAGTGGAACTTGAGGCTGGGACTCCTTATATCTCAGCAGAATAGGAATCGGGGAGAGGGGAATACGAGCATTCATCAGGGTTTCTTCTTTTTCATTTTTGTTATTCAATCCAATGCCCAGTTCATGGGATGGCACCACACACACATCTTCCCTCCTCAGTTAACTCTGACTGAAAGTGCCCACACAGACACATTCAGAGGTGTGTCTCTTAGATGATTCTAGACCTAGACATGTTGGCAATGAGGAGTGACACTCATATCACTCCTCCTGGTCATAGATGATGGTTTTATTGCTGTGTTCTCCCATGGCAGAGAGCTGAGAGTGGAGGACAGCCCTTGAGCTCCCTAGCATCATCAAGGCTCCAGAGTCTCAGCCAGGGCTCCCCTCTCCAAATGCCATCACACTGAGTATTAAGGTTCCAACATGGGGATTCACACGAATTCACACCATAAAGGCCATTATACTTGGGGGCATGTACACATCTAAGATGATGTAACTTCTGAAATATGTTTTTTTTTCTCCAATTTCCAGGTGGTAGGGATCCTTGTGGGATTAGGCGTTATTGCCTTGGTGACCTCACCTCTGCTACTCCTGGCCTCTCCGTGTATAATCTGCTGCGTCTGCAAGTCCTGTCGAGGCAAGAAGAAAAAGCACGACCCATCTACAACTTAGTTACCTGCAAAGAAATCTGGGTTATGTGAGACAGCGCAGAGATAAAGCCCCACTTAGCGACCTTGCCTCCTTCTCCTTGCCAAACTTTGGAAGTGCCTCTGTGTCCAGATCCTGAACTTGCCTGATAGCATTAGGTGTTGGAAAAGGCCAAGTCCCGGGTGCCAGTGTTCCTGCATATCCAGATGTAGCCCCACAGTCCAGATTGTGTCTGTGGAGCAGGCCGGGAGCTTCAGCATTGCCTGGGAGACTCTTAACACACCACCATTTTGCCATGAATAGGATCCCACCAGACTGCTCATCTTCTGTCCAAACCTAAGGAGCCTGGGTGAATATTCGGCGTAGTAATGGCATTGCTGTGTTTGGTGGCATTGCAAACTGAGCAAGATTCTACTGCCACAAGTCACACGGCAGAAGCCAGGAGTCAGAGGGGAAGGATAAGACTGTATAATGAGAAGTTCTATGAGCAATAGAGCCGGCTGCTTATCTCAGGAGTCATGCGCTGGCTGGCGTGCCTGTACTGGCTACTGCAAACACGTCTTCAGAGTTCCCACAGTGACTTGGCGGAAACGTAATAGCTCTCTCCCTGTGTAATCTCATCTTCAGGCAGGAGAAACTGCTGTTCAGAGGGAGTTGTCCCTTCCCAGGAAAAGGCTGTAACATGTAAAACAACGTGGCCTAATTTAGTGTCTGTTGTTTGGCAGATGTTATTCTTCTAAAGCAACCAGTGCACCGCTCACAGCCTGCAGCTGTGGTCTATAAAAGTGTTTTATATGGGATGTGGGTAAGCAAGCTTCAAAGCCTCGGTGGAAGACAGCAGGGTCCTTCCGTGGCTCTCAGCTCAGAAGTTGGACTGAAAAGTGTACATCAACAGTACACATTATAGTCTGTCCGTCCATCCATATAGTATCCATGTGACTCCCTCTAGCTAGGCATGCATGGAGGTGTCCAACAGATGACACAAAGTAAGATTAGAAAAAAGATCTTGTCCCTTTCTATGACTAAATGATTTATCTGTCAGGATAAAAGGTTTTTTTTTTTTTTTTTTTTTTTTGCTTAGTACACGTGTGAATTTTTGTTATAAGTTCATAACTCACCAGGAGAGTGGATTCAAAAACAAATCTTTTAGAAGAACACCTGCTGCAATTTTATGCTGTCTGTAAAGTGATAATCAGGTTATTTACATACTTTCAGACACAATTCAGGGCAGTTCTTTGCTCAGCCTAATTTAGTATCGTTCTCTTGGGAGCTGTTCAGACAATCTGAACACTTTCTGTGCCCTCAAGGAACTGATAAAATGACAGGAAATCAAATGGAACCATTTCATGTGTCTTCAGTAGTTTGGGTTTGTGTCACCTCATCGTGACTCATCCTGCCCATTAGACTATTTGGCAAATAGATTTTAAAAAGATGAACACATTTTCTCTAGTGGCAGGATTATACGGTTGCCATTAGCAATGCAGCCCGGTGCTTCCTCAGAACAGTATGTGTTCCGTGTTAACGGAGACTCCTCCTCAAGTCAGGGAGGCCATTCAGGGCCCATTCTGTTTTCCATGGCATCTTGGTGACTAGATTGTTAAGCTGCTGCTATCCTGGATATATTATCAAAGACTGATGCCTTGCACCTCTGCAGTGAGATGTATCCTAAGTGGGGATGTATATATTCAAGGACCTTTAATTCACACACATACAGTAATAGCTGATGTATATGTACAGTACATTCATTGGCTGTGTACTTTTCTAATCATCAGTTTGTATAAAATACAGAACTCTGGAAAACTTTGGAATGGCAACCACCTCAAATCATTTGAATCATTTATTAGAAATGTCTCCATATAAATTAACTCAATGTTTTCCATTGAATGTCTAAGCACTTGAAAAAAACAACAAAAAACAAAAGACAAACAAAAAACCTCTCTTCTGAAAGGGTATTTCTTATTAGTCCAAATGTAAATATACATCTATCTGAGTGGTTAACTTGCACAGATGTAGTCAACTATCTCCCTTGAGGGGAGGCACCTTTGTTACAGCTCAGAGGATGACAGGAACACAACTGAATTTGGATTTTTGTAGCAAGATTGTCAACAACAACACTAGCCACCATTGGCAAATCTGAGGCAGATTTCATGTAACCTGAAATGCTGCCATTTCAGAAATAAAGAGCTGGTAGATTTGGAGTAAAGGTGGAAAAGAATGTCTCTGCTATTTCCCTGGCAAAATGGAGGGAAATTGCCTTCCAGGGTTTTTTTTTTTTTTTTTTTTTTTTTTTTTTTTTTTTAATAAAAGCCTTAGTTTTGATTTTATTTTTTTGGCTGGGAGGGGAGTTGCTTGTCAAACTGATTTTACCTAACTGGATTTATTATTACTTTTTTTTTTTTTTAATGTTGCAAAGTGCCTGAATAACAGTGTCTTCTTCCTTATGTGACAAAATGTGTGTGAGAGGGTCTGTCCGAATCTACTCAAGAATCTGGTAGCTAGAACCCAAGTGTATGTATCTCTGGTGCACCCCAGGGCATGCCAGCTTAACTCTTGTCTTTGTTTACAAAGACACAAATGACAGCTGTGATGGGCGAGGCTGGTATTTTCACTGAGTTGTCCTCAGGAGAGTTTGCTTCCTCTAACTCTAGACTTCCTCTTTGCCCTTTAGGAAGATTCTTATAAAAAGTGTTTGGCTGTGGCAAAAATTTTCTAGTCCATTTGAAATAGATTTGGAAGCCCACCAGTTTTCACCTTCCAGAAATCTCACTGGATACAATGCTCCATCATCCAGCCCTTGCCACTTCTGGGGGTTCCCCTGTTTAGAATCTATTAGAGAAGACAGACAGGAAGCGCTAGGAAGTGTTAGACAGGAAGTGTTAGAGCCCTAGCTGTGTCAGTTCATGCCATGGGCATTTGCTCTGGATTTGAAATCTGTACTTTGAAAGTGGCCTTTGGAAAGCAAATAATTTTGTGTGAATTTCCTTGTAGTTTGCATCACAAAATAATCCTCTTCAAGTGGAAAATCCTCATTGATTTTTGGATGTACAAAACTGTTTCTTGGAAGCAAAGTTTCCTCTTTAAAATTACTCAGTAACTAAGTTTGTGCTGTTTTATCCTTCTGTGCCCAGCGCTCCTGAAGGACATCTCTCTCTGTCCACGAAGAGATGCCTTTATGTATGTGAAACTGTGTACACATGTACGGCTGTGAGAACCAGTTCACACATGCCTTAGATGAATGACATTGTGTAAAGCTATCTCAATTGATATCTACAGGCGATCACATCTCATGTTGGTCCATGATCCAGGAAGTTTTGTCATGTGCTTACTTAAATTGCTGTTGTATTATGTATATATTTTTTTTCAATTCTTTGGGAAGAAAATTAACTGTTTCAGTCTCTTTAGGCCCAATAAATGTGAGCAGGAACCCAAACGTGTTAGCCTTTGTCCTGCACAATGTTCCATCTTATTTGATAAGAACCAACTAAATCATTATGAAATCCCAGGCTTGGAATTTACAAAAACAACCAAAATGTATGCCTAGGTAATGATTCTTGCTGTTGTATTTCTTGAAGAAACCTGGGAAATGCAAGGCCATCACTCAGTGCAGACTTCATTGTGCTGTGGGGGAAACTAACATCAGTAGTACACAGGGGTCGACACCACCCAGAGAAGCAATCAGCAATAACACATTTTTAGCCATCCTAAACAACCGCATCACAAACCACTGCTTTGTGTCAAAGTAGGGTTGGGTAAAAATGAGGATTAGACTGAATGCCAAGGTCAATTCTAACATTCCAAAAACCTCTTAGAAGGATGGGTTTCTTTGTTATGAATTTAAAGAAAGGAATTACATGAAAGTATCAGCTTATGGCCATTTCCATTTGATTAGTATTCAGGGCAGGATTCCCCTAAGGTTGAGTGCCAGAAGTTGGTTAACAGCTAGGCCTTGTGTCTCTGCAGGACTGAAGACTCACTTTATTGAACTGACATCTCCTGTTTGCTAATGTTATATTCCCCTTTCAGTAATGCCCTAACATTTGCAACCAACTGACAATTTAAATTTCACTTTGTAATAACTCAGTTTGTGGGGGGAAAGCAGTAAGACCATGTAAAACATCTGGGGTTATAGTTTTTTTTAAAATTCTCTTAATCATCTCCTAGAATGCCAA
Source organism: Phodopus roborovskii (assembly GCF_943737965.1). Taxonomy (NCBI): domain Eukaryota; kingdom Metazoa; phylum Chordata; class Mammalia; order Rodentia; family Cricetidae; genus Phodopus; species Phodopus roborovskii. The sequence goes on along the minus strand of NW_026126482.1, from coordinate 14,860,765 downwards.
CATTAGTGAATTTCCAAAGTATGCTTGCTATTTTCTAAGCTTCAATTTGCATTCCCAAAGAAATATTGAATGAACCATTTCATAAAGCACTGAGTTTAATCAGTGCCCTAACCAGCAAACTTGTTGCAATGTAAATTATGCATCTAGTGAATCTGGAGAATTATGATTAGGTTTTCCTGCAATTCAATTATTTTCACTCGTTAAATAATAAATCTATTTTATCTTTGGTCCCTAAAGGGCATGTCCAAATCTAGATTATGAGAAAGAAATGTTGTTTCTTATAATTATTATAACTTTAAGGAACTACAACTTTTTATATTTTATATAAATTATTTAAAGAATTTGGGGGATATTCCCATGAGATGATCCCTATCCATTTCTCAGAGAAAGCAATGGGCTAGCAGTGTTCTTGTCAACCCAAGGGTCAGATACTGAACGGCAACCAGGGAAAGAGTGCAAGCCTTCCTCAAAGGATTACGGTCCCCTTTCCATACCTGATTGTGTATGTTTGTGTGTGTGTATGTATGTACACACTATCAATGAAGGTATATATACGTGTATATATACATTTATATGTATATATACACGTATATACATATGAAGTTATCATAGTTAAAGTTTCTGAGTGTGAGCTGGGCATTGGTGAGGCACACCTTTAATCTCAGCACTTGGGAGGCAGAGACAGGCAGATCTCTGTGAGTTCGAGGCCAGCCTGGTCTACAGAGCTAGTTCCAGGATAGGCTCCAAAACTATACAGAGAAATTATGTCTCAAAAAACCAAAAAAAAAAAAAAAAGGTGTCTGTGTGTGACAACATTCCCAGAGTAGGTGGTACTCATGAAATCAAGCCCATCCCCCATCCTATCATCCCTGAGGCTTGCCTGAAGAAGGCGGGTGATTTGCTACAGAAGTAACAAGGTCACATACATCTGCCTTGCTAATGTCAGAACACAGCACTCACTAAGGTCACACACTTCAGAGGCAGAGTGCTGGCTTTTCTCCTACAAGCATATTTCCATAGCTCCCTTTCCATGCACACGAGCCTGACTCAGAGATCAGATCCTCCCCTGGAATCATTACCAACTTGTGCTTCAGTGAGTGTGCATGGCCGGTTAGTAAATGAACCAATGGACAGTTTCACACACCAGAGAGTTCCTAATGAACCTACAGAGTGGTTTTCTGATGTGTGCGAAATGGTACTTTGTATTCCATTTTCTGCCTTTATGGTTTTCAGTTTTAACAGTGCTATATTGACTCTCATTTTTGCTTTTGTTCCCCAAGCTATAAGCAATTTTATTGCTAAAGGATCCTGCACATTGTTTATCATTTCTAGTACCTGAATATCTACCCACCAAGTCATTAACACATGCAGCCATGAATTGGGAGAAGCAAGAACTATCACTCACCCCTTCTGCATACAGCAGCTTGTCAGTCCCAAGCCAAAGTGACATTCCTCCTGACTTAAATTCAAACACATCCTGTTGTAAAGAAATTACTAGGGCTGGAGAGATTGCTCAGCAGTTAAGAACACTAGCTGGTCTTCCAGAGGCCCTGAATTCAATTCCCAGCAACCATATTATGGCTCACAACCATCTGTAATGAGATCTAGAACCCTCTTCTAGCCTACAGGCATACATACAGACAGAATACTGCATATATAATAACAATATAAGGAAATGTCTTACCTAAAAGCCACAAATTAAGAGTATCTTAATAGAACTTGCTACCAAATGCTATGGAAACTGCCTTCACATAAGTTCTCTCTCTCTCTCTCTCTCTCTCTCTCTCTCTCTCTCTCTCTCTCTCTCTACCCCTCCCTCTCTTCATACCTGGTGAGCCACCTGATGGTTTTGGGCGTGATGGTGGCTCTCTTGGTGTGGATGGCACACAGATGAATATCATCAAACTCACAGATGCTCTCCTCTAGCATTCCAAAGCACAGCAGTAGCTGCACTCTGCTTGCCTGGCAATCCCCCTCACTACTTCTGAAAAGGCAGCTTTGGGATCGGCTCTTTGTCTCTCTGATTATTCTCTCAATAGTCATGGCCACAAGCCTGTCACGGTGACATTCTTTGGCCCCACTTGTAGAAGGGGCCATTCTCCTGTCCAGCTTTCCCAGCAGTGATCTTAGGAACAGTTTGATTAGTTCCTGGTATTTTCTTTCACTCAAAGAAACAAGGACAATACTTTCCCAAGAACCATGAAGCCACTCTGTGCCCCTCTTGTTTAATTTTTGTATGTTAAGTAAGGCACCTGGTGAAGAAACTAAGTCTATCTTCCAGCTCTGTATTGGCCTGCTGTGATTCAAGGGTGCATATCTCCTTTTGGTGATGGGAGTGCATGGGTGGCTCACATTAACGCTACTGCACACGTTCAAGTTAAACACTAGGTTTCCTTGGGGTGAGTTATAAAATTGACCATTGATTAGCGTGGACTTAAGTTTTGAACTCAAGCCAACTTGTTCAAGAGCAAACCAAATTTTAAAGTTCACCCAGAGCCCTAACCAGCTTCAGGCTGGCTTGTTCCAAGTTCCAGCTTGGCACTGGGACTTTGACATACTAGGGGCATGTGAATGAGCACTGGGAGAGGGCTGGACAACATGGTGTCACAATCTATTTGTCTTCTCTGTCCTCTGCCAATCTAGGAGGTATTGGATTGGGACTGATAGCCTGGTTTCCATTCTTGACTGCTGGTGTGGTCTGGGGACAACTGTCCATTATACATGTCATTTGGTCAGGTCAGGAGGACTGGGTGGAATCCTCAAGATCAAGATGTTTCTAAGCAGTATTGGTTAGGGAGGTAAGAGGAGTGAGAGCCACGATGGCATGTGTGCATGTCACTGTGTGGTGGAGGATGAATGCTGAGCTAGTGTTATATAACAGTTTCCTCTGAGATTGAAACATTCCATCCTGTGAGGGAAGCTGCTTAAGCAGGGAGTCATATGTCCCAGGGTCATAACTTCACATGCCTGTGGCCAGAGGCCAGAGGCAGGCCGATGAATGGTACTGGGGACCAGGTCTTGTCCTAGAAAGCCCTGGGATGGGTCTCATTTTACCTCCCATTGGTTGGAATCACATCACATGTCCAGTCTTTGCTGCAAGAAGTGTGGAAAGTACAACTCTAGAAAACCCAGGCTGTCGACTGTCATGGCAGACAGGTGTTCCTGTAAGATGCAAGGGAATTGGGAGAGTTATCTGGGAGAACTGGCTAGAGTGACCAGTTTTGTCTTTAGGTAGAGCTAGAAATCCATCTCTTGATATCTACAATTGGTCGTAGTTAAGCTCAATAAGGGATCCTTGAAGAAGACTGGGGTATAGCTCAGTGCAGGCTGCTGTCCAGCATGTATCACATCCCCACACTAACCAACAAGTAAGCCATCCAACCCAGAAACACCCAAACATGACTTCTGATGGAGAAGTACAAACATGAAAACTTCTCAGCACTAATGGGACCTCTCTATGGTGGTGGTGCCAGAAGGGGCTGTGCAGACTGCTGATGGAGAATTGTCACCAACATACCTGCTTGATTATGGACTCTGCATGCTGAAATACCAACATGCTAGACAAGATGTACCTGCTTGTGCAATAGTTGGATCGGCTAGCTTGGGTAAGACCAACAGCCTTCAGACTGGATTTAAGGCTTGTTCCACAAAAGGGAATTCATGTCTGGTCCTGTAAGCCAGGACAAAACCTCCAACTGGGGAGGTCATAGGTCTCAGTGGGAAGCAACGTCTATCATTTTACTACATGGGTGTAATGAAACTGTCCAACTGCCCTCTAAACGTTTGTGTTTACATTCATAGGCCATAGATCACAGTTGTCAAACTCAACTCATAACTATTGGTGAAGCTCCTGAACAAGCAACTGTTTCTTAGCCATAGTCGGACATCTATAGTCATTCCCCCTCCAAGGCTTGGGGACCATTGTGGAAGAAGGAGCAGGAAGAATGTAAGAGAGGAAGAGATGGGTAGAGTGTTTTATAACTTTTCCTCCAATCTACAGGGAACCTTCTGGAGCAGGAGGGTAAACAACTCAAGGGAGCTCCAGTAAGCCCCTGAAACTGACCAGAATCACTAGGCTCGTCTCTGCAAGAAGTAAGCATTAAAAGCTGAGAGTCCCTCTGATGATAGCAGAATAGAGCTGCAAAGGAGACTGAATCAGACTGGCTTCCTAGATGAAGCAAAAACCAGCAGAACTGCCTAGAAGAGGTTTAGACCAACTGAGGCACCTGGGAAGGACACTCTGCAACCTGTTGAGCTGCCTGCATGCTGTGCAATGAGCTCCAGATTCCCAGATTTGTGAGCTGCCACCATGCTGGCATGGGCTTTGGTGATGCAGCTGGCTTTGAGTCATTTCTGTTTCTGTAAGTGAATCCAATAAAACTCATTGGTTCACCAAGTTGGACTTCACTGGTTATCCGTACTTTGTTCTGTTGGTGGTTTCCTATCTGGGGTAAGTAGATGTGTACATTGCAGACATGTACAGCCAGACATGGTTCTAAAAGAAGTCATCTAAATGAACTTGGAAGTTTCTGTTTGTGAGTAGGTAGAACCTCTCTGTACATGTTTTGTCTTCATTGTTGAAAAAAAATGTTCCTGTATGCTGCCTTTCATAAATATTTCCCAAATAAAATAATACTCTGTTCAGCTACAATATGATAGACAGATAAAGAGAAAAAAAATACATGTTTTAAATCATCCTAATATTTTTTCCACAATACGGTAGCTTTTTTTTTTTTTTTGATCATGTAGTCAAACTACCCTCAAATTTGCTCAGTGGATAAAGTTGACCTTGATTCTGATCCTCCTGCTTCTTCTATCTCCCAAGTGTTAGATAGCATCACAAGTTGTTCACCACTATGCCCAGCTTATGCATTACTGGGAACCAAAGCCAGAACTTCATGCATGTTAGGTAAGCAAATAACCTCAAACCTATGATTTTTTGCTGGGGTAAATTATGTTAAAAAAACAAAACAAAACAAAACAAGGGCTTGGTGTAGTAGCACTCACAGATGCAGGCAGATCTCTGTGAGTTTGAGATCAGCCTTGTCTACAAAGTGATTTCTAGGATAGCCAGAGCCAGTGAGAGACCCAGACCCCAGCAGATTCCTAACCTGCAGTCTCTACACAGTCTTTGAATGGCTTGGCTCTGAGCCCAACCTAGGGAAAGAAACACACCCTGGATTTGGGACCCAAGCCAGTGAAAGAGTCACTTTATCCTTAAATCTGCAGCCAGGGAAAAACACCCTAACTCTGAAACACAATTTGCCCCTAGAATCAGAACCTGTAAAAGAAATTCACTTAGGCCTGATGGGAGATGTCATAACGAATAAAGCACTGTTGGCCAATAGGAAAGCAAGATAGGTGGGACTAGGAGATAAGGAAGTTTCGGAGAGATAGAGGAAGAGATCCAACATGTAGGACCGAGAGCAGAACTCTGGACCTCTCTCCAGTAAGATAAGACCATGTGGAAATACTTAGATTGATAGAAATGGGTTAATATTTAAGATAGAGCTAGCCAATAAGAAACACTAGTAACTGGCCAACAGCTTTATATCTATCTAAGATAGCGACTCTGTGTATTATTTGGGGCTGATGCGGCTGTGGGACCAGGCTGGCGGAAAACTACTCATAACACAGGCCCTAAAATTGCAGCCTAAAAGCCAAAAAGAACCATAGAAATAAACATAGTTTGGCCTTGAAATTGGAGCTGCCTCTGCCCCTGACACAAAACCAAAAAAAATCTCTGAGCAGGGAAAACTGACCAATCCTTGAGTAGTAAAGCAAAGCAATTACCTCTAGCCTAGAGGGGCAACCTTTCTGAGGAAATAGCAAAGTAGTAACTGCTAGTCTAGAGGCACAAACCTCATAGACTTTCAGCCTAGGGAAGTAGTAACCCCTGGCCTAGAGCCCTACTTTGACCTTTGCTAGATCTTAACCCAGAGGGGCAGCCAATCCCAAGCTTGCAGTCTTGGAATTCCCCTCACCCCATGGGGACAGCCAGTCATGTGACTGAAGGTTTGGAATTCCCCAAGCCTCCTCCTCTATAAAAATCCCCTTCCCTTGCTTCTTTGGGTATCTCCTTCTCTCTCCTGTCCTGGTGGTGTTGCTGCTGTTGTTTCAGAGAGATGGAGGAACCCAAGTTAACTAGCAAATAAAGACGTCAGAGTTGGTCTCGTGGAGGTGATTCGTGTTCTGGACTTTGGGTGTAATACACAGAAAAACGCTATTCCAAAAAACCAAAACCAGCTAACCAACCAAACACACACACACACAAAAAAAAGCAAAAGCAAACAAACCACTTGCATTTTTATGGTGACTTTCATCATATCTTTGTTTCTGTTTGGAATTGCTGTGCCTTCCATCAGCTTTTTGTTGTTGTTGTTTGAAGACAGGCTCTCATACAGCCCAGGTGGACCCTTGAACTTACAATCATCTTCCTTCCTCAGCTTTCTGTGTTTCCTATGCTTTGAGGTATCCTATGCTTAGGATTGTCTCAATCAACTTATACTATTATTTCCCGCAAGACATAAGACTCAACTATTTCTCCATACCATGTCCGCCTGCACGCCACCATGTCCCACCATGATGACAATGGGCTGAACCTCTGAAACTGTAAGCCGCCACCTCAATGAAATGTTTTCCTTTATAAGCGCTGCTGTGGTCATGGTGTCTCTTCACAGCAATAGAACATTGACTAAGACACAAGTTAAGACACCCTACATGGTGTCTTCAAAACATTTTCTTTTGCTCTTCCTATTATTTCAGAAAGAAGTTGTTAACATGCCCAACTTTACAGAATGAAGATGGGACTTTGGGGTAAGTGACATAGCACAAGGGCATCTAACAGATAAGCAGAAAAGCCAAAACCTCAGTTCACATTCCACAGGAGCCATTCCGGAGTCTCTCACTATTATTTGAAAGTTTTTTTTTTTTTTTTGTTGTTGTTCATTTGTTTCAAGACTGGGGTTCTCGGTGCAGGTGCAGACCTGGCTGTTTTGGAAGTCACAGAGATCTGTCTGTCCCTGCTTCTTGAGTGCTGAGGTTAAAGGTGTGCACCACCACTGCCCAGCATTATTTTAAAGTTTTAAGCTTTATTTTAATTTTGTGTGTATGGGTGTTTGCCTTCATGTATGTATGGGAACCACATATGTGCCCATTCCCTAGGGAAGCCAGAAGAGGGATTTGGAGCCCCTGAAGCTGGATTAGAGAATAGGGAGAGACACAGGTATGGATAGGCACTTCTACTCAGATACAAAGACATTTTTTTTTCAGGCTCCGAAAGTAGAAGACAAAATTACTCTGACTTTCAAAACCAGTAAATTGAGATAAAAAGTCAATTAAACCCTCAAAATGCTTTCAAAAACATTTTTGGTTTTGAACTAAAACATGCTTTTTATTCCTTACATTTTTTGAAAGCATAATACGCCAATCTTGATGTGGTCGGCTCCTGTTTGGGGGAAAATGTCTCCATTTGGGCCTCTAATATTGAGAACACTCATACTAAACTGCATTCCCAGCATTTATATCTGATACCACAAACATGCAATAACCAAAGAGCCAAAGACTCGGAAGAAAAGCTCCAGAGTTAATTTCTGTTACTGGTGTTGATGAAATCAGGAATAAATATCAATTGCATTAACAAAGATGGAATGGGAGATGGTTGCACTTTCCTCCCGTTCCTTGTTTGGAACACAAATGTTCAGCACTGGTACAAGAATTCAGACTCTCCTCTAGAAGGGACAAATGCCCTGGCAGTGTCGTTCAAAATAACTTTTGAGGGCTTGACACGTATTTGACAGCTCCTGCTTCATTTTAAAATTATACTGGTTTGTTTGCGTAGATGATCTCCTCCTCCTTTTCTTCCTCATCTCCCATCTCCCTCTTCCTCCTTCTTCCTCTTTTTTTTTTTTTTTTCCTTTGGAGTTTAACTTGTCGTTACTGTGTGTATGCTTGTATGTGTGGTTGCCTACACCATAGCATGAGTATGGAAGGGCAGAGTCCATTCTCTTTTCCCAAGTTATGTGGGTTTTGAGAATTCAACTCAATTCTTTGGGCTTTTGCAGAAAGCAGCCTTTCCCCCTCCGAGGCAGCAGTGGCTTAGCTTGGTAGAGGAGAAGCAATGCATTGATCTCAAGAGAGATGGGATAGCCATGTGGGCTCATGTTGTGTGAATGCACAGGTAGGTGCCCTGGTGCCGAGGACAGGGGACCTGGCTGGAGTGTTCCCATTAGAGTTGTGCAGATGTGGTCCTGGATCAGCCCTGAAAGATCATTAGCACTGTGGACAGCAAAGGTGATATAGAGTGTGGTCTGGAGGAAAACGGGTAATGGCACCGTTGACCAGAGAGACAATCACAGGGCAGAGGAGAATGGGAAGAGGATGAAGGGAGACATGTTTGGATGCCAGAGCACTGATGATTCCTATCGGGACTGGCTTAGGGTTCTGAGGTTGAAGGGTGGTAATATGAAAGCCACATTTTAGCAGGTTACTCCCACAGTAGTGTGTCAGAATTGTCAGTTATACATCTACATTGTAAGGAGGGAAGCTGGGAATGGCATAGTGGCGTAGTGGGTCAGAGTACTACTGCAATTGTCCAGGCACCTGCCAATGAAGACTTGGTCCGTGATAGTAGATAGAGAGATTGAGTAAGACAAAGAAGACATAACAAAGTCAAGAACATTTTGACATTTGGATGATTGTGTCATCAACAGAACCAATGGTTTAAAACTTTCTCATTAAAGCTGGGCAGTGAAGGCACACATCTTTAATCCCAGCACTCAGGAGGCAGAGGCAGGATCTCTGAGTTCGAGACCAGCCTGGTCTACATAGTGAGTTACGACACAGAGAAATCCTATCTCAGAAAAAAAAAAGTTTTCTTTTCCCCAACTCCAGAGGGGGGCGGTGGATATATACAAGTGGGCCATGTGTGGGTGAACTTGTCTGAGGTTGGTTTTGCCTTTCTTCCTTTTCTTTCCACCTTATCTCTTGCTGTCCAGTGAGTCCCTGGAACCTCTCTGCCCTGTTCCCCTCCCCTAGTCAGTGCTGGGGTTGCAGGTGTGTTCTGACAAGCCCAGCTTTTATGTGATGCTGAGATCTCACTGCTTTAGCCCCTTTACCCACTGAGCTGTCCCCTGCCGCTGCTTTCTGCTTGAGCACTTTACGGTGTCCATTCTTTAAGCTTCCCTGCGATGATTGCTACCCCTCTTCTCCAGAGCAAGTTTAGTGTGGAACAAGCAGGGAATACACCCAATCTCCTAACAAAGAGCAGCCTGGCTACATGCATGCAATCAAGCAGAGTGAGAGCTGGAGTCCTACTTGGTTTGATATTTTTAGTTCATTCTCAGGAAAGTAGAAGAGAGGCTCTTCTACTTATGAATTTGTTTGTCTTAAGAAGTGGTTCCCACCCAGTCACCTTCTCTTTCGGGAGAAAGCCCTGTACTGAGGTACAGAACCAGCTCAACAAACACCGGAAATGGGGCTGCGTTCCGGAAATGTTTTCAGGAAGTGAATTGGCTACATTGCTTTAATTTGCTTGGAAAGGAATTTCTTTTGAAAATGTTTTTCCACATGGCTACCTGTCTGTCTGCTCCTGAGACAAAGGATTGCTGTGTCCTTCCATCTTCACTGAGAACTGAAGCATGTAGTGATACCCCATAACAATCTGAGAACTGAAGCATGTAGTGATGCCCCATAACAATCTGGTTGCCATGGATTGGCTAAGAACTTTCTTCAGCCCTCTGCCCATGGAACCCACTTGTGTGTGTGACAACAGCTGAATTCTGCCTAGCAGGATCCTCAAGGAGGACACTACCTTATTGTGCCCACATTGGCTTCCCATTCATCAGTAGTCACTTGAGGAGATGGAGTACAGGAAGGAGGAGCTGCTCCCTAGGACCAGGAATTTGCAGAACTCTCATGAGATATGACCCTGCTGGAAGGAAGGCTCCCTGGCTGGTCTTCAGGGAGGGGAAGCCAAGCTTTCAGGACTGTGCTGGCAGTGTCAAGTCCCAAGGAGATTCCCTGCCTGCCAATTCTGGTATTATTCCCTCATCATCCTCAGAAGGGGCAAAGGTTACCTGCGGTGCCTGTTAGCATAGCAAAACCCACTCTGGCCTCCAGGCTCCTTCCTGTCACAAGTACCTGTTACAGAGTCTAAGGGCATCCTGGCTCTCCTCAGCTCTGCTAACCCTGGCCCTACCAGAAGCTTCTGCAGCTCATGGACCCCCCAACCCCCCACCCATTCTGTTATAACCCTATTATTTTATCTATACACTCTCTCGCTTGTCTTTCCCACTGGCCCCCTCCCCACACACCCCGTGCCAGTCTCTCTTGGTGTCCTTTGCCCACACTCTGTCCCACCTCCCCCCACATCCTTCTCATGACCAAGTCCAGTCTCTGTCTTTGCTTTCTCTCCCTGCTCTGGACTCTTCCCGGTGCCTCTGGCTGTCCTCACCCTCACACCTACAATAAAAGTCGTTCTCTTGAACCATACCTTGTAGAGGTCATGCCCTCCGTTTATACAGGCTGTCCTGAGCTGTTTTGTAGATGTTGGTATCAGAAACTGTTTCCTCGGTATTCTGCCAATAGTCTGTTGCATCCAAGGTGAAGTTTTAAAGAATTGAGTCATGTATTGTGTTCTGGAAAAAAAAAAAAATCTCTGAATTTGAGCCCGTTTTGTCTGGTTTCCTGGAAACATTTGACTTTATGGTTTTTTTTTTTTTTTTTTTTTTTTTTTTTTTAAGACAAGGAGTGTGCATAGCACAGGCTGGCCTCAAACTTGTGGTTCTCCTGCTTCAGCTGTCAGAGTGCTGGGATTATAAGTGCGTGTTTGTTTGCTTCTTCATTTAATTTTAGTCTTTAGACTCTCCTCTCTCTCTCTCTCTCTCTCTCTCTCTCTCTCTCTCTCTCTTTCTCTCTCTCCCCTCCCAGAGGGGGCGTGGGGAGGAGGGGTGGAGGCCATGGGTCAACTTTGCCTTCCTCCTTGTTGTTCCTGGGCTAACTGGCTGTCAAGTGTCTGGGGTGTCTTCTCTCTCCACGTCACGTTTTACCGCCAGAGCCCTGGGATCACAGGCACGCCTGACTTTACATGGGGAACCAAATGCAGGTCCTCACACTTACATGGTGACCTGGATAGTTTTCTATCAAGTCGATACAAGTTAAAGTCACCCGAGAGGAGGGAATCTCAATTGAGAAAATGCTTCTGTAAGATCCTGCTGTAGGTAAGCCTGAAGAGCATTTTCTTAATTACTGATTGACGGGGGTGTTCCCAGCCTGGTGTGGGTGGGGACACTCCTGAGCTGGTAGTCCTGGGTTCTATAAACAATGAAGCAAGCCAGTAAGCAGCACTCTTTCCCGGACTGCATCCACTCCTGCTGGGTTTGAGGTCCTGCCTTGGCTTCCCTGGATGGACTGAGATTTGGAACTGTAAGCCAGACAACCCTTTCCTCCCTACGCTGCCTTTGGGTTGGTGTTTCATCACAGCATAAGGACCCTGACTAAGACACATGGCTTACCTTACCCACTGAGCCAACTCCCCAGCCCTTAATTTTAATCTCTATTAATCCTAACTCCCTTTTAAGGCTTTTTCAATCACCATCTGTCCTTAGTAGAGAGCACCATTTCTCATTCTTTCTTGTTTAATTAAAACATCATTTAACACAATGACATCAGCTCCAGAAGTCTCCAACAACATCTGAAGAGTTAATGAATGAATGAATGACTGAATTGCAGATTTTTCGCCAATAGTACACATCATGCTAATTTCTACTCTAGTTCAGTAATGGTTTTACTCAGGCAGGTTTAGGTTTCCCCATACACACCTTTTCTTTTTCCTTAAAAATATGACAAGTCAGGGCTGGAGAAATGGCTCAGTGGTTAAAAGCACTTGTTGCTCTTGCAGAGGACCCAGGTTCAATTCCTGGTACCTGCATGGTGGCTCACAGCCATCCATAACTCCAGTTCTAGGGAATCTGAGGCTTTCCTGTGAGTACCGGGCATGTACAAAGTACACACACGCATGCATGATGACAAAACACTTACATAAAATCCTTTATTTAAAAAAATGGCAAGAAACAAAACAAAAAAAGTGGGGGCCTAAGGCCATAGCTCTGCGACTGCTTACATTAGCATGTGTGAGGCCCTGGGCTGAATTCCCCAGTCACCAGCAGCTCTTCTAAAAAAGGAAAGATTCAACGTAGCTCTGATTTTTTTTTTCTTTAAACACATTTCTCTATGCTCTCTTCTTTTGGAGATTCATTGAACTCTTTTGTGGAAAAGATGAAAATATTCTATACCTAAGTGTTTTCTCCGAAGGATGTAAAGTTCAGCACATGAAAATTGAATCTCGCTTATTAATTCTATTATACAATCCTTTTGCATCCCTATTTGTTTCCTTCTATAGGGAGAAAGTATTAAATTCCCCTTAGGTCTTCGCTTTATCTTTCTTTGTCTTTTTTCTTCCTGAGATAGTCTCCACTATATCCCCAGTGGGTCTTGAACTTTTGAAATTCTCTTACTCAGGCTTCTGCATGGTGAGTTCCAGGAAGTACCACCATGGCTGGCTGGTGGGTTCCAGGAAGTGCCACCATGGCTGGATGGTGGGTTCCAGGAAGTGCCACCATGTCCTGCTGGTGGGTTCCAGGTATATGCTACCATGCCTGGCTTCCCTTATCTGTTTTAAAGCTTTAATCAAAATAACGCCATTTTATAACACTCTGACAGTATATTTTGTCAATATAGATTTTGAAGAGGAAATAAGTTTACATAATTGAAATAATAAGGCTTTATTTTTCTCTATGTCAAGCTTCATTCATTTCATAGAAAACACTTATCAAAATGAAACCTTCTAAACTTCTCAGATTATGCCTCTCAGGAAGCCTATTTTTCTCCATTTGGGTGGTGACTGTATGTCTCAACAGCATGCTTGGGAAATTAAGTTATTTTTATTTATTTGTTTGTTTTATTTATTTAATGACAGGGTCTCATGGAGCCCAGGGTGGCCTCAGATTCTCTGTGTAAATCAAGGATGACCTTGAACTTCCAATCCTCGTGCCTCTACCTCCTGAATGCTGAGCTTACATCTTGTGCCACCACGCCTGGTTTATGAAGCCTGTGAGGCAGAACCCAGGTTTTGTGAATGGAAAACAAGTCCCCCACCAACTGAGCCACTTCTCTGTTATGAGTAGGTTTTCCCCTCCGGTCTGGTCCCACTATCGTGCCTGCCCCAAATAATACACAGAGACTCTGTATTTGATATAAAGCTGTAGACCAGTTACTGGTTTCTTATCGGCTAGCTCTGTCTTAAATAGTAACCCATTTCTATTAATCTAAGTATTTCCACGTGGTCTTATCTTACCGGAGAGAGGGGCTGGCTTTCTACCCTGTATGTCCTCTATCTTTGCTCTCCCTCCTACAGCTTCCTCTCTCCTAGTCCCACCAATCTTGCTTTCTTATTGGCCAACAGTGCTTTATTCATTAACCAATAAGAGAAACAGATTTACAGAATGACATCTCCCATCACTTTCCTGGCCCCTTACCATCTTTTTTTTTTTTTTTTTTCCATTTGAAGGAATCTTCTTTTAAGTCCTGGAAGTTCGCTACTATTTCTTTGCTTATATTTCTTTTTCAAAACCTTCGTTAAAGACTGCTTAATTCATTTCTTATGAGACAAGGTCTCACTCTGTAACCCACGCTGTCTTGTGACTCACACTGTCTCTTTGCTTCTGCCTTCTGAGAGCGTGTGACTCTCTGCATGGCCACCCTGCCCGATGTCTCTCCTATTTTGCCTCTCTTCCTCAGTTCCTCTATATAAGAGCCATCCTCTGCTGTTGCCTTTCAGCTTTCCATGTGACCGTCTGTTGTAGAGATCATGTTCTGAGCCTCGAGAAGCATTCTCAACCTTCCTAATGCTGCCACCCTTTAATACAGTTCCTCATGTTATAGTGACCCTCAAGTATATAATTGTTTTGTTGCTACTTCGTAACTGTGATTTTGCTACTGTTACATTTTGTAATGTAAACATCTGATATGCGGGATGTCTGATAGGTGGTGGCCCCCAGAAGGGGTGTGACCCACAGGTTGAGAACCTTTGGCCTAGGGCTAAGTGCTTGTTTTCAGCTTCTGCTGGTAGAAGTGGGTTGGGGAGGACAGGCAGGCAGTTGTGCTTGGTTGTTCCTTCTGTGGAACGTCAGCAAATTCCCAGTTTCAGATCCGGCTCTTGCTCTCTGTTGTTCAGGCTCCCGTGTCTGTCAAGTTATCCTCTTTCTCCCTGCAGCCCCTCCACCAGCATTTCCACACCAGCCTCTGCTTCCTTTGTCCTCCCTCAGTCAAGGGTTCTCCTAAGGACATTCCGTGACATTTTTCTCTAAAGCGCTTCCCCTGGATGTTCATCTCTTTAGTTACGCTCAGTCTATTGGTTTTCTTTATCTCAATATTTGCTCAGAAAGCTTTTGACATTTCCATTCCAATATTTCACCCGAGGAATAAATTTCAGAGATTGGTCTAGATTTCTTAGTGCCGTGTCTCTGCCTTGATAGATCAGTAAGAGTTGACGGTTTCCTAATTACAAAATGGGTGTCTCAGCGTGCCCTGGATGGCTTGTTTTCTCTCACTTGGTCCTTCTCTGTGGCTCTGGTCCCCATTCTCATTGGGTGTTTTGTCTTTTCTTCTCCTCCTCCTCCTTCCGTTCTCTTCCCTCCCTCTCTCCCTTCCTTCCTCTTCCTTCTCCTTTGGGTTGGGACAGAGGGCACTGTGCAAGCACATTAACTATCTTGCCCCCCGACCCTGAGTCATCTTACCAGTTCACGAAACCCAAGATTCTTTCTTTGGGAGTTGTAGTTACTTTTTCTTAACCCTGCAGTACTGGTTGTAACTCTTTAGATATAGGTGATAGACTGGAGATGCCTGACACGATACTGATTTCAGACAAAGTTCCCACAATTGAGATAGTTTATAGTTCACAGGCCTTGTGGTTCTGCAGGCTTTTTGACCCTGGGTTTTAGCAACTTTTAGCAGGCACTGTGGGTCACATGGAGCCACTTGAGTGTTGAAAGCTACCTTATGACATGGGGGAATTATAGTTAGTCCAGGGATTTAGGGCATAGCTCAAGGACGGAGTGCTTGCTTAATGTTTATGAGACCCTGGCTGTAGTCTCGATACTACAATGCCAGCAGGTGGGAAATAGGGGCAGGTAAACCAGAAGGTCAAAATCAACGCTCATTTAAAATAGCAAACCTGAGGCATTTGACATCCTGTTAGAAACAATAAAAATAAAGAGGCAATTCAGAATCTGCTGTTGGCAATTCGACTGCAAAGGGGCATTGCGGGAACATAAGGGGTATGCTTTGGGGTAGTGGGAAGATGGCAGGAGTAACATATCCACTGTGAGGTCTGTGCTGGCTGAAAGGCATGATCGTAGATGACCAGTGATGGACACACATCCTCAAAATGTCCCTCAGCTGAGGCTGGCAGCAGATCTGAGCCAAGACCTCCTGCTTTGAGTTTCTTCCAGTGACTGTACTATTATGGGTCACTCAGAGAATAGGGTACCACAGCATCCCTTTGAGGATGCACCTAAGTTTCAAGGGATTGCTATCCAGAGGCTAGACCCCCCCCCCAAATGGTATCCATAGGCTAGACCCCCAAACACTCCAGGGTTGAGGCTCTTATACAGTGTTGGCTTCTTTGTCTCCCATATCTGGCAATGCGGAATTTAATTGAGTATTTTGAACTACTAGGCAGTATTATTAAAATGGGGAGGGGAAAAGAAAGGGGGCTGTGGGAGAGAAATGATGGAGGGGTAGGCCCATTCAAGGACATTGACAGCCGGTGGTTTTGTTTCTTGCTTGTTTCTTTCTCTTGGCTCTCAGGTCCCCTACCATAGTAGAATCCACCGGTGATGTGTGTAGGTTTAGCAAGAGGTTTGTGTCCCAGGCCTTAGTTTGGAAGTGTTAACTGTACCTCAGTCTTAGGAGCAGGGATGCTGTGCTCTGATTCCAATGTTGCAACACACTTACAGGGGTGATACTTAACCTGAATTCTTTATATTCATGATATGATCATACTTTCCCACAGCAGCAACTATAGAACAGGAAGAGATGACATTTAGATGTTGTTTGTGGTACTTTGGTGTCACCTTTTAGAGAAACATTGGCATTCACTCTTAAGGTGTACATGTCACTAGTGTTTTTTAATGATGAGTTTTGATGACATTATGGCGGATGCAAGGTTGACTTCTGAATCTTGGTTACAGCTCTGTAAATACCTTGTGAACATGTTGCTTCTCATGTTTGACATAGCGCCTGTCACCTGAGAGATGCTCAATAAATACTCAAGGGAAAGAATAATGCCTTTGTCTGGATGCTTCCACTGTCTCCTTTTTAAAAACTGATTTTTTTTTTTTTTTTTTTTTTTTTTTTATACTAGGATTCCTTGAGAGTTTGGGCTGTATCATTCCGAGTTGTGCGCAAAAAACATTCTGAGGAATTTAGAGAGTGGAAAATTACAAAGTAAAAGTAGCAATTTTTTATGAGGGGAGCATGGGGAGAGGGTGGGGTGGTGGTAGGGCTGTCCTGTAGCATGGGCCACTGATTCTGACTGGCTTGAATTATACAGTAGTAATGATAGACCTAAGTATCAAACTATCTTTTAGTGACTAGCTTTGTCCTTTCATTGAACAGATTTAGTAAGGGAATCTTTATCCTAGGAAACACACACACACACACACACACACACACACACACGCACACGCACACGCACACGCACACGCACACGCACACACACACCACATACATACACAGATCTATGAGGAAGCTTTTTTCTTTGAGAAAGCTGTTGACTAAAATTGCATGCAGAAGAGTATTATGGATATCTTTCTAGGAAGACACATCATTTTAAAGGAGCTAAACACAAGTTTAAGTGTTCAGTGAAATCACTTATCATTTATTTTGTATGACACTGGAATCAGAACAAAGCATGACTTTTATTTTTGTTTTTGTTTGCTTCTTTTTTGAGTAAAAGGATGCATTTCATTTGCTCCTAGGACTGTATTTTTCAGGTACTGTTGACATTTCCAAATCTTACTGAGAAGCTCTCCCTGCATGGAAGACCAGAGAAAATATTAACTAATTTCTTATTTACTCAGAGGCAGGATAAACATAAATGGTTTTCCCCCTGACTATCCACACTACAGCCACTCTGAGTGTTTTTTCCCTTTTGCTTCCGGTTTAAAATCCAAAATAGTTAAATCAAGGTTTGTTTTTTGTTTTTACAGTTTTCCCTAAATAAACTAGGACTCCATGCATGGTTTTGGCAGTCCAAACCCATGGCTGCTAGTGAGGCTTACTTTGGCTTTGATCTGAGCCATGTATGACATTATATTTTTTGGATGTCTAAACCTGCCTTGCCAATTAGATGCAAATGAATCAGACACACCCAGAGCAGGTACTGGTGGCCAACTTTCCATGAGTGGTGACTACTGCCTGTGGCTCCCTGTCTGTTAGGAGACAGAAGTCTTGGTAATCTTAAATCTTGGGCTTGGGCTTGGGCATTGAGTTAGTAGAGATGAGAATGCCTTCTATAGAAATTCAATCTTTTGCAGGAAAACTGGCCTTACCCCAGGGGAATTCCTCCTGATTATCCAATACCAAGTGGTCAGGCCTAAGATCACAGACATACAGATAACATTACATAGACTGAATAGGTTGTATCTATTTACACACATATACAATTAAAGAAAAAAGAAACCATGGATTTTGAGAGAGAGCCAGGAGGGTGCATTGGAGGGGTTGAAAAGAGGAAAGGAAAGGGTGTAAATAATGGATTATAACTTCAAAAAACAAAAATTGCTATAAATTAAAAAAGAAATTCAATCTCTTCATGTCTCACCTTTTTGTTTTCTTTTTGTCCATGTGTATGTGTATTTTGAATACATGTATTTATGGACATGTTCACATATGTGTATGTGCATAAAAGTCTTCACCTCATGTATTGAGGCAGGGACCCTCACTGAACTCTGAACTATTGTTTTGTCTAGTCTAATTAATAGATGACCCAGGTTACCATTCTGTCTCTACTTCTTGAGTTACAGAAATGCAGGTGGGCCACCATGCCAGCTCAGCTATTATGAGGGTTCGGTGGGTCCTGTTCTCCTGTTTGTGTGGCAAGAGCGCTACCCACTAGGTTACCTCTCCATCCCCTTTGTTTTCTTTTAATACAGTTTTAAGAGGTTATGGTGCCCTTATTCAAATTAGGGCATGGGTGACGGTCAATACTAAGTGTCAACTTGCCTAGGAGACAAGCTCTCTGAATATCCTGTGAAGGGTTCCTAGGTTAGATGAATTAAGGTAGAAAGACTGCCTTAACTGTGGCTACATGTGGTGATATTTTGTTTATGATCTAACAAATAAAGCTTGCCTGAATATCAGAGTGCAAAGCTAACCACACTAGTCATCCATAGAGGCCAGGCAGTGGTGGCACACACCATTAATCCCAGCAGCCACACTAGTTAGCCATGGAGGCAGGGCCATGGTGGTACATGCCTTTAATACCAGCACTAGAGAGGAATATGAGGCAGGTGAAGACAGGAGAGCAGTACAATCTGAGGCGTCCAGTCTGAAGCAGTCTGAGGAGCAGTGCAGTCTGAGGAGGCGGTCTGAGGCCAGGATCACCCCTTAGGTCTGAGCATCGGTAGAGGAGAGAACTCTCTAGTGGCTGGCTGCTCTGCTTCTCTGATCTTCAGTATTAACCCCTATATATGATTCTGGGTTTTTATTATTAATATCAGTTAGAATTTGTGCTACAGCTACACCCATTCCATGGCCAGGCTCACAGGCTGAATAAAAAGGGGAGGCCAGCTGAGTACCAGCATTTATCCCTCCCTGCTGCCCAGTTACAGCTGCAAAATGACCAGTTGCCTCAAGTTTCTTTCTCAATGACAGACTGTACACCTTCCAACTGTGAGCCAAAGTAAGTCTGCCTATCCTTCCTTCCTTCCTCCCTCCCTTCCTTCGTTCCCTCCTTCCTTCCTTCCTTCTCCCTTTCTTCCTTCCCTCCTTTCTTCCTTTTTTCCTTCCTTCATTCCCTCCCTTGTTCATTCATTCGTCCCTTCCTTCCTTCAATTTATTTTTTTCAAGTATCTTTACTGGCAACCAATCAAGTAACTACCAGGTTTGCTTTTCATTTCCTTGTGTATGACAGGTTATGGTTACAGAACAGATCTGTGCTTGCAACTTGCAACTGGATAGAGTGTTTCTTCTTGGATTCTTTATCAGCTCTGGAGAACAGAGATTTAGATGTGGGACACTGCTGGGGAAGTTTCCAGTTTCTGGAAGAAAAATGCATGCTTCTCTGTGGAGCATGTTCTAAATGCACAAATTCAAACCAGCGTCTGTTGGGTTCAGCAGTCGGCAACATTTCCATTGCATGACATAGTAACTAACTCCACTCATACTATAAAAAGATTTGTGAAAACTACCAGCACAGTGTGGCAACAGAATAAATTGTATTTTATCTAGACTAGGAGCTTACCTGCAGGGTAGCATAGGCAAATGAAGAGAAATTATGATAGGGGATCTAATGTCTATATTTTAACTTTTGCATGAATTGCCTCAGAGTGGGGCTGCTGTTGGCTTAATGTACCCATGGGATATTGTTTCTTGAAATAAAGGCTGTATTCTGAGAAGCAGGTTGCACCCCAGGAAAGGACTGAAGAGAAGAAAATGAGTGCCTCAGCCCCGCCTTGGCTTTCATTGGTACCAGCTGGGTTGGGTCATACAGATTTATCAACACGGTTCCTAACACTCGTATAAGGGGCTAGACTCTCACTTGTGGTATCAATTAATTCTAAAACTTGAAGTGCATTTGTATCTGTGTTTTAATTTTTGTTCTTCATCTCATGCTTATTTTCTAGGAGTGTTAAGTGATGTGGGGACAGTGTCTACATAAATGGCTTAAGTGCCCTTCTGAACCACTCTTCAGGGAAGAAGAGAGACATTTATTATAAACAGAACTTCTAGTTGTGGAGAACTGTCTACAGCAGAAGTTGAGGAAGTTTTTCTGTAAAGTGTCAAATAATAAATATTTTAGTCTCTTAGGGCCGTATGGTCTCTGTGGGAAGTAGTCAGTGTTGCTGCTGTAGTGTGAAAGCACGTGTAGATGGTATGTAAATCAGTGGGCATGGCTGTGTTCCAATAAAACTTTATTTATATAAACAGGAAGGGGGCCAGATTACTTGTATGTGTCCTTTGCCAAACCCTAGCCTGGATGTTTCAGCATTTTCTATTTATAATAATCAATAACCAAAAATATAGTAAGTGTTCATTAATTTTTAAACAACTAAATGCATATGTAAAGAAGCAGACAGACTTTTCAAACTATCATTATCAATTGTGTCATAAATGAATAAAGGATCTGGTAGGTATACACTGAGTTTATAGATAGAAGAATAAAACAAACGTCTCAGTTACTTTTCTATTACTGTGATAAGACAACATTACTATAGGGAACAGTCCTGAGTGAATGTTTATTTTGACATGGGCATGAGTCTATTGAGGACACAAGGTCAATTGAACCATGGGACATGAATATGAGAATTTATGAACATTGGTTATGTGTGCAAATACTGCCAGCTGGGGCTTTCTTCTCCTAGATCTTTATAGCCTGAGACTGCTTGCCTACGGCAGCCTCCTACCAAAACCAGATAACTCCTTCCCCTGTGCTGTAAGTAACATTATGAGGTTTCAGATTGCAGTATAGCACTAGAGAAATCCACCCAACCCCAGTTTTGCTGTCTGTGTGTCTGTCCATCTGTCCTTTTTTCATTCCTTTGCTGCTGCTGCCCCTACTCATGAATCTGGGACCCAAGCCACATGGGGCCCAGCATATGACCAAGGAATTTATAAATGAATTGTTTAATTTGGGTTTACAGATTCAGAGGATTACAGTCTATGGCCATCATGACAGGGAGTATGGTGGCAGGAAGGTATGCGTGCTGGAGCTGAGAACTCACATCTTGAAACTGTTCAGTTTGCCCCTGCATGATCTGGAAAGCCCATCCCTGTCCCTCTCTCCAAATCTTGCCCTCTCAGAGACCCTCCAAACAAAGGGAATGCACAAAAAGAAAAAGGCCCAGTTCCTCATACTTGGCAGCTATGACATTTTCTCTTCTGAAGTTGCCAGCAGCCCAAGTCCCTGCCTAAACCATTCAGCTTTTGACCATACTTGAGCATAAACCCAGCTTGTAATGAACATGTCAGCACCCTTCACCTGCAGCCTGTATAATCTCCCTGATTTAGTTGGGGTGCATGACATCTCCAGCCTTGATCTCTGGAACTGGAGAACCCACCTAGGAGTTGCTTTGCTCAAATAAACCTGTTTTACAGGTTTCCAATTCTGCTTATTTGGCTTACTGTGACAGGGGAGAAATCTATTATTGGGGTACAGAAAACTTATTAATAACAGCAAGGGATAGATAGATACATAGATAGATAGATAAATAGATAGATAGATAAATAGATAGATAGAGATCCTCCAATAAGGCCACACTTCCCAAACAGTTCCTTCCCAAACAGTTCCACCAACTGTGGACAAAGCATTGAAATCTATGAGCCTTTGAAAGCTATAGTCATTTAAACCACCACACATAAGAAATGAGGGACCCTAGGATCTGGAGAGATGACTCAATGTTTAAGAGTATTGACTGCTCTTCTAGAGAATCTGGGTTCAAGTCCCAATACCCACATGGCAGCAAACTACAAATGCAAATAAAATAAAAATAAACAAATTATTTAAAACAGAAATAAATAAGTAAGAGTCCCAGGAGACTGAAGGGAAATTTTCACATAGAAGTCAAACTTCCTAACTTCCTTGTGTGCTTTTTACTGAGTTCCTTAAGCCTATACAAATCTATATTGCTCAACCATTTGCCCTAAGGGAAACTTGTTCTTTCGAAGAGAATAATTTTAATCTCAGCTGCACCAGTTAGGGTTTGCTATTGCATTAGAAAATCCAGTTTAGGGTTTGAAAGATGACTCAGTGGTTAAAAGTGCTTGCTGCTCTTCCAGAGGACTGGAGTTTGGGTCTCAGCATCTATGTCACATGACCCATAACTGCCTGTAACTTTAGCTCCAGGGGATCCAGTACTGTTTCCTGACCTCTGCAGGTAACTACACACACACACACACACACACACACACACACACACACACACACACACACACACACACACACACACGAAAACCTAGTTCAAACAGGGTTGAAATACAGGCTGCTAAGAAACCCTGCACCTGAAGCAGACTTCAGGCAGGCTTGACTCAGTCACCTGAAGTTACTCTGCTCCTGTTTGGTCACCTTTGTTATCAGACCCTGCCCCTTGGAACTAACTCAGGATAAAGTTTTCTTGCTTGGGAGTGGTAGGGTGGGAACATGAGAATGATTGACATCTCTCCTAGTGAAGATGGAGGACCAGGGTGAAACCAGAGCAGTGAATCAAGCACTTGGATCTCTTAACTAAGGACACACATTATAGAGAAGGGAACGTCTTTGCAGATGAGCAATGGGTCTGGTGAGGAAAATGAGGTTTTCACAGCCATGAAAAGGAAAAGGTCCCTCACACAGGAGCCTGGCTGCTAGCTTGAGCATTAAGCCCGCTAACACAAAGATGATGTGATGGCTCATCACGGGGGTAGACACTTGACTTGCAAACTAGTTAGCCTGAGTTTGATTCTTGGGACTCCCATAAAAGCAGAGAGAGAGAGAGGCAAGTCCACAAAGCTGTCTTTTGATCTCCTTCCCATGAGCACTGTGTGATCTACTACCTCCCACACACTATGGATACACATAAGAATGATGCATATAAAAAAAAATTTAAAGAAAGAATTCTTGTTGCTGGTGGTTCTCTTGTCCCGGCGGGTCCTGCCGACCTTCTCAGTCAGTCCCAAATAAACACTCAGAGACTTATATTAATTATAAACCTGTTGGCCAAAGGCTAGGGCTTCTTATTGGCTAGCTCTGTCTTAATTATCAACCCATTTCTATTCATCCATGTATTTCCATGTGGTCTTGGCTTACTGGGGAATGCCCTACCTGTTACTCCTTTGACAGCTACATGTCATCTCTGTGTGCCTCTCTGCCTACCTTTCTTAGAATACTTGTCTTCTAGACCCACCTATCTTCCTGCCTTGATTGGCCAAACAGTGTTTTATTCACCAACCAATAAGAGAAACATATATACAGATTCTGTATATCAGATTCTGACACTTAACATTTGCTTCGGACATGCCTTTTTTCCTGGCTTTAACCCTACAGATTTTCTAGGCATCTCAGGAGAAACTCTACTACAAAAGACATTCCTTGAAGTCCCCGGGAAACTCTAGCAGCTCCTGGTTTTACCTACTTTACCTGAGTGCAATCACATCCAAATGGCCTCTGCAGCAACCCCATAATGTCACTCATCAAAGAAGAGAGAGAAAATGAAAACAATATTCCTAGCAGCCCGTTGAAATGCAACTGGACAGCCACCAAAACAGTATATATGTGGGATGAGAAGCCCATGCCAACACCTGAGTAAGACGTCTTTTTCTGATCGTCCTCTTGACCCCTGTGCTCGAGGTTCAAGGTAAAGATGTCTTTTTGACAAACTGCAGCTCATCTTTGAGAAGCCCACACTCATGTTCTTGGTTGTGCAGCTTTTTGTTTGGCTGTTTTCGTTTGTTTGTTTGCTTTTTGTTTTTGAGTGTCTTCCTCCAGATTGAGTAAACCCCAACTCTGATTCATACTAGCTTCCCATTGAAAGTTTTTTGTGTTGAAGTGAAGGATAGAGTTTTACTGTGTAAAACTGAAAGATTAAGGAGGCTCCTTGTGTTGAAGTGAAGGTTGGAGTTTTACTGTGTAAATCTGAAAGATTAAGGAGGCTCCTCGGGGCTATTTTGTGCGAAGGCAGGGAGCTGAGTTGGTCCCCGTGATACAACAGGCACCTAGCCACTTTCTTTTAGTCCAAGTTGGCATCTCTGGAGAAAGGGAAGTCAGGGTGGATAGACAGACAGGTCCTGAAGTCAGCCAGGGAGTCTGATTTTTATCTCTAGGCTGTGTAGAACATTTCGGAAGAATTTTGAGCACGGTGGAGTTGAGAGTTAAATTGAGAGGAAAGTTATGTTACTGGATTCGTGGAGGGGATTACAGGACAGGACCAGCGACCCTTATGCAAACAGCTGGAGGGCAAAGAGTGGTAGAATGAGTCACCAGGGCCTGCAGGAAGGGGGAAAGCCTGCAGCTTGAGTGACTCATGGGCTTCCCCCCCCCCCCCCCGGAGCACATGCTGGGTTCATAGACCTTGACCCCTATAAGTGCTTTCCAGGGAACGTACATGGGAGTCTAGGTTTTCCAGCAATGTGGGTAAGGAGAGCCCACGTAGAGGTGACAGTCCCCAGACCTTCTCTTGGTTGCTCAAGTTAGGATGGATCTATATAATGTCTTTAAGCCATTTACATTGGTGTTCTGACTATGTGTGAGAAGAAAAGAGCCCTGGGGGAGGGGATGGGGCTTAGCTCCTGTCTCGGAGGCCTGGGCTGCTCAGCGCCCCCGGATCCACTGGGCGGAAGCAGGGAACCGGTCCCCTCTGCGCAGTTTCCTTTGGTTCTTCTCACTAATGTATTCTGAAGCATCAAAGCCACAGGGAGCCAGAAAGGGGGGAAAAAGCCTCCCTCCTAGTGCTTCAGGCATCCTGCTGTGAGGCCACCTAGGGTCCTGTCCTCACAAAGGGCTGGCGTTCTTCAAATCCTGGGTGGGGGAGTGAGGAGGTCTGCTATTGTTCTGATCGTGGGAACAAGCATAGGCCAAGGATATTGTCTGAGCCACTGTGCAAAGGAGGCTCCAGCCTTGCACCAGAGGCACACACGAAGTTGGTGAGTTGCTGAGGAGGCCTGCAAGGGGCCACAGAAGCTATGGGACTGTAGAGCACTGTTCTCTGCAGGATCTTAGCTCAGCTAGCTTTCCAGGGCAGCAGGGAAAGAATTGTGGCTGGGAATTGAATGGAACATAAGATTTAGTGAAGATTGGTTATTCTGTATACATGAAATTATAACTTTAATTGTATACATTTATGGAGTACTGTATAGCAACACATGCATACAGTATGAAATGCTCAACTAATGCAGTTAAACTTTCCATATCACCTTACAAGTTTTTCATTAAAATAATACATTTGTTAATTATTATGCATATTTTGGGGCACAGTGTAATATTTCAACATGCATATGCAATATATATTGATAAAATCAGGAAAACTGACACTTGCATATCCTTAGGATTTTTATTTGGAAGCTACTTTCTCCATTTATTTATAAGATATACAAGAGATAATTGTGAAATCTAGTCTCATACCCAGTGTTGTGTAAACATTAGAAATTATTCTTGTGTATTGCATGTGTACATCTGTGAGTGTACATGTGTACAAACATATTCTGTATGGAGAGTTGTGGAATATGAACATATGAGCAGGGACATGTGTCAGATTGCACACAGAGGCCTGAGGAGGATATCCAGTGTCCTGCTCTATCACTCTGCCTTATTTTCTTGAGTCAGGATCTCTCACAGAACCTGGCACTAGGCTGGTGGCTATCATACCCTCAAGATCCCTCTGTCTCTACCCTGTAAGTTTTAGGGTTGTAGGCACATCTGTGACTCTAGATAAATAAAAGGACCCAGAGACTGAAGATCAGAAAAGCAAAGCAGCTGGGCACTAGCTGCCACTCTACCTCAGATTGAAAGGTGATCCTGGCTCCACCAGACCTCAGACTGTAACCTCTCCAGAGTGGCTGGAGAATCCTGAGACTTCAATGTCTTCCTATCCTCAGCATGGCTGGAGAATCAATACCTGGTACTAACTCCTGAAGACCCTGCTCCTATCTTTTATATCTCTCTAGTGCTGGGATTAAAAGTGAGTGATCCCAGGTGCTGAGATCACCTTTGTGTGAGCTGTTTCTCTTTAGGACTAGATCAATTTTGTATAGATCTGGGTGGCCTTGAACTCACAGAGATCTGTCTTCCTCATAATCCTGAGTACTGGTATTAAAGGTGTGTATCACCACTGCCAGAAATGTATAGCTTGAGGCTGACTTTGCTTTCTGAATCCTCAGGCAAGCTTTAGTACACCATAAATAGTATATTGCCACACTGGATTTTTAAGTGAATTTTGAGGATATGAATGCAAGCCCTCATCCTTAAACAGGAAGCACCTTTATCTAGTAAGCTGCCTCCCAAATCTCTCTCTCTCTTTTTTTTTTATTAAAAAAGATTGTTTATTTATTTATAGATTTTTCTTTTGAGACAGGGTTCCTCTGTGTAGCCTGCTGATCTGGAACTTGCTCTGTAGACCAGGCTGCACTCAAACTCACAGAGGTCCACCTGCCTCTGCCTCTCAAATGTTGGGATTAAAGGCGTGCGCCACTACTGCCAGAAATAGATTTATTTTTAATTATGTATAAGTATGTGTCTCAATGTGAGCATGGGCACATAAATGTAGGTGCCAAAGAGACCAGAGGCACCAGCTCCTCTGGAACTAGAATTACAGGCAGTCTTGAGCTGCATAGACAGGACATGGATGCTGAGGACCCAAGTAGGGTCATCTGGAAGAGCAACAAGTTCTCTTAGCCACTAAGCCGTCTCTCCAGGAACTACTCACCCCACCCTACCCACACACCATCTTGTTGTTTGAGAAACTTCTTTTTAAAATTTGTTTATTTTACATACTAACCCCAGTTCCTTCTCCCTCCCCTCTCACCCCCCTTCCCACTGTTCATTCACTCCTCAGAGGGGGTAAGGCCTTTCTTAGGGAGTCAGCAAAGTCTCTGGCATATCAGGTTGAGGCAGGGCCAAGCCCTTGCTGCCCTGTTTCAAGGC
The DNA here is from genome assembly GCF_943737965.1 of Phodopus roborovskii. NCBI lineage: Eukaryota > Metazoa > Chordata > Mammalia > Rodentia > Cricetidae > Phodopus > Phodopus roborovskii. The sequence continues at coordinate 14,833,872 of NW_026126482.1, read as the reverse complement.
TGAGCAAGGTATCCCAACATAGGGAGTTCATGCCCCTTAGATAGGTTCTGGTACCACTGCCAGCCACACCCCCTCCCCAAGTCACATGTCTGTTACCCACATTCAGAGGGTCTAGTTTGTCCCATTTTTTTAAAAGTTCATATGTATGAGTTTTCCTGTATGTATGTATGTATGCATGCATGCATGTATGCATGTGTACCATGAACATGCATGGTGCCTATGCAGGCCAGAAGAGGTGTCAGATTCCCTGGAACTGTGTTCAGGGGACCTAGTTCAGTCTTATGCAGGTGCCCCAGCTGCTAGTCTGGAGTTCTTGAGCTCCCCCTTGCTCAGGTCAGCTGTTTCTGTGGGTTTCTTCAGTCTGGTCTTGACCCCTTTGCTCATCACTCTTCCCTCTCTACAACTGGATTCCAGGAGTTTGGCTCAGTGCTTAGCTGTGAATCTCTGCTTTTGCTTCCATCAGCTACTGGATGAAGGCTCTAGGATGACGTATAAGGTAGTCATCAATCTCATGATAGGGGAAGGTGATTTAGGGGCTGCTGCTGGCAGTGGAACCAGTATTTATCCCTAGTGCATGTATTGGCTTTTTGGAGCCCATTCCCTATAGAAGGATTCTCAGTCTAGATGGGGGAGGGAGGCCTGGGGGCTTGGTCCTTCCCCAAATGATGTGACAGACATTGATGATCCCCCATGGGAGGCCTCATCCTCTCTGAGGAATGGATGGGGGTGGGATGGGGAGTGGGAGGGAGGGAGAGGGAACCTGGATTAGTATTAAAATAAGATTGCTTTCTAATTTAAATTAAGAAAAAAAAAGATTCTCTGGAACTAGAGTTGTATATGATTGAGAGCCACTCTGTGCTGGGAAGAACCTGTATCCTTGACAAGAGCAGCAAGTGCCCTTAAAGACTAAGCATCTCTCCAGCTCTCACCCTGTTTTTTGATTACAGGGTTCTTTTCTGCGACCCTGGGCTCACTGAGTAGATTAGGCTGTGAAGAGGCCAGGGAGCTGTGGACCTCTACTTCTGCAGCACTTGTGGGTAACAAATACACATCATCACCCTAGCTTTTTTCTCTTTTAAATATGGATTCTGAAGAGTGATGGACCGTGCTAATTCCCCTACCCAGGGGGAATTCCTTTCTAGTACTCTGTGTGGAATGTTAACTCTGGGCCAGGCATCCTGGCATGGATGGCAGTCATGTGAAGAGCATTTCCTAACAGGACACAGCTCAGATTCTACAGGGGAAGATGAACAGCTTCTAAAGTAATTCTTACAGAGATTGGTTACCTAAGGAGCAGCCAAGATAGGAACACGGACAGGCAATCAGGTAAAAGTATCTGCCTGGAGACACTAGGAGCTGATCCAGTCAGAGAGTAGCCAGTGGCTATGGGGACATAGCAGAGGACTGGACAGTCTCAGAGAAAAAGGCCCACACAAGGGCTTCCAGGTTGCTCAGTGGGAAGCCATGAGGACTGGCTTGCTTCCCTGGGTATCTAAGTGAGTAGGCATTCTATGTTACGGTAGTGCCTGGTCAGTGTGAAGCAGGAAATGTGTTGCTTCTCCCTGGGCCATGGAAGAGAGGACATGGGAATCATTTCCACAGGAATGCACAGAAAATGAAGGCACAAACTTTGTCACTGAAGTAGCTAAACTCCGGAAGAAAACAGAAGCTGTTTCCTGGGCTTAGCATTCACTTACCTCTTGAGCACCTTGGGAATCCTCTGATAACAGGGATGTACAGTTGGATGGGGCAGGCACTGGAGTTACTTTCATTGTTTAGAAATTAACAGCTTTCAGGGATAGTATCTGGTTGGTAAAAGAATTCACCCTTTAGGCCAGAGTAGAAAGAAACCAATTCAATTAGTGCATATGCCGAGAGCAGGGCATGGATGTATGAGAAAAGTTTTTAGTAATGCATTTAGCCTGGAAAGCACTGATTCCCCTTTGCACTGATTAGCCAATAGTGTCAGATAATAATAAAGTGATCCCCCCCATGGGATGAGATACAGTCACCACCGACATCCAGGATAAAAGAAAGTCTCTGCCTAGTGTGCTTGATAGCTGGGCTTGCAAAAATAATTGCCTTGCAGAGTTTGCTGGTGTGCTCTGTTGTGGGACACTGACATTATTCTCTATTCTTTGAAGTAAAGAGAACCACTTGCCTATGGCAATAAACCACAAGGATGAGACACAGTGGCAGCAATTTTCATTAGTGTAGTTCCTGCCATGTGAGCAAGGACTGTCCTGATTGGCTGACGTTCAGTTCTGACAGGCAAGTCACTGTGTTTGCTATGTCCCATCATGAATTTCCCACCATGCAGATGAAGACAAGTGTAGTATTGGGCTGTGGTTGATTCAGCTCAGCTGTGCCATTCTGCTGTTTGGGTGGAGGACGTGGTAGGTTTTCTGTTGGGGGGGGGATGCTTTAGTGACTTGGTTTAAATGGGGATCTGGTCTCTTTATGATGTTTTGAGTTATGGCCTTCTTTCCACATTGATGTTTTTCAGAGACCTTGAAAGCACCCCAAACATTCACCTATCAAATTACCTTTCTTAGCATGCAAGCCATGGTGAAGGATGCTCCATCGTGGGTCTCTCTCTGTTTCATGTATTTTTTTGGAAACCAGCATTTCTGAACAGTGGTTGTGACTCACTCATGTGTTTTAGCTGGAGTATCACATTGCAAACTCCAGTTCAACAAAACCTACCCTAAGTGAAATGAAGAGATGCAGGTGTGATCCTGGGAGCTGTACTGAAGGTGGTAGCCTGGCGTAGGGTGTGTGCCCAGGGCAGAAAGACACACATGGTGAATAATAGCATCTGCCAGGCATCACTTGATGGTGATGGTGTTGGTGATATCTTAGTATTTTAGGTACAGATTTGAACCCTAGGCCCATCTGCTGAAGTGCCTAGGTTCTCGCATCCCACAGCAAAGAAATAGATGGAGGAGGAGGAGGAGAAGGAGGAGAAGGAGGAGGAAGCGAAGAAGTAGAAAGTACTTCGAGAATGGGGGTGGGCTAGTGGGAGAAAAGTGCTGGGGCCACTAGCAGATGAACCTTCAGTAGCAAGCCCTCCGTCTTGTCTTTCACTAGTGCAGAATCTTCTGAGCATGCTTGGTTCAAGAAGGCTTTTTTTTTTTTTTTTTTTTTTTTTTTTTGAGGCAGGGTTTCTCTGTGTAGCTTTGGAGCCTTCTCTGGAACTCACTCTGTAGACCAGGCTGGCCTCAAACTCAGAGGTCTGTCTGCCTCTGCCTCCCCAGTGCTGGGATTAAAGGCATGCACAACCACTGCCTGGCTTCTTTATTGATTTTTTGAGACTTTCACACCATGCATTCCCAGTTCTGCTCACCTCCAGGTCTCCCCATATCCTCCCCTCACCCTTGTAATAGCCCCCCAAAAGAAAATTTTAAAAAATCAAAACAAACCAAGCAAGCAAGCAAACAAACAAAAATAAGAACAAACCAGGAGTTGGTGGTGCATGCCTTGAATCCCAGTACTCAGGAGGCAGAGGCAGGTGGATCTTGTGAGTTCCAGGCCAGCCTGGTCTACAAGAGCGAGTTCCAGGACAGGCTCCAAAGCAATACAGAGAAACTGTCTCGAAAAACAAAAACAAACAAACAAAAAGCAAAACAAAACAACCCCTTTCTGCTTCTCCTTCTTTTCCCCTTCTCCAACACTTCTTTACTTGTCTTGGTGGCATTGGGAGTGGTGTGTCACACAGCATACCCTTTTGTCCAATCAGCTTTACAAACAAATGTCATTGCAATGAGTCATTGGTCTGGTTCAAGGCCTCTGGTTTCTGGTACACCATCATCACTGGATCCTCATTGATACTCCTCTGAGATATCCGGTGGCTGCCCTGAGTCATGGAGATCCTGTGGGTATTTTTCCACAGGACCAGTCCCTTCATGAGCTCCAGCAGGTCCTAGATGGGGTAGATGTTAGGGTGGGCCAACCAGCTGAGGACCTGGGTGGTAGTTGAGCTGGTCAGTTCAAACCACTGGGGCTGCCCTGACTCAGGCAAGCGGTGGACCCAGCTCTCCTATGTCCATGTCATCAGGGTGAGTTCTCCCTCACCCATGGCGAGGGGTGGAGCCAATGTGTGTGTATGTGGGGGGGGGGGATGCAGTTCCCATGAGGGCCAGGGCCAGCTCTCTTGCTGTCTAGTGAGAGGAAAGACCAGCTTTCCCTGGGCTAGCAAAGGGCAGGGGCGGGACAGCATGGTCCTCTAATTTCATCTCAGATGGTTTCAGTGGGCCCCTGAGGTGACAGGAGCCACAGACTTCAACATAGACTCCAGCTTCAGCTTAACCAAGTTTGTTTGCTTTTTAAATTTGCCTGCTGGCTTTTTCCATATGTTCATCTTAATGTAGCATGCTTCAGGCTCCATTCTTCTGCGGCATTAGCCGTGTTAGAGATGTCTTCAAGAAAGTGGGCAGGATTCCTGTGCCACCAGGAAGGAAACCAGACAGTGAGAAGTTAGCAGCTCACTAAGGCTGATTTCTCCTCCGATGTATCCATGATTCCCAGGCCAGAATCCTGCCTGAGCAAAAAAAGCATGACTGTTTTTTATCAAAGCTTCCATTCTAGCAAGGGAGAAAGTGCCAACAGCTGCTGCTAAGAAAATGTTGTTACTATTGTAGCAGTATGGTTTATAGGAAGCCCTACCTAGCACAGTGTTATATATAAAATCCCCAAGTTTCACAAAGCAGTTCTTGTATTGCCTAAGAGTAGCACTATTGATTTCTTTTGTAGTCATTTGTTAGTTTAATTTTTATGAAACTGGGCCAGACCTTGCAGGTTGGGATAGGCTGGGCAGGATTAGCACTCTTAGTGAGCAACAAGGTGGAAATTTGCTTATAGCTTTGGACAAATGATTTCTGTCAACCTCTTACCCATTTCCCACATTCCCCCATGGCAAAAGGACACTATGTTACTCTTTTATTTATTTACTTATTTATTTTCCCACAAATCTACCTGGTCCTTGCTAGCTGGGGCCATGGCATTTTGTAAAGCTCCTTCATTTTGGTTGAACTGTGACAACTCCACAAACTCAGTCATTTGGATCCTAGAAATAAAAAGCAACTTGTTCCTCTAGATTTCAGCCTTTCCCTACCCCGTGTAGCCCATGTTATGGCCAGGGAGGAAAGATGTTTATTGATCACCTGACATTCTTTAACTGAGTACTCGCTGGTTACCCCTAGCAACAGAGGACTTTGGACCAGAGAGAGAGAGAGAGAGACAGAGACAGAGAGAGAGACAGACAGAGAGAAGAGAGAGAGGAGAGAGAAACTTTTCAAACTCCTTCCCATCCCCCTCTTTACTGTACAAACAATAAGGAACACCTCCCCCAACTCTGTCACATGATTATGGTATCTCCTCAATGCTCTCCTCTTCCCATGCTGTTGTCTGCCTGTCTAGGCATTGGCATCTCTTCTAATAAATCTCTTGTAAAAAGAATAATTAGTCTCAGTGTCCCCCCCTGAGCCCCACCCCACCCTTGAAGACTTTCAGTTCTAGTTTTCCTCAATGAAGGCTGGAACTGGATGAGTCTCCCAGAGCCTCGAACTCTGGCAGCTCAAGGTTACAGCCACAGTATATTCTGCTTCTGGAACCTTCCCACCCGCCTGCAGAAGCCCCCAGCCTAGCTCTGGCTCATGGAGAGAAGAGTTGAATATGAAGAAATGAACCATGCGTGCTTTGTTTGGTTGGGGGTAGAGATTTGCTTCATAGATTCCCCACCCATGACGCAAGTGACCACTAACGAATCAATGCCCTTATGTACCCACAGAACTTGGTGGTCTTCACTGGCCACAAATCAAATGTTTACGGATTCCCTGTTATATACAAGTGTTATACTATGTATTGGCGGAGGATGAAAACAAGTGGGACATGCTTAAAACAGATCCCCAGAGAGAAGAGAAACAGAAAAAGCAGGTGCCAGTCTGTGCCAGCATGTGGGTTAGTGCCATCACGGGGATGGGCAAATGGCTGGAAAGGTCAGAGAAACTTAGATGCTTCTCCAACAAAAATTCTCAGCTTTGGGAGATGAGAGAAAAATCTCTTTGATCAGCATGTGACTGCAGCCTTTAGCCCCTGCTTTAGGAGATCCAGCCTCAGACAGAAATATTTCACGGTTTAGGCACTATCAAAACCCTGTCTGTGTGACCCCTAACTGTCTCATGCTCACTCCAAAGAGACTTTTCCTGAAGCTGAGCAAGTTCTACAGAGGCGGATATTTGCAGGTTTCTGGTTAAGACACTTTTGTCTTCAGCAAACAGAACCTGCCCGCCATGCCCTTTTCCAGAAAAGAGGGAGGGTCATGCAAGTTTACAAGAGCCAAAGTCAGTACAGTTTTTGCTCTGTTATCTCAGAGCATAAGCAGAGTATCTTATTCCTATGAAAGTAACCTAACACCTCCCAAATAAATTTGTTAATTGCATGTAAAATTAGGCTTTTTTTCCTTTCTCTTTCACCATCAAGTAGTCTGTGAAGGATTGCCCATGGAGAACATTTCTAGAATGTTCTTGAAAATTCAATTCAATAATGACTCTTGGGAATTATTTTCACTTTTTTGTGGTTCTGTTAAGTAGCCACTTCCTCCTAATGAACTGAAGCCTCTTCCTCGGAGAGAGGAGGGATGCTCTTAAAATTCATGAAGTAGATGAAACTTAGAAGGCTCAGGAAGTAAATCAAACTTACAAGGTTCAGGGCGCTACTGTAGTAGACTCGACAGATCCTTTCCCATGTGAGTAATGACAGATGAGGGGGAGAGGGGTCTCCCTGGTGCAGCTGATGGCAACTTGGTCAGGGAGCTCTAGGGATGAAGCTACTGCACTCACCCATGCTGGGATGGACTTTTCAGTGACACAGTTGTTCATGCTGCTTTAAGTGACCTCAATGAACGCACCGGTTTGTCCAGCCAGGATGGCATCACTTCTTTGGTCGATTGTCAGTGCCTTCTCTGGGGCAAATAGCTGTTTGTTCATGTCTCCCTAGGAACACAACAGGTGCTGATTAAACCTGTAGCTCAAAACATCTCTGCTCTATAGCCCCACCTAAGGCCCTTTAGATTCCACTTAAGAGGCTCTAACATCCACCTAAGGGGCTCTAGCATCCATCTAAGAGGCTCCAGCATCCACCTAAGAGGCTCTAGCATCCACCAAAGGGGCTCTGGCATCAAACTAAGGGGCTCTAGCATCTACCTAAGAGGCTCCAACATCCACCTAAGGGGCTCCAGCATCTACCTAAGGGGCTCATACAGATCTTCACTGATGGACTGGGATCTCTGCTGGTGTCATGATTTTTTCAGTCTGCCTTAATGAAATGAAGGAAAGGATGGAAGGTATTACTCCTGCCTCTGGAGTCTGGGGAAGTTCAAATTCAAGGGGTCTACAGTAGAGACTTCATTTAACGCCTCTTCTCTAGGGATTTGGTAAGTGCTGTCTCACTGTGTGCTCACGTGACCTTTTTAAGAGAGCTCTGGACTCTCTTAGTATAAGAATATCACCTTCTTATTTTCATGACCTCACTTAAACCTTCCAAAGGACCCCACTTTCAACACTACCACACTGGGGGCTCAGGATTATGAGCTTTAAGATATGAACTGGGGTGGGTGGGACACAAGGCTGATTCTATACCATTTGGAAGGCCTTAATTCTGTCACAAAAGGGCTAGGCCACTACTGATGGGGGGGATGTAATTTTTTAAATATGTTTCCCTTATTAGTTAATGAATAAAGCTGTTGGCAAGTTACTAGCATTTCTTATTGGCTAGTTCTGTCTTACATATTAACTCATTACTATCAATCTAAGTGTTTCCACCTGGTCTTATCTTACTGGAGAGAGGGTCCAGACCTCTTACATTTCTCTCAAGTCTCTACATCTTGAATCTCCTCTACTACATCTCCCAGAATCCTTCTTTGTCTCCTAGTACCACCTATCTTGCCTTCCTATTTGCCAACAGTGTTTTCTTTATTAACCAGTAAGAGAAACATATTTACAGAATGATGTTTCCCATATACCACAGCATCTGCTCCTCTAGCTTTGCCATAGTGAGGCGGTATCCCATGCAGTCTGGTTCATTATTTGGTCCTCCAGCTCCTCTAAGGCTATGCTGATGTCAACATCTTCTTCACTCTAGAAAGGGAAGCTCTCATTTATGGCTTCATGTTTAAAACCTCTCAGACGCATTTGAGAAGCACCTAGACTATCACACAAACCACACGACTGACCTGTCAGCCATCGCGACTAGTCTAATTCGGGAATATAGAGAGGCCATGTCTTAATTCCTTCCCAACTCACTACTTTATTGATGTTTTTCCCTCCATTTTTTTCTGTTTCCATGTGACATATCCTGAATTTAAATATTCCCCAATAGATCCTAAGGTAACAGTTTGGTCTCCTGCTTGGCGCTATTGGGAGGTGATAGACTTAAGGTGAGGTAGTATCTCATGGTTAGGATGGTCAGCAGGGCAGTGCTATTTACTTCATGGCCAGGAAGTGAATGAGAGAGGAGAGCACACCCCACAAAATACCTCCCACTACACCGACTGTACCTCTTAAAATCCCCAAGTCCAGAGTGAGCAGAGCCTACTGATCAGAGACCGAAATCTTCAGATCCATGAGCGGGAATTAACATCGTCTCTGTGTATTTGTTGTGCTGATGGGAAGCTGACTAATTGATCATGTCATTTTCTATCTTGTCCTCAGGAAGACACACAGCAGCAGCAACCCTGAGTAGTTTCTTTTCTTTCCTACGTCTGTACCAGGAAAAACAAGATTTGGAGCATACACCAAAGATAAGCAGGGCTGGGCCATAGTTAAATCTTTGTAGATAATGTTTCAGGGGAAACAATGTGGGAGTTTAAACGGGGTGCGAACCTTGTGAGTCAGATGCACAGTAGACCTTTGTCGGGGTGCTCTCAAGAGACTGCCTGGGATGCCAAAACGAATCCCACAGCCTCAGCAATAGCTGCTGGCCACTAGGCTTCAGAGGCCCTTCCGCCAAGTAAAGCAGCTGCCGGGAAAATTGCAGCAAGGATAACCCCATTTTGCAACAGTAGTTTGTTTTCCAGGGCAGTCTGTCATACACATTGTCTCTACTGGGTGGAAGCAACAAAGTCATATCAACATGACTATCTATGAGAATATCTGCATGACAGGATGGAATTATAGAGACTTGCAGAAGGAAGGATGTCAGAGTTTGTCTAGTCCAACCTTCATGACTCTGGACCTGTGTAAGGAAGGCAAGGCCCACTGGCTTCTGCCTTTTAACAGTTGCCTGAAGTGATGCCTGAGTATTTCAGGGCTTCTTACATCATCCAGCAGTCCCTGCTGCAAAGTGGAAAGTCTTTAAAACATGTACTGTACTTTATTTTATTTTTAGTAGGCTGCCTTTGAAGATCACTTGGTAGTTTATTAAATGCCTGGAATTGGATAAGCTCATGGTTCCACAGGCAGGGTTGGCTTTGGTTTTACATCTCTAAAGATACGGTAGCAGATCTAGAGATGATAAACAAAGCCTAGAAAATGTGATAGGATTGGAACCTCTTAAGTCAGCAAAACTCAGGTTGTGTTTTGTTCAGGGATCTGGACTGTGTGTTCCAAAACTTCTAGAAACGGAATGAAGCCCTGACTTGTCTAGGCAGTGCTCATCGGCTATTGTCTTTAGGATTGTGATACATACTGTGTGATACGTATTGTGCTATGAGGCAGAGCGAGGAGGATTAGTGTGCCCAGAAGGGAAGCCATGTGATGACATGGGTCAGGAATCGAACTTCTTCCCATTGTGCTGTCATTGAAACATGGCTGCTTCACATGATAAGGTTTACCCCAAGATTGTAGAAGATAAAGGGTAATCAAGGTTGTGTTTTATGATGAGGTGTCTATTAACTTCCTCCACTGGAAGCCAGGAGAACAAGCCATGAGGCTAAGACTTCAGGAGAATCTAAACAGAGACAATTTCCACCTGGCCTCTATCAGAGTCGTGAGGTAAGGAATCAGGTGACTCTTTGGATTTTCTCCAAATTCTAGATCATCTCTCATGGCAAGACAGATACAGGGTATCCCCCCCCTCCCCAACATGCGCTTCCCTGGGGCATTGGGTAGAAATGAACCATCACTACAGCACAGGCACTATCTGTTAAAATCATCACGTTTTTAGGCTCTATTGTAAACACACCTGATGTTTACTTCGAGATGGGCAATTTGGTTCCCCATCAGCAGCTGTTGGACTCCCCGCCCCCTTCTCCCCTAGCAGCCTTGAGCAAAAACAATGGCTAGCAGGACTACCCTTATGCCAGTCCCAGCTGTTTGGAATACTTCATGTATGTCTTTAGGAAACTACGAAACAATTGTGGCTGATTCCACTGGCTCCTGTAGGTGTTTCGTATAGCTTGTATGAAACTTTTTGCTATCATATGCCTCAGTGGGCTCAGAGGACCTCGCAGCATTTCCACCAAAGCCAAAGAAGGAGCACTTTTCCTTTGTGTCTTTTAGAACGACTGCTGTGATTGGTGTAAAACACACCTTTTCATTTGCATGAGAGCTGTACAATGGTTGGTGTGAACATAACCCTTCATTTGCATGCAAGGTATGCTATCATTGGTCCAAACAGTCCTCCTCTGATTATGCGTGTGGGCTGTTCAGCCTCTGCTTTGAACAGTAAAGCTTTCTGCTGTCTTTGAGGATGACCAGATGAGCTTTGTGTCTCATTTCTGATTTGGATAACATCTGTGGAAGTCATTCTCGGAAAAGAGACAACATGGAGGGCTGTGTGGGGGAGTGGGGTGCCCTGAGGGCCACGGCTGTTTCCCCCATTCTCACTGGCAAGCATTTTATGTTAATTGTGAAGGATTATTTAGAGCGGCAACTGCTCCAAATGCCCCCTCAGAAGATAAGTGGCTTTCCTTGGTAGCTCTTTGTAATTCCTATTTAATGGTTTGTTTCTTTTAAGTTTGGAATCGGGGTCTTCTGTAGACCAGGCTGGACTCAGACTCCATCTTGTAGCTAAGGATGGCCTTTTGAACTCCACACCTGCCTGTGTCTCTCCCCTCTAGAGCTGGGAATACAGATGTGTGAAACCACACTGAGTTCTTGTTGGTACTTTTCTACCCCAGTTTACTTCTTTACTTTGCATTCTCAGGACAAAAGGAAGACTGGCTCTATATTCTTGTTTTGGAGCAAATGGTCTCTCTGGTGGCCTTGTGCACTCCCCAGTGAGGACGCCTGTTGAGTCTCCTGGCCCAGGAGAGCGCAGCTACTATGCAGCGAGCTACACAGCAACCCCGTAAGAGCAGTCCGAGGGGAGGAACCAGTGTTGACAAGAGCCACAGAAGAGGACAGGCAACTTTATACCTGCCACACATGGGGCTAGGAACTCCGGCATCAATAACAGGGTTTTGAGATTGGCGTGGTGGCTCACACCTGCAATTTTAACATTGTGGAAGCTAAGGCAGGAGGGTTATTCTGAGTTTGAAGGCAGCATGGGCTACACAGGGAGTTCAGACTACCCTGAGCCACAGAATAATAAGACTGTCAAAAATGCAAACGCAAAGACAAACATGCCGTGAGTTACTCTGGATTTCTTTGTTCCCCAGAGCTCCCTTTCTTTCCCCAGTTTATGGTTTTTCAGATATATTAAGATCTGAGGTTGAATCTGAGATAAGTGAAAGTTACAGTGGGTCTTGCTCAGCTCTGGGTACCATTTGTGTTGTGCATTTAGAAGCATCCAGGAGCGAGTACTTAGGAACGGAGACAATCATTCCATCTCCCTCCCTCTCTCCTATGTCCATCAACAGGTCATCAGGGCTGGCAGGACCCACAACTTCCCTGTGTTCTGTGGGCACTTCCCTGGTGGTGTTACTCTGTTCTTCAGGGTCCTCTCCTGGGGCTGCTACAAAACACTCAGCACCAGAAGCTGACAGTCTGGGCTGCCAGGAGACTCTTCTTCATCTTGCTTTGGTTTGTTTCACTGGGAGTTCCTGAGAGGAAAGGGAATGTGTCCCTTGGGACATCTGCCCGAGGCTGCAACTGAGGCAGGCATGGAGAGCCACACAGGGAGCCTGGAAGGAGAATTCTTGGGCTCTGGATTGAGCATGTCTGACCTTGACTTGTGCAGTTGAGGATGGAAAGTGAGATGGAGTGCATGTTCATTCTCAGACAGCATCTCGTGGCTCTGAACAGTGCTTCCTTCTTGGATGCTCTCTGATCTCAGGGGGAAATGTTTGCTGATGGCAATTAACAAACACCCTGCCACCACTTAGCAGAGCCTTTTGAATGCAGGATGGCACTTGGCTCCCACATGGTCCCATTGGGGGGGCCCAGATGAAATTCTGATTCTCATTAGCAGCCAAGACAATGAGTCAGTTAGGGTCAGAGGCTTGTGAAGTTGCCTTGAAGCAACATGGCTTGTGCCTGGAGTTGAATCAGAGGGTTGACAGTGGTTATATGGCTAGACTATCAGTTTATTTTCAGTCACTCCCGCATTTCTGAGGCCACCCTGTCTGTGAAATGCCAGCTCCCTTAAGATAGACTGGGAGCATTTCTGTGCAGTTGCGCTCATAGAATAGATTTTGGGTGCCACCTGCTGCTTGATTGGAGTACTGAAGGCCATCGGCTGATTCATCACTCCCATCAGAAAGGAGAGATTTTTCCTGCATGAGTATAGTGGGACAGATTTAGAGGATGAAGATAGAGGAGTAGAGGTGGGGGACGATATGCATATGGAAAAGAGGTTGCTCAGTTTATAATTAGATTATTGGTAGACACATTAAACAAACAAAAACAGACACAAAGGTTTATACACCAGTCCTGATAAGGTTGTCATGTTGACTGATGGTCAGATACATGAAGACCAGCATTAAATATCTAATCACTTTTGAAGAATTATTTGTCAGGTGTCTCTCAACCCTGTACATGATACATGGTTTGGGAAAGGAATTTCAGTTCAGAAATTGTATTTAGATAAAAATTCAGCTCCTTCTCTTGTCCCAGGTAAAAGTTCAATTAAAACAAGGATATTAATTTGTGTTTTTCTGCGTATGGAGATCAAAGGAGTTCTTGTAGGAGTTGGTTCTCTCTTTCTACCATGTGGGTCATGGTAATACATCAGACTTGGCTGCAAAGCACCTTTACCATAAAGGTTTCCATTTTTTTTTTAAGTGTTTGTACCAGTGAGGGGCCTAACCTGAGCTTCTCAGGGTGCCATCCAATAAAATTCCATGGCAACCAAGCTGTTCATAATAAGTACCCAGCTGGCAGGCAGCTGTGAGTCATCAAATAGACACCAGGGTCATTTGGGGGATAATCTTCCTGGAGATGAAAATGCTACTATTTATTCATTTCTTCATGTCAGTGGAAGACAGAGAAGCTCCATCAAGGACACTGTGGGTCCTTTGCACTGGACTCAGGAGCAGCACCGGCAGCCATTGGGGACTTAGATCCTGTCCCTCCGTCTCTCCATCCCCCAGAGACCCTGCCTCTGGTCCCAGGAGTGAGGCTTGTAGTCACAGTTTTAACACACCCTCCGGGTGGGTGATTGTTATGCAAGTCTAAATTTGAGAAATACCCAGTCCTGTATGAACCGTCCATCTTCTTAGCCCTTTAAGGTTGGGTTAATTTATTCTGTATCTCTCTCTCTCTCTCTCGTGTGTGTGTGTGCATGCCATAGCACATATGTGGAGGCAAGAGACAAACATGGAGGAGCCAGCTCTCTCCTTACAGCACATGGTTCCCAGGGATACGGCTCAGGTTGTCAGGTTTGGTTGTTAGCATGTGTACTTACCCTTGCTGGCTCCAAAGTTGGTGTTTTTGAAGTGAGGTGGCCTGAACTGGCTTCTGCTCACCCTATAAGATGAAGATAACATTACGTATGTATTTATTTATGGAGATTTTGCTTGTGCATATGGACGTGTGTGCTGGTGCCTGGGGAGGTCAGAAGAGGATGTCAGATCCTCTGGAACTGGTTACAGATAGTTGTTAGCTGTCATGTGGGTGCTGGGAATTGAACCTAGGTCCTTGTGCTTTTCATTGCTGAGCTCTCTCTCCAGTCCCTAGATATAATCTAAAGAGACCAAGTCTCCTGTGTTCTGTTTTTTTTTTTTCCCTCAAAGATGCCTGTTTAGGCAAGCACATGGCAGGGCATGTCACAGCTGTCATCTGACTGCCATGCATGATGGAAATTTCTCTGGGAAACAAAACAAGATGGTGCCGTTGGAAACAGAAATAGGTCCTTTGAGCAGAGGATGCTGAGCCAGCTGGTGTAGCTCACCAATGCTAGTTTTTGGAGTTATGTAATTATTCAGAGCTTTGCAGTTCAGCCATTCCCACAAGCAGGCAATACCTCCCCAGATAATCAGAGTTCCATTGGCAGAGGAGCCAGAGGCCACTTCCCATCAGAAACTCAAAAGACTTTTCCTGGTTTCCCTCCACAAACATCTTCTGTTAACGTACTGAGAAATGTGGGACTCAGTAGTGAACTATCCATTTCTCAGATGTATGTGACAGGAGATACAAACCTACCAGGCTTCTAACAGGTTCTTTCTTGGGATCAGCTGAGTTCTGGAGCAAACACTGTATCTTTTTGACCACCTTTAAGTCACCCTCCCCAGAAGAAGATAAATAGCGAATTTGTAAGTAAGTCCATCTAAGGACAATGCAGTTGTAACATTGTGATAATCAAGTGGGCAGTTAAATGTCTCCAAAGCCAGAATGTAGTTGTAACATTGTGACAACCAAGTGGGCAGTTAAATGTCTCCAAAGCCAGAATGAAGCACACCCAGTTAATTCCTATCCTGCCTTCCACGCCAAGTAAAAGGAAAAGGACATGCTTCTACAGACACTCCACAAGACCCAGCTTCTCCACCAGTACCTTACTGGATGTCCTTGGGTAACTGTGATTGTCTGTATTTCAAGAAGAAGGAAGACGGAAGTGCAGACTTGATCTTGGAGTTATGCTTTTATTGTAGCAGTGTATGGTGGCACACAGCTGTAATCCTAGCACATGGGAGCTGGAAGCAGGAGGAATGGGAGGTCAAGTTATCTTCAGCTTCATGGTTAAAGGCCAGCCTCTCTCTTTGTGTGTGTGTGTGTGTGTGTGGGTGTGTGTGTGTGCGCGCGCGCTTGTGTGTGCTCATGTGCACCATGCACATTTGTTTAGCCCGTGGAATACTTGTTTAATGGTGCAAAGACATGTTGTATTCTTTTATGTTGCATTTGTTTAACTCTGTGAAGCTGTGTTACTTTGCCTGTCTAAAACACCTGATGGGTCTAATAAAGAGTTGAATGGCCAATAGGGAGGCAGGAGAAAGGGTAGGCAGGGCTGGCAGGCATAGAGAATAAATATGAGAAATCTGGAGAGAATAAATAGAGGAACCAGAGAGGAGTAAGAAAAGGAGGAGGACATCAAGGGCCAGCCACCCAGCTACACCATTGGAAAAAAAAAAAAAAAAAAGGCATGGATATTTGAGTACCAGAAATAGATCTTCAGAGGGGGGGGTAATTAGATAAGGGAGTGTGAGTTGAAGGGGAAGTCATGCTTTATCTATAAAGATGATCAGTTAACAGGGTTAGGGTGATATCTTGGTGTTTAAGAGTTCTTGCTGCTCTTCCAGAGGATCCCAGTTTAGTCCAAGCATCCACATAGCAGCTCACAACCATTTATAAATCGAGTTCTGGGGTATACAATATCTTTTTTGTTCTTCTTAAGTGCTGCACACATGTTGTACACAGACATACATGCAGACAATCACCCATACACATAAAATAAAAATAAATCTTAAAAAGGGGGCTATGCTTTAATTTCAAATATATATTTAAGGGATTAAATATCAGACATTAATGTACTAATGAAATTCATATCAATGAAATTCTTATTTCTATCTAGGTTTGTGAATTTTATTAATATTTTGATAGTTCAAATGGTGAGGAGTGGAAGTAAGTTATGAAGGCATATGACTTCTTAACTTTAGAAGTAGCAAAACAAATAATGGATTGAATGAGCACTGAGAGGCTGTGAAATGTGGCTAAAGGCACTTGCCCTCAATCCTGATAGCAGGAATTCGATTCTCAGGAGCCATGTGGTAGAAGGCGAGACCTGACTCCCACAGCTTGTCCTCTGACCTTCTCAGTGAGTTCCATTGTGTGAACACACACACACAAGAAATAAAAAGAAATGACTTGTTGATGGATGAGGCTAACTTTGAACATGGGTGTTTCTTTGGAAAAGAAAACAATTCTGTAGCTCCTGCTTTTGTTTTTCAAGCCTTTCTGTGTCCTTGGGGCCAGAGTGCCCACATCTGTCTGACACATTGGCGTTGTGATAGTGCAGGAATGCACAGGTCTGAATGAGAGGAGCCTTGGACTTAGGTGGCAGAGGTCCACGAAGAACTCGCCACACCTCTGCTGCTGTAGGATCTGTATTTGTGTGTTGGGGTGTCCAATTGCACACACTTTGTATAGTGTCCCCTCTCTGTGGTAGGTCTGTGGCATCTCTTAGAAGCAGAACTTACTTCAAAGGCAAATGAATTCCAAGTCATCATGTTTGTAGCTTGTGTTGTATCTGCAGGCAACACTCAGTAGTGAAATTCTAAAAGGCGAGACAGCACTGTCTCCAAAGAGCAAAACTGTTCCAAAAGGTCAACAAAGGTTTCTACGCATCATGGAGCTGTCAGCACCAGTGTGCTGGCTTTTAGAGTCTTCCTGTCACTGCCATTCAGGTCAGACTGTCCTTTCCACTCCTCAGCGACATCTAGTTAGTGTGAAAATAACAAAAACACTAGCAGGTTCTGTACTTACTCTTGCACATTGGGTCTTGGAGGGGTAAACTGCAAACGGTTGCATGGGTTTTCTTTGTTACAGGGATTTGTGGTATAGACTGTGGATGAAATACGACTTAATTGAAACCATTATTTCAGAAAAAAGATGTTTTGTCTTTCCTTCATTCCCTTTTTCTCTGCTAGCAAAAATCATCTGACATCTTTCGATATACCCATTTCAGTATCCAGGCACAGATTTTTCTCTCTGTGCTCAACTCTTGTTAAGCATGTGACACTTAAGATGCTTGTATTTTCAAAACCTTTTAAAGTATTCTTTCACCACTAATTTGTTTGCAGAAGAATGTGTTGTTTTGATCACACAATTACCGCAGAAAATTAAGAAGAGGAAGCAAAAACTTAAACTAAATAATACCAGTTTAGCGATAGGCATGGAGTTGCTCTATGCGGTAACTCAGTGCAGGCTTTAATTCCACAGCCATGTTGTTGGGGCTGAGAGGATCTTAATGTTAGGTGTGTCAACATTATTGTGTGTGTGCGCGCACACACACACACACACACACCAACAACAACCATTATCGTTGTCTCACTTAAGAGCAGGAACTGTGTTTACCCTTTCTCTACAGAGTTTATTCATCTCCATCATACTTTAGTGACTTCTTAGCCATACCAGGTGCTGTGTTAATCAGCTTTGTGTCAATGTGACAGAATGCCTCAGAAAATGACCTAAAGGAAGGAAAGTTTATTTTGGGTTGGGGGAGCAGAGGTTTGGGAGCTCACAGTTGTCTGGCTTCATTGCTTTGAGCAGAGGTGAAGTAGAGTGTGGTCAGGAAGGAGCAGGGCAGGGAAAAGGAAAGAGAAGAGAGAAAGATAAGAAGACAGAGTGCGGTGAGGTGTCGGGGGGGACGAGATATAATCCTGAGAGGCAGGCCTGGTGACTGCTTCCTCCAACCACAGTCCACCTCCTAAAAGTAGCCCATTGAGTTAGAGCGCATCAGCAGGCTAATCTACTGATACATGCAGCAGCTCTAAAAGTCAGTGAATGCTCAGGAGAATAAACCAGCACCTAAGAACCACACCCTCACTACACGAGCCTTTGGTGGTGGTGGGAGTAATTCATATGCAATGTGACAGTCTTTACAGTGTGATGGTGATGGGCTCTATGTTTTTGTTTCAGTTTTTCCCAGAGCCTGTTGAACGTGCACACTATTGTCCTCAGTGCCTCGCAGCTCATGAGGACTCCATCAGGGAAGCTCAGAAGAAAGTGGGTAGGGCCCAGTGAGAAGGCTCAGCAGGCAAAGGCACTTGCCAAAACTTGGTGACTTTGTTGTGAGATATCCAGCACAGAAGACAACTCCCATACAGGTTTAAGTGAAATGTTATTAGTCAGCTGGTGACAACACTGGGTGTTTGTGACCCTAAGCCTCTCTCAGGGTAGGCTTTAAACACAAAAACAACATTCTCAATTGACCTCAATTAGCAAGAACAGCTATCCAGAAGCAGAACTATAGAAGTACTATAAGGTTCGCACATTTAGGGATTTTCCCAGAACTCCAGACTTGGATGGATTAGGTTAGGCTTTGTTCTCAATTTTGGCAGGAGATGCTGCCCACATGCTGGGTTTCAAGACCTGAATGGCACTCCGTTGTGGCATCAGTTGTGCTAAGGTTTGGGGGTTACTAAGATCTGGGGGCCTGTTACAACTTGAGTTTGATCCCCAGGATCTCCATGGCAGAGAGGTTTAGTGTGGGCTGTTCTCTGACCTCTATATGTTTGCTGCTGCGTGCACAAGCTCACACACATGCAAACACACACACACAATACACACACATTCACACACACACACACACACACACACACACACACACCATTTTTTTGGGACAGGGTTGTCTGTGTGTAGCTCTGACTGTCCTGGAACCTGCTCTGTAGACCAGGCTGGCCTTGAACTCACAGCAATAAATATATCTTTTTAAAAGTTTTAGAGAGTGGGTAGGAAAACCCTGGATTTCTCCTACAAGATGGCATCTGACTTTTATTGGTATCTGCTTAAATTCTTGGCTTCTCTTTATCGTTTTTTTTTCTAGAAGAAATGATTTCAGGAATGCTGATACAAGTTCAAAGCGAGCTTTTCTTGAGCAACAAACTCAAATTCTTAATGGAATAGCAGGAGAGAGCCAGGTATTTGAGCTGGTACTTCCCAGTGTTGAAGGATGGGTACAAGCTGGTGGCATCATCCATTTTCTAAACATTCTAGAAATCTGGGAATAATTATTTTCTCCATGTGCAGAGAGGATGCACATCCACAGAGGCAGCTTTGCCCAGGGATGCTGCTGACTGCTATTAGTAAGTTTTCCTCTCTCTTTCCTCCTCCTTACTGTATCCAGGGATGGCTTTTGCACAGGGTCAACCTGCAGTCAATTCTGACTGAGCTTCCCAAGGGTCCCAGTGCCATTTTTTAAAATATTTAGTTTTTAGGTTTGTATATAGAGTAATGGGATTCACTATGGCCTAACATACGCAGGCACCATCATGCTTTGTCCTCATTGGTTCCCCTCCTCCACTGCACTTGCCCGTGCCTCCCCATCTCTCTGATCCCCTCCCCACTTATTGCCTATCTTTGCTTTCTTAGCTCATATATTCTTATATACTTTTGAACTGAAATCTGCTATTCCTGCTGTTCCAGACCTCTAAGTCACCCACTACCCCATCCTCACTGCATCCTTCACCTTCCCATCCTCACTGCATCCTTCACCTCCGCATCCTCACAGCATCCTTCACTTCCCCATCCTCACTGCATCCTTCACCTCCGCATCCTCACAGCATCCTTCACTTCCCCATCCTCACTGCATCCTTCCTTCATGCTCACCACATCCTTCACCTCCCCATCCTCACCGCATCCTTCACCTCCCCATCCTCACTACATCCTTCATCTCCCATCCTCACTGCATCCTTCACCTCCGCATCCTCACTGCATCCTTCACCTCCGCATCCTCACAGCATCCTTCACTTCCCCATCCTCACTGCATCCTTCCTTCATCCTCACTGCATCCTTCACCTCCGCATCCTCACTGCATTCTTCCTTCATCCTCACCGCATCCTTCACCTCCCCATCCTCACTGCATCCTTCACCTCCCCATCCTCACTGCATCCTTCCTTCATCCTCACCACATCCTTCACTTCCCCATCCTCACTGCATCCTTCACTTCCCCATCCCCATTGCTTTAGTCCTAAACAGACTGTACTCTAAGCTAGACTCTGGTTATTGGTCTCCGTATCTCTCTCCATGGCCTCTGAATCCACGCACATAGGCTGAATCTGCTGAATGTCCTGGTACTATCTGATGAATTCTTGGCATCCCAGTACCTTGGCAATTGGAACAGCACTCTACTGTTCTTTTCTCATCTCTCCCAGCCTTCATTTTTTGTCATCAGAGCCAATTCTCTGTTGCCCCATTATTCAGATTTTCTAAGATCTTGAGAGCTTATTTATATCTTTACCTTTTCTTTCTTTAAGCATCCTTTTTCTCTCCACAAAGCAGCAATGATATCCACTGGGGGAGGGACCAAGGCCACAGCAATCCACCCTCTTTGGTCACCTGCTCTCTTTTGGTATGCAGTTCTCTTTTCTTGGAATCTGAGAGAGTTTTGTAAGCCTGAGAAACTTAGTTCAACTTTCTCTTCCTTTCAGAAGTTGTCAGCACACTGGTTCTTCAAGACTAGTTTCCATAAGCCCCTTTCCGTTTTCCTGGAGAGTACTGAGTTTGACATCCCTAACAGCCACAGCGATTTCTTTCAGCACTTCCTTCAGCTGGGTCCCAGTAGTCACCGGTTTCTATGAGCATGCTGGGTCCAATGGACAGCTTTCAGGACAGTGTGAATAGCTGGGCAAGGTTCCTTTGCCTTTCATCTAGGACCTTGAAAAGTTCCTATCAAAATATTCTATGGAAGATTGTTTGAGTGTAGATAAATTGAGGACCTTTGCTACCACATTGCTCATTGTCTCCCAGGTAGAAGGAGACATGGTGTGGGTTGATAAATAAAACACTCTTCACAATTCCACAGTGTTCTTCCCTTTCTTACGTGAGATGTAGGTGTACCAGATTTCTTAATTATTGGTGGCATTTCTGCTTCAGGATTTCTACTGAGAAATGATTACTCAAAAGAAGTAACCTGAAGCTAGGGAGATTGCTCTGTGGCTAAAGCCATTAGCACACAAGTATGGGGCCTGGAGTTCAATCCCCAGGATCCCCTAGACCTTTCTGCCTTCCTCCCTCCCTACTTCCCTCCCTCCCTCCCTCCTTCTCTCCCTCCCATTCTTCTTCTTCTTCTTCTTCTTCTTCTTCTTCTTCTTCTTCTTCTTCTTCTTCTTCTTCTTCTTCTTCTTCTTCTTCTTCCTCTTCTTCCTCCTCTTCTTCTTCTTCTTTTAAATTTTTTTCGAGACAGGGTTTCTCTGTGAAACAGTCTTGGCTGTCTTGGAACTCACTCTGTAGACCAGGGTTGGCCTCAAACTCATAGAGATTCTCTTGCCTCTGCCTCTGGAGTGCTAAGATTAAAGACGTGTGCCACCACTGCCCGGCAGGAAATATCAGTGATTTTTAAACATTCTATTGCTTGCCAATCATTGTCATTCCCCTGTTCTACAAGGCAGGCCTGATTCCTCACACCCTACTTCACCCCCACTCTCATTAAACCATCCTCTTCCCTGCTTCCCTTCTGTACCCTTCCAGGCTCCAGTAACCACTATTCTGCCCTCTGCTCTCTTGAAGTCAAGTTTCAGAGTCTGCACATGACATGTTGGACCCTAATTCTGGGATCCTGATGGGCCGATGGGAGAGTCCCGTGACACAAACACCAAAACCAGGAGATGCAACAAGCAAGAGGTGTTTATTGAACGAATGCACTCTGGTGACAGCAATCTCAGGGAAAGCTCCACACCCCTCAAAGGGTTTAGGCTCTCTTTTTATAGGGAAAGGCCACAATCAGCATACATGCATGGGGCACAAGGTGATTGACTACAAAGTATGATCTCATGTTTGAGAGATCACCCAGGTATGACCTGTTCTTATTCAAAGAATAAACCATAGAATGACTTGGGAAGTCCCCAGACTGTCCATTGGCCAGGAGTGACCCAGGCAGGGCTGTTTATCTGGAATCATTTGCTCCAGGGCTGGGGGTCTATTTCCTTGTTGTGGGCCAAAACCTGTGAGAAACTTTTTTAATACTCTGGCTTTCTCTTGGCTGTACATTTAGAACCTTCAGTTATTCCACAAAGGTTTGATGATTCAGTAACTAGCCCTATTTAACAAGATCAGCCTAGCATATAACCACTAGCCCCATCACCACAGTAACCTTTCTTGTTCTCATAATTTCTGTCTTTTCCTCCCATGTCTACATCCATTCTTTATGATTTTCTATATTCCGCTTGCAAGAATTATTCTCTTGCCCCCTTCCCACATCCTTGCTCTGCAAACTAAAATCTTTCCGATGGAGACCCTAGATATTTGTCTTTCTGAGCTAAGATTATTTCATCTAGCCCAATATCTTTCAGTTTTGTCCATGCTGCGCCCAAGGGAGAACTTTGTTCTATTTTGTGTCTGGATGTTTTCTTCCGTTGATTCTTCAAGTGGCTTCCACTGGGTTGGCTTCCTATTCTCTGCCCTTGAGGATAGCTGACACCCAACCAGAAACTTGTTGGTCATTCTGACTCACACTGTCTTGCTGATTGGCCTTAGTTTACTGCCATGGGTAGCTGTGTACCACTGTGCAAAATACACAAACTTATTTACTCAATGGGCATATTAGTTACTGTTCTAGTTTTATGCTGGCAAAAAAGCACCTTAGGGAAGAAAGGCTTTATCTCAGCTCATAATTCCAGGTTATAATCTACCATTGGGGGAAAGTAACAGTGGTAGGAGCTCGAACAGAGAGTCATATCACATCTATATTCAAGAGCACTTCCACTTGCCTGCTTGCTTAGCTCAGTTTCTCCACTCGTATGCAGTTCTAAACCCTCTCTGCCTAGGGAATGGTGTCACCCGCAGTGGGCTGTCTTTTCCCCACATCAGTTAGCATTAGTAATCAAGACAATTTCCCACAGACCAATCTGATCTAGACAATACCTTACTGAGACACTTCTTCCTGGGTGATTCTAGATTGTGTCAAACTGATAGGTAAAACCAACCACCATACTCTCATAGTGTTGTTGTTAATTAATTTAAAGCTTTATGTAACATGAATAATAAAGACCCAGAGACAGATATTGGGGTTCAAGCTGCAAATCAGAGAAACAAACCAGCCAGCCAATAGAACTAACCATGACTGATAATGGAGATCCTGTCTTCCCTGTGACTGGAAACAATCTCACACGAGACTCTTGGAGTCTTCCTTACACCCCTCTAATGCTGGGATTAAAGGCATGAGCTCTGTTACTCTTTCAGACTGATTCACACTCTCATGTGGTCCTGTGTGGCCTTGAACTCACAGATATCCATCTGCCTCTGTCTGCTGAGTCCTGGGATTAAAGGTGTGTGCCACCACTGCCCAGCTTCTATAGGTAACTAGTGTGGCTGGCTTTGCATTCTAATTCCAGGCGAGCTTTATTAAATCATAAACAATATCACTACAGCTTTATTTATTTATTTATTGATTGATTGATTGATTTCACTTTTTGGCGTTCCAGTCTAAACTGTTGGTGTGGGCTGTGTTACCTGACTGGCTTGTTCACATGACTATAGACTTGGTAATGGGAGTGACTCCGGGCTTAGATTTGGGAATTTGTTGGGGTATGCCTCCTGAAAGTCTGGAGATCCTCAGTGGAAGTGGGAGGCTGGATCTCCATGGTGAGTAGATCCCAACTGATCAAACTCTGTTTGTGAAGGGTAGTGCCTCAAAGCCGGGGTAGCTATTGCACTTGATGGGTAGGGAGGCGATGATGGCCAACACAAACCACACTAAGGAAATGCAACTGTGGTGTTTAAGCATGTACATTAAATATTCATGTCATGTGTCTGTAAGAACTCTTGTGAGTCTTACATGTATGTGGTACCACATTTTCTACCCATCCTACCCAGACAAACTCCCACATTTATCTGCCAAAACCCTTCCAAGATTTTGACGATGAAGCAGCAGACCTCCCTGACAACTCAAGTCATTTGGAAATGGTGTGGTTAGCTATGGACAGCTGTCCCTAAACCTACTGGAAGAGATGTAGGCTGTCACTTAGACTGCCTTTTGTTTTACACTGTCGATACTCCTGTGGCACTCAGTGGGGCTTGTGGTGGGTGGTGGCTGTGTGTTTTACCTCCTAATGGGGAGCTTAGCTAATCAATAATCAACCCTTATTAATTAATCACTAACCTGAGCTATGTACTAACAACTGTTTCACTAAGTGGTGCCAGAGATAATTGATGGGGTATGATTCACCCCTCCCTAGTCACAAAGAAACACTGCTCCATTCCCTCTATAGATGATCTCTTATAGGTGAAGAGCCACCAAGGGAAGGCTGGGACCGGTGCAGGATGGCAGGGTCTAATTCATTTTTAACCTACTTTTAAGGAGTAGTTTAATTAATATGGGATCAGCACGTTTCAAAGCTTGAACAGGTGCAAGCACGTGCTTATAACCAGCTGTGTAATTGACCCCAGTGGAATGAGACAGGGCTGAGTATACAGACCTCACTAATCACCTGCTCACCTCCCACCTGTGGCTGAGTGCAGCGTTTCTCAAGTCTGTCTGAAGGGCTAGGGTGTGTTGGGGTGAACTGCAAATTTGAGTCTCTGAGCAGACCTTGATTTCAACTTACTGCACACTAGAAACATCCTTCTTTCTTTGGTTCATGCATTTTTACATCCTCCCTAAAATTTCAGGATCATATGAATGTAGTATATAGTTTTGGATAGTAGATAGCTCTTCTTGTGTAGGTATGACGTGTGTGCTCATATATGAATACCATGGTGTACACATGGAGGTCAGAGGAATGTTTCGGTCTCCATTCTTGTTTAAAGTATAGCCTGTTATAGTTTACTGATGTTTACCCCAGGCTGCCTGGTTTCTGAGTTTCCAGGGATTCTACTCTCTAGCTCCCGTCTCATCATAGGAGTTCTGGGACTACAGACACATGCTACCATGTGCGGCAGCTTTCTATGGGTTCTGAGGATCTGAACTCGGATCCTCATGTTTGGGTGGCAAGCACTTTCCCCCACGTAAGCTTACCTCCAGCTTGTATGATCCCTTTACCGGACACCAGGAAGGACTGAGCACTGCTGGCTAGTGTGTCACGTGTACTGAGATGTTCTAGATTAAAAGCTGCACCTAGTTCCAGAGCTGATAAAACAATAAACAATACATTGGGGTTTTTTTGTTTTTGTTTTTTTGAGACAAGGTCTCATGTGGTTCAGACTAGACCTCTAATTCATTACACAGCTGAGACTGGCCTTGAACTCATGATCCTTCTATTTCTGCCTTCAGAAAACTGGGAGTATAGAAATTTACTACCACACCCAGATTGCAGTATGTGCTTAAAGCCACTGAGAGCCATTGCCAGTTGGGTGGAAAGACTAGTGATCTGATGATAATGTGTATGATAAACACTTCACCTTAAATCATAAACATTTACTGAGTGACTGTCATCTTCTATGTACTGGTCTACCACAGTCATGTGTATTAATCAACTTTCCAATCCTTACATTATAAATGAAAGTTGATTTAGTTCAAGTCTTGAATGTTGGATGAGAATCCCACTTGGCTTCATCACTTTGTGGTGGAGTATTATCTGTGTGTGATCTTTCTCATACTTTCCTTTCTTTTTTCTTTCTTTCTATTTTATTTATTTATTTATTTATTTGATTCAGTCTCCTGTAACTTAGGCTGCCTTCGAATTCTCTATATAGCTTAGACTGGCCTTGAACTCCTGATCCTTTTGCCTCGAGTTCTTGAGGGTAGGATCACAGACATTCCCTACCACTCCCAACTCTCTTCTTGGTAAAGCCACAAGGAGTTAGCCATTGAGGCACCACACTAACCCAAAGTCCCCATTCACAAAACCACCATTTTAAGTAAGATGGTTTAAAAGTCTCTACCTTCTTTAAAACTAGGAAGTTTGATGTAATTATTTTTTGTGTGAGGGTATATGTGTCTATGTACATGTCTTCATGTGTGTGCACATATATACCTGTATGTGCATGCTTGTGGTGGTCAAAGGCCAGTGCTGGATTTCTTTCTTGATCACTATCCACCTTCCTTTTTTTGGAACAAGGCCTCTCACTGTCCCTGATGCTCTCACCAAGCCAGCGAGCCTCGGGGGGGGGGGGGAATCCTCCTCTCTGCCCTCCCGGTTCAGGCATTACAGGTTTGTACTGGCTTTTATAAGACTCGGAGGATCTGAACTTGGGTCCTCATGTTGAACTGAGCTCTCTCCATAGCCCCAGTGTCTGCCCTCTTTGCATCGTAGGATGTTGAGGGTTCTTCTCCTGCACCAGTTTATGTATTCTTTCCACAGCAGAGCATCATCTCCAAAAATCATGCCACGGGGGATTCCCAGTCCTGCCGCCCCTCAGCTAGACTAGCTCAGAGCCTGACAATACAGCCCAGGATTTAATTACATCCCGGCTTTTATGGACCGCCATGGTTTTCAGTGGAGAACTAGCTATTCTTCCACTGCTAAATTATATGCCCTTCCAGCACAGTTATTGTTGTTTTCTTTTTATAAATTACAGATTCTCCACACTGCTTTATCTTGCTATGACTCAGAGAGCGGAACACAACAGAAGGGCTTGCCGTATTGAATTTTAAGTATAGAGAAAAATTCAAGAATGCCATAGACAGATGGACACGGGAGCAGTAAAGCTGAGCAGATAGGAAGAACAGGTAAGAAACCCGATGTGTGGATCCAGAGGATGCTGGTGACCATGGTTCATAGCTCCAGGAGGGGAGTAGTGAGATGGCTGCGCAGGAAAAGGTGCTTGCGGCTAAAGCCCGAGGACTGGGGTTTGATCTCCAGGATCCACAGAGTGTCTCGAACTCACTCCTGCAAGTTGTCCTCTCACCTTCACACATGCACTGTGGCATGCACCTCCAACAACAAGTAAATGTTGAAAACACACAGCAGTGAAGGGGTGTGCTTTTCCCGAGCAAGGGGAGTTGCAAGTCAGGGTGGATGGAGAGGGTATCACCTCACGTTCTTGGCTGGGTTCTTTGTCCTTTGCTCAGCAGCTCAAGGCTCTCGCTAGCCATGCCTGTCTCAGGATGCAGGCAGCTCTCAGGATGCAGACATGCCTTGGCACTCTGGGGAGAGGAACTGGCAATGCTGGCAAGTATGAACAAGTACAGATTAGGACAGCATCTCCCCCCACCCCATCTGCTGGGCTCATTGAGTAAATGAGTTCTGAAACTGTTAGCCTTCTGTGTTGGTTAATGTTAGTTGTTGGATGGCCAGGATGGAGAACATCTCAGAGACATATGCCGTGCACATCTCTCAAGGGTTTGGGTTAATTAAGATGGAAGCTGAGACCCACTTTTGACCACTCTCTGCTTTCTGACTGTGGGCTCTGTGTGACCCCAGGCTCCCGCTGCCATGATTTCCTGCTATGATGGACTGCAGCCTGGAAGTGTGACCTGAAACACTTCCCCCTTCCTCAAACTGCTTTTATGTGGCCCTTTGTCCCAGCAGTGAGCAAACTGATACCTCTTTCTTAAAGTCATTGGGTACTGGCTATAGCACCTTGCTCTTAGCAAGGTGTCTCAAAGGCATTAATTTAGCAAAGTTACCAGGCAAACTCTGGTCCTTGTGAGTCCAGAGCCCATAACCTAGGCTTATTATTATTTTTTTAAACGCAGGACCAGGCTCATGGTAAGCAAGTACTCTACCTCATCCCCAGCGAGCCTTACTCTCTGTAACACCACACTGTTTTTCAATAGAACACACCACTATCATCTAGCTATAAAACTTCACACCGGGCAGTGGTGGCTTATACCTTTAATCCCAGCACTCGGGAAGCAGAGGCAGGCGGATCTCTGTGAGTTTGAAGTCAACCTGGTCTACAGAATGAGTTTAAGGACAGGCTCCAAAGCTACAGAGAAACCTTGTCTCGAAAAACTGAAACAAACAAACAGAACTTCATGCTTCTTCATATTCCAATATTTAGTACTCAGATACTTTTCAGTACCTAAACAGATTTTGTCAAGATTTAATTCACTTTTAATGCTGATGCAGATAATACTCGTCTAGAGGAAATGCTTTTGGTGAAGGGCTCTAGCAGGCAGGACCTTGGCAGACACAGGCCGGAACATGACGCTGATGGGTTTTACCTTTTACCTTTCTCCCCCTCGATAAACTGTTAGATTATATTCTTAAAGCTAGTCACTAAGGTCCATTCCCTTATCTGGTCACTGACACATTACTGAGACTAACTACTAAGGTCCAACTATCAAAGCATCAAGGTCCAACAATCAAAATTCATCATTTTGACTAACCTAATTAACATATCTAATCAGAATTTATCAACTCATTCTAACACAGACTGCCCCTCCCCTCTTAAACACTTGCAAAGCTATTTGCTGCTCTGTCTGCCTGATTCAGGTTCAGCCACTTTGTCTTGTTGCCTTGCTTAATAGCAGATCTCTTTGCATTTGTTTTTTGCTTGGAAACCGGTGTTTGGTTGTGGTTTGGGCCTAATTTGGAGAGGAGCACCCCACAGTTTGTGGGTCCTTCATTTGGAACCTAGCAATAAGCAAAGTGGAGTAAAAAGCCCGTTCACCATACTATCTGCCATGAAAAAAAAAATCTCCCTTTAATGCAGAGCATATGCTCAAATGCTTGTCAGAAATGTTTAGATGTGTGGGCTAGTAGGTCATGGCCTGGCGTTCCAAAGTATGAATTGTAGGCTATCTCGGGTGGGATTTAAGGTTTGTTTTATTTTTTATTTCCCTCCAGTGAACAATTGGACTAAAGGATCATGTTTAATTATCACAGAGTCCCTTTCTGTTTGTACATCACTGTAGACCTAATTGTAGGCTGGCATGGCTGCCATGGCCTAAGTGGTCATTAGCTTGCTGATAACAGACTATTCTTGTCAACGAGGCCTCATTAACCATTGTTCTTTTCAGCTAAACTATTGTAAGGATTTGAACTTGTGATTGAGGATACCCTGGGCTCATGGTGATAAAGGAACTTGAGCAGGAAGTTACAGGGATCCAGGCAACAAAGGGGGTTACCAAAGGATGAAATGGACCAAAAACTCAGTGTTAGGAAGGCGATGTGTGAGCTAGCACTCTTGTGACCTGAGGTCTGGTGCCAGCTGGTGCCAGAGCTTGCAGCTCTGGGGTCTTTCGACTTTGGGCTACTTTATTCTCTTTCTGGGAGAAAGGTTAAATATAAGAATAATTTGGTTGAGCATCGTGACAAAGGGCTGGAATCACAGAACCCTGTCTAGGTGAGGAGGCGGGTGGTAGAAGTAGAAAGAATAGGGGTTCAGGGTCAGCCTAGGCTATGTGAACCCTGACTCAGAAAACAAAACAAAGCTATATAATCTGACAGGCTACTTGTCTTCCCTCTCCCTCTCTCTCTTTTGTCTCGATGATGTTATCTTCTTAGGTTACACACTAGAGGGCAGTGGTACATTATCATTACAAACTGCTCATGCTTGGTGCTCAGCTGAAAGTCATAGATGTTTGCCTTTGGAAGGGCTTTGTTGTTCATCATCAAAATAAAGGATGCTCAGCTGATAGTCATATCGCCCTTTCTGGATATTTCCAGTTGGGAGTCTAAATTTAGTAAAGCTACTAGTAGCTTTCCTCTTACTGTGTCGTTACTAGAAAATTCTTTAGTAAGAAAAACCGAATTCCCTGCAACAGTGTGAAGCAGTGGGAATGCGCCCATGGCTCCCACAGCACTGTAAAACAAAACAAACCCAAAAAAACCCCAACTGCCTCTTTCTTATACTGGCACTTACAGTATTTTATAGTGTAGGAGGATGGCTGTAAGATGGAAGCCAGCCTGGGTTACTAGTGAGTTCCAGCAGGTTTTGTCTATATACTGAAACTTTATCTTAAAAACAAAACAAAGCAAAACAAAAACAAAAAACGAAATAACTCCATCCAAACTACCAACAACAGCAAAGAACTATGTTACTGAATAACACATAATGCATACAGGTTACTGGCCATTGATGGGAGATGTCCTTTTGTTTATATGTTTCTCTTATTGGTTGATGAATAAAACACCAATTGTCCAGTAGCCAGGCAGGAGGGATAGGTGGGGCTACCCAACTAGGAGAACT
This sequence comes from Phodopus roborovskii, assembly GCF_943737965.1. Lineage (NCBI taxonomy): Eukaryota > Metazoa > Chordata > Mammalia > Rodentia > Cricetidae > Phodopus > Phodopus roborovskii. The sequence continues at coordinate 14,803,828 of NW_026126482.1, read as the reverse complement.
CTGGGGAGAGGAAGGCAGAGAGAAGCTGCCAGGAGACACTATGTAGCTATTGGGAAGATAGGATGTATCTGGCATTCTCTGGTAAGATAAGACCATGTAGAAATACATAGATTAATAGTTATGGGTTAATAAGAGAGAGCTAGCCAGTAAGAAGCCCAAGACACTGGACAAACAGTTTATAATTAAGTCTTTGTGTGTTTATTTGGGGCTGATGGGTGGCGGGATGAGGCAGAACAGAAACTCCATCTACAGGATGTAATACACACCAGGTATGTTGAGTGGTCCCATTTTTCTTCATGACTGCACAGGGTCCCTGGACATATTCTTTGGGTATAGAATAGTTCCTGAGTTATAACACTTGGGATTTATCAGTGTGAACACAGAGACTTTTCTTCCTGTCCTTTGTGTTTGATTTTCTTTTTGTTTGTTTTTGGTGACATTGACATTGTTTAAGATGCATTAATATTTTAAAACAGTGTAGGCTTGGTTCAAGCATAAGATTAACAATACCCCCTTTCCATTATACTTTTTATCTTAATGTTTATGGAATATGAAAGAGGGGAAAGTGATCCTGGTATGGAGGAGACTGTCAGTGCTGCCTGGTGTTTGCAATTTGACACAAGCTAAGGTCATCTAGGAAGAGGGAGTTTCAATTGAGAAAATGTCTCCAATTAGATTGGCCTGGAAGCAAGCTTGGGGGGCATTTTCGTGATTAATAATTGCTATGGGAGGGCCCAGCCCACTGAGGGCCCACCCCTCAGCCCAAGGCAGGTGTTTCTGTGTTGTGTGAAAAAGCAAACTGAACAAGCCATCCCTCCATAGCCTCCACTTTAGTTCCTGCCTCAAGTTCCTGTCTGACTCCTTTCACCGATGGACTGAGATGGGAATATAAAAGCCAAACAGACTCTTTCCTCCCCAAGATGCTTTGGTCATGGAGTTTATCACAGCAGTAGAAAAGCAAGCTAGGACAGCCATTGGTTTCAGGATCCAGAGGTATTGCTGTGACGAACTTGATCATGTTTTTGGGAGGATCATGTCTTTGCAGAAAGAGTTGGGAACTTTGGGCTGGAGAGGCCATTGAGTGTTCCGTGCAGAGCCTTCAAAATGTTGAGAGCAACGCAAATAACGAGGCCTGGTTTGTGAAATTTCAGAGGGACGTTTGAGCCTCTCAAGGACCATGTCATGGCTGTTCATGGGACATGTTTCAATTAAGAATTTGTAGTTGCTGGCCAGCTGGGGCTAATGAATCTGTTGTGACAGATATGAGATGAGCATCCTTGAGGTGAATCTTTTGGGAAGTGTTTCCTTAAGGTCAGCACTCAGACCTTAATTTGTATGCAGAGGGGGCAAGGCTGCAATTCAAGCTGAAGTTCAACTTGGTAATGTGTAAGAGTGTCCCAGGTGGGTTTGGAGGCATGAAGAGGTCATGGAGAGCAGCTGAGGCTTGGTACCATGTGGCAGGTTTGGAACCCATAACATTATATCCCACATCTCAGGTACTGGGGTCACTGGAATTGTAAAATTCAGGGGTTTCTTTGGAACTCATTGTTTTCCCTCCCTCCCTGTTTCCTTTTCTCCTCTCTTTCATTTCCTTTCTTTAAAAAAATTACCTTATTTTTTTTAAGCTTACTATATATTTGTACTTGTACTATACTTTTACTCCAAAAAGTAAAATGTAGAGGTTTTTACAAATCCTTGTTTTCTATAGTCTGAGGTGTAGATATGTAAGTAAACACTGTCTATGATCTGAGATGTATGTAAGTAAACGCTCTGTCTCTAGCCTGAGGTGTGTATATGTCTCTGTCTCTAGTCTGAGGTGTGCATGTGTCTCTGTCTCTATCTGATTTGTGTATATGTCTCTGTCTCTATCTGAGGTGTGTATGTCTCTGTCTCTATCTGATTTGTGTATATGTCTCTGTCTCTATCTGAGGTGTGTATGTCTCTGTCTCTATCTGAGGTGTGTATGTCTCTGTCTCTAGTCTGAGGTGTGTATGTGTCTCTGTCTCTAGTGTGAGGTGTGCATATGCCTCTGTCTCTAGTCTGAGGTGTGTATGTCTCTGTCTCTAGTCTGAGGTGTGCATATGTCTCTGTCTCTAGTCTGAGGTGTGTATGTCTCTGTCTCTATCTGAGGTGTGTATGTGTCTCTGTCTCTAGCTTGAGGTGTGTATATATCTCTGTCTCTATCTGAGGTGTGTATGTCTCTGTCTCTAGTCTGAGGTGTGTATGTCTCTGTCTCTAGTCTGAGGTGTGTATGTCTCTGTCTCTATCTGAGGTGTGTATGTCTCTGTCTCTATCTGAGGTGTGTATATGTCTCTGTCTCTATCTGAGGTGTGTATGTCTCTGTCTCTATCTGAGGTGTGTATGTCTCTGTCTCTAGTCTGAGGTGTGTATGTGTCTCTGTCTCTAGTGTGAGGTGTGCATATGCCTCTGTCTCTAGTCTGAGGTGTGTATGTCTCTGTCTCTAGCTTGAGGTGTGCATATGTCTCTATCTGAGGTGTGTATGTCTCTGTCTCTATCTGAGGTGTGTATGTCTCTGTCTCTATCTGAGGTGTGTATATGCCTGTCTCTAGTCTGAGGTGTATATGTCAGAGCTGGTAGACAGCCCCCACTGTGTTTTTCAACCACTTCACCTCTTGCTTATTTGTTTCTGTGCTAACGTTGTCTTTAAATTGCCCACCTCTGAGGCTTAACGCCTGAGTTTTTATAAAAGATTCTCTCTTGTTGCTCGTCCCTGTATCTAGTTAGTCCTGAAAGTTTGTTCAGTTGTGCTCCCATCGGCCCCTTACAAACTGGATGGGAAGACAAGGATTAGTCAGCTGTCCGGAAAATCGGCAGACTGAATTGGAAAAGAATGGAACATCCCCCACTCCCCAGATCATCGATTCTGTGATAAAATCAGCTGCTCCCCACTCCCTACCCCCTCATGTCCTGTCCTTTACTTTCATGTGGTTATTTTACCTGGATTAGCTTTTTGTTATCAGTCAGCAAGGTGATTAAAATGACCAGACCATCCATTGGTTTCCTCGTCCTCAGAGGGCTTGGTAAAGCAGGCATTTCTGAAGCCCCTCCCACTCTTCCCACAGGTTCTGGTTCAGCAAGTCTGGGGTGGGGGGTTGAGCAGGTTTCATTTCTGAGGTGTCCCAGGTGCTGCTGGTGCTGCTGGGTGGCAGACCACACTCCAAGGACAACGGTTTTCAGTTGTTCTTCATGCCTGGGGTGCTGCTCCTCCACAGGTCTCCATTGGACCGTCATTATCTTCGTAACATGGTTTTTGCAAAGGTATTGCCTGGAACTGTGAGCAATATAAAGGTAAGTAATTTGTCTTTTTCATTTCCCAATTCATTTCATGCTTTCCCAGTCATGCCATACCCTTTTCTGTCCCTTCCTCAAATGTGCTTACTGGTGATCAACACATTGATCCGGACGCAGAAGCCCTCCTCTCTTACAGTATGGACACGATGTCCTCGGTCAGCAGCACACCCCGTTTTCCTCTCTTCCTCTCTTCTGTTGAATTTAACTATAACAAGCAGAGACCCCAGGCCCCATGGCTTACATTTCAGGAGGAAAAGCCATCTTTCAAAAATTTGATTTTAACGATTATTTGGGTTATGTTCATGTAAGTACAGGTGCCCGAGGATGCCAGAAGATGGCTCCATATTCCCTGGAGCCAGAGTTACAGGTGGGGTGTGAACTGCTGGGCCCCTTGTGAGTGCTGGGGACCACACACATGTGGGTGGAAAGAAGTGTGTGTGTGCTCTTACCCACTGAGGCACGGCTCCGGCCGCGTGGAGGGGTCGCTCTAAAGGCACCCAGTAGCTACTTGCAGTGATTTGAATGTTGAGAGCACAGAGTATGAATGCCATTATGAAGCACTTGTGGAAATTTCCTGAGCTAGCATTCTTTGGGTAAAAATCACAACAGTGCTCACTTTCATTAATACAAATGAAATATTTCACAAAACATAAAATAGGCAATTAAGACATAAAGATCCCAAATTATCCCATCAGATAGGATTTCAAAAGAATTGTACTCTTGTCTCATAGCAGTTATTACCAGGGTTTATTAATTAAATATCATGACTAGTTTATGAACCCAATTAGATAGATGACAACTGGTCATTGAAGTCATCCTAAATTTGACAATTTTCCGATAATCAAATATTCTATTTTCTGTAGAAAAATGTATAAACATAATAAAGTGATCTCTGAGTCTCTACTTTTTTGAGTATTAATACAGGATTTTACACCAAATATAGTAAGAAATTCTATATTAAAATATGTTGAGTCTTATTGAGCTGTAGGACTCCTTAGGTTCATATACATTATGCTTTAGTAATCTTTTAGGTGGTATACAATACTTAACAATTTCAAAGTTCTTGACTTTTAAGTATTTCATTTTATAGATAATATCACAGCGATTCCACTCTGGGAAGTACAATATGAATTGTGTGTGTGTGTGTGTGTGTGTGTGTGTGTGTGTGTTTTAGCATTTAATAGTGCAGTGACCTGCAGGAACTGTGTACTGGGCACACTAAGCATTAGATATGTGTGGACATTTTACCATACAGAGATAGAAGGGACAACCAGGGATTGACAATGCCAGGGGCACATTTTAGGGTTTGCTTAGTGATTTCTCCATCACTGGGCAAGAGTCTGGTTGAGGATGGGCCAGGGATGTTGCTGGACCAAAGACCCAGCTGGTTATTTCCTTTGGCTGCTCTTAGTTCTTTTTGCCAATATAGGATTCTATGTAACCTCACCACTTTAGTCAGATGCAGAGCTTTGACACAGAGCTCCAGGATGACATTCCCCTCTGTGAGTCCCTCTGGAATACATTGTGTTCAGATGTGTTGACAACAATTTAAAGCTAGATGCTAGATTTCTTGTTATTATGAGAAGCTACATCACATGGGAGGGCAAGATTTCTCTGCTTTTAATTTTTTTTTTTTTAAATAGAGACAAGGTCTACATAGCCCTGGCTGGCTAGGAACTCACTATGTACAGCAGGCTGGTTTCAAGCTCACAGAGATCCATTTACCTCTGCCTCTTGAGTGATGGGTTTAAAGGAATGCATCACATGGCCAGCCCCTGGTGGTGCTTTTGTGTTCCATTGTGGATGTGGGAGGAGATGGTTTGGTAGGTTGTCTGTACCTATTCTTTTTCCTATGAGCTTTCTGTATCACTCTACCTGTTCTCTGATTATCAGTGAGTAGAGTAGAGTAATGTCTTTGTATACTCTGTGAAGTTTGGGAGTATAGGTAGACTCAAGTCTCTTTGATGTCTTTATCTTCAGCCAGTTCTATTGGTATGTTTATCTGCATCTCATCAAGTCAGCATAATTGTATTCAGATGAGTCCTGAGAAATTTGTTTTGTCGTCATATTTAAGGAATATGGAATATAGTGAAATAGTTGTGACCCATTTGTTGTCTGAGTAACCAGAAACAAGTCACTTTAATTTGAAAATCCAAAATTTGAAGTGCTCAAGAATTCAAAACTTTTTGAACAGTATCTGATAGTGTAAGTAGACAGTCTCACACTTGACCTCATGGGACAGGTCACTGTCAAAAGTCAGGTGCACTAGACGTACTGGGTGAAGCCATCTTCAGGTAGATGTGTGGTATGTTGATGAAACGGAACCAAATTTTTCTTTCACAAATGGAGTTATGATATCATGTATATGTAAATATTCCAAAATTTGCAAAGAAAAAAAATCTGAAATCCAAAACACTTATCTAGTCTTGAACATTCCAGGTAAGGAACACTCAGCTTGTGTTATCTCCTTCTGAGAACACTGATGCACAGTTTAGTCGTACTGTTCCCTCTTAATTTCACGCTTTACCTGACTCTAAGCTTTCCCATCTACATCCCACAAGATCCAGATGACTATCAGGATGGAGCCATCAAGGGGCTAAGGAGCACTTATTCCCATCTTATTACCCTGTCTTCTGACTTAGACATGGAGGTCTTAAATGTATGCTTTAACTGACTCATCAAATGTTGAGGTGGGCTACCTTGCTGGGTGATCTTTTTTTTTTTTTTTTTTAAGCCATAGATACTAAATGTGTACAGTGGACACCTTCATATGATTTGATACAAAGTGACCAACTATTCCTGGCCTCTCTAGCTGTGACTCTGGTCCCTTGCGAACAGTGTGACATTTTAGATCACCCTTGATGGGCTTTAAAAAAAAATCAAGCAGATTCTTATCTTCTTATCAGGGTTCTGTTGAGAGTCAAATGTCTGTTCAATGTGCACATACACAAAGACTACAGGCACTGTACTGATTTTCTAGATTTTTAGCTTACCAGCTGCTATGTGTGCTTCGTCTTTCACCCAACAATCTATTCCAAAGCGGATCTACTTATGAGTATTGATAAGACAATAAGTGGACATCTATCTGACGATCTGTTTAAAGCAAGAAACAAAAGTTAGCCTGTTCAAGTTTAGATTCAGGGTTGTTTCCATGAGGTACTGTGGAAGAATATGGTACCCGTGCAATAGAGTAACTCTCTGTTGAAGGAGGGGAGCCATTGCCTGCTGCTGTTCAGGACCTCTCTGCTGGTATGATGGCGAAGAAGGTAGAGGAGGTCATGTGGAAGAACTCATCTGGAGGCACTGGAAGCTCTTTCCTCACCTGGAACTTGAATAGGAGATGGTTAAACTCTGCTTCCTGTAGCTTCCCCAGACACACCTCTGGGAAGGAGTCTTTCTGTTCCACCTGCAGGTGCAGGGTTTGGCTGGTTGTTCTCTTTGCATCTTTTCTGGAACATCTCCATCTTGCTTTGTTTCCTTGCAGATTCCCTCCTGAGTTTTCTGCAGGTGATGCTGCTCAGGGTGCCTCCTGCGTGTGGTGGTTAACCTCAATTGTCAATGTGATGGGATTTAGAAGCGGAACAAAGTTCTGCTCATATCTGAAAGGGATTATCTTGATTACGTTAGGTGAGGTGGGAAGACCCACTGGAAATGTAGGCTGTGTCGGTCCATGGGCTGGGGTCCCAGACTGAGCCAACAAGGGAATGTGAGCTAAGCACCAGCATCCATTTCTCTCTTCTTGACTGTAGACACAATTCCATGGCCTCAGACCCCTGCCGTGCCATGCTGGACTATGTCTACTTGGAACTGTGAGACCAAATAAACCCTTCCTTCCTTAAGTTGTCTTTGCCAGGTAATTTTTGTCACAACAATGTGACATATAGCTAATACAGTAAGTTGTGTTCCCCAGAAGAAAGATGGCTGGTGTAGTGGGAAGACATTCGCAGCCTTGGGACAGGTGACGTTCTCAGAACCTAAATCTACTGAGAGAGGTAAGAAACTTTCTCTCTAGGTTGGTCACAATTGCCCAGCTAGATATTTCTTTCTGCTGATGTCACATGGTATAGAAACCCTCTTCTCATGACTGATGGGAAAAAAAAATCCTGAAGAAAACATCACTGGTAGAGCAGGGTGGAGGGGGAAATTGGGAGGAATGTCCCTGGCCAGGAGGCCGGAGGTGCCCCAGGAAGCTGTTTCCTCTGAATAGTTAAATGGCTGCCTCTCAACTTGCACAATGTCACATTGAATTTGAAACAGGGAACTTTTTATATTTTTCCCCTGATTGTGCTGGCACCTGGCAGATGCCTATTTACCACAGGCATCAATACACATAGTAATCAAAGGAAATCAGAGGCACAGATTAGCAACAGCTGCAAGTCATTAGTGACAGACACGGGAAAGCACAATTCTGCACCCAACTTTGAAATAACCAATATGAGTATTTCAGAGCACGAGGGTTACCGCAGGGCACCCGCTAACATGAGAGCAGCCAAACAATAGCTGGGCTTGTCTCTCCAGAGAGCCCTCTTCACACAGGCAGCCACACACATGCTGTCAGAAACCAATCAATCACGGCTATCGGTCCACTGAATGTTAGCCCTTTGCACAGCATGTGTGCCACACTGGCCCCCCAATCAGAGGTGGTCCAAACTGAGAAGGAACCTCCTGGCTGGTGAGACACTCCACCATTCCCCAGCAAAATTTTATTGCAATGAGTTTGAGTATGTGGCTGATGCCTCAATTTTATCACTGGCCTGGCTAGAAAAGGGCATCTAGAGGGGAAAAATAAGTCATCATCCCTCACCGAATGCCATTTTTTTTGGGGGTCACTGTTCTGTTTGAAAATCAGCTGCAATTGATGGCCGTTCTCTTGGTAGTTACAGATTTTTCCTTGGCAGCACTAACCTTAGCCTACTCCAAAAAATACTGCTCAATTTTTAGCTTTTTCCTAATCAATTCATTCAGTGCCTTGGTGGAATGCAAGTTGGTCATTTAAAAATTTCTAGCTGTTGCCTGATATGTCCCAAAACAAATTTAGCCGGCATGGGTTGCTATTTTAGACCATCTTGGAAATGCAGATTTACTGTACAACTGGGTAATGGCTTGGAGATAAACAGAAGCAGTGAGCCGCTGTCTGATCAGCAGGACTGGGGAAAATTTAGCATTATATATATACTGTGATAATTGGACTATTGGACTATAGGATGTGGCTTACATTGGCCCTTTAGCCACATGTGGTCTCTTCTCCCTTTACTTGATAGGAAGTTGAACTTTTAAAAAGGAACTTTCTCAATCTTTCCATCCCTTCCTCTTTAAAAATATATTCTGAAGATTTTTCTAAAGATTCTTGCTGTAATTAATGGCTAGTTTGGAAGATTAAGATAATATGTGGGGATAATGCTGCCTTTTATCTCTATAGAGCCACCCATTAAATCTCAGATCTTTAATAATTAGTGACGAACTCTATTTATTTGTTCAATCTTATTTTAAGAGAAAACTTCCCAGGTAATGGAGGTTCCAGGGACACTGGCACCTTCTAAGCATTCTGGCACGTGTTGTGTGGCCCTATGTCCTACTCAGGCAACTTCCTTTCTAAAAAAGATTATTCTATACTTACCTATATACCATAATCTCTAGGTTTAGAGAGGTTTTATTTTTTAGGGTTATTTAATGGAACATCAAAGTAATAACGTTCATAATTTCATTTGCTAAAGGTTAGCACACATTTGTTGAATGTCTGCTGTAGGATGTGACAGATACAGTGACAAGATGGATAGACTTGGTCACAGTATGCTTGGCCCAAAGTGAGGATATAAGCATATTATATCTGAGGTATAATCTGACTATAATTCATTGCGTATGCCTTCTTCCCTTCCTCTCCTTTTAATTTTCCTTCCTAGTCTCTTTTCTTTCTCCTATATGCTCCATAGGTTATGTCCAGAACTTAAAGGGACAAGAACAAGCATGTTTGCTATATAGAATTAAATAAAATGTGTATTGCTAATATGCCTTATTTGTGATAAAGCTTCTGTAACAAAAGGGCCCAGGTTTTAGTGATTAACCCAGCAGAAGTTTTCTTCTCGCCCAGGCCACAGATATGTCACAGTGGCATGTGTTCTTACATACACTAGCTGAAGGACTCAGGCTCCTGTCATCCTGTGGTCAGGCTTCAGGATTCTCTGCTTCCAGTGGGTGCAAAAGGAAGGGTAGGGCGAGAACCCACAGCCATTTCTTAAGCAACTGGGCTCAAAGTAGTGAACAGCATTTCTGCTCATGCATTGTGGGTAAAGCTGCCTCAATAGACCCATCTACATGAAAGCAAGCTTTGAAAATTCTTACCTCTGGCTGGAATAGGCACTTCAAGATGGAAATCCTCTACCACAGAGGCAGGAGGACAGACTTGAGTCAAACAAGGATGTGTCAGGTACCCTGCTAATTTCAAGAGAGAAGACATGGACAAATCTTCATCCTCAGGGGTGTTACTTGTCCCAGAGGTGCAACATGATACCTAAGTACCATACAGAGGTGAATGTGAGAGCAGTTGTAGGACAAATGACACTTCCGGTCATGACCCAGAGGGGAAACTGCTAAAATAAAATGCCAACAGGCTTTATTTAGCAGAGCAGGGAAAGGGTGTCAGATCTGAGAAATGTGCAAAGCAAAGATGTCCAATGTGCTGAGCGGTGGGTGAGCTTTTCCATGAGTCAGGTGCCCAAGGACGTGAGCGGGTGGAAGGCCAGGTTACAGAAGGCCCTGTGGGCTGTGAGATCTAGGCTGGGACTGTGAGAGCGCCATGGTCCTCCACACCTTAAATGCAGCTTCTCCAATCAGATCTCTTTCTTGGATACTTTATTACATATGCAGGAGGAAGCTTGAAAAGTCATAATGAGTTTTTAAGATGAAAAGGGTTTGTTTTCTAGTAAGGCAGAGAATATCCCTAGCAACCATTGTTATTATGTAGGCGTGTGTAATATTGCAGGAGTCTCATAGAAATACATTCGTTTTTTTTATCTGACTCCAAGGCTGGCATTTCATCTAAGTTTTTAGGCTTCTTCCTTTCCCATTAATGCTTGTAATAATAAATGATGCCAAGGACAGGGTCAGAGAAGAGGAAGAGGGAGACAGAGGTTGTCCGAGTGACCCAGGAGGATTGATAGTGTCTCAACTATTACAGGAAGAGAGCAAGTCTTGTGGAGTTCTGAGTAAGCTTAGCAGAGGAATCATGCCAAGAATGGTGTCACTAGAACATGAATGTGTGTATTAGTTACTGATTCACTGCTGTGAAAAACATCTGACAAAAGCATGGAAGGAAGGAAGGAATGAAGGAGGGGAGGGAGAGGAGGGGAGAGAAGGGATGTGTTCATCTGGTCTCACAGTGTGAAGATACAATCCATCATGGCAGGGAAGGGATAGCAGTAGGAATCTGCACTGATGGTCGCATGTTTACAGTCAGGAATCAGAGAGAGATGGATGCTGGTTTTCCCTTGTTTTCTGTTTTACACTTTCCAGGATTCCAGCCTGTTAGATGGCTATGCCCATGTTCAGTATGATTCTTTCCACATCAATTAACCCACCCTGGAAATGTTTTCACACATGTGCCCAGAGATGTGTCTCCTAGTTGATTCTAAATCCAGTCACATTGACACTGACAATGGACATCTCCATGTGAAAGGCTAGATGAAACACACACACACACACACACACACACACACACACACACACACACACACACATTGTTTGCCACACAAGTTTCAATAACAAGCTCAATTCCATATTAACCCATAATAAATGCTGTGGTGAAATCTGTAGTAGAAAGGTTTAATGATCTCAGTCAGGAAGCCAGAAGATTTCCATGTACCTGTTTCCTTATTGATACTTTTTGTGGCCTTGTTAGTTTCTCAATAGATATTTGCTTTCTTATTTTTCTTAGATGATTTCAAGCTGTCTGGCAAATATATCCACCCCTTTATATGCTTATTTTTATGTAAAGAGAGATTAGCATAACAGAGTAAATTTATATGCTTTATTATTAACCTAAGAAATACATGATGAACATCTTTTGAAAACAGAGACTCTTGGAGTAGAGATGATGGGGAGACAGACATATGAGCCATCTGAGATTTCTCTCTATACCTGACAGAGAAAGTGCCCATGTATATAATAGCTCTAACACTTCAAAGATGTGAAAAGTTCCAAGAGGAAGGTGTTGCCAGAAATAAGGAATTTAATGCTAGAGGACATAGGGAAGTCTTGATTGATTGGGTACCACAGGCATTAGAAAGGACTTCTACAGGTGGAAAGAAATTGATCTAGAAAGAAAAGCTAGTTGCAAATGGGGTAGATGGCTCAATTGGTAAAGAGTTTGCTGTTCTGGGGAGATGGAGACAGGAAAAATCCCAAGACTTGCTGGACAACCAGTCTAGAAGAATCAGTAAGCTCCAGATTTGGTGAGAGATCCTGCCTCAAAATGTAAGGTGGAGAGCAATTGAAGGCACTCCATGTTTACCCTCAGGCCTCCAGACGTGTGTATACATATATACACATGAACACACATATTCAAGAGGAGAGAGAGAGAGAGAGAGAGAATGTTAGATTTGATATAGTACAGGAAGGCATATTCGAGGGTAAGCAGTCAGGGCTACATCCGTAGTGGGAGAGGAGAATGCAGAGGGAACAGTCTTAGGAATATGCTCATTGAGCCCAGGCTGTGCAGAATGTGAACACATGGTTAGAGAAGGCAGGGTGTGAATACATGGTTAGGGAAGTGGACCTGAGAAGGGAAGAGCTAACTACTAAGATTTCCAGTAGAGAAGGGTTTGACCTAGATTGATTGACAAGGATGCTGATGTGCAGAGAATTCTCCAGGCATCAGCCAACCATGGCCAGTTATAGTATGAGGAATGAAAGGCTCAGAATCCTAGCAGGATTTATGACACCAGGCTGGAGACTTGGTCTAATGGCAAAGCTCAAAGAGCATGAACTCCTGGTATAAGGACAGCCAAGCTTGCACACACCTAGGGCTCTTTGAAAAACAAGATATTCCTTGTCCCACAACCCAAGGCTCTGGCTTCTATTTGTTTTCCTTCTGCAGGTGCAAGTCCTGTAATTCTGAATACTTTGGTAGCCAGAGAAAGTCCCGTGGGTTAGGAGGCCTGCTTGTGGAATATAATACAAATGATGACTGTGAGAAAAAAGCCTTTTGAGAGAGGGAAGAGGCAACATTTACTAGTGCTTGAAATGGGTAAGTGCTGGCCAATTGGCTTTTTTTTTTTAACTGTAAAATATAGAATAGAAAATGCTTGAAGATTTCCTTTTTAGAACTTGGCAGAAATTACAGCAGATGAACATTAGGCGGAACGAAGGGGGGATTTTGCTCACATATGAAAGTTTATAAGAACTCTGGTTGAGTCTGGCTTCAGTATTTGCTGAAGTTTGTGGCTGTGTCAACAAAGATGGGTTAAAGTAAGCATATTTCAGATCCTAAACCGAGCAGCTTCACGGTCTGGAATAGAGAGTAGATTTAAAATGCTTTAAAATGGGTTTCCTTTTCTTTCCCTCCAGCTGTGCCTGGTGCTAGGCAAAGATGAACTGGCATGTTCTTTGTTCATAGCAGCTCACCCACCCTGGTGTGTCAGGCACATTAGAGTTTTGAATCTTGAGTCTTTTCAATCAGTTGGCAGTTGGGTTAGGAGAAAATACATTGGGAGCAGCCAAGTCACTATTTGATGTGGCACTTCAGTACCTGAAATATTTTAGCCCAGTTCTCCACAATAGGATGGGTGGCCTCACTGGGTAAAGCAGAGCATTGATGGGAAGATCCTAGCCAATATCAGCCGCTGTGTCTGATCACCTGGCTGACCAACAGGTTTCAGTTATCATGGGGCATTACAATCCCAGAGGACCTCTTGGCTTTATTTTGAACCTTCTTGATTGCTCTTACCACTCTAACTTTGTTTGGTGATTGGCATGGATTTGATAATTCATCTCAGCACACAGATCCCAGAGACTTTCCAGTAACTCGGACTTGACAAATTTTGTAAAAAACATAAAGTTTATCTTTCAGTTCATTTCTTGTCCTATGCAGGGTCTATATTTTGAAGGTAAAGATTTTAAAAAAGTTTTCATATTGGGAAAACTTACCAATGTCAACACAAAGAGATACCTTGGCAGAATTATGGGAATATGGCAGAGTAGAGATCACTGGCTCTCTGTCTTTCTACTGAAGCCACAATTGCTCTGGCAGAATTTGTCTGATGTAACCATTTTTGAGCTCTAATGTCTACCTAAGGCTTTCCACATCTAGTAGTAGGCTTATATGGTCAATTGTGATTAATTCTGTTCAATTTCAGCTCTTGGCACAGTGGCCGTTTTATAGGCAGTTGTGTGGTATTCCTTGGACAGCTCAAAGGCATGGGAATCACTAGGTGTGCTTACCCCTTTTGTTGCAAGTCTCTAACCCTTCACCAAAATGACTTCCAGGTTATTTTAAGGAACATAACCCCCCTTTCCCTTTCATTTTAAAAGACACACACACACACACACACACACACACACACACACACACACACGAAATTATAAAATTTCCCATTTAACTGGGAAAGAATGAAGGATCAAAAAGGGCCTGAGAAGACCTTAAGTTTCAATTAAGTTGGTCTTCAATACAGAGAGAGTCTAAAACAATCAACAATAGAAACAAAACAATGAGCTTACTGTGGGGGAGAAGAACCTGATTTCCAAGGTGTCATGCTATTTAATTCAAATGTAGAAAAATATAGATGAAAACACTCCAAAGACAAAGTACAGAAACAAGCACAAAACCCACAAAACACTGAAGACCTGATGGCAGATCTACTAGATGAGGACTTTAAAGACACTGTCTTAAAGATGCTCAAAGAAATGAAAGAAAACAGAAAATGGAGAAAATGATTACTGAAGAAAAGAGGCATCAATAGAGATGTATGAGACATAAAATCAAGTAGAAATCCAAGGGCTGAAAAGAACATTAGTGAAATGCGACATTCCTTAGGCAGATTTGAGTAGGTAGGATAAAAATAAGCGAAAATGAATTGCAGGTCAATGGAAATGATCAAGTTTAGGCAGTTGAGTGTGGGTCCCAGAGCCAACTTCAGCTTTCTAAATACTCTGATTCCTAGACTTGTCTTTCCTCATCTGTAAGATGGGAATATAAACAGTCAAGGCTACGTCACATGGAAGAATTCATGCAAAGAGCTCATCATGGAGTCTTATACGTGTAACCATATAAAACACAAATACACAAACTCAGATACAGACAGACACAGACACACAGATATACACGGGCACACAGATACACACAGACACACACAGAGCAGTGGGAGAGACATATTTACCTCATTCTTAGAATATCCTCAGAGGCTGAACATGTGTTGGAGATGGTTGGGTATTAGGTCTGGAGAAAAGTGGAAGGGAACTGAACCCAAGTAGAAAATGCCACAAACCTTTGCTCTGGAAAAACCACCCCAGAGCTCTGACGCTATAGCTGGAGAAAAGGACTCTTGATGAATAGCCTCAGAAAGAAACAGGACATATGGGGTGTCAATAGAACCTGCTGAGAACTGAAGAAAGTTAGCACCCCAGAATATCCCTTTCCACACTGGGACATGGAACATCAGGAAAAGAAGAAGGAATGAATGTATTGGCAAACACTTGTGGAAGGGGAATTGTTGCTAAGCGAGTTTTTCTGCCCTGTGACCACACATCTTTCTTTTTGGTACAATGGTCTTAAATATATAGTGCCAGGTGGTAGCGAAATGCTACTCAGGATTGAACATTTCACACCATTAGGAACTTTCAGATTTGTGACATTGGTCATCATTGTGTTAGACTCTATAACAGCCTGCCAAGGGCCTATCTGGGAAACATTTACTTGGAATTCTGCTCGTGAAATTAGGTGGGGTGGAGTCTGGGTTTCTGATTCCTCTGGAAGCCTAGGAGAGGATTGGACCACCCGTTCCCAATTGGTCATTTCTCTCTGCGGATGGGAGAATCAGTGGTAATTGATACTTTTTATGTTTAATTACACCCAATTTCTTCTGTCTGGCTGCCCTGAAACCAAGAAGAGGAAAACAGTGTTTGACATGCAAATCTTCTAACATAAATATTTCTTAACCTCATCAGCTTCAGGATTGGTCCAAATATAGACTCTTCGGGATGCAAGCTGTGCAAAGTGGTTTCTTATCTGTGTTCTGACCCTGTGTCTTGAGACCTACTTTCTGGAAGCTATCTCTTAAGTCTGGTGATGGGAATCTGGCCTTTTCTACTTGCCCTGTGCCCTTCTCTCCTTTGTTCTTTACTGATATAGTTACTTCCCACATAGCCTCATGAAGCAGCTTCCACGACTTTTGGTTTAACTCTCTCTGAAGTGCTGGGTCACAGAACTCTTCCTCGTGGCTTTGAGGATGTTCTTTAACACAACTTTACACAACTCTACAAACTCAACACTACTCTACACAATTCAACACAAATCTAAACAACACAACTCAACACACTCTACACAACTCTACCCTCCACGTTTTCTGGATAGTGTTCTTTGGCTGGTCCCAGATTCCTACAATTCCTGATACCCTGCCATCCCTTGGTACCAGTAAAAGTGTTTTGCTGTTGGTGCCTTAATATGTGTGTGCATGCATGCGTGTCTGTCTGTCTGAAAAGCAGGTTCTACCTCTTTTACTCTAATGTCTTCCCTGGCTTCTGAAGATCTTTTTATTCCTTTAACATCCTATGGGCTATTACCAATGGCACTGAGGGACCCTAAAGTCTACGTAGCCAATTGAATGGAAGCGAAAGGGAGCCTGGGGAAGGGGGCATTAAGAATTCCATGAAGAACTTGATTTATTTCAGGTATGAAAAGTTTCATGTGTTTGTTAATATTTATCAGCTTTCCTTTCTTATTTCTAAAATATGAACAATTAAATTATTTTGTATTTCATTAGCTGTTTTTTTACTGAGATTAAGAACAAGAAGATGCATCTAAAATCTTTGCCATCTGTGAAGTCTTATACAGAGTTTAATTTGTAGTGTCTGCTGCTCAGAGATCTTAGTAATGAACTAACTCACTGTCAACTGTAGTCTATGCCTGTGTCTGAATAGCATTATTCACTTCACCAGCAAGGGAATACATATAATGACTTATATTTACTTGTATCTTATATTTTATAAACATGAATGTTAGTTTTTATCATGACTTGCCTGCTACCCTCCCAGCCCCAAGCCTGTCATTGTTAGTGTGAAGTCTAATTGATACATCCCAGACTTACCTGCATATCTCTATGCATCACAGAATTAGTCGCTGTAGCTAAGTAATAGAATCAGCCTAAGCTGAATGGATAGAGAAAATGAGGTCTACACCAACAGTGGTGTTAAAACCCTGTGACAATCAGACACACATGTCTATAGGTAGTGTCTGGTCCCACCTAGAGGAGCAAGCATGAACCATTTTTAACTCTAAGTGTCCTCTTCAAATAACCTTGAAAGGTATTGTGGAGTTTTTCTATGTTATTTTTTGTTGTTGCTTTTTTGTTTTGTTTTGTTTCGTTTTTCTCTGTTTCACTCTGGTTATCTTGGAACTCAGTTTGTAGGCCAGGCTGGCCTTGAACTCAAAGATCCACCACCTATCTCTGCCTCCTTAGGCTGGGATTAAAGGTGTACACCACCACTGCCCAGCAGAGTTTTTCTAACTTTATTGTTTCACATGAAGAAATCTGATATACATAAAACTTAATTCCTGATTATTGAATGCTACCTATGTGTCTGGGGCACTTCACGCACACAATCTTGAATTCTCCAGGCCACCTTCCTGGGTTTCCCTTCTGTGTCTTGGCAACTGTGGGAGCTCAGGATGAGGTAGAGCCAGGATTGGGTCCAGGCCTGGCCTCACAGCATACACTTGTTTTTACTCATCACCTTGTATTTTTAACATCCTCTGAGAGCCAGATACTCTAGAATGAAAATCCAGTGGCTTCCTTATTTTGAAGGATGTCCCAGGTGGCCGCTGTCTGTGCAGAAGATAAAGGATGGGCATCGTGTTCTTTGCTGGTGTGCAAAAGAAAGATGTGCTTATCTCTGGGAAAAGCAGAGGCGGGGTGACGGAAGGAGATAGCTCCCTGCAGGGAAAGCGACTTTTTAGAAGACTCCAGGTCATAAATAGGCAAGGCCCTCTGCCAGCTCATGTCTGCCTTTTATGTTCAGACTTGGTCTGTTTTGACCACCACGGCCCCGGGGGGAGGTCCGTCAGCTTACTCCTGCTATCTTCAGCTCCCACTTTCAGAAAGCAAACCACAGGAAAGCAATCTTTCCTTTAGGGTCTGAAGTCAAGTCCAAATATAACAAGATTCCCGTAACTCCCCCCACCCCTCCAGAGTTTAAGCTCAATTCCGTCTGCCCAGATGGCCGCCGCTGAAAGGCAATGTTCACCCACAGCGTCCTCCTTTTGTTGGCTGCCCTCTGATTGCAGCTAATGACTCCCAGCTGTACTGCCTCCAAAGACTCGGGAAGATGAATCTTTAAAAAATAATTTAATAACTAGACTCCTCCAGGGGTGGGTGGGGTTGATGCCAATCCGGATGGAAAATTGCCTTATCCCTTCTAGCCGGATGATATTCCATGGAAAGAGAGGAGAGTCGCTAGGCACAGAAGAAACCCTTTTGATGTTTGCTCTAAGAATCTGATTAACTCTCTTTTCTAACGATAAATATAGTTAGAAAATCTATAAATACAAAATAAGACGTTATATCATCTGGGTAATATAAACTTAATTCCTATAGAGAAATTGAAGGGACATCGTTTAGAGCTATGGCATTCCTCAAATCAGTTAATATTATAGGTTCGGTATCTTTGAATGATTTGTACCACCATCCCCCCCAAAAAAATAATTCATTCATTGAACAGTAAGACTTGGCTGCCTGGAATTTCCCACTTGTCTTGGGAATGCCAGGCTCTCCGAGAGGTTGACTTCAAACACGGTGACCCAGCAGGGCAAGGAACGGAAGACTCAAAGCCCTGAATACACATATTACACATCAGGATTACATGTGCAGGCTGTTAGAGATGCCAGTCTCCAGGTTCTTCTTCCTCTGCTTTTCTCTCCCTCTCCCCTTCTTCCCCTCCCCTCTTCCCCTTCAAGAATAGTCTAAAAGTGCTGGGTGAGAAGGAAAATGAGTGAACCGCTTGATCAGCTTCACATTAGATCATTTCAGAGTGTATAGCTGCTTCTGGAATCCAGAGGACTGCCCTGAAGCTCCTTCCTCCTCAGGAACCATCCTCCTTGGGTTTAGAAGCAGGGTCTCTCACTGGGGTCTGATGGCCACCAGTTGGGTTAGACTGTTTTGGTCGGTGAGCCCATGGGATCCTCCTGGCTCTGCCTCCCTGGACTGAGATTGTAGGCACACACACCACAAACAGCTTTTTCCCTGGGTTCTGGGGCTCGAAATTGGGTCCTAACACTTTCAAGGCAAGCACTTCCCTGAGTCATCACCGTAGCCCCTGCAATGAAATACCCTTCTTAAAACCTTCTCTAGTGTTTGATGAGATTTGCCACTCCACCTTCTTTGTTATGTCGTCCTTTAAAATCGTAGATGGAATTTGTTCCCTGTCCCCACTTAACATCCTATGAAATGGGTGTTCCATGGCTTTGTCCCGCCTTTTCAGGATGTGGACTGACTATACTTCTGCCTTGAGCAGCTGACTCTGTTCTATGATGGTTTCTTGATGGAGCTCCATCTCTTGGGCATCATGTGGTTTATGGGAAATGACATGAGCTTTGGAGCTGAGCTGTGATACGGTGCTTTTGTTGAAACTTCATGATCCTAATTTTCAGTCTATGAGATAGAAGTTGTAATATTGCTGAGTGGAAGAGCACCTCGTTGAAGATATAAGTAGACTGTGCAAATGCGTCCCCCAGGCCTCTAATATTTGGATAATGGTTTTTACTATCTCATCCCATAGTCATTCTTAACATCTTACTTATACAACTCTCAGTTTTAGCTAGATTTTTTTTTGTAGTGGAAATTTGTTAAAAACATTATCTGAAATTTAATTGTTTAATAAGGAATTATACAAATGGGGAAAGGGAAATTGATCAGGCTTGTGTATTGATCTTTTGGTTAGGTTGTTGTTAATGTCTAACACAGTGTTTTGCTCATAAAAGATACTTAGTGAATGTATGTTGGGTTGTGTTGGATTTGTGAGTCATTAGCATGTTTCCATGTAGCAAGGAAGCTCTAGGAATTTAACCTGAGGCAGCCTGAGGAAGAATAGGGTAATGATCTAAAGTAGATGAATTTTTGTTAAAGGTGTTTCTGAATCTAATGAGATGACTATGTGATTTCTGTCCTCCAATATATTTACATGGTAGAGTACATTTATTATGAGATTTATGTATGTTGAAGCATGCCTGCATCTTTGGGAGGAAGCCCACTTGATTGTGGTAGATGAACTCTTTGCTGTGTTTGTGAATTTAGTTTGTAGGCATTTTACTAAGAATGTTTGCATCTCTGTTCACAAGTGAAGTCAGCCTGTGGTTTACTTTTTTACTGTGCTTGCTTTATTTTTTTATTGGTTGGGTCTTTGGTTTGGGAAGGAACTCCCCCAAATTTAGAGACAGAAACACCATGTGATCCAACTCTACCATCACTCCTGAGCATATTATTAAAGGGTACTATTTCCAATTCTAGCACTAGATACCTATTCATTTGTGTTCATAGCTGCTCTATTCACAATAGCCAGGAGATGGGAGCAATCTCAATGTACATCAGCTGTTGAACAGATAATGAAAATGTGGTTCATATACACAGCAAAGTAAAGAAAACAGAAGCTATTAAATTCACAGGTAAATAGATGAAACTGTATGTGGTTTGAATAAGAATGAACCCCATAGGTTAATATATTTGAATGCTTATTCCAGGGAGTGACACTATTTAGAAGGATTAGAAGGTGTGGTCTTGTTGGAGGAAGTGTGTCACTGGGAGTGGGCTTTGACCTTTCAAAAGCCCTTGCCAAGCCAGACTCTCTCAGCCTACAGATCAGGTGTAGCTCTCAGATACTGCTCCAGCACCTGCTTTGCAACCCTCTGAAAATGTAAGCAAGCCCCCAATTAAATGCTTTCTTTTGTAACAGTTGTTGTGGTCATGGCATTTCGTCACAGCAATAGAACAGTGACTAAACAAACTGGGAAAAGGAACCATGAGGGGATTTCAAGGGAAGGGGATAGAATACATGCAGCAGTAAGTAGGGAGAGGGGAATAACAGAACCGGAAGTATTAAATGGGGCAGGAGATGGGAGGATTCAGTAGAGGAGGTAGTGTAGGGAGGGTCAACTAACACTGAAGACCTTCAGAAAATGCCCTATGGAAACTTAGTACAGTAGAAGCTTCCTAAAAGACACACACACACACACACACACACACACACACACACACACACACACACACACACACACAGAGCTTAAATGTAATTGCCCTCTAATAGGGACAATGCCTCCCCAGATACCATAGGTTATCATATAAAGGGCCTAGTGCCAAGCCAGCAGGATTGCTCTGCAGGTAAAGACTCTATTCTAGCTCAATCCCTGGGACCCACATGGTGGATGGAGAAAATCGATTTCCACAGTTGTCCTCTGACTTCCACACACATGAGCTGTGGCATGTGCATCATAAAGTAGATAAATAAATGTCATAAAAAATAAAGCCCTGTGCCAGCTAATGATTGCCTCTTTGTGAATTGTTACTCAGTAGAATCCCATAGACCAGACCCTCCCTCAGACGTTACAGGATATTGCCACTCTTTTTGATTACTGAGTAGAACGTGATGGTAAGAGAGACTCAACTGAGAAAGGAAAACATCCTAAATGGGACAGCACCATTTCGTGAGCTAGAGTGCTAGACTGAGTAAAAGAGAGAGGAGGTCGCCAGATGTGGTGGTTTGGATGAACATGGCTCCCAAGGGCGCAGAGATTTGAATGCTTGGTCACCAGGGAGTGGCATTATCTGAATGAATTAGGAGGTGTGGCCTCGTTGGAGGAAGTGTGTAGTGAGATAGTCCTTCTGTGGCACTGACCACGCCCATTGTGGGGTGGAGCCATGGGCGGAGTGACCGTGGTAGGAGGTCGGAGGAGCCGGGAAAAGCTCTCTTGCTGGCGTGACATAGATAGGAGAGGATCGGGTTGAATTTCCTGGTGTTCATCTGTCTAGGTTGTAAGTTATTTCTCCCTGAATAAACATCTATTTGGCCTATTTGTTAATCCTGATCCTTATTTAACCGCGTTATCTGGTGTCAGAAGTGTGTTACTAGAAGTGGGCTTTGAGGTTTTCAAAAGCTCAAATCGGGCCCAGTGTTGCTTTCTCCTTCTGCTGCCTGCAGGTCCACTTCAACTCTCAACTCCTTCTCCAGCACTGTGCCTGCCTGCTGATGTGCTCATGGCCACGATGATAATGGACTAAACCTCTGAAACTGGAAGCCAGCTCCAATTAGTTAGATGCTTTCTTTCATATGAGTTGCCTTGGCCATGGTGTTTCCTCACAGCAACAGAAGTGCTTTCTGACTGCTGATACAATGTGACCAGATGATTCCCGCTGCTCCCCACACAGTGCCTTCCCCCACCACGGCAGACTCTAGTCCTTCAAATTGTGACCCAAAATAAATTCTTAAAGTTGTGTTTGTTAGGTATTTTGTCACGGCAATGAAAAGGTAGCTACTATGGGCAGGTAGGTGAAACAGCTGAATTATTTTGACCTTGGATGGCTTTTGCATCAACTGGAAAAGTGTTCAGTTCAACGCCATGAAAGCCATTTTTTTTTTTTTTTTTTTTTTGGACTTACAAGTCCATTGGGGAAATGAATGCTCCTTTTAGGGTTATGGAAGAATAGGAGAGCAAATGCTACCACACAACTATACCACGACATTTGTGCTGTGTCTGTCAGCTCCTCATTGAAAGGGCAGCTCATACAGACCAGCTCAACAAAAATGGCACAGGAAGATAGATTATCCCATCCCGAGTAGGAGAGGCGAATCAGTAACAATTAATGATCCATCATCCACATAACCACCTGGAAAAGACACCCCAGGCAGAAAACGTTTACATAAAGATTTCATGATGGGATCAAGCTGCATCCAGTGAGAAGGAAGAGAGGGGGAGGGTTGAGCAGAGGGGATGAGAGGAGGGAGGAGGAGGTCCAGCAGGACTAGGTCACACTGAACCTCAGAGGTGCACTGAGGAGAGGAGTGTGCTTTGGGAAAATGACAATCTCATTTGCATGTGAGTAACAAGACACTAATTGTACATAGAAAGATGCCTGTTTGTGTAGGAAAAGACTTAGAGTATGTGTGTCCAGCTCTATAGGCGCTGCCTCAGCACTGTAATCAGGCAGGGTTATACTGTATTATACTTTATTATGGCTTCAAAATATTGAACATAATGGTGAATTTATCTTACTGACAGAACAAAATATAGTTTAAAAATAAAATGGAGATTTCTCAGAGAAATCCCGGGCATTAATTGGTAGGACACACTGCGGTCACTGTCAACTCCAGTTTCTTAGTCTCTGAACTTGGAAGAGTTGATGAACTGAAGCGAAAGTAAATCTCTTTATGCTGGGGTTACGAGTACATACATATGTATTTCCAGTTTAGAATAATTCACATGTGCCGAAAAACATATGGCAATAAAAGAGAAGTCACGCAGCATGATTTTGTCCCAGTGCTTTGACAGAGTTGCCCAGTACTACTTTTTCCCTGCCCCCAGTTAAAAACTTAAGGCTGCAGCCCAATCCCCTAACTACTGATCTAATATATCTCCTTTTCTTTTCTTGCTATTACCTCTACAGAGGTATGCCAAGTTCAGACTTTCAGTTACATTTATGTAAAGCTGAACCTTTGACATTTACATACAGCCATAAACAACTCGTGATGCTACTCTGCCCATTTTCTTCCTTTATATACAAGTGCATACACCTGCGTCATATACTCTGTTTTTCACTTTCCAGGCTATCAGAGGGCTGAGGGTAGAGATGTGGTAACAGGGCAGGTGTGAAGGCTATTAAGGCTTGCTGCTTTGCTTGAATACATACTTCCTAGACTGATGAAAGCCTGGTTAATTTCCAGTATCCTGCAAATGTCAGTTTTTGGCTTTTTTTTTTTTCCAGTGGCCTTGTCATTTCCATGCAGGAGAGAGTTTTCAGAAGTTCTAGCCAACTTTTGTCACTCATATCCCCATTTGGTCTATAAAAGTTGAAACTGCAAAATCTAAATGTTAAGATGAAGTCATGGGAATTCTTTTGTCTTTTTTTCTTATCACATCATGTCAGCAATTAGTGTTAACTGAGTCATTGAGAGAAAAATGTTTTTCTAACATGAAATTAATCATTCTACTCTTATGTGCTTGGGATTCCTGTCTAATATAAAAAAAAAAACACAGCCAACAAAAATAAGCAACTTCTGATGTAATCAGAAAAAGCAGAAGGCGCATGCGTGAACAGAACTCTATTACTTGAGGTGGGTGACAGAGAAGTGCACAGGAAGGAAGGAGCATCATTCAGGAAATTTGGTTGGACCAGTGTTAGGTCAAAAAAACAGAGAGGATATTTTGGTAAGTAGGCTTGAGAAATAATGCTGCTTTCTGTGTGTTCACACGTGAATGCGGCACACGTATAGAGGTCAAAGGATAACCCTCAAATATTGGTTCCTGCCTTTCCACTATTTTTGAGGTTGGCCTCATTGCTGCTGTGTGTAGGAGGCTAAGGGCCTGTGGGCTTCTGAAGATTGTACTGTCTGGGCCACCCATTTCCCATAGGTATATTAGGATTACAAGGCCCTTGTATCCTTGCATCTAGCTTTTACATGCCTTCCATCTCCCTAGTCCAATGCTGCATGTTTTGACATGACAAAATAAAAAATAAAATGGAAGAGCCCACTGAATTGCATAAAGTCCTTGGTTTATTCAGTTATTGTAGTTGAATTGGGTTGTACTTGTGACAGAGAAATCAGACTGGAGGCAGTATTTAAGATGTAAAGAAATAGGGACTTTGAGTCTTGACAGTACTCTAGAGGTTTTCTCTGAAGAGAGGAGAGAGGATAGTGTTTAGTTAGGATGGGAAGCATGGGTGACAATTTGACAACTTTGAGACCATTAAATGTAGATGAATCTAATGGGAAAGAGTTGGAGGAGAGAAGGGGAGACATGCTTGACAAAGTGCTTGGTTGTTTTATGACAATTTTTTTTGAAGGCTGTTTCTATCCACCCCAGACAAAGATGTCAACTACAGACCAAAGAAACAATTGTACCTATGTCCAACTTGGTGAACCAATGAGTTTGTTTTGGTTACTTTTAGAGGAGTGGCTGAAGGATTGCTTAGCAGATGTGTAGACAGCATGTGGGAAGCTATACTACAGAGTGGTGTAGTTTCCTCCCCAAGCAACTATATCCACTTAACGTATTTAGGGAAGGGAGAGGCCTCATCAATGAGTTTGTATCTGCTGTAGCTTGTATCACAGTGTTTGGCTCTAATGTTTACATGATTGTTTGGTACAGGCCAGTGAAAAGGGCTAACTTCCACAACTTTTCACAGGAAGAAATGGGTAACATATACTGGAGGAAAGATTAGCAGAAGTCAAATGCACCTGAAGTAGAAGATAAAGGATCAATGCATTATTTCTCTATTGACTTATCAGGGTAGTGGTGATAGTACTGAAATGATTTATGA
The DNA here is from genome assembly GCF_943737965.1 of Phodopus roborovskii. Taxonomy (NCBI): domain Eukaryota; kingdom Metazoa; phylum Chordata; class Mammalia; order Rodentia; family Cricetidae; genus Phodopus; species Phodopus roborovskii. Next base: position 14,778,785 of record NW_026126482.1, on the reverse strand, counting down.
TATTTTGGTCAAAGTTGCTTAGACCACTTAGCTTCAAAAATGGTAAAATTGCCTTCTAAAACCCAAAGGGTCAAATATTATTCTATCTTCTTCCATATTCTAATTTCTTCCCACTCATGGGGGAAGAAACCAAGATTTAACATTTGTTACTCTCTGGATGTTGGGTCTCTAAAGGTTGATTGAAAAGCTGATTACTGTGATGTCACAGGACTGTCTGAGTTCTTGGATACTATTTTGGAAGGGGTTACAGCTTAAGCCTTCTTAAATGCTTGAGGGTACTCTTAATTTTAATGGCTATTGAGTGACTTGAAGAACAAGTCTTTTTTTTTTTTTCTGCAAAGCATTTTCTGAAAATTAGACCTGGTACTTCTGTTCCCCTGGTAGACCAGTTAGCCTGTCACTTTCTGTCTTATTTTTCTTAACTTAAATTTGATTTTTGAAAGATTGAATATCATTCCCTATCACAACATTATTTTCATAACAGCAGGATGAAATTTGATCAACCATTCTAGTTTTTTACATTTGTGAATTTAATTCCCACTTTGTCAAAATGGGCTTCTGTTGGGAGTTGAAGCCAGATGCACTGAGTTGTTCAAGCCTTAAATATCTCTCCAGTTCACTGAAGCAATTGCATTAACAATTTCAGTAGATATGTCTGCTGGTTTTCTTGCCCTCCCCTCCCCCTGCATGTATCTGCTCCTATCCTATGATTTATATTCACGCTTGACCACATCTGGTTATAAAACAATGACTGTGTGCTTTATTCGCCTTTGTTTAAGCCATTATTGTACTCAAAATTTCTCTTCAATGAATCTAACCTCCAGTAGTTCCATTCTGCAAAGAAAAGAGAGTGGGAGCTTTCCAGTGACACTGGGTTAGCTACCTTGTTTTTGCATTTGAGTGATTTTTGATATTTTTAACTTTTCTGACACTCAATCTTATTACTCCAACCTTGAAGATTTGTTGGGATTAAATCAAATTTCAGATATGAGCATCTGCTGGGATACTTTGCACAAGGAATATTTAATCTTTATCTGCATAGACTTGGCTATATTTTAGAGACAGCAGCACTTTGTCAAAAAGGAGTTTATTTGAAACCTAGCTCTACTTCTACTCAATGTAGCCTGTTACTGACTTCTCACTCTGAGTATTAGTGACCAGCGTTTTCTATATTCCCTTATGTTTGCATACTACACTTGGCATTATAATGTTCTTATGTTTATATGAATTTCAGTGTGTTTTTGTATTATATAGCATATACAAACTGAAATCATTTTGAATGGGTCAGTCTTAACATAATCTATTTATTCTTTGTATGAAATTCTTTAGAATCCACATGGTCAAGAAACTGAGCTATAACAGATACAGGGCTCTTCATCCTGGGCTCTAGGAACACAACAGGTACATCTATCAAGTTTTAAGGAAACATGGTAGTGGCTTAATCTGTGAGTTTCTACTTCTCACTTGCAAATCATACAGAACAATAAAATGAAAGAAAAACAGCTACAAATTCAAGTTCCAGTAGTATTAGGTGACCATAAAGTTATTTTTATTTTGGGATGGGGGGGTTTCACTGTACAGTCTTGACTGGCCTGAAACTCATTATGTAGAACAGGTTAACCTAGAAATCATAGAGATCTATGTGCTTCTGTCTCCTGAGTTCTGGGATTAAAGGCATGGGCTGCTGTACCTGGCCCAGAAAATTCTTAAACTGCAGAATTATAGACTGTTAGTTCAAAGCAGCAGAGGGAGACAGGGACAGATGAGATGGAGGATGGTGACTGATAGTGAAAAAGATAGAGAAGTGAATTAATTCAGAAAACAGGGATTGGGCAGATAGGCTTCATCTGGAGTAGCAAGCACCGTAAGCATGGATGAATTCAGATTGACTAACTCACCTGAGTTTACCCAGCATGGCCCCAATTAGAACACTGAGAGTCTCGTGTCTTAGTAGCACCCTCTTCTCTCTTCCAGTCCTTGAAAAACTGTAATATGTATGATTCTAGATGAGCTAGAACAAGGCATGACATTGTAGGGCTGTCAGAAGGGTACACAGTTGGAGACTGGAGAAACTACAAGGAAAAACGCACCAACAAAAACAAGGATGGTACCTTGGAGATGAGTTTGTACTGTGTGGTGATGACTGGTGAAGAAACTGGGAGATCATATTGGAACAGTCAGTAAGTCAGTGAGCCAGTGGTTCCCGAGGCATAAGCTTTAGTGGACCCAGTCTACTGAACAGAGGAGGAAGTGCATGGATTGCACTGTTTGGAAGGAAGGAAGTTGGTCTGCTCTTCCTTCATGCTTCCTAGTAATCTTTGGAACTGGCTGACTGAAGAACAGCAAACTCATTCAAATACAAGCAAGAAAAGTTGTCTCAGCATCTGTACAGAGATTTAGTAAATCTTGGACAAGAATAGGAACATTTTGATATAGAAGAGTTAAATGTACCAGGAAGTTATTACCAGGAATCAGATAAGAATTGTAAGTCAACATTGTATCTAAACAAAACAAAAAAACCATTTCATGGAACAGTGATTCATGTATGAAAATCAGAAACCAGAGACTCGGCACTAGACAACAGAAGGTGGTGAAGAAATTAAAGGGCGAGGGAAAAGAGGATTTGGCGGAGATCATAAAGTAAAAACCAGCTCAGAAGCAAAGATCGAATTAAACAGAGTATTAGGAAAAGAAGAATCATTGAAAGTAAAGGAGAAGGTGAGTTACACAAGAGAAACAAATGAACTAAATTAAGAGATGAGGATTAGAGACAAATTATGAGGAAAAAAGCCCCAGAAGCAAGTCATGTCAGTGAAAAGAAAATCAAAACAACAGGGCAGAAGAAGCACTTAAATTGTACAATTCAAGTTTCTAAAAGGGTAAGTCATGAATTCATATATTTAAAAGGTGTACAATGTATGGAGAAAAGTAGCCTTTTCAGTTCTGAAAAGTAGCCATCAAAATACACTATAAATGATCAGACTAAAGAAGGAATATATTGGGTGGGCAGGTTAAAATATCTAGTCACTCAGTACAGAATGAAATTATATAAAAATCAGGCTTCTTTAAGAAGATGTAAACCAATCCCCAAAATGGTGTAAAAATCTTTACATAAAAAATAATAAGGTGGCAATGGTTTTGCAGAGTGCTGTACAGTTTTTGATGTCTGGGAGATTTTAGAAAACAGTTTTGACTGTGTAAGAGGAGAAACCAAGAGTGAGAAATCTCACCAGCCACTCAGTGGCTGTGGATACTTCGGTGGAAGGCTGGCAATCACTGAATGTCTCTACATGTAGACTTAAGTCTGAAGTGAAGGGAAGGGCTGAGACATTATGTTTGAAAGCAAGGCAGGGCATCAGAGGGTTCCAGAAGGTGTTCGAAGGGGCTGAGCCTTTGTTGGAGTTTGAGACACTAGATAAAAGGTGGAAGGAAAGCTGATTAAGTAAAAGGAAGTGGCTTCTATTATCTTTGTGACGTGAAAGTTGTGTCTACTCATTGGGATTAGTGGGCTGGAACTGGGTTTAATAATCAGCAATATAAATTTTTAAATGTGTGTGAAATAGCCTGGAAGATCAGGCTTCTACACAGCAGGGTAGAACTATGTGTAAGAAAGTGTTACCATTGGAAGAAAACCTGCAGTAAGACTGTTAGTTACGCTCAACAATGCATTGTGAGGCTCCTGGACCTGATTCTCTCAATTGGATGCCAGATAGCATACAGAGGTTTATAGTGGACGTTTAAATCAATGTTATATCTGTGGACATACTTCTTTACAATTTAAAAATGTAAATTCAGTCATTTAGTTCAGTTTTCTTTTATACTATGATGCCCTAAGGGCAAGAGGATTGGCTTTCTCTTTCTATCATGTGGGTCCTGGGGGATCAAACTCAGATCATCAGGCTTGGCCACGAGTGCCTTTACTCACTGAGCCATCTCATAAACCCTGATTTATCTTTCCAGTAAGGAAAATTTCAGAAAGTTTGTCTAGAATAGCTGCTTTCATAGTACCAAAGATTTTTATGATATTTTATTTTTTAAATAATTATTTATATTTATATAATTATTATATAATTTCTCTCCTTTCCCCTTTCTCCCTCCATCCCACATAATGTTCTCTCTTTTTCTTCAACTGTTATTATGTATATATACATATACCTTATACATATATATGTATACATACATAAATACATACAAACATATTTATAAATGCATTAAACACAACATTCTCAGACTATATAATGTTACCTGTACATATATGATCTCAGGGCTGGTCACTTAGTATTGGATATTCCCTGGTTGCTGCTCATAGTTCTTTATCTAGAGCTGAGGCCCTGTGATTTTTTCTTCTTTCCATGTAAGCATGTTCATTGGTGCCATCATTGTTCAGGTCATGTTTAGGCAGCCATGTTGATGAGACTTCATAAGTGTAGCCTTGCTGACATATCCAGGAGATACAACCTCAGGGCAATTTTTCTGTTTCTCTGGTTCTTACACCCATTCCTTCTGCCATGATCCCTGAGCCTTAGGTACAGGAATCGCTTTATAGATGTGATAGTTGGGACTGGGAATCACACAATCTTTTGTTCTCTGAAGTTTGAATGGTTATGGTTTTCTATAAAGCTCTCCTCTTTTTAAAGACAAGTTTCTTGGATAAGGGATGGGAGTGATACTTTCCTGTGCATATAAGGATACACATTAAGAATTATGCTTGTTTAGTATCCAAGATCCCTGACTTCACTATCTGTGGGTAGTAGGCTGGGTTTCCAGTACTACACAAAGCCTCTGTCTTGTTGAGCAGGCTTTAGGTCCAATCAGAGAGAAGTTGGTTACTGCCAAGGTTTGTGTGCCACTATTACAACTTATGCTTATGATGAGATGCTGGTTGTTGTTGTTCACAGGTGTCGCAGTTGGGTAGAGCATGCTTCTCTCCTTTGGAAGCTTACATGGCAGCTTTCTGGTGCCGTGAAAGCTTGTTTTAGGGAGTTCAGGTCATGTGTGTTCTGTGATCACAGTGCATAGTGTCTTCAACACAGGGATCTACCTTCCATCCTGGGGGGCAGCCAAGGACAATAGCAATAGCCTATACTATTTTGGGAGTCTCTTTGACAGTCTTGACCAGCAATTCTAAGAAATGCTTCCTATGCCTGGTGTTGGGGTTTTTATTAGATAGTCTATGAGTCTTGTGGGTAGCTTTGCCATAAAGTCAAATTTCATTTAAACTGTATGTATGTATGTATGTATGTATGTATGTATGTATGTATGTGCACAGACTTACATGTATTATAGGTATTTTGGAGTAGACTGTTAGTAGTATGAGTCTTGATTATTTCAGACATCCTGTGATTTTACCCTCCTTTTTTCTTCTGTATTTATCTCCTTCTCTTCTTAGATTCCCCTGCTTTCCTATTTCCCCTTCAGGTCACTTGTACCCTGATATTCCCCCTCTCTATAACTCCTCCCTCAAGCATTTTAAATCTACTGAGCACTTGCTTTTTATTTATTGACTGCTGATTCAAGATAGACATTGCTATAGAGTTCCTGCTTCATGGAAGAGTCTGCCACACAGTCTGCAGGACACAAAGAAAAGTGACTGACAAACTGCCAACACAACAAGACAGTTTAAAGTTTCCTGCTTTGCTTAAGAGTCTGCCAGACACACTGTGGCCTATGGGCTGAAGATGGAAGATTACAGAAGAACTTCAGGTGACTGACAAGGCTAGATATCTCTGTCATTTCTAGAGTTTATATACTATCCTTCTGTGGTCTTTGAAAGAGTTAAAGACAGATAGTTATGGTTATAGTTTTCCTTAGTTAGGTTTAAAGATAAGTTACATATAGGACTTTAGATTCACAAATATAGGATAGATGATAGAATAGTTTCATTTAATCTTGCTAAATGTTAATGGACTAAATATTGTTAACTGTGATTCTTATTTCATAACTGTTGTGTGATATATTTTGCTATGTTTAAGGTTAAAACCCTTCTTTTTATTTAGACAGAAAAGAGGAGATGATGGGAGATGTCATTCTGTATATGTTTCTCATACTGGTTAATGAATAAAGCACTGTTGGCCAATAGGAAAGGAAGATAGGAGGGACTAGGAGACAAGGAGGAAAGAGGAAGTAGTAAGGAGAGCCAAGATAGAGAGTTGAGAGAAAGCAGTATGCCGGCAGGCTCCCCAGTAAGAGAAATACATAGATCAGCAGAAATGGGTTAATAATTAAGGCAGAGCTAGCCGATAAGAAACAAGTAACTGGGCCAACAGCATTGTATCAAATACAGAGTCTCTGTGTATTATTTGGGGGCGGTGGGACAAGACCAGAGGCAGCGGGCTGAAAGCCGTACTCGTTACAATGCCCCATATGTACAAGACTTTTCAAAATGTATATGAGAAAAGTACAAATAGTTACTTGAGTTTTAAAATGTGTTTGTTTTTTTCTTATAGTGCTGGGGATTGGATGCTGAGCAAGCATGCCATTACTAAGTCACACCAAGCCCAATTATGTGAATATCTACATTTAGAAAGTATTTATCATTTATGTAAGTGTTAGGGTTTCCATTGCTGTGAAGAGACACCTTGACCACACCAAGCTCAATTATATGAATATCTACATTTAGAAAGTATTTATCATTTATGTAAGTGTTAGTTAGGGTTTCTATTGCTGTGAAGAGACACCTTGACCATGGCAACTTTACAAAGGAAAACATTTAATTGGGGCTGGCTCATGGCTTCAGAGGTTTAGTCCATTATCATTATGGCTGGACATGGTTGCGTGCAGGCAGACATGGTGCTGGAGAAAGAGCTGAGAGTTCTGCATCTTGATCCGCAGGCAGCAGAACCAACTGTGTGTCACACTGAGCATAGCTTGGGCGAAGGAGGCCTCAAAGCTCACCCTCAGTGACACACTTCCTCCAACAAAGCCACATCTCCTAATAGTGCCACTCTCTATGGGGGCCATTTTCTTTGAGACTGCCATGAATGGGCAGAATGTAAAGTAAGAAAGCCACAAAGCTCGTATCTTACTTCAAAATATTAGAATATTACTCAGAGTTATCTTGACATGCTGGTTGCTACTGTGATTCATAGTTTTCATAGCAGGTAGTATCACTGTTAGCTTCCCTCCCTTGGAAGCTCGCATGGTACCTTTGGGTGCCATGAAAGTTCATCCTTAGGGAGGAGGCTTCCAGGTTAGATGTGGCTCAAGTTCTTTGGATCCTGTGTTGGAGGTATATGGTGCTTTTAGCAATAGGGACTTAACTTCCACCTCTGAGAGGCAACAACAATAGTCTATAATGTTTTCGGAATCTCTTGGACAACCTTGACTAATGGCTCCAAAGGGGGCATCTCATGCTTGGTTTTGGGGTTTTTGTTAGATAGTCTATGATACTTGAGGGGAACAGTCTCAGCCCAGATGAGAAAATTTCATTTAAACTATCTATGTATACGTATATGCAGACTTATATGAGTTATATGTAATTTTAGGTTAATAAAAATAATTTGATTCATTGTGACTTTTCAGGCACCCTTACTGTAATTTTGGCTCCCCCTTCTCCTGTATTTATGTCTCACCCATTCTCTAATTAAAGACCCACCATTTTTTTTTTTCCGTTTCTCCCTTCAGATCCCTTGTACCCTGCTATTCCCTTCTCTATTGCTCCTCCTCATAGTCCTTGTTTCTGCAGTTACTCCAGGCTGTGTATTCACATCCGAAGACTAGAGCTAGACGCTTTGGATGAGAGAGAACACAATTGTCTTCTGCGTCTGGGCTGCCTCACTTCATAGAATCTTTTCTAGTTCTACTCATTTACCTGCAAATTTCACTTTTCTTTACACCTGAATAGTATTCTGTAGTATATATGCACTAAATTTCCATGGTCCATTCATCAGTTGAAGGCCATGTAGGTTGTTTCCATTTCCTAACTCTTGTTAACCAGACAGTGCAGAACATGGTTGAGCAAGTATCCACAGGATAGGCTGCTGAGTACTTTGGGCGTATAAAGACATGGAGGCTAACGATAAGAGGATAGTTTTGTGAACACGAGAAGGTACTTTCAGTCCGACATCCTGTGTTTTACCACTAAAGAGCATCCTGGGTCTAGGACCTACAGCATTAACTGTTATATATTTTTGGAAGAAAGATTGTAATGCAGTTGAAAGACCTCAAACTTTAGAACTATGCAGAACTTGGCTGCATTTCTCACTGGAGATTGTACTAAATGTGGGGATAGAGTATAACACTCCCCTTGTAAGTTTGGTTGTCAGGTATCAAAAATGTGTTGGGTACGTAGCATGTGTACACTGAAATAGCTATTCTTATTACTGAAGGCAACAAGTGTTATCAGGGGAAACAAATTCAGAAAAACAAAACATCCGTGATTCTCCAGCAGCTGTTTTGACAAACATTCATACTATGAAACTGTAATGATTTAGGTACCCTCTTAAAACACACCATAACAAGATTTGCCTGGTACCAGAAAAGAACCATTAATGAATGACCCACCTGGCAAGTCTAATGGTTCGAGTCCTTTCCAAGCAAGGTGTGGTGCTGTTGACTGTTCTTTTCTTTGTGGGGATTCCTTAGGAATGCTCTCTCCAAGTTCTTCTTATTCCTAGAGCCTTCTTGGAGGTAGAGCTTTAATGTAAACCTTTCCACATTCTGATATAATCTTTTGGAACTTTGCTCATCTGCCAGAGACAACTCAGACCAACAGGTCTTTATTCACTGTCTATTTGCCTCTCCTTTAGGTACTGGAGCATCAGTAACTGTGACTGGAATGATGAAAATGTCCATGTTTACCCATACTGCATTCTTCTCTTCAGAATACCCTGTAGATCCTCTCACTCCCTGTAAAGAGATGGATCATGTAATTAAGTCTGGCTGTGGAATGTGAGCACAAAGCCCACAAATGTAAAACACAAGCTGGGACATTTCTGACCCAGTATGCTACCTTCTTAGTTTCTCATCTCAGGCCGCCTTGATAAAGGAGATGCTTTGATGAGTTAGTAATGTCATGTGGAGGAGGCTGGACCCATTTATTTTAATTTTTAATTTTTACTTTTTTGCCAGTGGGGGAAACTTCACCTGACTTACATCAGATTTCGCATGCTTGAGATATCATCTTGTACTCAGTTTCCGAAAGATCAGTTTGCTACTGTGCTCTGTCCCATCGTAGCATGACCTAAATACTAGAGCAAAATATTCTTGTAGAAAATGAGGGTATGTATGCATTGTTCACAAACACTAGAAGGGAGACGTGGTGGGGAGGCACTGACGGACTAGGCATTTCTATAGCAAGAAGTGTGATTTCCTGGGCCCAACTCATTTTTCCCTAGGCATCTTCTCTGTCCTTGGACCAGACTTTGAGTAGATGCCAGAGTAGAGAGGCTCACTCTTAAAACATGTAAAACGTTGTTATTTGATGATTTCATATATATATATATATATATATATATATATATATGTACATATATATATATAGTTTTTGTTCTTTGAAAATTTCATATAGTTCTAATGTATTTTGATGAATTCCATTTCCCTCTTTTATCCATCCTGCTTAGTGGTAAAAATAACTTGTCTTCCTTCAGCAGACAAAACTCAAATACTCCCCAGGGATGGGTGAGAAGACCATTCACCTGCACTTTGTTGCAACTACTATGAGATATCTTGATGGGAGATGTCATTCTGTAAATATGTTTCTCATATTGGTTAATGAATAAAGCACTCCTGGCCAATAGGAAAGCAAGATAGGCGGGGCTTGGAGACTAGGAGAGAGGAGGAGGAAGGAGGAGTTCCAAGACGGTGGACTGACAGAGAGATGTACTTGATGAAGATTCTGGACGCAGAGATGCTGACAACACAAGCTTCCTTATTTTTCTTAAATTTAATGTTGTTTAACAAAGCCAAAAAAACAGATGTCTTGCTGTATCTTAATACTCTCTTGAATATGGAATCTTTTATTATATATGTCTACCAATTTTTGTATTATTTGTGTTCCTTAACATTTTAGACTCCTTCTAAATTTCACAAGTGCTTATTGGACAATAGGCCCTCCCCATCATTCTGTGTTTATTTTCCTTTGAATTTAGTTATGGCCTTTTCTGTTTGTCCTTGGTTTTATTTTTCTATCATCAAGGTCTTGTTGACCAAAATTTTCTCCTGTACTTCCTAAAAGAACTGGTAGTTCCTGTTCTTCATCTCTAGTGGGTTTCTGCCACTTTGGTCAACACATTATGCTAAGTGGCAGGATACACGAATGAGGGAAGATCTGAGAGGAATATGGAAAAAATCTAGTTTTACTTTATTTTATTTTTTTTTTTTTTGAGACAGGGTTTCTCTGTATTGCTTTGGAGCCTGTCCTGGAACTCACTCTGTAGACCAGACTGGCCTCGAACTCACAGAAATCCACCCACCTCTGTCTCCTGAGTGCTGGGATTAAAGGCATGAGCTACCACCTCCCAGCTAAAATGTAGTTTTATTTACTCAAGCAAATCATTAAAATCACTCCAGTCAGAGCAAGTATAAACATGATGGGTGACTAAGAGTTTACAGGTGCTTTGATTTTGAGGGTACCTGGAAGGAGAGAGGGAGGAGGCCATCAAAGGCCAGAGAAGACTGGGAAAGGAGTAGGAAAGGAGGACCCTTCATCTACCAAGTCTGGACAGGCCTTGATGGGAATACCAATAAGTAAACTGTTTTATAGGTGCTGGGTCAAAATGACAAGAGCATTTTTCTTTATTTAAGTTGGAGATATTCGGGGGAAACAAACAAACAAACAAACAAACAAACAAACAAAAAACCCAATGGAATCTTGAAATTTGCAGGCAAATGGATGGAACTTGAAGAAACCATCTTGAGTGAGGTAACCTAGTTACAAAAAGAGGAACATGGTATGTACTCACTCATATATGGATTTTAGACATAGAGCAAAGGATCACCAGCCTATAATTCACACTGCCAGAGAAACTAGGATACAAGGAGGAACCTAAGAGATTCATACAAAGTCCCTCACAGAAGGGGAAATGAACAAGATCTCCTGAGCATATTGGGAGTGGGGGGGCAGTGAGTGGAGAGGGAGTTAGGAGAAAGAGAAGGAGAGGAGAGAACATGTGGGACCAGGAAGATTGAGTCGGGGGGGGGGGGGTGAATAGAACAACAACAAAGAGAGAAAGATCCTAATAGAGGGAGCCATTATAGGTTTGAAGAGAAATGTCTAGAGACCCACAAGGATGACCCCAACTAACAATCTGAGCAACAGCGGAAAGGCTACATTAAATGCCCTTCCCTGATAATGAGATTGATAACTAACTTATATGCCATCCTAGAGCCTTCATCTAGTAGCTGATGGAAACAGAAGCAGATACCCACAGCTAAACACTGAGCTGAACTCCTGGAATCCAGTTGCAGAGAGGGAGGAGGGATAAGAAAAGGGGTTAAGACCAGGCTACAGAAACCCACAGAGACAGCTGACATGAACAATGAGGAGCTCATGGACCCCCAGACGGATAGCTGGGAAACCAGCATTGGACCTACTCAGACCCCTTGAATTGGGTCTCAGTTAGAAGGCCTGGGCAGTCTAAGGGACCTCTGACAGTGGAACCAGGATGTATTCCTGGTGCATGAAAGGAATTTGGGAACAAATTCCCCATAGAGGGATACTCCCTTAGCCCAGAGACAGGAGGGAGGGCCTACACCCTACTCCAAATGACTTGATAGATTTTGATGATCCCTCCTGGAAGGCATCACCCTTCCTGTAGGGTGGGGAGGTGAGATGGGAAGGGAGGTCAGGGGGCATGGGAAGGAGGGAGAGGGAACTGGGATTGATATGTAAAATAAGACTATATATATGTATATATATACACACACATATATATATATACATACACATATACATATACATATACATATACATATACATATACATATACATATACATATACATATACATACACAACACACACACACACACACACACATATGGAGGCATTCCATTTCCCTAACATGCTATACTTTGTAATAGGAATTAATTTCCTTCTTCTCCTCCTCCTCCTCCTTCTTTTTCTTCTTCTTCTTCTTCTTCTTCTTCTTCTTCTTCTTCTTCTTTTCCTTCTTACTTAAACATACTTATCCTTTATTTCTCTTTTTGCTTTTTCTTAAGGGCCATGATAAACTAGAACACAAGAAACTCAGTGCTGGTTTCCAAGGGGGTTGAAAAAAGTACAGATGTTATCAAAGGGGCTAAACTGGGAGAAATAAAATAGATCTTTATTTATTTGAATAAACCTTCATGATTTTTGGTAAGAATATTTCAGAGATTTAAAATATTTATTTATTTATTTGAGATTTTATACAAAGTACTATTTTGTGTTTTCCTCCAATAAAGAATAATATCTTAGTTAAATAAAGTTATTTGTAAATTTGTATATTTATGTACAATATGTAACTTGTATATAGCATTAATACTTTTTCTGGGTACAACTATATGATCTTAGAGGGATAGAAATGAACAAAGCAGTTTTGGTTTTACATAAATATTGAATAAATATCTTTTAAAAATATTCAGAATTGTATAGACTATCTTAACTTTATTAAAATTTAAACTTTCAGATTTTTTTCTCTTTTATATTTATTATTATTATATTTATTTATTTATTTTTGTTTTTTGAGACAGGGTTTCTCTGTATTGCTTTCTAGCCTGTCCTGAAGCTAGCTCTGTAGATCAGGTTGGCCTTGAACTCACAGAGATCCACCTGCCTCTGCCTCCTGAGTCATGGGATTAAAGCTGTGCACCACCAAAGCCCAGCTGTTTTTATTATTTTTAAAACAATCTTGTTTTACATACCAGCCCCAGTTCCATTTCCCTCCTTTCCTTCCACCACCCCACCCCCCTCCCACCCCAACCCCTATCTCTCCATTCCTCTACTCTGATATGCTTTGGAATAGGAGTCAATTTCATTTTTCAGAAGTCTTGATAGCCGATAGTCTAGGCTTTGTGGACCCTAGAACCTCTGTGTCATTTACTTAATTTATTATAGCCCAGATGGCCATAGACAAACCCTAAACACATGCTTCCTCTCAATAAAAGTTTATTCAAAGACAGAGTGGGCTGAATGTAACCCAAGTACCACGCTCTGCTGAGCCCCTGTGTGGAGGCTTGAAGTGAGTTTTGGGGGCCAAGGTGTTTTTGTGGGAGGCAGGGGCGAGTAAATACTGATCAGAGGAGCCATCTGACATTAGAGAGGACATATTGGCTTTGGTTCCATTTACAGTTTTGTCTTTGGCTAAACTGCTCTACCCTCTGTCACCTCAGTGTTGTATTCATCTCTGGCTGATTAGGGATGTCTGTTTCCTTGAATTGTGAATATGTTGAAGGCAAGGTATTTGGTTTTATTTGTCTTTGACATGGGGCCTTGTTTATCTCAAGGTGGCCTCACACTCACTACATAGCCAAGGATGACCTTGAACTTCTGATTCTGCTGCCTTCCTCCTGGGAACTGGGATCACATGTGTCTGCCACCGTGCTCTGCTTATGCAGTGTTGGGGGCGAAGCCCAGGGTTTCACATGTGTTGGGCAAGAATTCTACCAACAGAATTACATCTTTAGCCCGTCTTACTTTTTTTTTTTTAACAGTCTGATTTTCCTTAGTTTCCGGCTGATGACTGCATCCATTACTTCTCATCTCTCTGTACTGTGAGACACATTTCTCCTCACATTGCTGTGAATCGTCCCGGGCCTGTCTCATCCTTGGAGGGCTAGTGACTAATGTAGTGATGGTCGCCTGGTCAGTGGAGCTGAAATCATACAGCAACGATGACTCCCCATCCACACACACATCCACTGTATTATCTGTCCTCCTCCTTTATCCCCCTGCCCCATCTTCCTGTTTTGGGAACAAAAAATATCTCTGACTCCACATGGCCAACACAGCTGTTCAAGTGGCTGCACACGCACAAGTGAATGGAGTCAGTGAGAGGGTGAGTCACCACACAACTGCACCATTTACCTCCCCCCACCCCATCTCCTCCTGACTTGGGAGTTATTGCCTGCGAGCCTGAGAGCCATGTGCAAGGAAGAGCCTTTGGGGGTGGAAGCAAGCCACTGGGCTAATTGGTCATTCACTCTTCGTCCGCCTACATAAGTAGCAGCATTCTGATCTAATGAGAACATGAGAGAGTTGGCCGAGTGGCTTAGTGCTATTGAAATATTTTCTAGAAAAGGACAAAACAATGCACAGCACAAGGAATAGATGCAATTTAGATGGAGCCTACCAATGTTTTTTGGGCTGTCACATGGAAAAAGCCTGTAACTAGAAAAGTTCATGAGAACAAACACTCCTCTTATTCCCAGAGCTGTTAACCAAGTTAAATCACGAGAAGTCATGGAACTGAACCTCTTCCGTGGCAAATGGCCCTGCCTGATCATCTCAGCTGAGACTGTTTGTCATTGTGATGGTTTTATTTGGATCTTGGTTGGCATGGGTTTGAAGTCTATGTGACTGGATCTTTAGCAATAATCACATCAATATGTGATTAGTACGCCATTCACTTTCAGTAAATTTCTCCTACGGTGAGGATGGTGGCATTCATGATATGGAAAATGTAGGCTGAAATTGATCTTACTTCACACATTGATGGTGTTTCCTGCCTTTCTGCTGACCTTGGTCAACTTTCTGTAGTCATAGCCCTCACATCTTCTTTCAAAGCTCCTTTCCTCTGCTCTGCACCGGGCTTGCCAGGGGATTGCATTTGGATTCTCAGGCTGTGGAGGAGGGTAATAGACAAGAATGAAGCTGGAGGAGCAGCTGCTGGTCCATTCTCTGCCAAGGCTTGGCAGCAGATTCCTGGGCAGGCAGGAGGCACCTGGTTCACACAGGACCAGCACAGCTGGTCCAGCTTGTGACTGGCAGAGTGTAGCTTCCTTCGTCACCGAAGTGACTGGCCCTGTGATCTTGCTCAGCTTGCTGAGACTGAGAGGGATGCAGTGAAAACAGGACACCTCAGCAGAGCAGGTGCAAGTCACGTGCCACTAATGAACAATAGGCACTTTGCACACAGGAGGCTTTGATCTGAGCTCAGCAAAGCTGCTCTGTTGGACAGGCTGTTGGCTAAGGCAGACGGTATGGAACAAGGGAAGGGTCCTTAATCCAAGATCACCAGTGCAAGAGTGATTGCCAGTAACACACATAGTCAAACACTCTCAGTTTCAGGGATCTCTGTGGGAGAAAGCAAAGTGTTAGTAGAAACAGAATATTCAGGAAGTGATAGGTTCCCATTATTGACAGATATAGTCTGAACCTCCATTTCTATCTTTGCAACCTATAGCCTATGCATCCCATTAGCCATCTCAGTGCAGTCTGCTTCCTGAGCCCTGTGTAAATATTTCCGATGAACATAGGACTCAGTTGATGTTTATACTTGAGTCATTCTCCTCCACCCCCCAATGAAGGAACCATTGCTTCTAAATGTGTATCTCAGGGTCTAGAGATATGGCTCAGTGGTTAAGTTTGCTCTGCTATAACAGAGAATGTGAGCTTGGCTCCCAGCACCCGGTTCAGGCAGCGGTGACTTCAGGGAACCCAATGCTCTCTTTTGGCTTTGTGGGCATTTGCACTCAGATGCACATACCTATATGTAGACAGACAGACAGACACACACACACACATACACAATTGAAAAAAATCCTTATATTTTTGCTACCCTTATTGGCCTTAACTCTACCCTATGGGGTTATCTAAGACAATTCCTTCTGAGGAAGAGGGCATTTATATTTGAATCTTGAATCTTCCAGGAAATGTTAGCAGGAACATTGTAGTACATTAAAAATTTAGATGAATTAAATATTAAATAAAACAACTTGTTATTTTTGTGTACTAAACTGTGCCTTTTCACTACAGCATGGCCTCTAATATATAGTTTCCTACCTTTAAAAATAGATGGGATTACAGACATTTTATGATTAAAATTTTTTTTAAACATGCTGTCTTGGCTGCCATTTCAAGGATGCATAAATATGGCTGGGGTGTTGGTGGACCAGTGGTTGGGAACACTTGGTGAATAAGCAGAAGGACTTGAGCTCAAATGCTCCAGCATTGGTAGGCAGAGAGTGGGGGATGTTGGGAGTTTCCTGGACAGTCAGCCTTGTTGACAAGGCAAGTTTCAGACTCTTTTCCAAAATAGGAATGCCACAGTGGAAGACACTCTATGTCCTCATTTGATCTCTGCATTCAAGTACGTGTGTGTGTGTGTGTGTGTGTGTGTGTGTGTGTGTGCTTACTACACAGATGTGCATGCTACCCAAGTCCCCAGGATGAGGAAACATAAGCTAACACATAGGTGAACACACACACTAATTTCAGTTGAGATAAGATTGTAAGCTCTCTGGGTCTTGTGCTATTGTGTCTGTTTGCCCTATAACATCGGTCATCTGTACAGCAGTGGCTATGATTCCATATCAGTCATCCAGTATCTTCTTTAGAGATGGCTCAGCAGTTAAGAGTGCTGGTTGCCCTTCCAGAGGACCTGGTTTAATTCCCAGCACAACAGCTCACACCTGTCTGTAACTTCAGTTTCAGGGGATCTGAATCCTGCATACAGACCAAGAGATAGACAACAAAGACAGAGATGACACACAAAGCACATGCATGCATATGAGAAAGAAACAGGCAGAGAGAGAGAGAGAGAGAGAGAGAGAGAGAGAGAGAGAGAGAGAGAGGGAGGAAGAGAGAAAGAGAGAGGGAGAGACCCTTAAGTTATAAAGTTACTAGGCAGAGAATATGTCCAAGGCTAGTAGAAGTTTTTAACCATTTTTACAACCTTCAGAAGTCACCGCTTTCCCTGCCAAGGGCTTTCAAGAGTGTTCTCCCCCTCAACAGCCTGGTTTCTTTCTTCTGAGCAGTAACATTTGAATTGGAGGAATATGTATGTGTATATATATGTGTGTGTATATGTATATGTACCTGAGAATGTTTTAATTTATTTAATTATTTTATCATTTGAGAATTTCATATGCTGTATAATATGTTTTAATCTATTCCCGTCCCTCCCTCCCCTACTCCATAGTATCTTTTCTTCCCATCTTCATATTACCCCTCCCTCCCCTTACTAAATCCACTTAGTGCTATCTGTATGTGCATGGGTGTAGGAGCATCTACTGGAGCATAGGTCACCTCTGACACCTCTGACACTCTGTCCTCTTTTCTACCTCTTGGTGGGCATGGTGTTGCTGTCTCAGGTTCTACATCGATGGGTACCAACCTCTCTTCTGCTTTTCTCTAAGTGTGTCAAGAGGCATCACTGTTTTGTCTGACAAGTCTTACTTCAAGTTTCTCCTATTTAGTATGCCTATGCTATTTTTTTTGGGGGGGGGAGTGGGTGAGTCTCTCTCTCTCTCTCTCCCCCTCTCTCTCCCTCCCTCCCTCCCTCTCTCTCTCTCTCTCTCTCTCTCTCTCTCTCTCTCTCTCTCTCTCCAGTTCTCTTACTTAGTTTTGCTCTATTTAGTTGGAAAGTTTGCTCTGGGATTTTCAATCTTTATTCTGACATTTTGCAATTGTAATTTTGCATTGTTTTGAGAACTTGTCGCAATCTCCAGTTGCATCAATGCTGTCTTAGTCCACAGGAAAGCTGCTGTAAATGAAAACCACTGGTTAGTTTGTGAAGAATAGAGTTTCTGGAGCCTGGGGAGTCTAAGAGTATGATGCTGGCATCTGGTAAGGGTCACTTGGGCACATCATACTCTGGCACAAGGAAAGGCAGCCCAAGATGCAAGGTTAGATATTTCTTCCTCTTCTTATAAAGCTACTAACGCCATCATGGAACCCTTATCTTTACAACCTCACTGAATCCAATCCTAATTGTAGTCTACCTCCAAATGTCATGAATAGACATTAGTTTCATTTATGAACTTTGTGGGGATGCACTGAGGCCATAGCAAATGCCAGTTTGAGCCTTCAGTCTAGAGGTTCATCAACTACATGAGCTTGCTTGTTGGCCCACCAGTCTTCCCCTTTGTCAGAAAATCCCTGGGTTCTTGTGGGAAAGCAGCCAATACTCTGCAGAGCTTTGCGCATGTAATTTGAACTCCCCAGTTAGTTTCTCCCTACTCCCCACTACCTTACAAGCCTGGCTCTGCCTGACTCTGGTAATCCTGCCAGAGACTACAGGGTACTGGAGAATCTCGAACCGTATCACGTGGTGATCCACAATTCCCCAAAGAGTTTGTTTTGTTTTCCTGTTGAAGAGGGGAGCAGGTGGCGGGAGACGGAGTAGCATGAGCTCACTTTTGCCCATCTGGAGTGCTTGCCTCCTGCTGTGCACAAATATCCTCCCAGCATTTGCGGCCCTGGCGTACCACCTCAGAACCCGGTGCCCCTTTTTGTTCATGTCCCTGTTGTTGCAAATGTGATCTGGACTCTGGTCTCTAACTAAGGTAAAGACTATACCCTCTGGAGTCCAGTTGCACTTGGCTGTGTTAGCATATTTGTGCTGAGCAATTATACTACAAAAAAAAATCTATTCCCCCCAAAGTTGATGTGGGTTTTGTTATTGTGTCATGTATGGCTTGCATTCACTAAATGTGTGTGTGTGTGTGTGTGTGTGTGTGTGTGTGTGTGTGTGTGTATGCTCATGAGGGTGTGGGTGCATTTGAGTACAGGTTTGTGTGTGCAAGAGTGTGGAGACTGGAGGTCAAGCTTGGGTATCATTCCTCAAGCACCATCCACTTTGGTTTTGAGACTGTGCCTCTCACTGGTTTGAAGAGGAGGTTACTGACTGGCTCATGCATCACAGCGATCACCCTGTTTCTACTTCTTCAGCTCTGAGATCACAGAATATGCTACCACACCTAAACAACTAATTCCCCTTCCTTGACCTCCCTGTACTCTTCCTTGTCTGCCTTGTCCTCCTTCTTATGTGGGTTCTGGTGACCAAACTCAGGCCCTCGTGTTTGTGGAGCAAGCATCCTATCAACTGTCCCTACCAAGTGTTTATAAAGTGACTTCTGATGTATTATTAGCAAATCACTGACCAATTATATCTCTATATCTATGAAAACCCATATAAAAGCTGCTCCTTTTGAGGGGATTTTATCTAATTATTGATTTTTGTCTTTTGGAAACAAACATAAATCATTGAGATTGTTCAGGGATTTTGTTTTTGTTTATTCTTTTGGTTCTGCAGAGCCTATGAGAAGTAGACTACCAGAACATCCTCCATAGCACACTGAGTATGTATTTGCTGACAGTCATGTATGGATAAGTATTAGCTCTGATGTCACAGAGGAGAACGACAGAGGACCAGCTGTTTATTGAACTTGTGTGGAGACTCAGTTTACCTTGGAATTCTCATGTGGTTTTATACAATGATCAACAAAGTAAGGCACCTCACTGTTATTTTGCATCCTGCTCAGTCAGAACATGTCCTGTAGCCTATCTTGATGGCAGATAATGTAAGCCAGCTTAGGGTTCTCCCAGATCACATGCTGATTTCTTGAATATAAAGCTGTAATAAGAAAAGAGCTTTAATTGATTCTTCCAAGGATTAATTACTCTCTTGAAGCCAGATGGAGTCAAATTTGGTGCTTAGAATAGATGCTATTTGGTTTGTTTGGACATCTCTCTCACGTGGTCATAAAAGTTCTCCTCTGTCTCGTTTTCTTCCCAGGGCTACCCATATTAGATATTACCCATAATAAAATATGACATGAGTTCTCACCTTCCCTAATCCCTTTTAAGTGAAATTATCAGCAATATCAGTAGCAATAACTGCAGAATTCTGGGATATGAGAACAATAGAAGCACAATGACCTAGTACATTGAATATCAAGTGGGGGCTCTAGCTACACAGTTCATGATTGAGTGTTAGGAACCCCATAGCTATTTATTTATGAATGAGTAGTGAAACTGGAAACAAAAACGAAGGTAGTAGGGAATTGTAGGTATAAAGTAAACCTTTCTAGTTTCATGACAGAACATTCCAGAACACAACAGGTTAAAATGAACTCAATACAAACTTTGATAAATCATGGCATTAGCTCCAACTGTGTGAAAGACAAACTTTGGCCCTAGGTCTTGCTCAATTATTTTGGTCAGGCTTTTACTTTTCATTATATTAATTTTTTAATAATTCCCCCAGGTCTGAGAACTTATAGTATTTCTTTTTTTTTTTCTCAAAGAATAAAGGGGAGCTAGCTTGTTGGACCCATTCCCTATGGTGGGATGCCATGCTCAGTCTTAATGCATGGGAGAGGAGCCAGGTCCTGCCCCTCTCTATTATACCAGACTATGTTGACTTCTCATGGGAGCCCTTACCCATGAGTAGGAGTGGACTGGAGGTGGGCTGGGGGGTCGAGGGAGGGTGGAAGGAGGCAAGGGAGTGGAAGGAGAGATGGGAGGGAGAACTGTGGTTGGAATGTAAAATAAAATAAATAAAAAAGAAAGGTGGGCATCAGAATTGAATTCTTTATCAAGAATTCCCCCGATTTCTAGTTATTTTATTGCACTCCCATATCACAAGTAATTTATTTATTCCTTTATTTTGGTTGGCTCTCTATGCTAAGTGTCTAGGGCAATCAAATGAAAAATTAGGAAGGAGAGATAAAATTTATTCAAATATTGTCTTGACCTACTTGATTAATGCAGGATGTTGTCACAATTTTGCCAAACATTGGGCTTGTTCCTTCAAAATTGTAATCTATGTCCTTGCCAAACAGCAGCTTCATTGTAGTTATAGAAATTGAATAGAATAATTCAATCTTGACCTTGTGTCCCAACCACAAATAAAGTCTCAATCATTTGGAAATAGAGTGAAAGCTCCTCATATGCAACACCTACATCCACTATACTTCCGTAGAGTTCAGGGTGGCACCCAACCAACTTCCATTGAGTTCAGGGTGGTGCCAGTAGCTGCTTGCCTCCCAAGAGACACTGATGGGCTCCAAGGCACATTTAATGACATGCTCAGGGCTTTCATCTCACTTGCTTGAAAACGTTCCTTTCCCCCTGCTCTCCCTGTAGCGTGTAGAATGATTCTGCATGCACAGAATCCTCCTAGACTTGGATTAAAGTAGACTGAATGATGCAGCCCTTCTCTACATTAGTTTTTTTCCTGCTTGCCTCCTAGCACTCCCTTTTAAGCAAGACTTACTTTTCTGTCTGGTTCTTGAGTTTCCCTATAGCCTTTGCTTTCATGGTTAATTCTACCTAGAAATTCTTTCAGATTTGTATATTTAAGTGTCTAAACATACATGCGTGCATAAATGCATAGTTAGGTACATGTGCACGAAACTCAAACATGCAGAAAAACTATTATGTGGCATTTCACCTTCTCCATCAAAACCCTTTGGATTCTATTTGTGTCTGTGTGCATACATGTGTGCAGGTGTGTGTTCATATGTGTACGTGTGTGTAGAGGCTGGAGGTTTATGTTGGGTATCTCCCTCAATCGCTTTCTACCTTACATTTTGAGATAGGATCTCTCACTGAACCTGGGGCTTCTTGATTTGACTAGAGTGGTTGGTGGGGGAGATGCTGGGGTCTTCCTGTCTCCACGCCCCTGGCATTGGCATTGTAATGTAGGTTTTGGGAAAGCAAACCCAGGTCCTTAATCTTGTGTGGCATGTACTTTGTCAACTGAGCAGTCTCCCTGGATCTCCCTCTGAGTTCTTGTAGCTGGAGTCACACCTCTTCCTTGCACGACTATAGCTGTCCTTTGACATGCCCACAGTCATCTCTGTGCACTGTGGCATGTTGCTCTGGAGCATACCTGGAATGCTGATTTACTAGATACGGGCACTTAGCACTGTGAGAGGAGAGGCAGAACTTTGCCCCCTCACATCCCTTCCACCAACAACGCTCTTGGGAGATCTCAGAAAGTTTCATCAATTGAAGTCATGAACACACACTGGGAAGAAATAATCTGTTTAGTAAGAGTGGCCCCTCCCTTGAGTTTTTAATTTGGATTTAGAAATTATATAGATACTGACAACTCTAATGGGAAACCATTCCCTTCATTCCTAAGGCAGGACACATAAGCCATTAAAATCACTAGTGTGGAGAATTGCAAGCATGTGTGTAGGAGTGTGCCTGTACTTCAGGGGTGGGGATAACATAATGAATGACTCGGTGAACTTATTAAAATATAAGCTCAGAGTATGTGTGGCCAATTATTTTATGTAAAGCATTTCTTGCCCTGGGAATGGGTGTATAGGTTCTCGAAACCTACCAACTGTACCACCTCCCTAAGTCTGGCTCCAGTTCAAACCTCCTGGAGCTATGGTCCTGCCCCTTGGGAGCTGGCTTACTGCCACTGTCACATCATCACATGTGACTTTCCTCTTTGTACATACTCATCAGAGAACTTTCCCTGACTATTTTTTCACTTACCACTCATTCATTCCCCAATGCTTTTATAGCCGAAGGAAACAGTCGAACAGCCTCGGAGTTAAATTTAATTGTGCTTTCTATAACTCCCAAACAGAACTCTGCTTTCCTTTTTGGGAAATAAAGGTTCTTTATGGTGTGGAGCCTTCCTATTGATAAATTAAGCTTCAGAAGTAAATTTAGATATAAAGGAACAAATTCTGCTCAGGAAAGCCACCCACTGTGCATAATAAAGTTATTTATAATGAGGAAATTCAGGGATTAAAAAACAGACTCTTCTCTCAAGGATATCAAGGCAGAAACCAGGGCAGACACTGAAGACTAGAAACATGGTTGGATGACAAAGGGACTACTAAAGAGAAGTTAATGAAGACACGGAATACGAGGCAATTAGTAGTCTGCCGTCACAACTAATGAGAGTGTTTGAAAACTCTGCACATCCTTTGAATAAAGCAAAGGTGCACCTATTCAATAGGGACACCCAGCCATGCTGGTTATATTATGAATTTACCCTGTGAATCAATGAATATATAGAACACTGGCTTATTCATGTTAGGCTGTGGATATATTATTCCCTTTAAGGTGAAAAGACACTTGTTTGTGATATGTGTGTGTTTCTCTCTCTCTCTCTCTCTCTCTCTCTCTCTCTCTCTCTCTCTCTGTGTGTGTGTTTGTGTGTGTGTGTGTCAGTGTGATGAGCATGTGGAAGTCAGAAGGCAAGCTCAAGTATCGGTCCTTTCTACATGGCAACAGGGTCTCTTGCTGTTAGTTCACTCCCTTGTGTATGAGGCAAGCTGGCCTGCAGGCTTGTCTTCTGGTTGCAGTATACTGGGATTGCAAATGCATTCGTGATCCTATTCAGCTTTTTATGTGGGTTTGGGGGATCTGAACTCAGGTTCTCAGGTTTGATGCATGCTCTCTCCCCATGCTCCCCCCTCTCCAGCCCCCAGGCTGCTTGTCATTTCAGACCTCTGTGAGCCACTTTTAAGTTTTTTTGTATTATTGTTGCTCTGTCATTATTATTTTCCACCTGGGGAGAACTATATGATAACCATCTTTCCCAGTCTCTCCCAGTCTATACAGCAGGTCACCATGAAGATCTGTACCACTCCTAACTGCCGAGTTATCATTATTAAGAAAAGAAGAACCCTCATTTTTTTTTTTTTTTTTAACCATCATAACAGCAAGGAAGAGCCTTAGGCGGAGGTGATGCCCAGCTGTTAAGAGCACTTGCTGCTCCTCAAAATGATGTGAGTTTAGTTCCTAGCATCCATGACTGGAGGTCCCTGTAACTCCAGTTCTAAGGGATCAGTGCCCCCTTCTGGCCTCTATGGGTACCTGCATACATGTGTCATATACTCACACATACATATGTACACATCAGAAAAAAATTGTTGACATGCCATTCTTTGTTGATTCCCAAGGGAGACCTTTTCCCATCTGAGACAGAGGAGGAGTGGATGGGGAGGGTAGAAGGGAGGTGGGGGCTAGGGAGGGAATGGAGGAGATGAGGGAGGGGAAACTGTGGTTGGTAAGTAAAATAAAATAAAATAAAATAAAGAACCATTTGCTGATTTACATGTAGTCCTCACATAAAACATGTGTGACTTTAGAAAAGTCACATAAGGTACATTACTCTATGATGAAGCCTATACCAACACGCTTAATTTGTGTATGTATGTTTGTATGTATAACAGTGTTCTGCCTGCATGTATGCCTGCATGCCAGAAGAGGGCACCAGATCTCATTACAGATAGCTGTGGGCCATCATGTGATTGCTGGGAATTGAACTCAGGACCCCTGGAAGAACAGCCAGTGCTCTTAACCTCTGAGCCACCTCTCCAGCCCCCTTATTTGTAAACTTTTATAGATAGTCACAAAACTTTATGCTGATGTGACTGGCAATGCTGGGCCTCCAGAACAACAAAACTAGACCAGAGGATGAAAAGATAACCTGCATATGCTTTTTGTTGCCATGGCAGCAAGCAAAGCAAGGACTGCTTAGTATTTATTTCCTTGGCCGTGTGAGTGAGTGTGTAGGCACACCTATCCACTCTGCTTTCAATCACACAGTTCTAGAAAGATTTAATGTGCGCTATGCAAGCCCAGGTTGCGGTCTTGGGCCAGTTACTGCTAGATATGATAATCAATTTGCTCACTAAAATGAGAGTTTACTCCCCTACCCTGTCCTCGCCAACATCTTGCTATGGAACCAAGCTGGCTGAACTCCCAAAGCAGCTGATTGCCCTGAAACTCAGGGTCTGTTGCCTCAGCCTCCCAAGGACTGGGATTAGAGGCATGTGCCACTCACCCAGCTGTCTCTATAGTTCTTTTCTAAATTAAAAGGTTACAGAGTACAGCTCATGGGACAGAGTTATAGATACAACCATTAAACGGCTGTGTTACTCACTTGTGAATTTCTGTTAAAAGCATTCGTTTTAAGATCTGTTTTGTAGCAAAGTGGGGAGCATTATCCAATGTTGGTTTGCCAAAAGATTACAGTTTAGCCCTTGAAATAAATGTTTCCCAAAATAACAGCATTTGGGAAACGTTGAGGCCCGGTTCAGTCCTTGCTCAAGAACTAAGAGGCCTTTTATATTCCAAGGGCAGAATACTGAGTACCAACAGAAACAAGAAGCCCTCAGTCCCGCTCGCTGCGCCCGGGGACCCAGGGCACTATTATTAGCGTGGCATACAAAATAGATTTGGTAAACACTGGAGAAGCCCTGCCAAGGAGCGTCTCAAAGACATATGGTCTTTTGTAAGTACCACGAACATTGAAAACAAGCAAGATGTCCTAATTAAGAGGGAGCCTTTCAGACATCTTGTTCTAAAACTTAGTATTGAGCTTCCGAAACAGGCAGAACTTTAGAGGTGGGGCAAAACGCCCAGTGCCTTTCCCCAGTGAGATGAACTAGAGAGCTGCCATCTCCACTTTGACCACCAGAGGGAGGGCAACTACGTGGAATCAGCCAGGAGCCGACTTGTAGAGTTCAGACAGGCTCCCAGGTCTCCCACCACGGATGGACCTTCTGTGGCTTTTTGAGATAGCGGAAATGGAGAGGACGAATCCTGCCTTTCTTTATTCAGTGGCGCTAAGGTATGCGTATTATTCCTTCATTTTCACAAACTTCAGTAAGGAGAGTGCGCATTTAGCTGAATGACTAAATGGGTTTGGGGAGATTAAATAGCCATTCTTCTAACCCACGTTGCCTCGTGTGTGTACCTGAGTTTCTCACTACACGTGCTCCTCTTTTGTGTCCAGTCATTAAATCTTTGTAACGATTTTATGGGAGAGTTTGCACTAGTCCAAGACTCTGAACTCTTCCCCAAATCCTTGTTCTGAGTCTCCTTGACTGGGCTTTTCTCAGGTAAGGGACCTGACGTTGGACTACACAGGTCCTGCTATCAGCCCTGTTCCTAGCCTGTGTTCAACTGAGAGTCAGTGATTGATAAGAGTGGCTGGCATATGGCTATTTTGTCATGGAGGGGTACCCATGAAGAATGGGGCATAGTTTTGATGCTCAAAGTGTTTAACCATATTTCTTAAACATATTGTTTTATATAATATATAACAGCCAGTTGGTGTGTGTTTCCCTGGGGGAGACTGTTTCTCAACCCTCAGGCTCTCAGCATCCCTCCGTTGTCTATAGTTCTCTGTGTTGAAGTACAGACAACTAAGGTTGAAGCACCCCCGGCTTTCCCCTGTCCACATTAGCACGTCGATTAGTGGCATCCTTGTTCAGCTCCTGCTTAGGAACCTGAACGTATTTTTTGAACTTAATGGAAATCAGAACAGTAGTGGTTAAACAAAATAGTCTAAAACAAACATTATCATTTCCTTCTCATTGTAAACACCTCCCCAATATACATACAGAACCCCCTGTTAGGAAAGGGGTGATTTCTAAGGGAATAACTTTACAAAAGAAATTAGACAGTGACTTTTTGTGAGAAACAACACTTTATTTATTCTTATTCTCTGACAGTTTCATAATGTATTTGACAAACTACTTATTTAACCGCTCATTCCTCCCTCACTGAAACTTTCCAACAAGTGTCCCCCCTCCTAGTTTTGAATCTCCCATGTGTTTGTGACCCACTGGGTTTAATTAGGAATTTTGTCTGAGCATAGTCTAACTTACTTTATTTATTTATTTATTTATTTATTTATTTATTTATTTATTTATTTTTGAGACGTCATCACTCACTGAACCTGGAACTCATTGGTTAAGTGTCTTAGATGACTGGCCAATGAGCTCCAAGGATCCTCTCTGCCTTGCTAGTGCCTAAATACAGATGGCTGTCAGTGTGCCCAGCTCTTATTTGGGTGCAGGGGACCCAATCATAGTCCATCATGTCTGAGTGTGAAGCGTTTGAACCACTTAGCCCTCTCCATAACCCCTAAAACCAACCTTGCTTCAAGTTAAGGAACATTTGATGTCAAGTTATTGGGAGCGGATCTCAGGTCTCCTGGTCTGAGGCCATTTGGTTAGTGGGAACAAGGGTGCCTGCTGAGCTTAGAAAGAGCTCTTTCTACCAAGCCAAGCTAAGTAAGCACTCTGATTCTGGAAAGGGTTCCTAACTAAAAATATGAATAAGGACCCCCTGAAAAGGAAGGCTTCCACACAGACAAGAATTCTAACAGGAGACAAAACTCCCATGAATACATTGTGTCTTGCTTTTGACTGAGTCTTGGAAGAATTGAGGGTGGGGAGGGCATAAGGGCAGAATTGAAGGTGCTAGACTTACTTAACTCCATACTTTTTTTTTTTACATGAAGAGTGTGTACCCTGTTTAGCTTTTTGTCAGCTCAATACAAGCCGGAGTTATCTGGGAAGAGGACGCTCAGTTGAGAAAATGCTCCCATTACATTGTCTGTGGGCAAGTGTGTTTTCTTGATTGATGATGGATGTGAGAGGGCACAGCAGACTGGCAGCAGCATCCATCACTGAGCCACATGGTCCTGGGTGCTATGAAAGAGCCGGCTGAACAAGCCAGTGAGCATCAGTCCTCCATAGTTCTGCTTCAATTCCTGCCTCGAGATTCCTGCCCTGAGTTCCTGCCCTCACTTCCCTTCATGTTGGCTCTACATGGTAGGGTAGAAGAAACCCTATTCTTCTGACGTTGTTTTCAGCCATGGGGTTTCATTACAGCACTGGAAAGCAAACTAGAACAGTGTGAAAATATCAAAACCTACCACAACAATCGTAGTGGCAGATTTGCATCTCTGTTTGGCGGGACTACACATTCATTTCCTCCAATGCTGGTTGCATAAGCTCTTTATGACTAAGGGGATTATTAATACTGCAGCATTTGAAAGATGGAGCCACATTAATTTCGAGCAAGATGTTTTGGAGCACATTTGTGTTCATGAAAATGATCACCTATTAATTTAATGCAACAGCAGAAGCAAGCTGGGATGAGAGGGGACAAGAACGAGGGAGACAGGAGGTAGGGGTTGTGTGATGCATCTTAGACTCATTCGTGGGACCACAAAGGTCTGAACTACTATCCATGTCAGTCTGCTGCTATCCCAGAGTGACCTCTAAAAGGGTGAGTTCCAATTAGGGACTATTGAGCAAGAGTGGAATATTTGACAAGATTGAGTAAGGCTGGGATCTTTTGGGATCAATACATGAATCAATCTCTACCTAGGCTCCACAACTTGGCAAAATAGCTCATCAGGAGACATGGTATTGATGGTGATATGGGTGTTATCGATGATGGTTTGTAATCTGACACTGAAATCAGGAAGGGATTCCAAAAACAGAAGCCATAGTGGATCATATACTAGTTCACTGCATTATTAATTAGAGGCTAGATGTTACATCATGGCAAGAATACTTCCATCAACTTAGGGTTTGATACCATCTTCAAGCCAGGGATGGCTGGGCAAGGCTGATTGTTAGCCTCAGTCAGTTCACTACTTTCGCAGTATGGAGGATGGAACCCTTTGGCATGCTGGGCAATGACTCTACCATTAGCCACATCCCATATTTTTGTTATTTGAAACTGTTCTAGGTTATCATGCTTGAAATGAGTGGTTCTTCTATAGCAAATGAAACTACCAGGCCAGTACCCTCCCAGTGTCTTGTTACATTGTGTGCCATGCCTCTCGCATCTCCTAATGTGCTGTTCTTCCCTTCTGAAGACCTGCATGCTCTACCACCAGAGGCTGAAACAGGCTCCTTCCCGTGCTGTTCCTACACAAGCCTGAACTATTTCACCAAACACCTGGTCCTCTGGACAGTTCTTATGTGTGACTTCACCCTGGCTGATTAGTCATGGTGTGGTGGTCACAGCTCTTTTTCTGGACTTGATAATGCCCCAGCATTCGCCTCTGCCTGTGCCAATTTATCATACACCAAACTGCCCAGGCCGAGGGCCAGGAGGATGCGAGGTGTCCTGTGACTGCTGTGTTCTGGTCTTTGGTGTCTGGGAGCTCTTTAGCAAGGGCCAGCTGCTACTTCCTTAGTTAGGGAGGGGTGGCACAGCCTACAGGCAGACAGCAATTAAAATGGCTATTTCTCCAGTTCACTACAATCAAGCCCTTTCTTTGGGGATTGTTTGGTACTATTGCCTTTCCCAGAGACTCCTTGGCTGTATCTACCCAGGATTAAAGTGATGCCTTAGGCACTTGGGGAGATGCTGGGAGGCGATTGAGGGTTCTCTGTCTCCACCCTCCACTGTGCTTCAAAGTCCCCTTTCTTTTAGAGGGGAAAGTCCCGGAACTGGTGGGATTGCCCCAGGGAGTCAGAAAAGCAGGGTTCAGAAACACTTTCTTACAATGTCCTCATTTTGGGTCACAGGGAGGGGAATGAGGCTTAAAACAATAGCTTTTAAAAAATCTATTCTAATGTTGAAACATGGTTTAAATCAGGGTCCTTAATGTCTGCGTTAGTGGTAAGGGAACCTGGGGTTTGCATATGGATATCAGTGCTTGAATGACTATTTTCTAAGTTCCAGCTTTGAAATACTGAAATGCTATGATCAAGTTTGATTGAGAGGAGAGGCATGGGAGTAGGAGAGAGACTTAGAATCAGCTTGCCCAGGCTGTGACTTTCTTCTGGTTTCTGGAACCAGAGGCTGGAGGAGACACCTTCTCCCATGCTAGGGGAACTCTCTTATTCCCATCAGGAAACAGGCGGGAGAGCATTTTAGGAGTTTCCAGTTTTTGGCTTTTTTTTTTTTTTCCAGAAAGTAGAAGGGTAGGAAAATGGGAATAGAAGGGGAGAGAATTCTGGGCACCCGAGACAGCTTCTTCCCACAGATGGCTGTCTTGCTATTGTGAAGAAATCAAATGGCTTATCTGGTCTAGACCTAGAGCTGACAGTTTCCAGCATCAAGAAGAGCCCAGGGTCATTGCTGTTGGGAGAAACGGAACATTTAAGATGCCTATTGGACAAGACGAATCACTGTCTCTGGGGGAACATTAACACTGATGAAGACAGAATCCAAGCTCGGCTTGCCGAGGTGAGACCCACCTCCCACCACAGGGCTGCTGAAGGTTACTCTTCCCTTTCCACCAGGTCTTGAGCTGGGATGGCTCCCAGTGAGCCAGGAAGGTAGATGACCTTGCATCTGGAACAGAAGGGACGTGGTCTCCCTGGTCTAACCTGCCTTGAGTGACAAGAGAAGGGCAGGGAAGAGTGTGGAGAGAGGGAGAGTGCTGAGGAGGACCGTGTGCCACTGAGATCTTTCTGGCGCGGTAGCAGCTGGCATCCTGCTCTATTGAGATTGGCTGGCCCAAGAGGATCCTAATTACCACACAACTGCTGCCTTCATAATCACAGTGATAGCAGCAGTGCGGGCGGAAGGATATTCGAGATGGATCTGGTGACGGCTTCGGAGGATGCCGGAATCATTGTTCTTTGCCCTGGCTTCAAACAAGGGGGCTGTTGCCAGCTGCCTGCTAAGTTTGAAACAGCTGTCCCCAAGAAAGGGCCAACCCTTCCTTCCTGCCTCATCTCCAGAGCAGACACCAGCCTCAGCCATCAAATCTGTCCCTATTTCCTTTGGTCATGGCAGCCACCCCCCCACCCAGCCCTCTGGCCATTGCAGTAGGGGGCTGCCTGGAAGGCCCTTAGGACTGCTTACTCCAGGAGAGACCAGAGAGGGAATTCAAAAGTGTGGAAGGAGGTCAGGAAGAGCTGGGCTGGAAAAGAAACTTGCATTTCAAGAATTCAAAGATGACACCTCTGAGGAAAGGTCCTGATAGCAAAGAGGAAGACTATAAATTCAGTAGTTAGATGACCTCTTTGATTAAAAAAAATCCAGGAAAAACAAAGGTATTTTTCTGGTAGACTCTATGTATGAATGTATGTATGCATGCATGTATATATGTGAGGTTTTCTTTTTCTTTTGGATGAAGTTCTCAGGTTTATGGCCAATGTAAGTGGCTTTGAGGACAGCTCTCAGTGGAGTCAGAGAGCGAGTCAGAGCTTGAGATTCAAACAAGGGATGGTAGAAATGGAAAAAAGGGGATGGGAGTTGGGGAGGCTGGAGAAGGATGCATAGCCTACTTTGATTTGTCTGTTTTATGATTGGTTCTCAGGAAGATGCTGGGACTTATCAATGACAGGCAGTCATTGTATACTCTCCAAGTCCTTTGGTGGCTTTCTGACTTCTGGATACTAAGGAGACTTCTGGAAGAAGAAATAACATAGCAGATTTATCAGCTGACCATAGCTCTCTTAGGAGTGTAGTGACTGGTTATGACATAGCAGAGAGCCATACAACGCTGACTTGCCATGCTGCTGCTCAGGGTGGACATACTGGGGGAGAAGCTTGTAGACTCTGACTTTCCCTACCATTACTCCTCTTTGTTTAGTCCCACACCAGCTGTACTGAGTGCCTGGCTCCAAGGCACCACACAGTGCGGAATGTGAAATCTTGCGGTAAGCCAGATATTCTTTTCTAAGTCCTCCAGAATCCCAGGGTCAGCTCTACATTACTCGTCCTTTCCAGTTGTTTCACAAGACAGCAGGGCAGTATTGATTGTGGTGAAGTTGCGGGGCTGAGGTGTGCACATTCCAGTTTTGCTAAACTTCTAGTTTAGCTTTTGCTTGGTGTGTGAAACAAAATTGGGCTTGTGTTTCTTCTCTACCATTCTAGGAGTGTTAGCCTATGACCCTTAATGTCTCCAGTAGCCATAACAGAACCTGGGGTTTACACAGGAATATAAGACTGGAATCTAGAAGGCGGTAGAATGATAATTTTAAGACCCTGTTGCACCACAGTGTTCAATGTTAGTCCTGACTTTGAAACCCACAGACTCATTAGCAGGATGTCATACTGGGCAAAGTGGGCACTGTTTCCTGGAAACATGTTGTAGTCATTTGAAAGAAAATGGCCCCCAAAGGGAGTGGCATTATTAGGAGGTGTGGCCTTGTTGAAAGACGTGAGTCACTGTGGGAGTAGGCTTTATGGTCTCCTGCACAAGCTATGCCCAGTGACACAGTTGGTTCTGCTGCCTGTTCTGCTGCCTGCGGATCAAGATGCAGGACCCTCATCTCTTTCTCCAGCACCATGTCTGCCTGCACGCCACCATATCCTGCCATGATGGTAATGGACTGAACCTCTGAAACTGTAAGCCAGCCCCGATTAAATGTTTTCCTTTACAAGAGTTGCTGTGGTCATGGTGTCCCTAACTAAGACACATGCGATGCCTATGGCAGCAGGTTTTTTCTCTCAGGGGTTACTCGGATCAGAAAAATATCAGGAAGATAAGAAAACAAGGGGTCTTTGACATTTTAATGAATGTAGTTCGGAAAGAATGATTAGAACCATGTATTTGGGAGGCAAGATTGAGTGGAATACGGGACACCATTTACATCACACAGCTGGTAGTTAGCATCAACCTGCCAGAACTCTGTGTTCACACATGGCATCACTTGCAGCATTTCCAATAGGTAGGATGGAGACCATACGACCTGGAATGCTAGCTGTCACCATCAGAAAGAACACTGTCTAGCTTCCTCTGGTCCTAGAATCTTCCATCCTCACCTGTGGTCTCTTTGGTTCCAGTATTGGGTAGAACTGAATGCCATCCCGTTCCCTGGCTTTACATACGAGTTGATTTTACATTACTTTTTAATCTTACTTAGTCTCCTGTCATTTCAAAGCTGTTTTCCATTTAGGCTATGCCAATTACAGCCTCTTGCCACATGATGATGTTTTCAGTCAGTGACAGAAAGTGTGGTGGTCCCATAAGTTTATAACGAGGCAAAAAAAAAAAAAATTCCTATTGCCTAGTGATGTGAGCTGTCATAACCCATTCCACATGTGTTTGTGGTGATGCTGCTGGCCACCGCTGTTGTGTGGTCAGGCACATACAAGTAAAACTTGTGCAACTATGGACAGCATGCAATACATGGAAATGGTAATAAATGTTATTGGTTTCTGTAATTATTGCACCACACTCTACGTGCTAACCTTTGTTTTCGAGTGTCTTGCATTGCATATGAAAAGTCGACTATAAGGCAGTGTGTCCATGATTCCAATGGCAGCCTCAGTCTTTCGAGCTTGCTGCATTTCTTTTAGTGTGTATGTATCTCTCTCTCTCTTTGTGTGTGTGCACACGCTCACATATAACTGTGTGTGTGTATGTGTGCACGTGCTCCCATGTAATTGTGTGTGTGTGCATGCGTGTGTAGAAGTACTAATGTACACATATGTGCATTGAAGACCACAGGACAACCTCAAGTGTTGTTCTCAGGTGACATCTACTTATTATTATTATTTTTTAGATTTAGAGTCCACTCCTATCACAGGTTTGGGCTGGATTGGCAGGCCAGTGGGCCCCAGGCATTCTTCTGCCTCTACTCCCCCAATGCTTGGCTTACAAGCACAGGACACTGAGCTGTACCCCTTTAAAAGTGTGGGTTCTGATGACTGAAGTCAGCCTCTTCACAATCATAAGGCCAACACATTACCAAATGAGCTGTCACCCCAGCCCTTGACATATCCCTTAACTTCATCAAGTGGCCATACTGAGTGCTTAAGTCACATCATCTAAGATTATCATGTTTGCAAGAAGATGAGATTGCCTAATGCTGAACTTTACAGAATGTATCTCTACCACTAAACAAAGCATGGCTCTACCTGAAAAATCATATGATTACTTCCTAGGTTGTCTCATGTTTGCTGTTTGTACATCTTTTCAAAATATGCATACATATTCTTGTTTTTGGTCAGAGATGATCAGTTGACTAAATCAGAGTTAACTTAATATTTGTAAATTTTTAAGCACTGAACAATAGATGGTTATGTAAGCTAGCGTGCACATAGATTACTATGTAGACATTATTAATCACACTCATGAGAGGATGCTCCGTAAATGATATTAAGTATCAAGATGAGAAGGCAAGACTGCATACAGTGATGACCTCATATCTGGAGAAATATACAAAGGAATAATGAACCCAATAGAGAATTTGCTAAACCATGAACTAGTAAGCACATGTTGGAAGTGAGACTCTAGGTAAGTTTTGTTTTTTGGCATTTTATATAATAAATATGTACATTTTTATAAGACTAGTTATGAAGTGGGCTCCTGATATGGTATTGGATTAAACAGCTCAGTTATACACGATGGCAAAGTTAATTAATTTCAGAGTCAGGCTCTGGGTCAGGAATGTAGCTGTATTGTGAGATTAGAGGAGGTGACCCATGAGAGGAGACACAGGGGTTTTGTTGGAGAACCAGAGCCACAGATGTCAAGATAAAACACAAACCATTGACAAATCTCTAGTGATATGAAATAGCACGTTGGACTAACCATTGGAGCTAGAATAAGGTCTCTGTCTCTCTTCTCTCTCTGTCTCTATATTTTTCATCTGTCTCTACATCTGCCTGTCTATCTGTCTCCCTCTCTCTCTCTCTCTCTCTCTCTCTCTGTGTGTGTGTGTGTGTATGTGTGTGTGTGTGTGTGTGTGTGTGTGAGAGAGAGAGAGAGAGAGAGAGAGAGAGAGAGAGAGAGAGAGAGAGAGCTTATGGAGGGGCCAGGTTGATGTGGTCATCTGTTATTCTCCATTTTAGGTTTCAAGCAGCAGCTCCCACTGAAGTTACTGGGTTAGCTAGTGCAGCTGGCCTGTGAGCCCTGAGGTCTGCCTGACTCTGCCTTCAACCGCCAGTGCTGGCGTGTACCTGTATCTAGTTTTACTGTGGGCTCTGGGGATTTGAACTCAGACCCTTGTGCTTACAAGCACTCTATTCTCTGGGCCACCTTGCAGCTCATAGAATGAGGTTTGAACCAATTTGATCAGAATTTTTATGGAGGCATTACCACAGCTGTCACCTACACTTTCGCAAAGTCAGTACATTCAGATTAATGCCCAGCTCAGGAGAAGCTTAGTCCAGAGTTTGAACCCTTGTCAAGTACAATTTCTGTCAGGGCTTTGAGTGTGTTGAGATGTGACATTTTCAGTTATCTGTTCTCTTGCCAATATTAAAAAAAAAATAGACATGAGAAGGAAATAACCACAAAGATATTTAATCAGTTACATGGATGGGGTTTATTTCCCCCCATTGGGTAATGTTTTTCAAAAAGTCCTTGGAGAATTTAAGCTGAATTAATATTTGTCAATTCAAAGCCACATGACAGCAGTTTCAGCCTGTTACAAAACCTGGTCTCATGGCACAGGAGTGAGGAATCAATTTGTCACCAAAATTTCATTTGTTTATTACCCAAACAAATGGAAAAGCAGGGTTGGAGAGTATGTTAACATGATTAGTAGTGATTTTTTGGCTCATGTTTTCCCTTAGTAATTGAAGGGTTGGAACAGAGATCTTTCTAATTGTAAAAGCCAAGTCCATGACCGAAACACATCTGAACTCGCTGCTGTCAATCATTGCATTTAAACATGGGGTAAGAGAAAGACTCCACTTTGGACAATAATTCGGTTTCTAATTCATGAGCGCAGAGGGTTTTTGTTTTTTTTTTTTTCCAGATATCTTTTTTTCCTTTCTAATTTTCTTTGTATAAGATGATATCATTTGCATTGGAACCAACAAGGAAAAATGTTACCCAGAGTTTATCTGTGCTTAAAAACAGCATTTCTGGATGGACATTTTGGATTGAAGTATTACTGGACAAACTAAATGTCACACACACACACACACACACACACACACCAAACAAACAACAACAACAAAAAACCCCAGTTGAAGTCGGTACTTTATTTCTTACCTTCTGTGGGGTGTTGGGAAGTCATTTAACTGTCTAAAATCTCTCCTAAGGACTCATTGCACGGGGATAACAGTACATATCCCAGCTCAAGGTCCTGAATCGAGTTAAAAAAAAATCACCCCTTGCCTCTCCACAGAGCACTCAACTCCTGTACTCTCATCACTCTTACCGCTGCAGGAATTCTATCATAAATAGGCTTGTTTTCAAAGTCTGTTTATACAAACAAGAGGTAAAGCCCTGGGTATAGGCTCATTCAGTATTGCAGCTGTAGGAAGGTAGTGCCAGTATGCAGTGTCTGATCGATATCCATTTGTCGGAAAGACAAGTTTGCTCTAGGATGAAAATACCAGGAGGACAGTACGGTGTAGCCTGGTGGTTAAGCTTGATTTTCAGGACCTGTAGTTTCAATCCCCATGTCAGCATTTGTAGTTGTGCAGCCTTGGGTGAGCTAATTAGCCACTTTACCTTTGTCAGAGGTAATAGTGCTTAACTTGAAGCTATTAGAATGTAAAAATATATATTTTTGTAAACTAACTGACCGGCGGCCTTGCTCATTGTCACCTGTTAACTACGAGTTTCTATTTATTTAGTGCTCAAACTCATCTTCCCAAGCTAGGATAGGGAAAAAAAATGATGTCACAAAAGGATAATGAAAAAAGTTTTCTGTAGCTGGAAACTTTTCTCTGTCCTTGCCCAGTCCCGCTGAACCGGTTTCTCTCCTACCCTCTGGTCCCCATAGCCACTTATAAAATAATCATTCAGAGGCTTAATATTAATTATAATTGTCTGTTTGATGGCTCAGGCTTCTTACTGGCTAGCTCTACATTTAAATGAACCCATGTTTAATAATCTGTGTATCACCATGTGCTCTGTGGCTTATAGGTAATGCTCTAGCATCTTATGTCTTTGGCAGCTGTTGGTGTCTCTCCAACTCTGCCTTCTTTCTCCATGTCTCTCTGATTGGATTTTCCTCCTAGCTGCATGCTCAGCACACAGAGCGGCACCCACACCATTTTCTGTCATGTCACACAAAAGCTTTTCAGCATGGGCTGTGTCTGCATGCTTGTCTTTGGGGGAGGAGGAGAACACATAGAATGAAGACTTTAATTGCTGTCTGAGTGCATGGCACTAAGAGCCACTCAGGGTCAGGCTAGCCAAGGTGAAGTAGCTGAGGAATCATTTTTTGAACATTACAAGTTGGTGGGACCCAGCATGGGAGTGTTATTGCTGGAGCCACAGGCTAAAGGGTGGGTAGGTGGGTGGGTGGGGGGAGATGAGGACTAGTGTCCTGAACTTCTATAGCCTTAGGAGGATGCTCAGCCCTTGCTGCCTGAGATCCACGGGAATCACAGTAGACAAAGGAGGTTATGGTTTCAGACCAAGAAATGTAAGGGGCTAACATTTATTGGCATTCTCTATTTATTTGACTTGTTAAAAAAAGTTATTGCCTCATTGAGTCTTTAAAATAACCATTGAAATGGGCCTTATGTTTATTGAATAAAAATCTGAGGCTGAGGAAGGCTGAGTAACTCACTAAGGGCCCATAGCAAGTTCTATATAGACAGAAGTAGACCCTCCCTGACTCTGAGGCATCGGCTGGAGTCTGACCTGGTGGAGAGCAGCTCAGCCTTGAGATGGGAGAGGCCACATGGAGCATTAGTAGCAAGGGTGAGGTGTCCCTCTTCAGGGGGCTTTTGCATGCTTCTTAGCATGGGTTGTGGCCAAAGGGAAGGACAGAAATGCTGATCAGAAGTGTGTGTGTGTGTGTGTGTGCGTGCATGCTCACGCATGTGCGATTGCACACTCATGTTGTTTATATAGACAGCCTTCCTAAATGGTACTTTGTGAATGTTCCTAGTTCTTTATCTGACAAATTGATTCCAGACTATCATCCAATGTGTCAGTTTTCTGTTGTAGTTTGTGATCTCCAGTGAATGAGGAGCCTCTCAGTCATCATTTTTCCCTATTACCCAACACCTTGTCATTCATGTTGTTCCTTGCTGCTGAAGCTCGGAGCTAGGGGAGTGGGTTTTGGTAACCACTGGGTTGGTTTTGAAATCATCATCTGCTTTCTCTTATAACGACTGCTTTGTTTTGTTTCCTGACCTCTCCCATGTACACTCTGCACCCCTGCTTCCCATAACAAGAAGCAAAACTGGGCCACAGTGATTCCAAAGCAAGGCCACCCACCCTCTGCTTGAAAGAGTAGGAAGAGACGGAGATGTGGACTGAGAATTACTCTGTCCCAGCCTATCAGCCTTGGGGAAAGTCAACAGGTGATGCATGAGCTGGGTGGTGGTGCACACCTTTAATCCCAGCACTTGGAAGGCAGGGGCAGACAGATCTCCATGAGTTCAAGGCCAGTCTGGTTTATAGATATAGTTCTAGGGCAGTCAGGGCTACACAGAGAAACCCCCCTTAACAAAACAAAATACAAAACAAACAAACAAACCAAAAAACAAGGAG
Organism: Phodopus roborovskii; assembly: GCF_943737965.1. NCBI lineage: Eukaryota > Metazoa > Chordata > Mammalia > Rodentia > Cricetidae > Phodopus > Phodopus roborovskii. The sequence continues at coordinate 14,740,757 of NW_026126482.1, read as the reverse complement.
GTGATGCATGCATTACCCCAGGACTGACAAATATTGCAAAGCTGTCCACTTGGGAGACACCAGTGTGTAAGATGCCACATCTAGTAAGCATGGGAAGGGGAAAGACTTATGTGAGGAGATGCTCTTATGGTGGCCTCTATGGTCATGTTTGAGTGGATTCCAATAGTGTTTGTGTGAACTGTACAGAGGAAACCTGTGCCCCAAATCTTAGATTAGAAAACAGTTTGGAGGAATACTTAGGGTTAGGGTTCTGCATCTAATCCACATCCAAACCTATTTCTAAGGCTTTGCTTTAGAGTTTTAGTAAATGTATCTAAACTCCTAAGTTTTAGTTTCTCAAAAGAACCGTGTATGGAAGATTGAATAATTATGTAATTTCTACTTAGGATCCTGCCTGGCACTTTGGAAGAACTATCAGCGTTACTACTCTAAAGTAATTATCAGTAATATAATAGAGATTTCAAAACTTTGAAGATTGACTTGTCAAATCAACCAGTTTACCCCAGGGCCCATTGCACATAACACTTCCTATGTATAAGGAATTAGGGAAGTAAATGACAAATGCTGACCACTAGATGTAGAATCGAAAGCCCTAATATCCACAGCAGCTCAATTTTGGAAAAGTCTTTTGCCCATCACTCTCCATTTTATTTCCTCTTCTTTACAAGGAAATTATAGAATTAGATCTAGGTTGGCAAGTGTGTGTGAGCTAGCTGCTAACCTGCTTCCTGTGACCAGGAAAAGCATAGTTAATAGATATTAGCACATTTCCCTGCCATTTGTCATTTGGGTCAACACCGCAGGCCAAGATGTCACCATCAGTTGGTTAGTGTTGGCAAAGAAAATAAAACCGATTTCCCACCTGTTTATTATATGTTCTCATCGGGCCCTTCTCTCACACATTTCTGATTTAACGGTTTAGAGGTGAGTGGATGGGTTAGAGGTTGATTTTGTAGATTTAATATGGTTGCCTTGGGATGTGTCCAGAAAGCCAAAGAAGCTAAGAGAGCTTTCTTTAAGGTCACGGTAGTTTAATCTCTCCCTGGAGGGTCTCCCATTTCAATGTTGGTATGAGATCTGATTAAATCATATGGTCATTATGTAGGGAGATAGTTCTGTGGCACTGACCACGCCCATTGGGGGTGGAGCCATGGGCGGAGTGACCTGTGGAAGGAGGTTGGAGGGGGCCAGGAAAGGCGCTCTCTTTCTGGCGGGACTCGGACAGGAGAGGATTGGGTTGAATTTCCTGGTGTTCATCTGTCTAGGTTGTAAGTTATTTCTCCCTGAATAAACATCTATTCGGCCTATTTGTTTATCCTGATCCTTATTTACCACGATAGTCATTATGTCAGTTAAACATGTGTCTGGAGACCAAAGTTCAGGGCTCAAGCCTGGGTTTCGTCTCCCAGTTAAAATGCACTGGTCACTATAGCCGCTCTCTAGGGATCTCTTGTTATGAACCAAGTCATCCTAAAGTATGCTGGCTTGAAGTGGCTATGACTTATTTGCAACAAGTCTGTAGAAATCCAGCATTTAGCTGATCTCTGCGGGTCTTGTGCAGATGGGTGTTTGCTAAATAAAGGGTCAGTTGGATATTTTGCTTGAGTCTTTGCCCAGCTGGGATGGCTGTACCTCTGTTTCTGTGTGGTCTTTCAGTCTGGGCTTCAGAGTGATGTCAAGATTGATTTTCTCAAAGACGGAGTTGTCATGTATGGATGCTTATTGAGCTTCTGATTGCAAAGTACCTGTTGACATCACATTGGCCAAAGCAAATCATATGACCAAATCCAAGCTGTCTGTGGGAGTGGCCTGTAGTAGTGTGTGTCAGGAGAATGGTTCATTGGGGATCGTCACTACTGTAACCATCTACTTACAGTTTATCATTGTCACTTTCTTACCTGGTATCAAAAAGTACAGCATGCTGACAATGATTGCTCTTAAGGTTTCACACGAAGGCCAAATTTCAATGGAAAGATATATATATATATATATATATATATATATATATATATATATATATACATATATATATGTATATATATATGATATGTAATAATAAAGATTATACAGTGCTTTGCACATGACAGATCTCTAATTAATAAAATCAAACGAATGATTTAATAAAGGATTTAAGTTGCCAATAGAGAGTTTGCAATGTCATCTATGAGAATAATATAAACTGAGGTTCTACACAAAGTGCTTACCATAAAATTATAGTTCTTCATAGACCCTATATACATATAATGTCTTAAGTGTTTGGGGTACAACTTTGATTTTTCTCTACTATGCTCCAACAGTGTCCCGTGCAGTGCCTTATTACAGATTGCTGATGGTTTATACAAAGCACATTTTGAATTCTTCATTTGATAAAGGACATTGCTACTCTGCCTAAATAGACTAAATGACACTTCTTCCTTGACAAGTCTTTATTTCAGTTAGAGACTGCTTTCTGCTATGAGGAGAAAATAAAAAGCAGAAACCAAGTAAATAGGAGCATCGGAGAATCTTCCTCTCCTATCATGATTCTTAGACTTAAATGGAGGTCATAAGAAGGAAAGCAAAACCCAGTAATGGGGAATGAATGTTCGAAATTCTTTCTCCTGATGATGCCCAGATTTGCTTTTGGAAAAACATTGACTGCATTTGGTTTCAGATAGCGACAGCCATTTTGCCTTATAGCTAGAGATGTTTGATGATACTCAGGATAGATTTTTGAGGTCTTAAAAGCAGATTGCTTTGCAAGAACAGGGCTGGTTTCTGTCCTGTGAGTTGAAAGCAAATCTATTTAGTATGATAGTCTGTTGCCCACAGCCTTCTCTGGCTTCTGTTGTGTGGTCTATTGTTGTTTTAATCAGATAGTTTGGACCAGAAACAGACCAGCTTGGGACTGGGTTCATGGCAACATGCCTTTTATTTATACCTCAGAATTAAAAATGGGAATTCAAGCCTATTTGTATAAAAGTTTTAAAAATGTGACGATGTGGCTATCTTTGAGGGAATAGTGTGCATTCTGAGGGTTTGAACACTAAATTCTCTTCTTTCCCTCATGTTGCTGGGGTTTGATGTTTTCCCCCTCTAGTTAAGGAGCCCCCTGGAGCACCCACTCCTGTCATCCTAATTTCCAGTGAACTGTTTCTGTCCATCTGAGACTGAAGGGCAGAAACACCAAGAACAGATGCAGAGTATGCTGGAGCAAGTTCCCACCTTTGCCTACATCATTTGCTATAATAAAATACTTTAGGCTCAGGCCATTAATCCCAGCACTTGGGAAGCAGAGGCAGGTGGATCTCTGTGAGTTCAAGGTCAGCCTGGCCTAACAGAAAAAGTTCCAGGACAGGCTCCAAAGCTACACAGAGAAACCCTGTCTCGAAAAACCAAAACAAATAAAACAACAACAAAAAACCCTTAGGCTGGATGTTGTAAACCACAGAAAGGTACCCCTCACAATTCTAGAGGCTAAGAAGCCTGAGATCGGGTGTGAGCAGGCTTAGTATAGGGTGAAGGGTGTTTCTCAGCCTCATATCTAGCACCTTCTAGTTGTGTCTTCAAATGGGAGAAGGAACAAACAAGCTCTCTCAGACCTCATTTTACAAGACACTAATATCTCTCATTAGGGCTTCTCATAATCTCCTTACCTCAGCCACACTGGAGATCACATTTAGATCTATGAAGTTTGGAGACAGACTGCAGTGACAGCACTGACTAGGTCCTGCAGTTTGAAATCTTCTATACCTTCTATTAGGCTCATTTGAGTCCCATGACAATGTCTTCTCTCTGAGGATCTTACACACATTGGAATGGACTAAATCTGCTTCCTCTCAATAGCATAGAGCACAATATGAATCTCAGCCGTACCCAGAGAGAAACTTTTTACGGAGATGTCAGGTCTACAGGGACATGTTTGGGAACCAAGGTTCTTGCTTCCACATTCTTCAGGAATCAAATGCTCACATGTGTGTGAGAGCAGGGAACCAAAGACCTCTGTTACCTGAGAGTGTTCTTCTGTTTAAAATGTTGATGTTAAATTCATTCCTATGGAGGTGGTGAAGTCCTCAAGCTCATGTTGTTTATAGCGTCTGTGAGCCTATATTTTTCTTTGCTAATTCTGGTTAAAAACAAGACAAAACAAAAGAAAACAGCCCAATTCTCCTGCCACTAACTTGAAAATGCAAAGAACCCTTTTGCTGAAAGTGCTGATCCTGCTGGAGCAGTTTTGGGCTTTCTAGAAAATTAAATCTGTATATATATGCTTCTGGTGTGTGTGTGTGTGTGTGTGTGTGTGTGTGTGTGTGTGTGTGTGTAGGAAAATAGGAAAGTCTTTTTCTTTTTCTGGTTATTTGATATCTTAGATAAAGCTAGAGCCAGGATGCGCTATCACGAGGACCAGATGATGTAAACCAGCTGTTGGGCTGTGGGGATAAACAGACACATGAATTGCAGTTCTCGATCTTCCGATTCTGCCAAATTTGTGAGCAAAATGTATGTTAGAATCCTTGTTTGCCCTTGTCATTCAGTTTGTAAGAAGGATGCTCACCTACTTGCTAGTCTAAAGTCGAGTGACAAGTCAGGACAACAGCCTTTTCTCTTCCTGCTTCCACTTACCATGTTGATCACACTCGATAACATTTTCCAAGCACCATGAGCTAGGTACTGACTATGTGTTAGGTACCATGCCAGGACTTTTCCTCATTTAGTCTCATCATACCCTCAGGCATTTTTTTTTTGTTATGAGCATTCTCAGCTTCCGGATGGGGCATGTGAGGTTACCCTTAATTAGCCTGGGTTCGTGCACTGGATCAGTGCTGGACCAGAATGTCATTTTGTGGGCCATCATCTTCATCAATATCTTATCATCAGCATTCTAGCCTACTTCAGAGGACATTTGATCAGGCTATGTATTGACATGATTATGAAATAAAATTAATAAAGGGAACAGAGGTTAAAACACTTTCATTTGCAACTACATAAATTGTAAAAATTTACATAAAACCTGTTTGCTTGGTTCCCTGTTTCTCTCTCTCTCTTTCTCTCTCTCTCTCTCTTTGTGTGTGTATGTGTGTGTGTGTGTGTGTGTGTGTGTGTGTGTGTGTGTGTGTGTGTGATCCTGGGAATGGAATTCAAGGTCTTGCATGCACTAAGCAAGCACGATCCTGAGCTATGCCCCAGAACCAATGGGTGATGAGGTGATGAGTTCTGAGACAGAGGCAATCCTGAGGAAGAAAGTGATGCATGATAGGTTGACAGCCAGGGTGACAATCAAAGTCCCAGCACCTGAGTTAACCTCCATGGGGGAAACTGATGATAGCAAGCTGCAGCCCTCCTGAGTTTAGTATAGTCAAGGCATCATTTGCATGGGGGTTACAATCTGAACCTTCTTAGGCCCCTCCTGTTTCTAGCACAGCAGCCTTCATGTCATCCAGTGTCTGCCTCTCTGCTTTATCTCTGGAGTAGCCAGTTCACAGCAGGGGATTTATACCGTCTGTTGCAAACATGCTCCCACTTCAGCCTCCCTATCAGGAAGCAGCCTCAGTTCTCTGTTGTTCGGGGAGGGTGTGACAACGTGCATGCACTTTTGTGTAAGTGTATCTGGGCATTGCAGAAGATGCAGGAAACAGTGGTGGATTGGGAGGGGAGGGTGAGGACCTTCATTGTGTAGCGAGCTGAAGGCACCAAGGAGGCTGCATTTGTTGTGAGTTAAAAGGTTTACACAAAGATTTTGTGAGTAATGTCTAAGATTTTAATAGGGTAATTAATCTTTCTAAGTGTTGGTGCCAGATTTTGGGATCAGCTATTATCCTGGCTGTGGAGAAGCCCTTTGTGCAATGCTATGAACAGGGCTCAGGGAAGCGAATACGCAGGTTGCCAAACAAAGATGCAGCCCCAGCTAGGTTGTTTAGGTTTCTCAATGTGTTTTCTGGTGCTTTTATAAGAAAGAAGCCCGCATTCCAAGGGAAATCATTGCCTTTTAATAATGGATTCTCAGTTGAAGGAGAAGATAGAATGGATATACAAACATTTTGGGTTTTTTGTACCTTAGTGACACCTGTTATTATTTTTAAAATACTACCCAGAATAATGATTTGAAGTCGTACTTTAAGCTGGGAAACATAATTTAACAGGCTCAAAGGAATAAGAGTAAAAGATTCACCTCTGATTCCATCCCTAAAGTAGGACCTGTTCCTTCTTTCTTAATCAAAGTTTAGTGAAAATGGCCAAACCATTGAGCAAGCCACCAGAAGTTGGATGAAACTTGACCAGAACCTTCAGATAAATCATGTTTATTAATTAAAAATTATTATAATTATATCACTCCCTCTACTTCCCTGGTCTCCCTCCAACCCCCTGTATGTACGTACTTTATTCCCTTTCAAATTCATGGCCTCCTTTTCTCTAATTGTTATTGTTAAACATGTATATAAATGCATAAATATATAATTACATCATTTAGTGTTACTGAATGCATATAATTTTAGGACTGAACATTGGTTTTGAATAACCAAGTAAGAAGCTCATCCCTGGACATGACTAACTATCCCTCTCTCTTTTTTTTTTCTTTTATTTTATTTAATTTTATATAACAAAGTCCAATTAAATGAAAACAAGCATTTATACACAATATTTGGGAATTTGGGCGTCGTTCTTTCCAAACTACTTCCTGCTGGTAAGGGGCGCTGTCTTGGGGGGATTTGAAGAAGATTCAGATATCCTGGCTGTAGTCTGTAGGGCTGTTTTGTCCAGCTGTTTTGAATGTAGGATTAGCTTGTACTCTGTTTCAGGCGGTCTGGCGTGATCAAACCACATTAGTCTAGAAGGAATCCACATTTTTTCATTTTCTGTGGAAACAAAAATAGAAATCCTTTTCCCCAGTAACTTGTCCTTCAACTTAAATTTTGGAGTCAAAGCATTTTTTTTAATTTAATTTATTGTTTTACATGTCGATCCCAGTTCCCTCTCCCTCCCTCCCTCCCTCCCTCCCTCCCCTAGCCCTCCCTCCCTCCTTCCCTCCTTTTTACCCTCTCTGCCCTCTCATGTGCACTCTAAACACCCTCCCCTCCCATCCCCCACCCCAATTCCATGTGTAGGGGAATGCTATCCAGTTGGGGACATGTAGCTCTGACAGGTCCTGTGAAGTAGGGACTAGGGCTTCTCTCCTGTCTCTAGATTAAGGCAGTTATCCCTCCATGGGGGTAACTATCCCTCTCTTAGTAGCCATTAGTTGCCTATAGTTCTTTGTCCGGGGGTGGGCCCCAGGAGATTTCCCCTTCTATAATAGCATGTCTATTGCCATTGTTCAGATCCTATTGAGGCAGCTGTAGTTTTGAGGCATTATGGGTGCAGTTTCCCTGCCATTTCTTGAGTACATGAACTCACATTAGCTTTCCTTGTGTTGGATATCTGTGTGTTCTAGGCAATCCACCATTTGTTCACTGTACATTGACCAGGTGTGATGCCCTGTGATGGTCATCATCCATAGAGACATGGATGAGAGCTACACTCCTGTGGACATGAGGATCCGTATTTAGAATGCACTTGGGAAGTATGCTGGCTCTGTAAAGTGGTGGGTGAAGGTTCTCTAAGATCCACAACCTTACCAGTCCTGTATTGTTAGCTAGATTCTCCATAACAGGAATGATTTCCCTTCTGTTGAGTTGCCTTAAGTCAAATTAGATGGATGTTGGTACTGATGAGATTTTTATTTTGTTATTTTAGAATTCTGTGTCTGTGTGTGGCTATGTGCACATGAGCAGAAACACCAGTAGGGTTCAGAAGAAGGCACTGGGTTTTCTAAAACTGTAGTTGCAACAGGTGGTTGTGAGCCACTGTGCATTAGTGCTGGAAACTAAACTCATTTTCTCTACAAGAGCCATATGAACTCTTAATTCAGAACGAATCACCTCTCCCTCCTCTTATTTTTATTTTTTGAGGCAAGATCTCATGTACCCAGGCTTGCCTTGAACCAGATACGTAGTAAGGATGACATTTAACTCCTGAGACCTCCAAGTACTGGGGTTACAGGTGTGTGCCACAAACAAATGGCTGGTTAATTATTAAGATATTAATAATTCATAGGCATGGCTAAAGGCCAGAATGTGCAAGGGGCATACTTAAATGTAAATATAAAAGTGAATTTAAAAAAATATTTCAGTAGAATTTTTTTGTGTTACTTTCTTGCATTAAAAAGAGATCTTAAACTGGGCAGTGGTGGCACATGCCTTTAATCCCAGCACTTAGAAGGCAGAGGCAGGCGAATCTCTGACTTCGAGGCCAGCCTGGTCCAGGACATCCAGGGCTACACAGAAATCCTGTTTCCCCAAACCAAAACCAACCAACCAACAAACCAAAAGGCCAAACTGATCTACTTAGAGATGTTTACTTATTAATTATTTTAATTTGGAGAATGCCCATCAGATGAACTTTGGGGAACATTCTCTACACAAGGTTTTAAACACTGACCCACTCTCTTTTACAGACCTATTCATTATAGATTCTGTTTGTAGCTTTGGTTCTTGGCAAGTGGCAGAGAGCTTTGCACATGTGTGTTAGATACATGTGCCCAGGGATCAATGGAGGGGATTCTGCTCCTGTATCCAAACTCATAGTTAGATGCGATCAAATGGGGCTTCTTGTACCACTGGCAAGAGGTGTCAGTTCCTTTTTGTTTATGTAGCCTAGATGTTGGAACGCTATGTGTCTCTTCTCAGCTAGCACTTCTCTCCCGTCTTCCCCTCTCCCCTCCTTCTGGCAATCCCTCCCACAATCCCCTGACTTCTCTCCTCTTTTCTCTTCCTATATCCTCTGTCACTTCTCTAATTCCTTTCCCTCTTGACTCCTTTCTTGCTTGATCTTTTTATTATGCACGTGATATATTTTTATTTATAATTATGGTGGAAGGTCTGATTCTTGGAAGAAGGAGCGTAATCCTGGTGCGAAGTGGGTAACTATCGTGAAACACATACAAGTAGCCAAGGTGTTGTGAAGGAAAAATTAATAACCTACTAAATTGCCGGTAATTTCATGAGGAGAGAGAACAATTTTATTCTGCTACCTGTGCATGTCATCATATATTCTCATTGAGGCATGTGACTATTTATTCCCAAATTAATGCTCACACTACGGAAAGGGCATTGGAGACTCTTCAGTTTGTCTACCCCATTTTACAAAAGATGAGACCGGAGGCCCTGGAAATTAGACCGTGGCCAAAGTATGTTCATCAGAGTGGTGCACGAAGTCTTCCAAAGTCCCCCTTTCACCTCACAGCTTATGTATTGGCTTTTCTTGCCCTTTCTCTGCTTGCTTTTGAAAATTAAAAGCCTGTAGGAGCATACAACAATGGTAAGTGCTGTGATTAGCAATAGACGAATCTGCTGTTTGTTACTGATGATCATTTTGTCATAATGGTCCTATTCCTGCACATTTCCCGGGCTTCATCTAAACACATATATGCATAAGTTTATATAGGCACACGTTTATTTTTTTAAAAGCATTTTTTCAATTCTCTAAATTATTTGCAAAGAAGTTGCAAACACAATCCTTAAATAGCTCAGGATACACTTTCTAAGAGTTGAGGTATTCTTCTATGTTAAGAATAGTAAACTATTTCAGGTAAGAATCTTAGTGTCAACTCAATATTATCATTTAAGATTATATGTAGTGTCAAGCTTTCTAACTCTATGTGTCATGTTCTTTAGTAGGCTGAGTTGGGGTCACACCCTGTATTTGTTTGGCATGTCTGTTTAGTTTATATAATCTAGAATAATTCTCCCATCAGATTTTATTTTGGGGGGTTATTTCTTTTTTTCTTTGATAATTTTTAAAGTTTAAAATGGAAACAAGCTTGTTTTACATGTCAAGCCTAGTTCATGCACCCTCCCGTTCTCCCCTGTCCACCCCTCCCAATCCCTATCTCATCCCCTTTCTGCTTCCAGGGAGGATGAGGCCTTCCATGGGGAGTCTTCAAAGTCTGTCGTATCATTTGGAGCAGGGCCTAGGCCCTTCCCACCAGATTTTTAAGGCCTTTTATTACATGGTCATTTTGAAATAATGAAGTACAATTGTCTTGTTGAATTTGATTTGTCTGCATGAAGACTTAATCATGTTTAAAGATGAGACAACCACATTGGCAATTCTGTCCTAGTCCCACATCTGTTGCAGTGATAAATACCCATATGTAACAACAATTTAAGAAAAAGAAGCCATGGTTTTGAATGAGAGTTAGTTGGGGGTACATGGGAAGGACTGGAGGGAGGAAAGTGCAGGGAGAAATGGTGTAATTATTTTATAATTTCTCTCTTTCTCTCTCTCTCTATATATATATAGCTGTAATTCTCAATATATATGAAATTATGTAATCAATATATATTTATTAGGGGACAAAAGGGTTTATTTAGCTTATACATCTAAGTTCCAGTCTACTGTATCTGGGAAGTCAAGACAGGAACTCAAGCAGCCAGTCATATTACACATACAATCAAGAGTAAAGAGAGAATACAAACATCCTTGCTTGTATGACTCCAACAGGCATATAATATTGAATTGGTTTATTAATAGCAACACTAACATTTATAGATCTTTCTACTGAGCCTCTGTGCATGAATAGATGGAAAGGGCATGACAAATAGAAAAAAAAAAGCACCATACACGCGCACGCACACACACACACACACACACACACACACACACACACACACACACACACAAAGCTTACTAATCTGATAGGCAAAATGTTAAAAAGTGTTCACTCAATTTACATGTATTAGGAGGTTATGAAGGTACAAACCTGGATATATTGCTTCTTTTACATATGATTTATATCCTTTTAAAATTTATCTCTTGAAGTTTGATGGCTTAAACATCAGATTTTATGTACTTGATATTTTACTTTTAGATACTCATTAGCCCAGGATAGCTTCCAACTGCAATCTTCTTACTTCAGCTTCCTTGGTTCTAGAATTAGAGGTGAGCACCAATGTGCCTAGATTTTTAAATAGAAATTAAAACTTCTTCCAAGTAGAAAATAGATAAAACTTATGTGTTTCCAGCATTTGCTATAGCATTTTCCCCTGTTGTGCCTTCTTACTTGACCTCATTTCATTTCCATCATCTCTATCCAGGAAGAACCATTAAGCTGGAGAGAGCAAAACCAACATGATCAAATTCATCCCAAAACCCCAAAGGCCAGGAGCACTTGGCTTTCAATTGAGCAGAACTATTCATCATTTGATAATGAGTTTTGCAAAGTAATGAATGAGTCTGGAGATGTAATTGTAGTCAGTATGTCTAATCTCTGAAGAAGACACTTAAAAAGCCTGAAACTAAATTCTATGCTCATTATACACATAATGTGAAGGAATATGGCAAAATTTGTGGTGAATAGTGTATAGGACTTTTCACAGAAGAAAGTAATAATCGTAAGTTAGAGCAGGAATGCACAGAAAACATCAATTGATGTTAAAATACATGTTTTTATATGGGTTATTAGAATAAAAGATGGAAAGAAATCTTTGACCAGACTCTTATTTTGGCAGGGCATTCACTGGGAACTTCTATAATATTTCTGAAGGAAAGCTGGAGAAGTTTGAGCTGGGTGATAATCCTTTTAGGCAGATTAACAACTGGTTAAACAGCTCACACAGTGGGATACTGATTGATGGGAGTTCCAGTTGTGTTCAACAGGGCTGCAGTATAAACTAGGGCTTCATGAACACTTTTCTAATTACTGGGATAAAGAGATCAAAACATTCTTAACATATGTCTTCAAGTTCCAAACTGGGAGCCTTAATAGATATGGCAGATGAGGGAATCCTGTTCTAAAATACCTCAGTTGATGGAAATCGACTGAGTACACACACACACACACACACACACACACACACGCATAGTATAATGAATGTTAAGAGCTGTAGATAGAAACTCTTATACCGGCAAACTAACTCTCCATTATCTGAGATGTCAAAGCAAGGAGAGTATGATGTTTATATTGCACCAGTCAGGGTTCTTTAGAAAACACAGAAGCCACACAGAAAACACACACACACACACACACACACACACACACACACTTCTTTATGCTATTGTGGGGGCTGAAATCAGACAGCCTGGAAATTACATCAGGAGTCGGTGTTGCAGTCTTGAGTCTCAGGGGTCTTTGGAGGCATAATTTCTTCCTCTTGTGGGGATGTCAATCTTAGAGTGCTAAGCTGTCTGAATAAGGCTCTCTCACAATACAGAGGGTCATTTGCATCATTCAAAGTCTGTCCTCTATAAGATCCAGGTAGTAGCATTTGTCTACAGCTGTTGGGTGCTCTAATGCCAAGGTGACACATCATATCACCATCCCAATGTTCTTCAAAATCAACACATGGCAGTGACAGAATTAAATCCAAATTATTAATGGCTGACAGTTGCTGTTTGCTCAAATCAGACTGTAGTTTTGGGTCCATTTCGGTAGCACAGTTAATGAAGACTAAGAAGTGAGTTAAGTGGAATGGTAAACATCTTAGGACACATGGTACATGAATAGCTGCAGAAACTGTGATGCTCCTTACAAAGGACACACACACACACACACACACACACACAAGTTCTACTAGTTAAACCTCTTTCAAGAAATTTATTTATTTATTTATTTAATTTATTGAGACAGAGTTTCACAGCCCTTGTTGGCCTGGAACTCTCTGTGTTGATCAACCTGGCATCAAGCTTGTGGCAATCTTCCAACCCCAGCCTCCTAAGTACTAGCGTTATAGTTGTGTGCCCCTCACGCAGGTAGTCAGTGGAAAGGACTCAGGCAGCAGAAGACTGGGGATTAGGCTGAAATGATACCTAGATCAAAATCATGCCATGGGACGCTTTCCTTCTATTCTTTTATTTGTTTTCATTTTCAGGAAAAAACAAAAACCAGCCAAACCAAAAAACAAAAACAAAAACCAAACCAAACGAAACCAAACCAAAACAAAACAAAAAAGGTCTCTATGAGGTAACATTTGTAGCTTTGGGCTTGTAATAGCAGAAAATTAATAGTCCAAAGCAGGAAAATGAACTCTCATTCTTAAGGGTCTATAAAAATACTGAAGTTATCAGACTCACAGTGTCATTCTCGATGTCCAAGTGGGACATATCCCCAGGATGCAAGGATCATTGGACAAATGCAAATCAGGAAGCATGACAAAGGACATTAGCAAACTGGATAAAAGCCCATAATTGTCTCAATCAATGTGGAAAAATGACTGATGAAACCCAACAAAAATTTATGGTAAATATCTGTCATTAAGTTGGTTGCAGAGCATGTATGCCTCAACAAAAGTATGTACCAGAAGTTCACAGTTAATGTAGTAGTCAGTAGTGAAAAGCCAAAGATGAGGAGTGAGCCAAGAATGCTCAGATTCCCAACTGTATTCAAAATAAAGCCAGCGATCAGGGATCAGGACCAGAACAACATGGCATGTAAAAGGTTGTTTTTGTTTCCAGTAGCATTTTCTTAATCTAATAATGAGTTGCCTGAAAAAGAAGTTAAGAAAAGCAATATCATGTACAATAGTATGAAAATGTTCATGAATAAATTCAATCAAGAACATGAAAGATGTATATGCATATATATTAAAATCATGAAAACATATAAAAGTCGATTTAAAATCAAACAAGGCAAAAAACATTAGAAGATATTTCATGTTCATGAATTAAAAGAATTAATATTATCAAAACATTCATTTTTCTCAAGATTATCTACAGAGTCAATGCAATCTCTATCAAAATCCCAAAGATTATTTTTATAGGCTAGAAGAACTTTAAATTCACAAGTGATCACAGAAGTTCCCAAATAGATAAAACAAGTTTGAACAAAAAAAGTTAAAAAAAAAAACCTGTTTTGAGAATTGCTATCAAAGTTATGTTACTCTAAAGAGCTTGATAGTGACACAAATGTGGAATTTTGGACCAACAGAATAGAAGAGAATGTCCCCAAACAAGTCCTCTCATCCATTGTTAACTTATTGTCAGCAAAAGTGCCAGGAATACACTCAGGAAAATAAACTCTTCAAGAAATGGTCCTGGGAAACTGGATATTCATATTCATATATATATATATATATATATATATATATATATATATATATATATATATATATATATATATATATATATATATATATATATATATATGGACACTTACTTCACATGATGTAAGAGAACCAGTTAAAAGTATATTGAAGAGTTAAATGCAAAGCCTAAAGCTACTGCTAGAAGAAAGCACATGGAAAAAGCGTTCTGTCATTGGTATTGTCAAAGACTCTTTTTTTTAATACTATTTTTTATTTAAATTTGAACCAAACTTGTTTTACATGTCAATTCCAGTTCCCTCACCCTGCCCTCCTCTCCTGTCCCCCTCCTAGCTCCCATCCTATCCCCTTTCTGCTCCCCAGGGACAGTGAGACCTTCCATGGAGAATCTTCAAAGTCTGTCATATCATTTGGAGCAGGCCCAGGCCCTGCCCCATGCGTCTAGACTGAGAGAGTATCCATTTTTGAAGAATGGCCTCACAAAGTCCATTTGTATATTAGGGATAAATACTGATCCACTGCTAGAGGCCCCATGTTTTCCCTAGACCTCTTAACTGACACCTACATTCAGGGGGTCTGGGTTGGTCCTATGCTGGTTTTCCAGCTATCAGTCTGGGATCCATGAGCTCCCCCTTGTTCAGGTCAGCTGTTTCTGTGTGTTTCTCCACCCTGGTCTTAACCCCTTTGCTCATCAGTCCTCCCTCCCTGCAACTGGTTTCCAGGAGTTCAGCCCAGTGTTTAGCTGTATGTGTCTGCTTCTGCTTCCATCAGCTAGTAAATGAGGGCTCTAGGATGGCATATAAGGTAATCATCAATCTCATTATCAGGTAATGGCATTTAATGTAGCCTCTCTACTATTGCTTAGATTCTTAGTTGGGATCCTCCTTATACATCTCTGGACATTTTCCTAGTGGCAGATTTTTCATTAAACCTATAATGGTTCCCTCTATTATGGTAGCTCTTTATTTGCTCTCCTCTATTTCTCCTCAGACTCTACCTTCCTGTTACCTCATGTCCTCCTCTCTGCTCCTTTTCTCCCTGTAGTGTGATAGTCCTTCTGTGGCACTGACCACGCCCATTGGGGGGTGGAGCCTTGGGCGGAAGTGACCTGTGGAAGGAGTTTGGAGAGAGAGAGCCGGGAAAAGCTCTCTTCCTGGCGTGACTTGGACAGGAGAGCATCAGGTTGAATTTCCTGGTGTTCATCTGTCTAGGTTGTAAGTTATTACTCCCTGAATAAACATCTATTCGGCCTATTTGTTTATCCTGATTCTTATTTAACCGTGAGATGCCATTATGTATATATGTTTCTCATTCTGGTTAATGAATAAAGACTGTTGGCCAATCGGAAAGGAAGATAGGAGGGACTAGGAAACAAGGTGGAAAGAGGAAGTAGGAAGGAGGAGTCAGCATGGAGAGCCTGGAGAGAACAGAACCGCCATTCCTCCGCTCTTGGTAAGACCACGTGGAAATACATAGAAATGGGTTAATAATTAAGATCAAGCTAGCCGATAAGAAACTAGTAACTGGCCAACAGGATTATATCAAATACAGAATCTCTGTGCATTATTTGGGGCTGGTGCAGCAGGCGGAAAAACTGTATACCTTACATCTCCCCTTATCTTTATCCTGACCCCCCCCCCCAGCTCCCAATTTGCTCAGGAGATCTTGTCCCTTTTCCCTTCTCAGGGGACCATGTATGTCTCTCTTAGGGTTCTTCTTGTTTCCTAGCTTCTCCTGCAGTGTGGATTGTAGGATAGTGATCCTTTGTTCTATGTCTAAAATCCATATATGAGTGACTACATACCATGTTTGTCTTTTTGTGACTGGGTTACCTCACTCAGGATAGTTTCTTGTAGTTCCATCCATTTGCCTATAAATTTCAAAATTCCATTTTTTTTTCCTGCAGAGTAGTACTCCATTGTGTAAATGTTCCACATCTTCTTTACCCATTCTTCAGCAGAGGGGCATTTAGTTTGTGTCCAGTTCCTGGCTATTACAAATAATGCTTCTATGAACATATGTCCTTGTTGTATGAATGTGCATCTTTTTGGTATATGCCTAAGAGGGGGATTGCCAGATCTTGTGGTAGACTGATTCCCATTTTCCTGAGGAACCACCATATTGATTTCCAAAGTGGCTATACAAGTTTTCACTCCCACCAGCAGTTGAGGGGTGTTCTCCATTCTCCACATCCTCTTTAGCATAAGCTGTCTTTGGTGTTTTTGATTTTAGCCATTCTGACAGGAATAAGATGGTATCTCAGAATTGTTTTAATTTGCATTTCCCCTATGTCTAAGGATATTAAGCACTTTCTTAAGTATCTTTCAGCCATTTTAGATTCCTCTATTGAGAATTCTCTATTTAGTTTTGTATCCCACCTTTTAATTGGATTATTTGATGTTTTGGTGACTAGCTTCTTGAGTTCTTAATATATTTTGGAAGTCAGCCCTCTGTCAGATATGGGGTTGGTGAATATATTTCTTTCATTCTGTGGACTGCTGTTTTGTCTTGTTGACTCTGTCCTTTGCCTTACAGAAGCTTCTCAGTGTGAGGGAAAATTAATAACTAAAACATATGGGACTTGTGGCAAGAAGAGAAAACCCGAAAGAACAAGTACTTCTGCCAATAGATATAGACAACTCCCTTACTGGAGAGTACATTCTCCCTGCCCCCATCCCCATTATCTTAGGACAAGGCCACTGAGCCCACCGGGCCTAGAGAAAGAAAACCCCCCAACCTTGCAGGTGCGTTAAACAATCCCACCTTGTAAAAACTTTGTACTCTATGAAATCTCTGTAACCTTGGAAACCTTACGGGCTGAGACTAGCAGTCTCAAACCTCCCTTTCCCTTTAAAAATGCTGCACAATTGTAAGCGGGCACCTTACTCTTCCGATAGAGTGAGGTCCCAGCTGGTTTGATTCTTAGCAATAAAAACCTTTTACTTTTTTCAGGAGGTCCCATTTATTAATTGTCAATCTCAGTGTCTGTGCTACTTGTATTATGTTCAGGAAGTGGTCCCATGTACCAATTCCTTGAAGGGTACCTCCCACTTTCTCTTCTAAGGGTTCATTGTGGTTGGATTTATGTTGAGGTCTTTGATCCAATTGGTCTTAAGTTTTGTGCATGGTGATAGACATGGATCTATCTGCAAACTTCTATGTACAAGCATCCAGTTATACCAGCACCATTTGTTGAAGATGTTTTCTTTTTTCCATTGTATAATTTTAGCTGCTTTGTCAAAAATCAGGTGTTCATAGGAGTGTGGGTTAATATCAGGGTTTTCAATTTGATTCCATTGGTCTGCCTGTCTATTTTTGCGCCAATACCATGCTAACTTGAGGACTATAGCTCTACAATAGAGCTTTAAATCAGAGATGATGATGCCTCAGGAAGTTTCTTTATTATACAGGGTTGTTTTGGCTCTCCTGGATCTTTTTTTTTCTGTATAAAGTTGAGTATTGTTCTTTCAAGGTCTGTGAAGAATTGTCTGGGATTTTGATGAAGATTGCATTGAATCTGTAGATTGCTTTTAGCAAGATTGCCATTTTTACTATGTCGATCCTAACTATCCAAGAGCATGGGAGATCTTTCCATTTTCTGGTATCTTCTTTAATTTCTTTCTTTAAAGACTCAAAATTCTTGCTATACAGGTCTTTTACTTGTTTGGTTAGTATTACTCTGAGATATTTTATGTTGTTTGTGGCTATTGTAAAGGGTGATGTTTCTCTGATTTCTTCCTCAGCCCATTTATTGTCTGTATATAGTAGGGTACTGATTACTAGCTAACTCTTACATCCTAATTAACCCATTTCTATTAGTCTAGGTATTACCATATGGCTTGTGGCTTGTTACCTCATTTTCTGCTCATCCTGCTTGCTATGTTGGCTGGTGTCTCCCTGACTCTGTCCTCCTCCTCCTCATCATTCTCAGTTTGGTTTTCCTGCCTAACTTCCTGCCCAGTTACCACCAGCCTGTCAGCTTTTTAATTAACCAATGAGAGAAGTACATGTTCATAGGGTAAAAAAGGATTACTCCACAGCAGGGAATAGCATAGGTTCTTTAAAACCTCAAAGCCTGTCCCCAGTGACAGACCTATTGCAACAAGGCCACACCTCTAAGTCTTTCCCAAACAGTTCCACCAACTGAGGGCCAAATATTCAAACATATGTACCTATGGAGCTCATTCAAGGTTCTAAAGCCTGGGTGCACTTCCTGTTCTCTCTGCTTCCTGAATTCACACACAATGTGATGGGCTAGGCCATACTCCTGCTGCTGTATCTTACCCAATGTGATGGATTGTATCTTCTCTGAAACTGTAAACCAAAATAAGACCTTTCCCCATTAGGCTGCTTTTCTCATGGTACTTGTAACTGGAAGAGTAGCCGTTCCTGAGGGTAACACCTGAGTTTGTGCTCTGGCCTCCACATTCACATGCACACACATGGAAACACATATGCATATGCACACATGCACACACACACACTCGTGTAAAAGTGAACACATGTATGTGCACACACAAAAGAATAAACATGCACACACATTAAAACTTTTTTAAACAGTGTCTATTCAGGACTTTTGCCCATTTAAAACAGGCTGTTTCCTTTGTGTTGGGCTTTTCTGGTGTACTTTGGATATTGTCTGTACAAGGGCACGACTAACCTGCACCTAGTCTCTCTTGCTCTGTGTGTGGTCTGTTTATCTTGAGCATTGTTTCTTTTGCTTTTCTTCTGTTACCTGTACCTTAGAAACCATATTACTTTAAAAGAAAATCATTGACACAATTTATGCTGGAGAGGATGTGGAGAATAGAGAACATTTCTCCACTGCTGGTGGGAGTGAAAACTTGTACAGTCACTTTGGAAATAAGTATGGTGTTATGATCAGTTTTCCTACCAGCCTGGGCTCAGAGCTGCGCCAATCTCAAATAACACACAGACACACTGTATTAGATATAAAACCTGATACTAGCATTTTTTTTTACTGGCTATCTGTCTTAAATATTAACCCATTTTATTAATCTGAGTATTTCCACTTGGTCTTACCTTACTGGAGAGAGGGTTTAAGGGTCCGGAGTTCTTCTCTCTCAGTCCTACATTTTGAATCTCCTCCTACCTCTTCTGAATTCTCCTTCTCTCCTAGTCCCACCTATCTTGCTTTCCTATTGGTCAACAGTGCTTTATTCATTAACCAAATCGAGAAACATATTTACAGAATGATATCTCCCATCAGCATGGTGGTTCCTCAGGAAAATGGGAATCAGTCTACCACAAGATCCAGCAATCTCACTTTTAGGCATATACTCAAAAGTTGTATATTCATTCAATAAGCACATCTGTTCAACTTTGTTCATAGAAGCATTATTTGTAATAGCCAGAATCTGGAAGCAACCCTCTACTGAAGAATGGATGGAGAAAATGTGGTACATTTACACAATAGAGTACTACTCTGTGGAAAAAAATAATGGATTCTTGAAATTCACAGGCAAATGGATGGAACTAGAAGAAATCATCCTGAGTGAGGTAACTCAGTCACAAAAGGCAAACATGGTATGTAGTCATTCATATATGGATTTTAGACATAGAGCAAAGCATTCACATCCTACAACCTATACTGCCAGAGAAACTAGGAAACAAGGAGAACCCTAAGAGAGACATACATGGTTCTCTGGAGAAGGGGAAAGGGACAAGATCTCCTGAGCAAATTGGGAGCATGGGGGGGGGATGGGAGAGGGATTTAGGAGAAAGAGAAGAGGAGAAAAGAAGGGGAGAGGAGAGTATGAGGAATAGTAAAATCAAGTCAGGGAAAGAATAGAGGAGAGCAAAAAAAAAAAAAAAAAAAAAAAAAAAAAAAAAAAGAGTTGGGAGTTGCTGGTAGAAGAGAAAATTCCACCTACAATTTCCAGAGATTTTTCTCTCTGATTCTTACTCATGGATCAAGATGTGAGCTCTCAGCTGTTCAAGCTGCTGTGACTTTGCTATGCTATCATGGACTTTAATCCTCTAAAACTGAGTCCAGGTTAAATATTTTATTTTGTAAGGTGCCTCAGTTACAGTTTCTGTCACAGGAATGGAAAAGTAACCATGACAAATCTCATGGCCTGCCCCGCAGTGATGTACCTATTCCATCAAGACTGTATCTATTAAAGTTTCCATATCTTTCCAACGATTACCAGGGAGATTCAAAGTCATGAGTCTAGAGGGAATACACACTTACTCTCTGTTTCTCACACCCCCCATACCCCCCACCACACACACAGAGCTTATTGAAACCATAACAGCTATACACTGTAAAGAGTAAGGTTTTTCTGCTCTCTGCTGGTCTTGTCCCACCGACGTGCCAGCCGCAATTAACACACAGAGATTCTATTGATATAATGCTGTTGTTATATTTATGTTAATCTATGTATTTCCATGTGGTCTCCCTTTACCAGCAAACCAGCTGGCATCCTGCTCTCTCCAGACTCTCCATCTTGACTCCTCCTTACTACTTCCTCTTTCCTCCTTGTCTCCTAATCCTCCTATCTTCTTTTCCTATTGGCCAATAGTGCTTTATTCATTAACCAGTAAGAGAAACATATTTATAGAATGACATCTCCCATCAATACACCTCTTTGATGACAGTGTCTTACAGATTTTAAGTTCTGCAAGTAGACTAGGTTGTCTGGCTATCAAGCTCCGAGGATCCTCTTGTCTCTTCCTCCCAGTGCTGGGATTACAAGTGTGTGCCATATACTATTTAAATTGTTTTATTAGATGGTATTTATTGTACAAAGCAATGGATTACATTATAAATTGCATTACATTTATATATAGTGGTGATATTAACCCTTCCCCATTATTCTTTCTTGTTTCCAATTTTCCCCCTTTTTCCTCTTTCAAGTTGACATTACTCCAAAGAGGACATGAAAGTAGCCAATGACCTTATGAAAAGTAGTGTAGCATCCCAAATCAACAGAGAAATAAAAAGCAAGGAAAAATAAGATATGTACAAACAAACACAAACAAAAATAAACCAACCAACCAACCAACCAATCAATCAATCAAACAAACAAACAAATAAATAAAAACAGGACTCAACAACAACTAACAAGTGTTGGCAAAGATTTAGAGAAAAGGAACTCTTGTGTACTGTTTGTGAGAATATGAATTAAGGTAGGCAATAAGGAAAACAGTAGAACAGTTCCTTTAAAAATTTAAAAGGAGAACTATAGTGTGATTCAGTAATTTCACTTCCAGGTATACTTCCAAAGGAAATGAAATTAGTATGTTGAAGAGATCTGTACTTAAATGTTTATTTCAACATGGCTGAGAACACCAAAGACCGAGTGTTTATCAGTGGGTCAGTGTATGAGTGGAAAGAGAAAACTCAGAATACATGCACAGTTGGATATCATTCAGTCTTAAAAGAAGAAACTTCTGTCATTTCTAATACCGTGTATGGAACTGGAGAGTATTAAGCTAAATTAAAATAAGTGAAGGCAGAAAGACAAATGGCACACTTATATGTGGATAATATTGACCTCACAGGCAGAATAGAATGGTAACCAGGAATTGGGGATGAGGGAGGAATGGAAAATGTTATTCAAAGGTTACAGAGTTTCAGGAAGACAAGAAAAATATGTTCTAGAGCTTGTATAGGGAGCTATAGTTAAGACATTGTATGCTTGAAAACTTCTAAGGTTTTACATGCTATCATAAAATCAAAATAAATGTGTTGTTTGTTGGAATCATTCCACTGTATTGTACCCTATAAATACATCATAAATAAAATTTGTATTTATAATTAAAAAACAGAAGCATCTTTCATTGATTTAGCTTGGAGCAAATGCACTGTTGGAAACTAAGTTGGGACAGGAAATTAGTATTGCTTGTTAGATTTTATCTATATGTTCATTCAAGATAACTGACTACCAATGCCTGTATCCCTCACAGGGGGTTAGAGCAAGGAAGGTGTGGTACCATGGGAAACTTAGTTCAGAAGCAGAGAGATGGATAGTTCTGGCTAGGATATCACAACATGGTCCACTGCAATACACTTGCATGGCATTTTTCACAAGTTTGTAGGATGATGTTTGAGAAAGATAATTTTTCTATGTACATCCATCAGGAAATGTCTTAGCTACTTTTCTATAGCTGTGATAAGCCACCATGACCAAGGCAACTTACAGGGGAAATAGTTTATTAAAGGCTTACTGTTTCAGAGGGTGAGTACATTGCCCTCATGGTGGGGATCATGATAGCAGGCAGGCAGGCAGGCATGATACTAGAATAGACTTGAAAGCGTACTGATCTAGAGGCATGAGGCAGAGAAACACACACACACACACACACACACACACACACACACACACACACACACACAGAGAGAGAGAGAGAGAGAGAGAGAGAGAGAGAGAGAGAGAGAGAGAGAGAGAGCTCTAACTAGGGATGGTGGGGGATGCATCTCTAGTGACATACATCCTCCAACAAGGCCATTTCTCCTAATCCTTCCCAAACAGTTCCACCAGTTGGAGAGCAAACATTCAAAAGGCCCATGAGGGCCATTGTCATTCAAGCTACCACAGGGAAAAGCACACATCAATGTGAAGAAATGAATAAGAAACAGATTTTGCTTCTGTGTGTGGAGCTGTTTTCTCAGAACACCAGTATATGGTGTTATTTAAATATTTAAGTATTTAAGTATTTAAGGAAAAACTGAGGGTATATGGACAAGGCTCAGGTGGTAAAATGCTTTCGGTATATTCGTGTGGGCCCAGTTCTGGTTTCTTAGCACCATTGCTTTTAAAAACCAAGAGTGAGTGAGTACATGTGTGTAATCCCAGCTCTAGGGAGGTGAAGACAGTAGGATTCTGGGGGCAGATTGCTAGCCCGTGAATCTAGCTGAAACAGTGAGTTCCAGGTTCAGTGAGAGACCTTGTCTTAAACAGTAAAGTGAAAAATGATACAGGAAGACATCGAGTCTTACTCCTGAACATACCTATACATACATCACACAAACCAGTGGATATTAGAGTGGAGAGCTCCATTTTGCATTTAAGAATTGTCTCAATACATTAGATGATCTTTTGTTTTTTATTACTTCATTATTCCCTCCTCTCTATATGTGCATACTAGAGGGCACGATTTTGGGATTATTAAATCACCCAAGAGGGAAATGCAGTCCATCCATTTGACTGTTTTGTAATTGCTTCTTCTTCTGTTCTTGCTGAATCAATTCCATATTTCTGGTTCTTGTGGATACAGCTTTACCTAAGATATAAGGTAGTTTCATGTGTGACATGGATGATTTAATGCTGGTTTGGGGGAAGAATGGAGACATATGGACAGAGTGCACTCTATCCCTGTGTGCACATTACTTATACAAATGGAGAGAATATTCCATTCCTACTTTACATTGCATTTCTAGTACCACACAGTGAGAGAATATAGACGATAAGGAAGACATAACACTAAAGGGAAGCCCTCGAAGATAATTCTATCATCCATAACACTAGGCACTTCCTGGCATTATGACTAATAAAATTCAGCTAAAAACACTTTCTAAATATTTTTATGTGCAAAAAAATAGAAAATTGTAATAAAATAATGGCTGTTATTTCAAACCCCAGCTGTAAAATGCCCCAGGGACAGCAGTGCCTAATTATGAAATAAAAATAACTTTTGTGTCCCTCAGGCAATGTTTTCTAACTATTGCTTTTTCTAATACTGTCACTATAATCAGTTCATTTCTACAAAAGAAATGAAAAGTATTCAGGAGTTCACTCCGTGCTGTAGGGCGGGGATGTGTCTTGGATTAAGACCAGAATGGAGTATTAAAATGTTAACATAAAGTGAGTCTACAGAATTGTGGATGAGAGAAACTCTCCTGTCAGTAATTGGCGTTGTGTGACAAAATTGTTCCTGGTTAGATGCAACACACACACACACACACACACACACACACACACACACACCATATAGGGAGCCCACAATAGACCAAAGTATGGGTACCACCAAAGTTGAACTTGGTGAACCATGAGTTTTATTGGGATTACTTACAGAAATATGGGTAAAGAATTACTTATAGGAACAGATATGACTCAAAGACAGCTGCTTCACCAAAGCCCACTCTAGCATGGTGACAGATCACAAAGCTAGGAACATCGAACACACTCATAGCCTTCAGACAGCTCAAAAGATTGGTGAGAGTGAGTCCCTTTTGAGTGACTCCATTTTAAGCCTCTTCTAGACTGACGGCTTCCTTCAGGTAGCGGTCTGGTGTCATAGCCCTTTTAGCTTAACTTTTCTGAGTCTTTTGCAGCTTTTGTTGTTTACTCTGGCAGGGAGGGGCCTAATGAATCTGGTCAGTTTCAGGGACTTCCTAAAGCTATTTTGAGTCCTTTACTTTGCTATGTAAGTAGCTTCCCTGCAGGATGGAATGTTTCAATCTTGAAGAAAACGATTACAGAAACAACTGACCAATAGTTTCCTTGAACCACGGTATTTTTTGTTTTCTTTGACTGGTGAGTGAAGAATTATGAATTCAAGAAGGGGCTGGGCGACTGTGGAAGTTTTTCAGTCAATGTAAGCTCTGTCATCTTTTCTGCTTGACCAGCTCTCAGTCATATATAGTCTTTGCCTATTCAGAAACACAAAGGATTGAGTAACATCTAATGGGGGAAGGAACGTGGAGTGTGTGATACCAATTTGTTTTTGATGTTTCTTTCTGAGAGAGGGAAATTATTCTAGAATTCTGAAGATCTTTTTATTTTTATTTTACATATCAATCTCAGTTCCCTCTCCCTCCCTTGCTCTCAGTTTCCCTCTCTCTTCTCTCACATGCACCCTGACCACCCTCCCCTCCCCTTCCCCCCACTCCACATGTAGGGTGATGCCATACAGGAGGGGTCATCTAAATCTGTCAAGCCATTTGAAGTAGGGACTAGGAATTCTCTCCTGTCTCTAGGTTAAAGCAGTATCCCTCCATGGGGAATGTGCCCTCAAGGTCCTTTTGTGTACCAGGGATACATCCTGGTTCCACTGTCTGAGGTCCCTTAGACTGCTCAGTCCTTCTACCTGAGACCCATGTACAGGGGGTTGGAGTCAGTTCCATGCTGGATTCCCAGCTATCAGTCTGGGGGCAAGTTAGCTCCTCCTTGTTCAGGTCAGTTGTCTCTATGTGTTTCTGCAACCTGGCCTTGTCCTCTTTCTCTGCATCTGGATTCTAGTCCCACTCAGTGTTTAGTTGTGGGTGTTTTCTTCTGTTTCCAACAGGTACTAGATGAGGGCTCTATGACGGTGGATAAGTTAGTTGTTGATCTCATTATCAGGGAAGGGCATTTATGGTAGCCTTTCCACAGTTGCTCAAATTGTTATTTGGAGTCAGTCTTGTAGGTCTCTAGACATTTCTTTAGGTTCAGTTTTCTCTTCAAATCTATAATGGCTCCCTCTTTTATGTTCTCTCTGTCTGTCTGTCTGTCTGTCTGTCTGTCTGTCTTTTCTGTCTTTTATTCCTCCCCTGATTCAATCTCCCTAGTTTCATGTGCTTTCCTCTCCTCCCCTTCTCTTTCTCCTAGTTCCCTATCCCCTCACTGCCCCCCCCCCCACTTCCCTTGTGCTCTGGAGAACTTGTCCCTTCCCCCTTCTGTGAGGGACCTTATATGAATCTCTTAGAATCCACCTTGTATCCTAGTTTCTCTGGTGATGTGAAATACAGGCTGGTGATCCTTTACTGTAGGCCTAAAATCCATGTATGAGCGAGTACATACCATGTTCCTCTTTTTATGACTGGGTTAACTCATTCAGGATGATTTCTTCAAGTTCCATCCACTTGCCTGCAAATTTCAAGATTCCAATTTTTCCCCCCGCAGAGTAGTGTTCCATTGTGTAGATGTGCCACATCTTCATTATCCATTCTTCAGCTGAGGGCCATCTAGGTTGCTTCCAGGTTCTGGCTATTACAAATAATGCTGCTATGAACATAGTTGAGCACATATCTTCCTTGCATGGATGTGGATCTTTTGGGTATATGCCTAAAAGGGGGATTTCAGGGTCCTGTGGTAGACTGATACCCATTTTCCTGAGGAACTACCATACTGATCTCCAAAATGGCTGTACAAGTTTGCACTCCCACCAGCAGTGGAGGAGTGTTCCCCTTTCTCCACATCCTCTCCAGCATAAGTTGTCATTGGTGTTTCTAATTTTAGACATTCTGGCAGGAGTAAGATGGTATCTCAAAGTTGTTTTGATTTGCATTTCCCTGATAGCTATGGATGTTGAGCTCTTTCTTAAGTGTCTTTCAGCCTTTTTGATTTCCTTTATTGAGAATTCTCTCTTCAGTTCTGTACCCCATTTTTTAAATAGAGGTATTTGGTGTTTTAGTGACTAGTTTCTTCAGTTCTTTGTATATTTTGGAGAGCAGATGTAGGATTGGTGAAAATCTTTTCCCAGTCTGTGGGCTGCCCTTTGGTCTTATCCACTGTGTCCTTTGCCTTACAGAAGCTTCTCAGTTTGAAGAGGTCCCAATTACTAGTTGTTGATCTCAGAGTGTCTGTGCTCCTGGAGTTGTTTTCAGGAAGAAGTCTCCTATACTAATTTGTTCAAGGATACCTCCTATTTTCTCTTCTAAAAGGTTCAGTGTGGCTGGATTTATGTTGAGGTCTTTGACCCATTTGGACTTGAGTTGTGTGCATGGCGATAGACATGGGTCTATCTGCAGTTTTCTACACACCACCATCCAATTGTGCCAGCACCATTTGTTGAAGATGTTTTCCTCCCCCAATTGTACACTTTTAGCTGTTTTTGTCAAAAATCAGGTGTCCGTAGGTGTGTGGGTTAATATCAGGATTTTCAATTCGATTCCATTGGTCTACTTGTCTATTTTTGTGCCAGTACCAGGCTGTTTTCAGGACTATAGCTCTGTAGTAGAGCTTAAAGTCAGGGATGGTGATGCCTCTTGAAGTTCTTTTATTGTACAGGGTTGTTTTGGCTATCCTGGGTCTTTTGTTTTTCCCTATAAAGTTTATTATTATCCTTTAAAGGTTCATGAAGAATTGTGCTAAGATTTTAATGGGGATTGCATTGAAGCTGTAGATTGCTTTTGGCAAGGTTGCCACTTTTACAATGTTTATCTTACCTATCTAAGAGCATGAGAGATCTTTTCATTTTCTGGTATCTTCTTTAATTTCTTTCTTTAGAGCCACAAAGTTCTTATTATATAGGTCTTTCACTTGTTTGGTAAGCGTTACCCCAAGATACTTTATGTTGTTTGTGGCTATTGTAAAGGGTGAAGTTTCTCTGATTTCTTTTTCAGCCCCTTTGTCGTCTGAGTAAAGTAGGGCTACTGATTTTTTTTAAGTTTATCTTGTATCCCACTAGTTTGATGAAGGTATTTGTCAGCTGTAGGAGTTCCCTGGTAGAGTTTTTTGGGTCTGCTTTTTTATTAGTTTGGATAAAGGTTTGTCTGTCTTCTTAGTTTTTGTATTGTTTTCTTGGTTTCTATTTTATTAATTTCAGCCCTCAAATTGATTATTTCCTGGTGTCTACTCCTCCGGGGTAAGTTTGCTTTTTTTTGTTCTAAGTCTTTCAGTTGTGCTGTTAATTCTCTAATGTGACTATCCTCTGTTTTCTTCATATGGGCACTTATTGCAGTGAACTTCCCTTGTAGCACTGCTTTCAAGGTGTCCCATAAGTTCGGGTATGTTGTGTCCTCATTCTCGTTGATTTTTAGGAAGTCCTTAATTTCTTTCTTTATTTCTTCTTTGTAGTGAGATAGTCCTTCTGTAGCACTGACCACGCCCATTGGGGGGGGTGGAGCCATGGGCGGAAGTGACCTGTGGAAGGAGGTCGGAGGGGGCCAGGAAAGGTGCTCTTTCTGGCGTGACTCGGACAGGAGAGGATCGGGTTGAATTTCCTGGTGTTCATCTGTCTAGGTTGTAAGTTATTTCTCCCTGAATAAACATCTATTCGGCCTATTTGTTTATCCTGATCCTTATTTACCGCAATACTTCTTTGACCCAGGTATGGTGCAATTGCGCATTGTTCAGTTTCCATGAGTTTTAGAGTTTCTGCGATTTGTGTTGTTGTTGAATTTCAATTTTAAAGCATGGTGGTCTGATAAGATACAGGAGACTATTTCAATTTTTTGTTTCTGTTGAGGTTTGTTATGCCACCTAGTATGTGGTTGATTTTAGAGAAGGTTCCATGTGGAGCAGAGAAGAAGCTATATTCTTTTGTGTTTGGATGGAATGTTCTATAGATTTCTGTTAAACCCAATTGAGACATAACTTCTGTTAGTTCTTTTGTTTCTTTGTTAAGTTTCTTGTTGTTGTTGGTCCTGTGTAGTGGTGAGAGTAGCATGTTGATATCTTCTACTATAAATGTGTGAGGTTTTATGTGAGGTTTGAGTTTTAGTAGTGTTTCTTTTAAGAATGTGGGTGCCTTTGTATTTGGGGCATAGATGTTCAGAACTGAGACTTTATGCTGATGGATTTCTCCTGCAATGAATACAAAATGACCATCTTCATCTCTTTTGATTAATTTTGGTTTGAAGTCTAACTTGTTAGATATTAGGATAGCTATGCCTGTTGTGTTTTTTGGCTCCATTTGATTGGAAGATCTTTTCCCAGCCCTTTACCCTGAGGTAATGTCTATCTTCAAAGCTTAGATGTGTTTCTTATATGCAGCAGAAGGATGGATTCTGTCTTCATATCCATTCTATTACCTGTGGGTTTTTTTTTTTTTTTATAGGCCAGTTAAGAACATTAATGTTGAGGGAGAGTAAGAACCATTGATTGTTAATTGTTGTATGTTTTAGATTTGTTGTTGGCAGTGGTATTGTGAATATATTTGTCCTGCCTTACTCTTGGGTTCTGGTGAAGTGGGATTATCTGTTGCCTATGTCTTTGTGAGTGTAGTTAACTTCCTTGGGTTGGAGTTTACCTTCCAGAACTTTCTGTAGGGCTGGATTTGTAGATATATATTGTGAAAATCTGGCTTTGACCTTAAATATCTTGTTTTCTCTGTCTATAGTGATTGAGAATTTTGCTGGGTATAGTAGCCTGGGCTGGCATCTGTGGACTCTTAGTACTTGTAGAATATCTATCCAGGACCTTCTGGCCTTGAGGGTTTCCATGGAGAAGTCAGGTGTAATTTTGATAGGTCTGCCTTTATATGTCACCTGTCCTTTTTCCTTCACTGCTCTTAATATTCTTTCTTTATTCTGTATGTTAGGTGTTTTGATTATTATATGTCGAGGGTTTTTTTTCTTTGGTCCAGCCTATTTGGTGTTCAGTATGCTTCTTGTTCTTTCATGGGCATGCCCTTCTTCAGATGGGAAAGTTTTCCTCAATGATTTTGTTGAATATGTTTTTTGCACCTTTGAGCTGGGCTTCCTCATCTTCCTCTATGCCTATTATTCTTAGGTTTGGCCTTTTCACAGTGTCCCACATTTCCTGCATGTTTTGTGTTAAGGATTTCTTGTATTTATGATTTTCTTTGGTCGATGAACCTATTTCCTCTGGTTTATCTTCCACGCCTGAGATTCTCTCTTCCATCTCTTGTATTCTGTTGGTTATGCATGAGTCTGTAGTTCCCGATCATTTGCCCAGTTTTTCTATTTCCGTTAGTGTCTGCGAGAAGTTCCATAAAAGACCACCAGTCACATATGCAATTAGCAAAGGTGTTTGCTAAGACTGCTGCCACGCTTTGTTGACTCCTTTTCTGAAGGGGGACGGAGGAGTGGATGGGGGGTGTTGGTGGGTAGATGGGGGATAGGGGAGGGAGCCAGAGGGGAGAAGAGAGGGGAAACTGGTCAGCATGCAAAATACATGGAAAAATTTAATAAGAAATTAAACACAAAACAAAACACCAGTTCTATTAGTCTGTTTCTATGACAAAATGCTGGACAGAACAGTTTATGAGAGGAAATCTTAGGGCTGCGTCCCAGGCAATCTGATAGCTTCTGGGTTCCAAGGGCTCAGCATACATGTGGTACACAGATGTACACATAGTAAGACATTCCTACACATGAAACAAAAGATATATATATATCTTTAAAGAGAGGAAATACTTATTTTGTCTCTTGGTTTCAGGTCCAGCCTGGTGGGGAGACACGGTGGCAGGAACGTGAGATGCCTGGTCACACTGAAGCAAGCAGGAGGCGGAGACAAGAACCAAAGGTGGGTATAACCTTCAAGGCTGTCTTCAAAGATCCTCCTCTGCTAGCCAGACTTCACATCCAAAGACTCCACCCAGTGGCAAAACAGCAGGACTAACTGGGACCAAGTGTGCAAACCCATGCCATTGTGGAGGACATTTCAGACCCAAACGCCACGGCAAATTGTGTTCACTTTTGTTTGCGCCCGCATTTTCTCTCCTTCTCTCTTTCTTACTTCATCTTGTTTTCTGCTTGCTTTTGAGACAGGGTCTGTCTCTGCATCCCAGTCCCCTTGAGTGCTGCCATTACAAATCAGCAGTACCATAAGCAGCTCTCATTTCGTTTACATCTTACACCTGGGGGAAATTGGCTTGATTCACTCCGTGGTTTCAAGAGACTCCCAACTGATCCATTGTAATGCATACATGCTTAAAAACCCAAAGTAAAGAATTCTCTCCTGTAAAGACTTTCTGAGTCTTGAGTGGATAGGAGCTATAGGGCTTTAAGGTGTCACCATTCATCAAAGCGATCAGTTTCCACATGCAGACTCAGGTGTGAGTTAGACAAGGCCCTGTGTGGGTGGGGTGTCTTTCAAAATCTGAGGTTGCTTCACAGCCGACAGAACTGTTTTGTGCTCTTTTTGACTGGCAGGCTGGGTACATATAGACAGTGTGGTCTTCCTGGGTAGGACATATCCTTTGAGACAAGGGGGCAGAACAGATTTGTAGCTCTGGGTGGGAGGAAGTGTCCAAGACACAGAGGGATCTGGACATCCAGTGAGACTCAGATGTTACTTACTTTGTGGCTGCCCTGGAATTATGAGTTCACAGGGACTCATTTCCAAATCACTCCCCAGCTGATGAGCCATGGAGCCATGGACTTTTCAGTGCACATGGCCAAGATAGGTCACAGTTGGATGTTTCTCTTAGCCAAATGGAGAGCAATAAATCCCCAAGGAAAATGGAGATCAAGTGTCCTCTTCATTTGTTTATTTCTAAGAGTTTCAGGGGAAGGAGGGCTTATTGATACCCCAGAGCAAAGTTATTCTCACAAAAGCCATCAGTACAATGAATACCAAACTGTAGAAGAGTAGTTAGTTCGCCTTGGCAAGTTAGTGTCTCCTTCTCCCACTCCATCCTTAAAAGACAAGCAAGTCCCTGGGAAAGTGTGACTTTGGCTCAGTGTGGGATTTATTTCCTAAGCTGACCAGGCAGATTATTTCAGAAGCTGTCTCCAAGTAACAGGGACTTTATGTGGGCGTCATTGGAACATAATTCTCCCTGCATCTCTTTCCCATTTATTGTGTTGGGGAAAACATGCAGAATTTGGGATTTGGGAGTATGTGTTTAAGCTTTGAAAGTTTCATGTCTCAAGGTAGAATTCCAGAAAAAAAAATGTGTTTTTAGAACCATACCAAACAAAACAATACCTCCTCCCAAAGATTTGTAGAAGTGTAGCCTCCTAGTTTTGAGATGATAAGGAGATGACTTAAAAGGTCAGGGATGAGGAAGAAAAGCAGGAAAGAATCAGAAAGCATCATTGAAGAGGCATGGCTGATGTTCCAGTTGAGACGTGAACCAGAGAGAATTCCAGGGCTTTGTGTGTGGTAATAAAAAATATTTATTTATTTTGTGTGTATGTCTATGTGACTGAGTGTATGTATGTACACTATGTGCACACAGTGCCTGCAAAGGCCAGAAAGATGACTTGGATGCCCTGGAAATGGGGCTTGGCATTTGGACATGCCTTTAAGTTCCTAAATCACATGACTTGTTCAGATTCCAGCAGTGGGTCAGAGGTAAAGTGAGGAGCTTTTGAGATTTCTGCCTCCAACTCAGTCTTGTTTGTGCTCTGTGGGTGTGGTGATGAAAGGTTGTCAACTTAAATGGGTCTTGAATTAACTAAGGGACACCTTTGGGCAGACCTGGGAGGATTTTCTCAGGAAGGACTTTCTACCCCTCAGCTAGCTGTTCTTGTCCATGGTGGTCCAAGGGGAACCAGTGCTGAGAGCCTAACTTGGTTTCTTCTTGGTGAGTGACTCTATTTCATCCACACCTCTCTCCTCTCTTGTTGACTCTGGAACCCAATTTCCTTGTCCTTCCAATGTGGACGAGGACTGAGCTCTCCAGTAACCCTCCAGGTCCTTAGCACTGTATTGGGACCACTGAGCACCCAGCATTGTGGAAGGAGCAGCTTCTGTGTGCACATGGCTATTATTGGACTGCCCAGCCCTATTATGGTATAAACCATTTATAATACATCCTAAGTCTACAGTTTCACTCCTTTAGAGACCCCTGACTAGTACAATAGGGATCATGTTCCTCATCTCTGACAGCCTGATGCATAGTGACATTACACATAGTAACCCGGGAAGAAAGTTGGATGCTATGGTAGTTTGAATGAAAATGGTCCCTGTAGACTCTAGAAAATGGCATTGTTGGAGGTGTGGTCTTGTTGAAGTAGGTGTGGCCTTGTTGTTGGAGGAAGTATCTCACAGGGGGTGGGCTTTGAGGTTTTAGAAGCTCAAATAGGACCCAATGTCCCTCTCTTCTGGCTTCCTGCTGATCCAGATATGTAACTTTCAGCCACTTCTCCAGCACTGTCTGCCTGCATGCTGCCATGCTCCCCACCATATTGATAATGGACTAATCCTCTGAACCTGTAAGCCAGCCCCAATGAAATGTTTTCCTTTGTAAGCGTTGCTGTGGTCATGGTGTCTCTTCACAGCAATAGAACCCTGACTAAGATGCCATTGAAGATTTCCAGTGCTTTTAAGTAGAAATGACTATCACTGTCAGTTAGCGATGCTATTCATTTCTTTGGCTTCAGGTTGGCTTAAAGGCTTTTTGCTTCCTTATTCCTTATGAATAACTCTTCATTTTGTGCTAATGTTTTTCTCTTTAATTCTCTCAAAGAAACATATCCCTCCTTTCTCTCTACCCCCATTTCTCTCACATCAGCAGCTAAATGATCTTCCTCTCTGTTCAGGAAGCTGGCAGGCTCAGACTGAAGCCTTTAGATAGCCAGCTAATTAGAGAGAAAGCAGGTGTGGACGGTCCATTCAGACTGTAAGTAAGTGCCAAAAATTAAAGGTATTGGTCTGTGAGTGCTAGCAGGTGGGAGCCCTGCTTTATACCTTTAACAGCAGCGAGGAGAAAGAGGACTTGTTTGGAAGACCTGAAGAGTAGGGAGGGAAAAATTACTCATATGACTAAAAGCTCTTCAGAAGAGACTGCATCTATTTTTAAATCATTGTCTTGTTTGGGATTAATTTGAAAAACATATAATTGCCTCCCCTATGAGTGTCATGCTTCCCGAGCAGGGCTCTGTGAACTCCATGGCCTGGGCCAGAAAAATTCATGGTCTCAAGCTGACACTTACCAGCAAAGCTCACGATTGCCCGCAGGTGTAGGCTCTGTCCTTTGTGGTTTCTCCTCTCCAGTTTGTACATGTACTCAAATGGCCGGATTTCTCTGTCTGTGAAACTCCTCAAATGCTGGGAGAGAAGAACAAAAAGATCTATTGTTGTACGACTTCATGCATTACTTAACAAAGCTGTTTGGAAATACAATGTTCAGGAGGAAACGGGCTCCTGCAAGCATATTTCTCCCTTCGTTATTTCTTTATTTCTCTCTGATTTTCTCTCTCTGTTCCATTTCTCTGTGTTTAATAATTTATTTTAGTGTTTTTTTTTTTTTAAATTGGAGGACATTTTTCAGTAGGATGTTATGGCAAGAGACCACAAAAGCATCATACATCACACATTCAAAATACATTAATACATGGCTGAAATGCTAACTCCTGCAATAGAATAATTATAGTGTGTCTTCATTGAAATTGTATACATGGTGTTGTGATCACACTCATTAATTTAGATCCAAATGAAGCGAAATTATTCTGCATGGCTGCTGAGTTAATTTATGTGATATAAGTAAAGAAAAATTAAAGTGTGATGGAAAATGAGACTGTAGCCAAGCATTGCATCCACAGGAAGATGGTTGCTCATCTCCTTAGGCTTTCTGACCTCTCTTCTCTACAAAGATTTTCCCAGTTACTGGCAAAAAAAATATTCACTTAGTGAATTCATCTTTGAACATCTTCTTTACAGCTCAAGTTTTGGGGAGGAATTACATGATGGTGTGCTAATATTCAAGTATCTGTCTAAGGGAGCATTGCTTCTGTATTGACCTGAGCCTGAATGACTGGGGGAGGGAAAAGGCTGTGCTGTTCTGGGTACTAGTTTTAGGGGCTTGAACACTTTACAAGAAAAATGTAATTTGTGTCTGCTTTAAATATTTAAATAAATAGACTTACTTAAGTGTGTGTGTGTGTGGGGGGGGGTGTGTGCCATCATGGTTTGTAGGAGTATAGCTACAGTTCCACTGTATCTTAGGAAATACCCCCTGATGCTTTCTACCTTGTTCCATGCTTGGAAGTGATAAGCATTTCTGATTTTGTGATGAGTGGGATATCAGTATGTTTTAAAAGATCAAGGAGTGCTTACATTCTGTGAATAGAAAAGAGGATGATTTGGAAGCCTCCTGCCATTCCAAAGCAGGCAGACATCCACAAAAATCTACCCTTCATTTTTTTGCATGGTCATTTGTGAGCGTGAAAGCCAGAATCAGCTCAACTAGAAGAAATGTTTACTGACCTATGTTCCGGAGATGAAGAAATAGATAAGACAGCCTCTGTCCTGTTTGACTGTACTAGACTGGAAGAAAAGATACATGAAGAGAGCTAGCGTATCACATAGGCCTGGAGATTGTCGCAACAAAGAGATTTCACAGAGAAACATTCCAGTCGTGTTGGGGCAAACCCAGCATTCTTGAAGTAAGATGACCTTTGATGTGAACCTTGGGTAAAGGTGTGGGACTTAATAATAGACAGAAAGGAGGCCAAGACTTAGAACACAGGGGCAGGCCATGAACAGTTAAGAGTTAAATAAGGGGCTAGGTTACAGGGTCCTCTGATGTAAGAGGAGGGATCCTTGTGGAAGCCTAGATTGGGATTAGGTTGTGGGCATTTGGAAGGTTGAGTGAGGGCTTGGGAGCAAGGAGGGGACCACAAAAGTGCATAAACAGATGGGTGCTATTAGGGACACAAGATTGGTTGAGGCTAGTGATCGCTGGGAGGCTAGGGGGTGATTAGGAAACTATGCTGTCACTTGGCCATGTGGTGTTAAAGCTAGATAGAATTCAGTAGGGAGCAATGACGAAGAGGCTGGGAAGAGGAATGTGTAAACTTAACTGGTTGGATACTAAAGTGGTGGCTGACTTCAACAGAGGAGCTGCCGATTGAGGTAAGAAGGCAGTTTTATACCTAGGGGTACTAAGAGGCTGCTGGGGTATTTCAAAAAAAGATGTGTAGAGTTGTTTGAAATTCCAGGTGAGAGCTGTTGTGAGGACAGGGCCAAGAGAGATGATTTGGAAGGTCAGACACACAAATGATGCCCACTGAAGCTGCAGGGGTGGTCAGCACTGCAGGGAGGAAAGAGGGAGAGAAAGGCAAACCACGCGATTTGGAGTTTCTTTTTTCCCCTTTCCTTTCCTTTTCCTTCCTTTCCCCTTCCTTTCTTCCTTCCTTCCTCCCTTCCTCCCTTCTTTCCTCCCTCCCTCTCTTCCTCCCTCCATTAACTTATTGGAAGGAGAAAACTTGGAAGGATAAAAGGGAGTAACCTGAGTGACCCAGGGCCCCACAGAAAGGATGTGACTTCAGTGGAGCCTTAGGAAAAAAGAAGTTATAAAGTCAAGATAGCAGTCAAGTAGAGCATGATGGGAAAGTTGGGGAGGACAGGAGCAGGCTGTAGCATTTGGCTTTTAGAAGGCTCTGGTCACGTCACCGCAGTCACAGGCAGACTAAAGACTAAGATGGTCTTGGGCTCTATGAGGGTGTGGGAGGGAGGTCCATTCAGTGCTGAATGTCTGGTTTTGAGCTCTGACCTCATGCCAGCCCAGCCCAGTGATAGCTGGTCTAGTTCTTTGTGTGATGGGCTGCCACGGCCAAGCTCCATCATCACCAGGAAGTACAATTAACTCTGCTGCTCGCTTGTGACTCTTGGGAGGTCAAATGTATTAAACAAATTGTCATCCCACAATGTTTTCAAGTCAGGGTAGGTTTATGCTGGCATCCTCTAAGTCCAGGGACATCTCTGTGAACTGCTTAGTAGTGGATTGAAAGAAGGGAGAAGTGTAGGTTCAGGTTGCTGTTCCTTCATAGTAGATAAAGACTCTGAGATCAGCCCAGAAAGGGATGTGTGAATAAGACCACATAAAGCTCTATGAACCTTCTTTTATAGATTTTTCCAACCCATTTTTAAACCAATTTTTTTCTTGTTTTTATGAGCATGAGTCTCACATTCCCATTAATTCACATATGTTGGTAGAATTCCCCACGACAGAGAAGCTGTTTTTTGGTGGGAAAACTCTGATATGCCGACCATAAACACCTCAGTTACGGAAAGGACTCCATTTTCTCATTGTAGCCCTTTATCTGTGGAATAAAGCAATGATTGTTACCATTGGCGAAACTGGCATCTCACAATGCCTATAACTATGGATTGTGTACAGGGAGGCCTAGCTTTACCTGCACCAATTGGAGTGTGAGCTGGCAAGCTAAGGATCAGACTGCGCACCTCTTTATCTCCCTGAAGCCTTGCGCGATTTTCTTTCCACTCAACCACCCTTGCTTCTCTCAGAAGAAGTTTCCCTCAGTTGTCTGGTATGGAAAATGGTAGGAAATCTGATTCCACGTTAAAGGGGAGGGAAGAGAAGACAAAAGATGACAGGAAAAATAACAGAGTGAAGTAGAAGGAGTACACATCCCTGACTCATGTGACAAACTGCTACATTGCGTTTCTACTACGAGTGAGTAAATGACCATTTCCATGTATATTTGCATTGACAATACAGCATAGGTTCAGGTAGATGCATCTTAAGTATTTGTTCACGAGTCCAAAGATATGTGGGAATACTCTCTGATGTTATTTCTGCATTTTAATCCTTTGAGCTATTTTATTTCAAATCTCTGGTTTGTGCCCTAGGACTTATGTCACGATGGCCCTGGTTGAAGGCACTTGAAAACAGGGGTTCCTTTCACTTAGCCAAGAGTGAGTGACGTTCCAAGCATTGTCACAGACGTTATGCAATCGTGGGGGCGGAGTGTGCGCAAGTGCCGTCTCAGCAGGAACTTGGTGGATCTCACTGATGTGTGCAGTGTGCAGGCATCAAAGGGTAATGAAGGGAGACCGGACATAGAAGAAAGCAGACATTTCTTGAAATGCAGTTCCAAGGAAAAAGTTTTATTCATGTATAGTTCGTACAAACTTTAAAAAGTCAGTGCCTCAGTTTTTTTTTTTCCTTGCTCCTTCTGTGTACGGGCAATTATCTTGAGATGGATTTTATAGCAACTGTTAGGCTCGAAACTGAGAGTAATTCATGAGAATGTATTTATTCAGTGACTCATTAAAGTGCATTCACATTTTCACTAAGCTATACAGCTTGGATTTTCTATGTGAACTGCTTGGCACATGTATGTGCGTATTTATCTGCTGCGAGATATGTACGTTGAATTCTTATGTGGCTTCGGTCTCTCTCTTTTAAAATGTCAATCTAACTGGGTCATTTGTTACCTCAGTGTTATTTCTTTCCTTTGCTTCTTTCTTCTCTACCTCCTACAGGAAGCTAAAGGTTTTCCTTTTGGAATGTTAATGGGAGACTGTGCTTGGCAGAGCATGGTATGCGGTTATTCATAACTCTTCCTTTCCTTCAGCCTTATGGTTTTTGCACCGCACTTTATCTCTGGTGCATATTTACAGTTTTTATTTTTGTTTTATTTTTGATGTTATGGTGTTCTGCCTGTTCATGTGCCTGTGTAGCAAGCACTGTGTGACTGGTGCCCACAGAGGACAGAAGAGCAGCCAGCAATCCTAACCACTGAGCCATCTTGCCAGCCCCTCTAATCTATTCTTACGCTAACCTTCCCTGTCCACTCTAATTCTCCTTGGTTGTAGTTATGGTATTATGTAGCCTCTCTTTGTTGTGGGTTAAACTGTTTTTTTCCACAAAAGATATGGCCAGTTCTGTGAGTGTAGAAACAGGGTCTGTGCAGCAGGGTTCGGGTCACTGGAGAGTGGTAAGTGATTTGTCAGCAGCCACTGCTTAGGGGTGCAGTGAGCAATCAGACTTTACATGTCTGTCTCTGTTTCACTGGAGAGGCAGCTGGGAACAGGAGATCGAACACTGGCTTCAGCATCATGGACACTCAGTGAAATTCGTTTTTCAGATCATTCCTTAGGAATTTTCTTAACTTTATAGACTTCAGTTTCCTCAGTGGTCAAGAGAGGAAAAAACATACTCCTCAAGACCTTTGTGAGGAAGGACAGAACATCATCTTGTGTCCACAGAGGTACCAGCTAATGGAATGGCCAGCACGTGCATTTCCTGTTTAATTCCTTTCTCTGCTTCTGCAGCCAGTAACATTTCTCAGATGTTTGTGTTGGAGCGTTGCGTTTGGTCACATGGCGTGAGGATGGCTGCTGGGTTCGCTGGTATCCCATAAGTGACAACAAGGGCATGAAACCCTAGGGCTAATGGATGCCAAATGAGCCTTCCACTGTGGCTGTGTGACTCAAAGAGCAGTCACTGTGTGACAAGGCTTGCCATCAGCATCTGCAGAGGCAATTTGTGATGTGGGGTTCTACCCCTCCTCCTAAGTCTCAAAGGTATAACAAAGCAAGAGCCCCCTCAAGCCAGAACTTAAACCTGACTTAAAAAAATGCCCTCCTTTATTTGAATTTCATCATATGCAGCTTGTAGCATCTGGGAACTTATCATCATGGATTTAGGTTTCCTGAATGTTTATTTTGAATATCAAATAAGATACCCTCCCTCTCTGTACATGCACTGATAAGTCCTAATGTATACTGTGGCTTCACTTAAGAGATTTTACTTTGTGGTAGTGGGAAAATTATGCACACTTGGTAAAAACTGAACTATGAATTTCGATCTTCTCCCGAGTGCAACACTCATCCAGTATGTCAGGAAGTGACACCGAGTTACGTCTTCCAGGCAGCTAAACTGTGACTATGACAAACAAATGCCTCTATATAGTGTGCTGTGTTCCTGAGCTAGGATGGCTGAAGTCAGATTCAGAGTGTTATCTGCATTTCAGCTTGGGATATTTTTGTGATTATTATTGTTAATATTATTTACTTTTTGAAAATTTTATAGGTGCATATAGCATATTGCCTCACCCCACTCGCACACCCGTTGAACTCCTTCCTTCTCTGCTAATCTCTCGTCTACTTGCATGGCTTGTTTTGTTGTTTTGCGACTGGCTGAGTGTTCTTATAGAGGCTTTCATGAAGGTGTGTGTGTGTGTGTGTGTGTGTGTGTGTGTGTGTGTGTGTGTAATGGGGGGTCTTAGTCACTGGTGCAAGAGCAACTTACTGGGGGCTGAAGTAAATGGCTCCAGCTCTACAGGCCATCATGAACTGCCTCCGCAAGTGCCTCATGAGACCCTCCCCCCTCCATGACGGAAAGTTGTTGGGTTCAGTCTTGTGTGGGTCTCATGCAGGTTGACCACAGCTGCTGTGTGTTCATGACTGACATGAGCATGTCCTACCCAGAAGACAGAATCGGATAGTATTCCTTCTATTTCTCCACTCTTTCTCCCACATTTTCTGCTACCTTTGCTGGGGTTGGAGGAGGCTAATATAGAAATGAGCACTCAACATTCATTTGTCCTCAGCACACCGGCCAGTCATGAGTTTGTGCATTAGCTGCCGCCCACTGCAAGTGGAAATTTCTCTGAACAAGATTGGGGGCAACACTTTTATAATCCAAAGAGATTTTCATGAAGCAATTATTTGTTTGGGAGAAGCATGTGTTGCTACTGTGCTGTCTCACTTGTGTAATATTCCCCATCTGCTTTCTGTGGAAATGCCCAGTGAGTTGAAAGGAAACGTGAAAGGGGAGAAGAGGGTTATAGAACTTCACTCCTGTGTTCTCAAAATTGAACTCACCCAAGCTAGGATGAACCATGACACGGGAGATTCCCAGAACAGCAGAAGGGGAAGAGGATGAGAAGGAGACGTAGGAAGTGTGAAGAAGAATGAAGCAATTCAGGAGTAGAGCCACTGCCAATAGATCAGAGACTGAGAGATGCTGAGCTAAAGAGAAAAGACAGGCAGCTGGACCAGGAATCCTGCTCCCTGACTGGGTGGGTCAATATGAGGGAGCTGAAGATACCTCTTCCCATGGAGCTCTTCACACAGGCTCTGTTCCCTTCAAAGACTGTTTCTCATCATCAGAATCTAGTTCTAGTGTCGCACTAAGCTCTACCACAGGCTTAGTGCACACGCTCTAAGTGCTGGGTGTTCATTAAGATGTTGCTAATTGTTGGGATCCACTGAATTCCATAGTTTCTAACCTTGAACACACCTTAAATTATATCAATAAATAAAAATCCATTTCAAAACAAAGCATTCATATCTATACCATAATCCTCGTTTTATCTTTAAAAAGATTGGTTGTGGTCATTAACCATTTATAACTAACTTAATATAAATGAAAACATTTATAAACAATATTTGGGAATTTGGACATCATTTTTTATAAATTGCTTCCTGCTGGTAGGGGACGCTGTCATGGGGGATCTTAAGAAGATAAAGAAATCCTGGCTGTAGTCTGCAATGCTGCCTTGTCCCAACTGTTTTGAATGTTGGCTCACCTGGGACACTGTTTCAGCGGGTCTTGCTTGATCAAACCATGTTAGTCTGGAAGGAACCCACAGCATTTCATTTTCTGTGGAAACAAAAATAGAAATCCTTTCCCCCAGTAATCTGTCCTTTGACTTAAATTTTGGAGTCAAAGCATTTTTAAAATATATAAGTTAAATTAATCCAGCAGCATTTCTTTTAACAATTATTTCCTCAGCAGTCAAAAGATACAGACAATATAATACCGTACAGTACCCAGAGTCTCTCTGTGCTTTCCATCTTTACGTGGCTTTTTTATTACTCTAGTTCTTTTTTCATTTTTTGAGACAGGGTTTCTCTATGTAATTTTTATCTGTCCTGGAATTAACTCTGTATACCAGGTTCACTTTGCAATCACAGAGATCAGCTTGCCTCTGTCTCCTGAGTGCTAGAATTAAAGGCATGTGCCACCACACTCAGCTACTCTCTGTCTTTTTAAAACCATTTTTTTTTCTCTCCCAAGCCTACATATATTTTAAAACACACTGTAAACCTTTAGTGCTTTTTCTTAATCTGAATCTGTCTTTACTGTAAATCTTTATCTTTTTCTGGCTATGAGTCTTTTATCTGGTAAACAACGACATTGTTAAAATGAAAGCCACAGTTGTTTTAGCCGCAGTAATCCAAGATGGCGGCAAGTACTTTTACTGCCAGAACTGAGAGCTGTGCTCACCGCCTTGGTCTGTGCTGCCATCCAGCAGCATGCTGCCGGCTTGGAGATGTGGTCGCTGCCATTGCCAGCTCTTGTACACACCATTCAGTTCTTAGCAGAGCTCTTTAAAAGCCATGCGGTTTTTTGCCACTTATGCTGAGTCAGGAAATCTCCCTTAAAGGAGCCACACAAGTCTCTGCCTCTAGCAAAACCCAGTCCAACTGGGAAAAATGCTGTTACCAAGAAGCCTTGCTTGTTTCTCTTCTTTTGTTTCTAAACAAAATTAGCTGACCATTGGCCTCTAGTCATCACTGTGCTAGAAGAGAGATTCCAAGCACATTATTTGCCTTCCACTCTTCCTCCCCTTAATTACTTTGTCACTTAACTTGATCCCTTCCTCTGTTGGATGGTGGAGTAGAAGTCCTCTGCCATTTATGGGGATATGAATTTGGAGATTCACATTCTCTCCCAATGCTATTGATTTACTTCTCTGTTTGCAGTGACAGCCTAAAGATCAAACTTCAGTTAATCAATTAGTACAAATGACTGAGGCTTAATTATTTATATGGGAATTAAAATTTTTACACGCAAAGCAGCAATCATGGGAATTTTATTTGTAGAAGTAGAGTTTTTTTTGTTTGTTTTCTTTTCTTTTTTCCCTTCCTCTCTCTCTCTCTTCCTCCCTCCCTCCCTCCCTCTCTCTCTCTTTCTCGCTCTCTCTCTCTCTCTTTCTTTTTCTTTTAGTACTGCAAAGTTTTGTGTTTCAAAGACTGAAGTTTCAGAGACTACAAATGGCCCTCAGAACTACTGTGCCTTCCCCTATTTGAAGACACCACAAAAAAAACAAATAAACAAACAAACAAACAAACAAAAAAAAAACAAAACAACTGCCATCTGGGACCAAAGTGGAAGCCCTCAGCATATGTAAAATTTGCCACTGCTCAGGTCTTGGACTTCCAGCCTCCAGCACTGTGAAGCATCCGTATTAACAAGCCACTCTCAGATTAAGAGATCTGTTGTCTCAGTCTGAATAGACCAAGATGGACCCCACCCTAGTCACTTTCCAGTCATACCTGGTTTCGTGAAAGGTTCCAAAATGACACCCCATTGTCAGTGATAGTCTTCCCAAGGCTGCTTGTTGTTTTATTTATTTTTTTTTAAGATTTAAAAAACATGTATGTGTATGTGTGCTGCATCTCTATGTGGTTATGTGGATGTTAGTGCAGGTATCAGAGGAGTCCTGAAGAGGATGTCAGGTCCCTTGGAGCTGGGGTGATGGTTGGTTGTAAGTTGTCTGATGTGAGTTCTATAAACAGAACTCAGATCCTCAGGATGAGCAGCAAGTGTTCTTAACACCCAAGACAGCTTTCCAGCTCCCTTGCTATTGTTTAAAATATGCTTTTGCCAGCTGGGTGTGTCTTCCACGCTAGTCACAGTATCTGAGTTCACTGTGGTCTGCATGCATTCATTAGTTCTATGCTGGATGTGTCTATGGTAGGGGTCAGACCATCCAAATGTTTTGTGTGGATTCATTTGCTCTGCCATTCTGTGTCCATGCAATAGCAATACTAGGCATGCACCTCATCTGGGAAGGCATTGTCTTAGAGCTGTATGGCTTGGGAAGAGAAGGAGACATGGCAATGGGAATAAGGACCATATCCTAGATTAGTGGAGTGAAATTAACAAAGAATGATTGGGATAAAAGGTGCTAGCTTTGGACAGGAGAGATGAGAAATACAGCAGCACTCCATGTTCGAGAATATTCTACAGGTCAGATTTATGCTAATTGCT
The DNA here is from genome assembly GCF_943737965.1 of Phodopus roborovskii. Classification (NCBI taxonomy): domain Eukaryota; kingdom Metazoa; phylum Chordata; class Mammalia; order Rodentia; family Cricetidae; genus Phodopus; species Phodopus roborovskii. Next base: position 14,697,366 of record NW_026126482.1, on the reverse strand, counting down.
CTCTACACTGAAGCTCTTTTAGTCTTTCCCACCACTGTGAAGATTCTGCTATTACACCCATTTTCCTAAATGGTAAGACTAAAATTCATACTCATTTAACTGCACCAGCTTTAAAGCTCTTAGCTTTAAATTCTTCAGCAAAATGCTGGTACTGTCTTTGTCATATCTTTGGATGAATGGAAAGTGTCACTTCAAGGAGCCCGGTGAGGAGATGGCTCAGCTATTAAGTACTTTCTGGGCAAACATGGGACTAGAGTTTGGATCTCCAGAAACTCAAGTAAATGACAATTGAGTCTAGGAATTCCAGCCCTAGAAGACAGAGACAGCGGATCCTCAGGGCTAGCTGGCTAGCAAGAGAGTAGCCATATTGGTGAGTTCTGGGTTTGATTGAGAGACCCTGCCTCAAAGAATAAAGTGAAAGAACCAATGATATCATCCCGAGGCTTATTCATGCATTCAGACCCACACCTATGTGCACACACACATGCTAAAACATGCACGCAGATACATGCAGACACAGAAAGTAGAAAAAAGGTCACCACTTAGGAGCCAGAGCCTTAACAAGTGGCAACATACAGTACGATATGGATGCAGAGAATGTAGCTTGGGCGTAAGTCCTAGTTCAGTCAACTTGAACTGGTCTGTGGGAATATTGACTAACCTCTCATTTTTTTCAAGTGTGAGTGGATATAATTATATTATATAGTTTGTAGTGTTGTCCTGAGAATTAAACGAGATAACACATGAAAAGTGCCTTGCTCAGTATTTGGCAGGCAGCATAGGAACACAATAAAAGCAGTTCCATTTTGATAATTGGTACACAATTTGCCTGGCTAACTCTACTTTCCAGAGTAACTCTGCCCTTGGATCCAGCACAAGGCAATGATTGATAATCTCTGGTCATCATTGTTTCCCATGGAATGATCATGCTCTTGAACCAGGGCCATGGAAGTTGTGAACGAAACTCAAACCCAAAAAACCTGGAAAGGAAAGAAAGTTATACAAATAGCTTTTGAATAATCTCACCCATCATAGACTTCTTGTAACACTGAGAATGTACAATTAGCACAATCTAAATTTATCCTCAAATCATGGTATTAATTTGCAGCGTTTTTAATAACAACACCTTTCCAAAGGCCTTTGAGTGTTTTGAAGTACCTTTTATTAAGAATAGTAAGTTTTAAACATTTATTCATTCTATGAATATGCAGGTATACACACTGTAGCACGTGTGTGATGATCAGGGGGACAGCTTCTGAGGTGACTTCTCTTTCCAGTACGTGGGTTCAGGATGTTAAACTCAAGTTAACAGGCTTCGCAGCAAGTACCTTTCTCACTGAGCCACATTGCCAGTCTTGCCGAAGTGTCCTAAAAAGTCCCATGGGTAAGTTTAAACCACAGCCTTCCCATTGCCTGTCTTTTGGGCTCTGGGACCCTGGCTAGTTGTAGCTCACTACTCTTGATAGTCAAGCAACTGGCACCATAGTCTCAAGAGCATGGGGGGGACAAAGTGGGCTCTTAGTTCACATTCAGTAACAACTAAAGTATCTTTTCCCATCAGCTCAGAAATAGTGTAAAAATCTACCATACAGTGTCTTCCTTACTCTTTCTACAAAAGACATGTGGGAGCTTTAACACCTAGGGCTCTCTTTGTGTCTCTGATTCTGAAAATAATTCTCAAAACATCAAAACATTGCTCTGGAGCTTTCTTCAAGGTCAGTGCTTCTAGAACCTCATGGTTGACAGTTTTCCTGACCACTTTTAAGAAATTTACCTTTATTTTGTACATTCATGAGTGTAGCTGTACTAATATGTGTGTATATGTATGTATTCATTGTGTGTGTGTGTGTGTGTGTGTGTGTGTGTGTGTGTATTCATCTCTACATGCCTGTGTGAAGCCAAGGTCAATGTAGGGGTACCTTCTTCAGTCATTTGCCACTATATTTTATATTTTAAGGGAGAAAGAATTTGTTTTAACTTGAAGTCCCAGAAGATAAGTAGTTTATCATGATGGGGATGTTTTTACACCTTATGTTTTATGGCAGGGTCTCTCACTGGACCTGGAGCTTACTAATTGTGTTAGGCCCCTGGGATCCGTTGTGCCTGCTCCCTCTAGAACTAGGGTTATAGGCATGTGGTACATGCCCAGCACTCATGTGGGTTCTAGATATCTGAACTAAAGGCCAATAAAAGCTCACATCTTGTAAGACACAGTGAGCAGCAAGTACTTTCTGGAAATTTTTTTTAAAGGAATATTTCACAGATGAAAGGAAATTTGTCTTGAAGCTTGGAGCAATGGCAAGGGTGGAGGGTGCTGCTGCCTTTCCCAGCATAAACTTCTAGAGCCATCTTTGTGATCCAGGAATCTAGTCGTCAACAACAGACTGCCAAGATGGCTTTAGCTGCAGGAGTTCTAGTGGGCTTCTCCCAACCCTGGAAATGGGTTGACCCAGCCCAAGCATATTGTTGGTGTTTTATTAAAAGGGTTGATTAGGGGGATGTTGTGTTTGCCATGCAGTGTCATGCCTGGAAGCCTTGGTTTCCAGCCTTTATTTATATGCCTAATTGTTGCTATGGAAATTCAATATTTAAAGAGGTAATTATTGCTGATCTTGTTGCATGTGTCCGTTTCTGATGTCCAGCTGTTAGCTCTTTAGCTCCAGTCTAGCAGATTAATTACTGCTATTGATTACTTTGAGCTTCTCTCTTCACACCTGCAGTCTGTGTAATTAGCTGGTGGCCTCCTCTGGAAATTAGGAGCAGTCTTACTCTGGCGCTTTGCCATTTCCCAGCCATGTGTGCCGCACTGATGAGCAAAAGCAAATCTGTTTTAAATAGAGATATCTGGGTAATGAACTCTTTGTGTTTTTGAACTATCCGTGGATAATTCAAATTACCCTCTGTTAGCAAATATTGTACCTCATTTGATGACTATCTGCAAAGAAAAATTCCGAAACACTGGGTTTTATTCCCTTTTCTACCTTGAAGAAACTCGCTCCTGTATGTGGTTTTTTTTTTTTTTTTTTTTTTTTTTTTTAAATTAACCAAAACAACTTTCTAATTCTTCTGTGGAGGCTATTGGGGGACTGGAATAGGTGTCCTACTGGAGCCCAGCACAGGCACATGACTTTGTGCTCTTGAGTGTCCCAGGCACCCAGATATTAATGTTTCTCTTTTTGTTAGAGTCACACCTCATGGTCAGAGAGACAAATTAATGTTCTCCAGGGTCACTGGAATCACTGATGTGTATTATGAACGCAACGTTTCCTGTTAAGATAATTTAGTCAGAAGTTTGAAGCATGTTACAGGACACGCTTCAATATTTTATTCTCGTCTTTATTCTAGTTCCGAAGTTGTTTTCTCTACACTCACTGGAAATCAAGCCTGGTATCACCAAGCATTAGAATCCAGAGCCCTGCCCCACCGTGTCCTCCGAGGACACACTCCGTCTGCTGTATTTAAGTGCCCAAACATGCAGGAAATACAAGCTGCTAGCAGATTTGGGAGTGGGCTTCCTAAGTAACGACATGTGGTGATTACCCACATGGCCAGCTGTTCCTTTCCATGCACACAGGGTCCCACTGATGTCGCCTTCAGCGATTTAACTCATGTCGAGTTGTTACCGTAAGGGTTATTGCTTACTGTAGGGAAAGAATTAACTGTTTTCCTCCTGCCTATCACCCGCACCTGCCAGCTTTCATTTGAAGCTTAATGTGGGCAAGTGTGTCCCAAAGCCTGCTTTGCATGCAGAAGGAAACAAAGTTCAGAAAGTTATCACTTGTCAAAGTGACAGAAGTGTCATTCTACAGATGTCATGCACAAATGAATTTGGTTGTATCATAGCAACATGAGAATGCCTGATCGGCCCCATCATAGCTTCTGTAGGAGAAAAGAAAATACCCCCAGATGGTTGCTGGAATCAGGTGGGAGGTGTGTTCAGGGGACGGAAGTGGGAAGGTTGGAGGTGTTTGCTCATTGACTCAGCAAAGCTTTGGGGCATTGAGTGGTGATGCTGAACTGGTTCACTGACCAGAAGGTCCCCAGCTGGAATCTCATCATTTCCACTGTTTCCAGATTAAAATTTAAATGGTGTGCTGCCATTTGGAGGCCTTCTGGGCAGGGTCTTATGGAGTCACCAGTTATTAGGAGTGCCTCCTATTATCACAACCCTAAAAGCTATTTGAACAGCAGCCTAATGGGGTTGTGATTTCCAAGGGCCATTTGCTGTTATTGCAGGTCTGCTCGGACGACAAGGGAAGCAACTAACCAAAGTTGCTTTCTCATAGTACCAGAGAGAGAGATCAGAGGCACCAGAGGAAGATTTAGCTGATCATAAATGTAAATTCACCCAAAAATAAACAATCTTTTGTTTCCCTCGTTTGGACAAGGTCATTGCTAATTCTGGCAACTGTCAACACTCTTTCCCTAACAAGAGAGTAAACTTTGGAAGTTTACACTAACTATAATTGTTACTCAAGAAGAAATAAGAAAAAATTAAAACCATTTTAAAGGGGCACTACAGTAAAACACAAACGCATGGCTTGACATGATAGTCCTTCCTTTAGAGGGAATACTACCTGTCACATGACAGGAATGTCTACATTTATAGTTTTACTATAATTTCTGCTGTGGAATTCGGCACACTAACCTGTAAATACCTTGAGGTTGTGCCTAATACCTATAGCATGGATCAGAAATTTCACAACTCATGTGGGTGAAGTTGCATCATAAACTTCTTTTTAATCATCACCACAGTAGGGAAATGAAAACTACCTAATTAAGTTTCCGTACTTGCTTTTAAACCAGTAAAGTTTTAAAAACATGACAAAAAATACCTATTTGTGTGTATTCAAATTACCAGAAGAAGTTAACATCCATGTCCTATTATACAACCATTGGGTGTACTAGAAGCTCGACGACATGAGAGTTGAGAAATTATCTGCAGAATAATGGCATGTATTAAGTGTATGTAATGTGCTTGGCATGGCATTCAGAGCTGAGAAGGCACCGTCTGTTGGAATGCTCATGGCAAATCTATATTGTGGATGTTGCTATTCTCTGAATTTTGTGTAGAAGAGCATTGGGCAACTTACCTGTGATTATTTTGAGCAAATGACTTCATGTTTCTGTTGAACCAGAACTGGACCTCTGTCTGGTTTTTTAATCCTGTCAACACAGCCTTGACAATGTATTTTTCTGCGTGCATAGATTTGGTTATATTTAAATTAACCAAATAAAGTGTCCTCATGAAGGCATGCATAAGCCTAGTGTCTTTGGGTGCAAATGTTATAACAGCCTCAATCAAACACCCAGGTTTTCTTTAATTTATTGCTACTTATTTCTTATTTTATGTAGTTGTATATGTAATTCTAAGATGTTGTATTTTGTCTGTGAGTAAAAAAATTAATCACACTTAACTAAAGTTGAGACTAGAGTGGGACATTTGTGCGTGAGTTGCCTGACCACTGTGACAACTGTCCTAGGTTTTCTCCTAGGGGACTTCTTTTTTTGGGGGGGGGATAGATAATACACACTATAGTTGATTTCATTATTGGGAATGCAGGAAAAGTCCACTTTGTTCACAGCTGCTGTCTTCTTTTCCTTACCATTATTTTTGTTTCACTTTGATGCCTGAAAAATTCAGTTCAAGGAAACAGAATAATGCCAGTCTCTCTACGTTAACACACTTACATAGAATATGTTACACTTTCCCATTTAACTACTTAGGGTTTCTATTGTTGTGATGAAACACCATGACCAAAAGGTAAGTTGTGGAGGAAAGAATTTATCCGACATACACTTCATCATTGTTTTTCATCACTGAAGAAAGTCAGGATGGGAATTCAATTGGGCAGTATCCTGGAAGCAGGAGCTGATGCAGAGGTCTTGGAGGGGAGCTGTTTACTGGCTTGCTTCCCATGGCTTGCTCAGTCTGATATATTGTAGAACCCAGGACCACCAGCCCAGGGATGGCATCATCCACAACGGGCTGGGCCCTCCCTCATCATTCACTAATAAAGATAATGGCCTAGAGGCTTACCTGCAGCCAGATTTTGTGGAGGTATTTCTTAATTGAGGTTCCCTATTCTCAGATGACCTCAGCTAGTATCAATGTGACACAAAAGTACGCAACACTTGCATTTACGCATGCACATGTGCGCGCGCGCGCACACACACACACACACCCTCTCTCTATATATAATTATATAGTGTATGTGTGTGTGTGTGTAGTGTGTGCATGCACATGTGTATACAATACTGTCTCATGCTCACCCCCTACACACTGGTCCTGCAATGTCTTTAAGATATTTTGAGTAAAGGACGTTGGAGTGAAGGGAAGCCTAAGACCTCTTTGTGCCCCTAAGTGGGTAAATAGCCTCAGATTCCAGGAAATGTCTTCATATTTTCAGCCATGGAAGGGAGTGGATTTAGCATTATTTTATGCTTTCAGTAGTCTTCAAGACATTCTCTTGTAAAGACAGAGGAAGCCAGATTTTTCTGGTTTTCGATTTTTCCCTTTTGATCTTTAATAACGTCCCATCTCCAGCATCAACTCTCACCTTAATGAGCTGAAACTACATTAGCGAAATCTTAGGCAGATAAATTGACTCAAACCTCGGTTTGATGATCCTACTTAAGACATTCAATTAATTCTGTTTTGCTACAAGCTAATTTATGATTTTGTATTTATTCAGAAATGTTGAACATACGAAGCAGTAGGAGACGAAGTAATGAATTATTCTATCTCCCTTCACAGGCTCTCTTGTGCTTTTTTCAGTAGGAGGGGAAGAGAGACATGAAAAAATGTTTTTTTGTGATGTGTGGGTATTCCCTGTCATATCAGGTGGTCTAAACAGAATAAATAGACCAGCTTACTCTCTGCGAGACGTTAATCAGTACAGTAAATATTAGTTTATTAATTGCAGTTACCATTTTCTTTATTGACCTCCTTCATTCCTCTCTTTCCCTCTTCTTCCTTTCCCTCCTTCTCCCCCCTCATTTCTTCCTTTCACCTTCTTCTGTGAGACTTTGTTAAGCTTGTTTACAAAATACATCTTCTTTGTAGTGAATGACAGCCAACCATGTGATAAATCCCTATGTATTTGAACAGATATTTTGACCCACTTTTCTGTGCCAAGGCTTTATAAATGATCTGCACAATTTGGGAAAGAAGAGAAAAATGTGAGTTTTTGTACTGGCGGGCCCATGCTCCAGATGGTATCCCCCCCCCCATATAATATTTTTATCGATTATCTGGGAATTTCATATAATGTGCCCCATCACACTCACTTCCAAGTTCTTCCAGGTCTGTCCCCTCATTGACACCTCCCCCAAAAGAAGAAGAAGAAGAAGAAGAAGAAGAAGAAGAAGAAGAAGAAGAAGAAGAAGAAGAAGAAGAAGAACCAAGTTTCACTTGTGTTGCCCATATAATCACCAAACTCCCAATGGCCAGCCCCTTAAAGAAAACTAAGTCCTTCCCCATCCTCACTGCCTTCAGAAGCCATTAACCATGGAGAGCTATACTTCAGCATCCCTATCACAAATTTTAACGGTTCTCTTCAATGGTTTCTTGTCTAGACTGTTTCTTCTTTTGGGTGAGGGTAGGGAAGAAGTTGTTACAGAAGTCTTCTATGTCCCTCTCGTATTTGCAACTGTGAGTCTGCAGCCAGCACTGTCACTGCAAAAGAAGCTTCCTTCCCCTTTGCAGTCAGTGGCAGCACAGATCATGGATTTCCACATGGTCTCTGGCAACAGCATGGGCCACCAATATCAATAAACCCCGACTGCAACATGGACCACAGACACCCTTGGCTGCAGAACAGGCCATGGACATTAGCATACCCTCTGCTGGCAGCATGGCTCACAGACACCAACAAGGCTTCAGACAGCACAAACTACAGCCATCCACAGAGCCTTTGGTGGTGGTATAGGCATCCATGTGGCCTCCAGTGGCAGCATGGATTGCAGGCTTCAACACGGTTTTTGGTGGTAGCACAGACCAGGGACAACAACATGGTCCTTGGCCACAGCACAGACCATGGATGCCATCATGGCTTCTGGGAGCAGAACAGGCCATGGACATCCACACGGGTGGTGTGTTTTTAAGGAGTTTCTCTGGGTCTACTATGTGGGAAAGTTTTCTCTGCTGACTTGGGGGGCGGCTTGGTAAGATATAGCACAGGGAAGTGTGTTCAGCAAAAATCAACTAGGGAATCTGATTACATAAGGTGGTGTTGGGTATGTGATTGACTTGCTGGGTTTCTGGAGAGTATGGAAGGCATGCCGAGAGAAAGCCCTTCTGTCCCTTCTTAATTTCCCTCTTCAGCATCTTCACTTTATTGGAATATTTTTCCCCTCATACCTCCTTCTGTGGTTTCTCTTTCCTTTTGCATTCTGCAGACACAAGCTCTAGTTTGAAAGCCTTGTTTGTTGACTGAGATTATGAACTCCTTCTATCATTAAGTTTTCAAGCTGCTCCTTCCTCTGCTACAAGCCTTACATCTTTCTGAAGCATGCTAGAACCGTGTCCTCTCCAGTCCAGCAGCCTGTGCTACTGTGTGAGAAGGATTAATCTGGCTATGCTGGAAAAGGAAACAGATTCTTTGGGAATTTTTGCTGTGGTTTCCTTTGACCTTTCCCACCCCTGTGCTTCGCAGAACCAAATCTCAATAGACAACCCTTACTGCATGATCAATACCTCCAAATGGGATATATATCTGTCAAAGTCACAGACTTTTCAATATTTTTGTTTATTAGGAATTGGAGAAACAGTGCTTAAAATGGGCATGTTGTAGTGAATTTAAAATAAACTCCGTTTTCATGATATTCAAGAAAGCAGAGTGCAATGGCTTATGGTGTCTTTCGTGTGGTTGTCCGAACCTGCTGTATTAAACAGGATTCATTCAATTCGGAGTTCAGAAAGCAAATTTCTAGTGGATGAGTTATAAAGTAAGATGCTAGTGAGGAGATAGGAATCTCAGCGAGGCTAGTAAAAGCAGGGCAAGCAGAGCCAAAAGCCAGATGCTACAGCATTGACTAGTCTGTCTTCCCCTTTTCTCACACCCCTCTCCCTTTCTGTCTGTCTCTCCTCCCTGCTCTCCTCTTCCCATTCCTCTCTTCTTCATTCCTCCTTCCTTCCCTCCCTTTCCCTCTCTTCTTCCCCCATTGTCTCCTTCTCTTCACCCCCAATCTTTGAAGAATTCTGAGACAGCTGTGCGTTCATGCTGTACAGAGGCCGTGCAACTCTCCTGCTGCATCTCATCGTCATGCATTGCTTTCACGGCACCTTTGGAGAGAGGCCTCCTCTACTGACCGAGGAGCCCAGACCTGAACACCCTTTTATAACTGTCAGCTGGGTCTACAGTAACAACCCCTGGCTCAGCAAGAATCTACCCTGGGTCATACGGACTTCACCATGGAAACAAGATCTCACACCACATTGTGGCTTCCAGTCCAAGGGACTGGGGGTGAATAAGAGGTGCTTTGGATGAAGCACTGGAATCCAGGGGGATCTCTGAGATGTTTTTCTTACACACCCCTGATTGACACTCATGGAAATTTTTATGCAAAATTAAAAGATTTGTCCATTTGAGTAATTTCTTTTAAGAAAATAATGAATATGATCACTCATTGTGAAATTTTCTGGATGATGAGTTTTGAAGTGGCCTATTTGAGCCTTTAGTTTCAAAACTAAGTAATACAATAAACAAGATGTTCAAAGACAGAGTTGGGGGAAGGACATTTGGGTGAAATAAGTCTGGTTCTGGAGGGTGCTGTGTAGCATGAATGATATTTTGTTTAAAAGAAAAGTATGTGTGGTTAACTCTAAATCTGTATTGAACAGAACTTGTGGGTTGACCCTGTTCTTTTCAAGACAGGGACCCATGCATTCCAATCTTGCTCAAATTCTCTATGTAGCCAGGGTAATCTTCAACCCCTGCTGCTACCTCAGAGTGCTATGATCAAAGGTGCGTACCATCACATCCAGTTTAACATGGTGCTGGGATCAAACCCAGGACTTTCTGGATGCCAGCCACACCCTGTACTAGCTGATCCACATCCTTTACTCTCTCTACTTTTTAGAAATGTTACAGGAACTTTATTAGGTATAATGACTACATCAACTTGCAAGTCACAAGAAGTTCTTTGTTCTTTCCTTAGGCCTCATAAGAGGTGGCCCACCTACCAGCTGCATCACTGGTAACTTCCTCTTGTGCTCACTGCTCCCCAGGAACACTCACTCTTTTTTGTGACCCTCAAATGAAACATTTAGGCTCATGTCCTCATGTCTCTGTCTGCATCATTGCCTTCATTGCCCGTGATGCCTCCCTCCCTCATAGCTAACTTCATCTCCATTCAGGTACCACTTTCATAAGAGGTTTCCTGTCACCTGTTCCTGTCTATCGTCATTCTTCATCACAACGACTTGCCTTATTTTTCTCATGGCCACATCAATGGTCAAATTCATCCCATCAGTTTATTTGCTTGAGTGTTTATTATTCATGTCTCCCAATAGCAAGCATTTTCATGGTAGCAGGTGGTTCTCTGCTGTCTTCATTACTGAGTTTCCATTCATTAAAGTGAGAGCAGTGATTAGCAATTCAAAATACTTGATCATCTTTTGATATTAATAAAACCAGTGCTGACATAAGTTGTTTGGTTAGTGGCTAATTTCTCATTTTTCTCTTGTAAACCCAACAAAAGTTTCTGGGTTTGCTATTCAAATTCAGATATGCTGTAACTATACTCAGTACTATAACAAAGTACCCCAGCTCAGGTGATTTTAATAGTCAAAAATTGACTTCTCATGATTCTGGAGGCTGAAAGTGCAAGATCAAGATGTCATCAAGACTGTCTCCCATGAGGCATCTCTTCTTGGCTTGTGGACAGCTGGTGTTTGTTCGGCCACCACATACTGTGTGTGGGCACAGGGATGGTAGGGACTTATCTCTGTCTTTCTTTCTCTTCCTATGAGGAAACTAGTCATATGGGATTAGGACCTCACTGTTTTGAAATGACTTAACCTGATTCCAAACACAGTCCATTGACGATTAGAATATCAACATGTACAGTTTTAGCGGGGGAGGACACAGCAATAGATGTGAAGATGAAAATGAAAGTATTTCACTATAGACTTATACCATGTCATCTATCAGGTTACAGCCCAAACTGTGTTTTTATGTTTCTTATTGATTTATCTAATTGAACTCAAGCATGCTGGTCATTTAGATTATGTCTAGATTTCATTCATTCGTTCAGCCTAATGACTTTGTTAAGTGACACATGTAGCATTTCTCAGAAGTTTGCCTTTTAAAACTTCTAGAAGCTATGCACTTTCAGTGAACTAGATTCTGCAATTCACAAATTTATGAAGACTTAATTCCATAAAGTTAAAATAGATGGAACTAGAAGAAACCACCTTGAGTGAGGTAACCCAGTCACAAAAAAGATGAACATGGTATGTACTCACTCATATATGGATTTTAGACATAGAGCAAAGGATCATCAGCCTACATTTGACACCACCAGAGAAGCTAGGGAACAAAGAGGACCCTAAGAAAGACATACATGGTCCCCCTAAGAAGGGGAAAGAGGCAAGATCTCCTGAGACAATTGGGAGCAGGGGAAGAGGGGAGAGGGAGTTAGGAGAAAGAGAAGGGGAGAAAAGGAGGGGAGAGGAGGACATGAGGGAGCAGGAAGACTGAGTCAGGGGAAGAATAGAGGACAGTAAGAAAAGAGATACCATAATAGAGGGAGCCATTATAGGTTTAAAGAGAAACCTGGTGCTGGGGAAATGTCCAGAGACCCACAAGGATGACCCCAACTAACAATCTAAGCAATAGTGGAGAGGCTACCTTAAATGTGCTTCCCTGACAATGAGATTGATGACTACCTTATGTGGCATCCTAGAGCCTTCATCTAGTAACTGATGGAAGCCGAAGCAGACACCCACAGCTGAACACTGAGCTGAACTCCTGGAATCCAGTTGTGGAAAGGGAGGAGTGATGAGAAAAGGGGTCAAGACCAGGCTGAAGAGACCCACTGAAACAGCTGACCTGAACAAGTGGGGCTCATGGACCCCAGACTGATAGCTGAGAAACCAGCATAGGACCAACCCAGAACCCTGAAGGTGGATCTTAGTTAGGTCAGTCTATGGAACCTTTGACAATGGAATCAGGATGTATCTCTCGTTCACGAAGGGACTTTGGGAGCCCATTCCCCACGGAGGCTTACTGCCTTAGCGTGGAGACACAGAGGAGAGCCTAGGCCCTACCCCAAATAATTTGACAGATTTTGATGATCCCTCATGAAAGGCCTCACCCTCTCTGGGGAGTGGATGGGGATGGGTGAGGTGGGGAGTTCTATGGGGGGCATGGGAGGATGGGAAGGAGAGGGGACTGGGATTGATATGTAAAATAAGGAAACACTATTAAATAAAAATTACTTAAAAAGTTATGAAGCAGCCTCTCTCCCACCCACCTCTTCCTTCTAATCATATCTTTCCTCCACTCTTCTTTAGGAAGGTACTGGGTGGAGATGGTCCTCTGAATTCATTCTCTTGTATATTTCTCTATTAATGTATAGGAGGTACATAAGAGTAGTTTCCAGACAATAAACAGAAGTGAGAAATTATTTATTCCAGGAGGCCAACTTGTATTCTTGTTAACTCATTTGCATGTTGTTAAATGAGTAACATATTGGTTGGACCCTAAGATTTGAAAATCCTCCACCACCCACATCTTTTCGCTGTTTTCAGGGTGAGCATTTTACTTATTTACCTCAATTATGAATCTCTGCATCTTACTTAAGTGGAAAAATGAGGCAGCATCCTAAATAACATTGTTGACTAACACACTTTGTGTTATTTGAGGAGTCTGATGCAGAACAAACAGGATGGGGTAGGATAATAGTTTCCAGTAGCTGAGTTCTTTACACACAAAATTAAAACACTACATGAATATGTTTGTGGTTATTAGGTGCACAGGGTTAAAACTCCATGAATTTTTAGGTTATGTCTAATTGATACAAAGGTTTGAGTGTTAATTAGTCAAGCATGAAGAAGTGACTAGAACAATTGCGCATAAACTGGTATTTCCGAAAGTCCTCACATTGAGTTCATCACCCGGCTGCTCTGTTATAAATAAGGCAGCATGGGGCAAACACTTGGTCACGTGTTGATTTCCAAATCTAATGGAAAAAGCCAGTATGAAGGAGTATGACACAATTGCCATATGCCCATTCCAGCAGACAACTGTATCTGGTGTTGAAAGTGATTTGGCTGGAAGGAGGTGGGAATTATTCATCAGATTTGAAAGCTTTTAAAAACTTGAAGAAAAACTGCAGCCCTATGGGACCTCATCCATTTTGATGGGATCCATCTGAATGAGTGAGCATCTTATTTAATCGGGCAGGGCTGTGTGTTCCAGCTGTACAATGAATGATAGCCTCCCTTCAAACCTCTTAACTGCCATGGAAACATCTGGAAACATCTGGTCTATGCTCATGCATAGATGTAAGTGAGCTGGTGTGAGGCTTCAGCTCACCTAAGTTATTTCTTACTTACCCCTTCATACCACAGCTGGGTACAGAGGCAGAATTAAAACCAGTGTCGAGTCCCTTCCATCATTAAGTTTAGTCTGTTCTATATTTTAGCTTGCTGTTCATTCTTAGGGAAAAGAGTTAGAATAAAAAAATAGCAATTATAGTTGAAGAAAGCCTAAACTCTAAAGTAGGCAAGGTTTTATTTCATTTCATTTGCACTTAGAGGTTTTTCTCCAATTATTACTCTGGATCTAGGGGAGAAAGGTTTGTATATGTTTCCCCCCAGTGTGCAATTTCGGCAGTGTTCATACATTATGTGAAGTGATTATGCTAAATGTCTTGTTAGAACCCGTGTCTTGGTGTGGATGCAGAGTGAGTCTATGAGACCCAACAGAGAACTATAGCAGGAGGATAGGGAAGCAGGAACTTTTAAAAATGAAGAGCTAGTAAGAGATGGGCCAGCGGGGGAGTGAAAGAGGAATTGAACATATTGTGTGTATGTTTTCCTCTCCGAGACCCATTAGACGGCTTCTTACATTGCACGAATTGCAGTAATTTCTGCTTTCTCTACAGCTTCTTAGCTATGGGCATATATATAATCATTCCTGCATATTCTTTTAGACTGTCAGAGAAAAGGAGGTGGTTTCTAATGTGGGGTCTTAACATGGTGGTTGAAAACTGGCTTCAGAGCTCTCATTCTCAGAAAAGACACAATGATCATTATTAATGCATGCTATTCTTGTTAAATTGTATGTAGTGTTTCAGTTAAAAATATTGCTGTGATGCTTAGAACATCACCTTTCCTGATTTAATTCTTCCAACGGAACAGAATCTTTTAGAGTGCATGATGTCTGGGGTAAAATGCAGGCAAGAACAGCTCGGGGGCTTCATCTACAGGGTTGATGCTCACGGGAGGCCTGGTTGTGCCTGATTTAATTAGTAATCAGGGATGGAGTCATCACTATTTGTGAATATTAGAGCCTTGATTATGAATTATATTTACAGATTGTAATTTCTTTCTAAATAGAACCTTTTGCATTCAAGGACATTAAGAGTCTTGCAGCCTGTTTTCTCCCTGTAATATACATCAGACATCATTTTATTCATCAAGATTTTGGACAGTGGAGTCGGGCAGAATTTGTGTGTATATTGTGACAATAACTCTGTTAGCTGCTCTACCTTAACAGAAATACATAATAATGGATAGGACTTAAAAAAAATCCAGTAAGGAGTCAGAGGTTTTTAGCCTTTGACAATTGAGGCTTACAGATGGTACTTTGTTGTATTTTGTGAGGCAACAAAAAATAATATACAGTCTTCGTCTAGGAGTGTCAATGATTAGGAAGTCAGACTGTATATGAATTAACAAACAATATACAAAAATTTGTAATTTGCTGTAGATTCTATGGAATTTGATACTCAGTTTTTCTATAAAAGCTTATGTCTTGACTGGCAAGTTTGGAATAAACATTTTTTATGGTGGGTACGAAGTGCTCTTACAAGGTAATTTGAGAGCCATTTTATTTATTGAGTAGTATATAGACCTCTTTGTTTATGAAGCATACAATTATGAAAAGTCACTAAAAGTTACTATACCTTGCAAATGCATTACCTAAAATTCCTGATAGTGAGAAATCTTTCAGTATCATAAGGTGCTATGCAAGCTTGTAAGGGAGAGAAGCGAAATAGTTCTACTCAGCTACAAAGCCTATGAATGTCTGACCCAGCAAGGTACCCCCAATGGTACAATAGTGGCACTTTTTCCTTGGAGATAGATAACTGACAGCTGTCTAGTTGGACTTAAGACTTGTTCAACCAGAGGGAATTCATGCTTGATACTGTAAACTTAGCAAAACTACAGAGGCTGGAGAAGTCATAGATCCTAGAGAAGAGCCTACTATTGTCATTTCCCTAAAGCAGTATAATTTCTAACTGCATTCTAAATGTGTATCCTTATGCTTTCAGGTATTTGTAGCTGTTGGCCCGCAGACAGATGGTATTACAAGTGATCAAAAATAGGTGACTATGGGATACCTGGCTGTAACTGGTACCTTTGTTACGTAACCCCTACACCTAAGGCTCTGGGAACATCATGGATGGGGGCGGGGCATGGAAAGATTCAAACAACCAGAGGGTTTGGATGACTGTTGCTAGATAATGTCTTCTAGACAAGACATAAATGCTACACCTGTAAACCCCAGCACAGTGGTTGCCTAGATAAGAGTTGCATCATGACATGCCACCAGTCACTATGCCAATATGGATGGAAGACATTTTATAAGGCCCCACCCCTAGATGAAGAGTTCAGTGACTTCTAAGAAAGGAAGATCTGTTTGCTTTAGGGATAAGTCTCCTAACAGGTTATCCAATTCTAGTGGCTATCCCTAAACATATACACACATAAGCAATACTACCAAAACTCAGTAGGTTCATACAATATGTATGTATGTGTAAAACAGTAACAATTATAGGAGAGGAGGTCATGAATTTGAGAGAGTCAGAGAGGACAGGGAGTCAAGTTGGAAGGGGAGAGAATGGGGGCAGACATGATGTTGATATAGTACTCATGTATGAAACTCTCAGAAAGTTGAGTTATTTGTGCTTTGGATATTTTTAGACTTTGGAATAGATTCACGTATATAATGAAATGTCTTGGTAGTGAGACCCAATTTGACTGATGATAAATGTATTTCATGTGCATCTTAAACACATAGTTGATGGTCTTTATCCTTAGTATACTTATGTTTTGACTGTGACTATTCTTTTATGAGGACTAGTATGGAACTTTCCACTTTTGCATATCATATCAATGCTTAAAATGTTTTAGAGTCAGAAGCATTTTGGATTTAAGACTTCAAAATTTCAGACTATGACTATTCAACCTATTCTCCAGAATGGTGAGATTATTAGAGACCATAGGAGATAGGTTGATACTTGGTCTTTCTTTTTGGGGGATCAACTAGCAAATATTTAGTCATCCACACTCATGTCAATCATTAGTTTATGGTCATATTGGATGATTTAGAAACAGATCAAAAGTTGGGGAGGAGCTGAGAATTTAGCCCCTTCCATGATCAAGTTTGTTCTCCCTTGTAAGACATGTTGCTCATCAGAAAACTGAGTAAGTTAGGTCTGCCTGTTTTGGGCCCCTAGAAAATATAGTCTAGAATTTCCTTCCTAAAAATGCATCCAAGAGAGAGAAACAGCAGCTTGCTGACACCCTCATAATGGAGTATGGCCAAGGCAATTGTTGATCTCTTACAGCTTTTTGAAGAATTAGCTCAGCCGCTATGCTCGGAATAGGTCCACCCTTCTGTTGTTTAGCCAGCAATCTGCTCCCTTCCAATGAATGGAAGAAAAGCTGAGAGGCAGACTTTCAACTCTGTTTAAATTAGAAACCTGTCTTCTTGTGAGTTGGACACCTTCTCTTCTACTACGTTTCCTACCAAGGAGAAGAAGCACATGCTGGAGTGGAGCATAATGATCATATTCCATCAACTGTAAGCCTTATGCTCTGATTTTGAACTAACTACTGGGGCAACCTAGATGTGAATGTAATGTGCAAATCCATTCTTAATACTGCTAAGTGGAATGCTAAGTGCCTAAAGGAACTTAAAACAGATTTATAAAAAAAGGCAACAGGGTAACAATTACCATTATCCCCACTCAAACTTCTCCTCTTCTGTGTTTTCATCAAGAGAGCGGTGTTGTTACTTCAACAGGCGCAGTGTTGTGGTGACTTTTGTGGTACAAATAAAGCAAGACTGAAATTTTAATTGTGAAGTTTAAAAGGGAAGTAATTGCTCAGTATTGGCTAATTCCATCTCTGTGCAATGACAGCAGCTGCGTTTCCCTGCCTTGTGTGTTTTAACAGATGGTATTATTTCTTATGGAGTGTCATAGTAGCGACCGAGGTGAACCGAAGGAGAATGCTGTGACAGTGTGTTAAGTAAGACATTACTGACAGCCCTGCTGAGCTGCGGAGCAGATCTGCACACGGTGGACCTCTTCCCACCTCTTCAGCCCCCACCAAATGCTCTCCATTTGTGGCATGTGGAACCAGAATGGGAAGATGAATGGAAAATTAGGTCCCTCTTTCAGACTCACTTGCTTGCATACCATTAGCAGGCTTGGGAGGAAGGCTCAAATTTCGCAGGAAGTTGATGACGTTGCCTTTATCAATTCCAGCACCACACTGGCAGCATACCTTTCCACACAAAGCAAGGAACTAGGACGACATCAGGAGGGTCAAGTTCTAGGCCAGGATCTGTTGTCCTCACCTTTCTCTAGATTGGTTTCCCTTTGTATAAAAAGGACTGGACACTTTGTAGCACTAAGTTGTAGTGATTATGAAAGTCCTGGGCTCTTAAATTCAGTACCACAGAAGGCAAACAGGAGCAAAATGCATGGTAGAAGCTAGACTGCACAGCACAATGCCAGTATTGATAAAGAATAGAGGAGGAGGAGATCCTAGAGGGTCACGTACAAGCAATGTGGCTGTGATTGAGTCAGCTATAGAATGAAGTGGCCCCTGCTGGCTCATGTGTCTGAATGCTTAGGCCCCAGCTGTTGGCATTGTTTGGGGAGACTGCTAAACCTCTGCACTGTGGCATCTGGCTGGAGGAATTAGGTTGTTGTGGGTTCAGTGTGTAACCTGGGCCTGCCCCTTGTCTGGCCTCCGACTTGCCAGATGTGAGCAAGCAGCCTCAAGTCCCTGCCACGAGCCTTCTCACCATGATGGACAATACCCTCTCAATGGCAGCTATACTAATCCCTGCTTCCCCTAAGCTGGTTTTTGCAACAGGCAAAGTTACAAATCCACAGGCCATCCTGATTGCTTCCTCTCTCCTTTATGGGGCTGTAGCCAAGAACCGACGGTTTTGTGGCACTGTGACTGGTCAAATAATTGTTGTACAGCTGCTCTGTGCTGTACACTGCTAGCACTGGGGATCCCATGGAGGGTAAAGTGTGGTCCTTGCTTTACAAGAGAGCATGTGATGAAGGATCGAGAAAATGAATTAGTGAAGTATAACAGAGACTTCAATGAGCTCACGTACAGGGCGATCTAAAAACCGTACGGGAGGGCTGCTTCCTCAGCGGAGGCCATAGGGGGCTTCCAGAAGGAAGTAGATGTTAGGTTAAAGTACAATGTAGGTAGAGAGAGGAGGAATAAATGATATGATTAGAAAACTTTTTCTTTCACTTTTGAGTTTAAAATATAATTACATCATTTCTCCCTTCCCTCCCTCCAAACTCCCATATGCTTGATTAGGAGACTGACAGTCCCCTACTTTCCTCCTGGGCTGGAAGTTTCTGTGAGTTTCTACAGATCTCTGATCTTCCTAAGAGCATAATGCTGAAAATGAACTCAAGACCATGGGTCCACTGGATGTACATGTCAAGAATTAGAATTCTTGGCACTTTAATTTGATCCAACTTACTGACTGAATTGCTGTCATGTGGATGCTTTTAGGCAGAGCTATATAGAGCTGAAAAGTCACCCAGCGGAGCGTCGTTCACAGCATTGACCTGTATCATTGTGAGCAATGCAGCTGTGGCACACTTGATTTCTGGGCAGTGGTCACTGTGGCTATGGGGGTGAAAGCTGTCTGTTTCTAGAAGAGATGTTTTTTAATGTTGGTCTGGTGTTTTACCATCAATTCCATTTTAACTCAGAGGTATGTTGGACTTTACATGACGTATTATTGTAGCTGTGATGAAAAACTTAGCAAAGTTGAATTTTATGATGATGAGGGTAAAAGAAATTGTATCAAGACTTACTGTAAGGCAGGATAATAACAACAAAGTGGTATTAACAGTAAAATGGACAGAAAATAAAGCCAGCTATAGTCCACAAGGCCATACTCTGATAATGGAGAGTGACTATGAGTTCCTAAGGCTTCTTGTCTATTTTCTGCATTAGAAAATAGAAACAAAGTGTATCTGTCTTTGGATCACAGGCAGTAATGTGATACACATAATTCTACTTTTTTCTTAAATTTAGTATGATCCATTTTCAATCACACTGTCTCCGAAATCCAAACCTTAGAATGGATGATTTCTAAATACATTGCTTGTGATGTGATGTAGGTCATGTGATAATAACTCTTTGGAACAACATTGAAACTGCTTTATACAGGTGTCCTTTTGTAGTGATACATTGTTTATGATCTAATAAAGCCACAGGAGATCAGAATGCAAAGCCAGCCACACTAGTTAGCTATAGAATCTGGGAAGTGGTGGTACACAGCTTTAATCCCAGGACTCCAGGACTCAGGAGACAGACAGTTGGATTTTTGTGAGTTCAAGATCACCTAGGGCTACATGAAAGTGAATCAGTCTAAAAGAGAAACAGAGCTGACACCTCTAATCCCAGTACTAGAGAGGTGTATAAGGAAGACTTGAAGGGTCTCATGTGAGATTCAGTTTCCAGTCACAGGGAAGACAGGATCTCCATTTCACCCTTGGTAGAGCTAAGAGCTACTGGCTGGCTGCTTTGTTTCTCTGACCTTCAGTTTGAACTCCAATATCTATGTCTGGGTTTTTATTATTCATGTAACACACTTTGCAAGTGGGAATCTCAGTGTGAGTGTGAGCTACACACACACACACACACACACACACATACACGCACACACGCACACACACAGACACACAGAGATTTTCCTATATGCTGACATCACCCAGAGCCACTTAAAAACGTGGTACACACTGAGATCTATGGTGTTGCTTGAAAATTATTTGACAAGCTTGGAAAGATGTGCCAGGAGAGTATTCATGTATCAAAATCCTTAGAGAAGGAGGCATAAGGCCACCGTACTCAAGAAGACAAGGACGCATGGACATGCGCCACAGATGGGAAGGTAGCCTGCCAGCATCGCTCATAGTTTCCACACGCCATTATGCCATTTTCAAGCACATTGATGCTGCTGCTCTGTGAACACCAAATACTTTAAATCTAGTTGTAAATTTTGTTATTATCTCTCTCTCTCTCTCTCTCTCTCTCTCTCTGTGTGTGTGTGTGTGTGTGTGTGTGTGTGTGTATGTACCCACTCGAGCTTGTATGTATAGTATATATACAGACAGCCGAGGAGACCAGAAAAGGCCATTGGATTCCCTGGAACTATAGTTATAGATGGTTGTGAGCCAATGTGTAGGTGCTGGGAAAGAAACCCGGATTCTCTGGAAGAGGAGTAAGTGCTTTTAATTAATGAGCCATCTTCAGCCCCCTGGCAGTGCCTCGTAAAGAGATACTTCCAGAAGCAGTTATGCCCGAAAAGCCCCACCAATACTTTTCAGTTCATTCCTGGCATTGCCTCATCTTCCTGATCCTGCTCTTACTACACTGATATGCACAGAAAGTTAACTAGGTCTTACCTTCCACATAACGCCTGCACCTAAATTTATGTATCTGTGGTCCCCAGCTACCATTTGGACATTTAGTATATCTTAATTAAGTCTTTTCAGTTTCTACTAAGTATTGTGCTAAAATTTCTAAGAATAAGTGTTTATACCCATGTAAGAGTTTCTTAGTGAAAATTTCTCTAAGTGGAATGGCTGGGTCAAAATGTTAGCCATCTGAAGTGTATTATCATGAAGTGTCTATTAAAAGTCTGATTATGCCGTCATAAAGCCCTCGTCTAGTAGCTGATGGGAAGAGAAGCAGACACCCACAGCTAAACACTGAGCCGAACTCCTGGAATCCAGTTGTAGAGAGGGAGGAATGATAAGAAAATGGGGTCAAGACCAGGCTACAGAAACCCACAGAGACAGATGATCTGAAGAAGGGGGAGCTCATGGACCCCCAGACTGATAGCTGGGAAACCAGCATTAGATGGACTCAGATCCCCTGAATGTGGGTCTCAGTTAGAAGGCCTGAGAAGTCTAAGGGACCTCTGACAGTGGAATCAGGAGCACATTCCCTATGGAGGGATACTCCCTTAGCCTAGAGGCAGGGGGAGAGCCTAGTCCCTACTCTAAATGACAGATTTTGATGATCTCTTCTGGAAGGCATCACACTCCCTATGGAGTGTGTGTGTGGGGAACAGGATGGGAAGAGAGCTGGGGGGGGGATGGGAGGGAAAGGGAACTGGGATTGATATGTAAAATAAGTAAGAAAAAATTATATATGTGTATATATATATATCTCAATAGATGAAAGGTTGAAAAAATACAAGTAAAGTTTTAACCAAAAAAAAAAAAAAAAAAAAAAAAGTCTGATATGGGATCGGTTAATCATTTCCTGCCATACTGGTTAAATCTACCTGAACCTTAAAACAATTACCTCTAATATTTAGAGTCTGCTTATGGCAGATACATGTATTAGGTAGCTGGCTTCTTCCACATCTTTGATGACATTTCTTGAATATTGGATCCATCAAAATTCATCATGGTGTGGCCCTTCCTGATCCATGCAAACCAGGGTCAGAGTTTGAACACAGCTCTGATGGGTTTAAGACACCAGTTAACATTTAATTTTAATGTTTATCTCAGTGCCAAGTACTGCACCTGGATATAATACCTACTTGGATTTGGACCAAAAGGATGAATGAATGAACACTGGCTGTGAACACTGATTTATTGAAACCATGCATTTGGACTATATTCTATAGTTTTTTGTTTTTAATTTTCTTTTTTTTAAACCTACCTTAAGAGTCTTATGGCTTTTTTATTTTACCTAATCATGATTAGGATTATTACCTTGCTGTCTTCTGCCTCCTTCTGTTCTTAAAAAATGTATTATTTTGATGTGTATGGATGTTTTGACTGCATGTATATACTACATTTACAAACATGTGCGCATATACTATGTGAATAAAGGTGCCCATGGAAACTGGAAGAGGACATTAGATCCCCTGGTTGTGAATCACTATGTGAGAGCTGGGATTCAAACGCAAGTCCTCTGGAAGAATAGTCAGTGCTCTTAACCACTGAGCCATGTCTCCAGCCATCTCTTTTGCATGCTACAACTAATACTTTGCTTGGATACTGGTGCAATTTAAATCACCCTGATGGTATGTTGACATTACCTTAATGTTGATGCCTGTATTTACTGTGTCATCTCTTTTTAATTATTAAAATATGAAGATGATTATTATTTGTTGCCTCTTTACTCCAGTATTTGCTTAAATAACATTTTAGGGAAATAATGCCGATTTCTGTGTGTGTGTGTGTGTGTGTGTGTTTTTAAGACTCACTTATTATATGTATATGAGTGATCTCTCTGCATGCATGCCTTTATGCCAGAAAAGGGCATCAGATCCCACTATGGATGGCTGTGAGCCACCATGTGTGTGCTGGGAATTAAACTCAGGACCTCTGTAAGAGCAGCAACTGCTTGCCCCAATAATGCTGATTTCTATATTTCCCTTTCTTTCTTTCCTCCATCTTTTTTTCATTCTTTTATGTTTTTCCCTTTTATTCTGTCTGATCTCTTGTCAGAGCTGAGGGGCCGAAATGCTTCTTAGTCCTAAGTGCCTGCTTATTCTTTTCCTGATATAGATTTTGATAGTTTGCCTATTTGCCTATCTGTCAGTGTGCCCTTACATGTCTTTGATTATAACTCAGAAGGAACATCTTTTAGTGATTGCTGGCCACTTAAAAAAACTTTTCTTTGGGGGTAATTATTTTTTCTAATTATATTACATTTTTTTTTTTTATCCCAAACAATGTGTTTGAGCTTTCCCAGTATTAAGGCTAACAATTCTGCGATACATGCCCTTAAAAATGTAATCTCCCAGTTTGTTTTTTTACTTAAATTATGTTAAGGTTTCTTTGCTTTTCTTACACTGATTCTAGTTTTATGTGGCATTTTAAAAAATGCTTTTGTTTTGTTTCTGAGTGTTCTCTTAAAAAAATATGCTTAATGATTTCCCCCCAGTGTGTAATTATTTAAAACAAACAACTTCCTTCAAATTTCAGCTGGTAACTTTATGGTTTAATTTTACTTTTTAAATAGATGCAGTGTCCTAGGGTTATCAATTATTCCTTTGAATTAGTAGCACATTCTTCTAAACAACTGGAAATATTTTTCCACTAAATGACCAACTTATTACCCATTAGGCTGAACAATGGGAAAATTTTCACACTCCATCATGTTAAGTTTAAATATTCCAAGAATTCTGAATGAGCATTCGAATAAGTGTGTACAATGTTTTAACAGCATTCAAGTTATGAAATAATTTAGGGGACTCACATTTTATATATTTATATTCAAATAATTCTTATTCATTTGCATTTTAATTAGGTTATGTCCTTAGCAGTGGTCTAGTTTTGCTAGGATTTTTGCCAACCAATGAATATGATGTCTGGTTGCTTTTACTTTCCTTGGGAACACAAGGATAGCAACATATTTTCATATTGTTGTGGCTATTTTTCTATGTGACTTTTTTCCTTTTGAGCTAAAATAATCTGTAAAAATTCTTTGTCTATTAAGATTATAGATTGTCATGCATTTTGTTATTACCATTTCAAAACTTCATTTAAAAAATTTTTATAATGTTCTTACTTCTCTAGCATAAAGAGCTGTTTAACCTTATGTGCCTAATTTGTCAGTTGTTTTGTTTAATATTTCTTAGTTTTTATGACAAAAATATTATGGATTCTGGTATGCTCAGATCTTTAAATTTTGGTCACTCTTGCCAGGCAGTGGTGGTGTGTGCCTTTAATCCTAGCACTCAGGAGGCAGAGGCAGGCAGATGAGTGAGTTTGAGTCCAGTGTGATTTATGGTGTGAGTGCCAGGATAGCCAAGGCTACACAAAGAAACCCTGTCTTGAAAGACCAAATAATATAACATAACATAACATAACATAACATAACATAACATAACATAACATAACATAAAATGAATTTCAGCCTCTCTAGTGAACGTATAATGGTGCCTCGTTTGGCTTTAATTTGCTTTATCACTAATGAATAATGATGCTA
This sequence comes from Phodopus roborovskii, assembly GCF_943737965.1. NCBI lineage: Eukaryota > Metazoa > Chordata > Mammalia > Rodentia > Cricetidae > Phodopus > Phodopus roborovskii. The sequence continues at coordinate 14,672,897 of NW_026126482.1, read as the reverse complement.
CATATCTTTTGTATACTTCTTCTTTTTGCCATCTGTACATCTTTAATGAAGCATTGGGTCAAATATTTTGCAACATTTTTCTTAGGTTTCTGGTTGATTCCTCACTCAGCTGTGTGACAGTAAACGCTGTAGGCTAAGTTCTTCATTGGGTCTCTAGGCCCATTCTGTGCATGGTGGCCATGTCATTTTTATCGGTCATTGTTTCAGATTTTGTATGGTGGGACTGTCTTTGTTTTGCCTTTTATTTTCAGAGCCCTTCTCTGGATGGAGGACACAACTTGACAGTTGCTTTCCCTCTGTCTCCTAAAGCCATGTTCTGGCCTGCTTTTGGTAAGTTGACTGCCATTCTTTTCCTATTCTGCTTTTGCATGTTTTACAGTTTTTCATTATTTTTAAACTCTTTGATTTAAATGAGCTGCAGCGTTGTTTTCTTCATTCCCCTTGAGGTTCTTCAAACGGGGAGTGTGATTTTCATCAAATGTGCAGCTTGTCCTTCCAGTGCCTTTTTTCTCCTCTTATCTTTCGGGGACTACATTTAAACATGTATTGGCTTGTTTGAGGCTGTGGCACAATTCTCAGGTTCTCATTTGTTTTCCACCTTTTTATTTTGTTGTTCCACTCTGGGTCCCTTCCCTCTGTGGATCCAAATTCACCAATGTGTTCTTCAGTAATGTCCGTTTTGTCATTTATCCTAGTCAATGCACTTGTATGTTACAGTTTTCATCTGTAGATACTTCTCTAATCATTTTAACATTCCTTGCTTTCCCTTAGAGTACTTAGACTTCCTCCTGGCTTGCCTCAATTCAATGCCTTATTTTTTTTTAACATACCTATATCTACCTTAACATTGTTGTAATTAGTATTAATAAGTAGTTTTTTCTTTTGATATAACAAATCAGCTAATGTTTAAGATCCTTGTTCCCCTGTTCTAATAATAATAATAATTATTTTTTTTTGCTTATGACAGAATTTGTTGCATGATCTGCTTTATTTTATTTTTTGGATATAATTAATATCCTTTCAAGTCCCTTGTCACTTTGGCCCATGTTACTGTGGATTCATTTTCTTCTTGACATATTTGCTATGGGTTAAATGAAGCCTATGTAGGTAGGATGGGGACAGTCTGTGCTATGCCAGTAAACTCAAGTGGACATGACCCCCCCCCAAGAGGGGAATCCAGGCACTGGGAAACCTGGGCAGGATCTCTTTATAACACCTAAGTGTCAGCTCGGTGCTTTTCTCTCTGGGAGAAGCAAGCTTCTTAAAATTTACTATTCCTTAGAATCACTCAATGAACTTGTAAAGGCACAGGTTACTGGGCCGCACTCTCCAAATGTCTGCTTTACCCAGGGTTTCGTGTCTATTGTGAGCAGAGTAGCAACGAGTACAGACGATCTGCTGCCTCTGAGGTTGGATATGGATTCCTTTGGGTAGACAGCAGAAGTGAAATGGCTGCTGGTCTGATGGTAGACCCATGCTCTGCAGGGCTGTTCAATGGAAAATGGACTGACAAATGGAAGCCAGGGTCTCACACCTGGGGGGAAAAACCAGTTGGAGAATGGAAAGGCAGAGAGAGGGCCCTGGTTTTACTGCATCTTTCAGTGTTTTTATATTCAACACCTGCAATTTCGAATGGAATCTGATTCTTTTCTTTCATAAAATTGTCCTGAGTCATAGTTTCCGAGTTGTTTCCAAACCACTTACAAAAGTCTACAAGACATGGATATGCTAGGAGTTGAGCAATATATTTCAGAACATCACTGAAACTATATTTTTGAAACCCACAACACTTTTGCCTTGAACATCTTCCTCTGCACTTGTTGGAACTTAGTTAGATTTAAGGGAAATGTTCCATATAATCTTGATGTCTTATTTTTGTATTTTGTCAGACAGATGTCAGACTCTCTTTGTATTGCACTTCTTTCTTCTTTCCTCCCTCCCTCCCTCCGTGCCTCCCTCCCTCCCTTCCTCTCTTTCATTTTTACAGTGGGAAGAGGAAAGAGGAATGGATATCTATATCCTTGCTCCTCTGCTACGTTCCTCACTCCGGGAGCAGGTCAGCTCACAGAAGGACCATTAGGGACAAATTCTTTCATTCTTACTTTCCCAGTACACAAAGGCTTTGGGACATATCAGGGTCCAAAACCTTTGGCCATAACAATAAAAGACTTTCTTTTCAGAATGAAATACACATTTCTGCATATTTTTGACATTTTCTTGCTGTTTTTCTATGAAAATCTAACCACCATTAGCCAGCTGAGCCCTAGCCATCACTTGAGAAGTTTTGTAAAATGTGGATAATGGTGTTTGGGACCCAAATTACACAGGGATCTGCATTTCTAAGAAAGCTTTCAGTTGATCCTAACATGAAACCAACATTAAAAATGGGAAATTTAGGGCAGGGAAAGGTGCTTGCTGCCAAACACAATGGCCTAAATTTGATTAGGCCATTGGGACCCACATTGTAGAAGAAGAGAATTTACTCCTGTAAATTGTTCTCTGACCTTCACATTAGTGCTGTATGAGCACATGTACATGTGTATACACACACACACACACACACACACACACACACACACACACACAAATAAGCAAATAGATAACTATATATAATTAAACCATTTAATGATAAATTTATAACCCTATCTTCTGTTGTAGAATTTAGGTTGCATATTCAAATTCACTAGTAACTCAGAATAGTTGCTGTCCTGGGAATTTTCTAGGGAATCTGTGTCACAGTCGCTGGGACAGAAGTGAATGTCCCTATGAAAAAGGGTGCTGGCTCTTCACTGACACCTGGAGCTCTCCACAGAGAACCCTGGTAGAAAAAGTCTGCTTGACATCTTCCTTGAAGTGGGTGCTCATCATCCTGGCTCCACATGCTATTAGTAATGTCCAGGCCCCGACTTGGACCAATGTGCCTGGAATCTCTGGAACAGAGCCTGAATAGTCATGCAAGTATGCCAATGGCTAAAGTGTGCAGTCAGGACTGGGAATGCTCTTGTTTTCTTTCCATTAAAAATTAGGAGGTGAAGCAGTCACAGCCACCAAGTCTGACCACCTGAATTTGATCTCTGGGGCTCACGGGGAAGATGGAGAGAACTGACTCTTAAAAGTTGTCCTCTGTCCTCTGCCTTCATGCTGTGGCACACATGCATGGGCAAACACACGCTTAAAATTTAGATTTAGCAACCATTTAAAATGTAAACATTACTAACAATTAATTATAAATGGCATTTCCATACATGTATCTACCTTCTCTACCCCTTCCCACTCTTGCTCATCTGCTTCCTTGTTCCAACTTGTCCCCTTTCTACTTATTATAGCTAGTATTTATTTGAAATTTAGGACTTTTTCCTACATGCCCTGCATGTATGTAATGTATTCTGATCCAATCTACTCTCCACTAGTCTTGTCTCGTCTGTCTCCTACTCACTTCCCCATCCAAATTAGTTCCTCTGCCCATTTCATGAATCCCCTCCCATTTAACAGGAATTATATTGGCTGTATGAAGACATGTACCAATAAATGAAGGCGATGTTAGCATGATCATTCATGTCACTAGTACTTCGGGTATATTACGTGGAATAAATTGATAATAAAAGCTAGGAAATGATAAAGTAATGAGCATATGCATTCACTTTTTGACTCAGGAATATTTCAAATCCAATGAAGGCAAGATTTTTCACCTATAAAGGTCCCCCCCCCATTTCTTCTTCTCCTCCTCCTCCTCCTGATAATCTTTTGGAGCAAAGGTCATCAACCAAATAAGACTAAATGTTTTTAATTATTTTATTTTTATTTATCAGTATGTGTATATGTACCTTTGTGTTGATGCCTGTGGAGTCCAAAAAGAGTACATGGGATAATTTGTGGGTGGAGTTAGAGGTGGCTATGAGCTGCCTGATGTGGCAAACTCAAGTCTTGTAGAAGAGCAGGAAGTGCTCTTAGCCACTGAGTCATCTCTCTAGTCCCCTGCGCCCCCCCCCCCCAAACTGCTTCCATTGGAAAAGACATGAGAAAAACAAAGGAGAGTATTTTCACTGCAGTGCCATAGTATTTGTATTCTTTGTAAGTCTATTTCACAGCCAAGAAAAAACAAACAAAAACTAAAACAACCTGTATCCATCTTTTTTTTTACATTGACAGATGTACCATTAAAAATTAGATAAAATTTCTATTGATGTTTTGCTGAATTATGAAAGGTTAAAACCCTAATCTTCTGATGTGCTACAGACAGATGCTGCTAAAAGAAGCATTTTAAATATGTAGTAAGTGTCCCAGTGATTTTGTCAGTGCTAACTTTGAGGGTAAAATAATTACACTCCTACTTAGTAAAAGAAGCAACTACAGCATTAGAATTCTACAGTCTTGAGGAATCCAGATTCTGGAAAGCCATGTCCATTAGAGAATAGGTTTACGACAACCTGAAGAACAAAACCACATCTCCAACCTTCTTCTTACCTTTTATCTTGACACAATGTCTCACTCTTTTGCCAAATCCAGCCTTGATCTCAAGAGCCCCCTGCCTTAGATGAGCGCTCAACAGAGGACTTGCTGGATATTTGTGTTTAATTAAGTCTTTCAAGTGATTCCAACACATTCTAAAGTTTGAGAGACACTGTTCTGGACTTTTGTTGAAAAAGATATGACTAACGAGGCTCCAGCATAAATCCTGAATTCATCATCCTTTCCACAATATTTAAATCTCTCCATCCCTTTCTTGGCTCAATACTTACAAATCCTCATGAAATACTCTCATTCTGGAAACAAAGAAAAGACTGATATAAAGCTGAATATTCGAAATTAAAAAATTATTCTATATTCTCACACACTGAAAATTCATTTTCAAATGCTATTTGACCCTTGGTCATGATTGTGTTTAAAAAAATTATCTAATTAACTCTCAGCTAGTGTAAGTTTCCATATAGTTTTTATTTCCACAGCATGTTTCTGAAAAAGCAGAGAGGGTGTTTTTATTGTGTCTGATGCTGTCCCCGTGAAGTCTCTGCAGTAAGGAATCACTGATTGTGGCGAGCCACCCAGGGACAGCTAGGTCGGGGCTCCTTCTCAGGCTTTCAGGGACTTCCTTTCATCTACCCTCATTTAGCAGCATGATGTGTTCTCAGCATGGACACCGCGGGCAGGAGGCAGCTACATCTCCCACATCACCTCCTGGTCCACACCCTAGAGCCAAAAAGGAAACGCTCTACAAATAAGTTGAACCACAGAATTTGCTCCAAAAGAGCAAAAGTTTACATTTGTCAGAGCGAAATGAAGAGGCATGGTGGATGGTGAACATGGGGTGTTTGGAGATAAGAGGCCTGCCCCCCAGTCTAATGGATAATAGAGTCATTAATTTTGCTGATTAACTCGGCCTTTGGGGTTCCTGAAAATGACATCCACTTCCTTTTTTTTTTTTCTTTTTAAACTCAAACTGTGGAACAAGGGAGCTTGAAAAAAAAATTAAGCTAATTAGGGAGAAACCAGGAGAAAAGAAGCTGAGAGAAAATAAAGACAGTCAGAGCAGTTTGAACATTAATGAGACTTGTTTGGGGAGAGACTGTGACAGGCTCCTCAAAAGTATTATTGTCAAATGTGTCACCATTTCATAGCTGGCTAGATCTACCTTTTAGCTTCATGCTGACAGTTAATGATTCGAAACTATAAAAAGATTGAAAAGGTAAAAGGGAAAATATCAGACTCAACTGGATTTTAATGAGCTTATTATTATTATTTTTTCTCTTAAGGAACCCAGCATTGGGAAGCCTGTAAAGTTCCTTTGCTGTCTGCATTTTCATCTCTTTCTAATACACAGTTGGCAGAAGGACAGTGGGAGGCAGCTATCAAAGGTCTGAGCTCAAAGATCTGGGGCACTTTGCTTTCCCAAGAGGACGGAGGGTGGCTGTAGGGGTGGCTTGGATGGGCCTGGGATGACAAAAATGAGCAGAGATTGATGGAGGACAGGCAGAGCACTTGTTTGTTGTTTTGGTGACATGCTGAGTGGAAGCCATCTTCACACTGTGGGATGCAACAAAGAAAGCTGAAGTGATTATGCAGGCTCATTCTTCAGAATAGCTGCTCCAGCAAGTGCTGTGTGCATGGATGAGATGACATGGTGTATATGCTGGTGGCTGGTTATTAGTCACATTATAAGGGACATTAGAGACGACAAGGGTTCTCAGACCAAGGAGAGGATGGGCTTTCTGGGCTGTGCACTCAGCAGGGTAGCCTCGTCATTAAATTTGGTAGCACCGATTTAATTTGGAAAAAAAAAATTAAAGTGAGAAGAAACTTTGGAAATGAATTCTGTAACCTCATTTTTACCTTAATAAGAACTGTCAGGCTTTTACTCCCTGGGCTCTGGGTTTTGTGTTAGTAGGCTGAGCACATAGAAGGCTCACATATTTCCAGAAGAATCAAATGCTTGTGGGGAAATCAGAGCCAAGCTCGCATGCTTTTTCAGATGATTTTCCTGTCATTCTCAACACATTAAGTTCATCTGACAATGCCCAGGGACCGATTATTAATCAGGTACCAGGGTCAAGCCAGCAGCCTTACTAATGAGTTTCGGATGCATTCCTTTCTGAAATAAGTCTCCTCGCTTACTGATTTGAAAATCAGTAGCCCAGCTCATTGCAAAGCAAAAGGGCTGCATCCAGAGAGATGCTATCAGTCTTCAGTCTTTGCTATTCCATCAGACTCTCACTGGCACCTACCCATGCAAAACCCCTGAACTTTTCATGTGTACATACATGGGCCTGTGATATGCAAAGGTGTGCCTTTTTCCTCCTCTTTCCTCTATGGGGGCTAGAAACATATGAGTTACCCAGAGATCTTGAAGATACTCCAATGTTTTCCATTTTGGGAGTTCAGGATACATTCGAATGCTAACGAATGAGCAGTCCAGCCCAGTGTGTTAGAAATTTGTGCTCTGGAGTAAGTAAGTGCAGGTGTTGGGGTTTAAACAAAATCGAACAAGAGTATAACCATGGCCTCATTTAAGACTAGAAGCACAAGCACACCAATATATTTCAGAGCCTTCCTGGTTTCAGCTCAAGGAACTATGTGCACAATGCGAATGTGCTGCACCGAATGATAAGCAAGGGGAGCCTTGGAAATGCCTAGAAACACTGGGAAAGGGGTGGTGCAAAGGGCTGGTGTTAAAGTGCTCATCTAGCATGCAAGACCAGTATTTGGCCCTGGTACCACATAAAAGAGGGTATAGTGGTGTGCCCATGTAATTCAAACACTCAGGAGGTGGATGCAGGAGGATCAGAAGTTCAAAGTTATTCTCAGCTACATAGAAAGTTTGAAGCTATGCTGGGCCATGTGAGGCCTTGTGTGGAGGGAATAGATGTGAGCCCTTACAATGGTCCTAGGGGTGGCTTCTCTGTCCTCACACCTTATTATTCTACCTCTGTTGGTGTATACCTTGTTACATGCTAGAATTCAGAATAGAGGCTTCATCTGCTTCATCTTCAGGGCAGTTGTATCAATTTTGTCCAGGTCACCATAGCTGCTGTGAGTTGGTGTGTGCAATAAATAGCTATGTCAAGTCCACAAGTCTGCACCTCAGAGCCTTCCTCCTCATCCAGCAGCTCTTACATTCTCTCCGTCCACTCTTCTTCAATGTTCTCTGAGCCACAGGGAGCACGGAGTTTGATTCCAGACACCTATTCTGTTGCATTATTGGGTGCTTCTTTAAAGTCAGAGGTCAACTTCCTGCCATCGGGGGTGGGGTTGGGGTGAGGGGGATGTGAACATGTGACTTTTCAGAGATAGAGTCTGGAAGTGACTTATCACATGTTGGTGCAGGGATGTATGGAATCCAGGAGTGACGTAGCCTGGGTTGGTGCAAACTGAACTTCTGTGCTATTTCACACTATTGACTTGCCAAACTGAACAATTCTCAGAGTGAAGGCCACCCACTTCATATTCCTTGTCTCCATCAGCACAACTGCAAGCCAGTCAAAACTCCAACACAAAAGGGGGAGGGGACATGAGGGAGATCCTTGGAAGAGAAGCTATTGGCAGTTGATAGTTGCTGAAGATAGGTAAGTTTACGTTCTTTGAGGGACACCGATGTAGATAGGTTCCCCAGATCCCAGTTGATAGCCTAACACTTATTGCATATGGGTAACACTAAATGGACTCAGTTTATTAATAATAACAACAAAAGATGGAAGTCGTGAAATTGTGAGGGAGCTGGGGTGAGGGGAATTAGGGGGAACTGGAGAGAAGTAATGGTGGATAGATATGATCAAACATAAGTTGAAAATGGTGTGTGTGTGTGTGTGTGTGTGTGTGTGTGTGTGTGTGTGTGTGTTCACATAGCTTATTGGCTTATTGGAGGAGATTCTATCTGGAAACAGACTGTTTTCTAGGAGACAGTGTTTCCTGAGAGTTACAGAATATTCTTTTCCCTCCGGTTAGGAACTTGGTCTTTTAGAAACTTTATTAATTCTTAGGAGCCATGTTAGGTATCTCTCATTTGTACTTAGCCTGCCTTGCCTTTCAGTGTGTTTTATTATAATTACGCGTTATCATGACTGTGCCCTTCTGGTTGAGGGTGTGACAATACAAAAGGAATCAGATAGTTCAAAAGATGTCTCTTACCGGTCAACACAGTCTCAAAGGAAGAAGACACATTGGCCTCCGTCCTTCTGTTACAGTTTACTGCTTTATCTGTAAAGCTTCCCTCTGGTGATTCTGGAGAGTCAGTGCCTCTTCCAGGGAGTATATCACTGTCTGGCTCTCCAGGGAGTGCATCACTGTCCAGCTCCGCAGGGAGTGAGTGTCACTGTCCAGCTCCCCAGGAAGTGAGTGTCTCTGTCTGGCTCCTATACATTTGCTTTCTCCTCTCTCAACATTAATGAATGAGAATCTGTGTTAGAACTCTTTCTTAATAAACTCTGACTTTAACTCATACACCATAAAGCTTCCTTCTCCTTCTTCAGTTTCTGTCCCCATTCACAGACTCCCTGTCCAATCTTGACTTCCAGAACATAACTAAAGTCACATTCTCCCCCAAGCCCTTGCCCATCTAGTTAGCATTTTTAGTTTCATGCTTATGCTGTGGAATACTTTGAGGATTTTTTGGGGGGGTCGGGAGGAATAGTAAACCTGTGACTTTAGAAGTGACTGAGATAGGCCACTAAAAGGGAGGCAGAACAGAGTGTGTGACATTCCCTCTTTTCCAAGTTGCTTTGTAGGGTTTGAAGCAAATTCATATTTTACTTGAACAACCTGGCCGCTGTGTGTGAAGCAGGGTGCAGTTTTATTATGTGATCATTAGCCATTTTATTTAGCAACTCTCTGGGCTGGGTGGAATGGCTTTTAAAATCCCCAATGTAGGGAGAAGTAAACCAAGGCATAGGGAATGCCTTGTCCACAAACGATTTAGGCAGGGGTCTGCTACCCCCCGGGGGACCTGCTGTGTGGCATCTGGTCTTCTTGCTTTGACACTCTGCTAGTCCATCTGCACACCAAGTGAGCTGTGCTATTTTACCATATTTATAAATGCCTGGCCACCATTACTCTTAAACATTTGTTCCAGGAGATCCTAAGAAAAGGGTCCCGATGCGGGGGAGGGGGGGAATCACAAATCTCTGGTCTTTAAATGGCTCTCTCTAAATGGAGACACGATCATCTAGTAGCGTGCAGGTCTTTAAACTAGAGTCACGAAGCACATAAGACTGTAGGTGCAACTAGACTTTGGAGGGGCCTACTTGCCGGACAGAAATGAAAGCCTAATTTCAGTTCAGGAAGTGAAAGAAAAGACATTTCCTGAGTAGTTACGAGAGAAGAACGTCCTACTGGCAACCTTTATGAGACTGCCAATGTTAAGGACACAGGGGCTAAGCACATTGGCAGCAAGTGTGTAGGAATATGTGTGTGTTTGTGTATATATAAGATTTGCCAAATTTTTGCCAGTGGTGCTAAATAGGAGAGATATTGAGCAATCACAGTGAGGGCCCCAGCGTTCTACAGCTGGGATCTCTGCAGGTGCAGCTTTCTGGTTGCAGGCCAGCATTATTTTGCAATACTGCTGGCAGTAACCATTTTTAAATAGAAACATGATTGCACTTTATTTTAATATTTCTCCCTTCCATTTTCCCCCTACTGTAAATCAACCCTGCTAGAAGCATGAAGTCCTTGCCAAGGTTTCTAGTAATAGATTAAGCCCACTGGGCTGAGCCCATTTTTAGTGGATGCAAACACACCAAGTTTGCATAGTGCAGTTGGTGTAGTTTGTGTGAGTGAGTGAGAATATAGGAAACACGCAGTGCCAGCTTTTCTTAGTCTTGTTTGGTATTCGGACATGAGCTATTTCAATACTCCCAAGATGGTGACAGGTAGCATGAGTGTGTCAACTATGTCACCAGACTTCTGATTGTCTCTACTGTTCTGTAGGCTTGGGGCAGGCTGTATCACAAATGAAGACACTGGAATTAAACAGATCTTGCTAAAGGACCATGGGTAAGGCAGTCCATGTCGATGTAGTACTTATGCTCCAGACTCCATGCTACTATTAACTCATTACTCATGTCAATCCTGGATACTACATTTGTATGATTCGACAAATAGGGACATAGAGGAACAAATAAATTAATTACCCATCCAAGGTTAGCTAGACAGCAAGTGGCTGAGTCAGGATTGAAACTGGGGAATCTGGAGTGAGCCTGACAGACCAGTATGTGGCTTCATGACATTTCATTATGGGAATTTAAGGTAATTTCATTTCATAGCATCAAGAGCTCTCTGTTCCTTCTAGTTGATGTTGGTGTCTTTTCCCAACCAGACCTTTAGCTCCTTATGGGTAATTTTACAAATGTCTTCATCTGATCTTGTCTTGTAGACTAGACTCTTCTATAGGAAAAACTTGATATACTAAACGGGGCTTTTCAGTGATTAGATTAAAATATTCATCAGGATACTTGATAATGATGTGGGAGACCAAAATAAGAATTTTATTTGAAACCCCAAATGCAGTAAACTAAGCCCAAAACAAGTTATGTAGCCTTCCACTTTGTCATGTTTGAACACAGGATCAGGCCTTATGTATTTGAAGAAACAAATTTGAGCTATTTGTTTCTGTGTAAGAAAAGCAACCTTAATAGCATCATTTGGCTTTGGTAACACAGTCCTCGGTAGTGGAGCATTCTCCGTTGAGTGCGTTTTGGATTCTACTAGTGACTTTTTTTGGATGCTCTCAAAATTGGAATTTTGTTCTCAGAACATGGGTCTGTGTGAGGAGCACAGTTGTGCTCAGTTCTTTGGAACATGTGCAACCCACATATCTTGTGATGGAACATGCATTTCCCCAAGCCGACTTTTCTTGCCTCTGGTTCAGTGTCCTTTGGTCTACACTGCCATGATGGTTCCACTGTCCTTAGATGCTTTAGGAGGACCCTAGGTCGGCCCTTTACAGCTAATCCATTTGATGTGCCAGATCTCTATTAGAAGCCAGACATTATTACTTTTGTAATGGTTATCAGAAAGCAAACATAAAGTTGGAAAGTTGGCAAAGGCAAGGTGGGAAACTAGAAGTTCTGAGTTCATGATTTGAGCCCCAGATTGAATTTCTCCAGTGGTTAGCTGTACAGTCAAAAGGAAAATACTAAAGAAATCACAACGAGATGTATTTCTTCATTAATAAAACAGCAGGTATCATGAGAGAGCATCTTTCAAGTCTCATCTCTTATTTACCATTTTTATTGTTATAAATTCATATTCCATAAAGAAAGCACTGACTGTCATCATCCTATAGTCTTCACCTTTCCTCCCTCTAGTTTCCTTCTTTGCCTGTCTCTCCTGTGCTGTCCTATGTATTTATATAGTGTTCTGTGTGTTCATATAAAATCTAGCCTCAACAAATAAAAAAAAATATTTGCCTTTCTCTATCTGGATTATTTTGCTTGAGATGTTGACTTTTAGTTGCATTAATTTTCTAGAATATCACTTAATTCTATGACATTCATGTAGGTGAGTAGACTTGGTCTCTAAAAGAATACTCTTTATTTTACCCCAATCACCACCACTTTCAACCAAATATCTAGAAAGAAGGAGACTCTGACTAGAAAGTGCAATTTCAGCCTGTCACTTTGGAAAATGCACGACAAAAGCCTTGCTTTGGAATGATGACAGTTCATACAATGTCATGAAGGTACTGGTTGATTTCATAAACTCAGATTTGTATTTGAGGTTTTATATTTAAGAACCATAAATAGCCCGGAGGGCGAGGAAGGTTCATTCCTTTGTGGCTGACTCGTGGGGTGATCTTAAGAATGCATGAATATAGACTTATGATCATAAAGTATCTTCCCAGTTCTGTTTGTTAGCATGGTTGTTGCTAGCCCTCTGTGGGCCCTCTCAGCATTCACCTAGATTGCTCTCCAAACCCTCCATCCTCAAAGTGTGATCGCAGCCCAGCATCTCTGGCTTCACAAGGGAGCATGTTAGCACTACAGAAGTACTGACTCCGAAGCTAAATTTTAACAAGGTCCCCAGGTGATTCCTATGCCCATTAATGATTGAGAGTTATGTTAAATTACTGAGACTGAAAAGAAAAGCCTTCTTGAAATTTCAGTGTGCCATGTTTAATGTCATGCTACAAGAATCTGAATTTACTGAATTCTAGAGTGAGTGAGAGGACAGAAAGAAGGGGATAGCAATGTTTCAAACATGGCTTGGGATACTAGTTTCTCAGTCTGGAATACATCCATGAGGGCGTTAGATGCTGATTTAACCTAGCTCTGGGGCTGTATCTCAGTGGTAGAGTGCTTGTCTAGCACACGTGAGGCCCCTATGTCAATCCCCAGTACAGTCAAAATGGAAAAGAAGTAGAACCAATTCAAACTCTACACGTAGAGGTGGATCCAGAGAGGTGAACTGCGGACTGCACCAAGAGGGCCAATAACATCCCAGGTACTTTGTACTTAAGACGAAAGCTGGAGGACCATTCACAATTATGAGTACCCCCAATCCCCGCACCAGTGGCTCTCAACCATCCTCATGCTGCAACACTTTAATACAGTTCCTCATGTTGTGGTGATCCCCTCCAACCATAAAGTTATTTCATTGCTACTTCATAACTGTAATTTTGTGATGCAATTATCTGATATGTAACCCCAAAGGGGTTCTCAACCCACAGGCCGAGGACCGTTGTTCTACACTAAGGACCATCCTATTTCCAACAACTAGCCTTGCAGAGCATCATCACATTGCCCTCACTCCTGCAGCTTCCTAGAGACAGCATTGTCTCTCTTGGTCCACCGGGTGTGTTTTGCCTCTTTTGCTGAGGGAAGAAGGGATGATAGGAAAGCTGCTTATTATTGGTACCCTAGGTCTTCCAGGTCCTTGTGGTGTCCACTCCCTTCCAGTTTCAGATTCATCTTCTTGTTTTCTTTTTTGTTACTTTGTCAGATCCTCAGCTTTCCCATTGCTCTTGAAGTCTGGGACCACTGCACAAGTGTCTGCTTTCTGTGTGTTCTCCCTCATCTTTATTTTTCATTCATCTGGAAGCTCCTAAAACTTCTCTCCACTTCTCCTGAGCTATGACATGATGAGAATCTGTTTTCCTTAGGATACAGATCACAGCATCAGCAACAACTGAAAATACACCCCCCCCAAGTAATGATCTCTTCTGGCACTTTTTCAGCATCAATGCAAGTGAGAGGAGTAGATGGAAGGGAGTAGAAACTTGCTCCTGATGTCCCTTAGGCGTTTTCTTTGAATGCTACCTCTTTGTTCTTGGTGCAGGGGTCTGAGCTAGAGGATTGGGAGCTTGCCTCGTGAGAGCCACACTGTAAGGTCTTAATAATATAAGGAAGATTAAGTTTCCATTGTGAAAGTTGTCAGTATCAAAATGGGACCAATAAGATGGAACCCTAACAAACTGGAGCCAGAAGGCTGTGAAGGCTCTGACACAGGGATGCTGATGATGGGAAAGTGAAAAGATACAAAGGGCATAAAGTAGCCTGCAGAAAGGTATAGACAACATGGTACTAATGTGTAGCTATCTAGAACAAGTAAAGATGGCAGACACTGACTTTCTGGGGATCTGAGTCAGCAGCATATGTGCCCAACGATGCAATGCATTGTGGAACTAAGCACCATTTGTAGCAAACTCCACTTTTGTATTATCTTGTGTAAGTATACCTTCTGGCATGAGGTGGGTCTCCTTATGTGATGTGAATAAAGCATTTCTCACCTGCTCTCCTTGACTCTGGTGCTCTAGTGATTTCCTTGGGTGAATTAAGCACTTTGTCTTAATTCACAGAATGGTGTTATATTTGTGACTTCTGCATACTTTCCCATGGCTCGTTGGAAGTGCTGAAGTCTTCAGGCAGTAAAGAGAATGATTCAGCTACAGGACTGATACACTTCCCAAACTCTCACACAGTTAACACATGGCTATTGTGACTGATCCTTTGCTAAGTTAAATCACAGTTGAGTTAGTCAGTATAGTCACTTTCATGACCCAATGCTACATTTTGTACTTTACCCCATAAACGGATCAAGTTATGAAACCCATCCTCAAGTCCCTGGGCATGCCAAGGATGCTCTATTGAAATGTTGTGTCTTAAACCTCTTTCCCTCTCAAGTAAGAGAATGATTAACCTTGTGTTCGTCTCTGTTCAGGTAGGATGCTTTCCTAGCAGTTAAATTGAGTCCATCAACACATTTCAATGAACAGTTGTTGTTTATCTTATTTCAGCTTTCCTGGGTCAGTTGGCATAGAGTGATTCACATGTTCTCTCTGGCAAATGCTACAGGTCTGAAAAATTGTCCAAAGATGACCTAGTCTGACAGGAACACAATATCTCTGCTTTTCATTATTTATTTTTGCAAGCAGTTGCACCCATTATAATGAAGTTAATGTACTTGACTTTTAAATGGTTTATTTGGCTTTGAAATAAGTTGGATTATTATTTATTATTATTATTTTGCTGGACACATCACTTGATAAACAAATTGGAGAGAAAGCCATCTATTTTCTCCTGTAACAGAAAATGTCTGTGCTTTTAGCTTAAGATCTTGCATTAGAAGGTATGAGGTATACCTCTTTTAACTCAAAGCTGTGGTGACCAGATGTGATAGTAAATTTTCTGTGGCAGTGTGACCAGCCTAGAGTGTTTGGCCATTCAGTCAGGCATCATTTGGATGTTTCCGTGTTTCCACATTTGAAATGGTAGACTAAAGATAGCAGATGGCCCACGATAGTGTGAGTGAGTCTTTTCCATTCAACTGAAGGCCTGAATTGAATTTAAAAAACTGAGGAAGAATGAACACTTGGTGCCTGACTATTTTGGGTTGGGATTCTAGGGTCTTCTTGCTTTTGGACTAAAACATACCCATTGCTTTTATTGCTCTGTAGCCTGTTGATTTCTGACTGGACCCCTACCATTAGTTTCTTGGATCTCCAGCTATTGACTTTGTTTCTGTAATTGGATTAGCCAATACTTCACAGTTTTCCTGTCTCTGCTGCCATCTGTCTGGTTTTCTCTCTTCCTCCAATTCCTCATCCTCCTTCTCTATGTCCCTTCTGTCTCTTTTTACAGAGAGATACATCTATATGTCCAATAATTTTGCCTGCAGTCTTGACTGAGTTACGAATGTCCAGGTTAAACATCAGCGTGAAAGTATTTCTGGGAGTTACTAAACTGAGTATAGGTCATCCTCATCCACATGGGAGGAGGCCATCCAGCTCATGGGAGGTCTGAATAGATAAACAAGACAGAGGAAGGATGACTGTTTTCTTTACTTAAGATGCTTGCCTGTTGCTGTCACCATTGAAGCTCTTGATTCCCAGGCCTTTGGCTGTATAATGAGAGTAACATGGTCCCCAAGCCTTCAGATTCAGATGAATCACACCCTTGTTTCTCTGGTTCCCAGCATTGCAGATGACATATGCTGTGACTCCTTGGCCTCCATAATTGTGGCATCCCCATAATAAATACCATCACATATTTATATATTGTTATTGGTTTGTTTTTCTAGAGAACTCTGAAATACATACAAAGTTGACTATATGTATATATGTGTATATATATATATATATATGTATGTATGTATGTATGTATGTATGTATGTATGTTTGGTCCTATTTTTCCCAAATAGATACATGCTAAGGAATGCTCCAAACATATCTCAAACATGCCCTTTTCTATAGGAAATGTGTGTGTTGAACACTGTTATCCAAGGTCATCTAAATAACTTCCACTAAGCTGTGCTTCTGAAGTCATCAAGGTAGAACTCACTTAGCAAGAAAATGTGGAGAAAGTGCAGGATCAATATTATTTGGCTCCATTTCAGTCAGTTCAGTTTATATGTTCCGTCCCACAGGTGTCTTCTTGTGGGAGCTGTGATGAGTCTCAGAAGGGAGGACAGTATTCCCATTGTTTCCTGGACTTCAAAAGGAAGGAAGCTGTTAGATGCTAAATCCCCAAGGAATAGTCATAGCGATTAGCTGGCTGTAGGGTTACAGCATCTCTGGACTGGGGAAAATGATTTCCTAGTCCTCTGAGTGTGACCATGGAAATTTCTCTATAAGAAACACTCGAAGGAAATGCCAGGTTTTCTTAAGAGCTGGCCTGCATGCATTTTTAACTGACACCAGTGTGGTGATGTATTATTTATGATTTATTAATGCTTGCTTTCTGAGGATTCAGAAAGCAAAGTCAGTCACACAATTTCAGTCCCAGGACTCAGAATCAAGAGGTAGACAGAATTTCTGTTAGTTCAAGGCAGTACTGACTACACAAAATTGATTCAGTGCTAGGAGATGATCTCAATACTTGGTATTACATACCTTTAAATCCCAGCAGCTAGAAGCTAGGAGGTGGTGGAGTCACCACAGCCTGATCTTTATGGCTTGAGGCTGGCTTTGCTGTCTGAATCCTCAGGCAAGCTTCAATAAATCATACATAATATATCACCACACACCAGTCCTTCCCATTCAGAGCATCAGCCTCACTCAGGTACAGGTTTCGTTGTTACTGTTGTTCATTTATATCAAGACCAATGCTTTATACAGGCTAATCTCAAACTGGCTGTGTAACTCAAGCTAGCCCCAAACTTCTATTCCTCCTGCTTCTCAAATGCTGGGATTTAGGGTGTATAACATCATATCTGGTCTCATTTTTTAAAAATGTAGAATTTGCATAAGGTGAACAGTCTCACAACATTTAGTACATTCACAATTTTGTACAATCACTGCTGTTCTCCAGCTGGAAACATTTACATCACACTCCCCCACACACCCCAAAGAAGGGCCATACCCTGATTCCTATCTCATCTGAAAGTCTATGGACTTTTCAAAATAATCCCCCCTCCCATAAGCAAAAGCTTACAGGATGGAAGTCAATTAACATAACTGAAGGAATGTTTCCAACTTAAGGCTAGTTTTCATAATCATTGCAAGTGCATGTAGAATTCTTCAAGAACTAACTCCATATGCGAACCCAGCACACTTCACACTGTGGCAAGATGTGAGCTGCTAAGATTTCTCAACAACCCCTGTTGAGACTGGAGGCTGCAGTTGGAGCAATCTTGGCAGGTACTCTGAGGAGGGAAACACAGGAAGGAATGTCCTCTTGGCATCCTTCTTGACCACACGTTGGCTGACAGACAAGACAGCACACTGCTCACAAACTTCCGCATGGGACTCCTCACTGCCTTCCAACCATTTGGCTTTTGATGGCACAGACCTGAGAGAGCTGGGTTTGGGTTATGCATGTGGATTCTTTTTCCCTTTCCCTTCTTCTTCTCTCCTCTCTTCCCCATTCCCTTCCTTTGTTCCTTCCTTTTTTTTTTTTTTTGCCATGGTTGTAGATTGTCCTCAAATCTTGAACGCCTCATCTTCCTGCCTCCACTTCCCAAATGCTGGGATTACAGTCAAGCATCATCACGTATGTATATGTGATGCTGGGGAATGAGCCCACAGCCTCATGTGTACTTGGCAAGCCTTCCTCCCAACAGAGTTTCATACCCAGCCAACTATTTTCATTTGCTGTCAGATTATTTGTATGGTCTTTTCTGTCCTCAGCCGGATATCATAAATGTGCATTTTTGGCCCATATAGCTTGCATGTCTGCTTTTTTTTCAGTTTCAAATATTCTACTCAAAGCAATTAGAGATTTGACCATGGAAACTTATTGGTCTTTTAGTGCCCACAAGCATACGTACATACATACATACATACATACATACATACATACATACATACACACATACATAGGAATGTGAGGCAATTACTCTATTTGTCCATACTGAGGAAGTAGTAAGTAGATGACACATACCCTCATTTCATTGCTACCATAACCAGTAGCAGCAATTTGTGGCTATGGGCAATCTTCACAGACAAAAAAGGAAAAGGGATGCTTAGAAATGTGAATGGTTTCTTGAAATCACCAGGGAAAGCCAAGTTCTAAATATGCTATTGGGAGGCCATTTTGGTAATAGAGTTTGTACCTCTTGACCACCTCAACAGCTGCCATTCATTATTCACCAATGCCCAGCACATTCAGAGGCATTTATCCTAATCCTTTATCTTTCTGCCTCATATTCTATCTTGCTATGTTTCCATCATAGTAGTCATGACTTTCTATGTACCCCGCCGATAAAACACACACTTTATGCTTTATTCGCAAGTGACAACATACAAGGAATGTTATAATAAAAATGCTCATAGAAAATGGCACCAGTTTACTGGACTTAGGATGATATGACAGGATCGTTATTAGGTTAAAAAAAAAATCTAGAGAAACTGATGGTATGTTGCACGGGCTTTAAAAATAATTGATTTGATGTAACTGGAAATAAGTAGAACACAAAAAATGATTTAAAAATATAAGTGACCCACTTAAAATGTCTTTATAGGGAAATCTCTATTTTCTATAGGGGTCAGAGAAGGTTGCAGTTTAGGCATTTAGACTTAAACTGGGTTCAAAATTTGACACAAAACTTGCAGCTTTTAAAGTTTATGTGGTTTTGGCTTCAGAAATACTCAGTTTCACGGAGTCTATGGTTCATTGCTCTCTTCTCCTGACTCCCAGAAAGATTACACCAAGGGGAGGATTTTACTTCTTTTACCTGCATTGCCAAATAATTTAGAGAAATGTCTAAGTTCACCAGATAACAGTAAATGCTTTTAAGTGAAGGGCAGATAGTTTGCAAATGTCCCCAACAAGAATGGATGATCCTAATCTTTACCTAGATAAATTTCTTAACAAAAACAGTCAGGTCCATGGTTATACATAGAAGACTTTAACTACTTGCAAAATTTTTGCATTCTTTTTAGATTAGGCAGAGAAATTCCTTATTTAATTTTTTTACTATGACAAATGCCATGATGATCTTAAAATTAATGTATTGATTATTCTATATGTATGTACACAAATGTGCACATAAGCTGATGCAGACATATTTATATACTTGTTCTTTATATGTGAATATTCATGTAATAAATGTATGCATGTATATGTCAATTAACTAGCTTGAATGCTTAGCATGCTTCCTAGAGTCATCAGAGCAAATGGGGTAGGGCTTCAACACGTGCCCCTTTTACCATTAAGGGGGCCACATTCTAACACTGTAATACATTTAATTTTCTGAAGTATTTCTATCATGCATCTGAATTCACAACTTACAAAAAAAAAAAAAAGCATCCCAATTACAAAAGGAAGAAAATATGGCAGAAACTGAAAAGATGATGAAGATGATAACCAATAACAAAGAGAACTGTTACACAAAACTTGAATTCTCAGGATACAGGGAAAATTCTAAGAGATTCATATAAGGTCCCTCACAGAAGGGGAAAGGGATAAGATCTCCTGAGCATATGGGGAGTGGGAGGGGGGAGAGTGAGTGGAGAGGGAACTAGGAGAAAGAGAAGGGGAGGAGGAAAGCATGTGGGACTAGGAAGATTGAGTCAGGGGAGGAATAGATGAGAGGAGAGAGAAAGAGAGAGAGAGAGAGAGAGAGAGAGAGAGAGAGAGAGAGAGAGAGACAGACCATAAAAGAGGAAGCCATTATAGGTTTGAAGAGAAAACTAAACCTAGAGAAATGTCCAGAGACCTACAAGACTGACCCTAACTAACAATTTGAGCAACAGTGGAAAGGCTACCTTAAATGCCCTTCCCTGATAATGAGATTGATGACTAACTTACCCGCCATCATAGAGCCCTCATATAGTACCTAATGGAAACAGAAGCAAACACCCACAACTAAACACTGAACCAAACTGGAGTCCAGATGCAGAGAGGGAGGACAAGACCAGGCTACAGAAACCCACAGAGACAGTGGACCTGAACAAGGAGGAGCTAATGAACCCCCAGACTTATAGCTGGGAAACCAGTATTGGACCGACTCAGACCCCCTGAATATGGGTCTCAGCTAGAAGGCCTGGGCAGTCTAAGGGACCTCTGACAATGGAACCAGGATGTATCCCTGGTGCACAGAAGGACTTTGAGGGCACATTCCCCATGGAGGGATACTCCCTTAACCTAGAGGCAGGAGGGAAGTCCTAGTCCCTACATCAAATGACTTGACAGATTTAGTTGACCCCTCATGGAAGGCATCACCCTACCTGTGGAGTGGGGGGGGGGAGGGATGGGAGGGGAGGGTGGTTGGAGGGCATGAGAGGATAAGAAGGAGGAAGGGAGAGGGAACTAGGATCGATATGTAAAATAAAAATAAAAATACTTTGCTAATAAAAGAATATTGAACAAAACAAACAAACAAACAAACAAAAACAAAACAAAAAAACCACTTGAGTTCCCAGAGAGGTTTAAATGGGAGGAGGGACGGGTACAGGGTGTGTGTGGGGAAGGGTAACTAACACTTGGAATGTAAAAAAAAATCAAAACCAAAACTAAAACCATGGAAACCTATTACTTTATAAGATATGCACACATACACATATATATCTTATGTAAGATACAGTCCAAATATTTGGGTGTATTTTGGAATTACCCTACCCAGGATGTTATCCTCCT
The DNA here is from genome assembly GCF_943737965.1 of Phodopus roborovskii. Lineage (NCBI taxonomy): Eukaryota > Metazoa > Chordata > Mammalia > Rodentia > Cricetidae > Phodopus > Phodopus roborovskii. The sequence continues at coordinate 14,651,895 of NW_026126482.1, read as the reverse complement.
ATTAGGAGCCAAGACACACACACACACACACACACACACACACACACACACACACACACACACACACACACGCATGTATTTGAATTACCTTACCTTGCCCAGGGCATTGTGCTCTTATGAGAGGCAATAGCTTGCCAAGTAAAATGCCCAGTGCCATATATGGTATACTACCCCCTCTTTCCGATGTTGGCCAGGGCATCCTGGAGACTGTCCCCAAACAGCACGAGCTGTCGCCATTGCTCTTGGTTGTCCACTAGAACTTGATGGCAAGGACTTCTTGCTAAAGATACTACATGTTTTGGTCACAGGACATGGAGAAAACAAATTGGTACTGACCAGGAAGCTTCCTCACTGTGTTACAGTTTTTATAGGCCTGGAATGCATTTTAGGGGGTAAAAAGTCATCAACAGACTTAGCCAACTGTGAACCCTGCATAATGACTGGCCTGGCAAGGGGTGCCAAGGGGTGCCATAGTGGCACACACTTTACGGAGGTAGCCACCTTCTTTCTGATTGGCTTTAAAGACCACTCCCTAGGAAGAAACACATGCCTGGTACTGTAAATCCGATGAAAAAAATCCCATGGTTGGGAAGCTTATAGGTCCCAGGGATGAACTTACTACCATTATTCTGTTAAGTGGACATAGTATCACTGTCTTGTATCTCTAGACCCCTAGATTAATTCAACTTTCAGACCTCATCAAATAAAGTTATTTGTGGAGTGGATAAAGGGGAATTCAGGCGCAGGGAACCGTACAGCAGAGGGAGCAGGAGGGACAGAGTGAAATAAGACATTCTTGGTCTCCTCTCATGGACTCAGAGCAGCTATGCTTTTCTGCATAAGATCAAGCCAGTTAACATTCTAGTTCAGGGGAGGTGGGCTCAAATGTGTCCATTCCTAACTGAGAAGCCATTGACAGCCACTGATGGCTTCGGGGGAGGGGTCACCTTTCTTTAATGATGTAGTTCTTCAAAGATTGACCACATTTCAGGGGATGACTACACACACCCATAAGAATGTGGGCAACATGAACTCTATTCGTTGGACTATTAAAAAAATAAAAAGACATATGGGTCTGTGTGGTGATAGGAGGTGAACCTGGGAGGAGTTATGGGAAAGACTACAGCATGTGTGCATATGGTCAGAATTAGTCGCATGAAATTCTCAAAGAACTAATACAAATACTATATTTTTAAAGGTATGCTGCAAAAAATACTTTGGGTTCATATAAAAACTTTGCTACCATGAAATATATTTGGAGAATGCTGTGATATGATCCTTGATGTCTGAGTTGCTGCCTCCACTCTCCGTGTCTAAGGCCAAGGATGCAGCTTATTTTAGGACAGGAGGAGAGGACAGGGGTGCACATGACCTGGAACCTGTAGTGTATGCAATGGAGTGGGTAGCAACGACCTGAGCTCTGCTTAGAGAATGCTGTAGGTTTCTCATCACTGCAATGAAAATACCAGAGAGAATCACATAAAGGAAGGAGGATTCTTTGGTCTATTGACATGAAGAGATGTAGTGCATCATGGCAAAACAGGAATCATGGTAGACAGGTTCTTGGCAACAAGATTGTGTGGCAGAATGGGACTTACCAGGAATCAGAGTGCTCAAATTGAAGTGGGGCCCAGCTACAACTCATAATCTCTGCCCCCACAGACCTGTCAGTCATCCAGGCCACATTTCCAAAGACTCCCCAAACTTCTCCAAACAGGACCACCAACTGGGACCAACTGTTCAAGCATATGAGCTTGTGGGAAATATTTCACATCCAAACCATAATATTCTCCCCCTGCCTCCCTGGGCTCATGGCCATCTCATAATGCAAAACACACTCAGTTCAAATTCAGGAGTTTCCTTATCTTATAGTAACATTGTTCCAGTGTTCAAAGTCCGGTCTTTCTAGTTTCAAGGCAATCATTTAGCTTGTGAGCCTCTGTAAAAATAAATAAATAAATAATAATAATAACAATAATAATAGCAGCAACAACAACAATAATAAATAAACCAACCAGTTACATCCCATTAATCAATGGCACAGATTAAATATTTCCAATGATGGAATGGGAAAAAACAGAATTATTTGACCAAAGCAAGACTGACCCCAACAGAACAAGCAGAGACCGTGCAGTTCCCAGTGTGGCACCTAGGACTAACGATGGCTTTGTCTGAGCTTGAATAGCTGGATGGACCCAACTCTTAAGGTCTGCTCTGCTTCCTTCAGCGTGGATGTCTTCTCTCTTGGGCCAGCTCCATTTAGTGTCTGCAGTTGTCCTTGGAAGACACAGCTCATTCCTAGCGTCTGCAACATCTTGGCATCTCCATTGCAACTCAGGTTTTACCTTTACAGGTCAATGTGGTGGCCTCCCAGGGCCTTCTTCCAGGGAACCCAATCCTTCCTCCTATTGCCTGGTTTTAGCAGCAAGTTATAGGCCTTCATAGCCAGCGTTTCTCTCATTTGGTATATCTGTAAAACCAGCACTAGGTACGTGATAGCAATATTCTGCTACCAGCCAGGGGTAATTTGCTTCCTTCTTACCACAGAGGCAGTGGCCTTCGAAGCTGAGTCTGGGAAGACATTTCCTTGGGAGGCCATTAACAGGGGGCCCTGAAACTGTCTTTTCAGACTTTCTCCTTTCAGTGTGTTTTTACTTTTACACCTAGGAGCCTCAATGGGTGAGGACTTTCCCTCAAGGCATTTCCAATGCCCCAGTGCAGTATGTAATTTTTCCCTAATTTCTAATCTCAAAGCTGAAGTTGCTTTGTTTGCACGCGCAATGTCTGTCTATTCATACCCCTTTTCCCTGCCAGTCTGTAAAAATTTCACATTTTCATCTCCAATCCCAGACAGCACAGACCAGAGCTGGGGCCCAGCCAAAACACATAAGCACCACGCATACAGTCCTCTATTAGTCAATTAGACTCCATATCCAAAAGATCGATCCCACCACTTCCACAGGGAGCACCTCCATCTAGGGGTTAAGGGTTCAAGCACGTCAGTCTGCGGAAGATTGTTCACATCTAAATTATTACAGAAAATACATAAAAAATAAATACTTTTTCTCCAAGATTTCTTTTTTCTAGGAGAGATACGGTGATACGAAGATAGAAAAAGATATAAAACACACACACACACACACACACACACACACACACACACATCCACATCACTGAATGAAAATTTCCAAATTCTAGCAGAGGCCATTGGCTGTTTGTCTTGGATTTAGACATTTTACTGGTTCATACTTCTCCTCTTCATCATAATGTTGCTAATGATTCAGATTCCCTGCAGAACTTCCCACGTCTCACTTCCCACTTCTGATTACTATCGATTCTTTTCTCCCTAACGCACTGCGGGAGAATCCCATGGGGCCTTTCGATCTGATGCGGACTGTGAGCAGGCATGCCTCACATCCGTGTCTAGGAGGGTTTTACTCTCTCTGGTCCTTCCCAGCCCTTTAATACCCCCATGTTTGTATTTACGGGAGCTCCCAGGCTGCTCTGCAAGTGATTTTTCTGCTGCTCTCTCCCTTTATCACAGTGACAAGCACACTTCTCAGTTAAAACTCCGTGCGGAAGCCAGGCTGCTGGAGTGTGCAGCTGGGGGAAATTGCCGCAGCTTCCTGCTGCCCTCGTGATAGATAGCACCATAAAATGGATGTGATGTGGTTATTAGGGTGTGATTCGGTTTGTCCTGAGCTGTATTGATTGGTGTTGGTTCAGTGCTTGCTATACATTTTATCAATTGACTTTCCAGATCGCCTCCTGCTTTTGCTGCGTTTACTTCTAATTCTACTTTATCTGCAGTCTGTAGTTCCTAATTTTCTTTTGGTTGATTTCCCTCTCTCTCTCTCTCTCTCTCTCTCAATATATATATATTGATAGAGAGAAAGGATACATACATACATACATACATACATATATGTGAAACTATACCCCTCCCCACTTATGTCTGTATTTATTTATTTTATTGGGTTGTTCTTTGTACTTCCAGCACAGCACTGTGTCCCTGGGGTTCTCAATTCCATTGTATTTCTGACTGCACACAGGACTCTCTCTGCAAGTTCACAGATTTTGAAAATAGCTTTTGAGTTCAGTGAAGAGTGACTGGGTTGCAAGCATCTGCAAAGGATCCCAGCAGGCTACAGAATGAACAGAGGGGAGGGCACACATTTCCTTTCTTTCCTTTCTTTTTCTTTTTTGTATTTATAACTATTCTTATCAAGAATTTGATTATTTTTGGTGGAGGAGAAAGATTTATTTATCTTACCTTTTTGAAAAATTAGAATTGTTTTGTGTGAATGAGTGTTTGTTTAGTCTGCATACATGTCTGTGAACTACATACATGCTTGCTGTCCTCTGAGGCCAGAAGAGGTCATTGGATCCCCTGGGACTAGAGTTACAGATAGCTGTGAGCTGCCATGTAGGTGCAGGGAACCAAACTAGGGTGCCCTGGAAGAGCAGCTGAGCCATCTCTCCAGGCTTCTTCCCCCCTTTAAAATTGGTATATATTCAGTGTCTATAATATCTAGTTTTATAGATACGTTCCTGTGTAAGTATGAATGTACTTTTACCACATCCCATTGCCCCCTGCCTTCAACCCTCCCAGTCTTCTCAATTTTGAAGTTTTTTTTTTTTTTTTTTAAAAATTACTGAACATTTTGAGAAGTTTTGTCAGTGCTTGCATAAAACTGTCACATACTAAAACCGTGACAGATGTGGAGGATGGCACTCTGAAATATGGTGGCAGAGGAAGGGGAGAGGAGATAACAGGTATGGGAAATACAAGTGGAAAGCAAAAGCAGGGGATGTCCAAGCCATTTGGGAAGAAACAAGCAGGGGCAGACACGCCTCCTGTGTTGGTGCCTGGTGGATTTGTGTTGTGGATTGATGTGCTTAGAGAGAACATGAAGGGATGAGGGTGATGGGGAAGAGAGGAGGGGCTGAGGGAGTAGATGCTAGAAAGTTAATGCAATGTATTTTCATAGACTGTAAACTCAACCGAGAGAGCACATATTTAATACAATGCCGAGTACCTTGTCGAGTGCCCCATAATTAATAATAATGACAGACAGCATTTTAAAATATCACTGAGAAAATTTCATGTATCTTTAGCAAGGATGCTGTGACTCTCTAAACCTTTGATGGACAATTTTTCAAGAATTTATTATTATTATTATTATTATTATTATTATTGTTGTTGTTGTTGTTGTTGTTGTTGTTGTTGTTGTTTTCAAGACAGAGTTTCTCTGTGTTGTAGCCCTGGCTGTCCTGGAACTTGCTCTGTAGGCCAGACTGGCCTCCAGCCTGGAGATCTACCTTCCCCTGCCATTCTTATGCATATTGCTTTTATTTCTCATGGATGGAAGGATGGAATAAAATGCAGGACTGCATGTTTGTTTTGTTTTGACATGCAGTGGATACTGTTTGTCCATTTTATTTGTCAGGGTTTGACATTTTTATGACAGATCTTATTTAGTAAGATTATATTGATGAGTCAAAGCAATGGCTACCAGAATCCTTTCTGGTCCAAATAAAATTCACACACATTCTTGAAAGTTCAGTGTCTGTTTGTCTAAAATTAATTTCTGAAGTGGGATTGATGAATAGAGTCCCTTGTAGCAACTTCAGCCAACAGATGAGCATATACCACAAAGCTGAAGGGTCTCTTATTCCCAAAGAGTAACTTTTACTTGATTTTCTATTAATATTGAATATAGACCAAGCACAAGACAATGCCATCTCTGCTACTGTCAGAATATTATGTATACACAGAGATTTTCTTGGTGATGTCTAACTCAGCTTTCAGTGTGACAACATGTATGTTCTTGTATTTCTTCATAATGGCCCTAGGAAATAGTGAAGGATGAATTTCTAATTTGTGAGGATACTTTACTCTCCAGTCCTTGTGTTAAAGTTTGGATCTTAAGTGGCCATGTGTTACGGCTTGATCAGTAGTATGGTACTGTTGGAGATGTTTTGTACCTTTAAAAATTGGAACCTATTAGGAAGTCTAAGGTCATCTGAGTATGCCCACAGAGACAATTGTAGGTAGATGTCCCTTTCCTCTCCTATTTATTTATTTATTTATTTATTTTGCTCTGGCCTTTAGGCAAGGTGCTTAGCTCCATGATAAGTTCCCTGTCATGATATCATGCCTCATCAGAGGCCTCATCAATGGGCCAATTGGCCATGGACTGAATCTTGAAAAACAGCCAGAAACAACATTGCTTCCATGATAGTTGATCCCTTGTACTTGATAGTGGTAGAAAACTGTCTCATTCTTCTACCATCCCTTATCCAGGGACTTATGTGGCAGAGCTGGGCACATCCACACATCACAGATGTTCTCCAGGTTTTGGAGTTGGGGTCGCCCTTGAGTTTGGCAGACCTTCTCAGTGCACTACCACTTCGGATAGACATATCCTAAGGTGTTTCCCAAGGGATGTCCTTGATGTGAACTTTTACACATCCATTCCTCTGACATCATTCCATTCCAGGGCCATGGAAATGGTGACTTGCTCTGTTTCTCTTTTCCAATTAACACCTCATGAACAAGATGTTGATGACACCAACTCTTATCTCCTTTGCCTTGAGTTTGTTCACACATCATTGCCTACATGTGCTAATCTGAAGAACTTCTTCCTGCCTTTCAAACCACCCCCCTTTTATTATTTGATGTAATAAACTCTTTTGCCTTCTATACCAAAACCAAATTCCCTTTCTTAATGTGTGAAAGCAAAATGTCATATTGTTGAACTTGACTCTTTTCTTATTTGGCTTAGGACATGCATGTGTGCATGTGTGTAACCCCTGCCCTTCCCCCTGCCTCCGTACACACACAAGGGCATTGAGGTTGTTGACTCTTCATGTAGACTCTGCCTGGAAAGGGACCAGCCATAGAACGGTTGGACTTTAATGCTTTCCATAGTTCACTGTAACATTCAGTGACTGACTAAGCTTTTTAAACACAGTCGCCACAACTTTCAGGCAAGAAGAGGTATATGTCATTGAGCAGAAGCTTAGTGAAACTGGTCCCTAAGACTGGGTTTTGTTCATAAATCACTATTTGTAGCACAGCAGCTGGAGTGAGCCCTACTGACAGATGTGTGTGGACAGCTGAAGATTCACCTGGATTGCTTTCATTCAAAGTTGCCTGAGGATGAACAGGCTAACAGGAAGACTTCCAGAAAGTCTTTTCTCACCCATTTCAACCGCCAGAAAGTCCATCATGCCCAGAATTGTAGAACCAGCCAAATCACAGCGTCTGTCATGCTTATACCTCAAGTTCTAAGTTTCACAAGCAAGAAAAGGACTGAGAAATATACAGATCAGCATGGGTTATATTTTTGTTCTGGGGATTTTAAACGTCTTTCTATTCAACAATTGTATACACTTATTTTAGTCAGTTTTACTCCCCTATTGCCCTTTCAACCTCCCCCCTTTCACACTGAAATCCTTCTCAACAAGTCCTCTCCTACTGTCATGACTTTAAAAAAAATCAGTATTTAATATTTGAGAATTTTATACATGAGTACATTCCTTCCCTTCCCTGTCAAGTCTTCCCATGACACTCCTCACATTGTGCTCTCTTCCATTGTTTTACACACACACACACACACCTATTGAGCCCGATGTGTGTGTGTATGTATATATATGTATATGTATGTATATATATACATAAGCATATATGTGCTAAGCATATATATGTATATATAAATGTATGGAGTCTCATAAGCCATCCCCATTCATGATGAAGTCTTGAGGGGCCCAGTTGCATAGCACAATTGCTATTTAAGATAAAATTTTATTTCATGACCTGTATCAAGCATGTTCACACCAAAGAATTACACACGTGCTCAAAAATGACAATGGACTGGAAAGATGGTTTGCTGAGTAAAGGCACTTGGTGCTAAGCCTGATGAGCAACAAGTTCTATTCCCAGAAATGGCATAGGAAAAGGAGAGAACTGACTCAGAAGTGTTGTCCTGTTATCTCCACACATAAGCTGTGGCAATGCTAACCCACATTCATATGCACACATAACATAAGTAAAATAACAATTAATAATAAAGAACGCTAGTTTAGGAGTCTGGATGGAGTTTATTAGACTTTCTGTCAGGAAAGTATAAAAATACTTCTCTCACTATTTGTGATTCTTAATGTTTTATTTTGTTTCATTTTTAGACAGGGTCTTAATGTATAGGCTCTGACTGGCAGGCCTGGAACTCTCTGTGCATACCAGACTGGCTTCAAATTCTCAGAGATCTGCCTTCCTCTGCCTCCTGAGTGATGGATAAAGAAATGTACCACCATTAACAGTTCCTTGATTCTTAAGTTTTAAAAGTATATATTACCATAAAATGATGCATTTTAATGGTTAACTTTATCCCCATGTGGCTAGACCAGAATACCAAGGAATTTGGTGAAATGTCTTCTGGATATTTTTATGAAGGTATTTTTGGGGGTGGGTTAATATGTCAGTCAAGAGTCTACATTAAATGTAGAATACCCCTGCAACACTGCTGAGTCTTACAAGTCAGCATGTGATCCTGGTTGAAGACATTGCTTTCCCTGGAATAAGAGTGGTTTCTGCCAACTGCCTTTGAACTTGAACTCAGCTCTTCTTTCTGTCTTCAGTCTGCCAGTCTGGCCCACAGGTATTGGATTTTTCACTTTCATAATTGCATGAACTAGTTTCTTAAAATAAATCTCTCCCCTTTCTACTACACCCCTCCCCATCACTGTGGTTCTAATACATCTGTGCTGAACACTCAATTCTTTTTTTTTTGTCATCACTTTATAAACAACTGTAATATGATAGCTATTTATATTTATATTGTACTGGCGATTAAAGTGATTTAGAGGTGACTTAAAGTATATGGGAAGAGGTGTTCAGGCTACATGTAAGTGCTTTCATTTGATATAAATGATTTGAGCATCTATGAGTTTTGGTATCTCCAGGGGGTCCTAGAACAAATCCTATACAGATGCTGAGGGATGATGTTGAGCTTCTCTGGAAAACTCTACTGTGAATAAAGTTAGAGCAGAATGGAGTTAGACCTGTTAGTTTTTTTTTTTTTTTTTAATCAATTTTATACAAACTAGTCACAAGGGAGAGGGAATCTCAACTGAGGAAATGTCTTCATAAAACTGGCCTATAGGACAGACTGTGGGACAGTCTCTTGGTTAATGATTGATGCACAGTCAACTGTGTGGATGGTGCCATCCCTAGACAGATGGGCCTCGGTTGTATAAGAAAGCAAGGTGAACAAGCCATAGAGAGTAAACCATTATACAGCATTCCTCTGTGGTCTCTGAGTTCCTGCCTTGGTTTCCTTAAAGGGTAGACCCACATTAAAACCAAATAAACCCTTTTCTTTCCAAATTGCTTTTGGTCATTTGGTCATAGTGATAATCTCAGGAATAAATAGGTATTTAGTATCATGTAGTACAATGCTTTACACATACACACACACACACACACACATATATGTATATGTATATATATATATATATGCACATATATGATGTCCCTTTTCACATATTTCTGTGTACACACATATGATATTCCTTTATATATATATGTATTCAAAAATGATGGATTTACCCAAATCATCCAGTTAATTAGCTGCCATCCTGAATATTGTATTTGTTATGTATATATTAGAGCAATTCTCTAAGGGACACAGGGTAGGAGAGAGAATACACGCCTACACTTTTCAATGAAATGATATGATTTACACAGAGCAAACTTGAGCAATTAAAGGGAACTTACCACTGGATTTTATCTGCTTGTCCCCATTACATGCACTGTGGTCATCAATGGCTGTCCTGGAAGAAAATTAAGTATATTAGAAAAAGTTAACCTCCCCAGAACTCTGACCCAGTTGAGAAATGCCTTCAATAAAGTTAAAAAAAAAAAAAAAAAAAACTCAACAAAAAAAACAATTACTCTCAGCGTGTATCTGGGGGAATTGGTTTCATTTCAATTTATTTGGGGTTCTTGAAGCACTTTACAAAATATGCTTTAAAATCCCATTTCAATTATCTTTAATAAGATCAACTTGTCTGATATAGATGTAATATGAGAGGCAGAGCACAAAATATTTCCATTCCCAAATAAGTCTTTCCGAAGCTATCACAGTCCATTTCCTTAAAAGTACTTTAGGGCAGTGAGTCATGTTTGTCATTTCATCTCCCTTGTTCCTCAGGAAGTATACAGACAAATCTCTCTTGGATCCTAAATTGTTTCTATAGTGAGTAGCTGATGGTGTGATCTTGCTAATAACATATGACAAAAAGGCAGTATTTTGTCCCAATCTCAAGGGCATACTCTTGTGACCACCTTGAGAATATTTTTTCTATATGAATGTTGTTTTTTTTTTTTTACTTCCTATTTAAACGTTACTTTAGATTTGCAAAAAGTTGTAAAAACAGTACAAAGAATTCTTTCATGACTGTCCATCAGAGAGAGTTTTCCCATCTTCCCCAGTGCTCATATGAAGATAATTGTTCTTTTGAGATCCCCGCTTTAAGTTCTTTTCAGCTTTTGCTGCATCTATTGTCTCCTCCCTCTCTTTTTCCTCTTTGCCTCTTTCCTTCCTTTCTTATCCCTCTTGGGAAAGTACTATAGGCAGATCACAAAAGTGTCACAAAGCAAAGAACTCGATAACATTGTCATGGACCTCATGGGGAGAAGGAAGAGGCTAGTAAAGAAGAAAGGTTGTTTTGCAGCAGGATGGATAATGTTGGAGCTCAGCATATGAGGGTGGGGGCAGAAGTAGCTCAGTTCGGAGAGCATTAGACTGAAGAGTTGAGTCTATGCTAATTTAAGGAATGAAATCAATACTTACAGAGCATGTTTTTCTAACCCATGGCAAATCTATTTGCTTAGGAGGGAATCATAATTTAGTTTTAAAGGATTGTATTTTAACTGATAAAGGTCTTAAAAGAAAATAAGGATTAAACTTGAAAATTTATTTTAAAAACTCATACATTGGACTCCAATCAAATGGAAAATATAAGTTGTAGTATTCCTAAGATGTAGTGAGGAATATATATATATATATATATATATATATATATATATATATATATATCTCAGAATTTAGGTACTTCTCATCCACAGATGAGCTAGAGTGAATACACACAACACAGTTTTATTCAGCTGTGAAGAATGAGTCTATGTTATCTGCTAGATAACATAGCCAGAACTGGAGCTCATCAACCAAGTGAGATAAGGCAGACTCAGATAACTAGCACATACTTGCTCTCATATGCAGTATCTCACCGCAGTGTGCAATGACCCTATCTAGACTTTAGGAATACACTTAGCTTCTCCATGTGATGTGATCACCCCACACCCAACATTCTACACTGTACACCCTGAGAGCTCCTTTTGCAGGACTTACATCACAGGGAAGTGATGGGCAGCTGGATAAAAAGCAACTGTTCTATTTCTAACACACAACAGAAAAAATGTTAACAAGCTTTCCATCTAAAACATTCATAGTGATGATCATGAATGTCTGATATTGGGTGACTTTAATATTTCCCTTTACATTGTGGATAATTTACAGTTTCAAAAAGATTCATGGTGCATGAACACATATGCATCTCTCTGTATCTGTCAACCGTGTCACATTGCAAAATTAAATTAAAGTCAGTTTACTAAGAACATAGTGAATATAATAACTTTCAAAGCTAAGATACTATTCTTTATATCCCAGATAATTTTCCTATCCTCTCTCTCTCTCTCTCTCTCTCTCTCTCTCTCTCTCTCTCTCTGTGTGTGTGTGTGTGTGTGTGTGTGTGTGTGTGTGTTTACTTTCCAAGTGAATAAATGGGCAAAGGAAGATACGTATCTTTTGGGCTTTCTGGTCTGGAAAAGATTTCACTGTGGAGATGGCTGAAGTGTGATGGAACCCTGAGCAATAGGAGCAAACAGTGGGAGTGGTTATCTAAGTGCTTCCAACTTGCTCTCTGCTCTTCCTCTAAATGAACTCTGTAGGTCACGACCAGTGAAAGTCCAGGGATTTGAGAAACATTTTCAAATACCTTTGGTTTAATTTTGACCCAAGTTTAGTGCTTTTCCAGTTTATGATGAGGTTAAATCCAGTGATGAGTGAGTGCCACCTGTGGAAGTGGGCGGGGAGACTTAGCACTTCAGTCACACTCATTTGAAATAGAAACTTGAGTAGAATTTCAGATTACAGAATATGGCACACCCAAGCTTGAATGGTGGATTCAATGTTACATCCATAACTGAAAAGGGAATTGTAAAAAGCAATGCGCCTATGAGTTAGAAGAGCGGGAGGAATCTGGGGCAGGTGTGGCGTCTGCTTGTGCCTTTCCTGTTTATAGAGAATGGATTCTCTTAAGTCAGAGGGCAGGGCATTCCCCCTACCATGTAAAGTAACAATCCAATGCTAACCAGAGAGAAACAAACACCCAGAATCATGAAATAGATGCAGCTTTGAGTCTGAACATTAAGTTCTCAGAAAATACCCAGAGGTTTGTTGTCCTATAGGCATCTTGTGTGTGTATGTATGTGAGTGTACATGTATGCTTGTGTGTATATGTGGATATATGTGGATATGTTATGTGTATGTATACAGGTATATATGTGTGTTTATATGTTTGCATGTGTGTATGTGTTTTATGTGTCTATGTGCATATGTATGTATGAGTGCATGTGTATATACTGTAATATCTGTAGTAAGACTAACAGACTAGTAATAATAAGTATATAAAAATGGGAAGAAAAGCTTTGATGAAGAATCAAACTTCCTTACACATTTCTTTCTTTTTATTTGTTTGTATAAACTCACATGAGAAAAAAATGATATTTACCTCTTCAGGTAATCTGCAAATGTTGGTCATATCAGCATAGTTTCTTTACACATAAAGTTACATGTTTTTAAAAAGAAAATATATGCTTGCAAATAGTCTATCTTTGAAAAATTTTCATAAGTTTTAATTGCAACTTATAGGATTTATAAGCCATGAAGAGATAAGAGAAAAATCTATTTTAAAATTTTTATGTAAATACAAATCTATAGATATGCTATAACTTGTGAGAGGGAAATGAATAGATATTAAATGTTCACATAAGATTCATAAGGTATTTATTTTACTAATAAAAATAAAAATTCTGGAACTATCCAGGATACCTTATCAATATAAATGTCTTAAAATTATCCACATTCTACCAGCTTATTTATGACCAAGGAAAGAAGGAATGTATAGTCCTTTGTAAATGCTTTTCAGTCAGATACAAAGGATTGTTACTACCCACAGCATCAACACCAGTCTGACAGTCATCATGCTTGGTCAGTTTCCCATTCCCCATGGTTCTGCAGGGTGGTGGGGGGGGGGTGGAGCCAGGTGAATATCCATACAAACTGAGCTGTGTTCCCGGGATAGCCACTTGGGGAAGTTGAATCTTTTACAGTGAATAGCAAGCACAAGGGCCCTTTGTGTTGAAAGAGATGCTATCTTCATTATATAGCTTAATAAGCAAATCTGCTCTTTGATCTAAAAAGAGACACACTGTATCCAGTCCTCCAAGATTGTTTGCTCTACAATTACCCTTGAAAAGACACTCTAAAGCAAAGGATTGGGAACATCTGCTTGCAAGATGTGCAGAAACCAGAGGCATGTCTCCCCGCATTTCTGCGAATATGTCCTTTAGAAATGGTTTTCCCAATGAAAGAAAGATATCATTCGTGCACACCAACCTGCTCTTGCTGACATCAAACATTGTATGTTAGTTAAATAACATGGACGCCTGTAGTGAGATATCTACCCCGCCCACACCTGCAGCACTGACCACCCCCCAATGGGCGTGGTCACAGGAGCTGACAGGATGGAGGGTTAAGTTAGGTCTGGGTCCCTGACTCCAGCATGCTCTCTTGCTTCCGGTCAGGTCACAGGCAGAAGCCTGGTGTGGATGCTCAGAGAGGGACTTGTGAAGATCGCCAGCCTTTTGTGTAAGTGACTTCTCCCCGAATAAACTTCACTTTAGCAGCACCGAGTCTGGTGAATCTTGATTACCAAACATTAGACGCCCCTATGTTTTCCTATTAGGAATCACTCTGGGCAATTAGAGAGATTGCTTCTCTGGGGATGGAAATGCGGTTGGCAGACCCACAGGGTACTGGTGACTTCTGTGTACAGTCTTCTGTGTGGGTATAAGTGGGACCTGCGAGTATTTTCACTCTCATGATACACAAGTGTTATATTGAAAAGGCATAAGTAGATGGAACTAGGGGGAAAATCATCCTGAGTATGATAACTCAGACCCAGAAAGGGCATTCATAAGTGGATATTAGCTGTAAAGTAAAGGATAACCAGGCTACAATTCAAAGCCCCAGAAAAGCTAGGTAACAAGGAAGCTCCAAAGACAGACACACAGATTCCCCTGAGAAGGAGAAATGGATGGGTAAACTGGGGGTTGGGGGATGGAGGCATGGGAACATGAGGAATTGGGATGGGGGTTGGATGGGGGGAAGGATAATGAAAGATATCTTCATGGGGGCCATTTTGGGGTTAGGGAGAAATATGGTGTTAGGGAAACTCCCAGGAGTCTACAAGGATGACCTCAGCTAAGACTCCTAGCAATAGTGAAGGGAGTGCATGAACTGGCCTTCTGTAAACAGACTGATGGCTATCCTATTTGTCATCAATTAGAGAGCATATATTCTATAACTGATGGAAGCAGATGCACAGATCCATAGCCAAGCATTGGGCTGAGCTCTGGGAGTCCCGCTGAAGAGAGGAAGGAGGGATTGTAGAAGCCAGAGTAGCCAAGATCATGACAGGGGAACCCACAAAGATAGCTGATTTGAGCTCCTGGGAGCTCACTGACTCTGGACCAACAGCTAGGGAGCCCATATGGGACCCATCTAGGTCCTCTACATGTGTGTGACAGTTGTGTAGCTTGGTCTCTTATTATTTGGGTTTGTCTAGAAATAGCATAAGACCTAAAACAAGTGGTCTAAAGGTTGTAAGTGCATAGTGAAATTGAGAACATTGGCTGTAAGATTTTTGAATGTGTAAGACATAACATAAACTAAGTTCAGACATCTTTTTAAAATTGATTCTTTTCTCAAACATTACATCCCTGCTGCAGTTTCTCCTTCCTCCACTCCTCCTGCCACCCCCTCCCCCCAGTATGATTCTTAGTTTGGGATCTTTTTAAATATATTTGCCTTCTTCATTCAAGAATGCCACACTCCCATTTTGGTTTTGAGACAGGGTCTATGTAGACAAGGCTGGTCTTAAGCTCACTACATAGCTGAGGGTGACCTTGAACTCTGGATGCTCTTGCTCCCCTCTAAGTGCTGGGTTAAAGGCATGTGCCACCACACACAGCCTTGCCTGGTGCTGGGGATGGAACTCAGGGCTCTGTGTATTGGTGAGCATTCTACCAACTAAGTTATATCCTCAAAAAAAAAAAAAAAAAAAAAAAAGCCAACCTTTAATTTTCTGTGTACCAACATGAAAATACACAGTTAATCAACAGAGGCTGTGATGGCCCTTAGAAATAGCAGAGCACTTTAGGGTCAATTCTACTTAATAAGCCACTGTTTGGAAACATGCTACCCGAGTTTTGCAGAATAGCTCCCTGTGAACCAATCTCTGGAGTGCTTCAACCGTGGAGCTCCTTTTTCGCAGGTCTCTGGAGTTACCAGGTGTTTGAGATCCCTCTGCTCCTCTGTGACTGAAGAAGAATCTTATCTACTAGCACACACACACTCTCTCTCTCTCTCACTCTCTCTGTCTCTCTCTCTCTCTGTCACACACACATATTCACAGATACTCTCTCTCACACACAGACACTCACACACACAGACACACACACACACTTCCTTATACACATTCACACATACACTCACAAAAACTCTCTCACACATACTCATATTCACACACACACTCAGAGATACTCTCTCACACACACTCAAACACATTCACACACACTCGCATGCACTCTCTCTTACACACACACACACACACACACACACACAATTCTGATTACTTCCCCCACTTTCTCTTATTTCCCTCCCGTCCCTACCAACTAATTGCCATCTCTACCAGCCCCCTTTCCAGATTTGTAACATTTGCTTTTGTTTTGTGGGCCATTTGGTTTAACCAGTGTGGTTGGTGTGATCTTTGAGTGGGCACTAACTGTTGGAGCTTGGTGGAGTCATCAGTGGGTACACAGCTGAAGGCAATAGCTCCTCCTCCCTCTCTCCCTCTGAATATAACAGTAGCAAATAGTTTAGTTGGGAGGGGCAGAGCCTCCTGAGCTCCTCCCCTCCCCATGACTGACTCCTGATGAGGCCATTTTTGTGCGGACCCTCTTGCTGTGCTCCAGCATATTTTTGATGGGGTGGATATTGGGGTGGGCCAACTCATAACCTTGGTTCTGGGCCTGGGTAGTTGCCGGGTTGGTCAGCCCGGCAGCTCTCCTCACATCTTCATCACCAGGGTGAGCTCTCCTGCACTGCCCTGGCTAGTTAACTCCTTGCAGTTTACCAACTGATGGCAAGTTCTCCTGCTTTCGCATCTTCAGGGTAGGCTCTTCTACACCTACACCTTCGGGACGGCTCTGCTGTGTTGCCCAGGCAAAGTGCAGGGGCCACACTCGAGTGCTGCAGCTGGTGAGGGACAGAGACACTTTAATGATCTCAGAGCCAGCTCTCCCGCCTGCTGCAGGTTGGGGTATCTCTCCCTTGCCCATACCACCATGTGGCAGATGAGAGGCAGAGCCAGACCTCCCACACTCATGTTCTCGGGGTCAGTTCACCTGGGCCCCAGTCAACAAGAGCCAGCTGTCCTGCGCTCCCCAGATGAGGGGCAGGGTCCCCTTTCCTGGGTGGGGTGCTGAACCCGGGAAGGAGGCAGATCAGCTCCATCACCCACCACAGGTGGCAGGGGTAGGGGGAAGGAGCAGTGGTTCCGAACCTGTGGGTCACAGCCCCTTTTCGGGTCAAACAACCCCTTTACAGAGGTTGCCTAAGACCGCTGGAAAACACAGATATTCACATTACAATTCATACCAGTAGCAAAATTACAGTTGTAAAGTAGCAACGAAAATAATTTTATGGTGGGGGGATCACCACAACATGAAGAACTGTACTAAAGGGAGGAAGCATTAGGAAGGATGCTGTTCTAGACAAGCACTCTGCTACCATGCTTCCCAAACAGAACTGGATTTGACCAGCATGAACTTTGAAACCAATGATATGGAGAGGACTTGGAATTTACTATTTTAGCAGACTACATTGTTAGCTCATTACACCTGGAACCCTTATTATGTAATAGGAAGCAAGCAGAGAACAGATCCATGAATGTAATTTTCGGTCAAATTTGAATTCATTGACTTCAGAGTCATCTTTCTGTGGAGCTCAACAGATGGACAGTTTCTGGCCTGAGGATGATTGCTTTGTGGGACAGACCTGTCTTTGGGACAGAATACGACATTTTGGTGTAGGCAAGTATAGGTGTGATCGTAGAAGTGTCTGGGGCAGCAGGCACTTTAGCAAGTGCAGTGTAGCTCTGAGCGAGCATGTCTCTTGAAAAGTCTGAGTTGACGCAAGTTGAGAGGTACTTTCAACTCAGTGCTGATTCAGAGTTTGAAACTTGCTAAAGGGACTGAGCTCGGAATTTTAAAAGTCTCTTTCTAATCTGAGTGCCATCACACCAGGTGCTAAACATGTTGACTCAAGTAGAAAATAGGAATCCATGCCATGAAATTTTAAAGCTTGAAGGAGCCCAGATTTTAAAGTACGTCTCCACATCTCATAGATAAGTGACTCAAGTCTACACAGTTTAGCTCGGATTGCTGAAGTGCCACAGTGGTTGTGTGTATGTGATATTTGGTCTGAAAAAGTTTTGATACAGCAAAAGCTAAGACACTCAACTAGTCAGCAATAAAACCACACATATGTGTGCTAGGCTACTTTACACATTCATCAGGCCATTGTTTTATAGCATCATCTCTTGCTAGTTATTCTCCATTCTAGAGGAAGATAGCATTTCTTTGGAAAAGAGGCATGTCCCAAATATATTCAATTTACTTTGCAATAAGTTCTTTAGATACTTTTTTTTGAAAACTATAGGTGGATTTTTTTTGTTTTTTGTTTTGTTTGTTTGTTTTTGTTTTTGTAGGACTGGGAATTCAACTTAGGGCCATGTACATGCTAGGACAGTGCTCTACCACTGAACTACATTCCTAGACCTAAATTTTTAAGAATTTGAGTACAATGTGCTACTTACTTTTAGCTCATGTGATTAAATAACATGCTTACGTTAATGCCTATCAAGTTGGCACTAACATTTCAATGCCTCATTTACAGACTCCTGGGTAACATTTTCATTGTCTTAAATAGCAAGGGTTAATTATTCCTTTTAGGTGCTCAGCCTTCCACATGGGTAGCTGCTTCTGGGAAGGTGGTTGTCAAAGTCTTGTCCCCTCTTCTTTGAGCACCATCATTAGCACCAGCATCAGCAGAGAACTAGTCAGAAATGCAAATTCTCTAGCCTCACTCTAGTCCCAATAATAATGAATCTTGGGAAGGGAAGGGATGAACAAAGAATAGCCCTTGGCTTTACTTGATGTTTACTCAACTCTGGAGACCCTTGCTTTGGGTCAACCTTGGTCTTGGTGTGTGTTCTACTGATGTCTGTTCTGCTGATTTTTCTATTCCAGATTCCCTTTCTGCTAATATTCTCTGTGGTGAATGATTTCGCAATAATTTGCATCATTTCTCTTTGTAAGAGGGGAGTGTGAGTGAGTGGTTGGGGAGATGGCTTTGTCAATAAAGTGCTTGCCCTGTAAGTGTGAGGGCACATGTTTGGATTCTCAGAAAGGAAGTGAGAAATTGGACGTGGTGGCACACATCTGTAATTCTAGGATTGGGAGGCAGAGACAGGAGGATCTGGGTTTACTGGCCAGTCAGTCGAGTAAGTGCATTGTAGGTGCCCTGAGAGACTCCAAAAGCCATAAGGTGGGAAGAGATAGAGGAAGGCACTTGATGTCACCTTTGTCCTACACACACACACACTCACACTCTCATGCTGCACGCATGCACTCTTTCTCACACACGCACACATGCATATGTACCCATGCACAAAATTACACACATGTGTACCACATACTGATAGAGATTAGCACGGAGACTGTCCCCTTTGTAGCTGTGTCAATTCCTTCCTTGTATTGTTTCTCTATTGCTTGTCTATTGAGTTTGACTGTGTGAGTACACAGTCCTGCAGACACCTCAGTCCTTCTCGCTGCACCCCCTCTTGAAATTGTCTATCTTCCCTCATTGTTTTTCTGACTGGTTCTGCCCACTCACAGCTCTGGGCATTTTTTTTTTTTTTTTTTGTAAGAAGACCTATAAAAGCCTTCAGCTGGAGACCTGTGTCATCAGCTCCATGACTAGAACACTGAACACGTCTTCCAATTAATGATGTGAAATGTAAAAGGCCTTCGCTGAGTTTCTGGGAGATGGCAATAATGAAGCCCAGGGACAGGAGCTAATTAAAATGCAGCAGGGTGCAGAAGAGGAGGTAACCATGGCGGTCATGCCATGTCTCTGATAATCGGCAGTCCCTGCTTTCCTACGCTAATTGACAGGAGATGCAGGGCCCCCGAGTGCACACATGGGGCATTAATGGAGTCAGCTCAGGCTGTGCTTCCTGCCTGACTTGTCTCATTATCGACCTTGAACTGGCAAAGGTCAGAGGACGTCGCTGCTTTCATCCACATGACAGGTGTCTGAGGCGCATCTCTCTGTAGTCTAATCATTTGGCAGTTGTCTTATCCTGTACATGAATTAGTGATCTGAGGCTGAATGTGTGATGGATAGAAAGACACTGTGAGCTCTGGGCAGGGGACATAGCTCTGAGTGTCTGTGTTCATCCCATCTCCAGCACAGATTAAGGGTCTGTGTAGAAGGAGTGCTTTTGTTAGCCCCTCACAGAGAAAGAATGAGTCTGTGTGCAGTCATCACATCAGAGTGACATTTACCTAAAAACGCTGTCTATGGGAAAATATCCCACCAAGGTATTAGCAGTCACAAGCCAATTTGTTTTCCCTACCAAGTAGACATTGATATCTGACACTGGCAGTGTAGGCTTAATGACAACAATAATGGATGTTCTTTGAAAAAACTTAAAAATCAATTAGCAATATCTCCCAAGCATCTCCTGTGTGAGGAGATGATTATGGACACTCTGTGGAGACGCAGAGGAGTCAGAATCAGCTATATCTTGGCATACGGGCAACGTATGTATCGTCTACACCACAATCTGCCAAGCATAAACCTATCACAAAACAAAGAATGCACTCAGAGAAGCCAGTTAGCATCTCTTTATGCAAAGGGAATGGGGAAATACAGCATCTCATTTGGCAAAGATCTGAGAACATTCGTAAGTGACCCTTTCAAAGGGAATACCTTCATATGGGAGAGTGACAGATCAGGGGAGTGAATGAATGAGAAAAGACATCTTCATTAGAGAAAGGACCACGCACTGCAGAGTGTTTAATCTAGTTTCTCAAGGAGGAAGGGCACAGATGGGGGAGGGAATTTTCTAAGAGATGCAGAAGGCTGATACTGAGCATGAAGGGCACTCCCAAGGTCTCCTGCTGCTGTGGGCATGCTTTCCGGTATTGCCCACTTGCAAAATCCCTATGTAGTTCAAAAACCCAGGGCAGAATTAAATCCTCTATTCAGATTCTGCACTAAAGTCCATCACTTCTTTCTGGGCACTTCATTAAGCCATGAGTACTTTTACTGTCACTCCCATGGGAGAGAGAGAGAGAGAGAGAGAGAGAGAGGGGGGGGGAGAGGGGGAGAGAGAGAGAGAGAGAAATTATTGCCACATCTGTCTTTATTGCGGGATCCAGACTGTATGGATTCAACAAATAACAGTAGGCTTAGATCTTGGGGAATCATCAGAATTAGAGTCACAAATTAGAGTTCTACTTTGTGGGCATTCTTAGTCTTGGTGATTTACTTAATCTTAACCTTCAGTTCCCTCATCTGCAAGCTACAGATAACAACTTGCACCCCAGAGGAGGTTTGTGAGGGTTGCATAAGATGAAGTGTTCACATTCTCTGCAAATGGCAGTCCTGTTCTCGGCCCCCATCTTTCTTCAGTTAGAATGTTTTCAGTCTCAGACAATAGAAGCTGTAAAACAAACCAACAGAAACAAAAGCAACAAAACAGAAGAATGGAAATCGTGCCTTACTCATCACAGCATCACGACTCAGCGGTGCAGCTGGCATCAACAGGTGCCTAATGGAAGTTTGTTGAGTTAAATAAAGCTGCCTGAAATATTCACAAGAACTGATTGCATTATTCAAATTGACTCCAATTTATTTCGTGGGCTTGGATGCATTTAATCTCTGCATTATCCGTTCTGCTTTTCCTGCATACGTGGTTGAGGGAGGTATTGTTGATATTTCAGACTTGTACTTATCCAAAGTCACCCCCCAAACTGCTTGTTTTCTTTAAAATTATGAGTAAATGGATCTGTATTAATTTATCTGAAACTAAAAATAATACCTAGTCTGTAATTTCTATTCTCATGTGTAAAGATAGTAGCTGCAGGGGTGGGGCTGGAGAGATGACTCAGAGCTCAAGAGTGCTTCCTGCTCTTCCACAGGACACGAGTTTGGCTGCCAACATCCATGTCAGTTGGCTCACAACCTCCTGTAACTCCAGTTCCAGTGCTCTGATGCCCTCTTCTGGCCTCCTGTAGGCACAGCATACACTCCTTGCCCATATAATCAGGTAAACATACGTAGACATAAATGTACATGAAAACATCTTTAAAGATAGATAATATGTTTTAATGCCAACATAGAAATATTGTTATGAAAAAGTAGGGAAATATCTATATTCTTTACACATAACCAAAAGAAAATTGTGAATTTTGTTTGTAAATTTGGAAAATCCTTAAACATCTCTATTAAATCATATCCTTACCTCATGCAATACTTAAAAACTTTTTTTTTGTGGTAAAAGAAATATATGTAGCATAAAGTGTGCCACTTGAGGACTTTTGAGATGTTTCAGCAAGTAAAGGCACATGTCCCCCAAGCTTGGCAGCCTGAGTTCAATGGAGAGAACCAATTCCTGCTAGTTGTACTCTGACCTCCACACATGTGCCATGGCTTGAGCCTACATACATGTATGCACACACACACACACACACACACACGCACGCACACACACACACACACACACACACACACACACACACACACACACACACCACCTCTACTAATACTCTTGCATCCAAAGACACCTGTCCATGGACATTCCATTTGTTTTCCCAGTGCGGCTGGTGTGGCTTCAAATATATGTGATGAGGCCAGGGAAGCTGACACTTGTGTGCCATAGTGCCCATGACTGATAGAACCTGTGCTTGGGAAGAAATCTCCTCATCCCAGAGCAAGTAAGGAGGATTTTGTAGACTCCATTTTAGGCAAGAAGCTGCAGTTATTGTTGAAGGTCAGGTCAGAGAACATCTTGAGGAAAGGCAATAATGGTCCTCTGAGGGCTTTTCCACCTTGGCAATGTTTTATAACCATGTAAAGCTGATAATAAAATAATTCCAAAATAAATAAACAGTGGAGGCATAAGTACCCTCAGAGAGATCTGTAAATCTGAGTGCATAAGCGCTCAGGGCAGATAAAACTTTTCTTTGTCACATCTGAATGAGTTAAAGAGGGCAGAAACCACTTTTCAAGGAACTTAGAAACATAACAAAATGGAAGCCTTAACAGTACTTGCAACTGTGATTAAATTTGTTTTTTGACAAATTCACACATGGGAATACTGCATTTTCAGTACCATTTCCCTGTCTTTGCTTCCTCTTCCCCTGCTAAGAGTCCCTCCTCCTCTTCTCCACATTTATACCTTTTGTTTTTTATCTGCGACCCACTGCGTTTTACCAAGGCTGTCTGTGTGACCATGGAGATGTCTATTGGAGCCTGGTGGGCTCACCAGTGGGTACACAACTAAAGACACTGGTTGTCCTTCCCTGAAATATACAAGTAGTAAATACTTGAGCTGGGAGGGAGCCGGGAGCCCCTCCCCCATCTGTGGTTGACTGTTGACAGGCCTTGTGTAGGTAACCAAAGATGCTCTGAGGTCATGGTTGCCTTGCCTGTGACATGCACAGCAGACAGAGCTTCATAATTCCTCTCTCCATGCCTCATCTCTTACAGTCTTTCTGCCATGATGTTCCTGGAGCCTTACACGTTCCTCTTCTCAATGAATGGCAGTGAATGCTGAGACTCATGGCTGCATAGGGTGTTAAGTGAATGCCATGTGCTCAGCCCTAAGAAGGACATTTATACAAAAGCTCTCTTTGTCTAGAAAGGCAAAGTGGCTCTTAAGAGTGATATTTCTGATTATTTAAAACATTCTAGATAATAATAGTAATGAATTCCATTAATTCTATACATATTTTTGAACCCCAGCTGTATATCAGGTATGATTTTCAAAGCCAAGCATATTGACAATCATATATCTACAGTATTTATATTCTTATTAAGTAAAACAAAGTAACAAACAAATACGTAATGCTATATATATATTATCCTCATATTAAGTGGTTATAAGTCCTGAGAAGAATAATTGAGGGAACAAGAGCAAGAGATAGTTGTGAGAGAGTAAGGAATAGTTTTAGATGAAGAGACTGTGGCCCCTCAAGGGATTGGTATTTGAGTTAAGGAGGACCTGTAAGGGGTGCTTAAAGCATACATTTGGGCCCCCAAACATCTGAATAGATGGGACAACCATCACAAGGGAGCCAATAATGGGAGCTTATTTGAGATGTTTGAGAAACAACAAGAATAGCAAAAGGGGACAGTGAAGCTAAAAAAAGAAGAGCCCAGGGGGGTGAGGTGGGGCAGGGTGTGATGTGGTGTGGTGGGGCAGGGTGGAGTGTGGTAGGGGGCAGGAGATGGCACTTTGTCTGGTTAGTCTGAAGATAATAGGATTGTAAAGACTGAGGTTATAGAGTCTGAAGATGGCAGGTTACAAGGACCTAGGCATTTTGTGTGAGGTTGGTGGGGTTTTGTGCATAGAAATGAGATAGTTGACTTACTTTGCATTGGGATATGGGTTCAGAATAAACAGGAAGCTTAAGCATCAGGAATGGGAAGATGTGATGGAAAGCTGTTTTTAGGTGGGTAGCATGGTAGTGCAATGAGAGGGGAGGATTGATAGGGAGGGGAAATTGAAATGGTGGCAGGAAAAGGAGAAACCTGAGTACTGCCTTTGAACAGGGTTAGAGTGGGTGGGAGAGAAAGGCCTCTGGTTGAAACTTCTTGCTAGCACATTACTGCTTACCTGGGGTAAATGCACCTTCTTTAGAGAGGCATCACAAGAAAGATTATTCAAATAGAAAAGAACCATCCTGAGACCACAGTATATGTGTGTGGTGAATGGAAAGAAAATGGCTCCCAAAAGGATTGGCATTATGAGGAGGTGTGGCCTTGTTGGAGGAAGTGCGTCACTGTGGGGGTGGGATTTGAGGTTTCTTTTGCTCAGGTTTCCCTCACTGTGATAATCAGTCAACTTTCTGTTGCCTGCAAGATGTAGCACTTTTAGCTTCAGCACCACATCTTCCTGCACAATGCCATGCTCTCCATCATAATGAAAATGGACTGAACCTCTGAAACTGTAAGGGAGCCACCCCAATTAAATGTTTTCTTTATAAGAGTTGCTGTGGTCATGGTATCTTTTTACAGCAATGAGAACCCAAACTAACATGATGTAGTCTTTCACCTCAGCTATAAACCCATTATTTTAGGAGTATAACAAGAAACTCTGTTAAATTCCCATTAGTTCCCTTGTATAACCCTTGTGATACACACAAGGTTTTATTTTAGTCATACTCAGAGCTACCTTCTAATTTCATTGGTTGTTAAAAATGCGGGAAATAAAACTAGAGAAACTTTAAAATGTTCTTAGCAATACTTAGAAATTAAATTAGAACCACCAAAATTGAATGTGACTTCTACCAAGACACTGCAGGGCAGCTCCACCTTGAGAAGTCTGCATCCAGGCTTTGGTTTGTCATATTCTTTCCTTGATTCACTCTTTCTATTAACCTCGTACTTAAATCTATGCCCAATGCTCTTCTTTGATGGGAGATGCGATTCTGTAAATATGTTTCTCCTACTGGTTTAATGAATAAAGCACTGTTGGCCAATAGGAAAGCTAGATAGGAGGGACTAGGAGACAAGGAGGAAAGAGGAAGGAGTAAGGAGAAGCCAAGATGGAGAATCTGGAAAAAGCAGAATGAGGGCCTACTCCCCGGTAAGAGAAACACATAGATCAGCAGAAATGGGTTAATACTTAAGACAGAGCTAGCTGATAAGAAACTAGTACCTGGCCAACAGAATTATACCAATACAGAGTCTCAGCATGTTATTTGGGGCTGGCGCGGCGGCGGGACCAGACCAGATGGCGGGTGGAAAAACCATACTCCTTACACTCCTTGATAGGACCCAACTCTTTCATAGCAACTAGTCCTGAATTCCTTTCAAAAGTGCAGTCAAAAATCCTGACTCCCCCTGTGTGGAGGTCCCTCAAAAGAGCCCCTGAGGATGCTGCATCTAGTCATGTCTCTGGCCTGATTCCATCGGTCACTGCTGTTGACATGGGTAGAAGGGATGAAGAATGAGGACTCTGTGGAAAATGTGGCAGTGAGTGTTTTCCAGCACTTTGGGCATGATGCCTCTGATTTCCTTAGTGAGGTGGAAAGTGGGCACACCAGCTGAATTTATGTGTACACAACTTGAAGGAGGTTTGGAGAGACAGGGTGTGCAATAAATGTTTAGGATGGTGGAGGATAAATATATAGAACGTTATTGTAGGCTTTCCAGTAGGGTTAAGGACCACCTTACACGTATCTTGTGTATAGTAACATTCAAAATTATGGTTGTGTATTTTCCTCCAGTGGAGAGTGTCAGGATGGAGGTGGTAGAGTTGGACTTGTCAGTGTTGAGGTTTGGCTAAACAAATGTTGATAAGTGATGCAATTAGGAAACTGTAGGCTCTGTAGCTGATTTTACCTTAAGGCAGAGAAGGTGATTCTGTTCATATGACTTTTTTTTTTTCTTCCTTCAGTTGCCTTTTCTCATTTAAAGTCTAAATTTCCACTGGGAAAGATCCCTGTATCACCTTGGGAAGTGAGGTGGATTTTCTCAGTGTTCTGTTTATACTAACTTCATTCACACACAAGGGTGCTGGAACCTGTTCTACATACTTAAGTACCAAATTTTCAGAATTTTGCAAGCCAGTTATTAAAAACAGCTTACGTCTGTCGTGGCATAACATTTACACCGGGGAAATCACTGAGGGCTGCAAAACTGCTGGGAACTGGTTGTTAAGCATTTTCATGCCTTTGCATTTGGGTTCTTCTACCGTAATTTAATGTCTGTGGGGCCTACTGTTGTTTCCTTATCTGTTCTAGCTCAAGGTACATAGGTGGGAGTAGCTAAGCTTGACTTCCTCTATGTGAATGTTTGTTATTAGTCAGGGTTCTCTAGAGTCATAGAACTCATGGAATGAATATCTATCTGTCTGTCTGTCTGTCTGTCTGTCTGTCTATCTGTCTGTCTGTCTATCCCTCTCTATATATCGATTTGATCTATATCTATTTGTCTGTCTATCTATCTATCTATCTATCTATCTATCTATCTATCTATCTATCAATCATCTATCTATCTCCACATCCATGTGTACCTATTCTTACTTCAGTATTACACATCTTAGTGGCCTCACTGCTTTTCTGGTCATTCATTATCAGAAGTCTGAGCCATTAGCGATTCCCTTTCCACCTGCTCTGGCTTCCGGCATCCTAGCTCTTGAATAAGTACTACCTGGCAGCCACTATCTCCAGCATTACAGTCATGTCTTATCTCAAGCTGAATTTCCTTCAAGGTGAATACTATGGAGACCTCCTGGCTATATTTCTCCTGTTCCCTCATGGCTCTCTGCCATCTGGTCTTGGCAACATCAAGGGTGTATTTGAAGTTGCAAACAGACTTTGCTCATGCTTTGCTTTTCAGCTCTATTGTCTGTCAAGATTTCCCTGTAATAACCACAGAACACCTCTACTCTGGTGACCTTTTGTTTGTTCCTACTGTTAAGCTCCCCCCTGATGTGTAATACTGAAGGAAGAATAGGTACATATGGATATGGAGATAGACAGATGATAGATAGATAGGTAGATAGACAGACAGACAGATATAGATCAAATCGATATATAGAGAGGGATGGACAGACAGACAGGCTTCATGGTGGAAATTCTCCCAGGGATCCCTTTTCACAACCCTTCACTCTCTTCATTCCCTCTCCCTCATAGTTAACTTTACACACTCATTTCCTCAGGAAACTTTTCCTTGACACCAGCTAGTGTTCCAGAACTCTATAATTCTTCCTCAAAACAGTAAGAACTGGGTGTGGTGGCTTACATCTGTAATCGTGGCACTTGGAAGGGTGAGATAGGAGGATTGGCATGAGTTTGTACTCTTTAGAGCATGAATTGGTTTCCGCAGCTCTGCAGAATGCTAAACGGCCATGGAAAAACTGGATGCTGTGCCCAGTCCTTGTCCTTGGTTTCCACAGGAACATGGAAGTGGCCATCCTAAAATAGACATCTTATCTGTTGAGCTGAGTATTCTGGAAGCTTGAGGACCTTCTAGTCCAATTTCAAAGGTAGGTTTTCTGTAACTCTGCTTCTACTAATGGCTCTCTTGCTCAGTCTGACCGTGAGGGTTGCATGACTGCATCTGTTGCCAGGGCTGCTTTCATTGCTCCTAACTTGCATTACTTAAAAAGCAAGAGTGTGCAGAGGCAGTAGAACGAGCAAGATCTCAGATCCCGGGTTTGAACTGCAAATCCCTCCAAACTCCAGTCCTTTTATTTCTAAAGTGCAAAGATATAAATATCTTATTGTTGATTTTCTCATTGCTCTGACCAAATACATGACAAGAAGTAACTTTTTGGGGGAAGGGTTTCTGCCTATAAGGATACAGCCCTTCAGGGCAGGGAAGGCACGGTAGCAGGAGCGTGAGATGTCTAGTCACATTGTGTTCCCAATCAGGAGACAGAGCAGATAGGAAGTGATGTCTGGCTATTAGACCCCAAGGTATGCTCTACCTTCTGGAGTTTCTACAGCCTTCTTAAACAGTACCACCTCTTGTTTTGGGTGAAGGTTTAAACATGAACCTGTGATTGACATTTCATATTCAAATCACAACCCCTGCCTTCTAACCCTAACCGTGATGAGATGAAGTGGCTTGATGAATAAAGGAGGACTGGTTTGTGCAAATGTAAGTGTGAACATTCACTTCATATCCTGAATGGTGTCCTCTGAACATGACCATTACCGTGAAGCTCCATCTCCACTGTGACAACTTGTGAGTGAATCCCTAGCATGTGCCTGTTGAGATGTGGAGTCATGGGACCCTCAGCTGAGATCTCCACCACCCCTTGCTATGTTTCTCTGCCATCACTCTGTAATTCCGCCCAAGTGACACATGCTTTTGTGGGATCAGAAGGTGCTAGAGCATATAAAAGCTGAAACTTAACCATACAAATACAAAGAAGTCACAGGCTCAGGTGACGCTTCTCTGTGATGCCATCTGCTTTGGAGTCACATGAACTCCTGTAGGTAACTCCTTACTCAGGTTCTGTAATCAGTGTAGTTAACCCATTGGCTTGGCAAGTGGGACTTCAGTGGAATCACACTTTGATCTGTTGTTGGAGCCCTAGGACGTGAATAGACATTATTCCTCTGTCCCCAGGAAAAGCTCGGATGACAATAGATTTGAAGTCATCATTTCAGTGACAGATGACAATAGATTTGAAGTCATCATTTCAGTGATGTGCCTTTTCAGGTTCTAGATTTGATTGCAATTCTTCCAGCTCAGCTTTTCTAAGCCTCATGGCTGGGGACACATCTTGACAGTGGCATTTGGTTTTTCATTTCCAACCACTGGAATTATTTTCATTTGGAGTGTCTTAATTTCGGAATTACCCCTTATACTCGCTTACTCAGCATTTCAGGTGTGACCCACCGATGTCTAATCAAAATTTAATAGGAGGCAGGTTAAGGATCTCAGAGTTTTTGCTGAGAGTTCATTGCTATAAATAGCAAGAAGGAAATTTCATAAAACTGGCACAGTAAGGGTTCATCCATTTGTTTTTTTTTATTGATTGCCTATTTTACATAAATGGAGTCTGCAGACTTAACAAGTAAGATGCAGGAGCTGCCCACCGCATTTCATTTGGCAACTCTGACCCAGGGACATGCTGGTTTTCTGTATTCAACAGAAAAAAAAGTGCTGTTTTTTCTCCTAGGGTTTTTTTCCATACAAGTTAATAATGTTGTTGTACCTGTCATATTGTGAGGGATCCACAGTGCAGTAGATGGGAAGGACAGCTACCAGGCGATGATGTAATACAGTCCCATTGCTTCTGTGACCAAACAACCCCCCATCCATTCTCTCACAGTTATGGATGTTTGAATCTGACATCAAAGTGTAGACAGGGTGGGTTTCTGAAGGACAGCATGCACAAGCCTGTGATGATGGCCAGTCACCCTTGCCTTGTAGGCACACTAGTTCAGGTTCTGAATATGTGTTCATACAGCCTTCCATCTGTGTGCCTCTTATAAGAAAGCTGGTCGTATTGTTAAGACCCTCAGAATGAGGAGTCTTCCAGGTTCGGTCGATACCCCAAGAACTCAATGTCCAGTCCAGTTGCTGCAAAACGCAAGAGGCTTTAATGAACAGGAAACGTTTGCGCAAACGGGCTCCTCCAGCACGCAGGCTAGGGAGAAGCCCCCTCCCCTGGGCCCAGGTGTTTTTAAAGGCAAACCCACAAGCTTAGGGAGGGGGTGGGACCCTCTGTCCATTGAGTACGTGACCCTTGGAGGCCGGATGGTCTACTATTAGGGTCAGCAGACCTTAGGGCCTCAGGTGTGCTAATTAATCTTGTCTGGGCAAACCAGAGTTACAGCTATCTCTTGACCCTATTTACCACCTGTTGACTCACAGGAAAGGAGGGGCAGAAAGGAGGGGCAGTGTGAATTCTTCTTATCTCAGGGCCTTGTGAGAGGAAGCTAGCAAATTCCAAGGAACAGATATTGGTTTCTAGGTTAGTCCATCATTAACATTACTTTTTAGGTCTTTCAGTATGATGTGAATGCCCGCTATAGTGAGTTTGTCTTCACTTGATTACAATCACATAATCTGTGATCAACTCAGCATTCAAAGGTTTCAAGCAGCAGAAAAACATGTCCTTCTGGGACACTCCCATAAGTGGGGGTGTGGGTAATGGATGTCATAAGGTTCAGAGTAGAGACAGACAGTTGGCTGTGTGATGGAATGGTGGAAAGGGCTCACAGCAGTGTTACCAGCTGGTTGATCTGTACTTTGAAGGCTGTGCAGTTCTTGTTGGAAAAGAATAAAGGGCTTAAATTGGACAGTTAATAAGACACAGAAGAAACTCACCCTCTGTGGACGAAGACAGTTGTTGAAATGTACTCAGGACAGTAGCAACTAAATAATAATGACAATAATTAAATGTTTTCACCTCAGGAAGACTTAATTGGTACCCACATTTCCTTTCATCTCTAAAATCCTGGTTGCTTGGGGTAATTTGAATTTTATACCAGCCCTAGCAACCAGGGGAAGATGGGCTGAAGAACCACGATGGTTTGAATAAGAATGGCTTCCATAGGCCATTCATATATTTGAGTGTTTGTTTTCCAGTCAGTGGACTGTTCAGGAAAGATCAGGGGTGTGGCCTTGCTGGAGGAGGTGTGGTCTTGCTGGGGGATAGTGTTCCATAAGGAGTAAGCTTTTCAAAAGCCTGCCCCAGGTCCAGATTCACTCTCTCTCTGCCTCCAACTTGCAGATCAGATGTGATTTCTCAGCTACTGCTCCAGCATTGTATTTATCTGCTTGCTGCCAGTCTCCCTGCCGGAAACAACATGGACTCTAAACCTCTGAAACTGTAAGCAAGCTCCCAGGTTAAACGCTATCTTTTATACATTACCTTGGTCATGGTATTTTGTCACAATAATTAGAACCCTACGGCAGGAACTTGCCATGGACAACCTCTAGAAATCTCAGGGTCCTGGCTCGCTTACATAGACCTCAACTTGGATGTTATTGTTAAAACCATTCTAATAAGCTGTAAAGCACAGACACTCTCAGCAGTGAAGATGTTCCTGATTCAATAGAGATGACTAGATGACTCATCTACTTCACAAAGTTGATCTGAAGGAAACACAAACCAGAAGGAAGTGCTAAGCTTTGTTTATTGTGTGAGAAGCCAGAATGGAAGACATGCTAAGCTGGGTGTGACTCCTGCTGAGTTGTTCCAAGGAATGTACCATATGTTTGTGAGGACTAATGGTTTCAGTCCTGGCTTCCCAACTTCTTACAGGAACTAAATAAAATCCAATTGAAATAGCAATGCATAGCGTTTAAAATTCCAAAGTCAAGCCCTGGGAAGGCATGTAGTGGACCTGACCATTCTGTCCATCCTTTTTTTTTTTCCTGCTAATGTGGCCTCTCTTAATAGAGCATAGTTTCTCATGTCTTCTTCACAATTATTTAGCTAAATCAACTTTATATTGGAAGAAAGGGGAGAACTAGTGGTTGGAATGATCCATGGTGACTTGTTATTGCTGTACTCGGGTCTTGGGTGTTTTGCAGAGGTCCATCAGTTGGAGGGGTTTGTCTTTAGTCTGTGGCACTATCTGGAAGTAGCAGACCCTTTAAGGAGTGGGGCTTAGTGAGAGGAACTTAGCTCCTTGGAGGGGGATCTGGGGTCCAGCCCCTTCAAGTCCTTCTTTAATGCCTCCTGATTTCCAGAAGGTAAGTGGCTTGCTTCACCTTGCACGATGCTTGACTCTGGCCTCATAGCCAAGGGTCTATCTTAGCATAGATGGAAACCCCCACAGTTACTTTGTCCATTCTGACAGTGATGAAGATGTTCCAAAGCTGTGATTCTCAGCCTTCCTAATGCTAAAACCCTTTAATAAAATTCCTCAATCATAAGATTATCTTCATTGTTCACTTTATAACTGTAATTGTGCTACTGTGATGAATCATAATGTTTGTGTTTTCCGATGGCCTTGGGTGACTCCTGTGAAAGGGTCATTTGACCACTCTTCAAGGGGACACGATCCATAGGTTTAGAAACACTGTTCTAAAGGGATACTTCTGTTCCCCCCTTTGGCTACCAGATTATGGAAATAAGACATGCAAAGGAGTGGGAATTTCTCCAGGAATCTCATCCTGAGAGAAAGAAAAGTCTGGTGTCCACTAGAAGGAACTTGCCCTCCAGGAAGGAGTCACATGGTTCTGACAGTCGTTAGATTGCACATTAGAGCAGACAGAAGCCCAGACAATGATGATGGGCAGACCCATACCTCGTCTGTAACTATGTCACTTGGCCCTGCGTGTATCTTGCTTTCTATTCAAATTTAAACCCCATGGTGGGCTTGGAAGTTGAACTTGGGGAGGAGGTGTTGTCACTAGACATCTTCCTAATGTGGTCTCATTGAATAAGTTTTCTTTGTTGATTTTTACTATTAATTTTGTCTCTCTAATTGGTCTATTGAGGATGGGTGGCTGGCCATGTCTAGTATAATATTATGGGCCAAATAAACCTCCTTTAAAGCTGATAATTCTAAAACACTTTATAGTAGTAGAGGAAAACTGATTATTATATTATTAAACTACCACTTTGCCCAATTGTTGCCCAAAGACAGACAATGAGTGAAAAATCCAGAGAGAGCAGTGGAAAGATGAACTAATATATGTGTGTGTGTGTGTGTGTGTGTGTGTGTGTGTGTGTGTGTGTGTGTGTGTTGTATGGTGTAGGCATGCGTTATAGGGTGTATGCATGTGCGCATTTTATGCACTTATGCACATGTATGTGTACATATGTAGAGGCCAGAGATGTACTTAGATAAACCCTTAGTTTGTAAAATAGAGTTTTTCCCTGAACCTAAGACACATTGGTTAGGCTAGGCTGTGTATCTTCCTGTTGAATATTACTTTACACTGTGTGAATATGTATATGTTGCTGAGATTGGTTTAATAAAGAAGCTGACTGGCCAGTTGCTGGACAGGATAAAGTTAGATGGGAGAATTAGACTAAGGACACTGGAAAGAAGGAGGGAGTCAGAGAGGTCTTCAGGGAACAAGACATGCGGGAGTACAGGTAAAGCCATGAGATACATGGCAATACATAGATTAATAGAAACGGGTTAATTTAAGTTGTAAGAGCTAGTTTGTAATAAGCCTGAGCTATATTAAATGCCTGTGTGGTTGTTTGGGAACTGATAGTAGGCAGGTAGGAAGGAAAACCCCACCTATATATTCCAGTATCTGTGCTCCCGAATATGGGTACTAGGAATCTGAACTCAGAGTCTGGCTCTCATTCTGGTTTTCTGTGTTCAAGACACAGGCATTTACTGACTGCACCATCTTCTCAGGCCCTTTACAGTTCTTACTAATTTGTTTGTTTGCTGCTAAGAGATTTGGGGTTAGGTTCCCATCCACAGAACCATTGCTTTCATCCTAGATTCTTTATTCAGGGCAGCTACCCCAAGGATGGCCTTGCACAGGAAGGAGATTGGCTTTACTCTATAGAAGGGGAAGACGTCCCTGTTTTTCACCCAGTATGTATTTCCTTAGAAGGGAGACTTTTTATTAAAGAGGAACAGTAACATATTAGCTCTTATCACCATTGGAATTCATTTACAGTGCAGTGCAAGAGTTAGGCAGTTAATAAAGTGATACGAGCGGTTTTCCTGGTCCCACAGCTGCACCAGCCCCAAATAATGCCCAGAGATACTGTAATAGATATAAAGCTATTGGCCTGTTACTAATGTTTCTTATTGGCTAGCTCTGTCTTAAATATTAACTCATTTCTATCAATCTAAGTGTTTCCACGTTGTCTTATCTTACCAGAGAGAGGGTGCAGAGTTCTTCTCTAAAATCTCTATATCTTGAATCTCCTCCTACCTCTCCCAGAATCCTGATTGTCTCTTAGTCCAAACTATCTTGCCTTCCTATTTGCTAACAGAGCTTTATTCATTAACCAATAAGAAAAACATATTTACAGAATGACATCTCCCATCATCTCCTGTTTTCTGTCTAAAATAAAAAGGATTTTAACTTTAACATAGTAAAATATATGACAAAACAATTATCAAATAAGAACTATAGTTAACAATATTTAGTCCATTTAACAAGATTTAAAGAAAGTGTTTCATCATCTATCCTATCTTTGTGAGTCTAAAGTCTTATATGTAACTTATCTTTAATCTTAATGTAACTATAACCATAACTATCTATCTTCAACTCCATCAAAGACCACAGAAGGATAATATATAAACTTTAGAAATGACAGAGGCAACTCACCTGGTCAGTTACCCGAAGTTCTTTTGTAATGTTCCATCTACAGCCCATAGGCCATAGTGTGTCTGGCAGACTCCTCAGCAAAGCAAGAACTTTAAACTTTCCACCTATATTGGCAGTTTGTCAGTCACTTTTCTCTGTGTCCTGCAGACTGTCTGGCAGAGTCTTCCATGAAGCAGGAACCCTGTAGCAATGTCCATCTTGTATCAGCAGTCACTTTCCTGTGGGTCCTGCATGTCCAGTTTATACAGCATGAAGTCAAACAGTCCAGACAAGAGCAGTATCTTGTCCAAATGGCTAGTCTTAACATATTGGAAGTAAACTTCACAATGAGTTTCTTTGATGTCCATCTTCCTTTCTGACACAGGTGGTGTTGCCAGGAGCAGTTGTGCCTCATTGTTAAGATTTAAAATGCAATATTCCGTAGGTCTTTGAAAGGTTTGAAGAATGCCTATTTATTTCAAATTTATCTCTATATATCTAGAAATCCTAACTAACTTAACTATAAGTTTTGACTATTATAGAAGACTATAATCTGCACTAAGTTATACATTACACTTCTAAATGAGCTATATAAACACAGTACCTAAACAAGAGGAAAAATATACATAAAATTGACCTTAAATTTGTATCAATAAATGAAAATCCACTCCAAAACAAAGTATACATTTCTATATCATAATCCCCTTTTTACCTTTAAAAAGAGATTGGTTGTGATTATTAATCATTTATAACCAACTCCATTGAAACCAACTCCAATGAAAACAAATATTTATAAACAATATTTGGGAATTTGGACATCATTCTTTCGAAACTGCTTCCTGCTGGTAGGGGGCGCTGTCCTGGGGATCCTAAGATGCAAAATCCTGGCTGTAGTCTGCAAAACTGTCTTGTCCCAACTGTTTTGAATGTTGGATCACCTGGGACTCTGTTTCAGGGGTTCTGGCTTGATCAAACCATGTTAGTCTGGAAGGAATCCAGAGCTTTTCAATTTCTTTGGAAACAAAAATAGAAATTCTTTTCCCCAGTAACCTGTCCTTAGACTTAAATTTTGGAGTTAAAGTATTTTTATAATATATAAATTGGGATAATCCAGCAGCATTTCTTTTAACAATTGTTGCTATTTCCTCTGCAGTGAAGAAATACAAAGACAACACAATACCATACAGTACCCAGACTCTTTTTGTGCTTTCCATCTTTACGTGGCTTTTTTATTACTCTATTTCTTCTACTTCTATTTTTTTATTTATTGAGACAGGGTTTCTCTGTGTAACTTTTGCCTGTCCTGAAATTTACTCTGTACATCAGGTTCATTTTGAAATCAGAGCTCTGTTTGCCTCTGTCTCCCAAGTGTTGGAATTAAAGGCATGTGCCACCACATCAAGGTATTCTCTTTAGCTGCTCATACACACCATTGAATTATTACCAGTGCTTCTTAAAAACTGTATGGGTTTTTGCTGCTTATGATGAGTCAGGAAACCTCCCTTAAAGGAGCTGCACACATCTCTGCTTGTTTCTAGCAAAACAGAGTCCAACAGAGAAAAATGTTGCTACCAAGAAGCCTTGCTTGTCTGTGTTCTTTTGTTACCCTTTTTTAAGGTTTTGTTAAGTTTTAAGTGGAAGTTCTTGGATCCACATTGCAGCACCATTTTGTTACGAGCATGTTTTCTGCCAGCCTGGTCCCACAGCCGCATCAGCCCCAAATAACACACAGAGACACTGTAATAGATATAAAGCTATTGGCCTGTTACTAATGTTTCTTATTGGCTAGCTCTGTCTTAAATATTAACCCATTTCTATCAATCTAAGTGTTTCCACGTGGTCTTATCTTACCAGAGAGAGGGTGCAGAATTCTGCTCTCTCGGTCCTACATTTTGAGTCTCTTCCTCTACCTCCCCCAAACCTCCTTGTCTCCTAGTCTCTCCTATTTTCCTTTCCTATTGGCCAACAGTGCTTTATTCATTAACCAATAAGAGAACCACATTTGCAGAATGACAACTCCCATCAATAAATTAAGTGGAACCTAAAGCTGGGAATGGTTCTGTACCTCATCCATGATTTGCAGCATCCATCAGGAAGGCTTCTGAGGCTTTGGTTCTGCATAGATTATGACAAATCCCACTTGGCCCCACTCTTTAGGACTCTCAATGACTTTTAGCTATTGACAGGATCTCTGAGCTTTTCTGATACCAGAGATTGTTTATGTATTGTGTTTTTTAGCTATCATGTGAAATAATGGTTTTCATTGTGACAATTCCATATATTAATGCAGTTTGAATGTAAGAGTCTCCAGTAGGCTCATATGGGGGTTCTTTTGGGAATTTTGTGGAACCCCGAGGAGGTGGAGCTTTGTTGGAGAAAGTATGTTACTAGCGGTGAGCATTGAGGTTTGATAACTCAGCTCTGCTTCTGGTTCACTTTCTGCTTTGTGACTGCCATTGCCCTGTGGCTCCTACTACATGTTAAGTTAGAATAAGCCCTTTCTTTTTGTTTTCAGTTTTTTTGAGACAGGTTTTTTTTTTCTGTGTAGCCTTAACCCTGGAATTCACTATATGGACCAGGCTGGCCTCAATCTCTGTTTCCCAAGTGCTGGGATTAAAGGTACGCACCATTGTGCCTGGCATAACCATTCCTTCTTTGGGTTGCTTTGTCAGATATTTGGTCATAGCAACAAGAAAAGCAACTAATATGCAGTACATGTTATTATACTTTGTTCTTGTTTGTCTCTCTTACTTACTGCCCTCTCCCAATCCTCACATTAACTCCCTCTTGCTGGGTCCCCTTCCGCCATCCATAGTCTCAACTGCTTTCACGTTGGATATCTTCTATTGCTGCCTCTTGTTTCCCTTACCTTTCCTTTTAGACATGCTTCTCTTTCTAGCTGTCCCCCAACACACACGCACACACACATACACACATCCCCTGTATGGAAGAAGATATGATGCTTGTCTGGATAACACCAAAGACCATCGTTATTCAAACCACTGTCCTGCCTCAAAAATGGCATTTGCTGCTTGTCCCTTATCTAGCAAAAGTTGGACTTTGTCTTTCTAGCTTTGTAGCACTTCCCCCGTTTCCTTTAGCTTCTATTCAGTAGCTCCTGTTAAGATTCTATATCCCCAGGTTATTTGTGATAGATATTCATATCCATGGCTGCCTTATCTTTATAAAAAGGAATGTCTGCTTAGGACTAAGAACAAATTTTCATCTCCTACAGGACTGAAAGAATAAAAGAGGCTGCTTTGATTATTTTAAGATATCTTGAAAACAGAGAAAGGAGAAGGGAAAACACCCAAGCGAATTCTCACCACTCAAGGGCAACCTCTTACCAGCACTTCAGTGTCTATCCTTTCGATCTTTTAGTTTCCTGCATATTTGATTTGGTAACTAGTTGCATTTGTATTCTCTCTGAAGGGTAGCCTGTGCTGTTGGTTTTCACTTGGTGCTATTCATTAGAAACGATACGGTAAGATGGCCCCAAACACAGGACGATGCCTCTAAAGCCAGTCTGTGGTGTGTGCCTTCAGACCAGACTTGGGAAATGATTCAGTCTCTTCAAATCTCATTGATCATCACTGCACCACATGTGTTGTAACACTAGAAATACTTAATCGTTTTCAATTAAATTCTCCATACTTTAGGAAGAAAATGCCTATTCAGGCTATGAAGTGAATATAACAACTGGATGTTCTTCAGGGAGTTATTGGAAAACAAAATGGTGTTAGTATGTGATGCATTCACATGCTACTACATGTACATGACATATAATAAGTCTCTAATAACTATATATTCCTCCTATTAGCATAAAATACTTAGGAACACAGTTTTACACAGCTATGTACAGTATTTGGCATATGGTGTGCTTTGGTTATCTCTTCTATGTTTAGACATTTATGATGTCAAACAAATATTCTATGTATATAATAAATATGTGTGGTTATTATTGTTATATGTAATTAAAAATTAACATTAAAAGGGTTGTAAAGGGACATGTGTTAGTTGATAGAGTTCCTTTTGTGCAACCATGAGTACCTAAATTTGGATTGTTAGACACATATATAAATCTGGGTGTGGTGGCATGTTCTTGCAACCCCAGAACTCAGTGTGTGTGTGTGTGTGTGTGTGTGTGTGTGTGTGTGTGTGTGTGTAGACAGGGACAGGCAGGTCTCTGATACTCATTGGTCAGCCAACCCAGATGAACTGATGAGCTTCAGGTTCAATGACAGACCCTTCTTCGTGCTACAAAGTGAAGGGCAATTGAGGAAAGATGCATGACATTGACCTTATACTCATTCACACACACACACACACACACACACACACACACACACACACACACACAAACTTCTATAAGTATCATGTCTTAGCTTTGTGGTTGAACTAATTCCAAATCCTTGTTACTTATTTTGCTTGCTTTCTACTCTGAAAATTCTATAAATATAGTTGGCAGCTAACATGACATATTTGGGTCACATAGAACTGTGGCAAAATGAATGTAATTGACTTACGATACAAACACTTGTGATATGGAGGACTCTGCTTTGCTATAGTATCCCAGTTATTCTTTCTCTCACTTGATGGCTTCTAAAGCACACAGATTCTGTGAATTGCTCTGAGGGGAGAGAAAGAAGAGCAATATCTCTTGAAGTGTCACTGATGAAGTCATGTCTAGGCCAAAGTCAATGATGCCCGAGGGGCTGGATCTCACTCACTCACACATGCCTTGAAGAGTGCACTCAGACTGGTGCAGAGAAGGTTTTGCTCTTGACTTTGGATATATACAATTTTTTTTAAACCACATCTAATTTGCAATCAAAGTCATCTGTTGCCCCAGTGCAGGCTGTTTATTTGTTTTAAAGAGTTTTTGTTAAGGTTTTACTACCTGGACTTAATTATATAATTACATAACAGATCTGGTAACTGCTTCAGAGGAACCATTGTACTCTATGAGGCACCTAAGATGGTCCTTAAAGAACATCCAAGTGCATAATTACAATGCCTAATAGACCAGAATAACAGGTAGCAGCAGAATCTGTAGAGCCATAAGAGAAGCCTGTGGCCACTGGGATATATAATTGTAGTTTTACAAATAACCTCACCATTATGTCATTATGTCACAGCTCCTGGTGGCAAAGGAGGTGTTAATGCCACATATTATAAATATTATATGCATTTTGCCTTTTTCACTACTAATGACTCTTTAATTTTCAAAACATGCAGAAGGGAATGTCTTTATTCTGGGAGACAAAAGAAAATGTTTGTGTTTTAGTTATGGAATATGTGTCTTTGACTTTGGGTAGAAAAATGATAAAGTTGCAAAACATATCAAATTAATTATAAAGCATGCACATTAATGACTGGATTACAAAAACATGTTTAAGATATCAAATTCAAGATATGATGCTTACATATTTGAATCTGGGTATGTTGTTTTCTAAGTAGTAACAAAATATTAAGAACAAAACTGCTGGGCATGGCAGCACACACCTCTACAATCCCATACTCTGACATTTGAGAAGTAGAGGCAGGTAGATCTCTGTGAGTTCCTGGCCAACCAGGGCTTCATAGTGAGACCATGTCTGACTCTAAAGCATGTTGGCAAGCACATCACACTTGTGGTAGCTTTTTCTGATGCTGAATGTGAAAACTCTATGCAAATCTGAACAAATAATCTGAAGGAGGAGTGACTCTGAACCAAGGCCCATATCTTATATGTCTATATTGGCAATATTTTTCTTCAATATCTACAGAGGCATGACTATGTGAATATGAAACCTTTCACTATATTTTGTAGAATTCATAAAAATCTGCTTTGGTTCCACGAGTGAGAGGCTTTTTCTTGTGTGCTGCAAAGGATTTACTTTGCAAAACTAACTAACTAACTAACTAACTAACTAACTAACTAACTAACTAAATAAATAAATAAATAAATAAATAAATAAAATTTCCAAAGCCTGTAAGCATATCATATCATGAATATTTATTACCCATTGAAATGTTTCTTACCAAAGTTCATGTCTGGTGACAAACTAGCAAACCAGATGAGACCAAACCAGGTTATGTACTTTTCCATTGCTTTCTTCACGTTCGTTTACTTTGCCTGGAAATTTACATAGTGGGCAACATTCTAGTGGAACCTGCAATGTGCCTAGGCTTGTATTTTCTGAGAATATTGATTTCTAGAGAAGTAGTTGGCACCACAGATGAATATTTCAAATGAATCACAGAGGCAGAGCCAACAGCTCTGGAGAAAATTTTCTCAAGGCAATTTTATGCTAAAATTATGCAAGTTGAAGTCATGATACATATTTAAACAATGCACGTTTAAACAATAAAGTTTTTCTTCACTTAGGGATATTTTGATAATATGGTTAAAACATTTCCATTCTTTGTAATATGTCTAATAAAAAAGTCAAACTGTGCTTGAGATGAATAAGGCTCTTATCCGGACACATCTTTTCCTTTCCAACATAAGTTGAATGACAGTCAGCACCCACACTGCTGAAATGAGTTTTGTGCTTGCGATTATTCATATTTATTATCTTCATATCTCAGTAAATATGGTTTCTTGTTTTGTGAAGTGTGGAAAATATTTTCTCAAGTGTCACTCCATCTTTCAGGTGGACGAGATATGAACTACAATTTATATAAGATAACTCCACGTTGTGAGAGTCCTCACCTCTGTAGCTCTCCTCAAACACAGCCAAATGAACACAGCCATGGATGTCTCCCCTTCAAAGTAATTCTTCTTCAAGATACAAGATAAGCAATGTCTAGATACGTTCATGAAGGAGTAACATGGACTGTATTTAGTCTTTGACTTTAATAGACGAGGAGTCTAAAAATAGGTGAATTCGTGGTTCTTAGACATTGTATGATAGACCACACAAGATTTTCCCCCTGATTATGAAGTAAGCTGAGTGACTGTCCTAATTTACCACACAGAGGGTGCAGTTAGGGGACAAACTGAAGCCAGGGACACCCATGGAGTTCCAGAGACACTGGCCTGTGTTGGAGGAGGTCTTGTGGAACAAGAGAAACTCTGTTTTGTTCTGAATCTGCAATGGCCCTGTGGTGGTGTGAATGAGAATGCCCCCATAGGCTCATGTGTTTGATATATGGTGGAACTATTTAGGAAGGACTAGTGGGTGTGATCTTGTTGGACAAGGTGTGTCACTGTGAGTGGGGTGGAATGTGTGGTTCCTAAAGCCCACACCATTTCAGGTTAGCTCCCTCTGCCACTTTGTGCTTGTGGATGAGATGTGAACTCCATCGGCCTGCCTGCCTACTGCCATACTCCTTACAGTGATAGTCATGGACTATGACCATCTAGAACTGTAAGCCCCAATAAACTCTTTCTTTTATGTGTTGTCTTGGTCGTGGTGTCTGTTACAGTAGTGGAAAAGTAGTAGTAGTAGTGACTTAAGACAGTCACCTACGTCTTCAAGCACTTGCACCCACATTCTAGTTTAGCTGATCTCAGCCTGTGCATCTTTTGGAAGTTGGATGACCCTATCACAAGGTTCACATATCAGATACTTGCATATCAGAACATTATGATTTATAACAGCAGCAGCAAAATTACAGATATAAAGTAGCGATGAAATGATTTTAGGGTTGGGGAGCACCACAGCGTGAGGCACTGTGTTAAAGGGTTGCAGCATTAGAAAGGTTGAAAACCACTGTCTGGTTGGTGGCTCTGTTTCAGAAGCCAGAACCTCAGTGGATGAAGTAAGTTACAGAGGGCAGGCTTTAATGCCTACAGCCTGGACTCTCTACGTGTCCACTTTGCTTCGTGGCTACCATGTGGTCAGCTGTCTTGCTGCCATTGCTTCTCTGTCATGATATAGTGTATCCCCTTCAACAGCCAGCATAAAGACTCCCACTCTTAGGGTGATTCTTGCCAGATATTTGACCATAGCAGGAAAATGAACTAATCTATCCATAAACCAGAGGTTGATATGGCAATGATCTGCTGGTGAATGAGAATTTTTATTCAAGTCTGGAAAAAAGCCACTGAAGACAAGTAGGCTGGACAGTTCCAGACGCTAATTGTGGAATATTTTCTTTCTTGTCAACCACGGAGCAGCCATGTCCTAGTAAGATGAGGCATTGATGGAAACAGTCAAAGATAATTAGTGATGGAGAAAATTAGTGATCCCTAGAACAAAGGTTGTTCCGAGTCTGCCCTATAAAGGTTTAAAAATAAACCTGCAAAGGTTTAAAAATCAATGATTCCGAGTCATTTAGGTACATCCCACACAAAAGTGAAAATATTAAAAATAGATATAAACAAAATTTAAGCAATAAAAGAAGAAAGAAAGTGGAAAGAAATGATGTGGGGATATGATTTAGGAGATCATAAAATAATTTAATGTATTTGTGTGTTTTTAGGCATGGCCTCACTATGTAAACCAGCCTGGCCTAGAACTCACAAACTTCTGCCTGCCTCTTTCTCCCAAGAGCTTGAATTAAAGGACTTCCCTTCTCTTCCCTTCCCTCCCCTCCCCTCTTCTCCCTTCCCCTTCCTTCCACTTCTCTCTTTTCTCTCTCCTGCTCCCTGTCTATCTCTTTTTCTCTCTCTTTTTTCCTTTGTCTTTTAGAACTTAACCTCTGTGAGGCTTCAGAGCTAAAACATCACATAGAAAGAATAGATGGCAACCAGAATCCCTGGGTAGCAAGAAAAGAAGCAAGGAAATAACAGATTCTGTGCT
The DNA here is from genome assembly GCF_943737965.1 of Phodopus roborovskii. Lineage (NCBI taxonomy): Eukaryota > Metazoa > Chordata > Mammalia > Rodentia > Cricetidae > Phodopus > Phodopus roborovskii. Next base: position 14,608,691 of record NW_026126482.1, on the reverse strand, counting down.
TCAAGTTTGTGCATGAGAGCACAGTAAAGAAGCCACTGAAATGGCCACCCCATGGTTCAGGGAAAGGTTTTATTGTATACATGAAAGAAAAGAGAATATTCAGAAGCATCTAGAAGAGTCCAGAGCAGAGAGAAAAAGAAGACGTGCAAATAGGAACCAGGGGAGCCTAGAGGCCAACATGGCCTTATAAGCAACCACAGATGCATGCTGACAGAAATACACCTGTCCTTTTCTGGCAGGTAGGAGCACTGGCTGTAGGGTTTTAGCAGTCCTTTTGTAGTCCAGTTTGAGCTGAGCTAAGATTGTCATTTCATGACATATGCACTTTCTGAGACCTAACAAATCAAGCATGTCTTATAAAGGGTTCATAAAAGAAAGTAGTTCTTAACTGCAAAATGAATACATGTCCTGGCTCAGAAACATTGCATACCAGGGTTCAAAGAGCATATGCTACCAGGATTGCTGAATGGCCACTGACGATCTAATCACACTTTCTTCTTACTTGCTAGTGTATAGAAATTCCATTGATATTGTGACTATTAATCCGCAATACAAGTAACTGCTAAATTTTTACTCATTCAAGCATGTGAAAAATGCATTTGAAGTTTTACCTACTCATCACTTTGTCAGCCTGAAAGACATCTTTCTTGCTTCTTTGCAATCCTTATGATGTTTAAGAGAGTTCTGAGGTATGTAGGATGCTCAATCCTGGTTTTAAAAACATTCTGCATTTTAAACCTTCATATAGTATTGAATATTGGCATTGTTGGAAAAATACAATTAATAAAAAATATTTTCCCATTTGCTGAGACTTAACTTTTAGGTACAGACAAGTTTTGGGTATTATATTTACTTTCCCCTTATCTATTGAGATACTATTATTTTTCTATTTAATAAAGATTAATAAATACTCTCGTTTCAATGAGTTTTCATATTCTTGACATAAACTGAACTGAACAATGATGTTTTGGATTCTTTTAGTCCACTATGTGTTTCTGTTATTAAGGATTTTTCTGTTTATATTCAAAAGTTAAGTTAGTTTGTAATTTTCTTTACTTATTGGTCCTTTTTGTTTTGGCACCAGGAAAATACCAATATAATCCAATGAATTAAGTTTTTTTTTTTTATATCCAGGAACAGTGTATATAAAATTAGAACTTTATTCTTTCTTTCATTGACTAAAGCTACATAATAATTATATGGAATTTAATCTTCAGTTATTTTTGGTAATATTAGACTTCACTTTTTAATCAATGTATTTAGTAGTCATTGTATTTTGAAATTAATAGACTTCAGAGCAGTTAAAGATTCATTGAAAAACTGAGTGATAGGTTCACACGTTTTCCACATACCACCCATTCCTACCCTACTGTAGGCCTATGCTGTGCTGGCGAATCTTGATTGTCAATGTGATTAGGACTAGCAAAACCTGTAAAGCATACTTCTAGCAGTGTCCATGGGAGCTGTGACCAAATCAGTGGTGGATTCAAAATCTGAGCAGATTATTGGGAGATAGTGGAACTATGAAAGGTGGGAAATGGATGGAGGACATGGTCACTGGGGTATGCACTTATTTTATTTCTATCTGGCTTTGCTTCCTGGCCTCTGTGGTGTGAGCAAGTTTGCTGTGCCATACATTCCTGGTCTCTGAGGCTATGTCTCACTGTCAACCTGCAGTGGCCCTATCCATGTACAAGGCAGAAATTGACAACCCTGAGGACATAACCAGTCAGCAACAGACACGAGCCAATGGGTCTATAACACCCTCTCCCATCCCTGCATAGGGTGTCCTAGGGCTGGAGTCTGCTTCTTTTCTTGTATAGACTGTGCTTCTGAGGAAAAACTCCCAAATAAGCTTTCTTTTTACAACAACTATTGGTCTTTCTTAGAACCTGATTTTTGGGGGAACACAACCTAAACAATGGAAAATTGTGCATGAGATCCTAAGATGAATGAATTGTTGGCTAGCTCTCTCTTAATTATTAACCCATTTCTATTAATCTGTGTATCTCCACGTGGCTTTGGCTTACCAGAGAATGTTCCAGCATGTTACTCTTTCAGCAGCTATATGACATCTCTCTGGATTCTCCTCTCTGCATCCTCTCCCCAGAATCCTCCTCATCTGGTAGCCCTGTCTATTCTTCCTTCCTGGGTACTGGCCAATCGGTGTTTTATTCATCAACCAATAAGAGAAACATATATACAGAAGGAGGGCATCCCCCATCACATGGGAAACTAATTTGCTTTTCTGGTTGGTGTGACCCAGTATTCAATAAAAAGGAGCTTGAGAGGGAAAGGATTATGTTGACTCACAGGTGAGAAATGGATACAGTCCATCATGGTGGGGAAGACATGGCAGCAGAAGCAGGAGGTAGCTGGTCCCATTGTGTTGATATCCAGGAAGCAGAGAGTGGACAGGAAGTGGAATGAGCCTATGAAATTCCAAAACCCTGCTCTCAGATGCCCGCTTCCTTCAGAAAGACACCTCAAGGCCTGTGTCTATCTGGGAACCGTGTGCTGGAGCCGTGAACCTGTGGGGGACATTTTACATTTAAACCACATCAGAGACATTAGGGTTGGAGTTTTCTTTTTGTAGAGATGACTATGTGTTAGTGCTCACCAAGAACCCATGAAGAGACTATAACCTGTAGCTCATTTATCAGGCTATGACCAACAGCTTTTCTTAGTCCATGGATGGAAACAAATTTGCAGTCTTTCTTGGGGAGAGGTGTCAACCTTCTCTTCCAGGGCACTGGTGTTTGTGTGCCTTGCTTTATAAAATCTGATAGCTTATCTGAATATTCTTCCAATCAGTTGAAGTTGCATCCTTTAGGACTTAATGCTGTGTGCAAAGCATGGTGCTTACTGGTGGACCACAGGTTGAGTATCTGTCCTGAATAATAGTTTCTCAGAGACACTACAGTAAGATGCTGTTGCCTTGTCTCCAAAATTCACTCATTCTTTCTTTTTAATGGGAGATTATTGCACTGTAGCTCAAGTAGTCTCAGACTTGCAGATACAATCCTCACCCCAGTCTCCTGAATTTTGGTGTTACAGGCATGTGCCAGCATTTCCAACTGTTTCTGCTTGAGCATTACATCAGAGCACAGCAGATCACAGCATACAACCAGTTATATTCCTAAACCATCACAGATTGTTATATTCTCAAGGACTGTAGCCTTGCAGAACAGTTTAAAACCCATTATGATCTAGAAAGTGCAGAACCAGAGGATGTCTCTCCCAGACAGCTACAGTCGTATAAACTTGGCCAGCTCTGCAAACTCCTTACTGTAAAAGAAGGGAGGATTGGCTCATTGTTCAGATTCTTCCAGGATGAGGTGTTTTTTAAATGTGCGACAGAGAAAAGTTGTCAAGAGTTGCTTTGTCTCTCCTTGCCTTCCCCTTCCCACCCTCGGCAAAGGCACCCTGATCATTTCTCCTTCTCTTTGGGCCTGATTGTCTCTTCTTGTTTATAGCTGCCACTAATTCGCTCGTGTGCTTGCTGGAAAATAGCTAATTAAAACCCACTTCAGCTAACAAGCTGACTGGGACCATGCAAATGTCACTCTGTGCTGTCTGCTATTTCCATTTATACTTTACATTATTAGTGTTGTTTTTCCTCTCTCTGTCATAATGAATGCAAGGACAGATTTAGCGCCCTCTTCACAGGTGTGTACCAGTACAACAGCCACCATCCCGGGAAAGTACCACTGGTTTACTGCACTTCAGCACGTGGAGTGTTATTACCCTGACAGTTAATGGTTTTCGCCTGTGTTGCTTGTTACTACTAGATTTTTGAACAGCTTCATCTATCTTTTTGTTTTATACACTGACTGGCCACATTAAGTATATGGGTATGAGCTATTAGTCCCGTCTGTTCATCTCCTGTATTTCATTTGGTATAGGGTCCTTTTTTCCTCTCTAAAATTAGTATGTATTGTCATCCATATACTTCAACGCATTGACTTTTGTTATAATTATGCTGTCATCATTGTGCTTCCACACATTTGCTAATTTATTGTAGCTAAATTAGACCTAATATTAGCAATTTTGCAGCTGTTCCTTAGATCATACATGGCCATATATTTTATGCAATTTGGTAATTATATTTCACAGCAAAAAAAAACCCACACACATTTTTGAGTGGGAAAGAGTGAAAAGATGGAAAGGGGAAATATAAAAAGACCAATCCTGGGAATGGAAAAGTCAAGGGCAAGGATATGGAGAAGAAAATGCATTCTAGAAAAGCTGTGTAGAGTAACTCCAGAGGAAATAAGAACCATGAGTATCCTGGGCTGTGGTGGGCAGAGAGAAAATTGGTCATCACCAAGAAGGACATGTGGGCAGGGATGGCTTCTGCTGTGCTCTGCTGTCTCCGTGAACCTGCTATCCAATGAGATAGAAGCAAATAGGATACCATGGACAAGTGGTGGAAGGTGAAGACTATAAAGCCAGTAAGAAGAGCTCAGGCCACGTGAGCTCCATGAAAATACAGTGTCCAGTGCACTGGGGCAGAAATCAAAGAATTTTGAATGAAGACGGTACTTGGATGGGAGAATATGAGTCTGGGAAACTGTTTGAAACGCCGTGTTGTTTGAAACTCCATGTTGTTTTGATTAATGGAGGCTCTGCCTTATTTCTATTTGAAAATAACATTAGAAGAAACTTGAAAAGGGGCTGGCAATGTATTTCAGGTATATGCACCTATTTGTGTTGGTGTTTTGTAATTTAATTGGTTTATGAGAGTTTCATATGACGTAGGTTATGTAAAAGTACATGATGCTTATTTGGGTAGAAAGTACATCATATGGTATTCTCACTAAAACAGATTATCTGTGGACATAAATTACTGGGTGTGAGAGGATGAGAATTTTACAAAGCCACTTCAGTATTATTTAACATATTATTTAACATTTTGTGTTAGTAATTGAAGTCATGGGGGCCCTTTCTGGATAAGTGCACATTCTCAGGGTACATGGATAACTCACTAGGATAGCACAGCTCAAAAATATTGCTCACTATGGAAAATTTTCTCTGGTTTAGTGAATCTAAAACCCTAAGTACAATGATTAAAAACAAATTGAAACAAAAGTCAGGATGGTATTGTTGACGGCCTTGAAATAGATCCCACACGAGTCTGCTTGTACAGAAGCAGCAGTCCAGCAAGTGTGTCAGAGACTAGGTGTAGAGTCACTTAGAAGTCCATATTTTCATTCTGGAGTTAGAAAGGATGGTCTTTATCCTTGGCACTACCTTCTGTTTCTGTTCATCTAGGTGCCAGGGCAAGAGAAGGTGGTTGATAAAAACAGACCATATACTGAGACTTGAAAATTTTTCTGTACAATTTGGAGTCTACTTCTTGGAGTTGAGCCTGTTCTCTAACTCAGTCAGGTTATATATTCACTTGATTTCCTAGAAACTCTTTGTTTGACTCCTTAACTGTCTTCTTTCATGTCTCAAGTTGAGCAACATGCTGTACTTCATGGTGGCTACGGTCCCACTTAATAATATCTTTATTTTGAAATGAAGAACTTTTGACTTAGTTTTTGTGTTTATTGCTCGCTAAGCCAGCTTTGCTAAGTTTCTTTATAGATACAAATAGTAGTAGTTAGTCATGAAATTCAAATTATATGTAACTCTAGATATAATGACTCTACCTAATATTTATTGTGCAGTGTCTAAATGCCTGGTGTTAGTAACTTGATGTCAAGTGTGAGAAATGAATAGAAAAATCAGTGTCTAATAAGGGTAAACATGTAATTTGAATGTGAAATGTCCCTCATAGGCTTATATATTTGAATGCTTTGTCCTCTGTTGGTTGCTCTATTTGGGAAAGTCATGGAAACTCTGAGAATAGCCTTTCTTGAAAAAGAAAGTTTCAGGGGTAAACGTTGAGGTTTTATAACTTTGCCTGCTTCCTGCTTTCTCTCTTTTCCTGCTTCCTGTGTGCAGACGAAATGTGATCTCTCTGCTCCCTACTCCAGCGACTACAATTTCCCCATATTATGGGCACTAGCTTTTGAGACTGTGTGCCAAAATAAACACTTTCTTCCTTGAGTTGCTTTTGGTCATGGTATTTGAGCATGACAACAGAATCGGAATTGATACAGTCAATATTTTCTCAGCTTTCCTTTTCAGCCTTTCCGCATGTATGTGAGTAAACATTGTGAGTAATATTGGGCGCTGTGTTTTCTGTTTCTCACTAAAGGGCAGAATTGGAGATGGGAGAAATGTTTCATGTGGTGATTTAGAGTCTTCCAGTTCTAAATGGAGTGGTGTGTGGTCCCTTTAAGAAAAATCTGTCACCACTGCTACTGATGGGGATTTTGACCCATCACTCTGTAGCATATAGCAGGAACATCTCCCCTTATGTGGAGATGTTCAGAATTGATGGGATGTGTGATGTGTGGCAGTAATTTCAACCTTGTCATATTTTAAAGATAAGAAATCAAACAATAAAAATATTCCCACATATGCAGACGTAAGGTCTTGCTTTAGCGTGTTTCCCAAATGATCATATATGTGTATGTGTGTGTGTACTCGTGCATGCATGTGTACATATGTGATTGTGGAGTCCAACTTGGGACTTGGTGTGTACTACATAAGTACGGTATTATTGAGCTACACCACTGCCCCTTTCTGTACATTTTAAAATTTGAGGTAGAGTCTCACTAAGTTGCCCAGGCTGACCTTGAAACATAGTCCTACTGTCACAATCTCTTGGCTAGCTGGTTTTGCAGTCCTACATCACCAAATCCAATTCCAAGGAGTGGATTTCACCCCGAGACAATGCTGAGAAAACGGGAGACCATCAGGGTCAGGTCAGAGTGGTTGGTGCTCTCTTGAGCATTGATGCTTTGCGTGTCTCACAACAGAGCATCTCAGATGATGGGATCAAACAATCCCCATGTTTCTGTTTCTGCCGTATGTCCTCCCTGTTTTTAGCAGTGGTTCATAGGACTGTGTGCCTTAACTCTATCACGTGTCCCTGTGCTTTGTTGTCCTGACACCTTCTCTTTCTTTCTCTTCTCTCTTTTTCACCATCTCCTCTCGTATCTGCCACATTGACACAGAGCTAGTAACTAAGATCTTTCTCTCTCCCCCTTTTGGCTAGGGAGTTTTATATTTGTTCTAGTGTGCACGAAGTGTGGCCAAATTAACCAAGAACGTTCTACTAAGATCAGTGTACAGAAATGAAAATGCAAGCTCCCAATAACACCAAACATGGAACCAGTTATGGTTACAAGGTAAAACTACATTCTCTCTAAGATGGTGTTATTATACACAATGTTTCTCAAAGTTTTTCTACTGAAATTATTGTTAAGATATTCTCAAGGGTAGAGAAAGGCACAGTGTGTGTATGTTGGGAGGGTGGAAGTCCTAGTCAGATACCAGCTGCCTCAGAGAGAAAAAATATTTTTAGACTCTAATATTTTATCTCAGCAATTATTGTGAATCTTCCATTCTCTTTAACAATCTATTTATACTTGTTCTAATTTTAAGCGTTTTTTTTTTTTACCAAAAATCTTTAGATATAGGAAGAAGTTTCATATTTTAATGTTCTAATGATCAAGGAATAGCCTATTCAAATAAAGGTAGTTACATAGGGCTCTTGGCTTCCCGCTGGGGAATAACTGCATGAATTTATTATTGGTTTCTGAAAGGAAGTAAGGAAAAATTAAGGGAGAATACATGTGGAGCTGTTATTTTCTCAAAAGTTATTGGACATTTTGGTAAAGAATAATGTTAGGGCCATTAACCCACTCAGAGTTCATCCTGTCCCCTCAAAGAGATACCAGTGTCTATTGAGTCCTCTCTAAGTCTAAGGGTTACCATGGATCTGTAAGAAGATTTAGTTATATGATCGGATTTTATTTATTTATTGTTTTGAAACAGTTTCTCTGTGTAGCCCTGGCTATTCTAGAACTCTCTTTGTAGATCAGGTTGGCTTAGAACTCACAAAGGTCCTCCTGCCTCTGCATTCTGAGTGCTGGAAATAAAAGAGTGAGCCACCATCACCCAGCTAAGATCATGTTCTTAACTTGAAAACTTTCTATTTATTCACAAAGCAAATCAGTGGCTCTTAGAAGTGATGCAACTATGGGGGAGTTACCTCATTAGGTATCGTTTCCTTAGGAAGAGGAGTGAACAAGACCCTGTTATGGATGAAGAAGAGCAAAAGAAAGAAACTTCTGGAATTGCAGTCATAGGAATGTGGTCAGCCTAATGAGCTGGTTCCCTCTTCCTTCTTAGATGATATCTCGACATTAACTCAGTCCCTTTAAGTCCCTTTAGTGTTCCCCAGAATTAGTTTGGCAGGATTACATCTCCAATCTGACCCACCTGACCCTGAGCTAGTGCTGTCTTGGGGCCTTGGGTGGGGACTTTTATGGAAGAGGGCACTTGAAGTTCACATGGTCTCAGTATGTGATTTCTCCTCTCCTTATTAGAATGTCTGCTGCCATCAAGGCTCAGTGCATGACAGGTAGGCTGGTTGTCTAACTTCATTTCCTTTAATGGAATCCAAATGAAGGCACATGATGCAGGGAGAGAGGGCAAGAGAGATAGAGATAGAACAGGAGAGGGAAAGAGAGAGTGGAAAGGAGAGGAGAGAGTGATGGTCATTTGCATAAAGAAATTGTAATATTGGAGGATGCTGGGAGGATATGGCTCAATAGTAAAAGACTGGCTTAGCATGAGAAAGGCTCTGATGTCAATTCACTGCACTGACGACAAAAGAAAAAAAAAGGAAAGGGCAGACTGTGCAAAGGCTTATGATTAGGAGTGGCCTTAAGGAACATGGTAATAGAATGAGCTGGGCTAATGCACCATAGGGAATGATATAAGTGAAGGCAACAGATATTGGGAGAGATGGTGTCCTACTGATGGGGAGAGACTAATGGGCAGTTACAAAACAGGAAACTGGGAGTGGCAATGAGAGACTTTTTCAAGTGGCTCAACAGACATACAAGACAAAATGACACACTGGGAGAGGACCACAGGAGACAAACCATTTCCTGAAGACTCTGTGATCCAGCAGAATAAGAATATAATGCAGGCACCATTTCATTTTTGTGGAGGATCTATGTATACTTCCCTCTGGCTGATCTTTCTCTTTTGAACTTTCTTTGGACTGCAAGTCTCCAAATAATGACACAGAGACCATTTAAAGTTTAATAATAATTGCTTAGTTATCCAGTACCCAGTTGGCGTCCTTATTTTCCTAACTTACATATCTGATATTATCCAAGATTCAAAATAAGTAATATAAAAAAAGCTTTGACCCAACAAGTTAATAAATATCCATTGATCTACTCATATAGTTTAGTAAACAAGTCAATGATGGGGAAGATATGCTATTTTCTTATTATAGGACTCTAATAATTAGAGAAAGGATAATATAAGCAGAAAGTCATCACCAAGCAAATGTCACAATAACACAACCTTCAATAAAATGTTAAAATTAACAAGAGAAAATATAGTAAGGGAAAGGATAATTGACTAATTTTTAAGTGTCTACTTTTAAAATCTTATTAGTTACAAAGGAAGAAGTGTTCAATTATAATGGTAAGCCTGGTAGGTGTCACTGCATGATTAAAGCTAAAATCCTCAAGAAGAACATACTGATATTATGGACATCATACTGTGTTATACCAAATGGGAAGGACCATTAAAACTGTGGTTTCTTATGCATGCAAAGATGTATGTTCTTCCTCTTTCTTCCCCCTTCTTTCCTTCCTACCCCCTTATCTCCCTCTCTTCTTAATCATGAGAAAATAAAAGATCACAGTTAAGAGGAAGACTACATGATTGTCTTACCAGTACTCTTCAAAAGTGTCAAAGATCATAAAAAGTCTGAAAGTGAATAACCTTCAAAAGATACTGAATGATTGTCACATACATATTAGAGGACAATTAAGAGATTAAACCATTAAGTGCAATTTGAGTTTGGGCTAGAACAAAGGCCTTACTGGAAAAACTGGAGCATTCTAACAGATCTAGTCGCCAATTTAATGCCACCATGGCAGTATGAATTTCTTCTTTTCAATAATTTTACTACAGTTGTGTGCATGTTGACAATGGGGGAAATTGAGTGAAAGAAAGTCTTTACTGATTTTCTATGTAATAAAAATATGATAGATTAAAATTAAAATCAAAATAGTTGAAAAAGTAGTCTGGTTTTTGGTGCTGAACCACCTAGACATAATGATCCTGTGAGCGAATCTTTCTGGCATTGAGGTGGATTTTCAATAATTTCATTTAATAATGAAAGTAACCAAGGATCTGTAGTGAAAGAACTGATTCTAGGTTTGGATTAGAAACACATAAAACAAGCTCAAGGTGTCTTACCAAACAGAAGGCAAGAAAGCAAAGATAAGCTAGATTTACTCCTAGGGCTTTGGCATCACCTTGAAAGGGTTTCCACTGGCTAAGGAGGGGACCACTCTGAACTTCTGTAGAGATATCCATTCTACAGCAATGAAGTACATACATTATATTTAAAGTCATGCATCTAAGATGAGAAAAAGGGATGTTTCTGTTACCTGTGGAGGATGTAAGGAACTGATACACAATGTTGAAAAGTAAAAAAGAAGTAAGGGAAGTAAAACCCTAGTCTTTTACCCTGCCATCCTGAATCTCAGAGACATCAAGAGTTGAGAAAGGGAAGCTTCTTTATTGAAGTATTTCAGTCAATAAATCAAAATGAATGTCAGGCTTAGAATATCATTGTGGACTAATGGGTCTGGGTAATAGCCAATTTGCAGCTGTCTACATGACAGGAAGACAGACAGTCCATCATTGTTTTTCTCTTTCTGGACCACACAACACCTGTGAGAAAATGTTAGGAATTTTGATTCTGGATCTGATTAAGTATCTAGATTAAAACTCTATCATGATACCACCAGAAAATCCCAAAGAAACTGTGAGAATTCCTGCTGGCACAAACCATTGAGTTTCTTCACCAAACTATTGCAAGTGGAAAATATTTAGGCAGAATATTGGATAATCAAAAGTCTGAGAATATGTATAAGCGTATTATAACAAATGCACTTCTTTGGTAAACATATTAGAGAAAATGATGAGAGTTAAGAAATAGGAACACTAACTGGCTATTTGATGACACTAAGGAATTATTATTACATTTTACATGGTCTAATAGAATTTGAGTACATTAGAAACAGTTCTTAGCCTCCAGCAATGAATAATGAAATGTTTATATAATAATTATAAACAATCTATGCATTTCAATATACACTCTGGGGTTTGTTTCTAAATAGTAGCAATGATGATAACATGGCGGCATACACAAGGAAGGGTTGCATGTGTTGATATCTTCAGAGGCCAGGAAATATGGACTCAGAACATACCAGACTATCTAGTTGTGCATATGTTTGGAAATATAAGAATAATGAACTAAAATATTAATAACGTTTTTGCTGTGAGAGATCTGGTGAGCCTGAGGGACGATGACAGCCTGGTGCTCCTTGTGCCAGTCAGCCTTGTGTTCTTTCCAAAATTCTGGCATAAAACAAAGGAGCCTGAAACTGGAGGCGGGAATTGTATTGCTCTACACATTTGACAAAGTCACGGATTCGTTTTCAAACATTTTGTGATAAGGAAAAGCACGATGTGTTTTCTAGTCCTTTCCCATGCACACTACATTATTTTTTTTTCTTTGGGAAGGCTATTTTTGGCGTGTTTCCACTGGACTCATCAGAATGTTTATGCAACTCATCAAAGTGTTTATGGACAAAAATGTATTTTCTACGAAAAATTCTTTTAAGGAAAAAACAAAACTAAACTACAAACCTTCCCATACTTTCCTTTCTGAATCAAAATAAATCAGAATCATTTCTGATTCCATCTCTTTTACTTTGGGTTTCTTAAAGTACTACAGAAATAAGTTTACAAGACTCAATTTCATTCTGTTAGTTGTAATGTAAAATAAAACTTTTATTCAAATATCAGAAGATGCATATTTTTCTTTACCTATAAATACATTTGAAAAAAAGAGTTAGCTTAATCACTAGAGCTTTTTAGGCTTTAGTTTTAGGTCATTTCTGAATTTAGGGATAAGTGACCAGAAAGTTCAGAGCTTTAATCTCTCCTTCCTACCTCCCTCATTGCCAGCATCTCTTGCCAGAGTAATACATCTGAACTTTGTGGACTGCACAAAGGTTCATTCTCAGTACTGTTTAGCTTACAGGTTTTGGCAAATACATAATACATATATCTACTGTTAAGGTAACACAGAGTGATTTAGCTATTCTCAAATAACCCTTCTTTCCCTATGGACCTTTCTTTCTACTGGCAAGCACTACCTTAATTTTGTCTTTTCCCGAAAAATATCACCTAGTGGTATTCCCATAGTGTGCACATCCTTGCTGCTGTCTGCTTCACATAGCAACGAACTTGAGCATGTTATGTAGTTCCTTCTACACTTGGTTCTGTTGTGTAACCATTTTAATGTGTTTTCAGATTTAATGTGATAATGCTTTCATTGTTAAGGACCTTTGTATCTGCTCAGGAGAGATGCTGGCCTGTGGTTTTCTTGTAATGACTTGCCTGGCTTTTCTAGTAAGGTAAAGTGGGCCTAATAGGATGAGTTAGAATGTGTTCCTCCTACATGTGTCTTTGGAAGGAAATTGCAGAGAAATGGAATGATCTTTTGCTTAAATGCTTGCAATAAGTCATCACTGAGTCATCTGACCTGTGTGCTCGCTGCTTTGATGGTTTTTAATCCTTGATTTAATGTCCCATACATAAAATCATGTGTGCCTTTTGAAGGTTTTCTTTTAAGTACTTGGTGCATTTCATCTGTAACAGATGGGTATAGAGCTTTTTTATACCTCCATATTATGTTAAAGGTTTGTTTATTATTATTTTTATTCCTGTATTATTTTTAATATGCACAAGTTCTATATTAATGACTCTTTCTTTTCTGACATTAGCAATTTACCTTTCTCTGTTTCTCTTACTTAAAATGGAAGGGGTTCTTATTGATCCATTGATCTTTCCAGGGTTTTTATTGATTTCTTTACTCTTTCCTGTGTACCACTTCATGGTGTTGGTGATTTTCTTTTTTTCAATTTCATTGATTGTTTTAATGTCTAAATTTCTTTTCTTCTAAAAAATTCATTTTGACTTTTCCCCTTCCCTAGTCTATTAAAGAGAAAGCTCAAATGCATTTTTTAACTCTTAACATGATTTTGTAAGTCATGTTCTTGTTTTCCTTTATTCCAAAACATCTAAAAATTTTCATTGAGATTTCTTCTTTTGGTCTTGGGTTGTTTAGCAGCCGATCTTAACACATTAACATTTTTTCTCATTAGATTTGTTAGGGAGCATTTTGTTAGAGCATGGTTTGTCTTTGTGAATGTCCCATGTGAACTTGGGGAGAATATATAGTGTACAGATGAGTAAATTAATGCATAAAGTCAGTCATATTCAGCTGTGGATAGCATTGTTGAGTATCTGCTTGTTTTTGATAGAAGAGGTTGAAATCTCCAGTTATAATAATGGACTCATTGGTTTCTCTTTTCAGGTTTGTCAGTGTTTGCCTTTGTGTTTGTATTCTTTTACATACTTATTAAAGATTGTTATAATGTCTTGGAGAATTAACTTTTATTATTATTATTAAATGTATTCATTTATTTTGCATCCTGAATCAACCATAGTTTCCCCTCCTTCCTCCGTCCCTGCTCTCCCCACCCCCAATTCACTCCTCATAGGGTTTAGAGAGGGGCAGGCCTCCCAAGGGTGTCAACAAACACGGCATATCAAGTTGATGTAGCAACAAGCTTCTTCCTTTGTATTAAGGCTAGGCCAGGCATGAGGAATAGGTTTCTGAAAACCAGTCAAAGACTTAGGCTATGCTTAGTGTGTTAGTGCTCCCACCGCTAGCAGTCACATAAGTATATCAAGTTACACAACTGTCACACATATGGAGAGGCCAGCCCCATGCAGGCTTGCTAACTGCTGGTCCAGAGTCTGTGAGCCCCTATGAGCCTGGATTAGTTGTTTCTGTGGGGAGAGCCAAGTTCTTTATCCCTCACAACTTTCAATGCTCTGGCATCTGCTATTTGAAATTAGCCTGGACAATTTCGTAATTTCAGTTATGCAATTTGTAAATCAGTGCCTCATTCAACCTTCATGAGAGAAGTTTCTTCTTGCGGTAGATTGGGATTAACACAGAGACCTACAACTGGACCATGTGCTGAGAGTGAAAAATGAAAGACCTTAGGGAACTCAGTTCTGAGTGGGGTGTTTCCATCAAACCCTCCCCTCAAGGTTCAGAAGAGGAGGCAGGAAGAGTGTAACATCTCGAGGTGATGGGTGATTCCAGGGAAACAGTGTCCTCTGCACACAATGGGTTTGGGGCAATATGAACTCACAGTGACTGCAGCAGCAGGGCCCTCAAGACCTGCATGGGTTCAAGTTAGATCGGCTCTCAGCACTAAGAAGGGAAGTGGAAATTGTACAATTGTACAATTGATTGCTGCTGTCAAAAGGAAATTCACTTTTTTTTTTTTTCTCCACGCTCCAGGTCCTGTGCCCAAGGGAAGGTGGGCAACCCAAAATGTTTTTCTTTTGTGTGTATGTGTTTTATTTTGTCCTTTTGTTTCTTTTTGTTGTTTATTTTGATTTTCATTTTTGTGGGTGTTTGCTTTTTTGAGAGAGAGAGAGAGTACATGCAAGAGAGTGACTAAGAGTGAATATAATAGGGAGGTGAAAAGGATCTGGGAGGAGCTGGAGGAGAGGAAAACATGATCAAAATATACTGTAGACATTTTTATATTATTTAAGAAATAATATAAAAAAGAAACTAAGATGGCAATCTCTGTTTCATTTGATCAATATTTCATTGCCCATGAATTAAAATAATATATTGTTTATCATAACAGTGGCTTTGATAATAGTTTAATGGGGCTAAAATTCAGATATGATAGAACCACTCCTCAATGTACAGCAGACTTATTCTTTCTGTTAATTCTGCTCTCATGAAGCAAATGATGACTTTGCTTATTTCCTTAAATATTTTTGTCCAAGGTGGCAATCCCATCCTTTACTCCTAATTGTGCTGATCTGTGTATTTCATACATATGCCACGTCCCATGTATGGATATCATAGGACAATTTGCAGAAATTGATTCTCTTCCGATATGTGAGTCCCAGGGATTGAACTCATGTCCTCGGGCTTGGTGGCAAGTGTTTATATCCTCTGTGCCATCTGGCCAGCCCTTGATTTCTTAATTTCTGGTGGTGTTTCTTGACCGTTGTGACAGATGGAGCTTTAATTCCTGATAAGTACCCCAATTTGTCTCCCACTTTTTTTCTAGATTAGGTTTTCACCGTTTCTATACTGAGTGCCATCATTGTTTCAATGGCACTTGTACCCATTTCCTTCAGACACTGTCTCTTGACTTCTTGCTTTCCATTATGAAAAGAATCTGCTGTTCTTTTTTTTTTCTATTTTGATGAACATTCCAACATCATCCCTTTTATCTTTTATATGATTTTTTTCTTCTAGATCATTTCACCAGCAAAAGCATTCTAATATAGTTTCAAAATGCCTCTTTGACTTACTTTTCTACTTAATTGTATATTTTCATCTTTGTCCAGAGCCAGAATTTCTAGAAGGACTGATCTCACAGAGCACACTCAGGTTCATAGATGGGGAGGTAGAGCGTATGAGCTTACCAGAGTTTCGGCTGTGGTTTTTGTCTTCTTCTGTAATCAACCCTGAGAAAAGTTTACCATTATCCATGATCCAGTCTTTCCTGTAAGGCTCTGACAAAGTTTGTGGAAGAAAAGCTTTCAAGAGGCCAACGTTGCCCATAGCCGTGGCTCTCGGCTGTGTGTTCTGGAGCCCAGATTCCAGCGATTCATTAAACATCTTAGATATACCTCCTATTAGCTTATATGATATCCCTAGGTTAGCAAATACTTAAGTTCAGTTGCTCCCTGTAGTACCCTACCTTTTTATTCTTACAATTTTGTTGCTTATCCTAAACTCAGTTACTTAATGAGTCCAATAAAAAGTTATTAATTTGTAGTTTACACAGCTAGTTTTTGTTATAACCATGGGAGCAATGTTCTTTCCAGTTCCCAGACTCTCTGAAGTCATAATGACATGTTGAAGTGAGTCATGTTTTATTCGTATTATCTGAAGATTGAAGACTTGGAGTTCTCACACTACTTTAAATCATAATGATCATCTTGTCTCTCCTAGCCTATGGAAATTCAAATTTTATCTTTTTTATTATTTTAAATTTGCTTTCTAGGGGAGGTCTCAACTTCATCCCTTTCTCTTGTTTTAACCTTTAAAATCAGTTTTTCTGACACATAATGTTTATACCATAAAATTTATTTTTAGTGTATTTTTCTATAAACATTGGCAAACATAGACAGTAATATGAATACCACATTAATCAAGATGCCCATTAAGGAAAGAGATCCCTTTGCCCTTAGTGATTCGCTCCTGTTTCACATCTATTTGTGTCCTACCACTGGTCTACCTGAGTTCTGAGAGCTTTCTCCTCTTAGAATGCTTCACAAATGAAATAATACACTTTGAATTTGGCTCCTTTTACCTTACCAAATGCATTTTGTTCATATTTAGTCTTCTCTAGGTTGTACATGCTGGGAATTTGTTTCTTTCCATTGCTGATGTTATTATATAGTACAGATATACCACAAGTTAGATTTAATTAAACATAGAAGAAACTTACAAGTTGATGAACATTTGAATGTTTTCCAATTTTACATGTTTATGCAAACATATGTTAATTTAAAAATACACTCCAATTTTCATGGATAAATACTGGAATTTACAAATATCATTAAAAGGAAAATTTGTTTGTCCCTGGAGTTCAAAGGAGATTTGATACATACAAAGTGATAACTGATAAACTCATCAATGAATAAAGGGAATAATCACATCTTTTTCTCATTAGAACATTGGGTTCAAAATATATTTATTGAGGAATTTTTTAATCTTTATGTGTGTGCTTTTAAATTTTTGGTTTACAGCAAGCAGTTGGATATAAATATATGGAATTTAAATGCAAAATTTCAGCAAATAAACTATGAAAGAAAGACAGAAGCCCAAAATGAAGAAAATTACAAATAGATATTAAAATAGACTCCAAGGAAATCCAGAGAATCATTAAGGAATATTTTGAAAGCTTGTAGTGAAAATCCCTGGAAAATATGGACTAAATTGATACATCCCTCAAATTAAATCAAGATGATATTAAACAACTTAGACCCCTGACAATTAGTACACAAAAGCAATAATTGAAAATCTTTATGTAAAGAAAACCTAGGACTGAGTTCTACCAAACCTTTCAGGGCAAGACAACATCAATACTTCTCAACATCAATACTTCCAAAGTGATCCACACAATAGGGCAGGGGCATACTGCCAAACTCATTCTACAAATCTAATATTACCCTGATATCACAGCTAGATAAGGATAATGCTATAGCTTCCTGGATAAACATGGATGCAAAATTTCACAATGAATCTCTTGCAAGTTGAACTCGAGAACACATTCAGATGATCAAAGTCATAGCCAGGATGGTTTCAGGGCAGATAGACAAAGCTGGTTCAACATAGGCAAGTCAATATAGCTTATAAGTAGACACAGGACAAAAATTATATGATCATATCAATAGATTTAAAAAGATATTTAAAAATTCTATCTCCCTTTGTGTTAAAATTCCTAAAGAAACTATGAATAGAAGGAACATATCATGTGATAAAGGGTACAGATGACAAGAAGCTCATACCTAAATATTGTAGTAATGGGGAAAAATCCTGAAAGCATACCCTCTAAAATTTGGAATGAGATGAGGGTGCCTATTCTTATTCAGTGTGGTTCTTGAAGAAGTCTAGCTAGAACAGTAAAATCAGAGAAAAATAAAAGATAGAAAATGGAACGGAAGAAAAATGATCCTTGTTTGCAGATGGTTTGATTCCATATTTAAGAGTTTGTAAAGATTCCACCAGGAAAAAAAAATTGCTAAATGCTTTCAGTAAAGTAGAAGAACATAAAACCAGCATACTAAAACCAGTATCCAGCAGAGACATGCATAGATTTTCTTTCTAGACATTAGTGCAACAGCAGCATGGTAAAGCACTCCAAGTGGCTGAAACTAGAATTGGTTAGAATTGATCTTGGTCTTCAGCACCAGACAGTATGTGGAGGACAAAGATGTTTGATTAGGTTGGATTACTTCCCTTTGAGAGTGCTCATATGCACCCACATTCAAAGGGTTTGGTTCAGTCCAATGCTGATTCCCCAGCTTTACGACTGGGGTCTGTGTGCTCTCACTAGGTCAGGTCAGCTGGTTCTGTAGGTTTTTCCAGCACAGTCTTGACTCCCTTGCTCATCTCTTCTCCCTCTCTACAACTGGATTCCAGGAGTATGAGGGCAGTCTACAGGACCTCTAACAGTGGAACCAGTATTTATCCATAGTGCATAAATAGAATTTGGGAGCCCATTCCTTATGGAGGGATACTGTTTCAGCCTGGGTACATTGAGGAGGACCTAGGCCCTCCCCCAAATGATGTGACAGACTTTTATGATCCTCCATGGAAGGTCTCACTGTCCTTGGGGAGTGGGAGGGATGGGTTGGGGGGGGTTGGTTGGGGGCATGGGAAGATAGGAGGGAGAGGGAACGGGGGGTTAGATAGGTAAAATGATTGTTTCTAAATAAAAGAAATAAAAACAGAGTGCTTTTATGCTAAGATGATGGGACCATGTTCTAAGTATCATTTTAGAATCAACACTTTGATAATGCTGGCAAATCTAAAAATAATAAATAAATCATGTAGGCAAGTCTGTGCATTCTTCCTGTTTACTACAACGCAATTACTGATTTTTTTTTTCAGTTGCTCAAAGGGAATGTCTGCTTTGGATGTAGACGTAATAATCTGACAGTAGGAACTAATAGGATTTAAAGACTTATTTATCCCCATCTTAGGAATTTATGGGACTCTTTAGTTTGTGTAGTCTACAATTCAACTCAGAATTAGATTCCTCTTACTTGAGCAACTATTAGTGTTTGTCCTTGTGTATACAGAGGAAATGAATTATCTCCAAAGTTAGTTTTCCTGTGAGTCTTTACTTTAACTCAGTCATAAAGGTTCAATAATAGTTTCAGATTTATTGTTCATGTGTCTGTGTGTATTGTGATTGTGTGTACAGGTATGCACACTTAAGATCATCAGAGATGGATTTATTTTTGCTTTAGTGTTTTAGTGTGTGTGAGACTGAGATTAAAACCCTATACAAGTTTTCTACCATTGAACTTTATCTCAACTTACATATTTTTTTAAATTATGACTTCCTTTGGTAATTTAAAAATGCCTGAAGTGATCACTTGATCATTTGAGATATTTATATTCCTTACTCTCTGTCTTAGGCATTTGAGATTCCAAATACACACACACACACACACACACACACACACACACACACACACACACACACACACACACACACAAAGGCTCCTGGTTACCTTATTCCATTTCTCTCCTATCTGTTTTGTTTTGTTTGTTTGTTTTTTTATAAAAAGCTTTATTTTATTTTCATCATTCCCACCCTGCCTCTTGTTCTTTTTTCTCTGGTGTGTGTGTATGTACACAGGTACACAGGTACCCATGGAGACTAGATGTGGCCATTGTGTCTCCTAGGAGAGGCTGTAAGTGGTGATGAGCAGAGGTCTACTGTGGGTGTTAGGAACTGAACTCAGATCTTCTTCACGAGCAGCAAGTGCTCTTACCTGCTGAGCCATCTCTTTAGATGCCCATGTGATTATCTTAAGGTGGAATGTTTCCTTTTTCCTCCTCAAACACTTTAGTAGTTTATATACTCCTATATTTATGTATTGTTTATTCATTTTCTATCCTTTATTTTAAGGTATAACTCACAATTAGTTTAAATACATGTTCTAATAGTTATTACCCAAGGATGATGAAGGATGTATTGATCTTTATTTTTATCAATGATAATCAATAAAACATCTTACTGTAGTTGTATATGACCCTCAGTGGCAGAGCATCAATGAGTTGGGCTAGAGCACACAGCCTGTGACACACCAGGGTCAAGGGCCTCTTCTTACCCTCAAGCAAAAGGTGCATGTGACAGCTTAGAGGAAATGGGTCCAAACACCAAAGCCAGGGAGCAGCTCAGCTAGATCTCTGATAACAGAAACATTTGAATCCAAGAAGAGTCAAGTGTGGTGTACATCATATTTTTTGATATATATTTTAGTTCATAATTTAATTACATTTTTCCCTTATATGATTTTTGAGTTCATATTTAATTATATTTATCCCTTCTTTCTTCTCCCTCCAAACCCTTCCATATACCTCTTCCTTCAAATTCATTGCTTCTTTTTTATTGTTTTTTGCAGATATATATATCTGCCTATAACCCATTCAGTCCATATAATACTAACAGTATATATGTTTTCAGGGTTGACCACTTGGTACTGGACCAGCAATTGGTGTGCTGTTCCCTGGGGATGGTTACGTGTCCCACCCCCAGCTTTCTTCTGTTGACTACAGTTCTTTGTGCAGGGATGAGGCCTTTTTAAAGAAGTGTGATTCACCATATACAGAATTGGAGAAACACAGGGAATCCTGGGGTTCAATACCTTGTACCACATAAACTAGGTACAGTATTATACACTTATAATTCCAGCAGTCAGAAGGTAAAAACAAGGGATCAGAAGACCAAGAACATCACTAGCTACAGAGGGAAGCCAGCATGGAATACATTTTAAATATGATCTGTTAGTCTTTAACAAAGGAACCGAATGATTCTTCTGATCTGGGGGGCTTCTAACTCTGTAGGCCACTATTTTGGCATGGTTCCTTTCTGTTGGTTTCTTTATGAAATGATGCACAGCATTTTAATAACAATGATCCATATTGATAGAAAATATGGGCAGATCCATTTCTCTATATCCCATGGAATGGGGACTGGACCTAGAGCTATTTGAATCCTTAGATGTCTAATTTTAAATTAAAAGCAAGTCATTTTGTAAGCACTTATAAGATCTGCATGATATTAGCTCTCCAAATGTCTACATAGCTTACCGTACATAGTTTGGGTATATTGGCATTTGAATTTTATTTCACAGTAAGATTCTACAGCCAGAAAAAAAAAAACCCAAATCCACAAATGAAACCCATGGGAAAGTGCTTATGTAAAAGATAAGCAATCAATAAATGTGAAGTAAAAGATAAGATCATGCAAGACCTAGATGAGGATATACCCATAGCTAAACAGATAAGTGAATATTCAAGACTTGTCCTTGGAGTGTGGATGACAGCATGTAGCAAGGTTAAACTAAGCCACATGCTAGCTCTTGCATATTTAGAAGGTTTAATGTCCATGTTGATATAAAAGCAGAGCTCTGATCTCAGGGAGTAACAGTGACCAGACATGAATGCCCAAGGCCAGGCACACAGATTTGGGCTGCCCCTAACACAGTGGTCTAATGTGGATTTACAGTTACAGAATGAATGAAATGCATAAACCAAGAAAGGTTCTTCCTGTACTGATAAGGATATCAGGTGGCTGTACATCAAAGCAGGGACATCTCTGTGGCAGACTGCAGATGCTGTAAGATGGCATTCTTAGTTTTTGGTTTGGTCTGTTAATCCAAAGAGATTTACCTGACAGTCGCAGGGATGTTAGCTTAAATGCAGAAGTGTGCAATGAATGACTGGTAAGGGGCTAGAGATAGCCCAAGGTAATTTGGCTCTAGATCTGTAAAAGTCCAACTCTCCACAACCACAGATATTCTAATCAGTCAGCCAGCCTTGTATAGGTTTAAACATAGGTGTGAACACCCCTGATCTTTAGTTCATACCACTGCATTATAAATACAAAACCAAGAAATACTCAATGGCGAAAGACTGGACTTTGGAGGAGTTAGTAAAACCATAAACATGGTGTGTGGGGTGTATCTGTAGGACAGAGGAAGGTATCTGGGACTCAAGTAGAACAAATCACCTCTAATGCAAAGAACCCACATGCAAGGAAAGTTGGCCAGATTTTGACCCAACTTTGACTATTTTATATAGCATGCCAGATGACATGTGTGCATATTGTGATTTATTTTTAAAGGAATAATACACATAGAAAACTCACCATTGAGTTTAAAATCATAAAGTAATTTGCAAATTTTCCTACGGCATAATAAATTAAGCATGGAGAACACTAGGAATGCAATTTGCAGTCATTTATAATGCAATGTTTTATGTTAATAATTCAAAATCACATGCTATTTGAAGACACTTCTAATTAATGTATTTATGAAATTGTCAACTGTGACTGTTTTGGTTCCATTTAGCCAAACATTCAACAGAATTTGCTTGCTGTTATTTAGAGTTTGCTCAATGGTACCTGAGACATCAAATGTAAGATAATGGAGGTTGGTTGTACATTCTTCCCATATTGTTAATACCTCTCTCTTTTCACACTTACAAACACCTTAAACCAATACCTGCCTTGTGTTCTAGCACCAAATTCAAAATGATTGAGACATTTTTTTTTTTTAAGTTTTAAGTGAAAAGGAGAAAAAGAGCCTGGATCAATAATTAATTGAAGAGGAAAGTTCATACCTTGTTAGAGTCTTTTAAATATTAAATACATTTCACATCTCAACTCCATAGATGCTGACATTTCTTTAGAGTTGATGATCATGCCTGTTAGGGGTGATTTCTGTGACTTGTCATCTGTGTTTGGATGCCGTTGAAAAGAGAAGACTAAATATTCATAAGTTGGCTTGTTGAAGATTTATGATAATTGGAATCCATCCAAGCAAAGTTGAATTTTCCTGAGGATGTTTTAGTTAATTAAAGAATGAAATAATCTGAAGACACAGTCGAAGCTAGGAATAAAAACTGACTACAATGCTATCCTGTACATTAGTAATGAAGAAAGTGCCCCTTACTATCCCATATCCCAATATCCAGGTAAGTAAAATATTATCTGCCTCTTCTTACAAATTTTGTTGCAAGTTCAGGTTGGCATATACTTTTTTTCTCACCAAGAGAAGGAGTGTATTTGCATATTTCACTGGGATTATTGGTGTGGCCCCAATCTTGCAGCACAATTCATACCCTTTGTAAGTCACGTTCACATTTACAATATTGTCACTCGCTGGATAACTAACTGTTTGGGCAGCACCGGGACTTAATTCTTATAGCTTGGAACTGCTGTTGAAGGAGATGAAGAACAGAGAACATGCATAGAAGCTGTTTAAATAATTTCTCACGGTTGTGTCTTGTTCCAGCTACTCTAATGACAAAGTGAGACAAGATAAGAGTTATCTGAAAGAAAGGAACATCAACTGGGGGAAAGCCTCCGTAAGAGCCAGCTGTAAGACATTTTCTAAATTAGTGGTTGATTCCGGAGGCTATAGTCCATTGTGGGTGGTGCCAGCCCTAGACTGGTGGTCCTGAGTTCTATGAGAAGGCAGGGATGAGCAAGCCAAGCAGAGCAGGCCAGTAAGTAGCTCCCATTCATGCTCCAGGCTCCTGTTTGAGTTTCTGTCCTGACTTCTTTTGATGATGAACAGTGATATGGAGGTGTAAGTCAAATAAACCCTTTCCCCCACCACTTGCTTTTTAGTCATGGTGTTTCATCACAACAATGGAAACCCCATGTAACATGTGACTGAATACATGACAGGAAGATCCTTAAAGGGGGCAGTTTATTTTGGCTCATGGTTTGGGTTCACAGTCCATCATGGTGGAGAAGGCATGGATACAGGCACAGCTCTCAGCTGTGGTACCAGGACTCTTAAGGCCTTAGCTGGTTTTTAACCTGCTGCCTCATCACAGGCCCCAAAAGCAATGGATTCAATTAACTGAGGGCTAGAACTTAAAGTGGTTATCTTGGGTATTTGTCATAGACACGGGAAGCTGACTAACATGAAGCTTGACACCATGGAGTACATACTTGTGATTTCATTTACACGCAGTAGAAAGCATATGGATAACTTAAGGAGCTTAAGGAAAATTTCATGCATTTGTGGAAAATTGCAAATTAACTGTCGTAGGCTAAAAAACCAGGAGTCAACAAAACAATCAACACTGTATTAGGGCTTTCCTTTCTTAGCTAAGAAAATATCACTAAGCTTGAAATGCTTAGATTTGATACCTGATCCTGCATGTATGTGTGTGTATCAATGATATATATTGCAATTATGTGTACATTTGCAATGTATTTTGTAAACCTCAATTTAAATGTATGTAATACGTAATACAAATATACATTCTATATTTGTAATATATATTTAATTAAAGTAGTCATCTTGTAAAATGTATAAATATTGAGTATATAGATATACAGATTCATATCTAAAGATTGTACCTTTCTTTGAGGTATCTATAAACGGAACCACACAGCACTATGGGTTTGAATCTGAAGGTTTGTTCTTGTGTGTGATTGCCCACCCTTTCTAGGCTTTATACTTGACGTCTAGGTTTCAAATATCTCAGGAACATGTTCTACAAAATACAGATTACTGTGATGTTTCATATGTATACCAGTAGTCATAAAGACATGACAAGGTTGATGAGGATATCATCATAACAATTTCATGTGATTCTGTATCTGTGTTCACTGTCTTTTCCATGTTAAACTTTATTTTTATATGGAATGATTTTTTTAATGATTCCTGTAAATGGTTTTAAAATGATTTTCTATTACATTGTTTCTGGGGAGTGTAGCATGGGATATTTGGATTTGGAGTGAGTAAGCTTTAATAAACTTACACTTGCATTTCCAGGGTCGTACCTCTATGATGTTGGCTAGTTTGATTAAGTGAGGCTATCCTTGCCTTCAAATGAGTAAGATCTAGTTTGGGGAGACTATGGAACCTTTAGAAGGCAGAGCCTTCCCAGAGGAAGTTCATCACTGGGGTGGACACTGAGGTCTTGTATCATTGTTATACTTTCTGTTCTCTGTCTCTGATACCTCTGTGCAGATATAATATGATTAACCAGCTCCTCATTCCTGCTGCCATGGGACACTGTCCCTGCCACATGGGTCCCATCCCTCTGGAATTATAAGCCAAAATAAGTCCTTCCTTCCTTAATTGCTTCTACTCAGCATGTTTTATCACAGAACAAGGGTAG
This sequence comes from Phodopus roborovskii, assembly GCF_943737965.1. Lineage (NCBI taxonomy): Eukaryota > Metazoa > Chordata > Mammalia > Rodentia > Cricetidae > Phodopus > Phodopus roborovskii. Next base: position 14,583,520 of record NW_026126482.1, on the reverse strand, counting down.
TACAGAATAGTAACTGTCCAGTATGTAGCTTGTATTGTCCATTGTAAGAATCAGATGGTCCACTCAGAGTGTTCTCAGGTGGGTTGTCTCCTGGAGTCTTGCTGTGGGTCAGCTGTCAAATGTCTCCTCCAGGCTCATGATTTGAATGCTTGTCGCCAGAGGACTAATGTAGTTTTCAGTGGAGGAGGGCATCTGTGGAACCTTTAAGAGGTTGGGCCTAGTTGGAGGGGGTAAGACACTAGGGGCAGGCCCTGGAAGGTCCATTTGGGTCTGCCCTTACTCCTGGCTCACACTCTTGTGTGAACAGCCTTTGTCTCATGATCCTGGTGACAGGGGCTAGGCTGCTCTACTCTCCCTTCCTCAGTGTGACAGACAGAATCTAATCATTTTTTTCCTCGAAGTTGTTTCTGTGTTACATTGTTGCAAAGTAACTAGTACAACTCCTAAGGGCTAACAAAGCCTGCCTATGTTAAATCCCTTACACAAAAATTGTGCAGTAGGACACAGCTATCCTGTGGATTGCAAAGCACATCTAGATTATTTATAATGCCAAATGTAATCTAAATGAAATGGGAATAATCTCTATGGTCTGAAGAGTAGTGACATGAAAAATAAGTGTGGACCTGCTTAGTCTAGACGATTTCCTTCCCAAGTATTTTCCATTTGTGCTGAGTCAAATCATGGGTATAGGACCCCTGGATAAGAAAAGATGGTGTACGCAAATGAGCTAGCTCATGGTCTAGCACAGAGCAGGACTTCAGTCATTGCCAGATATGGTCAGGAGCTTCCACTCTGGTTTTCAGTCCACCCAGCGCTAGGGCTGTGAGTTCTTTGCATTGGCTAGCTACTCTGCTGCCTGGCCAGTAACTCGGGGCAAGGAGAATAGTAGGAGATTGAAGGCACAGATCTACTTCCTACTTCTGACTTATAAAGTGGTTTGCAAAAAGCATCTCTGATGACCTGGTTTAAAAGTCTCAGTTAAATGATGTCTTGCTTTCATTCCCTTATATGATTTGTGTTTTTGTTTGGCTATTTTTGCTTTGTGTGGCTTAAGTGCCTCCTCCTTTCAATTGATCCCATTTGGAGAGGCAGTTTATTTTGAAGGGAAGTGCTTGGGTTGCATCAAGGGTCTGCAGTACATCAAACACATCTCCAAGGCCAGTGTAGAGAGCCCCCCCCACCGGCATTAAATAAAGCTTCAAACGGGCTACATTAGTGGGCTCACTCAGCTTGTTCTCCACAGCCAGTTTCAATTTCACTAAAAGGAAAGAATTGGTAATTAATTATCTAGGCCATGTAATGAGTTTCCATTACTTGGAATTCAATAAAGCTCTTTCATTGTGACCAGGCTGATCAATAGCACAGAGGGGTTAATAGAAACCACAGATACAATTAGGATACTAGAATGGCTGCAGGAAATTAGGCTGGGTCCCTGAAGCACTCTTGTTTTTCTCCCTAGGGGACAGAAGCTGCTCAGGAGCCCTTGTTGTCTTTATTTTTCCCTTCAGCCACTCTGGAAGGCATTGTGGAATGAGGCAGCTATTGTGGTGCAGCACAAGCTAATGGGAATTACCTTTACCAAATCTGTACACTGGAACCGGATCGACTTTGGAGACAATTTCTTCACATTACTCATGCTCATTATACCTTTTAGGTGCTTCCCCCACCCTATACCAAGCGATGTCATCCTTGCCTTCACAGCAGCTTAGATACCCTTGAACCATAATAGCTGATGAGAAGAAAAGGGCATAACAAAAAAGGGCGGCCAACCTTGGGGGCAACCAGGGTTGAATGTACAGAGAAAAGAGATGATGGCGTGCAGGGACAGGGAGGAATGGTGTTCCAAGGAGTTTTTAATCTGGAAATAAGGAGTGTGTGTAAGTATGGAGACAAAGACCGCCTCACAGAGAAGGGACTAGAACAATAATCTAATCAGACTTGCAAGCTCATGGGAGTTTCCCTTTGTCTAATGTCAGTCTGTTGTGCTCTCCTATAGTAGTAGCTCTGCTTCTTAACGTAACTTGATCAAAACTTTGTTCTTTATAATCCATGGATCCAAACTGGAACTCTGTTTATTTATGTATGTATGTATTTATTTATTTTACATCTCGACCACAGTTTGCCCTTCCTCCTCTCCTCCTAATATCTCTCCACAATCTTCCCCTTGCCTCCCCCCCCCACTTAATACACTCCTCCATTTCAGAAAAGGCGGGCCTTCAATGGGTATCAACCAAACATGGCATATCAAGTTACAGTAAGATTAAGAACCTTCCTTTATAGTAAGACTGGGCAAGCCAAAGAGTTAGCGACAGCCCCTGCTCCCATGGTTAGGAGTCCCACAAGAAGACAAAACTACACAATTGTCACATATGTGTGGAAAGACCTGTGCAGTTCTATATAGCCTTCCTGGTTCAGTGTGTGTGAGCTCCTATGAGCCCAGGTTAGTTGATTCTGTGAGTTTTCTTGTGGTGTCCTTGACTACATTGGCTCCTACAATCTTTCTTCCCTCTCTTCAGCAGGATTCCCTGAGCTCAGCCTAATGTTTGACTGTGGGTCTTTGCATCTGTTTCTATCAGATGCAGAGGGGGTTGAAGCCTCTCTGATGGCTATCTGGTTAGGCACCAATCTATGAGTATAGAAGAATATGTTAGGTATCATTACGTTGATATTTTTTTCTCCAGTTGTGTTTGGTTCTAGTCTAAGTCTCTGGGCCATCTAGCCTCTGGGTCCAGGTGCTCCAGGCAATGTCAGGGGTGGGATGGGTCTCAGGCTGGAACAGTCATTGATTGGCCACTCTCACAGTCTCTGTGCCTTACCCCAGCACATCCCAAAGGCAAGACAGACTGTTGGTTATAGGTTACATGGCTGGTTGTTATCCAAGTCTCTCTATTGGAAGCCTTGCCTGGTCACAGGAGGTGGACAGTTCAGGCTACATATCTGCTATTGCTAGGAGTCTTAGCTGGAGTCATCCTTGTTGATTTGGAGGCAGGGGTTCCCTCCCATGCACCAGGTTTCTACCTGACCCTGAAATGCCTCCCCTTTACAGTAATCTCTTTCAGTACTCTCTCCATCCATGCCCCTACAGCCTGTTCCCTCATGTTCCCTTCTCCATCCTCCATGAGTCCAACAATGAAATTTCTTCTATTGTCTCTTCCCAGGGAGATGGTCAGCATCCCTCTTTGAGTCTCCTGTTACCCAGCCTTCTGGGTCTGTAGATTGTAGCATGGTTATCCTTTACTTTACAGACAATATTCACTTATAAGTGAGTACTTACCATGTTTGTCTTTCTGGTTCTGGGTTACCTCACTCTGGATGGTTTTTCTGGTTCCATTCATTTGCCTTCAAACTTTCATGGTGTTATTGTTTTTAATAGCTGAGTCATACTCTTTTATGTAAATGTATCACATTTTCATTATCCATTCTTTGGTTGAGGGACATTTAGGTTATTTCCACATTCTTGCTATTATGAATAAAGTTGCTATGAACATAATTGTATAAGGGTCCTTATGATATGATTGAGCATCTTTTCGGTATATGCCCAAGAATGGTATAGTTGGGTCTTGAGGTAGATTGATCGTCAATATTCTGAAAAACTAGCATATTGGGTTCCAAATGTGCAAGTTTGTGCTTACACCAGCAACAGAGGAGTGTTCCTCCTGATCTACATCCTCTCAGCATAGTTGTCATTTGTGTTTTTGATCTTAGTCATTCTGACAGGTGTAAGATGGAATCTCAGAGTGGTTTCACTGATGGCTAAGAATGTTGAACATTTCTTTGTTCCTTGGCCATTTGAGAGTCCTCTCTTGAGAATTCTTTATTCAGATCTGTACCCCATTTTAAAAACTGGATTATTTGCTTTTTTGATGTCTAGTTTCTTTAGTTTTTTATATACTTTGGAAATCAGCCCTCTGTCAGATGTGGGGTTGGGTAAGATCTTTTCCCAATCTCTAGGTTGCCATTTTGTGTTTTTGATGGTGTCCTTTGCCTTCCAGAAGTCTTTCAGCTTCATGGGGTCCCATTTACTAATTGTTGATCTTAGTGACTGTGCTATTGGTGTTCTGTCCAGAAAGTTGCCTCCTGTGCCAGTGTATTCAAGGGTATTGCCTCATTTCTCTTCTCTCAGGTTCAGTGTATCTGGATTTGTGTTCATGTCTTTGATCTATTTGCATTCTTCTACATGCCACCCTTTAGTTATACCAGCACCATTTGTTGAAGATGCTTCCTGTTTTCCATTGTGCAATTTTGGCTTCTTTGACAAAAATCAGGCATCCATAGGTGTGTGGATTGTGTGGATTTATGTCTGAACCTTCAATTCAATTCCATTGATCTGTCTGTCTGTTTCTATGTCAGTACCATTCAGCTTTTGTAACTATAGGACTCTAGTAGAGCTTGAAATCAGGGAAGGTGATACCTCCAGAAGTTCCTTTATTGTACAGGAATTTTTGGTTATCCTGGACTTTTTGTTTTTCTATATTAAGTATTATTCTTTCAAGGTCTATGAAGAATTGTGCTGGGATTTTGATGGTGATTGCATTGACTGTGGATTGCTTTTGGTAAGATTGCCATTTTTACTGTGCTGAGCCTACCTATCCAAGAGCACGAGAGATCTTTCTATTTTCTGATATCTTCTTCAATTTGTTTCCTCAAAGACCTAAAGTTTTTGTCATACCCAAACTTATAGGACACAATGAAAGTGGTGCTAAGAGGAATGTTCATAGCATTAAGTGCCTGCATAAAGAATTGGGACCCTCACTGGGACTCCTCTTAGATAGCTTGTTGTTTTCTTGTGTCATGGAGATCCTATAGCTTTGAATTTTCAGATCTGGCCCATTTAAATACTTCAGCAGTTCACAGATGAGGTGGATGCCAAGGTGGGCTAAATTATACCTCTGGTTCTGGGCCTGGGTGGTAGATGGTTTGGTCAGTCCACTAGCTCTCCATCATCATATAACCACCATGGAGAGAGCTCTCCAGCACTGCCTTGGCTAGCTCACCCAATGCAGCAGGCAACAAGAAGTAGGTCTAGTTCTCCTGCTCTTATGCCCTTGGGTCTGGCTTATTTGCAATCACAGCACCAGGACCATCTCTACTGTTTTGTCCTCGTGAGGTGTATGGCCTGCTCTCCTAATTGCTGTAGTTGGTGAGGGACAGGGCCCACTCTTCCATTCTCATACCCATGAGGCCAGCCCTCCTGCCTGTTGCAGCTGGCAAGGGGTGTGTGTGTGGGAAGCATAGAATATTTTAAGCAAAGCCTCATGGATGGTTCTGGTGTGGATTCAGAAGAAAAGACTGTCAAAGGGAATGCAGGATGATGATGCTACAGATGGAGGTGAAGGCTATTGGAAGTTGAAGGAGGTGTTTCATGTTATATTCTGGCAAATAATTCACTTTGCTATGCCCTACGATTTCGAGTGAGGCTTCATTTTAATGTAATGGACTAATAAATTTGGAAGAAGTTTCAAGATAGTATATTATGCAGGGTGTGATAAGGAAATTGTCCAATGCTTTTAGTTCTTTTTTAGAGTGAGAATTAGGAGGAATAATTAGAATACAAAGATTTGAACAACATGTAGTTTGGTCAGAAGCAGAAGTGTGTTCACATCACAAACAAGGAGAGTGCTGGTTGTTAAAAAAGATTGTGATTAAAAAGAAATCAAATACTAGGCAATAAGAAAGATGCCTAGAGAGTATTAGACAAACTGACCAGAAACCACCAATCCCAATATTAATCTGTAAGTGCTTTAACTCATGTGAAAGAGCTTGTTTTAGAAAGAGTTCTCAGATACCTGAAGATAGCCACTAAAGCACTCAAAAGTTTCTGCATCCATGTATCTATCCATGAGGCTTAGTTAGTAGCAGATCCTGGTGGTATCCCCACAATGTGAATTTTCCAAGCATATAGATGGTAGAAATTTGAAGTCATAGAGGACAGGCAGTATATAACCAGTTAGGTGTCTTATAGGCAACTGAGACCCCAGAATATCAGAGGTACCAGATAGTAGACTGTCAGCCAAGAAAACTACAGGCAACAAATAAGGCCAAGTGAAGGAAGAAGCTGTCTTATGGTTTTCATTGCTGTGAAGAGACACCATGACTATGGTAAATTTATAAGAAAGCATTTAGTTTTCTTATAAATTACTTAGTTTCATGGGTTCAGTCCATTATCATCATTATGGAAAACATGGCAGGCAGCATGCAGAAAAGATGTGGTGCCTGGAGCTGAGATTCCTACATCTTGCAGGCAACTGGAAATTGACTGAGACACTGGATGGTATCCTGAGCACAGGAAACCTCAAAACCCACTCCACAGTGACACACTTCCTCCAACAAGGCCACACTCCCTTTGGGGGCCATTTTCTTTCAAACCATCCCAGAAGCCATGTAAACTACACCTAGAGTATGGCTACTCAAGCCTACTGGAGTTCAGATCTTAATAGCATATGCTATAAAGTCTGAATATGGAGCTGCAAGAGTTAATGTTTACCCTGCTGTGTTATTCCAAATCTGTCTTTCCTTGCCTAATTTGTTAGTATTAAAGGAACTGTTAAGACAATCTACTTTGCTGATAGATAAATTTCTTTTGTAATATGAGATGTTCATGAGGCTTTAGGAGATGATGATTGGATATCAACAGTTTAAATATAAAATGATCTTCATGGGCTTATGTATTGAAATCTTGGTTCCTGACTGGTAATTCTATTTGAGAAGTGCTGGAAACTTTAGGAGATAAGGTCTAAATGGAGGAAATATAACTCTGGGGACATGTCTTGGAGATTATACCAGATCCTTTGTTCCTTCCTGTCTTGATGCTTCCTCCTTTACCACATGTTTCTGCTACTAATGATGGAGGATGTCCTTCTGTATGCTGTGAATGTATGTTTCTCTTATTGGTTGATGAATAAAGCTATTTTGGTCAATGGAAACACAGGATTTAGCCAGGTGGGAAATCCAAACAGAGATAGAGAAAGGTAGTAGATGGAGTCAAGGAGATGCGATGTAGTTGCCTAGGAAGCAAGAGACCCAGACATCACTGGTCAGCTAAGACGACATGGAGATACAAAGATTAATAGAAATGGGTTAATAATTAAGAGAGAGATAGCCAATAAGAAACCTTAGCCATTGACCAACCAGTTTATAATTAATATAAGCCTCTGTATAATATAAGCAGGACTGAGCATGACAGAAATTTCTGTCAACAGTCAACACACTCCCTAACATTAAGTTGTTTTTTCAATTATTTTGTTTGCATATAAACAGAAGTAACTAATATACCATTTAATACACAAATTCTGAGCTTATTTCTGAATATCTTTTACTTATTCTTTGACAATTCATACATGTCTATACTGTATCTTGATTCTATTAACCCCCAACTTCTTTCTCCATTCACTCTAGACACCCCAACATGTAAGATCACTAGTTACATTCTCTCTTTGTTGTAACACACTGAATCTAATTAGTATTGCTTACTTGAATACTGGCTGATTTTGTTGGCCTCACCTAGTGAAAGTCACATGCAGTTAATGATTACTGAGTTTGTGAATGCAATTGCCAATGCATTCCTAGGAGACAGCATTTCACAGTACTCTGCCTCATCCTCCAAGTCTTCTATTCTTCCTGTCCTGAACACTGTGAGATTTATATAGTTGTGCCATTTAAATTCGAGTACTCAGAAGTTATTTATTCTCAGCCCTTTGACCTTTATGAGTCCCTAATTAACTGTTGCACACTATAGAAGAAGCTTCCCTGCCCAAGGCTGAGAGAAACACAAATATATGAGTATAAGCATTAGACAGCAGTTGGACAATGTGTCAATTTACTAAGGCAATAATAATATTAATATGCTCATCCCTAGGACCTAGGCTTTCATGAGCCAGGGATTAATTTTGTTGTACAGAGCAGGCCTCAAATCCAATCAGAAAGTAATTGGTTATCCCCATAAACTTCATGCCACTATTGCATTAGTGGGCACATCTTATCTGTGATTAACATAATTTTGAGTCATATGCTGTTAAATATCTGATAAAGTCATGGTTGTATATCTAGTTCAGTGTATGGTACATTGAAATGTTGTATCCACTTTCATGGATTTCATAAAGAGCCTGTGTTCAATTCAGAGTCTATTTCTCTTCCATGGTTTTGAGCATTTCTAGGATCATGTGAAAGAGCTTGTTTTAGACATTCCCACAAAAGGAAATATATTAAAATTTGGTGAAGAAAGCTGGGTGCGCTTGTGCAACCTTTAAGCCTAGCGCTTGGGAGTCAGAGGCAAGTGGGTCTATGTGAGTATAAAGCCAAGCTATTCTATATTCTGGAGTTCCAGGATAGCCAAGACTACATAGTGAGACTGTCTCAAAGCAGAACACAAACAAACATAAACAAAGAAGGAAGAGGTAAAATGCAATGAAGAAAATCATTCTTACATGAATGATGTGAGGATTCCATCTGGTGACAGAATAGCCTTGTGAAATTTCACTGAGAGACTAGAGATCCTTCCTAGCACTGGGGATACCTCCTAGGGCCCAGTGTAAAAATCATTTAGACAAAGGAAGAAAACTGATCATGAGGCAAGAATGAATTTTCTTTTTTGTTTCTGGATAGACTATAGATACAGAAAGAAAAGAAATAACTTCTTCCAACTAAGAAACTAAGGATGGCTGGGGCTGGAAACTCCCAGGGCATATTCTGATGAATTGGAAGTAAATGAATGTTTTCCTAGGGTTGATCTACAGCACTAACTTAAGTACCTTTGTCAGGTCTGCTTCTCAACTAGAGAGGAAAAGATGAAGTGGAACAGTGAGAGCTATTTAAACAGACAACTAGAAGCCAGAGGCTGTGGAACATTTAGACCTTTCTATTTTCCTAAGTCAATTGCTAGAAAAAAATCATGAATCTAAACACTAATATTTTTGGACATGCAAAGTTACCATTTAAGCAAATTCGATGTCTTGTGACAAATTTCCTGCCTTCTGTCTGATGCCATTATCTTTGCTTTTCAAGAACAATCAGAAAAATTGTGCTCATTATTTCAGAACCTATCAGTTATTCCAAGGCATAATAGAAAGTTCAGCATTTACATGGTAGGGTTTAAGGATGGACTGAACTCCACGCTTACCATGCCTGGGAAAAGGTCATTTAATTTTGCCTGAAGGCTCCTGATGTTGGGGAATTTGGCATCTCATAATCCACAGTCTGGCAGATTTGAACTTTAGGCAATTTGAACTTTTGAAAAAATTGTTTTCTTTACTGAGAGGAAATAACCCTCCACTATTACTACTAGTCATGCTTTTTGGAACCAGATGCATGAAACTGAAGGAGATCTTTATTTAGTACCATGTATACGAACCAAACACTTACATGGTAGCTGTATTATATCATCATATTACTACTTGTCTATGACTAATTCTTATAATTTGGGTAGGTATATCTGTCCTGTGTAATGAGTAAGAATTGAAGGCTAAACGTATGTTTTGATGGTTGAAGTTCCTTCCCCATGAGCCTGAAGCCTGGAGTTGAGAACCTAAGAGCCCACATAAATGCCAGTTGGTTATGGCAGCCCCATGTGTAACTTCAGAGACAGGGCCCCTTAGAGTAAGCTCTCTAGTTAGATCAACTCCATAAGCAAGTCCTGTGTTCATTCAGGTAGATATCAGTTGAGAGAGACAGACAATTAACATTAACTTTGGAGCTGTACATGCATGCACACACATATACATGTATCTACATACATGCAAACATACATATATACATGTATTCATACCATACACTAAGAATTGAATTCATATTTTGTGGAGAATTGCTGCCCCAAAGACTGGGTTTTGAACCTTGGCTTGAATGATTTCCACCACTCATTCCGTTTTTCTAGGCATAATTCACTTATCTTTTACTAAAAGGTTTAAGTAGCAGAAACAGTACGAGTTCTCCCTGTGTCTTCTATTCATTGCTCCCATCTCAGTAAGCTAACAGCATCCCATTCTTCCAATTGCCCATTGAGAAGCTCTGTGCCAGCTACTCCAATCAACTTAATTTTGAATGAGAACTTGGCTGCTTCAAAAATTGTCTCATAAGAGTAGTATGCCAGGCAGTGGTGCTGCTAAGGACTGCAAATGAGACATGGCACAGTGGAACTTTGAGAATGAATGGACAAGTTGATCATGCACCGCCATTCCCAGTTACTTTGATTTTACATTTTCCTTGCCTACAAATCAGGCTCTAGCCTTTACTTTCATGATATTGTTCTACTGCTGGAAAAAGTATTTATCTAGTCATAAGCTTGACAAATGGTACTATATTTTTATGTTTTTCTAGGTGCCTACTAGCTATAAGTACGGTCAAGCAAGTTGAGGACTCTCCGGTGTTTAGTCGGATTACACTTGTTGCAAAACAGCTAACCTTAAAGGCAGAGTTAGAATAGGGGAGTCTTGGTTCCTGGTGAGTATGTCTATAGTGCAACATGACCAGTCAAGTTTCACTTCTCTCTCTCTCTCTCTCTCTCTCTCTCTCTCTCTCCCTCCCTCCCTCCCTCCCTCTCTCTCTCTCTATATATATATATACACATACATACATATATATATATATATATATATATATATATATATATATGCACGCACACACACACACACACACACACACACACACACACAGCCACAGGTGTTTGGACTAGAGTTATATATGTAAATCCCATGACAAGATTCATGTGTTCTCTCCTATTCATAGTTGACAACGGGAGGCTCTAGAGTGTTAAGTGCCTTAGCATCTCCAATGACATGCTTTGAAAATACTGCAGAACCAGGTGTTTTCAATGAGCTTTGCCATGTTGCTTATCTTGTGATGTCTAAAGGAGTCTTTGTGTCAGATTATGTGTGCCAGGACACATTCGTAGAAAAAAAGAGAGCACCTTGATCCCTTGATCCCATATCTCTAATTTTCTTGATGCTTAGAACTGAACTCATTGCTTCCCTGGGGCAAGGCAAGTCTACTGAGCTATAGTCCCAACATTGCATTTTCTGTGTGTTTATGACTTTTGGACAAAGCCATGATTTTAGGATGTTCACCAAAAAGAATTTTTACTACTATGTGTTTCCCATAGTCCTTTGGGGTCATGCCTTTGCCCAGCTTATTGCTGTGTCTTGCTGTTCTTTGGGTCCATTGAGGACTGAAAAAATGTGTTTTTAGCATGAATAACTTATATGGATGAACAGAGAATTAAGGACTGTGAACCTTCTAATTATACAGTGCAGTCTGGACACAGGCTGCTTCTGGTTTGCCCTGAGGTCCTCATTAACTATCACATTTTCATTGGTTCTTTTTTACTGAATGTCAGATGCCATCCCTCAGGCTGGAGTCTTAGTGATGGGCAAGACTGATACAGATATAACTCTACTGGAAATTTTAGTGATTATCAGGGCACTGAGGCCTCTTGTCTCATATAACAAAGTAAACATCATGCAAATGTGACTTTTTCATTAAAAAAATATCTTCCTTACTTCCTCTTGTTGGATGTAGTGACATATATCTTTAATCCCAGTACTTGGGAGTCAGAGGCAGGTGCCTCTCTGTGTGTTCTAGGCCAGTCTGTTTTACACAGTGAGTTCAAGGCCAGTAAGGAGGACATAATGAAACCCTGTCTTAAAAATAAAGCAAGTGACATAGTAGTTTTGCAGAGGCTCATAAATGTATACAACCATTATTTATGAATTGATATTATTACACAATGCTAGTGTCTCAGATAATGTTGACACCTGCTGGTCTGTGCACTTTTAGCTTCTGAAGTAGGATGTTTCTGAAGTTGGATGTCCCTATTCTTTGACTTCAAGCTTGACTCTCTGAGGTAATCTCTGACCACAGTTGTCTTCTAGTAACCTCTGAATTTAAGAAACCCTTAATGCATTGGGTAGGTTGTCATGTTGATAATATGGGGTGGTTTGAGCTTGCAGCTAGAAGAGAAGGAATGGAAGGGAATCTTAGAGGTTTTTAAATCCAGTTATATTGCTTTGTAAATAAGTTACCTGGACTTGAGGGAACAGACGGCAGACATACAGTGTGGATCCACACATATCAGCATCTGAGTGGATGCCATGATGTTTTATTATGGGAAGGAGCAGAGGTGGAAGTTGTGTGTCTCTTACTCCTTTATCATAAACCCTGTATATAGTAGATACTCAGTCTTGGTAAAGAAATGTATAGATATAAACTAAAACTTATTTATCATAGGCAAGTACAGCTTGCAAGACATCCTAAAAGGCCCATGGATCTGGCTTTATCAATTGAATTCAAAATCAACAATCATACAGAATTTTGACTTTTCAATGACTTTACTGTTTTTCAGTAAAGTGTGCTATTAGTTATCTTACCACTTTCTGGACCTTGCCAGTAGGACACTAGAGTCACAGTAGATCCCCTTACAACCAAATCATTCAGACAACAGCAGTTGCAAAAAGAGAGTTCTGAAAATAAATTATTTACAGATCCTCATTAAAAATGCTATTGGGATGCTACAACCTATGGCTGGTAGCCTGACCCATGAGGCCACTGGAATATTTTAACTTGTTCCTGGTACCCTGACCTACAGTTACTTCTCTCTGCTGGACAGACACATTATCAAACAAATGAAATCCCAGAGAGGAAGAGGTTACTTATGTGGATAGGACTGTTAGGTTGCTGGAGGACACAACTGATAATTAGAGCAGAGATCTGAGGAAAGAGACAGCTCTGTTTCCTGAGGACACCTACGCTGCCACTTGAAAGATCACTGTTTTAACATTGTCCCTTTTATTCTGTGACCCAAAATGAAGTATTTCTTGGCATGTGAACCAAAGAGGAAAGTTCCAGCATGTCTCATGTACCACAGCATTCTCCAGGTTTTTATCAGCCCATACACAGCAGCCAAAGAATGTTTGAGGTTATGAATGGAGTCCATTGAAGAATGGCTTATTATTCTATCCTGGTTAGCTCAGTGCAAAAACTATAAAATGTCTTTTAGAAAGGAAGTATTTTTTTCCTGTCAGAGTTATGCAGAGTGGTAGAATTATACCCTAAGGTGAATGGATTTGGTTTTGATAACAATAGCCTGGCATACCCACATGGTTCATGCATTTTAGACTAGAGGCAAAACTTCTGAGCAGCTGGGTGGTGTGAATTCTTATCCCAGGCAGATAATCAACTGGTTTGGTAAACTCTTATACCACTCAGTTAAGAAAAGGCTGTTTATGAATTACAAAATGATTCTGTATCTGTTCTGCACAACAGTAGAGAAGCCACTTAGGTGCTTTATGTCTTCATTTGCTTATATATTCAGTGGAAATAACTGTCTCTAGGCTTAATATTATGAGATTGTTGCACCCTGCAAAACTTTTGAGAGATTAACTGTCCAGAACTATGACGATTACTTTATTTGGAAAAAGTTTATGACAGTTAGTTAAGATGAAGTCATTGGTGTGAATTAATTCTCCTGTAATTTGTTTGGGAAGGTGTAACTATAGATATGGAGACCTTTAGGGAGAGTTTGGAGGACACAGCATCAAGCTAAGGAAGCACAGGGTTGGATGGCCATCAATATTGGTGATACTGAGTTGGGGAAGTGTTCAACATAGAGCCTGGAAGGAAGCATGGGACCTTTGGACTTTGGGACTCTAGAATGTGAAAGTGTACATCTATGTTGCTTTAAGCTACCTAGTATATGATAGTTTCTTATACCAACACCAGGAGACACATTATTGTGAGGTTCAAATATGCTACTCTGTATGAAAAATATTTATGGATAATTTTATCTATATCTACACATTTACATACAATTGTGTGTGAGTGTGCATGCATGTTCATGTGTTTGGTTATAATGCATGAGCATTTGGAGGCCAGAGGACAACCCTGGACATCATTCTTCTAGACCTGTCAACTTTGTTTTTTTAATGACAGGACCTGTCATTAAATGGCTTTTAAGGCCAGGCATTCCTTTGTCTCAGAGCCCTGAGCTCATGAATTTTAAGCATGTGCCTTCTTTTTTAAAAATACTTTTTCTTATTTTACATATCAATTCCAGTTTCCTCTACCTCCCATCCTCCCATGCCCTCCACAGACCCCACCCAATTCAATCCCCCATCCACTCTCCAGGGAGGGTGAGGCCTTTAATAAGGGATCATCAAAGTCTGTGAAATAATTTGGGGTAGGGCCTAGGCCCTTCCCTGTGTCTCTAGGCTAATGGAGTATCCCTCCATGGGGAATGGGCTCCTGGAGTCTGTTCCTGCACTCATAGGTACCATACACTTCCCAAGCTTCCTAACTGAGACCCACATTCAGGGTATCTGTGTCAGTCTTATGCTGGTTTCCCAGATATCAGTCTGGGGTCCATGAGCTCCCCCTTGGTCAGGTCAGCTGTCTCTGTAGGTTTCTCCAGCCTGGTCTTAACCCCTTTGCTCATCACTTTTCCCTCTTTGCAACTGGGTTCCAGGAATTCGGCTCTGTGTCCAGCTGTGGGTGTTTGCTTCTGCTTCCGTTAGCTACTAGATGAAGGCTCGAGGATGGGGGAAGAATAGAAAAGAAATGAACATGAAAAGAAATATCAAAATAGAGGGGGCCATTATAGATTTAAAGAGAAATCTCACACTAGGGAAATGTCCCAAGACCTACAAAGATGACTCCAACTAACAATCTAAGCAATAGTGGAGAGGCTACCTTCAATGTCCTTCCCCGATAATGAGATTGATGACTACCTTATATGCCATCCTAGAGCCTTCATCCAGTAGCTGATGGAAACAGAAGCAGAGACCCACAGCTGAGCACTCATCCTAGAGCATGTGCCTTTTTAATTGGGAGCTAAGTATGGAAGCAAGGGCCTCAGGTTTGCAGGGCAAGCACTGTGCTAACTGAATAATCTCCCTAGACCCATCTTATTTCTTTTAACCCCAATGGGTACCCCAAAAGAACACCTCTAAAACAGGCCATGTGAAGGAAAATCTCAGTTAAAATTGTTAGAAATGCTTTTAGTCATAAAAAAAAAAAATACTTTTCTGCATTTTAACCTTTTATTTTTCAAGGAAACTTGAGTGTCTTATTCATTGTACTTAGCATGTTAGCTTCCCCATAGGCTACCAACAATTAAAAAATGGTATTGTGGATTGAGTATGAGATGTAACCCAAAACAATTCCATAATAGATCTAGTTCTCTACTCACTACTGCAAAGCAAATGCCAGTGGTGAGAGGATATGAGTTGTGGTCTAGCACAAATACGAGGCTAATTGAAATGAATATTTAATCCCAAATAGTACATTCATCATGTAAGAAGTTGCATTCTGCTTCAGAGAACACTTATATAGGGAAATGTTGCCTCTTCTGTGTTAGAGAAATGACTAATGGGAGATACTGATGAAGCAAACATGCATGCGTATTTTGTTACTTGTTCTTTAAGTTCAGTGTTTGCTAGAGATTAAATTGCCTGTGCATGAAAGAATGAAATGTGTGCCTGGACACTAAAGGAGCTTCATAGGGTATCTGTTTTAAGTCTCGATTTTTAGATACAGGTAGCAGAATGTAGCTGCTGAATGTCCTGTTGCAGGATCCACTGGGATTTTCTGTTGGAATAGAATTCACGTTAGGTGACTCCTGTCCTGTGCTCTGTCTGCTCTGAAGCAATAGTGGCCATACGCGCTTGTTGTTAATCTTTGGATCCCTTATTAACTATGCAACCTTATATAGTTCTTGAATTCTTTGAACACTCCTTTTCTTATGTGTTAAATGCATTTTTAAAACAAGGCTGGTAAAAAGCTAGCACACAGCCAAAAACAGAAATAGAAAGATCAGAGAATATTGTCCAAACTGAAGAATGCCCAGGTTCCCATTCTTCCGTCCCCATGTAACATTAATTAAGGCATGTTCTTTCTTTTTCAACTCAGTCATCTCTTTCAGGCACGTTTCTTCCTAGACCTCAAGAATCTATTGCAAGATCCTTCTTCCTTCCCTTGTAGTCACCAAGGCTGTTTCTACTAAGTATTCATTTGTCTCACTCTGTGCCAGTTGCCTGGTTATTAGATTATACATTCTCAATTGCAGAAACCATTCATGTTTGCTCTTGCATATTATTGCTTAGCAGAATGATCAGGAAAAAAGTTGTCCAGTATGTGAGCTATAAGTTAATTATATTGTTCCCCAAGACTTGTTGGGTTAGTCAGACCTGTGTTTTCACAAGGGAATCCCATCGTTTTTGTAGTTGATTCTAATGCTAAGGTTGGATCAGCTTGCAGACATCTAATAAATCACATTCTTTCCAGTGAATTGTTTTTACTGTCACAAATATGGTTGTTTGTGGTACTAATGGAATGCATATGCATGCATCACCTGAGTACATGCTAACTAAGAGTGGAGGGAGGCTACAGAATCTAGGGCAACCATGGCTTTATCAGACAAAACTTCACTTAGAATCATGTCTTTGCTGAATATAAGCCACATTATACTAAAATTAAAAAAATAAATTGTTAAAATTTTAAAAAGATCTAGAGTTGTTGTAGGATTCTTTTTAAGTCTTAACCCATGCTTTTATATACTTACTTATAATTCAGAGATATTGATAAAACCTCATAGAAATTTTATGAACTAATAATGCAGTTCCATGAGCATACCTGGAGTAAAAGCACTCAGAATCTAATTATTTGCTCGCTAAAGTGGAGAATGAGCACCGATTCCTCAGTGTGCCTTTGTTCCTACAACTAAAAAATGAGGGGAAACATTGTCATTACCATATTTGGAAGCTGTTGATAGCTAGCTAGGGTTGACTTGAACTCTCTACTTGGTGTCTCTCATGGATTGCCTCAGGATGCAGAAGGATCTAGAAGAAACTAAGCACATGGGCATGCATTAACTGCCAGAGTGTCTTATATTAATAGTGGAGATTCTAGATGAACAGTGGACATCTTTCTTTAATCCCAGAGCCCTAACCATTATAACTTTCTAGGGATAAACTCTGAGAACTTCAAATTATTTCCTAACAACTGATCTCTCCTCTGAATCTCCCCTGGGATACATGGAGTTGAAGGTCATGATTCCAATCACAGTTGCCTGAGAAATTCAATTTGACTCTCTTGTGTGTGCAGAGCTCTCTCTAGGGTGTGATTAATCAAACCAAGTCCATGGTCTGCTCTGTGAATGATCCCATACCAGTGAGCCTGGGCAGTTGTTTCTGGAGGCAAGACATAGTTCCAGCTATTGCTACAACATAATCTCATAATGACACCATTCAGTCAATTTCACAGCACTCACCAACACAGACTCTCTTCTATGTCTCATACCTGTCATCTAAGGACATAGGGACCTTTTGACTTGCCTTTTCCTTTGAGTTCTCTTTGGTTTAACTCACTGTAGCAAGGCAAGCAGTTTGTGCATTGGATAGAAAACAAAACAAAACAACAAAAACAGACTATCATGCACACACAGCACAGTGATAAAGAAAACCGGCTTATTTAGCTGAAGACATAGAAGTGAGGCAGCTCCCCTCATATGACCAGATGTGACATGTTTTTAGAGACACGTTGTCATTGTCAGCAATTCCTCAATGGCAGTTATTCTCCAATAGGGCAAAATTCTACCACAAACAAGAAAGAAACAGAATTCTACTTGGCTACCACCCTAGCCATGTCCAGGCTTACATCTCCAATAGTGCCTCAATACTTTGAGAACAAGTGTTAATTATGTACATCTTCATTTAGAAATTTGCAAAACCATGACCTTCTGAGTCTTGCCCCAAATGGTGATCTGAAAATCTGTACCCTTGACCCAGGTAGCAGGAGCAGTTCATTGCTCTTTAGACAGACATGTGGACCCCTAGCTTCCCAGGGCCCTGGGACACTTGTCTGCTTTGTCTGTTAAAAAGTGTTGATCAGCAGAAGCTCAAAAGACCAGCCGGAAAACAAAATGTTCCCATAGGTAGAATTATGAGTGTGACTATGGTTTTCCTACCTTCTATATTCAGAAGACATTTTTGGAGAAGTGTCACTATCACTACCCCTCAGCAGGATTGTACCATACAGCCTCCAGAGGCCACTTCTGAGGTGTAAGCAAAGCATCCCACAAGCCTAGAGCCAGCACTTGCTCTTCTGGCTCTGTAAGGTGCTAGGAAGGAAGCTCTTTGTTAACTCCAAAGTTCTTTGTTTGAGAACACAGAAATTCAATGAAGCTTTATAATTTATTTAAACTAATGTTTTATTTGTATTTTTTCCCTTTAATAGTAGCACACAGAATATTTTAGAACCAGATAAGGGACTAGATCTTCTTGTCTCTTTGTCTATCAGTTTTGAATGAAAACAGGTAGGTTTAGACAGAAAGATACGAAAAAAAATTTCCCCCACTACTCTCCCTTGATTTGTCCAGCTATTATCTGAAAACATTTCTTTTGAAATTGCAGGTGAGCCATTATGCATTTCTGCAATTTTTTGAGTGTTGTATGTGATTTAGTCACTTCTGTTATGACTTAATATTTGAATAGTGTCACCACTCTCCCAATTTTCCATAATTACAATTCATTTTGTCAGAATTTCCTTAATGACCATGTGCCTAAGCATAAGGAGAACACTTGGTCTTCTCAGCAAACCGTCTGCCAGCACAGAGACACAGGAGAGTGTAGCTGTTAGCTACTGATTTGGTGTGAGCGGGCTACACCATATGATGCAGGGTGGCTCTTGCCAACTAAGTCAGTAAAGAATTTTTGTTTAACAGAATTCTGTTTAATGAGAAAGAGTTTTGATAAACAGTCTTGTCTCAGATGGATTAAACTATTGATTTACCAGTACTGCTCCTGTCCTGACCCAGGGGGACACAGTGGATGCCACTTAGAATATTGCAAACTCTGTGCCATATGCATGTTGTCTAGCCCATGCTTCAACCCTATCACCTTTCAGCAGATTGCTTTAGACAGGAGATCTCATGGGCAAGGAATCTGCAATGCATATAAGCTTACTTGCTGATTTAATACAAGAGAGTCCTAGACATTGACCTTGTCTTGAGTTATTCTAACTTGGCAGGGGTGTAACACTGCAAAGACCTGCAAATCCCTTTTTAACAAGGCTACCTGAACCAAATGGCCCTGGTCCAAACACATGAAAATTTAAAAATGTCCAAGAGATCAATGACTTACAGTTTTCAAGAGCAGGAAGATGGATGTGGCACTTCACTTGGGTCTATTTATTTATCCAGTCAAGGCTTCTGTCTCCAAGTGAGGTAGCTGCTTTGTTATCACTTTATACATTGCTGTGCATATTATTTAAGTAATGGACTGGGAGAAGATATTCTAGCTGAAGATGTTACAGGTACCAAATGCTCCACTAAAATCCCCAGATGTTCAATTATTTGAAGGAAATTACTCCTTCTCTAAGCGGGTTGTATTTTTAATTTTTCCAAAAACAACAGTGGATTTTATAATGTCTGTTGAGCCCCTTGTCCTTGGAGCACCCCCAGGCCACTGGAGTGGTTCTCAAGGCGAAGGGCAGGCCAAGAATGGGATGCAGGTGCTTATGATTCTGCTTATGAATCCTTTCTTTCATCGGAAAGGACAAAGCCGTATAATTTTCCAGGGTGAGAAAGAAATTGGCAACACCTATCAACTTGGCAGCAAGGAAGTCTAATTTGGCAAGATGAGTATGGCCAGTGTAGCAATGATCCTACATGATATATATATACATATATATATATATATGTATATATATATCATATATACTGTCTAAGAGGGCAGCCGAATGCACGCTGGTATTCTAATGACAGTTTACTGAGCAAAAATGCATGGAGAGTTTGCTTCTAACACACCCACATCATGGTGTATTTAATAAAGCAGTAGTTAAAACCATGAAAAGGAGAACATGTGTACATGTATTTTCAGTCCAGAGGATGACCATCTATTTTTTGTAGTTCTCTTCCTGTTTCTGTATGATCAAGGTCAAAGATTCCTATGAAGAAGCTTATGAACAAAGGGCTGTAGACAGACAGAAGCAAAGCTTCTGTTTGTGTAGGAGATTTGAGTCCTTGTGGCAAGTGTTCTGCTGAGTGTGTTCCTCATTGTAACATGGACAAGTTGAAATCTGTGGTTTCTTAGTCTGTATTTATCCTACTTTCTGTAATAATTATGGCTCAACCATAAAGAAAGTATAGACTACCTAAAGCATTTCAGGTCTGTACCCACATGCTGGCTACCTGGCTGGCCCAAGGAATTCTAGCTCTCAGTTTTAAATGTGCCAACATTATAAAGACAGATGAAGAGCTTTTCTTTGAGAGGGTGTTTGGAGAGGTATTGATGGTTGAGTGCATATGAAAAAGAGAATATACTTTCATTTGAAGTTGGCAGGCACCCCGCCAAAAGTGAAATCAAGGTGTAACTGGTTCATTGAATGAGTTGGATTCTGTAGAGTGAGCACAAAGCAGGGCAGTGTGGCTTTCCACTCAAAGCGCCTCTTCAGGTCGTTGAGTCATTTGTGGATTAGTTCCTTTTCTGCCCTTGGATGAACCTTCAGGCAGGTCATACCTCCCAGATAAGAAACAAATGGTTCCTTGTTTGGGAATTAAAACATCACTCTGATCCAATAATCACACAACTACATCTCAGTCCAAAAAATTAAATAGGACTCAAATGTGTACCCAGATATATTTTTTTGCACTATCTGGGGATGGATCCAGATCCTAGAGTCCATCAAAAGGTCACAGTGGTTACTGAGTCCTTCCTGATTGTGGGTTATTTTATTTTTTCAAATCATGTACTTTTTTTCTTTTTTAAATTTAAATTAGAAACAATGTTATTTTATATACTAATCCCAGTTCCCTTTCCCTCACATCTTCCCATGTTCCCTACCCAACCCCCATCCCATCCATCTTCAGTTCCATAAAAAGGGTGAGGCCTTCCATGAGCAATCATCAAAGTCTGTCACATCATTTGGGGCAGGGCCTAGGCCCTCCCCTATGTGTCTTGACTGAGAGAGTATACCTCTGTGGGAAATGGGCTCCCAATGTCCATTCATACACCAGGGATACATGCTGTTTCACTACTAGAAGCCCCATAGTTTGTCCAGGCCTCCTAACTGACACCCACATCCAGAGAGTCCTAAGCTGGTTTTTGAGATGTCAGTCTGGAGTCCATGAGCTTCCCTTTGCTCAGGTCAGCTGTTTCTGTGGGTTTCCCCAGCCTGGTCTTGACCTTTCTGTTCATCACTCTTTGATCTCTACAACTAGATTCTAGGAATTCAGCTCAGGGCTTAGCTGTGGGTATCTGCTTCTGCTTCCATCAGCTACTGAATGAAGGCTCTAGGATGGCATATAAGGTAGTTATCAATCTCATTATACTTACTGGAAAGGCATTTAAGATAGCCTCTCCACTATAGCTTAAATTCTTAGTTGGAGCCATCGTTACATATCTCTGAATATTCCCCTAATGCCAGATTTCTCTTTAAACCTATAATGGCTCCCTCTATTAAGGAATCTCTTTTCTTGCTCTCCTCTGTTCTCCCCCCGACTCAATCTTCCTGGTCCCTCATGACATTCTCCCTTCCCCTCTTCTTGCCTTCTTCTAACTCCTAACTCCCTTTCCCCACCGCTGGTTGTGTTTTTTTAAAACCCAAGGCTTTGGAGAAGATAAGGTGAACATCAGGGAAAGGCAAGAATTACCTGCTTGATACTGCTGTGATCCCATTGAGGTCACATAGACATGGCTGATGGCCTATCTTTTGTGAGATTTGGGGAGATACCCAATGGGACTACAACTAAAGATGGATGCTACTAAGACAGCAGCTCTCTGGGCTCTTTTGAATGAGCATCAGTATCTCAGTCCTATGATCCTAATAATTCAGTGCTCAGGAAGTAAAAAAAAAAAAATAAGACTTACTAAACACAGGAAGAGATGGGATAGGATTTAGAACTGGACTTTCAGTTGGACAAGAGAGAAGCTGAGGGTTTCCTGGGCTTTGCTAGTTTCCAGTATTAAAAGAGCTTCCAGCTGAAACAGAGGAACAGTTTAGAGCTGGACAAAGTAGCCTGGGCAGAGTTTTACTGACAAAAGTGCCAACAAAATAACTTCTTGGAACACTGGAGAACTACCCGGAGCTGTTTCTCACTTTGCTCTGCATTCCCTTTTAGCTGTAAAATCCTGAGGGTTTTTTTTTTTTTTTATAATGAGGATCATCCTTAAAATATGCCTTGATATGTGAGTATCATTTTTCCTCTGCATTTTACTAATTAAGCAGTGCTATCAAGGATTCTCTAGTGAACTCTGACCAGTAGCTCCTTTTTTTGTACATCCTCACCTAGACTGAGATCACTTCCCAGGACGTTTCCAGTGGTAACTGAGAAGGGTCCTAAGAAATATCAGGAAAATGTATTTGAAATAGATAAATTGGAGAAAGATTGAAGCCTTTCAGAGGCTACTCCAGATCCTCTATCCTCATGTCACTGGCTATGACTGAAAACAAGTGGCCGAAAAAACAAGCATCTTTGTGCACACCTATCATCCTGGCACTTGAGAAAGGAAGTCAGGAGCTTCAAGAGTTCAAGGTCATTCTCAGTGGCATAGTGAGTTTGAGGCCAGCCTGGGCTACATGAGACTGTGTCCCAGACAAGGAGAAAGTGGTTTCAATGAGAACTCAGAGTCTTGAATATATGAGGAAGGGAACATGGGTAATCGCAATGCTAAGGATAGAGAGTCACATCAATTAACGAAAGTGGCACTTGTTGAATTTCATTCAAAAAACATGGATAAAAGTAAAACCATGCCCAGGCTTGCTTGCCGAACTAATGCACTGAATGCCACCATCTGTCAAGTGGCTGGGCAACAGCCAGC
The DNA here is from genome assembly GCF_943737965.1 of Phodopus roborovskii. Lineage (NCBI taxonomy): Eukaryota > Metazoa > Chordata > Mammalia > Rodentia > Cricetidae > Phodopus > Phodopus roborovskii. The sequence goes on along the minus strand of NW_026126482.1, from coordinate 14,560,724 downwards.
AAAATACCTGGAGTGTTTCACAGAATAATACCCATAGTTCTACAGTCATGTTTCTGTATAATTGTGAACTGTTCTTTTTTATGCTTAACTCAAGAAGTGAAGTATAGACTATTTGGGAAGGAGAAGCCTTTCCTATAGCTTCCACTGAAGTAGAAACTTTCCATTACTGACTGTTTCCCACATCCTCCACCAACACTGGTTTCTGGAGATTTTGTCCCTCATGTTGGGAGGCTAATGAGGTGCTTCTAGAGAACAATGGATGTCCGCAAAAGGACAATTGTAAAGTTCTGGGGATATGATACCTGGGCTTTGCTTGAACGTGGCACAGGCGGTGTGAATGGCTTGCAATGGCATCCTTACTATCCCAGTGTTTGCATGGTTCTTTCAATTGGTTGGGACTAATGGCAGAATGATAGCATCTTCATTCGTTTCCCATAGGGGTTCCTTCTACCAGCAACATTTGTATTCTATATATCTCCAGATATTCCATGAATCCCTGTAGTTTTAGGATCCTTCTAGTCAGATTCCTCAGCCCCAATCTATTGTCACTACAGCTGTGTGGTGGTTTGAAAGAACATGGCCCCCAGAGGGAGTGGCACTATTAGGAGGTGTGGCCTTGTAGAAGTAGATATGGCCTTGTCGGAGGAAGTGTGTGATTGTAAGGACAAGTTTTGAGGTCTCTTTTGCTCAATCTTCACTCACTATGACACTCAGACCATTTCCTGTTGCCTGCAAGATGTAGTACTCTCAGCTTCCTCTCCAGCACCAAGTCTGTCCACATTTGCCATGTCCCACCAAGATGGCAAATGACTAAACCTCTGAAACTGTAGGCCACCACCTCAATGAAATGTTTTCCTTTATAAAATTTGCCATACTCATGGTGTCTCTTCACAGAAATAGAAACCCCAACTAAGGCTGGATAATGCTTTGTTATGGAATTTTCCAGTGCAGTGAACGGTGTTTTTGTAGATACTAGAAGCAATTCTTCTCCAGTTGTGGTAACCCAAATATCTGTACATGCTGCTAAATATTCTTGGGCAAAGCTAGCAAAGTTACTCTCCACCTGATTGGTGATAGTTGTCTTTGACCAAGTGCTCTGTTTCTCAAAGTGTCATGAGTGTCCTATGTGAGAAGCATGGATGAGAATGTTTAGAGTTATTAAATAACAAACCCACAAGATGGTGGTAGCTTTGGCAGCAATTTTCTGGATATTCCCACTTTGCTTGGGGTTAATCTGTTAAGGAGACAACAAAGCCCAAGGGGCCCAAGTTGGGAGAACTGTAAAGAGTCTGTGGTGGTAAGATTAAAAACCATCTGGAGGTCTTTGGAAGAAGGAGCAATGCCGTTACTGCTGCCATCAGGCTACAGGGTAGAGCAGAGCTGAAGGACCAAATCTAGCTGTAGAATTGAAAGTGCAGGGCTGTGTACAAATGAATAGACAAGAACATGGGTAGATAGGAAGTCCAGATAAGTGAACAGGCAGCTGGCAGTTCAAGTAGGCCACGTTCAACAGTGCTGACAAATTCAAGCTGGATTCTCTGAACAGTTTGGAAATGTCTTACCTATTGATTTTTTGAAGTACAACTAGGTGGCCAGATGACAGGGTGGGTCATCACCATAGGCTATTGCACATTGTTGTATCCCTGATGTTTAGAAACAATCTTCCCCCAGTGTGTGTGTGTGCATGTGTGTGTGTGTGTGTGTGTGTGTGTGTGCTATATGTGCATGTGTGTGTATGATGTATGTTTATGATATGTATGTGTTGTGTTATGGTGTGTGTGTATATGATGTATGTTTATGATATGTATGTGTGTATGTGTGTGTGCATGTATGTGTATGGTGTGTGTGTTGTGTGAGTGTGTTTGGTGTATGTTTATGGTATGTATGTGTGGTGTGTATGTTTGGTTGTGTCTCTCCTGCCTCAATTCTCACTCCTTCTCTTGCAGTACTGGTGATTTCCCCCAGGGCCGTGAACATACCCTACAGGTGCTCTTCCAATGAACTACATCTTCTTCTCAAGTTCTTCTCTAATCAAGAAAATTCAGTTTCTATGTCAAAAGCATATTTGTGTGTCAATTACCTTGTTTTTGTATGAAGCTTTTTTTGAAGCTATCTAATGTTATCTTATTGACTCACATACACATTTTTTTAGGTTGTGTCATATTCTCTTGCAAACACTCTGACAAAAGATTAGAGAAGATCCTTGGTTGGAACTGCTCAGTGTAGTCAGAAGTTTCTGTCCCACCAGGTCCCATAGCCCTTTAGTTCCAGGACATCCCGCATCAGCTCAGCCCCGACAAGGTTGTGAGGGCTGAGAGAATAACCTTCATGGTGTGAGTAGGTGCATTTCATAGATAGTAATTGCATGTGGGTCATCTATTGGTGGTACAATGGATGGATTTCCCCTGGCAAAGCAGGTCCCAAGACAATGACACTAGTTTGGATAATTACTCAGGAAGTTGTCTCATGGCACACAAAGGAGAGAATGAACAAAATTAAGACAGGACGTGGTAAAAGCCAAAAATCCTTTGATACTGAAGAGCTCACAATTGGACCTCAACCCACTAGAGAAAAATCTTCAACGAATCCCACCTTTGCCTCTGGATATGAGGTTCAATGACAGGAAATTGACTTCCTGTGCCAAAGGCATATTCTCAGGTTATTAGCTTCTTCTCATCTGGAGCATTTCTGGAACTGGTTTCCTTCCTAATAATAGTTAACATGGATGATTGACTTGAACAGGTTTTCACTTGTGCCTTTCTTAGGGCAGCTCACTCTAAGAACTGTTGGACAGGAAAAGGGGAAGCTGGACTTGGGCGTTGTTGGTTGGTGATTGTCACTGAGGGTCAGTGGGGGGTGCATCGAGCAAGAGCCCATTGCTAAAGGATGTTCTCAATGCAGATGAACAGAGTCACGAACCCCTGAATTGACTGTTTCCAGTTTTTCCTTCTTTGACAATTAATATGTTTATATTTTAATTTGTAGTTTTAAAGTGTGTGTGTGTGTGTGTGTGTGTGTGTGTGTGTGTGTGTGTGTGCTCTCGTGAATGTTTGTGTGATGCTCAGAACAGTCTTGAGTGTTACCAGCAGGAGCCACCCACCACTTTAGCATAGAGCTCACCAAGTAGGTTGGGCTGCCTGGCTGGGTAGCCCAGGGATTCTTCAGTCTTTGCCTCCCCAGCTAGCTAGAGCATGTCACCAAGCCCAACTTTTTACATGGCCATTGGAGATTAAACTCAAGTATTCATGTTTGTGGATAGGACTTTCCTTACTGAGCTAATCCCAAATTTATGCTTTATTTTTAATTGACACAGAAGAAACTGTACATATGTTTGGAGTACCATCTGGCTTTCTATACATGTATACATTGTGCAATGTTCAAATTAGTTTCACTACAAAAATATATAATAAAAATTATATAATGTATTCTACCCACTATAGTAAACAAGATGCATTTATTTTATTTTAATTTTTATATTTTTATGTTTTTATTTATTCACTTATTTTTGTTTATTGTTTTACATTTGCATATTTATATTATTGGCATTACAAACATCCTCTACTGCCTTCTGGAGTTCCCATTCCTTTCCTTCTAAATCTCTTCTTTCACTTAGTTTTCTAGTGTCTACATCCCTAGAGAAAAGTACACTCCTCCATCCAGCAACCATTAACAATCATTAGTATCTCAGGAAAGGATGGGGCGTCATGGGCACTAACTCTATCCACAGTGGAAAGTTGCAGTGTCCAGCCTTGCACAGTCTTCATAGCTGCTGGGTGTTTGTTCATGGTCGCATCAGCAATGGCTTAACTGAATGAGCTCATTCCACCATACTTTCCCCATCCCTGGACCTTGCATTCTTCACCTTTTCTCTTCTGTGACATTTGCAGGGCTTTGGGTATGGGGAAGAGATGGTTACAGATATTATGTTAATCACTCATTCTTAGAACTTTAATCAGATTCATGTATCTGCATTAACTTCACTCTGTGCAAAAAAGGAGCTTCTCCACCCTAGACTGAGAGCTGCACTGGTATGAGCATAAATGTTTAGAAAGCAGTCGGACAATGTGGTCACTTAGGGAAGCATTGACAGTCTCTTCCCCTGGGCCTCAGGGCTTCACAGCCATAAGCTCTTGGCCAGGTTTGCACCAGATGTGTATTCTTCCCCATAAATGGCATCAAAACTAAACCCAAATCAGATGGTTATCCCCCAAAGAGTCATGCCACTTTTGCATCATGGGTATATCGCATGCGGAGAAATAGTACAGCTGGACAAGACCCTTGATGAGTTCTTTCCCCTGCAGCCTGCATATCACCTATTGGTGCAAAGTGTGCTAGACACATGGGCACCAATTGAAGGCAGAGTTTAAATGACTTCACTAGACCCAAGATAAATGATAAATAGGTGTTTTATTAGGGAAGAACTTACACAGGTAAGAGTAAATAACTGATGTGGCCTTCCTTTTCTAGAAGATGCAGTCTCTGCCCTTCCAATGCTCTCTGAGGTCCAAGACAGTGCATGCCTGCAACTCCTCTACCTTAAAAGGTTCAAGTCTGTATCTGAAAGCACACCCAAAGGGTGTGGCCACTACTACAAATTCACTGGCAAGGCAAGATGCCACCACACAGCACCATCTTGATTGTTCTGTATCCTGTCACAAAAATGTGTGATGTCTTCAGCAATAGGGACTGGTTGCCAGCCAAGTGTAATCACAATAGCCTATTATTTGTCTAAGGGGATCTTAAACCTTTTTGGCCAATGGATTTATCTCCCATTTGGTACTGGGGTTCTTGTTTAAAGGCTAGTGACTTCTATGACTTCTATGAGCAGCAGGTTCTCCCGTTAAAAGTATCTGTCCCAAGCTTATGTTTTAAGTATATATATATATATATATATATATATATATATATATATATATATTAGTAGTTTTCTATGGTGTTTCCCTGCATCCTTAGTTTTTGTTAACTAGCTTTCCTACCTTCCAATCCCCCCACCCCAACTCTGTTTAACTCTTTCAAGCCTGGTGCCCAGGTCCCCATTATCTGGGGTTTGCACTCTCTCCTCTCTTAGTTTGTGCACATGCCTTATCTTTTCCTTTCTGGTCACCAGAGACATTGTTCAAGTTTAGATGCAGAAATCTATCCCTGTGAGTCTAAAATCTGCACATGAGAGAATGCATTGCATCTATTGGCCTGGGCCTGGGTCACCTCAGTATATCTTCAAGTTCTGACTATTTTTCTGCAAAATTCAGTTTCATTTCTATTTTAAAGTTGAGTAGAATTTCATTGTGTATATATACCACATTTAAAAATTATAGATATGGCTTATGGGCATCTAGGCTGGTTCTACTTCTTAGCTATGGTGAACAGAGGCGAGATGAACATGAATATGCAGGCATGCCTTTGCCCATGAATGGAAAACTGAGCCATATGGGAGTTCCATTTCAGCGACATAAGAAACATCTATCCATATTGATTTCCAAAGTAGCTGCACCAGTATGTGTGGTGGTGGTTTGTTTATGATCTAACAAATAAAGCTCCTCTGGATATCAGAGGGAAAAGCTTACCAGTCAGCCATAGCAGTGGCAGTGCACACCTTTAATCCTAGTACTCAGGAGACAGAGGCAGATGGATCTCTGTGAGTTCAAGGCCACCCTGAGCTACATGAAATTATTTCATTCTATAGAGAAACAGAGATCACACACAGTTGATCTTAGCACTTGGGATCCCACAACTTTAATCCCAGCACTAGAGAGGAATATAAGGTGGGAGGAGACAGGAGCTCAGCACAGTCTGAGATTTGGTGGAGACAGATACAGTCTGGAGATCCATTCGTAGGACAGGATCACCTTTTCAGTTTGAGCACTGGTAGAGGTGAGAACTCTCTGCTGGCTGACTGCTTTGTTTCTCTGATCTTCAGCTTTAATCCTGATATCTGTCTCTGGTTTTTATTATTAATGCCAATTATAATTTGTGCTGCATGTATGCATTCCCACCAATAGTGGATAAGGGTTCTCATTTGCCAACAATCTCACCAGCAACTGCTTTTATTTTGTGCTTTAGTTTCTACAAATGATTTTACTATCGATCTGCCACTAATAGAAATGCCTCTAACAAGCATTTTGAAAAACACTAGTAGACAACAAAAAAAGCTGATGCTAGAAGGTGGTGTATGAAATGGCCTCAGAGGGAGGTGAGGAGGACTTGGAACACAATAACTAAAGACACAAAATAAAAGAAATGTTAAAAGAGAAAATTTCACACTGGAAAAATAATCAGTAAACAACACAGAACAGCACAAACACATAGACACACAAGAGACACAAACACACGCATGCATGCAACACACACACACACACACAGAGAGAGAGAGAGAGAGAGAGAGACAGAGACAGAGACAGAGACAGAGACAGAGACAGAGAAGGAGGGAGAGGGGGGAATCAGATATGGCCCTGCAAGGCCTTTGCCCATAGATTCAGAAATCCTAGGAGACCAGTTTGTTGTGTGGCATGTAATCTTTGCCTAAGTATCAGCTGTTGAGGTGGAGACCAAATGCCTCCTCCTCAAGCTTTCCAGAGCTGTGAAGGTAGGGTAGAGGTGTCCTGGAGTAGTATGGGGTTGGAAATGGAGAACTGAGTTCCCAACTTCCCCTGTACTCCTGGTTGCAGTAGAAGCAGCTCTGCTTTCTGACTGGCGAGGATGCTCCTTAGGAGGATGGAGATGTTCCTGGTTCTTCATCCCTCCCTCAGACAATGGCAGTGGGAAGTTGGTAGTACACCTAGATATTTTATTTTCTGTGAGGCTTTTGTGAATGTGAGTGTGTCTGAGACCTCTTTCTCTGCAATTTGTTTTTTTCTTCTGGCAGTTTCAGAATCATTGGCTTTATGATAAGGCCTATGATCCATTTGTGTGTGTGTGTGTGTGTGTGTGTGTGTGTAGAGTGAAAGATAAGGATCTAGCTTCACCTTCTACAGGTGGGTACCCATTTTTACCCCCAGCATCATCATTTTTTGAAGAGGCCGTGATTTGTGTTTCTATGGGTTTCTGCTGTGTATATTATCCATGTCCCAATAAAACATTCTCCATACTATAGAACTTCCCCCATCCATTTCCTCTTAGAAGCCGCCCTTCTTCCCAACAACTACCAATCTTTGTCCAACCCTGTACATTGCCTTTTCCAACTATAATGTCAATGGAGTCAAATCATGTTTATCATTTTTAGCTCAGCTTTCTGACTTAGCAAAATGCATTTTCCCTGGGATATTCTATGAGTCTACTGAGCATTCTCTGGTCCCCTTTCTTTAATCACTGACTAGCATGTAATAGTCCACTATCTGTTCAGTAGGTGAAGGACATCCAAGTTGCCCAATTTAGGGCAACATTAAATAAAATTGCAAACATTTCCTATACACGTTTTTGAATGAATATGAACTTGCATTTCATTTCACTTAACTATATATTAGGAACACAGTTTCTGTGTGTTGAAATTTACATAACAAACTTTTGAGTAGTTTGCATTCTTACCAGCAATAAAAGACAGTATTTGCATTCTGTGTTCCTTCCAGGGTTTGAAGTTGTTGCATTCTGTTTGAATTTTAGCCATTCCAATATGCATTGATTGGGGGTTTATTATGGTATCAGACTTTAATTCCTTATGACAAGTAACTGAGTATATTTTTAATTAAATTACTATTATATATATTTTTATGTCCTGACCACAGTTTCCTGATTGGAGATGTCATTCTGTAAATATGTTTCTCTTATTGGTTAATGAATAAAGCACTATTGCCAAATAGAAGGCAAAATAGGCAGGACTAGGAGACAAAGAGGATGCTGGGAGATGTAGTAGGGAGAGTCAAGATGTAGGGACTTAAAGGAAGAGGTTCAGACCCTTTCTCTGGTAAGATAAGACCACGTGGAAACACTTAGATTAATATAAATTGGTTAATATTTAAGACACAGTTAGTTGATAAGAAATGCTAGTAATTGGCCAATAGCTTTATATCTAATACAGTGTCTCTGTGTGTTACTTGGGGGCTGGAGGGGACCAGGCTGGAGGGAAAACTGCTTGTAACAGTTTCCCCTCCCTCCTCTCTTCCCCTCTTCTTCCCTATCCACTCCTCCATTTCTTTTCAGAAAAGGGAAAGTCTCCCATGGTTATCAACCATATTAATATGCCATATTAATGGCATATCAAGTTGCACAAGTTGCAGTAGGACTAGGCACCTTCTCTCATATTAAGTCTGGACCAGGCAACCTTGTAGAAGGGTCCCAAAAGCAGGCAACAGAATCAGAAACACCCCCTGCTCCCACTGTTAGAAGTCCCACAACTGTTACATAATATGCAGAGGGCCTAGTCTGTTCCATGCAGGCTCCGTGGTTGTCAGTTCAGTCTCTGCAAGCTCTTATGAACCTAGGTTAGTTGATTCTGTGGGTTTTTGTGTGGTTCCCCTGACTCCTATGGCTCCTAAAATCCTTCCTCCCCATTTTCCCACAGGATTCCCCAAGCTGTACCTAATATTTGGCTGTGGGTCTCTGCATCTGTTTCCATCAATTGCTGGATAAAGCCTCTCTGATGGCAATTGGTCTAGTCAGCAATCTATGACTATAGCAGAATGTCATTACGGATTATTACTTTGACTTTTTTTTTTTTTAAACCAATCATGTTTGGTTCTATCCTAGGTCTTTGGGCTATCCAGCATCTGCCCTTCAGGCAGTATGGGGGGGAGGGGCTCCCTCTTTTGACATGGAACTCAGGCTGGATCAGTCATTGGTTTGTCAGTTCCACAATTTCAGTGTCACCTTTACCCCAGTACATCTTGTAGGCAGGATAAATTGTAGGTCAAAGGTTATGAGGCTGAGTTAGTGTCCCAATCCCTCCAATGGAAGTCTTGCTAGGTCACAGAAAATGACCAACCTGTTCAGGCTATGTATTCCCTATTGCTAGGAGTCTTAGCTGGGGTTACCCTTGTAGATTTCCGGGAATTTCCATTGCACTACGTTTCTACCCCACCATGAAATGTCCCCCCCTTTCCAGTTGTCTCTCCCCAAACTGAATATCTTTAAAAGACTTGATTCCCTTACATATTTGATAAACTTTGGTCAAATTTCTCTTCAGAATTTTTCCTGCTGTCCTTTCTTTACTCTGCTTTCTATTTTATTTTATTTTGGACAGTATTGCATAGACCAGTTAGCCACGAACTCAGTATGTAGTGTGAAGTAGCTGTGAGCTCTGGGTCTTTCTGCCTCAGCTCTCTTCCTTGTGTCAGGATTAAAAGCACATGACTTGTTTTGGTGCTTTCTTACTTAAGGGTTTAAAACCATTCATGTATTTTAGATACAAGTTATTTATCATATATGTGATAGGCAAGTATTTGTTCCTTGAGTAGTTTGTGTTTTCTTCCTTAAGATTTTTTTTTTCACACAGGGCAGTTTTTCATTTGAATAGCGTTTAATTAACTAGGTTTTAAATGTCAAGGATTGGAAAGATGGTGCTTTGTTTAAAAACTCCAAATCCATCATCATGAAGATTTTCCCCTACATTTATTTTTTTGTATTTTTACTGTTTTTCATTTGATATTCAGTCTATTGCCTTATTGAATTAACTTTCCACTTTTATATATATCATAACATATATAGTGAGTTCATGTTTTTTACTTATGGTCATCCACTTGTTCTATACTCTGTGTTGAAGGTACTCTACTATAGTGTTTTGACTGTATTTGTGTCTTGTCTTTCTGATCTCTCAATTCTAGTTCAATGACCAGTAATTTTTGACAAAACCATTGTATCCTAGATATCATAGTTTATACTAAGTTTTCACAGTTGTTAAGATTAGCTGTATACCTTCTTTTTTTGGAATAGTTTTGCTTCTTTCTTTTATCATCATGATATTTTTCTAGGTCTACTACTCAACATCACCAGAATCAAAACTACACTTGTAAAAGTTAAGATAACTATTGTCATCTTCTGTGACATTGTTCCGTGCACAGTCTTCTAAAGAACAATGGTCATTAAAACACACACTGTGGTATAATACTTTCTGCAGTAAATGTTAGTTGTTATTACTACCATTATATCATCATCAATTCTACCCTACAGGACAAATAACAACTCGATTATAATATGTCAAGCTGCTTTGAAACTGGAGAACGCCATGTGAATGTCATTTTTCTCTTTTCTCTTTTGAAATCAGTGCTTACCACATGCAGTTCACATATATATGAATGGAAAACAAAGGTTCCAGATGATAAAACAAGACAATATCCTTGAGACTTCAGGATGGGAAAAAGTTATTGAATAGTACACAAAATTATAATGAATTGGCCAAACAAGAAAACCAACCCATAAATGGATGAGACCAGAAGTCAGAATTCTGTTTATTAAAGTATATTTTTCAAACCTTTGTATGTGTGTATGAGCCTGTGTGCATCTGTGTGTGTATGTATGTGTGTGTGTCCGTATGTATGTGTGTGTGTCCGTGTGTGTGTGTGTGTGTGTGTGTGTGTGTGTCTGTGTGTCTGTGTGTCTGTGGGTGTGCAGGTGCATGTGATGGTCAGAGCACAATCTCATGTGCCAGTCCTTTTTCACCTTGTTTGTTTCTTGTTTGCCACTGTTGTCACCAGACTAGCTGGGCCCTGAGCTTCTGGGGTTCTCTGTCCCTTCCCCTCGCCCATCTTTCTATAGGAGTGTTGTGATTACAGATGTGTGCCACTGGATTCTACATCTAGTTTTATGTGAGTTCTGAGGATCCACTCTCAGGTTCTCATTTTTATGCCAGCTATTCATTGGCATGTTTCACAGGAAAATTATCCTTTGGTAGATGATTTATAGGCTCTTAGTCATATCCAAAGGCAGCTTCTATGGTTAGTTGTACAATCTTGACTTAGACATCTCTGTTCGTCTAATGCAATCTATCTACCAAAAATTAGAGGAAACCAAGAAGGTAGGCTCATATTGTATAATCTTTTGCTATTGTGATTTATTTTTAATTTTTTTATATATGTTTTTTTTTCTTTTTAAAGGTATTAAGTTTATTGTTATTTAAGATGCCACAAGGTAACTAATCCATCAGGAAACGCTCATGTTTATTCAGTTATTTAAGTTTAGTGTAGATTCCACAGGTAACTAATCCATCAGGAAACTCTTGTGTCTGCCTTTTCTTTTGACTTACAAGTATAAGTGTGTAGAGGTGTCTCTGTACTTCAGAAAAAGGAAAAGACAAGAGACCTCATGGTCCAACTGGTACTCATGTGGGTGGTACAGTCTTCTCTAAATCTCCACTGTCCCCATATCTCCCTCGTCTTTACATCTTGTCATTTTTACATGTAGCTCAGAGTAGCCTCAGCTCACAAACTTCATGACCCCTTTGATCTTTTAAATTTTAAATTAATCCCAGGGACATAACATTGGTTTTAAACAAAGGAGTCCTTGGGACAATGAGATGGCTCAGTGGGAAAAGATACTTGCTACCATACCTTGAAGACCCAACTTCAACCTCTAGGACCCATATGGAAGGAAAGAGCTGACTCCTTCAAGTGGCCCACTGCACCCTTAAACACACACACACACACACACACACACACACACACACCACACCACACACACACACACAAAACACACACACACACACACACACCTGTCTGTCTGTCTGTCTATCTGTCTATCAACTATGAGTTTTTTATTCATAAGAAACACTTAAATTTTATTTTTTTGGTTTATTTTTTTATTTATTTATTTATATAACCAAGTCCATTTAAATGGAAACAAACATTTATAGACAATATTTGGGAATTTGGGCGTTGTTCTTTCCAAACTACTTCCTGCTGGTAAGGGGCGCTGTCATGGGGGATTCGAAGAAGATTCAGATATCCTGGCTGTAGTCTGTAGGGCTGTTTTGTCCAGCTGTTTTGAATGTAGGATCAGCTTGTACTCTGTTTCAGGCAGTCTGGCGTGATCAAACCACATTAGTCTGGAAGGAATCCACATCTTTTCATTTTCTGTGGAAACAAAAATAGAAATCCTTTTCCCCAGTAACTTGTCCTTCAACTTAAATTTTGGAGTCAAAGCATTTTTTTTTTAAATTTAATTTATTATTTTACATGTGGATCCCAGTTCCCTTTCCCTCCCTCCCTCCCTCCCTCTCTCCCCCCTTCCCTCCCTTTTACCCTCTCTGCCCTCTCACATGCACTCTAACCACCCCTCCCCTCCCATCCCCCCACCCCAATTCCATATGTAGGGGAATGCCATCCAGTTGGGGTCATGTAGATCTGACAGGTCATGTGAAGTAGGGACTAGGACTTCTCTCCTGTCTCTAGATTAAGGCAGTTATCCCTCCATGGGGGATATGTTTGCAAAGTCCTTTTGTGCACCAGGGATACATCCTGGCTCCACTGTCTGAGGTCCCTTAGACTGCTCAGTCCTTCTGGCTGAGACCCATATTCAGGGGGGGCCTGAGTCAGTCCCATGCTGGCTTCCCAGCTATCAGTCTGGTTGAAACACTTAAATTTTAAACAAGTGTTAGCCAGTTTAGAAGCTGTTCACAGAACCAAGTCCATTGTCTTTGCTACCGTAGGAGTTTCCTGGTGAAAGACTGAACCAGCAATTAGAGACGTTACAGATGAGGAATACACACGTCCCCTGCCTGGTATCTGTTGCAGTTGCCCTTTCTTCAGTCACCCACAGCTGGAGTAATTGGATCTTTAGGCACAGGTTAATGGGATAATTAGGCAAACACGATCAAACTTGTACACTGTGAGGAAATGGATGAGGGCTGTCTCCCAGCCTCCTGTTGAATGTGCTACTTCCTGCAACCTGTTCTTCATTTCTATGGGCAATAAAGTAGGAGATGGATTAGCTGAAGTGATTTTGTCTGTCAGTGGGCAGAAGTGGGACTTGATTTAAATGACTATTTTTTTTAAAGAGGTTGGCTACTGGAATAACTAGCTGGAGATGGAATGGATGAGGCACACCTCTTTCATAAGGAAGCTGATGCAATTTGGCCCCCACACTTCACAAAGTACACTGGATATGATGTTCTCTTTAGTATAGTAACAGGGAGCTTATCAGGGATGCTCTTTTGCCATAGGCTTTTCCAAGAAACAGAAAATGACACAATTTCAGGGAAGCATGTTCAGTGGACTTAGCAGCGATCAACAAATAGGGCAAAGGTCCTAAAGCAGAGAAGGCCAGGGGAACTGTCTTCTGAAGACTGTTATGTATGCCATTCCTTTTTCAGGTCTTTATTTCCGAGTTCTGACTGCTTAAGGGTATGCCATAAGACCTCTTGGGAAATATGGTGAATGAGTACACAATGCCTTTCCAGAAAGATCTACCTGGTGTGTGTAAGCACATGGCAGTATATGTGGCATAGGGATCAATTATCAGCCCCTCTTAACACGTATTTGCTAGTGAGTTCTACCCACTCCTTTTTTTGTCTGACAATACCACTCAGAGAGTCTCTGAATGATAGAAACTGGAGAGTGATGTGCAGTAGGAAACAACAATACAGTGTGTTCAGAAAAGGAGCTGAGAGGGGCCAGTGAGATAGGGTATGTGCATGCATGAGTGCGTGCGTGCGTGGGTGCATGTGTGTGTGTGTGTGTGTGTGTGTGTGTGTGTGTGTGTGTTGGGTAAAGGCTTCTATAGTACTAAGTTTAACAACCTGAGTTTGATTCCCAGGACCCACATGGTAGGAGTATGAGTACATTTGAGTGGAGGTCAAGGCAGCTTCATGGAGTTGGTTCTCTCCTTCCAACTTTAGGACTCAGATCAACAGGTTTTATAGCAACTGTCTTTGCCTGCTGAGCCATCTTGCTTGACCTCAATTTTGAGAACTGGCCAAGTATTTCATGGGCTGATCCTTAACTGGGGCCATCTGCTGTCTTTCTCATGGTTGAACAGGAGTTATAAAATTTGATGAAAAATCTGAAACAATGTGTTGTTCTTAACAAATCAAGGGCATATACTATCAATTAAACTTACTATGACTGGTGCTGGTCTGAGAGCTCCCATTCACCAAGTATAAGGTAGCATTTTCAAGATTTTCCACTATGAAATTACTCTTTTCCCTCTCTTACTCAGTTCTGCCTGGTTTGCAAGGAGGTAATTTGTACAGTTCTCCCCCAGAGAGTGAATTGTTGTACATTAACCAACATCTAGGTTGTCTTAAGTAGAAAAGAAAGACTCCCAACAATTATTTGGAACTCTTCCACACAAGAATTGGCTTGTTTTTTATTTTATTATTTTAACTTTCTATCCTATTTTTTTTAGTCACTTAAAAAAAATGTACTAGCAGTTACTTGTGAGTAGTCCATTATATTTTGGGTTATTGTCAAATAATAAGCCAATATTACTTTTTCAACTTTGTGGAGGGTTTCCTGCTCTCCCTTCCCTTGCTCTCCTCCATCTCTTCTCCTCCTCCTTGCTTTCTCCCCTCCCTCTATGCCTCCCTCTCTCTTCCTTCCTTCATTATCCCCTTCCTTCCTTCCTTATTCCCTTCCTGTTTTCCTATACTATAAGAGTCCCCAATGGGAGATGTCATTCTGTATATATGTTTCTCTTATTGGTTAATGAATAAAGCCCTGTTGACCAATAGATAAGGCAGATAGGCAGGGCTAGGAGACAAGGAGGATTCTGGGAGATGTAGCAGAGGGGAGTCAAGATGTAGGCTGTGAGTGAAATAAGAGGTCCAGTCTCTCTCTCTCTCTCTCTCTCTCTCTCTCTCTCTCTCTCTCTCTCTCTCTCTCTCTCTTACTCTGTCTCTGGTAAGACCATGAGTAGAAATGAGTTAATAGCTAAGACAAAGCTAGCCAAGAAGAAGGTCTAGTCATTGGACAACAGCTTTATAATTAAGACCGGCAGGAAAGTGCATACATATATTCTTATTCAGTTTTATAATAAACTATTCTTCTAAGTAACCTTTTAATTGGATAAGGGCACTAGCAACCACATCCTGGGCATTTGAAGTGCTGGCTATTTGAGGGTTGTCATTACTGCTAGGACAATTCAGCAGACCAAGTAAGAAGCACATATATGTATAGTAACACATATATTTATGGAAGTATCTTGGGGCATGCCGACTTAGTTACTTTATTATGATGTGAAGAAATGGGAAATCTACTGAAGTGTTTATTAGGGACTACAATTCAGATGGTGAGTCCATGGCCATCATGGTAGGAATCATGACAGCAGGCAGGCAGGCATGGTGCTGGAGCAGTATTACATTTTATCCGCTAGTAGGGAAAAGGCAGAGGAAACAGCTAACAGAGAATGGCATTGGCTTTTGAACCTCAATGCTCACTTCCACAGACATACCTTCTCCAAAAAGGCCATACTTCCTAAACCTTCTCAAACATTTCCACCAACTGGGGACCAAGTTCAAATATTTGAGCCTATCGTGTATGTGGGGTGTATTGTCATTTTTCAATACCACATATGCTGATGTCTCCAACTCTAATCCACTATTGTGTGAGTCACTATCCATCCATCTGTCCCTTGCTTCTACTTCACTTTCCATGCCAACAATCCTGGTTTTTGCCATTTGCCATCTATTTCAGTGCATGTTTGGCAATGTCAGGGTGGCTACTTACTTTAAAAGCCTCTGAGAAAATTTTATCAGTGAAAGTGCTTGTGTACAATTCCTCTTGCCTTTCTTAAAGACTCTATTTCCAACATTGCTCTGGTGAACATTTGGTTCTTCTAACCCCCTTTATGTTATCTTTCACTTTATCACATCAAAATATGCATCAGAGTGACTATTACAAGCTCAGTTTTGGAAGTTTTCAGAAGTTATCTTTCATGCATTGGTCCCCTACCTTCTACTGTCTTCACTGTGACCATCTTTGCTCTTCTTCCTTCATGCTTTATGGCCATCCACTGGAGAACAAGAGCTGGGCATGTACACTCGGGGACTTACTATTTATGCCTTTCTTCTATTATACACAGTCACATTAGATTTGGGACACCCCCCACCCGCCACACATCTCCCCAGCACTCATGCAACCCAGTCACTATGTAATCAAAGATGACCTTGAACTTCTCACCCTCCTGTCTCCACTGCCCTGTGCTGAGTTCTGAGCATTGACCCCAGAGCTTTGTGTTCACTCCACAAATGTTCTACCTTGAGCTTCATGCCTAGCTGGGGATATATTAATGTGGCAAATTTAATGTTAAAGGGAAGGAATGTGAATGAGCAAAACTACTGTCTAGAGTCTTTGCTAGGTCATCCTTACTTCATTTTCTAGACTCTGTCTTAGTATGTGCATTGATGTCTAAACTTTGATAATTCAGAAATTAAAAAAATAATTATTAGAGAATTAGGAATAAAGGTGTAGGGGGCACAGAAGAATTTTAGGCTGAAAATACTCTGGGTGGTAATGATGAATGCATATCGTTTTACATTTGTCTAAACTCATGGAATGCCTGTCAAGCAGGAGCTCTAATGTGAACTACGGTCTGGAGAGGAAATGATGTGTTGACAGAGGCTCATCAGCAATGACAGGTGTACTGCTCTGTTGCTCAGGGTTAATTAATGTGTGTGTGTGTGTGAAGTTATGTGTGTGGATGCACTGACAATACAACAAGGAAATCTATGTTGTCTGCCTTCTGCTGTGATGTTAAAATTGTTTGGAAATGGTCTTTAAATAAAAAAAGGATTGGTTTAAAAGTTCTTTATGTCTTTACAGAGGCCTCATATCTGTTCTTCTGTGAGAGACCCAAGTCCACATCATCCAGATCATTAGCTAGGATAAGGCTTCTTGACAGTTACTGAGGAATGTCAGAAATGATGTATAAGCGTGGTCTGAGGATGGCAATGCTAAGCCTACACAGAGAAGGTTTCCTAGACCAGATATTGGGATATTTGTTTATCTCAGTATATAATTCCTCAGACTAGAACAATCCCAGGCTTGCTTATAATGCACCAATTAATGTGTGCATACATAGCTATTACTAATTACTTCTAGATGTCAAGCTAGAATATTGAGATGTATGAATTGGACTCAAAATTGATGATTATCATTTGTTTCCAAGTTCTTTTCTAGAGAGAACCATTATTTGCATGGAAGCAATTACTGTGAGTGTCCTTCCAACTGCAGGTGGAAGCAGTGTTCTGTTATAGAGGGCTGGTGTTGCATTTAAATGTTTTGAAGTGACATGTGGGGAAGACAAATGACAGTTTTTAATAGTTTGTTAAAAACACATCTTCTAATCCTGAGGCCTTTCAGCTAGAAAGGGTGAGGTGAGCCACATTTGGATGCAGAACACCAGTCTTACCTCTGTGGATGTTATTAAGGTTCTTTTACACTGGAAGAAGTAAAGTCAAGGCTGAATTAGCTGACAGAATGCAAAGGTCACTTTGACTAGACAGGGAGAAAGTGCAATGGGACCACAAGTTACAAGAGTCTACTTGTAGATAAACTCATAGTTGACTTCCTTATTATATTTGTCGAGATGTCCATTTTATCAGATCATACACACATGGTACACAAAGGGCACATATGTTAGCAATCAGAAGAGGTGGGGAGATATAACATATAAAAGGGGCCAATAAAACATGAAAAAGCCAGGGAGCCCAGCTCTGGCGTGCACTTGCATCCGTTCCTTTTCTCAGTGCTGAAGCGTAATACCTGGCATAAGCGATTTTGGAAAGAGAATGTTTATTTGGGCTCACAGTTCAAGGGTACTGTTCACCACAGTGGAGAAGGCATGGCACGAGGGGTGTGAACATCACAATCAGGGAGGAGAGATGAACAATGGTGCTCAGCTCACTTTCTCCTTTTTGCCCAGTCTGGAATCTGTCCACAGTTATGGTGGGTATCCCCTCTTCAGCTAAAGCTTTCTAGAAATACTCTCACAGACGTACTCAGAAGTCGGTTTCCAGTCAAGTTGTCATTGAGGATTCACAGCGCACAAATGCCACTATTCATGCAGAAGGAGAGATGTAGAGATGAGTATTTGGCCATATCAGAGCCAGGGCTAGTAGGCTGTGCCAGTTTTGAGGGAAGATAGGACAATAGGAGAGGATGATGGTAGCTTTGTGGGATAGAGAAGTTGTAGGTTGCCTCCAACTTTTTCCTCTGTCTCCTTTTTTGTAACTAATACAGGCAATCAGGAACAACGAGGAAAAATCCTAATAGAGATGATGAAGGTTTTAGTTATGAATACAGAGCGTGATTTTTTTTATTTTATTGAACTATTTACATTTTGAGCCAAATAATTCTGTTTGGGAAGATCGCAGGTTTGCAGGGTGTTTACAACATCTCCAGCATCTATGTATTAGACACCAGAAATGCCTTGCCACTGTGAGATCCAAAGTGACATGGGTACCTGGAATCATGAGAATTTGTAATTTTTTGGCTGGCTTATTTCACATAGGGCAAGATCCTGCATGATGAATATTTGGGAAGCTTTTAATTATGACTATTGTGGATAATTCTGCTGTAATCATGGGCAGACAAATATTTTGCAAGAATTCACTTTTGACTCTTTGGGGTTACTCTGAAGCAAAATAGCTTAATCATATGCTATTTCAATTTAAAATTCTTCTGGAAATGAATAGCTTCTTTCTCTGGTACCTCTACTGCTTCAGATTCTGTTTGAAGAACATTTTATGTATTCTGGGTACATATTTTTTATGATATATGTGGTTTGTATCATTAAACATTTTACAAGTCTCTTCTGGATTAAAATTTTGTTGATATTAAAGTTATATTTTTCTTCTTTTAATTTACTATATTTTATATAAATGATCATACCCTACTTCATAGACTTAACTATTTCATTCTCTTTTTTTCTTATGTGTTTTATAGTTTTAAGTCCTGCATTTAGGTCTTAATTCATTTTAGGTTAGTTGTATGTGAGGTTTGTATGTGTTTTAGCTTGCATCACTAAAGTAAGTGTGTGTGTGTGTGTGTGTGTGTGTGTGTGTGTGTGTGTGTGTGTGTGTGTAAAACACTGTCTAATGTATCCCAGGATGGTATCACACTCGTTATAGCTGAGGATGACCTTGAACTCCTGATCTTCCTGCTTCTACTTTCGGTTATAGCAGTCAGCAAGATCTTTAACTTTTAAAGAGAAGTGGATCTCTTTCTCTGATGGTTTGGGAGGTTCCAGTCCAGGAGTGCTTGACCTTGTTCTGGGCTTGCAGCAGGGCAGTATCTCATGGTGAGAATACATGGTAAGATCAATATACCCATCTTATGGTTCTAAAGTCAAGAGAATCAAGTAAGAGGCAGAGACTGGGGTCCCATCATCTCCTTAAATACCTGGTGCCTAAAGATCTTCATAACAGCCTCACCTGTTGAAGATTCTACTGCCCAGTGGCAGTATCATTCTAAGGCCTATGTTTCATACACAGATTTAGTCATTTAAGAGACAAATGATAGTGGTATGAAATACAGGTTGAATTTTAGTGTGATTGCTGTTTTTACTCTTTATTCTTTGGCTCTTTTGATGGTGCTATCTAGCTTCCATATAAATCACACACACAGAGGCTCATTCTTATGAATGCCTGGCTTTGGCTTCACAAATTTCTAGACAGCTTTCCTTAACTTCAACTATGCCATCTACCTTTGCCTCCATCCAGACTTTTACCTTTCTCTCACTTTGGTATATCTTATTTTCACTCTGTGTGGCTGTGTGGCTGTGTGGCTGTGTGGCTGCGTGGCTGTGTGGCTGTGTGGCTAGCTCCTAGCATCCTCCTCCCCTTGTTCTTGCTCCTCCTTCTCTTCCCACTATTCTCTATGCCTGTCTGGTCCACATATCCTTTCTTGCGAAGCTGTTGGCCATTTGGCTTTTTACTAGACCAGTCAAATGTTTTAGATAGGCAAAGTAACACAGCTTCACAGAGTTAAAAAAAGCAACATAAAAGAATGCAACACATCTTTGCATGTTCCACAACTGTTCCACAGCATAAACAAATGTAACACATCTTAAAATAATATTCCATGATACTATAGTGTTTCTTCATATAGATGTTTAGTTGGTCCCACAACAATATTGAATTTCTCAGATCATGAAAATAGTATATGATCCCATTTTGAAGGCACTCTTACATTTTTTCCAATAATGTCTTTAAGTATGTATTTATACCTTTGGTTACTTATTTTTAAATATCTATTTTTTTCAGTTTACAAAAGCTTCATCTAAAATTTTCTATTTTTTCACATATGTGCTGCCAGTTTATAGGAATACAATTTACCTTATATTTTAATCTTATCTTTTACAACTCTTATAATAATCACTTAGCATTCCTAGTAGATGCCTAAGATTTTCTTCACTGACAATCATATCATCTGCTAATGGGAAAACAGGAAATATTCGGTTCTTTATGATCTGCATTTGCTATTGTTTGCCAATGCCTCCATTTCCACAGATTCATTTTATTTTTTCACTCTTCCTCTCTCCCTCTCTCTCTCTCTGTGTGTGTGTGTGTGTGTGTGTGTGTGTGAGTGTGCATATGACTGTGGTGCCTACAGAGTGTTTTAATTAAAAAAATGGCACATGAGAGAAAGAGCTTAGTTGGAGGGGTTTTTATCAGGGGAAAGTGAATGGGAAAAGGAGAGAGGGGAAAGGAGACTGGCCTCTGGGGACAGGAGTGGCAGAAGGCAGAAGAGAGGAGAGGAGAGGAGAAGACAGAGGCAGAGAGAGAGAGAGAGAGAGAGAGAGAGAGAGAGAGGGAAAGGGAGAGGGAGAGGGAGAGACAGGCAGAGAAGCAGAGAGCAGGAGAGGTAGGAGGGCCCTTTTAAAAGGGAATGTAGTGAATGTGCACTTAGTGTGCACAGGTGGTGCTCTTAATGGCTGCAGCTGAGGGCATATCCTGTCAGAACCCAGCCAGTACAGATGCCTGAATAACACAGAGATCAGAAAGTTGGGTCCCTTAGAGCTCCAGACACAAGTAATTGTACCTAATGTGGATTCTGGGATGCCAACTCTGGTCTTCTGCAAGAGGAGTACACACGTTCACTTAAGTGTAAGGACACATGGAGGTAAGGCTATGTATCCTTGCCTTGTTTCTGGTCTTGGGGAACTTGAATTCAGTCACTCACCCACCACTGGGGATGTTAGCTACTGTTTCTGAGGATGTCCTTTTTCAGTTCAAAACTCCAGTTACTGTGTGCTAATTGCCTGAGAGATTTTATAATGAGTTTTGTTGAATAGTGAGCATGCATCTGTAGAAATGGCTACTGGAGTTTCCCTTTCATCTTGTTAATAGAGTGAATTGCTTTGATTTTCAAATGTCAAGGTGGCCTTGAATTCCCATGATTAATAGGAAGTCCTGGTGAGATCCACTATTAGATCAATTTTCTCCTATTTTAAGGAGTTTTGTACCTATGTGCAGAAAGTACTTTGTAAAATATTTCCTCTTCTCTTTTATCATAAATTTGTTGTGAATGTGTGCTTTTCCTTCACTGTTTACCAGAGCCACTGGTGAATGTTCAGTACCTTCTCATCTAAGTATTTGATCTTTGTATTGTTCTGTTATTCTGGATGTTTGCGACCACCACTGATTTTCCAGTTGTTCAGATTGAAAATTAAAGATAATTGCTTTGCCACATAACCCCCCATTTATTTTTATCACGTGACCCTGGATACTTTCAGCAATACCCACTTTGTGTCCTGCTTCTTCACACTGTCCTTTCTGCCAAGCTTAGAACAGTGCCAACTTTAGCTTAGCAATGTTTTACAAAATGGTCACAAGCTATTCAAATAAACAAACAAAAACCTGACCTGTACATCGCTATAGAGATATTTAAACTCCAGCATAGTTCCCCTGTTTAATGTATATCAACCAGCATGCCCTTCCTGACCATCTTTACTTAGATGGTCTTTTCATAACATACAATTGGCTCTAAAATTTCTTTTCTTTTCTTTTTTTATATCTCTACCTTCTAACTCTTTCTTTTTCTGTAACCCTTGCATTTATCATTGGTTTGAATTTCTCAGGCACAGGATGGATGAGCAGACTTCAGCAGCTCAGTTTTTTAGTGTCTGTTTTCATAAGACTAATGTTGGGTTGATTTTACTTCACCTCTCGTAGATGTAATAGGCATTGCCATTATTTCAGTAAAACAGGGCATCACACTCATTATACCACCATTATTTCCATGTAATGTAAACCTAACTTGTGTGTTTTGACCCCTGCCTACCCCAGCACACAATTTTCTTAAGGCTGACAACGGTCTATTTCCGCTAGAAAAGTCAAAAGTAGTAAATTATCCCCTCTAAGCAGACTGTGGTCCCCAACAAAGCCCATAAAATGTGTTTAGCTTAATCAACTGTTATTGGAAATGGGAACTGTTTTCAAATTGCTTCAAAGAAAAACAAACCCACAAACTGGTAAACATGCACTTGGCACAGAAATGCAGCTTCACTGAACGAAACATTTAAATCGAGAGCGTGGAAAGAGAGCTAGAGTGAGAAGCATCCGTGATGAGGCCTGGAAAACAGACATGTCAGCAACAATCAACTTGTTTAATAAGGTTAATAATAGAGAAAGTCCCTTAAAGAGGAATTGTTATCACAGTTGAAGACCAGCTTATTAAAATGTTAATGCCTGAGGCAGAAGCAGACTGTCTTCTTCCTTGCCAGAAGGACAGCCTTTTCAGGAATTGCCATCGTCCAAAGCACATGGAAGTTAGCACTGCAGAATAAAAATATTTGAGATCTGGACTAGACACACACCAAAGGTCTGAACATGACTAAAGTATGAATAGGATTCGTACACTCTTTTGTTTTATGGTCAATATTAGCAGTATCCACTGCACTAAGATTTTGGATATGGAAATCTAGTGAAAGAGGTTTCAAATGGAGGTATAAACCTTCTGTGGTTGCTGAAGCCCTCTCTACCCTCCCCATGGATGGAGCACCCTCTGAGCCCTTCTGAGTCACACGTACTCTGCTTTGGTCTGCTGCCTTCCCATGGTCTCTGTTTTAGTTTCTGATCTGGGAACCACGTCTTAACCCATCTGTAGTTAAAGACTCAGAATGCTAGAAATTTCTTACATCCTCTGGAGGCTTGTAGGAGCAACTGTTCCTGAAACACTGGGGCGTGGTTCAGGGGAGCTGGGGACAGTTAGGCCTGACACTATTCTGTGACTTAGGAGAGGACTCTTTGCAACTCTTCCTGAATTTCCAGCAGGAGTTTCTCCCCACAGCTCAGAGGCCACTTTGGGAACTTCACAGGAAGTCTGCAATAGTCCAGTAAGGAGAGCATGAACTGTTTTGCATATGCAAGCTGATGGTGTCTGGGGAGTGTTGTTCAATGGTTAAGTCATTGTTTACCCCCTTGTAGCATTTTTGATTTTTTTTTCACTGCTGGGGATAAAACTGTGCGTCTGTTTATAGGATACTGATAGCTGCCTTGAACATTCCCTCCTACTCATGCCCTCCCCTCCTCCCCCTTCTCTCTCTATACAGCTCTTCATGCCTGCTTTACCTAATCTGGCCATAGAGAATTGTCTTAGTCACTCACTGTGCTTTCCTTGCCTGTATGCAAGTGGATGATGGGACGTGTTTCCTGTTGTTGTGGTGGTGATGTGTGTGTGTGTGTGTGTGTGTGTGTGTGTGTGTGTGTGTGTGTGCGTGTGTGAAATCTATTGTGGTGGTAAATGGAATCTGCTGCTACCCTTTAATGTTGTAGGTGCTCCTGTCTAACAGGTTTTCCCTAGGATTTCTGGGAGAACACATGGTCCAGTTCATAGTACTGCAGTGATGGGCAGGTGGGCATTCAGTGAACATAGTTCGGATAAGTTATGGGAACATATACTTTATAAACAAGTTTCTCATGTGAAAGGTCTTTGCAGAATGGAGAGTATGGTACTAGACCATCCATAAGTGAACAAGGACAGGTGGAAAAGTGTATGTCTCTTGCAACACAAGTAGCTCCTTTTCACTTCTGGTTTGCTATTGTAACCTTGCTACCTGCTCTGTTACTTGGACCCCGATTTACCTGGGGGTTCTCAAACACACCATTAAACAGTCTATCTTTTAGACATCCCTAGTTGGGTTAAGGGACATTTTCCTAAAAGCAGAAGATCAGTTGTCCTAGCCTATGCAGTAAAAGGCTGTCGCAAAACCAAAATTTTGAAAATACATTAAAAATGTTGGTTTCATAACTTACATAAATTTCTTGTTTTTATATTTGTCTATACTTTTCAGGTGCATTTTGGCATTTTGGGGAGTAAGCAAAGTAAGTTTTAGAGGTCAACCTTTCCCTTTAACCAAAACCCCATGCTATACAGTGGGAGCCTAAAGTTAGATACAGCTCAGGGGTTCAGAGCACTGGTTGCTCTTTAAGAGGATCCATGTGTGATCCAGCTCCTACACGGTTGCTCACCACCATCTATAGACCTAGTTCCAGGGGTTCTAATGCCCCTTTCTTGTCTCCACAAGTACTGCATGCAGGTGATACACTTATACATAGGTAGACAAAACACACACACACACACACACACACACACACACACACACACACACACACACCCCTTTGTAAACATGGCCATACAAAGTTTGCTATAACCTGCAGTGGCATTGTACACTTTAGTGTGTGCTCCTTCTCCATCACATCTATGAACTTTCAGATTCTGTTCAAGCCTGAGGGGTCCCCCACACCTCGCACCTTCAGTGAATTCATTATCTTTGGACTTACCTCCATCTTTCTATATCCTTAGTTTTAAGGATGCCCTGAGGGCTGGAGAGATGACTTGAGGTTTAAGAACCTTGAGAACGTGTTTGGAGGTTCTAACAGGTGAACACAGCTATATTCTGGAAAAGTGTGTAACTCTGGGAGGAAGGGGACACCTGCTGAGTCAGCCACATCAGCTGAATCAACCCTGACAATCAATGGGGTGACAGGTGTTGCAGCCAGATTGCCCTAACATCCTAGAGTTTGCCTCCCAGCAACCAAGTTGAGAAGTTCACAATTAGCTGTACCCCTGGATACGCCTGACCTCTGTGAGCAACCCCCCCCACACTCCATGAACATCATTAAAAATAATTTTAAAAGAATGCTTTGACTTCTGCAAAATGTATCAACTAAGAGAACTTATTAATATATCACGACTAATTTTCTTTGTGACAATCTGAAGGCTTCTGTATAGGTATGTTTCTTAAGTCTATAGTGGGTGGAGTATCAAGCATGCTGTAGAAAACATAGCATTCAATCAATAAGTTTACCCACGATTTACTAAATTCTACACAAGTTAGAAACAGAAATTAGTCTTTGACACCCATTATCTGAACTTGTGATATAGGTCTTTTTCCCCATTACCTAAATGATTGAATTTCCTGATTCAATCTTCTTCTTCTTCTTTTTTTTTTTTTTTTAAGCAAAATGGTCTAGTAGAGGGAATTAGAATATCCAATAAAACCTCAAAGGAGAAATTCTGAGCAGATAAGTTAGAATCTAGGCCTGGCACCTATACTCACTTGGAGGCTGAAGCAGGAGAATGGCTGCAAGTTTTAGACCATCCTGGGCTCTATATAGTGAGACCCTGTCTCAAAGTCCTACCTCTCAAACAGAAGAGGGGGACAGGGAGGGACAATGCAGATCGCGTTCTGTGCTGGCAGTCACAGCCTTTGGGCAGACAGCATCGGATACCTGTCTGAAACTCCTGATCTCCGAAGGCTGCCTTAGGTAACTGCTGCATGAGTATCGGCTGACTTTAGCCTATGTGGGTACCAAAATATGTCTGTGCTGTTTGCATGAAAGAGGAAGGTGACATTTGAAGAGTTGGCTTGGACAATGTGTCTGAGGTCAAAAGCCATGAATGTTGAATGTGAGATCTTGAGGACTGAACAAAGTCCAGACTCTGATTGACAACAGTATGCTGAAACCTATTATTTTCTGTGTCTGAATAAAAGCTAATAGAAAGATGAATTTTAAAAGCAAAACGAACTGTGGAATCAGAAATGAAAATATTAGGCTCATTTATTTATTTATTCCCAAGTTTCTTACAGCATCAGGAATATCTGAGCCATGTGGAGATCTGTTAAAACACCTTGGTAAGGGTGTAGGACAGACATGACCTTTGCAACAAACTACCAAGAGAGATCAATGCTGCAAGCCCAAGGGCCCCATAGGGGCAGCAGAGTCAGCTGGTTGTCACAAGACATTTGAGCTAGTGCAGTGTGTAAGGCAGAAAGCAACATCTCTAATAGGTCCCCAAAGAATGGCATAAAGATGCACAGAACATGCTCAACATACAGGTTACTCTCATGAAAATATCCTTACATGTCACAATGCCATGCACAATGAATGTACACAGTGAAGTTCTTAACAAATGGGGGAAATATATGGAACTCTGTTAAACTCAGTGGGTCAGACACAGAAAGGAGGAAGGGAAGTGTGTGGGAAGAAGGGTGTCAATGGGTAAGGGGGAGGGCCATGGGGGTGGGACTAAAAAATAACTAAAATATAGTATCTGGGTGTATGAAATTGTTAAACAACAACAAAACTATAAACCAAACTAAAAATCAGGAAAATAAATATAAGTA
The DNA here is from genome assembly GCF_943737965.1 of Phodopus roborovskii. NCBI lineage: Eukaryota > Metazoa > Chordata > Mammalia > Rodentia > Cricetidae > Phodopus > Phodopus roborovskii. Next base: position 14,534,231 of record NW_026126482.1, on the reverse strand, counting down.
CATTTTTTTTTTCATTAAAGTCCTCAGGTGTTTTGCACAACAAATTCCTGTTACACATCTGAGACAGGAATACTGTAATCCATGGATATTCTCTCTTTTTTTTCCCCCCTGTCATTATTAGGTCTGAGATAAAAGTAAAAGGGATTTTTAAAAAAGTGCCAGCATTAGTAATTGAGGCTTTGTTGTGATATGTAGCACAAAGAGAGGCATGCATTCCCTTAAAGAGAGCATTTCGTCCTGAACTTCTCAAAAGCTGCAGTCACATGCTGCCTAGAGATCACTCGTGGACTGAGAACGTGGTGCTTTTTATATGCAGTAACCCATGAACCACCCTGACCCCTATTCCTTACAGCCAAGTAAATTGCAAGGCACATAGCTATTGGTGTTCTGCGAGCAGGAGCACCAAGATAAGAATTCCCACTGTGAAGCGTGTTACCCTTTACCACTATCTGTTGATTGAACCTCAAAGGCCCTTTCAACCTGTCAGGGAAAGCGCACACAAGGTGTTCTATGTGGGCATGCGTGACAGGAAGGATCTGGGAGGGGAGTGGGGGGAGGTTCTCAGAGTCTATGCTTTATGAATAGACGACTTTCATCCTTAAAGGACCCTGTGTCCCAAGCACAGGCCCATGCTGCGAGGGACGCTTCTGAGAATAGCGGGACGCCAGGTGCATGCTGTAACTAGAACTCAGGGGAAATTATTGGATTCTAGCATAGGGGGTAGTTGAGGGTCAATTCAAGGGCTAAGTAGGCGAGAGCCTCATGTGTCGATTAATAAACAAGGCAAACCCACTGGGTCACAGGTGTGGTAGGAAGTTTAGATTATCAGCAAAGGGAAATAAAAAGCTCCTGGGAAGCACTCAAAACTAGAACCTGTGATCAGCTGTGAGTTTCTTTGACTTGACAAGGATGTGTGTGTTGGGGGCGGGGAGCTGCAGAGAACCGAACAAAATGATACAGGTAGATGCCCAGTTGTTGAGTGGTTTTACTCCAATCTTTAGTTAGATTCCAAATTGCCCATGGTTTAGCATAGGTAGTATCATTGAGCAAGCTGGGCCACTTACTATCAAGAAACTGATGTGTGTGGTGATGTAGACTTCTATGCAGGAGGTTCTTAATCCCCTGAGGACATGCCAGTTAGAAGGGTCTGAAGATGGACAAAAAACAAAAAAGAAATCTTTCCAAAGAGCATGTGCACCTAAAGATGGCTCTTTACTTTTGAGAGATCTTTGAAGATGCCCATGGAGATGAAGCAGGTGTGATTTATAGGAGGGAGCAGCCTGACATTCTATCACTAACAAGGCCCTGGTGGCCCCTGGGGTGGTTACTCCACCTGCCACCAAACAGAGACAGTTATTTGACCCTTCCTTACCTGGGGGTTTTGGGGCTGATATGAGATCATATTTATTACTGGGCTTCTCTTCTGGGTTTTGTAACCAATGTTTTGAGGGCATTGTTTATATGACTCTTCATACCACCTGAGTGGCAGTGGTCAACACAGAGTATCCCTCTTCTTTTTCCTACCCTATGACCAATATGTGGGTTTTCAGACAGGGAGAAATATGATATGAATTTACCTTTTTATAAGTAGAAGTTAACACTTCTAACAAGAGCCCCTAGGATAAGATCTTCCTCCTGTGGGTGTGTCCTAGGCCCAAGGATGAGGGCTATCTCCCAAATTATTACTTTGTTTGTTCTCCACTGACACATGTTTGCTTTAAGGGTAGTCTTGCTTTAGCTGTGACCTGTGTCATGGATGGTAAAAACGAACCCAAGGATACCCACTGTATCCTTGAGCTGTAGCTATATAGAGGCCTGGAGTGGAAGCTTTTGGAGCCCTGCTTTAAGGTCTACTGGAAAAGCAAAACAAACAAACAAACAAACAAACAAACAAGCAAGCAAGCAAGCAAAATGGTTGGTTAGTAATGAATTCCAAGGAAGAAACTGGGTAATATGGCAACACGCAATCTTGACCTTGACTAGCTCTATTGTTTTGCACTCCAATTAAACACCACAGCCAGAGAGTAAAGGTGAGCCAATGAGACTCTGCACAACCTATTCCAATCTCTGTGTTCTTTTCATTGTAGCACCAACTCAGACCTTTCCTTTTTGTTCTCTATATAGAGGAAGAGGTAATAAAATCTAGGCATGCTTTGTCCATTAATATCAGACATGATTGGGGAGAGACTATGGATCAACTCATATCTACTTATTTCTCTTCCTCTCATCTATTCCCACATATTATTTGGGGAGTATTATATGGACCAGGATGATATTGGATTTAAGTAGGTACATAGGGGTTACCTTTTGGAAGATAGGACAGAGCTGTGGCTTTCTGGAGGCACTTGTTCAGTGGCCCATTTCCTGAGGATGCATGGAAAATAGGAAAGTGCAATGGTGTGGTGTGAAAGCATCTCACCCAGAAGCTGTGCTAGTTGGGAGGACTGGGCAGTCAGTGGAGCCTCTTGTAGTGGGTCAGTATTTATCCCGAGCATATGAATGGACTTTGGGAGCCCATTCCACATAGAGGGATACTACCTCAGCCTAAACACATGGGGAAGGGCCGGGGCCCTGCTCCAAATGATATGACAGACAGACTTTGAAGATTCCCTATGGAAGGCCTCACCTTCCCTGGGGAGCAGAAAGTGGATGGGATGGGGGTTAGTGGGAGGAACAAGGGAGGACAGGAAGGTTTGGGAACTGGGATTGATATGTAAAACAAGCTTGTTTCAAATTTAAATAAAATAAATTATATATGTATATATACATATATGTATTTTGTTTTTATTTATTTATTCATTTATTTATTTTTTAAAGCTGTGCTTTGGATCTTGGAAGCTAGCTCATTGGGCATGGTGCTTGCTGTATGAGTGTGTGTGTGTGCTGATTTTGGATCCCCAACACTTACATAAAATATATTTCTGAGTCCCCGTGATTGGTATGCAGATTTGTTGGATCCTGGGGGCTTGCTGGCCATTCAGAACAGCCGAAATAGTCGACTTTAGTTTCAGTGAGAGACTCTTATTCAGAAAATGGAGAGGGAAAGTAAAAGATACTCAGTGTTAACCTCTGACCTTCATACCACACATGAGTGGTACATCTAAATGAACATCACACACACAGACACATACACACACACACACGCACACTGTCCCCCTAGTAATTTTTGTGTATGTCAGGTTTATGGTATAATGATGGATAAAGACAGCTATACATACACTATACATACATACTGTTTTGCCATTAAATAAATTAATCAAAAGTAAAATTCCAACAAGACTTTAGAGAATCTTGCTTTAATAATCTTCCAGATGTCCTTAGAGAGTTTTAAAAGTGTTTTCAGTCATTAGAACTGATTGTAGCCTTACCCAATAATGTTGTTAAAGATATTTATAAAGATATAAAATAAAATAAAATATAAAAACTTCTGGGAGTTATGTCACTCAAGACCTACTAAATAAAGTGCTTGGCATTGCTTGCGTAAGATAGTATCCACTCTGTTAGCAGTTCCAGCAACCTTCTTCCTGAGTGTTTGTTTGACTGAGGCATAAAAAATTAATACATTAATACCTGTGGGGTAAGCCTGTCTCTAATTCAGAGCCATAGGGTTATACAAGTTCTGCATTGGTATTGACAGTCTAAACCAGGAATGTCTCACCAGAGGGCTCTAGACTTCTGGGATGGAGAAGGGCACCATGCAAGCTCTCTAAAGGCCTTCAGTCACCCATGATGTGGCAGAATTGCCTTGGGCAGTGTGACTTTTTGTTCCTTTAAAAGTCATAAGTAGATCATTTTACTTCCTGTGGATTAGTGAAAGGATTGCTTCCCAGGACAAGAGTGTCACTCCTAGTTACACATACAAAAAGAGGCTTTATTTCTGAGAACAAAACTTCTGGTACCACCTCTTGAACACATCCTGTGAAGTTATGTTCCATGATGTTAAAGACAGATCTAAAGTGCCTATGTTTCTGTTTAGTCAATGACTATGAACTACCTAAGGCTCATTTCTATCATAGACAGAGACATGATAGCCTGACATGTTTGTGGGATTTGAATGTGAAACAAAGACAGAGACAGTGCAATGCTGTGATCCTGAAAAGCTACGCTGTGGCAATTCTCTCCAACATCAGTAGGCCCTTGAGATCACACAACATTTAACCCCAAACTATAAGAAACCATAACAACTGAGGGCTTAATATGACCTTGTAAGATAATTATGCTCCCAACATCAAATCTCTCTCTCTCTCTCTCTCTCTCTCTCTCTCTCTCTCTCTCTCTCTCTCTCTCTCTGTGTGTGTGTGTGTGTGTGTGTGTGTGTGTGCAGCAAGCTTTTTTGCCAGGCTATCTTTGTACAACAAGCCCATAAATAATGACCCAGACTTACTATTAATTATGAAAGCTTGGCCTTAGCTTAGGGTTTTCTTATAACTTAATTAGCCAAGTTTTTAAAAATCTATATTCTGCCATATGGTTCAGTTATCTCTTCCTAATATGGCACATTCTACTGGATCCGAGTGTGCTGGTGAAATACACGCCTAGATTCCTCCTCTTTTTCCTCTCTCTCACCCTGGAAATCCAGCCTATCTTCTCCTGCATATCTATTGGCCATTTGGCTCTTTATTAAACCAACCAGAAGGCGCCTTAGGCAGAGACACATCTTTATAGTGTACACAAATATTCCTTATTTCCTTTTTTTTTCCAAAATAAAAATGAGTTTGACTCTAACACATTAAAACTACATTCAATTAGAGAGAATTATCAGGTATTGTCTAAATAAAAAGTTTTAACTCTAACACAATAAAGCTATATACAATAATGGCAATTATCAGGTAAGAATTACATTCACAATGTCCAGTCCATATGTATTTGGCAAATTCAGAGAAAGTTGTAGTAATGATAGGGTTTTTTACTCTTTTGGAGGGGCCCATCACCCAGTTTCCAAATGAATCACACGGGGAGGCTTATTCTTAGTTATGAATGTCTGGCCTTAGTTTGTCTTGTTTCTAGCCAGCTTTTCTTATCTTTAATTATCCCATCTACCTTTCCCCAGTGGGCTTTCATCTTCTGTATATATTACTTTCCTTCTTATCCCATGACTGGCTGGGTGGCTGGGTGGCTGGCCCCTGGTGTCTTCCTTCCCTTGTTCTCCTTTTGCTCCTTCTTCCTTGTTTGTCCTTCTATTTGTGTTCTCTCCCTTCCAGCCTGGCCTATCCATGCTCCTGTCTCAATATTGACCATTCATTGCTTTATTAGGACCACCAGCTATTTCAGACACAGATTCACAGAGTTAAACAACTGCAACATAAACACAACAAAAACATAAACAAAAACAAAGTCATACACCTTAAAATAATAGTCCCCAATAGAAAGGACTGTATTATCTATTCTATCTTAGGATTCCAAAGTTTTATATATAAACTAATTTCTAACATAACTTGTATTTCCATCCTAAAATTATCGTTTTAGACCTCAAAACATCTTCCTAGACAAACAACTTAAGCTTGCATGTCTCTCAACTTTTGTAAACTTTATATCTCATTGGTAAGTTTTTTTTTTAATTGGTAACAAAGAGAACAGTAAAACTATTTATTGTTAGCCCCCATCAGAGACCTGAGGATATAAACAGGAAGTTCAGAGCAAACAACTTCCAAAATTAGAAACAAGAGAGACAGCTGGTTACCTAGGCAGTCACTGAAGGTTCCTCTGCAATGTTGGGGGCATCCATCTTTGACCTTCAGGCCTACAGTATCTGACAGACTTTTCTGTGAAGCAGGAATTTTGATGAACTGTCCTACCTTGTCTTGGTAAAGTTTGGCAGTTTTCTTCTTTTGTTTCCTGCTTGTCCAGTTTGGACAGCATACTGTCAACAGTCAAGGCAAGAGCAGTTTGTTGTCCAAATGGCTAGTTTTGCCATGTTGAAAGCAAACTCCATAGGGATGTTCTTTGGTGCCCATCATCCTTTTTTGAAATAATTGGTGCTGTGAGGAGCAAATGTGTCTCACTGTCATGAAAAGCCTTATGTTATTAAAACATCTTAAAGTGTTTGAAAACTATCTATTTAAAATAAATCTGTTTGAACTTGCAAACATACCTTACATGACTATAAGTTTGATTACTATAGATGACTAACTACTAAACTGTCTTTCTTTATTATCCTAAATAGCTTTCAAGAACTAAAATTTCACATTACATTTTTAGATGAGCTGCATATAATACCTTAGACAAGAATAGAAACATATTTACAATATAACAAATATAACCTTAAATTTGAATATATATATATACAAAAATTCATGCCAGTACAAATTATTTGAGAGTAATGGTTGCTTTTTTAGTTTGAAAGTAAATTCAGTAATCTACCCTTTTTCTTATCATTTCTATATCATCCCTTTTTCTTTTCATATCCTCCCTTCTTCTTTTCAGAACAATATCCCTGAATCTAATCTGCTTTTCTTATTTTTGCTCCCTGACTGTGACTAATAACAACTTGTAACCAACCGCCCCCCCCCAAATGATGACAGACAACCATTATCCACCTAATGAGCAAAATCCACCTACTCTACCTCTTGGGAATGTGGGTGTCATGTTCTCTACTATACTTCCTTTTGCCTTTGTCTCGGAGCAACGGCATCTTTAGGGGACCCTGAGAAAACGGGGGTAATGGTCAAGTCCTGGGAGAGGTAGCTGTATTATTTTTTTTTGTTGTTGTTGTTTAGTCTTTGTATGTTGGGAAAGTAGGAAGTATCTGATTTTGGCTGGAGTAGTCTATGAGGCTGGACCATTGCAGATAGCAGCTCTGAAGTTGTCCTGGGTGCAGAATTTTGAGGAAACTACAACAGAGGCATTCTGAGAGGTTGGATCTGAGAGGTTGGAGAGAGAGAGAGAGAGAGAGAGAGAGAGAGAGAGAGAGAGAGAGAGAGAGAGAGAGAAGATAGAGGATGAAAGTAGGGGAGGCATTAGAGGAAATGGTAGAGAGGAATAAGAGGTTCTTCCAGAAAAATCGTTGCATTCTAGATGAGAGGTAAGAGGGTATAATTCTATGATTCTGTGGATCACAAGTATGTGTCAAAAATATACAGAGCCATAAAGTAAAACTTGACTATTAGCCCTCAATATAGAATATCCCAAATCCTCCAAGTAGTGATATCAAGTGTCCTGCTTCCTGAATCTTGAATAAAACTTTAAAGATGAAGGTGAAATGCCTGTGCCAAAGTTTGGTTGTGTCTGGCCTCATAAGACCTAGAGGTCTGCAGGATACATCAGGATGACTGTAGGCTCCTTTTCTGACATTCTGGATTCTGTCTAAGAAACTAGAAGATGAATCATTTATAAAACAGGTCCACCATCTCTTCATCACAACTAAAATCAAGAAGGAATCTCAGCTTTGACTTCCTGTTCCATTTCCAAAGGCGATTAAGAAATAGACTCCTACAACTACCAGTCAAGTTTGTTTGATGGAGTATTGTTTCTAAGAGTGGAGAACTAGATTGTATCTAAAAGGCTTCAGTAACCACTTGATAAATGGCAACAAGCCATTACATAGCCACATTGTATCTTGTAAATGTGAAACATGCATTAAAATTACAATATTTCTAATATCATAAAATGAGGAAGAAAACTATACACATAATACAGTGCCACTCTTATTTAGAATGTGAATCCATGCATAAATATGCTAAACTAAACATAATGAATAATGGCAGTGTGTTTATACATTAGAGTAGTCATGGTTTTGCCTGGCCATTCCTTTTCCAATTCTAAATCTTAAGTGGATTATCAGCATTTTTATAAAAAATAAAAGCACAAAAATTACAGCTAACAGTATGTACTGTCTAGGAACTTCATATGCCTAAACTCTGTTTGCAGCCGATCTGTGCAATGTCTCGTGATCACCCTCATTTATCCTTCAGCTAAAGGTCTGCAGCAGCAGTTGAGCACATGACTAGTGGTATTTTAGCTCTAGAGTCCAGGTCCAGTGTGCACTGTGCCCACCTGCACCCATTTCCAGCACACACAATGGCAGAATGGCAAGCAAATAATACCCAGGAATTTAGAATTTTAGAAATTAAATACCAAGAAATAAAACTGCGAGTCAACAAATGGACAAATGAACTGAACAGACAATTCAAAAAGAAAAGCAAAATAACTATAGATGGACTTTTGTGCAAACTGCATACTTTTACTTTGTCCCTTATTCATGTGAAAGATGGATGGGATGGATAGGTGAGTGGAGCTGATGGTTAGGTAAGAGTTTGGATGGATGGTCAGATGGTTAGTTGGATGGATGGATCCTATGGGCTCAAAATCTATATAACTCCATGAACTTCTACACAATTAGAGTAGGCATTCACAATGAAAGCTGTGGATCTTCACATTAATTTTACTCTTTTAGCATCAAATATGTTTTATGCACTTATCCACCACCACCAAAAACTAAATCTATGGTAGAATTAGAACTAGAAAACCAGTAGGCTTTTTATCCTCTTTCATAACTCATATCCCTCTCTTGCATTTATTCCTTTTTCATCCCCTTATATCTACCTAGCCTTTCTTATTCTCTTTTCATGCTATACTATGCCCACATGAACATATATTCACACACACACACACACACACACACACACACACACACACACACACACTATTGTTCAAATTCCAAATATGAGAGAGAACATGTGGCATTTTTCTTTCTGAGATTGTGTGACCTTAATATTATATATTCAGATTTCATTTTTGTTAGAGCTGAATAGTATTCCAATGCATATACCAGATTCTCATTATCCGTTCATGGGTTGATGGGTAATTAGGCTGATTCCAATTCTTTGTTATAGTGAATAAAACAATAAATATAAGGATAGAGATATTTCTGTGGTAGGGTGCGCAGTTTTCTATGTATATGTCCATGAGTGAGATAAGCTCAGCCATAGGGTTGTTTTGTCTTTAACTCTTTAAGAGACAGCCACAATGACCAATGGTTGCATTAATTTGTACCCAAACAACAGTGTTCTCTCTATGTCCTCTCCAGCCTTTCTTGACAGATTTGTTGCTTGCTATTCTGATTGCGGTGAGTTAGCATCTCATGAGCATTTTGTATCATTTTGGTTTCTCCAGTTATTGAACACTTTTGGAAATCATTTTTATCCACTTGTAATTCTTTTTTTAAAAACTGTAAGTTCAGCCCTTTTTGATGGCAGTTTTACTTTCTTGATATTTAAATTTTGCGATTCTTTGTAATTTCTAGATATTAGGCCCTGTGTGATGTGTGAAGATTTTCTCCCATTCTATAGGCTGTTTGTTAACTCTGATGTTTTTTTGCAAAACTACTTGAGTGTGTGTGTGTGTGTGTGTGTGTGTGTGATGTTTATGGAGATCCGAGGGCTGTATTAGTGTTCTATCTTTCTACAATGTGGATTCCAGATATTTGAATTCATGTCCTCAAATTTGATGATTAGTGTCTTTACCAGCTGGACCATCTCACCAGCTCAAATGTTTCCAAATACAGTGATGGGGTCTGAATGGGATCAAGCAAGGGAGGAGTCTGAAAAAATGGAGAAACATCTCTTTAAATCATGTGCACTCAATTCTAGAATCACATGGCAAATGTATCCTTTAAAAAAGAGAAAATAAATAAGTGTTAATTTGCCTGCTTGTTTTTTCCTGAAAAACAAAGACATAAAAGAATGAATTCCATATTCACTTTGTGCTTATCCATATAAGCATGTGTTACATTTCATGTATCAGACACTAAGATGGCAGTTCTTGGTGGCATTTGAGGAGATCCTGGGGTTCAAGACTCTTCACCTTGAAGTGACCCCAAAACAGACAACTATCATCTCCAGTGAGATCTTGGCCCAAGAATGAATCACCATGGCAGTGCCTCCCACAAGCATGCGGGTAAAGGCATGGAATCACACCTTCCCAGTACACACACTCAGAGAACAGCTTCAGCCAGAGACATCTCCATCTACCACATTACCATAAGTATGATGGTGGACTAATACAATAGCTGGCTGTTCAAAACATATTTTAAAGTTTTATATGTAACAGTGACTGGCTGAGTGTTGTATGTACACACACGTGTGCAGAAGCCCAGAGAAGTCAAGAACAGGCACTGGATTCTTTGTAACTGACCTTACAAGTGATCTGCCAGGTGGGTGTTGAGAACTGAACCCAGGTCTTCTGCAAGAGTGGTTAGTGCTCTCAAACATCCATCCCTCTATCTACACACCCCCACCAATGGTTTTTAGGGAATTAAATAGAGGTCAAGTATTGTGGTTAAATAAGGATCCGGATAAACAACTAGGCCAAATAGATGTTTATTGAGGGAGAAATAACTTACAACTCAGGGAGAAATAACTTACAACCTAGACAGATGAACACCAGCAAGTTCCACGGGATGCTCTCCTGTCCGAGTCCAGCCAGCCATACAGCATTCCCCAGCTCTTCCTCAGACCTACTTCCACAGGTCACTTCCGCCTATGGCTCCACCCCCAATGGGCATGGTCAGTGCCACAGAAGGAGACAAAATAAATATCTCACTACAGTCAAGGGGCTCTTCATCACCTGGTTCTGAGATGGTAAGCAAGTCAGAATGCATACACAATACATATATGCATGTGCTCAGAAATCTCTTTCTCTCTCCTTCACCCCCATACACAGTTATTTATTCCGGGAGCATTAGTGTGCATCGGTGACCAGTCATTGCCATGTAGAGATGAGCGTTTGGTCTTTCCCTTAGTTTTCTGTAATTCAGAAAGTTGCTCAATAGTTCAGTAACCATGAAAGTCAGAGATATCCAGGTGTGGGAGCAAACAGTATATGAATTAAGATATATTATTCATTTTAGTGTACAGCTATGTGTATGCTATGAGAAGCCTAGAATTAAATTTGTTCTGGGATGTGTCTGGAATTGGAACACAGTAGAAATAATGGACTCAGAATAGTAGACTAGCTATCTGAAGTGAGGGTCTGAATTAGTTTTAGGAAGAATGTTTAGTCACAGAGTTCCTCTTGCTGACATGATACTTACTAATGCATTCACTGAGCAGAACTGGGTACCATCTTCCTCCATGATGTCTGGACTGCTTATCTTCACAGGAGACTTTGGACTCTTGTTCTTTGCTCACCTCAATCTCCATTCCAGCATCTGCCTCCCATCCAAGTCAGCGTCAAAATCGTAACTCCTTTCAGGATGCTTGGAAGGCATTTCCATGTTCTGAATGGAAATGTATGGCATGAGACATGTTCTTAGGAGCACCAAAAATAAGTGCTTGCTCTCCAGCTGCCACATCTAATGAGATGAGAATCCCAGGGTGATTTTATAGACATGAGCTGATTAGCAATAAGCATGTAAGTAAGTTCAAAAGAAATGGTCCATAGCTATGGAGGATGAAATCTTATTCCGGAATATGCACAGATATATGGATTGTTGTCTCTAACATGCCCATTCCAGAGATATGGTGAACTTAACTAGTGCAATGGATGTGTAGGTGGGACCTAAATAGAAAGGGGGGTCTCATGCATATGCAAGGGCCTTCTGAAATGTAGCAGGGCACATGAAAATGATCCAAGGCCACTATATGCATGAATAGAAGTTTCACAGTGAAATTTCTTAGTTTGCACAATTATGGTTTAAAATAAGAAAAAATGAAAACAAATAAAACACCTTAATATGATGCCTAAGAAAACAAAAACATAAGACTGATGGAAATGACAAAGAAAATCCAAGACTTGAAAAAGGGATTCAATAAAGAGGGAGAAACATTGATGAGGACTTGAGTTGAAATGAAGATGGGATGAAAACAAAAACAAAAACAAAAAAAACCCCAATAACCCAATTAGAAAATTCAAAGGATAGGTTTACGAGTAGAATGACTCTAGCAAAAAACAGAGTATTGGTTCGTGGAGACAAAGAGGATGTAGACCAAATAACCAGCAAACCTGAGAAATACAGGAAAAGAACACACTGGAAATGTGGGATACCATAAAAACCCTAACCTTTGAATTATATGCATAGCTGAGGGAGAAGAAATCCAAGTCAATGTCATAAACCAAATCATTAACAGGATCATTAACTTCCCAAACTAAGGAAAGACATACCCATACAGACACAAGAAGCACCCAGCACACACCAAATAGATGACACCAGAAAAGAAAATCCCCATGGCATATCATAATTAAACCACTAAGTATACATACAAAGAAAATTAATTGAAAGCTTCCACAGATAAAAATAGCTAATTTTATAGCCATGAAAACCATTTCCATATTTCAAACTTTATCTACTTTAATCTACTTATTCTTTTTAATGAGAACCCCGAGGAAACGGAAATCACATGACTGGGTTGGCTGCTATTCTGACTTCCTTACCACTGTGAGCCTTTGGTAATTTTTCATTTTGTCATTCAATATTCCACATGTACTGAGAAGATAACAAAGAAAGAGAAAGACACCCAACAGCTTAGAGTGGATGAAGTGGTGGATGGCTGAGTTTCAATAGTAATTCAGAATCCATACCTTTTTTGCCCATTTGTGTTAGTTTGGCAAAATATCCATGAAAGGGTGATTTTTGAGGAAGGGAAATTTATTTCCTAGTTCTAGAAACTGAAACGTCCAACATCAAGCGTCCAGCTGGTTCAAATTCAAGTTGCAAGATGGCACCATTGTTGCATATTCTAGAAAAAATAAAATAATCATCATCTTGTTTTTGTGCCAGAAGAATAGGAGAGAGAGAGAGAGAGAGAGAGAGAGAGAGAGAGAGAGAGAGAGAGAGAGGGAGGGAGGGAGAGAGGGAGGGAGAGAGAGAGAGAGAGACAGAGAGAGAGAATGGCACAGCAGTGGGCTTCTAAGCCCCAGCTTACAGGAAGGTGACATCAACATTCAAGGTGGATCTTCTCCTCTCAGTCGAAAATCCTCTGAAAGATACCAACAGCTATGTTTCACCAAACTCCTAGAAGAATTTAGTCAGGGTGACAATGCCAATGCTCAAATCTCACAGTCTCTAAGGCAGTATCTAGAGTTGTGTGGAGTTGGACCTCCTCAATGGGTTAATCTATGAATGACATTGTAACTTAATTAACACTTATTGGGAAGTGGTAGAGACTACTGGATGGCGTGAGTCCCTGAGAGCATGCCTTTGAATAGGGTACCTTACCACTTGTCCCTTCCTCTCAGGTTCTGCCTCCAGTCCTCCATGGAGTGTCACACTTTGCCCCACTGCATTTCCCAGTATAATTTTCTTTTTCAACACAAATGACTAAGGAGTGAGATCTCTAAAACAGTGAACCAAACAAATCTTTTTCCTTCAAAATTGTTACTGTCAGATACCATCCCTCATTAGCGAAATGTTAGCTAACCATCTCCTTGTATTTGATAACCTCACTCTACCAGCCATGAAGGAGCTGCCCCACCTTCTCACTTTAATCTCACCCAGACAAAGTCTATTTAGCTTTTTTTTTTTACTGTTACAAAAACTTGATTAAACTTCTAGATGCTTCATCAGGGATATTCCAATGCTACCTTGTTGTGGTACCCCTCAAAGTACTTCTCCCATGTTGAGTGGTAAACTAGGAGATCTTATTTAGCCTCTAATAACTAGTAAATAGCTAATTACTCAAAGTAGCTATTTATACATTGAATTTATTTTTCTTGGCATCTTTAATGTCTGATTAACATTTTCTTCCTACAGCTGGAAGATACTTACACAGAATAAAGCATTCCCTTATTTAATCTCAAGTGGAATATACGATAAGTGTGATCTCTTTAATTTGTGTCACTTATTAGCAGGAGAGAGGTATTGTACAGGTGGGATGCTCCATCACATGCCAATTAGCAGGTGGCTTAGAGGGCAAGAGGGAAAACTCTTCTATCCGGGGGATTTTGGAAACCACAAAAGAAGAAGTTCAGCTATAGGAAAATAGAGAAAATGACATTGGGATGCATGAATTTGGAGACTGGGGACAGAGCTTTAAAAAGTAATGACAGTTCTGTGCAGATGTCCTAAGAGAATACTCAGAATAGAAAGGCTGGCAACTTCTACGTAGGAGTGAGTTTCTATTTTTAATTGCAAGAACACTATAAAAAGTTAGACTTAAAGGTGAACCTTGTTAGTTTAATAAAAAGGCATTATGCAAACGAGAAGGCTGAAACACAGCAATGTCCTTCCTCTGTGTAGACATATTTAAAACCATTGGAAATAGTGAAGCCTCCTAGTCCACTTGATATCCTAAAAACCTACATAGGACTTCTCACCTCCAGCATGTTTTTCTCAGTTGGTCCTCTATGACCAACTTTACAGTGTTCCACTTCATGACAGTCATATATGAGTGAGATCCAAAATAAGTTTATAAAGAGGGTCATGGAAGGTTCAAAGACAAAAAGAAGATACACATTGTCATAGAGTACCATGGGTTCAGGTGAAACGCCCCTGATGGGACAGTGAGGTCACAAGAGAGACTGTGGATTTTGCCTAAGAGCAGGGCTATAGCTCACTGTTCCTATGCTTGGCTTATTGAGTTTCTTGTTTTCTTTGGTTCTTGGCAGCCAATAGTTTCATGTTGAAGGACTCTATTAGGATTAACTCAATATTCAAAAATTATCCACAAATCATAGCTTCCTATTGCTAATTTCATCTAAAATGTAGCATAAAAGTGCTGCAAAAGCAATTGTTTGTTCATCATGGAGGAGAAATGCAAAATAGGTATTTATTGGGTAAGTAAATGTAAATGCTTCTGTGATTATGTCTATTGAGTTCTATACACAGAGACCATCCAGGAGCATCAGAAATTGTGGAAGTTCCTTGCTGGTGACCACACCAGGCATCCCAGGTGTCAGGGTCTCTTACTACTGTCCTCCAGAACAAGGACTGTTTCCTGATTAGTCTATTCCAGCAGGCATCTTTTTGTTTTCCTAATCTGTATAAAGCACTATATACATCCAGCTGCAGGCTTGAACATATGTAACCTGTGATGATTGAGACTGTTCATGAGCTTTCTAACCCATGGTAGAGTCTTTTAAGGCACCATTACCACTAGAGTAGCACTCAGTAACTGATAGGGGGATCCTAATAAGCATATGGGAATAATTTTTTTCTTTCTGTGAATATGTTATTCCTCTCCTATTGAGACTCTGTATCTCCCATTACTAAGAGTACTCATTAGGATCACCTTCAAAAGATTCCAGGAAGTTTCTACTGTACTAGGTTTCCATACCATCCCCAAATGTTTCCCAGTTCCAGCAGTCTTTCCCAACTCTGTATTCCTTCATTCTGTCCCCCAGACCTGATCCCTCCCCTTCGGTTTCCATACACCCCTGATACAACTGCAAAACCTATTCTATTTCCCCTTCTGAGGTAGATGCACTTGTCCTCTCTAGTCCCTCTTCATTATGTAACCTCTCTGGGCCTAGCAATTGTAGCTTGTTTACCACTTACTTAACTGCTAATAACTACTTATGAGTGAATGAATACAAACCATATTTGTCTTTCTGGGTCTGGGATACCTCACTCAGGATAATTTCTTTTTTCTAATTCCATCCATTGACCTGCAAATTTTATGATGTCATTTTTTAAAAATAGCTGAATAGTACTCCATTATGTAAATGTACCACATTTTCTTTATCTATTCTCCTGTTAAGGGACATCTAGTTATTTTTTTCCAGTTTCTGGATTTTTTCAATAAAGCTGTAATGAACATGGTTG
Organism: Phodopus roborovskii; assembly: GCF_943737965.1. Lineage (NCBI taxonomy): Eukaryota > Metazoa > Chordata > Mammalia > Rodentia > Cricetidae > Phodopus > Phodopus roborovskii. The sequence continues at coordinate 14,518,534 of NW_026126482.1, read as the reverse complement.
AGCAATCTACCTAAAGCAGGCTCTTCAGGTAGATAGATTCAGAGTTTTCTGAGGAGCCAACATATTGATTTCCGTAGTGGTTGAATAAGCTTGCACTCCCACCAGCAATGGAGGAGTGTTCCCCTTGCTCCACATCCTCTCCAGCATGAGCTGTCACTTGTGGCATTGGTCTTAGTCATTCTAACAAGTGTAGGAGGGAAAGAGTCATTTTGATTTGTGTTTCCCTAATGGCTAAGGAGATTGAACATTTAAGTGTTTCTCGGCCATTTTAAATTCCTCTATTGAGAATTCTCTGTTTAGAGCTGTACCCCCATTTTAAAAATGGAATCATATGGTTTTTTGATATCTAGTTTATTGAGTTCTTTATATATTTTGGATATTAGTCTTGTATCAGATGTGGGGTTAGTGAAAAATCTCTTCCCATTCTGTAAGCTACTGCTTTGTCTAATTGATGATCTCCTTTGACTTACAGAAGCCTTTCATCTTCATTAGGTCCCATTTGTTAATTGTTGATCTTAGTGCCTTAGTGCCTGTTCAGAGAGTTATCTCCTGAGCCAATGTGTTCAAGGCTATTCCACATTTTCTCTTCTATCAGGTTCAATGTATATGGTTTTATGTTGAGGCCTTTGATCCACCTGGAGTTGAATTTTGTTCAGGGTGATAAATATGGATCTATTTGTATTCTTCAACAAATGTTGTCCTTTTTTTCCAGTGTGTATTTCTGTCTTCTTTATAAAAATTCAGCTGTACATATGTATTTGGATTTATGTTTGGGCCCTCCATTCCATTCAATTGGTCAACATGTCTGTTTCTATGCCAATACCATGTGGCTGTTATTCCTATAGCTCTGTAGTACACTCCAGCAGTTCTCTTATTGTTCTGGATTGTTTTAGCTATTCTGTTTATTTGTTTGGTTTTTTTGTTTGTTTTGGTTTGTTTTTTATTTCATGTAAAGTTGAAAATTGTCCTTTAGATGTTTGTAAAGAATTGTGTTGGAATTTTGATGGTGACTGAATTGAATCTGTAGATTGTTTTTGGTTGGATGGCCATTTTCACTATATTAATTCTATCAATCCATGAGCATTGGAGATCTTTCCATCTCCTGATATCTTCTTCTTCAATTACTTTCTTTAGAAATTTGAAGTTTTATCGCACAAAACTTTTCACTTGCTTGGTTAAAATTGCCCTAACACATTTTACATTTTCTGAGGCTATAATGAAAGGTGTTGTTTCTCAGTCCATTTAAAGGAGGAGAATAATGTAATAAATATAATACTTTAGTATTCACTGTGAGATATTAATAAATTCTTGTATAAAGAATAAAAATATACAGAGTGTGGTGGGATATGACTATAATCCTAGCAGATTAGGAGGTGGAGACCAAAAAATTGTGTTCAAATCATCAGTCCATTTATCATTTGTATATAGGAGGACTACTGATTATTTTTTAGTTATTCATGTATCCTGTCATTTGCTGAAAGTGTTTTTCAGCAGTAGGAATTCCCTGGTAGGTTTTGTAGGATCATTTATGTATGCTACCATATTATCTGCAATATGATACTTCGGCTACTTCCTTTACAATTTGAATCCCATTGATTTCCTTCAGTTGTCTTATTAGTCTATCTAAAAATTCAGGTACTATATTGAATAGTTATGGAGAGAATGGAAAACCTTGTCTTGTTCCTGATTTTAGTGTAATTGTTTTGAGTTTATCTCCATTTAATTTGATATTGGTTATAGGCTTGTTGTAAATTGTCTTTATTATATTTAGGTATGATCCTTGTATCCCTAATTTCTCTAGGACTTTAATTATGGAAAATAAGGGGTAAAGACCTTTGTTAAAGGTCTTTACTGCATCTAATGAGATTGCCATGTGTTTTTCTTTCCTTTGGTTTGTTTACATGGTAGATTATATTTATTGGTTTTTGTATATTGAAACATCCTTGCATCTCTGGGATGGAGCCTACTTGGTTGTGGTGAATGATCTTTTTGAAGTGTTCTTGGATTCAGTTTGCAAGTATTTTATTGAGTATTTTTGCATCTGTGTTCATAAGGAAAATTGGTCCATATTTCTCTTTCTCTGTTGAGTCTTTATGTGGTTTGGTATCAGTGTAACTGTGGTAGCATAAACTGTGTTTAGAAGTGTTCCTTCTGTTTCTATTTTGTAAATCTGAGGAGTGTTGACATTAGCATTCTCTGTCTTGTGACATGGTTCAATCAGTGGGGGGGGGGCTGGGCAGAGAGGTGGGAAAGGAGTTTGAGATCTGGCCATTTCCCCCTCTCTAGCTTCATTCTTGCAAAGTCATTTCAGAGTTGCACAGTGTTTGCTCCTCCATCTAAGATTTCAATGTGGCCTTTGAACCTTGACTCCTATCTCTAAAAAACCAAGTCACTCTTGTAGTTCTCCTCATATTGCTCATGCCTTTATAAGTAGTTATTTTATTATGACTTCCTGGAGTGTTCCTGACCTCTCATCTTGCAGCCAACAGTTGGCTGGTTCTGTTCTAAAATCAGTAAAAGAGGTGTGGCCTCTGGATTATGCCTGGCATCTTTCCCATGGAGTTCTTTTTGGACAAGTGTCAGTTTGACCTTCTAGCCACATCCATTTCTTAGCCCCATTTTCAGTCTTTAGATCTCTACCAGATTTTTCTCAATTCTCCCAGTTCCAAGGTCTGGTGCGAAGTTACCTCCTTCTCCTGGGTTCAGTCATCTCACAAGTTATTTCATCTCTGTCTCTGTGTCCACAGAAGATAGGGCTCAGAATTTCTTGGGTCATCGTCTTTCATGTGGCCACCTCCTAAAGATAGCTTTGTGCCAAGTTATGATTGCATTAGGAATAAACAGCATATAATAACTAGGACTGTGGCCACACCATTTCATTTGTTGAGAAAACACTCCTTCCTATATTACATCAGCCAAGACTTCCATCTGCTCTTTGCCACCCAGGGTCGGTGCCCTGGTATACATATTTTACAAAGTTACTGGCCCTTCATCTAACAGGGTAATAACTTTAACAGATTAATTCCTTAAGTTTGGGACCTTGGGTTATATAAAATTAAATGAGTTCCCTGATGTTATCGGTCCTATAAATCCAACATTCTGTTGTATTTACATAAAATGAAGGTTCATTAAATTTTATCTTCCTTCTACTCTATCCCCAAAATAGTATTATAAATTTTCTTCTCCTGGAGTTCTTAATGATTCAAAATGTTCTCTTTCAGAAGATTGATTGACGGCTTTTTGAAATATAGACACATTTTCCTGAACTAGTCTTTTTTTTCATAAAATGCCTGGGTGCTGCTTTTTGTGAGTTTGTCTTACATCTCTACATTAAAATAATAAACATTGAATGCAGACACAGAAAAGATTAAAATACTTATATCTTTATCTGCAGGCTAAAGATGAGGTCTTGCTCAGGAAATATTCATGAGCAGATGAAAGGCTATTGAAGAAACTGGGCTTCTGCTTCTTAAAATTCAAGTCAGAATCAATAATAGCTGGAGACTTGATCCTTGTATGATGGAATATGAGAACTAGACAGTGTCTAGCAGGGCCTAGGTAGTGAATGGTAGGCGACTGGTGAAGACCTATCAATAAAGTGTGTGCCCAATGTTGAGCTCAAGAGTAGTAATTATGAGACATAAGAGAGTATTTTTAGACAGATGTGCAAGTAGAGAATACACTAAGGGTCTCACTGAGGATAATGTGTGTGTCACAGATGCCCTTGGAGAGACTGTATGATTAAAAAAAAAATGTCTCTATGTTCATTTGTTTATGAGAGAGAGGTTCTCATGAGAATACACAGGGAATTTCAGACTATCCATAAACTACTTCATCTTCTAAAAGTTTCCAAGCATTAAATAGTCCTCCGAGATGGCCCCACAAAAGTCATTAGAACTTTAAATTGTCAGAAAATGTCATTCCCTGGCATGTGTCAGAGCAGTGTTTAGAGGTGGAGTGGAATCACTCATCTTCTTGTTTATTTGATAGGGTGCTAGAATAGATGAGAAGGTAAGATATCAAATAATAATCATCACATTATCGAATCTGATCATGACACTTGAAGATTTGGGATGGTTGATGGTTCAAAGGCGACAGCAGTGCAGCTCCTGGCACACATGAATTGGAACCAAAACACTTTGGTTTCAGACTATTTCCTTTTTTGAATACATAAAGACATCATTTTATCAGCTGCCTTCTCTGGTTCCACTAACAGATCATTACTGAATCTTGTAACTTCTTGTCTTTCCAGCCATAAATCCAGCCAGTCCTCTGGTGGAGCCTACTAGCTACTCTCACCAGGGCATGAACTTTTTATTGACACTTATTTTCCTATTTTGTACATTTAGATAACTTAAGATAGATTATAATCTTATTAAATAAGCATTGAAATGTCTCAGTCTCCTTCAATTCTCCACTGTAAGCTTTGAATATGTCCTATAATGAACACTTTGATCAGTGAACTGATAAACTATAATATGGTTTATTAGGCTTAACCTGACATTGCTATTGTATTCTAAGGTATTCTTATCTGGGAAAACCAGGGCAATTGGGCCATTAGCCTTGTCTGATTATCTTTATTGTACTTGACATCTGATATTACAGTCACATGATACATGCTATATGTATATTAAGCTTGTTAAGTGTTCTGTGGTCTGATATTTCACCATGGATATATTGAATTACTGAGTGAAGATGAATGCTTTCTTTCCCAAGATGGCCTGTTCTATGAATGAAATGTGAATGAATACCTTTTATTTATTGAACCTGAATCTACATTGTAGATTAAGCATTGTATCAGACTTTAAAACTCATAACAGATACTAACAGGACAATTTTTAAGCGATCTCAGGCTTATTATCGTTAGTCCATCAGTTATGCTTTGAACCAGAACTGTTTCTCATTGCCATTCCATGCTCTGTTCCAAACAGGATTTCCCAATTTGAACTTCAGGCCTCTCTCAATTAGATCTCTGATTGCTGGTGCTATGCTTCCCAGTACCACATGGGCCCAGTTAAAGGGGTTAAGTTGGATGCTAACATCCTTCGAAGTCTTGAAGGATTTTAAATCTGTGTGCATCCTTTAGTCAAAGGCTATTTGGATATATGTCCAGGTCTTTATCCAGGTGGGTGTATGAGAACACCAAGAAGCCTCAATGGTGACCCTCCTGTTTTATTTCTCCTCTGCTGTCTTCAATATGTCTGTAATTTTTCAATTCCATTATCTCATGTGCCTCTATTTTGGGACAAGTTTCTCAATCCTCTTCCTGTAACTCCTACTCAGATCTTAGGTATCACTTGAGATATAACATCCTCTGCTAACACTGTGTATTTCCCAGGTCCCATGCACCTGCTCTATCAAAGTCTAACATTGCACTTGCACTGGTTCTTGTCACCTGATTAGATGTCTCTTTAACTAGTATATGCTACCTTAAGAGTGACTACTACATCCATCATTGGCTCCATTTATTTAAAAGGAGTATATGGATGGATTCTTAGATTCTCTCTGATTATATTTTGGATTCCCAAGATAATAAGAAACCCAACTGAGATTTAGAAAGAACACATGTGTCTGGTTTACTCTGCAGAGTTTTGGAAGGGTACATGTCACAATAGAAGAGGGGCGGGGAAAGAAGAGGGAGAAAGGGAAGGAGGGAGGAAGGAAGATGGGGAAAAAGACACAAATTGAGGAAGTTGATATAATGTTTGTCTATGTAACAGAAGATGTATTTTCTAGAAACTTGCTTGATAAAATGAATCGTTACTAAGGTAAGTGAAGCTACTGAAAATCCAGGGGCATTTGACAGATTCTTACGGTATTATGAGTCCCATTGGAGCCCAGGTGTCCCCTTGTTTGCCTGCCTCCTCAATGTGTGAAAAATCACTCAGAAACACACACATATGGACATATCCACACCTGCACAAGCTTGTCAAACTGTAAGGAACCACATGGCCAAGGGAGCATTCTATATCCCTAAATTACAGAGCTGTATTCTTTGATGAAACAAAATGCCACTGTTGCGAGTTATAATTTTGGGGATTTGCAAAATCGTTTTTCATGAAAAGTTTCCCGATGACTTAGAAAAGGTGCATTAAACTGGTGGACAAATTGGTGAAGGTGGTAAAGTCAAAGATAAAATAGATGTGGGGACCAAATGGGAACTCAGGAGCCTCTCTGCACCTCCCCAAATCCTTGCAGAGAGCAAGCATGGATGATCCCTTCCAAGTCCCACTTGGATTTAGGACAGAGTCCTTGAAGGTCCTTACTGTGCAGGGCCACTGGACCCTGTGAAGTGGGGACTTGGTTGTGAGATGAGGAGAATGGGAACGTACCTGGGTGGCTTTCATTTCCCCTATCACAGGTGGAGCAGCTTTGTAGGATCTGTGCCTGCAACCCATCACAGATGCGGCTGTGCCCATGGCTGCCTTCTCAACTTAAAAACAAACAAACAAAGGAACAAAAAACAAAACAAAACAACAACAACAAAACCCAAAACAGGCCACCTGGCCCATCTCGCTGAAGTTCATGAGCTGTCATGTACAAGGTCATGAGCTGCTAGGAAAAGTGATGTCCTGAAGGGGAAAGAAACTGGTGCTTTGGTCTGTGGGATTTTTATAGCTTTCAGCTCTATAAATGCCAGCTTCCCACACACTTCTCACTTTGGAATGGAAGCCCATATTGAAGCCTTCGGGCTCTGGATTTCCCTAGTCAGTTTGTTTGTCTTCACCAGAAGTGTGAATTTGGGACCTAAGCTGTCTGAGGCAGAGAGACAAAAGCAACTTCCCAGTCACTGGTAGCTGAAAGCCAGCACACCACACACACACACACACACACACACACACACACACACACACACACACTGTCCTCTGAACCTAGCTGCATACTGCCAGCTCCCCAGTGAGAGAAGGAGGTACCGAGCCTACATAAAACCTCCCTTTCCTTATAACCTGGCAGCTCCATCCTTTATATTTTGCTCCAGTGAGTAATTCCACCCCACAGAATGTAAGGGAAAGCTAGGATTCCAAACTGAACATGGCATTGATGGCACCCAGTGGGTTTCCTTGACATGGAAGTAGTACATCTGTTTTGTCTGCTTTCAATCCCGTTGGTCTCTGGACAGCCCTGTCAGAGGCCAGACGCAAGAAGAAAATGTGATTGGATTAGTGTCCCTGTTCTCTATCTCTCTAAGGTCTTTCATCTCGCTTTGGCCTCTGGGTACTACAAGGCTAAGGGAGAGATTTGGGGTTCAAAAAATCTCACTGTGAACATAACCCTGCAGACTCAGACTAGCTGCCAGTTCACAGCCCTCCAACACCATCCCTAGGTTCAGTATTTACTGAAGTAGGTTTTATGCTTGTAGTTATGGCTTATTAAAATAAAAAGACGTAGATTAAAGGTAGATGAGGAAGAGTGGCATGGGACAGGGTCTAAGATGGATGCAAACTTCCCTCTGTTGAGTTGACTTCTGTCTCCAGCTCCTCAAAAAGATGAGATGACAAAAACATTTTCAGCATGGCTCTAGGGCTCCAGAGAGAGACAGAGACACTTACGTTTTTGTGGTTCTAGGGATCTGTTCCACTGTCTTGTACATGATAAGTGAGCACTCTACCCCTGAGCTGTATCCACAACCAAAGACCAAAGACACTCAAGGGCTTCGAGATGACTTCCTAGGAGGCAGAGGCATTCTTCGGTGAATTAATCCTTTGTTATCACGTGCTTCACACTTGCAACAGGAAGTATCTGGTTAACGAGCTGTCCCGTGAATTCACATGTTTTCTGCCATTCATTTCCTTTGCTTCTGTTTATTTTCCCTGTTTTCAGCTTCCCAGGCTTTGTGATGAAATAATTTCATTCTCCAACTGTTCGTTTTGGTAGTTTATGTTTTTCAAGCAGCAGAAGCTTTTTGTAATTTGAGATAATGAGGATTTGGGGTTTTGCTCTTGACCACCTTGTTATTAGGCAGTATGGTTTCCAAAGAGAAGCTTCGGAGTGAATTTCCACAAATGGAAACCCTTGTGAGCAAGTGGGTAATAATTCAGTTTTAAAAATAGTAAGCATCTCTTTTCCAACCCTGTCAAGTATTGGCTGTCTGTGCTTTCTAAGCTCTTTGCCAACCTTGAGCAAAAGGCAGAGGTGGAGATGTGCTGCCATTGTAGTTCAGGTAAGGAGGGACAGATGACATTCAGGTAAGCAGGGAGAGATGGCAGCATGTGGAACCTGAGCACAGTCTCACAATGCACAACACTCTTTCTCAAGGTTGCACATTGCCCTTCTGTTCAGAGCATTCACTCAGTCTGGCAATGGCAGAGGTGTTGGCGTGCCCATCTTGAGTGTGTTCCACCAATGAAAAGCCATTTCCCACCCCAATTAGACCCTTCATTAGGGCCAAAGCTGCCTAGAAATTTCAGAGTGGCAGCATGAACTCTGTTTTCTTCCCTCCTTCACTAAATACTGTGAGTTAATCAACATTGGAGCATCATTCCTAAGCTATCCTGTATCCAGGGCAAATTGTATCTGCTGAAATATGTCAAAGGATGCCTCAGATGCTCAAAGAGACACTTTAAGGACATTTCCTTCCAAAGGTTCACTGTTTCCATTATATCTGTCACTACAATTTCACAAATCCATCTTGAACCTCTCTGAAGACTGGAGAGGAAAATGCCATCCAGTCCAGCATCTCTGATGGACACATTCTCCTTAGAGAGTGAAAGTACCCCACACTCATGTCTACTCCATCCATCCAGAAAATGTTTATAGGAGAGTACTCCTCTGCAACAGACTTTATTTTTTAAGAGAGGAGTTTGGAAAGAGGCCATTAGCAACTCCTGGATCTCAAGGCACACCAGGGGATACATGAGTCAAAAATACTTTTATAGCAATGCTGTTGCACTATATGACCTTTTCATGGTGTGCAGTGGTTAAAACTTCTAACCTCTTAACGTTAGTGAAGGGATTATCACTAAAACAGAAAGTAGCCAAGGTAGTGTCCACAGTACCTTAGATTTTAAAAACCTGCTTTTTAAAAAGAATGTCTTCAGCAAGGCAATGCAATTTATTATTCGTATCAGCTTGATTATTTTTATTTATATTACATGTGTGAACTAGCATATATGTGTGAAGTTGCACACATGTATGAACTTGCACACATGTGTTCAGATGCTCATGGAGACCAGAAGAGGTAACCAGAACCCCAGGAGCTGGAATTGCAGGTGGTTGTGAGCTATTGTGAAATAATATTTTTGTTTGCTGTGAAGATGTGTCACTCTGGTTTAATAAAAATGCCCAATAGCTAGACAGGATTTTCAGGGCAGAGAGAATGCTGGGAAGAAGGAGGCAGAGTCACCAGACAGACATGAAGGCAGGAAAGCAGGATAGACAGTATGTAGATGAGGGCAACGAGCCTCAGGGCAGCACATAGATGAGTAGAAATGGGTTCACGTAAGTTATAACAGCTAGCTAAAAGCAAGCCTAAGCTACACTGAGCTTTCATAATTAATAATAACTCACTGTGTCATGATTTAGGAGCTGGCTGACCAGACAGAGAAAGACTTGCTACTTGGCAAGCATGGCTCCTTGGAACTGAACTCTGGTCTTCCTCAAGCTCAGTCCATCTCTCAGGCTCCTTAACTTCATTCTTGAGTTCATATGCTTTGAACATTTGGTGAGAAAACGGAAGTTTTGTACAAGGTGTTCCTGCTGTACATGAGAGTGAGAGAGGTGTGGGTTATGGAGTGAATTACCCATCTTTTATAACAATGGAATACCATTGTTACTTAAGGGGACACACACTATAATTGTTCAGATGTGTGCTTATAGCAGACATTTGCTGGAATGCAAAGATCAAAAACAGGAAAGTCTGAACTCTGAAAGAAAAGTTAGAATTTTTGAAAACCTTTGTTCACCCCTGTAAGCTTGGGATTGCTTTGCCTCAATGATTTTCTGATTAGTAGGTGATATCAGAGGTAACATTAATATAAATTAATCTTCCCTACTGGATTACAAAAAAGTGAGCATTTAAAGGAGGGGAATAATGTAATAAATACATTATTTTAGGATTCACTGTGAAAGATTAATGAATTATTGTATAAAGAATAAAAATATACAGAGTGTGGTGGGACATGACTATGATTCTAGCAGATTAGGAGGTGGAGACTGGAAGATTGTGTTCAAGTCATCATTGACTGCATGTAGAGTTCAAGGCTAGCCTGGGCTGTATAAGATTCTGTTTCCATACAAAATAACAAAAATCCCAAGTGTAAAAGTTTTTACATAGGCAATTTAAAAGTCCTTATTAATTAAACTTTAGATCTTCCTCTGACTAAGGTTGACATAGCTTTACAAAACCATATCCAGAATTGTCTAGAGAGGGCTAGTAAACTCCTCTTGTTCTATGGCACACATTTGTGTGGTCTTTTCTCCTTCCTTACAAGGCCCACCTGTAGGGAGTCAGAGACAGAAGGGGAAAGGAGGATGCAGTTGCTTGTGTTGATGCAGCATTAAACGCAGTCACAAAAGCCGGAAGATAACCTTACTCTTCCTGCAAAATATTTTTCTGTGGAAATTAATGTTATTTTTAATATAAATGTTTTACAATTTTTTAATAAGTAATGGAATGTTTATATTTATTTTTTAATTTATGGTATAGTAAATACTTGAACATCACCCCATCTTTGGGGACCTAACTAAGATTTAGGTGTGAACACATGCTTAAGCAAGTGGAATTGGAAAGAGCGATTACCATTCAGTCTTGTGTGTGTGTGTGTGTGTGTGCACGTGTGCATATATATCCAAATATGTTCATTGTGTATTTGCATAGATGGATGTCTGTGGATGCAGGATGTGGGTCACAGCACAGTTGTGGAAGTCAGACACAGCCTTGGGCATCAGTCTTTACCTTGCACAGTGGTTAGTTGTAAATGTTAGTAAAATACTACTATTCAGTTCTGCTCCTGAGAATCATGTCTTCATCCCAGTAGTGGCCTCTGTGTACTTTGATGAAAATATTGTATATTTTAAAAATATATTTAACATTTACAGATATGTAAGCTGTTATAACCAGTATTTGAACACATACACAGAGATACACATAGAGATGAACACACACATACACACACACACACACACACACACTAGATCACACTAAGCTAACACACAGAAACATATGGGGACAAGTTTAGAAGGTTATGTCTTAACATATACAAACCCAAAGAAAAATCTTGGAGGTTAAATAAACAAAGTTTCATCAAGAAGGGGCTGATGAGATGGCTCAACGGAAAAGATGCTTGCTGCTAAGACTGAAGACCTGAGTTTGATCCCCTGAGATCCACATGGTGAAGGGAGAAAACAATCCTTCACTTTGTCCTTTGACCTCCACATATATTCACAAAGAAAGATGAAATAAAAGATTAAAAATTTTTTCAAGACACAAAAAGAGAACTTTAAAAATTATTTAGATTATTTAAATAATGCTTGGCCTCTTCTTGGTTGTTACGTCTGAGTAATTTCTTATATCTGTTTCTGTATTGCCACTTTCTGGGCTTCTATTGAGTGTGTGTGTGTGTGTGTGTGTGTGTGTGTGTGTGTGTGTGTGTGCTGTACGTGCAAGTGAAAGTGAGTCTGTGTGTGTGTGAGAGAGAGACATACACACAGAGACACAGAGAATATGAGTGGATATGTATCTTTCTTTTCACTACTCATGAGTTCCTTTGATGTCATTCTTTCTTTGCATTCCAAAGGCTACAGGGTTTCTTGGTTGGTTCTAACCTTGGGGGGGCAGTGTATGTATGCCTTTAAATCCCTCCCTAGGAACTGCTTTCCCTCTGAAGCTGCCACACTTGCTCCCAGTTGCCACATGTCATGAGTTGTGTCAAAAGATATGGGAGGAACTGACACTGCTTTATGGTTTCCCAAAGCCAGAGACGCTGAGTCAGGAGAGTTTTACCCTCTGAACATTATGGAGAAGAAAAGGAGATAATTAAAATCTTTGTTAGCGTTGTGAGGAACTGAGAAAGCATGTCTCTATAGGTTTGAAGCAGGCTCTCTGGAAATTTGACATAGAGTGCTGTGTGGTATATTTCTAAGAACTGGTACTGATATTGAAATCTATGGATGAAGTTCAAATGTATGTTTATTTCTTGACTGTATTTTCTAAGTCATTTAAAATCATAATCAAGGCATTTCCACTATTCTAATTTCCCATCACTCTTTTCTCCAGGACAGTGTGGGTTTGGGGAAATTTTGTGCAATAAAAGAAGTTTCCCATTCCATGTCCTCCTTGGGCTCTGTTTGTTAGAAACCTCCTGGATGTAGCATTGGATTGGATGCTCTGAGACAATGCACTGTAGCTGCTTCCCACTCCAGGGGTATGTGCCAGTCTCGTGCCCATTTCAGCTCTCCTGGTCCTCCCTGAAGCCCCACCACAGCATTTACCATCTCCTGGCTTTGAAGGTGATATCCTCCACCCTCCACTAAGAGATCCCACTCCTGCCCCACCCACTTGCTGTGTCGGATCTCTGGGAGGAAATTCTACTTGGAATTCTTAGGGAATGATTGTGTGTGCTTCCATCTTGGAGGGTGGGTGGAGTGGGCAGTAACAATCACTGACTTGCTGGTGGAACAGGAACCATGAGACCGGTATACAGAAGCCTTTTGGGTTCTCAATCATCCACACCTGCCATCCAGTACATTTACATTGCTTGTTCAAGACTGGACTAGGCCCAGGATGAGCCCTGTCTACTTACAGAGGTAAAGGTTTGCTTTGATTGGCATACTCGGATCTCTCCACCGGAATCAACACGAGGTATTTCCAGTAAGCATGAGACCAGGGTCTTAAGAACAACTCATGCTTTGGCCAAATAAATACAAGTTTTCAATCAAGCCATGTGTTACCGTCATATCTTGTGAAATTTCAGCTGAAATCACCTCTTTCAGTAAGATGTCTGTGTTCCTGGGACTGCAGAGATGGCTCCATGGACAAGGGTACTTTCTATACAAACATTAGGACTGAGTTTGGAAGCCCAAAGCCATATCCATAGAGCTGGCAGGCTAAACAGTCCAGCTGAGAAAATGGAGCTTCAGGTAAAGGAGACCCTGTGGCAAGGGAACAAGTTGGATTGTATTATAGAGCAGATGTTGTCCTCTGCACTTGAGTGCACATAGCACATATATCTACACACACATGAGGTATGGAGGGGGGAGGAAGAGAGAGAGAGACTTCATTGTAACTTAATTTTTGGAAAGTATGTTTTCAGGCTCAGGGTCTTACTTATACTCCAGGCTTCCCTAAAACTCCCTATATAGCTGAGATGAACCTAAAAGTAAAGGTGTGTCTGTCTCTGCCTCCTTAATGCTGGAATCAAATTCATTTACTTTATTATAATGTTAGGTACTGACATTTTGTTCCAATCCATTTGATTATCCATGACTTAGTTATCATTTTTAATAATGGAAATAATATTTAAGGCCTCTGTCCATTTGTCTGTGAGAAAAATTAATTTCTGATTAACTTGGTCTTGTATTGAATCCATTCTCACATAGCAAGTTACGTAAAAGCAATCCATCCCATTGGTTGTGGAACCAAATGACACACGGATATGACCATGGCAGAGGCTGGTGAAAAGATTCTGAAGTCAAGAAGAACATCTCCTTGGTTTCAACTCTGCAAAGGCAGGGTCTTGTGACTGGCAGTCACCCCTCTCATTAGATAATCCCAGGAAGAAGCTGCTCTATTCTGATTTCTGAACCCAGGAAGGATATGAGATGAATCGGAAAGAACGTAAAGCCCATTGGAGGAAAACAGACTCCAGTAGCAGGAAATGACTCTGTGTGCACAGCGGACATTACCTCTTAGTGGAAAGAGAGTACCATTCTTGCTTCCCTTGCTGGAGGGTGGGAAGGTAGAAGCAGCTGAGGACATGGGCAGTCCCAAATATCCTTGTGTTTAGGAGGGGAGAATATGCTTATTTCTATTAAAAGATTAATTGTAAGATCACAGTCAGTTCAGAGCTGGAAATTCTAAATCAGTCTTCTGTCTCAACATACAATCTATAAAACATGACTTTCAACTGATCCCCACAAGAACATTTTGAGGGGAGTTAGAGCTCCCCCAATTTACTTGTGAACCGGCTGTTGTATTACATTTATGAGGTAAATCAAGTGCAACATTAAGAGGAGATTTGCATTTTATAATAATCATGTTGATTAATTTCCTAATAATATGCCTGTGGGCACATTTATATACATTTTTTTTACCCAGTATTTTCAAACCACTGAAATGATGTCACCTCTATAAAACAACTTAGATAACTCATATCCATTTACTTTAAGTTTTTATTGGGAAGATTTCAAACATGGCAAAAATAAATTCAATCATATAATGAACACCCAGGTCTTATTCAGCTAAATTGAATGACTTTGTATTTTCCATCATAGCAGCACAGTAACTTTTATATTATTTAAAACAATCCACAGAGGTTGTCTTAGTCTATCTACAAATACTTTAAAAATCATTCTCCAAAACTACATGACCCTATTTCACCACCATTATGGTATCATTCCTGTGCTATTAATATTAATGAACTGCCTGTCTATATTCTAATCTCCCCCACTAGTTTTAATGTGACCTGCAGTATTGCTGTGTTCAGACAGAATCCCGAGCAAACCACATGATCCATTTGGGTTTTATCTCTTAGCTTTTCACTCAGTGTCTAAACTCCCTCCCTACTGTTGCTTCCCAGTGGCACAGCTCATCCTTTTTGAGCTCACTCAGCCATTGATCCATAGAAAGTCCCACACTCTAGGCTTCTCAGACGTTTCCCTGTTCAGCTTGTTTCTCTCATGGCTGCTGCTGCTCCTGATGACTGGAGGTTAGACTTGCAAGCATAAGGAGGTGTAAGGGAGCCTTTTATGAAGTGCCTCAGGGGTGAGGTAAAGAGAGCACAGTCGCCTCTCCCTTCGTGCTGCTGCGGTGGGTACCCGTAAGAAGGGATGGGCATTTGCGACCACAGGACTGCAACTCTTGCAGTTGTTTTCATGTTTTGTGACTCATTTCCCATACTCTGGGCTTAAACTTAACAAATTTTACTTAACTCTTACCAAGGCAAATGTCTATAAGCTGGTCACCAACATGAAAAGAAATGTGATGCTTTGGCTTTCAGATAAAAAGCATAATTGCAATGTTTTCATAATGAGACATTGCTGATTACAAAATAGACAGATGCATATAAACTATAACCGTTCCCATTCCCTTCTTCTATCTTCCTGGGCAGTGTGCACCTGAAACCCAACCTACCTTGATAGCAACCTTAACACCTGATTCATTTTGAACATGACTGATTGATTGATCATTTGTGTATGTGCATACATGTACATGTGTGCCACGATGTACAAGTAGATATCAGAGGACAAGTCAGGGAATGCTTTCTCTCCTATAATGTGGTTTCTGGGGATAGTAGAATTCAGGTGATCAGGCTTAGAGACAAATGTCTGTTATCCACTGAGCAATCTTGCCAGGCCAACCAGGCCAAGTTGCTTACCAGCATACACACACACACACACACACACACATACACACACACACACACACACACACACACACACACACACACACACACGAGAAAGAGAGAGAGATTTGAAAAAAAGAGCAACAAATTTATTTAATTCTATACCATATTTTTACTTAATATAACAAAAATGTTCAAAAGATATTTCACTATCAATGTGTACATCTGCATATACATATGTGCTTTGCTTCTGTGATCTTCAGCTTGAAACTTGAACCCCAATATCTGTCTCTGGGTCTATTAATTTTTGTGCTACACATACTTGTCTGTGTTTATTTTGAAAAGAAATTTTGAATCTAGAGTGTTCCTGTCAATTGATTGCACTTTATAATTAAGGGACAATGTCAAGAAGATGGTACTGGGTTGGTTAAAGTACACAAAGAAAATTCTCTTTCTTCCGTAGTATGTAAACTCATGTTCTCTTCTGCACAGCAATGCTGATGTGTTAATAAATTTTAAGGAGTTTTGTTTTCACTTGGAGTAGCACTTTTAAAGCTCTTTGGTGAAGGGACATGTGGCCTGGCTTCACTGATCTGCAAACAACACCCCCTCTGAGTACTATTACCATCCAGACGGTTTTCTTACTGAGCAGTTATGAAGGTTTATGAGCAAGTTATAAACAGGAGAAGGGAGCTTATGGTAATGAGGTCAACACTGTTTCTGTTATGTCTTTGACTTATTAAACAGTCTCCCAAAGAGAATACCTATTCCAAATGGACTAAACAGAGAGATAAACTTTTACCAGCTGAAAATGTAAACTACAGCTCTCCTTAAAGACATTCTACAATATCTAAGAGTGTGTGGACCATTAGTGGTACACATTTCACATAAACTTCCATATTAATACTTACATATTTGCATGACCAATATTTTGGAGAATTGGATCTTGGTTCCAGTCAGCTTGGTCTGCCATATAACAAATAGTCTGAGTGACTTAATGGAAATTTTTCTTAAAATTCTAGAAGCTAGAAATACAAGATAAAGGTGAGAGCTGATTCAGCATTTATTGCAGGTTCTCTTCTCTTGCAGATGGCTACATTTTTACTGTGTCCTCACATGGAAGATGGAGAGGGGTGAGGAGAAGATAGAGAGAGAGACAGAGAGAGAGAATGAAGGGTAGAGCGAGAACTCTTAGATACTTTTTCCTATTATACAGGCTCTACCCTAGTGATCTTTTCTAATGCTTACTATCTTCCAAAGGCCTAATCTCCAAATAAAATCCCCATGGGAGGGGGTTGTCAGAGCTTCAACATATGAATTTTGGAAAGATGCCCTTGGTACATAATAATCTTTAGATGGGAGGAAGTGTCTGAGGAGAAAGAATTCTTTGTTAAGGTTAGGGTCAGCCTCTGAGGAATGGGTTGCATGCATTTTATTCCCAAGCAGTTAGGCCTTACATCCAAGGAAATGGCTACTATGGCAAAGGTTCCTATCAGATGTTGGGGTGTGCAGCGGTTCAGAGAGAAAGACGGTGTCATCAACACAGTTCAAGCACTGGGTGCGTGATTGATAGCTAATGTGGAGGAGGCCCTACTAGCTGAAAGGATAAGGCTGTGGTGGGTGCTGTTGTTTTTCTGATGCATTATCAATCTGCAATTATCCCCTTAGCCAAGGATTTGTATAGCCTTTAGTAAGAAAGTCATTGGCTTGAAGTTGGGCAAGATGGGTAACCAGACAGCTGCTCTTGCATATCAATGAGGGTTTTGTGAATGCAAATTTGGGGATTCTTCCCTTTAAAATTTAGCCTAAGTGTCTACTTTGAGTTTCAGTGTGATACGTGATATGAGACCACTTAGCCAGCAAGTTTACCTCTAATTTCAGCTTCACCTGAATTAAGCTGGCGTGATACTGCATACAGGCATAGACATTAGCAACATCAAAGGGCAGAGAGGAAGAGACTGAAATTAGATGCTGTCCAGAGGAAGACAGTGTTGTTTTCAAAATTCCAGGAAGTCTCTGGTGAATATTAGGGCAAAAGAGTTAATTTACTTCTTTACAGGAAAAAATTTTAATGTCACTTATTTCCTACTTTGGCAGCTTCAGACAATCAGCCCACATACAAAGGAAGCAAAACAAAACAAAACAAGCTGTTTGGGGAATTGGTTTTCCAACAAATCCCTTTCAATGAGCCAGCATCCCCAGTGTGGAGGAGACTGATGTCTAGCAGTTATGCTGTACTCATCAGGACCAGCATCCACAGTGTGGAGGAGACTGATGCTTCGCAGCTAAGCTGTACTCCTCAGATACCTAGTTATTGGGATGCAGCAATGTTCTATCAACCAAGAGGACTAAGCCATTATTGTCCCATTTTGTTCTGGCTATTTGGCTAGGATGGGGAATATATTTTATCTTTTCTATTTATTATTATTTATTTAATTATTCTATTTTATTAATTTATTTTCCTTCCATTACTCCTTCTTCCTCCTTCTCTCTCTCCTCCAGTCATCCATCCTTCCTTCCTTCCTTCCTTCCTCTCTCCTTTCCTCCCTCCCTCCCTTCTTTCCTTCCTTCCTTCCTGCTATGTAGTCCTGCTTGGCTTGGAACATTCTTTGTAGACAAGGATGGCCTCAAACTTTTATTAATTCTTCTGCCTTCTTCCCAAATGCAGGAATTGCAGGTATATACCACCATTCCCAGCAAGCGTTGTTTATAGAATAAGGAAGGATTGCAAGCTTCTCATCTCCAACTCTGGGTTATGAAACTGAACACTGAATGTGTTAGCTTAAAATTATTCCTTCCTCTGTGTGAATCTTGACAATCCACATCTATCTAAAATCTTAAAGTGTTGAGACCCACATACCAGGGAAGTGAACTGAGACTTATATGCAGTTGCTTTGCAGTAATGGCCGATAGAAAAGGAGGAAACTAAAGTACAATAGCCAGAAAGCAATAAGCAGCAGACATCCAATAGCTAGTGAGGGATGTCTAGGCACACATGTGATTATGTTAATTAATTAACTAAATATTACATTCAGGGAAGCATTGTAACATTTAAAGACCTAAAGGTGTTAAGGAATTGGCTGTACTTTTCAGGATAGGCAGAGAGAGAGAGAGAGAGAGAGAGAGAGAGAGAGAGAGAGAGAGAGAGAGAGATTTAGTATGTAAATGAAAGTATTCCCTGATGAGATAGAGTTTGTACCATTGACAAAGAAAGCTTCCTTGGGTAGGTCAGAAAAAGTTGCTGAGGAGAGAGATGTCACAACATTGAGACGGAGGATTGCAATGAATTTCAAAACTCTAAAATTTAAAGACTTAGATGCTTAGAGATGCTTAGAGAAGGGGAAATTGCTTCTATATAGAGTAGAGGGAAGGTGGACAAGGAAAGTGAAGGGAACCTGGATATACTTGCAGTATAGTTTGAAGCTAATGTGAGCTTAAACTTCACTGTGCTCCTTCTTGTGCACGTGCCTTTGGGGCTAGGCCTTGTGATTCTTCTGGATGTGTGTAGACATGAGATGTGTTGGGCTAAAGCAGTCATGGCTGGTCCTGTAAATGTTGTTTCCTCTGTATTCTTCACAGTTTTTTTTTTTAAAGAAACAGCAACACCTTTCTATGGAGATATGCATTCAGAATAAGCCTCTTCCTGAATGTAGTTTACCTCCCTTAAGTATAAAATAGCATATGTTAAGAGCTGATGTCTGGTTTAGGCATAGGGTGCCTATTGGCATGGATAAGACCCTGCATTTGGTCTACAGCATATGAAACCAACAATAACCTTCAAGATTTGAAAGTTATGACCATGGCAATGTTATGATGCCACAAGAAAATAAGAATGTGAAGTTTACATCTTTGGGATGTAAATTGAAGTAGAGATCCCAGTTCTTATTTTCAATTCAATTCTATAGTTCTTATAATGAAATGACTTTCTTAATGTATCTTTCCATCCTTGGACTCCTGGAAGAATTATTATTCTCCCCCTGTATGTCAAGCAGGACATTCTTACCACAGGGTACAGAGGTGTGATGGTCAGTGTTCATTGGCAGTGTGGCAGAATCTACTATCACCTGGGAGATAGGCTTCTGGGCAGCTATGGGGCTAACTTGGTTAGGATAATTGAGGTATGAAACATGTCCCTATGGGTGGCACAATTCCCTTTGAGGAACTTGGGCTACACAACTCCTGAACCTTGGACCTTGAGCAGAATAAACTTTCTCCCTTAACTTTCGTTTATCAACATACTTAGCACAGTAACCGGGAAAGAAACCAAACCAAGACATAGGGCTTCTCAGTTGAGAGAGGTCCTTAGGTTTTTATGAGACGATGAGGTTTCATATATGTTTATTTCCAGCTGAGGAAATTCTCTCTGGTTCAGCAAACATTCACCCACATGTGCAAGTCCAAATAGCCAAGTCTGAATATGAGCATGCTGCCTGGATGTCTACGGAATACAATTAACAACCTCTGAGATGCTTGATGCATCCAATAGAGGCTCCACCTTGTCAGTTCCTTCTGCTTGATCTTAGGATGGTAGATCTTCATAGGGACATTTTGCCATCTGGTAGAAAGGCATTACATGTGTTCAAATGGAGTCCTATTTCTCACTTGTGTTTTAAGTGATGCCCTGAGATCTTCAGAGGCCACTCCATTCCTGGAGACTCGGTTTTAATAGGTTTTGGGTGGTTGGTGTCATTTGTTGTTTTGAGACAGGGTCTTGTGTTGGCTTAGGCTTCCTGGAACTGGTAACCCTCCTCCTTCAGCCTCCTGAGTTCTGGGATTACGGGAGTGTGACCACCTACCTGAGTTTTTCCTTCTTTTTTATGTGAGACGTGAGACTAGAGACCTACAAAAGTCCTTAGTGACTGAGGAATCTAGTTTTTATAAATCCATCTCTAGTCTGTCAGGAATGTTCATGTCACTGGATCTCTACAGTATCCATTCTGTTTGGCTACCAGAATGCATTGCCCATTGTTTTCTGGTGAGATTGGGGACACTGGCAATACTGTCCAGACTCTGATTCTGTGTCATTTAAAACAGATGGGAGTAGATGATTTTTGTATAGTTACACTTGTGTGGGTAACTAAGCCTCTTCCAAGCAAAGCCTGTTCTTGGCTGCCCCTGAGTACTCTTGCTTCTGCTACCATTTTTATTATCTGTGTTTATGTTATGATGACAGAAAAATTAATATGTGCCTCTTTGATAGATAACTTCAATAAGTTTGGGTAGATCTGTTATAAAATGGGAGATGGTTGTCAGGCTAAAACAAGACAGTTCACTCCATTTTATAACCTGAACTACTTGCTAATTGGTGTGTGGCATTGTTTTATGTTTTATTGGAAAATGCAGAATGATCCTTTTCTATTAAACAGTAAAGGAAATCCAAGCCTGGGAAATTCAATGTATGGTTGGAATGTTATTAATTAACATGTGAAGGCTGGGCATGTGGCTCCACTGGCAAAATGCTTTACTAGCATTTGATCCGGGCACAGCGTATGGGTGTGATTGTGCCTATAACCTCAACATTCAGAAAGCAGAGCTAAAAGGATTAAAAGTTCAAGGCCAGCTTTGGCTATGGGCTGCCAGCCTGAGCTACAACAGATCTTATCCCCCAAACGATTTGATAACAGAAATACATACATTTTTTTAAAAAAAAAATATACACCCAAGTTTTACTGTTGATAGGGTTGATGGGGTTAAAAAATATCTAATAAAATTAGAGTATAAGCATAGAATTAAACCATATCCAAAAATAATGTAAAATGATTTGATGAACAATGGCTGGCTATGGTAGGAAACCCCATCTAGTTCAGTTGCCATGGATAGAATCTTGAGTGGCTCATGGAAATATTGGCATATTAGAACTACTACTTCATTTAACAGGAAATAGCTAATACAATTTTTCTCCAGCTTGAAATATGCAGGACCAATTATAGCACACCATTTCACATCTTAAGAAATTTTAATTATTTGGCTCCCATGATTCTCTGCCATTTAGAATAGTTCAACCCTGCAGCTTTTTTCGCCGCTCAAGTCTAATTTCAAGTCAGAGTGTGAGGCACTGGCATCTTTGATATTGATTTTCAATTATGGTTGAGGATGTGAACAGCAAGGGGAAATCAGAGTGTCACTTCTCTTCATGGGAGGGGAGAGAAACAACTGAAATTCTTTCAGGAGATGATTCTGAAATTCTAAAACTCTCTCTCTCTCTCTCTCTCTCTCTCTATATATATATATATATATATATATATATATGTGTGTGTGTGTATGTAAATATATATAATATATGTATGTACATAAGTTTTTCTTATTTTACATATCGATCCCAGTTCCCTCTCCCTCCCTCCCTTCCTTCCATGTCCCCCAATACCCCCTCCTGTCCCATTCCCCACCCACTCCAAAGGGAGGGTGATGCCATCCAGGAGGGATTATCAAAATCTGTCAAGTCATTTGGAGTAGGGACTAGGCCCTCCCTCCTGCTTCTATGTTAAGTGAGTATCTCTCCATGGGGAATGTGCCCCCAAAGTCCTTTTGTGCACCAGGGACACATCCTGGTTCCACTGTCAGAGGTCCCTTAGACTGCCCAGGCCTTCTAACTGAGACCCATGTTCAGGAGGTCTGAGTCTGTCCAATGCTGTTTCCCAGCTACAGTCTGGGAGGTCCATGAGCTCCCCCTTGTTCAGGTCAGCTGTATTTGTGGGTTTCTGTAGCCTGGTCTTGACCCCTTTTCTTATCACTCCTCTCTCTCTCTCTCTCTCTCTCTCTCTCTCTCTCTCTCTCTCTCTCTCTGCAATTGGATTTCAGGAGTTCAGCTCAGTGTTTAGCTGTGTGTGTCTGCTTCTG
The DNA here is from genome assembly GCF_943737965.1 of Phodopus roborovskii. Lineage (NCBI taxonomy): Eukaryota > Metazoa > Chordata > Mammalia > Rodentia > Cricetidae > Phodopus > Phodopus roborovskii. Next base: position 14,496,197 of record NW_026126482.1, on the reverse strand, counting down.
TTTCCATCAGCTACTAGATGAAGGCTCTAGGATGGCATATAAGTTAGCTCCAATCTCATTGTCAGGGAAGGGCATTTAAGGTAGCCTCTCCACTGTTGCTCAGAGTGTTAGTTATGGTTATCCTTGTAGGTTTCTGGACATTTCTCTAGAGTCAGTTTTTTCTTCAAATCTATAATGGCTCCCTCTATTATGGCATCTCTCTCTCTTTCTCCTCACCCTCTCCTCCCCCCTCTCTTTGCTCTTGTCTATTCTATTCATCCTCCAACTCAATCTTCCTGGTCCCCTCTCCTCACCTTCTCTTTCTCCTAGCCCCCCCTCTCCACTCACTGCCCCACCACTTCCAATATGCTCAGGAAATCTTGTTCATTTCCTTCTGTGAGGGACTTGTATGAATCTTTTATGTTCCTCCTTGTATCCTAGTTTCTCTGGTGGTGTGAATTATAGGTTGATGATCCTTTGCTCTATGTCTAAAATCCGTATATGAGTGAGTACATACCATGTTCCTCTTTTTGTGACTGGGTTACCTGATTCAGGATGGTTTCTTCAAGTTCCATTCATTTGCCTGTGAATTTCAAGATTCCCAGAAATTCTACTCTTAGGTGTATACCCAAATGATCCACCTCCATGCAACAAAGACATCTGTTCAATTATGTTCATAGCAGCATTATTTGTAATAGCAAGAACAAGGAAGCAACCTAGATGCCTCTTAACTGAATGGATAAAGAAGATGTGGTAATTTACAGAATGGAATACCACTTAGCAGTAAACTCATTTATTCTAAGAAACTCAAGGATATTGAGAAACTGAGGACAGGTTTTGTGATTATTTTATCTGTGTGTAGTGTGTGTGTGTATGTGTGTGGTGTATGTGTAGTATGATGTGTATAATGTGTGTTGCTGTGTATGTAGTGTGTTTGTATGTGTAATGTAGGGCTGTATATGTATGTGTAGTGTGCAGTGGTATGGTATGTGTGTGTCTCTCTGTGTGTGTATGTGGTGTGGTGTAGTTTGTGTGTATAGTGTGTATGTGTAACATAGTGTGTGTGTGGTGTATGTATGTGTAGTGTAGCATGTACATGGTATGGTATAGTGTGTGGTTTGTGTGTGTCTATGTATGTATGAATATATGTGTGTGTGTGTGCACATATGAAGCAGGGCACATGTTCAGGCATGTAAGCATGAAGACTGTAACTAGCAACAATTGTCTTCCTCTGTCTGTGACTACTTTATTATCTGGGAAGACATAGTCTCTTACTGAGCCGGAGCTCACAGTTTTGCTTGGCCTGGTTGGATAAGTCACTGGAGCCTCCTGTCTCTGTCTCCTGGTGGTGTGATCTCAAATATGTGCTTCCATGTGTTGGGGATCTGAATGCAGGTTCTCCTGCTTCCACTGCAAACACCTTACCCCCTGAGAATATCTGATTCTTTACTTTTTAGGTTTTCTATAATTAGCTAAAAACCTTGGCACTAATTCCTTATGTCTTATTGTTATTATACAGAAATGTAATAATTCTACTAAAAGTATATATGTGATGCACAAATTCTCCTAGGATAATTGAGGTATTTCTATCTAAGAATGACTCATGCCTAGAGTTGAATGTTTAAAACCTAGTGCCCTTTACCGGGTTCAAGAAAGTACCGGCTCCCAGGTTTGGAGGTGTAAGAGGCTGGTCTGTCATTTGTGACACCCTAACACCTTTGCAATCCTCTTTTCCTACAGAACGGAAGCAGAGGATTTGCACTTCATCCTCTGATAGCTAATCTTTTTGCCTTAGACAAACAAAACACTACTCTATTAAACCAATAGGAATTCATTTACATTCTTCTTCATCTGTGTATGAAAGTAGAAATTGTATGAAATAGTAGTCAGGTGGCAAAGTATTCTTAAATAGTGCTTTGTGAAATGTTAGGAGAACCCATCTCTCATTCTGGGGCTCTTGTTATCCCCCAAGGGAGGTTGTTTCCTTTATTCCAGAAGCATTGGTATCTTCAATGACAGCTTAGCTAGGGGATAGCTCTTCTGAGTGAGTGGTCAGGACCTTCTCAACAGTGGAAGGAAAGGGTAGTGTTTTCCTCTGAAAATGATTTCCCTTGAAGGGATTCTGTTTTGAGGAAGAGAAAAGTCTTGTTCTAAAGTTCTACAAGGATTTTATGCAATGAGTTTTGACCATATTCTCCCCGCCCTCAACTCTTCCCAGATCTGCTCCTCTCTATTCCCTTTCCACCCAAATTCATGTCTGCCTGCATTTAGGAAAAGAACCCATGGTTAGAATGATGAGCATAAGTGAGTATTATACCTCACATCCTGTTTTCTGTATACAAATGGAGTATCTTAAAAGTTCTGAGATTTAATGGACCAAAGTAACTGAGGTGAAATATAGACCGTTCCTTGCTGTTTCTCAGCCTGCTTTTATATCAGCCCATGGAGTCCCGCTGTTTAGAAACAGGATCTCACTGAGTAGCTCAGGCTGTGCTTGAACATGCACTTCTCTTGCCTTCACACCCCCAGCTGTGCATAACAGATATGGCCCACCAGGTATGGCTATTTAGTCAGTTTTTAATCTTCTCTTTTTCTCTCCTCTCTTCTCTCCATCTCATTTTCCTTTCTCTCCCCATCATTTACTCTTGTTCTCTCCTCCTCTCTCTGGACACTTAGCGATTTGTTTAACGTTGTCTTGCCCACATTTACAGAAGAGACCTCAGTTTCCTGTAGTGCACACTGCTAGCAAGGCAGCATGCTTTCTGTATGAGCTGGAGGAGCTCAGAGGAGAACAATGCTGTTTCCTCGGTGCTCTTGGACAATATGCAAAGAGAGCTTACACAACTCATCTCACTAAATTGTCAAAGATAGCTGTCACTTGAGAATGTCAAGGAGGAAAAATTTAGAGAAGGGCTTGAGTGGGACTAATCTTTGTGAAGTTAGTAACAACTGGAAATTTGACAGGTAGTCCTTGTCAAGATCATCCCAACAGACGACAAACTCTTTCCATGTTATACTTTAGCCTCGGTAGCAGAGCAGTTGGTTGCACCAAAAGAACATTTGTGGAGTAGGATGGAGAACAAGTTCACATAAACTTATTTTCCCACGTCCTGGGGAGGGGTGCAGCCAGAAATCATTTCTCAGTAGCCATAAAAGTGGAGGTAAAGTGAGCAGAGAGTTTGATAGGACAGAGAACATGTATACTCTGAATGTGTTGAAAGAGGTAGTTTTCTATTTTTTTTGATCACTTCCCCTCCTCTTGTTTATTTTTCTTAGGTGGACTGCCATGCAGAAAATACAACAAAACACCCTGCCATGCAGGGCCTTGAATATGAGGCACACTGGAGGATAGGAGAGTCATCTACACCAGCACGATGTACGCCGTGGCACAGAACACCAAGTTCCAACTGGTCATTTTTATTGGAAAGCTTCACAGAGCAGATGGGGTTTTATGAGTTTTCTGAAGTTTGTTGCTATAAATCGAAACTGTTGTTCTGAGAATTATTTACTTTTCATCCATTTTAACACCACTTCTTATATTTGGTGTTTATGAAAGGCAGTGGGCATCTGAGGACACTATGAACTTCCCTTACCAGGACCTCTAAATAGGCCTGCTTTGTGTGCTCCTGCTGCTTGGCTCAGAGAGGGATTTGGCAGTAGAGCCTGTGGCCAAACCTTCCATGTTTCCTGGGTGGAAGATCACGCTACAAAAAATGCATTAGAATGTATAAGATGCCATGTCTAATATAGCATCCGCCACAAACTCAGCTTACTATGTATTTTGATCAAATTTACCATCATTACCTTCTCTTACCACTCTCCCTTCTGCTGAACCTCTCCTTTCCATCTAGTCCTCCCTCTGCTTTGATGCTATGACCCTCTTTCCTCTGCCTCCGGAGTGCCAAGACAGAGCCCGACATGATTAAAACAAACAGATTTGGGATGGTGAAAACGTAACAGTGTGTAGATTTCCCTCAAGGAAAGGTAAATATTCTAGCAAGCAAATATTACCCTAAATAATCTAGGCTAATTGACATTCAACATTAAAACTCTGTCACTGTCTGTCTTGGTCTGTCTGTCTCTGTCCCTTTCTTGGTAAATTCCCTTGCCTGGACTCCAGTGGTGGGTTCACTCAGAACATTTCCTTTCTGGAGAATCTCTCTTGGTAGTTTCAAATAAACACTCACTGGTTGGAAATTTAAAACATTTCCGCTTGCATTTTAGTGGGGATTTTGTTGCTTTGTGTGTGTGTGTTTGTGTGTGTGTATTTCAATGACATTTATTTTTTTCTTTGATAATTTTTTAAATCTAAATTTGAGACAAGCTTGTTTTATATGTCTATCCCAGTTCCCACAACCTCCCTTCCTCCTCTGTTCCCTCCACCAACCCCCATCCAATCCCCATTCTGCCTTCCATGGGGGATTTTCAAAGCCTGCCATATCATTTGGAGCAGGGTCTAGGCCCTCCCCCATGTGTATAGGCTGAGAGAGTATCCCTCTATGTGGGATGGGCTCCCATTCATATATTAGTGATAAATACTGATCCACTACCAGAGGCCCCATAGACTGCCCAGGCATCCTAAGGGACACACACCACATTCGGGGGGTTTGGGTAGGTCCTATGCTGGTTTCTCAGCTCTCAGTCCTTGTAGATCTTTGGACATTTCCCTAGTGCCAGATTTCTCCTTAAACCTACAATGGCTCTCTCTATTGTGGTATCTCTCTTCTTGCTCTCCTCTATTCTTCCCCCAATTCAATCTTCCTGCTCCCTCATGTTCTCTTCTTCCCTCCTCCTGTTCTCTTTTTCCTAACTCTCTCTCCAATCCACCCCTGTTCCCAATTTATGCAGGAGACCTTGCCCCCTCCCCTTCTCAGAGGAACAATGTATGTCTCTCTTATGGTCCTCCTTGTTTACTAGCTTCTCTGGTGGTGTGGAATGTAGGCTGGTGATCCTTTGCTCTATGTCTATAATCCATATGTTTGAGTACATATCTTGTCTTTTTTTGAGTGGGTTACCTCACTCAGGATGGTTTCTTCCAGGCCCATCCATTTGCCTGCAAATTTCAAGGTACCATTTACTTTGTTCCACTCAATAGTACTCCATTTTGTTAATGTACTACATTTTCTTTATCTGTTATTTAGTTGAGGGGCATCTAGGTTGCTTCCAGGTTCTGGCTATTACAAATAATGAACATAGTTGAACAGATGTCCTTGTTATATGAATGTGCATTTTTGGTTTTATGTCTATGAGTGGAATCACTGGATCTTGTGGTAGACTGATTCCCATATTCCTGAAGAAACTCCATACTGATTTCCAAAGTAGCTGTATGAGTTTGCACTCCCACCAGCAGTGGAGGAGTATTCCCCTCTCTCCACATCCTCTCCAGCATAAACTGTCTTTGGTGTTTTTTTTTATCTTAGCCATTCTAACAGGAGTAAGATGGTATCTCAGAGTTATTTTGATTTGCATTTCCCTGATGGTTAAGGATATTGAGCACTTTCTTAAGTGTCTTTCAGTCATTTTGGATTCCTTTATTGAGAATTCTCTAGTTCTGTGCCCCACTGTTTAATTGGATTATTTGGTGTTTTGGTAAATAGCTTCTTGTGTTCTTTGTATATTTTAAAAATCAGTCCTCTGTCAGATGTGGGGTTGGTGAGTATCTTTTCCCATTCTGTGGGCTGCTGTTTTGCCTTGTTGACTGTGTCCCTTGCCTTGCAGACGCTTCTCAGTTTCAGGAGGTCCCATTTTTAATTGTTGATATCAGTGTCTGTGCTACTGGTGTTATGTTCAGGAAGTGGTTTCCTGTACCAGTTCATTCAAGGGTACCTCCTAATTTCTCTTCTAAGAGGTTCAGTGTGGCTGGATTTGTGTTGAAGACTTTTATCCATTTGGACTTAAATTTTGTGCATGGTGATAGATGTAGATCTATCTGTAGTCTTCTACATGCTAGCATCCAGTTATACCAGCACCATTTGTTGAAGATTCTTTCCTTTTTCCATTGTATAAATTTAGCTTCTTTGTCAAAAATCAGGTGTTTGTAGGTATCAGGGTTTTAAATTCGATTTAATTGCTCTACCTGTCTACTTTTATGTCAACACCAAGCTGATTTTCAGTAGTATAGTTCTATAGTAGAGCTTAAAGTCAGGAGTGGTGATGCCTCCAGAAGTTCCTTTGTTGTACAGGGTTGTTTTGGCTATCCTGGGTCTTTTGTTTTTCCATATAAAGTTGAGTATTGTTCTTCTGAGGTCTATGAAGAACTGTTCTGGGATTTTGATGGGAATTGCATTGAATCTGTAGATTGCTTTTGGCGAGAATGCCATTTTTACAATGTTGATCTTACCTATCCAAGAGCATGGGAGATCTTTCCATTTTCTGGTATCTTCTTTTATTTCTTTCTTTAAAGGCTCAATGTTCTTATTACAGATTTCTTTCACTTATTTGGTTAACAGTACCCCAAGATATTTTAAGTTGTTTGTGGATATTGTAAAGGGTGATGTTTCTCTGATTTCTTTCTCAGTCCCTTTATCATCTGTATATAGTAGGGTTACTGATTATTTTTTGCTTTTAGTTAAACTTATATCCTGCCACTTTCCTGAAGGTATTTATCAGCTGTAGGAGTTCCCTGATTGAGTTTTTTGGGTCACTTATGTAAACTATCATATCATCTGTAAATAGTGAAAGTTTGACTTATTCCCATCCAATTTTTATCCCTTCAATCTTCGTTTATTTTCTTATTGCTCTAGCTAGAACTTCAAGTACAATATTGGACAGAGTGGACAGCCTTGTCTTGTTACTGATTTTAGAGGAATCACATTGAGTTTCACTCCATTTATTTTTTTATGTTGGCTGTTGGTTTGTTGTATATTGCTTTTATTATGTTTAGGTATGTTCCTGTTAACCCTGATCTTTCTGAGACCTATATCATGAAGGGGTGTTGGATTTTAGACCAGGACTTCTTAAATATAATACTTCTTAATCTTGATCTTTACCTGAACCCCTTGTCAGCAATAAGTAGATGGTTTGAAAGAGTTTCTCTCTATTAACTCTTTTCCAGACATGGCCCCACATAATCTCCTTTCTTTGGTTTAAACTATTGCTTATCTCTTAACTAGTATATTGGTGCGTGCGTGCATGTGTGTCTGAGCCTACCTTGTTAGAGATACAGGCCTTTAGTGTAAAAGTCCTTATCAGAGAGTGTCTTTTTAGTGAACCTTAACATGCTTCGTGATTGTATACCTTCTAAAGCCACATGCTCATGTAATTCAATTCAAATAAAGTCACCACAAGATACACTATAACATTATTAACTGCGTCTCTTTTGGTGGTTTCCTAGAAATAAATGTTTTTATTACTCCTTGATTTTTCTTGTATTTCAGAACTACCACACACATTTAAGTGATCTATCTGGAATCATGTTTCTAGGACTTAAGTACCTCCCTATCCCATCTCAAGTTTCCCATTTATTTGAAGATTTTGGTATAAAACATGCAACACATTATTTGCATCCTTGAGTTCTTAGGAAACCAGGGCAACAATCAAACAAACTTGGCAATACAAGCTTGTAATCCTAGAGCTGGGGAAGCAGAGACAGCCAAATCTCTGGGGTCTCACAACTATTTTGTGAGTTCTAATTGAGTACAAGATCCAATTAAAAACAAAAACAGTCAAAACCTGGTAGAATTTGCCTGAGAAATGACACATGAGGTTGTTTTTTAGCCAACACACACACACACATACACACACACACACACACACACACACACACTTGAGTAACTCTTAATGAATCAAAATACTACATATAAGGCTGCAAAAATATTTATGAGGGAGGATGGGGGCAGAAGCTGAATGTGTATTTTTGGGGTTTCACTGTGTGCACTTTCTTCTAAATTAATCAATATTTTAACAGGCATTAATTCATGTAGTTTTTGTCACAAGATATAATTTGCATCTATTTTCACTTTAGTGTTTTATTTTTCTTAACTGAAAACAAAGATCATTTATGTAACTCACCCCCAAACAAATGGAGCAGCTGGGGTTTGAGCCAGACAGAAATTCTTGAGTCTTTAATTTCAGCTCCTATCCACACACTGGTTTTGGCAGATCATACCTTTATGAGCTCTTAGTTAGAATATCACACTTTTAACCCTATATTGGAAGGTTGGAAATTAACAACAACAAAAACGAGTTGGAAAACAAAAACTGTTAAAATGGATTTCCCTGTGGCACATTGAACCCAAAACTAATTTTCTAGAAATATGATTAGAGGAAATTATCTTTGAGAAATAAATAATAATCTTTCTTCATTTCAAGTTCTGAAAATGCTATTTCACTGTGTTATCAAAATGTTCTAGTATCTCTATGCTTTAATTAGCAGCTGTTTCTAAGTGTGATAGGTGATTCATGCTAGTCCTGATATTGTATATAATTGGATCTCAAAGGCAAATTTATCTGTCAGAGTAAAATTGATCTACAAGTAGTTCCCTCTAGCTAATACCTAAATTAGTTTCACCTGGACCCTGCCCTCTGCTTCCTTATGAATCATCCCCACTCAAGGAAGAAAGCTAGCAGCTGGTGTAGGAAGCAGTGGTGTTTTCCTAAAAAAATCTAAGGCAGGTCCAGGCTGACTGCCAGAGGAAGAACTCTAAGTAGATTTACAGGCAGCACTGGGAAAATCAACCCTAAAACCCATTACACTTTCATATAGCCAGAATCTGCCATTCTATATAGAAGCTGTATTGCATTACTGGTCAAGACTTCCCACCAGCATGAAACAGAATTCAGGAAGTTTGTGATGGTAGAGTTAAATGTTCATCATGTAATCACAAAGGGAAATGTCATTCTGTAAATATGTTTCTCTTACTGGTTAATGAATAAAGCACTGTTGGCAAATAGGAAGGTAAGATAGGCAGGACTAGGAGACAAGGAGAACTCTGGGAGATGTAGTAGGAAGTTTCAAGATGTAGGGCCTTGAGTGAAGAGGTCTTGGCTCTCTCTCTGGTAAGTCCAGACCACATGGAAACACTTAGATTGATAGAAATAGGTTAATATTTAAGACAGAGCTAGCCAATAAGAAATGCTAGTAACAGGCCAACAGCTTTATATCTAATACAGAGTCTCAGTGTGTTATTTGGGACTGATGCAGCTCTGGGACCAGGCTGGCAGGAAAACTGCTAGTAACATAAACATAGACCTGCTGTGGTGGTTTTAATAAGAATGTCCCCCATTCAAATACAGGCTCATATATTTGAATGTTTAGTCATCAGGGATTGGTACTACTTGAGAAAGATTAGGAGGTGTGGCCTTGTTAGAGGAGGTGTGTCATGGGTAGTGACTGGCTTTGAGGTTTCAAAGGCTCAAGCCAGGCCCAGCATTTCCTGATGCCTGCAGATCCAGATGTATAACGCTCAGCTGTTTTTCCAGTACCATGTCTGCTTGTGTATCAACATGCTTCTCACCATGGCCATAATGATAATGAACTAAACCTCTGAAACTATAAGCAATCCCCAATGAACTGCTTTCATTTATAAGAGTTTCTATGGTCATGGTATCTCTTCATAGCAATAGAACAGAGATTAAGACACCTATCATGTAATGTAGGCCTTTCTCCATGATACTCCCTTAACTTTCAGCATCTTCAGAGATTTTTATAGTTGAAGATAATACTGTTTGAGGGCAATAAGATGGCTTAGCAGGGAAAGGCATTTGCAGCTAAGCCTGATGACCTGCATTCAATCCCTAAGATCTACATGGTAGGAGGAAATACTGAATCCAACAAAATGTTATCAGACCTCCACTTGAATGACATTATGTGCATGAACACACACATACACACACATACATACACACACACACACACACAGAGAGAGAGAGAGAGAGAGAGAGAGAGAGAGAGAGAGAGAGAGAGAGAGAGAGAATAGCATTTGGGGTCGGCTTTTTGTATACTAGTTCCCCTAAATTTTTAGATCATGAAGCCCTCTTTTAAGAAAAGTATTAATATCCAGGAGTCTAGAGGAGAAAAGTAAGGACAGCCAATGTGAAAACTGCCTCCCAATACTAAACCCCAAAAATTTGACCTCTGCACAGGGTAAGTTATTGTATCAAATACACTAGCAAACATAGCATGTTAATCTGCTGCCTACTCTTCTTAGCCTGGCATTTAATATTCTTTTTACACACTGGTTACTTAGTGACCATTATGTATCAGACACTTTAAATTTGCCCTTTGTTTTCATAAGTTCCAAAGACATGGGTTCATATAATATGGTTCAGAGATATTCACACATACCGTGTCTCTGTTGAAGATGTGCAGATTTTCTTTATTCTTATTGCCTAAACAATATGGTATAACAACCATACCCAGATTTGTATTGCATTTAGTATTGTCAGTTGCTCAGAGATTACAAGAATGTATGCACATGTTTGATTTGAATACTATTCCTTATTCTAGAATTTTGTATCTGCATGAAGCCCCAGAACCAGTTGGCACTTTTACTGAATGGACCAAAAATCTGTATGAGAAATAGATTAAACACCAAATACACAAATATTCTGGAGGATTACGTATAGAGCTCTGAAAGCAGAGACCCACAGGATGTTTGGTTAAGTCAGGGAACTATGTTGCGTCTCGCATTGGCATAGGAAGGGTAATGTTCAAGAGTGCCAGAAAGTTTCCAGAGAGAGCGAGTAGAATTGTGTCAGTGGGTCATCAACAGTGAGGTGAAGTGAGAGCCTTAGTCAGTTATCAGAAAACTGCTGGGGGAAGGGAGGGAGGTTCACAGCATTTTCAGGAATGGACATGTGGCTCAGAGGTAAGAACGTCAGAAAGGTGGTTGGAAGGGGCAGAAGACTGTTGGACGAACGTTTCTCCTCAGAACAGGCTGTGGTTAAAAAAAAAAAAAAAAAAAAAAATATATATATATATATATATATATATAATTTTTATTTCTAACCTTAATTATCCAGAAAGCATGGCTTTGATGATTTAGTGTAAACCAAAGGCATTTTATGCAATTGCATCATAAAAATTGAAAATTAGCTTTCCTTTCTGTCCATGGCATATAAACATCTTTAGGGTATGCAAAAGCTTCCAGGGCATGTGTGTAAAATGCCGCCCCAAGGTAGATGAAGCAACATGTAACTAGCACAGAGGCCTGGCATGACTCTAAATCTTTTTTTTTCCTAGGGAAAGAAAAGGCATTTCATGATGTATATTTCTGGGGAGAAAGCATTCCCAGAAAAGCCTATATTATTGTAAATACCAAGCAATCCCAGTTCAGTGTATTCTCCTTACGATTTATTTGCCTCAAGTTGGTAATAATAATAATGTTCTTGCTTTCATGGTGTCTCAAATCCAAGTATGTCTGAGTAGTTTGTAAATATAAATCAATTCTTAAGACACTCTGGTGAGACAGGTAAAGACTGTTACTAATATTTTATGAAGAAAGTAATAGACGGGAGACTCACCAACTTCACAGTTTTTCATTTGTTGGTTCATTTCAGTCTGGGATGAAAGCCTGCACAAGCACAGATGCACTTGCATACACCGCACACGAACACACACATACACATACTTCACAGATACACACACATATACACTCACCCCATACACAGTGGGCTTTCTTTATGTGAAGCCACAGATAGAAAGAGACAGGTAACTTTTAAGGGAGTCATGATAAAGTAGAAGCAGCAGAAGATGAGAACAGATTGAAACTGGGACTCAAGGATACAATGGCTGACAATCTTTGTTCAGGGAAATTAGAACACACATCCAAGAAAGGATGTTTGATCACAACATAAAGGATAATAATGTGTTTATGGAACGGACAGTGAGTGAGGGAGAATTATATGTCTACAGAGCAGCCAAGGTAGGAAACTAAAAGGAGCTACAAAAGTATCCACCATGACAGGTAATTCACACAAATGGCTCTGGCAACCTGGATTTCATGTCTTTGATGCAGCAGATAGGGGCTGTTGCTCAAAGCTAGCTAGCTGAGAGTCTAGAGGCTCAGTGTGGTTAGTTGTCTCCTTTCAAAAAAGATGAAGATCAAGATTTTTGAACTGAATTTGAGTCTTTTAAATACTAGTACTGGCTTTCATGTTTAAAAGTTGAGTATGAAAATGAAAGTGTCTGAGACATCTGAAAGAATAATCCAGGCTTTTTGTAAGTTATGTTATCTCTTCAAGGATCCAGGGATCCTTTGTTCTCCCTCTTGATTACAAACAACAGGAATAAAATCTTTGGGTCCTGCCACCAAATAAGCATAGACAATGGACAAACACCAAGGATGATGGGAATACAGCTGGGGTCAGAACACAGAAAAGTGGTCATTCTGGGCTCTTGATGGTGCTAAACTGTCAGATCCTATGTGCTAGTGTCAGATATTTGGCAAATTGATATGATACATCACCCCACTCCATAGTGTTTTTGTGGTGATATCTTGTTTGTACTCTAACAAGTAAAGCTTGCCTGGAGACCAGAGTGCAGAGTTAGCCACTAGTTAACCATAGAGGCCAGGCATTGGTGGCACATGCCTTTAATCCTAACACTTGGGATCTCATGCCTTTTATCCCAGCACTAGAGAGGAGGAAACAGGAAGTGATATGGTTGGGCCGAGAGAAGAATATAAAGCAGGTGGAGACCAGAGCTAGCCCTATTTGATCTGAGGATTTCGTAGAGGTAAGAGCTCTAGTGGCTGCTCTGCTTCTCAGATCTTCCAGGTTTCACTCTCTAATATCTGATTTTGGGTTTTTACTATTAAGGCCAATTAGAACCCATGCTACAATTTTAGTATCACTTTGAGTCCTGGTTGTCAGATCCATGGTAAATGTCTACATCCAAGATGCATAGGAGTGAGCGGGTTGGGGCAGTCCATCCTATTCTACAATAGGGAAAGAGAATCCTGCCTCTCACTGACTCACACAAGACAGGAAGTTCAATAGCTCAAAGAGAAAAAATATTTATCTAAGGTGTATAGTGATGGTGTGATGGAACACTTCCACTTTTCTTCCGAAAGATTCGTGTAACATGAGTTCTAATAGGTCTTAGTAATAAAAGCCTGGAGTCAGATACAGGGGAAATTGCTGAGAGATCAGAGAGAAGAAGGAGCAAGCTAAAGCCACTTTACCTCACTAGCTTCCCAGCAGAAAAGAGAGCAAGTTCCTTTGTGCTCCTGCCTATATTTCTTTCTCCACCCAGCCATCTCACTTCCTGTTTGTCTGTATAGACCTCCAGACCTCTATGGTTAACTAGTGGCAAGCTCCATCTTTGATCTTCAGATACGCTTTATTTGTACAAACCAGGTATCACATTTACCCTATACTCATATAGCAATCCCATCAAGCGTTTGTCTATAGACTGTGCTTACTAAGCTTCTTCCCACTTCCTCCCCTTCCCATTGACATTGAAAGTTCCTTCTCAGACTTCAGGCTCCAGGGAAATTGCCTTTTAATAGAGAACCCCATTCAACTTTCTTTTTTCATAGTTTTAATATCATCAACTAATGGTTTGCTTTTATGTTGTGTCACTTAAATGCATATGTGTCAAGCACAGTACTTCACCACTGTATTTAGGGGAGCTAAAACAATGCTTTCCATGGAAAGCTTGCCATAGGTATTTGTGAAATAACTAAGTAAATTTGGAAAGTAGTACTTCAATTAAATGTAGGAATGAAACTACATAGACTGTTCTCAAAATCTGATTGTATTTTTCTAATAACTCAAGTAGTATAACTTAATTTAAAATCATATTTAAAATGCATTAATCATGCAAATGGAGGAGAGTTACTATCTAAATCATATTAAATGTTTAGCTATTGTCTTTTTGATTTCTCTGCCCTTCACATATCCAAACCATAAAGAATACTCAAATAATACACTATTGGTGTTTGAGTGTATGTGGCATGTAATTTTCTCAATTGGTTACAGTATTGTTTTATTACAGTGTCATGTTCCTTACCAAGGTAGTACTTAGTTGTTTTCTTATTGTTAAACATTAACCACTTCATATCTAGATTCTTAATCTGTAAATTATGTGACCCCCCCATTATTAGGGTTATTGTGATGATTGAAAGAGGGTTATTTAAAAAATATTTATTTAACTGTGTGTGTACGTGTGTGTGTGTGTGTGTGTGTGTGTGTGTGTGTGTGTGTGTGTACCACATGCACGCAGGAGCCCTCAAATGTCAGAAGAGGCATTTGGTACTCTGGAACCAGAGTTACATACAGAGGGTTGTGAACTACTATCTTAGAGCTAGGAACTGAACCTGAGTCCTCCACAAGAGCAAAATGAACTCAACCACTGAGCCATCTCTCCAACCTGAAAGAGATTTTGATGAATATTTATTCTTCAGTATATACCCAACAAATAGCTAGCACTGAGTACAAATGAGACAATAATAGTTATTAATAATATTGACTTTTCCCATTCACCCTATAAGACTAAAGAGAGGCATAAGCTTTGAGTAAGTTTGTGGCCATAGGAAGCATCTTTTCTTGTAAGAACATGTAGAGTGAAGGACTTGCACTTCTGTGAGATCACTGCTGAGATAAATTAGATGTAGAATCTAATCATTAATTGTTGTGTGATATTTTGATTTTGTCCTGACAAAGTTTTCTTGGAGTTAGAGGGCAGGGCTAGCCACTAGCTGACCAAAATCAACCATACAGGTTTGGGGGACTGTGGAGAGATGAGACAGGAAGTAGTAAGGCAGGGCTGAGAGAAGATCTTGGCTCTATGGGATGAAGAAATGGAGGAGGTAGTAGTAGGTGGCTGATACCTTCTCCCTGATTCTCTGATCTTTCAGATTCTTGCCCTAATATCTGACTCCAGATTTTTTTAGTGATAAAGATTAATTAGATTAATGCTTCAATTAATAGATAGCATGAGCCTTTGCAATGCCAAATAAGTTTCTAAACAGAGAAATGTGTCATCAGTAGTCTTAATTTCTCTTGCTTGGTATGTATTTAAGTTAGTCTTCACAGAGGGGAAGTATGTGGCTACCTTTACTATAAGCTACCTATTGCTATATTACCTCTCTTATCATTTGTCCTCAATAATAATTATCTTCCTATAAATATAATTTATGAACTACTCTACACAAATAGTGGAAGAACAGATACTGGCATACCTAAGGCATCACAGCATTCTTTATTTTATTCTCAAGTCTGCATAGGTTACACTGCTATTCCAAAGGGTACTTCTTTGAGATTGGACTCAGGGTTTTACACACACTAGACAATCACTCTCTAATTGAGGTATACCACCTCTATCTAGGAGTAACCTTGTTACCATTGGGTCACTGGAGCCACTGTTACATTGCCTTAACTAACTGATTTTTTCCATCCTGTAACTTCTGACATGGAAGCCTCCAGTGTCATCTGAGGACAGTTCATGTGTGTAGCAAACCCAGAATAAAGCTCTGATCAGAGTCTGGGAGATGTCTCTCTAATGACATTGAGCTGACCCTTAATTACAAATGTTCTTGGGAAGGGGATGTCATTTAGCTCACTGTTTATGATTTTCCCTGTTTTCTTAGAAGAAATCCCGGGAAGATGGATTAGGAAAAAAATACCAATCTAATTTCATTTATAGAGGAAGTTGTATATGGTCCATTTTTCAAACAAGAGAAAAGCAATTAGGTATATGTTTTCCCTAAGCACTCTCAAGTGGGTTCTACCTTGCATCTGCTGAGACAAACCTATCAAAATCCATCAATCACACTACTCACATTTAGCTCTAGTGCTCAGTAGCTACCTGTGGTGAGTAGGGACTGTACTGAATACTTCTGTCACTATAGAAATACTCATAGGATATTGTTGTTACTGAAGAGTTGTGGCTTAGGTGTCCCCATAAATAATTATTTTTTCTACTTTTATTGAAAATAAAATTTTCACATAATATATTCTGAATATTGGTTCATCTCCCTCAACCCCACTCCAACTCCCAGCTTAGACAAGTTCATTTTCTTTCTTTCTCTCAATAGGAAACAGTCAACTAAAAGATAATAATAAAAACAAACAAACTAGAATATGATAAAACAAACAGAAGATAAAAAGCTAAAGAAAGATTACAAGAAACACATATATATTCAGAGACACACATATTAATACACAGAGACATCCCATAAAAGCACAAAACCAGAAACCATATTATATACAAAGAAGATATAACGCGGTTAAATAAGGATTAGGATAAACAAATAGGACGAATAGATGTTTATTCAGGGAGAAATAACTTACAACCTAGACAGATGAACACCAGGAAATTCAACCCCATCCTCTCCTGTCCGAGTCATGCCAGCAAGAGGGCCTTTCCTGGCTCTCCCTCAGACCTCCTTCCACAGGTCACTCCGCCCATGGCTCCACCCCCCAATGGGCGTGGTCAGTGCCACAGAACTATCTCACTACAAAGATCCATAAAGGAGAGAGGGAGGGAGGGAGAGAGAAATAGAGAGAGGGAAGAAGGAAGAAAGAAAGGAAGGAACGAAGGAACGAAGGAACGAAGGGAGGAAGAAGAAAATTCCCTGACAAGTCTTTATGACTAAGTTCATTTTGTGCCTGCCCCAGAAAGTGGTTTATATACAAAATGAGACTCTGTTGGAGAAAATTAATTTTTCCATAGCAAGCAGATATCAATTAGGTCCCTTTTGGGTCAGAGATGGGGATGTGTCCACTTCCCTCAGTTCAGGATCCCATCTGACTTAGACTCATGCAGGCCCTGTGCTTGTTGCCTCTGTCCCTGTGAGTTCACATGTGGATCTGTCATGCTGTCTTTAGAAGACCTTGGTTTCCTTGGTGTCCTCCACACCCTCTAGGTTTTATACTCTTTCTACCTCCTCTTCCTATGGGTTCCCTGACCACGGAGGGGAAAATTTAATGGAGACACCTCATTTAGGACTGAGTGTTCATAGTCTCTCACTCTCTGCATATTGTCCAGTTGTGTGTCTCTGTGTTTTTTCCCATCTACTATAGGAACTTCTCTGATGATGGCTGAGCAAGACACTGGCAGGTGGGTATAGTAGTCACTAGGAATTATTTTATTGCCTCATTCTATTATCAGAAGAATAGTATTTGGTTTACCCTAGGGCCATGGCCTATCTAGCCCTAGGTTCTTGGCCACCCAGCCAGTGCTGGGGATGGATTTCATCATGGAATAAACTTTAAATCAAATTAGATATTAGTTGGTTATTCACACAAGCTTTGTGCCACTATTGTACCAATATAACTTGCATGCACCTCATCATTGTACATTGAAAGGTTTACGGCTGGGTTTGTTGTTTATGTTTCTCCTCTGGTAGTATGCAGAGTATCTTGCAGTGCCTTGAACACTGGTCAATAAGAGTGAAGGCCCTAGCTAGGCACCAGCTTGACATATCCATATTCAATTAGTTATGTAGGTGTTATCTTCAGCAATACAATCTTACCATACATTTGTAGAGTAGCTCTAGCAATAGGCTAGTCTGTTTGGGAATTTTCATAGAGCTCTTTTGATCAATAACTCAATTGAATGTAAGCCATTCCCAGAAATGAAATTTTCATTTAATGATGAGTGATGTCTGGTTGGGATTTTGTCTTCCTCATTATTTGGTGATTCCATTTGTATTTCTTCAATACAGAAATAAAGGGTATACAACAATAAAACATTAAAATTCAAAATGTTGAAATTCTGTATTAAAAGTGTGTTATCTTTAACAAATAGATTGTACTGGATTAAAATCACATCAGATTAAAAAAATCATAAATTAAGAGAAACTAAATTTTGTTCTTCTCAATGATTATAAAACAACTGGAGATCTGTGACCAGAATGGATATTTGATGGTACTATGTAATCATATGGGAATTCTAAGTTTTTTTTAAAAAAAATTCTTATGTTTTAAGGGTAGGTAAGTTTATGGTTACATGATTGTGATTGTATTTTTCCTTTAAAAACATTTTTGTTCAATATATTTTACCATTTTTAATGTTTTGAGATTTCATATATGAGTTCCCTGTATTTGCATTGTTCCTACCCACTCTGTTTGCCTGTATTTCGTGTTGCTTGTGTGCACAAGTGCTTAGGGCTGTTCATTTGGGATTAGATAGCACATCAGGGAGCTGGTCACTGGAGAAGACTGAGTCTCCCTTCCTCAGCAGCCACTGATTGGCTGTCCCTCTTCATCTAGGGCTGAGGCCTTATGAAATTCACCCCATCCACAATGGCATGCCAACTGGTGTTGCCATTATGTGGGTTCTGGTTAGGCAACCATGTTGTTGAGATTTCATGGATGTAGCATGCCTGTCTGGTCTTCTGGCTCTTAAAAGCATTTACATCTTATGGAAAAGCTGGGTAAACTTATGTGACTTTTAAAGGTTTAAAAAGGTGTGAGCCACTCTAATTCCTATTACAATATCTTCTATTTCCTTTTCCTCTCCTCTCTCCCTCCCTCCCTCTTCCTCTGGCAGGAGTTACTCTGCAATGCAAACTGGCCTTGAGATTATAGAGACCCTCCTGCCTCTGCATCTCCAGTTATAACAGGCATGGGTAATAGCATCTTGCTTGAATAACACGAAATGAACACAAAGAAATAAAACAATGAGTTTATGACATAAAAGACAGCCTAGGCTCTAAGAGAAGTCTTTTGATTGTTGCTCTTTGTTTTGAGGTCCTGAGAGATTGTGTTTACCTGAGGGTTAAATAATGTGGAATGAGAGCTATTACTGTGCAAGTGAAAATTTCTCAGACAGATCTAACCAGCGTCCAACCCTGAGTTTAGCAATGTTTCCCAGCGTTTGTATTTTTTGTCTTGTTAAAAGCAGAGAAATCTGCTGTTTTGCTCACACACAGCTCCATTCTAAGGGAGTGACAGAGGCCATTGGAAAGGAGCAGGGAAGACTCACTGGATGTCTTTTGGACTTTTTCACACTATGCTATATATGTAAATAATGGGTTGAAATGGGGAGTGATGAGTCTCCCAAGGAAATAAATACTGCACGCTCATTAGGAGGCTCATTAAGAATAAAGTACAGGAAGGGGGCTCTGAGAACAGACTGTTACCCTGGTATTTACTAGGACAAAGAACTCCTTTTAATAGGGCACCTGAAAAGCTCTCTGCTGCAGTTATTGGGCCTTGGTGCTTTTACTAACTTCAGCTTTGCCCTTCTCTCTGCCTTAGTAAACAGTTGACAACAACACCCTTGGGTTCCAGGCTCCTAGTGTGAATGCATCCTCACTCTCCTCTGGTGTCCCATGCTTCCAATTTGAGAGGGCATGTGAAAATCAGTCCTCCCTTTAGAGTAGAGAAAACTAAAAGCCACCTCCATACTTCATCACTCTTCTCCTCTGCTGAGTCCCTCTCCCCACCTTGCATCTCACAGACAGTTCTCTAGCTCTTTATCTCTCTTTCCTCCATAAAGGCAGACCTTGCCAAACGTTTGCTTTGAAGTAGTGGTTCTCAACCTTCCTAATGCTGCGTGACCTACAGTTCTTCGTGTTGTGTTGACCTCTAACCATAAAATTATTTTCATTGCTGCTTTATAGCTATAGTTATATTACAGTTATGAATTGCAATGTAACTATGTTTTCTGATGGTCTTAGGTAACCCTGAGAAAGGGTCACTTAACCCCAAGTAGGTCATAACCCACAAATTGAGAACCATTGCTATAAAGGATTGGACACTGCAGATAAGTGAAGATGTTGAACTTAGTGGCCCATAAAGTCTTTGATGCAACTCTGCTGTTCAAGTGCAAGTATAACCATTGACCATAACAGCATGAGTAGGTATGACTGTGTTACAAGAAAACTTTATTTACAATGAGAAGTGGTTGGCCAAGTATGACTAAGAAGTTAATTTGTGGGCCTCTGTTTTAGTGTTTTTTTTTTTTAAAGAAAAATGTTCTATTGCACCAACAGAATACACCTTTGACTTATTCATTCAATGGCCCATCAGTTAAGGTTTTAGTATCTGTTATATGTCAGAATCTTTGAGCAGCACACAGTTTTGTGGTTAGATGTAGAGATAGGCAACATCTGCATTGTGATAAGCTTAGTGCTGTAATGGACAACTGGAGATCGACCATAAGATACCATAAAATACCAGGACTATCCTTTAAAGCATAAAGAAGTTTTATTGAACTGGGGGGTGCTTTAAGACAAAGCATATAAATGTGCAGAGACCCAAGGAAATATATTCTATTTGGGAGTTTCTGAGTGTGTTACATGTCTTTACCACAGAGGATAACATAAGTGCTTATGGGATATAGCAGGGATGAAGGAGAGGATGCTGGAAGGAGGTGTTAGAAGGGAAGGCTTGGGTTCCATGGAAGGCAAAATTTAGATTTAATTTTGGGAGGCCATGGGCAACCATGAAAGCAGTTCTTGGCTCAAGAAAACAGGCATGGGTTTATGTACATATTTGTGGGAAACAAGATAGAATATGTGACCCATGAAAGCCTTGGTTCTTCCTCTGAGAATCTGTAAAAATCAAGCAAAAATTCACGGAAGTCAGACTTGGAAAATCAGAAAGATGCCTTCACACAGGCTAGGCATCCTCCCTGTTCACTTGCTGGCTCACTGTGTGGGCACAGGGGCTGGTGTTTATTTCCCATGGAAACAAAACTCCCTTAATTCCGTGATATGAGGAGTGGTGTCTTCAGAGACATCACCATCAATGTCTTCAGTGCACACCGTCCTTCTCAGTGTGATTTGAAGAGAGACAGAAGTTCGCTGATCAGAGATAACACATCCATCCAGACATTTACTAGATTTTACAATCACTGGCATTTGTAGTCACACAACAGACATTTTGATTCCTCTAGGTGGCACACTGCCTGCCCCAAGCAATGTCTTTTAAAACACATGTGTCTCCAGATAGAGCGCTATATTATGTAAGTCATAACTAGGTGTAAATGAGACTGTAAATCTCATATTGACTCAAGAGAACCCTTGAAAGAAACAAGGAAGATGCCTATAAAGTACAGAACCAGGAATGGAGAAACTCAGGACAAAACACTAACTCCATCTACTTTGCAATCTTGCCTGGGGCAACCTGGAGCCTAATGAGGTGGACAGGGGAAGAAACGAAATAGCTGGACTCGCATTTGGTTAATAAACATGAGCAGGTGAAGTATGTATTTTATAGAGTCAGAATTCTTACAGCCTCATGATTTCTGAGACAATTTGTAAAGGGAGTGTTCAGCCTGTGAGAGACAGATGCAGGAAAGGGGAGGGAGACAATTAGGAGGCTAAAGATGCTTCAGACAGGGGATGGGCTACGAGTGACAAGTGAATGAACCCTCCTCTGTTACTTCTGGCAGCTCTTATTCTTCCCTCAACAAGCTCTTGCTTGCTGCTTTGTCTTCTGAATGCAGAATTAAAGCTCTTGGCCGACTAAACAAGAACTGGCTTTGTGGAGGAGAGCCAGCGCCCAGTTTCTGTGGGCTGAGTGCATATTCCTGCTTGAAGCCTATTGATTGGAAGCTGGTGAGGGATGCAAGGGGACAATTTCTTGGTGATGACAAAGCCACCACATAGGGACCACAGACTGAAACTGAGCAGAAGTCTATTTACTTCTGGCATTGCTGTACTAAACTGACGAAAGACTACTCAAGTTGCTTCCTGCCTAGACCAGTCCCCAAACAATCTTCACCCTTTTCTTGATGGACTCTTTTCATGCATCAAATATTTAACCAAATGTATTGCAGATCCAATCTGTGCTAAGGTCCTGGTTAGATGCCAAAAAGATTTGAATACATATACATGAATAACTATGACAGAGTAGGCACAAAGAAATGATGGAGATGTATTTTGATGACCACAAATGCAAGCCTCTTTTCTGCAAATGAACATGAAAAACAGCTTATGCTCCTTGGTGGTAGAAGCAACCCAGGAGACTATGGAAGTTTGAAAGGAGAGTTTCTGTTACAACCCCAGCAAAGTCATCATGACAATTTTGGGGTAATAAGTCAGGAGTAATTAAGGAAACCACACTACCTGTACCCACTCAGAGAATGCAGCCACCCTTGTTCAAAGAGCAGGGGGGGGCATATTTTAGTGTGTTCAAACATACTAAAATGTGACACTTTTTTTTTCTTTCTTTCCTACCCCTCCCTCTTTTTCCCTCATCCTCCCTTGAGGTACCATGATATGAACCCACGTCTTTGGAAAGCTTGCTTTCACTGAGGTGAAGTTCCAGCTTCCATCTTACTTTATTTTGGGGCTTAGCATGTTGTGTACTCTGGCCTCAAACTTTCTCTGTAGCAAAGGCTTGCCTTGAACTTGAACTTGTGATACCCTTGTCTCAGATTCCCTAGAAACTGGAATTAGAGGTTTATATCAGGCCCAATGGCCCAGTCATGGTCTATCTCTTTTCCTGTTTCTAAACTGTTTGCTTCATTATTACTATTATTATCATTAATTTAATGTCATATTTTCTGTACACACACACACACAGAGAGAGAGAGAGAGAGAGAAATAGAGAGAGAGAGAGAGAGAGAGAGAGAGAGAGAGAGAGAGAGAGAATGCCCAGGTATTCATAGATATCAAGCTCTTTCCAGTGAAACTCAAACTCAGCACATAACAGCACAAGCACTTGGGCCACCAAGTTCCAAGCACCACTGCCAACCCCCATGTATGCCGAGACAAGTGGAGAAGCATCACAGGAAGAGGGAATAGTTACACCTAAGACCCTGTGGAAGATGGAAGAACATGTTCTCTCACGTATACATCTTGTATCTTGAACCATGTTAAGTTATAAGGTACAGGGAGATGGGGACACAGATGTATTAAGGTTATAACACAGGTTATAACAAAGTCTAAGGGGGAATGGAATGGATGCAGGAAGAAAGGACAAAGAAATGTGATGCTGAGCTGCAGGCTTTGCAGATGAAGGGAACAGGCACATATCAAGGAATGTGGAAACATCTACATACTGAGATAGATCAGGGCACAGATCCTCCCCCAGAGTCACCAGCGAGCTCTGACCTGAAGAGCAGTAGGGTCACAAAAAAATATTGATATATGCCATAACACTTGTGCTAATTTCTTATGACAGCCACAGAAAGCAGCTATGGCCCCTAAATAGAAGTGGATTTGATATCTGATAGACAACTGGGATATTGTGAGAGACTGTTGTAGAAAAAGTTGAAGAACTACGGTATGCCAGGTTGCACAATGTCTTGTGGCTTTTAAATGTCTGATATAAGATCCCTTATGAAAAAGAGCTTCCATGTCCATCAGCTACTAGATGAGGGCTCTATGATGGTGGATAAGTTAGTCATCAATCTCATTATCAGGGAAGGGCATTTAAGGTAGCCTTTCCACTGTTGCTCAGATTGTTAGAAACAGAAGCAGACACCCACAGCTAAACACTGAGCCAAACTCCTGGAATCCAGATGCAGAGAGAGAGGAGTTATTAGAAAATGGGGACAAGATTAGGCTACAGAAATTCAAAGAGGCAGCTGACCTGAATAAAATGGAGCTAATGGCCCCCCAGACTGATAACTTCCAGCAAGTCTCCAGTTTCCCCAGCTTCCAGCAAGTCTCCAGTTTCCCCAGCTTCCAGCAAGTCTCCAGTTTCCCCAGCTTCCAGCAAGTCTCCAGTTTCGCCCTCGTACCTTCCCATATGGGTATGCTGGAATATTTGTGATTTCCAGCAGCATATGAATTCTAATTTTTAAATTACTAGTTCTATTTTTGTTTATACTATAATTACATCACCCCCTCTTCCCTTTCTCACTCCAAATTCTCCCATGTACCTTTCTTATTCTCTTTCACATTCATGTCCTCTTTTAATCAATTATTGTTACACACATAAATGTATGTGTATATTTACATGTGTTCCTAAATATAACCTACTAAATCTGTACAATTTTACTTGTATGTTTTCAGGGCTGACCTTTTGGTATTGGATAACCAATTGGTGTGAATGCCACCAAATTGAATGCTATGGACATGGGAATAAATGAAAATGAAGAATGTGAACTGAGCCCCAGGAAAGCCCCTATATAAAGATGTTTCTGAGGCTGGGCCTTGGTGGTGCATGCCTTTAGTCTCAGCACTCGGGAGGCAGAGGCAGGCATATCTCTGTGAGTTCAAGGCCAGCCTGGTCTACAGAGCTAGATCCAGGACAGGCTCCAAAACAATACAGAGAAACCCTATCTCAAAAAACAAAACAAAACAAAAAAGATGTTGCTGAGGTATAGAATATTTTATCATAGGATTCAGAAATGGGATGGGTATAAGGTAATAATAGTCAATTCAGAAATGTGTATGGTTCTAGAAGTCAAGGGAAGAAAGGGAAACAATAGGTGACCTATCTAGAATATAAGGAAGATTAAGATGTGTCAGCAACTTCAGTAATAGAGAAAGGAAAGCTTAATAAGAAAATCTCAGTGGTAGCAGAAAAAGCCCCAGTGGGACAGAATGAAGAGAGAATGGGAAGAAAGAAGCCTAATGCCAATAAGAATAGGGGAGCATTTCTGGAAGTTTTTAAAGCTTTGGTAAACATCCAGCTACTGTCTGAAGGTCTTTTGGGGTAAGATTCCTCAAGGAGTCTTTGTCTTTGTTCTACAACAGAGTCAATGAGACCCACCAGCATTATGGAGAGGAAGATGCTTTACTTAAACCCTACTTACTTGACTGTTAATTGCATCTGAGCATCTAGATTGGTGTTCAGTCAAAATCTGGATACCATGGCTTAGCCAAATTGACAGAAGATTATCTAGGAAGAAATGGTAATTAGGAGATTTTGTGTTGAAATATGTAAATGGAGAACAGATTTATCAATGAAAACAATTCCAGAGAGAGCAAAGCATTTAAGAATGGGAAGTGAGGGAGAAGAAGTAGAAGGGTTTGCCTTAACCAGGCAAGAACAATGAGTTTATGTAGGATGACAGCCAGTTCAACTGTTGTAACTGGAAGGAGTGAGTGACTTTGGGGCACAGTGTTGGCTGCTGTGAATAACTTTCCTGATTGCTCCAATCATTTCTTGTTGTGACATATTTGTACATGGTAATTTGAAGCAGGTATATGATGATGAGTGTTGATAAATCCTATAATAGGCTTCTCCAACTCCTCCAAGGTTAGTTTTACATGTTAGGAGTTTTGTATTTACAGTCATTTTGCAATATGTCGGGGAGTTGGAGAGTCTTGTTTCTAGTCCCCATCTCTCCACAGGGATGCCACTGTGGCTGTCCTCTGGAAAGCCAGACCATTTCCTTCCTGTTAATGTGCTCGGCATCCCTGCTGAATGTTTCATCTCTTCCTCCTCACCATTCCTAGCCTCTAGGGACAACTATTTCATGGACACCTTCTACAAAATTGACTCAGACATTTCCACAAATGAGTGATAACAGTGGGTATTTGCTTCTGTGCCTGTGTTATCTCGCTCACCAGAAGAGCTTCCAAGCCCATCCTAGTTGATGCAAGTGATAAAATATTATCTCTTTTTTAAAAATTAATTTTGTTCTTAGCCAATTTCAAACATGTATACAATTCATTCTAGTTAGTTCCTTCCTCTTCCTGTTATCCACAGTACCCTTCTCTTATTTCTTTTTTCATTCTGAATAGTAACCCATTGTATCTATACATCCTGATGGGAGATGTCATTCTGTATATGTTTCTCATACTGGTTAATAAATAAAGCACGTGAAAATACATAGATTAACACAAATGGGTTAATACTTAAGATAGAGCTAGCCGATAAAAAACTAACACCTGACCAACAACATAATATCAAATACAGAGTCTCTGTGTATTATTTGGGGCTGGCGCGGCGGCGGGACAAGACCAGTGGTGGCGGAGAAAAAACCTGTACTCCTTACAACATCCCATCTTGTTCATCTACTCATTGATTGGTGATGTTGGAGTTGGTTTCATATTTTACCTGTTGTATACAGTAATGAACACAGGAGTGTGAGTCTCCTTTTGGTATAAGGATTGTATCTCTTCTGGAGCTTGCCCAGGAGTATGCTAGCTGAATCAGATGGTAGCTGTACGGAAAGATTTCTCAGGAGTCTCCATGCTATTTCTAAACTAGTTGTAGAGACTTACATTCCCGCTCACAATGTGAGTTCCTCCTTCCACATCTTGGCCAGCATTTATTTCTTTGTCATTTTGATGATAGCTAGTCTAGCTAGGGTAGGATAATATCTTACTATGTTTTAAATTTGCGTTTCTCTGATGAGACTGAACATTTTCATATTCTTGTCCATGCGTTTTCTTTTTAAAACTGCTTGTTTATTTCTTTAGTGCATTTAAAAAAGATGTCTATTTTGTGTGTGTGAATATTTGCCTGCACCTGTGTATGTGAAACATTTGCACACAGTGAGTGCCCTTTGAGGCCAGGAGAGGGAGTCAGATCCCTTGGAGCTGCATTTACAAATGGCTGTGAGCTGCCCTGTGGGTGTAATACAACAAGAACCTTACTCATTGAGCCATCTGTCCAGCATGCCTAACATCTTTTTGAAATTATGTAATATGGTGCTAGTAGTCCTAGCAAGAACAGCTAGGTAAGAAAAAGAAGAATTGAGCATCCATATTTGAAAGGAAGAAGTTGTTCCTATTTGTTAGATGACATCATGCATAAAAAGACACCATTATTACAAGATTATATTATTATCAAATCTCCAGTCTCTTGGAGGAAGTACCAGGGATACCTTGATACTGTGAATATAATAATGGCTCTGTCTGACTCCATCTAAAAGAAATTCCCTAAATTTAAGTTTTTTTTTTTTAATTCTCCTCTTGCCTAAAATTATAAAAAAGAAAATGCATTATTCCCTTAGTAAATAGCCACAGGCTTTGTAGAAAGGGACCCTGGCAAAAGCAATCCTGATGTCATCAGTTGTGTCTTTGAAGACCCATAGGAAATTAAATAGTTACTTCAATTTGGGAAATAGTTTGGATTCTAATAAACTTCTTCTTACATGAAATTGTTTTTTTAAAAAAAAAAAAAAAAAAAAAAAAAAAAAAGATTTTTTTTCTAGTGTTTGGCTCTGCCTTGAGAAATTGCTTTATTTCAAAGATTAAATGGGGGAAATGATAAATGAGGGATGGTGGCACTGGGTGCATAGCGAGCTATCTCTGTTGCCCACACACACACCACATTAGCACCAACTCACCATTCAGTTAATTGCCTTTTGCTACAGTGAGCTTCTAATCTTAGAAATGCAGCGATCATACACACAGAAATCCAGATAAGCTGTTTGGGCTGCATTTTAGAAATGGAGAATCGAGTTTCTGGTGCTGATACATACGGGATTTCTCCTGGAGTAGCCAGCAGATTGCTTTTGTATTAAATCTTTTCAACTACTGCCATATGTTCAAAAGAACACAGGGGTGAGGTCAAGAAGGGAAATTCTCAGTCTGCAGGAGAGTATTTAAGTCCTTGTTTGTTTCCATTAGATTAGAGACCCATTAGGATAAAGGAGGAGATGAGAGACTGCCCATGGAGCCCGCACCAGAGTCTGGCTCCCATAGTGTTTTAGAAAAGGGCCGGGCTAATCTTTGTGATCAGATATCCCGGGCAATACCTCTTGCTGCCTGGTAACCCTTACCTACAGCTCCTATAATTATCTTATGCTGTCTTTTGGCCTCTCTAGTTTTTTTTTTTTTTCTTCACTATTAAAAACAGAGAATCCAACATCTAAGTGAGGATTTTGATATGTTGAAGACTCATTCTCAAAGCTCTATTCACTGTTCTTTTTCCTTTATTGTTTGTGTTTACAGCAGTTCCATCAATGTATGGCTTGCTTTATGCTGGTTCTTTATATTGTTTGAATCTTTCTATACTGCAGATTTTAAAATGAGAGATGTAGGATGGTACAAACTTCATTCAATGTTCTGCATATAAAGTCATTATATACATCATATATATATGTACATATATATAGTATGAATGTGTATCATAAATATACATTCTAATGGCTTTTGCCACTTTTCTCTGTAGTATTGATAAAGCCTATATATATATATATATATATATATATATATATATATATATATATATATAAAACCACTCTGCATCATGACTTTCAGAGTCATTCTCTTGTGATCAACTCTGTACTTGTGAGAGTCAGTGGGTTAGCTCATTATTTTAATGCTAAATATTTGCAAAAAAAAAAACAACATGGAAACATTTGCCCCGAGTGTGTAAAGTAAAAGTTGAAATCAGACATAAAAATTCGGCTGGACCATCTTGGCCTTTGTTTTATTCAGGAAAAAAAAAAAAAAGATTTCCTCTAGTATATGTGACAGAGATGAACATAATTCCTCTGTGCTTGTGTCAGATGACTTCCTGAGTAGATGACTCAAAGTTTTCTTTATGATTTGGGTCATAATGCAGACATGAAGTTACACCACAAAGAGAAGTTGCGCTCTGCTACAAGTAAAAAGCATCATGGCTGCTCAGAGCTGGAAACTGAGTCCCTGGGCTTCGCCCATGCAAAGTGAGCACTGTACTACTGACTTTCATCTGTAGCCCCTTAGAGTCCCTTGGCAGTTCAACTGAGACTACTACTGCAGTACACAGTAGCCTTAAGCATATTATATAGCCTAGGCCAGCCTTAATTAAATCCACAAGTTGCTTGCTTCAGACTCCTAGGTGTTTTCTTGTAGGTATATGTCACATGTTTGGCTAGAGTTAGATTGAAAGTCACACACATGCGCCAGTTTTCATAAACTTTTCAACTTTCTAGACAGCCATGAAACACCAGGTATGGAGCCATGGCATGTTAGCTTTTCTTCTGCAGGTTGTAGCTCTCTTTGGGGCAATTGTTTGCCTTGGACATGTGTGCTGTCATTTGTAAGAAAGTGGTCTTTAATATGCAGAGAAAGGTGTGAACACTCATCTCAGAGGAAACAACAAAGGTTTCCCCAATGTCCCTGTGATTTTTACAAGCCATTTATGGATTCGAGTGTGAAAATTGACTGACAGCACAAGATCTTTACCCTCAAACAAGGTCCACAACATTCTAGAGGAAGGTGGAGATGTTTGGTCATGGTCACATCTCAAACTGAGGCTTCGGGGACCCATACCGATCTTCAGGGGTGAGTAGAGTGCGGTAAAAATCAACCCAGAAAATTCGTTTTCTCTTTCTTCATCCACGAAATAGTAAGATGGGAGAACGGAAGAGGACCAGCATGAGTCCCAAGTAAATTCATTATTTATTGTTCAGAATTGCTTTTAATTGAAATTTTGAGCTGGGTTGGGGAAGTAGATCTTTGGGTCCATAAACTGCTGGTGGATCCATCACTGGGGAATTTGAAGCAAAAGTTCAGGTCTTCCGATTGTTCATCAAATATTCAGGATGACTACAGTATGCCTACCACTCAGGACAAGCAGTATCTAGTCTTTTAACATCACCTTTTCTTCCTCACTAATGAGTCCACTTAAAAAGAGAGTACAACTTAAAATGGGAGGTACTGAAATTCCTAACCCCATATAGGCCTAACATGGCCATCAGTAGGGGCTCAATAAATATTGGTTGATTGATTGGTTTATGACTTTTCCCAATGTGTTAGGTTCATTACCAAATCACAGAACAGCTGGGGTTAATAAAAGTTTAGTTTTGAATGGGGCACATAGCTACATATACTAATTATAATAAAATATTAAAAAGCTACTCAGGGTAACACAGTTATGAACACAAAATGCATACTGATGTGAGATTCACTTTGATGTAAAGCATCCTAAAAATCAGCTATCTATCCTCAGAGTGGCCAAAATAGGAGTCCAGAGACGGACAAGGAGCATTTCAAATTCAGCAGTATGCTCTCTTATTGGCCCAGGGATGGCAATAATGTAAGTAGCAGCTGGTAGGAATCTGAGTCTATTCTGACTAGATCATGCTGCCTGGGAGTCTAATTTTGCTCACAGTGAGAAAAGTGGAATATTCCTTTAGTGTCAACAGACCAGATTGCATCTCCAGTTTGTTTGATGGGGGAACTTGGTCCTGTTCCCAGATATGGCTCTCCTTCATGGATCATAGGCTTAAACCAAGTGATTTGAACAAAGTCAGTTTCAAAGCACACTGCTTTCCTCTCAGATTGTGGAATTTCTCTTCACACTGGAGTTCCAGGAGCCCATGTGCACAGAAAAAATGAGCTCGGACACACTCAACTTTACTTCTAGTCAACAGCTCCTTCCTGTGTAAATAGTTCAACTAAAGATTTCACAGTGGGTCCTGGATGCTCAGAAATTCTGGTTTGGGCAAAGGTCTCTGTCTTTCTGTTTCTTTCTCCTCCCCCTTCTCTGTGTGTATGCATGTGTGTTAGATTTACAGATTATTGAATAAAAACTTTTTAAGAGCTTCCTGTCCAAAATAGGCCTGGATTTAAATAAGCTATGCTTTGCTTTGCAGCTAGGAGACTTTTGGTGTTTTCTGAGTTCTTTGGATTTGTCCAGGAAGTAGGCACAAGGATCTATGGCTTTGCCTTTGTTTTGCCTTAAGAGCATTTCCGAGCGAGGCTATATGCCCGGTTCTAATTCACTTAGTTTTAAACCTCAAGTTCCAAGTAATGAGCTGTGAAGGAGACCAGGTTAGAATGACCCAGGAAGGACTTGCAGCCTCCTGGGGGCCCTGGGCTCAGAGCTGTTCTGGATGACGTGCCCTTTGTCTCCAGCCTTGCTCCTCTGCACAGCTGCCTGGGGCTATGACTAATCCCAGAGCCTTGCTCAAGGCAGGCTGTGTTCTGCTGCAAAGCTGACTTTCTTCAAAATAAGCCTAGAACAGTTTGCAGGTGCTGTGCTTTTTTCCCATCCACACCCCGGACCAAGAGGCCATGACTTCTGATGTGCAACCCACATCCGGTGAATAGGCTAGTCTCTTACACTCACCTGGAGATGACCTGAGATCCTGCCAAACCCAAGGAACTCAGTCTTGTCAGGTGGTTCCTTTGGACAGGTGTTAAACTGCTTGCACTATCTGGGGGAACAGAGATCCACCCAATCTTGGGGGAAGCTATTACTGTAGAGGATGAAGGATGACAATAGGTAGGAGAGGTTGAGTCTGAAAGAAACTTCATGGAGGAACGTGGGAGAAGGGTATCTATTTTCTTTTCAATATGTGCACATGTATATATGTGTATGCACACACACACACATACACACACACACACACACCACACCTCATATCCCATCTAGCTTCAGAGTTCTAACCCTTTAATTTTTTGCTTTTCCTTTACTCAAAGTTCAAGAAAATAAGTCATCTAGCCTAGAATGTAAAAATTTAAAATATAAATGGCTTCCTTCAATTGGTGCCATATAGAATGTGTTCCTTTTCCACAGCACCCGTGAGCAGGATTTGCCCCCTTTCTGAGATCTGAGGAGTGTTTGGAGATCTTGGCTCATTTCCAGATTTTTCTTTTTATTGAACAGGGCATGCCCTCTGGGGGAAAAAGAATTTGGAGTGTGATTAAAAAAAAAAAAAAAAAGCACGTGATTTTGTGCTGGCTGTTCTTTGTGCTGGCTGTTCCTTTATGATATTTTTTCCCCTTTGGATTGAATAAAGGCAGTCTCAGAAGTGGAGAAGTTATCCCTCACTCTGACATTTCATTTACCTGGGAGTACAATAATCAGAGAAAGAATCAAATACTTGAACATTTTGCTTCAGTGAGCAAGAGCTAAATATTTGTACCATATTGGAAAGTGATCGTTTTCTCCAAATTTAAAGGAGAGAAATGGTGACACATTCAGTGACTGAAAGCCACGGGCAAGAGCAGAACTGTCCCTGCACTCCTGAGTATGTGGCGCCATAACCTTGGAATTAAAGCACAAGCAGATAAATATTTTATCAGCTGCTGTTTGATAAAAAGTGGCTGAAGGGGCCTGGATAAGGGATGAGGAGGTGATGCCTGGAGAGGGGTGAGTGTTCTTAAGTGTGTCTCAGAGAAGGAAGCAGCTGCATTGAATAGCTAATAATACATGGGAGGTAAAAATATGTTGAATCCTGTGCAGAAGTCTGACTGGGGGAAGGGGTGTATAATGATGCTGTCCCAATCAAGATAGCCATCTATAATTAGCCCCACCCATGCCAGACATGATGTTCCATCTGTTGATATTTATGGCCATTCATAAGACTTGGGTCTATGTTTCCTTCATCTCTGCCTTCCCTGCAGTGCCTATGAAATGGATGAAGATGCAGGCCTGCAGTGCACAGAAGCTGGCTGCTTTCTTTTTAAGATGCATCTTGTCCACTTTCAAGTAATTGTTTACTTTAATGATCTGTGTTATTACCTGGGTCTATGGAAATCTAGCACTGTATAGCAAGTTCCCCCCCCCCACGAATATTTAGAAATGTCTGCTTTAGATTGTATGCAAGTTTGTCCTTATGATGACAATTTAGACACCAAGGTGAAGTGACCAGACACACATCCAAAACTCTTTCTCTTCAGTCCCTCTGTGGCCGTTATCTGCTACGATCATGTTCCTAGATGGTATGTCCTTCTCTAGCAACCATCATCCTATCATAGATCTTTCTTTTCCTGTCAAAACCTTTTTTATCTGTCTAAGACCCCGGTGGAGTGGTCTGTGAGAAGCCACCTGTCTCCTCCCAACTCTGTACCATGTAAATAAACACTTAGTACACATAGCCTAGGGTATTTCTGATAGAATTACAGTACATACAAGATATGAAGGGACCAGGTCACAGATTTTCATAAATTTAGAGTGTCCACTCTATGTGTGAAATGTATTGTATAGCCATGCATTTCTGTCTCTTTGTGTATGAGTATAGTATATGTGTATTCACATGTATATATGCAGCTTCAAGTACATGCGTGTATACATGAGAAAGCCAGCAGATCAATATTGGTTGTCCTCCTCCATAGCTCTCTGCCTTATTTTTTGGAAGAGAAGTAATCAAACTCTCATGGATTGGTTGGCTCGAATGGCCAATGAGCTCTGGGGAATCTGCTTATCTCTGCCCTCACCATCCCAGTTCTAGAGTTACAGACATATACCACCATTTTGTGTGTGTGCTCAGGTCCTCATTCTTGGGTGGCTGACACTTTACCAGGTGAGCCATGTTTCCAACACCATAAATTAAAGCAACCTAAGTCGATGGTCTCCTTTTCAGTCTTTTTTGGTAATGCTGGGAATGAAGCCCAGGGCATCCTGAGTGAGAGGCAAGTGTTCTTCTTCTGAATTCCCTGGTTCTTGACTTAGTTTCTGCTAACACAAATTGGCTTAAGATGTAAACCACCCAGAGCAAAAATAAAATAAAATAAAATGAAAAATTCAAATGTAGGCTGTCAATGAGACTTCAATGATACTCAGCATATATTTTTTGTAGCGGCATAGAGTAAGGGTTAAGTGCAAGAATGTTAGACAAAAGCAGCTTCTTATTGGAACTATAGATAGTTGATGTAGTTGATGTTTTGGTCTTTCAGCTTCTTCACAGACAAAGTAAAAAGTCCAGTATACCACCATAATGGCGTTGCAAGTACTGGATGATCTGATGGCTAAGTAGTACTTAATGCTTATGAAGTGCTTAGCAACATATGGCAAATGACCCTCGTAACAATTACCTACCAGCCTATCACCACCATCACTGTTCTGTCTTCCTCATCGCCACCACCACCATCCCACCATCCCCACCACCACCATCATCCCACCGTCCTCACCATTACCATAATTGTTCCATTATTCCCATCGCCACCATTAGCATGCCACCATCCTCACCACTGCTGTCATGGTTTCATCATATCATTAGCCTTTGTAAATTCCCAGCAGTGCCATGGCATCTTCAGTCAGCAGTTGTGAAGTGAATGTTTTCTGAAATGTGCCGTTCCCTCAGGTCTATCGTAGGTCTCCTACAATTGCTATCACAGGGATTAAAAGAGGATACCAGCCAGTGTCTATCATTCAGGAAAAGCAGTAACGCAGTCAGCATCTGCCTCTGTGATGCTTATTTTTCTGTGGTTTTGAAATCTATAAAATGACATGCATGTATCTACTAACAGTGAAAGAGCCCCATTTGCACACCTGGTTAAATCAAATAAATTAAATTAGCCACATGTCCAGTGTGTAAAAATTGAAATCCATCACACACACACACACACACACACACACACACACACACACACAGAAAGAGAGAGAGAGAAAGAGAGAGAGAGAGACTTTATAAGCATACCTAACTCAAGCCCATCAAGTATTTACTGAGTTTAGGTTAAGTTTCAGTTAGAACAGTGTGGACAATGGGGACAATTTCTTGAAGAGAAAAAGAGAGAAACGGAACCAAGAAGGCTTTATGAACAAGGAAACTTAACATGCGAGCATGTTCTGGAAGCATTTCCTCGCTGTCTTTATGCAAACTGCACTAATTAATCTCTCACAAACACGGGTATTTTTGTAAAGCAGGAGCCCGAGTGCCATTTTATGGCCATGTAATTGACAAGTCCTCAAATTACATTAGAATCACCACACATAGTGTTTACAGTTTAATTACATGGTTCTTTACCATCCCCAATCAAGTGTTATTCACTCTGTACCTCTTTTCCTGATCTTACCTAAAAAAGAAAACACTTTTATGCTGGATTTGAGTGGTAAACATTCAAACTTGGCAATTCTGGAAGGCAACAAGGATGTGTTTCAGGGTAAACAATCCCCATTGATAGAGATACCAGAGAACTCCAGGGAAGGAAGAGGACAAAACATTTCAGGAAAATAGCATTTCTTAAAATTGCATCCATCCTACTGGGAAAAAAGAAACCTATTTACTGATCACTTATAGTTTTTAATCTAAAGCCAGCAAGTCTCTTTATCATATTTAAAGTTTATTATTTTTATTATTATTAATATTATTATTATTATTGGGTGTGTATGTGGTATGTGTGGATCTCTGTATGTAGAGTAAATTTATTTAGGTTCTAGGGATTGAACTTAGGTATCAATCTTGTCTTTTAATCATTTTATCCACTGAGCCATATTGCTGGATCTCGTAGCCAAATATCTCATAGCCAAGAAATTGTTAGCAGGCATCATATCACTCCAGACTGATGAGAAGGATAAGCATTAAAAGTAACTCCTTTCAGATGTAAATTTCCAGTAAATGTCTTATAGATATTTTTTCAGTGTTTGGGAAATGTTTCCTTATGATGTTCTCTTTGTCACTTAACAGTGAAATTCTGAGACTAGAAAAAGTCAGCACTATGGAAGGATACCTGTCTTTGGACAAGGAGAATAAGCTTTCTCAGCCTTGTTCTTTTTATTATTATTCTTCTTTCGGGCACAATACAAAATATTGGGTTTTATATGGCATTCTCATGCCTGTGTGTTGTTAATTTACCCCATTACCTTCTCGTGCACCTCCTCCTTCTTTCAGAGCCCTCTTTTTTTTTTTTTTTTTTTAATACAGTCACCACTTGTGCTTCTGTGTCTCATGTATATGTATGTACCATGTGAGTGTGCTGAGATCTAGCTTCCACATAGGAGAGAGACCCTCTTGTGGTGATAGGATAGGACTTCCCCAGCCCTGGTAGAGGTAAGAGCTCTCCGATAGGTTGGCTGCTTTGCTTCTCTGATACTCACCGTCAACCCCAATATCTGTCCCTGTTCTTTTGTCATTTGCGCTACACCCTGTGATAGTTCTGTTCACCACGATCATCTAGTTACCTGTAAAATATAATGTGACAAGTGTGCTAATGGTAACAGTAGTAGGTAATCTCAGTTTCCCTGTATGCTGCCATGATTATAAACCCAACTGGAACTAAAAGAACGCAGACCCTTGTTCAGGGTCAGCTCTGCAGCTGATTGGTCGTCCCTAAGCCAGGGCAGCTGTATCCTTTCTTGTGTTCCCAGAACAGCAACTTATGAAGCCAGTTCTTCAAACTCCTACTTGATGACTGGATGGTTATATCAGGCACCAGTTATTTGATGAATTGAATACAGTGGTTCTCAGTTCCCAAGACAGAATTTTGAATTCTTTCCTTTGGGAAACCAAGTTTTATCACAGTGGTCCACATGTGAAGGTATGGAACCACCTGCACATTTTTGTTTCCAAATTACACTTGGAAACAAGTGTAAAGAAATTGGCATTATTATCTATGTTTTGAATGTGAAGACCTAGTTAATCTGATTACATGATTGTTCAAGTTTACTTAAATGTTCCAATTTTTAAAAATTGGGATTCAAAGAATTCAGCTGTATGTTTGCCTTGCCCACTCCTTTTCCTGTATCACAATGTCTTTGGAAAAATCAGACCATCTTTTGAAATGCTAGCAATTGCGTCCATTGCCCAGATTATTGATTGGTTTTCATGAGGCCTCAGAATGTGTGTTGATGGTTAGTAGAAATTATTTCTGATCCAGCGGTAAACTGCAGACACCTACAGACAATGTAGGTTCACTATGGATGTAATGCATATTTATATAACCACATGCATTTCCCTTTAGAGAAATAGCAATGATACATGTAAAATGGCACTTAAGGCTTCCATGTCAATGTCCCTTTCTATTTACAATAGATAGAAATAAAATGTAGGCATCTAAGCCAGGAGGCTTGCCTTTGGACATTGCTGGCCCTGAGATATAAATATTTAAATGGCGTTCAATCTGGAAAGAAAATTAAACATATGACATATCATTACCATCCGACAATTAGCCAAATGTCATCTTAAATATGCATTTACTTCAAATACTAAAGTGTTGCAAAGCAGTACACAGAGGAATATGGAATATGACAGGTTCATGTAGCAAGTGTTGAAAATTGAGGAAACAATTCAGTTCTGTATTGATCTGTCTTCTGTACTTCATAGTCAAAGAAAGAATAAAACAGCAATATAGGATTTAGATTCCTCCACAAAATTGGATGGGTGAGGGAAATAATGAACAAGGCATCGGCTTCATAATTTTTGTGGTATGTAAGTAATTGGGAATTTTCTTTGGGTCAGCTTGTGACAGTGTAAGCATTCACTGGGAAACTACTTAGCAGTTAGCCCTTCTGCTGATGCATAAATCATAAGGCGTGTGGGTGTTATATACATGACAGTTGAAGGACAAAGTAAGTAGTTGTATTAATCAAGAAAAAACAATGATAAAAAAGTTTTAACGGTGTATTTTCCTCCCTAAGCATGTGCCATCCAGTTTAATTTGTAGATAAGTTATTGCCTAGTTTTGTATGAACATGTTATCATCAAGGCAAATTAATGTTATAACTCAATAAAGAATTTTATTTTATATCTGTAACAACTCTAGAAATTATCTTCGTTGACCGTAGTTTCCCAAGTGAGAGAGCAGACCCAAACAGTTACATGGTTTGCTTATTGATGCTCAGGTACGCAATGGGAGAAACAGGGAAGAGCATTCTTGTAAAGGAGGCATTTTCCAATAACAAATAAATGAAAGTGACAATGGCTTGAAATATTTTATAAAAGAATAAATTTTTAAGATTATATGAACTCATTTATAACACAGTGACACAGGTCAATTACAGCATCTTGCCTGCTATGTATGAGTGCTAGAGTCAAGACAAGTACAGAACAATAAAAATTCATTTTAAATAACAATTCCAAAAGCCTTTTTAGAAGTCCTGAAGTTGGTCTTGGGAGATGGCTTGGTTTGTAAAGCACTTGAAAGCATGAGGAATCTGAATCCCCAAAGCCCACATAAGAAGATGGATGTGGTCACACATACCTGAAATCACAGCATCAGTGAGATGAGGCAGGCAAAGTTGCAAGTCAATGGGACACTGTCTCAAAAAAAAAAAAAAAAAAAAAAAAAAGACAGAACTACCTGAGGACCAGCAACTGAGGCTTTTCTCTGACCTCCACACATTTGCACTAATCCATTCACACACACACACACACACACACACACACACACACACACACACACACACACACAGGATGATAGAGAGAGAGAGAGAGACATGAGGGTTCTGAAGCTCATACTGTGTATTATATGAACATATATATCCTAAAATAATGTTATAGGTGCTAAGTGGCTATCAAGTAAACTTTACTATGTATATACTGAGTGTTGTATTTGAGCTATTGTCACATTGGAGCTAAAAAAGCAGTCAATACACACTTTATATGTGTATCTTTCTGAATTTCATACACTAGATGTAAAAGCTAGAGCTCATCATGTCTCTTAGTCTTGAAGACATTTTCTACTTGCCTTATTTGTAACCATGATGGTTTAAGGGGACAAAAACATTACTATATAGGTTTGGTGACCAAAGGAATTGCAAGAAACACATGAACTCAAAACACAGACACACTATGAACAAAGAAAACTAGGAAATGAGATAAGAAGAGTGAATAGTAAGGATGAGAGAGGAAATCCGGAGACTTTGTTAACAGGCTTTGTTGACTAGCAAACCTGTCTTCGCCATATAGGTCATCTGAAAACCCTCAGTGCCGGGCATAGCATAGATGTTACAATCAACTTAGGAGTTTTCATAATAAACCCCCAGGAAGACTTACAATTAACTTCAGTCAATTATTTCTCAAGGATCCCAGCTTCAGCTTTAGCTAACAAGAATCCTAATGAGACAAATAATGTTAGCTAATATCAGCTTGATTGACTTAGAGGGTGTATATAATTATATAGATGTATGCATATAAAGGTATGTGTTTCTGTGTTGGTATGTGTGTTCTGTACCTATCTGTTGTATTCACATCTAATTCTCAAAATATTTTGAAAGTGTGTGTGTGTGTGTGAGAGAGAGAGAGAGAGAGAGAGAGACAGAAAGAGAGAGACAGAGAGAGAGAGAGAGTGAGAGAGAGAGAGAGAATGGAAATATCCATAGATTAAATGATGAGCTTTGAAAATCACTCATGCAAGAGATTGGAAGTGATGGGAACAACCACAGACAATCAGATTGACAAATGAACTAGACTAGATACAGGGTGGTAGATATATTTAAAAATAAAAAGGATACTGGTGAGTGACAGCTGAGAGCCAACCCTACACCAGTCACTTTGGATAATTATTTTCTTAGTATTCCAAGTTTTAGAGGCACCATCACTATCCCTGTTTTACATCTTAGGAAATGGAAGCCAAGAAAGATTCAACAATGAAGGAAAAGTGCTAAGGACTTCTATGTATGTTTGTATAGTATTTGGTGTACAGTAGGGGGTACATGGCACAACTCCCATACACTTTGTTTTCTGCTTGTCTACACAAGGCTTTATTATTCCAGAGAAAGCACATGGTTTTGTTCAAACTAGCCAATGGCCAGCATCTTCACTATATTAAAGAATGAAGATCAGAGAACATTTATGCCTGGAACAAGGACAAGCTCTTTTCCCTGTACTTAAAGCTCCACTAGAACATGTGGACAGAATGTAGTCACAAGTATATGCTGCACATCTTATATTTAAAAGGGATAGATAATTTGAATCTCAAATTATAGAGGGCTTGGAGGAAATCTCTCCATGACTCCTGTTTTAAGGTGAAATATCTGATCCTGAAATTTGGGTGTGGATGGAGGAAAAAGAGCAGTAGACATTTTGTTTTGATTGAGCTACTTCATGTTTTTCTTTAAAATAATATGGCTAGTCTCATAAGTCACCATCTGTGGTTTATCAGTTCAATGTATTTGCAAGAGAATCATCCCTGTGCCTGACATATAGTAGACATCCCACATAACAGCCAAATTGTACTAAGGTATGAATTTTTGAAGATAGAAACCTTTGTTGATGATAAAACATTACTGTCTCTAACAACGATACTGAGTCCATTTAGAGATGTTAGATACTCCAGAGATTAAAATTACAAGCAATATGAATGTTCTTGTGGATGAACAGAGAAATAAAGCCCATGGAGGGCGCCCCTACTTCCCCAGCTGAGGCATCTTGGCTTCTTCTGTCTCCTCTCCTGACCCATAAATTCTTTGGGGGGTAAGACTCATAGAAGATCTAATTTATCTTCAGTGTTTCACAATAACTGCTCTGTATAGAGTAAGTGCTTAATTATGGCTGTTTCTTTTCTTTGCATCTTCCAATAACCAGGGTAATAAATATCTCTGGATGCTTATGCTTTGTACTTTATGCTAGAAATTTAAAAAAGCCTAGAGGAGCACCAAAAGAAAGATGGACTGGGGGAAAATACTGAAAAATAGTAGAAAACAGATTCTGTTCATTTTCTCCTATTCATGGTCTGCAAATTAGCAAAGAATCAGAGCCATTGCTTGATTTCTGATTGCTAAAATAGGTCAAGTTAAATGTAAAGGTAGAGATGTCTTGAGTAACATGTACAGACACAAAAGACAACATGGTATAGAGACTGAGAGTAATAAGTGTTCAAGGAAGGGCTATAAAAAAATGATGACCTAGAGTAGAAATAAATTGCATTAGAACTGTTAGAAAGCTAGGCTAGAGAGGTGGCTCATTGGTTAAGGATGCTGACTGGCTCTTCCAAAGGACCTCGGTGCAATTCTCAGCACCCATATGGCAGCTCACACCTATTGGTAACTCCAGTTCCAGGGGACCTGACACCCTCATACAGATAGACATGAAGGCAAAACACCAATGCATATGAAACAAAAATAAATAATTTTTAATAAATGTTATATATGAAACCAGAACCTTAAAGCTGCTCAGCCCTTAAAGTTGACTTTCAACTGTGGTTAGAGAAGACTATTGTTAGAGATGGGGCCTCAAGTAAGTGAAGGAGTCCAGACAGTTTCATTTTTTAACATTTAAAGCAAAGTTTCAAGAGGTGACATCATGGTTTATTAAGCTCTATTTTACTATGGTTGGATTAAACATTTTTACTCTTACAATGGTTTTTTGGTTTAAAAAATGCCTGTTCTATGACTCTTCCCAGGGAGCTATAGAGAAATGTCTGCTTATCTCAGACAGAGAACACATCCCTAGAAAGGAGAAATGCTCCAAGACTAGCTTAGTGAACCACTGCATTTATTGGTGTTATTTGCAGAAATATGGACAACTCAAAGGAAGCTACACTGCCATGAAGTCACCTGGGTGACTTATGAGCTGTACTACTGAAGGCTCCAAATTGACAGTCCTCCTACCACTTCAGATATAATCCTGGAAGAAGTAGGTTCCTCATGAAGACTTATGAGCCTCTACAAATCTCCCACTCCTTGAAGGAATGCCAGCAGGCCCCATCTTCTGATGGTTTCATGTGGGTAATCCCAACTACTGTGATTCAAGATTACCATAGTTCTTTCCAAACAGGAGGAAATAGATACACAGTGTACCTCATCCCAAAGTCATCAGAAGATTCTAAAAGTGTGTTAAGGGGATATTGTTTAGTTTAATTCATACCTTAGAAGGGAAAAAATCCATCCTCAAAAATGTCCAGCCTGTC
Organism: Phodopus roborovskii; assembly: GCF_943737965.1. Taxonomy (NCBI): domain Eukaryota; kingdom Metazoa; phylum Chordata; class Mammalia; order Rodentia; family Cricetidae; genus Phodopus; species Phodopus roborovskii. Next base: position 14,454,966 of record NW_026126482.1, on the reverse strand, counting down.
CTAAGCATTCCTAAGCTGAGTCATGAAATGTTGGGACTTGTCTCAAAGGTAGGCTGTGTGTGAAAGTGGGGTAGAATCTTGATATTATCATCACAGACATTGTCAACACTCTTTTGAGACAGGAAAAACATTCTCTTCTAAGCTTTTACTTCAGGTGAGCTAACTGTGTTTTGTCTTTCTGCTTCCTGAGGATAAATGGTCCTTAATTTTATAAACTGATTTAAAGACAATAAGACTTTAAACAAGTCTAGTTCCTGATCAGCAGTCAGTTTCAAATGATGTTTTTCTGCTTATCCTTTAGACTCTATTGATTCAAAACCAAATAGAGCAAACTGGATCCTAGCTTGGGAGGGTGGTGACCTACGTTAAAATGTTACCTCTGTCACAGACCCATTTGTCTGGTTATTCTGCGGTGCTGACAAGGGAGATTTAAGCTGCAATGATCTGAGATGACCTAAAATATTAGGGCATCTAGTTTAATCACTTCAGAGAAGCTGTGATCAATCTCCATTGTCAGTCTGGCTGGATTTAGAGTCACATAGAGAACTGGTGTAGTACAGAGCAGGAAAGAACAACGCTGAATGTAGGCAATACCTTCCCAGAGGCAGGGGCCTCAGACTAAATACAAGAGGCCAAGGAGAAAGCTGGCTGAGCACTGGCATCGTACTCCACCCCTCTGCTGGGAAGTGAAGGCTAGCCTCTGCCATGATTTTCTGCTTCTGTGTTATTCTGCGTAAGTCTTGAAGCCAAGTGTTCATAGATTGAACCCTTTGAAGCTGGCCAAAATGAGCCCCTCCTTAAGTTGTTCCTGCCAGGTGTTTGGGCACAATGATGGGGAGGGCAAGTCTTGAGAAGGTAATCCAGTTCTTAATTCCCTGTTTTGTGATACAAGGCATTTCCCAATTAATCACAACAGATTTACATCTCTGGTAGAAGAAATATAAACCAACTGTTTCCATCAGGTTTTCTTCCTCATTCTGCCTTAGGGTCCCAGGAAGCAGACCTCAACTACCTTCTATAAACATGGCAATGGCTGAGTTTGGATAAACTGCCTCTTAATTTTTATATTTCATTTAGTAAATATCACGTTCCCTCTCTTTTGATGCTCTTACTTTAGGAAAGGGGAGAAAGAACAAGCTGAGAGTTTTGTTAGGCAGAATGCCAGCATCCATTCTGAAGCATCGTGTCTATGCTTCACTGGTCATATAGAAAACATTAACCTTGGGAATGATTTAAGGAAATTGTAGGGGAGGAAGGATATTCAGAGAAAAGCTCTGTGAATTGTGTGTTCAGAATGTGGGGGAGAAAATGCTAGGCTCTTTTAACCAGGACCACAAAGGGCTCTAAATGAATATGGGAATTAATGACAGAGCTCTCCCTTCCTTGCCTGAGTGTCCTGGTGTCTAAGACCACACTTTTGGATCTTTTGTATCCTCGGTGCCTCATTTTATTCAAAGAAGTAGGTGATTTAGCAATGACACCTTCTAATTTACAGTCATTTCCATTACAGAACAGGTTAAAAAAATATAACTTGAGAATAACCCTAATGGAATTGGTTGCTCTTAGAATAGCGTACATTATCAACTTACATGCTGCAGGTTGATTCCAGGTTCCCCAAATGTCTCAGCATGGATTTCAGTATTATCATCAAATAGATAACAGTTCTTATAATGTAGGCATCATTCATTTTCTTTCAAAACCATGTCTTAGCTACAAAGTCATCAGGGTTGTAATAAAACTGCTATCCTGTTTGTTCTCTGCATCCCAACCATCCTCCAAGGTTCTCAGAACAGAGAGTGGCATGAATCTTAGCTAAGTCACTGTACATCTTTTATGAACCTCTGAGCATCTTGGTGATTTTCATTCATGGTGCTCTCTCCTCCACCACTGAACACATTTAGAGACTCAACTATATGAGAATGCTTTGTGAGAATTGCACAGTCCCTTGGGTTTGATTGCCCCTTGGAAGTGATTGACTGTTCTGGGAATAGCAAGTGAACTGAGGTTGTTAGCATTCTTCCTCGAGGATGGCGGCCTTTGATTATTATTGTTCTTTTTAAACCTACTATTTTATCTTCTGCTTTACTGTAATTAGCTTGTCTAACGATATCAATTTCCAAAAGAACTGACTTAATGACATTCCCATCTTTGTGATTGCCTTGCCTCTCCCTGGAGCTGCTCTTAAGTTTACTAATGATGACTTGGGTGCAGCGATTGTTTGCTGTAATGAGAAATTAGTGAGATAGTATTCCTTCTAAAAGCCAACTACTATGGGGCTGTTAAGGTTGGCTTCTCTTTTCTTCTTTTCTGCTTTCAGCTGAAATGCAAACGGAAAAGATGGTTTCTAAGTATGATCTGTGCATTAAGTCCAGTGCAAGGAGCCTGGAAATGCTGGAGCAGATGCCGCAGGTGTAAACAGCTTTCCTTATTTCGGTTCCTGAATTTTACATCCTCCTAGAAGACTCTGTACTGAAGACGAGGGTTATTGGTACAGATGGTAAACTGCCGGAATGCCCAGAAGGTTCAAGCTCATCTGTGTTTTGAAGGAAGGGGAGGTTTGCCTGTTGTCGGACTCACAGGTGTTTGGAAACCTCCAAATTACCTTCAGGTTTTTCTGTTTTACGGCATTTTAACAGATGTCTTGGGTTCTATGTTGGAAGCATCCACTCCTTACGGTGTCCAAGTGTTTAAAATTGGAAAGAGAGTCCCAAGAGCAAGGGGGTGGTGCTGAGTCCTTGGCTCACAACCTGGTGCAGTCATTGCAAATTGAAGCTTTGGGCTGCTCTAGTCTCCGGGCTGCTGCCACTGATTTTCTCCTTTGGTCACTGGCTCTTTGCTTTCCTGTTTTGCAGAGTTCTTGGTGTACAATCATTTTGGCACAGACATCTATTTATTCCTGACTTTAATGTTCCTTGTTCCTGCTTGAGTCTTTTGCAGGCTATGGCCGCAACAGGTGCCCCCAGGCAGTGGCCACACACGTCCAGGTGTTCTATTTGAGTGGTCTCTGTGAGGTGACACCAGAATAACCCTTGTTAGAGTCAAAGGCCCAAAGAGAAAAGTATTGGCTTCCTTCCCCAAAGTGGGAAACTTTGATCCTCAACAAGAAAAAATAAAAGGCAGAATAAAAATAAGTAGGACCAGTGGAGAGTGGGACACTCTCCTTTCCTAACTTACACCCAGGGAATCATTCAACCTGCAGTGTTCTTTCTCATGTGACTCATCTCTTACTACTTTGAATAAAAAGTGGCATTATCTGAGAACAGCATTTCCTAAAATGTATTCTGTGGGAATATTTTAATAGGTCAGATTTGGGGAAAGTTCTGGGTTGACAAAGAGGTTGACCAGTCCCTGCTGTATGATAGTAAAGGTTCATTTTAGACTCTTGGGGCATCTTAAAGACATTTAAATAATAGGTTAATTTGTAATTAAAATCTTAATTAGTATATTATTTAGAATTTACTGCCATTTATTTATATGAGAGAAGTATGTCACAAGACAAGTGTCCCTTGGAATATGCTTTGGGAATGTTTACACAGACAGAATATTAAAGCCCAAAGAGGACCATATATAGTAGTAGCTTGCTCCTGGGAAGCAAAACACCTGATTGATGATAATGAGTTGTTTTTAGAATCTTGGGTAAAGGGAAGTGATTTCTAGAGGTCTTCATGAATTACACTGAATGTTTTTGGTTGCTTTCTTAACATCTGTCTCTCACGTTCTTCCACTATTGAAGTCCTATACTTTGAGAAGATTATCTCCATTGTTACCGTTTGTTCTAGACTGAACTGCCACCCCAAAATTCATATAATGATTTGCTCAATGCGACTATATTGGATATACAGAGCCACTTACTGTTAAGTAAAGTCATCAGGATGGAGAGCCAATCCAGCAGGGACGGTGTCCCTGTGAGATGAACCTGAGACACCGGGGATTATTATGTTCAAAGCATCAAAGGTCATGAGAGGACACACTGAGATGGTATCCATCTTTAGCCTCAGGAAAATAAAGAGGCCTCAGGAAAATCCAAAACTGACAACATCTTGATCTCAAAGTTCTCATCTCCAGAGCTATGCAAAAATGAAATTCCTGAAGTTTAAGTCCGTTAGTCTGTGACATTTTGTTATGGCAGGCTTGGTAAGGTAGGACACATCCATGATGATGTGTATGGCTAGAGAAGCATATAGCTACAGCCACTGTGGTCAGTGCCCTGCAATGCTACCAGGGGAAGAGGAATGCAAAAGAAATGCTTTTGGAGCTCTGATCCGCTTATGCCTTCAGGCTGGGCATTTTAATTATGTGAACTAATAAGGCTACTAGATTGCTCAAGCAATGTTGTATCATTTCCTTTTATTAGTGGTGAAAACCCTCCTGATTGGTGTGCAGGTTGCCCAGAGCCCATAGCAAACTGAACTCCCGCCCGCAAGGAAGGCTCCCAGGCAGGCGTTGGCACACAGACGGCAGTATGTCTGAGGTATCATTCCCAAGTTCCTTGGCAGGATCCCCGTGGCTGCACAGAAACAATGGCCTTCAGAATATTTTTTCCTTCTATGGTTCCTGGTTAGAGTTCACCAAAAGCAGCATTTTCACAGTTTGGAAGTTAGAAGAGAGGCAGCTAACATACCTTGAGGAGTTCAATCATGGTTAGATGCTGTGAGAGATAGGCATACAGGAGACAGACAATTCTACCTTCTCTCTCCTTGCCCTTTGTCTACTGGGGGGGGGGTCCCACTGCTCTTGCTGACCTGCAATGACCTCGGACTGATAATCAGACTCAGGCAAACTCCTTCTGTTGCCTGCACCAGCTCTTCTAACATCTGCCTGAGGCTGGATGTGCCTGACCTCACTCCTGGCATTCTATTGCAAGCTATTACTTGTCCGCTTGTCCTGCTCCTTCCAGAGGGCTGATGGGAGACTTCTCTGTGACCCCCCCTGCCCTTCCCTTAGTCCCCAACTGGTTTCTGGGTGT